>NC_052631.1:50963259-53463259 GCF_016161935.1 Mauremys reevesii | reverse complement strand
AGCACGAGGGACTTCTCCTTGTACAGAAATATTAGTCTGAGGCATATCTATAGCCATAGCATTATCTACCTGAAATCCCAGTTTATATTCAACCTGTAACAATATGTGGAAGAAGGTTAAGCAACTCCAATGATAAAACAATTAATATTAACACCTTTTCAAGCAATTTTTATTTGAGAGATAAAATTAAAATCACTAATCAATTTTTTTGGATTTAAAGTACCTCAAATTCATCACCTAATCTGATTTTCGCAGGGCATGCTGTTCAGGACTTTGAATATCAGGCTCTGTTAAAGTATTTCAAATTGGACATCCAAAAGCACTCTAAATCACTATTACATGTTTGAAAATTTAGGCCAGAGTTGTTGTTTTTTAAATAATCCTTTAAAAATGCTTAAGATAAGGCTAACTCCAGTATATTAAGTTCATTTGCTCAAAAGCAAACACTCAATCTATGGGAATTAAGAAATGAAAAAGGACATTACCACTCACCCAGTAAGTTTGAGTATAAGGCAGCTATACAGGTAAAAACTTGTTCAACTACAGTTAAGGTTCTTTTCCATTTTAAGACCCTGATTCTGCAAATGCTTGCACACAGGAGTAGGATCAAGGCCCATGCCAAATTCCAAAAGTTGTAACTAACTATAAAACAAGTAAAAATTATTTCCCTGCTTTGTTTTAAAGCAAAGGTGGTTGTTTTTTTTAATTAGATAGCTAGCTCTACAGGCAAAATGCCTGAATGCAAAGTAAAATGTAGAAGGGAGAAGTCTTCATTGAGGAGTGTCTGATCCAATACAAATATAATACAATCTATAAACCTTTGAAAATTACACTTTGTGCACATACCGCACAATTAGTACTTTTAAGAAGCATTTTTTGTCAAAGTTCTCACTGGACGTGGGCTGGGCTATGCATTTGCAGGGGATTAAACATGGTGTTCCAGGAGCTCAGAAAAAATCCTACTAAAAATTCATGTGCATGCACAATCCTATGACTTGGAGTATGTAAAGCAGCATTTCTCAAACTGGGGTCTGAGGACCCCTGGGGGTCCCCAAGGGTAGGGGGTCCATGGGCCCCGCTGATCAACTCCTCCCCCTCTGGAAGTGCAGTGGGGCTAAGGCAGGCTCCCTGCCTGCCCTGGCTCCCCATCACTCCCAGAAGCGGCCGGCACATCTCTGAAGCCCCTGGGGGAGGGGCGGAGCGAGGAGGAGGTCTCTGCGTGCTGCCCCCACCCTGAGGCTGACTCCGCAGCTCCCACTGGGTGGGAACTGCGGCCAATGGGAGCTGCAGGGACCGTGCCTGCAAGCAGAAGCAGCGCACGAGACCCCTGGCCCCTCTGCCAGAGAGATGTGCCAGTCGCTTTCAGAAGCCGCCTGAGGTAAGCGACAGCCAGCTGGAGCCTGCACTCCCTCCCGCACCCAAACTCCCTCCCAGAGCCCACACTCTCTACCGCACCCATACTCCCACCCTGAGCCCACATCCCCTCCCGCACCCTCCTTCACCCCAACCCCTTGCCCCAGCCTGGTGAAAGTGAGTGAGGGTGGGGGAGAGCGAGTGAGCGGGGGGGGGGGGGGCGGGCTGGATCTGAACAGGGGGGATTGGGAGTTCCCAAAAAAATTCAAATCAAAAGAGGGGTCCTTGGGTTGCTGAAGTTTAAGAACAGCTGCTTTAGATTTTATTTATATAATGTCAAATGTCTGTATTGATTTACTCAAACCCAGCAAAATGACTGTGGTTCAAATTTTACAAAAACATTTACCCTCAGGCAGACTAGACAGATAATTTCAGCTGCAAAAACTTCAGCCACAAAGTTGAAGTAATAAGTAAATCAAAATCCTTTAAAATGGAAATGCATAGACAAAGTTTACCACAGGTGTTGCTGCACACTCCAATTATAATGGATATACAAAATAAAAGATGACTTCCCTTCCATCTTATTGGGACTTAATAATGATCTCTAAATACCACTCAAATAGATCCCTCTCTTCCCTCAAGCAACGCCTTTTCTAGGAATCCACAGAACATAAGATTCCAAGTTTTCAAAGGCCTTAATTCACAGCTGCCTGTTTCATGTTTAATTCTAATGTTTAATGCTAGTATCACAACTGATAGACAGGTAACCTGTAAATATATTTTGAAGTAAAAAAGATGATGCCTCAAAGAACACTTATTTAAAAATATTCTGAACACTTTAGAAATGTTATGCATCCAACAAGCCATGCCCTTATCTTCTCAGTCTTTAAATTTCTTCTTGAGCACAATTAGTTGGTTCCCTCTGGCTATATAAATAAAATAAAATAAAATAAAATAAAAATCAACAGCATATCCTTTTATGCACTAGCCTATTCTAATTTGTGCAGAGGAAAGAGCAAACACGTGGTCCAACTATTGACACTGACCTTTTGTTAAAAATCTAGGCAAGACATATTCATATATTACGGTGTGTAATGCATATTCTGTTTATGCTTACCTTGGATTTAGCATGCCAACTGAAATGAAGACTGTTGGTCTCACTGGGTATTAACAGATTGAAGGACAATGCGTAGTGATTAATAAGATCATTCCTCACATAATATAGCTCTGCATCAAGACCTAGAAACCAGAATATTCAGAAAAAATTTAGGCGAGGAAAGCAAAAGCCACTAGTAACTGAAGCACAACTACAGTCTCTCTTTTATTTGAGGTATTCTTGACTCTTTGTACTAGCAGCTTTGTTTATATATGTGGCACGCGCACACACACACACAAAATTCATAAATTCTATTTTTATATGTATAGTGGAGATATACCATTATTTTTGCCAGTGTTGAGAAGTACTGCAAATTTCTGACAAAATATTAGTTCATAAGAGGAGCTCACATCCTAAGGACAAAAAGATAGACCAGGTCAAGGAAGGGGAAAGAAATGGGATTTTCTCTACAAACTAACAAGAATCACTACAGGCAGTAATGAATGGACCCCTCATCTCATGTACCACATACTGTTTATTCCTGTGCATTAAGGGCACAATTCTGCTCACATTTACAATGACATATGAAGTGCTGGCAGATCAGGTGCCAACTCAGGCCAAGAGCCCTGGTCCTCACTGAATATTGACAAATGCATAGCTGGAAACCAGTCTTGGTCACCTGTGTGTTAGTATTGTTAAATAGATAGAGTTATGAGAATGTGTTTAGATTTTATGAAATGCGTGTAGGATGCTGCTTGTATTAATCTTACTAATATCTGTATCCCACATTACAAGGTAATATTTAAGTGTTTGCTCTCTAATGATAAAAACGTTTGCTAAGACTATAATCCCCCGTCCCCCCAGTCAGGAGAAAAGCATTACCAGGTGTGAAATACTAGTTTACCACAAAAGATGTCATTTTCTCTCCAAAAAAGGTGGCCTGCAGACACCAGACAAACCACTAGAATATCAGTGGACAAAATACTTGGCTGATTGGTTCCCCCGCACCCATGAAGAGGGTATATACATGAGCCCTCATCCCACCACAGCTTGAACATTGGGGGAAGGGAATACAAATTCCTGACCTGTATTACTATGCTGCCTGGAATTTGGAGAGGGCAATATTTCTAAGCATAAGCAAGGGATCCCCAAGCTGCTTAGCCCTAAACTACATTAAACTTTAGTTAGTTTAATACAGAATTGGCTACAAATTAGAGGATTGGGCCAAAAGAAATCAGATGAGGTTCAACAAGGACAAGTACCGAGTCCTGCACTTAGGACAGAAGAATCCCATGCACTGTTACAGACTAGGGACCGAATGGCTAGGCAGCAGTTCTGCAGAAAAGGACCTAGGGGTTACAGTGGATGAGAAGTTGGATATGAGTCAACAGTGTGCCCTTGTTGTCAAGAAAGCTAATGGCATTTTGGGCTGTATAAGATGGGGCATTGCCAGCAGATCAAGGGACATGATCATTCCCCTCTATTCAGCATTGGCGAGGCCTCATCTGGAGTACTGTGTCCAGTTTTGGGCCCCACACTACAAGGAGGATGTGGAAAAAATGGAAAGAGTCCAGTGGAGGGCAACAAAAAATGATTAGGGGGCTGGAGCACATGACACATGAGGAGAGGCTGAGGGAACTGGGATTGCTTAGTCTGCAGAAGAGAAAATGAGGGGGGATTTGATAGCTGCTTTCAGCTACCTGAAAGGGGGTTCCAAAGAGGATGGATCTAGACTGTTCTCAGTGGTAGCAGATGACAGAACAAGGAGTAATGATCTCAAGTTGCAGTGGAGGAGTTTAGGTTGGATATCAGGAAAGACTTTTTCACTAGCAGGGTGGTGAAGCACTGGAATGGGTTACCTAGGGAGGTGGTGGAATATCCTTCCTTAGAGGTTTTTAAGGTCAGGCTTGACAAAGCCCTGGCTGCAATGATTTAGTTGGGAATTGGTCTTGCTTTGAGCAGGGGGTTGGACTAGATGGCCTCCTGAGGTCCCTTCCAACCCTGATATTCTACGATTCTAAAAGCATTGTCTTTAGTGAGAGATCAAAGATACAAGTGACTCGGGGTAAGCGACTGGTCCTTTGGGACTGGGAGTAACCTGAATATTATTGTGATTTTTCAAATGCAGGCTTGCCTGGGTGGCAAAACAGATGCCCGATGGGACTGTCTATGACTCCACGTTAAGGCTATTATAGTGCTTGAGGAGTTCACACTTGATATTTCATTGGTAAAATCTAATTATAGAACACAACCAGTTTGAGACTTGTGCCCTGGTTTGTAACAGTCTGCCCTGAGGTTAATACCCATGTTCATGAGCCACTCCAGACAGCTTGACAATATAAATTCAAAATTCACTGTAATGCATTTACAGTGTTGTGAATGCAAACAATTTGACCCAGGACATCTCATTTTTTAAAGCACAGTTCAAAACTGTTTAATGAGTGAGGCAAAGGCTCTGTGGAATTAAGCAGAGCTGTGTAAAATTTTAGCCAAAAATGAAGATTTCATAAACTGTTCTCCATTTCACAAAATTGTTTAATTAAAAAACAAATTTCAGAAAAAACAAACATTCCAATTTGACATTTTCAGAACCTAATGTTTTGATTTGACATATCTTCATTTCAAACTTTCCTTTAATTTTATTTAAAAGAATTAAAAACATTTTAAAAGGACTCAATCAAAAATGTTTTGGGAAAACAAAACATTTCATTTGACCTGAACCAATGAAGTTTTATTTTAAATTTTTAATAGTATCATTTCAACCCAAACCAAATTTTGGGGTTTTTTTGGAATTCCCAGCAAACCAAAAAACCCATCATTCTTCCAGCTCAAGTATTTAGAGCATATAATTAGACCATAGTATTGCATATGCACAAGAGGAGAGCGTTAAGATTCCACAGGCAACCTTAAGGTTAGCATTTCCTGTTTGATTCACTTCATAAACCTTTTTTTTTTTAAGGAAATTTCCTACTTTTTTCTTTAAAAAAATCCGTAACATTCACATTATTTGCTAAAGAACATCAAAATGCAGTTTCCCACCCAAGATGCATATTCTGATGCAAGGGATACTGCAGATGCCTGCCTCATGCAATATGTACCTCTAAATCAGGGTTTCCCAAACTTGGTTGGGAAACCCTGATTTATGGTTCCCTGTCATGGAACAGGTCCTCAAGGAATCAATCCTGAGCCACTTAAAGGAGGGGAAAGTGATCAGGAACAGTCAGCATGGATTCACCAAGGGCAAGTCATGCCTGACTAACCTAATTGCCTTCTATGATGAGATAACCGGCTCTGTGGATGAGGGGAAAGCAGTGGATGTGCTATTTCTGGACTTTAGCAAAGCTTTTGATACAGTCTCCCACAGTATTCTTGCCAGCAAGTTAAAGAAGTATGGGCTGGATGAATGGACGGTAAGGTGGATAGAAAACTGGCTAGATGGTCGGGCTCAACGGGTAGTGATCAATGGTTCCATATCTAGTTGGCAGCCGGTATCAAGTGGAGTGCCCCAAGGGTCGGTGCTGGGGCCGGTTTTATTCAATATCTTCATTAACGATCTGGAGGATGGTGTGGACTGCACCCTTAGCAAGTTTGCAGATGACACTAAACTGGGAGGAGTGGTTGATATGCTGGAGAGTAGGGATAGGATACAGAGGGACCTAGACAAATTAGAGGATTGGGCCAAAAGAAATATGATGAGGTTCAACAAGGACAAGTGCAAAGTCCTGCACTTAGGACGGAAGAATCCCATGCACTGCTACAGACTAGGGACCGAATGGCTGGGCAGCAGTTCTGCAGAACTGCTTAGAGGTTTTCCTTAGAGGTTTTTAAGGTCAGGCTTGACAAAGCCCTGGCTGCAATGATTTAGTTGGGTTTGGTCCTGCTTTGAGCAGGGGGTTGGACTAGATGACCTCTTGAGGTCCCTTCCAACCCTGAGATTCTATGATTCTATGGTTCGCGGCTTGTTCAGGGTAAGCCCCTTATGGGCCGCAAGATGCTTTGTTTACCTGAGCATCCGCAGGTACAGCCGCTCGCAGCTCCCAGTGGCTGCAGTTCGCTGTTCCCAGCCAACAGGAGCTGCAGGAAGCAGTGGCCCAGCTTGGTATGCAAGACAAATCAGACTCCTAAAAGGGGTACAGTGGTCTGGAAAGGTTGAGAATAAGGTGCTGTAAGGAGCTCAGTCTGAGGGTTAGAAGTGTGACAGATGTCAATTTGTAGTTCACCATTCTGTATCAGCAACTCTTCTCAGGCCTGACATAATCATTACACCGCAAATACTAGTGTCATGATATTTATTTAAAAGGTGACAGCGTACTCCTGGGGGAATTCTGCACTAAAACACCCCCAAATTTCTGCACCAAAAAAACCCATAAATTTCTGCATATTTTATTTGTCAAAATAATGCAATATAATCACACCAGTTTCACTTATTTTGGTAATTTATTTAAACTACCATACAGGAAAAAAAAAATCACAACAACTGTTCAGCATTTCCTAAATACATGAAAGTTAAGTTACAAACACTAGGTAACCAATACTCTGCATTCCAGTTATAATCCTGGATTTTCATTTAAATTACATTATTTTGATGTTCTATAAAGTAGAATGTTACTTTAAATTACTCAGACTTTTACACGTGAAAGTCAGGGCCGGATGAACCTTTTGCGGGCCTGGCGCCAAACATATTTGAGGGCCCCCATAGGGGCAAAGGAGCATGGCATGGGGAGGTCGTTCCCCAGAGCAAGGGACCAGCCAGGGGCAATGGAGCATAGCATGGTGGGGCCAGCCCCACTCCACCCAGCCCAGTGCCCAGTACAAACCGGCAGTTGCCAGATGCACACTGGCCTGCCCAGCCCTGTGCTGCCAGCGTGCCCCTTCCCCTCGGGGGTGGGCCCATGCCATGCCACGCCACACAGCCCTCGACTCCCTATGCCCATGTCCCCCAGACCTGCTATGCCCAGCAGACCCTCCCCACCCGACCCTCCACCACAAATGCACAGCAGCCTGCACATCACCACCCCTGCCCAGCACCCCCACACACAGCCACACCACTACTGTCCAATTCACTTCCCCACAGCCCACCACCACAACTACACAGCACCTCACTCAGACCCCCCCCACTGCCAAGCATCCCAACACAGACCTCCCCCATCGCCCCCCAAGAGACTCCCCCACTGGCCAGCAGCCCCACACACACCTCCAGAGACCAACTCCCTCACTCCCTGCCCCCTGGCCACACTCACCGGCCCTGTTGGAAGGTGACGGCATCTGCCAGGCTGAGCTGGCAGCACGTCCGGGGCTGGTCCAGAGCCAGGGCGGGGAAACACTCTGGCCTCGCTCGAGAGTGGTGTGATTACCCAGGCCAGAGTCTGCCCCCACCCTGGCCGGACTCCCTCAGGACCCACTTGCCTAGAGATAGAGTGATCATGTGTCCCTGTTTGGCCGGGACAGTTCCCTTTTTAAGCTCTGTCCTGGCCAACCTGACTTCTGTGACAAAAACGGACATTTATCCTGTTTGCTCTTGCCAACTGATCAGTTGGCAAAAGCAAATGAACAAATGCCCAGTTTACCAAAGAAGTCCAGTGCTCCCCCCTAGCAGGGCATGGAAGTGTGTGTGTGGGGGTGGTGGTGACGTGAGGTGTCAGGCAACAGGGCTTGGGGGTCAGCCCCAGCCCAAATGGAGCTGGAGGGGGGGGAGTTAGGAGCTAGCCCCAGCCCCTGGCAGCAGTGTGGGGAGCTGGGGCAAGGGAGGGATCAGCCCCTGTCCTGGCAACAGCATGCAGAGCTCAGGGAGTGGGGTATCAGCCCCAGTGCTCAGCTTCATTTTTGGGGCCCCTCCTTGGGACTCAGCCAAGAAAAAGAACATTCTTTTATCTCCCCGCATCCCTGTTTTTCATTCTTTTTTCCTTCATCCTCCTCCTATAAGTAATAGCAAGTAAATGAAAATAAGGTGAGGTACTCTGATTGTTCTTGTTAGTCTGACTTATTTTTCCACAGACCACTTGAAAATTGCTGGGGTCTCAGCAGACCACTTAATGATCTTTCCAAATATTGTTTGTACCATTAGCTAACTATTGTAAAGCACTTTGGATAAGGGCACTTTATAAAAAAAAATGTAAAAAAAGGTAGATAAATGTTGGGGTGTGGGATCTGGCCAGGAGTTAGGGTGAGGGAGGGGGCTCAGGGTTGGGGCAGGAGGTTGGGGTGTGGAGTGGTTACCTGGTGTGGGGAGCTCCCATTTGGTGCAAGGGGTGCAGGTAGCAATGTGGGGGGGTGTGTGCAGGAGCTCCCATTTAGTGCTGAGGGTGGTGGTGGGGATATGAGGGGAGTGCAGGTGGGGGTGCTCCCAGCCCCCTGCCCTGAGTGACTCACGGCAGGGGAAGTGTGGGGACCCCACCTTTGCTCTGCCCTGCCCCGATTCCACCCCTTCCCCAAGGCCCCGCCCCTGCCTCCTCTCCGCCTCCACCTGAGCACGCTGTGGCCCGCATCTCCCTCTCCCTCGTGCAGCAGGGGAAGCACTGGGAGGGAAGGAGGAGGGGGACGGGCAGGAACACGGCACGCTCAGGGGAAGAGGTGGGAGCTTAGCTGCTGGTTTGGGGGGGGGGGAGGGGAGACAGAGCCTGCCCTGTAGCAGGAGCCCCAGGAGCCAGCAGGACCAAGCTTCTGTCCCCGCAGGAGAGAGCAGTGGGTGGAGAACAGCAGGCCGGGCCGGGGCCCCTTTGGAGCCTGGGCCCAGCGCCATGGCGCCACGGTACTGCTGAAAGTCAGTTTTGCTAATCATTGTCCTGCATTTTTTTTAAATGGATCAGTAAAACAGATCCTTAGCTGTAATCTAACCCTGTCAGGGCTCCCTCCCTACGATGAACTCTGGGGTACAGAGGTGGGGACCTGCATGAAAAATCCCCTAAGCTTATTTCTACCATCTTAGGTTAAAAACTACCCCAAGGCACAAATTCTTCTGGACGGTATCGCTGCCACCACCAAGTGAGTTAGACAAAGATTCAGGAAAAGGGCCACTTGGAGCTCCTGTTTCCCCAAAATATCCCCAAAGTCCCTTCACCCCCTTTCCTGGGGAGACTTGAGAATAATATACCAAACAAATAGGTAAACAAGGTGAGCACAGACCAGACCCTTGGGTTTTTAGGACACTAAAAACCAATCAGGTTTTTAAAAACAGAACTTTATTATAAAGAAAAAAAGTAAAAGAAGCACCTCTGTAAAATCAGGATGTAAGGTAATTTTACAGGGTAATAAGATTTAAAACAGAGGATTCCCCTCTAGGCAAAACATGTTACCTACCTTTTCATAACTGTTGTTCTTCGAGATGTGTTGTTCACGTACATTCCACATTAGGTGTGCGCACGCTGCGTGCACAGATGTCAGAAACTTTTCCCCTTAACGGCTCCCATCGGGTCGGCAGGGGAGCCCCCTAAAGTGGCACCTCCATGCCGGTGCATATATTCCCTTGCCAACCCGACCCCCCCCCCCTCAGCTCCTTCTTGCCAGTGACACCGACAGAGGGAAAGGAGGGTGAGAAGTGTAATGGACGTGAACACCACATCTCGAAGAACAGTTATGAAAAGGTAGGTAACCATCTTTTCTTCGAGTGCTTGTTCACATCCATTCCACATTAGGTGACTCACAATCATAGGAGGAGGGTAAGAGTCATGGAACAATTGATTGGAAAACAGCCCTGCCGACTGACACGTCATCTCTGGCCTGCTGATTGACCGCGTAGTGGGCTGTGAACGTGTGCACCGAGGACTAGGTGGCTGCTTTACAGATCTCCTGGATCAGGACCTGCGCCAGGAAAGCTGTTGAAGATGCCTGCGCCCTGGTCGAGTGGGCCGTGATCGCCGGGGCGGGAACCTTGGTGAGCTCGTAGCACGCGCAAATGCAGTGCACAATCCTTTACAATATATGCTGCGCCGAGACCGGAAGACCTTTCATTCTGTCGGCTATAGCGACAAACAACTGTGTCGACTTGCGGAAAGGCCTAGTCCACTCCAAATGGAATGTCAGGGCCCTTTGGACAGCCAGAGTGTGCAGGCTACGGTGACTCAGGTCCGTGTGTGGTTTAGGAAAGAACACTGGCAAACAAATGTCCTGGCCCGTATGAATTGCATGACTACCTTAGGGAGGAATTTAGGGTGCAGCTTGAGTTGCACCTTGTCCTTATAAAAGACTGTATAAGGCAGTTCCAAGGTGAGGGCCCTCAATTCGGACACCCTCCTTGCGGACGTAATGGCCACCACGAACACCGCCTTCCAGGAGAGGTGGAGGAGAGAGCAAGAGGTGAGGGGCTCGAACGGAGGGCCCATGAGCTTGGCGAGTACCAGATTTAGGTTCCAGGGTGGGACCAGTGGAAGCAAATAAGGGAACACCCTCTCAAGTCCCTTGAGGAACCACACCACCATGGGGTTAAAAAACACCAAACACCCCGATTCCCCCACGTGGAGGCCTGTTCTAGGATCTCCTCCAGCCCTTCATCGGCCCTCAAACCACTTAGCTCAGGGCTCGACGGGCCCTGCAGCACCGGAGAGGTCAAGCAGTGTCAGGGCCTGTCCTGCTGCCTCAGTGCGGCAGGCTTACAGTGCCCCACCAGCGCCAGATCATGGACTGATGCCGACGCCCAAGCCAGACGGTCCAAGGCTGACGGTTGCAGCGCGGACTCCATGAGCAGCTGCTTTAGGCAACAGTCCCTTTCTTTCTTAGTCCAGGGCTTGAAAGCCGTACAGATCTTGCAGTGCCCAGTCTGGTACGATTCCCCCCAACAACGGAGACACGAGTTGTGGGGATCACTAACCAGCATAGGCTTGCGGCACGTGGCACAAGCCTTAAACCTCTGGGTCTGTAGCATGCCCCACAGCCCAGGACTGGGGCTGGAAGCAACTTCCAGACACCTCTAACAAAGGAGGCTTAACTATCTAACAACTAAGAAGTGCTAACTACTGAAAACTGCTAGCTACTGGTAACTGCTACAACTGTGCTAAGGGATCCCTCGCAAGCGAGAGAGTGTTATTCCAACACCGCCATGGACAGTAAGACAGAACTGAAGGGGTGTTGGGTCAGTAGGGGTATATATGCACCAGCATGGAGGCGTCACTCTAGGGGGCTCCCCTGCCGATCCAACAGGAGCCACTAAGGGAAAAAGTTTCCAATGTCCGCGCACACGGCGCGCGCACACCTAATGTGGAATGGATGTGAAAAAGCACTTGAAGAACAATTCAAAGTTACAAAAAACAGGAATAAACCTCCCTCTTAGCATAGGGAAAATTCACAAGCTAAAACAAAAAGATAAGCTAATGCATTTCCTTGCTATTACTTAAATTTTTTTTAATCTTGGACACTTATTTCAGGTAGGGTTTTAGGAGATGTTTTTTCCTACCCTGGTCCCTCTCTGTCCCGGAGAGAACACCAAAGAGAGCACAAACACCCCCCAGATTTTAAAGTATCTTCTTCCCTTATTGGTCCTTTTGGTCAAGTGCCAACCAGGTTATTTGAGCTTCTTAACCCCTTACAGGTAAAGGAGGGATTTTATGCTACCCTTAGCTGTATGTATATGACAAACCCCATTATGCCTCTCTGGCACAGGAAAAATAGTGGGAGAGCACAGACCTTCCTAGCTGAGGATTCCATTACTTCTCATTTACAATAAGACTCCTTTACACCACTCTGGCAAGGTAAAGCAGCCTTAATTGACTAAGAATGGGAACAATTAACAATGGGAACATTCGCTGCCTGCCTACTTAGGGTATGGCAACACTTGCAGCTGTACAGCGCTGGGAGTTAAACCTGTCTTCGTACAGCTGTGTAGGGAAAGCGCAGCAGTGTGGCCACACTGACAGCTACCAGCACTGCAGCGTGGCCACATTTGCAGCACTGTTGGGAGTGGTGCATTATGGGCAGCTATCCCACAGAGCACCTCTTCCCATTCTGGCGCCATGAGTTGTGGGAAGGGGGCGGAGCATTCTGGTTCCTGTCCCAACGCCCCGTGATGTATCGCTTCACATCTCATCAATCCCTGTGTTTCTGTCCACATTTGGCACCATCTTTCCACGGTTTCTGTGCAGCACGTGGTCTGCGGGAAACTGCTGACGAGTCTCGCCAGCACATCACATTTGGCAGTTGAGCTATTCCTTAAGATCCAAAGTGACAGTGAGGAGTCCGACAATGAAAGCGAGTCGCATAATGCGTACGACACGAAATTGCTTGTGGCATTCACGGACATGCTCAGCACTGTGGAACGCTGCTTTTGGGCTCAGGAAACAAGCACTGAGTGGTGGGATCACATCATCATGCAAGTCCGGGATGATGAGCAGTGGCTACAGAACTTTCGGATGAGAAAAGCCACTTTCATGGGACTGTGTGAGGAGCTCGCCCCCACCCTGCGGTGCAAGGACATGAGATTGAGAGCTGCCCTGACAGTGGAGAAGCAGGTGGCTATTGCAATCTGAAAGCTGGCAACTCCAGACAGCTACTGATCGGTCGGGAACCAGTTTGGAGTGGGAAAGTCGACCGTTGGAATCGTGTTGACGCAAGTTTGCAGGGCCATTAATCGCATCCTGCTAAGAAGAACCGTGACTCTGGGGAACGTGCAGGACATTGTGGATGGCTTTGCACAAATGGGTTTCCCTAACTGTGGAGGGACGATAGATGGGATGCATATTCCTATTCTGGCACCACTCCACCTAGCATCCGAGTACGTTAATCGGAAGGGGTATTTCTCTATGGTTCTCCAGGTGCTTGTGGATCACCGTGGGCGTTTCGTTGACATTAACGCAGGCTGGCCTGGAAAGCTGCATGATGCACGCATCTTTCGGAACACTGGCTTCTTCAGGAAGATGCAGGCCAGGACTTTTTTCCCCCAGAACGGAAGATCACACTAGGGGACGTCAAAATACCAATTGTGATCCTTGGAGACCCCGCTTACCCGTTAATGCCATGGCTCATGAAACCGTACACAGGGAGCCTTGACAGCAGCAAGGAACGGTTCAACGACAGGCTGAGCTGGTGCCGAATGGCTCTGGAGTGTGCTTTTGGCCGTTTAAAGGGCCGCTGGCGATCTCTGTATGGCAAGCTGGACTTGGGGGAAAGCAGCATCCCCGCGGTTATATCCGGTGCAGTACCCTCCATAATATTTGGGAAGGGAAGGGTGAAAGATTCAGTCAGGCATGGACCTCCGAGGTTCAACACCTGGAGGCTGACTTTGCACAGCCAGAAAGCAGGGCTACTAGAGAGGCCCAGCACAGGGCTGCAAGGATTAAGGATGCCTTGAGGGAGGAATTTGAGGCTGAAAACCAACAGTAACGTTTGGTGCCTTGCACAGGAGTGAAGTGCAGTGGTTACAATATTAGTAGGAAGCTATGTTTGCTAAGCTGATTTGCAGTGCCTGTTTCTTTCCTGAGCTAAGGTATCTAAACTTTATGCAATAATAAAGACTCTTTTCAAAGCCAAAAATTCATTTATTGAAAAGAAAATTACTTTATTAAAAGAAACAACTTTTTGGGAATCTGAAAGGGCAAGGGGGTGGGGTGGGTAACTGTACAATCACAGATTTGCATATGTCCTGTCTGGAGTGCTGTGCAATGACTGCTGCACTTCAGGATGGCTATACTGCATGGTGACGGGGGTTGAGTGCAGAGGGTAAGGGTGGCAGTTCTCAGGGCTGGTTGGTGAACATACAGGTGTTGGAGGCAGCTGGTGGTGGTAAGAACCCGGATCTTGGGGAAGCGGGGTTGGAGCTGACATAGGGGCACAAGGGAAAGAGCTTTGGGACAAGGGTGGCGGGGGGGGAGGCGGTGGCGGTAGTGCTCCGCCTGCATGGCTACAAGCGCCTGGAAAGAGTCCACTTGGCGCTCCAGGATGCTTATCAGCCGCTCCGCGCATTGCTTCCTTTGCGCTGCGTTTTCCTTGCGGATCCTGCTTTCCCTCTCCTTCCACTCCTGCGCTTTTTGATTCTCTGTGAGATTGGTGCATCGCTTATTGCAGCATGTCCTTTTTGCTTTTTCGTGGCCTCTTCCGGAGGTTTTGTAGTCTCTCAGCCGATAACACGGACAGCTGAGATCTCAAGGTTGCATCTGTAAAGGCAAAATGCAACACTTAACAGAGGCAGCATTGTTTATACCAGACAGAGTAATTCCCCCGCACTGAAGCAGGGCACATTAACAGTCTTCACAATAGCATAATTTTCCCATCCCAAAGTGAGCGCACATAACCCACGGGAGCCCTAAAATGGTGAGTAAGGGGGACTGATTGTTTCAGGGCTGTACTGGGGTTTCTGTGCGTTGGGGAAAGCAAACTGCTGCAGGGGGCACCAACAATGAACACTATCCCAACAGTTTCCACAGGAGTTTATCCTGGAAGATATCTCGCTGCTGCGGGTCACCTGGGAAGCATAGGAAGGTCTTCTACTGCAATGCGGATTCCGCCCTGGCCCCTATGCAGCTTGCCTGTGTGCAGCAATGGTCCCCCCCACCCCTCGTGGCACAGTGGCGCGGACGTGTTAGCCTGACTGGGACAAGGACCACAGTGGCTCTCCCAATAAACCTGCGCAAGTGCATTGCCCACGCTCTAGATGAGACTTTTAAGAGATTACCGAGGCCGATTACTGCGACGTGACAGACCATATCACTGTGCTATTCCGCATCTAGGCATGCATGCATGCAGCCCTAACCCTCCCTCCTCTCCCGAAAAATTTCCATCCTGAAAATAAAAGCCGCTTACCGGCTGCTGCGACTGGCTACCTTCCTTCTGGCTTGAAGAGAGCTCCTGACTGCATGCCTCCAGAGACTCCGGGGTGTCTCCCCCAGTACCCTCATTCTCGCTTTCCTCCTCCTCCCCCCCCTCTGAAGTGTCCATGGTGGTCCTCGGAGTGGAGGTGGGGTCACCCCCAAGTATCGTGTCCAGCTCTTTGTAGAAACAGCAGGTCATGGGGGCAGCACCAGAGCAGTGGTTTCCCTTGCGGGCTTTGCAGTAGGCACTCCGCAGCTCCTTCACTTTAGCCCTGCACTGCAGCACGTCCCGGTCATGGCCTCTTTCCATCATGGCCCTTGATACCTGTCCAAAGGTATCGTAATTCCTATGGCTGGAGCGCAGCTGGGACTGCACAGCTTCTTCCCCCCAAACACTGATGAGGTCCAGCAACTCGCCATTGCTCCATGCTGAGGCTCGTGGAGGCATCGTCACCTGGAAAGGTTCACTGATTGCACTCCACACCTGGCTGAGCAAACAGGAAAGGGGATTTTTCAAATTCCCGGGGAATTTAAAGGGCGGGTCTGACGGTTGGTCACCTGAGGCCAGGACAGTAGAGTTCGAACTGATGAGCAGAGTGGCTAGAAGAGGCATTCTGGGATACTGCTGAATACTTCTGGAGGCCAATAACAGCGCTTTTGGTGGCCACACTGGCGGGGCAGCGCTGCATCAGCAGCACTATAGTCTTTATTCCTCTTGCAGAAGTGGAGTACAACCAGCGCTGTAGCCAGGGAGATACAGCGCTGTATGTGCCATGCCAGTGTGGACGGTGAGTGAGTTGCAGTGCTGTAAAGCCACCACCAGCGCGGCAACTCTCAAGTGTAGCCAAGCCCTTAGTTGTTACATTTCTGCTCTGCCTCAGGGACAGAGCCTGCTTCACACAACCAAGTCCGGGGTGCAGCAACAGCAAGCGTGAGAAAGAGAGGCTGAGTCTCTCATTCGTTCGCATGCAGGCACATGCCCAGTCCCCACCCCCTTAACGTCTCTCCACCAATGCGCACATGCATGCCCAGCCTCCCTCTTCCCCGGTGATCTGCTCTCTGCTGCCGGCTGCTCCCAACAGACACACCCAGGCTGACACGGAAGGGGCGTGTGTTCCCCACAGATTTCTTTGCTCCCCCATTTTTAAGTGGAGGAGCCAAGTAATCTGTGGAAGATATGAATTCTGTACCCCTGTGGGGGCGCAGAATTCCCCCAGGAGTAATAGTGTATTGTTTGAAATCTAATATCACACTGGTCATTAGTGTTATTGTGACATGGTCATAACTCTGTAGGTGAAATTACGGCTACCCTCTGATATTATGTCCCGGAGACTGTACACAGACAAAAGGTGACAAAACAGGTTTCTTTGATATCAAGGGGAAAGAAAACATTAGCAAATGCACAGGGCAGGAAAGATGACTGATCTGCTCCCTCTGGGTCAGTCAGTGTTTAAAGCTCCTGCAGTTTTGTAAAAGGGGAGATTTGATCCCAAGCACCGTTGTGTTCCCACCCTACATTCTACTGTAATAATCTTGGTATAAAATATACTTTGTGAGGTATCATTTGGAAGCTAAGAAGTCAGATTCTTACATGATGTATGTATGTGATATGTATTAAGAGTTATGGATGCATGCTGGGATTAAAGTGTGTTTAAACCAGGCATATTAGGGGGAGTTGGTAAACAGATCTTCCCTAGACAAAGGAATGTGTATTTGCTTCTCTGACCAGCCCAATCATCACGCAGAGACAATGAAGGTCCATTTTTACATATCAGGCAAACGAAGCTATGAAACAAGTAGGGGAGGAGACTGCATAGCATCTACACCCAGCGGGAGAGAGGACTTGGTTTGTATTTTACTTTTCAAGGCTACATTGCAAGGGTTTACTGTTCCATAAAGACAAGGGAGCTGAACCTATGATAAGCAACTGAACCAACTGACTGTATACAATATAACTGTATTATAAAGGTGTACAGATTAAGGTCTTTTCTGAAAGTTAATACACACTGGTGATTAATATAATTGTGAAATATATTTTTTGTACATAGTGTTAATAATATAGATATTTAATGATATTATGCTTTAAAGTCTGTGGCCAAACAGGAAGAAACAGGTTCTATCCCAGACAGGAGAGAAGGCAACTGTCTACCTGTCTCCAATCCAATTAAGCAAGGTGTGATCAAAAGCAATAGAAGCCCAAAAATCAGAAATCAGCAGAGAGGTGGGAAAGCCCACAAGAAGGGAAAAACAGCATGAGGTCATTCTGCCAGTTGAAACAAAGAGCAGGTCTACACTAGAAGAGTTATAGCACCGGCAGTTACAGCACCGCTCAGCAAGCACTGAAGGGAAACCGCTGTTGTGTGTTCACTATCAGCTGCCTGCACAATAGCGTGTTCACACTTGCGGCACTTGCAGTGGTATTCGGAACAGTGCACTCTGGGCAGCTATCCCACAGAGCACCTCTTTCTCTTCTGCTGCTAGGACTTGTGGGAAGACAGAGGGGGTCGTGGGGCATCCTGGGTCCTGTCCCAATGACCAGTGATGCATTGCTTCGCATCCCAGCAATCACTGTGCTTCCATCCGCATTTGGCACCATCTTTCAATGGTTTGTATACTGCGCACCCTGACTCTCCGGGCTGCAGAAATGGATCCCAAACTGTTGACCAGTATGCTGCTTGCTCTGACCAACACATCAAGAGTGGCAATGGAGTTATTCCTTAAACTACAAAAGGCAAGAGGAGTGCGACATTGATCTCGCCACACGTAGTAGCTACGACATGAGATTGCTTGTGGTATTCACGGAGGTGGTGACCACAGTGGAACACCGCTTTTGGGCTCTGGAAAAAAGCACAGAGTGGTGGGATTACATCATGATGCACATCTGGGATGACGACCAGAGGCTGCAGAACTTTCAGATGAGGAAAGCCACATTTATAGCACTGTGTGATGAGCTCGCCCCAGCCCTGCGGCACAAGGACACAAGAATCAGAGCTGTCCTGCTGTTGGAGAAGCGTGTGGTGATTGCACTGTGGAAGCTGGCTACTCCAGACTGCTACCGATCGGTTGCTAATCAGTTTGGAGTGGGAAAGTCTACCATTGGACTCATATTGACAGAAGTGTGCTGGGCCATCAATTGCATCCTACTCCGAAAGACTGTGACACTGGGCAACGTGTGTGACATTGTGGATGGCTTTGCACAAATGGGCTTCCCTAACTGCAGAGGGGCGATAGATGGGATGCATATTCCAATTCTGGCACCAGACCACCTAGCCACCGAGTCTATTAATCAGAAGGGTTATTTCTCAATGGTTCTCCTGGTGCTTGTGGATCACAGTGGGCGTTTCACAGACATTAACACAGGCTGGTCCGGAAAGGTGCATGACGCACGCGTCTTTCGGAACACTGGCCTGTTCAAGAAGCTGCAAGCAGGGACTTCCTTGCCGGACCATAAGATCACCGTAGGGGAAGCCAAAATGCTCATTGTGCTCCTGGGGGACCCTGCCTACCCCCTTAATGCTGTGGCTTATGAAGCCACATACAGGGCAACTAGACAGCAGTAAGAAGTGGTTCAACGACAGGCTGAGCAAGTGCGGAATGACGGTTGAGTGTGCTTTTGGCCATTTAAAAGCCTGCTGGCACTGCCTCTATGGGAATCTGGATCTGGCCGATTACAATATTCCTATGCTTATAGCCATGTGCTGTACGCTCCATAATATTTGTGAAGGGAAGGGTGAAAGCTTCACTCAGGGCTGGACCACACATGCTCAGTGCCTGGAGGCTGAGTTCGAACATCCAGAGACCAGGGCTATTAGAGGGGCACAGTGCAGGACCATAAGGATCAAAGATGCCTTGAGGCAGCAATTTGAAAGCTGAAAGCCATTAATATTTGTTGATATGCTGAGGAGTGCAGTGCTTGTAATGCTAGAAGGTGATTGGTGCACATGAGGGAATGTGTGGGTTTAATATAATTGTATCTTGTACGGAAGTAAAAAAAGAACTGACAGGGATTTGTAGGGGATCTTAATGCAAGACAGTCTGTGTTAGCAAAAGTCAGGCTAGCTGTAACCCTAATAACGCTAAATTTATAAAAGCAAAAATTGCGTAAAGCAAATAAAAAACTGTATAAAAAGTTGTTTCAACCTTGTGTAAATAATATGTAAATAATATAAAATGTAGACTAGCGTCTAAATAAAAATAAAAAAAATAAAATATCACTGAAGTCTCTGGCAACTAAATACAAGTGAAAACCATCTTGGGAAAAGATCTTTTGCCTAGAAAGACAAAGGAAGCCAGCATCTTGTACTTCTGTGGAAGGTCCTGACTGAGGGAAAGTGAGTTATCGGTGTGAAGAATAATGATTGGTGAGAGAAATCATCCTGAACAAATTCAGTACCTTGCTAGATTAACTTTTAGACCAGTGATACTGAGATCTCAGTGGTTCAGGAGCCAAATAAGCAATCAACATTACCCAAAACAGCACAGTAGTGTGAATTCATTATTTCATTTACTTCAGTACTATACATTCATATTTAAACAGCATGGCAGGTAAAATATTTAGTTTTTAATATATACATATATTATTCTCCCAGGAAAATGACTGACAAAGTATTACTATTTTATCAGCTGCAATTGGCTAACATAGTAAAAGCATCCTGTTGGTTAATTAAATTAAAATCACACCGTGTTTTAATATCATGTGCTGCAAAGAGCTGCAGGAGACGCATTAAAGAGCCACTTTGTGACTCGTGAGCCTCAGTTTGAGTATCTCTGTTACAGACTTATATGCATATTTTCAATATTTTTTTTTCTTGTCACCCTTTCTAACTTTATTCCTTTTACTTGGTATCATTTAACCTATGTCATATTGTTAATTTGTTTTTGTGTTTTTACTGTAAACCAACCCAGTGTTTACATGGAAGAGTGTATTTGCATCAGGTAAGTTAATAAGCTGTGATGCACTTTCACATCCTTAGAGGAACAAACAAATCTTATTCTCTCTCTGAACTGTCCAGGAAAGGGCTGAACATTACATAGCATATGGTTCTGGGAAAATTCAGGACTGGGAGGGTATTGGGGTCACTCTGCAAGACATGATCAAAGCTGGTAGAGACCAGGGAGCATGACTGGTGTGTTGAAGGCAAGCTGCTGGGGTCAGAGTTGCTGGACCATTATACAGTTATACAGACACTCAGTGTATGCTTGTTGCTGACCATGAACATCCCAGACAGGGAGTTACAATAGCAAAGCATGTGAGACACCCAGGGTTACAAGTGCTTTAACCACTCACTTGTCTGAAGTGCATCCTGAACCCCATGATAAGAAGGTTTACATTTTAGTTCAAATCTTTACAGTACACTAGAGAACACTCAGGATGAGGTATGCTTGTGGCTGGAAAGTGACAAACTAGGATTATTTTAAGTTTCTAGAAAGACAGGAGGGATAGAATTTGATACATATTAGTATGAAAGTTACTCCAACAGTACAAGGAAGCATACACGGTAATATTAGTTCGTATCTTTAATTTTTCCCTCTAAAAGACTTGCCTACACAGTTTTAGTTAAACCTGTGCAAAACCAGTAGAAAACCGTATTTGGTTAAATCAACTTTTCTACTGATTTAGTTAAACCAGTGCAAAAACTGAGCATAGACCATTCTTAAGTAGGTGAATGCAGCTTTGTCATTCCAGGCATAACAGATATATGCATCTTATTCCCATACCACATGGAGGTAATGAGATTCCTCTTGATTTTTTTTTTGTTTTTTTGTTGATTCTCACTAAATCCCTGCTGGCTCATTAGGATACTGCACCCAAGTTGAAACCACATGGCACACTGTCACTGCTGTGGAGAAAAACTGGAGACTGGATTAAATTTATGAAATGAACTAAATGAAGCATTGACTAATTCAGATTAGCCCTGATGAGAAATTCTCTTTCAAACCAGATCCCAAAGAAAAACAGCTTAACTAAAATATCTCACTATTATAGGGCACACGCATATTTTAAATATCACAAAGGTAATCACTGGGAAGAATCTGATGGACAGTAGTAGGCCCCCACTTAGAGAAGAAAAAATACAGTGTGATGGTACCTCCCATAAGGCTTTATGGAAATATGCTTAGAATGTGTTTTATGCTACATATGCCATGTAACATCTCAAAGGTTATGATATACTGAATCTATTAATTCTATTTGTATGCATGTATCATTTTTTTATTCGAAGTTATGAATATTGGCTGGGTGCTGGCTTGATTTCTAAATAACCTTAAGTAGAGCATTTGGTCAGTTTCTGGAAAAAGGAATGTTGAAGTTAAGTACCTAATCAAAAGGCACTTAGAGGACAATGGATCTTGGAATGCTCCAATCCACATGAGAAGTCTACTTGAGGATGTTCAAGGTAGCATGTGAACAATGGACCCTACCTGTAAAAACTGTGAGTTATGCACGGACATGTGACTTGCCCAGGTGATTCCTAAACTCGATCTTGGAGCTGGACTTTGCATAGTAGTGAGGAGGGGGTCTCCACCCACAAGAGAAAGTCTATTTAAAACCCTGGGAGACCCCTCCATTTTGTTTTCAACTGGCTAAAGAGAGAGCCTCTCCACCCCCCCAGGATACCTGAAAGAAATTGGAAGAAAGGAGAGTGACTGCAAGGGGTGAGTGTGATTGCTGGACTCAAGCTAAAAGGAGATTAGTCTGGAAAAGGGAGCATTCTGGAACTGGTGAGGATCTTATTTGTATTCAGTTTGATTAGACATAGATTTGTGCATTTTATTTTATTGTGCATGGTGACTTACTTTGTTCTGTCTGTTACTACTTGGAACCACTTAAATCCTACTTTCTGTATTTAATAAAATCACTTTTTACTTATTAATTAACTCAGAGTATGTATTAATACCTAGGGGAGCAAACAACTGTGCATAGCTCTTTATCAGTGTTAGAGGCTGAACAATTGATGAGTTTACCCTGTATAAGCTTTATACAGGGTAAAACGGATTTATTTGGGTTTAGACCCCATTGGAAGTTGGGCATCTGAGTGTTAAAGACAGGAACACTTCTGTTAGCTGCTTTCCGGTAAATCTGCAGCTTTGGGGCAAGTAATTCAGACCCTGGGTCTGTGTTGGAGCAGACGGCAGTGTCTGGCTCAGCAAGACAGGGTGCTGGGGTCCCAAGCTGGCAGGGAAAGCAGAGGTAAAAGTAGTCTTGGCACATCGGGTAGCAGCTCCCAAGAGGGTTTCTGTGATCCAACCCGTCACATACAGATAAGAAAACTAATGAACCTTTCAGCAGCCTGGTGTCTGCTATTCCATTCTAGACATGATGGAAGTATCAAGCAGAAGAGAGGGAAAAACAAAACTGATTAGAAAATTGCTTAAACCAGATTACTACTTTCAAGCCGTACATCAATAGAACACTTTCAAAATGTTCAATGCAGATTGTATGTATGAACTCTCTCTTTAGGATAGAGCTTAAAGACTTCACTGAAGCAGGATGGGGGAATAACTGGAGAACACTACAAATGAGAACTACATGAGATAAAGTAAAATCTGTCTATTTGATAATGTTTGGTGAAGAAAGATATGGAAGAACAGATAGTCCCTGGTAAATACTATAAGATGTGCTGTTTAGGTACCGCAGCCATGTCAAACATAAGTTCCTTTATTGGCTGATTCACAAGCTTAAAAACAAGTCAACTTTATTCACCTAAGAATTTCTCATTTAGATCCTCTTCCAATCAGTTTTTATGTCCCTCATATTAAAAAAATAATTGAAACAGAGTCTCAAAACGTGAAGTAAATTTTTTGAGCCATACCAATCTAATTAATGCAACTGTTTTCTAAACAATGTTGGTTTGAGCAGCATGAGAGTAAAGAAGTTGACTAACTCTGTGAAATGCTGAATTCCTCTTTGGAACAAAATTAGGAGGAGTTTGTCTGTATCACTTTTATAGCAGATAAGACTGGTTAAAAGGAGAAAGCTTCCAGCTTGCTAACATGTCCTGCTGATAAGAAAGCAAATAGAAACAATATTGTCCCCACCAGAATTCAGAAGGAACTCAAGGTTCAAAAGAAACCTGTGGCATCAGACAGATTCCATTGCTTGAAGGGCTGTCAACTTGAAAATCTTTGTAGGAATACTACTTTTAGAAACAGGGCAGAGCTAATAAATTGACATTTGTGAAAACCATTTAAACAAAATTCCAAGATATTCTGAGTTGACAGATTCAATAAATTTGTCATCTCTCTGACACCCCTGCCTGGCTGTGCAAAGACTTCAACTTCGAAAAGGAAATCCATTAGCTCTTAGGAATACCCATGCTCTATATGTGACCATTCAAGTATCAGGATGGTACCAGGAGCTTGCAGGCAGATGATATGAGCTACACTACCACTCTGCTACATTGTTTTAAGAACTGCTGGCCGACCCAATAAAGTAGCAGATTAGGCCTCCTTATTGCACATGGCGAAAGGAAAGATTACAGACCCTGTGAAGTAGCTGCAGTTCTTCAAGATGTGCATCCCAGTGGGGCTCCACTTCCGGTACCCCCAGATGGATGAGGGATCTTCAGAATAGAGTCTAGTACAGAAGACAGAACTCCACTGCCAACTGCCACATCAGATCTAGAGGCATGTATCAAGGCATTGTGTTTGGCGAATGTATGTACTGTAGTGGCTCTGCAAGATTGCAAGTACCGGAACGTCCTTAAAGAGGGCCACAGACGCTGTGACCTTGACCTTGTAAAGTACATCAGAACCCTCGCAGGAAGCAGAATATTGGCAGCATTACAACAAGCAATAACAGACCCTGAAATCCACCTTGATAGTATTGGGGTAAAAATAGTGGATCCCCTAGATCTGTCTGCAATGAAAGTGAATAGTCTATTCTAAGACAATATTTCTTCACTTTACCTGGGACCGGCTTGCTGCCTTCCTAGATTGTGTTAGAGAGATATCAGGGACCAATGCCGGTCCACAGACTAGTCATTGAGAACTGGAGATTTCCAAAATGGTTTGGCCCTATCTAGATAGAAGGCCAATGCTCTTCTGATGTCTAAGGTGCAGAAAGAAGCTTCCTGTCTTAAGCGATGTTGTTTTGTGGTTTCTGTTTTTGCTTTTTGGTTTCTTTTTTTTTTGGGGGGGGGGGGGAGGAGAGGGACGGGATGGGACCACTCGTAAATGGAGAGTCTGGTTCAGATGAAACTTTGACACCTGAGGCAGGAATTTATGGTGTGGACATAGGAAAACTTTGTCCTTCAAGAAAACTATAAGAGAAGGATCTGCGATAAAGGCCCTGATCTCTCCAACTCTTTGAGTCGATGTAATGGTCCTTAAAAAGTCATCTTTATAGACAGATTCAATAAGGAACAAATTGCCATAGATCAGGGGGCCAATCTGTGGCTCCAGAGCCACATGCAGCTCTTCAGAAGTTAATATGCGGCTCCTTGTATAGGCACCGACTCCAAGGCTGAAGCTACAGGCACCAATTCTCCAATGTGCCAGGAGGTGTTCACTGCTCAACCCCTGGCTCTGCCACAGACCCTACTCCCACTCCACCCCTTCCCACCCACCCCGAGCCTGCCATGCCCTCGCTCATACCCCCTTCCCCCAGAGCCTCCTGCATGCCATGAAACAGCTGATCAGGAGGTCCAGGGAGGCGCTGATTGGCAGGGCTGTTGATGGGAGCAAGTGGTGGGAGCTGCTGGGAGGCTGATGACGTATTACTATGGCTCTTTGGCAATGTACATTGGTAAATTCTGGCTCCTTCTCAGGCTCAGGTTGGCCACCCCACCATAGATTCATAACAAATGTCTTGTGCGACTTCTGAACTAGATTAAGATTCCAAACCAGAGTGGGGGCTTTTATTTGAGGGAGAGGTTCCCCGGTCCTTTAATGAATCTTATAGTTGTAGGGTGAGAAACACTGAGAACCTTTCCAACAGAGAATGAAATCTGTTATCGCAGCCAAATGAACCTTGATCAAGCTACCTGAGATAAACCCATTTTCTTCAGGTGTAGCAGGTAATCCAGGATAAGTGAAAGTGAGAAAGATTGAGGTGTGAGTCACTGGTGTTACACCAATAGCTCCTCTTTTCTATTTCTGAAGATATACACTATGGGTAGATTTTTTTCCTGTTGTTTAATAACACCTGCTATACCTCTACTGAGGTAGACTATCTCTGCCAACCATTGAGAAGCCACGCCCCACGAGACAGTGAACTTCCAGGTTGGGATGAAGCATTCTCCCCACATCTTGGGAGAGATGAGGGGTGCATGGAAGACTGATAACTAGACAAGGAGACAAACAAGTGAGAGCACCATGCTTGTCTTGGCCACATTGGGACTATTAGGATAGCCCTGGTTTTGTTCTACCTGATCTTGTTCATCACCGTTAGAATTAGAGGCATTGGGGAAAATGAGGAAGGCATCTCCCAGGAAATGGGTGCCTAGACACCCTCTTGAACAGAAAAGATACTTGTTTGTGGCAGTTGGGAAGAGGTCCACTTCCAGACACCTCCACATTCAAAAATATGTCATTTAGGATTCGTGGGTCCAATTTCCATTTATAGTCCTGGGGAAAGTGCCTGATGCTGACATCAGTCATGGTGTTTTGAATACCAGGAAGGTACACTGCCCAAATGCGAATGTGATGGACTATGCACCAATTCCATAACTGCATTGCTTCAGCATGCAGAGCGGGGGATCTTTCACTCCACTGTTTGGTTGATATAAAACATGCAGGCTACACTGTCGGTCATGACCTTGGTACACTGTCCTTTGCTGAGAGGGAGAAAATGGAGACAAGCATTCCTGATTGCCCTTAGTTCAAGTAGGCTGATGAAGAGACTGGTCTCAAGATGATCATCTGCCCTGGATTATATGAACATCAAGATGTGCCTCCATCCGAACAGTGATGCATCTGTCACTGTCGTGACCGTTGGCACTGGTCAGAAAAATGGAACACCTGCGCCGATGTTGTGGTGATCTTTCCACCAGCCTAGGGACTCTTTCACCATAATCAGCAGAGACTCTGATTCCTCTGACACAGTTAAGTCTTAAGTATCTGAATTCTTGAAGTACTAAGTGCAGTGTTGGCACCATCACGGTCTTTCTAGAAGTGGACAGAACCAAGGATTTGGAATGCTCCAATGGGGCACGAACAGAGGCGGATGCTTAGATTTGTTACTGAGGGACCTGCCAAGGTTGGTACCAGTGATAGAGATTTGTCTAACAGTACCAGTTTGGGGCTGTTCAGCTTGGAAAAGAGAGGATTAAGAGGGTATATGACAGAGGTCTATAATATCATGACAGGTGTGGAGAAAATGAATAAGGAAGGGCTACATATGCCTTCTCATAACACGAAAACCAGGGATCCTCCAATGAAATTAATAGGCAGCAGGTTTAAAACAAATAAAAGGAAATAATACCTCACACAATTCAGTCAACCTGTGGACTCATTGCCAGGGGATGTTGTGAAGGCCAAAACTATAATGTGGGTTCAAAAAAGAATTAGATAAGTTCATGAAAGATGGGTTCATCAATGGCTATTGGCCAAGATCATCAGGGATGCAACCCCATGACCTAGATTTGCCCAATCTCTGATTGCCAGAAGCTGGGAGTGGGTGACAAGGGATGGATCACTTAATGATTGTCCCTTCTGTTCATGCCCTCTGAAACACCTGGCATTGGCCACTGTCAAAAGACAGGATACAGGGCTAAATGGACCATTGGTTTGACCCCAGCATGGCAGTTATATTCTTGCGTTCTTACAAGCCCCAAAATTGAGAAAATTATTCCCCAAAAAGGAATACAGACAATTCGGTTTATATGAATTTTTATATCTATCCTAGGAGGGGCTGGTGAATATTAAAGATTCAACAAAACCATTAAAAACAAATCCAAGCCACGAAATGCCCAAACCAAAACACACAAGTTACATTTTACGCTTGATTTAAGGATGAGTAGCATACCACAACATCAAAAAACTGGGAAACTGCCAAGTAAAGCCAACCTCAGCCTGCACCTATGGAAACCAGGCATACAAAATATATTGTGTACACAGTGGACCCTGTTCACTCTTTACTCAAATGATGTACCTGCCATATCACATATGGACTTCACATTACATATCTCTTATACTTAATGTGAGAAGGCACTTATTCTGAAATTCAAAGGACTGCTTATTTTTCTGCACAAGTATACTAATGTTACTACTGTTAGTCCTGTGCTCTTTTGCCTGCATTAACTAGTATTACAGTATTGTTTTAGCATCTAAAATAATTTTTTAAAGGAAACTAATTATTTTCCAGGTATGTAGAAGATTTTTAAAAGCACATTTAAAGGCTCTTCCCTTTAATCAGTTAAGCTTTCAGAAGTATATTTTTAATATTTTGCCTCTGGCATGTGTCTGACAATGATCTGCTTATTAGTTATCTCCTCTCAACAATGTAAAGAGGATCTTTACACAATTCAGTCTCTCCCATTTTCTTCCAAAACCACTGTTGTGAACTCAGCACTGGCATATTTAAAGAGAAGTCAAAATACAGAGCTACATCTAATAGATCAGACTGCCGAAATCATGTTAGCTTGAACGGTTGGTCAGTTTGCCTCTTTCTCCTCTCCATTTCAAGGACAGGATTCAGCAACACCTTAGCATTTGTAACTTGTGTTAACTACCCATATAAAGCTACATGACAGCCAATTTCTGATTTATTTTGTATATATGAATTTGAATTATGGAAAAAATTAAACATAATTTGAGGCACTTAAAAAAAATAAAAAAATCAGTCACAAAATAAAATGTAAGATGATAATTATGCCCCAAATATTTTAAAGGACACAGTCGGCAAAATACCTCTGAAATTTTTTTTCTGGATATAATCATTTGTAACACTTAAGTGTTAAGAGAAAAAAGATTTTTCCATTTACTTTGCATATTTAGCACAATTTGCATATTGTCAATTTCAATGTTTTGTCTACGTAGGCTCTCATCACCATAGCATCTGCTTTCCTCTTCTGTGGGTGTTTCATTTAAAAGAAAATTGGGAATGACTATGCCCACAAAAATTGGTAGGGGAACACTGGAGCAAACGACATACCCTGAAGTTACTTTTAACTCTTCTTTATAAATTGACCAATTTCCCGTTGACCATAATCCTTTAATGCAATGTTATACTGCTTTAACGATGTAAGTTTTTTCAAGGCTGCCACTGGATCATTATGGCCAAGTGATATTTTAGCTATACAACATTATTACACATTTGCAATTTGCTTAAAATAATTTTCTATTATATAGGGTAGAAAATAAGCCACAAACAACAAAGAGCACGCTTCATCCCCCATTTGTTAGGTCCATCCTCCAGAAGACATCTGTGTTTAATACAATACAACCAGCATCAGGAAAAGAAATTTAAAGTTGTATACTGAATGATCTTACTGTTTCTACATGGGTTCATCAAGTTATAATTTCAGACAGGGATGAAACTGGAAAAAAAAAAAGAGGTGGTACTCTCCCAAGCTCCACCCATAACCCAATCTTTGTGACAGCAACAGGAAATACACAGTGATTTGTGCAGATTTTAACATAACGGCCCTTCTTTTCCTGTGAGCTTTGACAGACAATGAGGTTAACAATTCTTGAGGTTTAATGTGTCATTTGGCTTCAGTGTTAATAGCTAACTGAATGGGAACAGTTCATGTTTCAGATACTTTTTGGAGTTGTATGTAGACACAGAGCTTATGTAAACACACCAATATAACTACCTCAGTTTCCAAAGTGATTTTGTTACTTCAGTAACTCCCTCTATTGTGAGCATGAATTGGTTTAAACGAATTTAGAAAACAATTTAGTCAAATCAGTACAATTTCTATGTGGAGACTAGGCCTCAAGTAGATGCAGCTTCCAGTTTAAGCAAACCACAGCAAACTTGCTCAATCTATCCTCTGAATCTCAAATTACAGAATTTCTTAAATTTACAGATCTTTGTTCAAACATAACTCCAGCAATGGTAATAAACCAATCAAGCAAAGTAGATTGAGGGGATAACAGGAAACAAGCATTAAGCTTTTTCAATAATACTAACAGGCATAACCAAGTTTTAATTTAAATATGGTTTTATTCAATTTTCAATCCATAAACTTACCAAATAAGCACTGCTACAATAGGTGATGTTAACCAACATTACAAAAGTCATTTGGAAACCTGATTCTACAAGGTGCCACGTTCCTCCTAATATGCTGAGCACTGAACCTCACCTTTAAGTCAAGGGAATGTGAGGATGCTTAGAACTTCAATAATCAGGCCCTAAGTTAGTAAACAACAGTGTATATTATATGTGGAATGAAGAAAAGAAAGGAAACAGATGGTTTTAGGTGAGGCAGGTGGACAGAGCAGCATTTAAAAATAACATGGGAAAATGAGAAGTCCAACACTGAATTCTGTATGCAAGGCAGCAAAACCTAAGTGCAATATCCAAAAAATGTTATCGTGCACAAACGTCAGATGAGCAAATGCAAGAAGGGTTGTGGGAATGTTTCAATTGTTTTAAACAGTATATTAGATATCAACTAAAACAAATGAATTCTAAAAATTAAGCTGTAGTTTTGCTTTGGCAAGGATCCTTAAACAGGTCCATATGCAGAGAGTGCTTAAGGCTGCAGGATCTAGTTTCTCATTACTTGGACCTGACTAATCTAAACCGACCGACAAACAATAAGGCCTACTTTTTTGCTTTTCATTTTAAGCAAAAGAAACCTCTCCCTTGCCCAGGCAACCCCTAAATCACATTAACAACGTACATATCTTTGTGCCCCACTGTTGGACGTACGCCAGTAAGAATAAATTAAATCAAGAGCAAATAAAAAGGTAAATTTAGGCAGCACCATAGAAACAAGATCATTCTTCAAAGTTTTTAACATAACAAAACATTCTGAAGAAGCTCCGACAAGAAGGGGAGGCAAGGTTTTCATTCCCAATCACGGAGGATGCTGGAGAGCCTTGTGTTCACTACAAAACTGGATCATGTTACTCTACAAGTCTAACAAAACACCTCTTTTCAAGTGCCTCTTGTGTAAATGCAGTCTAGCTTCAACCCCTTAAAAAGTTTTTTAAAAACTATAAAAAACGCTTCAGTTAGCATGAGAAAATGAGACTTTTTTAGTCATTAAAAAAGTCGCTCTGCTCTGCAACATGAATAAAAAAATCTGCTCTAAAAGAAAAATTGACAACCAGGTGAATTTCATTCCCTAAACAAACAACAGGCTTCAAATCATGGCAATTATCAGAAGATGCTATTTTTACCTTTAAATTTAAGTAAATTTAAATAGAATGTATCAGTTCAGATGAGGGTCATATTCCTGTTATAGAAACTATTTATATTGCAATAATTAAAGTATGGTTTCAATATTCACTTTCAAAGCAATCTGGTAATACTTCAAAATCAGGAATATAATACAGTTTGCACATTATTATAATGTACATTCAGCTTTAAAACTTCACCTTACTCATTTCAACACAACATCGATTCTGACCCCACAAGATATTCTTATGAATTCTTGTTCATATATTGTCTTGCGGGGGCAGAGTTAAGGCTGTCTGTGAAATGTGTAAGATGAAATTTTACATCTCAGTGAGAATACCAACTATAAAGATTACAATAGTGACTAACAAATATGCTGCCCTTTGTCAGTGTTTTACCTGGTCAAGAGAATCATGTCACAGTTTCCCTGCTGGCCATACCTCAGCTTCCCTTCAACAGTTGGATAGGTAGTTTGGGTTGGCACTGTGGCCAAATCTTAAAGTACCTTCTCCAGCGTAAACAAATGTTCAAATGAAAAAAATTCCCTGGACCACAATCTTTTTCCCAGCTCTATGCAACCTCCTCCCTTAGATGCAAAGGACTCGGGGGGGGGGGGAAGGGGGGCGAGGAGAGGGGAGGAACAACACTTCTTCTTATCCTCCATGGAAGACCTAGTTTAGGACAAAGTAAACAATAAGCCAGGCTTCAAGCCCACACTTTCATTTTTACTAGGCAACTTTTTGAACTGCTTTCACCAAATCAGTTCAAGGTCTTCCCTCCTCAGTGGAAATCTCCCACACTGACAATCGCCATCAACTCCAGGGCCCAAACAGTCCTTTACCCAAAATGTAAGGAATCTTACACACGCCTTCCTGAAGTTTCTTATTCCCCATCTGCCTATATCAGTGGTTCTCAAACTTCATTGACCATGACCCACTTCTGACAACAAAAATTACTACATCGCCCCGGGACAGGGGACCAAAGCCTGAGCCCCACCACCCTGGGTGGGGGGACCAAAGCCGAAGCCCAAGGCTTCAGCCCCAGGCAGGGGGCTTGTAACCTCAGCCCCGTCACCTAGGGCTGACGCCCTCAGAAGGCTCCAGCTTTGGCCCCAGGTCCCAACAAGTCTAAGCCAGCCCTCGCAACCCCATTAGAACAGGGTTGAGACCCACTCTGGGGTCCTGACCCGCAGTTTGAGAACCACTAGCCTATATGCTTCATCCCCGGCTCTTTCCACCAAGCCTCTTCCCTAGCCTTGCCAAAGAGAGGGGTGGGTCTGAAGAATCTCAGCCAAATAGTAACAATTCTCCCAGTCAGATAAGGAAACAGCATCAGATAAGAATGGGAACAGAGTGCCAGGTACCGCTTTACATATCACCAAACTAGAGTTATTAAAACATGCAAGGATGCTGCCACAGATTTGGTGGAATGTGCCCTAATGCCAGTGGTGAAGAGATTCGTAATAAGTTTGGTGTTAAAAGCCTAAGTGTTTCATCCTATATAAGTAATACTGAGAGCCTCTGTAGAAGATCTGTTATACATCTAAAAAGAATGTTTACTGTGGACAATGTGCAAGACATTTAAATTAAGACTGTAATCATTAACATCAACATCAGGACAAAGGAATGCAAATGTGCAAGTTGCTGGCTTTATGCTTTTAGCTTCTGGATTAACTGTTGGATAAATTTTCATTTCCTATGGAACACAGCCTCAAAGATCAAATAATATGCTCTGGTAGGAAACCCAGCTTCCTAGCAGCTTGGGAAGGGGATTCTCAGCAGGGAGCTGGTCGTGAATTCTCACTAATAGGCTCCCCTTCATCAACAGTGTCTCTACTAGACAGAGCTCGAAAGTTCCACTCACCACTGGAAATGGGATTTTCCACACTGGCGAGTGTTTGCTGCAGTCACAGAGCAGAGCTCTGCCACTCCACAGGCGGCCTCTCTGTGGAGGAACAGACTGCAGGGATCCAAAAGGCCTCGTGACCCTCACAGAAATGAAGACTAGTTGTTCACCAGTTTCCAATTGCTTCCCCTGTTTCTTGGCTCTGTAATAAATGTCAGTGAACAGCCCCTTCCCCTGCCTACTTGCTAATTCTCCTTCCCTGGGTCTGCAGGGAGAGTGAAGATCTTTCAAGTTAGGAAGGTGCATGGCTGGCTGAGGAGATGGTGAGAAAATAATTCCCATTTAGAAAATGTAAGGAATCTTTTGTCTCACTGTAAGATGCAAGTAAACTCTGCTCCTGAGAACAATTTTCAAATTAAAATATTTTATTTAAGATTAAAATATAAATTTAATAGGATTCCACAAAAAAGAGAAGGGCTAACAATGCCTCGGGCTACTTTGCTGCTTTACTCTACAAGTGGCATGGTTCCGGAAGAGTACTGAAAAATGAAGATAGGATGCATGCTATCTTCCTGCCCCTTACTTTCCTGCCTCAGGACCAAGAAATAGATACACCATCTTCTTCAACGCTTAGCCAAAAGGTCAGTCGTAGCGATTGTTCGGCATTTGGTCCGCTTCTGTGTGGCTGCAAGGGCTTCACAGGCCAAGAGTCCAACAGCGGAACAGACTAGATGCACCCATGTGTGGTGGTCTGCCTCTGGGCCACCTCCATCCCTTGGTTGGTGTAATTTTATTCCAGATGTTACAAGCCACCCAGAGAATGGCATTCACCGGAACATCTTGCAGCATTCTGGTGACATATCTGAAAAGCATAAGACACTGTCTGCAGGCAACGGCCCCAGTAGTCTATAGACCAAAGCACCCATAAACATCTGCGTTACAAATAATGTCTTTTCACTTGATGCTCAAAATATAACGTTGGCATTTTGCGTGGAAAGCCTCCAGCTTTGCCCAGTCTGAGCGGCGTTGTGTCCATCTTTCACAACTGTACAGCAGTAGAGAGAGAATACAGCTCAAATAGAGCCAGAACTCAGTTGTCATGCCAAGATGATGCTGATTCCATATTCGCTGTAAACGACCCATGGCAGACATTGTGATGCCAATCTGGTGAAGAACCCCCATATGAGAGCTGGAGAAACTGGTGAGTATAGAACCCAAATACACCTCTATCTTGATATAACGTGGTCCTCGGGAGCCAAAACATCTCACCGTCTTATAGGTGAGACCGCGTTATATTAGGTTTTGGTCCAGTGTGACGTGCCGGATTGGACCGGCTTCCCTGGCGGTGATTTAAAGGGCCCGGTGCTCCAGCAGCTGCAGGGAGCCCCAGGCCCTTTAAATCACCGCTGGAGCTCCAGCAGCGGGGCTGGGGCGGGGATTTAAAGGGCCCGGGGCTCCCCGCAGAGGCCAGAGCCCCGGGCCCTTTAAATCACCGCCCAAGCCCGGCTGCCAGAGCCCTGGCAGGGATTTAAAGGGCCCGGTGCTCCAGCTGCTGTGGGGAGCCCCGGGCCCTTTAAATCACCGCCGGAGCTCTGGCAGCCGGGCTCGGATGGGGATTTAAAGGGCCTGGGGCTCCCCGCTGTTTTACCGTATTATATCCAAATTCATGTTATATCGGGTCGCGTTCTATGGGGGCAGAGGTGTAGCAAGAGCAGCAGACTGCTTAGACAGTTTCATTATTCAAAGAGATTGGAGTCGTGGGTGCAGGGGCAGCGCTAGCCATTTCACCGCCCCAAGCACGGCGGCACGCCGCAGGGGGCGCTCTGCCGGTCGCCGGGAGGGTGGCAGGCCGCTCCGGTGGACCTCCCGCAGACGTGCCTGCGGAGGGTCCACTGGTCCCGCGGCTCCAGTGGACCTCCCAGCAGAGCACCCCCTGCGGCATGCCGCTCCAAGCACGCTCTTGGCGTGATGGGGCCTGGAGCCGCCCCTGCGTGGGTGGACCTGATTCTAGGTTTGGCAGCTTTGTCTTTGATCACAAAACATGGAGACCAACCTTGACTCCTCCATTTGGGGGAGTGCCTCGCAAAATCTGTTGTGGCCCCGTACTAGAACATAAGAAAGGCCGTACCGGGTCAGACCAAAGGTCCATCTAGCCCAGTATCTGTCTACCGACAGTGGCCAATGCCAGGTGCCCCTGAGGGAGTGAACCTAACAGGCAATGATCAAGTGATCTCTCTCCTGCCATCCATCTCCATCCTCTGACGAACAGAGGCTAGGGACACCATTCTTACCCATCCTGGCTAATAGCCATTTATGGACTTAGCCACCATGAATTTATCCAGTCCCCTTTTAAACATTGTTATAGTCCTAGCCTTCACAACCTCCTCAGGTAAGGAGTTCCACAAGTTGACTGTGCGCTGCGTGAAGAAGAACTTCCTTTTATTTGTTTTAAACCTGCTGCCTATTAATTTCATTTGGTGACCCCTAGTTCTTGTATTATGGGAATAAGTAAATAACTTTTCCTTATCCACTTTCTCAACATCACTCATGATTTTATATACCTCTATTATGTCCCCCCTTAGTCTTCTCTTTTCCAAACTGAAGAGTCCTAGCCTCTTTAATCTTTCCTCATATGGGACCCTCTCTAAACCCCTAATCATTTTAGTTGCTCTTTTCTGAACCTTTTCTAGAGCTAGAATATCTTTTTTGAGGTGAGGAGACCACATCTGTACACAGTATTCGAGATGTGGGCGTACCATGGATTTATATAAGGGCAATAATATATTCTCAATCTTATTCTCTATCCCCTTTTTAATGATTCCTAACATCCTGTTTGCTTTTTTGACCGCCTCTGCACACTGCGTGGACATCTTCAGAGAACTATCCACGATAACTCCAAGATCTTTTTCCTGACTCGTTGTAGCTAAATTAGCCCCCATCATGTTGTATGTATAGTTGGGGTTATTTTTTCCAATGTGCATTACTTTACATTTATCCACATTAAATTTCATTTGCCATTTTGTTGCCCAATAACTTAGTTTTGTGAGATCTTTTTGAAGTTCTTCACAATCTGCTTTGGTCTCAACTATCTTGAGTAGTTTAGTATCATCTGCAAACTTTGCCACCTCACTGTTTACCCCTTTCTCCAGATCATTTATGAATAAATTGAATAGGATTGGTCCTAGGACTGACCCTTGGGGAACACCACTAGTTACCCCTCTCCATTCTGAGAATTTACCATTAATTCCTACCCTTTGTTCCCTGTCCTTTAACCAGTTCTCAATCCATGAAAGGACCTTTCCTTTTATCCCATGACAGAACAACGTCATCAGCATAGTCAAGATCTGTGTGCGCGAGATCACTGACTTTAATACTTATGGACCTGACAGAATACTGCATTATGAAATCATTGTCCAACAAAAGAGTGCAGAGGCCAAGACACAGTTCTGCCTGACACTAGACTCTGATTTGAAAGGTGCCGACATCCAATTCTCAAGATGTACACGGGCAGTGGTTCCATAATGCAGCTCACTAATAGAGTCCAACACAGTGGTTGGGACCTACGCCCTTTAAGGCCTTCCATAGCGTGACTTGATCAATTGACTCAAACGCTGCCTTAAGATACACCGCAAGTTCAAGAAGCCCCTATATGTAATGTATGTGTATCTCCAACAACAAGCAAAGATCCAAAATGGCGTCTAATCAGGACCTGTTCCTTGTAACGCCTGACTGTTAGGGGCGATGCTTCTGATGTAGCAGGGGCTCCAAACGCACCAAGAGAACATATGCAAACACCTTCCCTGGCACAAACAACAAGGAGATTGACCTGTAGCTCTTACATTCCCTTACCCTTATAAAGTGAGACCACAATACCATTCTTGGTTTGCAAGGTTCCAGTTCTCCACACCAGACAAAAAAAGGGCCAGAAGTGATTCCACTACAGGGTCAATAGTGCATTTCAGCAGCTCCAGCAGTATGTCATCAGTGCCGGCTGCACATCCATTGATCAATTGCAAATAGCTCACGTCACTTAATCCAATGTTGGTGTGTCAGTACAAGTGCCTTATTGCACATCTTAAACATCGGCACGGTCACCTCACTGTCATAATAGTCCACCGGGAGCCTCACTGATCAACTCCTCCCCCTTTCCCCCAGAGCTTCCTGCACACCGTGAAACAGCTAAACACAGCAGGCAGGAGGTGCTGGGAGGGAGGGTAAGGAGTAGATCAGCAGGGCCCCCGGCGGACAGGAGGCGCTGTGGGGAGGGAGCTGGCTAGTTTTTGACAGCAGTAGCCTCTTCTGTAGGTAAAGAGAATATTTTCTTCATTTCACTTTATTCAACTAGTTCAAAGTTAAGAAACCAATTGGGAGTTGAAAAAGCAAGGAAGTTTGTTTTCTTCTTCCAATCCATGAATAAGAACTAGAACAGGGGTTGGCAACCTTTCAGAAGTGGTGTGCCAAGTCTTCATTTATTCACTCTAATTAATTTAAGGTTTCACGTGCCAGTAATACATTTTAACGTTTTTAGAAGGTCTCTTTCTATAAGTCTATAATATATAACTAAACTATTGTTGTATGTAAAATAAAAAAGGTTTTTAAAATGTTTAAGAAGCTTCATTTAAAATTAAATTAAAATGCAGGGCCCCCCGGACCAGTGGCCAGGACCCGGGCACTGTGAGTGCCACTGAAAATCAGCTCGTGTGCCGCCTTTGGCATGCGTGCTATAGGTTGCCTACCCCTGAACTAGAAGAGGAGATCAACTAGTTCTTAAATCTTAAAGGACAAGGTCACACACTACAGATAATATTTCCAATAAAAGATATTACCTCACTCACTGCATCTGCGTTAAATAAATCAGTTTTAAATACAAAACATGTTTTGATAAAATATTGATAAACTTTTGTATGTATCCATCACATTTAAGGGAATTTTATTTAACAGAAATAATTTTAAAATGCTGTTTTTATGCAATTAAGCTTTATTTGGATTGAATTCAATTGACACAAACAGCACGTAAAAAACTAATCTAGCAAATAAGAAATGCATCATTCACCTTTTCTAACATAATAAAAATGTAAAAATTAATAACCTGAATAAATGTAAGATTTACAATTGCTCAAATAAATGTGTATGTATATAAACACATACATGCACAATGTAGCCTCTCGATTAGCAAAAATCAGCACCAGTTTAGTGTAAATGCTATATTTAGTCGCAAATCAACAGGTTCTAATGTTTACCAACCAATGAGAACCACATTTTCTTTCAGAAATTTTTTTTTTGCATGTGTACTTTTTAGTTAAAGTTGATTATTTAAATCAATGCACCCTGTGCTCTGGGGATGAATCAGGGTTCACTGAATTCATTGTATTGTAGTGAGGTATTGTCTGCAGGACCCCTGCTTCATTTGTTGCAGAAACTGGAGAGTGTGGAGTGAATGAGGCAAGGGATTGCATGAAGAGAAAGGATGGTCTGGTAGTTAATGCAATTAAATGCGGCCCTGGGAATTTGGATTCTATCCCTGCCTCTGCCACAGAGTTCCTATATGCTGGGCAAGTCACTTGAACCAAACTTTTCGTAGGTGGTCATTAATTGTGTGTTCTTCGTTTTTTTAGGTGCTTGATTTCAGACCTGCATCTGATTTGCAGAAATGCCAAGCACTCTCACATCTGCAACTGAAGTCAATGGGAGCTGTGCTTTGAACATATAGTGTTTTATAATGCTAAGTACTCTGAAGAAATCAGGTCCTAGGCATCTCAGTTCGGGTACTCCAAATCAGTGGCTTTTTTGCCCTAATCGCTCTATGTCTCGGTTTCCCATGTGTAAAAGAGGAGTGATAATATCCCATCTCCTTGCCTAGCCCATCTCATTTCTCCCTTCATCCAATCTTTCTCTGGAGCATGGTTTTATAATGGAATGGGTCAAGCAAATTTAAGAGCTGGTGCTACTAGCCCCCACCTAGCATATAGTCAGAGAATTTAGATAGACGCATAGTGACCCTGGACAAGTCACTTCACTTCTATGCCTCACTTTTCCCACTTTTTAAATTGGGAATAATGATACTTGCCTTCCTCAGTAAATAACTTTGAAATCGATGAAAACTCAGTCTGTAAGAGCCATGTATTATATCTGAGGCTAGTAACATTTCCCTAAAGTCCTTCAAGTTATCAGGAGAAACATCTATTCATAGCAAGATAGTTTCTAAAAACAATTCAGTAATAAGGCAAATGGTAAAATAAGACAGCGTTCCCTGGTTATAATGGCAGATTCATCAATACAGCAATATTTGGCAAATCTACTTGCCCTAGCAAATGAGTTAATTTTTCTAGCTACACTGAATGACAGTTCTAACAGTCAACTGAATCATTTTTTCCACATATAGAAACTTAAAGAAATGTAAGGAACCTGGAGTGCTTTTTTTTTTTTAAACTGTTTTATGCACACCACCAGTCATGTAAAAATCTTTTATCAACCAACATTTATAGTTAAAATGACAATTCTGGCACTGCAACACTGAACAGCTAAGAAGTCACTAGTTTTGCTCACATTCTTTACATTCCTTCCAATATTCTTTTGTAGGAAAGATATGACTAAGGCTATGTCTACACTGTACACCTTACAACGGCGTGGCTGTGCTCCTGCAGCTGCACTGTTGTAAGGTAAGCAGTGTAACCACTCTGTCCCAGCGACAAAATAAAACCTCCTCCAACGAGGAGTGGTAGCTTCGTCACCAGGAGCGTGGCTCTTGCTGATGAAGCGCTGTCCACGCTGGCACTTTTCATTGTTAAAACTTCTGTCATTCGGGGGGGGTGTTTTTTCACACTCGGGGGCAACAAAAGTTTTAACAAAAGTGCCAGTGTAGTCAAAGTCTTAGTATGCCAGGTTTAGGTATGTCTATATAATTTTCTCACATCTTAGCTCAAATCTCAGCTGTACATGCCATAATTTCATTTTGGAAGTAAGCAACATCAAAAGAAATAAATACATCACATAGTAACCTTCTTTAAAATCACAAACTGTTTACACAATATCTAACTCCAAACACATAAAATAAGCTTTCTGGAACTGGAGGAAACTCTACCAGAGAGAACTGTCAGCATGTCTCCAGGTTAACTGACTCGCAATTACCCGAACATATGGTGTCACTGAAGCTTTTCAGATCTTTTGGATTCATCAAAGTTACAGAAGCAAAACAGCTAGAGATACTGTCTTCAGCAGCGGTTTTCAAACTGTGGGTCGGGACTCCAACGTGGGTCACAACTCCATTTAAATGGGGTCACTAGGGCTGGCTTAGGCTTGCTGAGGCCCAGGCTGAAGACTGGCCCTGAGCGATGAGGCTCTAAGCTCAAGAGCTTCATCCCCGGGTGGCGGGGCTCAGGTTACAGGCCCCATGCTTGGGCTTCAGCTTTGTGCACCACCACCACACACCCACCCCCCCCGCCTGGAATGGTGGGGCTTGGGCTTTGCCCCCCACCCGGGGCAGTGGGACTCGGGTGGGTTCAGGCTTTGGTCCCCCCTCCTGGGGTTACATAGTAATTTTTGTTGTCAGAAGAGGGTCGCAGTACAATGAAGTTTTAGAACCCCTGGCCTTACTTAGCCATACTGGCAAAACATCACTCATAATAGATACACTTCCAATTCTGATTTACCTACTGAGTACACCTGCATGTAGTTTCATTGGGGGTGGGGGGAGAATTGTGTTTAGTCCATGACAGTTTAAGCAGGTTTCTAAGGGCTAGTCTACACTGGCAATGCTAGAGCACCAAAAAACCACCTCCACACAGGGCACAGCTCCCAACGCTGGTACACTGTCTACACCGGCATTTTACAGCGCTGAAAACTGCTACGCTCAGGGGGGTGTTTTTTCACACCCCCGAGAGAGAAAGTTGCAGCGCTGTAAAATACCAGTGTAGACAAGCCCTAATACACATTTCAAATGCTTGACCAGAGGTGGGCAAACTTTTTGGCCAAAGGGGCCACATCTAGATATGGAAATTGTATGGCGGGTAGTGAATACTCACGAAATTGGGGTTGGGGTGCGGGCTCTGGGGTGGGGCCAGAAATGAGGAGTTCAGGGTGCAGGAGGGGGCTCTGGGTTGGGTTACGGGGCAAATGGTGAGGGCTCTGGCTGGGGGTGTGGGCTCTGGGCTGGGGATGAGGTATTGGGGGTGCAGGAGGTTGATCTGGGCTGGGACAGAGGGGTTCAGAGAGCAGGACGGGGATCAGGGCTGGGGCAGGGGGTGGCGGTTACTTCAAACAGCTCCCAGAAGCAGTGGCATGTCCCCCCTCTGGTTCCTACGTGGAGGTGCAGCCAGTCAGCTCTGCACACTGCCCTGTCCGCAGGGGCTGCCCCTGCAGCTCCCAGTGGCCACGGCTGCCGGCCAATGGGACAGGGGCGGCTCTAGACACCAGCGCGCCAAGCAGGCGCTTGGGGCGGCCGTTTCCCGGGGGGGCGGCATTTGGCTCCGGTGGAGCTGCCGCCGGCATGCCTGCGGCAGGTCCACCGGAGCCCGGGACAAGCGGACCTGCCGCAGGCATGACTGCGGCGGGTCCCGTCTTCCCGCGGCTCCGGTTGAGCTCCCGCAGGCATGACTGCGGCAGGTCCGCTCGTCCCGGGCTGTCGCAGGCATGCCGGCAGGAGCTCAACCGGAGCCGCGGGAAGAGGGGACCCGCCGCGGGACCGGGGAAGGGCGGCGCAGCGCTCCGCGCTGCTTGGGGCAGCCCGATTTCTAGAGCCGCCCCTGCAATGGGAGCAGTGTGCAGAGCCCCCTGCTGCCCCTTCGTGTAGGAGCCAGAAGGGGGACATGCCGCTGCTTCTGGGAGCCACATGGAACGGGGCAAATCCCTGATCCTGCTCCCTGTCAGGAGTGGGGCAAGCCCCGGACCCCGCTCCCCAGCAGGAGCTCGAGGGCTGGATTAAAACATCAGGAGAGCCAGATGCGGCCCCCGGGGCTGTGGTTTGCCCACCCCTGCAGTGCTAGACTCACATGTCCATGATTAGTAGGGCTTATAAGCAAGAAAAATTATATAAGGAAGCTGACAAAATATACAAGAGTCATCTGACCCTTTTAATCCTGTATATTTAATAAAGCAGCCATACAGTAATAAGTACAACCAATGTAAAAATGTTAAGACAACAAAAAAAACTAACTGCAGAGCAAGCCGCAGGGGAAAAAGTGTGTTTACATAGCTATTCACCCTCAGGGCTCATCAGCTCCAAAATTAACTATGCACTCCCAGTGCTTGATTAGTTGGAGTCATTTCTAGTTTATACCTTCTATGCAAATAATGTTTTAAAGCAGCAGTTCTCAAACTGGGAGTCAGGACCCCTCAGGGGGTTGTGAGATTATTGGGGGGGGAGATCACGAGCTGTCATCCTCCACCCCAAACTCCACTTGGCTTCCAGCATTTATAATGGTGTTAAATATATTTAAAAGTGTTTTTAATTTATAAGGGGTGGGGGGTTACACTCAGAGACTTTCTATCTGAAAGGGGTCACCAGTACAAAAGTTTGAGAATCACTTTTTTAAAGCCTGCACTGTAAAAGGTTTTTTCCACTAAGCCACAGGCCAGCCACCTCCTAAAAAACCCAAACCATTTTAGCAGCTTATACATTTCTTTTGTTAAGCTCCAACCATAAAAATCAATCAAACCAAGGTCTGAAATGACAAAATTTAAGAGGAGCCCTTACTAAAACCAAACCTCTACTTCACATAGAGGAACGGCAAGCACAAAAATGTGGTAAAATAATTTGAGATATGCCCTATCAGAGGAAAGCAAGTTGTATCATGGTGCAGAAATCATCCTACTTATTTGTGCAGTGATTATGAAACTGCCTGGAAGTTGAGATTCCTTTCACACACTTTCCCAATTACTGTCAGGTCTCTTCAGTGCCCTCTGAATGCCGCTCATCCCACTAATAAAACCTTGGGCCTCAACTCGCTGTTTTTGGTTTTACCCTGCTCCGGCAACATTACACGCTGCACTGCTGAAGCTGGGAACCTTCCACCACCACAATGGGCCCTGTGCCCTCCCGACAGACCCTGGGCAGCTAAGCCTACGGCAACCCCTCTCTCCTGACTCCCCACACAGAGGGGCCCGGGAGCCCCCCGCCCTCCCTACACACCCGCGCGCGCACACAGCGGGCCCCGCCGCCTCCCCACAGCAAGACCCTACCTCTGCGCGCACCTACCCACCCACAGCGCGGGGGCCGGCGGAGCCCCCCGACCGCTGACCTCGACACCTGCCTCCTCCTCGACGTCCGGCCACCCCCCACTCGCCCTCCCCGCGACCGGGGCCTCCCGGCCCGGCCGCCCCGGCGCACTTACCGATCAGCCGGCGCACCTCCTCTTCGCTCATGTAGACGCTGAGGCCGGGGCCTGCGGGGGAGCCCGCGCCGAGCGGGTCGGAGCTGGGGCCCGCCTGGCTCTCGGCCCCCGCGGCCAACAGCAGCAATAGCAGCGGCAGGAGATGGCGACGCGGGGCCCTCCGCCGAGCCGCGGGGCCGCCGGGCAGCGCACGGTCCCCGCCGCTCCAGGGCCGCCCCGCCACCTCTGCCCCGCGGCCCCTGCCCCGACTGTCCGGCCCCATCGCTCCTCGGGGAGCGGACCCCGCCCGGCCCCTCACACGCCGCAGCCCGCCCCGCCGCTCATGCTCGAGCTCCCGCCGGGCCGCTCGCTCCGCTCCCGCCGCAGGCCCCGCCCCCCGGGCCGGGCTCTGACCGACCGACGCGCCGCCCACCAGCTCGCGCAGACTAGCGCGCGCGCGCCACCGCCTCCACTCCCGAGGGCCCGCGCGCAACGCCCACCCGAATCCCGCGCATGCGTCACACCGGGCCGGGCATGCGCATTAGCCACGCCCCATCCCTTGCCTCTATTATCACAGGCCACGCCCCTTCTATCACCTCTTGGCCCCGCCCCCTGGACCCTCCTCAAATGACCCCCCCATTATCCATCAATGTGTCCCACCACGTCCCAGCATGGTGTCCCAGTCCATATTCACCCTATTTAGGGTGATCAGATATGTTGATTTTATAGGGAATTTGTCTTATAAGGGGGCTACTCCCCCACCCATCCTGATTTTTCACACTTGCTATCTCAGGGGTTCTCAAACTGGAGGTTGGGACCCCTCAGGGGGTCACGAGGTTATTACATGGGGGGTTGTGAGCTGTCAACCTCCACCCCAAACCCTGCTTTGCCTCCAGCATTTATAATGGTGTTAAATATATTATTAATTTATAAGGCGGGGGTTGCACTCAGAGACTTGCTATATGAAAGGGGTCACCAGTAAAAAAGTTTGAGAGCCACTGTGCTATCTGGTCACCCTACCCCCATTAGCCCATACTCCCTCCCCTCCCCCTCTTCTCCACACAATTTCCTTCATAATACTCCTTTCTATCTTTCCTCTTGGCATACCCTCTTCCCTTCCTGCTCAATTCCCTTTATCTTTTCCCAGAGCCCCACTAAGGCATAGGCACTATAGGCCCATGGCTAGGGTCCCAGCTCTTGGAGTCACATAGTCATACCAGAATCTCAGCTTTCATGGGATTCATGATGTGACGGAGAGACTGCCGAGACTCATCAAGCCCTCAGATCGCTACCTCTTCCTGCTTCTCCACGTGGGCACCAATGATACTGCCAAGAATGACCTTGAGCGTATCACTGCAGACTAGGTGGCTCTGGGAAGAAGGATAAAGGAGTTTGAGGCACAAGTGGTGTTCTCGTCTATCCTCCCTGTGGCAGGAAAAGGCCAGGGTAGAGACCGTCGAATCGTGGAAATCAACGAATGGCTATGCAGATGGTGTCGGAGAGAAGGGTTTGGATTCTTTGACCATGGGATGGTCTTCCAAGAAGAAGGATTGCTAGGCAGAGACGGGCTCCACCTCACGAAGAGAGGGAAGAGCATCTTTGCAAGCAGGCTGGCTAACCTAGTGAGGAGGGCTTTAAACTAGGTTCACCTGGTGAAGGAGACCAAAGCCCCGAGGTAAGTGGGGAAGTGGGATATCGGGAGAAAGCACAAGTAGGTGAGTGCAAGAGGGGAGGGCTCCAGCCCCATACTGGGACACCAGGACGATCAGTGAGTTATCTTACATGCCTATACACAAATGCAAGAAGCCTGGGGAACAAGCAGGGAGAACTAGAAGTCCTGGCACAGTCAAGGAATTATGATGTAATTGGAATAACAGAGACTTGGTGGGATAACTCACATGATTGGAGTACTGTCATGGATGGATATAAACTGTTCAGGAAGGATAGGCAGGGCAGAAAAGGTGGGGGAGTTGCGTTGTATGTAAGAGAGCAGTATGACTGCTCAGAGCTCCAGTATGAAACTGCAGAAAAACCTGAGAGTCTCTGGATTAAATTTAGAAGTATGAACAACAAGGGTAATGTTCTGGTGGGAGTCTGCTACAGACCACCAGACCAGGGGGATGAGGTGGACGAGGCTTTCTTCCAGCAACTAACAGAAGTTGCTAGATCACAGGCCCTGGTTCTCATGGGTGACTTTAATCACCCCGATATCTGCTGGGAGAGCAATACAGCAGTGCACAGACAATCCAGGAAGTTTCTGGAAAGTGTAGGGGACAACTTCCTGGTGCAAGTGCTGGAGGAACCAACTAGGGGAAAAGCTCTTCTTGACCTGCTGCTCACAAACAGGGAAGAAATAGTAGAGGAAGCAATAGTGGATGGGAACCTGGAAGGCAATGACCACGAGATGGTCGAGTTCAGGATCCTGACACAAGGAAGAAAGGAGAGCAGTAGAACGGAGACCCTGGACTTCAGAAAAGCAGACTTCGACTCCCTAGGGAAGTGATGGGCAAGGTCCCCTGGGAGAATAACCTGACGGGGAAAGGAGTCGAGGAAAGCTGGCTGTATTTTAAAGAATCCTTATTGAGGTTGCAGGAACAAACCATCCCGATGTGTAGGAAGAAAAGTAAATATGGCAGGCGACCAGCTTGGCTTAACAGTGAAATCCTTGCTCGTCTTAAACACAAAAAAAACAGCTTACAAGAAGTGGAAGATTGGACAAATAACCAGGGAGGAGTATAAAAGTATTGCTCAGGCATGCAGGAGTGAAATTAGGAAGGCCAAATCACACTTGGAGTTGCAGCTAGCCGGAGATGTTAGGAGTAACAAGAAGGGTTTCTTCAGGTATGTTAGCAACAAGAAGAAAGTCAAGGAAAGTGTGGGCCCCTTGCTGAATGAGGGAGGGAACCTAGTGACAGAGGATGTGGAGAAAGCTAGTGTACTCAATGCTTTTTTTGCCTCTGTCTTCACAGACAAGGTCAGCTCCCAGACAGCTGCACTCTGCAGCACGGTATGGGGAGGAGGTGACCAGCTCTCTGTGGAGAAAGAAGTGGTTCGGGACTATTTAGAAAAGCTGGACGAGCACAAGTCCATGGGGCCGGATGCACTGCATCCGAGGGTGCTAAAGGAGTTGGCCGATGAGATTACAGAGCCATTGGCCATTATCTTTGAAAAATCATGGCAATCGGGGGAGGTCCCGGATGACTGGAAAAAAGCTAATGTAGTGCCCATCTTTAAAAAAGGGAAGAAGGACGATCCAGGGAACTACAGGCCAGTCAGTCTCACCTCAGTCCCTGGAAAAATCATGGAACAGGTCCTCAAGGAATCAATTCTGAACCACTTAAAGGAGGGGAAAGTGATCAGGAACAGTCAGCATGGATTCACCAAGGGCAAGTCATGCCTGACTAACCTAATTGCCTTCTGTGATGAGATAACCAGCTCTGTGGATGAGGGGAAACCAGTGGATGTGCTATTTCTGGACTTTAGCAAAGCTTTTGATACAGTCTCCCACAGTATTCTTGCCAACAAGTTAAAGAAGTATGGGCTGGATGAATGGACGGTAAGGTGGATAGAAAACTGGCTAGATGGTCGGGCTCAACGGGTAGTGATCAATGGTTCCATGTCTAGTTGGCAGCCGGTATCAAGTGGAGTGCCCCAAGGGTCGGTGCTGGGGCCGGTTTTGTTCAATATCTTTATAATGATCTGGAGGATGGTGTGGACTGCACCCTTAGCAAGTTTGCAGATGACACTAAACTGCGAGGAGTGGTTGATACGCTGGAGGGTAGGAATAGGATACAGAGGGACCTAGACAAATTAGAGGATTGGGCCAAAAGAAATATGATGAGGTTCAACAAGGACAAGTGCAGAGTCCTGCACTTGGGACGAAAGAATCCCATGCACTGCTACAGACTAGGGACCAAATGGCTGGGCAGCAGTTCTGCAGAAAAGGACCTAGGAGTTACGGTGGACGAAAAGCTGAATATGAGTCAACAGTGTGCCCTTGTTGCCAAGAAGGCTAATGGCATTTTGGGTTGTATAAGTAGGGGCATTTCCAGCAGATCGAGGGATGTGATCATTCCCCTCTATTCAGCACTGGTGAGGCCTCATTTGGAGTACTGTGTCCAGTTTTGGGCCCCACACTACAAGAAGGATGTGGATAAATTGGAGAGAGTCCAGCGGAGGGCAACAAAAATGATTAGGGGGCTGGAACACATGACTTATGAGGAGAGGCTGAGGGAACTGAGGTTGTTTAGCCTGCAGAAGAGAAGAATGAGGGGGGATTTGATAGCTGCTTTCAACTACCTGAAAGGGGGTTCCAAAGAGGATGGATCTAGACTGTTCTCAGTGGTAGAAGATGACAGAACAAGGAGTAATGGTCTCAAGTTGCAGAGGGGGAGGTTTAGGTTGGACATTAGGAAAAACTTTTTCACTAGTAGGGTGGTGAAGAACTGGAATGGGTTACCTAGGGAGGTGGTGGAATCTCCTTCCTTAGAGGTTTTTAAGGTCAGGCTTGACAAAGCCCTGCTGGGATGATTTAGTTGGGTTTGGTCCTGCTTTGAGCAGGGGGTTGGACTAGATGACCTCCTGAGGTCCCTTCCAACCCTGAGATTCTATGATTCTATGTAAAAAAAAAGTTTTTAGGCTTTGTGGGTGGATAAAAAAAGCTTGAAAATGGGACCAAAGTGTAACTGATACAGTCATACATATCTGCTTGATTCTGCAAAGAGAGTAGAACAATAACTCAGAGAGAGGAACTGCCCCATGCATAATCCACTTAGGGTGTTAACTCCAGGACCCACTGTTCTAGGGGTGCCTGGCAGATAACTCAGTATGGTATAGGAGAGGAAGGATGCAGCAGGCCCAGCTCATCCCACCCATGTGGATCACACTGGCTGCTGGAGTAAGTACTTGGGGGATTCCTTTTCTACCAGCTCTGAAGGGGGGAAGGGACCTCTGCTGTTCCTGAAAGAAGGGGGGCCTTCCCATCATTGTCACTCTATATGCAGATGAGACCATAGGACCAGGCCCATGGGTTCCTACTTGCCTTAAGTCAACTTTGCCTCTTCCTTTCTTTTCCTTGGGCACTGCTGTTGGCACAATCCTGCTCTACCTATAGCCTCCGTGAAATGGTTGGTACATCCCATTCTTGGGACACTTGTACCAACCTTTCTCTTAAGAGCTTATGTCCCCTGCACATGAGTCCTATATAGATTCTTACAATACATTCACCACCCTTGTTTCTGAGCACCTGCCTATCATACATTAAGCAAGATGACTAACATCTGTCCAGGGGTGTTTGTTCTCTCATCCTCACCCCAGGGAGAAGTGTACACAGTGGAGTCTCTTGGTTGATAGGGTTGTTGGTTTCCTTTCATACATCCCGACCCACAGGGGTCTCAAACCCAGACACACAAGGTTTATGGGAGCAGGCACATTCCAAGTCTCCATTTAGCAGCCTGCTGGCAATAGCATATCTGAAACCCACAAAACCCTGCCCCAGTGTGACACTCTGCCCTTGAGGTCTGATTGGTGGAGTCCCAGAGCAACTGATTGGCTTGCTAGCCCTACTAAAGCTGGCAGCAGGAGACTATCTGAACAACTGGGCTCTACCCTGCTCCAGCCTGTGTGCCTTGTGCTTCCTGCTACCTGCTACACACTCTTGCTTTCCCGGCTTGATCGCCTGGCATTCCGACCTGGCGTGACTCCAACATCTGACTCATGGCTCCTAATCTCCAGTTTGTCTCCTGACCCTGACCCCCTGGTACTTGACCCAGTCTCACTCTTGTTCCCGCCTCATGGGTCTGATCTCCTGCTTCTGCCATGCCGGTATCATGACCCATTTGACTTTTGACTCCCATCTCATGCCTGCAGACTTTGCCCATGTATTTATGTTAGAGAAAGCAAGGTCAAAGCAGTTGGAAGAGAAGGTGGTGAGCTTTGTGATGGCTCTTAGGCCCTGAGTGACTTCATTCCATTGTCTCAGACCAGCCCACACGGAAGTTCTGGCTTCAGCACACATGAGCTTTACCCTTATCATACAAAGTTTCAGTCAGGTAAAGGAGAGAAGTTGTCAACCATGGTCTTCAGCCTATGGACTGAATTGACCAATTGTGATGGTGTACTTCCAACCAAAGGAGTCTACACTATGGCTTCAAACTCTTTCAACGTGCTTTCTGCTGCCCACCAGCATCGCCTCTGTCTTGCTCAGCTCAGTTTCAACCAGCTCTTCCTCATTCAGGAGCTGATCTCGTCCAAGCACTGGGCCATCATGGTAGTAGCATTATGAATATAGAATATATGGAGATATATCTATCTCATAGAACTGGAAGGGACCTCAAAAGGTCATAAAGTCCCACCCCCTGCCTTCACTAGCAGGACCAAGTACTGATTTTGCCCCAGATCCCCTTCAAGGATTAAACTCACAACCCTGGGTTTAGGAGGCCAATGTGCAAACCACTGAGCTATGGTGAAAGATTAGTAGAGTTTTGTGTCATCTGCATATTGATGGCACTTGCATCCATGTCATCTGACTACTGGCTGCATGTAGATGTTAAAAAGGGCTGGTGAGAGAATTGATCATTGTGGAACCCCCCAAAGGAGGGCTCTGATGGTGGAGGTTCAGTTTCCCATCACTACTTGCTGGGTGCATCATTGAGGAAGGAAGGATCTGTCACTTCTCTTAGGCACCATAGCAGTAACTCATGATCAACAGTGTGAAATGCTACAAAGAGGTCCAGGAAAATGAGAATGGAGGTCTGCCCTCTCTTCATTGACAGGAGATAATCCACCAGTGCCACTAAAGCAGTTTCAGTTCCATATTCTGGCCTGAATCCAGACTGCACACAGGTGTAGAATACTTAGAAGATTTGATCTCTGCCTTCAGGCCATTTCTCTGTTCTTTCTGAGAAACCTCCAGATCCTGTTTTAGTTCCTTCTGGGCTGCTTTAATGGCATCTTAGGCAACTTTGATTTCTTCAGGTGCCTCAGCTATTTGTTATATCTTGGTTCAAAAGGAATAAATTGCAAATTCTGTCCTTAGAAACTTGCTTCTACTGCTGACACCAGCATTGAATCATGTCTGTGTGGTGGTCAGTTTTTGGAAAATGACCTGCTGTGGGGCCCCATTAGATGTCTCGGAGTCAGGTGTAAAGTGCACCCTCATGAGGCTCTGGAGTGTTGTGGTACACCAGTCTTTGTCTTGGAATAATCCCAGGGATCAACTCTGATTACCAAATCCAAGACAAACATTATAAGCACTTCAGCTGCTGAGGCTCTGTGGGCCCTAACGCTGGCTAGGTTCCAATACATATTCCCTCACAGTCTTTAACACTACACTCCTCCCTGGGCCTGAGACACCCTGCCTCTGTGACCCCTCCTCCCAAGTGCCACAAAGGCCCACTGACCTCTCACCCTTGCCAGCTGGAGAGAAAGAACAACACGTTCACCATGCTGCCCTCTGCTCATTGATTGGTCACACAGGTCTTGTGTAATTTGTTGTTAGAGAATGTACATGAGTCCTGTTATTCTTAAACCAAGATTGACCCAAGCACACACAGGCAGCTCTGGAAACCCCTGCTTAATCACTCAGGGCAACCACCAGACACTGTCCACCCAACTGCCTTGGAACTTGGCTGCCTTACCACCATCACTCTGGATCCAGAGATTCACCCCTCGCAGATCCACCACGCTGCCCACTGCTGATTTACGCCCACTGAGCCAATTTACCACAGCATTCATTTATCATTAAGTTACATCAATCTACTACATTGCAGTTAAAATAGTAATGCATTTTCTGCTTATTTCTGACCTGCCAAGAAGCATTCCATAGCTTTCTCTCAGTTATGCACCATGGCAAACCAAGAGAGCTTCATACTGATGTGTAATGTGGATACTGACTGACTAGTAAGGATTTATAACAGTACAAGACAGTGTGGCAAATCTTTTCAACCCCTGAACATATCTATGTACAGAATATAGCAAATTCTGCTCTTGTAATTGCTATAGTGAAGAAGGCCTTGCCCACATCCCTCCCCACAACATCATTTATTTAACAGCTTGAGGTATAGGGGAAAACAAAACAGATGAACACTGGAAATGGAATGGAAAATTACATGTAACACTTCACTTTTGTGGATATGGAGAGGACTGAGCAATGGTGGTTGCTGATGCATTCAGACACAGCACACAGCCAGTCTGCAAAAGAGCCCTCTATACCACAGGTTCACCCACAGGGACAATTGTCTCACCCTTCTAAACAAAGACTTGGGTGTATATCTATATTTTCAGCTCATACGTGCAAAAAAGGAATCGTGGATTCCAGGAATTTTCTACTGCACCTCTGTGGAGACCTATGGACAGATAGGTTATTTGCAAGTCTAGAACTATCCAGGATGACACTGAGACTCAGTTTCAAGACTTCTGAAAAACTGTCCAAAAAGGCATTTGTAAAGCTAATGCACAAAATGATCATGAATTGCACTGGGTTCCAGCTGAACATGAAACTGTGCAATCCCCCATTACCTGCAAGTTAGATAATGCAAAAATCAACATGCCATTACTTATTCTCCTAAACCCTAGAATCATTTTACAGTAGCAAAATTGCAACAGACCATTCTTCAGGCTGCTGAAAGTAAAAGGTTTTCACTGCCTCATCATTCTGTTGTGCAAGAGATCACTATAAAATGGATGAAATTATCTCTCTTGAAGTTCTGCCACTTTCTCTAATGGAATACAGGTCCTTTCAACTTCTGCTTCAATTCCTGGAATCTTATAATTTCATCACGGACAGCTTCTGTTGGTCCTGTTGTACTATCTCTTCATAGGGTAGCAAAGAAGAGATTATTGGCCAAGCAAAATATAGCAAAGCCTTGTGTGTGATTTGCTTCACCAAGCTATTTGGATCAGCACCAGTGCAAAACATGCCTCTATGTATCTTCGATAGCACATTGGACACAGATGGAACTAGATTTCAGAGTGATAGCTATGTTAGTCTGTATCAGCAAAACCAAGGAGGAGTCCTTGTGGCACCTTAGAGACTAACAAATTTATTTGGGCATAAGCTTTCATGGGCTAAAACCCACGTATTTTCCACTGTATGCAGCTGATGAAGTGGGTTTTAGCCCACAAAACCTTATGCCCAAATAAATTTGTTAGTCTCTAAGGTGCCACAAGGACTTCTTGTTGGGTTTTTTTTAAAGATGGAACTAGGTGGTGAGAACAGTGTGTTATGCTTATAAGCAGCAAAGGATCCTGTGGCACCTTATAGACTAACAGATGTTTTGCAGCATGAGCTTTCGTGGGTGAATACCCACTTCTTCGGATGCAAGCAGTGGAAGAAGTGGGTATTCACCCACGAAAGCTCATGCTGCAAAACATCTGTTAGTCTATAAGGTGCCACAGGATCCTTTGCTGCTTCTACAGAACCAGACTAACACGGCTACCCCTCTGATACTTATGCTTATAAGAAGCACACAGGATCTTTTTCAGGGGAAAAGGCAATATGCTGCGTTTATTGAAGATACAACAATTAGCATATGCATTCAATCACACACACACACACACTCTCTCTCTCTCTCTTTCTCCTGCCAGTCAATGTTATAGCTACCACTACGGAGTCCAGATCAATCTAGTGGCCAGCTAGATAGGTAGAAGCCAGGTTCAGTCTGTCGCAACACGATGCTCCGGGGAAGTCTTGGCAGGACGAATCCCAAAGTTTCATGGCAAGGTACGCTGTAATCCAGGGGTGGCCAACCTATGGCTCTTCAGAGGTTAATATGCGGCTCCTTGCATAGGCGCCAACTCTGGGGCTGGAGCTACAGGTGCCAATTTTCCAGTGTGCTACAGGGTGCTCACTGCTCAACCCCTGGTTCTGCCCCAGGCCCTGACCCCACTCCACTGCTTCCCCCAAGGCACCCGCCCCTTCCCAGAGTCTGCCGCGCCCTTGCTCCTCCTCCTCCCCACTCCCATCCCGAAGCCTCCTGTACACCACAAAACAGCTGATCGCAGCGGGCGGGAGGCGCAGGGATGGAGAGTTAGGTGCTGATCAGTGGTGCTGCTGGTAGGTGGGAGACACTGGGGGTTGGGGGGAGGAAGCTGACAGGGGACTGCTGACATGTTACTGTGGCAGTTTGGCAATGCACATTGGTAAATTCTGGCTCCTTCTTAGGTTCAGGTTGGCCACTCCTGCTGTAATCAATTGTTGTTTGATGAATGCTTGTTTTCTTAAATTGTCCTTCTCATCCTTTATCTTGTTCTTTCATCAAGTCTCTCAGGGAGTTACCCCATGCTGGTTTTGATCACAGCTATCTTGTCCCCATTGATAGGTGCCTGTCTCATCTTTAGAGTCGTCAATCTGCCCTCCTGACATTTCAATAGGGGCATGTTGCAGCCTTCTGACGCCCTTACGTCTGTCTCCGGTGCTCCCTAGAACATCTGGTTCAGCGATGGCCTTCACGCTTATCTCTTAACACCCATTCCGCATTCACACACAAAACAGAATTAATGTACACAGAACATTTTGAACAGGAACATCAAATTGCAATGCAGAAGAAAAACAGTCATGGCATTCTTTTACTTATTTTAAAATGCTAAGCCTATAACACAGTGGTGACCACCTCAAAGGTCTGTCACTGCCTTGAAATCAGTCCAGACCCAAAGAGATACTGGCTGATGCATCTCTACCAATAGTCCATTCCTTTCTGCTATTCAAAAAGGGTGACTGGCAGGATATGGTCATATCATACATTAAATACATGCTACATTATTATCTTATTATTCTTTATCCTTCATTCTAAATTATAAAAAATACAAACATAAATCCTACTACAACAAATGGGTGTGGCGGGTTTTGTACCTTGTCACCCCTTTGATTCAAGGTTAACCCCACCTCCTCAGCTCCCTCCTGTAAGGGTTGCAACTGCTTCTGGGCTGGAGCTTCTGCTGGGCATCCTCCTTCCCCAGCCACCAGCTCTGATTGAGCAGTTCTGCAGGCTTTTATGTTTGACTCCCGGTTGGAGCATGCCTAGCAGAGCCTCAGGGGCGTGGCTTCCTCTGCCAGCAGGGAAGGGTTAACTCTCTCAGTCTCAGTGCGGGGCCAGTCCGCCCCATCACAATGGGCCAGTACAATTGGGGCAGTCTTACATGATTGATGGCTTTTGCTCATATCTTTTATTTATCACCAACTTCTCTTGGTGAAAGAGACAGGCTTTCGAGCTAATCAGAGGTACAGAAGAGCTCCGTTTAGCTCTAAAGATTGTCTCTTTCACCAATGGCAGTTGGTCCAATAAAAAGTATTATCTCACCCACCTTATCTCACTAATATCCTGGAACAAGCATGACTACAACACTGCAAACAACAAATGTTCATCAGCAGCACCAGATTCTGGATTATGAATCCTCCCACAGTATGGGGAGGAGGTGAGCAACCCTCAGTAGTGAAAGAACAGGTTAAGGACTATTTAGAAAAGCTGAACATGCACAAGTCCATGGGTCCAGATCTAATGTATCCAAGGCTGCTGAGGGAGTTGGCTTATGTGATTGCAGAGCCATTGGCCATTATCTTTGAAAATTCATGGTGATTGGGGGAGGTCCCAGACAATTAGAAAAAGGCAAATATAGTGCTCATATTTTAAAAAGGGAAGAAAGAAAACCTGGGGAACTACAGACCAGTCAGCCTTACTTCAGTCCCCAGCAAAATCATGGAGTAGGTCCTCAAGGAATCCATTTTGAAGCACTTGGAGGAGAGGAGGGTGATCAGGAACAGTCAACATGGATTCTGCAAAGGCAAGTCATGCCTGACCAACCTGATTGCCTTCTATGATGAGATAACCGGCTCTGTGGATATGGGGAAAGCAGTGGATGTGATATATCTTGACTTTAGCAAAGCTTTTGATATACAGTCTCCCACAGTATTCTTGCCAACAAGTTAAAGAAGTATGGATTGGATGATTGGATGAATGGACTATAAGGTGGATAGAAAGCTGGCTAGATTGTCAGGCTCAACGAGTAGTGATCAATGGCTCAATGTCTAGTTGGCAGCTGGTATCAAGCGGAGTGCCCCAGGGGTCAGTCCTGGGACTGGTTTTGTTCAACATCTTTATTAATGATCTGGATAATGGGATGAATTGCACTCTCAGCAATTTAGCAGATGACACTAAGCTGAGGGGAGAGGTAGATATGCTGGAGGGTAGGGATGGGGTCCAGAGTGACCTAGACAAATTGGAGGATAGGGCCAAAAGAAATCTGATGAGGTTCAACAGAGTCCTGCACTTAGGACAGAAGAATCCCATGTACTGCTACAGGCTGAAGACCGACTGGCTAAGCAGCAGTTCTGCAGAAAAGGACCTGAGGGTTACAGTGAACAAGAAGCTGGATATGAGTCAGCAGTGTGGCCTTGTTGCCAAGAAGGCCAATGGCATATTGGACTGTATTAGTAGAAGCATTGACAGCAAATTGAGGGAAGTGATTATTCCCCTCTATTCAGCACTGGTGAGGCCACACCTGGAGTACTGTGTCCAGTTTTGGTCCTCCCACTACAAAAGGGATGTGAACAAATTGGAGAGAGTCCAGCAGAGGGCAACAAAAATTATTAGGGGGCTGGGGCACATGATTTACAAGGAGAGGCTGAGGGAACTGGGGTTATTTATTCTGCAGAAGAGAAATGTGAGGGGGGATTTGATAGTAGCCTTCAACTACCTGAAGGGGGGTTCCAAAGAGGATGGAGCTAGGCTGTTCTCAGTGGTGGCAGACATAGGCACTGACTGCTCCCTCCAGCGGACCTCCTACAGGCGTGCCACCGAATCCGTGGGACCAGGGACCTCCTGCAGACAAGCCGCCGAAGGCAGCCTGCCTGCCATGCTTGGAGCGGCAAAATACCTAGAGCCGCCCTTGACTGCACACAGTGCACAGCAGTGGAGAATGAGACCCTTAGTGCTAGATATTCAGCAGCTGTCACTCAGGTATCTCACAATCATTCTTCAGACATTTCTGGTGCTGTCTAACAACAGTTTGCTTTTCTCGCATAGGAGCACAACACAGCTGGAATGCACCTATGAATCTGACCCACTATCTTCATTGGGGATTGGTGAGTCCCTTAATATTGATCATTCAAATGGCACAAATATCAGCAAACAGTGTGGAACTGCCGATATGGCCCAAGGGATCAGATTCTGTTCTATATCTCCAAAGGACAGCACTTCTAGCAGCACATTGCTCCTTAACACCAGGCGGGGACGTAGGTTCAATACAGACTCAAAGGGAAGAGTGTTACTTACTGTATCATGAACACCACATCCTGTATTATCTGAGAGTTCTCTGAAAACTTCCCCTTTTCAGCTTCTGACCCAGCATACATCTGCTTAAGCTGTGAGAACTGACAAGAGAATGCTTGAAGGTGGTTGGCTATAGGCCTTGAGAGGCAATCTCTATGCTTTAATAAAATTCCAGGGGATTTTTAATTTACACCTGGACAGTCACCAGAAATGGTCAGAAGAGCCTGCAAATTAGAGAGACCCGGTAAAAGATGCTACCTCTCCAAGGCAGTGTCTACACCAGACCTTTTCAGGAAATCTCCTGCTGTTACACTTCTCCTAGTGAAGCTCCTGCATGGCAGCAATGATGACTGACCCTCACAGCAGGTGTAGATGACATTGTAGTACCAGTGCTGAATGCCTGAGCCCTGTCTACCATAGTGCTCCCACCAAGTTCAATGGTGGGGGATTTCCCCCCAAAAGCCTACTGTATATAGCACAAGGAGAAGGAAGGCACATGCTCTATGGGGTAGGATGCTGCACTTGGAAGATGTGCCTTGGGACAGCATGGCATGCCTGGAGCAGGGGGAGAGAGAACTAATTTAGAAGTTGAGTAGGGAAACAGCGTAGTTTGTACAACCAGAGCAACTTTGCTCTGGGTATTCCTGTATTGCAGATGGAGATCCCTGGCATCTCCAAGAAACTAGCTCTAGAACAACTTGATGTTCCCAGCACACATTCATTTGTATGTATGTGGCAATGGAAACTGAAGAAGACCCATTCACGATACAGGAGAAGGGATCAAAAGATCAGTGGAACAGGTTGCAGTAGCAACATAGCGTCCTTCATTTTAATATGAAGGTTCCAGTGATTGTACTAAACTAGCTCAACAAGCTGCTTAGGCTGACCTCTGTAAAGTCACACAAACTGAGGATGAGCTCACACATCGCCATGACACCTAATAGAACCTTCAGTGTCATTTGACTCCCAGCAGCAGCTCATGTGAGTCTGTGTGATCTGCTCAGTGCTCCATAAGCTGTGATTTTGGGAGATACAAGTTGAGAACTGGAGAGGAACCAGTCACTTTTCACCAGCCAGACGCTTGGATCACCCCACACATGCTGAGACAGAGAATGCAGAAGGTTTGGACGACTGTGACAAACCTTGTCTCAGTCCCAGATCAGAGATCTCCAGGGTTTCCTACTGAAGGTTCAGATGTTGTAAAGTCTGCCAGGAGCACAGGAGTCTGTACGGGAGACTTCAAGTGAGCTCTGGGAATGTGCCCTATCCATAGTCATGTAAGGGGATGGCTTGGCGATCAAGGGACCTGAGCTAAGGGAGGAGCTTGGTTTCCTAATCCCCATGCTTCAATCCAGTGGGGAGTGGCACGCTTGGATGTCCTCCTTTGGCTGCTATGGGATGTTCCTAGGCCTTCTGCTTCACCTCCACAGCACTTACTACCATGCAGCGCTACCTTTTCTCTTTGCATCTGCAAATGTGGGGCCTGATTCTTCATTGCCCTGCAGATTGTGCAATCACTTACGCCAATACAGAGCGAGTTTAAAATGCTACCAGATCAGCCTGCTAGCAGTTCACACACACTCGAGAGACCCTGGCCCCAAGAAGGCTGCCTGGTGCCACTTTGAACCTGGTTTAGGTCTAGTCTACCCTGCAAAGTTTTGCTGGCTAGGTGTGTGTGGGGGGAGTCACACCCCTTAGAAAACACCTCACCCCTCACCCGCCGGTGTAGAGTGCGTCTGTTGACATAGCTAATGTAACCCGGGGAGGTGCTGTAGCTATGCCGGCAGAATAACCCCTTCTGCTGTCTTATATTGCATCTACACTGTACATGGCTAGCATAGCTATCCCAGCCAGACAAGCCCTCAGCCAGTAACACAAGGATTGCCCTGCTGATGGGATAGCCCCAGCTGGTATGGGGCTAGCTCTAGTCCCTAATGTAGAGGGTCCACCAGTGGAAGGCATGTGGACAGAGTGCTCAGCAATCCACAGCTCTCCTTGGGTAGCCAATGCAGCCAGGTGTAAGTAAGAGCAGCTTGGAGGTTGCTCTAAATTATACTGTGAGTTGGAGGATGCAAAGGTGACTTAGAGCTCCCGAAAGCAGAGCTCTGGTGCAGCTGAGGATCTGGCACGCTTTGTCCAAGCGTAAATGTCATCACAAGGAGCAAAGCAGGGGAAATAGGTCCATAATGTTCAAAAACAAAACAAAAAACCCTCCACAAAGCCTCTCCAGATGCCATAGTCAATACGTGTTAGGACATTTCAGGTCCCAGGGATGTTATTTTATTTGTATTCGTTGTCCACCAGTGCACAGGTGGGTCACGGAACAGCCACCAGTACCTCCATGCTCTAGTGGGGCTCCAAACATAGCTTTTCTGACAGGAAAAAATAATGCAATGAATGCACCTGCGCACCCGTATTGGACTGTAGTCTGAGCAGGCCAGGTCTGGAGTGGGGCTGGGGAAAGAGTGGAGCTTTTGGCAAGCAGGGGGACTCAAGCTGCAGGATGTACCTCCTCCCTCTCCAGCAGGCAGCTATTTGCTCTACAAACCCAATGCAGTGCATGTGATTTGAGCATTGTTTAGACTACAGTTTTTCCCACCTCTGGTTTGCAGCTTGCTGTCAGGGGATTCCTTAGCAGAAGGAAGGGATCTAGTGATGGGGCTGATGATGCTTCATGGGGTATTTCAGTCCAGACAACGTAGCACCAGTCCAAAAGCAGAGTCAGTAGCTATAGCTTAGTGGTTTTCGAGAGGGGTTAACACACAGCACCAAAAATATTTTAGCACCACAGTGATAGAGGCATCTGGCTGACACTGCCACAGATCCAAGGGCAGCCCGCCTGCAAGGTACGTATTTCCACAGAAAGGGGTGATCTACTTCAACATGAGCATCAGGCTCTGTAAAGGCTGGGGGCTGTATAAGTCTCCAGAAGGTGGGATGCTTAGCCAGATCTCTGGAGCGCACCTCCCCTCCACCTCCTGCACATGCCCACAATCTTCTGTCCCCAAGCAATCCCTCTCCCCCAGTAGATGCACCACACATGCCTTCTTGGCAGTCGCAAAACCCACCTGACAAGCACTCCTCCCACTTCCTTCTCTGTGCTGTTTTCTTGCTTCTCTCATTCAAGCACATGGGGGGGAGGGGCACAGAAAATTGGTCAAAGCCCCAAATCATTTCCACTCTAATCAGAGGAAGGGGGAGAATCCCCGTGGCCCGTATCTTAGTTTTACCTCATCCCTAAGAGGGAATCCAGGGTAGCTGCGAGAACAGACTTCGTACTTACACATACAGGCAGATACACACCAGCAGCAGTAAACAGGATCTGCAAAGGGTAAAGAACAACTGGGTTTGTGCCCTGTTTTGCTCCTGTAGGCTGTTGAAATACAGCCTGAAAATGATTATGCCCCCAAAATAACAAACCCTAGAAGTATCAGGAATATCAAATTTTGTCTTCCCTTTATGGCTGAGAGGGCTCAGTCCAAAGACCCAGAGAAGTGGGTTGAGAGCTTTCTCAGCCTTTAACTAAGGAGCAGAAGCACTGAATCTTTAACAAAAACACAAATTTTATCCTGTTTCCCAGGGGTTTTAGTTAAATGGGTGTCAACCAAAACTAACTGGGGGGGAAATACAACAGCATTCCTTCTCAGATCATTCAGTTCTACTTCCTTGGGACCTTTGATGCCGTACATTTACTAGATCTCCAGTCATCCATAGAGTCTGCCAGTGAGACACAGGGTAGAGAAGACCTGAATTTCTAAAGTTAAAAACAAGCAGGAAAAAACAAACAAACTGTTTTTCCTCCCTCAGAAACAGAAACCAGCCTCCCTCCCAGGACTTCTGTATTCATTGGGACGAGGCACAGGAACAGGTCCAATTTATTCCCTTTCCATGTCCACTTTAAGAGGCTGGGCCAAGCACAGCCGAGGCAAGGAAAGAGGATGCCAGGCAGCCTCAGGCCGCCTTCCTGCACTAGTGACAGGAGAGCACGGTTTTAGATTTATTTTTAATTGAACCCTAAAACTTTGGCTGCCGGAGTGAGAGGAGCATGAGACTTTAAAAAAAGCCAGGGAGTCCCAGCAAAACCACGGCAGTTGGCAAATACTGCAGAATCCTGGCCATGGAGAGAGGGAAACATAACATACCAAAGGGAAAGGGAGATTCTTGTATGCTAGTTATTGTAGATGTAGCATCAAACGCAAAAGCATTCCGAGAACATGAACCTAATAAGCTAACTATAGCTATGAGAACATTAAACAAGTTGAGGTTGGAGTGGAGCAGAGCATCTGAATATTATTATAGCCTGTGGTCTGTAGGATACATACCATTCTTTTGTTTGCCTTATAAGGGGAGTGGCATCTGGTGTAATAATGCTGAACATGAAAGAAATTGCTCAGGTCTGGAGGCTAACCATCACCTCTCTTTCCTTTTCTATGCACTCATGGAATGCTGGCCAGACTATGATAGGGTCTGGCTATTAATTGGTTCTACATTTCAGAAGCATTTACATGGTCAATGTATGCCAGAATCTTTGACCATTCTGTGACAGAGAGAAGACAGTACGTTTCCAATTACAGGCGGTTACATTTTGCTTTGCATTCAGACAATTAGAGCATAACTCTGCTGTTATAGGGAGATGCCAAAAAGAAACACGTTGGGGACAAAGATGAGAGGTAATATATTTGCTCAGCTTTCTAACCTTCTTCCAAATTTTCTAAACAACTGGGCAGTGCCTGCGTTACCCCATGGCTCTCTATTTCTTATAGAAATAGTCAATGGGAGTCTTACCATTGACTTCAGTGGACCTTGGATTAGACCCAAACAGCATTAAAATTCACTATAAAATACTGATATGAAAGGAGTAGATTATTAGCATTGGCTTCTCCAACTGAGTCAGATCCAACTCATTACTATGGCAAAACTAGAGTCTCCACCTCTTTCTCCACCATATGAGAATTTTGCTACACCCTTCATAGACCATTCAACTAGGCACTTTTAATTGAGAAAAAGTGCATTACCGCACGGGCATGGCAGACATGTTCCTATTATATAGGGGGAAATGCAGTCAAGTCCCATTCCTCAGTCACACAGTTCAATTTTAATCATGCTTTCATTGGAGATCCTGTAAGTTTACTGTTTCAATAGCTTTCTCTTGGGCTCTGAACATCCTCAATACCAGTACAGCTATACACTTAACAGGATTTTTCACTTCATTCAAGTGATTTGTGTCTTGGGTCTTATTCTATTCTCCTTAGGCTAATGTGTCTTCACAGAGTCTGACATTTAAAATAAGACTGTGGTCTGAGAAGTGATTATGGCAAGAGAGCCCCCTCTCACTCCCCAGAGCAGCTGGCTGTGCATAGTCAGAATTTACTAACAGAATTGGGAGGTTAATTCTCCACTGCTTTCCTCCATGCACACTTATTCTCACCTGTGCCAGGTGAGGGGGAAGTGGGTGTGTTGAGGAGTGGGCTCACCACTGACAGGCCTCCTCCTGGCTGGCAGTTGCATAGCAGGCTCTCTTTCTCCAGCACCTCCTTTTGAAAACTAGGCTGGCCCCGGAGCAGTCTGCCTCCTCTCGAGGCTCAGCCCTCCTGGTGGGTCACATTTAGCCCTCATCCCCCTTCCAAAGTAAATATAAGTCAGTGTCCCTGCCCGGCTAACTCCCACACAGACCTTCTCCTCCTTCCCGGGCTCTGCAGGTTGTCCTCCTGCTCTTGTGCAGAGCGATGCCTCCCAGAGCTTTCTGGAGGCCCGGCTCCAGACTCAATAGTCCTTCTCCCCGTTATGTCCAGGGGGTTCTACTCCACTTTTTCTGGTGAGTGATAGAGGAACCCAGGGCCCCCACTCCTCTGGGCTCCAGTCCAGGGCCCATGTGGCAGGTAGCTAACCTCTGCTCTCTCAGACCCCTTGGTGCCTCCCTGGGCTTCATACCTTAGCCTTCCTACAGACCCTCCCTGGGCTCACTGTGCATCCACCACTCCCTAGCCACCAGGGAAGGACTGCAGAGCTATTCCTTCTTTGCCTGCAGTTCCCTTCTCAGCTAGGCTGCCTCATCCTCCCTCCACCTGGGCTTCATCTTCACTTGGGCCTGGCAGGTGCAACCAGGTACAGTAATTGAGCTCTCCAGCTCCAGTTAACCCTTTAATGCCAGTTATACCAGGGTATATACCCCATCACGGTATAAAATACTACTATGCTGCTTTGACAGCAGCTTACAGTCACTGTGCAGGGGTAAATGACCACACAAAGTATGGGGCAGCTGTGATTTGAGGTTTACTACTTTTTACTCCTTTATTATTTTTACTGTTGGTTTTTATTCCTGCTAGCGCTGCAGAAGAAATTCAGCCAGGCTGCACACCCAGCGGTGTAAGCCATACCACCTTTGAGCCACGTGTCACTGTGCTACATGAATGGGAGCGCATTGTAGGGCGGGTAAGGATTCCCAGATGCCTTGCATTGCTCACAGGCTTCTGGGGGATTTTTGCAGGTGATCAGGGTATACCTCCTAGAGGCCAGAGGAATTGTGGGAGGGGGAGTTAAACTCCACTGACCACCCTGCCATATCCTAGAATCCACACTCTGCCTCCACCACTGAGGGAATGCTATGCTCCAGTCCATTACTGAGGCAGAAAAGCAGACCCTGTTGTATTTAACAGCCTGCAGTGTAAGGTGTGTGTGGGGGGGGAGGGGCTGGTGCTGCTTGAGCATGCACAGACATTTCTGTGTGAACTACTCTTTGGTCAGCTTCGTGACGTGGATACTTCCAGGAGCTCCAGGCACAGAGCATTCCTAATGTTGATCAGTCTCTTGGGAAAAACAGAACTCCCATGTATTAACCTGATCTATTTGTTAATTTCTAGGCATGTCTAAGAGTACATTTACAGTACGAAATTAATTCAAAGTTATTTTATTCAAATTTCCTAAATTGAGTTCATACATTTGATGTTATGTGTCCCCACTAAAGCGCGTGGATTCGGCGGAGGCTAGCATCGAATGGTGGAGCATTACACGGTGGTAGCTATCCCACAGTTCCCGCAGTCTCTGCCGCCCATTGGAATTGTGGGTTAAGCTCCCAGTGCATGATGGGGCAAAAACATTCTCACGGGTTTTTCTGGGTGTTTGCCGTCACTCGCTCCTCCCTCAGTGAAAGCTACGGCAGATGCCATGCTGCCAGCAGACAGTGCAGCACGGTGCACTGCCTGTCTCCTGATATGTTGATTCCATTTCGAATGTCCTCTCCTCTTTCTATCTACTCTTTCATCTAACCATTTCCAACCATTTCTCGGGCATCATGAACAGGGCCACACAGCTTCCGCCGCTTTCTCCAGATTGTCTGTGCTGGTCTCCTGTGGAAGCTACAGAAGGCAACAATTCCCCACTGTTTCTCGGCCATCATGAACAGAGCTGCACAGCTTCTGCTGCTTTTTCCATCTTGTCTGTCCTAGGCTCCCATGGAAGCTACAGAAGGCAACAATTCCCTGCTGTTTCTCGTCCATCATGAACAGAGCCACACAGACAATCTGTAGAAAGTGGCGGAAGCTGTCCTGGGCTCCTATGGAAGCTACAGAAGACAACCATTTACTGCCTTTTATCAGCCATCTTGAACCGAATAGCTCATTTTGCACCCTTTTTCAAGGATTACCCGTGCAGGCGCCATTGCGTGGCAAACATGGAGCCCGCTCAGATCTCTGCTGCAGTTTTGACCATTGTAAATACCTCGCGCATTATCCAGCAGTATGTTCAGTACCTGCAAAACCGGGCGAGGAAGCGATAACAGTGTGATTACTATACTGATGAGGACATGGACACAGACATTCCTAGATGCACGGCATGTGGCGATTGGGAGATCATGGTGGCATTGGGCCAGGTTCGTGCCACGGAACGCCGATTCTGGGCCTGGAAAACAAGCACAGACCGGTGGGATCGCATAGTGTTGCAGGTCTGGGATGATTACCAGTGGCTGCAAAACTTTTGTATGCGTAGGGCCACTTTCATGGAACTTTGTGACTTGCTGTCCCCTGCCCTGAAGCGCAAAGACACCAGAATGAGAGCAGCCCTCACCATTGAGAAGTGAGTGGCCATAGCCCTGTGGAAGCTTGCAACGCCTGACAGTTACCCGTCAGTCGGGAATCAGTTTGGAGTGGGCAAATCTACTGTAGGGGCTGCTGTGCTGCAAGTAGCCAACACAATCATTGAGCAGCTGCTATCAAGGGTAGTGACTTTGGGAAATGTGCAGACCACTGTGGATGGCTTTAATGCGCTGGGGTTCCCTAACTGAGGTGGGGCGATAGATAGAACGCATACTCCCATCTTGGGCCCGGCACACCGTGGCGGCCAGTACATAAACCACAAGGGGTACTGTTCCATGGTGCTGCAAGCACTGCTGGATCACAAGGGATGTTTCACTGACATCAATGTGGGATGGCCGGGAAAGGTGCATGTCGCTCGCATCTTCAGGAACTTTGGTCTTTTTGAACAGCTGCAGGAAGGGACTTACTTCCCAGACCAGAAAATTAGTGTTGAGGATGTTGAAATGCCTATAGTTATCCTCGGGGACCCAGCCTACCCCTTAATGTCATGTCTCATGAAGCTGTACACAGGGACCCTGGACAGTAGTAAGGAGCAGTTCAACTATAGGCTGAGCAAGTGCAGAATGATGGTAGAATGTGCTTTTGGACATTTGAAAGGGCGCTGGCGCAGTTTACTGACTTGGTTAGAGCTCCGCACAACCAATATTCCAATTGTAACTGCTGCTTGTTGTGTGCTCCACAATAGCTGTGAGAGTAAGGGGGAAACGTTTATGGCGGGGTGGGATGTTGAGGCAACTCGGCTGGTGGCCAATTTTGCACAGCCAGACAACGGTGATTAGAAGAGCGCAGCAGAGCGTGCTGCGCATCAGAGAAGCTTTGAAAGCCAGTTTCATGACTCGCCAGGGTACAGTGTGACAGTTGTGTTTGTTTCTCTTGAAGTTATCCGCCCCCTATATATATATATATGAAAAGGAAATAAAGTCAAAATTGTTTAAAAACTGTTCTTTATTATTTGATGCACAACACATTGAGAGAAATTAGAACGTAGACTGAGCGTGGGAGTGGGGGTTGGGTTGCAGGGTGGAGGAGGAGGGAAGGACAAGTCCAGAAACCAAATCAAAAGTTCGCATATGCCAGCTTTCTTGTGCTTGGGCCGGGCGATCCTTTGGGGTTGAGTGTGTGGGTGCCCGTAGCCTCCCCCCTCATGTTCTTGGGCGTCTGGGTGAGGAGACTATGGAACTTGGGGAGGAGGGAATTTGATTATACAAGGGCTGCAGCAGCAGTCTGTGGTCTTGCTGCCTTTCCCACAGTAGATCCACCATACAGCGGAGCATGTCAGTTTGCTCCCTCATGAGCTTGACCATAGCGTCCTGCCTGCTCTCATCGCGCGCCTCCCTCCTCTCTTCATGTTCCTGTACTGCTTTACGGGACTCCACAATTGTTTGCCTCCATGCATTCAGCTGGGCTCTATCAGTGCAGGAGGACTGCATGAGCTCGGCAAACATGTCATCCCGAGTTCGTTTTTTCCCCCTTCTAATCTGGACCAGCCTCTGGGACGGAGTAGATAGGGGCTGCGTTGAAACATTTGCACCCGCGGGAGGAGAAAAAGGGAGGGTAGTATTTTAAAAAATACATTGCAGAGAACAAAGGGGGCACTTTGGTGTGAGTAAGCCATCACACACGGCCAGGCAACAGAATTCATCTTGCAGGCAGCCCCTAGTGGCACGCGGGGTTCTGCTTCTTCTACATTCATTTCAATGCTTTCAAACTGCTGGGCCCCCTTTTCCACAGCAAGCAATGCCTGGTGGGTTTGCCATATAAAAGGAGGGCTTGCGGGCTCTCTGGGATGATCACTGCACACAACAACCACTTCCCCCCGCCACCCACCGCATGGCTCCAGTCAGGCTCAGAGCAAGGATGAGCCATTTACTCTAAACGCGAACAACCCAGTGCGTCTGGGTTCTCCCCACCCCCCCACCCCGTGGCTCCGATCAGGCTCTCACTCACCAGAAGTACCTTCGCCAGGGTCATGGGACAGTAGCCCGTCTTGGGAGTGAGGGGAGGCTATTGGATCCAGCGTTAAGAATAGTTCCTGGCTAGGGGGGAAAACAGATGCCCCACTTGCCTCCTGTGCACTGTCCTCCTCCTCGTCCTCCAATGACTCTTCCTCCTCGCTCTGTGAAACTCCCCCCTTGCAGGTGTCCACAGGCAGTGGTGGGGTAGTGGTGGCATCACCCCCCATAATTGCATGCAGCTCACGGTAGAAGCGGAATGTATGGGGCTGTGATCCAGAGCGCCCGTTTGCCTCCCTGGATTTTTGGTACCCTTGCTTGAGCTCCCTGATTTTTGTACGACTCTGCTCTGTGTCCCTGGAGTAGCCTCTTTCCGTCATGGCCCTGGAGACTTTAGCGTAGGTATTTGCGTTCCTTTTTTTTGGAATGTAGTTCTGCCATAACAGACTCGTCTCCCCAGCATGCAATGAGATCCAGTACCTCCCGTTAGGACCATGCTGGGGCTCGTCTGCGAATATGGGACTGCGTGATCTCCTGTGATGGTGGACTCTGCATGGTCGCCTGTGATGGTGGACTGTGCTGATGGTCACCTGTGCTGCTGGTGACCAAACAGGAAATGAAATTCAAAAGTTCCCAGGGCTTTTCCTGCCCACCTGGCTAGTGCATTGGAGTTCAGAGTGTTGACCAGAGCGGTCACAAGGGAGCATCCTAGGATAGCTCCCGGAGGCCAATAACGTCGAATTGCATCCACAATACCTTTAACCCGGGATTGCGATCTCAATTTAAGTGCTACTCCACTTGCTGAGGTGGAAATCAAATTAAAGAGCCCTTTAAATCGAAAAAAACCCCATTTGGTCATGTGGACGGAATCATTTTTTGTTCGAAATAACTCAGCTAATTCTGAAATAACAGGCTAGTGTAGACCAGGCCTAAGTGTTTTTCTGTTGCTGTTGAATTCAGAGCTCTGTGATTTTTTAGTTAGTCCATTAAAAAGAACTCATCAAGTGTTGCATTAATTGGAAAATATTAGGGCTGTCAAGCAATTAAAAAAAGTTAATTGCGATTAATCACACGATTAAAAAAATTAATTGTGCTGTTACACAATAGAATACCATTTATTTCAAATATTTTTGGACATTTACTTCATTTTCAAATATACTGATTTCAATTACAACACAATACAAAGTGTACAGTACTTACTTTATATTTATTTTTATTACAAATATTTGCACTGTAAAAAACAAAAAAATAGTATTTTTCAATTCACTTCATACAAGTACTGTACTGCAATATCTTTATCATGAAAGTTGAACTTACAAATGTAGAATTATGTGCAAAAAAACTACATTCAAAAATAAAACAATGTAAAACATTAAAGCCTACAAGTCCACTCAGTCCCACTTCTTGGTCAGCCAATCATGCAGCCAAACAAGATTGGTTACAATTTGCAGGAGATACTGCTGCCTGCTTCGTGTTTACAATGTCACCTGAAAGTGAGAACAGGTGTTCACATGGCACTGTTGTAGCTGGTGTTGCAAGATATTTACGTGTCCGATGTGCTAAAGATTCATATCTTCATGCTTCAACTACCATTCCAGAGGACATGCTTCCATGCTGATGATGGGTTCTGCTTGATAACGATCCAAAGCAGTGTGGACTGATGCATGTTCGTTTTCATCATCTGAGTCAGATGCCACCAGCAGAAGGTTGATTTTCTTTTTTGGTGGTTTGGATTCTGTAGTGTCTGCATCAGAGTAGTGTTGTTCTTTTAAGACTTCTAAAAGCATGCTCCACACTTCGTCCCTCTCAGATTTTGGACGGCACTTCAGATTCTTAAACATTGGGTTGAGTGCTGGAGCTATTTTTAGAAATCTCATATGGGTACCTTCTTTGCATTTTGTCAAATCTGCTGTGAAAGTGTTCTTAAAACAAACATGTGCTGGGTCATTATCCGAGACTGCTGTAACATGAAATATATGCAGAATGTGGGTAAAACAGAGCAGGAGACATACAATTCTCTCCCCAAGGAGTACAGTCATAAATTTAATTGACACATTTTTTTAATGAGCATCATAAACATGGAAGCATGTCCTCTGGAACGGTGGCCAAAGCATGGAAGGGGTATACGAATGTTTAGCATATGTTGCATGTAAATACCTTGCAATGCCGGCTACACGGCTGTCCTCACTTTCAGGTGATGTAAATAAGAAGCAGGCAGCAGTATTGCCTGTCAATGTATACAAACTTGTTTGTCTTAGCGATTGGCAGAATAAGATATAGGACTAAGTGGACTTGTAGGCTCTAAAGTTTTACACTGTTTTGTTTTTGAGTGCAGTTATGTAATAAAAAAAATTAAAAATCTGCATTTGTAAGTTACACTTTCACAATAAAGAGATTGCACTTCGGTATTTGTATGAGGTGAATTGAAAAATACTATTTCTTTTGTTTATCATTTTTCAGCGCATATATTTGTAATAAAAATAATATAAAGTGAGCACTGTGCACTTTTTATTCTGTGTTGTAATTGAAATCAATGTTGAAAAATGTAGAAAAACATCAAAAAATATTTATACATTTCAATTGATAGTCTATTGTTATAAGTGTAATTAATTTTTTTGATCACAATTAATTTTTTGAGTTAATTGTGTGAATTAATTGTGATTAATTGACAGCCCTAGAAAATATATAACTTTACTGTGCAGCCCCGGCTGTTAGAAAGCGGTAATTAAATGTTAGCAGAAGAGGCAACATATAGTCATACAAGAGTCTTAAAAGAGAAGTGAAAGATATTGAGCTGTAGTAGCTGGGAAAATATTGTGCTAGTCTGAACTCCATGACACCTATAGCTACTTTCGTCTAACCATCGCTCCCGTTCTCACCACAGCCCCAGTAAGGCCTCCATTTCCTACATTCTGAGACCCTAACCTGGCTCTCCTGCTTTTAAGAAGATTTTCTAATGAACTCCAGCAAGGGGAGGCATCTGCTGGGGCTCCTTAGGAAGAGGAAATAGAGCTATGAGATCCTCAGATTGAGGCTCATGAGCCTCAAGTGGCTCTTTAATGTGTCTCCTGCAGCTCTTTGCAACACATGCTGTTAAAACATTGTGTGATTTAATTATTAACCAGTCTAAGTTATTAACCAATCATGATGCTTTTATTATGTCATTAACCAATTAGGTTATCAACTTGCGCTAAGTTATTAACTTATTTGCTGTGGGAATAATATATATATATATAAAGACTAAATATTTCTCCTGTCATACAGTTTAAATATGAATGTATAGTACTGTGGTAAATGAAACAATGAATTCATTGTACTGTAACTCTTTTGGGTAATGTTGATTGCTTATTTGGCTCCTGAAGCACTGAGGTTGGAGTATCACTGAAATAGAGGGAAGAGTTGAGCCAAAACCTTTACTCCAGGGGTAGTCAATTATTTTTTGTCAAGATCGAAATTTCTTGGTCAAGGTACAGACTCCAGAGAAAATACAAAAATAACAATAATGATAATAAGTAAATAAAAAGATTTCGGATTTCGGATTTCCGTTCAAAAGCATCTAGCGGTCCAGATTTGGTCCATGGTCCTCCTATTGACCACCTCTGCTTTACTACCTCAAGCTGCTTGATAACTTTGTCAGCGCTTTTTTTTTCAAAACTAAAATTGGCTGTTTGCCTAAATATAATTTTTGCCCACGTTTCTCTCTCTCTCTCTCCCTCCCCTCCCCCCCCCCCCGTGGAAAACACTGACATCCTTCTATGCCCGCAAAATAAAAGTTCTCTTTATTTAAATTATGGAAAATAAAAGACCTTTTGATCAGCTCTATTACTCCCGCATATACTTCCGTTTAGCAAAGCCAATAACAGAGCCAGGCTCTTTAAACTGGTGTTCTCGTCAGAAGACTGACTGTAAAAAAACAAATTTTGGTTTCCCCAGAGCTACTCCCTGTGTCTTCCAAGACTTTATAGATCCATAGAGTGATGGATTTTAAGGCCAGAAGGGATTAGATCAGATAGTCTGACTTCCACTGAATTTCACCCAGTAATTCCTGCATTAATCCATAACTTGTAGGCTGAGCTAGAGCATATTCAAGGTAGACTGATTTTAACAGCGAGGGTAATTAACCATAGGACCAACTTACCAAAGGAAGTGGTGGATTCTTCATCACTTGAAGTCTTTAAATCCAGATTGGATCTCTTTCTAAAACATTTTTTCACCACATCCACAAGACATCCCTACATAATTTGTTCCAATGGTTAATTGCTCTTGTGCTTTATTTCTACCCAAAATTTATATTATGTGATAGGGCAAGGCCAGATGGCTACAGTAAAGTAGTGAGGAACAGGTATGTTAGCCCCAGGCTAAGCAAATCCCTAGGACCATGGTAACCAAATGGCAGTTGCTCCAGGTTAATCAAGACACCTGGGGCCAATTAAGATCTTTCTAGAAGGCAGTGGAGATAGCTACATTGATTGGGACACCTGAAGCCAATCAAGGACTGGCTGGAACTAGTTAAAAGCCTCCCAGTTAGTCAGTGAGATTTGTGTGTGAGGAGCTAGAAGCAAGAGGTGCAAGGCGCTGAGAGTGAGAGGGTGTGCTGCTGGAGGATTGAGGAGTACAAGCATTATCAGACACCAGGAGGAAGGTCCTGTGGTGAGGATAAAGAAGGTGTTTGGAGGAGGCCATGGGGAAGTAGCCCAGGTTGTTGTGGCCAGGGGCGGCTCTAGAAATCACGCTGCCCCAAGCAGCGCGGTGCGCTGCGCCGCCCTTCCCCGGTCCTGCGGCGGGTCCCTTCTTCCCGCGGCTCCGGTTGAGCTCCCGCTGCGGCAGGTCGACCGGAGCCCGGGACGAGTGGACCTGCCGCAGGCATGACTGCGGCGGGTGCCGTGGTCCCGCGGCTCCGGTCGACCTGCCGCAGCCATGACGGCGGCAGGTCCGCCGGCCCAGACTCCCGCCCTCCCCGGCGACAGGGGATGCCCCCTACATTTTGCCGCCCTAGGCACCAGCTTGTTTTGCTGGTGCCTAGAGCCGCCCCTGGTTGTGGCTGTCATGCAGCTGTTCCAGGAGGCACTATAGACAGCTGCGATCCACAGGGCCCTGGGCTGGAACCCGGAGCAGAGGGCGGGCCTGGGTTCCCCCAAATCTCCCAACTCCTGATCAGACACAGGAGGTGTTGACCCGGACTGTGAGTTCCACCAGAGGGGAAGATCACCGAGGTGAGCAAATCCACCAATAAGCGCAGGACCCACCAAGGTAGAGGGGGAACTTTGTCACAACAGCTTCAGCTTCCAGCCATTGGACTTTGTTAGGTTTTTGTCTGCTATATTAAAGAGCTCTCTGCTAGCAAAAACCTTCTTCTTAGTGACTGGAACCAGTCACCTCTTAACCCTTCTCTTGCATAAGCTAAATAGATAGAACTTTGTAAATCTTTCCCTGTAAGGACAGTTTTCCTGTCAGTCATTTTTGTAGTTCTTTTTAGAACCTTTTCCAGGTTTTCAACATCCTTTTTGAAGTGTGGACCCCAGAATTGGATACAGCATCTAGTAATGGTGTCACCAGTGCTGCATACAGAGGTAATACCACTGCTCTACTCCTATATGACATGTCCCTGGAATGTAGCACTAGTCTGTCCAGAGTTACATTCTGGAAGTAGGGGCACAGGGGGGTGATGCAGCACCCCCTGACATCAAGGGGGTTCCATTATATACAGGGTTTTCAGTTTGGTTCAATGGCTCGCAGCACCCCCACTATACAAATTGTTTCAGCGCCCCTGCATTAGAAGCTAACTTTCTGTGACGAGCCCAATTTTTCATCTCCCTCTAAATTCACTAAAACCAAAGTAATCCTGAAATTCCACAGGGAATTTTTTCTCTCATAAGTTTGGGTGAAATCCATAAAGTGATATTACAGCTAGGAGGGTATTAAAATCACTGTGTTCAGTTTCAAAATTTTCCTAACTCTTTTTGGCATCTAATATTATATGCTAAAAATTCCTCCTGCTGTATAGCTTCAATCCTGGAAATACCTTTTGTACTATATAAGGGTCACTAGCAGTCCTAAATTTATGCCAGAGCTGATCCCTAGCACCTTTAGGCTTGGCAGTTCATAGCCCTGGCACGTCTGGGCTTGCTGTATCAGTTATGAATGTAAAATAATTGCTTGGTCCCTGTAGTGGGTTAGCGGTGGTCCCTCCCCCTCTGGGTCAGTGGGAAGCCACTCCGCCTAACTACATCACTGGGCATCACTCACAGTCAGGAAATTAGCAGAACACTACACAGATGATGGCTCTGGCCTGCACTCCAGGCCCTCAATCAGAACAGAGCAGCACAAGGGGTGGGTGTCCTAGTTTCGGCAGATGGCTGACAACTACAGTCCTGTTGGCCTACAGAGAGGAGACTGCCACTCCAAGAGTGGGGTGGCAGTGGGACCCAGGCCCACCCAACTTCACCAGGTCCCAGCCCAGGGTCCTGACAGAAGTGGAGTGTTCTGCCACTGGGTCAGTGGGGAATCCAGCCACAACACACTGACCAGGTCTCTGATAGCAATGCAACCAGACTGGAGTCACTGGGCCACTTCCTCCCCTCGGGGTGTGCCTGGATCTGTGGTGGTCCTCTGTTTCCTCAGGGTAGGCAGCCAGTGGCAGTCCCAGGAACTCCTCAGTGCCTGAGTCAGTGTGTGGCTCCAGCAGCTCTGGCCAGTCCTCAGCTTGGTGGGGCTCTGCTACAGTCTACCACAGGCCTGCACAACTCGTAAAGCGGCGAGGGCCACATTCCTCCAAAGAAAACAGCCGAGGGCTGAAACCTCCCAGCCCTGCAGAAACACCCCGCCCCAGGGCTGTCCAGCCCTGCAAAAACAAACCCTCCTTCCCCAGCGCCGCCCCACCAAAACAGCTGTGGGCCAAAAAGGAAGGTTGGGGGTGGGGAGGTGATACTTTATTTTAAATCAACCGGGGGCTCCCAGCTGAAGAGGTGGCTGGGAGCCCTCAGGGTCAAATTAAAGGGCTCGGGGCTCCGGCGGCTGGGGGAACCCGGCAGGGCCGGCTCTAGGTTTTTTGCTGCCCCAAGCAAAAAAAAATTTGGCTGCCCCCTGTCCCAGCCCTGGGCTCCCCCCTGTACCCTCCTGCTGCCCCAATCCTGGGCTCTCCCCCCACTGACCCACACCCCCTGCTGCCCCAGTGCTGGGCTTCCCCCTTTCCTCCCCACCAGTGCCCTCCCCCCACCCTGCTGCTGCCCCAGCCCTGGGCTCCCCCCCACCAGTGCCTCCACACACCACCTGCCTCCCCAGCCCTGGGTCACTGGTAACGCTCCCAGGGCAGGTCATTCAGCAGGAATTTTGGATGTGCACAAAACACAGACTGGATTGGTTCCCATATGGTTACAGAGCTGCAGTAAAGTGGAACAATTTTCAGCTTGTGTGATTGGAAGATATCTGGATGCATATTATAAGACTGTCCTCCATAAATAAGGAAAAGTTGAGGTGCCTTTATTATTCTTTTGTTCCACTCTTTCTTTCTATGGGGAATTTGTCAATGCAATATCACTGTCTTCCTTAAACAAACAAAAAGGCAATGGCTGTTGAAAATAGCAATTCCAGTGCTAATAAGCATTTCTTGCTCCATTTTATCCTGCTTTTTCTACAGCAAGTTACAGTGGATCAGTATATTTGATTTGGGAGAAATGAAGTAACAGCTGCCCAAACTGAGCTTGAGCACTCCTGAATTTTGAGGTGTTCAAATCTGGAAGGCAGGTGCTGGGGGGGGGGGGGGGCTGTGGGCTCCATGAGGGAGCATGGCAGCACGGGGTCTGGAGCTGAATGGAGCCAGACACGCTGGTCTGAGTGGCACAGTAAGGGGGCTGGGGGTTGGAGAAGGGGTGGAGGGTTCCAGGGGGCAGTCAAGGGACAGGGAGCAGGGGTGGTTGGATGGGACAGAGGTTCAGGGGGGCAGTCAGGGGACAGGCAGCAGTAGGATAGGCATGGGAGTCCCTGGAGTTTATCAGGGGACAGGTAGGGGGTGGGGTCCTGGGGGAAAGTTGGGGGTGTCTCAGGAGGGGGAAGTTGGGGACAAGGAGAAGGGAGGCTTAGATAGCGGCTGGGGTCTCAAGGGGCAGTTGGAGCAGGGGTCTTGGGAGGGAGCAATCAGGGGACAAGGAGCAGCAGCATTTAGATAGGGGGTGGGGTCCTGGGGGGCAGTTATGGGCAGGAGTCCCAGGAGAGGGTTATCAGGGGATAAGGACCAGCGGTGTTAGATAGGGGGTGGGGGTCCTGGGGGGCAGTTGGGGCAGAGATCTGGGGAGGGGGCAAACAGCGGCCGCGTGCTGGGATTCAAACGGCTCTGGGCTGCCCGCAGCCACGAGGAGCCCTGAGCCCTTTAAATCCCAGCCGCGGCTGGGAATCTCTGCGGGCAGCCCAGAGCCCTTTGACTCCCGGCTGCGGCTGAGATTTAAAGGGCTCTGGGCTCCCCGCGGCTGGGGGCAACCCAGAGCCTTTTGATTCCCCGCCGCGGCTGAGATTTAAAGGGCTCTGGGCTCCCCGTGGCTGCCGGCAGCCCAGAGCTCTCTGCTTCCTGGCCGCGGCCGGGATTCAAAGGGCTCTGGGCTGCCCGCAGAGCGCCGTGTGCAGGGGATTTAGAATCCCCTCGCGGGCTGCACAGTGAGGCTCCACAGGCCGCATGTTGTGCAGGCCTGGTCTACCAGCTTGGGAGCGGGCAGGAGGCATCTGTCTCCTCTGGCAGCTGGCAGATAACTGAGCTCCAGCACCCGCCCTTTATTCTTCCTGTCCTGACTTCTGGTAGGAGGGGTGAGCATGGCCTGGCTCTGCCCAGCTGGGTTCAGAGAGTATCCCTCCCCCTCTGACTCAGAGAGAGGCCACTCCACCTCACTAGAATCCCTGCACCTAATTGCTTGAGCCCTTGCACCTCTTTCATTACACACATTACAAATTAAGCACTGGTCACTAGTCCCTAGTCTGAAGAGGTTTGGAAGGGACATGGGTTCAGGGAGAGGCAGCATGAGGTCCTGGAGCGGGCGGTGCACAGCTTTGTGCAGTTTCTCTCTCTATGTACCCCAGCTTGGAAGAGCTAGCACAAAAGGAAGGTGAGGGGGTCGGTCAGTCTCCAGGGCTCATTCAGCTCTTGGCTGTACTAGAATGTGGAAGTTGTGACTGTAGGTTCTGGACACCTGTTCACTGGATTTGTACTGAGCCAATCAGTTTGCATCATCTGGGTCACTAACCAGCCATCAGCCAAAGGAGCAGAACTCCTAGCTCTGTAATGTGGGCAGCTGCCTCCTATGTGCCCTCTCCTGGCCTAGGGCCAGACTACAGTTTCCCCATTCCTCAGTTTCCCCATCTTCCTGGCTGGAGTCTTAGGGTACATCTGTGCTGCAGGAACTGACCCCTCCACCCCAGTGAGTCTCAGGACCTGGAGCGACTGGGTCGGTGTCATGGGGCTCACACTGAGGAGCTAAACATAGCCATGTCGACATCCTCACTTTGGCTCTGAGCCTCACCCCCTACTCCAGGTCTCAGAGCCAGGCTCCAGTCCGAGCGAGGACATTGATAGAGCTCTTTGTGGATACAAAACTTGACCAGTTGACCCGGGCTCTGAGACTTGCTGCCGTGGGCTTTTTTGCAGCGTAGATGTACCCTGAGTCTCAAATCCAAGGACTCTGCTGGAGCCATCTCACTCCAAGCCTCTGCTCTCCCTGAGCATCTCCCACTTCCTTGAAGCCTCCTGCTATGCTGATCTCTCAGAGGTGGGGGTAGGGTGACCAAATGTCCTGACTTTTAAAGGGACATCCCAATTTTTGGGTCTTTTTCTTATATAGGCTCCTATTACCCCCCCACTCCATCCCGATTTTTCACATTTGCTGTCTGGTCACCCTAGGTGGGGGGCAGAGGGAAGGGGCTCAGCCCAAGGCTCTCCAGCCCACGGTGCAAGCCACCCTGTTACAAGCCCATAGACCAGCCTACAATGGTGTCCTTTTAATGACTGTGTTCTGAAGCCATACAATGTGCTGTGGTTGCTTACAGACTTTTAGCTTAGATTCAAGCAAGAGTTCTGCCCATTAGTAGTGGTGGGGGTTATTTTGAAATTACATTTATTCCTTATTGTTTTCTGCTTTGAAATAAATTTTTGAAATTGAATTGTCTAATGAAAATGGAATGTGTTTGTATTTATATATATTTTTATTTTCAAAATGGAAAAAGTTAGGTCCCAATTTCAAGTGGAATAAAAAAAATCATGAAATATCTCAACCAGCACAAAAATAAGAATTTTTTGCAGCTTCCCCCCCTCCCCCACATTTTCAGCTCACCTGTAACTCTGAATAGCTTTACCAAACCCCAAACCTCCAGTCCCCCAACTCCGAGAATGAATATAAAATATTATTCTAAAGCTGGATCTATCCCGCAGGAGGCACTGCAGAGAACAGCATGGGAGTACGGGCTGTGGAGGACATCCCAGCTAATATGCTCTCAACCTTCCCTGGCAGAGTGCCTAGCTGGGGAGGAGGAATGAAAGAACAGGACAGTGTTTTGCTTTGGTGCCACTAGATGTCAGTGTTCCCCAAGATTCAAGGGAATATCCCTTGAGCAGAGCCTGAAGTTAGCATTGGTTTGCTGGCATTTCACTCTGAAGAATGTCAGTGGATCTGTTCGCTTCATGTGCACCTAAGATATCATACACTCTGCTGTATGATTTGGATAGATGGCAGTTTGGGTAGCGAGTGAGGAAGCAAATGGCATGTAGCCACGTTTAGGGCCTGATCCAATGCCCAGCAAAGGCAAGGGGCTTACATGATGGCTGAATTAGGTATTCGCTACCAATATTTTATTAGTGGTAAATGTGCCATGTACCTTTGCCTGTAGAAAAACGGGACAATACAATTTAAGAATAAAGGAATCTCCTGACAGAGCCATGCTAACGATAGTGTGAACCAGAATATCATTTTGTTCCCACATTTTGAAAGGGAAAAAACAGCCTGCAGAGGAATTATTTCCACAGCAGGTGCCAGGATAAGAGGGTGAGGGCATATGTTGAGAATTGTGCCCTCTGCTTTAGTTTATCAGTGACACTGGCGGGTCCTTCCAAGGCAGTGTATCTGAAAGGGAGTACTGAAGGAGCTTGTTCGATAACTCCTGACTGGAGAAGGATCAAGTAATCCATCGCTGGCATGCAGTTATGTGGGAGGAGTCTCAGGCCTGAGACCTTGAACTCTATGAAGAATTCCACCTGTGGTGCCATTGCTTTTGAGTGATATCCTGTCCTGGGACGTATGTGTGGGGCTTTCACTGACTGCAGCAACTCCACAGTCTACCCGTCTCCTGAGGGCTTCACCTCCATCCCCTTCCTCAATCCATCTGAGAAAACAATCAGCGAGGCAATGGTTAATGTTTACATTACACAGTCCACACTGGGGTGAATGAGAGTCAGTGGAGTTCACGCCAGTCCAAGCCAGTGTTTCAGGCTGTCTGCAGACTCAGGAAGATAGCTCTCCATTGGTTAGGCTATGGTCACATTTGGGAAGTTTTCTTCCTACCCATGAGTTCTAGAAAGTTGCTCTTTGTTTTTAAATGAAACCAGGATCTGAAAATGCCCTGGGAGCCACAGGAATACATCAAGCAGACAAGTATTTGATGCACCTGGTGTAGGAATTACAGTCTTGGCAAGCAGAGGACCATGTGTATACCTGGTGTCCCGTTAATTCTGAAAAAGTCTGTTCCAGGACTTTGCATTATGGGATGTGTTTTCCCATGTACCTAGGGATGAATTCTCCACAGAGTGTTAAGTGGCACAACCTCAGCTTTCTCTTGGAAAGCCATCTATTACTCTGAGTGCATCTCTCCCAGGGACACTTATCTGGTTAGCCAGTGCCCACATAGGTCACAAAGATTCAATAAACTGACCCCAGCATTTCCCTTCTGGCTCTAAATGGAAACTCTGGCCAACTGATTCCACTCCTCCCTGTTTTATAATTAACAACAGGGATGGGGAAACCCCTGATATAACAGAGATTGCTTCAGGTCCGGAATCTTCTAGCATCTCTCGACAGGGCAAAGGGCTCACTGATGTGAGAAACGTTGCATTGGTGTCACTAAAACAACTTAATATTGATCTGGTTAGCCCAATGCACACCCCTAATGTGGATCAGTTAAGCCATGCCTAAATTAGTTTAGCTTTACGCTGACTTAAGTGCTGCCTAGGTCTAATGCTGAGTCTGTGCACAGAGATGGATTTTGCCCATAAAGAGTTATGAATAGCAAATACTGAAAACAAAGGTTTGCCAGCAATCCAGCCATCAAAATCTGTTCACATAAAGTTTCCATTGAGTGATTTCAAATCAATGGACTGGTAGAAAAAAAAATCAAAACCCATTGATACATAGTCTGAGAAAAGAAAAAAGGGCTAAATTGTTTGGAAATACTTGCTGGCTACAAATATGTAAGTTTATAAATAAGCATCTTCAAAAACCAGACACATGGAGGAGAATTGTCTTCTCTTGAAGGAACTTTGATATATTTGATTTACATGCTGACACAGAGGGCTGGTCTACAGTAGAAAGTTAGATCGACCCAGATACACTGCTAAGGGGACACATCCCGCAGTGACATAGCAAAGCTGACCTAAGTCCCATGTAGACAGCACAGACGACAGAAGAATTCTTCGATCAACCTAGCTATCACTTCTTGGGGTGATGTATTAACTCCAGCAATGGGAGAACCCCTCCTGTCACTGCAATAGGCACCCACGCTGAAAAATGTAGACAGCCTGAGATCAGTGATTCTCTGACTGTGGGCCATGAATCACCAATGCTGCCCAGGACACTCGCCTGCGGTCTGCAAAGAGCTGGATGCTCACATGGTGCTGATTCTCCTTGTTTCCAGCTGCTAGATCAGGTAAAGAGAAGAGCTGGTCAGGAACGGCTCTGTTTTATCAGAAAATGCCAATTTGTCAAACTTGAACCGTTCCATTAAAACATCTTGGGTTCAGCATCATCATCAATGATCCCTCAATTCGAGGATGATCTCTACCACGGATTTATATATGGGTCCTGAGATGACTCAGGAGTCCGATCCTGGAACCACAGATTCTCCTGCAGTAGGTACAGACATTTCCTGGTGGGCCAGCTGCCTGCTGGGAGAAAGTTCTTTTTTTTCCCTTCCTTCTCTCTCTCTTTCTCTCATTTCAGCTTTGAGGGCAAGGCGCTTCTCCTCGAAATGGGCCACTTCCTGTTGGAGGATGGGGTGCCATTGAGATCGGTTGGTGGCTTCCTCCTCCCAGCTTGTGATGTCCACATCAGTTTTCTTGAGATACGCTTTCAGTGTGTCTCTGTAGCGTTTTCTCTGACCACCACAGGATCTCTGACCATGAGTGAGCTGAGACTAGAGGACTTATTTTGGGAGGTGAGAGTCTGGCATCTGCACACAATGTCCAGCCTAGCAGAGTTGGTGCATGAAGGTTCAGCAAACATTTGTCAAATCACAGGCAGGGTTCTGACGGAAACTGACTTGGTCTCCTAGCAGGCTGCTGAGCAGCCTGGCTTCCAGGATCTATCATTCTGCAGCATCCCCCACAATGCAGACTCTCCTGGGTCCGGGACCCTCTGCCCTTCCAGATGTCTGGGGCAGCCCTGCCATGAAGATCTGAATGAAACAAATTTCCTGCAAACTGGAAATCCTGAGTTTCGATCATCTCTAATTAAGAGAAACTACAAATACATTAACTACTACCCTGATATTGGTTTTTCACATATGAAATCTCTATAGTAGCCAAAGGGATGTTACTGGAACCCCAGTGGCGGGGAAGGTGGTCTGCACAATCCTGAATGGAAGGTGATGACTCTGTTTCTTAAGATGTGGTTCATACTAGTAAAAGTGCGAGACCTTCTGCCCTAGTCACCAAACCTTGTTGGAGGTACCCTTGTAGGCATTTATATCTGAAAACAGGATAGTCTAATAGTCTGAAAGTAATAGTTGGTCCAATGATCCTACACATTGTTATAACAAAGCAGCCCTTGTTCTGTGGCTGGGACATAGATAGATGTCCATCCAGTGTCTCTTGACATATGTTTTGATTATAAGCTCCTGGGGACAGAGTGTCTTTTTTGTAATGTGTCTGTACAGCTCCTAGAGCAGTGGGGCCCTGATCTATGATTGGGATCTTCCTCTTGGAGGATAGGTCCATCAATGGCTATTAGCCAAGATGTTCAGGGATGCAACCTCATGCTCTGGGTGTCCCAACATCCCAGAAGCTGGGACTGGACAACAGAGGGATGGATCACTTGATAATTGCCCTGTTCTGTTCATTCCCTCTGAAGCATCTGGTACTAGCCACTGTCAGAAGACAGGATACTGGGTTAGATGGACCATTTGTCTGACCCAGTGTGGCTGTTCTTATGTAGCTGTTATCACAGTACAAATAATACATAATGAAAATAATGAGTAATGGATGTGCTGTGTGAGACCCTATTTTTTAAAAAGGAGAGAACTCCTCAGTTACTTGTTTCTTAGGGTGATCTGATACATTTTGGACTTGCCGCTCCTTTTTCCCATCCTCTCTATTTCTTTTCCTCCTGTTATTTTTCTTCTCCTTCTTCCAGTTTTTATCTCCTTGCTGCTTGGCACTTTTGTTAATTGACTCATGGTTGATTTTTCTTCTGAAATGTACGATGGTGCCAGAGAGATTGATGACAGAATTCCGAGCTATAGACGATATGTCCTTGGGGTTTGGAGGGGAGCAGAAGAGGGGAGATATAGTGGAGGAGAGAATTCCAACAATTCGCCCTCACTGGCGAGCGGTGTTTATTAAACACACATGCACACACACTGCAACCATGAGTCCACTTCCAGGCATGTGAGGAAAACACAAATATGTTAATAAACCACTCCTGAGGGTTGTATTGGTTCTCCATCCCAAAACCAGGTGACACCCTGGCCTTCTCCCTGAAAATGCTCTGGGCAGGCATTCTTGGGAGCAGCCTCTTGGAGGAATGCAGCCATTGGCATTGGGACAGGAGCTGACATTCCAATTCGAAGCTCAAGAATGTGGACAGACTGTTCACTCCAGATGACAGGCACATGAGTTCATTCACCCTCACGGCAGTCAGAATCCAAACAATCTGCAAACCTTCAGAGAGTTGCCTGCTTTAATTCAGGTATTAGTGCTCAGCAAGCATCTGCCAGATGCTTTCCCAGGGGCAGGGGCTCTCAACTACCTCGTAGCATGGAGTACATCTTAACAGAGAGATTGTCTCAGGAACCACCTCTCTTTCTATTGGTGGCTTACTGACCACCTCCCCTTCCTTCCATGGTTACATAACATCTCCATTGCAACCACAGCCAATGCTTTCATGGAACTGTAGTACTGGGGAAAAGTTTAGTGGGTTTTTGTTTCTTTTAATGCAATGTAGCAGCTGGATGTGCAGAGGAGAAGAAGGCAGCACATGATCAGTCAGCTCTCTGTAGCGCAGCAAGAGTTCTGTGGAACAGAGACCACAGTTTGGGAACCACAGCTTTCTAGTTCAATGTGTACCACATAGAGACATGCAACTGGCAAGTCAGGGACAAAGGTCTCGTGATGAAGGTTCTACACAGCCAAAGCCTTGCATTGGTTTGGCATTTGAACCCTTGCTTAAACCAAATTCAGAGCCAAATGCAAACCCTCAGCTCATCCCCAATACTTAGCTCATAGATAGTAGCATACCTTTGCAAGGGCACTGTGCCAACATTCAATAATTACCCCATCTCTGTAACACATCCATCAGAAGGCAAGGCAGTGTTTATATTATATATAAATAAACATTTAATACTATTCCAGACAACTTGGATTACCGGATCACACCAATCTGTTGAGACAGGGGCTTGGGAATCAAAATAATTGTGCATTAATGCATTCATAGCTGCTGAATAGCTTTTGGAAACTGACACTAGAGAATTATTCCCCGGCTAACCGTTTGCTGAGACAGGATCATATGATTTCATAACCTAAAATAGCAAAACTTCAGCATCAGGCAGTTCTGATGCTACAGCATATTTAGAGCAAAAAGACCCCTGACCGGATTCACCACTCCATTACACCAATTCTATACAAGCGGTAATCCATTAATGTCAATGCTGTTAAACTAGCGTAACAGAGAGGAGAAGCAAGCCCCATGTATTTGAGATTTAAACTCATTTCACACTTAGCATAGGGTTTGGGGCATATTTCAGATTGAACACTATAGCAGTGGGCATCAAAGTCTTGCATGTCATGGATCACATGTTAATAGAGCAGTGGTTCTCACACTATGGACTATGGAATTCTTTCAAATAGTCTAGGTCAGTATTCAAGCACTGACAATTGTTGCTAGTTGAAGCCCAGTCCAGGACTTTCCTAGGGTTTCCAGATATTGTTTTACTGACTCCCCAGGAAACAAGCTCCAGGTCACACCCTGTGCAGTTAATTTGTGGCTATCTTGGTTGGGTGCTACTTTGGTGTGAACTTAAATTATGATCAAATTTGCAGAAGATGCCAAAGTTGGAGAGAGGGCATATTCAAAGGACAGAACCTACAGGTCAAGTGACCAGGAAAGATTAGAGGAGTGAGTGCAGAAGGCAATGAGAAGAGATTGAGCACTAATCAGTGTAAAGTTCTACACTCGGGGAGAGGAAATGAGAGGAGAGATACACATTGGAGTTTTGTAACCAAACAGCTGCACCCATCACATTCAAGAATATTTATAATCACCCTGTTTTTAGCCAGTTCATGTAGATGGCAAAAGGGGAGGTGTAAAATCAGCATGGGAAAGTCTGGAGGTTTATCTAATTAATAGATTTTAAGGGCAGAGGGACCCCTGTGATCATGTTGTCTGCACAATGTCCTGCGGAACACCAGCCAGAGATTTGAACCCACTATTTCTCACAAAAAGCCATTTTTAGTTGGAAAAATAATTTCTGAGGAAAAAATGTCCCATTCTAATGACAATGTTTGGGAAACACAGCCCTAGAGTGAGTACGCCTTTTCCCCCACAGCTGGGGTCAAAATGCGAGCGGGTACGTTTCCAGTGGGGTCCAGCAGGGATGGGTTCTTGGCCCTACACTATTGAACATTGTTCTCAGTGACCATGATGAAGACATAAAATCATCCCTGATAAAGTTTGCAGATGATGCAAAGATTGGAGGAGTGGTGTATAATGAAGAGGAAAGGTCACTGAGTCAGAGCGATTTGCATTGCTTGGTAAAATGGGTACAAGTGAACAATATGCATTTGAACATGGTTCAGAATGCATACAGAGCTAGGAACAAAGAATGTAGGCCAAACTTACATGTTGGGGGACTCTATCCTGGGAAGCCGTGACTTGGAAAAAGATTTGTAGGTTGTGATGGAGAATCAGCTTAACATGAGCTCCCAGTGTGAGCTGTGGCCAAAAGGGCTAACGCGATCCTGGGATGCATAAACAGGGGAATCTCGAGTAGGAGCAGAGGTTATCTGACCTCTGTAGTTGGCACTGGTGTGACTGCTGCTGGTATCCTGTGCCCAGTTCTGTTGCCCACAGTTCAAGAAGGATGTTGGTAAACTGGAGAGGGTCAGAGAAGAGTCATGAGAACAAGTAAAGGATTAGAAATCCTGCCTTGTAGTGATAGACTCCAGGAGCTCAGTCTATTTAGTTTAACCAAGAGAAGGTTAAGGAGTGACTTGATTACAGTCTATAAGCACCCGCACAGGGAACAAATATTTAATACTGGGCTCTTCTGTGTAGCAGAAAAAAGTCTAACACAATCTAATGGCTGGAAGTTGCAGCTAGATAAATTTGGATTGGAAATAAGAAGCAAATTTTTAACATTGAGAATAATTAACCATTAGAACAATTTACCAAGAGTCATGGTGGATTCTCCATCAGTGACCATTTTAAATCAAGACTGGGTGTGTTTCCTATAGATCTGCTCTGGAAATTATTCTGGGGCTGTTTTCCAGCCTGTGCTATGCAGGGGGTCAGACTAGGTGATCCCAATGGCCTCTGACTCTCTGCTCCCAGCTCTTGCAAAGGGGCTGGAGGGAACTGTCTTCTCTCTCTGCATCCCCCTTAGCCAATAGGAATAAGCACACAGCCTGAATCAGTCTCTGCACTTTACAACCATTATTCAGCTCGATCTTCTCCTCCGGGTCCATCTGCAAATGTTAATCACTTCTGTGCCACTGGCCTCTCGTCACCCCATCGCCAAGTGTGACCTTCCTCAGTAGTGCCCTCTCCCTCCATCTCCAAATGCCCAGGAGACAAGGCAGCCTTTGCCAATCCAGGTGTGGGCAGAGAAGGACCCCCTCATGGACAGCACCCTGCCAACAGCGTCTGGCCGTTAAACCCAGTGGCTCATGTGCCTCTGCTCTTTGCACCTGCCACGATGTCACACCAGGAGTGGGGGGGGGGGGCCTCCAGCCGCTTGATCCTAAGCCACCAAGATTTTATAGGTTAAAGCAACACCGTTAGCTCCACTAACTGGCAACCAGTGCTCCTTAGCAAGCAGGTAGCTGCACTGTGCCCTGCGCCTGCGGGGTCCCAGACAGCATAAAGAACAGCACGGCCGTTAGTTGGGGAGGCAAAGCAAGGACAGCTGTGGGAAGGCTGCACCCAAAAGGAAAGGCTTGCCAGGCACAAGCAGTTGTGGCTCTTTCCAGCTCATCTGTTCAGGTTCCTAGACTGGGACCTTTGTTGCTCTGGATTTCAGCTGCTATCACTGCACCCAAGAGCAGCCTAGGAATCAGCAATCAAATGACCACTGTCTTGTTATTTCTTTGCACAGCGGCAGCACTTGCGCCCCGTCATGGACCAGACTCCATTGTGCTAGGTGCTGTACAAACACCAACTAAAAAGACAGAGCTTGCAGTGGTGCAAACATGCATTGCATAATGCAGCCACATGCCTTTACTCCAGGCTGTTCACAGAAACCCAGCCTGCCTCCAAACACAGCCTTTTCTGACTGAGCTGGTGCCCGCGCTCCATCATCCAAATCCCAGGACCTTCATTCCACTCCACCCACTGGGCCAGTGGAGATGGAGACTGTCATAGAGCGGCCTTGCCCAGGGCGCCCTCCTGTGGCAGGCTGGTGACAGAACAGTCATGCATGCCTCGGTTTCCCTCCTTCAGAGGCCTCAGTAATTCCACACATGCTTACTTGCCTCAGTAATCCCCTCCTTGGGGCTGGTTTATTATAAAAGCAGAGTGCAAAAAGTCGATAACAAAAGCCCGAAACATAACCCAGTTATCACCCACAGAGCGTGTAGCCCTTCAAATCACAGGACATCTAGGCCCCCAAAGCCCCACATGCCACATTTCTGCCACACCTGGTCTTTTAGTCAGTCCTCTCCTGTTCATCTGCCAGGTCAGCCAGCCCAGATCTTCCCAGCAGGAACCCCCCCAGCCTCTCTGCAGGGAATACATCCCTCTCTCCTCCCAGCCTGCAGCCCTCTCCAGCCCTCTGGCTGGGGGTGCTCAGCCAGCAAACCACTCTTGCTGCTCTCCTGCCTTCATTCTTCCCCCAGGGCCACCTACAGCTTCCTCTGGGAACCTCCTAGCAGCTCTCACCTGTTGATCTCTCACTCCTGGGCAGCTCTTACCTGCCCTTCCCTTGGCTGACCCAGTCTGTTGTCAGGCTGCCCCCTTTAGGGCCTAGTACCTTCTCCTAAAGCCCAGCTGGGAAGCAGCTGATGAATCATAGGTGTCCTGGCCTCTTCCTTCTTAAAAGGCCAGTGCCATCCTGTGACAGAGACAGAGAGTGAGAACCACCTGCCTGCTAGAGAGCTCCCAGCCCAGACGGCCCAAGACCTCCTATGCACCTGAAGCAAGAGGATGACCGGAGTGAACCTAGTGCTAACGCCTATGATAGAGCCGTTGGCAGCAAAGAGCCATTCCCCAAACTGCTCTGCCTTGGGTCTGTCACAAAGGAAGGAAACGAACAGGCTCTAGAGTGATCCCATCTGCCCCAAACTCCACCCATGCTAAAGGGATTGGGCCCAGGCTCTCCAGAAAAGAACACCACTAGCCTTAGCCAAGTGTGTGAGTTTCAACCCAAAAGGAAAATGTTGAGACCCTTCTGACTATGTGAGAAGAGGGGGTGAAAACTCTAGGTTATAGTGTAATGGCAGGCAGCACCAGGCAGTGCTGTTACACATAGTTTTCCTAGTACTTTTTCTTAGCATTTGTCTAGGCTGATTCCCCACTCTGACCTTGGCTGGGTAGATGCTGCCACCACCCAAATGCAAAACTGCTTGAAACCCAGGAATGCTCACTTGGGAATTCCTTCCTGTGGGGTACCCTCAAGCCCTTTCATCCTCCCCACCCCCCGTCCAGGGAAGAGCTGAGAAAAGAAAACAACGAAATCAGCCATTGTCACAGCTAATAAAAAAACGTGCACAAACCTCTTAAGACACAAAAATCCAAATCCCGTTTTTAAAAAAGCATACATGTTATTAAAAACAAAAAGAAAGAAAATATATCTGGCTCTTAGGCTTTTACTAGATTTAAAAAATCCCACTTACAAAAATTAAACATCAAGAATAACCTTCTTGAGGTCCAGTTTAAAGTTTACAAGCAAAACAAAAGCTTTTGGGATTATCACAGAGGAGTCCACAAACCTTACAAAATAAAAGAAATAAGCCTAATCGCGTCTTTCTAGACATTTCTGATCTACTTACATATCTAGGGGTACGTCTACACTACGGGACTATTCCGAATTTGCATAAATCGGTTTTGTAAAACAGATTTTATAAAATCGATTGCGCGCGGCCACACTAAACCCATTAATTCGGTGGTGTGCGTCCGCGGTCCGAGGCTAGCGTCGGCTTCTGGAGCGTTGCACTGTGGGTAGCTATTCCCTAGCTATCCCATAGTTCCCGCAGCCTCCCCCGCCCCTTGGAACTTCCGGGTTGAGATCCCAGTGCCTGATGGGGCAAAAATCATTGTCGCGGGTGGTTCTGGGTAAATGTCGTTAGTCACTCCTTCCTCTGGGAAAGCAACGGCAGACAAGCATTTCGCGCCTTTGTCCCCTGGATTGCCCTGGCAGATGCCATAGCATGGCAATCATGGAGCTTGTTTTGCCTTTTGTGACTCTCACCGTATGTGTACTAGATGCCGCTCACAGAGGCGAATCAGCAGCGCTACACAGAAGCATGCTTTTGCTTTTGCATGACAGCAGAGATGGTTACCAGCCATACTGCACCATCCAAACCCTTCCATAAATTGGAACTAAGATGATCATGGCTACCAGTCCTTTTGTACCATTTGCTGCTGTCATAAGTGCCCCTGGCTGCTCTTAGCCAGGGGCTTAAAGTAAAATTGGGAATGACTCCCTGAGTCAATCCCTCCTTTTTGGTATCTAAAAATAGAATCAGTCCTGCCTAGAATATAGGCAAGTGTACTAGATAACCACTGTATCATAGAACCAGAGAGCACAGCTGCTCTGTGTCAGATCCTGCAGAAACTATGATCTGTATGCTATTCACAGGGGGTGCTCCTGTAACAAGCCCACCTGTTGATTCCGTTCTTCCCCCAGCCTTTCTGGGCTACTGTAGCATTGTCCCCGCACTTGTGTGATGAAGTAATAAAGAATGCAGGAATAAAAAGACATGGTGACTTGTTAGTGAGAACTGAGTGGAAGGCAGCCTCCAGCTGCTATGATAGTCCAGACAGGACATTAAGCAGTGTGTAGGAGAGAAGCCCAGCATCCCTCTGCTAGTCCAGGGGCAACTGAATCTGTTCTTTACACATGAAGGGTGGGGGCTGATGGAGCTCAGCCCCCTGTTGCTATGATGACAATGGTTACCAGCCATACTGCACCAGCCACCAGAAAAAATTAGGGCCAGACGCCCTTGATCGACCTGACGGATGCTAGTCAGCATGGTTACGGCCCCATGTGACAATAGGCTGATGACGAGGACGGTTACCAGTCCTTTTGTACCATCAGCCACCCATGGCAGGGGAGGAGTGAGGATGTGGGTGTTGACGGCTGCAGCATCGTGTCTATCTGCAGCATTCAGTAAAGATAGGGTGACATGTAAAAGAGTCAGAGGATTGTTTTCCCTTTCGCTTCTGGGGGTGGGTGGGGGGGGTGAGTAGATTGCCAAGCTATGCCCTGACCCACCGCGGACACTGTGTTTGACCCTAGAAGCATTTGGAGCTCAGCCAAGAATGCAAATACTTTTCGGAGGCTGCAGGAACTGTGGGATAGCTTCAGTCCTCCAGTCCATGAGCGTCCATTTGATTCTTTGGCTTTCCGTTACGCTTGTCACGCTGCAGTGCGCTGAGTCCCTGCTATGGTGTCTGTCTGGAGATTTTTAAAAAAGGAGTCTGAATTTCATCTTCTGTAACGGAGCGCTGATAGAACGGATTTGCCTGCCCTTACAGCGATCACATCCGCATGGTCCGTGCTGGAGCTCTTTCTTTATTTTGATTTCGGACTGCATCGCCACCCGTGCTGATCGGAGCTCCACGCTGGGCAAACAGGAAATATTCAAAAGTTCGCGGGGCTTTTCCTGTCTACCTGACCACTGCATCCGAGTTCAGATTGCTGTCCAGAGCGGTCACTGCTGCACTGTGGGATACCGCCCGGAGGCCAATACCGTCGATCAGCGTCCACACTAACCCTAATCCGATATGTTAATACCGATACTAGCGCTACTCCTCTCGTTAGGGAGGAGTACAGAAACCGGTTTAAAGAGCCATTAAAATCGATATATGGTGCCTCCTAGTGTGGACGGTTGTGGCGTTAAATCGGTTTTACGCTCCTAAAACCGGTTTAAACGCCTAGTGTAGACCAGGCTTAGGTTTCCAAATAAGCAATTTCTACATATTTTCTGATGATTTTCATACTTGGCCTTCAGCTTCTCACAGCATAACTGCTGCCTTCTTCCTCGGAGAACAACAACAGACACAAAGGGAAAGTGTTTTTCCCCAATTTTAAAAAGTTCTAGCCTTTCCATTGGCTCTTTTGGTCAGGTCCCCACTCCCTTCCTTTACCTGTGGATTTTTTAACCTTTTACAGGTAAAGCAAGTAGAGAACAGCTACTAACAGGGATTTTATAGCTAACTGGCTGGCTGGGTGTCCATAAAAGGGAGCTCCACCCCCACCCCCTTCAGTTATCACAGCATGCGAGCAAGTTTTGATAATTGGGAAGACATGTGGCAGTGGTGGTAATTTTTTATAGGGGCAGTTCAGGGGATAGGGAGGTACAGAAGCAGCAGGAGAGTTTTCTGTCTGCTTTGGACTCTGACCAGAGTCAGCTCTCGAGGCAGAATTGCTCCCTGGGATCCAGGCTTTGGTGCTGGGCTCAAATTCCCAGAAGAAGGGACAGCCCTGCATGCTGTTTGACCCCCTCTCTCCCATGACTGGTATACATATGCAAATAAAGTAAGTGAAACTTAGAATATACCCATTTCTCCTCCCTGGGACGCTGACCTACAAGGTCCCAGACATTTGCTACCACTTGGCAGAGGGGAGGCACTGGTGTCAGAAGAGGACCCTGGATTGGAAGGAGAGGTAACAATATTAATGTGAAAGCTGTATGCTAAAGGCTCTCCTGCTCCATGGAGTCCTTTGCCTATGGATAGCAATGGAAATCTGGGGAGTTTGATTTCTTTACCAGAAAACATGTTTTCTGTCCCATCAGCCTCCTGATTCAGCATCTGAGACATCAGCAATGTTGTGCTGACAGCTCACTATCCCAATGCTTTTGTGGAATGGAGTCCAGGTGCTCTCTAGAACCAGGGTAACCCCCTGTCAGCGCCCTGCAGGACAGCACAGACATCCCAAAGGCCCTTTGCTGACTCCTGCATTCCCTAAGGTCAGCTTCAGCAGCTCAATCCCAGGTTTCCATTCCTCTCCCCTACCTGTGTGGTTTGGCAACACAAAGGTTAGCACTTATCTCTGATCCACCCAGTTGTCTGTCCGTTGTTTTTATTTCTCTGGTGGGTGGGCAGGGGTCAAGGATCTGTCAACGGTTTGCAATCTGCACTGTCATGCTGCTGGTAACTGCCATGCACAGGAGACAAAGAAGGGCAGCACCGCTTACATTCAACCAGCAGTGACAGCTGAAAAAGTGAGAAAAATCAAAATAGCAAAACCTTGGGATACGGCCAGTCATCAGCTTACCCAGAAGTGACAACCCCAAGTGCTGGGCCCCCATAAACATGAGACTGGCTAAAGAAAGAATGAGATTTCAAGCCTTTCGAGTTCACATTTTCATGCTTTCCCTCACAGTCATAAAGGATAGAAATTAACTTTTTTTAAATGAAAGCTGAACTTCTGATGGAATCACCTGACTCCAAGAGCTGGAGCTTTAAGAAAAGCACCATTTCTTGCAAGACGCCGAATCAAATCATGAGAGTGGGCAATACTTCTTGCTCTGGTTGCCTCTGTTCAAGAAACAAGGGCATGGGAGGGCTGGCAGCGGTTACTCTCTTCCCATAGGTTGCAGTGGCCCTTGCATTGTATTAGTAGCATTTCCTAGTCAACTACAAAGAACTGAGGCTTTGGTGGGAAAATTATGTGCAGTGCAGAATAATAGAGAAGGACGATCCCTGGTGCACCAAGTCTTCATTGATTAAACCATGGCCTGGGGTAGGTGAGGGCCCTGCACCTCCCCCTCTTGCCTAAACACTGCCCAGGGGAGATGAGGGCTCAGCCTGAGGACAGAAACTCCCTGAGTCATCCCCATGGGGATCCAAGAGCTTCTTCAGCTAAACAGCCATTAGCCAGTGTTGAGTTTAAATTGGTAAAGGGCAACCCATGTTTTTGGGGACCTGACAGGCTGCTGCCAGGTGCCTGGAGAATCATTGGAGAGCTATGGTGTTTCTGTAGGCACTAGGGCCATCTGCCCTGCCTCCAGGGGCAGCAAAACCCACTCCATGGAAGCAGCAGCCCAGCCAAGGGATGTGGTGTTTCTCCATGAACACAAGGTAGTTCAGAGCTCATACTGCTTTACCCCAGGCTGGCAAACTCATACATTGCCCTCCTAGGTTGTTAAATAAGTGTTCACAATTATTCTGTATTATTTGCCTAGGAGCCTTCATTATGGACCAGTACGTCACTGCACTAGGCACTATGCAAACAAATAACCAAAAAGACAGTTCCTGCCCCACAGGGCTGCCAATCTCAGTAATGGGTGCATCAGGCCAACACCAGGCTGAGACACCACTCAAGCAATTGAGCCCAAAGTCAGCACAATATTAGATGTACACTGCACCTTCCTCCCCTCCAAAACCAATTCTTTAAGACCAAGGGAAAATTCCATGCACACATCTCAGCCCATGGAAGTGGCCCTACAATAACAAACACTCGTGGGTGCCAATGTACAACAGGGAAAAACATCAGTTTCAGGCTTCTAAAGGGATCAAAATAAAGCCAAGCGGGAGGAGAAACAAAGATGGTGAGAGTTATAGGGAATACCTAGACAGATGCACAAAATTATGCGACAAACCAAGTGAGAGAAGATAGAACTCCAGGAGCCAGATCTTCTTGGTGTGTTGAATTGAAGCAACAGGTATGGGTTTAACTAAGAGCTTGTCCACACAGGAAAATTGACCAGAAGAGCTATTGTAAAATAGATCCCCAGGTGGTAACTCTGTTCCAGAATAATTGGGGACCTTTGTGAGCTTATTCTGCAAGAGTTATTCTGGTCAATTTCCCCTTGTAGACAAGCTCCTTCTAACCCCATTCAAAGGTTTCCTGTCTGCCCCCAACCAATGTTTATTAGGAGAAAGTTGCAGCAGAAGCAGGGGGAAGGCAGCTGCCTGCTATTTTTTCAGATTATTTCACTTTCTTAGAATTTCCTCTCTTGGTTTCTTCTTTTTTAAAAAAAAAATCAACATTTTTTGACAGCTGGAAAAAATAATATGTTTTGGTTGCCATGGCAATGGACTTCCAAACTTTAGATGGGTTGTAAGGAATGCCAAGAGCTCCAGGACAGCCAATAATGTTCAAGGGGAAATTAACGTAGTTTCCAGAAAGTAGCATGTACAATCTGGCCATTCCTAACTGTGCATGTGAATAGCTTTGTATATGGACACTGATGCTAGTGTCATACCCATGTTTACTCTGCACAATACGGCATTGACCGCAGAGCATTGGCCACTGTTCTTCTTGTGCATGCCATGGGATCACAAGACTAGGCTCTCATCAGCATGGTATTTCTTCATACTGAATCTTATGCAAAAGAAATAATAAATAAATATTGCACTTTAAGGCTATAAAAATGTGGGTGGGAAGATTTTCCAGCATGTGTCACTTTCCATTAAATCTGATACACACATTCTGCATCGTCTGTTTGTGGTTTTGTCCCTGACACCCATCTCAGATTTAGGAATTTGTAACTCTTTCTCACCACCCCTAGTTTTTAATGCACCCTGGAGAATTGGAATAGAGGCTAAACTGACACAACTTCAGAGCCACTGCAATGCATTACCTCTGTGGTTTTTGGACCAACAGACTAATGGGATCCAGCTGAATCGCTTCAAAGGCATCAATCCAATGGCTTGTTCCAATGGGTCCTGCCAACATGTACCATGATAGGTGGATTTCCCATTTCATTTTCCACCTACCATTTAATAGTAAACAAAGGGACTGTCCATTGATCTGTGATCCCTGAAACACTTTTGAAATGTGCAGTTGGTGGTGTTGGCATATGTTCCATGTAATTCCTGGAGCTAGTGAGACAACACTAAACTTTCCTCTGGGAAGAATAATTACACTCTAGGGCCCAATCCTACAAATGATGCCATCCTGGCACCCACCAGAGCCCCATGGAAATCACTGGGGTGTGTCTACCTATATACAGCCACCTGGAGAATCAAGTATAAGTTTAGCTACAAAATCCAGAGAGAGGAATAAAATATAGTCAAATGAAAATAAACGTCAACAGTGATACCCAAGGAGTCTCCCTGAAACAGTGGGACTATTGGAGAAGTAAGGTAGTACTCACCTTGAGTAAGGATGTCGCCATCTGGCCTCTAATGAAAAGAGGGAACAGCAATGTCACCTAATGGTTTAAGACAAGATACCACATGCAAATGAAACAATATTTCTACTGCAACATGTCCTGCAGAAGAGACATTTAATTCCCTTTAGAAAGGAAACTTTGACACATTATGATGCAACCAAAGAGGAGCTAATTCCCAGGCTGGGCATCTTTGCTTAAGTGAATTTTCATTTTGAGGGAGATGTTCAAGATCACAAAGAGGAGTTGGGTGCCTCCCTGCCTTTTATGCCTTTGAAAATCTCCTGCTTTGCTTTTGCGATTACTTTGCTTTTAAGGCTCCTCATGCTTCAAATTCTAAAGATCTTGAGGCTTTTTAGGAACTACAAGAATTGAACAGAGGCTTTCCTGCTGTCATTTTTATAAGGGCGAAATTCAGGCCCTGTTGAAATGAATGAGAGTTTTGCCACGTGGACCCAGGATTTCACCCATCAAGCAAACAAATTACTAAATGAACGCATTGATCTGTCTGAACTGGACTGTGCTGAGCAGAAGTTGTCCACACAGTTTTCCTTTAAAAATGACAAATGCTTGCCTGTAATCTCAGCTCTGCCGTCTTTTGGATTTGGCAGGAAGTTGGACTGATGTATATGTTTTCCTCTTAAATGCCTTGTATGTCTGGTCCGTGCATGAGTATCTACATATGCACCTCCTTATTCATTCCCCAGTTTTTACACACATATACAAATTTGAAAGGTGGACACTTCTTCTGCACATCTGCAGCATCCATGCTGGTGCATCACAAAACTGCTTTAGGCAACTACCACTATATGTTTTTGTTCAACCTTCCTGCCCAAAGAAGTGTCCTTCCTATAAGTGTATAGAATGAGAAAACATCCAAAATATTCAGCTGCACAACAAACTAGCACCCACGATTCTCTTGTGCAACTAGATCTTATTTTGGGTAGTTCCTGAGGGTTTTTTCTTGAAAAACCAGCCATGCTTTTTCCAGAAACAATCATGCTTGTACAAATCATTCACAACAGAATCCATCAGGCCAACAACTTCCATATGGAAAATAGAGAGATAGGACACTCAGAAACCGACAGACTACCCATATTTATTCACTGCTATGAAGAAAAAAAACAAAAACAAATGCAGGCAGCTAACCTACATGTAAATGTCTATACAGCTAGGAACAAAGAATGTAGACCATACTTACGGGATGAGGACTCTATCCTAGGAAGCAGTGAATCTGAAAAAGATTTGAGGGTCATAGTGGAACATCAGCTAAACATGAGCACCCAGTGGGAAGCTGTGGCCAAAAGCATTAATATAATGCTGGGATGCAAACACAGGGGAATTTTGAATAGGAGTAGGGAGGTAGTTTTACCTCTGTTTCTGGCACTGGTGCGACCACTTCTGGAATACTGTGTCCCGTTCTAGTGCCCAGTATTCAAGAAATATGTTGATAAATTGGAGAGAAGAACTATGAGAATGTTTAAAGTATTAAAAAACCTGCCTTATCATTGGCGATCCCTGAGTTCAAGGATGATTGTCTTTCATAAAATGATAGCCAGTTAGCGCTGGTGGATCCACAGGTGGTTAATGAGACTGATCCAGGATTTGCAGATCTTGTCACAGATGGGGCAGGCATTTCCCACTGGAAGGGGCGGATCTGGATTTTTCAGTTGGGCTGTGGCACATTTGTCCTCCTTTCCCATTTCTCCATTGGATCTCAAAATACTGAGATCCTTGCCACAAGGTCCCTTTCCATTTTGATTGGTCGAGCGCTTGGGTTTCCCATGAGTTTATGTCAACATTGAACTTCTTCATGTTGGCTTTGAGGATGACTTTGAAGTGCTTTTTTTGCCTGCCTGTCTTCCATTGGCCCTGGCTCAGTTGTGAGAACATGACCTGCTTCGGGACTCGATTTTCTGGCATTCAAAGAACATGACCAGCCCAACAGAGTTGGTGGTGGGTGATTGTAGCTTCAATGCTGGAGGTTTTGGCTTGGGACAGAACACTGATGTTGTTGCGTTGGTCATCCCACTTGTTTTGGAAGATCTCGCAGAGGCACCATTGATGGTATCATTCAAGAATCTTGAGGTGCTACTGTACGTGACCCAGGTTTTGCACCATATAAGAAAGCAGGGACAACAACAGCTGGGTACACGAGATGCTTGGTTTGATTCCTGATGTCACGATCTTTGAAGATATGTTTTCTCAAGCATCTGAAAACTGCACTGGTGCATTAAGGATGGTGTTGAATTTCCTCATCAATGTCAGCTTTCTGTGACAGATAGCTGCTGACAGTAAAGGAAATGCTTGACGTTCTCCAGGGTCTCTTTATTGATCTGCCTTATGGGAGCAGGATCCTGGTTATTAGGAGTCTGTTGCTGCATACTTTCGTTTTCTCAGAGAAAACAGCAAAAAAAATTTGAAGACCTTCTTCTGAGTGATCTTCTTCTTGGATTGGAGCTGACTGAGGTTGAAGAGCTTGCCCTCCCTTCTGTATTGGATGTCAAGTCCAGAAGGGAGCTTGTCAGCATGACTTACAGTGTCTGACACAAGGAGCTCAATCTATTTAGCTCAGCAAAGAGAAAGTTAAGGGGTAATTTGATTACAGTCTATAAATTACTATATGGGGAACAAATATTTAATGATGGGCTCTCCAATCTAGCAGAGAAAGGTAAAACATGATCCAGTGGCTGGAAGTTGAAGCTAGACAAATTCAGACTGGAAATAAGGCATAAAATTTAAGCGGGGAGAATAATTGGAACAATTTATCAAGAGTCGTGGTGGATCCTCCATCACTGACAATTTTTAAAATCAAGATGGGGTGTTTTTCTAAAAGCTCTGCTCTAGGAATTATTGTGGGGAAGTTCTCTGGTCTGTGTTAGACAGGTCAGACTAGAGGATTATAATGGTCCCTTCTGCCATTGGAATCTTTGACTCTGTGAAAACCTCAACAATGTTTGCAGTCATAATTTTTATTTCCAGCTAAGCAGAGGACCCCTATTAACTGACCCTCAGTTAAAAGCATAGTCCTTATTTAAGGATAAAATGGATACTTTTTTTACCCTCATTGCATCTCTGCAATACCTGTGTCATCTCGGGTAACAGCACTGAAGCTGAAGTAGGATTCCACTGAAGTGGAATTATTCTGGATTGATATCAGTGTAACTGAGATTAGGCTCTGGCCCAGAAAGCTCTGGGAACCACATGCCTGCTAGCAACAAAAGATACAATGAGCTACTGCTCAGCGATATGCCCAACTAATGCTAGATTGATGGCTCCAAAAGTGTCTGCAGAATTTAACCTTCAGAATTTAAGGGCCCCCAAAGATCATCTGCAGTTTAGAGATTAAAGTCAACTGGCTTGAAAAGATCTGTTTAGTTTGACAAGCCAAAATGAAATATTGCAATTTTCGCAATGGAAATTTCAGCCAATATCAATCTTTCCCAGCAGAAAATTTCATTTTTGAAAAAGCCTACTTTCAGACTGGAAAATGTTTCATCTGGAATTTCTTGACCTGCCCTAGTGCTTGATGACTCAACCCTAGTGTTGTTTTAACATATTTTTAATGGCATGTTCTTTAGGTTAAAAGACTTTTTAAATAATAGAAATAACTGCAAGGACTATTCCCTTTCTCCTGGTCTCAGAATACACAGTCATGTTTATTCGAATACATACTGGATGCTCTGTCCCTTTCAGACTGGACAATTCATGCATAGCATGGAGCCATACCACAGACTCCATTATTAAGGCTTTAACCACCTGACCATCATATAAGTCTGAGACTTACTCAGGGCCGGCTCTAACTTTTCTGCTGCCCCAAGTGGCAAAAAAAAAAAAAAAGAAGAAGAAGACAAGTGGCGGCACTTCGGCAGCAGCTAAATTGTGCTGCTTCTTCGGTGGCAGTTCGGCAGTGGGTCCTCCCTCTCTTCCTCTTCGGCAGCAATTCAGCAGCAGCTCAAAGAGGAAGAGAGGGAATGAGCTGTTAGAGAGCTTATTCCTTTACTCTCACACTTCCCTGGTCCTTCTTGCATGAACAGAGAGCAACAGAGGGTTAGGTTGGACATTAGGAAAAAGTTCCTAACTGTCAGGGTGGTTAAACATTGGAATAAATTGCCTAGGGAGGTTGTGGAATCTCCATCTCTGGAGATATTTAAGAGTAGGTTAGATAAATGTCTATCAGGGATGGTCTAGACAGTATTTGGTCCTGCCATGAGGGCAGGGGACTGGACTCGATGACCTCTCGAGGTCCCTTCCAGTCCTAGAGTCTATGAATCTATGAAAAAAAAAACAATACCCGAAGTCCGAAGGTGCAAACAATTCGATGTTTATTGGGGTGAACTTCCAGAAAGCTTAAATTCAAGTTCCTTTTTCCTTCTTTTCGAATCCCAACTTACTTCCTGTTTGCCCCTACTTTATATAATATTCTTAGCTACACCTTAACCAATCATTCTACTAAAATTTACTTAACCAATCCTAAGATATTGTAACGTGATTAGCTAGCCAATTATATCCCACCACCTTAATTAGTTTACACCCAGCAAAATTAATTATACAGCAGACAGAAACAATCACAGAACCAGACAGAGACCATGCAAATAAACATACAAAACAATACAGAAGTGAGGATTTCACAACTACATCTATACAGACGTAAGGGTTCGCCAGCTGTGTCTATTGATAAGTGAGTTCTTACCAAACAGAAAACTATCAAACTAAATTTCCTTTTACATGTTTTAGGCTCTTCCCTTTCTCTGGAGATGATAGATCAAATCACCTTCCTAACAGATTGCCTTATTTCAATATGACTAAACAGGCCCACAGACTGTCATAGTGAGAGAAGGCCCTTACACAGATAGACAATGATTTTGATTCTTTCCTTTATACCTCTATAACTAGCTAAGTGATAAGAATACACCTAAATTCTTAAAGTATAGGCCAGACAGGCTTGAATCCTGACATGAGCCACTGCTTATATCCTATATCCTAACATGAGCCACTGCCGAATTGCTGCCGAAGACCTGGACGTGCCGCCCCAACACTGGACGGAGCGCCTCCCCTTTGAATTGGCCGCCCCAAGCACCTGCTTCCTATGCTGGTGCCTGGAGCCGGCCCTGGACTAAGGGTATGGCTACACTTGCAGTTGTACAGCGCTGTGAGTTAAACCCGCCTTTGTACAGCTGAGTAGGGAAAGCGCTGCAGTCTGTCCACACTGACAACTGCCAGCACATGGTCGTGGCCACATTTGCAGCTGCATTGGGAGTGGTGCATTATGGGCAGCTATCCCAGCATGCAAGTGGCTGCAACGTGCTTTTCAAATGGGGTGGGATGGGGTGGAGTGTGACAGGGAGCGTGGGGGGAGAGAGAGTGGGTTTTTGGAGTGCTGAGAGTGTGTTACCACGCTGTCTTGTAAGTTCAGACCCCCCCTCCTTCCCCCACTCCCTCTCACTCACTGAAAGCAAACAGCAGCTGTTTCTTTTTTTCTCATAGACCAGATAAGCAGTCACTCACCAAAACCAGACCCCAACCCCCCTTCCCCTCCCTGCCGCCTCTCTCCTCAAGCAAACATTAGCTGCGGGTACTCCATACAGACCCCCTGCCTGCCTCTCACTCATTCAAAGCAAACAGTAGCTGTGTTTTTTTGATAAGCAGCCCCCAAACGGAGCTTTGAAAGGGCACTTCCTCCTCCGGAGTTCACAACAAAATAAGAGAGGACGCTTCAGTTAAAAGGATTATGGGGTGTTTCTGGAGGTCAATCAGTGCGTAATAACATCACTCCCCATTTACACTGGAGCAGCAGCGTCTCAGCCAATACGCAACAGCTGTTATTCCTCTCAGGGAGGTGGAGAACCAGCAGCGCTGTAGCCGCGGAGACACAGCGCTGTACGTGCCTTGCCAGTGTGGATGGGGAGTGAGGTGCAGCGTTCTGGGAGGCTTTATTGAGCTGTAACTGGCAAGTGTAGCCAAGGCCTTACTTCACCCCTGAGCTTACTCAAGAAGTTGGGTTTTTTGCCTGGAATTTCTCAGGCATTTCTCTGTCCAGAGGACAATTAGTTTTGTAAAGTTTGGTATGAATTATCCAGGTTCCCTTGGAGATAGGAGAGTGTGAAATATGAGGGGCTTTTGCTTTTGGAAAAGTCTTAGCATTTTATTTTGGAACACCATGTCACGAATATCTTTGGCTGCAGGTTTGTTTTAGTTCCAGGTTTGTTTTAGTCAGCTGTCCTAAATGTGAACTTTGCATATTTTTAGGAAAGATGGGTGGTTAATTTTAAGTTCTCTGCAATGGCCCGTGGATAATCTAGTTCATCCTGTCCTGGCAGAATATGTAGACTTAGACAGTTAACCCTCTAGTGATCTACACTTATCTGATCTTTCTTTCTTTCTTTAGAAAAATCGAATTCTAGACATTTTTGTGCAAAGACAGGCTTGAAAATGTAAACTGATCACTGGGGTTCAAAGTGTATCAAAAAAATTTTCATTCAAAGCTCCCATGCACCCCCTCCCAACCTGTTCTTTTTACCTCTCTCTTCCTACACAACAGTGACCAGCCACCAGAATTCCCACCTCAAGTTTGTGCTCCTAGCAACTGATCTCTTCAGCTACACACACCAGAAGGCTATGTTGTGGTGGATTCTCCTCCTCAAGAAACCTTGCTCTGTGGTCCAGTGACTTCCTTAGCAACATGACTCTCCAGAAATTGCCCATATATACATCCCTGCCCCATCCACGCTACACTGATTGACTGCAGATGTCAGAAAGGCACAGTCACCTTATCACACTGTGGCATGTGTGTAGAATGTATTATATTTTACTCTGTAGTCCAAACTCTTAAGAATGGACTTAACTTTAAGCACATGGAGGAGTCTCACTGAATTCTGTGTAGAGCTGGCCAAAAAATGATCCATTTGAAATGTTGTTTCATCAGAAAATCGCCTATTTCCAAAAGCCATTCCTTTTCAAATTTGTCAGTTTTTTGACATAAAACAAATGAAAAGAAAACAAATAATTTTTCATATTTTGAAAACTTTGTTTTTTCTCTCTTTTTCTTATTTTTTTCTCCCCGTTTTCCTTTTTACCATGGTAAAGGGAGGCAATAAAAGGAAATGAGTGAGAAAAAGGGGCAATCCCCATAAAAAATTAAGTTTTTAAAAACTGATCTTTTTAAAATGGGCTTTTTGTCAGAAAAAAAGGGCAAATTTGGAAAGAAACAAAAATGTTCCATGAAAATATCCATTTAGGGAAAAAAATCAGTTTTTGCTTTTCAAAAACAGAAAAGTTGTCAGGTTTTGATTTTTTGTCAAGAAACCAACTATATCCCTGGGAAATTTAAGGAAAAATAATTTTTTTTGAAATGTCCTACAAAAAACAATTGGCATTTTCCAACCAGCTGGGGTTCTGCAAGGCTACTGATGTGCTTTGGAGCCCATTCCAATGCCCATCCAAGCCAATGAGAACTCTTTCAGTGGTCTTTAAATATGCCAGGTTTCTAACGTTGTGGTAATATTTATGAAATCCAGATATCCATATTCAGTGGACAGGCATCATAGAATCTTAGAATATCAGGATTGGAAGGGACCTCAGCAGGTCATCTAGTCCAACCCCCTTCTCAAAGCAGGACCAATCCCTAACTAAATCCCCAAATGGCCCCCTCAAGGATTGACCTCTGAGGATTGAAGATCAGAGATGACATTCTTTGAGGAATCCTAACTCTGAATTCCCTTACTTTCAAATGTTTTTTTTAATGACCACGACATGCTAATAATAGTGTTTTCAATTGATTGAGCTGAATTTCAAACCTTAGCTATCTTAACATATTTGCCTGAGAATTTTTCAGTTCACTGTCTTTGGCCCTGGCCCTGTACCATTAACATCAATGGGCGCTTTGCCATTTACTTCAATAAGTGTAAGATCCAGCCCTTGGTAAGGTCTGGGCAGTTCTTTCCTGGCCAGCGTTCCCTTTAACTGACATAGGATCAAAGTTTCACACTGGCCTGTGACTCTGGCCATTATTACCCAATGAAAAGTACTATTTTTATTTGAAAGTAGAGTTAATAACAATAGTGACAGTTGAAGTCAGCCCTAATAATCCAATAGTCCCTTCTGACCTTAAAAATCTCTGACTGTTGGAAACCAGAGGTAAAGGTACCTGTAATGCTAGCAAAGCATGAAAAGTAAAAGGAAGGGAAAAGGTGAGAGGCATCAGGCCTACCTGTGTCAGTTCTGGCTCAGAGGATACAGGCCCCAAGTCAGGAAAGCACCTGGGCATGTGCTTAGTTTTGAGCACATGCTTAATGTCCATAAATCCATGGACATAAGCATGTTTGTAAGTGCTGTCCTGCATAGGGATGCTTTCCTGAATCAGGGTCAGAATACAGAGATCTGTGTTGTTTTACTAAGAAGAAAAACATGAAGTGCTGTATAAAAGGGATACTGGCAAATGGGATCTGTGAGGGATGAAGCATTGTGTGTTCTGAGATAAGTATCCAGGCTTAGGCCTGGTCTACACTAAGAGGGGGGGTCGAACTAAGGTACGCAAGTTCAGCTACGCGAACTACCTTAGTTCGAAGAACTCACCCGTCCAGACGCCGTGGGATCGAAGTCCGTGGCTCCCCCGTCGACTCCGCCACCGCTGTTCGCGGTGGTGGAGTTCCGGAGTCGACGGGAGTGCGTTCGGAGTTCGATATATTGCATCTAGATTAGACGCGATATATCGAACTCCGAGAAGTCGAACGCTAGCCACCGACCTGGACGGTAAGTATAGACGTATCCTTAGTTGTTGCATGTTAAATGCAGAAAGTGGAGTCCAAAGTAAAGATAAACCCTATCCACATGAGCAGTCCCACTGAAACTCACATGAGGAAGGGAAGCATGATTTGGCCCTGAGTTGTAGTCTTGTTTGTCTTTTACTTTGTACACGGTTTCCTCCAGGAAAACTTGACCCATGTGTAATCTGTTCTCAGATGGCCGGGGGTGGTTGGCTCTGCACAGCACTGTATTGCGGCAGTCAGCAGTGCAGCTGGATGAGCTGACGGGGTGTGTGAGCATAGCACAGGACGGCCCATGGAAGAGCTGGAGTTGTTTAAGTCAGTACCTGGTTTTGAGAGGTTTTCATTATTTGTATGTCATTCAAGGTTGAGGCCCTGGTCCAGCAGAGTACTTAAGTACATGCTTAACTTGGAGCACACGAGCAGTCCCACGGCTAATCTCAAACTATTCCATGGTTCCAAGATCTCATTAACACACATTCTGTCTGATGCAAGTCTGCAAGGACTGCTAGCCTCAGATCTGACTCATCTAGGAGATTTGCAGGGCAAGCACCGAGGCTACTGTGCATAGGGTAACAAATCCACAACTGATTCATACAGTCACCAATTATACAGCCAGGAAGTCACTGGAACTATACACAAGCTTAAAAATAACCATGTGCTTAATTGCTTTGTTGGACTGGGGTCTTAGTAATGATCTGTGCTTTTTAATGTATTGCCAACATCTTCATTTTGCATTTGCTCTAAAAAAAAAAAAGCAGTTTCTGTCTTCAAATGCATCTGTGCGACCTCTATGGATTCCAGTGGGAGCTGGGGGGCATGGATCAGCATTCATGCCACACTCCACATCACTACCCGGCCTGGGGAAGCTAACGATCCAAGCAACAGACCAAAGTGACTGATGAATCCTGGTCACGTGCCACCTGCGGCACGTTGCACATACGCTAAGGAGTGGGAGCTGCATGCAGGTTTCCAGGGCTAGAGTTTGGCCTTAAAATGCAACTGTGAAACCTTAATTGAAAATGGCTCCGTTCTTGATATGAAGGGAATTTGACAGCCTAATGGCTTGAGAAGCAACCTCACAGATGCTTTGGGGCTACTAGTCTCAAATACACTTATGTTCAATTCATGGAGACTTTAAGGACATAAACTGCACAAAGTTGCCAGAGTTTGAGAGACACATAGAGCCCTCAGATCTCTGCCAGCACTGAGGTCTGCCCAGGCCAGGGCTACCCATTGTGCTGGGGCTTGATCCACTGTGTTGATTCGGCAGCAATGTCCATTTCTGAGCCAGTGGCTCAGTGCCACCGCTCACCTAGAAGCGAGTATAGGTAGCTGCTGAAAGACATCCCCTGATATCAGCTACTGTGCTTTTGCAGCTGCGGGGCACTTCACGCTCCTTGTGGGAAAAGGGTTCCATCATTATGTTCCCCTGGTGGGTCTCCCAAGCCCCAAGAAACTTCCCAGCACCTTCAGGAAGGTGTCCAGGCCCTAGGGTAGCTGGCCTTTAACACTTGAGAACCACTAGGCATTGGCTATGGTGCACTATCATTGTTAACATTCAGTTAGTATTATTGTCTCCCCGTCCTCATAGAGCCTCTTTCCGGGCTCTCCTGAAAGTGATTCTGGGAGACGCCTGCTGCCAAAATACTTTTCTAGTTGAGACTATAAGACCTGGTCTACACTAGGGGGGAGTGTCGATGTAAGATACGCAACTTCAGCTACGGGAATATCGTAGCTGAAGTCGAAGTATCTTATTCCGACTTACTTATCGACGTCCGCGGCTCTCCCGTCGACTCCACTACCGCCTCTCACTCTGGTGGAGTTCCGGAGTCGACGGGGAGCGCGTTCGGGGATCGATATATCACGTCTAGATGAGACGCGATATATCGATCCCCGATAAATCGATCACCACCCGCCAATATGGCGGGTAGTCTGGACGTACCCTAAGAGAGGAAATTCCTCTCTTCCCTTCATCCCCCTGTAACTACTCCCTGAGGTCAGGGCACCTAGCACTCCCCTTGTGGCTCAGTCCCTTGCAGTTCCTGATTTGGGAGAGATCAGAAGTGCTTGGTGTGACTGCTCGCCTCCCTGCCTCATGTAAGTGACAACCGTAGTAGGATAGCTACAAAAAATATACATGGCGAATGTCTTCCGATTCTTAAGTGTTTTAATGGCAGGATGATGCTCATTTTGGGTGTGCACTTGAACTCCAGAAAGCGACAACAGTTACGTATTTGTAGTAGCTAAATACAAATCCAACAGATGAGGAGAAACAGCCAGACTGCGTCACACACTCTTTTTAGAAATTCAGGACTCTGTCATGAATTTATGATCAGCTGGAAACTGAGACGCTATCAAAACTGTGTTCCAGCAACTCCAGAGACGGGTCATGTGTCTGTGAGATTTAATCAGCAGCTGGGTTACTGCCTTCAATTTCTCAGCAGATTACACTGGAATCCAGTGGATACAATTTAAAATAGCCAGGACCCTGAGGATTTTATAAAGACCCTTTAGACTGTGCACAGGCTCAGACATAAGCTCTGAGCTGCAAAGCACTTAAGCACATGCTTAACTTTAGGCATGTGAGTAGACCCTTAGGCTTCAATGAAACTACTCACAAACTCAAAATTAAGTACGTGTGTAAGTGCTTTGCTGGATCAGGGCCATAGTTATTTTCTCCATACTGCATCATCCAGCCATCCAAAACATACCCACAGACACTAGACCTCACTGAGGACAAATTAATAAAACATGTGATGTTCCAAAAAAAAAGATAAAAGACACTAAGTGAAAAGAACCCATTTCTCCAACTCTCATCTCTCCAAAATGCCTGGCTCAGCAATGGGGCCAGGTTTTCACTCCAAACCTGCCCCGTTTCCTACCAGCTCACCCACCCAGCTCCTCAGGAGCCTGCCTGATGGATTACCTCTGAGTTGGGGACCCCTAGGTGCCCAGGTTCGCAGTTCCAGGCAGACTGCCCTGGAGCCAGGGCACCAGTGCCCATTGCAGGAATTCTGAAATTGTTAATTTTCTTTCTGAATCAGGACAAAGCCAATTTTTGAAATATCAAAATCTGCTATTCAATGGAATGACCTTTCACCCACATTATCCTCACTGTTAAAAAGCTGCATCATATTTCCCGTCTGAACTTTTCCAACTTCAAATTCCAGCTACTGGGTCTCATTATGCCCTACTCTGCTAAATTAATGAGCCCTCTAAAATCAGATCTCTTCTCCTTGGGCCCATAGTTACAGACCTTGGCCTATTCCTCTTGCAGCACCTGCTCACAAGTTCCTCAACTCTCCCAGCCTCTAGGTTCTATTTTTTTCAATATATCTTAGTATGTGTAATCTGTGCAGAAGTATCGTATTTCTCTTTGCGAAGGTGGGATCTTAGCTTTCCATATACATATTTGACAACTTGATGCTGCACAGATGCTATAATTATTTTGTGGATCCTACCATGGTTAGTTCATGTTTGTTCATCCTTTGTTGTAATTGCTACTACTAGTTAGTTAGTAATTTTTCTGGAAACATCCCCATTTTTGTCTCTGCAGCCTGGGGATTTATTATAGGAGGGGCTGTTACATCAGATAAAATTACCTGAAATTCTTGTTCTCTGATGATACAAGTTTGTAACAGACCACCACTTGCCCTAACACCTTTTGTTCTCAGCTTGGGATAGTTAGTTATTGTTAGGCTTGGATGGATTTGACTTTTATTGGTGAGTGTCAGTAAACATAGATTTCACCCTACACACACAAACCAACAAAAACATATGTCCAGCAATAATCATCAAAATGTACTGATAGGCAAAGTAAGAAAAATGAAGCCTCAGCACATATTAGGGGTTGTATATTTTGACATGTGATGTTGACAATTTGTGTTTTAATGCTTATAAACCTTTAACTTTTAGAAACTCTGTCTCCTGTCAACAAATAATGATTGTCTGACCCCCTTATTGTCTGACTCCCCCATAATTTCCCACAAGTGTGAAAATATAAATTGATTAAAAAAATGCTTAAACCCCATAATTTTGGCACCTGTGAACATTTCAATTGATACAAATCTAAAAATAAACATTGATATTATACAAAAATTAAAACTGATTTCTGCCAAGCCTAGTTATTGTTCTTAACTTAGATATTTAAGCATTTCAAGAAGAATAGAGGGGAGGCAGTTCTAGGGTGACCATACATCGCGTTTTGGCCAGTCCAGTCCCTTTTTTAAGCCTTGTCCCGGCCGTCCTGACTTTTTTGGCAAAACTGGGCATTTATCCTGTTTGCTCTTGACAAATGGCCAGTTTTGCCAAAAAAAAGTGAGGTGCAACCTCTAGTGGGGCCCAGAGAAATGTGCAGGGGCAATGTCATCAGGGCCGGCTCTAACATTTTTGCCGCCCCAAGCAAAAAAAAGAGCGCCGCCCCACCGTAACACCCCCGCTGCGAGCGCCACGCCGCCGAACCCCACCCCAAGCGTCGCGTCGTGCCGACCAAGTCCCCACCCCTCCAAGCGCCACACCACGCTGCCCAAGTCCCTGCCCCCCCTAGCATCATGCCACCGAACCCCGCCCCCCCAAGCACCACCCTGCCCAAGCCCCCGGCCCCCCGAGCACCGCACTGTGCTGCCCAAATCCCCACTCCCCCGAGCGCCGCACCACCCAAGCCCCGCCCCCAGCGCCATGCTGCCGAAGCCCTCCCCGCTGAGCCGCCCAAGTCCCTGCCCCCAGTGCCGCGCCGCGCCACCCAAGCCTCCGCCTCCCCCCCCCCCAAGTGCCGCACCACTCAAGCCTCCCCCGCCCCAGCGCCGCCCAGCCGAACCAAAAAAACCAAACAAAAAACCTCCAGCGCCACCCGGCCGAACCAAAATAACCCCCAAACCCGAGCGCCGCCCCGCCCCAAGGTGCCACCCCAAGCACGTGCTTGGTCGGCTGGTGTCTGGAGCCGGCCCTGAACGCCATCCCCGTGGAAGGGGAGAGAGGGCTCAGGTGAGCGGCTTGGGCTAGGCCAGACCTGCACAGGTGAGTTAGCGGGCAGCTCAGGCTGACAGTGCATAGGCCGATGGGGGTGAGCAGCACAGGTCAACCTGGCGCAGGGGGACGGGGAGCTGTAGCATGGGATGGGGGGTGAGTGGTGTGGGCCGGGGGGCGCGAGCGGCACAGGCCAACCCCAACTGTGGGAGAGAGGCTAGTCCAAGGCGGGGTCCTGTGTTCTCTTTTGGGAAATATGGTAACCCTAGGCAGTTCCTGGCTGTTATTGCCACAGCATGTCTACAGCTGGTAGGTTTGGTTGGACTAATGGCATCAAACTTTAAACTATTCCAAATTTGGCTCTCTCGCATCTCCAATGAGGTAACCTAGTGCAGCGATACACCTGCAGAGAACCAGATTTCTGCATAAGGAAGATTTTCCTTTTGGGTCTGTTGGGGGAGTTTTCTGGCAGAAAGCTAACCCAGACTATTGTCAGGAAAGGAGTCAGGGATGGTACGGTGTTACGCTGGTTCACAAGGATGTGCATTACTACCATTTTTTTGGCAGCCACATTTGTTTCTGCAGAATTTAAGTTTCCATTTTAAAAAATCCTAGTCAGGCTTTATACCTTTTAACTGAGGGGGAAAATATCATCTCCCAAGCACGAATGCATGCAGTGTCTTTTCCCTGAGACAGCCTGAGAAAATAGCTCTGAGAGCTGTGCAGCCAGTGTACAGTTCACTCTGAAGCCTAATGCTGACAGTTTAAATTGGAACATCACCACTACTGCTAGTGGCTCATGTGGTCTGAACAAAGTGTGTGTGTGAGGGTCTAAAAGGGGCGCCCCAAGGAATTGTTCCCAGAGTACACCCCAGGGTTCCCAGCCACCCCTGGCCCGGCTGGCTCCCTCATGCGGGCACTCTTCACGGCTCGTGTGTGAGTCCTGCAGGCAGAGGGCACATGAGCTGCTGGAAGTGGGCAAGGCCGAGCAGGCCCCCTCAGGGGAGCACTGGTGCAGGAGCTGGCCCCACAGCAGTGGTAAGGAGGGGCAGCACTGCTCAGGTTTGGCCCCATGGCTCCTCTGTCATGATGGGGTGGCAGCAGGGCCGATACTGAGCAAGTGGCATTGTGACTTGGTGCACAGGGTCACAGCGTCACTCAGGTTGAGCACCATGGACTCTCTGTCATGGGCAGGGGGGAGGGCATGTGGGCCCCAACCTGAGTGGACAGCACGATGGCCAGTGCTGCTTTTCCTCACTCCTCCATTGGGATGCCTAACACCGATGACTCGGCACCCCTGCCAGTGGTATGCACCACGTTTAACATGCATATGGCTGCGGTCGCCACTGTATCATAATCTGAGAGCAGCAGCTTAAACAGCATCCCTCAGTGCCTGGGCTCAATTGCTACAAAAAATGTTTTGCTGGGTCTGTAAGCCATGGTGACTCCCCCCAATACAACTTCACACTGATTGTTTCACTACTTATCGTATCAGCTACTCCGGATTTGGGGCAGAGCTCAAGAACAGCTCTCACCACATGGCTTTGGTTTTGTCCCTTAGGCTTCAGTGTTTACTTCTGGCTTCTGTGAAATTAATTGGGAACGAAGAATTTTGAGGAAGTGTGAACTGAAAAAAAAATCTTGTAATGATTTGTGACCCTTACAATAGATTTTTCTTCAATTATAGTTGCAATTAACGTTTCAGATTAAAGTAGCTAATTATAAAAAGAGCTAATTCTTTCTCTCTCTCTCTGAATCCTTTCACAACCCTCAGGGAAATTAAAACTTGATGTTTCTGAAATTAATAGATGAGCAAGGAACTCAAACTTCAAGGCCTAATTCAGGAAAGTATCCCTATTCAGGACAGTCCTTAAGCACGTGCTTAAAGTTAAGGACATGCTCAAGTGCCATTGTGAAGAGTGATGAGCTTCAGTATGTGAATAAGCGCTTTCCTGAATTAAGGCCTAAATGGAGGAGATAAAAGAGGCGTGGCTCCTTAGAAATAAACATGTGGGGCCTTTTTAAGGCGTAATTGGTGTTTTACACTGGTGATTCCATTAGCTCTGTGGATTCACTCCTGAGTAACACAAGGATAAATCAAATCAGAATCAGTCCCATTCTACTTCAACATTATCAATGTGGACACGAGTACAACATGGATAAGTGACTTTTAGAGGCCACATATAGTCTGGATTGAGTGCCATGCTTAGACACACTTAATGTAGATATGTAGATGGACACACAAGTACACACTTCATTTGGCTTCTCTCCTCCAGCCCTTCAATTCTACTCAAAGGGTGTTTTACTGAGACAACATCTCTCCATCCTGACCTCATTCACTTGCTTTGGGTTCCATAAGGGATTTTTTGGGCTTGAATTGCACCATGTTAGATTCAGCTTCCCAAACGTCAGCCAGTCCCATATTTTTTCTGATGCAATTTCTGTCATTTGTAGCAAGGATGCAAAAGCCTCGAGCAGACAGCTCTGCGGAGATTTGTGTGCTGCAAGAAGGCTTCTTGCCATGTCTCTTCTTTCTTTTCCTCGTTCTTTCTTCCTGGCCTGGCTCTCTCTTCCTTTCCCCTGCAACTCCTTTCTATGCTCCTCACTGCCCCAGTATTTCCCCATTCCTCATCTCTTGCATTATTCATCTCTTTCTCTCTGAGGTTCACATACCTGGAGCATTATGAGCTGAGCTGGGCAATCAATGGGATTATTTTCCCTACAGAATTTTTGGCAGAAAAAAATCTCTAACATTTTCAATTTAAATAGTTTGATTTCCAGTGGGAAATTTCACAACAATTTTCATTTTGCCTTCAAATTATTTAATAATAATTAATTGTGTCGCAGTAACACCTAGGAGTCTCGCTCATGGACCAGGACCCCACTGTGCTAGGGGCTGTACAACGCAGATCAGAGAGAAAATTCCACTACTTGCATCCGAAGAAGTGGGTATTCACCCACGAAAGCTCATGCTGCAAAACGTCTGTTAGTCTATAAGGTGCCACAGGATTCTTTGCTGCTTCTACAGATCAGAGAGAGACTCCCTGCCACAAAGAGCTTGCAATAAGACAGGAGACAAAAGGTGGATGCACAGACAGACATGGAAGTACAGGGGAACAATGAGAAATTACAAAATGTCATTTTATTTTGCTTTTTTTAATTGACTTTAATTTTGGGGGTCCCTTATCCTTTCCCCTTTTTAAATTCCCCCTTTTTATCCTTACTGGATAGAAGTGAGAGGATAGTAAAAATGTGGGGGTGGGGAACTCAACTTTTCATGTTTTTTGCTGTTGAATCAAAAAGTAAGAAAATGTGTCAAAAAGTAGTTTCTCCCTGCACTTCACATACTTTTAGACTGTTTTCCAGCTTCTGCCAGTTGGAAAGTATGGAGAATGCCCCACATTTCACACCTTCTCAATGTGTAGCTAAAACAGTGAAAAGGTGTGAAAAAGCATCTTTCCCCTCCACTTTCTAACACTTCCATACTGTTTTCCAACTTGCAAAATCTACTTCCCCCTCTCCCCACTTTCTAGCCCATTTCCAACTTTTGCTAGTTGGAAAAGAGTTATAAAGCAAGTTGGAAGAAACCCACAAGTTTGAAATGATTTTTTTTAAAAACCAAAAACTTTTGAAAACAAAACATTTCAGAAAATCAACACATTTGGTCAAGAACATTTTTTTCCCCATAGAAAAATGCAATTTTTGCCAAATCCTCTCTGTTGGAAAATGTTCAGCTGATTCTCTGAAAGTGTTAGACTCCTACAGCATGAGGAGGTTTGGTACCTTTGGGAAGAGGCAGAGGGTCTCTAAAAACAGCTGAGAAATGTCTGTCTGAACTGTCCCTTCAAGATGAGCCTCCACATCTGTGAAAATACCAAAGTAAAACTGGCTCATCTTCCTCCTGGACTAGGTGGGGCCACAGAAAATGAGCCGGCAATTTATATTGCTCAATGGCTATCAGAGCATTTAAAATATTCCAGCAATTTTCCAGGGGTTAAACAACCAAGGGATGAACCTTGACCCAGCCTCTCCAAACATCTGCTTGAAAAAATAGAAAGAAAAAAGCAGAGAATCCTGACAGTGTTTTCACAACCCAACCCCAGTTTACCAACCTGGCACTAGGTGTCGAGGAGTTTGCTTCCCATTCTCCAGGAGACAGGAAGAGCAGAAGCCATTGAGACTGGTACTTATAAAAACATCAGTGCATAGAGAACACATTATGCAAAATATATTAAACCATTTCAGAGAGAGCGAGAGAGTGCGCATTCTATATATCTGGGACTATATAAATAGTAAAACCCAATGGGCCAAACCCATGCCTGATGGAACTCCACTGCAGACAGTGTAATGACACAAGGAATGAATTTGGCCCAATGTTGTCAAGGCTGATTCCCCACTCCGGCACTTTAAGTACAGAAGGTGGGGGGCCGCAAGCAGGGCTGGCTCCAGGTTTTTTGCCGCCCCAAGCAAAAAAACCCCAAAACCCTCCAAAAAACGGAGTGCCGCCCCTTGAAAAGTGCTACCCCAAGAAGCTGGAATGCCGCCCCTTTAGAAGTGCCACCCCAAGCACATGCTTGGAATGCTGGTGCATAGAGCCGGCCTTGCCCGCAAGGACTCTAAAAATTAATACTGGCCACTCCAGGCTTGTATTAAACTCCCAAGATTACAGCTTTTATCTGACCTTGGATGGCTAGATGCTGCCACCACCCAAGTGAAGAACCCCTTTGAGAACCCAGGAAGGTGCACTTGGGAATTCCTTCCTGTGGGGTACCCTCAAGCCCTTTCACCCGCCCCCATCCAGGGAAGAGCTGTGAAAGAAAAAAAAGAGGAAATCAGCTGTTGCCACCAGCTAATTAAACAACATGTGTACAAACCTCTTAAGACACAAAAATCCAATTCTGTTCTTAAAAAAGGTAAATTTTATTACTAAAAAAAAGAAGAAAATACATCTGGGAACTTAGGCTTTTGCTAGATTTAAAAACAACAACAACTACAAGGATTAAGCATCAAGAATAGCTTTCTTGAGGTCCAGTTTAAAGGTTACAAGCAAAACAAAAGCACCTGGGGTTAGCACAGAGGAATCCACAAGCCATAAAGAAATAAAAGAGATAAACCTAATAGCTACTTCCTAGACATTTCCTGATCTACTTACATATCTGGGGTTTTAGATGAGTAGTTTCTAGGTATGATACTGATGATTTTTCATACCTGGCCCAAGCTTCTCACAGCATAACTGCCCCCTGTCTGCCTCTCTCTGGGAGAACAATAACAGACAGACAAAATGGGAGTCTTGTTTCAATTTTAAAAAGTTCTAGCCTTCCCATTGGCTCTTTTGGCCAGATGCCCACTCCCTTCCTTTTACCTATGTGTAAGGGGACTGTTGCCCCCTTACTAACATTCAGTGGGGGTGTTTTGGCTGCTAGCTCCCAGCACTAAAAGGGGAGGGATTGATGGCAAATCAGGACCCTGAGACTGACAGTCCCCAGGAACAATGGCAAGAGGCCAATGCTCCAGGTCAGCCTGATTGACAGGGCAGGCCGGCTAATCAGGGAGACAGAAGGCCAGTGTGGGTCCCGTCCTCCGTGTGTGAGCAGGAATGTGCCGGAGTCAGACAGAGTGGGGCCGAGCTAAGGAGGAAGCAGGGGCCCAAGCTGAGCTGGAGAACAGAGCCAGGCCAGATCCAGAGGGGCCAGAGCTGCAGCCAGAGAGCCAGAGGCACAGCCCAGAGAGAGCAGATCCTGTGCTGGGAGCGGAGCTGCAGCCAGAGAGCCAGAGGCACATCCCAGTGAGAGCAGATCCTCTGCTGGGAGCGAGCTGCAGCCAGAGAGCCAGAGGCACATCCCAGGAGAGCAGATCCTGTGCTGGGAGCGGAGCTGCAGCCAGAGAGCCAGAGGCACAGCCCAGAGAGCAGATCCTGTGCTGGGAGTGGAGCTGCAGCCAGAGAGCCAGAGGCACATCACAGTGAGAGCAGATCCTGTGCTGGGAGCAGAGCTGCAGCCAGAGAGCCAGAGTGTGGTGAGCAACTGGGGCCAGCCAAGGGGGGGAACCTTGGTAAAAGGGCCCAGCGCAGAAAGACACTCCAGCCAAGGGTCCATGCAGGCCAGGCTGGGAGGGGACCTTAACCTGCCGGGGCTGGCACTGGAAAGAAGGATCCCACCACCCAAAGCCCGGAGGTGTGTGGTCACCACCATTTCAAGTGTCCCACCCACAGCATCCCTGCAGCACAGCCAGGGCCTGAGAAAGAGGCCTGGGGCCTACAAGGAACAGACTGCAAAGTGCTTTAATGTCCAGAGACATTGTTTGTAATGTTCACTGCCACAGAGCAGGGTGATGTGTTTCCTGTAACCGTTCCCATTTATTCTTATTCTTTTCTTTAAATTGATTGTTAAGTAAACAACTTGTATTTGCTTTAAATTGTATGGAATAATCAGTGGGTCAGGAGGTGCCCAGTGCAGAGAGGGTACCCGGAGTGGGGACACCTTAGCCCTTGTCCTAGGTGGCCACAGCAGGGTTGGGGGTTGAGCCCCCCAGGAATCCTGGGCCCAGTCTTGTTGGGGCTACGAGAACTCTGCCAAACAGGAAAGTCCTCAAGGGCAGGGAGGCCTCTGGGTAAAGGAAGTGGGAGCGAGGACTCAGATCCTTTCGCTAGCCCACTTCACCGGGGTACACAGAAGCCAGGAAAGTTCCCCACAATAGCGGGACCATTCCCCCGCTTACATAATTGGCGTCACGAACAGGATCCTATCCACAGGGTCCACCCCATTGGTTTACTGGTTGAGTTCTAGTAGCACTGTCCAGGCCTGGTTGAGCACTCTACCATGGCTGGAATTGAAGAACTACGAACCCAGTTTGCTGAACTTCAGCGCAGATTATCAGACCAAGCGGAGGCATTACAACAAGCTAGAACTGAACAGAAAGAAGCCTTATCGCTGGCCAAGGCAGTAATAGACCAACAGGCAGCAGAAGCTAAGAAACCCGCTACTATTTATGTCCCACGGGAGCGGAAGGTCACAGAGTTTGGTGGCTTCCCGACAAGACCAGGAGACATTACGGTAGAAGAGTGGGTCAAGTCTGTGAAGGCAGCTCTGCGTGTGCTAAGAGTACCTGTAGATGACCATGTAGACTTCATAGAGGAACATCTCAAGGGCCAGGCCAAGGCCACAGTAAAGTTCATGGCAGTGGCAGACAAGAAAGATGTGGAAAAGGTATTTGAACTCCTCCTAGAAGTGTATGGAGACAAGGTGCCTATTGGAACCCGACTAAAGGAGTTCTTTGAGAGAAAGCAGGAGCCTGGTGAAACTATCCGGGCATATGCATATGACCTCCAGGAGAGAATGAGCAAAGTGGAGCGGAGAGACCCTCAACGAGTTCCAGACCCAGATACAGTTCTGAAAGAGCAGCTGGTGTTGGGGCTTCGTGATGACTCCCTCCGACGTAAAATGAAAAGGAGGTTTAAGGAAGAGCCCAGTAAGAAGTTCTATGAACTCATGCAGGCTGCCATTATGTGGTCAGAAGAAGAGGAAGTTCCTGTGGCAGAGACAGCCAAGAGTAACCCCTGTACACGAAGTGGGGGCCTAGTAAATGCAGCTGCTGGGGAAAAAGCCCTGCCCCAAACACAGCTAACATTGGAAAGCTTAAGTGAAGCTGTCCAAAAACTGGCGGTCCAACAGGGGGAGATGCTAAAAGTAATGACTGAGGTGATGAAAGGGAAAAACCCCACCAATATGCCAAGACATCCAAGGGCCCCAGGACCCCGAAGAAGAGCCCCACTGAAGGATAAGCTGGGAAGATACATTTGTTACACTTGTGACAGGCCAGGACATACTAGCCGAAAATGTTCACTGAGAAGGAGAACAGAGTCCCAGGCACTCGAAACCAATGGGGCACCAGGAGCGAGTGGTCCATCTAGAGTAGAAGGCCAAGCAGTGGCAGAAGGATTCCTAGGCCTGTCCTTGGTGGAAAATCCCTCTGCATACAGTGAGAGGAACGTGGTCAGTGCCAGCATATCTAGCGACTTCTGTAAGCGAGCATTTGGAGACTGTCTAACTGCTGAAGTATATATAGCAGGGGTGAAGACCAGATGTTTGGTAGATACTGGCTCAAGTCACCACCATTACAGAGTCGCATTTTAAAAATATTTGAAGGACAAGGACCTGACCATGCACAGCACACGGTTTGTACGTCTAACAGCTGTTAATGGACTGGCAATCCCAGTGGCGGGGTGCCTTGAAGCAGACATAGAGTATATGGGCCAAACGCTGCCAGGAAAATGCATCTTCATCCTGAAAGACAAAGCGTCAAAAGGGAGCCATATGGGAGAAGAAGTTCCAGGGATTCTAGGAATGAACATCATCAGTGAGCTGAAGGAGCTACTCTTACCAGGAGAAGGAACCAGGAGGATGAACTGTCACGAGCACTATACGAAAAATGCTGTGCGGAGTAGAGTATTGGCTCGAGCGGAGAGGCAGAGTCATTCCCTGGGCCCCAGGAGGCATATTGGAAATGTTAAAGTGGGCAGAAAACAGAAGACCATTATTCCTCCGTGGAAAGGGAAGATCCTTGATGAACACCGCTGTGTACCAGAAAATAAGCTGCAGATGATGAGGGAGAAGGGAGGACGAGTTACCTTTCTTCCAGAAAGATGTGATGGGAGACTGCCAGTTCCTGTTCACGTGGCACGCCAAGGGCTGATTCCTGCACATGTGGCTAACATAAGGGCGTTGCCAGAGAAACATCAAGAAATCTTTTCTAAGGATAAGGTGACCAATTATAATGACCAAGTCAAAGGTCACCATGACAGGCTGAAGATAGCCTGTGAAGTTGCTCTCAATACAACTAAAGACACTGCCCAAAGTAGGAAAAGGACTTATGATCGCAAGTCCAGTGGGGCTCTCATCAGGCCCGGTGACCGTGTACTAGTTCGTAACCATAGACACCGGGGGCGTAATAAAATACAGGACAAGTGGGAGTCAAAGCCCCACATTGTAGTTGCTCACACCAATCCCGAGCTACCAGTTTACACCATTCGGCCTGAACGAGGAGGTCCTGAGAGAGTAGTACACAGGGACCAGTTGAAACATTGCACTCTTAGTCCAGACAGGGACCATAGGAGGCGTAGATCAGTACACTCTGAGGAGGCTGAAACCAGTTGGGAAATGGTTCTAGTCCCACAAACCGAATACAGAGGGGGACAGAGTGGGGCAAACCCAAACCCTAACGAGAATGGCCAGATCCCTCAAACTGACCCAGTATTACCCGAGGATAGGGAAACAGAAAATATGGGTAACGAACCACCAGTTTTAAGGAGGTCCCAGAGGGCTAATAAAGGTGTACTTCCTGTTAGACTTAGAGATACTTATTTTATTGGTTCTATGTAGTGTGTTAATAAATATTGTTCTGTATAGTATTAAGAAGTAGATGTGGAGTGTTAACTATGTTAAATGTTCTTTTCGTAATTGTTAATGGGTTTTTAATATAATATGATGTGGATATATGTTGTTGTTATGGGGCCTGGATGTACCGGTGTAACTATTGTGGCTGTGGCAGAATTTTAGCAGGGGGGAATGTAAGGGGACTGTTGCCCCCTTACTAACATTCAGTGGGGGTGTTTTGGCTGCTAGCTCCCAGCACTAAAAGGGGAGGGATTGATGGCAAATCAGGACCCTGAGACTGACAGTCCCCAGGAACAATGGCAAGAGGCCAATGCTCCAGGTCAGCCTGATTGACAGGGCAGGCCGGCTAATCAGGGAGACAGAAGGCCAGTGTGGGTCCCGTCCTCCGTGTGTGAGCAGGAATGTGCCGGAGTCAGACAGAGTGGGGCCGAGCTAAGGAGGAAGCAGGGGCCCAAGCTGAGCTGGAGAACAGAGCCAGGCCAGATCCAGAGGGGCCAGAGCTGCAGCCAGAGAGCCAGAGGCACAGCCCAGAGAGAGCAGATCCTGTGCTGGGAGCGGAGCTGCAGCCAGAGAGCCAGAGGCACATCCCAGGGAGAGCAGATCCTGTGCTGGGAGCGGAGCTGCAGCCAGAGAGCCAGAGGCACATCCCAGGGAGAGCAGATCCTGTGCTGGGAGCGGAGCTGCAGCCAGAGAGCCAGAGGCACAGCCCAGAGAGAGCAGATCCTGTGCTGGGAGTGGAGCTGCAGCCAGAGAGCCAGAGGCACATCCCAGGGAGAGCAGATCCTGTGCTGGGAGCAGAGCTGCAGCCAGAGAGCCAGAGTGTGGTGAGCAACTGGGGCCAGCCAAGGGGGGGAACCTTGGTAAAAGGGCCCAGCGCAGAAAGACACTCCAGCCAAGGGTCCATGCAGGCCAGGCTGGGAGGGGGACCTTAACCTGCCGGGGGGCTGGCACTGGAAAGAAGGATCCCACCACCCAAAGCCCGGAGGTGTGTGGTCACCACCATTTCAAGTGTCCCACCCACAGCATCCCTGCAGCACAGCCAGGGCCTGAGAAGGAGGCCTGGGGCCTACAAGGAACAGACTGCAAAGTGCTTTAATGTCCAGAGACATTGTTTGTAATGTTCCCTGCCACAGAGCAGGGTGATGTGTTTCCCTGTAACCGTTCCCATTTATTCTTATTCTTTTCTTTAAATTGATTGTTAAGTAAACAACTTGTATTTGCTTTAAATTGTATGGAATAATCAGTGGGTCAGGGAGGTGCCCAGTGCAGAGAGGGTACCCCGGAGTGGGGACACCTTAGCCCCTGTCCTAGGTGGCCACAGCAGGGTTGGGGGTTGAGCCCCCCAGGAATCCTGGGCCCAGTCTTGTTGGGGCTACGAGAACTCTGCCAAACAGGAAAGTCCTCAAGGGCAGGGAGGCCTCTGGGTAAAGGAAGTGGGAGCGAGGACTCAGATCCTTTCGCTAGCCCACTTCACCGGGGTACACAGAAGCCAGGAAAGTTCCCCACAATAGCGGGACCATTCCCCCGCTTACATATGCATAACAGTGAGACTTTTTAATCCTTTACAGGTAGAGCAATTAGAGAACAGCTAATAAGAGGGCTTTTATAGCTACTGGCTGACTGGGTGTCCATAAAAGGAAGCTAACCCCCTCCCCCCTGCATTTATTACAAATGTATATAAGAACAGCGGGCTAGATTCTCAGCAGGTATACACCAGTGTAGCTCCCTTGATTTCAATGGAGCTATCCCAATTTACATCAGCTCAGGATGTGGGCCACTGTGTGTTTAGCATAGAATGAACTAAATGTAACCTGGGCTACATTAGCCAGCATTTCAATGGCTATTGCCACATATGTTTTAAATATATGAGCAATCCAGCTAATGAACTAGCTATCCAATGGTGGACTGTACCTCTCAGAAATAGTTATGAATATTATTTTTTTTAGTTTCCTGCAAGTGGGTGGGGGTGGGAAGTACGTTACTTCCTGCATGTCTCCATACTAATTCAGACATTTGCAGCTGGTCAAACATTCAGCAGCAGCTAATCACAAAGCTGAATGAGGGAGAGGCGAATACTGACATTAATGCTAAGTTAGTAAGTAGGCAGCACCACTGCAGTTAGTTAGGTAGCAAGGCCAAGCTGCTGGCACTACCTAGTTATGTATCAGACACAGCAGAGCCAGCCTTTGCCATCCCATGCACATGGGGTGGAACCTGTTTCATAGCACTGAAAATGTGGATGAGGAGGCAGAGATAGTCTTTCTATAACTGATCTCTTCACCTCAGCAGTGACTGACTAATGACTCCCAGCTATAAGGAATGTCTGATTCGTCCCAGGGTGACCCACATATCATTGCTCAGACAAGAGGGGACTGACTCATTTTCCATGTGAACTAATTTACTGGAAAAAAATATATGTATGCAGTGGGCAGATGTCATTTGTCTCAAGGCTGGGACTTGTGGGGATGTAGGGAGCTGGGCAAAGGTGACATGTATGCAGGAGCCAGAGCTAGCAAGCACGAGCCAGGACATTCACAAGTAGCATGCCAGATTCCTGCCACAAGCAATTTGTACACATATAGGGTATGTCTACACTACGAAATTAGGTCGATTTAATAGAAGTCGATTTTTTAGAAATCGATTTGATACAGTTGATTGTGTGTGTCCCCACTTAAGACCATTAAGACCACTAAGTCGGCGGAATGCATCCACAGTACTGAGGCTAGCGTCGACTTTTGGAGTGTTGCACTGTGGTAGCTATCCCACAGTTCCCACAGTCTCCGCCGCCCATTGGAATTCTGGGTTGAGCTCCCAATGCCTGATGGGGCAAAAACATTGTTGCAGGTGGTTCTGGGTACATGTTGTCAGGCCTCCCTCCCTCCGTGAAAGCAACGGCAAAAAATCGTTTCTCACCTTTTTTTCCTGGATTACCTGTGCAGACGACATACCACGGCCAGCATGGAGCCCACTCAGCTCACTGTCACCGTACGTCTCCTGGGTGCTGCTGGCAGACGCGGTACTGCATTGCTACACAGCAGCATCTCCTTGCCTTGCGGACGGCCAATGGTGCAATACGACTGCTAACCATCATCGTTGTCCTGTGGGTGCTCCTGGCCAACCTCGGTTAGGTTGGTTGGGGGCACCTGGGCAGACATGGGTGCTCCTGACAGGCCTTGGTGGGGTCGGTCAGGGGTGCATGGACAAAAATGGGAATGACTCCAGGTCATTCTCTTCTTTAAGTTTTGTCTAATGGAGATTCAGTCCTGCCTGGAATATCATGCCAGCTGGAGGCTTCTGCCTCAGGCTGCTCTCCCAGTCAGCAGAACCACACGGTCACACCAACTCCAGCCTACCCCTTGCTCCCATGGCTCATGAAGCCATACACAGGCACCCTGGACAGTAGTAAGAAGCTGTTCAACTATAGGCTGAGCAAGTGCAGAATGGTGGTAGAATTTGCCTTTAGACGTTTAAAAGCTCACTGGCGCAGTTTACTCACTCAGTTAGACCTCACTGACACCAATATTCCCATCATTATTACTGCTTCTTGTGTGCTCCACAATATCTGTGAGAGTAAGGGGGAGATGTTTATGGCGGGGTGGGAGGTTGAGGCAAATCGCCTGCCGCTGATTACGCGCAGCCAGACACCAGGGCAATTAGAAGAGCACAGCAGGGCGCGCTGCGCATCAGAGAAGCTTTGAAAACCAGTTTCATGACTAGCCAGGCTACGGTGTGAAAGTTCTGTTTGTTTCTCCTTGATGAAAACCCGGCCCCTTGGTTCACTCTACTTCCCTGTAAGCCAACCGCCCTCCCCTCCCCCCTTTGATCTCCGCTTGCAGAGGCAATAAAGTCATTGTTGTTTGAAATTCATGCATTCTTTATTAATTCGTCACACAAATGGGATAATTGCCAAGGTAGCCTGGGAGGGGTGGGGGACGAGGGAAGCACAGGGGTAGGGTAGTTGTAGGGGAACCCCCTAGAATGGCATACGGTTCATCATAGAAGTGGCATGTCTGGGGATCTGACCCGGAGTGGCCGTTTGCCTCTCTGGTTCTTTGGTAGGCTTGCCTGAGCTCCTTAAGTTTCACGCGGCACTGCTGCGGGTCCCTGTTATAACCTCTGTCCTTCATGCCCTTGGAGATTTTTTCAAATATTCCAGCATTTCATCTTTTGGAATGGAGTTCGGATAGCATGGATTTGTCTCCCCTTACAGCGATCAGATGCAGTACCTCCCGTTCGGTCCATGCTGGAGCTCTTTTGCAATTCTGGGACTCCATGGTCACCTGTGCTGATGAGCTCTGCATGGCCAAACAGGAAATGAAATTCAAAAGTTCAAGGGGCTTTTCCTGTCTACCTGGCCAGTGCATCTGAGTTGAGAGTGCTGTCCAGAGCTGTCACAATGGAGCACTCTGGGATAGCTCCGGAGGCCAACACCATCGAATCATGTCCACGCTATCCCAAATTCGACCCAGCAGGGTCGATTTCAGTGCTAATCCCCTTGTCGGGGAGGAGTACAGAAATCGATTTTAAGAGCCCTTTAAGTCAACAAAAATGGCTTTGTCGTGTGGATGGGTGCAGGGTTAAATCAATCTAACACTGCTAAATTCGACCTAAACTCGTAGTGTAGACCAGGGCATAGAGTGCAGGCAGAATCCACGATCTATGCAAGCAGAATGAAGAACCTCTGATAGATGCAACTCACATGACAGATACAATTCTCTGATTATAAGCAACCTATAGGATACCTGATCCATCGGATCTGCATGCAGGGATCCTGATACATGCAGGCTGCATGAAGGATCTCGGACACACACAATCTGCATGCTGCGCTGAAAAGCAGAATATAGATACCACCAGCAGGGACTCGGGCTGCGGATGTGGATTTCTGCAAGGACATTTTTGTGTTGAAATCAAGAGTCAGGAAATATCTTTGCCCAATAAGGGTGTGCGTGTGTGTCTTCCAATGAGTGTGCATTGTTGAGAAATGAAAGAGCGCAAAGGGGAGGGGCCACTTGCCAGAGGAATGGGAAGGGGATAAATGGAAGACCATGAAATTCTCAGCAACTGTATAGACCAGGGATGGCCAAACTTACTGACCATCTAAGTCGCATACAATCATTTTCAGAAGTTCGAGATCTGCAAGATGCACACAATCTGCCCTATGGGGCTGCGCCTGCCAGGGTGCAGGGCTTCTTCCCTGATGCCCACCCCTCCGCAGGCCTAAATCCCCAAGACCCCTCTCCCTGCAAAGCTAGCCCCACTGCCCTGCCACAGATCAGGCCCAAGCTTCCTACCCCACACCCCGTCTGATAGGTGGAGAATGGGAGGGGAGCGGCTCTGCAAGCCGCACTTTAACTGTAAAAAAAGTCGCATGTGGCTCACGAACTATGGTTTGGCCATGCCTGATATAGACATCGTGACTGGGATTTTCAATGGAAGCCAGCGGACTCAGTCACTCACCTTCCATAGAATTGGGTTCCTAACTCATGGATGCTCGCCTACAACTGAGTGTATTATTCACAATAAGGAATGGATTCACTATCTTGTTCTCCTTGTGGAGTGTCCTTGAGCGGGTTTTAAAGTTAACCAACCATTGATTTAATTGCCACATGTGCTGCATGTGATTGGTCAAGTAAGTCACATGATCTTGCTGTCTGTTCCCTGATTAGCTGAGCTCACAGGCACTGCTTATGTAAATAGTGAATCTGAACATGTAAACATGTGAATCTGAAATTTGGTTTCCATAAATACAACCAGGGGATATTCTGAAATTTGCCTTCTGCGATTGCGCATGCCAGTAACATGTGACTGCATGAGTGTTCCTGAAAAAGGAATATAAAAGAGGCACCAGGGAGGCGGAGGTGAATATACTTAACAATGGAAGTGAATAGTAGTAGACATATTCCTATTGACTTTGCTATTTCCTAACAGAGACAAGCTGTGTGGCCCTTCCTCGCATTGAGTTCAGAGGGTCTATTCATGGTATAAAGGACTGACTGTGAGTAAGGGTATCAAAGATTTAGAAAACCTGCCCTGTGAGGGAAGGTTAAAATAACTGGGCATGTTTAGTCTTGAGAAAAGAAGACTGAAGGGGGGTAGGGACCAGAGAGCAGTTTTCAAAGATGCTAAGGGCTGTTAGTGGCATGGGAACTCTTTGAATACTGGGGTGCTGGCCCCCCCACACACACACATTAAGGGCTTGTCTGACTGAAGTCAATGGAAGTTACACTGTTGATGTCAGTGGGGCCCAGATTTGGCCCTAAATAGTCCCACTGGCAGCCTCCTGGCACAGTGTGATTGCAGTCACGTACCGGGCAGTGCTGAGGAATAGAGTGCTGCTGCCTGTTCTCCAAGGTCACCGAGGTGGTGGGAAAGAAAGAAAAGAGCGAGAGAAAAAAAAGTTGACTCAGAAACCACATGGAATTTGTTGCCTTTCCAGAATTCTGGGAAGAGAGAAAATAGCCACAGTTATTCCAGGCATGCCAGGATAATAGCAGGCTGTTTATTGTTTATATGCAAAGAATGTCAAGCAGCCAGTCCAAAGCAGGAAAGAGGGATGAGGAATTTGTCAGACTTGTTCAGACACACAAAGGCTTCTGCTTATCCAAGCAAAGTGCAGGGAAAATATCCTAGCTCTGCTCCACCTGCAAACTAGATAAGGGAGTTAACCCTCTCTCTGTGCTGCAAGCACACACCCACTTCAGTTCAGTTCACAAGGATTTTTGGCGTGACAGTGAGCGATGGTATGAAAGGGAGGTTGGCCTAGAGGGTAGAGCATTAGCCTGAGGCTCAGGACACCTGGCTTCACTTCCCTGCTCTTCTACGGACGACTGTGTGTGACTGTGGGCAAGTCTATGGGCCTCAGTTCCTGCTCTGTGAAATGGGGCGAGTGGTACCACCCAGCCTCAGCAGGGTGCTGGGAGGATAAACAGGCTCCAAAGATTGTGAGGTGCTCAGATACCATGGTGATGGGGCCCAGAAAGTACCTCAGACAGGCATGCGCAGCTAGATCCCTCAGGTATCTGTGAGAGGCGAGTTAGATTTGCCCTTGCTGGGGCTTCACAGTGCTTGGGGTTTGAGCCACTGTGTGCATTCCTCTGGATGTGTTGTGCAAGGTCACCTCTGCTGCCTTTCCCCAGCACCAGGCCCAGTTTGTCCTCATTGCTTTTTTATTAGATGGCTTTTAGGTATCCTGCAAGCTTGGGGACGTCTCTCTCGTGCACACACATCAGACATCAGAGTAGGACGTGCCTCTCTGTCACAGTTTTTCCTCTGTCACATACACACACATTCATGTTCTTATTTGCAGAGACAGCCAGTGGTTGGGTGGGTGGACTGAAGGTTGATGGGTTGGTGAACTCCAGTGACATGCCATTGGAAACAAGGTGCCAAGCTTTTAACTGTGTAATTAGCCACTGGAACAGATTACGGAAAGAAGTGGTGGATTCTCCAACACTTCAAGTTTTTCTATCAAGAGTGGATGTCTCCCTAAAAGATATGCTGTAATGCCTCCAGAAAATTGGTCTTCATGCAGGGAGAGATTCTTTGGCCTGTGTTATGCAAGCAAGTAGCCTAGAAGACCAGAGTGGTTCCTTCTGTCCTTAAAATCTAAGAATGAATCCGTGAATCTATGAAATCTAGCGTACTATCTCCAGTCACAGGGGGAAAAGATCATTAGAAATTCAGACTAATATTGGAAAAAATGATTGAAGAGGAACACTGAAAGAAATGGAAGACAGAAGACACCAGGATGGACGTCACACAAAACAAAGAAAAGAAGACAGAGGGAGACAGCAGGCCAGATTAATCAAAGAAGAAATGTAAAGCTACATTTTTCTGTTTACTTATCTCCTTTCAAACTGACATAAATAATTCTAGTGATAATTGCAGGACGTTGGACTTCTAGAGAAGTTGCTGTTTCATAACTGCCAGACTGCAGCGGCATCTCCAGTGTTGCCGGCTCCTTACAACCAGAGACGTTATCAGGAATTTTACTAGAACTGTTTGGTACATTTTTAAAATAGCTAAATAATGAATAGCAGGAGAGTCATTTATTGGCACACTAAGCAGGGAAATGGCAAGCTGGCCCAGAAAGGGGAAGAGAGGACAAGATAAAAGGAAGATTTTTTCTTCTCCTTAATATGCATCCCATTAATAGTGTACTCCCATCATGAACATTTAGTAACTTAATGGCCTGTTTAAATCTGTCCCACATTCTGTTCATACCATTGTCTCCAAGCTCATTCAGAAGTCCCCTTGGGTGTTCAGACAACCCAATTGCTTAATAGACTGAACATTCCAAACCTTCTATAAGAAATAATATCCATCCAGCTGTACAGAGTAAGGTTACCTTGTCACCAATGACTTCTTGGGACAGCCGATGATTCCCTCTGCTCTGCTAGTCTTTGGCTCTCAGACACAGCAAGGTAAGCCCCACAGGCCAGGCTTATCCCTGGTATAACTCCACTGAAGGCAATGGAGCTTGGCCCTGGGTTATTAAGGGCCAGACTTCCAAAAGAGCTCAGCATGAACACTTCGGAAAATCCAGGCTTTCTTGAGGTGCCTACATGGGACCTGGCCTCTTTTGAACATTTGGTTTTAAGAACTTTTTCATCTCCGCGTTCCTCCATGCATCCAAGAAAATAAAATACATTCAAAACCCTGTGCCCATATTCAGTTCTTACTTTTCTCTTACCCTCAGGGGCATAAATGCCACTAAGATCTTCTTCTTATGCACAACAAATCTATATTGGGGCCAGTCCTCAGCTTCAGCAGGACTTCTGCCTGAGTAAGGGACAGAGAAAAGACTTCAGTATTGGGCCTTTATTCTTCAGCTTACATTACATCAATGCCTCAATAGAAGACCACCTGGAGAAAATTGATTGTCTTTAGCAGAGGAAACCAAGGAGACAGCTCGGGTTCTCTCCCAGATGAGTCATGGGTTTTGAGGAGAATGAGGTGGTTAATTAAATGACTTCATGGTCCTGGGGAATGGGGGTGGAGGGGAGAAGGGCTCTCCCAAGGGTAGGTGTTCTTTGTAGAGGGTTTTGGAGTCTTGGGCAGAGTGGAAATTCTCTTTGTGTCTTGAACTGAGATGTGGAGATGCTCTCAGGGGAGGGTTCTTCATGTATCACATTGGGAGGAAGCTGCTTTTCTGGGGAGATTGCAGCGTTGCCAACTTGGGAGGAGGGGGTCTGCTCTTGCTTGGGGACTCAGTAACTCCCGTTGGGGAGGGAATGTTCCTGGGTAGGGGGAAAGGATTGGGCCCCTACAGACACCCTCTATCTGGAACTTACATGCCAAAGTCATAGGTGCATTAGAAGTACCTTGGCTACATCCTACTGTGTCCGGTGGATGCGCAGGGCCAGCCAGCTTCCACTTTCTTGAATGCTTTGCTGCCACTGAGCCTGGCTGAGCAGCTCACCCCAGGGGTGTCTCAGCTGTGTTGGTTCATGTACATTACATCCAATGGCCCAAATTAAGGCAGGTCTGCCGGGGGTTCATCAACGAGAGCTTCTTCTGCGCCAGCGCTCCCACGTAGCAGGCAGCCATGAATTAGCTGCAAGAGCTGGGAGCACAGAGAAGGGAGGGTCACCAACCCAGAGCTTGCCGGGCCGCACTGCTGGAAGCGCCAAAGTCACAAGACTGATCATCACTGAAATCCAGATCCCCCTGCAGGCATTACATCTCAGGCATAAGGGCTCCCTGCACACTGCTCCAGCAGCCAGGTCTCTCCCCCGCCCCCCTCCTCTCCCATAGGGCTCCACTGGCTCCTGTGGCCACTATTCGGCTCTAAATGTTGTTTGGCGTGTTTGGCCATCTGAGCAACCTGACTGGCTGAGCCACCAAGAATTTCCCAGTGAGTTCACTGCTGATGGTATGAACTGAATGTTGTCAAGTGGATCCAAATAATAACCACCCATCAGGGTGTTACCCAACCAGAGAAAATTGCCTGTCTCAAACGCAGAGTAGGGAAAGGGTGTCAGGCTGGCAGCCTCTTGCTCAAGTGAGAGGATTTCTAAAGAGCCTGGCATAATACATGGAGTGCTACTGGGGTGTGTCGGCTGTCTGAGCTGGTAGGAAAGTTACTGACTCACCTGTCAGACGCAGCTCAGCTTCAGAAAATTCCCAGCGAGGTCACTCCCCTTGCCAGGCAGGAAACGCTCGAGACCAATTCAATACATTTATAAATGAAAATAGATAAGCTGGATGAGTAAGTGATGCAATACAAATAAAGTCACGCTCAGCAACCATGGGGCCACGGCAAGGAAAGTATCATTTGTTCCTGCCAGCCCCCTGGACAGCAAGTTGGTTCTGGAGACACTGACTAGACAGCGGCAACTATCAGCGGGAAGTGGGAGAAAGGAGACTGGCTTGCCAGTAAGCTTCCTGCAAAGGCAGCCTAGGGCAGGACTGAATCAGCTGGAAGCTAGCAGACATCACCCTCAGCCCCAGGACTTGTGGGAACCTCCCATCGTTCCTGAGCCCCACATGGAGAATGACATGTACACAGATGAGACGCCTGACAATGTGCTAACAGAAGATTAGATGGACACATCTGCCACCTGCCCTGAGTGAGAGAGACAAGCCTGATATGGGTCATTATATTGGACAGGCACTTGCCATTGTGCACACGGCCAATAGCAGACACCCATAGATTCCAGTCAGGGTCGTCTCCTTCAGAGCCACATGGAGGTGGCAGAGCCACTCCCTAGGCAACTCTAGGCTGTCCTGGGGATCTGTATATGCCCATCTTCTTGAGAAATGGGGACCAGAGTCCTGGATTTCCCTGGGAACTTTTGGCCACAAGGTGTATCCCATGCACTAGCAATGTGTTTTGCCTGTGAGGGAGGGGTCTGACTGTTGCATTGTTCACAAGTGCGCACACGCACACACAACCCCTGAGTGGTGTTGTACTCTCAGAGGCAGGACCAGCTTCCTGGAGAGTCAAAACCAGTGGCAGAATGTAGTGTCAAGTTGTAAGGAGCATTCACGAAGCAAACTGGCTCATGTTTGATTGCTATGAAATGCTCTTACTCAGGGCCGGTGCAAGGAAGTTTCGTGCCCTAGGCGAAACTTCCACCTTGCACCCTCCCCGTCCCCGAGCCCTGTGGCAGCTCCCTCCCCCCCCACACACCATGGGGCACCCCCCCCCCACATGGCAGCTCCCCCGCTCTGCCCTGAGGCACCCCCCCTGCGGCAAGTCCCCCGCCGGGGAGCCATGTGGCAGCTCCCCACCCCAGCTCACCTCTGCTCCACCTCCTCCCCAAGCCCTGCGGCAGCTCCCCACCCTCCCCTCTGCCCTGAGGCACCTCCCCCGTGGCAGTTCCTCACCCCCCCTCCACCCTGATGCGCCCTCCTGTGGCAGCTCCCCCCCCCCGGCCCAGGGAGCCGTGCGGCAGCTCCCCACCCCAGCTCACCCCTGCTCCGCCTCCTCCCCAAGCACGCTGTGGCTGCTTCACTTCTCCCGCCTCTCAGGCTTGCGGCGCCTAAGCTGATTGGTGCTGCAAGCCTGGGAGGCGGGAGAAGTGAAGCAGCCACGGCGTGCTCGGGGAGGAGGCAGAGCAGGGGTGAGCTGGGGCAGGGAGTTCCCCTGCGTGCCGGCCCCCCCCTTACTTGCTGCAGGTGGCCCTCCCCACACTCCCCTGCCCCAGCTCCCTCCGCCTAAATGCCGGCGGCAACTGGGGCGGCCGAAGATCTGGCCACCACGGTCGCCGCCGAAGAAACTGCCGTCCCCCAAATCCTAGCACCCTAGGCGACTGCCTAGGTCGCCTAATAGGTTGCACCGGCCCTGCTCTTACTCATAACACAGGGGGAGAAAATGAAGGCCTGGAGCTCAGACCTTGGGATAGACACAGTGAATCTGTCCCCTGGGAGGAAGACGGGCAGAATAGTGGAGAGAGTGACCATGTCATAACTAGAACAGGAGTACTTGTGGCACCTTAGAGACTAACAAATTTGTTTGAGCATAAGCTTTCGTGGGCTACAGCCCATTTCATCGGATGCATAGAATGGAATATATAGTACATTGGCCAAACCGGACAGTCACTATGCAAAAGAATAAATGAATAAATGGACACAAATCTGACATCAGGAATCATAACATTCAAAAACCAGTAGGAGAACACTTCAACCTCTCTGGTCACTCAGTAGCACACTTAAAGGTGGCAATTTTGTAACAGAAAAGCTTCAAAAACGGATTCCAATGAGAAACTGCTGAACTTGAATTTATATACAAACTAGATACCATTAATTTAGGCTTGAATAGAGACTGGGAATGGCTGAGTCATTACACAGATTGAATCTATTTCCCCATGTTAAGTATCCTCACACCTCTTGTCAACTGTCTGAAATGGGACATCCTGATTATCACTACAAAAGTTGTTTTTCTCCTTCTGATTATAGCTCATCTTAATTAATTAGCCTTTTAGAGTTGATATGGCTACTTGCACCTTTTCATGTTCTGTATGTATATATATATCTCCTTACTATATGTTCCATTCTATGCATCTGAAGAAGTGAGCTGTAGCCCACGAAAGCTTATGCTCAGATAAATTTGTTAGTCTTTAAGGTGCCACAAGTTCTCCTGTTCTTTTTGCGAATACAGACTAACATGGCTGCTACTCTGAAACATGTCACAACTGCTGCTCAAGATGCTTCGCTCTGGAATATGTCCTCCCACTTAGCATACACTCCCCACAGCCCCAGGAATAAGACAACAGGCCGGGGGATGGGAGGAGCCCAAAACAATAGCCCTGAGCCCACTGAAAATGGAAATCAGGCAAGAAAAATCCAGATCATCTGTATGTCACACCTGATTCCATCATTCCGAAAGAACTGACACAGATTAACGAGCATGTACACGAGCCATGATTAGTAAGATTTGTCTGTTGTATTAGGTAGTAGGTTATAAGTCATCAGAAGTCAGGGAAAAGAGATAGGCTTGATATGGGATTTAAATAGAAGGGCAGGCAAATAGGTAAAGTGTGGCAATCGGGGCATTCCAGATGATGAGGAAAGCGTGGGAAAAAGACATACCACCAGATATGGAAGATCAGGGAACATTAACGGCATGTCATAGAGCTGCATTTGACTTGCTGCAAAAAATAATCATCATCATCATAATAAAAACACTTTTTTTTTCATTTTCATCTATTTGGTTTTTGCAGAATTTCAGGTTTTCAAAAAAACCAAACCTAACATTTTTAGTTTTCAACTACTGAGAGCTGGAAAAAAAATGGTTTTAAAGATTTTTGATGAAAATCCAAAACATTCCTTATGAAAACTGATGTTTTTGGTTTAGCCAAAAAGCCATTTTTCCCCTCAAAAAAATAGTTTGAATGAAAAATATTCAGTCAGCTCTAATATTTAATTAATCTAGGACACTGGCTAGAAATGAGAGAGAGATGAGGCTGGAGAAGGGCAGATAGGGAAAAGCAATCCACAGACAGCAAAATGCCCCAAATTCCTGTGCACTCTGACACCTGACCAAGAAGGTGTCCAGGTTGGATCCTATCAATTGCAACACTGCAGAGGAGATGAACCAATAAGGAGAGGTGCTTGGGGTTGGATGGACCATGCAGAAAGGCAGCTTCAGCTCTGTGGAAGAGTTGGAAGTGCGACAAGACATGATCAAGGAATTGTTTTGACGGAAGTGGTTCAAGGGAGTGAAGGAAAACAAGAACCGGATTTGTAGAAATGAGATGGTATAGAAACACCAGAGAAAAGTGAGGAAGGGAGAGAAAGAGAAAACATAAAACTGACAAGAATGAGCTGCAAAGTATTCAAACAGCAAAGCAAAAAGAGAAAGGGAAAGAATAAGGAAATGGGAGAGAGAGAGAGAGAACAACTCTGAACACTCTGAGGCCTGATTGTGGTGTAAGTCAGTTCTGCTGATTTTAACTGAGTGATGCCAACTTTCACCATTGGGGAAGGGGCTCATTGGTTCCAATGGAGCTAGACCAGTTTACACCAGCTGGGGATCTGGTCTCCAACCTCTGTGCCAACTAACTTCCCCTCTATTTGTAAGCCCCTCACTCTTACACTTTCTGAGATGCTGGTGCAAACCTTGACTCCTGTCTATAATGAGAGGTGCTGTCAGAAAAGAGAGGAAGCTCTCAGTCTGTTGAGTCATTGCTGGGGAATGCAGGCCAAATAAACAGAGAATGCTCTTGACAGCTGAAGAGGAGAAATTGCAACAGAGCTATTAAACTAAACTTTTGAAGGCAAGTGAAATACAACTTCTCAGAGAACGGCCACCAAAATGCCAATGCAATAGCCACTTCAAGAAGAAGTAGAAGGTTCCTCAATATCATTCTTCATATTCTGATAGCCCTAGAGGTCCCAGCTGAGTTCAGGGCCCCATACAAATACATGTGTGACAGCCCCTCTCCTGGAGAGCTTACAGTCTAAACGGACAAAGAATTTTCTCCATTTTACAGATGGGGAACAGAGGCCCAGGGGGATTAAGTGAATCACCCAGACCCACACAGTGAGACTGTGGCAGGGACAGGAACCAAACCCCGAACTCCTGAGTCCTTTCCATCACATTTGAAACCCCACTCACTGGTCTTTTCTATCATGATAGACAGTGCTCTTGAATCACAATGTGGGACTCTTGACCCAAATGACACTGAGCACTTGAACCCAGCTGGACCCCAATTGAAGGAGAGGGGCATGTGTGGGGGGCCAATCCAAAGGCAAGGGGCTCCAGTGAGACAGACCGAGAGCGAAAGAGACGATCAGTGCAGAAATAAAGCAGAGATGGTGGAGGAAAATTCCATGACCTTGAAATAAATGACGGAATAAGAGATAAAGACCAACTGGTTACTCTCCAAAGATGCCCTCTGAGAAAGGGGACGTTGGCCCTTTCTAGTTCTCTCTCCCTCCCCGCTGCCCTTCAGCCTTGCTGCCGAGGCAGCCTTATCAGTAAAGCATGAAAAGCATTTCTCACCTGAGGAATCTTCCTCCTGGAGAGATTAGCCAGCCTAGTTCCCCTCTGGACAGAGGGAACTGCAGCCATCTCTGGAATGCAAGACTGCCTCTCCCCTCTTGGCACCGGGTGGCTGAAATTCCTGCTGTCTCTCCGATGAATGGACTGGAGCACATTGCACACCATGCTGGTGCCTTCCTGCTGCACATCCTTCATCTGCCTGGCACTGTCTGGTGAAAGGGGTTGGTGCAGTGTATCTTGGGTGTGTAATGACACCATACATGAGGGATGGGAGAGGCCAGTGGATCTTGACACAGCCGTCTGAGGTCAGTAAATGAGACTCCACCATGGGGTTTCCTGAGACTGTGCCAAGCGAAATGTGTTTGCTGTGAAGTCTGTGTTGGTATCAAACAAGGAGAGTAGAATCCCCCAGTCCCCTGAATCCTAAGGAATATTAATAGCTAATACGAATACTATCCTGACAGTAGGAAACACTGCCCATCACTGTGGTATCTGGATGCCTTTTTCTTAAATATGTACTCTTCTCCTGGGACAGCCACAGCTTAATGCCAGCTGGGATTTGGGGCCTCTAACTGTCCTCCCTATGGGAGATTCATAGAGTTTAAGGGACCATTAGCTCATCCAGTCTGATCTCTTGTCTAGCACAGGCCATCACATTTCACTCAGTTACTCCTGCATTAGCTCTATCACGTCTGCTTGGCTAAAGCATCTCTTCCAGAAAGGCCTCCAGTCTTGATCAGAAGCCACCAAGAGATGGAGAATCCACCACTTCCCTTGGTAGTTTCTTCTACTGGTTACTCACCCTCACTATTCAAAAATGTGTGCCTTGCTTCTGAATGTGTCTGGCTTTAACTTTTAACCACTGGGTCTGGGTCTGGATCTGGGTCTGCCTTTCTCTGCTGGAGTACAGAGCCCTTTGCCATCTGGAATTTTCTCTCTGTGAAGGTACTTCAGGAGGTGATTTGATTACAGGGTGGATCTTTTTGGTAAGCTGAACAGAGTTTGTTAAGTGTCTCACTGCAAGGCATCTTATCAAGCCCTTGACTCCTTTTGGTGAATTGTCACAGCTTGCCAGGAGCAAGGGGTTATGTCCTGGCTCATCCTGTAACTGTTAATTGAAAGTCAGCCCCAAATGGCTTTTAACTCCACAACAAACAGGCAGTTTGTTCCTTACTTTAACTGAAGGTGCAGTCAGTTTGTCAAGCCCAGGCTGAGGAGTATTGGTCAAGAACAGAGAGCTCCCTCCCCTAGTCCAGCTTCTCCAGCCGTCATCCTCAGAAGAAGCAAGTAAGCCTTCTTATCCCACCTGGTGGGTCCTGATTGGCTATTGCCTCCTCCAGGCCTTTTTAGCCACTGAAGGACCAAGTCTTGTTTGTTCAACCAGTGCCAGAGCCAGAGTGGCCTCTCTAGGCTGTTTTCAGAGGACTAAACTCCTTGCCCCTCTTTGCCAGGTAATACTTTTCCTTCGAATGAGTGTGTCAGGGCGGTGATGCTTCCAGCAAGGGGCAGAGAAGGCCAGTTAAACCCTATCACGTGACTTTTCTGTACACCTTCTCCAGTCTAGGTTTGACCCTTGCAATAATGTGGGGAGGATACCCCAAAGGTTCATAGACGGTTGGATTCCAGGGAAATTAAAAGAGAAAGTGTTCAATGTGCTTAGTAACTGGGGTAACAATAAAACGAGGAATCCTGGAACCTCTCTGAACATATCCAGAATCAAACCTTTTCATTACATCCATAACATCTGAGAGTCAAGTGTATGATGTTACCATGACCCCAGTACTCTACTCCCAGAGTTCAACTGCGTCAGAGTGGTCCAGAGAGGAGGCCTGGCCAGTCTCCTCATTGACAATGGATGCCAGCTTTCCTCAGTAGATTTCATCAGCCAAAGGGCTGGTGGGTCAAACTCCAGAATCTCACTGAGCAGCATTGGCTGGACTCCTCATTTGTCCTCTCCAGAAATGGGTCTGTATCTACAGATGCTGAAAGCTTGTTCTGAAACCAAGTAACTTCTCACAGAGGGGAAATACTTGACTCTCTTACTGATGGCAGATGCATAGATGGTGAGGCCAGATGGGAGTATTATGATCATCTAGTCCAGGGGTGGGCAACCTATGGCACACATGCCAAAGGCGGCACAGGAGCTGATTTTCAGTGGCACTCACACTGCCCGGGTCCTGGCCGCTGGTCCAGGGCGGGGGGGGGGGGGTGTTCTGCATTTTAATTTAATTTTAAATGAAGCTCTTAAACATTTTAAAAACCTTATTTACTTTACATACAACAATAGTTTAGTTATATATTAGAGACATAGAAAGAGACCTTCTAAAAACATTAAAATGTATTACCGGCACACGAAACCTTAAATTAATTACAGTGAATAAATGAAGACTCAGCACAGCACTTCTGAAAGGTTGCCGACCCCTGATCTAGTCTGACCTGCTGTGCGACACAAGCCGTAGATGTCTCTCAGGGATTCCTACCCATCCTCCCCTGCTATGTAAGTGACAGTGTCTAGCCCCAAAGCTTGTGGCTGAGCTACAGCATATCATCCCATCTCTACTGAGCTCTGGATTTATGGCTGCCTGACAGGGGGCATGCTGACACTCCAGCCGGAGAGTGGATTTCACAAGCCAAATCTGCACAACGCTTTTGGACCCTCGGTGAAATTTTGAAAGCTTGAAAACCTTCATGGAATGAAGGGCTGAAAAACGGGGTGTGAAATTTCACTTCCACTTGTTTGTTAATCTACCCAGCGTTTGGAGCACAGAGTGGCATTCAGATTGATTGGCGCGCCCCTCCTTCACCACTCGGGGGAGCTGTCTCCAACACAGGGTGGAGCCAGACACTGGGGCAAACAACAAATCTTTGTACCATGAAACTGACAAGCAGACGAGACTGAAGTAACTGCAGAAAAGGGGGCAAAGAGCAGCCATATTCTCTCCTCTAAGCCAGGTCCCAGAGCCTGGCACCCTGCTGGGAAATGGCTTGCAGCAGTGACTGGGCATATGTGAAGGAAGAATTGCTGCTGGGACCACAAATCAATACGTTGCTAGTATGTGAGACGAGTGGTATGCCCGGAATGCAACAAAACCCTTCCCAGGCAGTGGCCTGGAGTTTACGAGCGGGGCGGGGAGAAGCAGGCCGGCTGCTGTGCCCACTGCCAGGCATGCACCAGGCTGCGTGCATACCGGCTGCCCTCAGCTACCCCTGTGCCGGGCGCAGTGCACTGCTGTTTATTTAATCCAGGGTGGATGGCTTTGGGATTGAGGCCAGATTCTCAGAGGTATTTAGGCACCTAACTGCCATGGATTGGGAGGATCTGGGCTTCAGTTCCTCTTGCCCTTGGGAACACATTGTGCTCCCTCTGAGAGCTGAGCAGCGAACCTTCTCCCCGCCCCACTCCTAAAGCTGCCACACCACCTGCTGTGCTGAAGAAAGGCAGAGGGGCTCTGGCTGGCCATCACACTGCACCTGTATACAGACTGAGGTAAAATCCCTGACTCACTCAAGGCACTGGCAAAATGTCCATTGGTTTCATCAGGGTCAGAATTTTACCCCAGAACTCTAAAATCTAGGTGTGTTAAATGCTGTGCGGGAGGGAGGCTGCTATCTTCACAGTAGCCCAGAACAGAGCACTCTACTCGCAGCAGTTAGTGCATTTCAGTGTAGTTGTTTTGGGAACCCTGGGAGAGCGTGAAGGTACAGCCAGGACAGGCTGTGGAGTTGCCTAGAGCAGCCTCTCATTTCATTTGATCAATTGCTTTTTTGTTTTTCATATTAAATTCATGTGTTTCAATGCCTAGAATATACTGATGAAGTTTACTGTTCAGGTGTCATGCAGACCCAGTTTGAGGCACCCTAACCCAGTTTTATTGAACCATTTCAAAACCCACTTGGCTACTGGAGGACAAGAGCTGAGAAGAAATACAGAGTAACGTGGCTATTACCATCAAAATGGCAGGGAAGTAAGGCAGCCCAAAGGCGAGGACATGGTCTCCATCACACCCACCTAAGTTGCCAGTTTAGGCAATGTTTTCTCAGCCGAGTACGAACAATAATATAATTATTAGTACCCTGGTATCATGCTTTTTGTCCATAGATCTCAAAGCACTTTAGTAAGGCAATACACATCATTATCCCCATTTTACACATGGGGAAACTGAAACACCCAGCAATCAAGTGACGCAGCTGTGAGCAGAAGCCAAGTCTCTTGAGAACCCATCCCAATTCATGGAGTATGAGGAACACACTTTATCATCATTTATATTACAGTAGCACCTGCCACTGAGGTTAGGGCCCCATTTTGCTAGGCACTGTACAAGCATGTTGTGAGAGTCCCCGCTCTAAAGAGCAAGACAAAGGAAGGGTGGTAGGGGAACAGACCTGCCCACGGTCACCCCACAGATCAGTAGCAGAGCCAAGAGTAGAACACAAGTTCATTGATACTTAGCCCAGCACCCTAACTGCTAGGCCACACTGCCTCTCAAATCCATCTCCTGCTATAGCACATAACCCCCTCCCTTGACTTATCATCATCAGAAATGGGACTGTACCACTATGAATGTGGCCATCTCCCAGCCCCCTTCCCACCTGAGATTGATTGGTGAGCTCCCTCCCTGTAGGCACCCATCCTCACCTCTAGGGCACCCCTTCATGCCTGGACATAGCATTGCAGGCGACTTCGCTTCTTGCTCCACCATGGCCAATACCTTAACCCTGCAATGGCAAGTCCCAGCTGGCATCCTCTCCAGCTCGACCTCCGGCCAACTCACTCCACACTTCAGGCCCCTGATGGGGTGACAAAAGGCACAACTGAAAGTCCAAATCGAATGTCCCACTCTGCATTGACTGATGTCCTTTGCTTCCTGGCCACTGTAGATCTTCACTCAGCTTGGTTCTTCCTCAGCAGGATTCCACTACTGCTTCCCTTCACCACAGACTCCAGCTGCTTGCCTCTGGAGAGCTCCCTGCTCCTTGTAGGCCCTGGCTCAGGGCTCCCACAGGCATTTACTGTGTTCCCTGTGGGTGACTTAGTCCCTGGAAAAATCATGGAGCAGGTCCTCAAGGAATCCATTTTGAAGCACTTGGAGGAGAGGAAGGTAATCAGGAATAGTCAACATGGATTCACATGCCTGATCAAACTGATTGCCTTCTATGATGAGATAATTGGCTCTGTGGATATCGGGAAAGCGGTGGACATGATATAGCTTGACTTTAGCAAAGCTTTTGATACGGTCTCCCACAGTATTCTTGCCAGCAAGTTAAAAAGTATGGATTGGATGAAAGGCCTATAAGGTGGATAGAAAGCTGGCTAGATCATCAGGTTCAACAGGTAGTGATCAACGGCTCCATGTCTAGTTGGGAGCCAGTATCAAGCAGAATGCCCCAGGGGTCTGTCCTGTGGGCAGTTTTGTTCAACATCTTCATTAATGATCTGGATGATGGGATGGATTGCACCCTCAGCAAGTTTGCGGATGACACTAAGCTGGGAGGAGAGGTAGATACTTTGGAGGGTAGCGATAGGGTCCAGACTGGCCTAGACAAATTAGAGGATTGTGCCAAAAGAAATCTGATGAGGCTCAATAAGTTCCTGCACTTAGGAAGGAAGAATCTCATGCACTGCTACAGGCTGGGGTCCGACTGGCTAAGTGGCAGTTCTGCAGAAAAGGACCTGGGAATTACAGTGGACGGGAAGCTGGATATGAGTCAGCAGTGTGCCCTTGTTGCCAAGAAGGCTAATGGCTTATTGGGCTGCATTAGTAGGAGCATTGCCAGCAGATCAAGGGAAGTGATTATTCCCCCCCATTTGGCACTGGTGAGGCCACATCTGAAGTATTATGTCCAGTTTTGGGCTTCCCACTACAGAAAGGATGTGGACAAATTGGAGAGAGTCCAGTGAAGAGCAACAAAAATGATTAGGGGGCTGGGACACATGACTTATGAGGAGAGGTTGAGGGAATTGGGCTTATTTAGTCTGCAGAAGAGAAGAGTGAGGGAGGACTTGATAGCTGCTTTCAACTACCTGAAAGGGGGTTCCAAAGAGGATGGATCTAGACTGTTCTCAGTGGTAGAAGATGACAGAACAAGGAGTAATGGTCTCAAGTTGCAGAGGGGGAGGTTTAGGTTGGACATTAGGAAAAACTTTTTCACTAGTAGGGTGGTGAAGAACTGGAATGGGTTACCTAGGGAGGTGGTGGGATCTCCTTCCTTAGAGGTTTTTAAGGTCAGGCTTGACAAAGCCCTGGCTGGGATGATTTAGTTGGGTTTGGTCCTGCTTTGAGCAGGAGGTTGGACTAGATGACCTCCTGAGGTCCCTTCCAATCCTGAGATTCTATGATTCTATGACTCGGCCTGGCTTCCCTAGGCTCTTACCAGAGGAGCCTCCCCCTGTTCCTCACTCCAGGGCCTTGCCCCACATACTCTGGTCCCTGCTCTAGGCAGTGCTCACGCTGCTTCCCCACCACAGCTGGGGGCAGTCTAATTAAGCCCCATTAGACACAGCTGAAGTCACTAATTAGTAGGGCTGTCGATTAATCACAGTTAACTCACGCGATTAACTCAGAAAAATTAATCATGATTTAAAAAATTAATCTTTTTTAATCATTAATTAAGTAGGTTTTACATTGTTTTATTTTTGAATGCGATTATTTTTTGTACATAATTCTACATGTGTAAGTTCAGCTTTCATGATAAAGAGACTGCACTGGAGTACTTGTATTAGGTGAACTGAAAAATAGTATTTCTTTTGTTTTTTACAGTGCAAATATTTTTAATAAAAATAAATATAAAGCGAGCACTGTACACTTTGTATTCTGTGTTGTAATTGAAATCAATACATTTAAAAATGTAGAAAACATCCAAAAATATTTAAATAAATGGTATTCTGTTATTGTTTAATCACATGATTAATTGCGATGAATTTTTTTAAATTACTTGACAGCCCTACTAATTAGCCCTTACATTGCCAGCTCATCAGTGAGCTGCCAAGTCATGGTTGGGGTTAGGTGGGGTTGATCCTGCTTTGAGCAGGGGGTTGGACTAGATGACCTCCTGAGGTCCCTTCCAGCCCTGACATTCTATGATTCTATGGACCAGACTGAGCCCAGCATACCTCAAAGGTCCAGCCAGCCCGCGATGCTCCCCTGCGAGTTTTCTCCCAAGGTGGGGTGTGCGCCTAAACGTTCATGAGAGGAGTCTTAACAGAAGTCCATGCATGGAAATCCTGTGTTTGGGAAAGGGGAAAGACTTTAATTATTGAATTATCCATGGCGTCCTCTGTTTGGCAGTCATGGACTCAACAAGCAAGTCTGCCGCAGCAGAAAATGCAAGACAAATCAAAATTCCTGTGCTCTGCTTTGGAAACATGTCCTCACGTCTCTGGCTGTGTCTATAGCTTTTCTGTAAATAGAGGCACATCTCTGAGCTGTGTGAAGTCTGTCTGCAGTCACTATATCTGGACGCACAAGGCATGGGCATGTTGCTTTTATTTTTGTGGCTCCTCTTCGGGATTCATTGCCCCAGAAACATTACTGGATTAATGCTTACCACAGCTGGGCAAGAAAGGGTCTTACCATCCTGTAAGGGTATTTGAGATTTTGACAAAAATTCTTGTGCTGAATCGGGACAAAAAGGCAAAATCTCAAAAAATTTCCTGAATTGTGAAAATGAAAAAGTTTCAGTCCAGGGCAATCGAAATGCTGAGTTTCAATAATTTGGAAATGTTTCCTTTTGATTTTGACCTTTTCATATTTTAAAACTCTTTTTTTTGCATAAAATTTAAAAACAAAAGAGTTTGAGCCCAAAATAGCAAAAAATTTTGTTCTGAACAGGACATTGGGACATTGGGATGTTTTTGAGTCGGGAAATTCTTCCAAGCTGACCCTGTCCAGCAAACAGTTTCTGTTTTGATATCGTGTCATCTTTTAGTGGACATTTTTTTTTGTCAAAAAGTTCCTGACCACCTCTAATGCTCACAACTCCCCTCTGGAGCAGGGAATATCATATGGTGCTTCTTGCTACCTGTTAGCTAAACAGAAAGTAAAAACAAGAAACCTTTGCTCTTCATCTGGCAGAGAGAGAAAGGAACAGACCCATGCAGACAAGAAGGCATTTTCCTACTCTTTCTTGGTTTCTGATTGGCGGCTTCATCCTGCTTCAACCTGTCCATCCAAATATCTTTTCCAATCAGCTCTGTCCCAGCTGAAGGACGGCAGATAGCGGCCCCTTTTAAGGTCCTTTGCAGTCTACATAGGACAGGTCTATACCACCTTTAATCAAACTGAATCTGAAGACCATGTGGCAGCCCTACAAATGTCTTGTATAGGGATGTGGGCCACGAAGACAGCTGACAAGGCCTGTGCCCGGGTCGAGTGTACCCTCACAATGGGCAGCGGGGGGACACCCGCCAGCTCATAACAGGACCGGATGCACGAAGTGATCCAATTAGAAAGCTGTTGTGTGGAAATCGGCTGGCCCCTCATGCGCTTGGCTGAGGCGACGAACAGTTGCGAGGACTTTCTGAACGGCTTGGTCCACTCGAGGTAGAAAACCAGGGCCCGCCGCACATCGAGCGTGTGGATACGGCACTCCTCACTGGCCGCATGAGGCTTGGGGCAGACAACTGGTAGAAAAATGTCCTGACCCATGTGGTAGGCAGAGACCACTTTCGGGAGGAACGTGGGGTGTGAGTGGAGCTGGACCTTGTCCTTATGAAAAACCGTGTACGGCGGCTCGGAGGTCAGGACCCTGAGCTCTGAGACCCACCTGGCTGACGTGATAGCAACCAAGAAGGCCACCTTCCATGAGAGGTGAGACCAGGAGCACATGGCCAACGGTTCAAACAGGGGCCCCGTAAGTTGAGCAAGCACCAGGTTCAGGTCCCACAATGAGACATGGGGCTTAGAATAGAGACGGTCCAAACCCTTAAGGAACCGGCCGGTCATAGCATGAGAAAACACCGTGTGTCCTTGCACCGGGGGATGGAAGGCCGAAATGGCCACCAGGTGCACCCTGACTGATGAGGGCGCCAGGCCCTGGGCTCTCAGTTGGAGGCGGTAATCAAGGATAAGTTGGATGGGGGCGGCCGCAGGGGAAACATCCCTGGTCCGCCGCCCACCTAGAAAAATGAAACCACTTTGACAAATAGGAGCGGTGAGTGGAGGGCCGTCTACTTTCGAGGCGGACTCGCTGAATTTGTTCCGAGTATGTCCTTTCCTCGCTACCTAGCCACTGAGCAGCCATGCCGTGAGGTGAAGAGCTGCTAGGTTGGGATGGAGGAGGTGGCCTTGGTCCTGAGAGAGCAGGTCCAGGCAGAGTGGCAACGGCCACGGCAGAGCCACCGCCAGGCCTGAGAGGGTCCCGTACCAATGTTGCCTGGGCCATGCTGGGGCTATGAGAAGGACCTGGGCGTTGTCTGTCTTTATCTTTTCCAGGACCCTGCTGATTAGAGGGAATGGGGGAAAGCTGTAGAGAAGCTGGCCCGACCAGGACAAGAGAAAGGGATCGGAGATAGCGCCCCTCCCCAGACCCTCCTGGAGCAGAGTCAGGGGCATTGCCAGTTCTGCCGGGTTGTGAATAGGTCCACCTGGGGAGTTCCCCACCTCTGGAAGAGCTGGTGGGCCACTTCTGGGTGGAGAGACCACTTGCGTTGAGAGGAAAAATCCCTGCTCAAGCGATCCGCCCTAACATTCTGGGCACCCGGCAGGTGAAAGGCCTTCAGGTGGATGTCGTGGGCTACACAAAAGTTCCACAGGCTGAGGGCTTCATGGCAGAGGGCAGAGGATCGGGCCCTGCCTTGCCTGTTGATATAGAACATTGAGGCCGTGTTGTCCGTGAGGACCCTGACTACCTTGCCCTCCACGTGCGAGCAGAAGGCCATACACACCACTCGCACCACCCTGACTTCCTTGATGTTTATATGAAGAGTCAGGTCTTGCAGAGACCACAGGCCATGGGTCTGAAAATTCCCCACATGGGCCCCTCAACCCAGGTGTGATGCATCGGACACCAGCTCCACTGATGGGGTCCTGTCCCTGAATGGGACTCCTTGGAGCATATTGCTTGGGACAGACCACCACTGCAGGGAGGTGATCACAGCGTTTGGCACAGTTAGGACCATGTCCATCCGGTTCGTGGCCTGGGAGAATTTCAAGACCAGCCAGAGCTGGAGGGGCCTCATCCTAAGCCTGGCATGGCAGACCACATACGTGCATGTCGACATATGACCCAACAGCCTCAAGCAAGTCCTGGCTGTCGTTGCCGGGAACCTTGCAACTGAGTCGATGAGCCCTTTCAGGGTCTCGAACCTGTCTGGGCTGAGAGAGGCCCTGGCCGACGTTGCATCCAGGAGCGCCCCGATAAACTCTATGCATTGGACCGGGACTAACGTGGACTTGGTGTTGTTTACCAACAGGCCCAGGGCGGTGCACATGGACAGGAGGAGCGTAACGTGATCCCTCATCTGCGACCAGGAGGTGCCCTTGACCAGCCAGTCGTCCAGATAGGGGAATATCTGGACCCCCCGGTGCCTAAGGTAGGCCGCTACCACCCGCATGAATTTTGTAAAGACCCTGGGGACAGTGGACAGACCAAATGAGAGGACCATGAATTGGTAGTGATTCTGTCCCACCACGAAATGGAGGAAGCGCCTGTGCCCCTTGAATATGTGGATGTGGAAGTACATGTCCTGTAGAATGAGAGCAGAATACCAGTCCCTGGGATCCAGGGAGGGAATGATGGAGGCCAAAGAAACCATGTGGAACTTGAGTTTCACCAAGTACTAGTTCAGGCCTCGCAGGTCCATGATGGGCCATAGCCCACCCTTTGGCCTTTGGGATAAGGAAATACCAGGAGTAATACCCCTTGCCCAGGAACTCCTTGGGCACCACCTCTATCGCTCCCAGTTCCAGGAGCCGCCCGACCTCCTGTTTGAGCAGAGCCTCGTGTGATGGGTCCCCCAAGAGGGACGGGGGTGGGAGGTGGTTGGGCAGGGAGGAGGTAAACTGGAGGATGTAACCTCAGGAGATGGTGCTGAGGACCCATCGGTCCTAGGTGAGCCACGACCATTCTGGGAGGAAAGCACACAATCTATTGGAGAAAGGGAGCTTTATTGGGGGTGGATCCCTGCTGAGAACTGGTGGGGTACCCCAAGCGTCCCATCAAAACTGCCTTTTACCCACCTGCTTGCCCTTAGAGGACCCAGGCTCGGGGGCAGGCCGAGACTGCCTTTGCAGGAGTTTTCTATAGTCCTGCTGCTTCCTATGGGTGGTCTCATACTTTGGGAGGACAGCCTGGGTGGGAGCCTGCTGCGGCTTGAACTTGGGTTTTGCTGGAGCAGGGACATAGAGGCCCAGGGTCTGGAGGGTCGTGCAGGAGTCTTTCATGCCGTGCAGCCTTGTGTCTGTTTCCTCTGCAAACAGAGTCTTCCCATCAAAAGGGAGACCCTGCATTGAAGACTGCGCTTCGCTGGACAGCCCAGAGGGCAGGAGCCATGATGCCCATCTCATGGACACTGCCGAGCAGGCACCAGCAAGCCAGTAGAGTGCCTAGGGTGGAGGGGGGGCGGGGCTGGGGCGCAGGCTGGGCCGCCGGAGTTGCGCCAGTCGGTCGGAGCGGACCGGCCCGGACCCCGGACGGATGACAGGCATGAAGGCGCGGGGCGCCCGTCCGCTCTCCTGCTCGGCTCGACCTCCCGCAGGCGGCGCAGCGGCAGCTCCCGCGGATCCGTGAACCGCCGTCCCGCCGCCGGGTCCGCAGCCAGCAGCGACGACCAGACCACCCTCTGCATGGCAGTCGAGGTCCGCTGCTCCCGCGGCTCCAGGGCGCCTCCCTCGCATGACTGCTTGGGGCGGCCAAAACGGTAGAGCCGCCCCTGCTGCCGAGGCTAGGGATCATGCGGCCGTGTCCTCTGCATCCAAGGCAGCCTGCAGGGATGCCCTAGCAGCTGCTGCCCCTTCCTCCATGAATGCCTTAAACTCCTTCTTATTGCGCTCCCAGAGGGAGTCCTCAAACTTGGGGAGGGATCCCCAGAGATTAAACTCATAGCGACCCAGGAGAGCCTGATGGTTTGCTACTCTCAGCTGGAAGCTTGAAGACGAATAAACTTTTCTCCCAAAAGCATCCAGCCTCCTAGAGTCTTTGTTCTCAGGGTTCAGGGCTGGCTGACCCTGCCATTCCCTATGGTTGACTGACTCGACCACCAAGGAGTTGGGCACCGAGTGGGTATACAAGTATTTGTTTCCCCTAGTGGGTACAAAGTACTTGCGTTCTGCCTTCTTAGAAGTGGGAGCCAACGAGGCTGGTGTTTGCTACAGGGCATTTTAAATTCTTGCCACCCCTTTGTGGAGTGGCAAGGCCCGGTGCCAGGGGGGACAGCACATTGAACAAGGAGTCCGAGGGCTCCTCCATCTCCTCTGCCTGGAGGTGGAGGCTCGCTCCCACCCTTTTTAAGAGGTCTTGATGGGCCCTGTAGTTCTCTTGAGGAATGGAGGAGAGTGGGGCTGCAATCACCTCCGGGTGGGGCGAGGAGGCTGGCGGGGTGCTTTGGGTGTTGGCCGGCACCGAAGGATCCACCACTTGGTCGGACTCCGGGCATGGTACCAAGGATACAGGTCCCACCGACTCCTTCCTCGACGTGAGTGGGAGGCCTAGGATCTAGGGAGGGAGGCTGACGGTGCTTCCAATGCTCCGGCCACTGAGCAAGCACCACCGGGGGCTGCGCCAGAGGCTACGGTGCCCACTGGTACCACTGGGCTGGCCATGATGCTCGGTGCCATTGCACTTGCTGTGGCACCGGTGGGGCCGGCTGTTCAGGCTGGCTAGCCTGGCCTGTTGACAGGCGGTTATGAGTGGAGGCCAGGCTGGCGTACGAGCCACTGCTGCCTCTGAACTGGGAGTAGAAGTGGTGCTGGGATCTACATCGGCCATGGCACCGCAATCTCGATGTGGAGGAATGGCACAGATGGCAGTAGCTGCTCCGCAAACGACCTCGACGGGTGAACCCGTGACGGCGAGATGCCGGTGATCGACACCCAGGGCTGCAGTGCCTTGCAGAGACTTGGAGCGGGAGTCCAAGCGGGAACGGTGTCAATTGTTGTGCCATGACCAACTGTGGTACCTCCTTCAAGACGAGGACCATTGGCAATGTCCGCCGCAGTCCCATCGATGTTCGCTTCGCGAAGATGAGCAGTGCCGGGAGTCCTGGTCAGACGGCAACCATCCAGACAGTCTGGCCGGCGTTGAGGGCGATCCACATGGACTGAGCCCTGAACAGTCTCTGGGCGGTGAATGGTGTCGGGAACGTTCCCTCAACCATGACCGGTACCGGCGGCGACTGCAGCGATCCCAGCGGCGGCTTGCCGCTGGAGCATTGGGCCAACATCGGCGGAGCTCTGGGCACCGGTATGGACATGACGTCCCTGGCCAGCTGGAGGCTTCGGGCTTAGATGGCATCCGGACATCCGGAGAGGCCTCCTCCACAGGGGCTGGGCTACTCTGCTCAACGTGAGTGGGAGGCCTAGGACCCGGTGGGGATTGAGGGCTACCCGACATGGGTAGTCCCAGACTTCCCTCGGTGCCACTGCGAAAAGGAGATCTTTCCAATCCTCTTGGCATGCCCCGTAGAGGGGAAGTGGTGCTGACTGGTCGATGGCACCGGAGGGTCTCCGTGTACTGATGCCGCGGTGCCGGGTACCAGTTTGGAGCAGCGTGCCGGGGTTGGGGCCAGCGCCGACTCCATCAGGATGGCCCGGAGCCTAGTGTCCCTTTCTTTTTTGGTCCGGGGCTTGAACAACTTGCAGATCTTTCACCTTTCTCCGATATGGGTTTCTCCCAAACAACATAGCCAGTCCACATGCGGGTCACTCCTTGGCATAGAACGCCTACAAGTGTCGCACGACTTAAATCCTGGGGCGCGGGGCATGCCTCAGCCCGGGCTCCCTAACTAACTAAACTAACTGAAAACAGCTAACTGGCTACAGGTACTAATGAATGAACGAAGAGTTCTGGGGACGAGCTGCAGCAAAGCTGGAGCACAGCAGTTCTGATGCACCTTCACTGGCGGCAAAAAGGAACTGAGGGTGGGGGGAGTGCGCAGCTCCCATATACCGCACCAGGCAGGCACCACTCCAGGAGTCCCAGGGGGCGCTCCCCCCCATGGGTACTGCTAGGGGAAAAACTTCTGGCACTGGTGTATGTGGCAAGCATGCACACCTACTGTGGAATACACATGAGCAATCACTTGAAGAAGAAATATGCGCTAACCCAAGGGTCGGCAACCTTTCAGAAGTGCTGTGCCAAGTCTTCATTTATTTACCCTAATTTAAGGTTTCACGTGCCAGTAATACATTTTAATGTTTTTAGAAGGTCTCTTTCTATAAGTCTATAATATAAAACTAAACTATTGTTGTATGTAAAGTAAATACATTTTTTAAAATGTTTAAGAAGCTTTAAAATTAAATTAAAATGCAGAGCCCCCGGACCAGCGGCCAGGAGCATGGCAGTATGAGTGCCACTGAAAATCAGCTCACATGCTGCCTTTGGCACACATGCCATAGGTTGCCTACCCCTGTGGCAAAGTGCCTGCTTCTCAGTCCTTTTTAGCCTTGGAGACACTGGCTTGGGCAAAGCAAACCCTTCTAGGTAGCACAGGGTCTGGCTGATCCTTCCCTCAGTCAGTCCCTTGAGCTGGTTTTCTCCCCTCCTGGGGACAGAGCGCAGCCTTCTTTGCTGGAAGGGTTCAGAGCCTTGCTGCACCTAACTTGCTGGCTGCTTCTCTGCTTCTCTCACTCTCCCCTCTGCTTCCACGCCAGGGAGGGTTTAAAAAGGTCTCCAGCAGTTGGGGCCAGCTGAACCTAATTAGTTCCCTGGTAACCCCTTTTCCAGCGGAACCTTATTTCCCCATGGCTATCTCACCTCAGTGGATTGGGAGAGGCCTTTTAACCCCCTGGCACTAATTACTACCCCTCCCTTTGTAGCCATTTTTCCTGGGTTTGCCACACCTCTTATGCTAACCAATCCGGTCCACCTTGTATGTAGTTGTGACACTCCCAGTACCTGTCCCAGACCTGAAGAAGAGCTCTGTATGGCTGGAAAGCTTGTCTTTCTCCCCACCAGAAGTTGGTCCAGTACAATATATTCCCTCCCCCACCTCATCTCTGGAAAAGGAGACAGGCACTGCTCTGAAGAGTTTACAGTCTGGGGTGGAAGAGAAAAGAGAGAGGCGTGGTGACTTGCCCAAGGTTACGCCCGATCAGTGGCAGAACTGGGGCCAGCAGCCCAGGTCAGCGCCTCTCCACTGGAACGCATTGCCCTTCTCCCAGGTCTCAGCCATGTATCTGTACATGTTGTGCAGCACAGCATTCTGCAGCGTCCCAGAGGGGCTGGGAATGCAAGGGACAGGTGGAGGAGGGCTGGAGGGCAGATGCTATCCAAGGCCTGGCGAAGGAGTCACTGATTCAGAACACAGACTGAATAGAGGCTCCTGCAGTTTGCCCTTCAGTACCTCTGGTGGTCTGGGAGGGGAGACCTGCCCAGCTGCTGCAAGATGACAGCTCTGCCACCCTGCCTTGGGCTGATACCCCGTTCCTGGTTCCCCCTGGCTACTGGGGCTACTTACTGGGCTGTGCACTGATCTTTCATTGGTGTCGATAAAGAGCCTCTAGGGAAGAGGCTGAAAGCATCATGCCCATTTCACTTAGGTCCTGCAAACAGCTTCAGCTGGGATTTTTATTGAAGTAAATTGCATGGGCCTAGCTCACCAGGATTACTGCTGAGTAGGAAGAGCCAGCAGCGAGTTTGTTTTTAGCGTTCCTTTCTTCAGCACAATCATCCTGTTGGCTCTTTAGCCGAATTCCTCGGGTTAATCTCGGCACATACCAGGACTGAATGCATTGTTAATGGTTACAGATTAACTAGCGAGGTCAGCGGCTGCAGGACACAAACTGTACTGCTGATGCAGAAAATCTTAATGGACCTTAACATGCCTTTTTGGAACAATAACATTCCCTGCCCAGAATGCTGCTGGATCGCCACGTTGCCAGCATGGCTAGTGAGAAGTTAATACTGCCATGAACACAGTGGGACCATGCTCCCTGGGTGCCGTCGCTGGGTAGGTGAGATTTGTGCCACTGGTGACAAGCAAACCACAGCTTTCTGGGTATTCCCTGGTCTCTGAAAAGAGGCATAGAAATGAGATGGAGGGGAGGGACAGATGGGCTTTCCCTAAAATACCTCTTCCTGGACACTAGTGACATAAATCCTCTGGCTGAGGAGCAGGTTCCTTCCCCAAGCAGCAGCTGGAGGCATAAACCATCCATGCAAAATGACCCCATATCTCGGGCTTGAGGAGACCATCGACACATTCACAGGAGAACAGGCTGTGCTGGGGCCCAGAACCAGGAACTGCATGTAGCTGGGGTGTGTGTGTGGGGGGTCGGATAAGTAAAGTGGCCTCCAAAGACTTGACAGTGTATTTGTGTATTTCACAGCTACAGGCTTGTTCTTCTCCCAGGAGCCTCGTGATCACCGTAAGTGTCTGCTAACAGAGACCCCAGCTCAGCAAAACTTAAATCTCCTAGCTCCCACCCCCAACCTCGTTCACCCCTCCAGTAACAAAGCTCCATACAAAGCTCACACAGTGTAGTTACCCTCACACCCCGGAGGCAGGGCAGTGCCATTCGCCCCACTGCACAGATGGAGGACTGAGGCTGAGACAGACTGAGTGACTTGTTACGGTCGCACAGGGAGGCTGTGACAGTCCAGGGACTTGAAGCCAGGTCTCCAGCCTGAAAGGTTAGTGCCTTAAATAGTGGGACCTCCTTTCCCTTGGCTTAGGATTGCCAACTTTCTACTCGCACAAAACCGAACACCCTTGCCCCACCCCCACTGTACCCCTCCTCTGAGGCCCTGCCCATGCCCCACCTCTTCTCTGAGGCCCCACCCCCCGCTCACTCCAGCTCCCCCTCCCTCTGTCACTCACTCTCCCCACCCTCACTGGGCTGGTTCAGGGGTCTGGGGTGTGGGAGGGGGTGAGGGCTCCAGCTGGGGGTACAGGTTCCAGGCTGGGGCCAGAAATGAGGGGTTCAGGAAAGGAGCCTGCCTGGCCATGCAAAGGGAAAGCTCCAGATCACCCGGAACAGAAGCCCACCTGCCACATCCTTGCTTGGAGCATGGTGACCCTGCTGGCAGCACAGGTCTCGAGTGTGGCGTCCGGTGGCACGAGCTGCTGAGGATCACAGAGGAAAGTGCATAATAGGGCCAGGGGGTGGAAGGAGGTGTATGAATGTTGTTAGTGGAACAAGCTGAGTGGCTGGGCATTGCTAGTAGCTTTTTGTGGTTTACACCCACCCATCCACCCCTCTTGTGAGCCAGTGCTGAAGAGCGCTTGATCCCAGCAAGCATGCAAACTGTGTACCCAGCGAGCCCAGCAATGGTAGGGGTGGAGAAGAGAGGGATGTCAAAACACAGCTCACTCGCTGCCTTCGTCCACATGCAGGCACACGCCCCACGGTGACACTGCAGAACTTATTTATTTACTTTCATGACTTGCCCTGGTTAAAGAAAAACTCCAGTGACTGGTTCAAATACCTGAAACACCTAGACAAGGGAGGCAGAGTAGCACAGTGAGCAGGCACCAGTTTGGGAGTCTGGAGGTCCCCATTCCTGGCTCTACCACAGACATGGATGTAGACATGGGGCAAGGCATATGCCTCAGTTTCCTCTCCTGCACTTTGGTGGTCTTGTCTACTTAGGTTATCAGCTGTTTGGAGCAGGACTGTCTCCCCCTGCATGCCTATGGGGTTTAGCACAAAGGGGGTGTGGTCTCAGAAGGAACCTCTAGGTACTGTTGTTGTGTAAATAATAGCAAACATTTACTACCAAAAGATCGCCCAGTATTTTAAAAACGCTGCCATACCTGGCACTGGTTTTGTATCACAATGACCAGGAGTAGCTGTGGCTCCTCTCACTAACAGGGCTTAGCACTTCATTGTCATTTCACAGATGGGGAAACCGAGGCAAAACTGGATTTCCATACCCCTCTAGCAGCTCGTTATTTACACCTCTGCCAATTGAGTGAGCTCCTGCACGCCTTTCCCTGGGGACAGCAGCCAGGAATCGGGGCCAGAGAGGTTGGGTGACTCATGCAGGGAGTCAGTAGCCAAGTGGGGATTACAAGTGTTCAGTGCCTGGCTCTCCCATTTAGTCTCAGTCTGCTGCCCTAGGCAGCATTTGTGAGGGTTAGGCCTTGTCCCACATTCCCTCAACTCTCCAGCTTGTGTATGGTTCCCAGCCGCACCTCCTGCTAGTGCCAGGTTTGGAACAAGCTGGTGTGCAGGGCGGTGCAGGGCTGAGCTGCTCCTGGCTCTGTTCCCTATGTTCACAGGAGCCCCCATGCCCTGTTGTCACCAGGGGTGATTCCCTGGCCCTTCGGCAATGCCCTTGAAACCCCCCAGCGTTTCCTTTAAAACTGTTGGCACTGTTTAAAACAAACCTGATGGAATCATCAGGGGGCTTGCCCAGCATGTGGCACAGACTTCCCACGTGTCCTGGAGCAGGTCTCTTAATCCCTCAGTTCTCCACCGCTACCATGGGGATAACACACTGCCCATTTCCCGGGCGTGTTGCGAGGTAGTGCTCCGATGCTGCAGGAACAGGGGCCAGATAAACACCCAAAAAAGATTTAAAATAAACTGCAGGGTCAGGTGCTGTTTTTCTCACCTCCCCTGCTACTGGCTCTTTCAGGGAAGAATAAGGGGACATTTTGAAGCATTGATCTGCAGTGATGGAGCACTGGAACAAACCCCAAGAGCTTCAATCCACCTACAGCCTTAGATCTGTTAGAGCTAAAGCAGCTCGATAGCATGTGTCCTTGTACAAAGAAAATTGGCTGAGCTGCTCCACATAAGAGACAAATGGCTCTTTGGCCATATAAGCACTAGAGCACCACTGAGCACTGCTGAGCTGCCCAGGTGGGTGCACCTGCCCTGCTGCTGAACATTCTTGGTGGGTCCAGACATTCTACTCACTTAAGGACCATGGGAAAAGGCAGCACAGCCGATCCAAGAGAGCAGAGAGATCAAGACAGAAAGTTTCAGGAGTCTCCACTAGTTCTGGCTGCCTTTGCTTTTGGGTCACATATTTGAAGGCATCTTGGGTGAAGTTTTCAGAGTGACTTAGGAGAACAGGCTCCACTGACTTTCAATGAAAGTTGTGCTCCTAAGTCTTTAAGGGTCTGTCTACATTGCAATAAAAAACCTGCAGCACAGAATCTCAGACCCTGCCTTGGGTTCACAGGGCTTAGGCTGTGGTGCTGTACAATTGCAGCATAGATTATCAGGCTTGGGCTGAAGGATGGGCTCTGAGACCTTGCATGCGGGGAGGGCTTCAGAGCTAGAGCGCCAGTTCGAGCCAGAATGGCTACACCACAATTTTTAGAGCGGCATACCAAGCCTCGTGAGCCCACGCCAGCTGCCCCAGGCTCTGAGACTCCATGCTGTGGGGTTTTAATCCCAGTACAGATGTACCTTTCAGGTGGTTTGGACTGTTATAGTCCAGGGGTCTTATTAAGGCATCACAGTTGAGGTTTTCAAAGGAGTTAGGTGCCCAAACCGCTTTCAAATCCCAGGACAGTTGGACACCTCACTCCCTTAAATCCCTCTGCAAATCCCAGTCCAACACACACACAATTAGTGGGAAATTTTCTCAGCGTAGGTGTGAGGCTTGCGGAGAGGGGAGTATTTCAGCTATAATTCCCCTGCTGAAAGGAGTTTTCCTAGGCCTGGTCTACACTACGGGGTTAGGTCGAATTCAGCCGCATTAGGTCGATTTAAAAATGACTGCGCCCACACAACCAACCCCATTCCGTTGACCTAAAGGGCTCTTAAAATTGACTTCTCTAGTCCTCCCCAGTGAGGGAAGTAGCACTAAAATCGACTTTGATGGGTCAAATTTGCAGACGCAAATTGAGAGTATTGGGTTCTGGGAGCTATCCCAGAGTGCTCCATTGTGACTGCTCTGGACAGCATTTTGAACTCCGACGCACTAGCCAGGTACACAGGAAAAGCCCCAGGAACTTTTTAATTTCATTTCCTGTTTGGTCAGCGAGGCGAACTCAGCAGCACAGGTGACCATGCAGTCCCCCCCGAATCATAGAATGTTTCTACGCTCCCCCCTATCATCTCTATCCCTGAGGTTATTGCAGATTAGAAGGCGAAAAAACCGCACTCACGATGACATGTTTTCCGAGCTCATGCAGTCCTCCCGCACTGATAGGGCACAGCTTAATGCATTGAAGAATTCAGTGGCAGAGGCCAGTAAAGAATTAAGTGAGCGCGAAGAGCGGAGGCAGGACGTGATGCTGAGGCTAATGGGGGAGCAAACGGACATGATGAAGCATCTTTTGGAGCTGCAGGAAAGCCACAAGAGCACAGACCCCCTGCTGCATCTACTGTATAACCGCCTCCCCTCCTCCCCATGTTCCATAGCCTCCTCACCCAGATGCCCAAGAACGTGGGGGAGGGGGGAAGCTCCGGGCACCCAGCCACTCCACTCCAGAGATGGCCCAAGCAACAGAAGGCTGTCATTCAAACAGTTTGATTTTTAGTGGCTACAATAAGCGATGTGGCCTTCTCCTTCCCAGCATCCGGGCTACCTTGTCCGTTATCTCATTTTTTTTTAATTAATAAAGGAAGAATGCATGGTTTCAAAACAATAGTTACTTTATTTCAAAGAAGGGAGGGTGGTTGGTTTACAGGGAATTAAAATCAACAAAGGGGGTGGGTTTGCATTAAGGAGAAACACACACAACTGTCACACCGTAGCCTGGCCAGTCATGAAACTGGTTTTCAAAGCCTCTCTGATGCACAGCGCATCTTGTTGTGCTCTTCTAATCGCCCTGGTGTCCTGCACGAAACGACTGTCTGCTGTTGCTTTCACAGAGGGAGGGGCGACTGACATGTACCCAAAACCACCTGCGACAATGTTTTTGCCCCCATCAGGCATTGGGAGCTTAACCCAGAATTCCAATGGGCGGTGGAGACTGCAGGAACTGTGGGATAGCTACCCACAGTGCACCACTCTGTAAGTTGATGCTAGCCTGGGTAGTGAGGACGCACTCTGCCAACTTAATGCGCTGAGTGTGGACATACGCAATCAACTGTATAAAATCGATTTCTAAAAATTGACTTCTATAAAATCAACCTAATTTCATAGTGTAGACATACCCCTACTTTATATTCCTAGCTTGATGCATAAGGAGCTTGTGCTTCTAACACCACTGTGAAAGGCATGTGCCATCCCCATGCACCCCCTTCAAGCCAGCTGCAGCACTACAGGTTCACTCTGCCTTGATTTCCCCAGTGGAGAGGTGAATAAGTTCCCCAAGCCTTTTATGTATCAAACAGCATCCTCACCACCCCCGTGGGCTGAGGGGCTAATTTAGTAACAGGAAGTTCACAGAAACATAAGGAAGTCCTTCATCCAAGCTGCTTAACAGGGGTGCAGGATCCACCATCTGAGTGCATCTGTCCCATGCTCCAGCCCTTTACCTGCAATGCACTCCCAACTTTGGGTCCTTCGCCAGAGCGAGGGCCTTCCTGCTGACTGCAGCTCTTCTCCTGGCTGCACATAGCACCTTGCAGGCTGCGTCTCCTGCAGCTAGCCAGGATTTCCTTCCCAGAGTCTCTTTTTTTCCCCCCCTAGGAGTTCCCCTGCTCTGTTTCCTGGAGCACCTCTCCCTAAGAGACTCCTCTTGTTAGGAGCAGCTTCCCTTTCATCCCAGCCCAGGTGCTCAACAGTCAGTGAGCTCCCCACCAGCCACCTGAGCAGTTCATTGCTTGCAGGTGGGCTGGCCACAGGTAAAGGGGGCCAGTGCTCCAGGTCCACCAGCCCATGCCGTGAAATGAAAGACAATTATTGCAAAACAGGCTTATATCCCCAAATCAGGGATTTAATGGGCAGCTAGTCAGTTACAAGATCTTTCTCCTCCCAGGTTTTGTCACTATCCCTCTCTTATGGACAGGCCCCATGGTTTTGTTATTTATCATCCCTGGAAAAAAATGGTATTTTTAAATATTTCCCCTTCCCGCCTCCAAAGCTGAGAATGAAACCCAGCCAAGTCCCTGCCTTGCCCCCAAATACAAGCTGCAACAAGGATATCATCCAACTAGTTCAGTGGGAGAACCTCCAACAGCCAATGCAGAGCCCTGGGTATCTTTGCAATGAGACCTCTGGGCATCTTTGCAATGAGACTTCTGGGCAAGCACTCCATACCGCCAAGACAGGCCATTTAGATACACTGTAGAAGAATCCTATGTGCTGAAGCAATCAGGCCCCGATTCATGAAGGCGATTAAACAGGTGCATAACTGTAAGCATGCAAGTAGTCCTATTGACTTCAGTGGGATTACTCATGTTTAAATGCTGTCCTGAATGAGGGCCTTGGAAAGCAGAGGTTTGTATTAGGTACAAGTCTCTTTTAGTTCCCTGCCTGCTCACACAAATAAAACCAGCAGGTTGAGAGGACACACGCACACAGACACACCTCTCTCTCACAGTTTATTCTTGTTCTTTCATGCATTGTTGTTTCCCTCTCATCTAAAAATCAACTATATTCAGGTTGTTGATTTTCTTGTTGACTGTGGAGGTTATTCTTCAGTTGCTTGAACAGACATCAGTTGTCTCTTAAAGGGACATTCTCATGAGTGTCAGTTTACTTGAAACTGACAGTGCCACCTTTCTGTCTAAAAAGGCTGTACCTATTACACTTCCAAAAAAAAATACATAAAAGATTCTGATAATTGGGAGAAGTTGGTGGGGAAAAACATATCCTTTTTTAATGAGTGCATAGGGATTCAGATCTCTCAACATCCATTTCCCACTAACTCAGAGACACACACAGTACCCCTTTGTCAGTATTTATTTTTTTTATTAAAATATTGTTATACCAAGTGGAATGCTACAGCAATCTCGGTATAGGGCAGCATAACAAAAACAGCCAGGTTTACATTTAAATACTTAAAGATAACTTAAAACACACAAACAAAAAAACCTCATTGTCTTTGGCAGAAAAAAGTTCACAGCACAAAAATACTTAAAGAAATACCAATATTAATATAAAATATATTAAGTTGTTTTTTTCTCTTTCATAGTTTTTGTTTTGTTTTGCACTTTGTAAACAATGCACCAGAACCAAAACACATTTTTTACATGTCTGGGGGAGAAAATAAAAAATGCAGTTGTCCAGCAAATGCACAGATATTTATATATGAAGGCCAAGGGAAGAAAGCATTGGAGTTCAGTGGATTGAGAAACTCTCAATTAAAATCAGAATAGGCTACTGTCAAAAGCCAGATGTCAGTAGACAAGGGGGTGTATGAGACCTGTGAATAAGTGAGTGAATACATCTTGGTGCAGTTCCAGGGATGGGGCAAATCAACTCCTCCACAACAAAATCAGACATGCTTGTTTCACGTTGGGAGTGTTTTTTCATCCCTGGTTTCATTCCCCTCACTCTTTTTTTTTTTTTTTTTTTTTTGCATAAACACAAGCTCCCTTCAGCTGAAACATACACACAGCTTCTGGTATGTATAAAGGCTCCCATTCTGAGATCCTTACCCTCTCAAGCATTGTGTTTGCACGTGGCTGTGAATGGTGCTACTGGTGCATATACGTCATGAGAGTCAGAGTCCGGTGCTTGGGCAGCCTCACTTAGCGCTTCTGATTTGATGGAGCTATTCTGATTTACATCATCTGAGGATCTGCCCCTTCCCCAGCTGAGAGCCCAGGAGCTCAAACACATACCCAGCCACCCACCACCATTTGGCACGCGGCTGGTATTGAAACAAACAGAAGGGAAATTCCAGTTGGAGGAATCATGGGAAAGTGCCCAAAAGGAAACGGAATCTGATGGACGCCAATGAGGGGTATTTAACTCTGGAGACAAACAGGATATGAAATGGAGAAAGAGAACGAGCACAGGATTAGAGAGCCAAAGGAGAGACAAGCGAGGGAGGGTGAACGGCTAAGGGGCAAGAAGGTTCCACAGAGAGCAGGAAAGTGGTCAGGAGGGACAAAGGCCATGGCAGGGAGGAATTTGAAATGATAAATACAGGGTTTGCTTTTGTTTACAAAACGGGGTTATTTACAGAGCCTGTCCTGTCCCCTCCCTCACACCCCCAGATGGGCTGCAGCCTGCCAGCACTGCAGCCTCCCCAGGAGAAGTGCCTCTGGGGACCAGCCACTGGGCACCAGCTGGATACTCAAAATCACCCTCACCCAAAGCATTTCCAGTCCTCTCAACAGGAGGGAAAAGGGGGTTGGGAGGCACAGGGAGGGGCAGGAATTGTGGCCATGCCACCACAATACAAGAGCTACTCCTGGCAGCGTGACCTTGGAGAGCAAGTACCAACAGAGGGTCCAATGAAACAGGCAGGTCAGTCCTTCCAGGATCAGTTTCTAGCAATGCACAGCATGCCGCCCTCCTCCAGGTCACAGATGGAGAGCAGGGGAGAGCTCCGTGCCTCTTCACTTCCTTGTTTCCTGCGACATACCAGCAGCAAAGGGAACTTGAGACGGTCCTTCCCAAGCACAGGCACCTTGCACAAGGGCTGGCCCAATGGGGCGGATGGAGCAGGTAGCAAATGAGCTCTGCTGTGATGGAAAGCGGGCGAGATAAATGGCAACTGATGGATGCAAACCGCAGCGGCAGCTTCCCTCCCAGCCCTCGCAGTGTGGCTCTGCTGCATGCTCTCCTGCAGTCCTGCCCCCAAACGCCTTTTGTCCAGGAACTCTCCATGCCACAAGCCCAGCCAGGCTCCCGGTAACTGAATGGCTCCTGAATCAGCATTTTCCCCAGCAGATCTCTCCTCTGACCAGGCCAGCGTGCAGGGACAGAGAGGATGGTGGGCACCTGCCCTTCCTCAGATCAGAATTTCCACCATGTCCGACAGGCTGATGGTCCTGACAGCAGACATGGTCTCTGCAAGGAAACAAACCACCTTTAGATTGTGAACTCTCTCTAGCTGGGACTGGCTCCTGCTTTTATGTCTGTGCAGCACATAGCACAATGAAGCCCTGATGCGCCCCATGGAAATGCAAACATTTACAACAGGGCCATTCGATTTACTTGAATCCATAATGAATACATATGACAGCTTGGGCCCAGCCCCTAAAACATGAAAAAAGTGATTTTGGGGGCCCACCTTGTTTCAGACAGCACTGAGCACCCCCCCTCCCTTTTAAGGTGTCTTCGGCTAGGCTCCCCAAATCACTAATCACTTGTAGAACCCTAGCCCTCTCCCATCAGCCCCTCTGATGGAGCCCACACACACACCCTATGGGGACAACCATCACCAGCGGTTAATGCAAACCAAATGGCATGTCAGAGCCAACCCAGCTCCCTGCACTCACTTGAACCCCACTCCCTCGAACTGTCAAGGGGAGAGTGCTTGGCTCCTGGCTTTCCACTGGCTGCAGGGCCTGGGGCAGAGGGTGGAGAGAGGAGCAGGGGGATTCTTCTCGTGTTTGTGGTTTTCTCTACAGATGGTAAAGCCCAGGCAGAACGCTGCACAATTAGCTGGGGGGAGGGGAGTGGGGGGGGCGGAGGAGAGGGAGCCTCTCTGATTCCTCCCTCCTGATTCTTAAAACCATTAGCAGAAAAACCGGATTCTCCCACCGAAGGTCAGGGCGGGTGTGCTAGCCTGTGGCGTGCTGATAAGCTGGGCTTTAGTTCAGATCTGCAGGCCCAGATCAAAGCCCAAAGGAATCAGTGAGAGAGAAAACTTTCGAGACACTCTCTTTCCTCTCCCTTCCTTCTTCTCTTTCCTCTGGTTTTTCCCACACTCTTTCCTGGTCCACGCCCCACCTAGCCCTGCAGTATTTCATCCCCACTGTGTATCTCGCACTCAGGATTAGTCACTGGCAGGAGGCTGAGCCCTGGCAGCCAGGGCGGAGTAGCCAGCTCCTTGCTCACTCCTCAGCTATGCAGGGCTTGTACGGCACCCCTGGCAGAGGGAAGGGAGGTCTCTGGGTTCACCCTGGGCACAGCCTCGCAGGGATTCCACAAGCATGTATTTCCCAGGGCAGCGGGGCAGGCAGGACTTACCCACGGAGTGCGCCGGGCTGCTGTCGAGCTGGGCGCCAGGCCCCTCGGCCAGACTGCCGAGTCCGCTCTCAGGCACGCCATCTGTCTGGGTGCTCCCATCTTTGCTGCCACGTTTGGAGTGGAAGGTGAGAGGGCCGCAAGGAGATGGTCTGGGCGTTTCCTCCACTGGGACTTTGCCTGCTGGAGGGAGAGGAGCAACCACCTTTAGATTTTAAATACTGAGGTGAACTTGATTGGCTCTGGGCTCTTACTGGCTTTTAGTGAGCCAGGCCTGACCTGACTGGCAGACAATCAGAGAGCTACATTTCTGTGCTGTGTCCCAAGGCTCTCTCTGATGGCCATTGTGATCAGGGTGCATGTCAGGGAGAGCCCCCTCCCAGCAGGAAACACCCCAGCTCAGTGCAGCTGAATACCAAAGGATGGAAGCGTTGGAGGAAACACAGCAAAGGGAGCTTTCGAGCAGGGCTTTAATGCTAACTGAAGGGGCAAGTAGCCTGTGACTCCCTCCCCACAGGTGAGACTCCTCTTACCTGGACTCCCTCTGGAAGGGCCCTCGACCAACCGTTCACCGTGGGCGGCCCCCTGCCAATTCTGGGTCCCCGAGGCAGCAAAGATGGACGGCACAGACTTGGCCGGCCGAAGGGAGCCCTGCAGACTCTTGCTAGGATCCTTCCGCGAGCGCTGCTGCAGAATTTTGATGACTGCATCCTTCTCCAATATTTGGGCATGAAGTGCTTTTAACCTGGGGTACGCAAGAGCAAGGCACAAAGTGAGAGAGATGCTGGTGATTTTATTCCACAGGGTGTGTGACGCTTCACCAGCTCCTTCATCATGCGGTGTTCCCTTAGCATCACGGCCAAGGAAACTTCACTCCGTCAGCGCACATGGCAAGGACACCTATTTCCCATGGCTGCTGGTTGACCAACTGGGAAGCCAGTTTCTAAATGCTCAATGATGCGAGTGACATAAAAATCCCAAGACTGATGATAAGGAAGGCCAACAAAAAATATGCCCTGTGAAGCCACTCGCAGGACCTACCTGTTCTCCATCTCCTGGTGCTTGTGATTGGCCAAGAGGAGATCCTCGTCAAAGCTGTTATTGGGGGAGTGACGCGGGGAGTGGTTGATGATAGTTGTGTCCCGCTGCGCAGCAGCGGTGGCGGCTGCGTCCATGGCAAACTGCCTCATGGTGCATTCCTCCAGATACTTCTGCTCCCACTTGGTCATGTCTGCCTCCAGGGCTAGGATCTTTTCTTCCCTCTCTCTCAACTGTTCGGCCAGCATGTGGGCACTCAGCTCTGGGGATCCTCCGGTCAGGGCTCCCACCTGTCTCTGTATTGACACAGGAAAAATGACACACAGCATGAGACTGAATCATGAAGAGAAAGGTCCCTTGAGTGCAATGATCAGAGATGGGCCCAACCTGCACAGATCCAGGTTTCTCCAAAGTGTGGGGATACTTGAATTAGACTCCTCTCTAACCCTTATGCTGTGCCCCATCCTCAGGAGTCTGGCACATCTGGGCCTTGCCTGCACTAGCCCTTCCATGCAACCTGCCCCCATTGCAGCGCCACAGCTGGCAGTGCTCGTGCCACAAGGGGACTGGTGCCACCAGGGTTTTGAGAAACCATCTCACTAGCCCCGCTTTGCTGCTGGCCTCAACCCTAGTTCCATGAACTCCTTCTCACCTGCTGAGCCCGCAGCATCTTCAGCTCCTGCTCCAGGCGGGTGCGGAGACGCAGTTCCAGCTGCTCACGCTTTTCACAGGCGGCCTGGAGCTGGCCCAGGGCCTGCTGCAGCCTCTCCACCTTCTCCACGTACGCCCGCTTCCTCCTCAGCTCATCCTCGGTCTTAGCTGCCCGTGTCTGGGCGTTGCTTAGTGCCTGCTCCAGCAGCTCCGCCCGCCGGCGCTGGTCCTCGTTGGCGCCGCGCAGCCGCGAAATCTCTCGTTCCAGCTTCTCTTTCTCCTGCTGGTGCTCGTAGCCTAGAAACGGCACAAGGAGCAAATACATTAGCTAATGGTTGTAGCTGCTTCATCCACTCAGGACGTTCCCAGCTGCAATAATTTCATTCCAGTACATATCGGAGGGACTCCGGCTCAGAGCTATTGCATTAGGATTCTGGCATCAGATATGATGGGCAATTGCCATGAGAAAATCTAAATATCTGCTCTGAAAATATCTGCCCAGGGAGGAGTCCACCCCGCTGACGCTAACAGGCTCCCAGTCTCTCTCACACCGAGATGTCTGTGCTGTGCTAGAGAGCGGGTACCAACAGGGGGTCCAATGTGCTGTGGGTGGGAACAATGACAGCCTGCGGCTGTGCCCCCTTTTCCCTCCCTTGGGTTTTCATGGGCATTTTGCTGCCAGCCATGGAAGTGGAATCAAGCCAGGAAGAGACTGTCAGGCCCATCCCAATCTCTGGCAAAAACGTTTTCTCCTTAAAAAAAAAAAAATCCAATGCGCGAGAGAAAAAGGGCTCTAGCCTAGGTCCGGGATTCAGAGCGGCGGGAGTGCTGACTGTGTGCTGGAACAGCCAGAACAGCCGCTGGAATGCAAAGAATCCAGGTCACACTGATGGCTGCTATGATTAATGGCTCTGGTTTGAGTGCCAAGAACAGCTTAGCTCTCCCTGGGGAATGGCAAAAGCTTCCAAGAGAGGATCCACCTCTTCTCCTATCTTAAAGGGACCTTACCCTTCCTTCCTCACACACACACACCCTGAAAGCATGCCAACCTGCTCTGATCCACCAGGCCACAGAGTGACAGGGCAATGCTCAGCAGGGCTGGCCATGCAGCGAGCCATGCAGACAACTGCACAGCTCTGCACAGCACCTCCACTGTGACCAAGCATTCCCCCCCCAGGACTTACTTTGTGCAAGCAGTTTTGCCACGGTCCCCTGGCTGCCTTCTGGGTTCTCCTGCTGCTTGCTGGCCAGCTGTTTGTTTGCAGATTCCAACCGTTCTGTTTCAGATTAAACAGACAGAGATAGAATTTTTAGAATTTAATTGACTGGGAACAGCCTGGTTCTTGGAAGACACTGGTGGTATCTTGAAACCTAATCTCCCTGAAATGCTCCTGATGTACCAGGAAACGTGTCAGGAGACAGTTTGCTGGGGATCTGTCACCAGAGATGAGGGTCACAAGACTGGGACCAACAAGGGGGAGTCACAAACTGGTACTGGATGTGGCCTCAACAATGGGATCAGAACAGAACCAGGTCCGACAACATGCGGCCAAGTGTCTGCACTGAACAAGGGCCTACATAGTGGAGATGGACAACTGCTCAAGTGGCTTATGGAGGGAGCACCAACGTGGGGAGGCTCAGCCCAAGGCATAGCATGTTTCTAACAACAATTATCTTCTCTCGAAATGAATGACACAGCCCAAAAAGGAGTGGACCCATGAACTACCTTTTCCACTCTCCCTAGCTCCTGTCTAGTGCTGTCTACAGTTTCTTACCTTTCAGATCCCGGTTGAAATCCTGAAGCCGCCGCATCTCCCCATCCTTCTTGTTCCTCATGGTTTTCTCCAATGCTTCTCGTTTGGAAGATGCCTTCATCAGGTTTTCATAGTCCTCGGAGATTCGCTGAATCTCTGTTTCCAGCTGTGGGGGGAAGAAACAACAAGCTGAAGTTAAACATTCTTGGGATGGAGAAAAGACTAGAGGAGAAGATGGCTGGATGGCACCAGTAGACGTTTCAATGTGAAATGCATTGCAAAAGCAACACCACAAACCAACATGGCTGCAGTGTCTGTCACCAGTAAAGGGCTGGGTTTAAGTCCCACACTAGAAGACTAGTGACATGAGTCTGGTGGTCTCATCCTGCTCCTTACTTGTGCACAACACATGACTCCTGGGCCCTGTTCAGCCAAGGTCTAAGCACTGGAATGAATGGCAGGAGCCTTACAGGTCAGGAACGACGTGCAAAGAAGCAGCTTGCTCTCTGCCCACCTGTACATGCCTGCCCCACGCCAGCGCTCTTAGTCCGTGAGTATTACACACGCCAATAGGAGAACAACATACACTTTCTCGCCACCTCACTCAAACTACAAACAACCCCACACCAGCAGGTGCCACCTACAATCGGCTTTGGAGTCTAGTAGTGCCCTGCACAATGATTTGCATAACTGTACCCACCACGCAGTGCTGCTTTCCCATCTGCCTCCTGAGCAGCCACTCGAAAGGCCCATTTATTATAAGCCCACTGCAACGACACCAGGCCCTTTGGAGACTTTGGGCCTGGGTTTAATTTAAGCCCGTTCTTTTTAGAAGGCACCAGTCATCTTCAGTGATAAAACTCCCCCAGCTTCCCACAGAGAAGCACTTGCCTTTTCCTTTCTGGGACCCTTGGATGTTCCACCCCTTCCCAGGTAAGGAGATAGCTCTGCTGTCCCTCCACCCCCTGAGGCTGCCCTCTTGGAGCGGCTCCTCTTGCAGGACCAACCCTTCCGTTTTCCATGATGGGATGGCTGCATGAGAGTGGAAGGTGTGCCATAGGGGGCTGAATCACTCTGATAAAGCTTCTTGGTACACAGTCCTTCCTATTCCTGGCTGGCTCTGGCTCCTTAGTGTGCCCTTCCCTTTGGCCATGTGGAAAGGTCAGGCCCTTATGTCTGTAACACTAAAGGGATCAGAGACCCTCCTCATGGGTCTGTCTTGCTGCGATGAACCTGATGGGAGATACAAGCTGTGCGTGCACCTAACTGGATTATGAAACAAGCTGCACTGGAGAAGTTCTATCATCTCTCTCCACACTGTCTCCACTCTTCCTCTCGCGGCTGCTCCATCCTGCCTAGCGGGTTCCTGGCCTCCTCCCCAGCTCCAGCACATGCCCCTGCCTTTCCACCTCCGCAGGCCTGGCACGTGCCCCTCCCAATGGTCCGTTTGTTCTAAGGGGAGAGGCTTTCCCGGTGGCTGCGGCTGTGCTGGAACAGGCCTCCCCTTGTATGCCTCTGCACAAAGGGCTTTCTGTGGCAGCCCAGCACAGACCCCAAGGGGAGGGACGGCCAGAGAGGGCCCAACTGTTAACAGAGATGGTGAATGGACTCTTTTTTATCCACCCAACAACTGCCTTGGCTGAGGACCTGTTGTGCTGTGTGCTTCTGAGCCACAGCTGTTCAGAGGGATGGCGGGGGGAAGAGATTAAACATATGAAAGGGGATGAAATTTCTCAGCAGCTGTCTGCTCTTTCTCTAGGCAAGAAACAAAACCAAACCCCATCCAGAGAACGAAGCTAGGAACACAAGGAGCTCGGCTGACAACGAGTGAGGTGTAGTGCAAATGCAAGTGAAGAACAGGCAAGCACTGAGCAAGCTTTCTCTACAGCCCTCTCCAGACTCTTCTATCCTGACCTGTGTAATTACCTTGCTGTCCAGTTCCTGGCCTCCTCCTTCAAAATTCTGCCAACGCACCTCAATCCCGACAAAAGCGGGATGACATGTGCACTGTCTCTAAATCCAGCACCCAGAGCTAGACAGGAGGGGGCTGGTGGAGGTTCTAGGGAGAAGCTCTGCAGTGAAGCAGACAGAGTGACTTCAGGGCTAACACTGAGATAAAGCTCCTTGTTCAGCATTCACAGAAAGCAATCCTACAGTTCCCGGACACAAACCGAGTCTGTCCTGGACAGACTGCCTGCCAGGCTGTGTTATCTCAGACGAAAAGCAGCCAATGAAATGAAAGCATCCAAGTCTCATTTCAAATGACATGTTGGAATCAAAGTTGAAAGGTGACATGGAAACCTACTGCTCCTGGCAGTCCTGCCCCCTGCCAGGGTCCTGAGCCTGCCTGTACGTTGCCCCAAGGCCCAGATGTTCACAGGTATCCAATGGGAGTTAGTGGCCTGCATACCTTTGAGGAGCTGGGCCCTAGAGCTTTGGCTGGAAAGACTGGTGGGGTGCTGGCTCCACACATTTACCTTCTGAATCCGGCTTGCTTTTTCACTGCAGCTCTCAAGCTCCTGCCGCAGCTTTTCGTTTTCCCTCTGGAGCTTCTCACTCTCCCTCAGCAGCTTCTCATTCTCCCTCAGCACCGTCTCCATCTGGGCCAAGTGGCTGCTGGCTGATGCGGCCTGGGCTGTCATCAGAACCTCCATTCCAGCTGGAGTAAGGGAGCCCAGTGGGCCGTGGCACAGGGCAGCCTGCTGGGGCAGGAAAGCCTGGGGCATATGGGCCTGCATCACCCTGAGAGGTCACAAAAATTCAACAGAGACACTCAATAGCATTGTTCTGCGCCTGCTAGGACACACGGTAAATCAAGGATAAGAGATGGCGTGACGGGCATGGCTGGGATGACGTGCCACTGAGTGGCTTCTGGTAATATCCAATCCCCAGCAGACCTCACACCATTATTTCTCTCTCCTTGAACCCCTGGGGCAGGGATTGTCTTTTTGTTCTGGGTTTGTACAGCACCTAGCATCATGGTACCAGCACCTGGTACCATAATCAGGGCTCATGCGCACTATGGTAACACAAACAAATCATACGTCTGTCGACAGAGCTTCTGGGAGGAGGTTTTTATCTCACCATTTTAAATATTTACTTGAACCTAAAGGGGGACAATGTTCCCCGGGAATGTCAGAAATCTTTGAGGCCCCCCTCTCTGCCCTGGCATGAGTGGCACCATCTCATTTAGGGCTGTAGCGCATGCAGCCATGCATCTACGGAACCCTTACAATATCAGGTTGATAGGGCAATCTTTCCCAATGCACCTTTCAGACAGAGATCAAGGCATGCCTGTTTTTCAAAGTATAGATTCCATGGCAATTATTAGCACCACTTCTCGGCTACCAAATATTATTTCAAAACCACTCAGCATCGGCCTAACTCTGCTCTCACTGAAATCAGTGGGAAAACTCCCGTCAACTTCAATGGAAGCAGAACTAGGTCAGTGCTGAATGCTTTTGCAGATCCCACCTACAGTGTATGTGGTAAGATGCGCCCTTGCACTTCACTTGCCTGTCAGAGAGCTTATGTCAAATTTTCAAAAGCACTTAAATCACTGAGGAGCCTAAGTCCTGTTTTCAAAAATGATCTAGGCACTAGGACCAGATTTTAAAGGGATTTAGGCACCTAAAGATGCAGATTAGTGGCCAGTGAGATTTTCAATAGCATCTAGGTGCCTAACTCCCATTGATTTCAAGAACCAGTGGCTTTTAGTGCCTAAGCCACTTTTGAAAATGGGATTTAGTCATCTAGCTCCTTTTTTATTTTTAATCCATGTTTAAAAAGAAACTTTATACCACCCAACACCATCATGCCAGTGCTTAAGAACACAATGAGAATACACTTATCAGAGACAGCCAAGCGGAGTGAAATGTCACCACTGAACTGCCCCCTCTCTTATCAAGCTCCCAGAAGTTAAAGGAAATGCCTATTCCCCTACGCAGCGGTGCCAATTACAAGGGAGGAACATCCCCCCACCCCAAAGCTTTTCCACTGCTCCAAGTTCCATAGGCCACAGGTGTGTGTGTGTGTGTGTGTGTGAGACCACGTTTAATCAGTGAGCTTGTACTAATCGCTATGGCTCCTGCCAGAGCAGTGCAGAGCTTGGTCACAACACCACTGAAATTTGACCTGGCCACCCTTCTGTCCAGCCACACGGGTGGCTGGGCCAAATGATGGAGAACAGGGGAGTCTGCCGAGATCACAACTTTTGGCATTGGCTCATGCACCGTGTGGGTCAGAGGGGAGACTCCCCACCAGCTAAGGGAGATGAGTGGGGACCAGAGCTTGTCCTGCCCACTAAGAAATATCTGAATTGGCATCACTGCCCCAAGGTGGTCCCTTACTAAAAGCATACCATGAATAAACATGTCCTATACTTGGTGGGAAAGGGGTGCTAAGCAGACCAACACCGTTACAGGGACCTCTGCTTTAACGAATCTTTAGGGCAACTGCTAAGAGGGCAAAGATACCATAGCCCCAATGACAGCTTGGCCACCCTATGGGAGCCTGACCGTCAGGTGCTTCCCAGAAGGCGCCATGGCTGCACATGAGCAAGGGCTGGCTGTAAATGTGGGGCTGCATTCCTGGAAGACGATTTGGCAAATACATCTTCCTTTCTGCCTGCACCCCCTCCCCTCTTTGTTCCCTCCAAAAGAGAGCACTTCCTGTCAGAGATATTATCTCTTCCTGTCAGCATTCACTATGGCTTGCCCAACAGCACATGCTGCTACTCAGCCTCGCCACCTTTCCCAACTGTGCAGCTAGCTGAGAAGACCCGGGGAGAGTGGGCAGCTGGGAAATGATGGGTGGTGGAGAAGGGAGAGAACACTCGGGGTTTAGTTTCTCCTCTGCTACTCTGTATTTCCCTTGTTATAAGCAACCAAACAGCGCTTTCTGATGTGCTCAAATTGCCAGGAAAAGCGGAATGCCCTACAGTGGCTAGGACCCATAACACCAGATGTAGGCTTCCACTGTTAGTGACACAGGCCATAATGCTAACAAGGCTCTGTGTGCAGTTAGAGTACCTGCTGAAGAGAAATAGGCACTTTTCACCCAGCACTGACACTCCACTTACCAACCCTATGCTGCAGCCAAGAGAAGAGGGACCTCAACTGCCAGTGTAACGGAGAGCACAATTCACCCTTAGGATTGCACTGGGTGCAAGCTGGGGGGCAGACTCTGGGCTTTGGCATTTGCACAGTGGATGAGAGCAAAACCCAGTATCGAGGGGGTGGTACGTGGCTAGGCACAGATTTGTATTTAGCAGGATTCCCCCTAGGACTGGTCGGTAAGAACTCATCACTTTCACCTTCCTATCAGTGCAGAAAGGCAAGTTCCCAGTGCCCAGGTGCTACTCAGCCCTCAGAGCGTGCATTCCCTCTGGGACAGCACCAGTAGTTTTCCACATAGCTGGGCCTGCTTCCTTTCTCCCTTCCAAATTTAGCCACTTCCTGATTCAATTCCAACTCCTCAATTAACCAGAAATTCCACTCAGAACACAAGGGGAAAGCGGCTGTGAAGACAACTTCATCTGCAAAACAATGGGTCTAATTTAGCCCTGGCAAAGCCACCCCAGAGACAAATATAGCCCATGAGCTTCAAAAGTCAGACTGCAAGTCCCTTCCCCACCCATTTCTGCCCACAGAATAGGGCAGCACTTCCAAAGTCGTAAGGATTCATGCAGCCAGGGGATGAACATTGTAGGGTCCCTACAGCTCATCTCCTTATTCTGCAACATGCGGGTTTCTCTGCATATGCAACCAGCCTTGGCATTCCGAACCCATAGAGGCTCCCCAGCCACAGCTTGTCTGTGAGCCAGGCGGTGTTGCATCGACATACCCAATCCCCTTCCCACACGGCTGTCGAAGTCCCAGGAACTGAGTGCACGCCAGGAAGGAAGGGACTGGCAATGCATGCTACGCCGCTGTGAAGTGCGAGGTGCTAGACAAATGTTTTGGTTACCTGACTTCAGGGTGCTGAAATCCTGGCCCTTCCCTGGAGCAATGCCTGGGATCTGCCAGGTAACCAACTGCAGGCTCCTGGGTGGGGATGATGTAGGGGTACTCTGGAGGGGGGCCCCGTGGCTCCACCCCCTCAGTATGCTGCCCTCTTGGGGCTGACAGCTGGAAGTGCCTCGATAGCTGGGGATAACTGTGGGAGGAGCTCATGTGGTTCTGGGCCTTGGCTCCATTCCTCTCCAGCGACATCTGCATGAGGCGTTCGCTCAGTGACCTCACATGCCCATGCTTCAGCTCCTTTAGTGACTCGTCCTGGCGCTTGCTGCTGCTGTCAGGGGCATAGGCCCTTCGTTGGCCAGGCTCAGCAGGGGCGCCTGGACAGGGCACCCCAGCCTGCTGTCCTCGCTGTGAGGCATAATACTGGGAATGCGCTTTGGCCTCCTCGTAGGTGGGGAGCTCCTCGCCCTTGTGCTGAGGCTGGTAGAGCCGATACACGTTGTTCTCCAGGTAAACGTGGTCACAGTGATGCTCCTGGCCCTGGGGCTCCTGCCGTGTGGACTGCTGGACCATCTGGCTCTCTTCTTGGGTGAGACTCTCCAGTGAGGAGCGAGGGCTGCCCATGCTCCCACCTCCGCGCAGCGCCTGCTGCTGAATAGCCAGCAGCGTGCGGTTCTCGGTGAGGTTCCCGTATCTCAACTGCTCCTGGATGAGCCGGTGCAGGACTGTCCCAGAGGAATCTTCTGCCGTCCTCATCCTTGGCTAGTCAATTGGCAAGGGGCTGCCACCAGGAACAGTAGATGCAATACAATCCCAAGGATCTAGCAGCACCCAAGGAGCCTACAAGAGACGAACACAGGAATCAGGAAGCAGCTCTCAGTCAGGGGTTTGCTCATTACATATTTTCAGAAGATTTAGTTTGCCAGGAGTCCCACTGTGGCACTCTGCCAGGAAAGACTCAATTGACCCTTTAGTCACATACTCATAGCCTAGCAGAGCGGGGGAGGAGGGGGACTCTGAGCAACATCCCATCCCTTTGCCGCCATTAAGAAGGGCAGAACCAGACCCAAGCTGAACGCTAATTCCACGGGAGGCCACTGAGAACTAGGCCCTTGGCAACCCTGCGGAGGCTGGAAGTGGACCAGTCCTGGCAGGCTCAGTTGCAGGGAACTCAGCTCTCATACAAAAAGCCTCCCTGCCCAGAGCTTCAGTGAGCCCCTGAATCCCCATCTCATTTTACGTGTCCAAAAGGGAGCAGCTCTTGGTGGGGAGTGAGGACTGTCAAGTCTGGGGATCTCTGCTGGCTTCCCAGTGGGGTGAACAGCCTCAGCACCTGAGCTTAGCATGAGTGCATTTGAGAGTCAGGGTGACTGTTCTGCATAACTTGATTTACTGCTCTGGAAAGACAGGTCACAGGATCCTAGTAACTTGTGCAGTCAGAACCCCTTTATTTGGTTCACTTAGTGCGCATCTCTCTCTACATGTGCCAGGCAAGGTAGCCAAGGGAAAAGCTGGGACTGCTGTCTAAGAAATTCATTCAGTTCACTGAACAGAGCCAAACTCATTACCCAAAATAGTAGGCCAATGCAGAACTTTTAGTAAGTGAGACTCCTGTTAGTCTAGCTTTGATTGTGGGGGCAGGGAAGAAGTTCTGTTAAGTGTAACGAAGACTGTGCTTTGAGCTCAAGCCACCATTACAACAAAATATCCTAGATTTGGCGAGCCCAAGTTACACTGGCAGAGAATGTTCCTATTTCCTGTGTAACCTGCAGGACAACAGCTACAGTCCACAAAGCAAGAGGATTTCAGTTTCCAGTACTTTCCGTCTCCTTAAAGAAGAGACTTGTCATATTTGGGCCAACACATAGAATTTGTAAACGGAAGCTCCTACAAAACCTAAAATCAACAAGAAATATTTTGTGGATACAATCTTGAACAATTCCCATAGGATCTAATTGTTTTAAACAAAAAATCACCCCCACCCCATTTGCACACATTGCAACATTATGATCCTGAATGACAGTGAAATTGACTCAAAAGTGTAAAGGGCTCATCTATTGTCATTGCCCCAGTGAATCGCAAAATATAATAAAAGCTTCATAGTAAAAAGTCACATAAAATAATCCTGATTTTCAAGATTATTTCAGTTTTAATCATCAACATTGTTATGGTGTTTTATGTATGTATGCACACATGCTTTTCATACATCTACTGACATTTTAAATATAAAACCCTTATCGTAATGAATCAGCCATGCCTGGAGACACCAATGTGGGGGTCGACCCTAAAAACATTCTCATAACCTTTTTGCAGTCCCTGGCAATCAGAAACTGCAGCTGTAGCCCAGGTTTGTCTATGGCTAGTAGCTTACTGAAGAGGGATGCTAGCCAGGGAAGTTCTATCACTGTTTTTAAGTTGCATGTCCTCCTCTGCACTCAAACTTTCAAGTGAATTCCCAAGTAGACATTTGATCACCTGTTTCTAGTCTCATGCTAATGCATGTGGGTTGGCAAAGGGAGATTGCTAATCTCATATTGCTTCATACAAACATACCTCAAATATTGGCTCTCAACACAAAAAGTTCTTGACCAGGTTTTCCCTGAAGGTGAAATTAGGAAACTCTAAACAGGCTACCTTTCCCGAGCCTCATTTCAACGCTGACTCAGACCTCTGAGATTTAAAGCTAACCCCAGACTGCCTTTGGTGAATCAAAATAAAAGAACCACACATCCCCTTCAATTTCACAAGCCCTGGTGCGTTCTCACAAGGAGGAAGTCTGAAATATTGGGTCAGGGAGCATGACTAGATAGCTAGGAAGGTGGAGAGAACATTCCTCACCCCACCCCTACCATATGTGCTCTTCAACCTTTTACTATCAGAGATTATTTTCACTCCTGGATCTCCAGCCCCAACTGCTTTTTAATGTGGTTGCGTGCCTTTATTCCCCTCCCCTATTTTTATACATTTCTTTAATTTTGCAGTCACAAGAAATTCCCTTTAATGGCACTCAGCATAATTTGAATGAGCAGCATCAAGTAAGAGAGGATCATTTAAAAAGAAAAGACAACTCAAACTCCAGTTGACATATTCTAGCAAGTTCAAAGGCTATCCAGTGAAAGAACAAGGGTTTGCAACCCAGAAGATCTCCCCGGAAAACTCCAACCGGCTGGGAGGTTACAACAGGGTTGACGTTAAACAGCGAGACATTGTTGTGGCAGCTCCCCCCGCCTCATGGAAAAAAACCCTTTCTCGCCTTTACAAAACCCACTGGGTATAACTAACGCACCTAGAGCGCGTTCAGCAATTGCCATCTGCAGAGCAGTGCTAGGGCCCTGCCTTGCTGCCGCTTTGTTTTCCAAATCGTTCAGCACTGACATCACCCGGGTTTGGATTGTAATTAACATTCCTTGTAAGTGAGAACGAGCTCATGGCTGCGGAAAGCATTTTCCGAGCAGGACAAAGAGAATTCTTCAGCTAGCTGGGGGCACAAGCACCTGTGACTGCAAACGAGCCCAGCAAAGTCCTGCTCACCCCCACTCTGCTTCTTATGGGTCACAACCCCGGCGCTCCCGGGGGCTTGCAGGAATCCCGGGTCACACGCTGCAGGGGAATGGGGGGAGCCAGAGCGATGGAAAGGGGGGACCCCGCAGGCTGACGCGCAGGGAGCGCAGCGTTCCCAACCCGAAGCGGCACGAATGAGTGACAATAGCGAGCCAGGGACGGGAAGTCGGAGATCGCCCCTCTGGCCCCAGACACCGCGGGGATGGGAGCCCGGAGCGGAACTCACCGAAGCAGAGCAGCTCCGCTGCAGAGCCGGGGGAGGAGAGGCTCGCTCCGCGCCCGGCCGGCTCGCTGTGTGTGTGCGTGCAGCTCGCAGAGATCCTGCCCCCGCGGCTGCTGGCAGGCACTGAGCGCCTCGCCGGCCCCCGCCAGCTGTAATGAGAGCCAAGGAGGCCGGGCTGCGCGAGCGGCTGCTATGCCAGGAATGCGAGAGTTTCAGGTTCCCCCGGGATCAAAGCTAACCACAAATAACCTCTCCGCCTCGGCCGCGGCTGCGCGGCGCGGCCTGCAGGGGGCGCGGCCGCCTCGCTCTGTCACACACACGCGTGCGACTAGGGCTGCAGCCTGCCTGGCTCGCGCTGGTTTAAAGCCCCGCGGATCGGGAGCCTTGCAGCGCCGCTAGGCTGAAGCTGCTGAGTCCGCAGGCAGCCTGGGCCCAAGTTCCCAACCCTTCGGAGCCACTGAGGGTGACCAGATGTCCTGATTTTATAGGGACAGTCCCGCTATTTGGGGCTTTTTCTTATATAGGCGCCTATTATCCCCCGTCCCGATTTTTCACACTTGCTGGCTGGTCACCCTAGAACCACCAGGGCTGCCCTAGGCAAGGAACCATCTCAGCCAGGGCTGAGAAGAGTTTTCCCAGGCTTTCTGCAGCTGACCCTTGTACAGCAGGGGGATCTGTAGGATATGAACCAGGGAGGGTTGCCAATAGGGTGACCAGATGTCCCGATTTTATAGTGACAGTCCCCATTTTTTTTTCTTATATAAGCTCCTATTACCCACCACCCCAGTCCCGATTTTTCACATTTGCTGTCTGGTCACCCTAGTTGCCAATTTGTGTTGGATTTATTCCTGGAGGTTTCGTGACATAATCCAGAGATTCCAGGACAGTCCTGGAGGGTTCGCAACTCTAGAAACACCTCAGACTTGGTGGATTTGGGACCCTTCCCTTGCCTATAAACTGGGTTATTTACTTGCAATAGGGTGTGTGCAGACAGCTGTAGCATCCATGCCCCCGCCCACATTGTGCTGGTACTGCAGAGATACTTAGAGACAGTTCCTGCTCCAAAGAGCTGATAATTTAAAAAGACAAGACAGACAAAAAGGTGGGAAGGGAAACAGAAGCACAAAGACTTGTCCGAGGTAACACAGCAGGGTGGTGGAAGGGCTGGGGGCCTGCAGCCTTATGGCTCCTGACCAGCGACCTCCATTAGAATTTGCTTCTGCCCAGGTGAAGTAACTGCTTGGGGCAGCCACTAGATGGTAAAAAAAAGAGCCACATTCACCTCACGTGAGTTACACCACTGAGACGTGCCCAACCCAACTGCATGTGTTCCTCAAAGCCCCTCATGACTCAGAAATGTGCCTAGGAAATCAGCAAGGGGGAATTCTGTGAAACATCATCACAATATAAAAAGGGGAGCTTGGAATGAAAACTATTTTGCAACCTTCATTAGAGCAGTCACCTCTGCCATAACTGCTATTCATGGGCGGCATGTGAACTGCTAGTTGGGGAAGGCTAGCCCCGAGCCTTGCCCCTTCCACTGAAGCCCCACCCCTTCCATGCCCCCAAATCCAGAGCCCCCTCCCCAGACTGGCTAGTCCCCACCAGCCCCAGAGCCCCAGGAGGGAGAGTGCATGGCACTGCCGCAGTCCTGAGAAGGCAGGTGGTGTGGCCTCAGCCCCTGGAACTCAGTGGCACCACCAAAGCAGGGCCACGCTTGGCTGTTTGGGGAGGCACAGCCTCCCCTATCCACAGCCCATGTTGCTATTACTGTGAGTTTGTTACTAACATGATTGTCTTCAGAATTAAAGCCCCAGTCTTCTGGCTGGGGAAAGATGGTCCAGTGGCGAAGGTGCTAGCCTGGGCAGGCCAGGATCTAATTCCCTGTTTTCCCACAGACTCCTGGGGTAAGTCACTTGGCCTCTCTGTGCCTCAGTTCCCCATCTATAAAATGGGGATAATAGCCCTGCCCTGCCCTGCCCCACAGGGTTGACGGGAGGAAGGATAAATACACCGTATGTGTGATTCACATGGAGATTTCCTGGAAGTGTGAGGTGACTCATAGACTTTAAGGTCAGAAGGAACCATTGTGATCAGCTAGGTCAGGGGTTCTCAACCTTTTTCTTTCTGAGGCCTCCCTCAACATGCAAGAAAAACTCCGGGGCCCAGTGGGGGAGGGTGGAGAGGGGGGCTCTGGACCAGGGAATCCTTGGGCATAGGTGTAGTTTGACTTTTATTTTGGGGGTGGGGGGGGAGGGTCAGCAGGGCTCGGCACAGCAGGGTCCAAGGAGGGAGTGCCACCTCCACTCCCTGACTTACCTCAGCAGGCCACCCACCTGTCTGGGGCTGTGTGCCGGTGGCTGCTCCCTGAGGGCTTTGCTGACCCCAGAGCTGGGTCCCCGCCTGGGCAGCTCTGACCAGCTGTGTGAGCAGTCAAAGGGGGCTGGGAGCTGAGGAGCAGCCACAACCCTGGGCACCAGCAGCAGATGGGGAAATACTATGGCTTCCCTCCCCCACCCATGGCACCACCAGCCAGAGGAGCAGCTGCCCCGCTCTGCCTGGCTCCAGCTTCCCGCCTAGAACCTAGCTAGAGGGTGGCTCAGGGAAAGGAGGAGGTGGGGGGATGGAGCTGCTCCCAGGATTGCCCCACTCTGGGTAAGGCACTGCAGTTTGGGGGGGGGGGGTAACACCATCATGCCCCCTCAACTTTGCCCATGGGCTCAAGGTTTCTGCCCTTGTCAGAGTTTCAATCCTCCACCCCCCCTTCCAGCTTCAGTGGGGAAAGGGGGAGCTTGGGATGTCATCTGCATGCTCCTCCCTGCTTCAGCCCCACTGGGGGATGCCGGGGCTCAGGGAACCAGGTTTCAGTGGCAGGGCTCCACAGACCCCCTGAAAGGGCTCGCAGACCTTCAAGGGCCATGGACCCCCAGTTGACAACCGCTGATCTATGTGGATGCAAGGAGTTTGCTACTGGAGGTAGTGTGTGGGAGACTGCAGGCAGCAACCTTGTGTGTGAGGACATTGCAGAGAGTTAGCAGCTGGCTGCGTGTGGAGGGAAGTAGTGTGTGTGTGTGTGTGTGTGACAGAGGAGATTGCAGGAAGCGTGCGGCTGGCTGTGCGTGTGCTGTGTGTGACAGAGGAGATTGCAGGGAGCGTGCTGCTGGCTGTGGGGTGCTGTGTATGACAGGGGAGATTGCAGGGAGCATGTGGCTGTCTGTGGGGTGCTGTGTGTGACAGAGGAGATTGCAGGGAGCATGCAGCTGTCTGTGGGGTGCTGTGTGTGACAGAGGAGATTGCAGGGAGCGTGCGGCTGGCTGTGTGTGTGCTGTGTGTGACAGAGGAGATTGCAGGGAGCGTGCGGCTGGCTGTGCGTGTGCTAGGTGTGACAGAGGAGATTGCAGGGAGCGTGCGGCTGGCTGTGGGGTGCTGTGTGTGACAGAGGAGGTTGCAGGGAGCGTGCGGCTGGCTGTGCGTGTGCTGTGTGTGACAGAGGAGATTGCAGGGAGCGTGCGGCTGGCTGTGCGTGTGCTGTGTGTGACAGAGGAGATTGCAGGGAGCGTGCGGCTGGCTGTGGGGTGCTGTGTGTGACAGAGGAGACTGCAGGGAGCATGTGGCTGGCTGTGGGGTGCTGTGTGTGACAGAGGAGATTGCAGGGAGCGTGCGGCTGGCTGTGGGGTGCTGTGTGTGACAGAGGAGATTGCAGGGAGCGTGCGGCTGGCTGTGCGTGTGCTGTGTGTGACAGAGGAGATTGCAGGGAGCGTGCGGCTGGCTGTGGGGTGCTGTGTGTGACAGAGGAGATTGCAGGGAGCGTGCGGCTGGCTCTGTGTGTGTGTGTGTGTGACAGAGGAGATTGCAGGGAGCGTGCGGCTGGCTGTGGGGTGCTGTGTGTGACAGAGGAGATTGCAGGGAGCGTGCGGCTGGCTGTGGGGTGCTGTGTGTGACAGAGGAGATTGCAGGGAGCGTGCGGCTGGCTGTGGGGTGCTGTGTGTGACTGAGGAGATTGCAGGGAGCGTGAGGCTGGCTCTGTGTGTGTGTGTGACAGAGGAGATTGCAGGGAGCATGCGGCTGGCTGTGGGGTGCTGTGTGTGACAGAGGAGATTGCAGGGAGCGTGTGGCTGGCTGTGGGGTGCTGTGTGTGACAGAGGAGATTGCAGGGAGCATGCGGCTGGCTGTGGGGTGCTGTGTGTGACAGAGGAGACTGCAGGGAGCGTGCCGCTGGCTGTTCGTGTGCTGTGTGTGACAAAGGAGATTGCAGGGAGCGTGCGGCTGGCTGTGGGGTGCGTGTTGTGAGTTTGTGAGAAATGTGCAGCTGGCTGTGGGGGCTGGTGTTGAGGGGTTATACAGGCTGCTTGCCAGCTGTCCAGGGGAATAAATCTTCTTGTTTAATCAAAGATAGGAGAGACACTCCATTGTCTTTATACCATACAACTCTGCTAAAAGCTGCCTTACCATCTGCTCCTCCTTCTCCCCCACGCCCAGGGCACTTGGCTTCTCCCTCCCGCCTTGCCCCATCTGACAGGTGCTGCCCATCTGTCACAAGCAGCGGAGGCACAAACTGCCCGTCCTTTGAGAGCTCTGTGCGGCCCTGCAGCTTGTCTCTCTCACCAATAGAAGCTGGTCCTGTACAAAAATCCCCTCCCCCACTTTGTCTTCCTTTGAGAACCATTCCCGGGGCTGGTTTGGGAATTCTCCCCTCTCCTTCCCATGGGATGACTTTCCCATCAGGGCTATTTTCTGCTCCACCACAAGAAAGGGTCTTAGATCGCAGCGGAGCCACTTCATGGCACTTGAAGGGATTGTGGGCAGAGAGAGAGAAAGGAGAATGGAGGAAGGGCAGCAAACACAGATGGAAGAGAGACAAGAAGCCAGACTAAAGGAGAGATTTTCCTCTTCTCACTTTGGCCCCATAGCTCCCTTCACATAACTGAGGACCCTAAGGTTTCTTCATGTCTGGGGACAGAACCCCTCAGAGAAGGAGCAAGGAGGTTCACACACCTGCACAAGCTTTTATCTTGCTGTACAGTCCCTTTGGAACATGCATGTAAAGCCCATGCACAGTGAGGCTGCAATCATGTCAGTGGGACAGCTGTCCGGCACAGCTCTGGCTAATGTTTGTAGGGCTAAGTGTCTACAAACTATTAGCTGTGGAATCGTTTCCAAAGGGCAGAGCCAGGCCAGGTAAACTGCTGAAATCCTCTGAGATGATACTAGCCACATGGCCGAAGTGGAGTTTCCTTATACATCTGCCCTTGTACAGTCCAATCTGAGGCTTGGTCTACGCTAGATTAACCTAAAATTTTGCACCCTGAGGGCTGTAGTTAGATTGCCCTAACCCGCAGCATAGCTGCATCTAGGTTGCTGGAAGAATTCTTCTGTCGACCTAGCTACCTTCTCTCAGAGAGATTCATTAGCTGCACTAATGGAAAACCCCCTTCCATTGATGTAGGTGGTGGCCACACTCTGGTGCAGTGCCAGAGCTGTGCAACTGTAGCATAGCAGCGCCCTGATTTCCTCCAGAGAAGAGAAACCACAAAGAGAACTGAAATCCCCTCTTGAGTAGGAGTCAAATCCATAGTGGATGTAAATCAGTGTAGCTGAAACTGACTCAGATGGTTTGACACTAGCTGAGGATCTGGCCTTGAACCAAGCTGGATGCACTGTACTCCAACTCAGTTCATCATGTTTGCCGTCCCCAGATGCTGCTGCAAGCCACTTTATAAACTGTTTTCTAGCTTCAGTCCTTTCTGCAATGGGACCAGCTGGGTGGCATGATAGAGCAGAGGCCAGAAGGAGGGGGAAGGAGTGCATCATTTGACCTGTGCTCTGTAGACTGGGTTTCCATTTCTCTCCATCTGTTTGGCCTCGGGCTCTGTGCCATTATGGGCAGTACTGCAAGAGCCGCAGGTGTGCTGAGGACAATGTGCAATATTGATTGTATAGAAGGCCACATGTTCTCTTAACAGAGCCCAGCTTCAGCACAATAACCTCTCAGCTTGGTAATTGGACCCTTTCTCCTTTGAGCTTTCCATTGTTTCCTAAGGAAATGAGACAGCTGAATAGTTGTAATCTTGTCAGGGGTTGCACCACCGGGCAGTCACTAAGAGGGTTTGGAATAGGTTGACAACATTAGTCAAGGGTATGGCTACACTTGCAAATGTAGAGTCCTTTGCGTTAAACCAGCCTTCGTAGAGCGCAGTAGGGAAAGCACTGCAGTCTGTCCACACTGACAGCTGCAAGCGCACTGGCATGGTCACATTTGCGGCACTTGCAGCAGCATTGGGAGTGGTGCATTGTGGGCAGCTATCCCACAGAGCACCTCTTCCCATTCTGGCGCTGTGGCTTGTGGGAACGGGACTGGGGAGGCAGGGCATTCTGGGTCCTGTCCCAATGCCCTGCGATGCATCGGTTCACATCCCAGCAATCCCTCTGTTTCCGTCCACAATTGGTGCCATCTTTTAACATTTTTTGTACTGTGCGCTCTGTCTTCGCTTTCAGTCTGTGGGAATGGAGCCCGAACTGCTGAGGAATATGCTGACAAGTCTCACCAGCACATCACATTTGGTAGTCGAGTTATTCCTTAAGATCCAAAGTGACAGCGAGGACTCCAATGATGATATCAACTTGAGTAATGCATCATTCATTCATTCATGCCCGTCACCCCAACCGGGGTATGGGCCGCCAACCACAGATCTCCATAGTCTTCTATCCTGGGCCATTCGCTCTAGCTGGTTCCAGGTATAGCCCATTTTTTTGCTATCAACCTGAAGGTCGCGTCGCCAGGTATTTCTTGGGCGGCCTCTTTTCCGCTTGCCTTGGGGGTTCCACTGCAGTGCCTGTCTGGTGATGTTGGTTGGCTGCTTGCGTAGTGTATGTCCTATCCAGCCCCACCTGTTCTTCATCATGGTGATGGCTTTTCTGATCTCGTCTCTGGTTGGTTTATCGCAATTGATTGGGAGGTCCTCATTGGCTGGGTCGATGTCTGGTGGATTTGGTGGTGCTGGTCTGTTCAGGAGTTCCTCAAAGTGCTCCGCCCATCTGTTCATCTGTAGTTCTATTCCTGTTATAGACTTTCCCTGCTTGGAAAGGGACGTTCTGGCTTGCTGAACTTTCCAGACAGTCGCTTGGTAGTATCGTACAGCTGTTTCATGTTACCGCTGTATGCTGCCTGCTCTGCTTCTGCTGCCAGTCCATCCACATAATCTCTCTTATCCTTCCTAATATTCCTCTTCACTGCTCTGTGGGCTTCAGCATACTCTTTTTGAGCTTTGGCCTTTGCTGCTCTAGTCCTGCTGTTGTTGACTGCTGCCTTCTTCTTCTTTCTGTCTTCTATCTTTGTCAAGGACTCTGCTGTGATCCACTCTTTCTGCTGGTATTTCTTAATTCCAAGCACTTCCTGGCATGCTGACCTAAGTGTGTCTCTCACTTTCTGCCATCTGTTGAGTACACTGTCTTCCTCTTCTTCAGACTGATCCTGTAGTACTGAAAACTTATTCTTCAGCGTCAATCCAAAATCTTCCTTGGTCTTATGGTCCTTCAGAAGGTTGACGTTGTACTTCGCTCTTCTGTCTGACGCGTCTATCCAGTTCTTCTTCAGCTTCAGCTTCAATCTGGCCACCACTAAGTGATGGTCGGACGCCACGTCTGCTCCTCTTCTAACTCTAACGTCCTGCAAGGATCTTCTGAACTTCTTGCTAATGCAGACATGGTCGATCTGGTTTTCTGTCATGCCTGCTGGCGATACCCAGGTACTCTTGTGGATCCGCTTGTGAGGAAAGATGCTGCCTCCTATGACCAGGTTGTTAAGTGCACACAGATCCACAAATCTCTCTCCATTCTCACTCATCTCTCCCAGAGCGTGGGTCCCCATGACTTGTTCGTATCCTGTGTTATCAGGTCCAATTTTGGCATTAAAGTCTCCCATAAGGATGGTAATGTCTTTGTCTGGGAGAGTCTCTAATATGAGTAATGCATATGACACAAGATTGCTTGTGGCATTCACGGACACGCTCACCACCGTGGAACAGCACTTTGGGGCTCGGGAAACAAACACTGAATGATGGGATCACATCCTCAAGCAAGTCTGGGATGACGAGCAGTGGCTGCAGAACTTTCGCATGAGAAAAGCCATTTTCATGGGACTGTGTGAGGAGCTCACCCCCAACCTGTGGTGCAAAGACACGAGATTGAGAGCTGCCCTGACGGTGGAAAAGCGGGTTGCTATTGCAATCTCGAAGCTGGCAATTCCAGACAGCTACCAATCGGTTGCTAACCAGTTTGGAGTGGGGAAGTCGACTGCTGGAATCATGTTGATGCAAGTTTGCAGGGCCATTAATCACATCCTGCTCAGAAGAACTGTGACTCTGGGTAACGTGCATGACATTGTGGCCAGCTTTGCACAAATGGGTTTCCCTAACTGCGGAGGGGCGATAGATGGGACGCATATTCCAATTCTGGCATCCGCCCACCTAGCCTCCGAGTATGTTAATTGGAAGGGCTATTTCTCTATGGTTTTCCAGGTGCTTGTGGATCACCGTGGGCATTTCATTGACATTAACACAGGCTGGCCCGGAAAGGTGTATGACGTATGCATCTTTCAGGGCATTGGCCTGTTCAGGAAGCTGCAAGCTGGGACTTTTTTCCCAGACCAGAAGATCACCGTAGGGGAAGTCGAAATGCCCATTGTGATCCTTGGAGACCCTGCTTACCCTTTAATGCTGTAGCTCATGAAACCCTATACAGGGAGCCTTGACAGCCGCAGGGAGCAGTTCAACAACAGGCTGAGCCGGTGCAGAATGACTGTGGAGTGTGCTTTTGGCCGTTTAAAGGGCCGCTGGCGTTCTCCGTATGGGAAGCTGGACCTGGCCAATAACAGCATCCCCACGGTTATATCCATGTGCTGTACCCTCCATAACATTTGTGAAGGGAAGGGTGAAATATTCACTCAGGCATGGAACTTGGAGGTTCAACACCTGAAATCTGAATTTGAACAGCCAGAGAGCAGGGCTATTAGAGAGGCCCAACACGGGGCTGCAAGGATTAGGGATGCCTTGAAGCAGCAATCTGAGGCTGAAAGCCACCAGTAATCTCTGGTGTCCTGCATGGGAGTGAAGTGCAGTGGTTCCAATGTGAGTAGTAATCTGTGTTTGCTACGTATGATACACTGACTTGCAGTGCCTGTTGCTTTTCTGGGCTAAGGTATCTTTTACTTTATGCAATAATAAAGAATGTTTTCAAAGCAAAATATCTATTTATTGAAAAGAAAATGCATTTACTGAAAAGAAACACAACTGCTTGGGAAACAGAAAGGGCAAGGGGGTGGGGTGGGGAATAGTACAATCACAGATTTGTGTATGTCCTGTTATCATACTCAGCCTTCCTGTCTGGAGTGCTGTGCAATGATAGCTGCACTTCAGGATAGCTATACTGCATGGTGATGGGAGTTGAGTACAGTGGGTACGGGTCGTAGTTCTCAGGGCTGGGTGGTAAAGCTACAGGTTTTGGAGGCAGCTGGTGGTGATAAGAACCCGGATGCTCAGGGAAGTGGGTTGGAGATGACATGGGGGCACAAGGGAAAGAGTTTTGGGACAAGGGCTGCAGGAGGGGCAGGCACTGTAGTGCTCCGCCTGCATTGCTACAAGCACCTGGATCAAGTCCGCTTGGCACTCCATGATACTTATCAGCCGCTCCATGCTTTGGTGCTGGCGATCCGCATTCTGCTGGTGGACCCTCCTTTCACTCTCCCGCCACTCCTGCACTTTTTGATTTTCATTAAGGGACTCCTGCATGACTTCATGCGGCATGTCCTCTCTGCTTCTACGTGGTCTCTTCCTGATTCTTTGCAGCCTCTCGGCCGGTGATAACACAGATGGCTGAGCTTGCAAGGTTGCATCTGTAAAGGCAAAATGCAACACTTAACAGAGGCAGCATTGTTCACACCAGACAGAGCAATGATTCCCCTGTACTTAAGGAGGGCAAGCACAGTCTACTCAATAGCATAATTTGCCCATCCCAAAGCAAGCACACATAACCCACGGGAGCCCCAAAATGGTGAGTAAGCACAGGGTCAAGGGGGACTGATTCTTTCATGGCTGTACTGTCCTCTGTGTTTCTGTGCCTTGGGGAGAGCCAACAGCTGCAGGGGGGCCCTATACTGAACACTGTCCCTACATTTTCCGCAGGAGTTCATCCTGGAAGATATCTTGCTGCTGAGGGTGACCTGAGAAGCAAGGGAGGGTCTTCTACTACAATGTGGCTTCCGCCCTGGCCCATATGTAGCTTGCCTGTGTGCAGCAATGGTCCCCCCGCCCCTCACAGCACAGTGGTGCGGACATGTTAGCCTGACTGGGACAAGGACCACAGTGGCTCTCCCATGAAACCCGCGCAAGTGCATTGCCCACGTTCTGGATGAGACCTTTGAAGAGATCACCGAGGCCGATTACCATGATGTGAGAGAGCACATCAACGCCCTATTCTGCATCTAGGCATGCATGCAGCCCTAACCCTCCTCGCCCCAAGAGCCTCCACTGAATAACTTCCTTCCCAAAATAAAAGCCGCTTACTGGGAACTTCCTCTGGTGTTTGTCCTTCCCCAAGCATCGGCCGCCGCGACTGGCTACCTTCCTCCTGGCTTGAGAACAGCTCCTAGCTGCATGCATCTAGGGATGCTGGGATACTTCCTCTTCCTCAGCACCCTCGCTCCCGCTTTGTTCCTCCTCCTCCTCCTGCTTTGTTGGACTGGGCTCTGAAGTGTCCATGGTGGTACTCGGAGTGGAGGTGGGGTTGCCCCCAAGTATCACATCCAGCTCTTTGTAAAAATGGCAGGTCATGGGGGCAACACTGGAGTGGCTGTTTGCCTCGCGGGTTTTGCAGTAGGCACTCCGTAGCTCCTTCCCTTTAACACTGCACTGTGGAGCGTCCCGGTCATGGCCCCTTTCCATCATGGCCCTTGATATCTGCCCAAAGGTATTGTAATTCCTACAGCTGGAGCACAGCTGGGACTGGACAGCTTCCTCCCCCCAAACACTGATGAGGTCCAGCACCTCGCCATTGCTCCATACTGGGGATTGCCTGGCGCGCAGAGGCATGGTCACCTGGAAAGATTCACTGAGAGCACTCCATGCCTGGCTGAGCAAACAGGAAGGGGATTTTCAAAATTTCCAGGGAATTTAAAGGGCGGGTCTGACAGTTGGTCACCTGAGGGCAGGGCAGTAGAGTTCAAACTGATGACCAGAGTGGCTAGAACAGGTATTGTGGGACACTTCTGGAGGCCGATCAGAGCGCATTAACAGACCGGGGTGTCCACACTGGTGCTGTGGCGCTCTAGCAGGGGCGCATCAAACGTTATTCCACTTGCCGAGGTGGAATACCAGGAGCGCTCTAGCCATGGAGTCAGAGTGCTCTACGTGCCTTGCCAGTGTGGATGTGTTGTGAGTTAGAGCACCCGGGGCTGCTTTAATGTGCTCTGACTCGCAAGTGTAGCCAGGCCCATGATCCAAGTTGCTGGGATCTTACCAGAGTTTCACTGCCTGCCTGCTTTTCTCAACAGGGGTCCACCAGAAACTGACCTCTGTGAGGAGACTCTAGAAGGTAAATCCACCAGGTGGGTGCTTGATGCTGTGTAATGGAAACACCTCCTGCTGCCCCACTCCTTGTGAAATCATTCACACTAGGGCAAAGAGGTGTAAAATGCTCCCAAATTGTCCGGTATCACAGAGCACTTTGCACTGGGGTCAGTGATGATACAAGATACTGCGCAATTGTGGGTCAGACCCAGGGAGTCCTGCAGAAAGCAATGCAGGCTCCAGTATAAAAGTTGAGGGAATGGGTCTCCTCAAATTAGCTATGACACACATTCAGGTAGCCCTGGACAGCAACAGATATAAAGGGACAACAGATTCCCAGCTAAAATGCCAATGGACTGGCAAGATCAAATGCCCTAGGAAGTAGATTGATTAGATTTTCAGGTCTGTGCAATGGCCTTGGGCAGCTCAATGGTGCAGTGTCTGTCAGTTTCTGTGTGGTGATCTTGTTATTTGCAGTTCAGTCCCAGACTTCTCCGGATTTCCAGAGGCTGTGTGTGTGTTTCTGGCCAGCTCATCGTCAAAGCAGCCGAGAAGTCCCTCTCTGCAACATGAGTGGATCCTTCATGTCTTTCTTTGTCAGTTGTTTCAGTATGATCAGATCTGAGGGAAGCACCACAGGGATAGTGAGCACTTAGGAAGCTGGAACCAGAATCCAAAGTGACCTGGAGATGTTATGGGAGCAGGAGCTGCTGGTAACAAGGAGAGATTTGGGACTAGTAATAAAGATGCATTTCCTCATGCTGGGGTTGAATAAATTCCTACTCCCACCGGGAGGAAATAAACAGCTCAGATACAAATGAATCCTTAGCAGTTCCCCACAGCACACTTCATCCACAGATCTCCAAGCCCTTCCCAAAGAGATCATTGTTCTCATTTTACAGATGGGCACAATGAGGCACAGTGCTATTAAATGGCTGGCTAAGGATCACACAACATCATCAGAAATAACACGCAGGCATCCTGACTTTCATTTCCATGTCCTGGCCACTGGGCAAGGGAGATGCATTTTGGGAGACATAGTCAGATAGCCAGCCCAACAACATTCAAGAAGCGAGTTTATTTTTCTGGTTTCCCTGCTGTCCTGTGCATGGCCTATTCACGCAACCAAGCTAAGCTGTATTTGCTTCAAGGGAGGTCTGAAATTGGGACTGGGACGTTGGGAGGGGTGATGGCCAGGAGAGGACTTCTAGCCAAGCAGTCTGTTCTCTGGAGGAGTTTGAGGAGCACTAGACTAACAGGCTGGACACTGGTCAGCTGCTCCTATTCGGAACCAGTAGGCGATATGGATCAATGTAGAAAGCTTGCTGAAACTTGTGCAGCTGGCAGATCGTCCCTCCCCTGCATTATTCTATGCAGAAATGAAGATTGCCTCTGGCAGCAATGTTGAGCTTTTCATGAGGCCCCAGTATTAGGAAGGGCAGCTAGGACTGACTGCAGATGTGCTGCTAGTCGGTTGTGTCCAGGAAAGAAAAAGAAAAGTGTCTAACATAGTTCCAGAAGGTGGTGGCAAGGTGTGGCTGGGGAATCCTGTGCCATCAGTGCACACTTCTGGCTGCCTCCACAGCACTGAGGTATCAATATGCTCAGTAATGGCTAGGGTGACCATCTTTCCCTGTGCTGAATACGGGACACCTGGTAAAATAACTCATGTTCAAGCGAGTTCAACGGCAATCAATCAGAACTATGCAGTACAAACGTTCAAATTAACATCAAGTTGACTGAGCTCCCGGTAAAAAGAAATACTGCGTAGTTGGATTCTTTTAATTTACCTTATCTTTAAGTCTTTAGGGTTCACATGAGGAGAGGTGACACACCCACACTCCCATACACCTCTGTCACATGGAGGGAGTGACCGACTGACCTGACCCTCCCTGCCCCGTGCTCTCTGCCCTCCATGCCTGGCTGGGCCCCTGAGACGCCTCTCCTGGTACCTGGCGCTGCATCTTCCCGAGGCAACACATGGGGGAGGGGGCACGTATGGTCACATGCCCCCTCCCCAGATTTCTGACAGGGTTCACAACAGAATGTGGCCAGCATCAACCTTTCGGCGTTGTGCAGGAGGGAAGGGAGGGGAGCTGCCTCCAACCGCAGGGGAGGCGGGGGCGCGGGGGGGCCTGGCCTGTATCTTTGCAGAGCTCATCTCTCCTCCCCCCCTCCCACCACTGCCCCGCTCCCCTGTAGCTGGAAGCAGCTTGTCCCTTCCTGCTTGCACAGTGTTGAAAGAAAGCTAACACCTCCAGACTGCTGCTGACCACCGATGTAACCCAGCTGCCTCCTGTCCCCTGGCTACAGTGTGGGCAGGAAGGGGTTATGCCCAAAAGGATACATTGTGCACCAGGACCCAGAGAACCTGACTGCAGGGGCTGCAGCCCCACGCTCCCTGGGGGCAGGACTCAGGGTGGGGGTGGGGGTGTGAAGAGTGGGGGGTGTGGATGTTGTGGAGCCAGCAGGGTCGGGGCATGAACAGGCTGGAAATTGCTTCCTCCTCCCGCACTGCAGAGCTTAGCTGAGGGGCGGAGAGGCTGCCCATGCCACCAGTGTGGGGGGCTTCAGCCCACACAGGGCTTGGCTTCTCCCGGCCAGCGCCCCGGGCCAGAGGGTCTTGGGCTTTCCAGGGGCAGTGGGAGAAGGAAGGAGCCTGCCGGCCAGGCGGTTGGTGAACTGAGCACTCTGACCATGGGCTGGTTCTCCGCACAGCGCTGGGAGTGGGACGCACCCCGCCGAGGGGGATATGGAGGAGCAGCAGGTTTGGAGGGATGAAGAGGCAAAGCAGGGAGAGGACAGCGAGAAAGGGAGCACGTAACGGGCCAATGGATGGGCAGCAGAGACGGCACGTAACCGGCCGCTGCCTGGCACCTGTCTGTACTCACCAGCTACTGCAGCTCTCAGTGCACAGCCAGTGCTGGCTGGAAACAGAGCAAGGCCCTGCTGGCGGAGAGCTGGCACCAGCAGGGGGAGTAGCCGGCACCACCACCAGCCTTGCACACCCACTCCCATCATCGGCCATTGGACCCCCCCCACTCACTGCTGGTGGGCAGGCGGCTGGTGATCAGGGATCCAGCCAGCAGCAGGTCCCGCTAATACTGGTGGGGGTGGGGGGTGGGGTGGGGGACAGAAAATACAGGAGAATTTGTCCATTTTTAAGAAAAAGTTGGGACACCTGCAGGCTGGCTTAAATACGGGACTGTCCCTTTAAAAACAGGACATCTGGTCACCCTAATAATGGAAGGTCCAAAACCAGAGAGGCCTTGCCCAGTTTGCAAGCAGCCAGCCCACAGGTTAGGGCACAGCTGAGAGCAAAGTTAATTTTTCGAGGCTCTGGCCAAAAGGTAAGAGGAGCAGTGGAGTGAGTCCTCTGCAGCCGACGTGACCAGGGACGACAGGAACGTCGCCCCGCTCCCAGTGCCATGCAGGGATACGTGGAGCAGGGCTTGTACCATGCAGAATGGGGGGGAATTAGATTTTCATGGGGCTGGAAGTGGAGATGGAAGGGGCTTATCTTGGTGGATCAGAGCAAATATTACATAACAAGGCCATAATTAAAGCCAGGCAGAGAGATGCAGGGTGATTTGTAACTACATAATTACACAACCTGCTCAGGTCATTCATGAGGTGGGTAGGGGGCAGGGGCTGCTATGCTCCAGTCTCTCCTTGCACAGAATAGTCCATTGAGCCGTATGTGACAGAGCTTCCTGCGCCAGTGTGGCGCGCCAAGTCCTGCACCCCGCCTGTCTCTGCTTCTTCGGAGCGCCTGGACTTGCGTGTTGGCTTTCTACTCTCTCACACCCAAGAACTCTCCTGGACCAATGGGGCTCAAAGACAGGCCCCAGTTCAGGGTCTCCCAAATGCTGACCCATTTGCAAATCTGAGATGTGTCTGAAATGGAAACCTTACCCCTCCAGGGCTGATTCTGATCCCCCCACCCCACATACTCCAACACACCCTGGCTGGAGTGCTTCAGGCCTCTGGGACCTTGAGGGAAGGATGGGATATGGTCAGACAGCAGACAGCAACCTTGGGGCCCTGTTGAGAAGAGCATGCAGGACTCTGAGAGAAGAAACGTGGTATCCTTTGGCTCTACCGAGAGGGCTGCTAGTCCTCCTTTCTGGTAAGAGCTAGTAGATCAGAGAAGGGGCCATTGCTTTGCCAGGTCTGCAGTTCAGAGGGAAATCTACACTTGGCTTTGTTGCCAGAAATGTACCACCACTGCCCCACTGATGGTATCAATGGTGAGAGTGCTAGTGTAGACAGGGCCTGCTGGGGTTCTAATCACAGTGTCGTCCAACCCTGCTCAGAGCCAGACTTGCTTCAACAATGTCATCAGCTGTCTACACTAGGACGCACCTGTAGCTTCTATGTGTACTATCAACAGCAGGCAATGTGGGCCAATGTTCAGGGGGCTGGACTGAGACTTACGAGAGCTGGGTTCTGCTCCTAGCTCTGCCACTGACCTGCTGGGTATCTTTGGGCATCACGTCCCCTCTCCGTGCCTCAGTTTCCCTGACCCCACTCTCACTATGTATGTGTACACCCCCTAGCATGGTGGGCCCTGATCTCAGCCTCTGGGTCCTGCTGTAATGCAGCTTATAACAATAATTGGAGAGGGAGAATGAAGTGTAGACAAGGCAGGAGAAGAGAGGCAGCCCTTTGTCTGCATGGGGTCCCCCGCAGCAGCTGCTTCCGTGTTCTGTTTACATTGACATGGTAATGCCTGGAATGCAGCTATTTCCTCTTCCCCTCCCCATACAATGCAAAGAGGGACAAGAGGCAGCAATTTGCTCACCTCAGGTCAAAGATTAGCCCCCTCCCCTCACCTCCAAGCAGCCCCTGCATAGCGCCCACCTCCCCAGCATTATCTCAGCAGGGAAATGGAGAGTCACACCCCCGCCCCCGGCCCCAGGGTTCCAGGAAATCCCTGCCCTAGCTCAGCTGGGGACCTTGAGAAGCAAAGGATGGCACCTCAGCAGGCATACTGTAAGAGAAACTGTCCTAGCCCTTCTCAGGGGCCCACTTCTGCCCGTGCGTGTAGGCCCATGGTGGTGGGGTGCTGACTATGGAGCAAGTATCTTGCTAAACATGATCGAAGGGTTCAACCACTTCCCTGGCTAAAAAGTTGCTAATTTTTAATTATTTGTTTGTACTGCAGTAGCACCCAGGAGCCCTGGTCATGGGCCAGGACCCCATTGTGCCAGGTGCTGTACAAACAAACTCAGAACAAAATGATGGTCCCATCCCCACCCTAAAGAGGTTACAGTCTGACATGGTTTCCTGGCCAGTGCAGAGGGGACTATTGGAAAGCAGGTTTAGGAACAGTTCCAGGGGTCATAGGCACAGCTGCCATGGAAATTTACTGACCCGGCTGAAGTTTCTGTAAGAATGGTATTTTGGAAGAGAAAGATATCAGTCTGCTAATTGATTCTCACCGCAGTCAGGAAAGTAGGATGGTGCCTGGAGAAATCTGGAAAGTCATTGTATCCAACCAAATATGCGAGTGGTACAGAGAGCCATTGAAGAAACATCACCTAGTGCGAGAGAAATCTCCTTTCAGTCTCTCCCAAATCTGTTGGAAGCTGGTTCAGACCAAGAGCCAGCCGGAACCACAGCCCAAATCTCAATGGCTACAATCCGGACCATCTTTTCAGATGAATAAACACTAATAAACTGCCCTTCTTCCAACACCCTGCTCTGAAAGCCACCTTGAGGCCTGAGCAGGCCTGGCACTCCCCGGGACTGTTTACCTCAGGGTAAGTCATCACTGCACAGTTAACCTGGGATCTTACCTGAGTGTCAGCTTGAACTCCCCACCCATCCACACAGAAATGCCGTGGACCTGGAGGTGCTATAAGCCCAGGGCTAACTGGCCGGGCTGGGGATGAGCAGTGGGGTTAGAGCCCAGGCTGGAGTGAGGATGCAGGCAAAGTCACCTGAGTGCTGGCAGTCCTCCCGTGTTCTTCCCACAGTTCCTCCCCAAAGGACAGCCGAGTTCTCCCACAGTTGGCACAACTGACTGGGAAAGAATCCCAGAACCTCTTGCACAAAGGACCATGGGATCTGTTGTCCCAGACCCACACAGGCAAGTGTAGAATCAATGAAAATACATTAAAATGAGTAGGGTGTTGCTGTGGGGATGCTCGCACCTGAGCTGGGCCTACCCGAGTGCAAATCACCAGTGTTATCTGTGCAGTAAAGACATACCTTAACTAGAGTGGAGGTGAATAAGAAGGGATACAATAAAGGTTTACAAAATAATGATTGCTAAAGAGAAGGTAAATCAGGTACTCCCATTCACCCCTCCCCCCCCATCATACAAAAACAAGGGGACAGTCAAGGAAAATTAAAGGCGACAAATTGAAAACTGGTACAAGGAAATTCCTTTTTTCCCCCTTTAAACACACGTAATTAGCATGGGGAACTCAGCACAAGAGGTCACTAAGGTCAAGAGTTTAGAAGGATTAGACAATAATGTGGATAATCAGAACATCTATAGTTACAACAGAGAGGACAATACTTTGTATGAAGGGATATAATAAAATTTAGTAAAAATTATTAATACTTTGCTGTTATATGGTGCTTTGCCTCAGTAGATCTCAAAGCACTTCACAAAGGACATCAATATTGTTATCCTCATTATACAGATGGGGAAACTGAGGCATATAGAAGTGAAGTGAAGTGACTAGTCCAAGCTCACCCGGCGGACCAACTCATCCTGCATCATGATATAAGTCAACCACTAACTGTCAGCAGATTATTCACAATAATTGTTCATCCACTGTCCTGTGAAGCATTTGGCTCTGCCCACAGTTGGAGCCAGGATACTCTACTCAACAAATGCCTGATCTGATCATCAGGGCTGTTCCTTATATTCCTAAAAGTGGCTTCTGAACTGTGCACCAAGGGACCATGTGGCTTTTAGCCAGGCCATGACTGTCCTGGTGGTTGGTTCCAGCTGTCTGAAGTACCGGTAGTTTCACCAGAATGGCCCTTGAATACATGGTCTTTCCTAGAGAGTTCCATTGGCACCTCTCTGGATAGACAGCAATTCTGCTCACTGGCTGCAGCTGTCTAAGTGCAGCTGTATGTGTGCAAAGTCTTTTGCCTGGATGTGCAATCCTGCAGAATATATTATTTATTATTTGATTGGTCGGTGGTAGCACCTGGGAGCCCCAGTCGTGTGCCAGGACCCTTTTATGTCAGGTGCTGTACAAACACAGAACAGTGCTCTAAGCCTACATCCTTGGAAGAGGGTCTAAACACCGGCTTTCATATCTAATTCCCGGTTTGGGAGCATCAGCTGTTTTGTTTAGTCAGCCACCAAATGCATGTGGCTTGCAGCTAAAATGAAGGGGTGCCAACATTTGCCCCCACGGAATCAGATTCCTGTTCACTGGACTATATTTCTAAGGCCAGAATCAGCATCCGAGCATTTTCAACCTTGGAAATGAATCTCCACCATCAAGAACCTCCTTTATAGTGCAACCCGCATACTGCCCGGACAAAGATGCCAAGCAACTGCTCAGGCTACATCCCAGAGCATTTCAAACCATAAAGCTCAGTGTGGGTGGGGAAGAGCATACTTGTGCTGTTCTCCAGGGCACTGATAAATGAATCTGAAATAAGCCCCTTCTTGTCTTCTACTGGCTCCCCCCAGACACACATGTGCACAAGGGCCCCTCAGACATGTAGCTGCTGCCGTCTGCATTGGCTCTGAGACAGCAGATGGTCAGAAAGGCTACAGAGAGAGGGAGAGAGGAGGGCAGGTGCAGGGAAAATTGCTAATTAGATACGGAACATTAAACTTCCATTCTAGAAAGCTGGAATTCAGCACCGAACCCCCCTCCCCCAATCTAGGCCTGGGAGTTTGGCTGGTGACTTCTCAATAAGCCACATTCTCTGCTAGAGGCTGTGGCTCCCCACACCGAGCTTTGTCTGAGGGAAGAAAGGGTTTTTACCACTCGAGAAACTTCTTCACTTGTGGGGCACTTTGGCCCTGATCCAAAGACCTATGGCGTCTTTCCATTGACTTTGGATCAGGTCCTTTATGAGAGACAAATGATTCAGTTATGAAATGTCATGTTGGAGTGACAAATGCAGGCCAGTAAAGCGAGCGGCAGCCCCTGAAAATGCCAAGGACTCTGAAAATCCAAGGCAGAACATTTTGTTGGAATAAATCATTTCTGATTAATTCATTAATAATGAGCCCCCCCAACTGCTCCCCCAAGTAATGCCGGTGCTATTTCTGCAGAACAATGGGATTGTGTGATTAGTAACCAATCCCTGGGAACCAGGGAAAGAGGCAGGACAGGGTGCTTCTTTGAAAGCACTGTGACCACCCTATAAAAGGAACAATAATAATGCTGTGCAGCAGCAGCACTGACTCCAAAGCCAGAGCACTCAGTCAGTGCTGGCACAAGACACCAGCTCGCTGTGTGCTCTCTCCATTGCCCTCTCAAAGGCTGCTCTGCACTGTCTTCCTCTCGTTCCTGCTCATCTTAGGCCTTGTCTGCACCAGGCAGTGCAGTGCACCAGCGCTCCCCAGCCACTCCACTTCAGATGAAGCAACTTGGAAGAAAAGAAGCTCCAGCCTTCATGTGAATTTCAGCCCTGCTGGAAGTGGGGGGGTGGGAGCCCCTTTCTGATTGGCTGCCTTCTCCACTGCCCTGCCTCCTTCTGGGGAAAGGCAGCCATTCACATTTGCTGCAAGAGACAGGTAGCGCTTTCCTCCCTCCCCTTGAGAGCCATGAGGAATTTCTGGAGAAGGGACGGGAGGGGGGAGAGAAAACAAACAACCCAGCTCCTGGTGGTGGCTTGGCTCCCTCCTGGGGGCAATGGGTCAGACCATTTGCTGAAAGCCCAGGAGTCCTCCTTCATCATGGCACCTGGGAAGGTGAAACCAACCCCAAGAGGCCAAGGCCAGGGTACTGTTCCATTCTGTGAGCTGGAGTAGTGGTCAAAGCCCCTCTGCACCAGTTGCATGGGGCACTGGGACCAATGGAACTATTTAAACATGAATCCGTGGCCCCTTTTCTGGCCCACCAGTTGCGGCCTGTGCAGGGCCTGCATGGAGACCCTTGCCAGGATACACAGGCAAAGTGCAAAGGCACATGACCCAGCAGCACAGCCTGCAGATCCTTGTGCCTTCCCTATCATTAGTCTCACACTGGGATGCATCATGCACTGGGTTGAACTTGGGAATTCACTCTATAGCTCTCCTTAAAATCATCTGTCTCTCTGCACCCTGCCTTCCCCCACTGTGCCAGGCAAAGGGGTGCAAAACAGTAGAAAAACCCACAGTGGGACAAGTGAGTCTGTAGGGTGCACCCTGTGCTACCCTCTGCAAAAAAATCCATGCAGCACAAAAAGGAGGTGTGGACAGGAGGCAGGGAAGTGAAGCCATCCTTCCATACTTAGCACTGTGCTTCCTACCTCAGGGTATGTCTACACTACCCGCTGGATCGGCAGGTGGTGATCGATCTATCGGGGATCAATTTATCATGTCTAGTGTAGATGCGATAAAAATCGATCCCCGATCACTCTGCAGTCAACTCCAGAACTCCACCACGGCGAAAGGTGGAAGTGGAGTCGACGGGGCAGCAGCAGTGGTCGACTCGCCGCTGTCCTCACAGCCAGGTAAATCGACCTAAGATACGCCGACTTCAGCTACGATATTCGCATAGCCGAAGTTGCATATCTTAGGTCAATCCCCTCCCTCCCCCAGTGTAGACCTAGCCTCAGAGCTGCAGGAGAAGGGATGGAAAGGGAATGCAGCTGGCAGAGACGTTAACTCCGCTGGGTGGTGTGCGATCCCCTTTCAGTCAGGTCTCAGAGTGTAGTCCATCAGCCTGACAGCATTGTGGTCTCTTTTGTTGGAGGAGATGCATGAAAATTTTAAAAAGAAAATGAAAAGGAAGTAAATCACCTGGTTTAAGCAGCTGCAGTTCCACTGAAGTTCATGGAGTCACAACTCCGATTTTGCAGAGGTTTCTGTAGCTCTCTGGGTCTCAAATGACCCTATTCACCTGTCTAAAAAATAAAATAAAAAATCCCAGAGCATTCAGGGAGTGACAAATTGACAGCACGGATTTAAAAACATGAAAACATTCCAATTGAGCAAGGCTGATCCAATCCTTCCTTGTGAAATCTGTGATGTCTGAAAAATGAGAAGTTGTTTAAATAAGGCGAGAAGGGATCCTTAGTATCATGCACAACACAGGCCAGAGGTCAACTAGTGATTCCTGAATGTAGCCTATATTTTGTGACTGAGCTAGAGCGTATGGTTTTAATCAAACATCTATGAATAAAATTGTGAAGGGAACAAGGTCCCCAGTACATGTTCCTTGAAAAGAAGTCAAATACTTCAGCTGGTATAACTCAACGTAGCAGCATTGAAGTCAGCAGAGCAATGCTCAGTTATGCCAGCTCAGGGTCTGTGCTTTTGTTATTAGGCAATTATTGTTTTCTGACGCTGTAGGAAAAGAGACAATTACACACCCTAAAGTGTCTGTCGCTCCTCTGGCATGATTGTCTTTCCAAACTGACATACATGCACCAGCTGCCCCTCTAACAAAGGAAACGCTGTTGGATTAACTTGTGAACTTTAGCCTTTTGTCCCTTCTGCCTCGCACTGAGACTTCAAATGTCCTTTTGATTCTCATCTGTATTAATCTGTGAAATTCTGGCAGAAGCAGCACAAACAAGTCACCTTGTTTTTCCAGCCCAAAGTGATCAGCTGGTGAGAGAGTCAGCAGCTTGAGTTTATGAGAGCCCTTCAGTGCCGCAGTAGCTTCTTTTTCTCTGTGCTTGTCACAAAGACACCCTTCTTCCCTTTGCAAGAAACCACCTGAGCCTGGCGGTGGGTTTCCCAGAATACCCTGGCCTGCATTCTTCTTTGCTGCCATGTTGTGGGTTGCTTTAGAAAGGTTTTGTCCAGCAGCTGAAAATGGTTCACAAAACCTTGATTTTTTTTCCCTGAGTGGAATTAGCCTGTCTCTATCTCTGGTACTTTTGTGGTCCCTGTTACCACATATCTGAGCCCCTCAAAACACCCCTGTGAGGAAGGGAAATACTAATATTCCCATTTTATAGATAGGGAATCGAGGCACAGAGACATCAAGGACTAGAGTTTTTAAAGCTATTTAGATGTCTAAATCCCATTAGGAGTTAGGTGCCAAAATATCCTTTAAAAATCAAGCCTTAAGTGATTGCCCAACTGAGAGAGACAGTTCGTAGCAGAGCATGGAACTGAACCCTGGTCTTCCAAGACCTAGGTTAATAACCTAATGGCTGCCTGCACCCTCCTTCCTAGTCTCACTTTGCTCTTTATGCCTTGGTAAGAATGTGAGGAAACCCACAGGGGTACAGCTGGGTTCCAAATAACCAGGTTTACTAACTACATACATATATACCAAAGCCTTCAATACACTACAAGAATGCAGACCTCTATACAGCAGACCCTGCTCTCAGCCACTTAGCTGCTCTGCCTCTCCCAGCCGATCCACCAGTCTTATCTATGCTGCTGTCATTCTGTTTTCCTTCTCCTGCAATGGTACCACTGTTCTGCTTTCAGCAGCTGCAACCCCCTTTTTCCAGTGATAAAAACCTTTGGAAAATGTGCTAAAGAAAAATCTCCCCTTCCCCTATTGCCTTTTTTTTCCCTCCAAAAACCAGGGATAACTTCAAAATTCCCATTTTCCTGTATAGCAAATTAAACCATTGGAAACACTTTCTTGTATTATTAATTGTGTTAGAAGTAAGGGAACACGTAGAGGCACTGACTGATTGTGTTAGGCAATGGATGTACACATAGTAAGAGAAAGTCACTGCCCCAAAGAGCTTACAACAGACAAGACAGACAAAAGGTGGGAGGAGAAACTGAGGCACAGGGATTTGATTTGCCCAATGGCATGTGGAAGAGCTGGGAATAGCACCCATCTCTCCTGAGTTCCAGTCCACTGCTTTATCCATCTCTTTAACCTTCAATCAACTTCTTATAATCGTGACCTTACTCAGTGTGTGGAGACTACTGAGAACAAGGCGCCAACTCCACTTGATCACCATATGGCTAGTATAATTCTAGCATATTAATATAGGCCTTGATTCAGCAGGGTACAAAGCACATGCCTAACTTTAAACACAGTATGTCAATGGGCTTACTCGCATGCTTAAAATTAGGCAGGTGCTTAAATACCGCAGTGAATCATGGCCACACTATTCATAGAATCATAGAATGTTAGGGTTGGAAGGGACCTCAGGAGATCATCCTATTGCATGTTTTGGTTTCTTTTATTTAATTCAGAAACTTTAATTAGTTTCTGAAATATCCAAGATGGGAAAAGCATGGGAAATAGATATGGCTCTGGCAAAAAAGGATGGGAAAAGAGGAAATTATGAGAGAGGCAGGTGGTATTCTCATTAGTCAGGAGGTGGCTGTACCTAGATCATCATAAAAAAATAATTGAATGTATATGGTGTCCTGCAGAACTGGAATTAACATGGTTCAATTTCAGAATTTTCCACCCTCTCCCCCCAAAATGGGACCAATTTTTCACAAGCATTTCCATGAAAAAATCATCCCATTTTCAACCAGCTCTATAGCGTCTCAAAACTCACTTTAATTTTTTAAAGGAATAAAAATAAGAATTTTTTTGTGGGGAAATGTTCATGATTCCTCCCGCCCCTCGTTTTTCAGTCAGCTCGAGTGTCCTGGTGGAGTTGGAAGGATTATTTTATTCAGACCCCAAGAGGGGAAGCCAAATAGCATAGAAACCACACAGATACAGTGATGCAAATCAAATAATTGCACTTGAAGTGTCTTTCCTTTTGCAGCTTGTTGCTACCAGGAGATGCAATAAGCTGTGAATTCTTTAATGGATATTTCCCTTTCACAGGGAGATCTAAAGCAGGGCTAAGGGATTCCAAAGCAGTCTGGTTTCAGAGATTCAAAAATTAATTCTGGGACACACATCCAGTTTCACCACCTTTGGATACTCCCACCAAAGGCAAAACAAGGTATCTCAGCCACACTATATATTAAGTTCCATTTATAAAGGGTTAATAAATATTAGCTGTTTTAACAAATGACAAATCAATTTTTATAGACTGTTGTAGAGTTTAACAGGTGATAACCATGTCTTATAAGTACCTATAAAACCTTCCACTGATGAGGACCAACTAAAGACCAACTCTTACTCTTTCCCATATAGAAAGTGCTAATTTATACTATCTGAGGGGATCTCTGACCTCTGGGAAACTGTCACAGTGTTTGGGAAGAGGGGCAGAGGGATTAAGGCAACCAGATCTCAGACCATTTAGGACTTTTGGGGTCAAAACGGAGCCAGTGCAGATCACACAGCACAGGCAACATGAGCTCCCTGGATGACATACTGGTTCATAATCCAGACAAGTCTCCCACCTGACTGGTATTAAAATGTTTGCATCTTTTGGAACGTTTGAATTGTGCGGGACACCCCCAGGGGATGATGGAGAGGAAATCTCCATAATGCTCTCCTCTCAGAGGTGTGTCCTGATTCTTTCTTCATGGGGGCATTGTGAGCCAATAATACAAGAGGATGCGGGTCTGTCCCAATCCCCAGATCCTTGGGATCCCTCTGAATCTGGGAGGGAGATCCATGAGAGGCCAGGGCCATGGGTGCAGAGGCCCTCTCATAGCAGGGCTGTCAGGCTTTCAACAACCAAAAGGAGAAGTCCCGCCACAGGAGAGTCCAGTGGAAAGGCAATACAGACATGGGTGGCACTGGGTTATCAGACTGCACTGCCTATTGCTGTATCATCTCTCCACCCTGATCACCACAGGGCTGGTGGGGGAATTGTGACTCCCTCACCCCCTTCCCCCATGCTGATCCCCAGGACTGTGGAGTGGCCCTGGGGGGGATGCTGGCACTCTCATGTTTCCCAAAGGCTGTGTTCCATTTACCTCAGTTTTTCAAGAATACTTGTACCCTGGCATAAAATCACAGCAGTGAAACTTCAGGCAGATTGGCTTTGTTTTGGGTAAGTATGACAGGGTTTGACTCACCACTGTGGCGCTGTCTACTGGCTATCTTGGGAATTAGCTCTGCAGCCTTTACTGGTGGTGTCTCACCCACCATCACCTCTGCTCCTGGACCCATGTCACTCCCTCTGGTGCAGCCTCCCTAGGGCTGCTTTTAACCCCTTTTTTTGCCAGTGAGGGGCAACCGCCCCATCACAGTAAGCTAAAAGGGGCAGGGGTTTAAAATCCAGGCTTACACTAGCTTCAACCTCCCCAATGGCGTTACTCCATAATAAATATCTTCCCTGGTTACCAACAATCCTGCTAATGAAACCAAGTCACTAACACCGTGTTGAACCAGAAAACACCACATGATAATGAGCTCACCAGGGCTCTTCACAGTGCATTTCCCTAGCAAGTTCATGCTGTCATTCAATTTCCCCTCTAGCTTTGTCCTGGTGAATCAGAAACATAGTCAAAAGCAGAAGAATACCAGAGCATGTCAAATGACTGTCCGAAGGGAGCATGCAGACTCAACTTCCATCTCAGGTCCAGGATCTGATCGCTGTGTGGGCGAGGTGTGAGTCTCGAGAGCTGCGCTCCAACAAGGAAAGGACAGACGAGAAGGTCTCTCTCTCTAAAGCCAATGAAGACAAAGGAGGGAGCCATGCGGCGCGCGTGAAAGTGTGAAAGTGAAGGACAAAAAAGGGGGTAAAAAAAGTCAGAGCGGCAAGCGACGCCGGAGCCCACCCCCCAGACATGCGCTTCTACGAGGCACTGCATGCCATTCTGATGAGAAGGTCTTTTGTTTGGGGCGCGGAGGCGATCGAATCCACTCCCCGCTTCCCTGACAGCAGGATCTCTTCATCACCCTCACATTTATTTTTTTTAAGATATATATATAAATAAAAAAATAATATATAAAATTTTTTCAAATAAAAACTAAACACAACACAGGTCTACACATATATATGGGGAGAGCAATAGTCCTCTGATAGTTCAAAAGCTCTCAGAGAGCAGCTGGAAAAGCCTCAGCAAGAGGTTTTTCCGCGCCACCCAGGGACCAGGGGGACCACTCAGCGTCAGGTCCTGAGCTCGGCAGGCAGGGCTTCTGGCCTCTCTCTGCTCTCTCTCTGTGTGCCGCACACACGCCTGTGATGTGTGTCAGGGTGTGCAGCATCTAATTAGTGAAGTAGTGTAATGTGTTACTGTTTACATTGTGTTTGGTAGACTTTTACTTTGCATAGACTTACAGAGTTTTTGAGTTTTAATGATTTAAGCTTCGCTAACAGAGTTTTACTTTTTTGCACATAAGACTTTTTCGCGCTTTCATTTTTTTTGCATTTATATAAGAATGACGCTAGCTACTTTTTTGAGTTTTAACAGAGCTTAACTCCGCTTTGGCAGGCAGCAGGGCCTCAGAGCATACAGGGTCTTTCAGGGTCTTTCCAGCATGCCTGGAGATGCCGCATCACGCTTCTTGCTTTTTGCATTTTGCTCTTGCAGCACAGAGCACAGCTAAGCAAGCACTAACTGATGTCTGTACTGTAAGGCTTACAGGGACTTTGTGCAAAGAGGATGCAGCTTTCTTTCCTGCGTGCGCTCTCCAGTGCAATGGCGCCGGCAATGAGAGCGATTTCAAATCTCGGACTAGTTCTGAGATCTCCCTGAGACCTGTTCCTCTTTTTGGTCTTGTTCTGAAACTGACTAGACTGTGTTTTACTGTTGGCAAACATGTATGTGTTCAAGGAAATCACCTACTTTTCACATCACACAGCACCCACCCTTAACCAGCACAGAAGCACCATGTGTTTCATGATAAAAAGAAATGCAAAGAAAAACAAAAGATTTATTATTAATATTAATTATTATGTCCTTATTTTTAAAGTTTTAGTGGGAAGTGGTGGTGGGAAACTTGGTTTATGATCTCTCTCTTTAAAAATCAAGGACAGTCACACACCCTGCTCTGCGAGCGAAAAGAAACTCAAAGCCTCCCCCCCTGATATATATCGCTTCTGGATATATTCTCAGCAGCGGGTGTCTGGCTGATCGTAAACAGCAGCCAGGCGAGTGGAGCACAGAGCACACAGCAAGCGGCAATAACTACGGGATTTTTTTTCGCTGATGTCCGAGTCAGTCAGGTCGCCATCTCCCCTCCGTGAGGCGTCCAGCACACACCACCCACATTCTGCACTTGCTCGGCCGGAAGTGAGTTTTTTTTCAGTGTCAAAGCGCCTGTGTAGGGCTTCATGAGAGCCAGGCATTTAGGTAGGCCGGGGTCCCGAGGGATCACTGTAGGCATCTGCCATCCCCAACCGTTATTTTGTGGTCGTACTCGCTGGCCTGGTGGGTGCCAGGATAGGGATGATGTGAGTCTATAGCCCCGCCGCAGTGGGAATCCATCATCGGCGCGGCCCATCTATGATGGCCTGGACATTCCGACAGTCACTACCTTTGAGAGCACTCAGCATCTGACTGTGGAAGGTGGACGATAATGTGGAGTTGACAAATGGCCATAAGTGCAGCGATGATCAGCGCGGGCTCCATGCTCGCAGTGCTGCAGGAAGACAGGGAGGCGGGATTATAGTCTGTAGTGTAGACAAGCCCTCAGTCCCAGGAGGGGGATGCCTGCTGGCCAGTATTGCGATCCCTTGATGAGCCAGTGTGGAGAAATGCAGGAATGAATGCGTGAATGGTGAGACCAACTACAGCTGTGGATGACCTGCCTCTGTCTGGTTTTGGCCTCCATTTTAGGAGCAGCATAGACTGTCAGAACACGGATGCTGAATTGATTCTCACCCCGAAAGCAGGTACCCTCCTAAATCTTGGCTGAGGTCCACTGGTGGAGGACACAAGAGTCGCTGTTTCTCCACAGGTGCACAGTGCGACAGGGAAAGAATGAGAGTTTTGTGTTGGCTATCTCTGGGAGCAGAGAGCAGGTCAGACCAGACAGGGAAACTAATGACTAATTTTCCCTGAGGCTGCAGGGAATAGACAACACCACCACCAGGCACATTCCTTTGAAGTGAGGAGGAGAGAGGAACAGAAGAAGAGAGCAAGTGTGTGTGCTAGTGTCTGTTTGTGTCTGAAAATCCTAGAATCCTAGGCATCAGAGGGAAAAAAAGACTGCTCAAGTTGTCTAGTCTACGCCTTGGGGACTAATGGAAGATGTTTCCCTATAGTACTTTTTCTGCAGCTTTGTACTGTGTTAAGCGTCCCAGTGATAAGGCCTGTATTACTCAATCCACACCCAAATATATTTTATTCTCAGGATGTTTTCCCTGCTATTCTTTGGCCTGGTCTTCAGCTGGGATAAACCAGCATAGCTCCATAGAACTGGCCCTTGCTTTTGTAATTCTTTAGGCTGGAATTGTCAACGGATCCTCAGGGAGTTAGGCACCCAGTTAACTGGGATTTGAGCACCTAACTGTCCTTTGAAAATCTCTGCCTTAATTGCTTGTGCTCTGAGATTTTTAAATAAAAGGCAACATAGAACTACAAAGTATTCTTCCTATATTTCCTTCTCCCCCCCCATCCTAAATAATTCTCCTTCCTCCTTGGTCTTTTCACTCATCCATTATTTATGTCTTATGATGCCCCCTCGCCCCATCCCAGTATCCCTTTGCCAAGTTACACACATTTAACACTTTTAATCTTTTCACCTAAGTCAACTGCAAATTCCTTCTCTCACAATAGCAACATAAGATGAGTTCTCAGGTCCCTGAGAACAACAGGGCTACAATGCACCTCCACTGACATAGCTGTTAGATGAGACATAGGCCAAGAGAGACAAGATCTTAATTGTTCCTGGGTGAAAACTTCCTCTGTCTGCAAGCTTTTCTGCTTTTAAACAATGTGACGACCCTGGAATGAAGACTTTGTGGGATAGCTTACATTTCTCAGATACAATATACTGGTGTTATTCATGTCTCAGGAGAATGGAGCACTGCCTCAGAACTCCCGAGCAAAATCAAAGCATGGCTGGGATTCAGAGATTGGCAACAAACAGGGCTTTCCAGTCTCTGCTTGGGGGTACACAGCTCCCAAGAAATTACGGCCCTAGATGCTTTTTAGCATTAAATTTGGGTGAGTTAATTGGGCTTTTATAAAAAATCCCAAGGCCAGATTCCCAGCTGGTGTCAATTGTTCCAGCACCACTGAAGCCAGTCAGTGAGGCTGTATGGATTTACCTCAACTGAGAATCTTTACTGGCCACGGCTCTGTGGGAAAATCCATACTACAATGCTAATAACACTGGGCCCAATCACCCCTTTGTGCGGGACACCCCCCAGGGGGGTGATGGGGAGGCAATTTCCATGATGCCCTCCTCTCAGAGGTGTGCCCTGATGCTTCCATCCCAGGGCATGGTGAGCCGATAATACAAGAGGATGCGGGTTTGTCCCACCCCCCAGATCCTTGGGATCCCTCTGAATCTGAGAAGGAGATCCATGAGAGGCCAATGCCATGGGTGCAGAGGCCCTCTCACAGGCTGTTTGCCCCCTCAGGGCTGTCAGGCCTTCAACAGCCAAAAGGAGATTCCCACCCAGCAAGCCCAGGGGAAAAAATGATACAGACATAGGTGGTACTGAGTTATTGGACTGCACAGCCTAGGGTTGGTGGGGGATTGTGATGACCTCACCCCTTTTGCCCAATGCCCTTTGCTGATACCCAGGCCTGTGGAGTGTCCCTGGGGGGATGCTGGCATGGATGCAGCTGAGCTACCCTTCCATATGGTAGGGCTATGATCTAGGAATGGTGAGTCCCTTTCCACGCAGATCAGGGCACATAATTAGACTTGCTGATACTTCCCAACATCCATCTCAGACTCAGCAGTACATGCAAGGTGACAAAGCAGGAGCAGTTTGCTTTGAATCCTTAATGCATGAGGTGTTAGAACCAGTAGCACAGGGACACGAGCGAGCGTCCCTATTTCCATAGCAGAGCCATTTTGTGTGCCAAGGGAAGGGAACCGTGGAGTGCAGCTTGGCCAGAGCCACAGTGAAGTAGTATTGCTAGAGCCACAGAACTGCAAGGCCCCGGGAGACACAAAAGAGTTTTGCCACGACAGGAGACAAGGAACAGTAGCACTGTGGGAGTCCTGCCGTGAAGCAGTAGCACTAGGAGGACACTGCAGCCCTACAGAAGTAATACCAGCAGCAGCAGCAGCATTAACTCCTCCACAGATCTTGCAAAGAAATGGAAATTGTTAGGGAAAGAAACCTCCTCTGACATCACCATCTTCCAGACTCAGGCCTGGTCTACACTGGGAGGGGATCGATCTAAGTTATGCAACTTCAGCTACGTGAATAACATAGCTGAAGTCAACAGTGAAGACACCCACTCACCGCGGTGTCTTCACTGCGGTGAGTCGACTACTGCCGCTCCCGTCGACTCTGCCAGCACCTCTCGCAACAAAATGCAAGAAATTGACCCCCACTGGATCGATCGCTGCCCACCGATCCGGTGGGTAGTGTAGACATACCCTTAGTTATCTCTGATGGCATACCTGTTACCACCCACTTACACCATACGGGGAGAAAGATCACTGAATGGCATCTGTATGTCCCAGGCATTTTTTGTCCTGCTTTTCTTTCCTTTAAGCAAACTGGGCGAATTTCAGTGCTCAGAAAATTCATAGATTCATAGGTTCCAAGGCCAAAAGGGACCATTGTGATCATCGAGTCTCACCTTCTGTGTAACACAGATCAGAGAACAGCCCCACAATAATTCCCAGAGCAGAGCTTTTAGAGAAACATCCAATCTCAATTAAAAAATTGTCAGCGATGGAGAATCCATAACGACCCTTGTAAATTGTTCCAATGGTTAATTACTCTCAGTGTTAAAAATTTAAACCTTATTTCCAATCCAAATTTATCTAGCTGCAACTTCCAATCATTGGATTATGTTAAATCTTTCTCTGCTAGACTGAAGAGCCCAGTATTAAATATTTATTCCCCATGTAGCTCCTTACAGACTGTGAACAAATCATCCCTTAACTTTCTCTTTGTTACATTAAATAGATTGAGCTCTGTGAGTTTATCACTGTTTTCTAATCCTCAGGGGGGAAACAAGGCAAGAGACAAACATTGGTCAGAGACAACCATAATACAAGAACCTATCTGGAACAGAATAATACAAGCAAACACTGTGTCAGCTTCCTCCAGACAGTTGAACCAAAGCCCCTGGGTCCTGACCTGCTGTCTCAGCCTTGGGTTTCTCTTGAACACAGGCTGCAAAATAAGTTTAATTATGACAAATTACCTAGATATTTTGTAATGTGGAAACATCTCAACTAGTCACTTCCACACACATTTCACTTTTGCGCTAAGTCTAATTTGAACTGAGATTCTTAGATGTTTGGTGGAATGAGATAGAAAGACTGAAAAATATCAGAGCTGCATTCACACTGGAACTGCAGTGCCACTCCAATGGCCCATGTTTGTAAGGGCACTTGAGGGCATGTTTAAACCATCGCCTGAGGCCTTGGGTTGTCTTTTACATCATTGCAAAGTGAATGCAATGTGGGTTACAAACTTCCATTCTGATACAGTCGCATTTTATAGTGCTGTAAATGAGTACACAAAGTGATGGGCAACAGAGAATGAGCACCAAATATTTTATCCACAATGCTTTGCGTTCTTTCCCACCTCCAGCTAAAGTCATCCCTGAGTTTGGCACAAATCCACCTATCAGGAAAGGGCACACACTGTTCAATCACTTTTAGCCTGGTCTACACTAGGCGTTTAAATCGGTTTTAGGAGCGTAAAACCGATTTAACGCCAAAACCGTCCACACTAGGAGGCACCTTATATCGATTTTAATGGCTCTTTAAATCGGTTTCTGTACTCCTGCCCGACGAGAGGAGTAGCGCTAATATCGGTATTAACATATCGGAATAGGGATAGTGTGGCCGCAATCGACGGTATTGGCCTCCGGGCGGTATCCCACAGTGCACCACTGACCGCTCTGGACAGCATTCTCAACTCGGATGCACTGGCCAGGTAGACAGGAAAAGCCCCGCGAACTTTTGAAATTCATTTCCTGCTTCCCCAGCGTGGAGAGCTCATCATCACAGGTGACCACGCACAGCTCATCAGCACAGTTAACAATGCAGTCTCCTGAGAATCGAAAAAGAGCCCCAGCATGGACCGCTCGGGAGGTAATGGATCTGATCGCTATATGGGGAGAGGATTCAGTGCTAACAGAACTGCGTTCCAAAAGACGAAATGAAAAAGTATTTGAAAGAATTTCTAAGGCTATGACGGCTAAAGGCCACAGCAGGGACTCCGTGCAGTGCAGAGTGAAAGTTAAGGAGCTCAGACAAGCCTACCAGAAAACCAAAGAAGCAAACGGAAGGTCCGGGGCAGGTCGAAAAACATGCCGCTTCTATGCTGAGCTGCATGCAATTTTAGGGGGCTGCGCCACAAGTACCCCACCCCTGACCGTGGATTCCGAGGTGGGGGTTGTAATCTCTGCCATGTCTGAGGATTATGCAGACGGGGAAGATGAAGAGGAAGAAGAAGAGGAAGACCTAGCAGAGAGCACACAGCACTCCGTGACCCCCAGCAGCCAGGAGCTTTTTATCACCCTGACGGAATTACCCTGCTCCCAGCCCTCACAAGCAACTATTCCACAGAATGACGCCATGGAAGGGAGCTCTGGTGAGTGTACCTTTGCAAATAGCAAACAGTGTTTTTTAAGCAAGCCTTTTTTAATGATTGATTTGCCCTGAGGACTTGGGATGCATTCGCAGACAGTGTAGTTACTTAGAAAAGTTTGTTAACATGTCCGGGGATTGAGAGGAAATCCTCCAGGGACATCTCGATGAAGCGCTCCTGTAGGTACTCCAGAAGCCTTTGCAGAAGGTTTCTGGGCAAGGCATCCTTGTTCCGCCCACCATGGTAGGACACTTTACCATGCCATGCATGTAGCAAGTAATCAGGGATCATTCCGTGGCAAAGCATAGCAGCGTATGGTCCCGGTGACTGCTGGCATTCAAGAAGCATCCGCTCTTTATCTTGTTCTGTTATCCTCAGCAAAGTGATATCATTCAGGATAACCTGGTTAAAAATCAGGAATTTAAGTAAGGGGGGTGGCCATTTTTCTACTGGGTTCGTGGAATGCAGCAGCTTAAAAAAAACACTTTCCTGCACGTAGCGAGCGGGGGAGGAGGAGTGAAATGCCGATGATCTTTTCTGTTTGGTCACCGGCGAGGCGATCTTCCCCAAGCTACCGGACAAGCAGTGGGTGGGGGGGAGGGGGAAGGCTGTTGATTAGCTGGGAGCTAGCATGGTATTAGCCATGCGTTGGGGGAGGGTAAATCACTGAGACAGTGGCTTACCATGGCCGCATGCAAGCTGAATTCTGATGCCTGGACCTGATGTGTCTGTGAGATCTGTAACCCCAGAGCTGCAAGCAGTCACTATTAAGATGAAAAATGCGACCTTGTAGGAAATCACATGTGCTAGGTGAATACTGATGTTCACTGTGAAACAGTATAACCATTGTTCTGTAAAATGTATCTTTCTAAATATTTATCTCCCTCATGCAGCTGCAAATTTTTCAACCATCCCTCCTCCATCCCAAAGGCTAGCACAGATAAGGCGGAGGAAAAAGAAGACGCGAGATGAGATGTTCTCGGATATTATGGAAGTTACACGCAATGAAAGAGCTCATCTGAATGAGTGGAAGGACGTGGTTTCAAATTACAGGAAAGAGGCCAGTGAACGTGAGGACAGGAGGGACAACCGAGATGAGAGGTGGCGGCAGGAAGACCGGCAGGAAAATCAGCGGTGGCGGGATGCAACTCTGGGGCTGCTGCGTGATCAAACTGACATGCTCCGGCGTCTTGTGGAGCTTCAGGAACGGCAGCAGGATCACAGAGTGCCTCTGCAGCCCCTGTATAACCACCCTCCCCCCTCACCATGTTCCTTAGCCTCCTCACCCAGACGTGTAAGAACGCAGCGTGGGGAGGCTCCGTGCACCCGCCCACTCCACCCCCGTGGACAGCCCAACCAAAAGGCTGCCGTTAGTCTGAATTTTTTTTTTAATGGCCTTCTCCATCCCTCCTATCCTCCTCCCAAAGCACACCCTTACTTCTCTCCCTCTTTTTATAATGAATCAATAAAGAATTCATGCTTTTTAAATGAGTGACTTTATTTGCATAAGTAAGCTGTACTCGAAGGGGGAGGGGGAGTTGCTTACAGGGACTGAGTCAATCAAGGGGGGGTGGGTGTTCATCAACAAACACAGCAGTCACACTGTACCCTGGCCATTGATGAAGCTCGTTTTCAAAGCTTCTCTGATGCGCACCGCTTCCTGGTGTGCTCTTCTAATCTCCCTGGTGTCTGGCTGTGCGTAATCAGCGGCCAGGTGATTTGCCTCAGCCTCCCACCCCGCCATAAAGGTCTCACCCTTACTCTCACAGAGATTGTGGAGAATACAGCAAGCAGCAATAACATAGGGGACATTGGTTTGACTGAGGTCTGAGCGAGTCAGTAATGTGCGCCAGCGCGCCTTTAAACGGCCAAATGCACATTCCACCACCATTCTGCACTTGCTCAGCCTGTAATTGAACAGATCCTGACCACTGTCCAGGCTGCCTGTGTATGGCTTCATGAGCCATGGCATCAAGGGGTAGGCTGGGTCCCCCAGGATAACGACAGGCATTTCAACATCCCCAACTGTTATTTTCTGGTCTGGGAAGTAATTCCCTAGATGCAGCCGTTAAAACAGAGTAGTGCTTCTGAATAAGCGAGAGTCATGAACACTCACTGGCCATCCCACGTGGATGTTTGTGAAACGTCCCTTGTGATCCACCAGTGCTTGCATCACCATTGAAAAGTACCCCTTCCGGTTTACGTACTGGGTGCCCTGGTGCTGCGGTGCCAAGATAGGGATATGGGTTCCATCTATCGCCCCCCCGCAGTTAGGGAATCCCATTGCAGCAAAGCCATCCACTATGGCCTGCACGTTTCCCAGAGTCACAACCTTTCGTAGCAGCAGCTTAGTGATTGCTTTGGCTACTTGCATCACAGCAGCCCCCACAGTAGATTTTCCAACTCCAAATTGATTCCCGACTGACCGGTAGCTGTCTGGCGTTGCAAGCTTCCACAGGGCTATCGCCACTCGCTTCTCTACTGTGAGGGCTGCTCTCATCTTGGTATTATGGCGTTTCAGGGCAGGGGCAAGCAAGTCACAAAGTTCCATGAAAGTGCCCTTACGCATGCGAAAGTTTCGCAGCCACTGGGAATCGTCCCACACCTGCAACACAATGCGGTCCCACCAGTCAGTGCTTGTTTCCCGGGCCCAAAATCGGCGTTCAATGGATAGAATCTGCCCCATTACCATCAGGATCTCCAAAGCGCAGGGGCCCGCGGTTTGAGAGAATTCTGTGTCTACGTCCTCATCACTGTCATCGCCGCGCTGCCGTATCCGCCTCTTACTCGCCTCGGTTCGAAGGTCCTGGTTCAGCATATACTGCACGAGAGTGCGCGAGGTGTTTAAAACATCCACGATTGCGGTATTGAGCTGAGCACGGTCCATGCTTGCTGTGCTATGGCGTCTGCACAGTTCTCCAAGCAAAAAAGGCGCGAAACGGTTGTCTGCCGCTTTCAGGGAGGAAGGGAGGGAGGGGTGAGGCTGTACCCAGAACCACCCGCGAAAATGATTTTTGCCCCATCAGGCACTGGGATCTCAACCCGGAAATGCCAAGGGGCGGGGGAGGCTGCGGGAACTATGGGATAGCTACGGGATAGCTACCCACAGTGCAACGCTCCAGAAATCGACGCTAGCCTCGGACCATGGACGCACAACACCGATTTAATGTGTTTAGTGTGGCCGCGCGCACTCGATTTTATAAAATCTGTTTTACAAAACCGGTTTATGCAAATTCGGAATAGTCCCGTAGTGTAGACGTACCCTTTGTTTCAAATGTGATGCATACTCCTCTCTCACATAATTAAACATGAGTCAAGTCATTGTATTGGTATTTCTGACTTGGCAGAAATTACTGTGTTTCCAGGGATACTGTGTTCTGAATTTGAAACCTGAACATTTGAATTGAAAAAACATTTTTTGAAGGGGTTGGCTTAATCATGTTCCTAGGCCTCCTGGCCTCTCCCTGCCATACTCATGCAGACAGGGAAATTTCATAAAACAAACAGGAAGCTACTCCTCAAAGTAATTAATGAGGCAGGTGTGAATGATTTAACCCTTCACATCCTTGTGTTTTCCACAATGCTTGTTTCTTTTCTCACTGCACTATGACACGTTATTGCTAATACCGTTCCATGAGACAGCAGCAGCGGGAGGGAGAAGTCACGCTCCCTTCCTGTCCTGATGTACAATAGCTGAGAAAGAACCACCCTTAGAAATAAGAATGAGCTAAGGCTGAGATTTGAAGAGGCGCCAAAGGGATTTGGATGGCCAGTTCCCATTAGCTTTGATGGGAAGTAGACATCTACACCCGTCGGGCAGGTTTGAAAAACTACAGCCTAAGCTTATAGATTCTTCTACCCTAGCTCTGATCTTGGGAGCAAGAATAGCATTATACTGGTATAACTATAGTGGCTTAACTATATCAATATAATTATAGTGGGAAAACTGGAAAAAAAGTTTGCATGTAGACAAGCCCTATGACATTCTGGACCAGATCTTCAGCTGGTGGAAACTGGTGTAGTCAAGATTAATACCAGCTCTGGTTCTGGTCCCAAGGTTTTAATGCCAAGCCAAGATTCTGAAATATATTTAGCATTGTATTCTCCCTTTTGACCAGCTGGGCACTACAACATATCTTTTCATAGAATCATAGAATCTCAGGGTTGGAAGGGACCTCAGGAGGTCATCTAGTCCAACCCCCTGCTCAAAGCAGGACCAAACCCAACTAAATCATCCCAGCCAGGGCTTTGTCAAGCCTGACCTTAAAAACCTCTAAGGAAGGAGATTCCATCACCTCCCTAGGTAACCCATTCCAATTCTTCACCACCCTACTAGTGAAAAAGTTTTTCCTAATATCCAACCTAAACCTCCCCCTCTGCAACTTGAGACCATTACTCCTTGTTCTGTCATCTTCTACCACTGAGAACAGTCTAGATCCATCCTCTTTGGAACCCCCTTTCAGGTAGTTGAAAGCAGCTATCAAATCCCCCCTCATTCTTCTCTTCTGTAGGCTAAACAATCCCAGTTCCCTCAGCCTCTCCTCATAAGTCATGTGTTCCAGCCCCCTAATCATTTTTGTTGCCCTCCGCTGGACTCTCTCCAATTTATCCACATCCTTCTTGTAGTGTGGGGCCCAAAACTGGACACAGTACTCCAGATGAGGCCTCACCAGTGCTGAATAGAGGGGAATGATCACTTCCCTCAATCTGCTGGAAATGCCCCTACTTATACAACCCAAAATGCCATTAGCCTTCTTGGCAACAAGGGCACACTGTTGACTCATATTCAGCTTTTCGTCCACCGTAACCCCTAGGTCCTTTTCTGCAGAACTGCTGCCCAGCCACTCGGTCCCTAGTCTGTAGCAGTGCATGGGATTCTTCCGTCCTAAGTGCAGGACTCTGCACTTGTCCTTGTTGAACCTCATCAGATTTCTTTTGGCCCAATCCTCTAATTTGTCTAGGTCCCTCTGTATCCTATCCCTACCCTCCAGCATATCAACCACTCCTCCCAATTTAGTGTCATCTGCAAACTTGCTAAGGGTGCAGTCCACACCATCCTCCAGATCGTTAATGAAGATATTGAATAAAACCGGCCCCAGCACCGACCCTTGGGGCACCCCACTTGCTCAGTCTGACAAGTATGTTCACTGAGGTAAGAGAACAACTAGTCAGGTGGCATCACACTGGAAAGGGCAATGTTTACTGCCCTCTCTCCCATAAAACAGGTGTTGTACCCTGACCTCGGTATCTTGTTTTTGGGATGAAGGATGTAAGGAGCCCAGGAAACTGGAAAAAAAAGTTTATAGATTCACAGATTCTAGGACTGGAAGGGACCTCGAGAGGTCATCGAGTCCAGTCCCCTGCCCTCATGGCAGGACCAAATACTGTCTAGACCATCCATGATAGACATTTATCTAACCTACTCTTAAATATCTCCAGAGATGGAGATTCCACAACCTCCCTAGGCAATTTATTCCAGTGTTTAACCACCCTGACAGTTAGGAACTTTTTCCTAATGTCCAGCCTAAACCTCCCTTGCTGCAATTTAAGCCCATTGCTTCTTGTTCTATCCTTAGAGGCTAAGGTGAACAAGTTTTCTCCCTCCTCCTTATGACACACTTTTAGATACTTGAAAACTGCTATCATGTCCCCTCTCAGTCTTCTCTTTTCCAAACTAAACAAACCCAATTCTTTCAGCCTTCCTTCATAGGTCATATTCTCTAGACCTTTAATCATTCTTGTTGCTCTTCTCTGGACCCTCTCCAATTTCTCCACATCTTTCTTGAAAAGCAGTGCCCAGAACTGGACACAATACTCCAGTTGAGGCCTAACCAGCACAGAGTAGAGCAGAAGAATGACTTCTCGTGTCTTGCTCAGCATACACATGTTAATGCATCCCAGAATCACGTTTGCTTTTTTTGCAACAGCATCACACTGTTGACTCATATTTAGCTTGTGGTCCACTATAACCCATAGATCCCTTTCTGCTGTACTCCTTCCTAGACAGTCTTTTCTCATTCTGTATGTGTGAAACTGATTGTTCCTTCCTAAGTGGAGCACTTTGCATTTGTCTTAATTAAACATCATCCTGTTTACCTCAGACCATTTCTCCAATTTGTCCAGATCATTTTGAATTATGACCCTATCCTCCAAAGCAGTTGCAATCCCGCCCAGTTTGGTATCATCTGCAAACTTAATAAGCATACTTTCTATGCCAATATCTAAGTCATTGATGAAGATATTGAACAGAGCCGGTCCCAAAACAGATCCCTGCGGAACCCCACTTGTTATACCTTTCCAGCAGGATTGGGAACCATTAATAATTACTCTCTGAGTACGGTTATCCAGACAGTTATGCACCCACCTTATAGTAGCCCCATCTAAGTTGTATTTGCCTAGTTTATTGATAAGAATATCATGCGAGACCGTATCAAATGCCTTACTAAAGTCTAGGTATACCACATCCACCGCTTCTCCCTTATCCACAAGACTCGTTATCCTATCAAAGAAAGCTATCAGATTGGTTTGACATGATTTGTTCTTTACAAATCCATGCAGGCTATTCCTTATCACCTTACCACCTTGCAAGTGTTTGCCGATGATTTCCTTAATTACTTGCTCCATTATCTTCCCTGGCACAGAAGTTAAACTAACTGGTCTGTAGTTTCCTAGGTTGTTTTTATTTCCCTTTTTATAGATGGGCACTATATTTGCCGTTTCCAGTCTTCTGGAATCTCTCCTGTCTCCCATGATTTTCCAAAGATAATAGTTAGAGGTTCAAATACATCCTCTACTAGCTCCTTGAGTATTCTAGGATACATTTCATCAGGCCCTGGTGACTTGCAAGCATCTAACTTTTCTAAGTGATTTTTAACTTGTTCTTTTTTATTTTATCTTCTAAACCCACCCCCTTCCCATAAGCATTCACTATGTTAGGCATTCCTTCAGACTTCTCGGTGAAGACCGAAACAAAGAAGTCATTGAGCATCTCTGCCATTTCCAAGTTTCCTGTTACTGTTTCTCCCTCCTCACTGAGCAGTGGGCCTACCCTGTCCTTGGTCTTCATCTTGCTTCTAATGTATTGATAAAAAGTCTTCATGTTTCCCTTTATTCCTGTAGCTAGTTTGGGCTCATTTTGTGCCTTTGCCTTTCTAATCTTGCCCCTGCATTCCTGTGTTGTTTGCCTATATTCATCCTTTGTAATTTGTCCTAGTTTCCATTTTTTATATGACTCCTTTTTATTTTTTAGATCATGCAAGATCTCATGGTTAAGCCAAGGTGGTCTTTTGCCACATTTTCTATCTTTCCTACACAGCGGAATGGCTTGCTTTTGGGCCCTTCATAGTGTCCCTTTGAAAAACTGCCAACTCTCCTCAGTTGTTTTCCCCCCCAGTCTTGATTCCCATGGGATCTTACCTATCAGCTCTCTGAGCTTACCAAAATCCGCCTTTCTGAAATACATTGTCTCTATTTTGCTGTACTCCCTTCTACCCTTCCTTAGAATTGTGAACTCAATGATTTCATGATCACTTTCACCCAAGCTGCCTTCCACTTTCAAATTCTCAACGAGTTCTTCCCTATTTGTTAAAATAAAATCTAGAACAGCTTCCCCCCAGTAGCTTTTTCAACCTGAAATAAAAAGTTGTCTGCAAGGCAGTCCAAGAACTTATTGGATAGTCTGTGCCCCACTGTGTTATTTTCCCAACATATATCTGGATAGTTGAAATCCCCCATCACCACCAAATCTTGGGCTTTGGATGATTTTGTTAGTTGTTTAAAAAAATCCTCATCCACCTCTTCCACATAAGAACATAAGAACTGCCGTACTGGGTCAGACCAAAGGTCCATCTAGCCCAGTATCCTGTCTACCGACAGTGGCCAATGCCAGGTGCCTCAGAGGGAGTGAATCTAACAGGTAATGATCAATGATCTCTCTCCTGCCATCCATCTCTACCCTCTGACAAACAGAGTCTAGGGACACCATTCCTTACCCATCCTGGCTCATAGCCATTAATGGACTTAACCTCCATGAATTTATCCAGTTCTCTTTTAAACACTGTTATAGTCCTAGTCTTCACAACGTCTCAGGCAAGAAGTTCCACAAGTTGACTGTGCGCTGTGTGAAGAAGAACTTCCTTTTATTTGTTTTAAACCTGCTGCCTTGTTAGGTGGCCTGTAGTAGACTCCTAGCATGACATCACCCTTGTTTTTTACCCCTTTTAGCCTAACCCAGAGACTCTCAACACTTCTGTCTCCTATGTTCATCTCCACCTCAGTTCAATCAAGTGTGTACATTTTTAATATATAAGGCAACACCTCCTCCCTTTTCCCCCTGTCTATCCTTCCTGAGCAAGCTATACCCATCCATACCAACATTCCAATCATGTGTATTATCCCACCAAGTTTTGGTGATGCCAACAATGTCATAGTTGTATTTATTTATTAGCACTTCCAGTTCTTCCTGCTTATTACCCATACTTCTCGCATTTGTATATAGGCATCTAAGATACTGATTTGATCTTGCCTCCCAGTTTTGCCCTGACCATCCTTTCTCTCTGCCATTATAGCCAGGGGCGGCTCTAGGAATTCTGCCGCCCCAAACAGGGCGGCGCGCCGCAGGGGGCACGCTGCCGGTCGCCGGTCCCGCGGCTCCGGGGGACCTCCTGCAGACATGCCTGCAGAGGGTGCGCTGTCCCGCGGCTCCGGAGGAGCATCCGCAGTCATGCCTGCGGGAGGTCCACCTGAGCCGCGGGACCAGCGAACCCTCCGCAGTCATGCCTGTGGGAGGTCCATTGGTCCCGCGGCTCCGGTGGACCTCCCGCAGGCATGACTACGGAAGGTCCGCCGGAGCCGCCTGCCGCCCTGCCGGCAAAATGCCGCCCCAAGCGCGCGCTTGGCACGCTGGGGTCTGGAGCCGGCCCTGATTATAGCCCACGCTCCCTCCTATTTCCAACCCATCTCCCAGGTCTCCATGTTCGCCACTTACCTGTGGGCTTTGCTCCCCTGTCCCCGTCGAACCTAGTTTAAAGCCCTCACTAGGTTAGCCAGTCTGTGTCCTCGAAAGGTGAACACCAAGTTCTTGTTACTATTATCAAATTGTTATGCTTTCAATTTTTCACAGACACCTTATCACACAAGCTGAACCTGCATGACTGGGAGCATAGAGTATTAAGGCAGTTTGATCTGATGCTGTGTCCCCTGGACTACTGTGTCAGGCTGCATCTAGATCTCTCCACTAGGCACTTGATCCCATCTCTAGATGCTGGAACCAACCACTAAGTAGCTAAGTTTTTGCTTTAAGTGAAACCACCCTGTTTGGAATGTCCTTTGCAAAGGGGCTCTGTGTGATTGATTTGCATGATCTCTCTGGCTCACAGCACTTCCTGCCACTGTCCACCTTGGATGGAAACCATAGCATGGCAAAACCACACTATAAACCAGCTTCCCTACTATGTGGCCCCTGTTAAAGGAAAACCCACTCTTCAAATAACTGCTCAAGAGCACTGTCAGGGAATACTGTGTGCTATAAAGCTAAATCAAGAAGCTGCTCTTGGTCTGATGTGTTTGGTATGTCATAGAGGCAATAATATTTATATAGGCAGAGAAAGACAACACATTTTGAATAGTGTATTATTCCAAAAGGAGTAATTATGAGGGCATTTCACAGCAGCATACACAGTTAGTTACTTAGACTGTAAATTCCTTCGGGGCAGGGACTGACTTTGTGTTCTGTGTCTGTACAGCACCTAGCACAACAGGGCCATGACTGGGCTCCTAGGTGCTACTGCAATTCAGATAATAGCAATAATAATTAGTAATTAATAATAAACGTTCTGAAGGGAAGGTAAAGGACAGGCTATTAGAGATTGTTAAAAAAGACAGAAAATATGAACTAGAAAAGGTATAAACCTAAAGATATTAAGAAGGAATTTGTCCAGACAGAATAATTAATGCACAGACTAAAGTATCAATGACAGCAATAGGAGCAACTAATATAAACTATCTTAAATTAGATAAGTATTTAGAGGGAAAGTTTATACAACATGCTGATCGCTAACACATCACAAGTGTCTAACTAGCCCTATAAATTCTTGTGCAATAAGGTACAACCTTATATTGCTGCGGGAAACTCATGGGAAACTCCTAAGGGGGATGGAGTCATCCATCTGCCGTCCAGACCGGAAAACTTGAGAAGTGTGCTGCTTGCCTGGAGCTAGAATTCAGGATGTGACGGAGTGTCTGCCAAGATTGATCAAGCCCTCAGACTGCTACCTCTTCCTACTTCTCCACGTGGGCATCAATGATAATGCCAAGGATGACCTTGAGCAGGTCATTGTAGACTACGTGGCACTGAGAAGAAGGATAAAGGAGTTTGAGGAGCAAGTCATGTTCTCGTCCATCCTTCCTGTTGAAGGAAAAGGCCCAGGTAGGGACCATTGAATTGTGGAGGTAAATGCATGGTTACGCAGGTGGTGTTGGAAGAGCGGGCTTTGGATTCTTTGACCACTGGATGTTGTTCCAGAAAGGATTGCTAGGAAGAGATGGGATCCAACTAACGAAGAGAGGGAAGAGCATCTTCGCAGGCAGGCTTGCTGACCTAGTGAGGAGGGCTTTAAACTAGGTTCATCGGGGGATGGAGACCTAAGCCCTGAGGTAAGTAGGGAAGTGGGATACCAGGAGGAAACACAGGGAGGAGGGTGCAGCAGAGGATGCCTCCTGATTCATACTGAGAAAGTAGGGCAGTCAGCTAGTTATCTTAGGTGCCTGTACTTGAACGCAAGACGCCTGGGAAATTTGGAAGTCCTGGCACAGTCAAGGAAGAATTGGAAGTCCTGGCACAGTCAAGGAACTGTGATGTGATTGGAATAATGGAGACTTGGTGGGATAACTCACATGACTGGAGCACTGTCATGGATGGGTATAAACTGTTCAGGAAGGACAGGCCAGGGAGAAAAGGTGGAGGAGTTGCACTGTATGTAAGAGAGCAGTATGAAACTGGAGAAACACCTGTTGAGAGTCTCGGGGTTACGTTTAGAAGCGAGAGCAATAAGGGTGATGTCGTGGTGGGCATCTGCTATAGATCACCAGACCAAGAGGATGAGGTAGATGAGGCTTTCTTCACACAACTAACAGAAATTTCCAGATCACGGGCCCTGGTTCTCATGGGGGACTTCAATCACCCTGACATCTGCTGGGAGAGCAATACAGCCGCGTGCAGACAATCCAGAAAGTTTTTTGGAGAGTGTTGGGGACAACTTCCTGGAGGTGTGCTGGAGGAACCAACTAAAGGCCATGCTCCTCTTGACCTGCTGCTCACAAACAGGGAAGAATTGGTAGGGGAAATAGAAGTGGGTGGCAACCTGGGCAGCAGTGACCATGAGATGGTTGAGTTCAGGATCCTGACAAAAGGAAGAAAGGAGAGCAGAAGAATACGGACCTTGGACTTCAGAAAAGCAGACTTTGACTCCCTCAGGGAACTGATTGGCAGGATCCCCTAGGAGAATAACATGAGGGGGAAAGGAGTCCAGGAGAGCTGGCTGTATTTAAAAGAAGCCTTATTGAGGGCGCAGGAACAAACCATCCCGATGTGTGGAAAGAATAGCAAATATGGCAGGCGACCAACTTGGCTTAACAGAGAAATCTTCGGTGAGCTTAAACACAAAAAGGAAGCTTACAAGAAGTGGAAACTTGGACAGTTTAATAGGGAGGAATATAAAAATATTGCTTGAGCATGCAGAGGTGTAATCAGGAAGGCCAAAGCACAATTGGAGTTGCAGCTAGCAAGGGATGTGAAGGGTGACAAGAATGGTTTCTACAGGTATGTTAACAACAAGAAAAAGGTCAGGGAAAGGATGGGACCCTTACTGAATGGGGGAGGCAACCTAGTGACAGATGATGTGGAAAAACCTGAAGTAGTCGGTGCTTTTTTTGTCTGTCTTCACAGACAGCTCCCAGACTGCTGTCCTGGGCAGCATAGTATGGGGGAGGTGAGCAACCCTCAGTGGTGAAAGAACAGTTTAAGGACTATTTAGAAAAGCTGGACATGCACAAGTCTATGGGGCCGTATGCAATTCATTCAAGGGTGCTGAGGAAGTTGGCGGATGTGATTGCATAGCCATTGGCCATTATCTTGGAAAACTCGTGGCAATTTGGGAAGGCCCTGGACAATATGGAAAAGGCAAATATAGTGCTCATCTTTAAAAAAGGGAAGAAGGGGAATCTGGGGAACTACAGACTGGTCAGTCTCACCTCAGTCCCTGGAAAAATCATGGAGCAAGAAAACATGAAGTATTACTCTGAAGTCCTATTGTAACTAAGTAAAGTGTGGGCCATTAATGATGGCTTGGAATCTTGATGGCTCCCATTAACTAGGACAATTGGTTGTGAATGGCTCTGTTTACTTGCAAACCTTCCTGGGTACATGCAGGCCAGCCCTGAAAGAATGGAGAATGAGGTCTTACAGTGACATGTGATCATGTCACCTGGTACTGGAATCCATCTTAAACCTGGTGCTTTTCCATTTAGAAGGAGGGGTGGGAACCCAGAGAGAGACAAAAGATTCCCTCCTTGTGCCAAAGCTATAAAAGGGGGTGGAAGAGAACAAAGGGAGCTGCCAGTCATGAGAAATCTCAGAGTTACCACCTGAGCTGGAACTAACAAGGACTGTACCCGGGGAAAGGATTGGACCCAGACTAAGAAGGAGTCTGGACCGAAAGAAGCTTATTCGAACATCTGTGAGGGTGAGATTTACTTGTATTCAGTTTCTTAAGGTATTAGGCTTAGACTTGTGTGTTTTGTTTTATTTTACTTGGTAACTTACTTTGGTCTGTCTGTTATTACTTGAAACCACTTAAATCCTACTTTTTATTCTTAATAAAATCACTTCTGTTTATTATTAAACCCAGAGTAAGTGATTAATACCTGGGGGGAGCAAACAGCAGTGCATATCTCTCTATCAGTGTTATAGAGGGTGGACAATTTATGAGTTTACCCTATATTAGCTTTATACAGAGTAAAACGGATTTATTTGGGGTTTGGATCCCATTGGGAACTGGATGTCTGGGTGCTGGAGATAGGTGACCTGCTGAGCAGTTTTTGGTTAAAGTCTGCGCTTTGGGGGCGTGGACCAGACCTGGGTCTGTGTTGCAGCAGGCTTGTGTGTCTGGCTCAACAAGGCAGGGTTCTGGAGTCCCAAGCTGGCAAGGAAAACGGGCTTAGAGGTAATTCCAGCACGTCAGGTGACAGTCCCAAGGGGGTCTCTGTAACCAAACCCGTCACAGTAGTACATAGGAAAACAGCGGTCCACAGAGTATTAGTATAGGACAGTGACTCACATGCAACATAACAAGATGAATAAAACTCCACTTTGTCACAGTGATGCAGTTGTGAAAAAGGCTCTTATCATTCTGGGGTATGTCTACACTACGATTTAGGTCAAATTTATAGAAGTCGATTTTTAAGAAGCGATTTTATACAGTCGATTGTGTGTGTCCCCGCTAAGTGTATTAAGTCGGCGGAGTGCGTCCACAGTACCGTTGGTAGCGTTGACTTTCGGAGCGTTGCACTGTGAGTAGCTATCCCACAGTTCCCGCAGTCTCCGCTGCCCATTGGAATTCTGGGTTGAGCTCCCAATGCCTGATGGGGCAAAAACATTGTTGCGGGTGGTTTGTGGTACATGTCATCAGTCACCCCTCCCTCCGTGAAAGCAAAGGCAGACAATCATTTTGCTCCTTTTTTCCATGCAGATGCCACATTGCTTTCAGCAGACAGTGCAGTAGGACTGCTAACCATCATCATTCAACCACCGCTTACACTGCAACTCTGCTCTCCTGGTGCCATGAATCCACCCTGAAGGTCCTCTCATCGTTCTTTATAAATATCTATTCTTGTGGCATCCCATCGTCATCCACCGCTTCCACTGCAACTCTGCTCTCCTGCTTGTGTCTCGATAGAGAATTTCTTCATGTTGTCCCAGTCTGTGCTGCTGCTGCCTTTCCTGCAGCTCCACCAGATGCCGGAGCATATCAGTTTGATCCCCCAGTAGCCTCAGCATTGCATCCTGCCTCCACTCATCGCACTGCCGCCATCTCTCTTCTTGCTTCTGCCACCTCTCTTCTTGCTCCCGTCACCTTTCATCTCGTTCGTCCCTTCTGTCCTCGCGTTCATCTTCTGCTTTCCTGGACTCTGACATTGTTTGCCTCCACACTTTCTGCTGAGCTCTTTCAGTGCAGGATGACTGCATGAGCTCAGAGAACATTTCATCGTGAGTGCGTTTTTTTTACCTTATCTGCACTAGCCTCTGGGATGGAGATGATAGGGGTAGCGTTGAAACATTTGCAGCTGTGGGAGATAAAAAGGGAGACTAGTATTTAAAAAGACACATTTTAGAAAACAATAGATAGACTCTTTCATGGTGGAACCAAGATGTTAACATTACATAGCACATGTGCTTTTGGTACAAGGTCGCATTTTGCCTCTTACATTGAGGGCCTGCCAGTTTGGTGTGAGAGATCACACACACAGGGCCGGACAACAGAATTCGGCTTGCAGGCAGCCATGGTAAGCCATAGTCTTTCGGCTTCTTCAACCTTCATAACATGTGGGAATGGTTTCAAACAGCAGCGCCTTTCTTTCCCATACCAAGCACCTGTTGGGTTGGCCATTTAAAAGGAGGGGCTGTACTGGCCGTGAATGCATCCCAAGTCTTCAGGGCAAATTAATCATTGAACACGCTTGCTTTTAAACCATGCATTATATTTACAAAGGTACACTCACCAGAGGTGCCTTCTCTGGCTTCATGGTCCGTGAGCCCGCCTTGGGAGGGTTGGGAGGGTATTGGCTCCAGGGTGATAAACAGTTCCTGGCTGTCTGGGAGAATGGTTTCTCCGCTTGCGTGCTGTGCGCTATCCTCATCCTCCTCCTCCACCTCATCTTCCTCATCCCCAAAATCCTCATCCCTGTTGCATGAGACTCCCTCCTTGCAGGTGTCCATGGACAGGGGTGGGGTAGTGGTAGCCCCTGCCCCCCCCCCCAGAATTGCATGCAGCTCATCATAGAAATGGCACGTCTGGGGCTCTGACCCGGAGCGGCTGTTTGCCTCTCTGGTTTTTTGGTAGGCTTTCCCGAGTTCCTTAATTTTCACGCAGCACTGCTACGGGTCCCTATTGTAGCCTCTGTCCATCATGACCTTGGAGATTTTTTCAAATCTTTTGGTATTTTGCCTTTTGGAATGGAGTTCTGTTAGCATAGATTCATCTCCCCAAACAGCAATCAGATCTAGTACCTCCCGTTCGGTACATGCTGGAGCTCTTTTGCAGTTCTGGGACTGCATGGTCACCTGTGCTGATCAACTCACCACGCTGGTCAAACAGGAAATGAAATTCAAAAATTCCTGGGGCTTTTTCTGTCTACCTGGCCAGTGCATCTGAGTTGAGAGTGCTGTCCAGAGTGGTCACAATGGAGCACTCTGGGATAGCTCCCGGAGGCCAATACCGTCGAATTGCGTCCACACTACCCCAAATTCGACCCAGCGATGTCGATTTCAGCACTAATCCCCTCGTCGGGAAGGAGTACATAAATCAATTTTAAGAGCCCTTTAAATTGACAAAACTGGCTTCGTCGTGTGGACGGGTGCATGGTTAAATCGATCTAACGCTGCTAAATTCGACCTAAACTCATAGCGTAGATCAGGGCCTGGAGTGCGTTAACAGGAATGTTGTATGTCAGACATGGGAGGTCATTGTGCAGTTCTACTCAGCACAGGTGAGTCCTCAGCCGGACTCCTGTGTCCAAATCCTGGTGCCACACTTGATGCGGAAAAATTGGAGAGAGTCCAGAAGAGAGCAATAAAATGTAAAAAGTTTAGAAACCTGATCTATGAGGAAAGGTTAAAACAACTGGGCATGTTTAGTGTTGAGAAAAGAAGACTGAAAGGGGGATCTGATAGTCTTCAAATATATTAAGGGCTGTTATATAGAGGACGGTGATCAATTGTTCTCCATGTCCACTGAAGGTAGGATAAGAAATAATGGGTTTAATCTGCAGCCAGGGAGATGTAGGTTAGATGTTAAGAAAAACTTTCGAACTATAAGGGTAGTTAAGTTGTGGAATAGGTTTCTGAGGGAGGTTGTGGGATCGCCATCATTGGAGGTTTTTAAGAGTAGCTTGAACAAAAACCTATCAGGCATGGTCTAGGTTTACTTGGTCCTGCCTCAGTGCAGGGGGCTGAACTTGATGCTTTGTTGAGGTCCCTTCCAGCCCAAAGTTTCTATGATCTATGCTCTCCAAGGGATTGTGACTTCATGTAGTGTATAAGCATCAGGAGCTGTTGAGATTTTAGGTATTATGCTTTTATATTCACACAAATTCCCCTTAATTTATGACAGGGGATGAGAAATATGGAGGACACTGTATGTGAGCTAGAAGCAAAACTGTCTCTACATGGAACACAAAGGTCTTCAAAAAGTCTCAGGAGCATTGCAATATATAGGTGAACTTGGGAGAAGTGTTAGTATTAGGGCTGGTTAAAAAATTTCCATGGAAAGCTTTTGTGGACGGAAAACTGGGTTGTCAAAGAAATGAAAAAAATTCATGGAAAGTTCCTGCTTTCCTCAATTTTTGGTCACAAAACGGGGGGTGAGGGGCGGCAACAGAGTAGAGATGAAAAAACGACCATTTCAGTGCGAAATGTCAACTTTTAGTCAGAAAAATGTGTTGGACGAAAAGTCTACAATTGCCACTGAAAGTGTTGACAAAAGTGAACTTTTCTTGTTTCTGTCAAAGTTCTCTGTGGAATAACCCATTTCCAGTTCCCAGCTCTGACGATCGCTGAGTGATGCACAACACATTGAAGTCAATGGAAAGACTCCCATTCACCTCACTGGGCTTGGGATCTGGTCCCTGGTGAGAGTCACAAAAGGCTGCCCATGGAACTCCTTTTCCTGTCTGTCTCAATCTCTCTTTCTGCCTTATATTTCATTCTCTTAAGTGGCCTTTTTTTTCTTCATTTTCGTCTAGCAGGGCTCTTTCCTCCCACTGCTCCGCTAGAATTATGGGTGCCAAATGGTGACCTGCGGGGTCCATCTTCCAGACAAGAGACACAGGGGAGGAAATTTCCTTCCCAGGATGCCAGACAGAATGTATAAAAAATGCTAGGCCATATCACAGGGGTTCTCAAACTGGGGGGGGGCAGGACCCCTCAGGTGTTCACAAGGTTATTACATGGGGGGTCGCAAGCTGTCAGCCTCCACCCCAAACCCCACTTTGCATCCAGCATTTTTAATGGTTTTAAATATATATACACATGTGTTTTTCATTTATAAGGGGGGGTCGCACTCAGAAGCTATCTATGTGAAAGGGGTCACCACTACAAAAGTTTGAGAACCACTGCCATATCACCTCCTGCAGCTAGTCCCCTCCTGGGGATCAGTAATCAGATAAGAGCGAAGACACCTACAGGCAAGGAGCAGAGGCTGTGCGAAAACTCTCAGCTTTCACACTTCATGCTCCTGGGATGAAGGGATTTCACTTATTGACAGTGAAGGAAAACAGGGTCCCTTATTGTTTTCCAAATAGGGTGAATGACTCAAAGCATAGGCCGTAAGATTAATTTTTCTGTTATTTTATCCGTTTGTCCAGTGATGGAACTGTCTGAATGAGATTGTTTGCAATAGCAAATGGCCTATCCTCGACTGCTATTAGCAAACATCTCCAATGGCCAGAGATGGGACACTAGACAGGGAGGGCTCTGAGTTACTACAGAGAATTCTTTCCCATGTGTCTGGGTCTTGGTCACATGCTCAGGGTCTCACTGATCGCCATATTTGGCATCAGGAAGGAATTTTTCCCCTTGGTCAGATTGGCAGAGACCCTGAGAGTTCACCTTCCTCTGCAGGGTGGGGCACTGGTCACTTGCATGTTTAAACTAGTGTAAATGGTGGATTCTCTGTAACTTTAAGTCTTTAAATCAAGATTTGAGGACTTCAGTAACTCAGCCAGGGGTTATAGGCGCTGACTTCTGCTGGCGCCAGTGGGTGCTCAACCCCCCTCTGCCCCGGCCCTGCCCCAACTCCACCCCTGCTCCGCCCCCATTCCAACCCCTTCTCCAAAGTCCCCACTCCAACTCTGCCCCCTACCTGCCCCTATTTCAACCCCTTACCCAAATCCCCGCCAGCCCTGCCTCTTCCCAGCCTCCTCCCCTGAGCACACCACATTCCCACTTCTCCCTCCTCCCTCCCAGAGCTTGTTACACTGCAAAACAGCTGTTTTGTGGCAGCAAGTGCTGGGAGCTAGGCAGAGAAGCGGGGACATGGTGCGCTCAGGGGAGGAGGCAGAGGCAAAGATGAGGTGGGGCGGGGGCAGGAAGGGGATCTTGGCTGCCGGTGGGTGCAGAACACCCATCCATGCATTTTTCCCCATGTGTGCTCAGAGTCAGCGCCTATGCCAGAGGTTAGGGGTCTGTTACAGGAGTGGGTGGGTGAGGTTCTGTGGCCTGCGATGTGAAAGGAGGTCAGACTAGGTGATCATGATGGTCCTTTCTGGCCTCAAAGTCTATAAGACTACTGCTAACAGCTGCCCACAGAAAACCGTTTTCAGTGAATAACGGCAACAACTTTATAGACCCTACAAACGTATGAAGAACACAACAGATACATTTCATTAGATGGCAAGCTTTAGAGATATTAACTGTCTCCACATAGACACATATATACTGACCCCGCGTCTGATTAGAGCTGGTCAGGAATTTTCCAACCAAATGATTTTCTGGTGGAAATTTAAATTTATGCAAAATCAAATTTTTCTGTGGGGAAATGGTACTTTTGTGAGAAAATCGTTCCCTGCTCTGCAGCTCCTTGGCAGCCTGCCTGGAATGGGGGTTCCAGAGAGGATGGAGCTCGGCTGTTCTCAGTGGTGGCGGATGACCAAACAAGGAGCAATGGTCTCAAGCTGCAATGTGGGAGGTCTAGGTTGGATATTAGGAAAAACTATTTCACTAGGAGGGTGGTGAAGCACAGGAATGGGTTACCTAGGGAGGTGGTAGAATCTCCATCCTTAGAGGTTTTTAAGGCCCGGCTTGACAAAGCCCTGGCTGGGATGAATTAGTTGAGGTTGGTCCTGCTTTGAGCAGGGGGTTGGACTAGATGACTTCCTGAGGTCTCTTTCAGCCCTAATCTTCTATGATTCTATGGTGAACTTGTGCTCTCCCGCTCCGGGCCAGCTTGCCAGGCAGATTGCCCTGGAGTCAAGGCTCCTGAGCTCTGAGAGATGCTCCACTCCCCGTTTCGGGGGCTAGGCAGCTCCCGGAGCCTCTGAAACATTTAGAAAGGTCAGAATTAAATGTCATTTTTTAAATTAAATTTTGGAGTTCCTGATCCACAGGGAACTCTGAAATGTCAATTTTTCATTCAGTGGTTTTTTTTTAAATTTTGGAAATTCCCACAGACCAGGAATTCCAGTTTCCAGCCAGCTCTACTTCTGATATACAACTCTTGTTCTATCTACCCCGTATACCCCCAAATATATTACAAATGTGGCGATGGTATCTCATAACCTCTCAGCTGGTTCCTTTGCTGGCGAGAAGTCTGGGATTCATCATTCCCCAGGGTTTAATTAGTCACCTCCTACAGAGTATGTTTTTACAATGTGTCCTCCCATGACAAAGCTCTCATGGCATGCACCTGGTGCTCTCTTCAGTGCTCCTGTTTCAGGGGAAGATAGACTTCCAGGAACTCTGGGATTTCCAAGAATTACAGTTGTGGGGAATCTGACAATCCATGCTGCCCTCCACATGAGGATGTTGTTGACTGATGGACTGCAAGGGTATTGTGTTGCAGCACATTACTCATTAGATACACCCAGAAGCAATGCCATGCCCTCATCAGTACATTCTGAAAAGCACTTTCTTCAGGAGATAGCCTTCCTGGGAGTAGGCTGTTTTATCACTGCATATTGCTGAAGAGGAAGGAATTTATTAAGGATGAGCATAAAGCCTTGAAAAAAGCTAAGGGCTCATCTACATGAGGAAGTTATTTCGGACTAAGGTAGGGAGTGAATTTAAAGTGCAATGACTGTTCCAAACTAAGAATGTTCCTATTCAGCAATAGCTATTCTGGTCAATTTCCCCATGTAGACAAGCCCTAAGAATGGACACTAACTTTGGCCCGTCCACACACCTACACTCATTCAGAACCATTTTACTGTTGGATGAGGACCTTCCTCTGTGACCGCAGCTTTCAGACAGCAATCCTATTATGTTTAGAGTTCCCAGGGCCAAGCTCTGGCAACCTCTCTGTTGGGCACTTATCCAAAACATATAGAACTCGGTGAAAAGGCTCTTCATTGGCTTCGGATCAGGTCCTCACTGTGGGAGTTAAAATCTCACTTGTTGTGGGGTGCACAATATGTTCTGGGATGAGTTGGCAAAACTTCTCCTCTGCAGCAGAAAGGGCCTAGTAGAGAGGCTGCCAGATCTGCTGGACCCTCAGGGTGGGACCTTCAAAGGTGTCAGGGGGTGGAAGGAGGGACAGCTGACCTGACAGTTGTGGGATGAGGAGAGCTGAGCATTCTGGAGAGGAAAGTAAGGAAAGGTGGCATCAGAAAGTGTGGCTACGTTTAGATAAGCATCTAGTCTGCCTGACCACTGAGCAGATTCTTCATTCCTTCTGAGGTCCACCCATCACTAGCTTTACAAGCTTCACTTTGCTCTAGAAAGCTCTTTGGAGGAGTGTTTGTGGAAGGGGGATAGTCTCCAAAAAGGAGGGATCAGTCAGTATGTCCCCTTGTGCTTTCTTCTGCCAATGCTATGACCCATCAGGATAGGCGTCAACTTCGAAAGTTCACATGAAATTTCAAGTTGCTGTAGTAAAATGAACATGCCCAGTACAACAGCCACTGGGCACCAGACCCACTGGTTAGCAATATCAGGCCAAACCACGACACAAGGCCAGCTTTGGAAGTCCTAGCAGTGACCAACGTACTGACCTGCTGCCAAAGCCACATGGCTAACAGCTGGGGTCCTTTTCTTTGTCTTGTTAAAATGTCTGTTCCTGAAATGAGTAATTTCCGTTCCTGGATGTTCAGCTGTTCTTTTCTGTCCTTTACCTTTAGCTATTGTGTTTCCTGAAACATGTTCATTGTCTGTGGGCCTCTACTTCATCCTCTCTAGCAGAGCTAGTGTGAGGTGGCACGGGACAAAGAATTTTGTTTTTTTGGAAGCCTGTCCCATGACTGAAGTGTTAGACAGGAAAGAGGTCAATGATCTTTCTATATGTTTTAATAGTTAAATAATAGATAAAAGCTGGAGCACATCAAAACCACTGTAAAGTTACCTAAGCATTTCCATAGCAAAGGGCCCTATTCTGTTGGTTATAATGTGGCCATACTTTCACCTTTGGGCTATTTCCACTCACACCTGGGAAATACAGAATTCATAAAGAGTAATCCTGGCTCCAGTGAAGACAGTGGCACTTAGTCCCACCTGGGGAAGGTCCCCTCCATGGCTGCTACAGTGAGGGTTTATATACCCCACCACAGAGAAGATGGGCAGTGTCTGAGCCGTAGTGCCTGGAGGCACTACTCCCACGTAAGGCGAAGTGACTCCAACGTCACTGTGGAGAGTGCTGTAAGCAGTAGGATTTCCACAGCCCTTGCTGCCCTGTGCTCTCATGGTGGTGCTGTCTGGCAGCCAGGAGCGGGTGGAAGGGGCTTTGGTTTCCTATGGCGCTGCTAATACTGCTGGCAGAGCTAGTACTCCTGCGTCCTGCCATCATCCATTCACAGTATGGCTGCCTCCTGTGTGGATGCACTAGGTTGGGGCAAAGGGGCTTCCCATGCCCCCTCTCCCTTTCTAGTGACCTATAAAAGCCCTGGCCTAGTTCATCTCATCAGATCTAAGCTGTAAACCTCAGCATGAATGGGTCTTACCTGTGCTTTTTTGACAACACTGCACTGCTGTAGTAGTGGGTGAATGCTGTATAGATCCCTTATGCAGCCCGTATGTGATGTGTTATTTTGCTAGGGCTGCTCCCTAGCTTTGGGTCTGGAGTCAGAAGTTTCCCTTAATTAGCCCCTCAATCGTTCAGTTATTTCTCCTCTGTCAAAGCAGCAATAGTCTACTGATTGTCAGGGTCCACTGGACTCCTGCTCCTTTCCCTCTGCTTCCCGTGGGCTTAGCCGCTTGTCAGCTTTTCGTCTCTACTGTTACACATCAGGGTGATAAATGGATAAAGGTCAGGCCCTCTATTTAGCTGACACAGGATCCCCTTCAGGCTCCTTGCTAGATGCCTGCCTCATGTCTTGGTGCTGATAAAGAGACAACATGAGAAACAGGATTATTAGTTACACAAGCTGTGATCCCTGGCTGCTGTTAGCCCATCCCCAGACCTGCTCCCACTCCTCCATCCTCCTGGATGCTGAAACAATGAACAGGACTGGAGGTACCTCCCAGCCCAGGAAATCATTCCTAGCAAAGAACTGCACAGTTATTTCCTGCTTATTTCCACAATTTGCCATTCCAATACATTTGCTTCATATCCTGCTTTTGAAAGGCAAATCTGTACAGGCAATGCAGCACACAGCCAGATAACACAATTTGGCATACAGCAACACACGCACACAACATTACAAATGCACAATACTTACAAGCCTCAACCTCAGAGAGGGAAAATACGTAAACTTCGAGGGTGCAGGATATACCAATCCTCTACTGCATTTTTTGCCACATTATGTGATCCAATTGCCACTCAAAGTCATCAACACAGTTCTTTCTGAGGTTCATACTATCCGCTACCCAGTAGCTAAACCAGTTGTATAGGTTAAGATTTCTGTAGACGTGCGGACTCACCCCTGCAGCGCCTCCTGCTGGTGACTTCGGGAATTGGCTCATTCCAGCTCTGGAGTGCCCTCTTCAGTCTGGTGATCCGCCTGTCCTCTGGCCCCATGTCCCTCCCTGGATCCAGTGCCCTGTTATCTGGGGTGCTGCCCCCTGGCAGTAACCCCTTGCTCTCAGGGTCTCCCCACCCCAGGGAACCCCCACACAGTATCCCCACCTCGCCTCAGTATCAGGCTACTGCCAGTCATCATCTAGCCCCCACACCCTGGGGCAGACTGCAGTATCAGCCTACTCATCACTAGCAAAGGTGGGGTTTGGACCTGCTGACTTGGCCTACTCCTGGGCTGCCCTCTGCAACCCCCAGTACCGTTTAGCCCAATGCTAGGTCACAGCCTGGGGCTTTCCAGGCTGGAGCTCCCCAGCTCCTCAGCCTGTCCCCAGCCCTGCTCCACTCAGGTACTTTATCTCTAGCTCCCTGCAGCCAGGTCCTTCTCCCTCTACAAACAGAGAGAAACTGTTTGCTCCTGGCTTCCCTGGCCTTCTTATAAAGCCCTTTTGCTCAGTTTGGGGCATGGCCCCAGCTGCAGCCACTTCCCCCAATCAGCCAGGGTTTTACCTTGCCCTCTGCAGGGCTTTTCCAACCCCTTCCAGGCTGGAATGGGTGGTCATCCCGCTACAGTTTCTAACCCTGCGAATGTGAACACATGCATAACTTTCCTCACATGACTTAAGTTACCATTAAGTGTTTGCAAGATCAGGGCCACAAGTTGTTCAGCAGCAAGAAATGGCTTTTCAACCAACCAGACCTTTTTCTGAAAGCTGAATGGTTTTCTGCAATGGTTTTTGGTTTTCATTTTTTCAATGAAAACCTGAACATTACTGACAAAAGTTGGAAAAAATTGTTTGTCAACATTTTTTGGGGGGGGGAGGGGGAAGAAAAATCATTTCCTAGCTAGCTGTAATGTTAAGCCAAGCAAGGACAGACTCCTAGTGCTTGAAGACTGGATGCCCATCCCCCTAGGAGTTCCCACGAGATGGAAAAATCACTTTTAGAAAGGTTACAAAGCACAAAGAAGATTATTTCCTGATCTTCCTTGCACATTCATTTGCTGTTTGTTTTGTGCATGTCATAGGGAGTCTCAGTCCCTTGGCAATTGCAGGGAAAATGGGGACAAATTCCCAGGTGGTGGTGACACTGCCTAGGCTGAAGGTGATCCCCTCACAGAACCTGTCAGTGATGCTTCTTCAGTCAATATACTGGAGATGCATAAAGGGACAGGCAGGCTGTGACAGAGAATCAGGTTCTGGCAGTGTAAGGAAAGAGCACCTGCTCGATGTTCAGCAGTAGCAGAGACACAGCATCAGACATGGGAGCTTAAGTTACTGGGAGAGGAAGCCTTGGGAGGACATTGGGATTATTCCCTGTTCCTCTTCAGAATGAGCCATAAGATCTTCACCCTCTCTCCAGATAGCAGTGGGACTTTGATTTGAAATCTCTTATGAAAGACAATACATTTCTGCTTCCACATGCACCGCAGCATTAGCCTGGGTTCAGTGGTTTCCCCAGGAATTGAAATTAGGGGGGGGGGTGTTCGAATTTACAGGGGGGGTGTCAGGACCAATGAGATATATAAAAGAGATATGAATAAAGTAAATGTTTTGTTAGGATGATGCATATTTAACATAAGAATAATGCAAGTTACACCAAAACGGATAACAGGTCTAGATTTCTAAAAAAATATAAATTAAAAAAAAAATTATTTAAATTGACTTTTGAAAAGTAAGGGAAGTCTTCTCATGGATCAGTAACTGGTTAAAAGGGTAGGAATAAATTATCAGTTTTCAGAATGGAGAGAGATGAATAGTGGTATCCTTGAGGGGTCAGTACTGGGACCAGTACTGTTCAACATATTCATCTGGAAAAATGGGTAAACAGTGAGGTGGCAAAATTTGCAGATGATACAAAACTATTCAGGATAGTTAAGTCCCAGGCAGACTGTGAAGAGTTACAAAGGGATCTCACAAAACTTGGTGACTGGGCAACAAAATGGCAAATGAAATTCAATGTTGATAAATGCAAAGTAATGCACATTGGAAAACAATCTCAACTATACATACAAAATGATGGCATCTGAATTAGCTGTTAATACTCAAGAAAATTAGAGTCATTGTGGATAGTTCTCTGAAAACATCCACTCAATGTGCAGCAGCAGTCACAAAAGCAAACAGAATGTTGGGAATCATTAAGAAAGAGATAGATAATAAGACAGAAAATATCATATTGCCTCTATACAAATCTATGGTACGTGCACACTTTGAATAGTGTGTGCAGATCTGGTCACCCATCCTAAAAAATATATATTGGAATTGGAAAAGTTACAGAGATGAGCAACTAAAATGATCAGGGATATGAAACAGGAGGAGAGATTAAAATGACTGGGAATTTTCAGCTTAGAAAAGAGATGACTAAGGGGGGATATGATAGAGGTCTATAAAATCTTGACTGGTGCGAAGAAAGTGAATAAGGAATGCATATAACACAAGAACTAGCAGTCACCCAATGAAATTAATAGGCAGCAGGTTTTAAAAAAACAAAAGGAAGTATTTCTTCACACAATATAAAGTCAACCCAGGGAACTCTTTGCCAGGGGATGGTGTGAAGACCAAAACTATAACAGGATTAAAAAAAGAACTAGATAAATTCCTGGAGAATAGGTCCATCAGTGGCTATTAGCCAGGATGGGAAGGGATGCAACACCATACTCTGAGTGTCCCTAGCCTGTTTGCCAGAAGCTGGGAATGGGCAACAGAGGATGGTCACTTGATGATCACCTGTTCTGTTCATTCCCTCTGAAGCACCTGGCCTTGACCACTGTTGTAAGACAGGGTACTGGGCTATATGGACCATTGGTCTGACCCAGTATGACCATTCTTATGTAAAAATTAATTATAATAATAAAAATGTTTAGTACAGAAACTCCCCAACATAATGACCTCTCAAGATAGCAACAATGTGAGATAATAACCTTGGCAAATACTGCATTTTAAAAATCTTGGCCTACTAGGAAACATATTTATATAAGTTTCCATTCCCAGTCACAAATCTAGCATTCTGGAGCAAAGTGACTAAAATATAGTCCAACAAACAAATGTTTATTTAACGTGCCCCTCACTTTTCCCTCCACCGCACTCCACTCACCGGTGTTGTCCTTGGTCAGTGGAGAGTAGACTCAGAGTTCAGAGGTGCTTTCACGTAAGTACACCTTCCAGGTGGGGGACAAGAAGTCACCTTGCTTGTTCCTCCAGCTGCTCACTGTTTGCTCTGGCCACGGCTGTTCGTTGTGCCACTGTTCACTCCACTGCTCTGTTGCCAATGGCCCTGCACAGTCACCTTCTGCTGCCACCTGCCACTGTGACCTCTGCGAGTTGGTCTCTTGAGGTTCCACCAGCTCTCAGTGATTTCAGCTGAGCTCTCAGTGGGGGAACCTCACTGCTAGTGCAGTCTGGGCTGTGTCTTACACAAAAACACTGTCCCCACAGGAACACTGTCCCCACAACAGGACTAAGCACTTAGACCTGATTGTCAGTGATTTCAGCTGCAGTGGTCACTTAACAAAACAAAAGACTATCTATGGAGCCTAATCAGCTCTGTCTTTAAACAGTGGAGAGAGACAGGTCCCCATCCTCTCTCTTGATGCCTTCAAATCATCACAGGCTAAGTACAGTTCTACTGTCCTTTACTCATACAATAAGAACAACATTTCATCCCCCATACCCCCCACATTCAAGTGATTTGTAACCCAAGCCCAGCCAAAAATCTATCACTTGGACAACACAGCTCTGTTTGCTGGATACCTAGGTAGATTAGGTGTGAATGTAAATGTAATCTGGCCCTGAAGCCTTTCCCTGCAGCCCCAGCTCATCACTAGCTGTCAGGGAGAGCTCATTTAGACTTTGCTTACAAATCATCATTTGAAATTATTAGGTTGGCCAACATCACTGAAATTAATGCACTGACATCATAAAAAACAACAGCTGTATAAGGAAGCAAGGAAGCTAGTCTATGTTCATACTTTTCAAATCTATTATACTTTTTCAGATACACATATTTTATCATACACTGTATAAGCTTTTAAAGTGTGTATTAATGTTTCAATTTAAATTCAGATTTCCAAACAGTCACTAAATTGGTATGTAACTAGCTTACAAAACTGGGGGGGGGGGGTGCTGGGGAAATTCAGGGGGGGTGTAGGGAAATCGCTGCCTGGGTTATAAGCAAATAGCTCAGCTAGTGCTTTGACCTGCACATGACTGCAAGATTTTCAAGGAGGCTTTATTTGATGAAAAATGGCTCTTGGATGAGCCATTTTCATGAAACCAACTTCCATTTTCACTGAAAAACTGAAAATGGATTTTTTCCTCTCCACTTTTGACACCCAACACGGGTTTTTCCCTGAAAGAATCCACAACAATTTTAAATGAAAATGAAATTGCTAAAAAAAATTATTGACATTTTTCATGGAAAAATCCATTTTTCATCAGTTCTGGCTTGACCCCAGGACTCCTAAGTCAAACTCAGAATTGGCAGGGCTTCCAGGTGAACCACAACAGACAACACAGAGTTACCTCAATCAATGCAAACCGTTTTCATTTACATTTGACTTTTTAAGCAAAGTATGCCATGCTTTTGAAGCCTCGAGGTGGTGCATGACGTTTTGGAGTATGGTTTATTATTCCCTTTTACAGATGAGGTAATGGAGGTCCAACTTTGCCAAACGATTACCATGTAAATCAGTAAGAGAGCCAAGCAGAGCACCCTGGAGTCCTGGTTCCCAGCCTCTCTAGCCACCTGATAAGGGATCAGCAAAGAAAGCTACCTTATTGAGGTCAGAACATGTAGGGATAAAGTGAGAAAGGCCAAAAGCCATGTAGAGTTGGACCTGGCAAAGGGAATTAAAACCAATAGTAAAAGGTTCTATAGCCATATAAATAAGAAGAAAACAAAGAAAGAAGAAGTGGGACCGCTAAACACTGAGGATGGAGTGGAGGTTAAGGATAATTTAGGCATGGCCTAATATCTAAACAAATACTTTGCCTCAGTCTTTAATGAGGAGCTTAGGGATAATGATAGGATGACAAATGGGAATGAGGATATGGAGGTAGATATTAGCACATCTGAGGTAGAAGCCAAACTCGAACAGCTTAATGGGACTAAATCGGGGGGCCCAGATAATCTTAATCCGAGAATATTAAAGGAACTGGCACATGAAATTGCAAGCCCATTAGCAAGAATTTTTAATGAATCTGTAAACTGAGGGGTTGTACGGTACAACTGGAGAATTGCTAACATAGTTCCTATTTTTAAGAAAGGGAAAAAAGGTGATCCAGGTAACTACAGACCTGTTAGTTTGACATCTGTAGCATGCAAGGTCTTGGAAAAAAATTTGAAGGAGAAAGTAGTTAAGGACATTGAGGTCAATGGTAATTGGGACAAAATACAACATGGTTTTACAAAAGGTAAATTGTGCCAAACCAACCTGATCTTCTTCTTTGAGAAGGTAACAGATCTTTTAGACAAAGGAAATGCAGTGGATCTAATTTACCTCGATTTCAGTAAGGCATTTGATACGGTTCCACATGGGGAATTATTAGCTAAATTGGAAAAGATGGGGCTCAATATGAAAACTGAAAGGTGGATAAGGAACTGGTTAAAGGGGAGACTACAACGGGTCATACTGAAAGGTGAACTGTCAGCCTGGAAGGAGGTTACTAGTGGAGTTCCTCAGGGATCAGTTTTGGGACCAATCTTATTTAATCGTTTTATTACTGACTTTGGCACAAAACGTGGGAATGTGCTAATAAAGTTTGCGGATGACACGAAGCTGGGAGGTATTGCCAATACAGAGAGGAATCGGGATATCCTACAGGAAGATCTGGATGACCTTGTAAACTGGAGTAATAGTAATAGGATGAAATTTAATAGTGAAAAGTGCAAGATCATGCATTTAGGGATTAATAACAAGAATTTTTGTTATAAACCAGGGATGCTTCACTTGGAAGTAATAGAGGAGGAGAAGGACCTCAGAATATTGGTTGATCACAGGACTACGAGCTGCCAGTGTGATATGGCTGTGAAAAAAGCTAATGCAGTCTTGGGATGCAACAGGTGAGGTATTTCCAGTAGAGATAAGGAGGTGTTAGTACCATTATACAAGGCACTGGTGAGACCTCATCTGGAATATTGTGCGCAGTTCTGGTCTCCCATGTTTAAGAAGGATGAATTCAAACTGGAACAGGTACAGAGAAGGGCTACTAGGATGATCCGAGGAATGGAAAACTTGTCTTATGAAAGGAGACTGAAAGAGCTTGGCTTGTTTAGCCTAACCAAAAGAAGGCTGAGGGGAGATATGATTGCTCTCTATAAATATATCAGAGGGATAAATACCAGGGAGGGAGAGGAATTATTTAAGCTCAGTACCAATGTGGACAAATGGATATAAACTGGCCATCAGGAAGTTTAGACTTGAAATTAGACGAAGGTTTCTAACCATTAGGGGAGTGATGTTCTGGAACAGCCTTCCAAGGGGAGCAGTGGAGGCAAAAGACATATCTGGCTTCAAGACTAAGCTCGATAAGTTTATGGAGGGGATGGTATGATGTGATAGCCTAATTCTGGCAATTAATTGATCTTTGACTATTAGCGCTAAATATGCCCAATGGCCTGTGATGGGATGTTAGATGGGGTGGGATCTGAGTTACTACAGAGAATTCTTTCCTGGGTGTCTGGCTGGTGAGTCTTGCCCTCATGCTCAGAGTTGAACTGATCGCCATATATGCGGTCGGGAAGGAATTTTTCTCCAGGGCAGATTGGCAGAGGCCCTGGGGTTTTTTCGCCTTCCTCTGTAACGTGGGACACGGGTCACTTGCTGGAGGATTCTCTGCACCTTGAAGTCTTTAAACCACAAGTTGAGGACTTCAATACCTCAGACATAGGTCAAGGGTTTGTTAAAAGAGTGGGTGGGTGAGATTCTGTGGCCTGCTTTGTGTGGGAGGTCAGACTAGAAGATCATAATGGTCCCTTCTGACCTTAAAGTCTATCAGTCTATTCCTTCCTCAGGAATGGCTGTGAATAGAATTTGTCCCTCAGAGCCTGATCCAAAGCCAATTGAAGTCAGTAGGAATCTTTCCACTGACTTTAATGCATGTTTGATCAGGCCCCATGGATTGGCTGTGCAGTGTGAAAGTCACAGCTGATTGCAGGTGTCCCCTCTCCCCCCCAACAAAGACACTGCGCCTCCCTTCACCCAGCTCCCTAACAGGACAGGAGCCCTTAGGTTGGGCACTAACAAGGGGTTTCTTTGTACCCACACTGCTAATTGCGAGCACCAAGTGGGTGTTTCCATGGGCTCTCAGGTGCATGCACACCCTTACTCTTGATCTGCTGCAGGCTCAAGCGGGAGCAGCCTGAGGGTCACAACAGCAGGAGGTAGAGCAGTAAAAACACCCCCTTCTCTTCTTTGTGATAAGAATAAGCTCCTCTTTGTCTGGGTCACATTCCAGAACAGTAACCTGAATGTTAGAGATGCAGGGAATGTGTCCAAGGAGGCTGTTTACCTCTTCTGGACAGCACCACACTGTGTTTGAAAATCACGCCCACCCAAATACCAAGCAGTGAGGCACACACAGACTCACTCAGTAACACAGAGTCAGATGTACTGAGTAGCCACTGAAACCCAGCTAAACACACACAGCAGTGCACAGATGGGCTCATCTCTGATTCATGCTGATGCCCCCCTCCTTATGGAGAAGTGCAGTCATCTGTGATGCCAGCACAGGGATGTCAAACAGCTGGTGCGCAGTACAGATTCAGATTCTGCAGAAACCACTCTTCCATTTAAACCCCAAAGCAAGCTCCAAGGCCTCCTGGTTATGAAGATTGCCTTCCACCAACAAACTGAGAGCAATTGATGCAAAACCAATGCCATGCCATCTTCCTGAGTCTGCTGACAGCCTGAAATACTAGCTCTGATAGGTGATCACTGCTCTACTCATCTCAATGATGTGTTAACTTTTATGCCTAATAGTGACACTTTAAAAGCCAGATTGTCAAATCATTTTATGTGTGCAACTGTTACACATATAATTGCATAATGACTCACACAAATTGGACAATCACATGTATAAACAGTCAAATAAACAACAGAAGAAAGAGCAGTTGCACTAAAAGTCCCTGGTATCATTTTGTTCCCCTACAAAATGACACAGAATGCAACAATAATGTTCCTAAGGTTGTAAGCTCTTTTAGGCAAGAACTGTATTTTTGTTCTGTTTGTAGTGCCTAACACAATAGGGTCCTAGTCCATGACTGGGGCTTCTAGGCACTACTACAACTAAATAATGATAATCACCAAAAATTTAAGTTACTGTGTAGGAGCCCCATTCCACTCTCAATCTTTGTATAACCGCCCCCACACCCACACCCACACATCATTTGTTATCAGAAGGAACTGGGTAACTCTGTAGTTCTAGCCCTCAGCCCTGCACTAAAAATGGAATTTGGCCCACTCACTGGGATGAATCTAATACTCCTGCATGAAGGGAGCTCAAGAAATCCCAATTAGGGCCCATCCAGCTTTAAAGGGAAACTAAAACCTCAATTATTTATTAATTAATAACTAATCAATCAAGCAGAAAAAGGTCTAACATGATCCAATGGCTGGCAGTTGAAGCTAGACAAAGTCAGACTTGAAATAAGGCATACATTTTTAACAGTGAGGATAATTAACAACTTATAAAAGGCTGGTGGATTCTCAATCACTGACCATTTTAAAATCAAGACTGGATGTTTTTCTAAAAGCTCTGCTCTAGGAAGTATTTTGGGGCAGTTCTCTGGCCTGTGCTATACAGGAGGTCAGATGGATGTTCATTGCGGTGCCTTCTGGCCTTGGAATTTACAAATCTGTTAACTGAATGTAGATATGACAGACAGACTTGCACATGTGGAAAGACTGTCTCTTTTGCTCAGAGAGGAGTTGAACTAAACAGGACACATTAGAAATACAGAAACTAATGAATGTACTCAAGTCAGCTGAAGCTATCCTAGAACTATTAGCAATTACCTTTGAAAAAGAATGGAGGAGGGTGAGGTCCTAGAGGACGGGAGAAGGGCAAACAGTGTACCTATCTTTAAAAAGGAAACAAAGAGGACCTGGGAAATTATAAACCAGTCATTCTAACTTTGATACCTGGAAAAATAGGAACAAATTATTAATAGAGCTATCAATTAATCACAGTTAAATCACATGATTAACTCAAAAAAAAATCACGATTAATTGCACTTATAACAATAGAATATCAACTGAAATGTATTAAATATTTTTGGATGTTTTTCTACATTTTCAATATTGATTTTGATTACAACACAGAATACAAAGTGCACAGTGCTCACTTTATATTATTTTTTACTACAAATATATGCACTGTAAAAATGATAAAATAAATAGTATTTTTTAATTCACCTCATACAAGTACTGAAGTGCAATTTCTTTATTGTGAAAGTATAACTTACAAATGCAGATTTTTTTTTGGTTACATAACTGCACTCAAAAACAAAACAGTGTAAAACTTTAGAGCCTACAAGTCCACTCAGTCCTACTTCTTATTCTGTCAATCGCTAAGACAAACAAGTTTGTTTACACTGACGGTAGATATTGCTGCCTGCTTCTTATTTACAGTATCACCTGAAAGTGAGAGCAGGCCTCAGCTTTAGAAAAAAATCAGCAAATTGGAGAGAGTCCCAAGGAGAGTGACAAAAATGATCAAAGGTTTAGAAAACCTGCCTTGTGAGGAAAGATTAACAAAATTCGGCATGTTTAGTCTTGAGAAAAGAAGACTGAGGGTGGGGGACCTGAGAAGGACAGTTTTCAGAATATTAAGGGCTTTTATAAAGAGGATAGGGATCAAATGTTCTCCACGTCCTCTGAAGGTAGGACAAGAAATAATGCGCTTAATCTGCAGCAAGGGAGATTTAGGTTAGATATTAGGAAAATCTTTCTAACTCTCAGAGTAGTTAAACTCTGGAATAGGCTTCCAAGGGAGGTTGTGGAATCCCAGTCACTGGAGCTTTTTAAGATCAGGTTGGACAAACCCCTCTCAGGGATGGTCTAAATCTATTTGGTTCTGCTTCAGTGCAGGGAGCTGGACTAGCTGACCTCTGAAATTCCCTTCCACCTCTACATTTCTATGATTCTATGAATGGCATAGAGAAAAATCTGATGTTTCCATTTACTCTGACTTGTAACACAAGAACAAGAGGTCACACAAGTGACACCTGTAAAACTGATCAAAAGATACTTTTTCAGCACAACAAATACTTCACCTGTGATGCTTGCTAATCTTGAGATCATGGAGGGTGGGGGCTGAGTGAGATTGAAAAACGGATTTGCTATTTATCTAGATAATGAGAACATCCACAGTTACATTAGAAAGGACAAAAACATGTAAGGGATATATAAACCCTCACAATTTAGGGCAGTGGTGGGCAACCTGTGGCCTGCAGGCCGCACGTGGCCCATCAGGGTACTCTGCAGTTAAAGTATGATTTATGCCCTAAACCAGTGGTGGGAATCTGCGGCCCGTCAGGGTAAACCACTGGTGGGCTGGGAGACTGTTTACATTGACCCTCCGCAAGCATGGCTGCCCGCAGCTCCCAGTGGCCGCAGTTCGCTGTTCCCGGCCAATGGCAGCTGCGGGAAGCGGTGTGGGCTGCAGGGACATGCTGGCTGCCGCTTCCCACAGCTCCCAGTGGCTGGGAACAGCGAACAGTGGCCACTGGTAGCTGCGGGCAGCCATGCCTGCCGACAGTCAATGTAAATAAACTGTCTCATGGCCCACCAGTGGATTACCCTGACAGGCCGCAGATTGCCCACCACTGGTTTAGGGCATAAATCATACTTTAACTGCGTGGGGGTTGGAAAAAATGTTCTCTATCAGCTGTTTTATTGTGTGATTGTCCATTACAGGAATTCTTGTACCTTCCTTGGCAGCGTCTAGTACTGGCCACTGTCAGACAGAAGATACAAAAGTAGAAGGACATAGTGGATACCACTGATCTGATCCAGTATGGAAATTCCTAGGTTCCCATATATATAGACTTGGGAGCAGATCTTCAGCTGATGTAAAGAGAAGCAGCTCTGGTGAACTCTGTAGAGCTCTGATGATTTACACCAGCTGAGATGCTGGTCCTTAAAGATAGTTCCAACATTCTATGTACTGGGGCTAATTTCCAAAGTTCTTTCAAATAGAAATGGTGCCACTCTGGTTCCACTGGCAAGCGGTTAGGCAAATGCTTGAGTTGTGCTGTGTTCACATAATATGAAGACATAAATAAAACTGAGCTCTTGGGACCAGATTTTCAAGGGCTCAGAACCCAGGAGCTCCCTTTGTGACATCTATGGCCAGATTTTCAGGAGAGTTCAGAACTCAACATGCACCTTGTAGCATGGTCTCAGTTGGTCTGCCAAGTCGCTGGCGGCAGCGGGGAGCTACTGCCTAGCCAAAAGGCCCTGGTCTCTCAACAGGGAATTAGCAGAGGGAGATGTGCCATCACAGCTGGCGCAACACGGGAGCACCAGCAAGAGTTCATGGCACACCCCTCAGTCACAGGAGCACCAGCAAGAGTTCATGGCACACCCCTCGGCAAGGGAGCATCGGCAAGAGTCCGTAGCACTTTATCAGGGTTCTGCCTCCCCACAGCAGGGGTAGGGGAACACAGGCCCACCTGACTCCACTGCATTCCAGCCCAGGGCCCTGATATGGTGGTGGCAGGGAGAGGGTGTCCCACCACTGGGTCAGCAGGGATCCACCTGCAACATGCTAACCAAACACCAACTCACCGCACTGTCCAGTTCTGCCCCTGATCTACTTCCTACCCAGTCTCTCGAGTGGGTCCCTCTGGTTCCTCCAACTTGTAGTGATATTCAGCCGCTGGTAGCTTCAGCTCGCCCTCAGCACCAGGCTCGAGTCGCTGCCCAGCTCCTCCAGTTCCTCAGGGTACTCTGCAGCTGGCAGTCCTGGTAGCCTGAGTCCTTCCTCTGGGTCAGGTTTCCCTCGGTCTAGGGCGTCCCCTGGCTCAGCAGCAGGGTCCACAGGGAGTAGCCCGGGTCTGTCTCCTTCCCTAGGGCTGCCCTCACTGTGCTAAGGGCCCCACCTTTTGTACTTCCTGTTCCACCCCTCCCCTTCCGGGGGGTGGAGTAACTTGGCCTGGCTCTGACCACTCAGGCTGAGAGAGTGGCTCATCACCCTCTGGTTCGGAGGGAGACCACACTGGCTTCCTACACACCTGACATGCTGAGCTCTCCTAAACTCTGGCCACTGATTTTGGTGTCCAAATGGGAGCTGATCTTGTCTGAAAATCCAGCCTTTAATGTTCCGATTTTGAGGAGTTAATTGTTTGTTTCTGCATGGGGAGATCTTTGGAAATTGTAACTTGGAGTGCATGCCTTCAAAACAGGACAAAGGGAACTAATTCACTTCCTATTTACCAGGGCTTTCCTGGCATTCTGGGCATCAAACTACCAACCCCGGGGAAGGAGCTTGTATGTACAGCAGCAGCAAAGCAGGGTTCCCCACAATGCTGGGATCATGAGCTTATGCTGCTGGAGCCTCTTCTAGGAGTGTAGAAGTTTAAAAGGTGTGTGTGCGTGTGTGTGTGTGTGTGTGTTTTTTCACAGCAGACAGGGTCTGAGTCTCAGCATTCATCGGGGTGGGGATTGGGACTGAGTTCATACGCAGGCGGGTGACTGAATGATTCTTGTAACTGCCGTAGCAATAGCCAATCTGTGATGGCACACTGGGGTCTCTGATCATTTATTTGCATTGCATTTCTAAGACCGTCCTTTTCTAGACATTTAAGCTTTTAGGTGAAATTCTGTGCTTTGCTTCTAAGAGGCACAGCATACAACTTGAGCCCAGGGCAAGGAGCAGCAAGGGTGGCTTTAAGATGGAGTGTAGCTTGGACAGCCTGGGGCAACTCTCTGGCTGCCCTCTGATCTGCCACAAGCACTTAAAAATACAGTCATATTAGCAAGTGGTTAAAAGTGTGAATTAAAATATATGGACGAGGCAGCATCCTCTCATCAGTCTGCAGCTTTTGCTATCAAAAGCACTGATATTGTTACAATGAGCATGGTATAGAATTAGGGCCTTCTCACTGTGGGTTCTGTCTGCAGGTCCCCAGTGTCAGTTTCCTTGTTGTCCTTGGCTCTGAAGCGGCTCTGTAGTTGCGGGGAGCTGGAATTTGGAATAAGGACTGGGTTGGTACTGCACCCTCATGAAGCATGCGTGCGCTTGGAAGTGAAGTGTGTTCTCCAGATTTCCTCTGTGAAAAGCTCGTGTGTTACATGCATAACATGTGATGTTGCACTTAAAGATCCACTGATGCTGCCACAACCCCCCTAATAATCTCCTGGGCCTGGACCCTTGGCTATAGATAGGGAGTGCAGCTCAAAGGACTCATCCAATGCCCCTGTGTTAGTTAGAGCAGCCTGTTACTGGCCCCCAAGGGACTAAGGCAGCCAGGGGTCCATGGTGTCATTCCCTCTTTACACTGGTATACCCCATATCACAGCAGCTGGAGTGTGGTGGTTTAAGAGTTGCAAAACTGCCTCTACTTCATAGGGTCTTCCCCTCCACTGGGGTGATATGACACTCCCCTGGCCAGCTAAACTGTCTTTAGGGCCATAATCTGCAGGCACAAAGCAGCTGAGCTGCACCACCCCAGAGGAGCTGGAGTGCTATGGAAATAATTTGGTTGATGCATCGTATATTTCCTTATATTCCATCTCTCTGTATTTTTATTATTTGGGACATTTGCATGAAAATAGGATTTTATTGCCAAGGTGTCATCAACTCCCCCTGGTCATTCCCCATCTGAAGTCGTATCCCTCTCTGCAATTTCATAAACAGCTGCACAGAAACGAGTTGTGTGGTCTCAAACAGAAGATCAACTTCGGGGGCAGAATAAGCTGCAACAGCCAATGAATTCTTAAAAATAGGGAACTAGTTTTCTTGCAATGTCTGACTAATAAACATTGTGGGGAAGACAAAGACCGGACAGATGTATCAGAGGAGTTCTCATTAAAATGGGCCAAATTCATACTCCACGGGAGTTACACTAAGGATGCATTTGACCTGATAGTTTTAGGTGGCAACAGATGTTTAACTCCCTGTCAAATCGTAAAGACAATTCAGAGAGATCGAGCAGATGGGGAATGTATAACATGTGACTTAGGTTCTGAGCTAATCTTTGGCTAAGGAAGATGAAAAGGAAGGTAAAAAAATTCCCCCAGCCTGAAACCCTGATTGTAAAGGCTGTATTATAAATGATGTCTTATCACTTTGCTCATTATAGGGAAGAATTCTTCAAAGCCCTGATGACACTTACAGTGCTTTATAACTGGCTCGGCCACTGAGCACTTCCTTTTGTGGTTGGCCTAGGCAGAAGTAAGTGCTTCTTGCAAAAAAAAGAGATAAGTGCGAACAAAGAGTCATTTAGATGATGTTTAGATAGGGGAGAGGTTAAGCAATGCATCAAAGGTACAGTTCTTGGAGTGCACCAAACCATGTCTGAAAAACAGAAGGGGGAGGGTGAGGGGCAGGCCAGCAACTGCCTCTCTCTCCCATGGCAGTGGTATGCAATCAGTGTATTCCTTTAACAAGTTTAGCCCTTTGGGAGAGGCCAAGAATGAGCACTGATGACACTTTCTCCAGCTTTAATGCAGATGCCCTGCTCCCCCCTCGTTCCCCACATCTATCTCCCTTGCCATCTCCAAGCAAGAAGAATCTGTTGAAAAGATCTCTATTATCCCACAAGGACATCACACCTGCCAATTTTGCCACCTTTGATATCCTCTACCATTAAATCCTCATTTTCCCTGCCCCTTTCTGCTCTCTCTTTGATCTCCTGACACTGTCTCAAACAACATCCTTTCTTCCAATAAAAGGGCATCCTGCATTGGCTATATTCCCTTGTTTTCAACCTCTGTCTCTCTAAGTTTAATCACTCCTTTTTCACTGATATCTTCCATGATATCCCCAAGCAGCCAAGATCCCCTGTCAAAAATCCCTTCCTACCACCCCTTCTCTCATTAAAAACAAAGACAGACTTTGGGCAACCTTTATAGTCAATCATAGCATTTTGGGGCCACAGCTATGCTAGGAGAGAGAGAAAACACAGGCTATTGAAATTAATAATCAGGTTTAAACCTAACTCAATGTGATATGGAGGAGAAGCTGCCCCCCTGACTTATCTTTGAACTCATGTGGTAGGAGAGGTGTTGGCATGGGTGCTGACTGGTGGCCCTCCATCATTTTAATTCTTTGGGTGGTCCCCAGCTGGCGCAGGGAAGGGAGCACTATCTCAGCAGTGGGCAACGGAGATCAAAGTAGGAGAGTAGCTCATAATTTCTGGTGTCATCATGGGGGTTGATGCCACGTGGTGATGTGTCATTGTATCTTCTTGTGTGATGGGACGTAGCACATGCCCAGACACACACAGTGAGGAGCAATGTAGGGAAATATGCCTTGTGCTCCCAGTTCCCCCCTCACATCTTGTAGGAGACAGGAGGGAGAAAGGGGACCCCCAGCTGAGTCAGTTCTTCTCCCCTCACTCACTCTTGGGAAAAGCTAGCCCAACCTGAATTTCCCCAACCAGGTGCCAGCTCCCGCTCCTGCTCCCTCTTCATATTCTCTCCTGGTAAGTCATTTCCTCAGTCAGTGAAGAAGTGGGAGGAGGAGAAGGAGACAGAGCTCCAGAACATCTGACTCTGTCAAGCCCAAGACAATAGAGGAGGAGGATCTGTGCTCCCATTCCCTCCCCCTCACTGCAACCCCTGCCCCAGCTCTTCACCTTGGGGTGCTGATGACCAGTCACAGACCCCTCAGGGAGGTTACTGGCTGAGTCCTTCTGCTTGGCAGTGATAATGGCCAGACGCAGGCTTCATGGAAGTACATAACTCAGCTCCTCTGTTGTGCCGGGCTGATGTCAAGGGACAGGCTTTGGAGAGGTAACTGGCTCAGCATTTCTAGACTGCTGGGAACAAGCCTTGGTGAGGTCATTGTATCAACACCTCTAGCTTGCTGGGCTGATGCCAAGACACACGCCTCTGGTCACAGATCAGTAGTTTAGCTTGCTGGGCTGATGCCAAGACTCAGGGCTCTGTTAAAGTTACTAGCGCGCATGCACGTGCATGCAGAGCGTGAAGCTGTGCAGGTGAACATCCACTGAGCACCCATCTACAGCTTCTTTGAGCTCCATCAGTGCCAGGAATGGCTTTGACCCAGTGCTGGTGGGTGTGGGGATGACGGGGTGGGGTGCAGAGAGGTGAGAGCTGTCTGCAGTTCTTTGCAGCCCCTTCCCGCCAACTAACATAGGTGTCTGAAAAACACACATTCCTCTCGCCAACCCTGACGAGTATCGAAGGGCAAGCCAGGGGTTAAGGGTAGAAGACTCCAGCCAGAAGGGGCATGGTCAGGCAATGGGCCCATGACAGACTGTAAGCTGGTGGTGTCCTGGCCAGTCATCCCAGCATTACAGAGAAAACATGTAAGGGGATAACCCCTCACCCATAGCTTTTCCCAGGTGCTCATCAATCGCCAGGACATGTATGACAAGTGAGTGGGTCTCGACAGATAGGTGTACTCATTTGTTAGCACCTATTTGTTAGCTGAGAGGACAAACAATGGCAAGGCACAGGAGGCAGTTTGTCCTGGAGCATTGCTTTCCCAGGGCTTGTTAGGCACTCGGGATCCCTCCTCCAGATGCCTGCTTCTTTTTGAAATTGGAATTTTTTTAACCCTTTTATATCAGCAGTGCTGGCTTGCTTTGTTCCCTTCCTATCTGCAGGGCTGCTGCTGCTCCTTCCCCTAATAACGCTGACTGGGCTGGTCAGCAGAGCCATGGCAGCAATCTCAGGCTCTTTTAGTTCTTGAAAACAAAGTGCAGGCTCTGTTTCCTAGAAGGAAAAAATGACTCAAACCCTCAGAGCTTTCTAACCTCATTCCCTGCCTTCTGCATTCCTGGAATGGACATAAGGGGCTACATAAGGAGATGGCCTGCCAGTGCTGAATGGGAACATCTTTATTTGACCACAAGGTTTTTTTATATGCTGGAAAGAACCTTTCACTCTGTTGGGACTGCATTACAGCAATGCAGCATAACAATGCTGTGACGAAGTGGGAATGTTCTTAATGTTTTCTCTGAGTGCTGCGTGGGTGCCTCAGTTTCCCCTATGCATTTCTCGAAGATGTTGGAGAACAAAGGGATCAGGTGACCTCCTGGCCCGGGAAAGAGACAAAGGCGAGAGGAGGGGCTGAAAGCCCAGACCGGTGTCTGGGATCCCTGGCTCCAATATGAACCCGACTGAGGGAGTCTTGTTGTCTGTACCTGCAAGCTCTGTTTTGGACTGTGTTCCTGTCATCTAATAAACCTTCTGTTTTACTGGCTGGCTGAGAGTCATGGTGAATCGCAGGAAGCTGGGGGTGCAGGGCCTTGTCTCCCCCAAACTCTGTGACAAATGCTTTCTACCTTCTGCACGGCAACCCAGGGAGAACAGAAACCAGGATACTCCACAATGACTCGCAGGCTGCCATGGAGTGAGACACAAAGATGTGTGGCAGGAGTGTTACATTTGCATGCATGATAGTATCATTTGTAGTAGTGGGAAAACATGCAACATTGGAGTGTTGAGAACAGGGTTCAGTAAATAATGGACCCAATTCTCATTTGCACTAAGGCCCCTTTACACCATTCTGGCAGTGCAAAGGAGTCTTAAAGCAGGTATAAATGACCTAATGTGTAGCAAAAAATGCTGGGGCACCTAATATGGAGATTCCCACTGAAGCTAGGAGATGGAAACTAGAGGGGAAACTCCAGGGAGTCTGCTGCCCAACTCAGGAGAGTAGCCACCTTCCATTACACCTTCTGAGGTGGAGAAGAGGGGATACCTCTCCAGTCAGAAAGGGCCCCCTCTGGAGTCATGTCCATCTACAGCAGTAATTCTCAACCTTTCCAGACTATTGTACCCTTTCAGGAGGCTGATTTGTCTTGTGTATCCCCCAAGTTTCACCTCACTTAAAAACTACTTGCTTACAAAATCAGACATAAAAATACAAAAGTATCATAGCTTACTTTCTCATTTTTACCATATAATAATAAAATGAATCATGGTGCCCATTGATATAGTATATACAGCAGCATAAACAAGTCATTGTCTGTATGAAATTTTAGTTTGTACTGACTTCACTAGTGCTTTTCATGTAGCCAGGTAGGCAAATATCTAGATGAGTTGATGTAACCCCTGGGAAACCTTGCATGCCCCCAGGGGTATGCATATGCCTGATTGAGAACCACTGATCTACAGTAAGGACAAGAGGTCATGGAAGTGTATCATTAGAAAACAAGCAGTAACCTCAGACTGTTTGATTGCAGTGGGAAAGCCCCAGTTTTATTCAGGGAGAATCCCCATTTACTCCCCCAAGGATTTAATTGCACATTCCTGTTAGTCAAATGAAGGAATGGCAGAACAACCAGGAAAAGAGAAATTGGAGTGGCAGAGAAAAGAGACTATGAGTGAAATAATTGAAGAAAATGGCAAAACTCCTACTGACTTCAACAGGGTCAGGATTTCACCCTATTATTATCTGCCTGCAGATTTCTGGTATATCCACCACCTAGTGTGTGTGTATATATATATATATATGTAGGTCTGTTCCAACACCCACTGAAGCCAGTGAGAGTCTTTCAATTGAATTAATTGGTATTGGATCATGCCCCACCTGCCTGAGTTTTAGTAGAATTAACTGGCTGACCTCAGGGACTGTGGGTTCATAGTTTAAACTCTGACTAGTTGGTAATGCCTGACCCCTCTCCCCTAAGAAGTCTCAGCATCCACGTGACTATTAACCCTTGTGTTGCAGAGCAGAACTGTCTATGGCCTTGTCTATGTTGGCGGTGGTGTGTAGGGTATGTGTAGCATGGCAGTGAAAGGCTCTGGCAGGGAGGAGACAGCAGGGAAAAGTTCCAGCAGCTCCCCCCTGCCTGAGCCTTTCACTATGGAGTGGGGAGGTGCTGGCAAGGGGAGGCCGTGGGGAAAGGCTCTGGAAGCGGAAATGAAGCAGCAGTGATGAAATCAGCAGGGACTTGACACAAAGCCAATTGAAGTCTTTCCACTGACATCAAAGGATTGCAGATCAGGCCCTAGAAGAGGCTGGAACATCTGGAAGTTGTGTACGGGAATATGGAAATGGAGCAAGAAGAGCAGAATGCATGGACGTGAATCAGGAATTGATGGGACACAGTAAATTCTAGAAATTTCTTCTTTTTAAATTGCTCAGGCTTTCAAATCTGACATATGTCACTCTCACCCAACACCCAAAACATTAAACAACTAGACTCTCCAAAGAGTGAACATGTCATGTGTAGTGGTGTCTTTTAGTCATGATTCTGAGGGTGTGAAAGAACAGGCCTCTGATGTCCTGGCTCTCTGCTACATTTCCTTAGCTTGCTGGAATTTCCGCCTGTTTCTTCCCCTCTCAGATACTGGTTGAAGGACAGTGTTAATCCATGTGTATCCCTGACAGAAGCTGGAGAAGTGCCAGTTTGCTAATCAAATATCTTTGCCCCTCTCTCAGGTCTGTTGCCCCAGTGTGTTGGGTATTTTCATGGAGCAGGTTTCGCTGTGGTGTCAGGCTCTGTCTTCCCCTATTATTAATCATTGAAGGGGGCTCTGCCAATCAAAGAAAAGATTTACGAGGCAAGCAGGAAGCTCCTGTTTTTACAGGAGTGTCTGGCACACAGTAGGAAAAGCAAACATTCCAAACATACCAAAGGATCCATGGGATAAAAATTCCCCAAGCAGCCAAGATTAAGACACTTGAAGCACATGGAAGGATTGAAACCTGAACTCAAGGATTTAACTGTCTTATTAGCGGTCAGCACTGAGTGCTGGTAAGGAGAACCTGAACCATACATGAAAAGTCATTCTTGGGGAGAGTGTCACCCACAGCCCCTGGGGAGCCCTAAAGGCCGCTCCCATCTCCTCCCCATATGGTGGCCAGCATCCCTTTGGTAGTGTGACCATATTTCCCAAAGGGAAAATGGGACACTGCACGGGGCTGGCCCAAGCTGCTCGCCCGAGCCCTGCCTGCCCCCGTGTGAGGCTGGGGTCACTGCTCGCTGGAACCCTGTCTGCCCCACCACCCACCAGGCTGAGGTCACTGATAGCTCAAACCCTGCTTGCCCCCCATGCGTGGCTGCCGCTAGTCACTCAAACTCTGCCTCCCCCCCACGCTGGGCTGGCATCGCTGCTTGCACCCCCCCACATTCCTCTGCACCCCACTTTTTTTGACAAAAGTGGGTATTTGTCCTGTTTGCTCTTGCCAATTGATCAAGTTGGCAAGAGCAAATGGGACAAATGCCCACGTTTGCCAAAAAAGTCGAGATGGCCAGAACAGGGCTTAAAAAAGGGACTGTCTCAGCCAAAATGGAATGTATGGTCACCCTACCCTTTGACTAAGTTTTGGACGGGAATCTCTTTGGAAGCTATCAGCCTGGCTCTTTAACAAGTCAGAGAAGGGTCACTGTTGTGTGAGTCTACACAATGCCTGATCTCAGCCCTTCAGGGCAGGAGGACAGGACAGGGATTGTCTCCTACAGTGCCCAGCACAATGAGGCCCCAATATGGAATGGGGTCCATGGATGCTGCCATAAACGTTGCAAAGTTTAGTTGCTATATAAAGGTTATAGTCTCATGTTCATCTTTGTGCAAACCTCCCGTTGCCATCAGCACGTGTTCTGCCATGCATGCACTGCGGGGATATATCGCCCTGCCTTTATCTCTCGGCCCACAGGCTGTAACTAAAAATGGAATCTGGCTCTCTCTTCTGAAGGAGTTTGACACTTCTACTGCAGTGGAACCCCTGCAAGCGAATTGAATGGGGCCTGCCTGCATGGATTTGTTTGCAGAACTGGGGCCTAAATTATCAACAGTGTTTGCCTCTAAATCAAATGCTTTTCATTATTTTATCTCTTTGGTGTCTTCACTTGTCAGCAGCTACTGATGGCAGCAGTACAAAAGATCTCTTGACAATCTGGCAAATTGTTTGGAAATTAATGCTTTCATTATAAATTTGTCCCAATGAATACTACTTAGTTTTAGTTTCTACTGCCGGTATATTCCCTCACATCACACTATCTGCTACTGTGCGTATCAGTAATCTGTGCTTGCTGCGTATGTATAGGTTTTGAAGAGCATTACATTTCATTTCAGCTTTCACAGTAAATTAATTTAAGAGCTAAGTTGAAGCATAATGATTTAGTTCAAACATTACTGAGTGCACAGCCTGCAGACAGGTGCACAGGTTGCTGCTTGCTCCTTCTTGGGAATCTGCCACATGCTGGCCTTGTGACAATGTATCTTGCTCTCTTTCAGTCTCAAGCCTCAGTCCCATTAACTTCAGTGGGGATACTCATGTGCTTAATGTTAAACGTGCTTAAATGCATTGCCAGATCAATGCTCAGCAATTTACAAGCTTGTGCCCTTAAAGTGCACTTCTGGTCTGAGAAATGACTGTAAACGTGCATTTTCTTACTCCTTCTAGCTGCTCCTTCGGTATGTTCAGTCACATTGGCTAATTTTAATTAGAACAATCAGTTTTGAGTGGTTTTTTTACTCCTGTTAGCTTTGCAGAGCCAATACAGCTGCAAGAGAGTGGGCTGGATTCAATTCCTTCCCATGCATCATCAAGAGAATAGTTTCCTAAACTCCAGTCAGTCCAACTGATAGCAATGGGATTGCACAGATATCTCTGAGGTGATCATTTGAAAACATTTGAGTTGCACAGGTGTAAGTGAGAGCCTAATTTGGCCTGCGGAACCTGTATTGGTGATGATCATGTTTGAAAAGGAAAGAAGCCAAGCTTGTTTTGCAGATCGCATGTTGAATTTCCAGGACTGGCAGTCAGAAAAAACATTGTTTCTTTGCACTTAGCAAATTTGATCTGGGACCGTTGAAAAGCCATTACAGAGATGCCACAATGCCATTTTTACAAAGTCACGTTCAGAGCAGATTCCCCACTTTGGTATTTTTTGCAATAACACATGAAAGAATTAAATGTACAGCTACTCTCTGCCATAATAAAAACAGAGACAATGGTAACATCCCCAACTCATTACTGGAAAACAAAACACCCTTCACAGCCAGTCTGCTGAGCAAACAGCTATGACATGCTATTTTAAATATGCTCTCTCCTGCACAATTGGCTTCGGACCGCAATAAATGCAACCCACATTCTGCAGATATTTCATCTGTCACAGGTGATCTGTACACCAAGGTGAACTGTAATTATGATGCATGCAGGGGCGGCTCTAGCAATTGCGCTGCCCCAAGCAGGGCGGCACGCCGCGGGGGGCGCTCTGGCGGTTGCCAGTCCCGCGGCTCCGGTGGACCTCCTGCAGACGTGCCTGCGGAGGGTCCGCTGGTCCCGCGGCTCCGGTGGAGCATCTGCAGGCATGCCTGTGGGAGGTCCACCCGAGCTGCGGGACCAGCGGACCCTCCGCAGGCATGCCTGTGGCAGGTCTACCGGAGCCGCCGGATGACCGGACCCTCCGCAGGTACGCCTGTGGGAGGTCCACCGGAGCCGCCTGCCGCCCTCCCGGCGGCAAGCCGCCCCAAGCGCGCACTTGGCGCGCTGGGGTCTAGAGCCGGCCCTGGATGCATGGGCAGAAGGTGTTTAAGAGCTGTTCTCTCAATGGCATTGAACAACAGATGGTCATAACAGTTTACCAGGGCACTGATAGAACAACACTGTCCCCACTAAATATCTGATTCTGTCTCACTGGGGGCTAGGAAATGAAGAGGCTGACACAGGCAGAAAACAAAAAAAGGGACGAACTAGTAAAGAGGGTATAAATGTAGGTATCACTGGTGACAAGTCATAATGTTGAAGCCAGGAAGCAGGGGCGGCTCCAGGCACCAGTGCACCAAGCGCGTGCCGGACGCCGTTAGGGCAGCAGTCATGCTGCCTTCGGCGGCATGCCTGCGGGAGGTCCACTGGTCCCGCGGCTTCACTGGCAATTCGGCGGCGGGTACTCCGAAGGCGTGGGACCAGCAGACCTCCCGCAGGCATGCCGCTGAAAGCTGCCTGACTGCTGTGCTTGGGGCGGCAAAATACAGAGCCGCCCCTGGCAGGTGGTTAAATATAATGGCATACGTATATAAGAAGTGGTCAGGGATAGAAACCCAGGGGAGTTGCATGGTGAGGAAGTTCATTGTTAGAACAGTGACCATTGTCAATCACAAAAGGCCTTGGATAGGCTACAGATCATGAGTAATTAGGGTATTTTCATGTCAAGTTTTTACGTGAATTAGGAACCTTGATATCTCGATTTCTTGTTCCTTTTAATATGTATTTATTTCATGCAACCTTGATATCAAATGTCAGGATTTTCCAGTGCATGACACAGCAGCCAGACTGTATCAAGAAATCAATGAATAATCATGCCTTCCCCATGAAATGGCTGGATCAATTTGATAATGCCATGATTATCTGCCAAAGCAATTGGTAGGAAAGGAGGAGATGCAATGCATACTTAGTGGCTATATGCACTCCCCTTTCAACTCTGAAGATCCCCATTCTGACTGTCTTTCACTCACAAGTGAAGGGAGCTAGCTAGTCTCTCGGCCTCATCCATCCTTTGCTTTTGTCCATATCCTAAATCCATTACATCACCTGGCACATTACATCACCTGATTGGGAAGAAACTGCATATGAAATAGCATGGCAGTTGCAAGGAGGACTGAAGAGAATTGGCTGAGCTGTGTGGGGCCCCGCACTGGAATAACATGGTAATGAAGAACAAACTTACGTTCTTACATCCAAGGTCTCTGGAACGGTGTCTTCCCTCTGTATGGGCCCGACTCCACAACGAGGCACTAATGATGGAAAATGTAATCTTATAACAATGCATAGCACTTACCGTTTATAGAAAAAAGAACAGGAGTACTTGTGGCACCTTAGAGACTAACAAATTTATTTCAGCATGAGCTTTCTGGGGCTACAGCTCACTTCTTCAGATGCATAGAATGGAACACACAGACATATCTTTTTGTGGATACAGACTAACACGGCTGCTACTCTGAAACCTGTTTATAGTGATTCATGAGTTCAAAGATCAGTGCAAGCACTAATTCCTCCACTAATTATTGTTCTTTTTCTTTCCTGCTCTCTCTACCTATGTTTCAGGAACCTTTGGTTCTGACATCATAATCTGCTGCTATGGGAATAAATGACGTAATGAAAAAGGGTGTTTAGGATGAGTTCTGACAGATGGTAGTAATACATAGGTATCTTTGGTAAGGTTTTAGAGACAAGAGAGATTTTTGACTCAAGATGAGAGTCCTGCTTTAACCATTTCTCTTTGCAGATGTCCTTGTGTCAACCCTTATAGAAGATACATAGGTTCATTAAGCTGGGGAGAGAGTAAATAGGGCAAGAATTTTGTCTCCATTTTCATGGCTGCTTTAGGCTCCAGAAGAAGTCAGTGATGTTTATGAGGAGCGCTGCTGCCCCCTGTGTGCTCCTTAGACAAGCCTTTATTTTCCCCCTTTTAAATGAGAGCTGTTCTTGTTCCAGTGAGGCCTGGCTGGCAATGCTGAAATTCCTTTGCCTCTGTTTGTTGCTATTCTGGCAGCCAGTTTCCATGGCGACACAGATTCCATGCGAGCTGGCGGAGGGCCTAGCACAACCCCATACCTCAAGGTCTCCTTGGAAAAGAACCTTCCCCCTCCAAAAGAAGGAAGAAGAGCAGGAATACATCCCTGCCCTTCTCCAAACCCAGCACACCCACACTCCAGCATCAATTTGGCTCCTTTGTTGGGAGCAGTGTAGTTGTTTGGATTGTGAGTGTTGTTTTAGGGTGTCAGGAATCCACAGCACATCTCCCCCTTCCCGTCTCCCCCGCGTACACTCAGGAATTACCACATCATGCTAACATTTCAACACAAGCAAGCACTCCAGATGGTACGCATTAAAATTCCGAGATTTCTGATTCGCCAATGACAGCTTGCTCCCTAAATTATCTCCAGAAATACAAACCAAATCTAAGCACTGGGTAAAGACAGAGGGGGGAATGAAAGTTAGACGAGGAAAGGGAGAAAAGACAGGGACAACCATTCCCTTTCCCCATCTCCCTGCTTAACATTAGGCTTTCCCCATATATTTCATTGCTGCAGTGACTGTGGTTTGCTGCATCGCCACAGTGGCTGGTGGTTTCCTTGCTGATGACACTGTCTCTGTGTGGGTGAACTGGAGATGTTTTTGGGAAAATTAGTGCAGCTGGAACTTCCCCTTCTGTTCTCAAAATTGGATTAGGGGACTTGGGCTGCGTGCTTTGCTTTTACTCTTAAGGGAACCTAGCCTAGCCCTTTTTGCTCTGTAGGTGCCCCACTGAAGAGCATACTGTTTAACTGGGTATCTGCTGGGGCTGATGATCAATTTCCCCCTTCATGAGGCTCTCCAGCTGGAATGGAGATGGCTAAGAAAAGTGCTACTATCATATGGCAACTGTGCAACATGATGCATTTGAAGGAAAACAATGTTTGAGACAGAACTCCAGGCCCTGGTTCCGTGAGTCCTAGAAGTGTGACTTCCAACCGATCAATGAATCCTTCCCTCTACAGCACCTGCTACTACTAAATCTAGGGAATAGTACTGTTAAGATCTTATAGGTGGTCCAGCCCCTTGCTCTGCTTTTACATTTCACCTTCTGGGTCAGTCTATAAGTTGGTATTGACCCATAGAGGTGGTTGTGGTACATCTTGCCCTCTGACCTGGATGCAAAATGACACAAAGATGGGCCTAATGGAAGGGGAAATACAAAAGGGATTATTAGTGGCAAGGTAAGCATGTGAGCATGAACTCATACTGGCCTTCCCCAGTTGAGATGTGAATTAAATCAATGTTATGTAGATTTAGATCCAGAGAAAATAGAATCTGGTTCTTCAGTAACAGTTTCTTTACACTTTCCCTGGAGTGACACTTGGTCACGAACTGTAGCCTGCTGTCTGGAACACTCACTAGAGGACAAGGGCAGCAGGTCTATTACAAGAGAAAGCAGAGCATTCTCAAAGGAATGTCATCCCAGCTCTTGTAATATGTTGTCATGGTTTGTATTTGCATGTCGCTGCAGTAAAGCACAACTGCCAGCACTGAGAGATTATACTACCAGGCATGTTAGAGGCATGGACACATTAATGAAACACACGCTTAATTCAGCACGCTTAAGTTCCATTGGCTTCAATGAGACTTAAGCATGTGCTTAACTGCTTTGCTAAGTAAGGTTGTGCTTACTCGTGTTCTCAAAGTTAAGCACGTACTTTAAGTGCTGTACTCAATTAAGGCCATGGAGGTCAAGCAAACAGGATTTCGCTCCAGACTCATCTAGGTTTAAAAATAAGATACCTTTTCTTCCAGCTTATTTTATAACGCAATATCCAATTTGATGTAGTTCATATGTTACCCAAAAAAGAATGTATAAGATGGGCAGACAAGCTAGCCAGATGCTAAATAGGAGGTTGCTCTGTTGCCAAATTTAATCAGGTGGTAGGATTTAATGGTAGATTTACCCACCTCCCTCCAAAATTCTGAAGATTCATAACTGAGCAATGTGAATCTATCAGAAAAGTATGTTGCTGAGACTGGCATTGCTGGCCAAGATAGCAACAGATGGACATAGGCGGCAGGTTCGTATAATTTTTGGTGGGGCCCAAAATGGTGGTGTCCCCCCCCCCCCGCTCTCACCCTGTAAGCTGATATAAAATGAAGCTACAATGCGTCAGCACCACAAGATTACAAGGGTCAATTAAAAGTGGAAAGTCAGAAGCAGCACTTGCCTGCTTCAATATACGGTATTAAATTTTGTTGCACCTGTTGTGACAAAGTGGGAATGTTCTTAATGTTTTCTCTGAATACTGTGTGGGTGCCTCAGTTTCCCCTGCAAAGTGCCAACTGACGGTGTTGGGGACAAAGAGGTCAGGTGGCCTCCTTGTCCGGAAGAGACACAAAGGCCAGATGAGGGAGTGTCAGTTTGGAGCTGGCTGGGGAAATCGGGAGAGGCCCAGAACTTGGGTCTGGGCTCCCCGCCCCCCAAGATGGACCTGACTGAGGGGTCCTGTTTTCTGTACCTACAAGCTCTGTTTTAGACTGTATCCCTGTCATCTAATAAACCTTCTGTTTTACTGTCTGGCTGAGAGTCACATCTGACTGCGGAGCTGGGGTGCAGGGACCTCTGGTTGCCCCAGGACCTGCCTGGGCACACTCGCTGCAGAAAGTGCATGGTGTGGAAGGGCATGCTGAATGCTCCGAGGTCAGACCCAGGAAGGTGTAAGCTTCTTGCTCTGGAGACAGTATGCTCAGAGAGGAGGCTCCCCCAGAGTCCTGACTGGCTTTGTATGGAGTTGTTCCAAAGCATCCCAGCATCCCCTTCCACACCATGCGCTTCCCGGAAGTCTGCACAGGCACTGACACTCCCTCCTCTGGCCTTTGTCTCTTTTCCAGGCATTAGGAGGCCACCTGATCTCTTTGTTCTCCAACACCTTCAGTTGGCACCTTGCAGGGGGGTGGCCCAGGCCATCAGTTGCCTGGAGGCAGGGTTGCAGCCATTCTCTGTGCAGACGGCATCACACTGGCCCTCTAGGGCTTTACAACAATCACACACCCTTATCCCACCATCTAGAGCCTTAAGAAATGCATTGGGGAAACTGAGGTACACAGACAGTATTCAGAGAAAACACCTGTATACAACCAGTTACATACTTTGAAGGGTGTAAAATAATCAAATATTGTGCTAAATACAATGATACTCCAAACTGACCACCAAATTTAAGTTGCATGTTTTTCCCCTCAGGTGAGGGTTCTGGGGTGGGGCTGGGGATGAGGGGTTCACAGTGCAGGAGCATGCTCGGTGCTGGGGCTGCAGGCTTTGGGGTGAGGCAGGGCTGAGGATGAGGAACTTGGGGTGCAGACAGGCTGCCCCAGGGCTAGGGCCAGAGAGGACTCCCCATCACCACCACTGGCAGCAGCAAGCTCCAGGGGAGGGACCCCTCCTCTGCCCCCCTACCCCCCACAGCACACTCACTCTGCACCACAGTCACTGCACATGCTCCTAGGGCCCCTCAGGTCCAGAAAGCTCACCCTCCCCTATGATGGAGTGGGGAGGGGTTTGCCATCACAGGTGGCCTTCCATGCTGCCCCTCACCATAATTTCACTGTGGATGGGTGATGGGGCTGCCCCTTGCCCAGCATGGGGCAGAAGTGGGGTAGGCAGGGTGGTGGCTGGCTATGGGGTGGGGGAGCAGGGTGTCATAAAATTCACCCAAGCCCCAGCTGCTCAGGTCTAGGAAGCCTCCCTCTCCCATCCCTCCTGTGGCGGGTGGGTTGGTGGGTGCTGGGGGAGGGGGCATTGCCTTCACATGTGGCTTCCTGCCTCCCCGGTGCTGCCTGCTGCGTCTCACTGGGGGTCGGTGGGGGGGCTGGAGCTGGGGGGGGGGGGGAATCATAGGGTCAAACACTCAAACATAATAAAAAAAATCATAGGGTCAAACACTCACGGAAGCCCCAGCAGCTGCTAAGGTGAGTGATGTCCCTCTCCTGACCGGAAGTCCCCTTCGCGTCTCCTCCAGGTAGGGGCAGGGGAGGGGAGAAGAGGCCCCCTCCACTCCCCTCCCCCTCTACAGCAGCAGTTAGTTAGCATTGTTCTTATGCTAATGCTGCAGCTGTAGCCTTAGGCTACGGCAGCAAAAGCAAGGGAGAGAGACACTCTCTTTACATTCAGGCAGGGAAGCTTCGGGGGGGGACCTAGCTCTAAATATTGGTGGAGCAGAGCCCCTGATTATGAATATTCCTGGGGCTTTAGCCCCAAGAGCCCATATAAGTTGGCGCTCATGCAGATGGACTGTAAAGCCACAACAAGGTATATATTAGTTGGCTAATGGTGTGCACCATGGATACTTTGTAAGGCACAAGGCCATAGGCCAAATGATTTCATACACACAGAAACATCAATAGCCTACTAATCCATGCCTTGTTGTGGCTTGCTTGAAATATTAATTATTTTTGGCTAACTTTTTTTTTTTTTTTGGCACTGTGGTGGAGAGTTTGGAACACAGAAGGTAACTTGGATGTACTTTATAATACAGTGATTTTAATTAGAGTAATTACAATATAGTTGTGCTTTCTGATATCTGTAACTAACAATCATTCATATATCTCAGTCTAAATACACAATGGAATTATTCAATACCCCGTTAGTTTAAAACATGTAGCTTTAAAATCCAGGTACATTAAGTACATTGCATTTACATTGAAATTGGTCTGAAGGTATAATTTTGTTTGTGAAACGCAGATCATATACCTGGATTCTAAAAATACATGCATTAACTATGAAGTTCTTGGGATAGTTCAGTCATATATTTTACTGTCTAGTTATAGGATCCTGTAGTAGTTACATGTATCAAAAGGGAGAACTTCAGAGAAATTACAGTATAATGTATTAAGTATGGAAATAAAAAAGGATAATAAAGGATCAAGTTATGAAGTTAACCTTCAGTTATGTTAATTACAGGGACTGAAAAGCATAACCAATGTGCAATTATACTATAAGTGCAATGCAACTACAGTCACTGTATTACAAAAGTATAGCCCATTTTGAATATATTTATAGTTATTACTTTTCTTTAAATAAAGTATGTAGCAGAAATGGAAGGGATATCAAGATGATTAGAGGCACAGGAAAACTTCCATATGAGGAGAGATTGAGAAGAGTGAGATGGTTAAGTTTAGAATGGAGATGAATAACAGAAGATATGATTAAGCTGTTTAAATTAATGAAGGCCATAGAGTATGGAAGCTGGGCACCCATAGTTATTCCCAATTTATAAAACAAGCATAAGGGGATATTCCGCCTGATTCTGACAAAATCCTTGGTCAAACTCCAATGGTGCATGTGGTGAGGCGGCTGCCCCACACAGGTAGATAGAGGGTTAAAGCAGCCCTCAGGAAGGTTGAGGGCTTCTAGAGACAATATCAGGAGAAGGTTTGTTGGAGCAGCCGATCAGGGCCATGGAGGGCCATATAAGAAAAGCTGCTCAAACAGAGCAGGGGCAGTCTCTCCCTGGAATACAAGGGAGGACTGGCTGCCTTAGAGGAGTACCTTAGATAGAGCAGTGCTGGGCAGGGTCAGGAGAGCAATAGGGAGCTCCAGACTGACTGCCAAACTGAGGCCCCTGATACAAAGGGCTGGGAAGGTGCTAGGGCTATGGGAATGTGGCCCAGGAAAACAGGTGGTGGGAGTTGGAGGAGTGGCAGCATATGGGTTGGGGCCTGGAATAGCGGGTAGGCCTCCTCTTTTCCCCACACTTGCAACAGAGTGGGTGGCCAATATTCAAATTGCAGTTTACCCCTTAAAGTGAGGGGCTACACTGAAAGCTGCAGTAGGCCACAGCAGCAAGTAGATGGACTAGAGACAGCTAGTTCCCCCCCAGGAGGGGGGAGAAAATGGAGTGGGGCACAAGTGGAGGGCTGTGCCCAGAAGAGGATGCTGCAGTTTGGTGAATGATGCTGCGCCGCCCAGCTGGAGCCAGTCACGCCACCGCGCAGCACAGATCACCAGGGTCAGGCTGGGCTTTGCAGCTGCGCTGCCCCAGGAGCTTGCAGCTCTGCTGCCCAGAGCATTGGCAGCGGAGCGAGCTGAGGCTGAGGGGGAGGAGGGACCGCAGGGGAGGGGCTGGGGGCTAGCCTCCCCAGGCAGGAGCTCAGGGGCCGGGCAGGAGGGTCCCCCGGGCGAGCCCTTGGGCTGCAGTTTGCCCAACTCTGCATAGAGTCTAAGTTAAGTGCCAGGTCTTGAGATAACAAAGCAAAGCACTGCTTCTGTGCCCTCTACTGGCTGTAGTCTGTTAACCAGTGCATCCGCTGAACAGCATGTTGAATGCTGTCCAGACATTACAAGGGAAGGTCCTTCTACCCCCCCTGCTGGATTTCAAGAGGCTAGCTTGGTTTAAATGTAGCTTGATTGAACTAGTTTCTTAAATCACACTGATGTACTTAAATCATAATCATTGATATTGAAAGGACAGCTAATGAATAATACGTCTACAGTAGCTGTCAACATTGTTTTAATCAAACTTTTCTATTATCATGTGTACTGCAGTAGTGCCTAGAGGCATCACACAATAATTGGGGTCCACTGTGCTACACACACACACACACAATGAAAATACAATCCCTCCGCCAAGCACCAACCATAAGTGGTTGCTCTTGTTTTCCTGATCTTTACATATTATTCTGCTGTTTCTAAAAAAATTTCAGCTTTCTTACATCTTCATATTTAAATTAGGTTAAAGTTTCTAGCCAAGAAAAAAGATTTCATTTCAGCAGAGCCAAGACTCTGAGTGTATTTGCTACAGCAGAATATGAAGAAATTACATTATAGAATAGAGTAAATCTAGGTTACACAGGTAGAGACTGGCCCAGAAGCAGAAAATCTGTCTAGAAGGCAGTTGCAATGGCACAAGTTACCTACAAATTCCCCTCCACCAGGGGGTCTGCCAGCATAGCCCCACTGGTGGATAAACAGTGGTTGGGGAGAGAGTACTGTATTGTCAGAAAGAACAGGAGTACTTGTGGAACCTTAGAGACTAACACATTTATTTCAGCATAAGCTTTTGTGGGCTACAGAAGTGAGCTCTAGCCCACGAAAGCTTATGCTGAAATAAATGTGTTAGTCTCTAAGGTGCCCCAAGTACTCCTGTTCTTTTTGCGGATACAGACTAACACGGCTGCTACTCTGAAACCTGTATTGTCAGAGTAGCCAATGCATGCATTGCTACAGTTCCTGAGCACATTAGTCATGAGGACTCCTATGAATCACTGCATTTGGGGCAAGCTGCACAAACCTAATTCAATCCTGGTGCTCTGTCAATTCTGTGCACTGAATGAGGCAGGGACCTGTAGAAAAAGTAGTACGAGAACATTCATAATAAATATGCAAAGGGTGGTAGAATTAGGGTTACACAGGGAACCTTTATTCTGGCATTTCCTAACTTTCATGTTTGACTTTGCAACTATAACGTTTTCTTAATGTTGTTTTTGCATGTAATACACCTCTACCTCATAATAATATAATATAATATAATGCTGTCTTTGAGAGCCAAAAAATCTTACCGCATTATATCGAACTTGCTTTGATCCACCAGAGTGCAGCCCGCCCCTCCCCGGAGTGCTGCTTTACCATGTTATATCCGAATTCATGTTATATCGGGTCGCATTATATCGGGGTAGAGGTGTATCAGTTTTAATTGTGTCTGTATTGCTAGGCATACTTCTGATAATGTTAAATGTATGCCTATTGTTGACTGGTATTCTCATGCAAGCAAGATGATGGCTCTCATAAGCCAAATTAAACCCCGGAGTAAGCAGTTGCAACTCTTATTGATTTCAATGGGCATTTCAGCTGTTTATCTCAATGACCACATTTTAAAATAAACATGTCTCCATCCTTTGCTGCAGGCACCATCTCCATGGCTGAGATGACAATTTACTCTGTCTCCTATCTGAGACTGTTAATAAGGGTGCCAAGAATGGTGTGGACACCCATTCACAGACATTGGATTGAGGTCAGCAATACCTTCCATGTAATTCACAAACATACATAAAAGGGCAATTACTTTGAGTCACCACTAACAAAGCCTTTTAATATAAATTGTTCTTTTACAGTATGCTGGTTAGCAAACAGACTACAGGATGTCCGTGTTGGGAATGTGCTCTAACCAGAATAGGCAAATTCCAAGACTGCTTACTTTATAAAGAACTTCTTTCCCAGTCTCATTTGTGTTTACAGACAAATTTCAGTCCCTTAATCCTGTTCATTAACCTCTCTGTCTCAAACAACCTTCCTGTGTCACAGGCAAGTTAAAGGCAGTAAAAGTTGGTTCATAGAGATCATGGTGCAAAACCCGAGCAACTAACAGTAACACCAAAACATAAAAGAATCGCTTTGGGACTATAAAACATCAAAGCAACCACAAATATTCACCAAATCACTTCTGAGATCAATGATCAGCATTCAGGTAGTGATAACTACCTCTCTGAGCATATACAAAAGACAATTAAGATGAACTTATAAAGAAGTTGTCAACACAACAGGACTCCAAATATTTTTGCGTAAGTGAAAAAGCACTCTATCTCCCCGCAGCTTTAGGATGTCAGTTATTTTATATTGGTTATATGGGGTCTTTTAAACTGTATTTTGCTTTTGTGGAGTAAAACAGCTGTTTGAGACTAGAAGGTTTTTAAAGGTTTTGACTCTTTCTTAAGCAGCTGGACAGGAGATGGTGAAGATATGCTGGAAAACATCTTCTTGTATTGAAATCGTTCCATGAAATAACACTGATTCTCTAGTTTCCTGTTGGGGGAACATTTTCATGCAAATATTGCAAAGCCAAGTCTGTCCATTTCATTTCTTGTTCTTTCACTGACTCTGTTGTGCCGCCATTATCTTGTTCTGGTTCAGGAAGCTCATTCTGAGAAAACAAAATGGTACAATGCATTCTATACTTACAAAGCACCCTAACAGAAGCAAGTTAGTAACATTTTATACTGATAAATACACAGATCCATAACTAAGACTGGATGGAGCATCAGAAGGACATGTACTGTACATACTGCTCCCATTAAAAATATCAACAAGCCCAAATATGGGCATTCTATTTTCCACAAGAATTCTGTGCTTAGTTTTAGAAGTGAATTCGTTTCCTATCTTGGTGGCTGGTGGACCCAAGTAGTGCACACATGGCAAAATAAATGATTGTAATGTCTGGTAAATATCAGATAAATGTCAGTGCAAATATTCTATTGCTTGTTTACAATCTTTCTCCAGCAATGAAGTCCAAATATAGGTATTCCATTTCAGAATTTTAAATAAGGCATTCTATCAACTATCTTTTTACTGTCCTATAGAAGATAATGAAGTAGCAAAATAAGCACTCTGTCTCGAAGTTGAGGTCAGTGACCTAAGAGGTGAGGCTGTGCTAGTGCCATATTTAAAACTGGAAAGCATTTCTAAAGTTTGCTTTAGTAACAGAAAACCGATGAACAGACAAGCTGTCAGGAAAAGCAATGGTTTAACTGTTTTGTTTTTCTTTTAAACATTATTCTCTAAGTGTTGTCATAACTGTGCAATTGCTAGAGAATGTGTTATTTCCCAGAATATCATCTGGTCAGGGTTCTCACTCCTGTGTCGTGGGACCCCTAGCATGAGACAAACATAACTCCTCAAACTCTAGGATTTTGTTCACTAAGGATCCAAAGCCTATTGAAATCAGTGGAAGTCTTTTCATTCTTTTCAATTGGCTTTGGATCAGACACTGAAGGCAGAAGTAGTGGGTAAGGGCTCAAGGGGGGTCACCTACTGCCCATGACTCTAAACACCAACTTTCCAGTCAGCTTCTGCTTGACTTTGTTGAATGAAGGAATATCCCACAGCAGCCATGCTGGTTTTATAGTGTGCTAACATCCAATCTGCGTCAATGGCTCAGTCCTCCTGAGGTCTCAGAGGGCCTTTAGGTCCACACCCAGGCCTGCCTCTACTGTTAAGAGTGCCAACAGGGCCAGGACACTTCAGAAGTATGCTGCAAATAACACTCCCTCCTCTGCGATACTGTTTGTGTGCACGATTCTCAACCATCAAGAGAAAGTACATAGCTCATGGAATCTCTCCCACTCCCGCCCCCCCAAAAAAGTGACTATCTACGGAACCAATCATAAAATGAAGGCAAACGCCAGCACAGAAGCTGTTTCTATATTTAGTCAGTTTAATGAGGCACATCCCAGTAAACTCCAACAGGTTGGAGAGTCTGGGCTTCCATGTCTCAAAAACATAATCACAGATCAGGAAGATGGAGGTAGGATTGTTTCCTAAAGCCTGAATACAAACAGCAGAGCTAAGTGAAGATAGTGAGTTGCTATACATATGTCTGCAACAGACACCACTGACTGTCCTAAGGCAGGCAGGATAGGCTGCCTCACCTGTGACCCGGCTGACCCTGAGATGGGCTTTAGGCTTCACACTTCAAAGTAATGTAAAATGTAACGAGACAGCTATCCCAGCATGGTCCTTTAGTGACAATACCCTCTGGAGCAGTGATGTCAAAGAAATCCAGAAAGTCAGGTGGACTGAAAAAATGAAGAGAGGCCTTTCAGGTTTTGGGTACATGGATGTGGGAGGGAAGAAGTCTAGCATGAGAGGCCTACAATTTGGGAGGATCTTGGCAAAAGGTAGAGTAGGTACAAAAGCCTGAAGTACACTTACTCAATGAGCTAAAATCACTGCTGGTTGGGAAGTGTCTCAACATGAAAGGCAACCTTGAGCCCATCAAAATAGAGTGGTTCAGGAAGGCCTTTAATCAGTTAATTAAGGACTACGATCTCAAGGCTCACTGGGTTTAAATGAGGGGTTTCCATGAATGACAAGGCTGTGTCTGTGCCTAAGGACAAGGGGCTGTGAAGATCCTGGTGTACCATCAAGTAGTCTATGATAGACTAAAAATAGTTGCTGAATGAGCCTAGGAGGAGTTATCCCTTTTCCTGCCTTGGCTTGCAGTAGCAAAAGCGAACAACGGAAGGAGAAGTCTATGAGTCCTCCCCTACAGCTAGCTGCATAGTACTTGAAAGAGCTGAGGAAGAGGGGATTCCTGGAACCCCTCCCCATAGACCGGTGATACCAGAAGTAGCTGGGGAAGATTGGGACCCCCTCACCTATCTCTGAACTAGTGGCAGTAGAAGCATAGGGCAGGGTTTCTCAAACAGGGGTTGCCACTTGTGTAGGGAAAGCCCCTGGCAGGCCAGGCTGGTGTGTTTACCTGTCCCGTCCATAGGTCCGGCCGATCGCAGCTCCGACTGGTCGCGGATTGCACTCCGGGCCAATGGGAGTTGCTGGATGTAGTGGCCAGTACGTCCCTCGGCCCGCGCTGCTTCCAGCAGTTCCCATTGGCCCGGAGCAGTGATCTGCAGCCAGTGGGAGCTGCGATCAGCCGGACCTGCAGACGGGGCAGGTAAACACACTAGCCCGGCCCACCAGGGGCTTTCCCTACACAAGCGGTGACCCCTGTTTGAGAAACCCTGTCATGGGGGTGGTGGTGGTAGCAGGGGTGGAAACTCTAAGAAAATCTACCCTGTGTAGCAGTACCTCTGTGAGCAGAGACCTGCCAACAATGGGTATGTCCAAGCACACAGGTTAGAGGGTACCCCTGGTATGGATACATTTTAATGGAGATCATATCACAGACACCTTCATGATTACATTCCATCCTTGTACCAAATACAGCAATTACTTTCATGCAAAAGTAATAGTAGGAAAATATTTAACCTATTTTTGTCTTATTTTAATGGCATTTTAGCAGCTGGAAATGAAGAGTGACTAGCCATCATGTGACTAGCCAGCTCTCTGCATACTGCTATCACCTGGCTGATCACCTGTGGCCTGCAAACCAGAGTTTGGCAAACTGCTTCAAACACAAGCAGTGCAAAACTGAAGTGCAGCAGAGAGAAAAAGCATCACTTATGTCTGTCCTGTACTCCACACAAAGAATGAAGGGATTATGGGAAGAAGCATTCCACCATCCACAGAAATAGATAACTGGTCAGGAATAAGGGAAAGCATTTTCTCCTTCCAAAAAGAGGCAGTTGACTGCAGGGAGAGAAGCACTTTTTCTTCTAGCCACCGAGAGATATGAGAGAACAGGAAGAAATCCCCCACAAAATAAATGGGAAGCTGGCCCCTGGAAGCATCATTCGTACAACTAGCAGAACTGTAAGGCACATTTGCTATGCCATGTCTCTGTTAAGAGGTTAAAGAGGGTAGAAATGTAATTCAGGCTTATAAGCAGCCTATAGTATTCACCTACCAATGGTATTGCTACATCCTCATAGGGTAATTTATCTTCTCTCCATGCATCATCAATCAAATCCAGGATTCTTCCATCCCTCTGCACCTCACTGTCCATCTTTGTGCAATTTGCATACGGATAGATCTGTGATACAAAGCAGAAATTATTTGTGATATCCAGACCCCAAAAAAGATGAAGCTTAACTCTATGCTTGCTCTGGTCTGGATCCCATAATTAAATAGCTTAATGTTTTTTTACAGTCCATACAGCATGGCCAAGTTGGTTTTCATAGTTATTGTTTGTATTGTCCTATGAGAATCTTGAATACATTTCTTTCTCTACCAATTCAGTTTTTGTCCATGTAACACATTTAGTTTCCCTCCCTATTCAAAAAGGGGTTTAAAATTGCACTGTAGCCATCTCATCCTTAAAGGTCAGTGTCAAACCTTATTGTAAACAAATTTTATTTCCTGATACAGTACCATCTAAAAATTGTGTCTCAAATTTATTTAAAATTCCTTTATAAAAAAACGGTTAAGGATATTTCTGCTCTTGTGTTTATGTTTATCCAGCTTCAGGTATAATGACCGTCCCCACAGAATTTAAATACTTAGAAGCATCTTTAGGATGGGCCTGAGAGCTCAGACCACTCCTCCCCTGCATGCAAATACCTGCCTACTGCTTGTTGCCTGTTTACTTTTGGTCATAGATCTGCTGCCATTACTGGCAAACACCCTCTGCCAGAGTGTGGGGAGAGGTGTGCACCATCAAGACAATGAAAGTGACCCTTCTCAAAATACTGTCAAAGGCAGTGGCACAAATGAAGGAGACTAATAAAATAGAGGAAAAAGGAGAATCTTCTCCAAGCCTTATCAGCCATAGTAATCTCAGGGGTTGTGTGTGCCACCTGCATTACTACACTCGCCTTCAAATACTATCCCCAGACTCCCCTGCTGCAATGCCTACAAGCAATCAGCCAGAGGATGCCAGGTCGGGTTGTGTGACAGCCGGACATAGGTGACATTTTTTATTTAAAACCAAAGCACAGGTGGAACTAGGTTTGTGCCAGAGCGGATGCACGTAGCCACCCGGCTGCCGCTTTTCCATAGGTGACACGTGAAACAGCCCTGTTCCTTGCAGCGGGTGTCAGGCGAGGCACAAGCCTGGGCAGGGCGGTGGCTGGGGGTCAGGCTGCCAGAGAGCGACTTAGTCTGTGGAAGAGAAGAATGAGGGGGGATTTGATAGCTGCTTTCAACTACCTGAAAGGGAGTTCCAAAGAGGATGGATCTAGACTGTTCTCAGTGGTAGCAGATGACAGAACAAGGAGTAATGGTCTCAAGTTGCAGTGGGGGAGGTTTAGGTTGGACATTAGGAAAAACTTTTTCACTAGGAGGGTGGTGAAGCACTGGAATGAGTTACTGAGGGAGGTGGTGAAATCTTCTTCCTTAGAGGTTTTTAAGCTTGACAAAGCCCTGGCTGGGATGATTTAGTTGGGTTTGGTCCTGCTTTGAGCAGTGGGTTGGACTAGATGACCTCCTGAGGTCTCTTCCAACCCTGAGATTCTATGATTCTATGACCCCGGCCTGGGGCAGCGGGGGGTGGGGGTGCGCAGGGGCGCGCAGCCTGGATGCCCAGGGAATGGGCTTCACCCCCACAGCTCCCATGGAGACGCAGTGACGGGAGGGGGAGGGGAGCAGCCTCCACACAGGACCCGCCCCCCGACTCAGGGAGGGGGCTCCCCAAGCAGCGGCCTCAGCGCGGTCAGTGCGCATGCTCACCCGCCTCCGGTCCCGGGTTGCGTTAGCAGCCTCGGCTCCCCGGCGGCTGAGAGCCTTCTACCCCCGCCGTCCCCTCCGACGTCAGGCCCAGCCCCCGCACCTGACATCCGGCGCGCGCCGTCTCCTGCCAGCGGCCTAGGAGGAAATCACGTGACCGGCGGCGCTAGGCCGCGCGAACCATAGAGAGTGGGAGGGTGCGAGTCCGCCGAGGAGAGAGAGGCTGGCCCCGGAGGTAACGGCTCGACCGGGCTAGGCTGTGGCGAGCATGTCTGGTCGTGACTGGCTCTGCGGGGCTGGGTCTGACTGTTTCTGGGTGACCAGGTGGCTGTAGCCTGGTGTTCTGCCGTGGCTGTCCCTGTGGACCCGGGTCTGATTGTACCTGGCCGTGTGGCGAGGTAATTGTAGCCTGGTGTCCAGTGTGGCTGTCCTTGTCTGACTGTACCTGGCTGTGACAGCCTGACTGTCCCTGCGTGACCAAGTGGCTGTAGCTTTTTGTCCAGCTGTGAGCCTGTAACTGTCCCTGCGGGGCTGTGTGTCTCTGTGTGCTAGGGTGATTGTAGCCTGGTGTCCAGCTGGGACTGTTCCTGCAGGGCTCTGTCCCCTGACCCCATTGGGGCTTAGTCTTCACTGCAGAACTCCTGTGGTTGTGCATCGAAAGCGCCAACGTGAGATCAAAGTAAGATGGTTCTCTCGCTGTGAGAGCCTAGTGGGGATGTGTCATGGGTCTCTCCCCCATCGGGGGAGCCAGGCGAAGTAACAGTTTACAGTATCTTTCTGTTAGTTGACCTGAATTACAAGTTGGCTACCTCAGTGTGCAAATGTGCCGCTTCTGCAGTGCAGACAAAACGTGTGCCCTGGTAGCTGTGGCCCTGTCTTGGCTGGGACTCACTGGTGAGTTTGGATTATTTTTAGGAGTTGGTACCCGCCCAACCACTCACAGTTTCTGGATCTGGAGTTGGAGCTGAGTTCCAAGCAGCAGCTGCTGGTGGGAAGAGTTTGGGGTAGGGATAGTAGATGGGGCACTCCCATCCTTTGTGCTGGTGCCTGTCACTAGCACTACTTCCTGCTGAGTGATGGGACTGTGATATTAGAGGAGAGCGAAGAGCTGGGGAGACACTTGGACACATTCACTTACTCTATGTCAGTCATAATGCATGTCTACACTGCAGTTGTATTTGTAATTGCAGCACGTGTAGGTATACCCAGTTTAGCTTTATTCTGGCTATCATAGGTACCAATGGCAGTGAAGCCACAGCTGTCAGAAACCATGATGGGGATGGTTAGGCCTAGCAGTCAGAGCTGTGGTAGTCAGAGCCAGTATCAGAAGTCTGCAGCGGGGTTGGAGCAAGGCTAGAGCATGCTGAGACTTGGGAGTCTGTTGCCACCATCAGGCAGGAGAAAGTTCTAAGCCCTGGAGTGACATTGAGCTAACTGAGTTGATTTTCCTCCTGTGAGGTTATATATCTGCCTGAGAACCACTAGACCAGTTCCCAGCTTCTGGATTAGCTGGAGCCTAGCAGAGGCATGACTCTTATCCTCACAACAGCCACACAAGCTATACATCAGGAGTTGGCAACCTTTCAGAAGTGCTGTGCCAAGTCTTCATTTATTCACTCTAATTTAAGGTTTCGCGTGCCAGTAATACATGTTAACGTTTTTAGAAGGTCTCATTCTATAAGTCTATAATATATAACTAAACTATTGTTGTATGTAAAGTAAATAAGGTTTTTAAAATGTTTAAGAAGCTTCATTTAAAATTAAATGAAAATGCAGAGCCCCCCCCCCCCCCGGACCAGCGGCCTGGACCCAGGCAGTGTGAGTGCCACTGAAAATCAGCTCACGTGCCGCCTTCGGCACACATGCCATAGGTTGCCTACCCCTGCTATACATGCTCTCACAGGATGCAGGGTACCTAGCAGGGTAGCTAGTCCATGCTTCGCCAGCATCACTGCTATTGGTGCCCGTGTTATCTAGATCAAATTTAGTTTGAATATGTTTACGTGTGCTGCAATCACACCTCTGATTACAGTGGGGATGTACCCACAGTGACAGTCACAGATAGCCATGCACGGGTCTGTTGTTCCAAGCGTTCAAGTGTCAGATCCTTAGCAAGTAGAAATCTTTTATGATTTTCTGAGTGTCTCTGGGAATGATGGGGTGTGAGAGACTTGGTCTGTCAGTACCACATCTCCCCTTTACCACTGTCAGAATCCCACTGCTCCCCCCAGTGAACACTACTGTAGGGAAGGGGCACTTTTCAGAAGTGAAAACTAGTTGCTTTTAATCATTCTTATTCTATATTTTTATTACTATTTATATCAAACCCTGAGGAACCTGGGAAGTCCCTTAACAGAAACATCTTTCAGCCAATCTTCCATCTAGTCTGGTCTCTGATGGTGCCTGATAACAGATGCTTCAGAGGCAGATGTAAAACTCCATAGTGTACCAAGTTGTGTAACACTAGAACTTAAACCATTTTCAGTTCTGATTCACAGAGACTCAATGTAGGCAGTAATTCAGAATAACAGTTCAATATCCCAGTGGTAGATTGGACTTCTAAAGACTTACTTTCTGTCCTTGGGTTTTACCTAAAAGTTAAGATTCATTTTGTTAATTTTGGTACTAAGGGCTGAGGATTTTCAGTGGAGCAGCTGTAGGTTTCCTCATGCTTTCCCCAGTTGGCTGAATTTCAGGACACATTGCAGAACCTGATTTAATAAATACCATTTTAAGGTCTGATGTCTTACAACTCAGGAGGTCTAAAAATTAAGACTATTTTATGCCATTGGAAAGCTGTAGAATCCCCCCCCCCCCAGTGGTAAAAATCTTTCATTTCTAGTCCATTCAAGTCAGGAGATGTCAAGGCTGAATCCCCACTCTGTCACTCTGAGTGCAGAAAGTGGGGCCCCACAAGGATTCTAAAAATTAATACTTGTCACCCCAGGCTTGTATTAAACTCCCAAGGTTACAGCTTCTCTCTGACCTTGGCTTGGTAAATGCTGCCACCACCCAAATGCAAAAAAAACCCTGTGGATCCAGGAAGGAACACTTGGGAATTCCTCCCTGTGGGATACCTTCAAGCCCTTTCTCCCTTCCCCGCTCCCCCGCGCCCTGGGGAAGAGCTGAGAAAGAAAACAAAGGAAATTAGCTGTGGCCACCAGATAATCAAACAGCATGTGCACAAACCTATTAGGACAAAAATCCAAATCCTTCTTTAAAGAAAGAGAAAGAAAATAATCTGGAACTTAGGCTTTTGCTAGATTTTAAAAGAGCAATTTCCAAGTATTAAGCACCCAAAATAGCGTCTTGGGGTTCAACTTCAAGGTTACAAGCAAACAAAAGCATCTGGGGTTAGCACAGAGGAGATCCACAAGCCAAAACAAAGAATAAACCTGATCGCATTTATCTAAACATTCCCTATCCAAATGATTCCTTCTAGGTATGGAAGATAATTTTTTATACCTGGTTCAAACTTTACACAGCATTCCTGCTTATAGAATTGCTGCTCTGTCCCTGCAGCCCAGAGAACAACAGACAAAGGGAAAGTTTTTTTCCCCAATTTTAAAAAGTTCTACCTTCCCATTGTCTCTTTTGGTCAGGTGCCCACTCCTTTTCTTTTACCTATGGGCTTGCTAACCCTTTACAGGTAAAGCAAGCAGAGAACAGACCAAGAGGGATTTTACAGCTAGCTGGCTGGCTGGCTGTCTGTCCATCAAAGGGATCCACCCACCCCCACCATTCCCCCAAATGTATCACTGGAAATATTACAATTTAAGATCATATCATTCTGAATATCATTTTGAGTTTTTCATCAAATAGGCCACAATGCAGCAAGGTATTTGAGCATAGGTCTAAATTTCACTTCAGTGGGACTACTTGCGCTTACAGTTGGGCTTGTGCTTAAGCATTTTGTTGAATGTTAAGGCCTTAGAGTCTGGCACTATTTTAGCAGCTGCCGTCTTGCATTGTTAAAGATTTAATTTCTAGCTTTATACCATCTGCAAGCTTGGAATTGCACTCTGTAGTGTTTGTACGATATCTGCTACTAGAACCATATCAAGTGTTAGAACAGAAAAAAACCCAAGCAGTGTGATATGGTGATGTAATTATAATGTCCGGTATCTTGTTACCTCTCAAGGCTGGAAACACCTGTGACAGGTCAATACAAATGCTTTCAGCATCAATAAACTTTTCTAATGAAAAATCCAGGACCGCTGCTGAGAGGGTGGGGGGAAGATGCTTGAAGGTTCTTTTCCATCTGTCATTGAAACACACTAGTTTTGTTATTATGGGCTTCTTAATTATGGAGCTGGAATTTTGTTTTATTTTCAAGAAATATGTATTTTCCATTTATTTTGAAGATAAAACTAATGGACTTTGCAAGCTAATGGGAATGGAGGGGAGGCCACCTGACATTTTTTGAACCAACAGCAATGTTGATAGCTACCTGTTTTTATAAGTCAGGGCCTCATGTGTGATTGCAGAATCTAAGAATTATTTTGGGGCCGTTCTCTGGTCTGTGTTATACAGGAGGTGAGAGTAGATGATCACATTGTGACCTTGAAATTTATGAATCCACTGCTTGCTGTGGAATTGCTCTCCAGAATCTAGGGTGTCACTTAAAAAAAAGTTGTTTTGAGCCTATATGTTTGGAAGTCTGGCATTGTGACAAGCAGTGTATCAGGGTGTGTATGGGAGTTTGTAGCTTAAAGTGTAAGGTAATAGGATGGACGTGGATTGGGGATGTGGAGGAGGAATAGCAATGAGAAGTGAGGGGATGGGGTTGGGTTAGGCTATACCAGAAGTTTGCATGGGTGTGTGTTAAAGAAGCTGGAGGAGCAGTGACTTGAGGCTTTGATGTGGGGAGGAAACTGATGTACAAGCTGATGTACTAGTAGCTCAAGAGTAATGCTTTGGCACTGGTTTCCCTCTCCACTTCAAAGCCTCAAGAGCTAAGGAGCTGTCTCTGGGAGCCCTCATGGAGCTGGATGAGAAGGGATTGCTTGCAGTGTGGTGGCGTGAGAAGGCAAGCATCCTTACATATATAACACAGAAAAACAGGAGATACTTTTTAAAAAGCATAGTTCACTTACACTTGCAATACATAATATGAATACACAGCAGAAGGTCTCAATGCTGGTGGTGTCACATTTCCTGTCAGGATCAGAAATATTTCCAATTAAATGCATGAGCACAGCTATGTCATTTTGCTGGGCTACACAAACCAGCAAATAAGGCACTGTTGTGTTGAGCATGTCACCTCTTTTATTCATGACAACTAGCAAAAAAACCTCAACCTCAGAATTGGCAAAAGCCTGATTCTAACTGCAGACAAATGATAAAGGCAAGCAAATAGTTCTGAAGCTGACAATGACCTTTCAAGGCAATAATAAGCATAGTACTCTCTTTATCAGGCTGTGGAAACAATGAAGTAGGCCCATAGGCAGTCTAGAATTAAGATTTGTTGGGAAGAGTATGTGATTCTCAAAAGCTTGCTTACTTTGACCCCTTCCTTGCTGACTCAGGACCCTATGATGAATTCTTTTGATGTACCAGTACTTCAAAGGAGATATAAAAAAATTATTAAAGCTAATGTTAAAATTATATAATACATAGGTTAAGAAAAGAGTGGCTCTTGGCTTAGCACAGGTTTGGGTAATATCTCTGAATTAGTCCAAAGATTACACTTACAAAGTTTTAATTTATCTTCACAATGGAACAAAAACCCTTGTGGCTAATCACTGTCTATGCCCTTTTCTTCTATATGCATACATTCAGAGCTGAAGAGCTAGAGTCATCATCACCACTATCATCAGCCTCTTCAGTTTTAGTTGAAAGCCTCAAGCAACCCTATCCTGGGACAAATGGGGCCATCTAAAGACTTCCACATTACCAGTGCCTCTCCCAGCATTCAGTAGGTGAGCTCTCTGCTGCTCACCTACTGATATGGTGTGCAAGGGGACCTTAAACTCCTCTAGCAGAGCTCCCAATGAGAGTTGTTGCCAGAGTACTGGTCACATCAGAGCACAAGCCAGGCTCACATCATACTGACACAGCTGCCAATGTTTGAGGAAGAATGTGAAGGGAAAGTCAGAAAATAAAATCTTGCAGAGGAATAGATGTGCATTAAATCCATTGTTAGTTTTAATAGGAATATCTTAGTTATTGGGGATTCAAAACTGGTGCTTCTGCATTATCCTCACTGGATGCCAGACTGACATTGCAAAAATACCTAGAGACTAGCGATCAGAGAACTGCAAGAGGTCTGGTATTTAGAAAAGGTACCAACGGAGGCCCGTGACCTTCCTCCCCAACCGATCCAAACTGTAGTTAATTTCTTGGCAGGGGAGAAAGGGGGCAGCAGCCTGTTCCTCCTGCACAGACTCACTCACTCCTTCTTTCTAGGGGCAGGTGGTCTGTACTGGCACCTGTAGTGAAGGCCAGTAGGCACATGTTTCCTGGCAACTGGGGTGTATCTCCTTCCTCTTTCTCCCCTATGGATTCCTTGTTTCTTTCCATGTCTGCCCTTTGATGTTTTTCCTGTCCCATTTTTTTCCTTCCACCACCAATTGATTGGACCCCCTGTTCCTCAGAGTGATGGGCCAGCCCTCTTCACTGCCGCTTTAATGAGTGGGGAGGGAGTTGATGCTGCCATTGTATTGCTCAGATGGGTCAGGGTGGGAGGCTGGTGAATGATTGCTCCTGGCTGCTTTCCCTATCTCACTGTCTGCTTTGCACCTGGAGTCAGCAGGGGGGCGAGCAGTCAGCTGTCTGCCTCCTACAAGATCAGCACAGCAGGCTTTAATGATGAGAATCCAGTATTAAACAAACAAACTTCATGCAGCCGCAATCAACAGTCCTGGGGCATTGGCCAAGACTCTATCTATGATTGTTCCATCCAAATCAGGGCAGGTATGTGAAGCTGGCAGATGAGGCACTTGCCTTGTGTGATATAATCTAGGGAGCAAAGTAGAAGCGGAGGTGGATGTTTCCGATGACAGTAAAACATCTTAGTGCTGTGTGCTGAACATTAACTCCTTCTTCAAACTCTCCTGACAGGAGCTACTGTGTGGGAACTCAGATTGTTCTTCAGGTTCAGCGTCTGAATTTAAGTAAAAACAACAAGGAGTCCTTGTGGCACCTTAGAGACTAACACATTTATTTGGGCATAAGTTTTCGTGGGCTAGAACCCTCTTCATCAGATGCATGGAGTGGAAAATAAGGAGCAGGTATAAATACATGAACAGATGTGAGTTGCCTTACCAAATGTAAGGTCAGTCTAATGAGACAATTCAATTAACAGCAGGATACCAAGGGAGGCAAAATAACTTTTGAAGTGGTAATGAGAGTAATTTAAGTAAGTTATCTGTAATTGCAGTATTGCCAACCCCAAATCTTCAAAAGTCCCGAGTCAGGATCACCAAAATCATGAGATTTAAAATCTTTAAAATCATGAAATTATGTAAAATAATAGATTTGGGGCTCTTTTTATTTGCTTTCTGCTTTTTGAGCCTTTAGGATGCACTGGGGTCACATTTTGAAGCTCTCTCCACAGCCATGAGGGATAGAAACTTACTTTTCCTTTAAGAATGAAGGCTGAAATCATCACACATCCACTTGACTCCAGGAGCTGGGGCTTTAAGGAAAACAATAATTATCATGAGACTCCTGACAAAATCATGAGAGTTGGCAACACTGCAAGTTGCTTCAGGAAAATGTGAGTTAAGTCTTTTTGGTGGTACTAGTTGAAATGATGGCATGATTGACTAAAGTAATGTACTGGAAATGCAAATCAAGAATGCTTATTTTCATAGCTTTGAGACACCAGAAGACTCTTTTAAAAATCATTGGTATAAGCAATGTCAGTTGGTTGTTTTTGTTTGTTTGTTTATTTATTTTGTACAATGTTACGGGATTGACAAGTAGCAGTGCAGTCTGGAAGGGAAATGAAGCCTCATGCTTGAGGATTTAATCCAATTTCTATTGGTGTATGTCTACACTGCAGCTGCTACAGTGGCACAACTACCATGCTGCAGCTGTAGGGCAGTAGTGTAGACTCCTTCTACATTGATGGAAGGGTTTTTTCTATCGATGTAGGTAATCCAGCTCTCTGAGAGGCAGTAGCTAGGTTGACAGACTCCTGTAACCCAGCTGCATCTACACAGAAAGCTAGGTTGACCTAGCAACAGTGCTCAGGGTGCAAACATTTTCCACAGCTCTGAGTGTTTCAGCTAGGTCTACGTGTAGACCTGGCCTCACACAGCAGGGTAAGAGCTAATGTGGGGACAGGTTATCCCACATCTGCCTACCGTGGGGTTCTTATACCCTTCATAGAATCATAGAATCTCAGGGTTGGAAGGGACCTCAGGAGGTCATCTAGTCCAACCCCTTGCTCAAAGCAGGACCAAACCCAACTAAATCATCCCAGCCAGGGCTTTGTCAAGCCTGACCTTAAAAACCTCTAAGGAAGGAGATTCCACCACCTCCATAGGTAACCCATTCCAGTTCTTCACCACCCTACTAGTGAAAAAGTTTTTCCTAATGTCCAACCTAAACCTCCCCCTCTGCAACTTGAGACCATTACTCCTTGTTCTGTCATTTTCTATCACTGAGAACAGTCTAGATCCATCCTCTTTGGAACCCCCTTTCAGGTAGTTGAAAGCAGCTATCAAATCCCCCCCTCATTCTTCTCTTCTGCAGGCTAAACAATCCCAGTTCCCTCAGCCTCTCCCCATAAGTCATGTGCTCCAGCCCCCTAATCATTTTTGTTGCCCTCTGCTGGACTCTCTCCAATTTATCCACATCCTTCTTGTAGTGTGGGGCCCAAAACTGGACACAGTACTCCAAATGAGGCCTCACCAGTGCCTCTGAAGTGCCTACTTCATCTGAAGTAGCTGGTGTTGGCCACTGTCAGAGACTGGACAGTAGACCAGATGGACCTTGGTGCTGATCCAGTCAGGTAATTCTTATGTCTTATTGCTTCTCTGCCCTAGAGAGTGATAATCCCTCAAAGTCCAGTATATCCTTACCAGTTGGATTAACCAGACTATTAATATTCACATACTGAATATGTATTTCACCTCACTATTGAAGCATTGTATTCACTGGATCAGACTATTGTATCATCCAGCCAATGGTGATGAGTGAGAAGTAATTCTGACTCTTATTGTAATGAGGTTTGTTTTGCTGCTTTATCTGGCCAACATTTCACCTGTAAACTCATTGAAATGATAACTGTTCTCCCTGTTATTCCCATGCACGCACTGTAAATTGTGTAATTCTTCACCTTCCCTGCCTTCTAGACTTCTATCATGATCTCCAGTCAGCTGTGGAGGGACTACAGGCTGATGAATTGCCATGGCATGATCTCTGTTTTGTTTGCTTTCCCAGCTGCCAAAGAGGACGTGACTTGGTGATGGAGGCTTTGCTGGAGAGAATGCAAAAACAAGGGCATGGAGGGTATGTATACCACCATTTACAATGCTCTCTCAAACGCATGCAGCTTCACTTTTATATCGGTTCAAATCCTACAGTCCTTTGGTTCGCTCCTTAGTCCTTTGCCTATTGTGACAGCTAGGAGCCACAAGTAGGGACCAGGACCCGTTGTGCTAGGAGCTGTAAAGGGTGTTATATTTGATTAAGTTCTTCAGGATTTGGCCAGTAGGGCCTGATTGTGTATCATTAACTTCAGCTGGAGCAGGAGCAAGGCCATAGTGAATTGCTTTTCCAAATAGTCCCTGGCTACAAGCCTTTGTTGTATTAATAGCTGGCATTTCTGTACTATTATCTTTCTGCAAAATCTCTTATATTTTTCAGCCTTCTTGCAAGTTATTCTACTGCCAAGTGCAGTTATGGCCATAAAAGTGAATATGTAAAAATGGCACCACCTTACTCTGTGGATCTATTCCAATTTGCTTACTTTACTGATGGAAATACGGCTAGCACTGCATGCAGCTATAGGAGAGTGAGCTGGATTTTCTCCTGGCTCGCACAACATCAACAGATCTTAACTAAGTTCCAGTTCCAGACTCTTGCTGCAGCCAGGATAAATACATGATGACTCCTAGACTTTAAGGTCAGAAGGGACCATCGTGATCATCTAGTCTCACCTCCTGCATGTTGCAGGCTGCAGAACCTCACCCACTTCAGATCCTAGGTTGAGTCAGCGGTGCTGGCAGTTGAAAAAGCATCTTTTTTCTTGTCAGTTGAGCAAATAGGACATAAAAGTAATTGTTCCATTTGTCTCAATGGCATGCCACTTTTATATTCCTTTTTCCAGAATTTGCCCCAGCTCTGAAGATGGCAAAGACTATCTCTTTGCCAAGTAATGGTTTCAGAACTTGGATATGAATTGTACAACTACTGTCACTGAGTGGGAAATGTTCTTAAGGACCATAATTACTGCTTAATGTTTGGTCAACTCACAGGACAGGGTGAACTTCAAACTGAACTGTGAGGCTGGCTCCTTTAAGAATAATTGGCATTCCCTATAGAAAAGCTGTCAAGTTTTGAAGTGTACGGACACTCCAGGGAGACAGAGGAATTTCAATCCCTTGACCTATTGATTTCCGTTTCTTTTCAGTCCTTCCTATTTGACAAGCAAATTAAAGGGGTAAAGATCAGTATGGCTTCACCTCTGTCTTGGGCTCCATCTTGCAAGCTTTAATATTGTCCCAAGCTTAGCAGCTTGTAAGGTTTCAGAGAAGTTAGTTGATTTGGCTTCAGTGATTACTGCACCAAAATTGAAATTTCATCATGTCTAGGGAGCAAACTCTCGACAATAGACTGGAGATGTTTTATTCTTCATTACGGTGTTGTTATCCACCCTGCTTCACGTAGGTGTTTGTCAGCATTTATGTGATAAACCTCTGTTTTCAGGAGCTGATAAGTTGGCTGTAAGATTTATCTGGTGATTGGAACTTAGTTCAAAAAAATTTCTGCTTGGGGACTGTGGACTGTCCAGGCTGTTTCCTGCGGATCCCGTGGGACCGTTTTGCCCCTTAACTCTCTAGCCTGGACTGTCTCTCACAATGCTATGCCAGTGACAAGTAGCCAGTCCCTACAGGTGCTGTGATCACTCAGCTATCAGCATGTGGAGACTCACACCCCAGCTAAATTACATGAATGCTCTCCAAGACACTCATTAATCATACACAGAGAGGCACCAGCCAGGCACCCCAGCCCCCATCCTTGCTCCCCAGAAATATACTGTCTTACAGTGCTCAAGACTCCCCTGGATGGTGCAAACTCATTAATTAGTTCACCACTCCTACAAAGGGTAGTAGATGTGCAACAGCTGTTGTTAACCTGAACTGAGATTCCCCAAGCACTTCAACTGAAAACACACTGTTTTAGATAAAATATAAAACAGATTTATTAACTACAGGACGATAGATTGTAAGTGATTATAAGTAGCAGGCATAGAGACTAAAGTTGGTTACATAAGAAATAAAAATAAATTTGCAGTCTAAATTCTACAAACTATGCGAGATTTGAATCAAGCAGTTTCTCACTCCACTAGATGTTCTAGGCAGGTTACAGTTCTTAATTCCCTTCCCAGCCTAGGACCAGTCTCCCCAGTTCAAAAACTTTGTCTTCCAGACATCTTCCAGGTGTTGAGATGGGGGAGGAGAGAGGCCAGGTGATGATGTCATTGTCCCTCTTTTATACTTTCTTCCAGCTGCTAGAAAGATCCTTGCAGTGACATGGGCGTTAGGCAGCCCTCATTGCATAGGTTCCTTTTCTGAGAAGTCTTTGGCAGAGTGGATTCTTCTTGATGGGCCATCAACACCTGTCTAGCCAGTGATAGCTGCTTCTTTGTTGCCACTGAAGGGCTGGCTGTGGATGTCTTCCAACCTCACATGTTTCAGTAACACACACATCAAAACTTCATAACTTCAGATACAATGATAGTACACACAATTCAACAGGACATTAATGTTCAGCAGATCAAGACTTCTTAAATGATACCTCACAAGGCATACTTTTCACAAAACATATCATAATCATATCACAGTGGTGAATATGGGGGTTCCAGGGTGTTATTTTGAGATAGTGTCATAGGAACAAAGTCGTGTGTGTTTGTTTTTTTTAATTACAAAATATGAAAATCTCATTCAGTTAACTGTGCATTATCCAAGTGTCAAAACACAGAGGTTTGTACAGTAACTCCTTGCTGAACGTTGTAGTGATGTTCCTGAAAAATGTTACTTTAAGCTAAACGATGTTAAGCGAATCCAGTTTCCCCATAAGAATTAATGTAAATGGGGGGGTTAGGTTCCAGGGAAATTATATCTACACACACACACACACACACACACACACACACACACACACACACACACACACACACACACTATAAGTTTTAAACAAACAGTTTAATACTTCACACAGCAATGATGATTTTGAAGCTTGCGTTAGCTCCGGTGGTGAAGTCAGAGGGTGGGATATTTCCCAGGGAATGCCTTACTGCTAAATGATGAACTACCACTCGGCTGAGTCCTCAAGGGTTAACACGCTGTTAATGTAGCCTCACACTCTACAGAGCAGCACAAATGGAGGGAGGGGAGACAGCATGATAGAGAGACGGAGACACACACCATGGGTGTGAGAGAGAAACGTGCATTGCCCCTTTAAGTACGCTGACCGCAGTCTAAGTACATTGCCCTCTTAAGAAGATCAGCAAGTTGAGACAGCAGCTGCTGCCAGCAAGCTCCCTCTGTCCTGAGCCCTGTCATGTCCCCCCCCACCCCTGCTCTATGGAAATGGGGTAAAAGAGCAGAGGGGGAAGGGGACACCCTGACATCAGCACCTCTCTATCCCACCCCTTGCACAGCAAGCAGGAGGCTCCTGGGAGCAGCTCCAAGGCAGAGGGCAGGAGCAGCACATGGCAGTGGTGGGAGGGACACCTGAACTGCCAGGCAATTGATAGCCTGCTGGGCGGCTGCCCCACAGGGAACTTAGGGGAGTGGGGAGCTGATAGGGGGGCTGCTGATCCACCCTGGTTCCAAGCCCCCACCAGCTAGCTCCAACGGGCTGCTCTTTCTGCAAGCAGTGGACAAAGCAGGAAGCTGCCAAACAACGTTACGAGGGAGCATTGCACAGCTTTAAATCATAGAATCATAGACTCTCAGGGTTGGAAGGGACCTCAGGAGGTCATCTAGTCCAACCCCCTGCTCAAAGCAGGACCAAACCCAACTAAATCATCCCAGCCAGGGCTTTGTCAAGCCTGACCTTAAAAACCTCTAAGGAAGGAGCATGTTCTCTAATTGATCAGCAACGTAATAACGAAACATTAACTGGGACAACTTTAAGTGAGGAATTACTGTATTTATAGATGCTTTTTGTACTCTGTGAGTAAAGAAATGCTCCTGTGATTAAATAAAGAGAGTTTTTGCCTTTAATTTAAATTGTACAGGCTGTTTGTCCTGGCTGAGATTTTTATAAGTGCTTAGCATTGGCCTAATTCTGCTCTCATTGAAGTCCGTGGTAAAACTCCCTTTGATTTCAGTGGATCAGAGTTAGGCCATGCTAAGCGCTTTTGAAAATTCCATCCCTTGGCTACTGTCTTGACCTGAAGAGATGGGGGGGAAAATAAATAAGTTATTTTGTTTAGAAGTGCTACATGTGCGTTTACGGTAGGATCCGCTGCTAATGCAAATCAGTGTGTCCGCTGGCTTCAGTTGGAGCTATGGATGATTTACACCAGTTAGGGTTCTGGCCTCTAATGTTCGAATGCTCTTTTTAGTTTAGTACACAAAGAAAGCATATGTCAACACAGTAGTTCTAGCACATAGGTGAGGAACCCCCAGTGATCCTGAGCTATACTAGATTGCCTGGTTAGCTGCCACAATGTTAAATAATTCTCTGTTTATGGCTTTCCTTGACGAGGAGAATGTTACACATTTTAATATTGCCTTAATTACTGTGCCTGCCCCAACTCCCACTCTAATCAAGGAGTTCAGTTAGCCTGTTTTGGTGAAGGTGCCCATCATCATGGGTGAAGGGGGTTTATAAGAGTGGGGGGAAGAAGTACTCTTGTTGGGCTAGGTTCAGTAGCTCTTTTGTCTACTGTGCGGTTTTAGCAAGCTGTCTTCCTGCCAGCAGAGGGTTCTTGACGTCCTGCGAGGCAGAGCTGCAGGAGCTGATGAAACAGATCGATATCATGGTGGCTCATAAGAAGTCTGAATGGGAAGGGCAGACCCAGGCTCTGGAGACCTGCTTACAGATCCGAGATCACGAGCTTTCCTCTGTCAAGACTCTGTTGGATGAGAAACGCAAGGAGGTACAGCCCCAGGCTCACTCTGTTTAACATTCAGTGATATTCCTGTGCACATTGTCTTTCAATATAGAATATGCAGAGCCAGCATAAATTTTCATAACATTCATTGTCTCTGCACAAAAATGTATTCCCGTCAGTCACTGTTTTGTCAGAAGCATCTTGTTTTTTGTTGGTGTTTTATTGATTAAAGCTTAGAGGTCAAGTGGTGAAAACTTCAGTGAAAAAATGTAAATGTGTAATATGTCAGGTCTGTTAACCCTGTGTCAGGGGAAGCAGGAACCTGCTTCACAACTGCAGGCTGCCTGTCATTGGCAAAGGAATGAGTTTCCTAACACCCAGTGTCATTTAATGGAAACTGGGTGCCTAACTCTCTGTTTGAATAAATCAGCCTGGACTCTCAAAGCCCCTGGTGAGATCCCAGAAACACTTGTTCTGGTCACAGAAGTCAAAAGCAGACTGAATACTTCCAATCACAAGGGTAGTGAGAAAGTTAGTTGCTAAACTGCACCAAGTGATGATCCAGTGTTTTCCAAACTGATTTGTTTTTGAGAGCTGAGGCATTGGTTTTGTGGGGTTTCGGAAATATATGTAACAAATTCCTGTGTCAGTACTATACAGATAGATCAAGTAGCAAAGCTTCTGTGGTTTGTGTTTATAATGATATTAAACTTAACTCATTGCACCTTCTCTTGAGTGCTAGGAGATCAAGAGGACTGTGGTGGACTGTGGGACTGTCTCTGACCTTTAGCTGTACTTCATTTATTTTAAAATATTTTAAAAATCTTGCCTCCTGTTGTACAGCTTCTTTGTCCTGTTTGTTCCTTGTCAGCACATTGCCCTCCCCATAAGTAGCATGTTAGCTGCACTCTAGGGATATGGGGAAGGCATTCAAGTTTTAACACCTTGGGACTGGAATTTGCACCTTCATCACAAAACTTGTTGGTGGCTGAGTATATAAATTGTGTTTTGAGTGCCTTTATCACCGTGGAACTGCAGGTATTTCTAGGGTCCCTAAACTACAGGTAAGTATATACATAACCTAGATTCTACACAGATCTACTAGTAGTTAACAAGACAATAAGCAGGAGAAGAAAGAGATTCAGGTACCTTATATTGGTAACATGCTGGGAATTTATTTTTTAATGCCCTCCCTCTTCTCCAGATATTAATGATTGACAGGGTAAGTATTAGGATTAGCATGTCCAGAATGCAGTTATTTGTATCAGGCCACAACCAGTATTCACAACCAGTTTGAATTAAGTTTCTTTGTACTGATCATGATCACACTTTTACCAGTTATATTTCATTGAAAACTTTTGAGAGATTCCCGATCACCAGAGACAAACTATACATTTCTTATGCTGAAATGTGTTTGTAAAATATATATATATAATATATAAAATTACATTGCCCAAATCTTTGTTTCTTTTCAGACATACAATTAGACAGGTCTCTGCCCTGGAGTTCTGGGAAGGGGAAAAGATGTGAGGAAAATAAGGAGGAATAATCCCACATTCACCTGTTTCAAAGCCTATTTTCTTTATTCCTCTCTCCTCCCTTCCCCACATATAGAATTTGAAGAATTTCTTCTCATTCCCTGCAGATGAATCAGCAGAGGTGGCTATCTTTGTTGCTGACAAATAGCTTGAAATGATAATCCATATTTCTGATCAAAGTGCCCCTCTCCACACCCCCCAGTCACCTTTTGGCATAAACTGAGTTTGGGAAATTTCAGCCCAAAAGATGCAAATTTCAGAAAACTGATTGGCTGAAAACAAGGGGTTGAAATGGAAGCAATTCTGCAAATTTAGATTCCAATCCACAAAGAGTTAAGCCCACACTTAAACTGATCCGTGGTGAGTAACCCCATTGAAACCAGTAGGACAATAGCATTTCTTGGGCCAGGACCTTATCTGTAACAGTTGCCACTACTTATACTATAATGTGTATTTATGTATGTAATATATACTATGAAATTAAAATACAGAAATCCTTCAATTTCCTCATCTACTGGTGAGACAGCCAGCTGTGTTGGAGTCTGCTGCTTGCTTCTTTGCTGATAGTCACTGTGTTGTGTTTTAACTTTAGGTCGGTAGGTTGCGCCAGCAGTTAGAACACATGGAGCAAGACAAACAAGGCATGGCTGTAGAGTATGAACAGCAGCTGAAGAAGTTTCAAGAAGAGGTGGGTTTCAGAAAGATGAGATTTGGTGTCGAAACACCAGTCTATGCCTTGTGGTCTGACAGATTAAATGTTTCATTTCATCACTGTCCTTTGACTGCTGTGATTTTCTTAATCCTCCCTTCCTCACTGGGTGCCAAAACAAGAGGATTGATTAGCAACAGAATAATATTTTACATTTATATAGCACTCTTCATCTCATTCCAAAGAATCTTTGGGGGGGGGAGAGGGGAGGGGTTGGATAGAGGGCAGGAGAGTTCGGGGGTGGTGGTCAGGGGGTGGGGAACAGGGGGGTTGAAAGGGGACAGGGGTTCCAGGGCAGTCAGGAAGGAGAGGAGGGTTTGGATGGGGGGCAATCAGGGGCAGGGGTTCCTGGGGCAGTCAGGGGACAGGGAGAAGGGGTGGTTGGATGGGGCAGTGGGGGGCAGTCAAGGGTGGGTGTTCCAGGGGTGATCAGGGGACAGGGAGCAGGATGGGGACGGGGTCCCGGGAGGGCAGTCAGGGAACAGGGGGGGTTGGATGGGGCAGGAGTCCCAGGGGAAGGGTGGATGGGACTGGAGGCCGGACCACAACCCCCTCCCCTAACCGGTCCTCCATACAATTTCCAAAACCCGATGCATCCCTCAGGAAAAATCCACACCCCTGAGCAGCATAGTTAAACTGACCTAACCCCTGCCATTGACAGTGTTAGGTGGATGGAAGAATTCTTCCATCCCCCTTACTATTGCCCCTTGGCGAGGTGGATTAACTATGGCGATGGGTGAGTCCCTCCCATCGTTGTAGTGAGTGGCTACACTGAAGCACTATAGCCGCGCAGCTGTAGCGTTTCAAGTATAGACTAGCCCTTATTGTGGCTACTTTCAGGTGTGTTAAAAAGCTGCAGAAGTTTACAGCTGAGGTTTCCTGTTTTCTCTCACCCCAGCCACTCCTATGCTTGTGCTTGTGTTGCTATGTGTACAAGCAGTTGCTCTCCCAGCATAGCATGAAATTTAAAGAAAGCACAGCTCTGCAGTTGGCCTTCTTCATGTGAAATAAACATGAGATGACTTTTCCTACAGCAGATATATACCTCCCTCAAGAAATAGAGTCATGGTTGTCACTTTCTCTCCCGGCCACCATCCACCATGTGGTATACTGACTCCACCAGTGCATGGGCATGTGTCGGGGGATTTGAATTGGGCCAAGGGTACCAACCTCCTGAAAATTGCTATGGAGTCTATGTCATGTCCCTGTAGATCAGAAATACTCTGTGTTTTACGGTCTCCTACAAAATCTCAGTATCTCCTTATCTTCGGGTTTTATCCTGCCGCCCATTATGGTAGTCTGTGAGCACCTGCCATGTAAAGTAGGTTCAATTTGATAGTGACAGAATATCATTATTCTGGTGGCTTTTCAGAGGCTAGTGTGAAGTCAGTTGATTTCGGTCCTTTTACCAGTGGATGGGTGTCCATGTTCCAGAGACCAGCATGCCCATTGATATTCTTGTTGATATCTCAGGGGAAATTCTAGCTGTTGAATCAGCATAGATCCTGACCCTCCAGGCCAGGGCTGAAGGAGATTGGCAGGGGGTGGAGTTTTATACTGGTTCTGCCAGTATTCTCGTTCTTTGAAGATGACTTCATTCTCCCAGGATGTTAATATCATTAAATTTACTTGACAAAGACTTTTAAAAAGAGTTCCACACTCCTCATTCCACAAAGGACATCCTGCCCACTGTAATGCAACAGATGCTGAGATTTTCTGCAGGTGGGCTGACAGCATTTCATGTAAGTGCCTTAGTGATTACTTCTGTTTCCATTGGCTTGTCAGTAGTGTGGAGCTAAATGCCAGGAGAGGGTAGCAGTGCATTGACCTCTCATCTCTGGAGGATTGGGCTCAATTCCTGCTTACCATAGGTCATAAGTATAATTAATTTGGTAGTCTCAATTTAGTGTGCAGAAGACATCTATCCTCATTTAAAACCCCCTTACATTTCAACATGATGAACAGTCTTTGTTCAGGAAATGTCCCCACTGGAATAGTAGAGATGCTGCTAGGCCAGATTGAAGTGTGTTAGCAGATCCATCTTAAAGCTCAGGATTGGAATCACAACTGTGTTGTGGTCAAGACTGAGGTGCATTAATATTGAACTCAAAAAGGGATAATGTGGGGGTTAGAACAGGAGGCTGAGGAATCCTGGGGTCTAATCCCCGAACTGCTTGCTTTGTGTCTGTAGGAAAGCCTTACAACCTCTCCCATACCCCAAGTCACCCATCATTATAAATGGGACAGTTGATACTATATATTCTATAAATCACAGGGATGTTGCTAGGCTAAATCAATATTTATAAAGCTCCAGCTCCCACTCAGCAAAGCGCATAAGTGTGTGCTTAATTTTGAACGTGCACGTAAGTCCATCCCTGTTCAGCAAAGCATTTAAGCACATATTTAAGCACTTTGCTGAATCAGGAGAGCTTCTGAAAGGAAGCATGGCTTTGTGGGTAAAGCACAGGACTGGGAATCATGAGATTTAGGTTCGCTTCCTGGCTCTGTTCACGTGTTTCTTTTATAACAATGGGCAAGTCACGAACCCACTCTGTGCTTCATTTTATCCATCTGTAAAATGGAGATATTTCCCCAGCTCACAGGATGTTAAGAGTTTTATTTCATCAGTGTTTGTAAAGAAATTAGATAATCAGGTGGCAAATGCTCTGTTTAAGTTCAAAAGATTTGATCAAAGGAGCTATTTAAATGCAAAGTATTTATTATTCAGGTTTTTTAATAAAATTAGAATTCTAGTAGTAGACTTGTGTGACATTCTTTCTTAACTTTCTCCAGTCAGTGGGGAAATTTATGACCTAGCTAAGTAACTAATATGACAAGATGAGTGGCTATTGTATCACATACATTGGGATTTCATTAATGTCTTTCACCCACATTCTTGATAAGTTTGTAGTCAAGCCTCACAGCGTTCTATTGCTGTCACTCCATGTTTGTGTAACCCATATCTGCTCAGCAAGGTGCTCTGTCAGAAGTTTATGAGCCGGTACAGCCTTGGCTGACAGAGCTGGTTATTGGATATTTTAGTTCAGGCAGTAGAGGCTTCTGCCTTAAATCCTTAGGACCCAGGTTCAGTTCCTGCTGCTGCTGATCCCTCCCCCAGCGGAGCACCACCCCGTGGCACAATCCAGCATATTTTGATACTTTATGGAGTACATATAGTACTTTTTGTTTATTATACAGCTAGAAATCTTCTGCCAGCCAGATGGTCTTGGTTTGAGAGAGTGTCTCTATAAAATGACTTTGTCCCTTCCTTCAGAATGCTTCATTAATTTAATGCACTGTGACCTTAACCAGCATTATCAAAAATTGCACTGATTTCCTTGCAGCTAGGCAGGCTGAAAAGAAGCTATGAGAAGCTGCAGAAGAAACAACTGAAAGAAGCTAGGGAGGGTCCCAAGCGCCAAGGGGATGACCGGTCCGAAGTGAGCAGATTGACTAAGAAGATAGAGGTGTGTGGATAATAGCAGCCATGGCCATGGTTCATACAAATCAAACTGACCGTTTCAGGTTCAGTAGCAACTCTGAATGTTTAATAGGCAAGTGGACTGTGAGTGCAAATACTCAGTCCATTCATTCCTGCATTCGCTGTCCTTGTGCTCTCGTGGGGCAAAGGCTGTTTCTGCACTGCTCCTGTCATGATGTTGCCAAATTTGATTGGGATCCCATGTGAGTTCATGAACATGGTGTCCACCAAGATTTTATAAAGGAGCGGGGCAAGCTGTCACAGATGTGTGTGTGGAGAGTAGGGGAGAACTGTTTGAAAATGTAAAAAGAAACATATGGTAAACATTTGTACTGCACCTAGGACAATGGTGGCCAATCTCTGTTGGGGCTTGCTGCTATTTTAATACAGTTAATAAATGATATTATTGTTATCACGGATTAAATCAAAGGTAAGTGGATGTTTTAAGGATAAAGGTAGAAAATTGCTGCCACAGGGTTTGGAGGAAATTCTCTGCCTGAGTGTTTTCCAAGTCCAGCTTGTCTTTAATCTTACTACCATGATGAGACCAGCCACATTCTCTCACCTTTGATTGCACCACTCAGAACTTGGTAACAAATCTCCCCAAACACCTCTATGAGGCAGTGTCTGATTTCTGAGTTAAGAATTGCAAGTATGAAGTAACAATAAACTTAGTTTCAGAGTAGCAGCCGTGTTAGTCTGTGTCCGCAAAAAGAACAGGAGTACTTGTGGCACCTTAGAGACTAACAAATTTATTAATAAACTTAGCAGCCTTTTCTTGTAAAGTTACAGGGAAGTAGAATTGTTACTGCTGTGACAGCAAATCTGTAAAGCTGGTCATGAATCAGCACTCAACATCTGTAAGTAGCACTAATTGACATTAAGGTTTTAACTCGGAGAGAGCAATGCCACAGCACAGTGTAAGGGTTTTTTTTACTGCTGAGTCAGTGCATTAAATGCCTGGCTAATGGTTTCCCTGCTGTGGAGGAAGGCCCACGAGTGTATAGTGTGGGAGACAGAGAACATTAGTGAGAGTTGGGAGGAGATGATCTTGACAACCAAATGGGTGGTGAACACCAGGTCATCCCAATCATCCTTGCAGGAGTTCCGTCAGAAATCTCTAGACTGGGAGAAGCAGCGGTTGCTTTACCAGCAGCAGGTGGCGTCACTGGAGGCCCAGAGGAAGGCTTTGGCTGAGCAGTCTGAGCTCATTCAGGTACAATTAATCTGTGCTGAAAGTTGTTCGCAGTGTCAAGCTAATGAAATCCCTCAAGTGTGAATCCACTTTACATCGCAACTGAAATGACTTTATCAGTCCTAATGGAATGAAGTCGTCTATACAATACAAGCCGTGAAAGATCTGAAGTCTGTTAATGGAGGCTGGCTGAACCTTCCCCATGGCTTCCGTACACTCAATCCCACTCATAAATATTAGCAGGGGGAAGATAGTAAGATGATGACTTCTGGGAGTGGGGGAGGATTACAGGACACTCTTTTTAAAATAACTTTTCTGACATGTCATGTTCAAAACTACGTACCGGCCAATCCTCAGCTGTGTAACTGCAGCTATAAAGAAGTTGCTCTTTGAAAATAGTCTTGTCTTACAAAAGGCACTTGCCACACGGTAGCAAAGTAACAGCAGTTTCTAGCTCTGTTTTTGAGGCTCTTAAAACAGGAGCAGAATGGTGCTGCTGTTCCTGAAAAGTTAATCCATTCTCGGAGCTAGTGCTGCTGCAGTAGTCTGATGAGCTGAGCCAGACCCCAGCTGTGAAGAAGCTTACACTGACACAATCACAGCAAATGCTGATAAAGAAGCTCTTGTTGGGAGCTTTGCACTTAACGGGCTCCTGAATTGCTGCTGAGTGGAAGCTCTGGCAAGGAGGAATTTTGCAGTTTGCATTGACAGGATTGGAGCTGGCACTGATGGCGCTTTGAGAGGGGCTAACACTAGCTGATCCACAAATGCTGAGTGGGCTTTTGAGCAGAAGGTCTCACCGCTGCTGTCTTTGACCTTGATATTTCAGTCTTCTGAGGAGAGACTTGTCCTTGGAGCACTGGCCAGTGTGTTAGATCACAGTGTAGCAGAAAAACGGGACATTTAGGTTGAAATTTCCAAAGCAGTCTCGGGGACTTAGGCTCATGTTTTCCATTAAAGGTGATGGAAGATGTGTGCCTAAAAAATCTTCATGACTGCTTTGGAAATCCTAACCTAAAAAAATAAAACCTGTCACAGACACATCCTCAGAGCACTTTCTGTTTGTTTTTTTCTGACACGGGGTTGGATGAGATCTGCAGACCCCACACACACTCTTGCCCCCACCCAACCCGACAGTCAGGGGTGTCATTTTTCCAGCTAAGGACTACTGGATTCCCTTTTGTCACTGTAACTGCATAGGCTACTCTGGAGTAGACCTTGGCTTTCTCTTGCCCAGTGAGGAGTGCCTTCCCTCCACCTCTGCCAGCCTAATAAACTAAAGGCCAGCAACCGAAACTGGGTCTCCTACGTGGCACCATAGGACATTATGGCTAGTCCTTTCTTTTGTGAGTCTTAACTTTTACTTTCAGGCTTTCTCTTATTGCAGAAACTATCCATGAATTCAGCCAGTCTGGCATGTTGGTTTCTTGAGCCGTCATGGGCAACCATATGTTCTTACTTTTGTAGCCATTGCTCCTTGTGATCCAGGTTTGTGTATTGATTGCCAGGGTAACGACAACACTGCATATATTGGGCACTACATTAAGAAGGTGTTCAGAAAGTGAATATGATGTGGCTTATTTGTTAAGTTACATCAGTCTTCAAATAATAGGGAAGGTATTGTTTGCCAGTGATATGTTTAATATAACTATTCTATTCCTTTCCTTTCTCTAATTTACATTTAAAATAATAAAACCTTCAAATCTCAAGAAAGTGAGTGTTCTAGCTTCTAGTACTAGAGAATTACTGCATGAAACAGAACACGACTAGCTGTTGCCATCGCTCCAGTTTCTAATTTTTGTTTGATTCCTTTTCCATCTATCAGGAGTTGCTCCTTGTCTCCATGTTGGATTACCAGATTTGCCTGGCTTTCTAGCTCATATATGGTTTTCCAAATCTGCTTCTACTTTGTCCTCTGGCTAGATCTAACCCCTGGGTTGATGGACAGGGAAATTAGGTCGCTTTACTGTTCGTTCAATCTGTTGGGCAGTGTGGGTTGTCTGCTTTAGAGATTCTTTCCTTAGATGCCCTCAGAACCTCTTTTGGAATCATAAGGATCCTGTCAAATCCTTTCTTCTCCCCACCTCAAAGGCTGCACCTGTGTACAGTCCTGAGGCAGCGCCTCCTGTTGTTCCCTGAGGGGCAGCGCTGCTTTCAGAGAAAATTGATACTTTTTGATGCAACATGCAATGTGGAGCCTTCATGAAGCTTCAAATCTGTTTATTTCACCTCTCTTTATATGTAATTTAGCTTTAACACAGCAACATCCTCTGTCAGCAGACTCAGCTCACCAATCGAAAGCAGGTGCTGGAATCTGTGCAACTGGCCAGCCAATCGGAAATCCAGCATTTAGCCAGCAAGCTGGAGCGAGCCAATGATACCATTTGTGCCAATGAGTTGGAGGTGGAGAGGCTTAACATGAGAGTGGATGACTTGACTGGAGCCAGTCAGAAGATTCTGGAGGATCACCAAAGAGTGCAAGAAGAGCTGGGGCATTCTAAGAAAATGCTGGAGGTTTGTGAGAAGTAGCAGTGAGAGCTGTCCATGGAGGGTGTTGGGGGTAGTTCAGTGCATTCCCTGACCATCGCGAGCTGAGATTATCACCTGGGAGGTACAGTCACCCTGGAGATTCCCCCACCCTTCCATCAGTGCCTTTGTGTCAGGCTCCAAGCTGGCCTTGAGGCCGGCTTTGCACCCATGTGGCATTGTGATCCCATTACCTATCTAACACTGAGGGTTTCTTTTGGCATCTGAAAATTCATTTCCAGACCAGCAATACTAAACCGATTCTGTCCATCCCTGTGGCAGTCACTTCCATTTCCTCTCTTGTAGGTATTACAGGAGGAGAAGTTGGAGCTGAGAGTCACTCTGCAGTCACAGGAGGATTTCATTAAGAGCTCAAAGATGCATCAGGAGCAGTTACAGAAGGAGCTGGCCAGCATAACTGAAACCCTGCACAGCAAGGAGCTCCTTATCAGGTCTGATCCTTGTCATCTAAATGTGGTTGACCATTACCCCACTAAATAATGTAGATCTGTGATGTTGAGTCACTCTCTGGGGCTGTGGAGCCCTTTCTGTATGCTTGGAGTCTGAGTTCATGGCTGTTGTATGCGGTAGGGAGACACTGTAAGGTAAGGGTGCCCGTTCTTCATTTCATTCGCCGCAGGTGTTAAATTGTATTTGCTTTAAAAGCAATGGGCATTCGAACAGTAAAGAAGTATTGTAACTAGAGAGGGATTCAGCCTCGCCTTTTGGTAGGTTTCCTGAGTCAGTGTGTTGTGTTTGATTCCCTTTCTATGCATTTCAGGTGAGCAGTGGAGAGAGAAATCATCCTTTGGCCACTAAATGTGCTCATTGAAGTCAGTGAAAAGGTCCCATTAACTTTAAGGGCATAGGATCAAGGTTTCAGCAAGGTGATAATGATTGAGGCAAAGGCATCAGCACCTTTCTGCCTTGATACTAGTGGAGAGAGACACTGAAGTATACACAGGAGACCTATCAGCTATGCCTTTCCCTGCAGCAGGGATTACTGAGCATCTGCCAGTGGGATTGAAATTGCCGAGTTTTGTTGGTTTTTTACTAATTTGGTGGCGGCCTGTCATAATCTCACTGAATTCAAACATGGGCCTGTCATCAGGATGAGACACTTGTGGCATCCAGAATATCCACTGATGCCACATTATAGCATTACATTTTGGTGGATTTTGTAGAGCTAGAGTAGAGACAAGGTGGGTGAGGTAATTTCTTTTATTGGACTGCCCTCTGTTGTCAGAGAATAGAAAATATCACAGTTCTTATATCAACACAGAAAGGTGTGAGGTGTGTCAAGAGACTAAGGCCTTCTGGGATGGTCCTGTGTTTGTGCATAGGTCACTGGAAGAACACCTGCATGAGAAACAGCTGTCACAAGAGTTCCCAGAGCTGGAGCACGTACTCCTGCAGTTGGATCTTGCACAGAAGAATGAAAAGAACCTACAGTCAGAGGTGGCTCGTCTTGAGGGCAGGTAGAGGACTACTTCAAAATCCAGTAGCACACAGACAATATGGCATGTATAATGTCTTATTCACCAGTTCTGTTAACCACAGTAGAATCGTCCAAACCACTAGTATTTTAAGTGTCCATAGAAGTCTGAGTCTAAAATCTTACCACAGTGGGACATTAGGGTTGGTTTGTTTTTTAAATATACCTTTTAGGTTTTTAAAAATATTTTCTTTAGTCTGCTTAGACATGTCATTTTCTTTTCTAATGGAGAGGGAAATCTTTGTTAAACTAAACAGACAGACAGCTGCTGGGAGCTACGTCTCATCTTTCCTATTCTGAGTAAAAACTGTAATGGGATTTCTCCACTGATGGATCTGTAGAGATGATCCCAGGTTTACATGGGAAGTTGGTAACTTTCCTTGGGTAAGGAAAAGAGAAATGCCTGTATCTAATCAGAAAAGATTGCAGCAGTCTTCGTCTGTCAAAATGACTTTGGTAGAGAACATAGATGTGTGAATGCCGGTTTCCTGAGACCACCTGCATTATGGCTCATGGGGTGTTTTTAAATTGTGATTTTTGTTTTTGCCCCCAGCCTGGGAGCCATAAATGCCAGGTGTATACAGCTGAGCAAGGAGCTGATGGAGAAGTGCAAAGAGCTGCGGGTGATGGAAGAACACCACTGCCAGGCCAAGGCTGAGATTAAGAAGGTAAGACCCCTGACTCTTGGAGGAGGCAGAGCGAGACTTTAGGACTAGCTAGCACAGCTGCCCACAACGCCTCTCAGTGTGCTCTGTATTAGCAAAGCTAAGAAAGGGATGAAAGAACAGAGTGTGTTGTGGAGGAAATGGTTGCCCAGAATGAAGGGATGGGAGAGAACTGACCCACACGCAACTGACCCTTATGTCTCTCTCTCTCTTTTTTTTTTTTTTAACCTTGAGTGGAAGAGAGTGGTCTTGGTCTGTGCTTTTAAAAGTGGCAGTGGATGGTTGACAGAAATAAGCAAGGGAAGGGCCTCGCTGAAATAGCAGTTCTTCGAGTGATTGCTCATGTGCATTCCAATAGGTGTGTGCATGCACGATCATCAGAAGGTTTTTCTCCTAATCGTACCCATCGGGTTGGCTGTGGAGACCCCTGGAGTGGCGCCTTCATGGGGATGTATATAGGTCCCTGCCAACCCGCTGCCTGCTCAGTTCCTTCTTACTGCCAGTGACAGTCGTTGGAGAAGCTCAGTCTCTTGCATTTGCAAGTGGCTACCTAGTGGTTCCCTTTTCTTATTTTTAAATAGTTAACTGATAGCTGTATAGTAGGTTATAGTTAGTTAAGATTACTTCGAGGGGCTCTCCCCCACCCTAGTTTTCCCCAGGCAAAGGGGCATGCCTCAGTCGCAGGAGTTTAAGCCATGCGAAAGGTGTGCAAAAGCTATGCCCAGAGGCGATCCGCATGCTGCTTGTCTTAAGTGCCTAGGAGAAGGTCATCAGACAGACAAGTGCCCAATTTGCAGAAGCTTTAGACCCAGGACTGTGGTTGAAAGCTCCTTCTGATGGAGTCAGCCCTCTGCCCTCAGCCAGTACCGGAAACGGCACTGGCATCATTGGTGCGCAGCGCCCCGGCCTCGGTGCAGGTTGCCCCGGCACTGAGGAAGGAGCATCGGCACCACTCCCTGGCTCATAAGGCCAGATCTAGCAGGCGGCACCACTTACAGTCCCCAGTACCACATAAGAAAAAGAAGGCGGACAGCGATCGTTCCCCCGTTAAGAAGCTGCGAGGGGATTCCATAAGGGCGGCGTCCCACAGCGGGACACCCACAGCCGTTCTCAAGACCTAACATTGTTGACTTCAGCCCCAACCAGAGGTCTGTCAAGTCCGGTGCTGGTGGACTCCCTGACTCCCTTCCACGCCAGATACCTGTGAGGCAGCATGGGACCTTATTGCCATGACGGCGCAGTTCCTGGCCCTGCAGATGTGAGCTCTGGCACCGCTGCAGATGCCGGCCCAAGTTCAGGCACTGTCAGCGGCACTGATGACAGCACCATCTGCAGCATCTATGACGGTGCCACATGCGGCACCATCTCCAGCACCCCTCACGGCAGTGATGGCGGCACTGCCCCATGTTCATCATCATGGCAAGCCCACGATGTTACAGCGCTGCTCCCCATCACCCCAGTACCGCTCCCCGGCACCATCAGGCTCTGCCTCACCTCGTGGTTGGGTTCAGAGTACTCTTCTGAGTCGCAGGCTGAGTCTTCTGGCTCCTGATGCAGCTGGTACTGCTGGCAGTCCGGCACCGCAGAGTTGTGGACTCGTTGGCACCGGCAGTATCCTTGCTACCCCAGTGGCAGGGCCCAGACAATGGCCCTTTTTGGACTCCTTGGGCCTATCATCAGGGTCAGGGCTCCAGGGCCGCATCAGTGGCATCCGCATACTGTGGGCCCCCTCACACACTCTCCCCAGCAACGTTGGTGTCTCGCCACACCCCCAGGGCTCCGGAGGACCCCAGATGAGACAAGGAATCTGAAAGGTCTACTCAACTGGTGGGCTCCAGCTTCGAGTGGCCAACTAGCAAGCAGTACTCAGCTGCTATGCTTTCAGTTCCTGGGGCACATTAGCAAAGTTTCAGGAGTTGCTCCTGGCTGACTCACACAAGGAGTTTAATGTGCTTTTCGAAGAGGGCAGGGTGGTCTCAAGATCCTCCCTCCAGGCTGCGTTAGACGTGGCAGACTTGGTGGCTCAGACTACGGCCTCCGCCATTACAATGAAATGCAGCGTGTGGCTGCAGGTGTCCAGGATACCACAGGTGGTCCAGAACACGATCTAGGACCTGCTCTTTGACTGTGCAGGCTTGTTTGCCCAAAATACGGACTCTTGCTTGCACAGTCTTAAGGGCTTGTGGGTGACTCTAAAGTCCTTCTCAGATTCACCGGGATGGGGCTTCCTTGATCCCCATAGTGCCAGCATGGCCCCACCAGCACTGATTCGCTAGGCTGTTGAATATCTCAGTGGACAGGCCGCTAGCCCTTCCCGTGTGCCCGACCCTCATTACACAGGACCATGGCCATCTGCAACACCCCAACTGGGAGTCCCTCCACCTCATGGCGTGGAAACTCCATGGTTGAATCCACTTGAGCTTCAGTGTTCGGACCCAGTGAGAGAGATCCTGCTGGGAAGTAGGAAACCCTCCACTCATGTCACGTACCTGGCATAGTGGAAGCGCATTTCCATCTGGTCTCTGCAGAGGGGCAGCCCTCCACAGCAAGCGCCAATTCCCCTTGTTTTGGACTACCTACTATATCTCAAGCAGCAGGGGTTGGCAATATAATCTCTCAGGGTACACCTGGCTGCCATTTTGGCCTTCTACCCAGGGGCAGCTGGTAGGTCAGTCTTTGGCAATCCCATGGTGGGCTGGTTTCTCAAGGGCTTGGACAGACTTTATCCCCAGGCGTGACGTCCCGTTCCCCAGTGGGACCTCAACCTGGCCCTGTCCGTGCTCATGAGGCCCCCTTTCGAGCCCATGGTGACCTGCCCTGTGTCCTACCTTTCCTGGAAGATGGCCCTTCTGGTGACCATAACTTCGGCCAGAAGGGTCTCTGAGCTCAGAGTGCTGACTTCCGAGCCTCCCTATACCATCTTTTATAAAGATAAGGTGCTGTTATGTCCTCACCCCGCGTTTCTACCAAAGGTAGTCTCCCAGTTTCATGTGGGCCAGGACATTTTTACCTCTGTTTTTCCCTAAGCCACATGCCAGTAACAGAGAGTGAATGCTCCATTCCCTGGATGTCAGGTGTGCCCTAGCATTCTACATTGAGCGCACAGAGCTATTTCGTAAGTCACCACAGTTCTTTATTGCAGTCGCAGAGAGAATGAAGGGGCTTCTCATCTCATCCCAGCGCATTTCATTGTGGATCACAACATGTATCAGGATGTGCGACAACCTGGCTAAGATTCTAGCCCCTCCGCTGACAGCGCACTCCACAAGAGCACAGGCTTCATCCGCAGCATTTCTTGTGCAGGTCCCTAGCCATGACATATGCAAGACAGCAATGTGGTCTTCCATCCACACCTTCATGTCACACTATGCCATTACCCAACAGGCGAGGGACAATGCAGCCTTTGGCAGGGCAGTCCTGCATTCAGCGTCCAGGTGAACTCCAACCCCTCCTCCAGGGAGACTGCTTGGAAGTCACCTATTGGAATGCACATGAGCAATCACGCGAAGAATAAAAAATGGTTACCTACCTCTTGTAACTGTTGTTCTTGGAGATGTGTTGCTCATGTCCATTCCAAATCCCACCTGCCTCCCCTCTGTCAGAGTATTCCAGCAAGAAGGAACTGAACAGGCAGCGGGTTGGCGGGAATCTATATAGACCGCCATGAAGGTGCCACTCCAGGGGTCTCCACAGCCGACCCAACAGGTACCACTAGGGGAAAAACCTTCTGACGATCGTGCACATGGTGCGCACACACCTATTGGAATGGACATGAGCAACACATCTCGAAGAACAATAGTTACGAGAGCGAGGTAACCGCTTTTTCCATTATACTGTAGGTAGGAAAATGTGATATAGTTCTGTCCAGAAAGTAACACCCAGAGGACTGTGGCTGTTTTTTGTACATTAGTGCGAGGCTAACTGACGTATACCCTGTCCATATATATGGGGTTGTAGATTCCTTCCTGAGAGGGTGTGTGTTTAGAGCGATTCTGACCCTGGTCATGACAGCAGATTTGCAAAAGTAGAAGGAATTGAGACGAGGAGGTGATTTCTACCTGGCCCAGTGGTATAATGTGCTTCCCATTTCACTTCTGGATCTGAACATGTTTTAGGGTCTTAAGTGTAATGAGTGAGTTTGTATCAGTCTAGCTATGTAGGCATGCAGCCATATGCTGCAACAGAAAACAGCAGCCGTCTGCAGTGAAGACATCGCCCTAGTGCTCTGCCCTTTGCACTGGCTCCCCATGGAATACACAGCCCATATTCACGTTTCCCCTCCATGGGATTGGTCCTAATAACCTGAGAGAGAGAGAGAGACACACACACCTCTCTATCTCCCCCCCGCCACCGCAGCTATGACCTTAACAGCAACATCCTGCTGGAATGGTGAAACAGTACGCCACTGTGGTTAGGCTTGTCAGTGTGACAAACAGAACTTTCCCAGGAGCAGGAGCTAGCCTACAGACCTTGTTCCCACCAAGAGATAAGGAATCGTCACCCCACCCCTTTTAGAACATACTGGAAACCTCATTTCTTCAATGTAGCTTTCCATCACTAAGCTCTTCACATACACAGACACCTCACCCTAGACATGCCTATTTACTTACACACACAAACAGCTCCACAGGCTGGGGAAGAGGAAAGAGAAAGTGGTGGTCCTATTATTTCTATTTTTTAAATACTTGGGAGGCCCTGAGGTACTACCGTGATGAGTGCTATGTAGTATCTAGACAGACAGACTCTGTGGTCCTGTAGAAATAGGTCTATAGATGAGCTATAGGTCTATACTAAACAGTTAACTGGTAAGCATTAGTCTTACCGGTTAACTGACCCTAACCATTAACCCCCAGCCCTGGGGCCGACTACACGACATAACCATTTAAATGATTAAAATTAACTTTAATGGATATTTACATCCCTACTACAGATATGGCGCTTTACAGATAGGTTGAGATCTGCGGGCTGATTTTCAGAGGGTTTAAGTGTTCACAGGTGCTATCAATGAGGGATGTGGGTGTTCAGCCCTTTTGACGGGCTTCTGCTCTGCTCTTAGTCACAACTCACTTCTTGCCCCAGCGGATAGCTGGGGAAGCAGAAGACCACTAAAGGGATGAGATAGTTTGTTATAAGTCAGGATTGAAGTACTGTATGTTAACAGAAGAGTCCAAGAAAGCTTACATACAGCTCTGCACTAGCCAATGCTAAAATTACACATAACCCATGTGTCAGCACATCTGCTTTCTCACTGATTGTCCTTTAAAAATTCATGGGTGGTTCATGCATGTCTCTCTCCAGCTGAAGGAGCAGCTGTCTCAGGCTGAACAAACTCATAACAGTGAGCTAGAAGGGATGAAAAAGGAGATCTCCCAGCTGACTCAGGCACTGCACCAGCGTGACATTGCTATCGCCTCGGCCAGCGGGTCCACTTCTGACATGGAGCAACGAATGAGAATGGAGATTGAAAGGCTAGAGAGGAAAGCTGTGGAGCACAGGGTAAAAATGACTGAAGGCTCTTTCTCTGTCTCCACGGCCCTTGAGGCCTGGGGGTTGCAGCACTGGCGCCTGCATTTTAGCTAAGCTAATGCTTTCCTTCCCTCTTGTGTTTTCAGCCTTGGGATCCAGAGACTGGCATGATCAGAGCAAGGGACTGGAGAGCCTCCCAGGGAAGCTCTCTAACCCTGTTGTGTCCCCCGTAGCCTCTCGCTTTCCTGACCAAACCTGTAGCCATTACTTGTCTTTCCTGCTGAAAGGGGTATGGAAAATAATTTCTGAGCATGGTTTGGGTGAGGAGGATCCTGTTGTAGCTGCCTATGGAGCTCTGGCATTATCCTAGGCTGTGAGTTGTGTGGAGGGAAAGGGGTAGAAAAGCTTTCCTTGAACAAAGAGGAACTCTCGACAATCTGTACTTGATCAAGGTGAATCAACTTATTGTTCCATGTGGTACCAAAGTAGCAGCAGCAGCTTACAGCTCAGTTTAGAGATTCTTAAAACAAGGGCAGAATGGTGCTGCTGTCTCTGGAAAGTCATTGAGGTAGATCTGGAGATGATGAGCAGATGAGGATTACCAAAGGAAAGCTTCATGATCCTATCCAAACTGGAGCCCCTCTCGGTAATCATCCGTATTTTGGTTTCCATGCAAATTATCTCAGTGCGAAGGAAGAATAGTAAGAGGCCAATATGGCTCCATCGGGAGCTCTGTAACGACCTGAAAATCAACAGAGAATCCCACAAGAAGTGGAAACGTGGATGAGTTACTAAGGAGAGGTGCAAAAGAATATCACAAGCAAGGAGGTACAAGATCAGGCTAAAGCACAGAATGAGTTGCACCTTGTAAGGGACATAATAGGCAATAAAAAGAGGTTCTTCAAATATGTTAGGAGCAAAACAAAGATGAAGGAAACTAGGTCCTTTACTTAGAGGGGAAGGAGAGATAAGAAGCTACATCAAGAAAGTTGAGGTGTTTAATGACTATTTTGCTTCAGATACTCAGCACAATGAATGTTAACAAGGGGGAAGGAAGGAACACAAGCCAAAATAGGGAGAGAACAGGTTGTAGAAGTGCTTGGCCGAGGCTCATCCCTCCGTGGGGCTGTGGGGTATCATCCCACCACCTTGCAATAGTTCGCTATGGGCCCAGGCCCTGGGTCAGGGCGGGGCAGCAAACACATAGTCTGGAGCTCAGGCTTCTGAGCGTCTGGGGTGAGGGGGAGACGGCAACCCGTTAGTGGGGTGGCAGGGGGGGATGCAGGCCCACCCACTCCTCTGCGTCCCAGCCCGGGGCCCTAACAGCGGCAGAAAACTTGCTGCTGTGTCAGTGGGGATCCTGACCGCAACACACTGACATTGGTTCGGGCAGAGCTGTGGCCAGACCAGGGTCGACTGTCCCCGGGCTACTTCTGGACTCCCCTTTGTAAGGTACCTGTGTTAAGGCAGCGTCCTCGGAGGTTTCCAGCACCATCGGTTCCTCTGGGTAACTGGCGAGGGGTAGGCTCGGTGGCTCCTCAGGGTAGCTTACAAGGGGTAGGCTTGGCTGCTCCCGGGGTAGCTGGCCAGGGATGGGCTTGGCTGGCCTGGCCAGTCCTCATGTCGGCTGCAGCCCAACCCGGAGCTAGGCCATAGGCATCTGGCCTCTCCGGCAGCTGGCCTTCAAGTGAGCTCTGCAGTTGGGCTTTTCTACTTCCTGTCCTGCACCGTGCCCTCTGGGGGGCGGGCGCAGGATCCACTGGCTCTGCCCACGTTGGTCCTAGGGAAGGCTCGTCCCTCTGCGGGGCTGTGGGGTGTCCCACCGTCTCGCTACACAGATGTATTCGAGTTGGCAGGGCCTGATTAAATTCATTCTAGGGTCATTTAAGGAGCTAGCTGAAGAATCTCAGAACAGTTAGAAATTATCTTTTGAGAACTCCTGAAGGGCAGGTGAGGTCCCAGAGGACTGGAGAAGGGCAAACATAGTACCTAGCTTTAAAAGGGGGAATAAAGAGGACCCAGGGAACTTTGATACCTTGCAAGATGCTGGGACAAAGTATTAAGCAATCAGTTTGCAAGCATCTGGAGGATAACAGGGTTATAAGGAATAGTCAGCATAGATTTGTCAAGAACAAATCATGCCAAACCAACCTAATTTCCTTTTTTGACTGGGTTACGAGCCTGGTGGATAGGGAGGAAGCAGTAGAAGTGATATCTCTTGATTTTCGTAAGGCTTTTGACACAGTTCCACATGATATTTTCATAAGCAAACCAGGGAATTGTGGTCCAGATGAAATTACTATAAGGGGAATAACTGGCTAGGTGGTAATACTGCTGAAAGGATCAGGGGATTAGGGGATCACAAACTGAATGAGTCAACAGTGTGATGCAGTTGCAAAAAAGGCTAATGTCATTCTGGGGTGTATTAACAGGAGTGTCATAATGTAAGACATGGCAGGTAATTGTCCAACTCTGCTTGTATTGGTGAAGCCTCAGCTGGAGTAGTGTGTTCAAAACAGGGCGCCAAACTTTAGGAAACGTGGACAAATTGTTGCTCTCCTTTGAACTCTCTCCAAATGTGATTAAAAAGGTTTAGAAAATCTGGACTATAAGGAAAAGTCAACAAAACTGGGCATGTTTATTCTTGAGAAAAGAAGACTGAGGGGGACTTGGTAACAGCCTTAATATGTTAAGGGCTTTTATAAAGAGGATGGTGATTGATTGTTCTCCATGTCCTCTGAAGGTAGGATGAGAAGTAATAGGCTTAATCTGCAGCCAGGGAGATTTAGGTTAGATATTAGGAATAACTTTCTAACTATTAATTAAACTCTGGAATAGGCGTCCAAAGGAAGCTGTAGCATCCTCATTATTGGAGATTTGTAAGAACAGGCTGGACAAACACCTGGTCAAGGTGGTCAAGGTTTAATTGGTCCTGCCTCAGTGCAGGGGGCTGGAGGTGATGACTTTTCAAGGTTCCTTCCAGTCCTTCATTTCTATGATTCTGTTAATTCAATTTGAGATGTCTTACATTAATTAGACTTCAGCAATAAAATCCTATAAACCAATGTGAAAATAGGCTGGCTTGGACTGCGTACAAGTAAATAAGTTGTAGAGGTGTCATTGCAAACTTAGTGGGGACTACAACACAGAACTTGCTTCGTAAGCTACATTAGCATTTGAGCTAAAAGTGAGAAAAGATAGCATGTAGGTCTTTGATTAGTTATTTGTGTTCATCCTGTCTTCTCAGGTGATTCTGGTTCAGTTGGAAACCCTGAGGCTGGAGAACCGTCACCTCTCTGAGATGTTGCAGAAGGTGGAGTCTAGTGTGTTGGGGGTATGGAATGTGGAATAGCAATTAGAAGACCTAGCATCGTGGTGGTGGGCTGTGTGGTAGCAATAGTATTAGCACTTATATATAACGCCTTCCACACCTAACCTGTCAAGTGCTTGATAAAGTTGGATAAGCATCATTCCCTCCTGTTGTACAGTTGAGGAAAGTGAGACCCAGAGATTATGATGATAGCTTGCTCTTATATAGTGCTTTTCATCAGTAGATTTCAAAGGACTTGAGAGAGGAGGTTGATATCATCATTATCCCTATTTCACAGGTGGAGAAACTGAGGCACAGAAAGGGGGAGGTGACTTGCTTAAGGCCACCCACCAGACTGTGGCAGAGCTGGGGATAGAACCCAGGACTCCCAATCACTGGTTCAGTGCCCTAGCCACTGGCTCCTGCTGCCTCCTGTCATCACGTTGTAGTAAATACCATGTTTTTATCAGCTTGTCTTCTAGCTTTGAGCTGATTCAAGAGTCTGAGTATAAATCCCGGATGCCTCCTCCACAAGTTTGAGAGCTATAAGTACTCTGGCTCTTGCAGTTACTGCACTGAAAATACATTTTACTTCCTGGTGAGAGGGAATTTGATAGACTTTCCCCCCTCTCTTTAGTCAGTAGGCACTGGCAGAGATGTGGTGTTGAAGAACATCATGTAAATCTACAGAAAATCTATTGGACTTGCTGCTACCACTAGATGCCGCTTTGGGCGGTAGTTCTGAATAATAGGGAGGGAGAGAAAGATGGGGCTTAGCATAAAGGCTGGAATATACTGGTTACTATTGCAGAGATTTCTCAGAGCAAAACATCCTTTCAGCCTGGGTTACTCCCCACCTGTGCAATGCACAGGAAATTAAAATCAGTGACACTAAAATGAAGTAGCAGCAACATTCCGAAGGAAGATATTTCGGTGGCATTTTATTTTAGTGGGTGTAGGATGGAATTAATGATGTCTGCTTTGTAGGCAGTATTTTACATAACCAAAATCAACATGTCGTAGGGGGAGAGAGAGCTGGATTCAGGCAACAGAAAACCTATTAGAGCTGGTTGGGAATATTTTATCCAAACTTTTTTTCAGGGGAAAATATGAGGGGAGAATACAAATGTTCAGTTTTTTATCATGTTTTTCAACCAGCTCTAAAATATACTAAGCTGTCGGGAGTCCACAGTTTGCTCAAGAGAAACAGTTGTGTACTAATCTGTCAGGAGACTCCCAGGAACTAAGGACCATCCCAAACCTAAGAGCAGGGGGTTGGACTAGATGACCTCCTGAGGTCCCTTCCAACCCTGAGATTCTATGATTCTATGAAACCTCACCATCTTCCCATTGAAGTGCTAGGCACACATGTCCAACCTGCTTTCTTTAATGTAAACAGAGAGTCGCACAGACCTCTTCAAAAAAAAAAAAAAAACAACAACCAACCCCTGACAACCCCACCAAAACACAATTGCATGCTGCATACACAGTTCTCCTCCCTGGGTAGAGGATGAGAAAGAGAACAAAGCACTACGTGGCAGATGTTCGTCTCATTGCTTAATGATAGTGCTGAGATACTGTGGCCATAAGGACATGGTAAGAACCTGAACAGAATGGAATAGACCGTGATCTTAGCCAGTTTGAATTGCCAAGCCTGTCAGCAAGTTGAAGACTAACTAGTGGGCTCTGAACTTTTTCCAAGGTACAGCTTTGGGTTTGTCTGTGAATGGACAAAAAGAAAGAGGGGGAAAGTCTATAGAGGGAAAAACAGTTGGGAAATAGAAATTTCCTTTCCCCAGTTAGAAAAGGGGGCAGGGAGAGAACTAGATGCCAAAAACTGAATCACTATAGTTGTGTACAAACAACCCATTCCTGCTTTTGAAAGGCTTAACAATGTAAGTAATGTGTGAAATTCAGAGAAAAGATTGGAAGTGGCATTTCAGATCTAGATACATTTCTGCTCATGGCCACAGACCTGGCAATGGCTGGGGGTGGGTGGGGGGGAGTTTCTTTTGTCTATAAAGGGTTCTTGGAGGCAGAATTCTAGATTTGTCAGTCCCAGGTCATTACTTTACCACTTTGCTGCAGCAGGAAAGAAGTCGTTCCCTGTGTAAAGCCCATTCAAATAAATAGAAGGTGCTTAGTACATCTAGCCACACCAGTGCAAACACACGTGTTTTGGGTATACCTGAGGAGTCATTTAGCAGTTAAGTGACTCGGCTTCAGAGTTTACACCCAGCTGAGATGAATGAAGGAAATTCACATCTCTGCTTATTTGATTAGCTCATTCTGTCTGGTTGCAGACTCAATAAGAGAGCAGCAGCAATTGATTTACCCTCTGGAGGGGAGGCTAGTAAAAAGCCTGGAAATTTCACTCCTTAAAATGGGACTCCTAGAATACGTTCTAGGAAGAACGTGGTCCATCTGTGCTCTGGATCTAGATTATCTCTGTCAAAATCCTGAAAAATAGAAGTTTGGATTGACTTCAACATCTCTCCCTTTTGTTAGGCAAAAGATGTCCCTGTAGCAGACATCCAAGAAAGCTACACCACAGCACTAAATAAATTAGAGGCTGAGAATCAGCAACTACAGAAGGATCTGGCAGAGACTAAAGCTAAGTTAGAGTTCTCCACTCAGATCTGCCGGGACAAGTGTGAGAGCATCATGCAGCAAATGCAAAGCAAAGTGACTGAGATCAAGGATACAGAAAGCAGGTAAGAGCATGACATGGGGACAGAGGTTTTATTATTATTATTATTATTATTATTTATTACAAAGAAAAGTAGAAGGCAAACGAATAGGTGCCTGATGACACATTCTGTACAGAATATCTACCCCAAAACTCTTACAGAAGGCCATTCTGGAATTTGCCGTTGTGCTTTAAATGGAGCAATAGCTGTTAGTCCCTGTTATCTTCGTTCTGCAGTGCTGGCTGGCCTCTTAGGCTACGTCTACATAGCATTTTGGATTTGACAGTGGGGCTCCCAGCCTGGGCTGACAGAGTTTGGTTAGTGGGGCTTGCACTAGCAGTCTAAAAGTAGCTGTTCAGACAGCGCTTTGACTGTGCACCTCGGGCTCTGAAGTCTAGGGAGGGGGGCTGGACTTCAGAGCCCAAGCTGGATCTACAAAGTACAGTCTACACAGCTACTTTTAGACCACTAGTGTGAGGCCTGCTAACCTAAGGGTATGGCTACACTTGAGAGTTGCAGCGCTAGGAGTTACAGCGCTGGTTGTCCAGCTGTGCAGGGACAGCGCTGGTGTGTGGCCACACTCACAGCTACCAGCGCTGCAGTGTGGCCACATTTGCAGCATTTGCAGCACTGTTGGGAGTGACGCATTATGGGCAGCTATCCCAGCGTTCAAGTGGCAGCAACGTGCTTTTCAAAAGAGGGGGGTGGGGTGGAGTGTAGTGTGACAGGGAGCCGGGGGGAGAGAGAGAGAGAGAGTGGATTTTTGGAGCCAACACTGTGTATCGGCTCCCTGACTTGCAAAATCAGAAACTTTTTCCGACCCCTTACTCTTTAACTGCAAAAGCCTGCAGACCAGATAAGCAGCTGCCGACTCCCTTTCTCGCTGCTGGTCAAGCAAAAAGCAAACACTCAACCCCTGTGAATCACGCAGGGAGGGGGATATCTCATTTGATTGTTCACAGATTGATCACAGCAAACAGGAGCTGTGTTTGTTTTTTTAGATAAGCAGCTCCCGAAGCCCGAAGCCCCGTTCACAACAAAACAAAGAGAGGCTGCATAACAAAACAAAGGGAATAATTTAGTTAAAAGCATTCTGGGATATCTCCTAATACCCTGGAGGCCAATAACAGCGTTGGTGTGTGGCCACACTTTACGACCAGCGCTGCAGAACCAGCGCTGCAATGCTTATTCCCCAAGCAGACCCAGGTGTACGGCCAGCGCTGCAGCCAGGGAGTTGCAGCGCTGGCTGTGCCCTGCAGGTGTGGACAGTTACTAATTGCAGCGCTGGAAAGCCTCCACCAGCGCTGCAACTCTCAAGTGTAGCCATACCCTAAGTCTGTCAAGTCGGGCTGGACAACTCACTGCTGCAGGCTGTGTAGACATGCCCTTACTGGTGCTCTTCTTCGTTGCTGCTATGCTTAGCTGCTTTTGTGTAGCAAAATTGGCAAAATGAGCACATATGTGAAGCATGCATGCATTCTCCTCAGTTAATTTGTACTGGTTGTTGTAGAAGAATTAGCTGTGGCACAGGAAGCTGTGGTTGTAATAGGATGTTCCACAGACTGTAATACTTAAAATGACCAGAACAATAGAATAAATGGTGTTGTGAATTCACTGGAGACTGGATGTACTTCTGGGGTCTTGTGAAAACAAGTGATAGCAGCCAGTTTGAATTGCCAAGCCTATCAGGAAAGTGAAGACTAACCTCTCTGAACTTTTCCAAGAATAGGCCCTTGCATAAGATTTGTAAAACAGAGCCAAACTGTCCTGACTTTAGATTTGTGCTTTCTGTCCTGCTCTCCAGAAGAACCCAGGAGCTGCAGCACAAACACGAGGAAGAAAGAAGGAAACTGCAGGCCAGGCTTGAAAAGACCATTCAGCACTACAAAGGGGAGATCCAGACTCTGAAAGCCCAGCATGTGTCACCTGGGATGGGCGCTGTGTCTGGTGCAGCAGGTGGACTGAGCCCCCACATCAGCAGGAGCAGCTCTAAGGAATCCCTGTCCTCTGACTCACTGCTGGGAGCAGACCCTTTGCCCCCTGCGCTGGATGGAAAACAAGATTTCACTGATGATGCATCCAGGGAGTCAGTCTCCAGTCAACAGAGAGAAGTTGTGCCCTTGGTAAGTAGTAATATAGGAGCTGTTGGTCACTGTTCAGAGAGAAGGGATATAGTCAGGATTCTCCATTCTCTTATATGACAAATATAAGCAGGTTTCAGAGCCCACCTTTTAAACACCACCATACTGTGTGTGTACGTATAGGTACATTGTAACCCAGAGCCAGGAAAGCAAATAGTACAGAGATGCTGAATACTCTAAGAACTAGGATGACGGTTTGGAATAAGATTATTTCCCAGAACACTTTGGGGCAAGACTTTCTGCTGAAATACAAATTCTAAACTCCAAGTTGGTTCAGCTTGTAGTGAACTGCTCCTTGATACCAACTGACGTAAGCAACCCGCTTCAGTTATTAAATATTCTGTATCAGTATCTGGTGAAACTTGGCTCAGGCATTTAATATTTTGTAGGGGAGGGAAAACTGCTATGCTGAAAATATAGTGGATGGGGAGGATGAAATTAAATTTCTGAGGTAGGAAATTAGTTCACATATATTTTTCCTAGTACTGATTGGAGGACACTTGGAGTTTTTTGGTTCTCCCCACACCATACACTGTACTTTGTCACTATTTTATGGCTCTTCAAGGGCTGCCACTGGTAGATCACTCCCCTACAGCATTAGCAGAGAAAGGGAGCTTGCCAGCAGGCAGCATTTGTCACCAAAAAAAAGAGGTGATTGGAGAAGTGGTAGTAAACTGGATGAGACTAGCCGCTGCATATCTGTGAAAGGCCAGGATTTTCCGTCTTGGGTGAAATCCAAGAGGCTCTCTCTGGATGTGGAAATCACCAATTGCCTTCTCTTGCCAAGAAATTGAAGGCAGGCTTTCCCTGATGGACAGCAGCTCCTTCCTGATCTCATATTTTATCTCCCCTCCCCCCACATTCCCTTCTCTGAAAGTCTTCTCTCATTTTTAATGTAGTTTAAAACTTAGCTTCCAAAGCTCGCCCCATGAAAGGGGGACATGTCTGGGGGAGGCAAATGAGTGGCAGAACCAGCTTCTGTTTTTATTTGAAAGAATACATGGCAATTTATCAATAAGAACTGGCTGAAGAGGAGTGTGATGGGAGCTCAGTGCATTCCTCCCAGCTGCATGGGACTCATGCCTCAGAAACCTGTAATGTTCAAGGAGGCAGTACAAAAAAGAAAGCAGGGACTTCATAGTCTGCTCAGAAACTCATTCCCGCAGTGGGGAGAGACAGGCGGCAGCAGGTGCGTGAGTAACATACACAGGAAAAGGTGGCTAAACTCAGGTAATAAAACCATTGTAATGATTTAAACTTGCATTAGACAGTGGTTTTATACAACCTCTTTCATAGTTTTGAGTTACCCTAAAGCTGTGTAGAAAGTTCAACACTGAGTATGAAATCCTCGCCCCATTGAAGTCAACAGGAATTTTACCACCAACTTCCCCAGGGCCAAGATTCCCCCTAGAAGTGTGGTGGTTGGGTAGGTAACTGTGGAAGTCATTTTCCATGCAATAGTAGCTCCCACTCAGCCCTGGACGTGTGAAGTCCTTGTTATGGAGAGCAGTTACATGTGCCACGGTAGTGTTATGGGATTTTTCTCTGCTGTTGGAGACTGGCTGAAGCTACCTGGAGAGTCAGTATCTCTCCCTGTGTGCCCTACAACTAGCAACTAGGACTGAATTGTTGTATCCGTGAGTTGTCTAAGCATGAGACCCCGGTGCCTGACTTGGCCCAGAGGAGGGAATGTCAACACAATTCATGTAGTGCTGTACTTTTTGAAAGTATGACTGGAATCCTGTTTTTGCTGACCTTCAGGCTGGCACTCTTTTACTGTGACCGACAGGCTGGAAGCATGCCCAATCTCTGCATTGTTGATTTTATATTACTTCTGGCTTTTTGTGGCATCCTGAGGGCCTTGTCCCTTGCTCATTCAAAATCTAGCCCCTTGCTGAGCGGCAAGGGACTTAGGAGCAGATGTCCCGGCTATGGTTCTTCCAGTGAGGCTTCTGCTCCTAAGTCATTTGTTAACTTAGCCACTTGGAACCTCACTTTTAGAACGTCACTGTTTCCAGCTGACCTTTTAAGGTTCCTAATCTGCCACCTCAATAAGTTCCATAATGACATAACTTAGATTCTAGGTTCCCTGAACATGTTGAAACTGCTTGTGATTCAGTACAGTTTCACTTGAATTAAATGCACAGTTTTCCCCCCCGCAGTCGAATGCCAGAATATTGCATCTGTTGAAGCCTCCTGCTGCAGTTTATTTGTGTGTCCATGAGCCCCGTTAACATCTCTGTTTTCCTTTAGTGCCCCCTGCCTACAGCTCCAATTGGCTCAATAGCAGCAAGGTTTTTGGAGGAGGAGGAAGTGAGATCTCAGCATATCCTGGAACGCTTAGATGCTCACATTGAGGAACTGAAAAGGGAGAGCGAAAGGACAGTGAAACAGTTCACACGCCAGAAGTAACAGCTCTTCAAGGTCTCTGGATTTGAAGACTGGTTTAACTAAACCACATCAAACTGAGGGGGAAGGTACTCATGAGCCTAATATAACTCAGAGCTTGCAGGAGAGATGTCCCCTCATTCCCCAAGCTGAATTAGCAGTGTGGAAAACAAGGAAATCATGCTCGTCTCTGGAGCAAAACACTTTGCCTGGCGGGAGTGATTGTGCTGGTGAAAGTACATCTCCATCTGAAACACTGGCCCAGGAGGCTAGAGGTCTCTGTTCCAGGAGAGTGTGTGTGTGTTCACTGCCATGGAGATTGTGATGTCTTCCCGGAGTAAATTCCAGTATAAACTATTTATTGAAAATTATTTTTTATCTGTAAAAAGGATAAATAAAAGCAAAAGCGGAAAAATCCTTTCTCCCTGTTCTCATTTCTACTCCTCTTCCCCCCACCCCCACCCCCCAAGGCACAAAGTAAATTGTTTTCAGCCAGTGAGTTTTCATTTGTATCCCATCTCCAGGGAATTAATCTGACCATCTGCTTCCCAGAGTTGTTACGCTCTTTAAAAACAAACAAGGTATACAGCAAGCCTAAGTGGGGGAGGAAACACTTTCCAAATGAAGCTGTCCTCTCCTAGTGTACTGTTGGTAAATATTTCCTGGAGCTTCATGCAACTCCTACACCCGGCTGCTTGCGTGCTGTGCTGTTCATTTCCATCCGCTTCCATCTTGCTTTTATATTGCTTTCACAGATACTGAGGCAGCAAAATACTCAAGCAGAAAACAAAGAAAGGTGGCAGAATTCTCACTATGGTGATGGATATAAAAGAGGCGCAGTTGGAACAGAAGGTGAAGTGAAGTGTAAGGGATAAACACACGTGAATGAGAGCCACTATATTTATACAACAGCTGTATTACAGAGCACTGAGCCGCTGGTGGGAATTGTAAGAGTGGCTTTAGGAGTCAGGTCAGTGTGCCAGATAGCTTCTGGGAAGTTGTTTCATTCTGACAGGAGGAGTACATCTTAAGGCACTTGTCCTTAACTGTTTTCAGAGTGTGTTCTGTCACATCTAAGGGAACAGATTGGAGACCAAGCCTCATGCTTTTTTTGTTGATAATGAATTCCTAATCCACCCTCACCAGCTCTTTTGCTTTATGTACTAGCCTCATTTATAAAGTGGATCGGATTGGCTAACCCAGTCACGTGGCAAGGTGGTGAGCTAATGCTGCCACATAGCTCCAGTAAGAGTCCTCACAATGAATAGACCACTGAGCCAAAGTTATTGTAATAATTTGTCAGCTGACAAATCAGAAAGGGTTTTATGCCCCTGTTCTATATTAGGTGAGAGATTCAAAGATCCCTAGGGGAGTTAGGTTCCCAGTTGCCATTGAAAGTCAATGGGAGTTGCACACCTAACTCCGTAGGTCCCAGCCATTGTCTTTCCTCCTGCTCCTTTGTTGTGCTTCCTTTTCTTGCTGCTCAGACTCCACCCTCCCATTCCATCTCCCTCATGCTCATCTGCCCCTCCTTGGCAAGGCTGTGGGTTCCCTGAGCGTGGTCCAGGTGGGCATTGATCTGCACTACTCAGCACCCTGCTGCATTAGCTTGACTCATAAATGCAGCTTGATTTTAAATGTACACTGTGCAGTATTGGCGTCTCCATCCCCACATTTGCCACTCCCTGTTTCTCTCTGTCCTTATTAGTTTTCCACAACTTTTCATCAGTTTCACACACTGAGAAGACCTGAAATCACAGACCGCATGAAGATTTGCCATAAGCAATAATCAGCTCCATCGATCCAGACCATCCAGTGAAGGTGGTAAGTAATGCCTGTCAAAACAAAGGCGTTATATTCTGTTGTTGGAAGCTTTTGCCTCATTCCCTCCCCTCTCAAAATTATGAGTCACTGTATGTTTGAAAGCTCTCCTACGTTGCCTGGGGAATTTAAAAATGTGGAAGATTTGTGGATCTCACCAGCTGTCCTTGATAAATGTAAATGATGGTTCTAGAGCCATTCCAGAGACTGTTGTGTCATACAATGGGACCTAGTGCCCTTTTGCAATGTGATATTTATTATGGACACTCCTTTTCCCATATAACATATAGGGCCTGAAATCACACTGTGGTGGCAGGATTTTCCAGCATGCATAGTGATGGTCTGACTCTCCTCTGGCTCTGACTTCAGTTGGAACAGAGGCAGGTCAATGAAAACAACTCAGCAAGGCCCTGTACATAGGCTAACCACTTGGGCCAAAGGGGCAACAATAGCAAAGGATCTCAAGGCTTCCATGAGCTGAATAATATACACATTAGGGTGGTGGAATCTTGGCCATTATCTAGTCAGTGGCAAAACTTCGATTGACTCCAATAGGGGCCAGGAGTTTGCTCTGTGATTAGCAAAATCTGGTAAATCCTGAAGTAGATGATGGTTGCAGATGAGCAACACTAAAGGTTCTCATTTGTATAGAGCCTGTGCATAGATGACTAGAGAGGAAAGAAACTTAACAGACAGACCGTGCCATAAAAGGAGCGATTACCCCAGTTGCATCAGGCTGGGTTACACAGCCACACTCTGAGATATGAAGCCAATATGCCATTCGCTTGCATTTTATTATAGTGCATGAAAATACTATTCCATCACCATCCCATGCACCTAAATACGCTATTACATTTGGACCATTATTGAAGAAATTAGCTATAATTGATAGATGGAGGAGCTGAGAGGCAGTTATCAAAGTTCTTCACTTGTATGTGTGTAGAATAATTTTCCAATATCAAAAAGGATGAGACCTCTGACATTAGCAAATCACAGCTGACAATGTAAATTCTTAGCTCAGAGTAATTACTTCTCTGCATGGCACAGGGTTACAGAAACTCTCCCAGTCCCCTTTCAGACTGAAGGATAATAGTCCATTTGAATTGGTGGGGAGAGTTGACATCAATAATGTGCGCTATAAAACTGTAAAGTGTACCTGTCGTTTTGTGAGGAGGAGGAGGAATAGGGTTGTTTATCCTGGAGGCAGATGGCAAAGTGAGTCCAGGCTTTATGGTACTTTTATCTGGGGCTGCAGGGTTTCCGTGCATTCATTTATGAATGTTGAACATCCCTCGGAATAATTACTTGGTCCTAGCAGTTTTATAATTAAGCTGGAAATTTTTTTTTGTCTTTGAACTCATCCTTTTAATAACACCAAACGTTTGCCTTCTGTTTCATTTAAAAAAATATGTGGAAACCAACTTGTAGTGAGTTGTGCCTTGATTTCTAGTCGTACCACATGTAAGGGAAAGGCTGCCATCTTGGCAAGACTTTTAATGCTGGTCTCAGCAGATATGTGACAGGGCATCAGATGTACAGTAGATTGTTCCTTATCCATATGTGATATTGCATCTAGGTCATGTGTCTAGTTAATCCAAGGGGTGAGGGTGTACAGAGAGAGAGAAAGACTAAAACAAATTGGCTGCTTGTATTGAGGGTAATAACAGTATCCTATAGCCCCGGGGGAGAAAATGAGTCCTGGAGACTGTTGTGATAGGTGATGGGAAATCTGTACAAAGAAACTATTTTTACTGCTGTTGCTCTCTGAGCATCTGTTACATGAGTAGTTTGGGATTCTCCTGCCCCAATTCCAGCCAGGGCCGGCTTCAGACCCCAGCGTGCCAAGCGCGCGCTTGGGGCGGCATTTTGCCGGGAGGGTGGCAGGCAGCTCCGGTGGACCTCCCGCAGGCATGCCTGCGGAGGGTCCGCTGGTCCTGCAGCTCCGGTGGAACTGCTGCAGGCACGTCTGCGGGAGGTCCACAGGAGCCGCAGGACCAGCGGACCCTCCGCAGGCATGTCTGCAAGCGGTCCCCCGGAGCCGCGGGACCGGCGACCGCCAGCGCGTGCATGGGGCGGCGGAATTCCTAGAGCCGCCCCTGATTCCAGCTTCCTTCTTCCCACCACTTTACCTGCTGGGTGAAGGTCTAGGGACTTTCTTGTGACAAGCAGAGTTTTGGTAAGAGGAGCCAGAGCCGTGTCTCCGTCTAGCCCAGAGGTCAGCAACCTTTCAGAAGTGCTGTGCCAAGTCTTCATTTATTCACTCTAAGGTTTTCGCGTGCCGGTAATACATTTTAATGTTTTCAGAAGGTCTCTTTCTAGAAGTCTATAATATATAACTAAACTATTGTTGTATGTAAAGTAAATAAGGTTTTTAAAATGTTTTAAGAAGCTTCATTTAAAATTAAATTAAAATGCAGAGCCCCCCAGACCAGTGGCCAGGACCCGGGCAGTGTGAATGCCATGGAAAATCAGCTCGCTTGCCGCCTTCAGCACGCATGCCATAGGTTGCCTGCCCCTGGTTTAGCCATTTGCAGGGGCTTTACTATGGTCAGACTTTGGGAGCAAGCATAGGCTTCTGGGAGCAGCCTGTATCTATGGGCAGGTCTACACTACGGGGGAAAATCGATATAAGATACGCAACTTCAGCTACGTGAATAACGTAGCTGAAGTCGAAGTATCTTATATCGAATTACCTACCGTCCTCACGGCGTGGGATCGATGTCCGAGGCTCTCCATGTCGACTCCGCTACCGCCGTTCGGGTTGGTGGAGTTACGGAGTCGACAGGAGCGCTTTCGGGGATCGATATATCGCGTCTAGATGAGACGTGATATATCGATCCCCGAGAAATCGATTGCTACCCGCCGATACGGTGGGTAGTGAAGACGTACCTTATGTGTTGGCCTGGTCTGTAGAGGCATGGGGCTGGCTGCTGGACCCTGAGCAGGAATACTTGCTGGGAATGAGGGCAGGCTGTAGGACTGCTCCTTGGAATCACATTCAAGGTAGGCTACTGGCAGTCCCAGCTCTGGCCACATTGGATTCTGATGCCACAGTGATTCGATGGAACTCGTGTAAGTGAACATGCCAAACTAGTCATTTCAGATACTGCAATTCCCAGTGGCTAAAGGCCAGCCAGAGAGGTAACAGTTCACCAAATGGGCTGTGTATGCCTGGGTGGAGCTGAAACACTGTAAGAACCCACTTGTATGAAATCAAAGATCTCTGTCAAACCTCGTGGCCTTCTCCAGCTGAAAGCTGTGGTCCAAGGGAAAAGGCATTCCTCTGCCAGAGGCCAAAATAAAGCAGGACATGCTTCAACCAAGGCCCACAATAATGTTGTCATAGCAATCTTGGCTTAGTCTTCACAGAGCTTGTCAGAAAGGGTTTCCCTTTCTTCTGTCTGCATCCCTACTGTGTTATGTATTCTGCTCTCCAGGGAATCAGCTCCCTGCTGCTGGGATTAGCATTTCTGGGGGAGCAGCTGCCAGTCTACCCAGCCCCATCATAGTCCAGAGACAGTGGGCTGCCTGAGGGGGGCTTTACCTTGCTTTTAGATGCTGCATGGAGTCCCTTCAGCACAGCACAGTGCACACAGTCCCCCAAGCACTGCTTTCCCTGGCATTCTGGAGAATGAATTGCCAGACAGTATTTTTGCCAACAGAAGGAGCTCAGATTGTTCCGTGAGTGCAATAACTAGAATGAGAAATTATAACTTTTTTGTTTTGGGGAAAAAAAATCAAGTTAAAACAAAATGCTACCGCTTGGAACATACTGAAAAATATGCACATTGACATTTTCATGAAAATGAAGTGTATTTTGTGGTGGGTTTTTTTTTTTAATTTTTCATCAACTATTAAAAGTGAGACCACTCAGACTACTTCTCTTGCCTTCTGCATGGAAGTTTCTCTATGAACAGGACATCTATCAAAATTATAGTTTCCTATGGGATATTAGCAATAATGTGTTTCTGTAGGGACCCAAAGTTCCACTGACTATGCCTATCAGGGCAATACCCCAGATATCCCATCACACTCAGCAGTTCTATCTTGAACAGACAGGTTGGGTTCTTTTTAAATGTTGGTTTGAGAACTAACATTATTCCCAGTTTAACTGTGACCTTACATATGGCAGACAGCTCCTTTTGTGGTTGAGATAAAAGAATCGTAGTGTGCTAGATGGAATTGAGTTACCCCCTTACAGCAAAAGTGTTTACAACTCAAACATCCAAGTAATAAGGTAAAAATTAATGGTTTTTTTTATTGAATTGAATTGTGTAAAAACAGTCATTTTGCAGTATCATTTAAATTTGTAAGACAATGAAGTGCACAAGAAAGCCTTCACTTAGTATATATTCTTTCAGTAGAACATCGCTTCACTGGGATGTATTTTGTTGTTATGCTAGAGATACAGAGTCATATTGCAAAACTATAAGGTGCTTTCTTTTCCCTACCCCATGATTAATCAAATTCTTCTTGGAGTAGCCCTGATAAACCTTTTTGGTGATGCACGATAATTCAGAAACCAATAGCTACCACTGAAATGTTAATGAACCGTGGACATAAAAAGTCAATTGCTTTCCTCAAACCATTTCTCTGGAAGGTATCTCCTAACAGTGTCTATAATTAATTTGAATTCCCTACACAGCTGCTCACTTTATAACAATTACTGATTTTTGCTCATTTTCATCTTGCACTGGCTCTTTCAAAGATACCTGAATGTTGTTCTATATTTGTAGATTTGATGGAGGGAGCTAATGGGAACAATAAAATGATGTGGGTTTTAGACATGTTGAAATGTTGTTAGTTTGTGCAAGATGACGAAAAGAATGAGAGGGGGTTTACTGGGTCTCTACTTTGTATTTCAGGATGTATGAATACTGGAGATTGGCATTCTCTTGCACCATGACACACACCTCTGTGCAGCCAGAAGTATTACATGTTCCTTCCCAGTAACCATCTTTACTCAGGGTCAGAGGAGAAGTGTCTTTACCCTTAACAAATGCCTTTGCTATACTATGCAGCTTGAGCTTAAACTGAACATTGCGATTGGCTGGCAGCAGCCCAGCAAGTGGCTCCAGTAGTTCATAGCTTTCTGCCCAGTTTCTATAATTCTCTGGAAAAACTGGCCACTTCACTTCGGTGTTTGGGCAGGAGATGAGGTAGTTGAAGATGTAATTGTAATTGCCTGGGTCTGACTTCTTCTTGGCAAAGAGTCCAAGAACAAACTTTCCTGCATGGGGGAGATGGATCTTAAACTCAATTTGGTTTCCTCGATGGATTTCCATGATGTGTCTTCTTCTCATATCCTCAGTCAAGCTAGTGTTATCTGAATGCAGTGAGGGTAGGATACTTATATCTTTACCCAGCGTGAAAGTGATGGAACACCGCCCGTCGTTGGTGTGAATAATGGGGTCAGGGTGTGATGGCCTCAGGAATCCTTTCCGCTCCGTGAACCAGCTGGGTCCAACAGGCTGACGTAGGTCCTTTGGGAAACACATGTTCTTGTCCACAGAGCTGCACTCTATTGTGTATTCTAACACCTTATTGTAGTGATTCTCTGAGCCTTTGGAGGGCTTGGCAAAGATCTGTAACTTGTGATTTCCAGTCTTCTGGGGATAGATCTCCAGCTTCATCCCATTCTTTTTTAATGTCATTAAACCAGGTTCCTCATTTCCCTGCAGCTCAAACATAAATAATAGTGGAGCACGGCTCTCGATAGAAATAGTTGCTTTTCCGTTTACTGTGAAATACAAAGAAAAGAAACCTTTCAGGAGTTTCCTCCAGTTTGTTCATATAAAACCCCTGCAGAGAATGACCTGGAGGACTGAGTGACCCAAAGGCTCACCAGTCAGTGAAATGAAAGGGTTGCAGTTGGCTGGTTCTAACTTGTCAACCACCAGCCAAATCAGTGTCCCTCCCAAGGAACAAGATGGGGGTGATTGCTTTGGAACACTTGTTTATCTTATTTTATATTGAATGAGATGGAGCTGGTCAGTGCTCTTGGATCCTGCAGAAGATGGAGGCCTGTGTGAGCTCTTGTGTTACATCTCAAGCTGCCCACACTCCTAGGGACACAGGAATTGCCAGGCTGGATCAGACCCCAAATCTAGCCCAATATACAACAGAGGCCAGCACCAGCTGCTACAGAGGAAGGTCTGAGAGCTCTACTGTAGGAAGAGAGAGGATAATCTGCTCCCTGTGTTGGGTCTCATCCTGATCTCCAGTAGCTCAAGATTGGCTTAAGGCCTGAAGCATGAGGATTAATATTCATTATTGGCAACTCTGGATATTTTTATCATTCATATAACAATCCAATCCCTTTTTGAATCTTGTTAAGTGCTTGGCCTCTTGGTTGAAGCCCCTTAACAGCTTGAGCCAGTTCTGTTTTTGCAACCTTACAATAAGACCAAGATTTAAATTTAAAAAAAAAAAGGGGGGGGGGGGAGGAGGTGCTAAAATTAGGCTCCTAAATTCATAGCTAGCACCTGAATAAATGACTTATGCCAAAGGGAGCTGCTGGTGCCCAGTCCTGAAAATCAGGGTTCTTATTTAGACACCTATGGTAAATAAGGACTTAGAAGTTGAACTGCAGACACCCAGTTAAAAACTCTTGCCCTTGTTTTCTAGGTGGAGTTCAATGTTTACAGCTGTGTGATGGGGTATGTACCCAACAGAAGTAACAAAAGAGTTAACTGGAGCCAGAGCAATTAGTGTGTTGGTAACACCTGGAGGGTGAGCCAGGTACAAGTGAAGATGAAGCTGGCTGTGGGAGAGCTGGTGATGAGCATAAAGGGAGGAAGCCCAGCTGAGAAGGAAGGTGCAGGGAGAGAGAGAGAGAGAGAGGGGAAGAACTTCGTAGTCCATTTCTGGCGGCTGGAAATTGGAGGAAAGGCCTAGAAAGAGGCAGATGTACAGTGAGCCAGGTGAGGGAAAGGGACTGAAGGAGGGCCAAGGTAGGAAGAAGTCCAGGGAGGCAGCAAGGAATCTGAGGGACCAGACCTGTTGAGCTTTTGGAGCTGGGCCTCCAGAGAGAAAGCCCTAGAAGGTGTTTCTCCACACAAAAGTGGGAGGACACCATGCAGCGCCCAGGAAGGGGTGAAGAGTCTGAGGAGGAATGAGCTTAGGTAGGGACAAAGAGTTATGTTCAGTTGAGTTTATTGGACTCTGTGTGCTGTGGAAGGGTTGGGACTCTGTGACCTGACTGGAGGGTCGTCATAAGAAGAGGCAAAGGCAAAGAGGCTGAGGGGATGCTGGAGGAGGAGGGCCTGCTACACCACCCCAAGCCATGAGGGAGCATGCCAATGGTTAGTCCACTCCATGAAAAGCTGCTAATACAGGGGCTAGTTTAAGTAGCCCAATCTAATATGCAATAACACTTCTGATTTCACACCTTTGGGACTGAAACCACAAGCAGATGATATTTACTTGGGATTTCTGTAGGCCTCCAGGCCTCGTGCAACCCTGGTTTACCCCAAATAGACAAAAATTGTGTCAGTGAGGGAAGAGAGCCTCTCATGCTACCTATTTATCAGCAGTGAGTGGGAAATGTAACTCATCCAGATCTGTACAAGACACGAGTGCTCTGTAGTGTCTCCCGTTGGGTGACGTTACCTGTTTGGATGATGGGCGTTTCTGGATGTGCAGCCAGCATTCCCAGGTTGTAAAACTGAATGTTGTATAACATATTGCTCTCAAACTCTTTCAGTGTCAGAGCTGGCTTCAGGAGCTGCCAGTTGCTGTTGTCTGGGAAATGATTATTAATAAATAGGGCCGGGTGCGTAAGAAAATAAAACTCCTCATATCTGAAACAAGAGGGAAGAGGTTAGCAAAAAATGGAAAGTATTTAATTAGTTGCAGAATCTTTCAACCATACATTTCAAAAATTAAATGTAACAATATTCTAGAAGTGAAAGCAGTGTGTGGAATGTTGACAATATGCCCAACTGCTATTATCTCTTTTAATAGGGTGCTGCCATGTGAATGGTAGGGGAGAGGACAAGGGCCCATTCCTATATTGCCTGTGTAATCCTAAACTCCCAACCAAGTCCCATTTTCAGTCCACAAGGCAGTCTTTCTTTATTCAAACACTTATGCGCATGCTTATCTTTAAACACGAGTGGCCCCATTGACTTTAGGGGAAAAGTTTTCATGCTTAAAGTTAAGCATGTGCATGAGCATTTGCAGGATTGGAGCCTTAATTTGTAGATGCTCTTATGCAAATTTTGTAACATACTCCAAGGCCTCTCTCTTATATATGGAAATGTGGCCTCATATGGTCCTCTGGGATATCGGCTACAGGATTCAGACGCAGACTAAAACCATTCAATCAAAATACAAGGTCTGAGAATGATGTCCCTTTTAATTGCATTTGGGGTGAACCTTACACCAGTTTTAAAACTAATGACAAAATGCTCTTAGAAGTATGTGGTCTGATTTCTCCCCACCCCCCAGCAGCACCTATAAATGTTCGGTAGAAAAGAAATAGTCCTCTTTTTAAAAAAAAAAAAAGCCCCCAGTTTTTAATTTGCTTCTTCTTTCTGCCTCTGGGCAATTGTACTGGAATTTCCTGTTTTTAATTAAAAAAAAAATGGAGGATTTAGAAATTTTAGCCAGTTGAGTGGTTTAATATACAGGGTACACCTTAAAGCTTTCCCATTAGGCTTATAATACAGAAAGACCTCGTTTTATAGTGTTTGCTTTGAAAATTCAATCAAGTCTATGAAATAACTAAGAAATAACCACATGTATATACTTCAGTTGTAATCCAAAATGAAAGCAGAGTTTTGAACATTTTTGAAAGCCCAAATATTTTAATGCAAGTATCTGGGGAATCTATAAGCAGGTGTCTGGATTGGCTGGTTGCTCATGTTACCCCATCTTTTTAAAAGGTGGTCAAAAGGTCTGCTTCATGTAACGACAACAGAGAGCAAGATTCTCTTCAGTTCCAAGTATAATCCTGTGGTGAGTTGTTGACTTCTGAAGTTTTATTTATTCAAAGGCCCAGTTGTAGGTGCTCTTGAAAATTTTACCCCTGGAACCTCAGTCCCGTTGTCAAAAGTGACTTAGGCCCAGATCCTCAAGTGTCTAAATACCTTTAACTCCCATTGATTTCAGCTCCTAAATATCTTTGAGGATTTGGCCCTTAGAAGTGAGATCCCATGACTGTCATTGAGACTTAGGCTCCTAAATCACTAAGGTGCCTTTGAAAATGTTACCTCAGTGCCTTTGTCATAAATTAAAAGTAGAGATTATAAAAAGACTGAACTACCAGCAGCTGCTTCTCCCCCGTCCCCAAACCAGAAAATTTTATTAAAGCTGAGACCAAACATTGCCCCCTTGCCACACACAGTGGCTCTCTTCATGCCCCAGGTTGTTCTAGGTCTGGGTGTTAAAATAACAAATGGTACCATACTGAAAGGTGAACTTGCTGCACGAATCATTGACTGAGCCACTTCCCCAGGTGCTGTCCAGCAGATGCCACCTTCCATCAAGGTAAACTGCATTCCAGGCATGGTTACTATCCCCTGTAAAGGACTGTCCACGTCTGTAACTGTACCCTTTAGAGTATCCTGATAACTCCATGCACTGTACACCTGCAGCACTGAGGGAAGGAGGGTATTACAAAGCAATATCTTATTCATAGGGAGCTTTTCATTTTTATACAGTTGAAATCATGGAGCTGCACAGGGGTGACCATGAAAATTAGTGTTTCCATCAGCATTAGATCCCAGAATCCTGTAGTCACCTAGTTCTTTCCTCTGATTGCTAGACCATATGCCTTCATTGCTCACAAACGAAATACTGATTTCATGTGCAGTGTCTATTTTCTTTGGGCTTGTCTGAACTGCAGTTATAATTCTACCAGCCCAGGTTGGACAGCGTTCCATCAGCTATCTCCCTATAGGAGATACATTCTGTTTCTTCCAGTCATGAAACATGCATTCTGGTTGAGCCCTGCATGGCTAGTGGACTCAAGCAGAGATTGTCTTTACTGGGCTGTGATGGATAATGCCTCCCCACAGGAGGCTGGGTACCAGCATTGATCCAACTGTGCTAAAGTCTGTTGACACCTTCCTGATATAGAGTAAGATCGATCTCTGACCACGCCTTTTCCTGAGGGCTTGGGCAGTGTGTTCTATTTTAGGAGAGGGTATCTTTTTTTCCATTCCTTGTATGATTCCTCACTCCAGTTTAGTGTTACAACCATTACGACAACAGAGCACGCTTGATTTCCTCCATCTTGTTACTCATTAGAGTAACCCAATATTAGAGATAGCCATCAATTTTCAGGATGGTGGCTATCAGTCTCTGAAATAAGTGATCCCAGATTTTTAATGCTGCAGTAAGATGCCCTAGATTTTCCTAAACTGAGGGAAATTAGTTTAAAAAAAAACAGTTTGAGTTTTTCTCTGAGAATGCGTTAAGGGGGTAGTGGGGAAGATCAGTCTGGATTATCTTTATACAGAATGAAAGTGAACCCATCCACTGGACTAGACATTGTTATATAAATAAAATTAAAATAGATTTTGCATGAATCAGTGTCTGTGCACTGGGAGAACAAATGGGATCTAAACACATTGGAATCCTGTGGACTGTTTGTCCAGATTTGCTTCATTTAAGCAGAAGATTGTCCTCTGAATAGGTTGGAACTGAAATTTTTCTGGTTCGTTGAAAAATCTTGTATTAAATGGAGCAGATACTTAACACAAGAAATGATGTGTACTTTAGAAACCAGATTATCTGTGGAATGAAATTTAACTTCATGAGATGCAAAGGGATTCATATGGCAGAAATAAGGAGAGCTACAAATTGATGGATGGATATTTGGATAGTAGCAGGTGATATAAAGAAATTTAAGGTAGACAACTGATGCACTGGCTGTGAGTTCACAGCGTGATGCTGCTCCACAACAAAGCAAGGTATTCTTTGATCTATAAAGGAATCTCATGTAAAGTTAGAGTGGTAATAAGGCAGTTTTATACATAGGTCTATTAAAACCTTAATCTGGATTATTATGTATTATTTGTGTTGTGTTTGTGCATAGGAGCCCCACTTGTGGACCCCAGGATGATATCAACTTCAGTAGGCTTTGCATCAGGCCCTATGAGGAAGATATTGTTTTAGGGAAGGATCAGAGACTGCAGTGGTACTAAAACTGGACTATGATGAATTGAGAGCCAGTGAAGGAGATCAAATTAGGTAGTCTGAGGAGAAAGGAGAGGTGAGGTGGGACATACTACCACTGTATAAACACATTCAAGGGCAGAGACTTCTTTATATTATCTGGGAACTAGGGCAATCAGAATTAGAGGCCTTCAAAGAAAAAACTAAAAGAAAATTCAGGGTACACATAAGTAAGGATTTCTTTAACCCATGCTTAAGCCGGGCATAGGATAGACCATAACATAGAGGTAATGAGGGATGGCCTGTCACTGGAAATATTGATCAACAGGCTGGTCAAGACTGGAGGGAGAATTGCATTGGGAAACCTTATTGATGGTGCAGAAGGCCAAAAAAGGTGACCTACAATGTCTTTGCCAGTCCTTGATCACTTGTGAACCAAATTCTGCTCTGTTTCACGGCAGTAAATCTGAAGTAGCTCTGTTGATGTGAATGGAGATAGCTTGGCTTTACACTGGTGTAACTGAGATCAGGAGCTGGCCCATTGACTTGAAGGAAAATTGTAGGTAGGCATTGCCAAGTAATCTAGATGACCTGGGTATCTAATTCCCATAAACCCTCTGATAATCCCCACATTAAACATGTCTAAACAGAATGCCTAGGGTCATATTCTGCCCAAAATTACCACCCCTGCAATCCCATTTAGGATGAAATTAGTAAAACTATCCCAGTGGTGAGAGAAACCAGAATGTGTTTGCAATTCCCAAGGGAAGTGGTACATGCACTACTGCTAGAGTCATTTAACAATGGACTGGGCAAAATGCTGGCTGAACATAAAATATAGGAACGACCCTGTACTGGCAGGAAGATGGACTAAACAGGTTTCTTACAGTTGTTATTTAGATGTTATATAAATAAATTGTTCAGGATTAGGGAGAAGTGTGAGAAACTCAAGAAATACCCAACAAAGCCAGAAGACGGGACCACATGATGGTAGATGATGACATTAAGTGCAATGTAATCTGGATTGGAAGACATGATTAAGCTGATTGCATGTGGTGATGCCATCATTGTAAACACTTTAGTGAAAACATTTTCTCAGTGCACAGAGATAATTAAAAGCAATAAAAGATGCTGGCCTGTGTTTAAAAAAAAAAAAAAAAAGATAAAGACCATGCAGACTAATATGGAGAATGTTACACTGCCTTTATATATCTGAATGGCACATCCTTCCCTTCAATTCTGGGCTCAATTTTGGTGAACTCATTTAAAAAAGAGGGAGGACGGGGGTGGAAGGGTGGGCAGGAGGGGGAGAAATGTTCCAGAGAAGGGCAACAGAAATGGTACATGGCATATAGGGGGGAGGGGATTCCATATTAGAGAGTAAAAGGATAGGACTATTGAATATGGAAAAGGTAGAAAGCAAAAGGAGAAGGCCAGTTGAGTGCCTGCGTGTACTCATTCCCATAATGCCTGTATAAGGGCAGTCTATGCTCAGGTCTACACTGGAGACTCTAGTCAGTTCTGCTGAAAATTTATTGCATTGAAACCTGGGAAATGCAAATGCTTGTGTGCATTCATACTAGCCATGTTGAGTCAGGTCCCATGTCCATGCTAAGGTTGTCCTAAGCTGATTTATCTCACCATCACAAACAATGGGTTCACTGTGGTCCCGGCAAACAAGCCACCTGCATTTTGCTGACTGCCACCTGAGAAGCCAATTTTGGACAATTAAATATTGCTGAAATATTTGTAAAAATTCATGTTTTCATTCATTTCCAAAAATGTTTGATTTTTAAATATTGGCTTTGGATGCTGACCTCCCAGTACCAACCTCCTAAAAAATGCCCTGGTCTTCATTAATGCCCTACCTTCCCCTGCCACGGGGCTCTCATCTGATCAACCATAGGAGGTTTGCCAGCTGAAGAGGTATCCACCCATCATTTGTGCTTTGGACCCTTGTCCACACTGGCACTGAAGCGACTGAAGCTCAGTCAGGGACGTGAATGGCAATTGTGTGGTGCTCATGACTTTTGGCGAATCAGTTCATTCATTACAGTTGCCTCAATATGGATTTAAGAGCCTAATTTTAGGCCCTCATTTTTTAAAAATGTGGCCCTTGAAGCATCTGAAATCAGGAGTTCTGCTCTTTCCCTACTGCCTTCATAGTTAAAGACTATCTAAATTGTGTACAAGGATGGTAAGAAAAGGCAATGAGGTCCTCTTGCTAGAAGGGAGTGCTTTTGTCTGGCAACAGAAACAGAAGAAATGTGTTATGGGTTGAGTTAATCCTTGTTGTGGGTTGGGTATGACCTCCTGTCTTACGTTCAGGATAAATGTAAAGAAACCATTATGATCAGGTGGCTGAAACAATAGCAGTAGCACCCAAAACACAGACACATGCAAAAGCTGAATAGAAGCTGAATCATGTGGCCCAACAGGTTTCAAATATAGGGGTTAGGGCTTTGATTGGTGGAGCTGTTTTTACTCCTGGGGGAATTCTGCACCAAAAAAAAAAAATTCTGCATATTTTATTTGTCAAAATAACAATATAATCACACCAGTTTCAATTTTTTTGGGGCATTTCAAAATACCTATCAGCAAGTATGTCTGTAACAATACAGACAAAGATTCAGGAAATGTTTTTTTTTGACAAACAGATTCCTTACTAGGCATATTAATACAGAACTCAGAGTAATAATTCATTTAAACTACTCTACAGAGCTGTATTTCCCATGCCCCTCAGAAGCAGTGCAAAGGTTTGGGGAAGTCCGGGGTAACAGAGGAGCTGAGGGAGAGGGAAGTAAATTGCTGGGAAGGAGCCTGGGTGTGAACTTGGAGGTTTGTTGGGTATGGGTGGGAAAAGTATGGAACAGGTTTTTTTCAGGGGCGGGGAGGCATTGTTAGGGATGCAGACCCTGGCCGACCCCTAGCCTCTCCCATTCAGTCAGGCACATCTGCCCCGTCCCCATGTGTTTCTGCACCCCCATGTGTCCTTGCACCCCCTTTCCACATGTGTCCCTCCACCCTCACCCAGACACCCACTCCCCTCATCCCCATGTGGCTTTGACCCCTTCCCCTGTCCCTATGTGTCCCTGTACCCCTTCCTCCTGTCCCCATGTGTCTAAGCCCCACCCAGCCACTCCCTTGTCCCTATGTAGCTCTGCACCCCTTCCCCCATCACCATGTGGCCCTGCACCTCCCCTCTCATTCATCACCTGCCCCAGTCTGTCCACCCCCACTAGCCCTTATGAGCCCTTGTCTGACCTCCCTCCCCCAGCAACCCCATGTTGTCTGTCTCCTCATAGCCCCTGTCTCCTGACCTAGCTGACAGGGGCTGCAAAGAAGGTAGGCTCTTTCTCTTCCCTGGCTGGCCGGGAGAGGCTGCTTTGTTCTATCGCCACAGTGCCCTCTGGTGGGCAAAAGGCAGAACTGCAGCAACATTTCAGCAGAAGCTTTTTTCTGTGCAAAAAATTAAAAATGTGTGGCTCATTAATTATGCGCATGAGCAGTAGTGCAGAATTCCCCCAAGAATATGTTTTGTTCTGCGTGTGAGGGCACAAGCTGAAGCATGGTGGGACAAGCTGAAGCAGTGAGAGAAAGCCAAGCAGACATGCATAGAAGGCTGGTAATGTGACCTTGAAAAACTGAAAAACCTAAGAGAAAAAGCTTATAGGCTTGGAACAGCCAGCAAAGAACCTGGTTTTGTTTTATTTTGTTTTCTTTCCCCCATCTGTGTTCCAGGAAATGGGACTTTGCATATTCTTTGTAAATAAACAAAATTGCACCCAAAAATATCTGATTATTACCAATTTCTCCTTCTAACTAGAACTATCTATAAAACACCAAATTTTTGGCTAGATACTTGAGTGAAAGGAGGTAACCATTGTCTGACAGGAGGAGTGTGTACTGGGCTAATACCTGGTTAGTATTCGATAAAGACAAATCAGACTGAATGCCTGGGGGTTTCGTAAAATCATAGAATGAGGAATCAGTGTGGAAATGTTTCAGTAGTGAGTAGATGAGTGGAGCTTGTGAATAATACAAATACCCCTAGGAATATTAATTTTTAATAAAAGGGTTGTTTGTTTCTCAGTATATTTTTCTAATTACATTTGGACTAGCTAGTGATAACTTATATAAAATGCAATTATAAAATCATAGTTGATTATTAATTCATAATTTTAATATTTTATTTAAAAAAAGCAGAATAGATACCTGGAACACTGAGTTGTTGGCTAGAGGCATTCTCCACATTAGCATCTTGCAGAATAGTTTTAAAACATCAGTTTCCCTCACAGTAAACTTAAGTTATTAGTGAGGAATATGCTTCCAGTGGTTCTTGGGTGGGAAGAGAAGTCAGTGATTACTGACATGTGCCAATTAAAATTTGATTTTCCCAGGCCTACCTAAAATGGGAGTCAGTGTGCCAAGAAGTTGATGGAAGGGCTCCATTTGGAAAGGGATCCTGTGGAAACCCAGGTTTCAACTAAGTTCAAAATTAATTTCTTATCACCATCATTAGTTCATAAAACTAAACTATTACAAACATTTGGGGCATCAGCCGTGATTCCCAGGGTTTGCCCTACACAAGAGCTGTATCCTTTCTCTACTGGGGATGGAGAAATGCACTGGAGAAGCAATTTGTGCTACATTCATACCAAAGTATCAGAGGGATAGCTGTGTTAGTCTGGATCTGTAAAAAGCAACAGAGTCCTGTGGCATCTTATAGACTAACAGATGCATTGGAGCATGCGTCTGACGAAGTGGGTATTCACCCATGAAAGCTTATACTCCAATACATCTGTTAATCTATAAGGTGCCACAGGACTCTTTGTTGATTCATATTAAAGGAATTTATAGTTTCTGCAATGAAACAAGCCTCCCTTTACATGAGCTGGATATATAATTGGTTGTCAGGTCCTACTCTAAATCCTTTAAGGGCCAAACCCTGCTCACTCATTGAAGTCAACAGGGCTACTGGCTTGTGGAAGGTGAACAGATGTGGTCTTGAAATTACAACACATCTGCAAAATAGGAATAATGATACTGACCTCCTTTGTAAAGTGCTTTGAGATCTACTGATGAAAAGCATTATATGAGAACTGGTTACACCTCTACCCCGATATAATGCTGTCCTCGGGAGCCAAAACATCTTACCATGTTATAGGTGAAACCGCGTTATATCAAACTTGCTTTGATCTGCCAGAGTGCACAGCCCCGCCCTCCCAGAGCACTGCTTTACCGTGTTATATCTGAATTCATGTTCTATCGGGTCACGTTATATTGGGGTAGAGGTGTATTATTATTATGGCTTAGATGTGAGGGTTTTTGCAGAGAATATTGGAAAAGCTTACACCTGGGCTTCAATGACTACCTCTTGCATGCGAGTCGCTTGCAGATAATGTTCTTCAGTATTTCAGCCTTGCCATTCTTTTAACCTTCAGATACAGAGCTACTCAAAGAAAAAAAAAACCACAGCCTCTTCTAACTAAATTATCTCCATGTATTCATCTGCCATTATGTTAATGCAATGCGAAACTCAGCAGATGGCACAAAGTAAATTATGCGGGGAGGGGGGGAGGGAAAGCAAAATTGACCTTTTGAGGACTTGCTGTTATTCTACAGCATAGTTTGAAAGAGAAAGTTTCAAGTCCTGTTTAAAGTCATTTTAGGTGATATAAAGGGAGACAGAGTAGGCACAGAGATGACAATATTAATGCTCCTCGGTGTTGAATGTTTGTGATCTTATTTACCTGCACATTTGTTGAAAGAGCCCAGCGTATCCCGCACAAACACTCTTCCCAGTGTGAAGGACATCCTTTGGCTCACAAGACCGCTGGCCTTTGTTATGAAAGCCCACAACATCGTATTCTGGAGAAATGAAAACAAAGTAAAGTTCCTCCAAAAGCCTGGAGCCAAAGGGATTGACGAGTAATAGAAAATGTTTGGATTATTTTCATCTCCAAGAAGCACAAACAAAGAGAAATGATCTGTAGTAGGAGCTATACAAAGACGTTTCCTCTGTAAATGTCTGTTTTGGGTTCTCTCTGCATGCATCTCCTAAGGAACTAAGTTGCAAACCTAGGCTCTGATTCTGCAGTCAGATCCAAATGGGCAGACACTTATTTCTGTGCAGAGCCAATGTGTTTCCTTAAGGATCTCCATACAGCTCCAGTTGCAGTATAATGGCAGTAAAGGGTAAAATATAAAGTCCTCAGTATCAGAGAAAAATCCTTGAAAGTATATAATCAATTAAAAACATGGAACAGTTTGTTGTGAGTGTATCACACATCAATGTGGGTAGAGCTGGGTAATTGTCAACCTTTCCATGGCACCAAAATTGTTCATGAATTTGGATCAAAGTTGGCAAACATTTGCCCTCCCAAAATAGATTTTTTTAAAAAGTCAAAATAATTCATTTGAATAATTTTGAAACAAATCTGTTGAACGATGTTTTGTTTAGAAATTTATATATATAATGTGAAAAACATTCAAACTAAATGAAACACTGAAACCAATTAGTTCTGGATCGAAAAACATCTGAAAATGAACTAATCCCTCCCCCCAACATTTTTTTATCCGTTTGTTTCATTGTGGGTGTTTTTCCCTTTTGTGTTTTTGTTTTTGTTTTCAGCCTGAAAAATGTTAATTTTGGGGTTTTTTTGGTTGAGCCACCAAACTAAAATCAATGATTTGCTCAGAACTAAACATGGGCAGGGAATTTATAGTTTGAGCTGCAGGAAATAATATTTTCAAAATAAATACAAAAAGAGAAACAAAGGAGGGTTTATAGGCAGAGCTAGAGCAAGTGGCCTAGGAAAGTTAATTTTAATACCTAGTAACCTTGACTATGGCCATAAGTCTTTATAAAATATGAACATATTTTTCTGACAAAGGGCTAAGGAGTGCCATCAGCACGCTTGTAACATTCCTCCTTCCTTGAATGCTGTTCAGGAGAAGAGAGCCTGCGAATGCTGCATAGACTGATGAAATGCTGCAACTTGACTTTCATCTGAAAGATTCCATTAGTATAAGTGCCTTTAAGTCTGCTCCTGAGGGCATGAGAGAAGGAAAGCTCTAGAGCAGTGATTTCCAAAGGCTCCTTAGTGATCTGTGGAGCACTGGCTCTTGGGATACAGAGAGAGAGCTGGTCACATGGTGCTGGCTCCTTGTTTCCAGCTGCTAAAGTGCATGAGACAACACAGCTAAAAATACATGCAGTGCTTTTTCCTAGAGGGATGATACACAATCATGGACAGGAATGGAGATGGCCCATGCAGTGATGGATGGGAGGCAAGGTGTTCAGGAGACGCTCTCTTTTTTAAAATGTGGGCCAAACCATGACACAGTTTGTAACAGCTGCTCTACAGGATCCCCTTTAGAAGACTGAAATGTGCCAATCCAAAGGTCATCTACTAGCCAGAACTTGACACTGATTTAAATTCCTGGTTCCAAATTGGAGCAAAGAATCCTGTGGCACCTTATAGACTAACAGACGTATTGGAGCATGAGCTTTCGTGGGTGAATACCCACTTCATCGGATGCACTGTGTGCACAGGGGAAGTCAGAGAGTCTGCCCTCTTGCATGCCCATCACCAGGGAGGGTGGAAAGGGAACTGGGACAAGGAGCTGTGAAACAGGGTGGTGGGAATAGCACATAACAGTGCATCAGAGATATCCTAAGAATATGAATGGGAATAAATGGATTCCCAGGTACTATAAATCAAGCAAATTGTTCTGATGGGATCTTCAGTTATAAGAGCATTTGTTAGTTTTGTCCTAGAATGAACCTCAGAACAGAGAGACTGATTAAAAACCTTATAATCCATCTCTTCCCAGCCTCCTCCTTGTTATACAGAAGAATCTTAATCTTTTGCTAAATTATAGTATTTGTTTAACATGTGATATGTTCTCCTACACTTTTAGGGGATGGACTCTGTGATCAAATACAACTATTACATCTCCACACTGTATGATTCTAATTGGCATAGCTATGTACAAACATAAACCTGTCAATTACATAGGTGCCTGAATTATTAGAGGTTCACTGGAATGCATGGTGGTATCATGACTCAGTTTCTCTGTTTCATGAAATGCTTAAAAATAAGCAATGTACAAATAACAGGCATGTCATCTAAGAATGAATATAAGAGGGGTGTATGAACCCCACACTGATTCACTGGGGTCTCTAGGAGCCTGAGCCTAGTTAGGCAATGGGATGACAGCTGGAGGGAGTTAAGCATAATTGCTGATCAAATGCACCTGAGGAGGAGCACAGGGCAGTGGGGAGAAGGCCAGGGATGAGACCCGGGAGAGGTAGCTGGAAGTTTTATCTTCTGGACTAAAGGCAGCAAGAAATCTGGGAGGCCTTGAGCCAGAACCAGAGGGTTCTGAGCCAGGAGGAAGCCTGGGGCCAGAGCTAGGTTGTCCTGAACCAGGAGCAGGGGCAGCTCTAGACATTTTGCCACCCCAAGCATGGCGTCATGCCGCAGGGGGCGCTCTGCCGCTCGCCGGTCCCGCGGGACCAGCGGACCCTCCGCAGGCATGCTGCCGAAGGCACCCTGCCTACCGCCCTCCCGGCGATGGCAGAGCACCCCCCGCGGCATGCCACCCCAAGCCAGGGCCGCCCAGAGGGGGGGTAAAGGGGGCAATTTGCCCTGGGCTCCGCAGGGGCCCCTAAGAGAACAGCTGAGGCTCCCGCCTCCGCCCCTCTCCTGGAGCCTTAGCGCATCAAGCAGCGTCCTCAGACAGCACCGCAGCGTGTCTCCGGCGGGGCCCCTGAGCCCCGCCCCGCTCAGAGCCGCGTGGTGAGGGGGCGGGGCTGCGAGCTCCAGGCTGAGCTCAGCTCCCTCCGCTCGGCGTGAGCTCACAGTCCCACCCCCTCACCACGCGGCTCGGAGCGGGACGGAGCTCAGGCCCCGGCTGAGACACGCTGCAGCTGTTCAGTGACGCGCTGAGGCTCCGGGTGAGGAGGGAGCTGGGGGTAAGAAGCTGAGGTTGGCTAAGGAGCAGGGAGTCCTGGGGACAGTCAGGGCACAGGGAGGGGGCAGAGGTTGGGGGGGCGGTCAGGGGACAGGGAATGGGGGGGTTGGATTGTGGGCATTCCGGTGAGGGGGTCTGTCAGGACTCGGGAGTGGCTAGGGGTTGGGGCAGACAGGGAGCAGAGGTGGGGTCCCAGGGTGGTGGTTGGTGGGGTGGGGTCTCTGGGGATGGTGAGGGGACAAGGAGCAGAATGGGTCAGGGATTCTGAGGGGGGTGGGCAGTCGGGCGGGCAGGAAGTGGGGGGGGGTCAGATAGGGGGCAAGGCCAGGCTGTTTTGGAGGCACAGCCTTCCCTACCCTAAAGCTCATTCAGCAGTTTGAGGCTTGCAGAAGAGCCAAGCTGTTAGCTTTTCCATTAGGGCTACCATCCCTTTCACTTCTCAAATGCCAAATTATAGTCTACATGTAATTTCAGTGCCATAGGGAGATTCATGTCAGGGGAGGGTAGCTTCATTTAGCCACTGGGGGAGGGATCACATGAGAAGAGCAATATCCTTCCCAACCCTACCAAGGGAGGCCCCCCCTCCCCTGCATTCCCTGAGGCTTCAGAGGGGTTAATTCAGTGGTTCTCAAACTTTTGTCCTGGTGACCCTTTCACATAGAAAACCTCTGATGCGACCCCCGCTTTATAAATTGAAAACTCTTTTTTATATATTTAACACTATTATAAATGCTGGAGGCAAAGCGGGGTTTGAGGTGGAGGCTGACAGCTCACGACCCCCAGTAATAACCTCGTGACCCCCTGAGGGGTCCTGACCTCCAGTTTGAGAACCCCTGGATTAATTTAATTTTAGCACCCTGTGTCCATTCACATGCATGTGCTATTTTGAGCATTTCAGTTTTGACAACATAGGCTCATCCCAGATTCTGGAACAAGCTCAAAAGCTCAGTTCATGGAGTATGTACATAAGTTATACTAAAGACAAACCCACAGTAACCGTCTCCAGTTTGTGAGGGACCCCATGGAGCCAGTCTCTAGGAAACAGATAAATGCATGGAGGTTAAGGCCATTAATGGCTATTAGCCAGGATGGGTAAGGAATGGTGTCCCTAGCCTCTGTTTGTCAGAGGGTGGAGATGGATGGCAGGAGCGAGATCTCTTGATCATTACCTGATAGGTTCACTCCCTCTGGGGCACTTGGCATTGGCCATTGTCGGTAGACAGGATACTGGGCAGGATGGCCTTTGGTTTGACCCAGTATGGCTGTTATGTTTTATCCTAAATGAACCCAAAGTTATGGAGACAGATATGAGTCAAGGAAGCCAGCAGAGTATCAGAAACCTGGAAAAATCTCTGCCTGGATAGGCTCAGGTGTTTGATTACAAGCTGAGGTGGTTCAAAAGTTTTGGATTTTTTTTTAAGCAGAATTTTTTTATTGTTTCTTTAAACAATCAAACACAGCAAGCAGCAAATATTTGGCCACACACTTCTGAAACCTCAAACCATATTCAGGTTTTGGCAGACTAATTTCAGCTTTTCAATTAAAAAAACCACAACAAATTTTGAAGGAAAGCAGACATTGTCCGTGATTTTTTTCTGCTTTTTTAAAAACCCCTATTTTTCGATCCAGAAAAAGTTTTGATGGAAAACATTTGTCCAACCCTTTTAATGAGCTTTAGTGCTTTTTAGCACTAGCTGATGCTGAGAATCAGTGATACCTTGTAAAGAAGTTTTCTCAAAACTGGGTTTGTGCTGAAATGCGGAAGGTTTATTTTTCCCAGGGGCGCCTGTGGAGGGGAGCAAGTGGGGCAATTTGCCGTGGGCCCTGCAAGGGCCCCCAGGAGAATATAGTATTGCAATTTTTTTATAGAAGGGGCCCCCAAAATTTCTTTGCCCCAGGCCCCCTGAATTCTCTGGGCGGCCCTGCCCCAAGCATGCACTTGGTGTGCTGGGGCCTGGAGCCGCCCCTGACCAGGAGGAAGCCAGAGGCAGTTGAAGCCCCAGAGGCAGTAATGATAAAACATAAAGCCACTTGGATTGAAGTTTGAGAGGCTGCAGAGAGAGATGAAAAGGAACCGTGTAGTGCCTCTCTACATAATAGATGCCAGAGGAGCTGGCCCTCTAAAACTTCACAAACCAAACGGGCCTCCCTGACTCTATTTGAAATGTCTTGATTTGTAAGCCAATCTCATGTCTTTCTGGGATTTGACTCATAATTTTTTGAACAAGTGGGGTTGGCAGCTACACTATTTTTATGGTGCCAGTTGACTGCACAAATCTACAATGTATATTTTAAAATGTAATTTAGGTGGAGTTGAGGAAAACGTTTTTCCTTGTTTTAAGGCAGGTTCAGTACAGTAGAACCTCAGAGTTACGAACACCTTGGGAATGAAGATTGTTCGTAACTCTGAACAAAATGTTATGGTTGTTTTCCAAAAGTTTACAACTGAACATTGATTTATTTCCCGTTCCCTTTATTTTTTTTTTAGTAGCTTATGTTTAATACAATACTGTATTTGCTTTTGTGTGTGTATATATCCTGCTACCTGACTGTGTACTTCCAGTTCAAAATGAGGTGTGTGGTTGACTGGTCAGCTTGTAACTCTGGTGTTTGTAACTCTGAGGTTCCACTGTATTGTGCAGTTTTTTGTACCAGTAGTAACTCTACTTTGCACCACCTAGGACTGGGAAACTCCTGCTCTGGTGGTGTTTACTTCTTGGCATGGGTGGCTGCAGTGCATTTGTTGCCAGAAACACACCTTTACTGGAAATTCTGTGTTCCAATATGAATAGGCTTCATGCTGAGGTTTCTAGTTCCATGTTTTTGATAGAAGAATACATTGGGTCTATAAATCTGGGTGAGAGAGAGGGAGTTAAACATGCCCTTCTCTTGGGCCCTGATCCTGCACGGGAGTAATCTTGCAGACAGCTAGTGCCACTGACTTCAATGAAGTTGTGCAGGTAAGGATTGCTCATGTGCTTTGCAGGGTCAGAGATGAGTTGCAGACACAGGACTTAGCTTGCTGACAAATTAAACGCTTAAAGAATCACATGCATGTTACAGAAAGTAGCTCTCTTCTGCATGTCTATCCACTCGTAAAATGCTTGTGCATATGAAAAAACAGAGGAGTCCACAGTTTGTAAATGGCTGTCATCTGCCTTATTTGTTCAAGGCCAGAGTCTGCCCAGCCCATACCCGGTGATGCAGTGTGTAACGAGGCTCCATCCCCACACAAACCCACTTGTGTGGTCCATGTAAAGGTCAGGCAGAACTGCAGCCCCTAGTAGGGTGGGGTGGGGTGGGGAGGGGCAGGCACAATGTGAGATCATGGCTTTTCTCTCTCCCTTCTCCCTCTGCCCCTCAAAATAAATACGTGCGAGCTAGCTATCATGGTCTTACTGATGTTACAACCTAGCATTTTTGATGCTGCAGTCACTGGCATGGTGGTAACTTGTGCTGTGGCATCTCTGAATAACTCAGGTGGGAAACTCAGGCTTGTCACATAGGAGGAAATCATTGACACATCACCCTAGTGGAAACTGGCAGGGATGGGAGAGGAAGTACAGAAATATATATAGCACGATAACCTCTCAGTAGAGTTCTGGATACTGACAGCAGACTTAATCCAGAATGAATTGTGGGCTCCCCTTCTCTTCCCCCTCATGTGCCCCCTACAAAACTACTCACAACATGCAATCACAGTATAATGAGAGTGACAGCAGCAGCATTGTCTGCCAAATCTGTGGGAGTCCAGGATCTCGGCCTACCTATGTGATGGCATATCCACATCCAAATGGCTCTGACCTTCTCCAAATCAGTTCGGGCTTCTCGGAGCAGGGCTTTCACCAGTTCCTCTATGCTGTTCTTGACACTCACCTGTTTTTGTATGGGATAAGATTAGAGGGTTCAAGTGAGAAAATACTAGGAGGTAGGATGTCCCCCTTTTCTACCTTCCTGTTGAAGTCATAGGGGCCCCTCTATGACATTCTGTTTGTTTTTGCATGTCTGGCAGCGCCTCTGATCATTTCTTTACAGCTCTTGCTGGGCAGTACCAGCACCTATTCTGTAGCAACTGCCCTTTGAGTTTGCTCATTCCCCAACTTCCCGGAAGCTCTCTTGGTGAGAGACCCCAATGCTCATTAGACTAGTTCCTTGCAAAGGCAATGCAGATTAGGATTATTGTGGGCCAGACATGTTTAACCTTCATGGCAAAGCTCAATTTTTCATCACAGAGTAGCCACCCTTACCAACCAGTCAAAGGACATTATTGATGCATCTATGCTTAACACTGCCTTCACAAAGCATATTTTGCTTTTAGATCCATACACACAAAATCTTCATCAATGTCACTGTTTGTTGTAAGAGCCAATAGTCATATATCACCACTGGTATTCTCCATCATTCCCTGCACACATTCTAATTTCTGTTGTCTCTTAACAAAGCAGCTATGAGCTTCATAGAATCATAGAATATCAGGGTTGGAAGGGACCTCAGGAGGTCATCTAGTCCAATCCCCTGCACAAAGCAGGACCAATTCCCAACTAAATCATCCCAGCCAGGGTTTTGTCAAGCCTGACCTTAAAAATCTCTAAGGAAGGAGATTCCACCACCTCCCTAGGTAACCTATTCCAGTGCTTTACCACCCTCCTAGTAAATACATTTTTGCTAATATACAACCTAAACCTCTCCCACTGCAACTTGAGACCATTACGCCTTCTTCTGTCATCTGCTACCACTGAGAACAGTCTAGATCCATCCTCTTTGGAACCCCCTATCAGGTAGTTGAAAGCAGCTATCAAATCCCGCCTCATTCTTCTCTTCTGCAGACTAAATAAGCCCAGTTCCCTCAGCCTTGCCTCATAAGTCATGTGCTGCAGCCCCCTAATCATATTTGTTGCTCTCTGCTGGACTCTTTACAATTTTTCCACATCCTTCTTGTAGTGTGTAGCCCAAAAGTGGACACAGTACTCCAGATGAGGCCTCACCAATGTCGAATTGAGGGGAATGATCACATTCCTCGATCTGCTGGGAAAGCTCCTGCTTATACAGCCCAAAATGCTGCTGATGACTCATCACTTAAGATGAGTCATCAGTGGAAATTCAAAGCTATAAGTCCACGTTGAGAGTGATTTGATATTTTTGGTCGTACTTTTTCCTGAGTAGGCTATTACAATGTTGAAATGGCCAGGGAAAGGTATTTTCAGTGTAGTTTTTGGGCAGAAGTTCTGAAAGCCTAGGTCAGACTGAAGGACAACATCAACTCATTCCCCTATGGAGCACCTTGGTCTCCCAGGGAGCGAGCTTCTGAATGGCTGAAGACAGTGTGGTCTTGTAGGAAGACTGAGTTAGATGAGACATACCTTTGATGCATAGGCATCCAGTTTCTCAAACTGCTGCAGGTCGAATGTCATGGATTTCAGACTGGATTTGTCCCATGGATATGCTGGAAACAAACATGGAACAATCACTCCAGAAAGGAGAGGCTTTGTAACTGCTCTTGCTCTGATGTTTGGCCAATCAGAAGAGTCTCCCACCCGCTGACTGAACTTGATGTGTGTGCATAGGATGACACTTGAATGGGACCCTCCTGGTTTGTAGGTATCTGCTTTATCAGTTCCTCCCATCCAAGCCAGTCAGATCTGCACTGTGCATGTCTAAGCTGGGAGTTCCTCCTTTTCATATTTTGCACAACATAAACTGGACAGAAAAATCTGACAGTAAAAATAGGGTCTGATGTCCAATAGGTGCCCAAACTGATAACACTAGAATATCAGGCCTAGAGGGGTCAAATAGTATTCATCAAGAGCTGACTTCTGATATCCATAGTCCTCAAGTAGTCTTAGTAAAATATATGGCACTATTTGCCTGATAAAGGCTCCGATCCTGCAAAGCACAGGAGTAACTTTACTCATGGAAGTAGTGCCAGTGAAATCAATGAGGTTACTGCTGTGAGTAAATTCACTGATACATATAAGCCTTTGCAGGATTGGGATTTAAGATTCTACTCAGCAGGGGAAAGGGAATAAGAAATTAGCCCTAAATTTATGAATACTGTAATATATTCAAATGAATTATTCTATCTTCCCCCTTATTTCACCAAATATATACAGCTGATTGAATGTTCCACACATCACTTATTCAATGGATAGCACCCCACAATTCATTTGAATAGTGAACAAAAATCTTTTTTTTTTTTTTTCTGCAACCACCACTAAGCAGGCCATTCTAGCAAGTCAAAGCTACAAGAATCCTGCCCTCTGCGATTCTGGGATTAAGAGATTCTTCCAGATATTGCTTTGTGGCTGTTAAATTGCAGGGAGGCAAGAGGGAAGGGAGAATAAAAAAGATAATTAGAGTTTAAATTTTTGTGTGAATTCTGAGTGCCAATAAATAGCAAGGAAACTGCTTAAAGTGTAAGGGTTGGTAACCTCAGCAACCCAGCTGTGGTGGCATGAAGAAAGACTAGGTTATGTTACCAAATGGGTGTAGAACTGCTACTCTATATGTACTGCTTTGCCACTGGAAGTGAGGGTCATCTGTCAAGAGCAAGGACTGAACTGGTGACTTCAGGATCACAGAAGCATGAGCCTTTACTGCCTGGGCTGAAATACACAGCTCTTACAGCCTGCCTGTATTAGTCTGATCAATCTTTATCTGTGGCCTAGGCACCGCTAGAGGGGGATGGAGCACCACATTGAGCAGACATGAGTGGTTACATAGAGAGCACTTGTTAGCTCCCATCTGCCAGAGCTCCATCAATGGGAGGCAGGAATGACTGGTCCCCAGGCCATCCCAGTCAGGCAGGGGCTACCAGGACAGGCTGCCTTCTGTGAGGTGATGTGTGAGTACAACCCCTCCTGCATTAGGAGATAGCTTCATCTGCTGCTAAAGTGCTCGGTGCAGGTTCTAGCATCGACACTCCTAACGTTGGGACAGCAGCTATCTCAGACATTAGCTTGTTTGCTGCAACCTTTGACTCCTGCAAGTGGAGGCCATAAGCCCACCCTTCAGGATGGATGGCCGCAAGTAGAACACATGAGACCTCTTAATGGACTAGTGTCTAGTCCTTTGGGGAACTGGGGCAGGGGGGGTTCCTCTTTGGTTCTGGTTTAAAGCTAAGAAGTAAACTGGTTTCCTCATCCTTAGTGGAAAGTGTGCTCCCAAGCTGGATCTGGTTAATGGAAGCGTCTCTATTCTCAGAAGCCCCCAACCTCCACTGGCCAATTACATGAGCAGAAATCTCTTAGCCTGGATTCCTCAATATTCCCCCAGACTTAGTTCAACAGCCTTCATTGTAATGGGAGAGCCAGCCAGTTAATTCAATCACAAGCAATGGCATCTTCTGTTACCTACTGGGCCAAATTTGCCTAAAACAGTGTGGGAGTGCACAGCATCTGTTTCTCTAACAGGCTTGTTTGTTTATCTAGCTTTTCACTGAAAAGGGACTATTACAGTGACCTAAAGAGAGAGAAAGCAGATTTACACATTTGAAAGGTTCTTATTCTATTCAGCTCTGAAAATTACTTCTTGCCTTTTGGGAGCTGAATGGGTTTTTAAAATTGGTTATCAGTTTTCGTCTTTGTCAGGTTATAGCTGCAAAGGCTCCCCACAGACACCGAATCCACAATAACTCATGCAGTCCGACATTATTACCTTGGCAGTTAGAAATGTGTAGCAGGCCCATTTGCAAAGCAGACTTCTCAGTTATGTTGCACATGCAGTCTGTCTAAAACGCACATGACATTCACCGAGCCATCCTGACTTCAAATCCCAGACAATACAGCGTGCAAAGCAAAGTACAGTTAGAGAGACACAAAGGAAATCATTCATTTGCTGTCACTGTACTTCGATAGAGTTGTTTTTAGTCAGTTCCACATCATTTTTGTGATCAGCGTGAGTCCTATTTCCAAAACCGAATGTGTGTCCCATTGGGGGTGCTCACTGCAGTGTAGAAAATATGCTGTGCTAATCACAGAAAGCTACAATACAGCAGATAGTTACCATGCAAGTCTTTTCCATTAGGCAGGGGCACTCTGCTCTTCCCAGTCTCTTGAAAACCTAGAAGGTTGCCAAAATTGAGGTGAGATAAACAGTAGAGAAGTAGAAAAGGGTAGAGAAAGTTAGTGTGTCTCTGTGGAATACATGGAGAGTTAAAAGACAGGCTTTTACTTCCTTGTCTTTAGCCCTATGGTTCATATCACGTTGCACACAGCCCATGAGGGAGAGATGGAAGCAGCACAAGACAGAGATAAGTAGAGAGCGCTTCCCCTCCCACCAGTCCTATGACCATGAAGGTACCAGACAGCACATTCACAAACAGTCAGATGTCTTCTGTTGTAGGCTGAAGGCTGGGAACATTGTGCTCCATCTTGCCATAGAGCCAGACAAATGGCTTACTGTATGAAAGAAATTCAAGTGTGTGTTTCAGCGAGATCTTAGCTTGTGTTAACACCTGCAGCACAGTTATTAAATGATACCTTCCCAGAGTGAGCTACAGATCAGCTGGAGCATGTTTTAGGGGTGATTCAGCCACCAGAAGGTCACCAAATGTGAGATATCTGTAGTTCTGGAGGAGGCCCCACCCCCACAAAGAAAAGGATTTTGTTCTCACTACCAACTGTTCCTCTTGATACAAGACCCAAGAGCTGGCAGAGCACAACCAGCATCTGCCCAGCGGGGAGTCTGGGCACACGTCCACCTCTAAGTAGCACAGTCATCATCTGAACTCAGCTGCTGGCAGCCTCTCCAGTGCCCCAAGAAGGCGGGCCCCATAATGAGAGATGTTGGGCCAAACTTATGGCTGGAGCAACTCCACTGAAGCTGGACTAGTGTTTCCACTCTCACAAAATACGCTGTAACCAAGCAGCCTCACCTTTGTTATCCAGGCCTGTCAGACTTGGCAGCTTGCGGACTCCTGCAATAACCCCCAGACAGAATTAGTCAAGAGTTACCAGTGGAAGAAAACTCCACCAGCCATCCCAGCAACCTGTCCCTCTGCCTAAACACCTCTGTGAGCACCACAGGCTCCATCCCATTCCTATTAAAGCCCATGGAATGTCTTAATTTTCCCTCAGTGGGTTCAAGCCCCAGATGCACTGAGCATTTTCTCCTTTCTTCATGGAGGCTTTTTTGTTGTCGTTGCTGTGCTGGTGACACCTCCTCCATCCCCCACATGTCCCGATATTTTCTTCCTCTCATCTAGTCACCCTAGTTTAGATTAATCCATTTTTAAGTATGAGGGATTTGAAAAGGGAACCATACACTTATAATATCTTTTTTTTTAATTATTTTTTAAGTTATAAAGCAGCTGGTGGTTGGAAGCTTAAATGTGGCATGGAAGTAGTGGTTACTGAGGGGAACTGTCAGTGGGTGTTCCTGTGACCATTAGTTTGGATTCGACTGAGTTATGAACTTTGGAAAATCACACTTTGAGCAGTGTCACCTTTCCGTTACTTTCATCATTGATACGCACAGACAACAAGCTAACAGGTTTAACACTGTGGTAACCAACTGAGCCCCTCTACTCCCTGCTCTCTAGTGCAGCTGATATGCCATATCTTAGCTGGCCCAAATGTTTTAAAACAGTGATGTACCTTTCCCAAGGGAGAATTTCTTGAACAGCTGTGGGGTGGTATTTCTAGGATGTACTTCGACAGTCACATGAGTTCCTGCAATGAACAAAGAAGTCAGAAGTGGGCAAAGAATGAAAAAGCAACTAGAAAGTGAAAACATATAAGACTGAAAATATCAAAGATTACTCTTCCAAGTGCAAACCACATTCATTAATATTGTACCAATACTAAACTAACTCATAGGGCCTCCACTTCTGCCTTTCTATGTTAACATCCCTCTTGTCCAACTTTCCCTCCCCTGCCTGTTTCTTCTCTATTTGAAAACCAGAATGTCCTTACTGGGCTGGTGCCTCAGTGCAAACCATTTGTCCACATGCCTACCATGAAGATATATTTGTTCTGTTATTTTTAAATGAAGTGTACAGGTTTGCAGCACTATGGACAGAAGAAGAGACAAAACAGTGAAATAAGCAAATAACAAATGATCCTATGCACTTCAGATTCCTGGTGTAACAGATATTAAAACATTCCCCAGCCTCTCTCCCCTTAACAATGAATTGGAAACGGAGTCAGAATTCTAGGAGCGCATATCTTAGTTTGAAGATGGTGTTGTGTGTTTGACTTGATACCGCACAACATTTTGATTAAAAAACTAGAATTATATAAAAATAACATTTGAAGTGTTTTTGTAGCCGTGTTGGTCCCAGATATTAGAAAGACAAAGTGAGTGAGGGAATATCTTTTATTGGACCGTCTTCTGGTGGTGAAAGAGACAAACTTTTGAGCTACACAGAGCTCTTCTTCGGGATTAAATGGATTAAAAACTGGCTAACTAAGGACTCAAAATGTAGTTGTAAAAGGGGAATCATCATCAAGTGGGTGTGTTTCTAGTAGGGTCTCACAGGGATTAGGTCGTGGCTCTACTCTGTTTAACATTTTCATCAATGGCCTGGAAGAAAATATTAAAATCTTCGCTGATAACATTTGCAGATGACACAAAAATTGGGGGAGTGGTAAATAATGAAGAGGGCAGGTTACTGACTTAGAGCGATCTGGAACGCTTGGTAAACTGGGTGCAAGCTAACAATATATGTTTCCATACAGCTAAATGCAAAAGTATAAATCTAAGAAAAAAGAACGTAGGCCATACTTACAGGGTGGGGGACTCTGTCTGGGAAGCAGTAACTGAAAAGGACATGAGCCACCAATATGAGACTATGGCCAAAAAAGCTAATGCAATCTTGGGATGCATAAACGGGAATCTTGAGTGGGAGCGGAGAGCTTATTTTACATCTGTATTTTGCACTGGCGTGACTGCTGCTGAAATACTGTGCCCAGTTCTGGTGCCTACTATTCAAGAAGGATATTGATAAACTGGAGAGGGTTCAGAGAAGAGCCATGAGAATGATTAAAGAAGTAGAAAACATGCCTTATAGTGATAGACTCAAGGAGCTCAATCTATTTAGCTTACCAAAGAGAAGATTTAGGGGTAACTGGATCATCCTCTGTAAGTAGCTACATGAGGAACAAATATTTTAATAATGGAATCTTCTATCTAGCAGAGAAAGGTCTAAGATGATCCAACAGCTGGAAGTTGAAGCTAGACAAATTCAGACTGGAAATATGGTGTAAATTTTTAACGATGAGAGTAATTAACCATTGGAACAATTTACCAAGGTCATGGTGGCCTGTCCATCACTGCCAATTTTTATATCAAGATTGGATGTTTTTCTAAAAGCTCTGTTCTAGGAATTATTTGGGGGAAGTTCTCTGGCCTGTGCTGTACAGGTCAGACTAGATGATCACAATGGTCCCCTCTGGCCTTGGGATCTATGAAGATCAATAGTGGTACAATAACGACCTTTCAGGAAATAATGGTATAATAATGACCTTGCAGGAAAGCATTTATCTGCAACCTAGGCATTATGCTGTACTGATCATGCAGTATTGTGACCTCAGGGCTCAACACTCAAGATTTAGGCCGGAGTTACACTATAAACGTTACTGACATAGCTTATTTTGTCCGTTAGGGGTGTGAAGAGGTGTGGCAACAAAAGCCCATAGTGTAGACAGCTGTACTTTTGCCGGTATAGCTTATTTTGCTCGGAAGGTGGCATGTGCTGGAATGAGTTCTACCAACAAAGCTGCACGTGGTTGGTCTGAGCAGTGTCCTCACTAGGAGTGCTGTGCTGGTATAGTTATACTAGAAATGCTTATTTGCAAAAATAACCCACTTTGGAAAACAAAAAAAAGTTGATACAAAATATCCACAGAAAGTTTTAAAAAGCAAAAAATCAGTTTTGAAAACCAATGGAATGAAAGTCTCTGAAGTTTTTGTGATTTATTATTATTATTATTATTATTATTTATTTTATGTATTATTTATTAACTTCTTCGTCCCTAATCAAGACCCACTTTTTTAAGGACCAAGAAGGCTTTAAATATCAATTTTAGTATAGAACAGATGTACAGGATGAATCAAACCCAAGACGGCCCCGTTATAAAATGTAAAGAAATAATTTGAACCAACGGACAAACTCTTCTTACTTTCCTTGTTCTCTTAAGGTCTGCTCTACACTAGGAGGGTTTTGCTGATGGAGTTATGCCAATATAGTACTGCCAACAAAAGCCTCTAGTGGGGATGCAGTTAAAGTGGTATGAAAGGGCTTATACCAGTATAGTTTATAGCTTTAGCCATATTGGTATAAGTGCAGTTCTGTCAATAAAAAGCCATCTACACCAGCTTAGCTATGTCAGGTTAAAAAAAAAAGCCACACCCTTAACCAACAGCAATACTGGTAAAACTTTTAATTGTAGACCAGGCTCAAGATTCTTGAAAGAATTGTCCAGTGACTCTTCAAATTCTTCATCTTTTGCAGTCCGATTATAAAAAATTCTCATATGTGTCTCTTGCTGTGGTGATGTTCTGAGCAAGTTTTCTCTCATACGACCATAAATAAGAGATGAATGCTGCATTGCTACAGAAAATCAGTGTTCACTGGGTTACCACCTACCTTCGTTGGTGTAGGAAGTAATGACTGGTACCTGCTCGTCAGGCTGCATCTGAACTGGCTGGCCTGTTTATATGAAGAAAACATCCCCATGACTAGAATAAAATGGAATTTTCTCATCCTACAGCAATGGGCACTAACTGCAGAACCAGGTTAAATCTATAAATGTGGCACACCAATGAGCTAAATGGCACTGAGATTCCATTCTATAGCTTTTATAGCTTGTAAAGCAAATTGATACAGCAGAGCTCAATATTCTGTGTGCTGTGTGGACCAATTCCTGGGCTTCAAATGCAAGTGGAGTGAACAAGAGAGTGCTAGTTGGGAATAGTCCATGCAATTCAGGCATTGGGAGCAAGACCCTGGCTGAGGAAGTAGGGAAGGAAGGAGAACTCTCTGGAGAGGCATGACTGGCATCAACTGAATTCTGTTTTATTGAAATGTATCACTCTCAGGGGTGGCTCCAGGCACCAGCACGCCAAGTGTGTGCCTGGGGCAGCAAGCCACGGGGGGGCGCTCTGCCGGTCGTCGCGAGGGCGGCAGGCAGGTTGCCTTCGGTGGCATGCCTGCAGAGGGTCCGCTGGTCCCGCGGCTTCGATGGACCTCCCGCAGGCATGCCGCCGAATCCGCGGGACCGGGGCCCTCCTGCAGGCAAGCTGCCGAAGGCAGCCTGCCTGCTGTGCTTGGGGCGGCAAAATACCTAGAGCCGCCCCTGATCACACTTGCATAAATAGTCTAGTTCAGTGTTTCTCAACCTTTTCAAATTGGCAACCTCATATTTGAAGTAAAAAATTTGCATTCCCCCCTTACATTTACTATATGAGTAAAACACGTATCAATAATTAGTATGTGTGTGTTTCAGTAGGCTGACAGAGAATACATGACCTTGAAATGGAAGAGGTGCACAGGGAGTGGGGAGTGAGATTTTCTTTGCTTCAGACTGTAATAAAGTTTTGAATGTCTTGTGACCCCCTGATTGCCTTTCATGAGCTCTCTAGGGGCCACACCTTGTCTCTTGAAAAACACTAGTCTAGTGGTAAGGACCTGGACAGGGTGTCAGGAGACCTGTATTCTGTTCCCAGCTGCATAACCTTGAGTCACCTCCTCTCTTTTTGTTTGTGTAGATTGTAAGTTCTGTGGGGCAGGGACTGTCTCTCACCATGTGTGTACAGCACTCAGCAGAATAGACCCTGATCTCAGTTGCAGCCCCTACGTGATGTGGTAATACACATGGTACTAAATAACATTAATCTATCCCACAGGGTTGCAATGACATTAAGCTAGCACAGTCAGCCAATGCCATTTAACACTGAGCAATATCTTGCGTATGGCCTTGGACATTAGAACCTGATTCACCGAGGATGAACATTGGCCATGACACTGGGGTTATCCCTTACTGTTTTTCAGAAAGTGTCATGGGATCTGTGTCCCAGCAGCAGAAGGAACTTCACTTTAACAGCTCATCTGAAAGGCCAGATACTTTTCGTAATTCACAGCTGACATGGATCAGGTCTGTGACTTATGAGATTTTGATGCACTGTATGTGGCAGCAGTGTGTTTTTTTTAATGTGGTTCAATCTCAGTTAATGTCATACCGTTTGTAAATATTGCAGCAGCACCAGCTGCTCCATGGTGTCGAGTCCTCATAAAGACAGGAATGCGGCTGATTAAAGTGAATTTATTAACCCCTTTGGTGCTGGTGCATTAAGAGCTGGCTATTCCTTTTGGCATCAGAAAGTCTTAATTATCCTCAAGAGGACTCCTCTTGTGTCCTGAAGGCAGGCTAGAGGAAAATGTATTGATACTCAGATTTGCATTGAACTACTAGAGGTACTTCAGTTAACTCTGTGTGATGGGTAATTCTGTCCCTTCTAGTCCTGTATCAGGTTCTGCCTCTTTCTTCAGATTCAAGAGTGTGAAGTGACCAAGTGTTCATGCTGCAGGACTCATTCTCTGTTATACTAGTGCCACAGACAATTTTGTTCCTTCTAGTCCTGGTGAATTTCCTGATCTCCACTATGTAGCTGTCGTTGAAAACCCTCTCAGGCACAAAAGAAGAGCATGTTAAGGCTCTAAAGCTATTAATATTTATCTGCTTTTCTTATTTGTCACCTGTCTGTCTGATATGGTCAAAGACAATTACTGACAGTACCTTGCCACAAGATACTACTTGCTTGCTTACTGTCTATGGGCTGAATCTACTCCCATTGATTGCCGTGGGAGCTGGATCAGAACTCACATTAAGCAATGCATCAGTAACATACAGGGTTTTCATATAGGGGTTATTAGTAGTTCTGTGGAAGCAAAACTCTGTTTCTTTCACTTGCCTTTCTTCACTAGAGACCAAATTATGTTTTCATACAGGCAAAAATGAGGTTGGTTGGTGGCCTGAGCTCATTCCCTAGGGGCTGCTTATGTTCCATAATAAATCCAGGGCACAGTTTTGTACAGCCTCTTAAGAGAGGCTTTGAGTGGGACTAGTGGGACGGGTTATGGGTCAGATACGAAGTGGATTGGCTGAGCTATATGGAAGCTCAGGACTAGGGGACAGATTGTTCCTCATGTCAAAAACAACTGTGCAGAGGACTGGAAAGTTTGGGAGGATCCTCCCATGCAATTTGCACCCAACTTTTCCATTAGTGGTTGAAGTGATGAGAGATTCACCTTCTCAACAGGACAGGGTTTCCTGCCTCCACACACCATGAACTACATGGGTCCTGGGTAAGCTAAGAGCTCTGTGCGACTGTTAATACTGCCTCAGGCTATGTTAGCTTTCAGGAGGATTCTTTATTGGTTATGATAATAGAATCAGAGAAATGTAGGGCTGGAGGGGACCTCCAGAGCTCACCTTGTCCATCCCCCATGCTGAGGCAGGGTTACGTATATGATAACTATGATGCATGTATGCAATAGTGTGCCCAGCACCTAGCCATCCCACCATATTCCTGGCGCATGCACACACACATCCTGACCTCCAGTGGCTCCTGCTGATAGCTAGAGACAGGAAGGTGGCACTCTCCCCCCACCCCCATTACGCATGAGCACAGGGAGACCCATGTCTGAATGGAGCCTCCCTGTGCACATCACCCAGACACAGTAGGGCCTGGAATGGAAAGGGCTGTGACAAGCACATTGTTAGTGTGCAGAGGCAGCCTGCAAAGCATCTCCACGCACTCTGCCTGGCTCCAGCCAGCTCTACGATGCCCTCACTATCACTTGCCCTAAGTTCTCACATACAAAATGAGAGGGCAGAGAAGACAACGTACCAGGAAGGCCATTCCCTCTGGGTTGCTGCGATCTGTCATTTCCATTTCCATCGCTTTGAAAACCTACATAATGACAAGCATGGGCATGAGAGTCAGACAATATCATTCACGGGTGCTGGGCAGCGTGTCTGCTACCAGCTAGTGGGAAGATCACATCAGGCCCACTCCTGTTCCCACTGAAGACAGAAATAAAATTTCTGTTGATTTAGCTGAGACAAGACCAACTCCATGATGAGGAGACATCACTCAGCTAGGCATTATTTACCCAAGAGGACTCATAGAAGAACTGTTGACCCATGAGAATGGAAAAAGTTTCTTTGAAAAATGCCAGTCCAATATTTTCCTTGCTATTTCTGTTTTTGTCCTCCAAACTCAGACTCCTTTTCTACTTACTCCTGCAATCAAAGAGTAATTTATGACATCACAATCAATTGCAATGGGAATGGTGAATATATCACATGTTTAATATTATGGACTATATTCATCCCTGATGTAAATCCACTGACTTCAAGAGGATGTCTTTATTTTTCCCAGCCATGCCCTGTTTTAGTTCCCAAACTCTTCCTGATTACGGTGTGTGTTCATTTAAAATTTAGACAAATCCCCTCCCAAAGTAACATGTTGCAGGGCTATCCAAGGAGAATCTCTCACTGGAAAAGTTTGAAAATCATGATGGTTGAAAGTAAGTTCTAAAGCACTTTAGAGATCAGCAGCAGGGGAACACTACTACTGATACTAACTAGCTCTTCATCCATAGACCCCAAAGTACTTTACAAAGGAGGTCAGTGTCATTATCCCTATTTTAGCGACTGGGGAAACTGAGTCATGGGCGATGAAGCAACTTGCCCAAGGTCACCTAGCAGACCAGTGGCAGAGCCAGGAATGGAATCTAGGTCTCCTGAGTTACAGCCCCGAGCTGTATCTGTTAGACAACACTGTCTTCTTAGAGGCTATGACATTGTTTATGAAGGAGAGATATACCACTAGAGTTGGTCAACATTTTTGAATAGATATTTTCAACAAAAAGAGAAAGATTTTCATTTGGATCAAAATTTTACAGTTTATCAACAAAAAATGGAAATTGAAAACTGAAATAATTTTGGTAAAATGTTTTGACTTCACTAAATGTACAGTTTTCAAAAAAAAAAATTTACCTAAATGAATTTTCAAAGCCCTGGAACTTTTCAGCTTTCTATGGCAAGTTTTCATTGATTTTTTTTCATTTTTAGGGTTATTTGGAGAAATAAATCAGACTCAATTTTTAAATAGTCCTCGAAAAATAAATTGGCATTTTCTACCAGGTCTACCCACTACCCAAATATTCCCTCTAGTAGTGCCATTAGTCTAAATACAAGAGAGTTCACAGAAGGAAGTTATCCAGCTATTACTCTCTCATGGGAGTGAGCTAGTGCCAGGAGTAATTAGTTCCTGGACTTCCTAGCCTGAACAGTTGCTACCCATCCCTTCCCCCTCTGCCCTGCCACCTATCCATTGATCCCCGTTCCTCTATATAAAACTGCTTTCCATGCTCAGTCTCCCCTCCCCTCCTGTTTGTGTCCCCAGAGCTCCTGGGCCTTTCTCTTTGCCTGCCTACAATGGTTCAAGCCAAAATGGCTCGGAGAGCTGATTTTGTTGTAATTTTGCAGAGCGAATCCTTCTGGGGCATATCATTGCTGCTTGAGGTGGGCAGACAATTCAGGGGTAATTGTAGTTGCTAGAAAATGTTTTAGTCAAAAATGGCCCTTTTTAATAAAATGAAATGGTTTCATTTTTCAATACCTTCCATCTCCCCCCAACGAAAACTGAAAACATTTTCAGTTAGTGTTTCAGGTTTCCTCACTTTTCAGTGAGGAAAAAAGGGGGAAGAAAGAAGAAAGCAAACTGGGAACACAATTTCAGAACCAAACATTTTTTGGAAAATCGAGACTTCTCAGTAAAAAAAGCTGCACGTTTTTTAAAAATTTGGTCTTTTTTCAAAATATTCAAATGAAAATGTTTTCAAAATTTCCAAGCTCATCTCACCCCCACCAGCTCTGTAGAAGGCTGCAAAGCAGTTGGAGACATTGGTGCTGGTGTAGGCATGAAGTAGACAGAAATCAACTACAGCTAAAGATTAGATTAGCCAGATCATCCACCTTTTCCTGTCTTTTCTTCAGTATCTATATAGCCCCAATCAGCAGAGTCTGAAATACAGTTAAAAGAGGTTGGGATTAAACCAGATTGCAGCAATGGAGTGTTTGCTCTTTTCAGTTTTGCAGTGAGGGGAGGTTCTCTCTGTTGTCTGCAAATAGCCCATGGTTTCCAGGGTTCCAAAAAGAGCATGGAAGATCCCCTGAAGGGATAGGAGATAGGCCAAGGGGATTGTCACAAACTGTAACTATAAATGGCTCATGGTGATATTCTTTGCAGACAAAGTATGCACACGCTCACGCACACACACACACTAAAATAAGACCATGTTGCCCTATGCATCATTTGTGATAGTCATCAATTTGGGATTAAATAACTGAAGCACAGTCAGTTCAACCTGCTCACTGCTTTGCCTTGTAAATCTAATGCATTTTCGGAAACTCTTTGGCAGTGTCTCACACTATATAAAATGTTCCGTTGTAACAGGGCATGTATAAACACGGTCCTCGGAATAATAGCCACATGCCGCTCCATGGGTGTGCCACACAGGTGCCGCACCCTGAGTCACCTGCAGTGTGTGGTATGCAACATGCAGAGGCTCTTGTTTGTTAAACAAGATCAATAAAACTAAGTTAAAACTGGAAGATTTTAGAGGGGAGTTTGCAGGTTTGGGTTTTCATTGCATGTCTTTAAATTACAGGGGCAAAAAAGAAAACCAAAAAAACTGGTGTTCTTTCCCGAGGGCTGATGGTTCACCCCTCATTCTACAACTCACTTGCAGCTTGGCTCTGCATGCATTGCAGCTGCACCCTCCACTTGAACAACTGCAGATATTGCTTTACCTTGGCTGTGGTGCGAGGCACTGATTTCCGTCTGTCTGTCTGTCTGCACCCTTTGCACTGTCTTCCTCTTCTGAGGGCGAACTATGAGAAGCATCTCAATTGTTACTGCACTGGCGTCTTTTTTAAACTCCATGGTACCCATCAGAGTATTCCCACCGCTTCCTTCCTCAGACCTGCTGCTGCTGCTGCTGCTGCTGCAGAACCGGCAGTGTTTATTTTCCACTCTTGGAAAGGCAAATGCTCCCCCTCACCCAAAACGAACTCTGCACACACACAAATAATGCGTGCTCGACCCTGCTCAAATGCACCATTACTGCCCTGCCAAAATCTACCCTAATGAATAGGTTACAAGTCACCTTTGAAAGGAAATCCCAGTGGGGATCCACTTCCTAAATCTGAGGAAGGAGCCACATTTCAGAGGGAGAGTTCTAGTTTCAGGACAAGCGCTCCTCTCCCCCTTCCCCTCTCTCTGCCCTTTCAGATTTAAGCACTTGTCTACCCTCAAATCCCCCTACCAGCACTGTTACGCTAGAGGGAATTCATTCTGCAACGCTTGCAGTTCTTTAAAAGGATGCCTCTCTGATTCTCCTCTGCCACACCCAAAGTGGAAACTTTAAAACACGGCTTAAAAAAAAAATCAATGGCTTAAAAATAAAAAATAACAAAAGGAGTGATGAGGAAGGCATGCAGTTGTGAACAAAAGCCTGTGACTTTGTGTCCTGGGGTGAAGGTTGGTGTAAAGTGGGGCATAACAGCCATTTTCAGGGGGAACAGCACTTCCAAAACTGATGAATAAATAACCCTAATAAATAAATAAAGAGATGTCTGTCCTGAAAAAAACAGACCCTCCTTTAGAGGCAACAAATGGATCTCCCCACCAATTGGCATGAAGGACATGATCTCTGAAATTTGTAGGTGCCAGAAAACACTAGCAGCAAAAATCCTGCCTCAGCTGAAAGTCTCATACCCACAACCAGGGTAGGAGAGGGAGTACAGCGGTCTGGTTTAGCAATTAGCAGCAACCCTGTTTAGCTGGCCCCTACCATTTGTACAAGGTGCTGGATTAGAAACCCTTTCTAATTTTATCTTGGGCCTCCATCCTGTCAGAGCTGCTAGCTGAGGGATGTTTGGCTGGTGGCCTCAGGGGAATTTTAACACCTGTGAGTTGACGGGCTCTCTCCGGCAGTTACACAATTTTGCACACTTGCAGTATTCATTCATCATGCTGATTGCCAGCCCATGGTACTGACACAGGGGATAAAACTATGTCTAATGGTGTTTACTTGTTGGTGTCGCTAGCTCTAATCGCTGTTGGAATTTTTGGCAAGTGGAGGTTTTTTCCCCTCCAGTGATTCTGGGGTAAATTTGCTGCTTCTTAATCTATAGACAAGGAGCTAGTACTGTTGACTGATGTTGGCAGAGTTCACACAGGTACACCTCCCACCCCCGATCTACAGCCCCTACTGTGAGCTGCTGCCAAGGCATAGGTTGCCAACAGGCAGCCAACCTTCTCTGCAAACCCAGCGGGATGCCTCTGCTCAGCAGATCCAGAAAGAGCATGTGTGGCTCTGTGCATGCTGCCTCTGCCCAGCTTTGCCACTGCCCCCTTAGTAATCCACATGTACAATGTGCTCAGTATTCCTGGGATGTTCTGATGCCCACACTCCCCTGCTCAATACTTCAGTTCCAATTTGGAGCCATCCTGCTAGCAGAGGAGCAGTCACGGGTCAGGGCAAGAGGTCTCACAGGAAGGAACAGATGGTTTTAGGGCTATTGCTTTGTAATCCACCTTAACACAGTATGGTATATGGGTTTTTGCCTACCCTGGTGTGTGGACCACATAAGTATGCTACTGTTTCCATCTAGGGAAATCAGCGCTTTAGCTTAAGCAGCAGCAGCATGTGCCTTTAGATTCAGAAGTTCCTGCTGATGACCCATCCAGCAAGGCGTTACGGTTGAAAGGAAGGAAAAGAAGGGCATGGGAGATTCAGAAAAGCACTCAAAATTCTGGGGGCTCAGGCAAACATAGCCTCCAGTTCTTCGGGGGCTCACTCGTGTGTGTCAGTTCCCCTGAGTTAATGAAACTCTCCTGTGTCCATCACTCTAGCAGCTACACTGTCCTCCTCTCAGCTGGTGTCACCACCTTGGAGCCCTTTTCTACTCTCTCCTCTGCCACCACATCTAGGTTGTCAATCCTGGTGCTTTTTTCCTGCACAACATCCCTACAAGTACCCTTTCTTCTCCATTTTGCTGTCTAAATCCCTCACCCAAGCCTTGGTCCTTTCTCCTCTAGACTTCTCCTCTCTGGCCTTCTTGAACATCACCACGTCCCCCTACTGCCCAGCCAAAATACTCCTGGTAACATCATCATCTTCCTCACCACCTACTATGCACATCTCACCCCCATTCTTGCATCCCGTGGCTCTCCACATCAGACTGAAGCTCCTCATACTTGCCTTCTATACCGCAAAAACTTGGCTCCGGCCTATACTCCTCCCCAACAGCTCCCTTCACTCCATCAGCATCTCAAGCCTCCTCACTCTCTCCCATTCTTATCTCCATGCTTTCTTCCACACTGCACCTTACGCTTGGACCTCCATATTCCAGTGACACAAACCTCTCCTCCTTCATATCCCTCCTCCAAACACCCTTCTTCTGGCAATCCCATTAGACAGACCCCAGCAACTGAATGGGCAATGATTCATTAATAATTAGAGGGGAAACCCCTTGTGGTACCAAATTAAGGCTTTGTCTACATGAGAAAGTTGCACTGATTTAAACTAAGGTATGGATTTAAACTGATCTAGTAAATCTGCTGCAAAGCCCTGTGTGGCACCCATTTTGGTTACAGAGTTGCTTTTTTTCAGTATAGTTTAAGTTGATTGGGGATAGCTAACCTTCAATACAAATTTAAGTTAAACCCCAATGCATCCTTCCTAATAGCCTCTACCACTTGGTGTCCTGTAGCTTTTTGGTTTTCAGTTGCTGTTGTCTTCTTAAGGCTAGATTGCGAGAGTCAGACTCGGGCCTCAGAAGTGGGCACTGGAGTTGCACTGTCCCAAGGGGAGTTCTACACCCATCTATCTAGGTCCCTACAAGGCCCTCCTCACCATAGTATGTAAGCACCTCCCATCTCTAGAAAAACAACAGTGTTCTCTTTCTCCATTCCTTCCTTGCCAGCAGAATGGGGTTCAGGATTTTCTCGTTTTAATGAATGAGTCTGTGGGAATGAGAACTCGATTGTGGGGAAGCCTGGAAGAAGAGCTGTGTATTTGGCTCTGAGCATGGCAAGGTTAGTGGTAGTTTTTATTCCTTCAAGCAGTGAGTTTGATACACCTGGGCTGGCTGCTGTCGTCTTCCATTGTCACTAACCTCCTCCTATCAGCCGGCAGAATTATCACCACAGCTTCTCTCTGACACCTTGAGTAGGATACTCTAAATGTTTCCATCCAAATGTATTTTCAACAGAAAATTTGGGCTTTTGACTAAATGAATATATTCATGGGAAATGTCTACATTCCTTGAAAATGGTCAAATTCAAATTTTTCAGTTTTTAGACAAAAAAATGTTGGTTGTCAGGCTGGCCAGTGAAAAGGTCCATGGAACCCTCCCCCGTCATTTTTGGACCAAGCCCTGTCATATAGGGCAGAGTCGCTTACCTCTTCTTGTGCATCCAGGCAGCTTAACATATTTGTGCCTCCCTGTCCATCCCCTTTACTTTGATGTTCATGCAGCACTGGGGCAGCAGCCCATGCTCAATGGAACAACTTACCAAGAGATGTGTTGGCCTCTTCATCTCCTGGAATCTTTAAATCAGGATGGGAGGTCTGTCTAAAACAGATGTTCTGGCTCAGTCACCAGAGATGGGCTTGAGGTAGTAATCCCTGTGTGAAGTTCTCTGGCCTGTGCTATGCAGGAGGGCAGGCTGGAAGATCATAATGGTTCCTTCTGGCTTCCTAATGTATGAGCATGTGGCAATTTAACTAAGTTAAGAACCACATCTTTTCCTTTTCCCATTGGTTTAAAGTTCCTATCTCTAGTCCAGTAGGGTTGAGAGATCTTTAGGCCATGACACTTTTATGTATAAAAAAACCCTGGCATTGGCCCAGGACTGATTCCTGCCCCTTATCTTGGGCCACAGGCAGGTGTTATCTGGAGGCAGAAATTTCACATCTTGGGGAGGAGGAGGTTACTGCCAGGTTGGTTTAAAAATAAAACAACTCTTTGAAATTGATCAAGGGTTTGAAATGTTAGAATAAGTCTCAGGGAGATGGATCAGTGGCCAGAGTACAAGTGAGGCTTTACCATGAGAGAGAGAGAATATGTACATAGTGAGAATTATATTATTAAATCCCACTGAATATAAAATAAAACTACAGACCAGAGTTTTTGAAGAAAATACAGAATAATCTGGGCCCTCTACAAGTCTTCTGGCTCTAGTAAATATGTGATGGCACTGGCATTACGCATGGTGGGAAGATCCATTCTGTCACAGATCTGAGACACTAATAAAAGACTGAAATCAGTGGGAATTCAGTGCTACCATGTTTTTGAAAATCCCACTAGGTGCCTATCTGAACCTTAAGGCATCTGAATACTTTTTAAAATCTGACCCTGATGACCTTGGGCCCCTCAGTTTTTGGGGGCCCACTGTGAGATACCTTAGAGGGGCTTGACTTTCAGAAAGTGCTGCTGTGTACCTGCCATCTGAAAAGTCAGACCCCAAAATCACAGCACCGGCAATCACTATTCACGTTTGGAAATCTAAGCTCTGGATCTTGAATTCTCCTCTTAGCTGCAAAAGCAGCAAAGAGTCCTGTGGCACCTTATAGACTAACAGACGTTTTGGATGCATTCAGCAGCTCATTCAAATTGTGGTACCTGTCTGATTTTGAGCATTTAAAGCTTCCAAGTGTGTTCCCATGGCATTGAACATTCTGATGATACTGCAGTGTGCTGTAATGGAGTCCTTTGGCTTGCCTGTCCTTTCTTTCTCCCTCTAACTGAACTGCAACACATTGAATTTATTCCTCTTTCATAAGCTACCACTCCATACATTGCTCAAATGCTCCATTCATTTTGCAGCTTCTGCTGTGTCAGCAGCTGTGCTTTATGATTTAAGATGCAGCAGAACTTTCCACTGAACTATAAACTTCTGTATTCAGTTTCCTGGTATCCACACAACTAGGGATCTAATTGATGGCTGAGATATTATTGTGAAAAGTGATCAGGCCATATTTAGGTTGCAGAAAGACAATGAGGATTGTTCATTTACACTGAGCTAAATGAAATGGCTGAAACACCACAAATAAACACAGCGATGGGCACAGACTTTACCAAAATCGAACATAACATGACATTATACAAAGTGCAGGTAATGCCCTCAGCTGTCACCTCTAGGGACGTACAGTCAAGACTGAGAAGGCCCAAGGAAGGGCAATGAAAATCGCTAGTGACAGGGGCTCAGATCCTCAAAGTTATGAAGGCACCTAACTCACTGACTTCACTGTGGTGTTGTTTGATCTGCTAGGGCAAATCCTGTGTGTCTTGACAAAGGGAGAATTCAAAGTACAGCATCAGTAGAGGAACCTACCTGAGGCAAAGACCTGGTATATGGGGCATGTGATTTTTCTTTTAAAACACATCCCTTCTACCCACCCCCCTTGCCATTTTTGTTGCTTTCTGATAGATGTTATTTCTCCTCTTTGTGCAGGAGCAGCTGGTTACTTAGCCTGCAGGATGACTAGCACAGGGACAGCGGTTTCCACATGAGGGATCTCTTTTCTCCAGAGCTCATACTCAGCTGGCTGCAACTCGAACCTCTTTCTATAAAAGCGAGAGAGGGGTCTGTTGGCAGGACATTTGCCGTGAACGGTTGTCAGCGTTTGGATTTTCTTCCCCCTTGTCTGCCAAAGAGCGGATTTGTTGACCTTCAGGACACTCTGCAAAGCTTTCCTTGTCTTGTTGGCCTATGTTATTAATCCTTTATAATCACTGGGGAAGGGAGCTTATCCCTACAATGCAGCTTGGGCACCAAGGGAAGGTTACCCCCCAACAACTGTCATTCTTTAAGAGCACTGGCCATTCACACTTGTCGGAGGTGCTCTCCCAGGCCAGACTATCAGGAAGAGCAGTGGCTGCTGGGATTGCCCAAGTGCTCTGCCATGGCACTGAATGCTCAGGTTATGAAAGGGCTTTGTGGAGTCAGTTTGGGTTTAGTAGAACTGAGCCAAGATTCCTGTGAGAACAGAAATCTGAGGAGGAGGGTGGATAGTGTGAAGACAGATCTGCTTATTTCAGGGTATCTTTGTAAGATGGTCCAGGGCACCCAGACCATTGGATGGGCTGCTCTTTGAGCACACTTTGTGACCTGCAGAAGCAACATTCTGGAAGCACTAGTGACCAGCGAGGAGCCTGACTTTCTTCTTTGAGCTGCCCTTTGCATAGCCCCCATTTACTGGAGTACAGTGAGAAATACAAACACAGGAATGTGGGTTGAGAAGTTCCAACTAAACGTTCTCCCAGGGCAAACATAAGATCTGGATGCCAAGCTGAGAGAGGAGTGCTGTGCAAACAGAACTCGGGGAAGCAGCTCTACAGATCTCCAAAATGGAGATTTTCCTGAGGCATGTTGTCAGTGCCTCCTTAGCCCCAGTAGAGGGAGCTCTCAGGTACTGTCACACTCACTAACACATAGCTCGTGGCAATGCACAGCATGGTCTCTTCGAGAGTGGTCAGTATTAATTTTTAAAATCCTTGAGGGCCCCACCTTCTGCACTCAAAGTGCCAGAGTGGGGAATTAGCCTTGACAGCATTTTTCCTTATTACATTTCAAACTCTTTTCTAGTGCCAGTCACCTCTCATAGACTAATAGCATGATACTCTCAGGTTTCACTTCAAACCACAACATCATCATCAGAACTTGTAGCATCATAAATTCCTTCCAACATCTCTGCTACCCTAATGTGGAACACTGCTGATGCACTAGAGATACCAACAGATAACCAAACAATCCCTACCTGCCAAACATGGTGTATCTAACTCTGCCTACATCAGTGGTGTTTGTCGTGGTTCATGGGCTTAGTCCAAAACTCAGAAGCATTTTGCTCCAACCAAACCTGTGCATATTCTTAGACATGTTGCTGCCACATTGGAACACCTAGTCAGTTGGTTCAGCAGCCAACGTGTCAGAGCAACCACTCACCCTTTTGGTGCTAATTCCACCTACACACTTACAGCCTGTGAATCAGAGCAATCAGACATCTTGCTTCAGACTTCAGCTCTGAACAGCTAATTAACATGCAATCACATAGATTTCCAGCTCTAGAATGAACTCAGCAAGCCACTAAATTCTATCCAGAGCTTGCCTGGAATGTGCATCCCTGGGTTGCCATGGGGATGACAAGTGGGCATCTCCAACTTGTCACAGACCAGCAGGATACTGTTGCATCACAGTGAACAATACTTTTACAATGCAGAAATATACCCCTCTGCACAGGGGCCTGGGCACCCAGGAAAGTGAAATGCATGAGAGAGTCTCCAGTTCAGGATAGAAAAGTCTCACCTGTGAAGCTGGAGTCTTTCTGTGTTTCAACTGTCTTTCCCGCCTCCACATGAGCTGTTGGAAACATGAGCAACTGTTATTGATGTCACGCCTAAAGCAGAAGATCACTGTCACATTACGCTCTGCCTTCTGCTGTCTCAGACTCATGGTTTCAAGCCCCCGAGTGATGACTGGTATAACACTGCGTGTCTGCATGAGAAAGATGTGGTTCTGATAGGTTGGGGAAGTGTATTCAATGCTAGAATGTGAGGCTGAGTTCTGGGCTGGGCATAAAGGGTTAAAGCAACCCAGAAAAGGTTAGCGAGCCCTCAGGACAGGTCCTGAGCAGTCCAAGTAATTAATTGTCACGTCTCTATTTTCATCATCATTGTTCTCATCTGGAGAATTTCCATTCGCACCTCTCATCTCTGTGGCACAGTATTCTATGTCATTGAAACAGTCAGCATCGCCTACTGGAAATGTGATGGGGCTCTTTTCCTGCGAGCTCCTGAGCACCAGGGGAAAAGAACTGTGTTTGGATTGTTATCCAAAGAATGTTTTTCTGCTTTGCTTTCCATCCCTGGTCCTCTCCCTGGGACAGAGTGATTCTTTTCCAGTCCCACCTCAGTGCGCAGCTCTCACAGAAAGTCCTTAGCTTGGTTTTCTTGGGCATTGCTGATGACTAGAGATCACACTGATTAGAGATCACACTGATTATAATGGACTGGCTTGTGATGCTTAAACACAACACCTATTTTAACTCCTTCCCTGCTCAGCAGCACTTTGCACCTGCTAATCCTTTGGTGGGCAACCTACGGCCTGCATGTGGCCCATCAGGGTAATCCATTGGCGGGCCGCAAGCCAGTTTGTTTATATTGACTGTCCGCAGGCATGGCTGCCCGCAGCTCCCAGTGGCCATGGTTCCCCGTTCCCGGCCAATGGGAGCTGTGGGAAGTGGCGCAGGCCCCTGGGACGTGCTGGCCACCCCTTCCCGCAGCTCCCATTGGCCGGGAAGGCCAGCGGCTCACCAGCAGATTACCCTGACAGGCCACGTGCCACAGGTTGCCCACCACTGCACTAATCCAACTAAACATAGTTATGTTTTTCAAGGCAAGAGAAAACGTGGTTGGCTCCCACACCACTCAAGCCAATGGGAGTTTTGCTTTTGACGTCAATGCAAGCAGGATTGGGCCTTATGTTCCAGAAGCAGCTTTGTTTGTTTTCCAATTTAATCAGTATTTATTTTTACCAGGATAAGTAAAAGGGAAGAGGAGGGGTCATAACATTCAGAAATACAGGACAATAATTATATAATGTTTATGTTGCTACATTGTCAACATTTTGGCAAACCCTAAAACGGCTGCTGAATCAAATGTTTTTTTTTTAAGTTTTCCACGCCAGCTATATTTAGTGCTATTTGTCAGGTGCCCGAGGCCACCAAGCCTGGGAGCATAGCATTTGTTATTCTTTTATCCCTCCATTCAGAGTAGTAACAGCTGTTCCTTTCATTCTGAGTTTGTCATTTCCACTCAAGATGAGTCATCCCTAGTCAGTTTTTTTCAAAAGCCCCAGAAGGTCAAGAGGCAGAAGGTGAAAGTACTTTCCTCCACCCCCAAACCTTCCCATAATGCTCTAGGTGAGATTCAATTTTGTGTGTGTTCACATTGCCTAATATGCAGCAGAAAGAGGTCCCAGTGTTCACTTACCAAGTTCAGTGGGTTTTCCTTCCTCTTGTTCCTCATGACTCCTTGCATAGCCTATAGGGATATCATAGCTGTCACAAATCCATAGATATGCTGTTATTCTTACCACAAATGTCCTTTACCCATATTCAAAAAAACCCTGACTGTGGGTTTAGGAGACTTCCAGTATCACTGGTTGGTTTTAGAGCTCTCAGTTTGCCAAGACACAAATGTGTGAGTGACAGGTTCTATCTTTAAAGATGCATATTTCACTTGTTTGACCCAATTTACCTCAAAATGGGTCTCATCTCTGAACAACCTCTTCCCACCTAGTCACAGCATTAATAAAATTACCACCCTTTTTTAGAGCTCTTTATTATCACTCTGTCAGTGATTGCCCATAGAGGAGGGTGAAATACAGAAGGCGTGTATGGTCAAATGGATCTGCTACTCACAGAGAGCGCAGAGGTAGAAGGGCAGCAGAGGGAAGCAGAAGATGGCCAGCAGAATCCTCTGTGTGGGGGACAGACGGTCATGAAATGCCATTTCCTTTATTAATGTTCACCTGGAATGAACAACCATCATTAAATCAGTGTCCATTTTTGCAACTCAGCATTATTTTCATCATCTGAAATGTTCCTCTCTGCTGCCTAATGCAACCAGTCTTTACACATCATTTCTCACTTAGATGGAGGGGAAGCCACAACAGAAGTATGGAAAGTTCAGTCAAAGAATCTGATTTGGGTGGGTCACAAGATGGTTAAAGGCAACAGAGAGTCCTGTGGCACCTTTAAGACTAACAGATGTATTAGAGCATAAGCTTTCGTGGGTGAATACCATGCATACACGCATGCATCTGATGAAGTGGGTATTCACCCACGAAAGCTCATGCTCCAATACATCTGTTAGTCTTAAAGGTGCCACAGGACTCTCTGTTGCTTTTTATAGATCCAGACTAACACGACTACCCCTCTAATACTTGACAAGATGGTTAAAAACAGATGAAGCCTCTGCAGTGTTGCCAGTCCAAGCATCGAAACATCATGAGATTGGCTTACAAACAATGAGGTTTAACAAATAAAAAATGCGGGGTTCTTTTTATTTTCGTTCTGCCATTGGGGCATGTACAATGATTTAAGATTCTCTTCAAGCAGGACAGTTAGAATTTTTTTTTAAGATACTGTAAAAGCTGACAGTCTCAGGTAATAACCGGATTCCAGTAGCACCAAATCTTGCAAGATTCCTGATCAAATCGACAGAGATGTCAGCACTATAATTAGGATGCCTACACAGATTCCAGTTTGTTCTTAACACGTGCCATCCCGGCTAGCTCCCTTCTGAGCCACCCCAGGAGCAAAACTGACAGAGTCCCTTTGATCCTCCCTGCAAAGTGACTCAAAGGCTTAGGATGAATGAACCTCATGTGCTTGGTGCTCTGCAGGTCAATGGCAGGTTTCAGCCTTTTGTTGCTGGTCTTCTGAACATGTGGTGCCTCCACCCACACAGGGGGCTGAATAAATGAATGCACAATCCCCCTGCTACATTAACCATTTCTATACTGCAGAAGAATCAAGGACCAAGAAGTTTAAGAAGGAAAAACACATGATTAAGGTAAAGAAAAGGGCAAACTTAAAAGAAGTATAGACAGGAACCAGGGATGAAAGGATGTTGCAATGCAGTCAGGAGTGAAAGTAAGCCAAAGCAGCTGCCATTACCAGGGGTGAGTGGTGGTGGTGGTGGTGGTGGTGGGGGCAAAAGGAACAGTTGCCCCAGGGCCGGTGATTTAAAAGGACGGGGGGCTCCGGCTGCCGCTGCTGCTACCACTGCAGTGGCTGGAACCCTGGGCCCTTTAAATTGCCACAGGAGCCCTAGGCAGTGCAGGCCAGGCAGCGCAGATGGGCTGGCTGGGGGACGCTGACCTCCCAGCCCTGCCCCTTCTGCCCAAGGCCCAGCCCCTTCTGTGGGCCAGAGCCAGCCCCTGTACCGGTAAGTCCTCTGTCATACTTTCACCCCTGAATGCTGTGCACTCAGAATCCCAGGAGCAGCAGAGAGGAGTAAGGGGAATGCAGCCCCAGAGTCTAGGGGTGGTCCAGGTCACAGTGGAGCTCTGTGGGGATGACTGAAGAAAGGCAGGTTTACAGTGAATCATCAAAGAGTGTTAGAGGCCTGACAGTTGCTTGTGCAAGGTCTGGTGCTGATACCCTTTGAGTGAGACTTCCACTGTCTGTGCACACACCAGCTGCGTCTTAATACACCCTGAGCCCTTTCATAGCTACCTACATGTAGCAGACAGTACTCACAATAGTGATGTCCCACCCAAGGCAGGCAGATCACTCTCTGGACTGGAGCAGGCTCTTAGGTTGCATAAACCCTTCCCTTCCCTTGGCTGCCCGCAGAAGGGAGGCCTAATGGAGAAGGCTGCCAGACAGACCTCTCTGCTTGGACAGTGGAGTTCTGGAGCAACCTTCCTTCCTCTTGCACCAGGCATAGTCTGTCTGGCTCTCCTCTCTCCCTTCTGGTTCTGGCTTGTGGACGGTAACTCTATGGGAGAGGAAGGCTGACTTCTCTCCCTGCCCAATGCCCTCTGTCACTGTGGTCTTTGGAAGACTCCCTCAGCATGGTTGGCAGAACTCCTTGGGCTAGGGTGACCAGACAGCAAGTGTGAAAAATCAGGACTTTCACAAAAGCTTTGTGAGGGGTAATAGGCACCTATATAAGACAAAGCCTTGAATATCAGGACTGTCCCTATAAAATCAGGATATCTGGTCACCCTACCTTTGGCTCATTAGCAAAATGGACTTCCCTCTCAACTAGCCTGCAGTGAGCAACTGAGGGAGGGCATTTCCTTCTGCTGCTGGGGTCTTCTCTTTTCTCAGCATGTGCTAGTCAGGCCCATACACAGGATCAGCAGGCAGTTTCAGTTTCCCAGCTGCTGTGTGTCTGGGGAACTGCCTGGTAGACCTATCTGAGAAATGAGATGTGTGGCTCACTGGCCTTTTAGAGTACATGGCAGATTTGCAAACAAGGTATGGCTATTTCACTAGCATAGAGCAATTTGGCAGTCTGCTTTGTAGGGAAGAGATCTTTGCTAAGCATGCTGAGAGGCCAGCATTACATGCTGAGATGAACCCCAGAAAAAAACTAAGAGTGATCTGGGGTTCATCTCTCACACACTGGGCCTGGTTCTCCTCTCAAACTGGGGTAGATAAAGGCTAACTCCATTGAAGCCTGTGGAGTTACACCAGTATAAAACCATCTAAGTGAGCGGAGCGTCAGGCCCATACTGAATGACGTGTGGATAGTTTTTAGCTAACTGCTATAGAGTATATGCGCGAGGTGAACTAGTAGGCTCCAGCTGCTTTATGCTGTTTTGACAACTGTGATGGGGAGCGTGCCCCACACAGACTCTGAAGGGGTTAATGTGGGACTGAGGAGCCAATTAACAAACTTGGCAGCACCTGCTAGAGAGTGAAAGCCAGGCTTAATTGATAATGAAGCCCAGCTGGGGTGGGGCTGGCTGGTGATTATAGAGCCAGGAAGGTTGTAGCAGAAAGGGGCTGCTAGAGTTGAGGATGGTGACATGCTTCAGGGCTTGGATAGGAAAAATGAAGTGATTTTGTTTAGGGTATGAACTGGCTATTGTGGCATAAATTAAAGTCTTTTGAATAAATAAGCACAAAGGCAGACTACGTATGCTTGGTAAGGTGGAAGAAACAACTCATCACTTTGTATGGTTATATAAGGGCTTTGATAAAGAAAGGGAAAAGCTTTGTGAGGAATTCAAACATTGTAAGGTGTAACAAAAGTTACATTATGTTATTTAGTGAAAAATATTGGGGAAATGGGGTAGGATTAGGAAGGTGTTGTTACATTACCTGAGGGATGCAGGACAGAGTGAGAGAATATACAGCTCTAACTATTTAGGAAGCATGTTTGGTGGCAGCTATAGACTATTCAGTCAAGTCTGTTTTGTCATTTAAAAAAAGAGCAGAAAGGGGTTGGAGTGGGGGAGTCTGTGGTCACTCTCTCGGGTATAGATGAGGTAGGCAGTGGTCCAGGGAGGCAGCAGGCCATAGACCTTGGCTGCCAGCTCCAGAGTCCCTGGTCTGGAACCCAGAGTAGTGGGAGGTTCCAAGAAAGGTGGGGTGAAACCTGCTGAGGTATGGGGTGTAAGAACCATAGAGCCCAAAGACAGACAGAAGACCTGCTGTAAGGTCACTGGACTGCAGCTTGGTTGGACTCTGTTACCCTGGAAGGAGTGGACTAAAGCCTGACATGGCTGGAAGACCAAGTTGCAGGAAAAGAGACCACCGTAGCAATGGAGCGACCATCGGCAAGGGGCACCATATGGGGAGACAGCTGCTATGCCATTCCTGGCCACAAGGAGATGCTTCTGTGGTGAGTGAAAAACCCTTTACAGCAACTGTTCGCAAACTTCATTGCATGGTGACCCCCTTAGTTCTGACAACAAAATTACTACATGACCCCGGGGGAGAGGGGGCCAGAGCACGAGCCCCGCTGCCCTGTGTGGAGGGAGAGCTTGGGCTTCAGCTTCAACCACTGGTCCCAGCAAGTCGAATGCTGGCCCTGGTGACCCCACTTTGGGGTCCTGACCCACAGTTTGAGAACTGTTGCTTTACAGCACCACAAAGCAGCTGTAAACCCAGATTAACTGGATAACTATACAGGATTGATGGCAGCATTGCATTGCCAGAGCAGCACAAAGCAGCCAGTATATCAGTGGATCTGGCCCTAAAAGTATACTGATCCTGTGACACATACCAAAATGCTACCAGTATTAGTTAGTCTTCCACTAAAACAAAGTTACTTTTAAAATGTCTTGAATTTCCATGTTTTATTAAATTGATAATACAATTATTGTTTTATATCCTCAACACGGAAAATACTCATTCCAGTTTGTCTTGATTTTACTAAGCTATGTAGCGTGCACGTCATAGTCCTTAATCAATATCCACTTTAGGATGGAAACGGTGTTCGTTTGTCTGGAAAGCACCTTGCATTCTGGGGACTGTCCTGCAATATATAAAATTCAGATTTCTTTTTCATCCAAAGTTTTTTAAAACCAGATCGGTAATGTGTATTCTTTCCCTGAGCCCTATGCGTGATACTGAAAGTAAATAAATGATATGTAGTTCTTACAGTAGTATTGAAACTTATTGCTTCATGATTTTAGTGGTAAAGTCTTCTGCTGCTGTTGTAAACCTGACAGCGCTAGCGCCTAGTAGTGATTCTTTGAGATATGATACAATATAACAACAATCGGTACCTCCAAAAACTCCAAGTCCTCGCTATCCCTCCCTAGAGCAGGGTAACCCTCTTATAAGAACTTTTTCCCCCAGAATATTCCTTTCTGGTAATGGTTCTTTAAATTTGGCATTACTTCAGCCCTGTGGTGGCCAGATTGCAACTAGTGGCTGCTGGCTGCATCTCAGATCAGGGTTGCCAACTCTTGTGATTTTCTTAGTCACAGCTGCTGCAATATGGTCATTACCTGAGAGCTCAGCTTTCTTTTTTCTTTTTAAATGAAAGTTGCAACCATAAGAACTGGAAGAGAAAAGCTAGAAAGCGTGAAGCAAACACTCCAACAGCAAAAGGCAACTGAAAAAAATGCAAACTTTGTTTTTTAAATTCATGTTTCTTGAACATTTGGCATTGGCAATAACTGAGCAGGAAGAAGATTTCTTTGGAGAAATCTTGGCCCCATTGATCCCAATGGGAGTTTTGATATGAACTTCAGTAGGGCTAGGATTTACTGAGGAGTTACTACAAGTCTTACAATCTGCCTGGAGAAAACTGTGCACCAATCATCTTCACCACTCCATGCCATATCCCCTAGCATATCCATTAGTGGAATCCAACTAAAGCAATTTGACAGTTTTACCTATCTTGGACATATCATTAGGATGCCTGAATATCGATTCCCCAGAAAAATTTTCTTTGGGGAATTGGCACAAGGACACTGGAATCAAGGCCGCCCCAGAAAGCACTATAAGAACAGCATCGAGAACAGCACACACTGTGGTGCAATAAAACCGGATGATCTTGAGAAGGCTGTGTTAAATAGATCAGCATGGCAACACACAGCACTCAGAGCTCTCCAAGCCTTTGAAGAGGACAGAAATAAATGATTTTTAGCTGGAAGGGAAAAATGCCATACTACTGCTATAGCTATCAAGATGCTCACCTATGACTTTGTCTGCCCGATCTGCTCACGAGCATGTGCGTCACGCTTTGGACTTCAGAGTCACTCCAGAATCCACAAAAAGAGAGCATGAAAACATCATTTTCAAACCGATGGAACACACACACACTCACTCACTACTTGGTCATATCCCGAAGGCATTCTAGCATTTCTATCAGCTTCTGGAAGTTGTCTATTTCAAATGACACCTTCCTTGCTGATGGTGTACAGGCTTTTCTCTGACTGTTTCGAGCAGTAAAGAATTGGAGTCCCATTGATGCATATATCCTCTGTCAGAGTAACCATAATTTGAAAAGTCTGTCTTATTAAAAATATCCCTGTGTATACAGCAGTAATAGAGTATGGCAGCATACACTGGCAACAGGTCACTCTGGATGGGATCCTCAAAGGGACTTAGGCATTCTGTTACTGAGCACCACTGGCATGGAGGCTGTGGGGGGCATGGGAGGTGGAGTTTAGGGGCTGGGGATCTGGGTGGGTGAAGTGGGGTTGAAGGGTTTGGAGAGAGGAGATTGAGGTAGACTCACTGAGAGGGGAAGAGTTAAGGGGCTGGAGTCAGGTGGGGGCAGGGGGCAGGGCTCGTCAGATTTGATCCTGAGCCATGCAGTTGAATTGCTGGATGGGGTTAGTACTTTTCTGTAATCCCCCCCATGCTGCGCTAATGCCCTGTGGTGGCCAGGCTGGGCCTTGCCTCTGGCCAAATGCCTGGGCCTGAGCCAGCACTGCCCCAGCCTGCTCCAGGGCCCCGCTGGTGTTACTAAAAGACGGCGGTGGAGTTCGGACGACTGGGTGGGGTGTGCCCATTCCAGTCTGCACAGTAATAAAGGCCTGGCAGTGGCAATGCTGTTCACCAGGCCTCCCCTGTGGCACCCCCCAGAGCCAGCTCCTCAGCCTCTGTCCCTCTCCCCACGGGCAGGGAGTTCCCTGCCAGCTCGGTACCACATTGCCTCTGAAGCCGGAGCAGCAGCACTACCAGCTATGGGACAAGATTTTACTCTGTGTGAGGGAGAGGGGGCTTGTCCTCCCCACTTGTGGAGCCCCATAGGCACCTCAGTCATTCCTTGTGGGAATGGGTTAGGCCTCGCGCCAGACACAATGGTGGGAGGAGAAGGTAATGGTAATGGTGTCACCCCCCACTGCTCATCTTATAACTCTTACCCCAGTGCTCAGAGCACCTTCCTGGGTTCAAGTCTCCCCTCCCTGGTAGAGTGGGAGAAAGACGAGCAATCCCTGTTCAAAGCCTGAGTGCTCGACCCACTGAGCTGTGAGATATTCTGTGGTGGTTCCCTCAATCTCTCCTGTGGGTTAAATCATGAGCAAGTGACTGGCGCAAGGGAATAGACTCTCACATGGGTGCCCCAACCCCTGGTCTACAGTCATTCTAACACTCTGGCCCAATGACTGTTGATAAATAAAATTCTCATTGAAGGATAGAGAGGAAAATATGACTCTGCAGTCCAAGGGTTGGGGCACCCATCTGGGAGGTGGGAGATATGGGTCCAGTCCCCCTATTCCGTTCACTCTTCTATTAGTTACTACTGGGGCCTACAGTCACTGAGTGAAATTTACCTGAAAACTTAGGTACTGAGTGAGTGAGAGTGCCTACAGGGTTCAGCTAGGGTGACCAGGTGTCCGGTTTTCAACCAGAACACCTGGTAAAAAAGGGATCTTGGCGGCTCCGGTCAGCACTGCTGACTGGGCCGTTGACTGTCTGGTTGGTGGTGCCACACAGAGGGGCTGGTAGGCTCCTTGCTAGCCTCTGCACCCCGCGGCTCCCAGGAAGCAGCCGGCATGTCCTGTTTCCAGCTCCTATGCATAGGGGCAGCCAGGGGGCTCCGCACGCTGCCCCCACAGCTCCCACTGGCTGGGAACCACAGCCACTGGGAGCTGCGGGGGTGATGCCTGCGGATGGGGCAGCGCACAGAGCCGCCTGGCCGTGCCTCCGCATAGGAGATGGAGGGGGGACATGCCGCTGCTTCTGGGAGCTGCTTGAGGTAAGCGCTGCCCAGATCCTGCACCCCGATCCCCCCCCCCTCCCGGGCACCAACCCCCTGCTCCAGCCCTGATCCCCCTCTCTGACCTCCGAACCTCTCGGTCCCAGCCCAGAGCCCACTCCTGCACCCCAAATCTCTCATTCGCAGTCCCTCATCAGAGCCTGCACCCTCAGCTGGAGCCCACACCCCCCGCATCCCAACCCCCTGCCCCAGCCCAGAACCCCCTCCTGCACCCATAACCTCTCATTTCTGGCCCCACCCCAGAACCCGCAGCCCCAGCCCAGAGTCAGTTCCTCCTCCCACACCCCAACCCCCTGCCTCAGACTGGAGCCCCTTCTCATACTCCGAATCCCTTGGTTCCAGCCCAGAGCCCCCTCCTGCACCCCAAACCTCTCATCCCTGGCCCCACCCCAGATCCTGCATCCCCAGCCAGAGCCCTCAACCCCTCCTGCACCCCAACCCCCTGAGCCAGCCTGTTGAAAATGAGCGACTGAGTGAGGGTGGGGACAGCAAGCGACAGAGGGAGGGGGGGATGGAGTGAGAGGTGGGCAGGGCCTCCGAGAAGGAGTGGGGCATGGGCGGGGGCCTAGGAGGAAGGGAGGGGCCGGGCAGGGCAGGGCAAGGGTGTTCGGTTTTGTGAGTAGAAAGTTGGCAACCCTAGGTTCAGCCAGCATTCTGTGGATTACAGTGGAGCCAAAACTGGGACTTAAGCACCTAAATCCCAGACCTACCTGCCTGTCTGGGGTTTTGGTGCCTAAATACCTTTGGATCTGGATCTCTACTCCTGTCTAAACTGTAAGATTGTGCTCTCTTAGAACTACCATACCATTTCCCAGTTGACAGCCAGCTATCAGTGAGTTCAAATGTTTTATAGCAATGTTGGAAAGCCAACTCTGTGCTCTTTGCTTTAGCATCAGACCTGATGACTGTGTTTGCTACCAAAACCACATTTTGTTATTTATTGTGGTGTCCCAGTAGGAGCCTCAGTTGTGGACCAGGTCCCAGTGGTGCTAGGTGCTGAACAAACACGGGACAAGATGTGATATGAATCAGCAGTACTGAAATGGATAAGTGATAATTAACAACAGACTTCCCTTGCTTTCATTACCCATCATGTTTCCAGTCCAAGTTTGGATTAGCATTCAGTCATCACTGCTAATATCTTCCTTTATTGTGGCTAATTTGACTAGTTCATCTTTTTGAGAACTCAACATAATTAGCAGCAGTGGATTAAGTAATAATAGCAGATGTCTAGGGAGCAGCAAGCATGTACTTTAACATGCTCAGCAAGGGAGAGCTCATTGCTCCTGGTGGCCATCTTGTAAAGCAGCCCATGAGCAATTTGTAGCATTTCATGGGCAATGTAACCCCTCTAATTGTGATTGACAGGCCTATCAAAGCTGAAAAGCATCTCAATAAAACAGATTGTGCAAGTAGGATTGTCCCGTTAAAGCCACAGGTCACCAATTAAATGTAATGGGAAAGAATTGTTTCCCTGCTTTTTGCCCTGCTAATGCCGCTGCCTCAATTAACTGTGTCCCATTACTGTGTTTTTTCAACTGTACAAAGACGAGCCAAGGACACATGAACGTAACATGAGCTAGGAAGATTCTATGAGTGCCAGGAAGTTAAAGCTGCTGTCTTCTGACTGGCTGTACTTTCATTCCTCTTTATGGATGTGGGAGCAATTCAGAGCCTGCTGTATGTGCACTTTCTTGGGTGTCTGTGAGAGACTGGCTTTTCCAGGGACTCGCTCATAATATCTTTGATTAAACCCTAAAGAAAAGTTTGTTTCCTGGGCACCCACAGCTCTTTGTGTTAGTGCCACTGTAATCCACTCGTGAGTGTTACAAACTCCCAAAGCTATGGGTTTGTTATGGCCCTCGCTAGAGTGGCTTGCCTGTTTAGTTTGTGCTTTTAGCTCTGAAGGTCCCTGGTTCAATTTCTGGTGTGTGGGCCAAGAGAGCAGCTGTTGTGCTCTGATAACAAAGCCTCTGCAGAATAATTCCTGCTCTCAGCTGTGTCACCCACCCATGTGGGCACAACCTCCTCGTTGTCAGCCATTGGGGACTTGGAGAACACATTTGAATGAGACACGTATCCAACTTCCTCCTTAGCATGCTTAAACCTGACCTACTGGTTGCAGGGTGGCTCCCTGTTTCTGAATGGCTGCTGTCTGCCAGAGGTGAGACCAGATGCTCCAGCCCCAGCTTCTCATCTCAGCAGTCTTTTCCCTCCGATGAAGCCAGGGACCTGTGGGTATGCTGCCTATTGCCAGGCCTGCAGTTTGTGTCTATCTGCACTTATGCCTGCTTCTCACTTTTGGGTGATGCTCTCCTACAGTAACGGCCGTTAGCTGGCTAAGTGCACCTTCCTTGCCTGTTCTGTACCTTATATGTAAGGGCTACCTAGCTTCCTTGGTTCTTCCCAGCCACTTGCTCCAATTGGTTTCCCTTTTTGCGCTGGCTTCCCTAACAGGAACCAATGGCTTAAGCGTTAATAGCAAAATGGTAGCAATAGATGCCTCCTGGGCCTTCTGGGCACCAGCCTTCTTAAGCAGTGACACAAGCAAGAGTAGGTAGCCTTTCCTCTGAGCTTCTGATAGCAGCTTAAACTCGCTTGGAAGCTGCGAGTGCCCGAGAGTGCCTCTCCATTTCAGTGGTTAGCCTGTTACCTCTAAGCCCTTTGGTCCCTGTCAGACCACAGCTTCACTGCCAGTCTCTTATGTTTGCTTTATATGTGCAGGGTTCTTTCAGTCCCTGGATCAGAGCACCCCTCAATGGTTTGGATAACCTGTGGCTATTTCCCTTGGGGTGAACAGAATACATGCTAGGACACAGAAAAGTGTTTGTGCTGATTGGAGTCAGGCAGAGTCCAGGGGCTATTTAGGCTTCCCACAGCTCTGTCAATACACTCTGGTCTGATTTCTCACCCCACCCCTGCTATTCCAGACCGGGGCCTCTCTTGAGCACTCTAGCAGATGTTGTGGTTTCAAATGTGGACCAATGTCCATTGAGACTAGGTTGAGATAATTTCAGTGAGTCCTAATTAAACTCTGGTCAAGCAAGGTGAAATTTTTGCCTCTACTCCTAGCTCCCCCTCATAATCGTGCCAAGGCCAGAATGTGGCATAACCTTTAGGCACTGCACGCTGCTTGTTCCATACAAGCTGGCTTATGGCAGTCATGGAGCAGGATATTGACAATGGCCTTCTACATGTATGTAGAATTCCTTGCAATCCCCAGGTGGTAGGCCTAAAATCATGTGAGGCGGGGAGCTGGGTGCTGACTGCTTCTCTCAGACACATCATTATAGCCATCTGCTCTCTGCGTGCTGGAATGATGGCTTCTGTAAAGAGCGAGCATGCCACAGGATGTCAGAGATCTGGCAGTAACTGTAGCTGAAGGGCTTCGGAGAGGAGCTGACTCTATCGTTTCAGCTATTCATTATGTACCTCTAGCTATATGTGCTGCTAGTTCAGGGGTGGGCAAACATTTTGGCCCGAGGGCCACATCTGGGTGGGGAAACTGTACGCAGGGCCATGAATGTGGGGCTGGGGCAGGAGGCTGGGGTGTGAGGGAGTGCAGTGTGCAGGAAGGGGCTCAGGGCAAGGGGCTGGGGTGCAGAAGGGGTGTGTTAGGAGGCTCAAGGCAGGGGGTTAGTGGGCTCAGGGCAGGGGTTTGGGGTGTGGGGTACAGGATGGGTTTGGGGTTTAGGCTCTGGTAAGCGCTGCTTACCTCGAGCAGTTCCAGGGTGGCAGTGGCATGCAGAAGGGCTAAGGCAGGCTGCCTGCCTGCCCTGGCCCCGCACCGCTCCCAGAAGTGGTCAGCATGTCCGGCAGTGGCTCCTGGGGGTGGGGTGGGGTAGGGCAGGTGGCTCTGCCATGTGCTGCCCTCACTCCCAGTGGCTTCCAGGAGTGGGGCAGGGCCAGGACAGGCAGGGAGCCTGCCTTAGCCCCCGGTACACCATGGGGCTGGCAATCCTGCAGGATGGATTGGAAATCCTGATGGGCCAGATCTGGCTCACATGCCGTAGTTTGCCCTCCCCTGTGCTAGATGTATTGAGCCAGATGCTTGGGTCTGGCTGAGCATGGTGCAAGAGCCAAGGGAGGAGGGGGACAGGAGCTCTAAGCCATCTTTCAATCCCCCCGGTCCTTGGGCTGGTTTGGCCCTTTCTGTAATTCAGGGCAGCCTCAGAGGAGAGCTCTAAGTCAATGGTCTCCAAAGTGGGGTACGTGCACCCCAGGGGGTGCGCAAGATGAGCCACTGGGGGCACGGCAGGAGGAGCACTGCGGGGTGGGGGAAGGGCGGCCGGGAGAGGGAGGGAACTAGCGAGCAGGGAAGCTGCTTCTCCCCCCCCCCCCCGGGAAGGGCCACCCGGAACGCAGAGGCATTAGGGGCCCTGGCCTGCAGCCCTAAAGCCCCTTTCAGAATGCGGCTCTGAGTCCTCTGGCCCATGGAGGAGCCGGGGCAGCTGCACAGCCAGCAGCTGGAAAGAAGCGGCGCTTTCCCCTTCAAAGCCGGCTGGAGAGAAGCGGCACTTTGAAGGGGAAAGCGACGCTTCTCTCTGGCCACTGGCTGCTTGGCTGCCCCTGATCCTCCCGAGTCCTCCGGCCCGTGCTCGCAGGGCCGCATTCCGAAAGCAGCTTTAGAGCTACAGGCCAGGGCCCCGGGGTCCCCTTAGCCCAGGGCCCTGCATCCCCTAAAGCCCCTGCGTTCATGGTGGCCTGCCTGAGGGGGGTGGGGGGGAGCTCCCAGAATCGTGGCTCCCAGAGTTGTGGCCATGGGGACAGTGCCGTGCTGCACACCCCCTGCACCAAACAGGAGCTGCCCCAGGTAAGTGCTCTGCACCTCCTGCCAGCCCCAACTCTGAGCCTCCTCCTGCACCCCCACCCTGAGCCCCCTCCCGCACCCTAACCCTAATCCAGACCTTCAAATCTCTGTATCACAAAGTGTTAAACCAAGATTTTCAGAAATAATGAAGCATATTCAATCTCATTGCTCTCACTAAAAAATATTAATAATTTTTTGAGAGCAAAAGTTTTTTGTACTGTTAATAAATAAAATACAATAAAAATTATTTAAAAAATATTATTTTGTCTTTATCTCATCCTTTTTTAATTTCTATTTTTGTATGTTTTATAATGTACATAATATATTATAGTTGTGTGTGTGTGTATATATATATTGGGGGTGCATGCTCAACATTTTTGATTGCGCACCCCTATAAGTAAAAAAAAAAAAAAGTTTGGAGACCACTGCTCTAAGTTATTCTGGCTATAAATTTCTGGAGCACATGTTGCTCTGACAGTGCCCTTGTGTCACCAGCCCACAACTAATACAACCCCTCAATGGGAAGGCAGGGACAGCAGTGGGTGACAGAGCTGTTGAAAGTGGCTTTATGCCATCTGAAGTCCCCCCCCCCACACACACACACACCATACCTGGAGGTTCTCCAGCTGCTTTGCAATCCCCGAGCAGCACAAAACAACCAAAAAAGGAGGGGTGGGAGGGAGGTTCGGTGGGGTCTGGCCCACTGAATATAGACAGATGTTTCTTTTGCTATGCCCATTTGATGTGTGTCCTTCCATGTTTGGTGGGAAGCACGCTTGAGGTTTTTCAGTGCATTTGGCTTTGAGGACAACAATGCAGCCTAGGGTTGATTGTACCAAGGAGTTAAGTGGTTTGAAAAGAGAGCTGCATTCCTGAAAAGTAACACAGGGGGAGGCACCTCTCCTCAGAAACTAACACTTCTGTCTGGAATAGAAACAAGTTCTTCACTGAAATGAGGGATGGGACCAGACTAGAGCCTATGATCCAACCCCCCTGTACTCGCTGCACAGGCCCTCCAACCTACAATGCTCCTCTTCCTCTCATCCAGTGAGATGCTTTCGCTCCCCTTCAGGCTGCCTTTTCCAACAGGGTGGGCAAGGAGACCTCTTGTGACTCCATCCAGTCCTGGTTCCTGGGGGAAGAGAATCCAGATGACTCCCCAGATTCCATGCTTTTGGTGCCTCTTGTTAACAAGGTATGCCTACAGGTGGCACAGGTGATAGCACCTAGAGTTAAGAGAGGCTGATACTTTCCATCACAGGATCCTGTTTTCATTTGCTTATACCACTGTCAAACCGTAAGTGTTTGGGATGAAAGTTTCCATGCTGGGTGAATTTTTTTGGCTAAATTGCTGCAAAAATGGTTCAGCCATTTCTCAGGATTAGGTTAGAGAAACTTTTTTACCCATGTTCAAGTCTCTTTTAACCACTGTTTCATTGAGCATTTCTAGCTCCATGCTTTGGAGCAGGGACTTGAAATTTGGCAGCTGGATCATCCTATTTATCTGTCACTACAGGGTCTTATACAGAATTCCCCTTGTTGGATAAAGCACTACTTGAGTTGGGAAGTTGTCTTCTAGAATAAGAAATTCTGAGGATGTTTTATACTGGCAGCATGAGACTTCCAGTATATGTCGCTCAGGTTGAAGTTTCCCATGATCATGCAGCTTCTTTTCCTACACATCGTAGATAGGGGCTTCCAGAGCAGGTCATCCTGTTGCCCAGTGCAATGTGGTGGTCTGCAGCAGACACCAACTCATACCCTACTGTGTGCCTTCAGTGTCAGGACATTGATCCACACGCATTCAAGATCACTTTCTTTCAAGCAATCAGTGACTCGTAAGCTAGTAATACCATTTTTGACAGTGTGCCACTCCCCCACCCACTCAATCCTTCCTAAATATGTTATAACCATTGACTGACTCTTCTCATTCCACTCATGGGAATCATCCCACCAAGTTTTAGTAATGCCAACTAGATCAAATTTATGCTCAAAATAAGCAATTCCAATTCCTCTTGTTTATTATCCGTGCTCCTAGTATTGGTGTATAGGTAGGCTTAGAAAGTTTAAATGTGTACCAGTAAATGTTGGTAAATGTCAATTTCATTATACACATACACACTGATAAATATTTCCATTGAAAATTACAGGTGGGCAAAGTAAGAAAAGTGCTGCTTGAGAACTTAAAGTTTGATTTAAGGATATTTACTTTGTATATTTTGATGTGATTTTTGACAAGTTGTGTTTTAACAGTTATGAAGTTTAACTTTTCGCAACTCAAGCTCTATTGTCATTAAATAATTGACTGACCTCCTCTAATTTCCTGCAACTGAGTAAATTAAAAATCTATAATTGAAGAAAATAAACCAATACTATCCATCAAATCATATAAAGTCAAATTCAAGAATTTCTTCCCTTCAGGTTCTTTGGTTCCTTGATTAGTTTTATCAGTATCTTGATTTTTTTTATTTTTTTTTTTTTGGTGTGTGTGGGCTGAGCGCTCATATCTTCCCTCTTTTTATCCTCCCTATTTGTTAAACTAACATCTTGCTGGCTACTCTCAACCTGGGGACAGGTAGACTATTGGTTGCCTTTCTACTGAGGTAGAGGCCATCTAAACTATGGTTCACCACCAGTGAAGAGACAGGGCTGTAATTCCACAAAACCAAAATCCTCCTTCACTTACCTCCTCTGTGATTCACTTCCAGAATCTGCTGCCTCCTGTTTTCCCTTGCTCATGGTACAGGAAGGATCCCTGAAAAGATTGCTTTGACATTATTCTTCAGCAGATTTCCAAGATCCCTGATGTAATCTATTATTGCAGCACAGCTCACTGATGCAGTGTCATTAATACTTATATGAAACATCACCAATGGATCTTTGCCTGTTGATTTCAGAAGCCTGTCCAGTCTTAGAATGAGGTCTCGGCTCCAGGAAGACAGCACAGCATCCTATTGTCTGCTTGTCCCTTGCAGAATGTTCTTTTAATTCTTTTGAGAACTGAATCCCCAAGAAAGATTGTCCATCTGCCTTGAACTGTTGGAGGTCTTTTGTGGGCAAGCTTGTTTTTCTTACAGGTTGGGCTGAGCTGCCATCCACAGATATGTCCTGGACATCTCTCCATTGCCTCGGACCAGCTGAATCTTGAGAGAGAGGTTCCCCAGTTTCCACATCAAGAACATGGTATCAATTGGAAACTTCTAGCTGTGTGGCATTCCTTATGGTCCTCTTCTGCCTGGTGGCCAATGCACCTGCCCATCCTCATCAGGCTCCAGCCATGTAGAATGCTGCCTTGACCTCTTGCCTTAGGTACTTACAAACTGCCAAGTCTCCTTTCTGACTTCTTGGTGTCCAGCTCCTTTCTTCCTTGAACCTGGGGTACTGGTGTTTTTCTGGATCTGCCTGTCTAGGAACTCTTCAGCTTCTCTGATTCTCTGTAGTGCCACTACTTGCCCTTCCAACTCGACAATCTTTTCTTCCAGCACAGCCGCCAGTGTGCACTTCATGCACAGGAAGTCCCTTCAGGCAGGAAAGCAAAAATGGCACCTCTGTGGTAGATCACCACCCCTGCTCCATCACTGACAATCTTGAAATAGCATGTTGAGCTGGAAGGAGAGCCACTATGCTGCCTCATAAACTCTCCTCTTAGCTGCCTCTCTTTGCAGCTCTCAAGTTCACCTCGCAAGTGATTTCTTGTACTAGTCTCCCTGCTTAACTCAGCTCTGCCTGTCACCACCAGAGAGCAATTAACTGCTGATTTCAAGCAGCAGAACTGATTAAAGCTCCAAGGACCGGAGCTGTGCGGCTGTCCCAAGGCAATGCACCAACAAATAGACCTGTCTCAGCTGCTTATGCGGGGACCCACAGCGCACCTGTGCAGCCCGTACACAGAGCAAACAGGCAAACAACCCACAGATGGACCAAACACACCATTCGCCGAGGCCTGCTACCTCCAAGCATACTCCACAGTGACACCCTTTGAAACTCTCTTGTCAGATGCCTCTGTTTATGGTTAGGATGGTGTGTTTTCTCCCCGAAATGAAATTGGCACTGTTCAGTCAAATGACAATGTCATCCTACACCGAGTTGCTGGATTAACAATCAGACAATGGCCAGTGTGGTACAAAGAGAAAAGTCAGGAAGTCTTTTTCTTTTGTTTTCATCATCTATCATACCAGCATGCAACTACCCATGCATATAAACCTGTAACTTCATCTACAGATTCAGGTGACTCAGGCTCTACTGTCAGAAGTTTCCAGAAATTCCCCGGGACAAAATGAAAAGTTTAGGAATTGTAGCCCTAAGGATTAATCTGCTTGCTTGCATCGGTATCTCTTCTTATAAGCTTAAGTATTTGATGTATTGTAATAGGTTTACAGATTTATATTAAAAATAAGTTTGGCTGTAATGCAAGAGAACATACAGGTTTTTGGCCTGTGGGTAAGTTAAAGCAAAGTTAGCATATCTATAGTGGGCCCTTTTACCCAGAAAGTAAAGTTGACCTTTATCTTGTTATCTAAATAGATAAAGTTCCCATGCCTGTGTCTAAGACCTTTAGCTAGATCAACAGACAATGAAGGGATGGCAAAGGGGATTTTTCAAAGTTGTATCCACAGACTTAACAAGTACACCACAAGTGCGTACATACCTGTCATCCATACACACATACATACTAGCATATGGGGTAAATGTACCGTAACATTTCTGTGGGGGAGGAATAAAATTTGGGCATAAGAGGAAGGATTTCCAGCACATATGCCCTATAAAATAGGTGACCCACCTCACTATCTCACTCTTCATTATCTTCATCTTCAACTACGTATTGATGCTATCCATCTACTTGGTTTCTCTAAACTTTATTTTCAGTTTGTGTATTAGGTTTTCTTTCAGTTAAGTTAGAGTAAATTCTAAAGCAGCTTTGACAGCTCTTTGCATTAGTTTCCTTTGCGCACACCTGCAAGAGGTGAGAAACCGGAACAGCCAAAGATGAGGTCCTGTGTCTTTCAACACCAGGTTATCAAAATAGGGTGTGAGTATTAACCAAAGTTTTACAGCACATAATATTCTCCTATGTATCTCTTGAATAACAGTAATGCAATTGTAATTTTGTAACTCTGACTATTTTACTGTTGGCTTACTATTTCATTGATTTTTAATAAGTCTTTATGACAATATCTGTCTCAGTGTGAGCTTTCTGTCATACCCCTGAGGGTCCCTTATAAATTCTGTGGAGCCTGATTCGGGACAAGAACTTTTATCTTCTGATCAAACAGATTGGTGAACCTAAACACATACTAATTAGTATTTATAACTAAGTATTAATATTATTAATTACAAATTAAAATTAAATTACATTGATAAATTAAATCAATAGTACTAACACACCCCAGATCAGGCTACAGAATTGTGTTCCTTCTCTTGATCCACATCCATAAACACTGAACAGAGCAAGTGACCGACTAAAGTGTAAATGACACATGCTGTTATGAAGGGTTTTCTGGTATGTTATTCCATAGATACTATATCACAGTTAGCTGTACCCTCAATCCATGAGAAAGTGTCCTCAGGGAAGAGTGGGTATAAAACAGTGCCATGTTGCTTGGCTAGCATTTTACCTGCCCTTTGTATCTGTGTGAGTGACTGCATGGCAATGGAGGGCGTGCTCCAGCATCGTTATAATTTAAGAACTGATTTTTTTTTTAAGAAGCTATTTTTCTGTGGTGTTTTTTTTCTCTCCAAATTTCCTACCTCCCTGTAATCCCTCCCCTGGCTCCCTCTCCTTCACTGTCAAATCTAAGCATCTGATTCTTTCCCTGCTCTCAGCTCTTGTCTCTTACCAGATCACCCCCATTCCTCCTGCTTTACTAAGGTCGGCATACTGTGTCGCTTGCTTGTTCTCTCTTCCCACAAGCGTGTGTGCCTTCCATGTATAAGGGACAGTACTGTGGAACTGATTCATAAAGCTGGTAGTCAGGGCCGGATTAAACTTTTTTGTGGGCCTGGCACCAAACATATTTGTGGGCCCCCATTGAGGCAATGGAGCATGGCGCGGGGAGGTCACTCCCCAGACTGAGGAGCCAGCCAGGGCCATGGCATGGCAGGAGCGGCCCTGTTCCGCCCAGCCCAGTGTGAGGGCACTATTTACAAACTGCTAGATGCACAGTGGCCCTGTGATACCAGCATGCCCCTTCCCCTCAGAGGGCTGGCCCATGCCATGCCACACCACAGAGACCCGCCCCACCCAACACCCCCCCCAAATCCCTATGACCAGTGCCCCCACAGACCTCCACCAGACATGCTCAGCGCCCAGCACAACACCACCCCTGCCCAGCACTCCCCTGCCCACAGTCCCACCACAACTGCCCAGCACCCCCCACAGAACCCCCACTCCCTATTGCCCCAACACACACATCTTCCCTGACCCCTCACTGTCCAGCACCGCCCCCCCTCACACACACTCCCCAGAGACCCACTCCCCCATGCCCTGCCTTCCGGCAGTACTCACCAGCCCTGCTGGGAGGTGACCGCGTCTGCTGGGCTGAACCAGCAGTGAAGCCAGGGCTGGTCCCCAGGCCGAGAATTGCTCTGTCCCTTCAGGAATGGTGTGATCAGCCAGGCCAAGGCCTGCCCCGGCCGGACTCCCTCAAGAACCTGGAGGGGCGCAGCCAAGCCCCCCCGCTCAGGCTGCCCCCCGCAGGCTGAGACTGGCCAGGCTTCTGCACCAGTCCCAGGCAGCTCAGCTCCGGGGAGACAGGCGGGGCCCCACAGGCCTGGAGCCAGAGGTGCACTGGGGTCATGCCAGGGGGCAGAGAGGAGCAGGGGGGTGGGGACAAGGGCGTAGAGAAACTCTTGGCCAGCTGGCAGGCAGGCCAAAAGGAGCAAGTGGTAGGTGGGGGAAGGCGTGAGGTTTCAAGATGCAGTGCAAGTGGAGTAGGCTGGGGCCCCTTCTCAGTATGGGCCTGGCTCCATGGAGCAACTGGCACCATAGTAAACCTGGCACTGGTTACCCTGTTCGCCTTCATATCACTCCCCAATCCCCTTCTGCCAGGATAGTTACAGATAAACACGTAGCCTGAGGCTGGAGGATAAGCAAGGTGGGGGGGCACAGTGTGACATAAAGCAAAAGGTGTTGTATATTATAGGACTATTTCTGTTTCATTGTATCCTCTCCCTAGTTATTGCTCTTAGATGGTAGGCTTTTCAGGGCAGCAATCTCATCGTCAACAGGACCTTGATCCTGCTCATTTGCCCTGGCATCCACAATATAAATAAATACACATTTGAACAAGTAGACTGGCTGTACTGGGATTTTCATATTTCAGAGTCTCCAGCAGCAACCTCGAGCCAGCCCCTTTAACTGGAATCACTCCCACTTTGCTGCCAAGCCCTTTGAAATGGATGTGGGTTGGCCTGAAGCCACCCTTCAAAGAAAAAGAAACCGGATCCTTAAAGTGATATATTTTCCAATTCAGTGCTGAGTTAAGAATTCAAAGTAATCTCCGATCTGTAAGAACTGAAGTGGCTTGCTGCATGGCTACTAGCTCTCCTGAGTCTTAACTCCGCCAATCTCACCCCTGTTCTATTGCCAGGCAAATGTGTAATGCAATCTTTTCTAAGAACTAATGAGTGTTGAGATCTCAAGAACCACTCAGGTGAGGAGTTCTCTCAGTGCTATGATTACCTCTTTGCCAGGATGCTGGACTTTCTGTTGATTACTTTCATCCGCGTAAAGATGCAAGAAGGATTCTTGTTCTAGAACTCCGTGGAATGCCTCAGGGCTTCACCTTCTTGTGCTAAATGCTGTGCCTTATCACAAGAAGGAAATACTGTATCCCATAGTAATTGATCTTTGTACCTGTGACCCAGGTTACATCAGCAGTAGCATTTATACAGGCTCTAAACGGAACCAGTCAGTTTATCTGGCCAGGTGTGTACAAATGCACAAATAGATGAATTAACTTGAATACAAAGGATTGTTTATGCAGGTAAACTCATTGAGCTTGGACTTCTTGTTTGCAAGTGTAACATGAAAAGAGTAAAATACTAACACACACAGGGTTCAGTACAGTACAAGGTGTATATGCTACAATGATGAGGAAATGAAAGAAAGTGGCTGTGCATATCATGTTGTCCGTAGCCAGCTTCCTGGGAGATGGGGGCACTGCTGTGCATGGGCTCTGGCTGCTTTAAGCATTGTTAGATGCAAGGCAATGTGGTATTATCTTGTTTGTTCAGACACCCCTGAGCCTGTGCTGTTCTTAAATGCTGAGAGACAAAATTACAGCACAAACTACTCTCACTTCTATCAGGAAATGCAGATACAAGAGGCAATCAAAGTTTAAAAGGGCTAGTTTGCAATTTATAACTTTTCTTCTACAGAAATCACACCCACTGATAGGAGGGCTATATTTAGAGCCTTTCTACGCCATATGCCTACAGAAAAGCAATAAATGGAAACATTTACTGTCTTCCTGTACTGTAGTGCAGCTATGAGTGAGCTTGGGTATCACTGAACACAGTGTAGCGTGCATGTAGCTAAGTGAACTCTGGCATAATTCTTGTAGGGCAACCACAAATGTCGTCAGTTCATTAGGTATAGCAGGCCTGCACAACTCGTTAAGCAGCGAGGGCCACATTCCTCCAAAGAAAACAGCTGAGGGCCAAAACCTCCCAGTCCGAGGAAACACCCTGCCCCAGGGCCGCCCAGCCCTGTAGGAACAAACCCTCCTTCCCCAGCGCCGCCCCCACCAAAACAGCTGTGGGCCAAAAAGGAAGGTTGGGGGTGGGGAGGTGATACTTTATTTTAAATCAACCAGGGGCTCCCAGCTAAAGAGGTGGCTGGGAGCCCTCAGGGTCCAATTAAAGGGCCCGGGGCTCCGGCAGCTGGGGGAACCTGGCAGGGCTGGCTCTAGGTTTTTTGCTGCCCCAAGCAAAAAAAAATAAAATTTGGCTGTCCCCCTTCCCAGCCCTGGGTTCCCCCCCCCCGCCACCCCAGTGCTGGGCTTCCCCCTTTCCTCCCCACCAGTGCCCTCCCTCCACCCTGCTGCTGCCCCAGCCCTGGCTCCCCCCACCAGTGCCCCCTCCTGCTGCCCCAGCCCTGGGTCACTGGTAACTCGCTCCCAGGGCGGGTCATTCAGCCGGAATTTTGGATGTGCACAAAACACAGACAGGATTGGTTCCCATATGGTTACAGAGCTGCAGTAAAGTGGAACAATTTTCAGCTTGTGTGATTGGAGGATATCTGGATGCATATTATAAGACTGTCCTCCATAAATGAGGAAAAGTTGAGGTGCCTTTATTATTCTTTTGTTCCACTCTTTCTATGGGGAACTTGCCAATGCAATATCACTGTCTTCCTTTCAAACAAACAAAAAGGCAATGGCTGTTGAAAATAGCAATTCCAGTCCTAATAAGCATTTCTTGCTCAATTTTATCCTACTTTTTCTACAGCAAGTTACAGTGGATCAGTATATTTGATTTGGGAGAAATGAAGTAAAAGCTGCCCAAACCGAGCTTGAGCACTCCTGAATTTTGAGGTGTTCAAATCTGGAAGGCAGGTGCTGGGGGTGGGAGAGGGCTGTGGGCTCCATGGGGGAGCATGGCAGCAACTGTTTGGAGCTGCACGGAGCCAGACACGCTGGTCTGAGTGGCACAGTAAGCAGTTCGGGGGTTGGAGAAGGGGTAGGGGGTTCCAGGGAGCAGTCAAGGGACAGGGAGCGGGGGGGTTGGATGGGGCAGAGGTTCGGAGGGGCAGTCAGGGGACAGGCAGCAATTGGATAGGCATGGGAGTCCAGAAGGTTTATCAGGGGACAGGTAGGGGGTGGGGTCCTGGGGGGAAGTTGGGTGGGGTCAAGGAGAAGGGAGGCTTAGACAGGGGCTGGGGTTCCAAGGGGCAGTTAGGGGCAGGGGTCTCGGGAAGGGGTAATCGGGGGGACAAGGACCAGTGGTGCTTAGATAGGGGGTGGGTGTCCTGGGGGGCAGTTGGGGCAGGTGTCTGGGGAGGGGGCAATCAGCAGCCAGGGGCCGGGAGTCAGAGGGCTCTGGGCTGCTGGCAGCCGCGGGGAGCTCTGAGCCCTTTAAATCCCGGCCGCGGCTGGGATTTAAAGGCTCTGGACTGCCCACAGAGCGCTGTGTGGGGGAGATTTAGAATCCACCGGCGGGCCCCACAGTGAGGCTCCGTGGGCCGCATGCGGCCCACGGGCCGTATATTGTGCAGGCCTGAGGTATAAGAATACATTCCATTGTTCAAGGGCAGAGGAGATTTAGAGAAATGTGGTGACATGCAGGTAGCACAAACAGAATTGTCTGGATAAAATAAACTATCAGGTGTTGTCAGATGCTCCCTGTGGTGCTCTGCTCTGATCAATGTTGATACCAATCGGCTGCATGCGTGTGCTCCCTCTGTGTGCTGTCCCAGCTCTGCACAGATAGCTGACACAGCAGACCCCGAGAGAATCCCCAATGACCACAGATTCTAGTAAGGTACGAAGGCACATCGGCCAGGTTTATTGTTGAAGAGAAACACAGTCTCCAGCTCCCTGGCATAGAAGTCCAAGGTGCTGCTGAGGTGCAGCTAGCTAGTACTTATGTGCTCCCTGACAATGGACTCGGTTCAGTCAGTGGGGGGACTTTCCACTGTCCCCTAGGCCGGACAAAGACACTACCTCAGGGATGCATTCTTGTACACAGGTACAAACAAGTTACACATCACTTCTGACGTATTGAGGTGCTATCCCTCTATGTAGCAAGGTACAACCCTTCTACATGGCAAGATGCCACCTCTCACTTGTACATGTTGGTTTGAACAAAACACCTGTATCCATCATATTACCCTTTTGGCCCTATCATTGGGATGGGTCAGCCTGTTCCTTGTTATCTGTGGGGAGTGTACAAGTATGCAAATGTTCTGATACCTAAAAGGTACTGGACCCCAGTTATGTCTCTTTTTGCAGTATCAGCCCTTTCCTTGCCAGCTTCTGTGAGCAGGGCCTGCCTCTGGGTCACAGCTTAACTTTGTTTTATGTTAGCAAAGTCTTGACCATTACTTTAGTTCAGGCCTCATACCGGGCCTCTGATAGCAAGGTTTATATCTCAGGGCCTCCTCTTACTACATCAGGTAAGCTGCTGGGGCAATACTTAACCTAGACCTACTCTTTCTAGGTGCTTATCCCCTGGTTGGAAATTGAGGCTTCAAAAGAAAGTGCTGGAGCAATGTATTAAATTAGAGCAACATGTCACTGGGGTCAAATAGTGCACACCCAAGAGTTCTGCAGGCGCTTAAGAATGAACTGGCTGAGCTGCTAACAAACCCACACCAGGTGCCTGGGGTGGCCAAGGGGAAGGGGCGACATGTTGGGCTCTTCAGCGGCACTTCAGTGGTGGGTCCCTCGGTCCCTCTCGGAGGGAAGGACCTGCCCCTGAATTGCTGCCAAAGAAGAAAGTGATGCAGTGGAGCTGCCGCCAATTGAGGCTTTTTATTTATTTATTTATTTTTTTGTCGCTTGGGGCAGGAAAAACCCTGGAGCCGGCCCTGCCTAGGCCTCATGAAAACCAGCAAATAACCCAGTTAAAGATAAGAGCTGCAGGGAATAGGTGGCCTCCTGTCTGAATCCAGAGGGGTGGGCAGAGGTCATAGTTTATATATGATTCTCAGAGGGGTTGTGTGCAGAGTGTCATCTTCTAGGGAATAGATGGGCCCAGCAGAAAACCCCAGGCCAGGGGAAAGAACGGGATTGATGTGCTGAATAGTTTTGTTTTGGAGAAATAAAATTAAGTTGTGACACTGTAAGGAATCTGGGGGACACTTGAGTATATTATGAATATTCATTTTGGAAAACTGTAATGAGTTGTGCCAGATATGCCGTGTAAGTATCTGCACAAATGTTATGATTCGCCAAATATGATCTCACTTATATTTTTGTATCACTTTTGTATTATGAGTTATAGATATGTATATCTGTCAGTATTTCAAACTTGTTCTATGCTTCTGGGGACACTCCCAGACAGTTTGTCATCAGCATTGCCTGGCCTGCTTGATGGCCCATTAAGGACCATCAGCTACACAACTGACCCATTGAGAGAAGGCAGAGGATACACCTCATGACTCAGCAAGGCATGCAGGGACCTGCCTATGGACAGAAAAGACTTCCAAGCCATGTGCAGGGCAGCTTGTGTTTGAAACAAAGGAATCACAAGCCACATGGCAAAAGACTATAAAAGGCATCTGCATCTTCTCCATTTTGTCTTCAATCCTGTTTCTTACCTCTGGAGGAACTTTGCTATAAACTGAAGCTCTGAATGACCCACCCAAGCTGTGGATGTGTTCCAGAGGGACTTTCAAGCCAGCAAACTCACCAATACTGCTAGGAACCTGATATATGGACTTTGAAGTCCTCGTATGTATGTGACTGTTTTACCATTTAACATCTCTCTTCTTGTTCTTTCTTTTTTCTTTATAATAAACCTTTGACATTTAAGAATTGGCTGGCAGCATGGTATTTTGAGTAAGATCCAAACCTATACTGACCTGGGAATGTGGCTTGCCCTTTGGAGTCAGAAGAATATTTTATATATGTGCGCAGAGTTTTTTAACATAATTTCTCACTGTACTGGACCTACGTACTGATTGGGAGCCAGAGAACTGGAATGCAATAAAGGGGGCTGTGTAATTTCTTTTTTTCCCCTTCTTGATAACCAGTGTGGGGGATCAGCAGCACAGTTTGTGACTGGTTGTGGAGTTTAACTTCAGTGTTTACCCACCAGTCTTGAGAGTGTATCTGCTCTCCCTTTTGCAGCCTGCCCTGACCTTCGCATTTCCAGTGAGGGCTACCCCAGGCACCACGGGTCACACAGTTCTCTGAAGAAAAGGGCCTGGGATCCTATTGCTGGAGTGTTCTTTGGTGCATGGGAAAGAAATAATTAACAACAAGGACACTTACATTATCCTTACTGGGCATTTGATTTAACCACTCATTGAGAAGAATGGGGCCATTGTTCTCCTAAAGGCTCTCTGCAGACCCATCTCTGCAGTGGTTGCACCCTGTTACATTTTTGAAGCTTTCTCAGCAACCATAATAACTAGTAATAATACCTAGCTCTTGTAGAGTGCTTTTCCTCAGCTAGAGACAGACTTTTTCAGTGACAGCTGAGATTCTGGAGAACAAGATAGTAGTTTTGGAGATATGCCATACCAGCACATGGGTGCATACCTGCTGTTTGCAAACCTTGTCTTAATGCTTGTCTACACTACAAATGATCTGATGGCCTAGCTATACTGGAATAGCTACATGGGCCTAGCCCCCTAGTGTAGACATAGTGTGTAAGCAGACAAAAGGAGTTCTTCCTGTTGGCATAGTAAGACCACCTCCCTGAATAAGTTTAGCTAAGTTGCCAGAAGCACTCTTCTGTCGGCATAGTTGTACCAATACTGGGGTTTTGCCGGCATAGCTATATTGGCTGGGGTGTGATTTTTTTTTTTCGCACTCCTACCTAACTTATTAATGCCACCAAAATGTTGTAGTGTAGACTAAGCCTTTGGCTTTTAATGTAAGCAAGCAGCTGGAAAATGAGAGTGAACCAGCACCATGTGACCCAGTAAGTCTGCAGACCTCCAGTAAGTGCTCCGCAAACTGTAGTTTGGAAATCTACCAGCTGCCTCCAGAAACGTGAACCATGAAACTGCCTAACATTTGGTCAAATTCACTTTAAAAACAAACAAAAAAAAGAGCCAAAAAGTAATAGCATTTTTTTTTAAGTACGTCTGAAGCAGGAAACCTGCTAAACAAGCAGGGTGGCCACTATACAGTCAAGATCCTAAAGGAGCACTAAAGGACAACAAGGCCATTGTGGAGAAACTAAATGAATTATTTGCATTGGTCTTCACAGATGAGTATGTGAGGGAGATTCCCAAACCTAAGCCATTCTTTTTAGGTGACAAATCTGAGGAACTGTCCCAGATTGAGGTGTCATTAGAGAAGGTTTTGGAACAAACTGGTAAACTAAGCAGTAATAAGTCACCAGGACCAGATGGTATTAGTTCTGAAGGAACTCACTTGTGAAATTGCAGAACTACTAACTGTAGTCTGTAACCTATCATTTAAATCAGCTTCTGTACCAAATGACTGGAGGATAGCTAATGTGACACAAATTTTTTAAAGAGCTCCAGAGGTGATCCCGGCAATTACAGGCCGGTAAGTCTGACTTCAGTACTGGGCAAACTGGTTGAAACTATCGTAAAGAACAAAATTGTCAGACACATAGATGAACATAATTTGTTGGGGAAGAGTCAACATGTTTTTTGAAAGGGAAATCATGCCTCACCAATCTACTAGAATTCTTTGAGGGGGGTCAACAAGCATGTGGACAAAGGGTATTCAGTGGCTATAGTGTACTTAGATTTTCAGAAAGCTTTTGACAAGGTCCCTCAAAGGCTCTTAAGCAAATAAGCTGTCATGGGATAAGAGAGAAGGTCCTCTCATGGATTACTAACTGGTTAAAAGATAGGAAACAAAGGGTAGGAATAAACGGTCAGTTTTCAGAATGGAGAGAGGTAAATAGTGGTGTCCCCCCGGGGGTCTGTACTTGGCCCAGTCCTATTCAACATATTCATAAATGATCTGGAAAAAGGGGTAAACAGTGAGGTGGCAAAATTTGCAGATGATACAAAATTGCTCAAGATAGTTAAGTCCCAGGCAAACTGCGAAGAGCTACAAAAGGATCTCTCAAAACTGGGTGACTGGGCAACAAAATGGTAGATGAAATTCAGTGTTGATAAATTCAAAGTAATGCACATTGGAAAACATAATCCCAGCTATACATATAAAATGAGGAGGTCTAAATTGGCCGTTACCACTCAAGAAAGAGATCTTGGAGTCATTGTGGATAGTTCTCTGAAAACATCCACTCAATGTGCAGCAGCAGTCAAAAAAGCAAACAGGATGTTGGGAATCATTAAGAAAGGGATATATAATAAGACACAAAATACCATATTGCCTCTATATAAATCCATGGTATGCCCACATCTTGAATACTGTGTGCAGATGTGGTCTTCCCATCTCAAAAAAGATATATTGGAATTGGAAAAGGTTCAGAAAAGGGCAACAAAAATTATTAGGGGTATGGAACGACTGACCTATGAGGAGAGATTAATAAGGCTGAGACTTTTCAGCTTGGAAAAGAGATGACTAAGGGGGAATATGATAGAGGTCTATAAAATCATGACTGGTATGGAGAAAGTAAATAAGGAAGTGTTATTTACTCCTTCTCATAACACAAGAACCAAATTAAATTAATAGGCAGCAGGTCTAAAATAAACAAAAAGAAGTACTTTTCCACACAATGCACAGTCAACTTGTGGAATTCCTTGCCAGAGGATGTTGTGAAGGCCGAGACTATAACAGGGTTCAAAGAGAACTGGATAAATTCATGGAGGATAGGTCCATCAATGGGTATTAGACAGGATGGACAGGGATGGTGTCCTTAGCCTCTGTTTGCCAGAAGCTGGGAATGGGTGACATGACAAGGGACGGATCACTTGATGATTACCTGTTCTTTTCATTCCCTCTGAGGCACCTGGCATTGGCCACTGTTGGAAGACAGGATACTGGGCTAGATGGAACTTTGGTCTGACCCAGTATGGCCATTCTTATGTTGTTATAACTTTTCAGAGTTATGTCACACTGTTAAAACACTGCACATTCCTGGGATTGCAGAGATGTGGATCTCTTTCCAGGTATAGCAACCCCTGAACTTTAGATTGGTAAATACAACTCTACTAGTAACTTACGGCCACATCTTTTTAAAGCACCCAGCGGTATTGTTCTAAAGCACAGAATCATAGAATCTCAGGGTTGGAAGGGACCTCAGGAGGTCATCTAGTCCAACCCCCTGCTCAAAGCAGGACCAAACCCAACTAAATCAAATATATAAGAGCATAGCTGAAGAAATGTAAAACAAAGCCTGTTTCATATCCATCTTATTAACTATTAGTACAAGGGCAAGAACTGTTACAACTTTGTTTTAAAAAATGAATATCACAAACTTTCCAAGCAGTAAATGCCACCATACCACCTGTGTTAGTGCTAAAGTCCTGCATAGATATGAAGTTAGTTAAAAAGAGATTTTCTTTAAATACCACAGAATCTCCACCAGAAAGCACAGATGGCATATAGGAGAATTCTCAAAGAGTGCAGTGTCTGGAAGGAGAATACCATAGATAAATCAGTAGTAATTCCAGTGATTCATCCATCAAGAAAAATTCCATTTGCTCTAACAGATAATGAAAACTTGATAATATGAACAAGCTGGGAGTTATTGAAAAGTTAGAACTGCCTACAAACTGGATTAATTCTATGACTGGAGCTAGAAAGACTAATAAAGTACATCTATGTATCAATCCATGTGATTTAAATAAAATGTGAATGTTATCCACTGAAAATGTAACTAAACTCTGGGAAGTAAAAATACGCTGAGGACTTGAGGTGGGCTATGGATTCAGGAAGGTTGGTCTTGTGGTTAAGGCATTGGGCTTTGAGCTGGGAATTTTAGCTTCAAATCTCCCCTCTGCCACAAGCTTCCTGTGTGAGCTTGGGCAAGTAACTTAGCCTCTCGGCACCTCAGATCCACAGGTGCTGACTTTTCTAAGTGCCAGGGAGTACTCAACCCCTGACTCCACACCAGGCCCTGCCACCAGTCCACCCCTTCCTCCAAAGGCCCACCCTGCTCCCTCTGCACCCTGCCTTGCCTCTTCCTGCCCAGTTTGTCCTCCTTCCCCAAGTATGCCATGTCCTCGCTCCTACCCCTTCCCTCTCAGCCTCCTGCATGCCACAAAACAGCTGTTCATGATGGGTTGGAGATGTGGGGAGGGAGGAAGGAGGAGGTGCTGACCCACAGGGCCTGCTGGCGGGCGGCTGGCACTGGGGGGGAGGGGATGGTGTTGATAGGGGAGCTGCCAGGTCTCTCAAGGCCCAAGCTTTATGCACTGGGCCACATGACCTCTCTTCTTTCTTCTTGTCATTTACCCATCTGAATTACCAGAACTATTAGGTCCTCAGTTCTTTCTTTGTGGAAGGACCATGCCAAGATCTGGAGAGTCTCCTCACTGATACCACACAAAGTTCTGAATTGAGCTACAGCTCTCTGTCCCTCCAAACGAGTGGGAAGGGGATTCTCAATCTCAGTCTAAAAATTAGCATCCCCCTGCCCTTTCAGCTGAGGTGAGGGTGAGCTGCAGCTTGCGTTTACAGACTTGTGGGACATTTTTCAGGTTCAAAGAACCTGTCAAGTGCCTCTGGCAAGAGGGAGAAGCTGGGGGCGAGGGAGGCAAAGATGGCTTCCTGTATTCTGGGCCTGAATTTACTCCAGGTGCAAGTTACCAAAACCACAAGGCTGCTCTGACTTACACCAGATGGAATGATCCCCAGAGGGATTTTATTGCAAGTGCCTATGCCTGCTCCTCCTGCACTGAGGGTCAAAAGGATAAGAGTTTAAGTTGAAAGTTGATCGAGGTATTTAGCCACATGGCTCCCACTGAAACTAATGGGAGTGGTGTGATTGAACCCCATAGCCAATTGGAAGATCTCCAACCTAAGGGAGATCTGCAGCTGGCATAAATTACCTAGGCTCCCTTGACATTAATGGAGCTACGACCATTTATACCCAGTGGGGATCTGCTCCCATAGGGGCACAGGTAGGCACTTCAGTTTGAAAATGTTGGCCTCACTCACCAGAACATGCATCTACTAAAAGTACAACTAGAAATCATAGTATTTAAAACCTGGTGGACTGGGGGTAAGTGTTATCCTCAGTACTTTTAACTGTTCAAATGCCTCTCCAGCTCTCTCTTCCCAATGACAGCCAATGTCAATTTCTGGCAGTTCTCTTAAAGCTGTATTGCAGCTCGGCTCTCTCTTGCTGTCTGATCTTGGGCTAGTTACTTGCTCTCTCTACCTCACTTTCACTATGTGTAAAGTGGGAATAATGATACTCAACCTCCTTTGCAAAGTGCTTTCATCTCTATGGATGAGAAGCACTATATAAGCGCTAGCTATCATTATCAAACAAATGGTATTTAGCAGGTCCAGGGATAGGGCTCTGCCTCTAAATTCTTGTAGAGCAGGGGTGGCCAATCTGTTGCTCCAGAGCCACATGTGGCTCTTCAGAAGTTAATATACGGCTCCTTGTGTAGGCACCGACTCCGGGGCTGGAGCTACAGACGCCAACTTTCCAGTGTGCCAGGGCGTGATCACTGCTCAACCCCTGGCTCTGCCACAGGCTAGGCTCTGCCCCCACTCCACCCCTTCCCATCCCCTCCCCTGAGCCTGCAATGCCCTCCCTTCTCTTCCTTCCTCCCAAAGCCTCCTGCACACCATGAAACAGCTGATCGGGAGGTGCTGGGAGGGAGGGAGAGGCGCTGATCAGCGTGGCTGCCGGTGGGTGGGAGGTGCTGGGAGCAGGGTGAGGGAGCTGATGGGGAGCTGCTGATGTATTACTGTGGCTCTTTGGCAATGTACATTGTTAAACTCTGGCTCCTTCTCAGGCTCAAGTTGGCCACCCCTGTTGTAGAGCATACACTTTATCCCTGCTAAATTTCATGCTGTTAATCCAGATTTCCCTCTGTGTTTTGAACTCTGAAGCTCCCTTGATCACATTTACACAGACACTCCTCCTAAATACTAGTATGAACGTTAGGGCCGATATCTGTCTTTTGAGCTGTATCACATTGCTGATGTAGCTATCACTGCAATACCTAGGTATCATATGTGAATTTATCTGTGCCCCATCAAAAGTTTCCTCTCTTGAACACTCCCCTGTTGGCCAATATCATGGCGTATGTGGGCATTTAAAAATGGCCATCAAAAAATGAATCACATGGAAATAGAAATTTGGCCCTCTTCTCCTCTCTGTGGATGATCCGGCCCAATGCACCAGGCAGTTCGTGGTAATAAACATTGCATCTGTGTAGGAATAATGAATATCTCAGCCCTGGTCTACGCTACAAGTTTAGGTTGAATTTAGCAGTGTTAGATTGATTTAACCCTGCACCCGTCCACACGACGAAGCCATTTTTGTCGATTTAAAGGGCTCTTAAAATCGATTTCTGTACTCCTCCCTGACGAGGGGATTAGCGCTGAAATTGACCCTGCTGGGTCGAATTTGGGGTAGTGTGGACGCAATTTGATGGTATTGGCCTCCGGGAGCTATCCCAGAGTGCTCCATTGTGACCGCTCTGGACAGCGCTATCAACTCAGATGCACTGGCCTGGTAGACAGGAAAAGCCCAGTGAACTTTTGAATTTCATTTCCTGTTTGGCCAGCGTGGCGAGCTGATCAGCACAGGTGACCATGGAGTCCCAGAATCGCGAAAGAGCTCCAGCATGGACCAAACAGGAGGTACTGCATCTAATCGCTGTATGGGTAGATGAATCCGTGCTATCCGAACTCCGTTCCAAAAGACGAAATGCCGGAATATTTGAAAAAATCTCCAAGGGCATGAAGGACAGAGGTTATAACAGAGACCCGCAGCAGTGTCACGTGAAGCCTACCAAAGAACCAGAGAGGCAAACAGCTGCTTCAGGTCAGAGCCCCAGATATGCCACTTCTATGATGAGCTGCATGCCATTCTAAGGGGTGCCCCTACAACTACCCCAGCCCTGTGCTTCCCTCCTCCCCCACCCCTCCTGGGCTACCTTGGCAGTTATCCCCCCATTTGTATGATTAATTAATAGAGAATGCATGAATTTGAAACAACAATGACTTTATCACCTCTGCAAGCGGAGATCAAAGTGGGGAGGGGAGGGCGGTTGGCTTACAGGGAAGTAGAGTGAACCAAGGGGGCAGGTTTTCATCAAGGAGAAACAAACAGAACTTTCACACCGTAGCCTGGCCAGTCATGAAACTGGTTTTCAAAGCTTCTCTGATGCACAGTGTGCCCTGCTGTGCTCTTCTAACCGCCCTGGCTGTGCCTAATTAGTGGCCAGGCGATTTGCCTCAGCCTCCCACCCTGCCATAAACGTTTCCCCCTTACTCTCACAGATATTGTGGAGCACACAGCAAGCAGTAATAATGATGGGAATATTGGTTTTGCTGAGGTCTAACCGAGTCAGTAAACTGCACCAGCGAGCTTTTAAACATCCAAAGACAAATTTTACCACCATTATGCACTTGCTCAGCCTATAGTTGAACTGCTCCTTACTACTGCCCAGGCTTCATGAGCCATGGGAGCAAGGGGTAGGCTGGAGTTGGTGCGACCGTGCGGTGCTGCCGGCTGGGAGAGCAGCCTGAGGCAGAAGCCTCCAGCTGGCATGATATTCCAGGCAGGACTGAATCTCCATTAGACAAAACTTAAAGAAGAGAATGACCTGGAGTCGTTCCCATTTTTGTCCAGGCGCCCCCAGCCGACCTCACCGAGGCCAGTCAGGAGCACCCATGTCTGCCCAGGCGCCCCCGACCAACCTAACTGAGGTTGGCTAGGAGCACCCATGGGATGATGACGACGGCTAGCAGTCCTATTGTACCATCTGCCATCCGCAAGGCAAGGCAAGGGGATGCTGCTGTGTAGCACTGCAGTACTGAGTCTGCCAGCAGCACCCAGGAGATATACGGTGACAGTGAGCTGAGCGGGCTCCATGCTTGCCGTGGTATGTCGTTTGCATGGGTAACCCAGGAAAAAAAGGCGAGAAATGATTTTTTGCTGTTGCTTTCATGGCTGGAGGGAGGGAGGGGGGGCCTGACAACATGTACCCAGAACCACCCACGATAATGTTTTTGCCCCATTAGGCATTGGGAGCTCAACCCAGAATTCCAATGGGCGGCAGAGACTGCGGGAACTGTGGGATAGCTACCACAATGCAACGCTCCAAAAGTCGACGCTAGCCTCAGTACTGTGGATGCACTCCGCCAACTTAATGCGCTTAGTGGGGACACACACAAACGACTGTATCAAATCGATTTCTAAAAAATCGACTTCTATTAAATCGACCTAATTTCGTAGTGTAGACATACCCTCAGATATGTACAGTAACTAAGTGAGAGTTATTCTGTGGACTCTCAAAAAAGGAGATTTCCTATGTTTTTTTTTATTTTACTTTTTTGTTATTCTGCTTATGTCTGCTTAAATCATTCTTGTCCTGCCTACACAGAAATCCTGAATGATCCTGGAGACATTGATTTGGTGGGGTTTTCTAATTGCTTAGCTTTCTCTCATCAGTGTTTTTAGCAAACTATCATTATGGGCCTAATCCAAAACCAGCTGAAATAAATGGCTGGACTCCCATTTATTTTAATGGGCTATAGATCAGGCATCTGATGTACATCCCCTTTACTTGTGCCTGTGCTCCTAATGCGGTGGTATGTACCCTCAGCTTTTGGCTAGGCAAGTTGTGCTGTTGTCTCTTGTTACCTCTGTAAAATGTGAAACATAAGTAGCAGGGACAATTTAATCTCTACTAAATTATTTTAAAATACTGCCCTCCACGGAGGTAAGAGAGATTGCTACTGAGCTTCCAGCTCCTGCTTTAATAATCTTTTAAAAGGGAAACACAGCCTTTTTTCTCCCCCGAAAATCCAATTTGTGCTAGTCTGATGGTGCAAAAGGGAATTAAAGGCCCTAAGTGAGGAGCTGAGGATGTCAACAGGCCATAGGCAGGTCTAGGGCAGCAGTCCCAACATGATGGGGGGGGGGGGGGAAGGGGGCATTGTTGGAGTGTCCTGTGATGTGGTGATTTCTGCTGGCAAACAGTCCCTAAGTGGCCAATGCAGCTTAGAGTTGCCCTGAGGTCTTTAGGTTCTGACCGAGCTGGTTACTTAAGCATATGCCTAATGGAAGACAAAGGTACTACCTGCATGCTTAAAATTGGATATATGCTTAAGTGTCTTCCTAAATTAGGGAGTGAGTCGGTTTGGCCAGATAGACCTTGTCAGCTCTGGGTAGCTAAGTATTCTGAAGTCTACTAGCAATTTCAGTGTCACACAAGACAGTAAAGGTTGGAAAATTCTTCCCTAATCTGAGCGAATTTTAAAAAAATCTCCTTGTTGATTTTAAATGTTTGGGATCAGATATTTTGTGTAAATTCTGGGCAAGTACCTCATCGGATTTATTGCCTTTTAAAAATTGGCTACATTTATGTTCATTCCTATTTATCTCAATAGCGTCAACTTTCTCTCAGAATTTAATAAAGTTTGCAGTAAGGGCAGAGTCTGCCAGGTGCTGTTTGAACATAAGAACGGCCACACTGGGTCAGACCAAAGGTCCATCTAGCCCAGTATCCTGTCTTCTAACAGTGGCCAATGCCAGGTGCCCCAGAGGGAATAAACAGAACAGGTAATCATCAAGTGATCCATCCCTTGTCATGTCACCAATTCCCAGCTTCTGGCAAACTGAGGCTAGGGACACCATCTCTGCTCATCCTGGCTAATAGCCATTGATGGAATTATCCTCCATGAATTTATGTAGTTCTTTTTTGAGCTCTGTTTTACTCTTGGCCTTCACAACATCCTCTAGCAAAGCATTTCACAGTTTGACTGTGTGTTGTGTGAAGAAAATACTTCCTTTTTGTTTTAAACCTTCTGCCTATTAATTTCATTTCGTGACCCCTAGTTCTTGTGTTATCAGAAGGAGTAAATAACACTTCCTTATGCACTTTCTCCACATCAGTCATGATCTAAGTTCCCTGTAAACTGCGCGGCCACATGGCTGAGCAGCAGCCTATTTAGTGCCACGCAGGCGCTCAAGGAACCCACCCGGGGACCTGCCATGGCTGGGGAAGGGGCGCCCCTTCCCCAGCCACCACGTAGCCTGTCCCCCAACCTTCCACGGCTGGGGCGCCCCTCTCCCGGCCCCAACTCTGCAGCGGGCCAGCCCCAAGTGCAGCCACAGCGGCCCACCCGCAGCGGCGGATGGGTCACCTGGACCTGTTGGGGCGGCACGGCGTGGCTTGGGCCGTCCCCAGGCATGGCCGGGGCGGCCCTCCCCCAGGCCAGACCTCCTGGGGCCAGGGAAGGGGGGGGCCTATTTTGCATCCCCAACCCCAGAGCTGCTGCAGCAGGGAGAGGCATCTCTCCCCCCCAGCCCAGGTGCTGCTGCTGCGGGGAGAGAGAGCTGAGCAGAGTCCTCTCCCCACCATAGCCCCTGAGCACCCTCCTGCACCTAAAACCCCTCATCCCCAGCCCCACCCCAGAGACCTCACCCCCTGCACCTCAGTCCTCTGCATCCGACGAAGTGGGTATTCACCCACGAAACTCATGCTCCAAAACGTCTGTTAGTTTATAAGGTGCCACAGGACTCTTTGCTGCTTTTGGAGATTACTGAGCACTTAACGAGAGGGTTGCAATCATTCCACACCATTAAAAACATTTTGAATACTGAATAAATATGAGGAAATGGATCTGCTCTTGGTCATTCCACTAGCATTTTCCTAATAGGATAAATTCATCAGATCACTAATTTGGTATGAATTATTTTCTCAGCTCTATCTAAATGACTAAGAACCTCTTTTTAAACCAATCAGCTTAAACACATAAGGAAATAAGTTTACCCCACATACCACCTTCAGTAGACTACCAGGGCCTACATTTGGAGTGCTGTTCGTTTGGATGAAGTTAGCCATAGATTTTTTTGAAAACTGTCACAAACGTGTCCTGTGTTAGGCAGGTTGAACATTTTTTGTTGAAACTTTTTTTCCACAGAGAATTGGATTATTGAGCAAACACGTTTTTTGTGAAAGTGTCTGCTTTCTGAGGAAAATTTTGATCTCTCATCAAAAAACTCAAAGCTTTTGGCTTTCAGCTGAAAACTGAAATACTTCATCCGAAAGCCAAATATTTTGGCTAAAAATTTAAACTTCAGTTCGTGGGGGTTGTTGTTTGGGTGTCTTATGCGCCTATACTTTCTTGTGGCTTGGTCTCTCTTCATCTCCTTCTTAGGAAGTCTTCATGGACCCACGTCTGCTCTTTTCCCATGGCTTTCCATTGATTTTAGAGGAGCAACTACTCACTTACAATGGTGTGAATGAGAGGTGGATCAGGAAGGACCAATATTTGTTCATTCTTGTCTGTTCTCCTTAATATCAAGTCATCTAGATAAAAAAAAATACCTGCTTTGCTCTTTGTACATGGGGAATATTTCCCCCCATGTTGTATAAATTAAAATGTAACTTGAAATGATTCTGTCCTCACCAAAGTCTGTACTCCGCCTCCACATCCAAATCTAGGCTCTCATTATATCAGCCCTATTTCTTCTGTACCCACAGAGATACCAGTCTCAATGCCATTTCTTTCACAATGGTCTTTGTGTCGTTTTTATGCACTGCCCCTGTAATTGTATGTATGGGTTTTCAGAAGCATATCAGGGACAGGGGCGGCTCTAGAAAATAGGCTGCCCCAGGCAGCGCGGTGTGCGGAGCCGCCCTTCCTCGGTCCCGCGGCGGGTCCCCTCTTCCCGCGGCTCCGGTTGAGCTCCCGCGGCAGGTCCACCGGAGCCCCGGGATGAGCGGACCTGCCGCAGGCATGACTGCGGGAGCTCCACCGGAGCCGCGGGAACAGCGGACCTCCCGCGGGCATGGCTGCGGACGGTTCGCGGGTCCGGCGGCTCCGCTTGAGCTGCCGCAGTCATGCCTGCGGGAGGTCCAGCCGAGCCGCGGGACGAGCGCCCCTCCGCAGTCATGCCTGCGGCAGGTCCGGTCGTCCGCGGCTCCGGTGGACCTCCCGCAGGCATGACTGCGGCAGGTCCACCGGCCCAGCCTGCCGCCCCCTAGATTTGGCCGCCCCAGGCAACAGCTTGGTTTGCTGGTGCCTAGAGCCGCCCCTGATCAGGGAGCTGGGTTCCCTTAGTTGCTTTAGAAACTGCACACTCCTGTACTGCCCTCTCAGTTTCTTTCTTTCAAGCCATCACCACCGTCTCATTCTAATACCTCTTAAGGCTCACTTTTGCAGTGCCCCAACAGTGTCATTAACTATTACATTTTTAAACCTCTGTGCTTGTTATTGAGCCAATACAAAAGGAGCATGTCTCAACAGAGTCTAACAATGTATAACAATATATAAGTGTTAGCAGGGGTGGGGCCTTAGACTAAACTTTTTGCGACAGGGATGTTGCTTTCTCTTTGTTCTTTACAGCATCAGCGCACTTTTTGGTACTGTAAACAATAAAATATTATGTGGATGAATTATTAAATCAAACAGGAATTATGTTGAAAATACAAGAAATTATTTTTTGTGATTCAGTTTATTGACAGTGACCAACCCATGTCATGGTTTGAAAACCCATAACCCGTGCTACATGTTTTCATTCATTCATCCTGCCTGCCAAGTGCTGAAGTCAGACAAATGTCTCAGATTCATCCGAGCTACAATTTCTCACACTGGGATTACCACATAAACTGGTTCAATCATACTGTGGAGCTTTAGCGTGGCCTTCTCTCTTACCACTCTGGCTGCAATTACATCTGCAAGCAGTGCATTTTTAATATGACGTTTGCTTTGCTAGAAGGGTCTGTTCTAATAAACAAGCTCCTCTTATTTTTATAGACGTCCTTCCACCCAAATACAAAATGGCAGCAAAATCCTTTCTCTGTCACTTAGTCTACGCTAATCTTAATCCTACTTTATTCAAAAGCTTGAAACCGAACAATCATTTATATGAGATGAAAAGAAGATGTTTAAAACGTGACTCAAGTGTCTTCAGAACACTGAAGAATAATTTCTAAAATTTAGGAAAGCCCTAAAGAAAGCGAGACATCTCAGAGAAAGTAAGAGCAACTGAACTTCTAAGAGAAAAGATTTTATAAACAAATATATCCCACTTAGTTCCTTTGCTTGTAATGTTAGTTCTTCTTTCAAAGACTTTGTGAACAAGATTTAAATAAGATGTGCTAAAATGTAAGAACATCAAATGTCTTTGAATATTTAAAGAAGAATTAATCTAGCTTTTCATTTGGACTGGAATTCCAGGCATACGGGAAAACTGTGGGGAGGAGTTTTTGTTTTTGTTTTTAATCTTTAGGAAAATTGTAGTGCTCAAAAAAATACTACGCTGTCATGGGGACTAACAACCAGAACAAGACATGGCTTAGGCTGGCAATGAGCCTACTGAACCTACCTAGATAGCTTTGCACTGCAGTCCTGTCCTATTATCCTATAAGCCAGGGGTGGGCAAACTTTTTGGCCTGAGGGCCACATCTGGATATGGAAATTGTATAGTGGGCCATGAATCATCACAAAATTGGGGGTTGAGGTGTGGGAGGGGGTGAGGGCTCTGGCTGGGGGTGCAGGCTCTGGGGTGGGGCTGTGGATTGGGGGTGCAGGAGGGTGCTCTGGGTTGGGACCGAGGGATTCAGAGGGCGGGAGGGGGATCAGGGCTGGGGCAGGGGGTTGGGGTGCAGGAGGGGGTCAGGGGTGCAGGCTCTGGGCAGTGCTTCACTCAAGCAGCTCCCAGAAGCAGGGGCATGTCCCCCCTCCAATTACTCCACAGAGGCGTGGCCAGTCAGTTATGCGCGCTGTCCCATCCACAGGCGCCGCCCCCACAGTTCCCATTGGCCAGGAACCTCTGCATAGGAGCTGGAGCGGGGACATGCTGCTGCTTCCAGGAGCTGTTCGGAGCAGGGCAAGCCCCCGACCCCGCTCCCCAGCGGGAGCTTGAGGGCCAGATTAAAACTTCTGGAGGGCCGGATGCGGCCCCTGGGCCATGGTTTGCCTGCCCCTGCTATAAGCCCATCATGCCTAATTGTCTCAAACTCTGAAGTGGTTTTGTGTGATGGACAAACACCCAATAGAGAATAGGTGGAAACTACTCAATTAATTTCACTTGTATCTAAAAGCAACATTGAATTTGGGTCCCAAATCTAAAAGGCTAATGCACTGGCCTATTGTGGTACCTATATACTTCCTTTTCCCCAAGATAATTGTTTGTTTTTCTTTATGAAGACATTTCAGATACAATAATCACAGCAGGAACCACGCAAGTAAAGATACATGATGGAAAAACCAATACAAAGACTCTGGACCAGATCCTCAGATAGTATATGTCAAGGTAGCTCTATGGTAGTATAAATTGGCATAGCTCAATTTAAATCAAAAGGTTTTGACCTAAAGAATTCCTCATAATAAAGATACTGTATACCCAAAACACTGGAAAATTTCCAGAAAATCCTTTCCCTCTTAGAATAGGATAGTTATCAATATATTTATATGAACATGATTGAATGTTAAATTCAATATCTTTAAGAAGATGCATGACTGATTTCAAACCATGCCACCTGCCTATCTGTTTTACCTACCAGACTGGGATGCTACTCTTTGGAAGGGCAAAAGCTACTTTTATTCTGCACTACTGAGAAGAACTCTACGGCTCAGATTCTTAAAGATATTTGGGCACCTAACTCTCATTGAGGATCTGGGCCTAAATCCAAATTACCTGCTTTCTTTGTTGGCTCCTGAAGTTCTATCACTCAGTCTTAGATAGCCAGATGCATATGATGTAATAATTAGCAGGGCCTTAAAAAAACTAAAATAAAAAGCAACCATCTAAAACAGAACCTTCTCACCATGGCCAAAGGAGAAATACTCCTCTCAGTACTGCCATGTTTTCTTGTGCGACCTCACAAGAAAGTGTTACTATCAGAGTTTTTGAGAGAGAAATCACAAATTGATCTTTTTCCATGGCCAACTTACATGCTTCTCATAGTAGACAAGGATACCCAGTTAATCTCCAGGCTGAATATGGGAAGAAGGCATCACAGCCTGGATATGTGTAATTCGCTGGTGTGTGTGATGACCTTTGACCCGTGTCTGAACAGCAGGCCACACATTGCAATTTCCAGGACAGCGTGTGAAATAAATTAGGCTTGTGCTACCACCAAACTAATCCTTAATTTATGTCTCAAATCTATTAATATAACATTTTAGCCCTTAATTTAATTCTTTACATTTGCCAGAATTCAGAATTTTATCTGCTTACACACTGAGTAAGGTGCTTTTGAAGGCAGTCAGATTACACTCTTTTGCCTCATCAAATTACTTCTACTGGGTTTTTTGTACTCCCAATCCCACCCAAAGGCCCCAGTTCAGCAAAGCAAGTAAGCATGTGTTTAAGAGCCAGATTTTTCAAGATATGTAGGTGCCTAACTCCCATTGATTTCAGTGGGAGTTGGACACCTAAATACCTTTTAATAATCTGTCCCTGAGTCTAATTTACATCAGTGGGAGTAAAACACATGCTTAAGTGCTTTGCTGAATTGGGGCCTAAATCACTGTCATGGAGTTAATTACTTGAGTGCATTTCTTTGCTGGAATGTGAAAGCTAACAAACAGTGCACTAAGTTGAGGCAACATTTAGAGCTAAATCAATACCTGTCTCAAAGTATTAGTCCTCTATCATCATGACATTCAATGACACCAATGTCCTTTCTGCAGCATTCACTTCCCATTCAATAATCTATCACCCTCGGTCGGGGTGGCTTTTGCAGGGTTTCATGGGTTCAGCTGCAGCCAGAGAAATCATGAAACCATGGGTGCCAGTAGAGGCAAACAGTCACTGCTCCTGGCTCAGAGTGGAGGAGGGGCCTCGAGTGATGTGTGTGTTGGAGAGTGAATTTGCCCCACACTCACCCCACAGTGGTAGCACCTGTCCCACAGGGCTGGGCCTGGCTCCCTGCTCTGGGCGTTGTGACTGGGCTAGTCTGGGGCAGGATAAGGGATGTAGTGCTAGAGTGGAGGGTGCTGCTGCAGGTGGTCGGTTTAGTATAGGTCAGGGCACCCATTGAATTGTGAGGCTACATCTGCCCCGCCCTTGGCCGTCACATTCTAAGATGACCGCAATACAGAACCTGAACTCCAGCCTTCCAACACTAGAGTTAATAATCTAATGACATTTTCAGTCGGTGAAATTACCATCTCAGTATCTTCACACACAACGGAGGGAAGAATGATGTCAAGTTGATTACTTGCTCTGTGGAAGTTGATTACATACAAACAACCTATTAGCACTGACTTTCCAAAAATCAGATCAGCAGTGCACACAGGCTACTAAACAAACTATACGCCAATGTTATTGAAATTGACACTGAGTCATTTAATTAGAATAAGCATAATATCTTAAAGGTCAGCATTAAGGTTGGGTGTTGCACTGTGATTTTCAGTTCCTTGATTCTTTTTTATAACATTTACTATGTATGATTGTTACGTTTGCAAAAACTGTACGAATAAGACACGTACTGCTGTATGTAATATACAACTATATAGCTCTACAAAGTGTGAGCCAGACTTTCTGAAGAACTCAGCACTCAAATTGAGGCCCGATTTTCATAAATACATATCACACCGCAGCTCCCTTAATGTGTTTTGTGAAAATAATACACTGCTTGTGATGGGGTGTACAAACCTGGCAGTGATAGGGTTAACAGGAGCTTGAGGGCTTGATTAGCACACCTGGAGGGACATGGAGGGTGTGTTAGGCACAGTTCGTTGGTAGACCCAGCTGGGGAGGAGATGGTCTTCAGAGAGAGGTGCCCAGAGCAGTGAAGGGGAGAGACCTAGGAGGTTCAGGGGGAGAGTAGACCTTCGGATTCCTCTCCTAATAAGGGAGTTCTGATGAAGGGACAGAGCAGGAGAAGCAGTAAAAAGCTATAGAAGCGTAGTGTGCTCCTGTGCCTTTGACAAAGGGGCCAGATCGCAGAAAGCCAGCCCTGTGGATTTGGATCATTGTTCCAGTTGAGGGGCAGGAAGCTGGGGAGACTACCCCAACCCCAGAGCGAGCTCTGCCTGCCACATACAACAGCTCTGATTGGCTGCCCTTCCTCATCGCCCTGTCCACAGAGGGGATTTTCCCTGTTGATGGATGTGTTTTCCCTGTAGGAGGGTCTGAAAACCCTCCATTGGCCGGTCTGTATCATGGGGAGTTTTTCAATTTAATTGTTTGGTTTTTATAAGAGGGAAGATGCACCTGCAGTTACTGAGGTCCCTTGATTCCAACTTCTGTCATGTGACAGGGACACAAACCCCTAGTAACCTGAGCCATTTCCGATGAATAAGGCCAGGAAACAAAGACCAGTCTGTTACCAGCCCTGCTATGGGTCGGACACTTACTAGACTTCCCTCTCCCTCCCATCCTTCAGTCTAATCCTCTCACCCAGTTTTCTCCCCTCCTTAACTCTCCCTCTTCTGTTTCCCACTCACTCATCCATCAATCATGAAATCTCAATTACCTTCCACAACCTTGCTACCACCAAAATCAGATCCCGGTTGTGCCTCCATCCAGTGCCACAAGTTAGCTCTCACCGCTGCTGCAGGGGATGTGAAAAGATGCACAAGTACTGGTGAAGGCCAGGTCACTAGCTGCCTGCGTGTGGTGATAGATGGGGCTGAGATCCATTTGTTTTGCCACTTACAGAAATTTATGTGGCCAGAGAGAGATCCTGGTGCATGGCAGGGCTAGCTTACGGACTCATGTAGACACAGGGTTTGCCAGGTCTCATGCAGTGTGGGAAGCCTGGAAGACAACACAGGACAGGCGTAGTAGTGGCTGGACTAGAGCTGGTTGGGAATTTTTCAACTAAACTATTTTTTTTTGTCAAAAAAAAATGTAGCTTGGTTGAAACCAAAACTTTGTGGGAAAGAATCAGTTTGGATGAATTTCTCAACTCAAAAAATTTGGAAAATAAGTTTAGAATTGTTGAACCATCTTGTTTGAGCTAAAAACTGGACTGTCTGGGTAAAACCCAGTCAGGTGGCAACACTACACGGGACAAGTGTTTTCTGCCCAGCTCTAGGTTGGACTTTGAATGTTGGACAAAGCAACATTGTGCTCCTGGGAGGTGCTCAGACACCATGGTGATGAGTGCAGAATAAGAAGCTAAATCAACTAGAAAGTGTGCGTGCCCAGTAGGAAAGGTTGGCATGTCTGAACTTTCAACATTTTCTAACCAGCTCTAGAGCCTGGCGAAATTTTTTGAATTTTGACAAAATCTCAAAATTCAGTAAGAGGTGGGGGCAATTTGTTTTTTGGACACATTTTCCTTCCCTGCGCACACACCCAGTGTGTGCCCCTTACATTGCTGTAGCATAGTGCTTGGGCACCCTGCTGTCAATTTCATCAGCTCATCTGCAGGATAACTTGATCCGATGATCAGTCTGCAGTGTCATAGTTCTTTACAAAACCAATATGGACTTGGGACATGTCTTGAAAATTGGTCAGTCCCTATAGTCACACACCCTGACTGCAACTGACTTTGAGGCAGTATTCTTGTTAAAAATCTTAGCTACCACTGAAAGGAGTGTGTTTCTGTAACCCACACACCTCCAGGGTGTGGTGTTCTGTCCCAGCTAGTGGCACCAACACCACTTAGAGAGATTAATGAGTCTGCTCGACAGCCTTAGTAAAGGGTCATATGTCTTTTAACTCATGGAGTAGAGGCTCATGCATTTAGCTCTAGAGGTTCCCAGGTTTGATCCTGCCCATGGATGGCCAGGTTCTGTCAGCGTTACATTTCCAGACAGCTAATAGTCTCTCCCTTTTCTCTCTTGTGTTAGACTCACCCACATACCACACACAACTTCTATCTTCCCTTTATTTTATTTTGTGTTTGTACAGCACCCAGCACAATGGGGCCCTCATCCTACCTGAGATCTCTGGGTCCTTTAGGAGTATAACTGGGTGAACTTTTCTGGCCTGTGTTATGTAGGAAGTCAGACTACATGATATCATGATCCCTTCTGGCCTTAAACTCTGTGAATCTGTGTAAAAAATAATATATTTATTACAAGAAACTACTAACATCCTACTAGCTGAATCATGAGGTTTCAAGAAGGTTAGTTGGTTTTCAGTCCCCCTTTTGGATCTTTGTCCCACATCTGGGTCTTGAGAGATTGAAAGGTATAGCTCTAATACCCAGTTACCTTCATGCCAGCCCCTGGGGAAGGGGCTATTTTCATGCTTCCAACCCCCGAGTTCTCTATATTCCACAATGTGATGGGCCATCATCTTAGTTTTAACCTTCACAGTCTCCTCGTTCTATATGTTGGTGATTTCGGGGTTACATTTCCTTATGCGTGTGTATGTACACGTACATACAAATCAAAGTACTCCAGTATTTTGTAGCACTGGTCCAAAACTCTGCAACTTACAGTTGTGTCACTGCAGCAATTGTTTGATTTATTTTATTTATTATTATGTGACACTGATATTGTTATAAGGGACAAAGAGTCCTGTGGCACCTTATAGACTAACAGACATATCAGAGCATAAGCTTCATGGGTGAATACCCACTTTGTCAGATGCAATTGACGAAGTGGGTATTCACCCATGAAAGCTTATGCTCCAATATGTCTGTTAGTCTATAAGGTGCCACAGGACTCTTTGTCGCTTTTTACAGATCCAGACTAACACAGCTACCCCTCTGATACTTGATTGTTATAAGGGTTATTAGCTGCATTTGCATAGACTTTACCACTAACTCAGGTTACATGTCAAACCAATCTAGTGGTCAGAATCCTGGTAGAGAAAGAAAGAGTGCAGAGAGGAAATGAACCTCATTGGGGCAGGGATTGTTTTCTCTGTGTTCTTAAAATGAAGCCCTTATCTGTTTAGTGTCTCAGTGCTACTGTGACACAAATCATAAATACATGTATTGTGGGAGTGACATCCAGCATGAGAACAATGGAGAGACAGAAAGAGCAGGGTAAAAAGAGAGGAAGGGAAGATAATACATTGCATTGAGCAAAAGTCGAAAGCTCATGGAGAGAAAGTGGGAATGGAGCAGAACTATGGTTGGGTAGAAGCTGCTGTGTTAAAGAGACATTGATGGATTGGAGCAGTTACTGTTACTGTGATCAGTGATGGCTCCATTGTTGGTTAATCAAAGCACCCTGCAGTCAGCAGCAGGTGGTGTAGTAGTTAGGGTTGGAATTGTAAGCAGGTGCATTTCACACCCTATCAACCATTTGCAGTTTCTCATGCTTTACTTTAAAACCATTTGCCCGAATTCTGTAGGGATTTAGGCTAGAAAGCAGGAAGCTCCTCCAAGTGAGCAATTTCTTCTGGGGATGGAGTAGGTGTGAGGTCCTATCACCCTGGCTGGGAAAGGTTTATATTGCTAATCATTTTTCTACAACAAAAAATACATGACATTTTTTAAAAAAAGCATAGCATGATAAGCACTTTGCAAACGTCCTGCACATGTCAGCCAGTGCACAGAACTCTGGTTCCTTGGCTTCTCCTGAGCAGTGATCAACAAATGTGTAATGTGGTGGTATTGTGATGTGAACAAACATCCATCATGGATTCAGCTGAGCCCACCCAGCTCCATCCATTTGTGACTCAGTCAGGATTAGAACCAAGCCTCCCACGTGAACAGTCGTGCAGCAGAGTCCCTTAATAAAATATTCCTTACAGTCATAAAAGGAGGTGGGAATAAAATTCAGAGAGAATTGCACAGAACCTCATTAGTACTATTAAAATGTAGAAGGTTTTTAAGTAATTGCCTATGGATTATACTCCTGGTTTTGTCCTTTGAAGCTGCTGGCTTGAAGCTACTTATGCTGCCATCTGATTCTGTCTGTGACATGCTCTGTTCACATGCGGTTTCACCTACCTGCTCCTTGAACTGCTGTCAAGAGACCTCTCTGAAGCAGTGGCACAGAAAGCAAAGTGAAATGAGTTGCTAATGAGGGGCAGGTAGTGAGGAAAATAGGGTCAATGGCAAAGTTTGAAAGAACAAAAGAAAGAAAAAGTCCTGTTTGAGTGGACACAGGAATTGCCAGACTGGATCAGACCCAAGGTCCATCTGGTCCAGTGTCTGTGTCTGACAGTGGTCAGGGTCAGCTGCTTAGTCTGACCAGATCTAGTATCTTTAAAGTATGGTAAGACACTGTCCCTGTCTGTGCTCTCCTATCTATGGTTTCTTGCATTTCCCCTTTGTCATGTCAACTTATCATAGGCCTTTGGTCTCAGAACATCCACCACAGACGTCGTGTAGTTTATCATCTTTGGCCCAGATCCTGCAACTGGATTTGTGTTGATGGACCCTGTGATGGGGGGCCCTGTTGTCTGGCTGGGCTGCCCCTGTTGGCCCAGTGTGGGGTTGGTACACCCTGTCACCCAGTTATCAGGTGTAGTAAGAGGAGGCCCTGAGATATAAACCTTGGTATCAGAGGCCCAGTATGAGGCCTGAGGCCTGAACTAAAGTAATGGTCAAGACTTTGCTAACGTAAAGCAAAGTTAAGCTGTGACCCAGAGGCAGGCCCTGCTCACAGAAGCTGGCAAGGAAAGGGCTGATGCTGCAAAAAGAGACATACCTAAAAGGTACTGGACATAAGATATCAGAACATTCGCATACTTGTACACTCCCCACAGATAACAAGGAACAAACTGACCCATCCCAATGACAGGGCCAAAAGGGTAATATGATGGATAGAGTTGTTTTGTTTGAACCAACATGTACAAGGTGAGAGGGGTTGTACTGCGTAGAGGGGTTGTACCTCAGTACGTCAGGAGTGATGTGTAACTTGTTTGTACCTGTGTATAAGAATGCATCCCTGGGGCAGTGTCTTTGTCCAGCCTAGGGGGCAGTGGAAAGTCCCGCCACTGACTGAGCTGAGTCCATTGCCAGGGGGCACATATTCGTAGTATGTCCTGTAGAGTAAAGTCTAGAGGGAACTACCATTGTGCTTTGTTTGACAACAAACCTGGCCGACGTGCCTTCGTACCTTACTAGAGTCTGTGGTCACTGGGGGTTCTCTCGGGGTCTGCTGTGTCAGCTATCTGCGCAGAGCTGGGGCAGCACACAGAGGGAGCACACGCATGCAGCCAATTGATATCAACATTGAACAGAGCAGAGCACCACACCGGTAGTGTCTGACGACATCGGGATTCCCTGTTAGATCAGGTAATTGGCTCTGGACCCCTGGATCAATAGCCCCTGAATCTCCGGACTGGGGCCGACAACAACCGGTGGAGTTCTGGCCATCTGGGTAGGACGGAACAATGGTCGACTGTAGCCCCCGGGCAGGGCTGGGCAAACAAATAGTCTATGGCCCCCTGAGCCTCCTGGCTTGGGCAGGCAGTAGCAACTGGGGCTCTGGCTGTCTGAGTGAGACAGAACAACAGTCAGTCTATGGCCCCCGGGTGTGGCAGGGCAAACAATTAGTCTGTAGCCACTGAGCCTCCTGGCTGGGGCAGACAGTAGCAATTGGGGAACCAGCCTCTGGGGCGGAGCAGAACAGCAATCAGTATATAGCCCCTGGGTGGGGCAGAACAAACGAACGGTCTATAGCCACTAAGCCTCCTGGATGGAGCAGACAGCAGCAGTTGGGGAATCAGCCCCTTGTGCAGAGCAGAACAGTCATCAGTCTGTAGCCCCTGGGCAGGGCAGAACAAACAAACAGCCCTGAGCCCCAGGGCTGAAACTGAGAGCAAATAGCAGTCATACCTAGTGGCCTGGGGTGTGTAGGGGAACCCAGTCCCTCCCGCTCCACCGGGTTCCAACCCAGGGCCCTATGAAGCTGGGGACTTCCCCGCTAAGGGTTTAGCCATCGGCTTCTACTACATCCCCTGGATCACTTCCTATTACAAGTTGTGTCCCAGGCATCTCCTCAGTTGGTGGTGGCTTGGCATCTCTGTCTGTCTCTGCAGTTGGCAAGTTCCCCATAGTGTAGTTTGGGTCCATGGGTTCTGCCACTCGGAGCATCACAGGCCCCTCAGGAGAAGTCTGCAGTGCACATCCTTCCTACTCTGCAGCCAGCCCCGACTGAGCTGGGCTGCCTCCTTTTATCTGGCTCTTCCACCTGCAGCATGTGCAGCAGGGGAAAGGAGGCGTGGCCTCCTGGGACCACAGTTATTGATCTGTCCCTGTTGGCCCAGTGCGGGGTTAGTATATCCTGTCACAGACCCATATGGAGCCTCATTGACTTCAAGGGCTTTAAAATCTGACAGTACTAATCTGATAGGAATGTGCCACTTTAAAGGCAAGCACAGTAAGGAACACAGGCCGGACTTGATGTGATCAAACTAGTATGGGGTAGAAACTGCACTGGTTGTGTAAGCTGAGGATCTCCTCCTAGCAATGGACGAAGACAAAGAATTATGCTGATTCTTTCAACCCATCTGCAGCCTTTGATACAGTTGACCATGAGATTTTGTTGTCTCCCTTGCAGACACTAGCAGGGGTGGATGGACCTGTTCTTCCATGGCTCCATTCTTATTTTGTCAAGACCAAATGGTGATAATGTGCAACTGTTCTTCTGCCCAAGAGTGTCCAGGGTGATATTGTCACCTCTTTGCTCAGTGTATGTGACTGCCAGGAGGGCTAGTGATTGTACACGCTCTATGTTTCCATCCCGTCTGGCCCAGCCAGAGCAATGGAATTACTCAGTGCTTAGATGAGTGTGGGGTTTGGATGAGCCCTAGCTGGCTGCAAGTCAATCCAGACAAGACTGAAGTAATGTTTATGGGCTGGGGGAAGCTGTCAGAAGAGCTGGTGGAACTTGTATCAGCAACAGCGTCCCTCCAAGGGGGAGTGTAGCAGCCATTTGCAAAGCAAGTGTGAATCCTGGGAGTGCCTCTGGGCTATGCCTGGGTTCCCAGGCAGGGGCTGTAGCCAAGAGTGCTTCTTTCTGTCTGTACCTGACAAGACAAGTGCAACCTTTCTTCTGCAATGCAGGAACGTTGCCATGCCTTTGTCACCACACTCTGCATGGGCTATGCCAGGGGTAGGCAACCTATGGCACGTGTGCCGAAGGCAGCACGCAAGCTGATTTTCAGTGGCACTCACACTGCCCGGGTCCTGGCCACCGGTCGGGGGGCTCTGCATTTTAATTTAATTTTAAATGAAGCTTCTTAAACATTTTAAAAACTTTATTTACTTTGCATACAACAATAGTTTAGTTATATATTATAGACTTCTAGAAAGAGACCTTCTAAAAAATGTTAAAATGTATTACTGGCATGCGAAACCTTAAATTAGAGTGACTAAATGAAGACTTGGCACAGCACTTCTGAAAGGTTGCTGACCCCTGGGCTATGCCTTGGAAAACATCAGGCCCTGAAGCTATCACAGAATGTGGCTGCCAGCTTATTAAGTGGAGTTGTGTACTAGGAGTATATTAGACCAGAGCTACATAGTCTGCATTGGCTTCCAACGACCTTTGAGGGAAATTCAGTTATTTGAATCTATGAATATTAGTTTCACTGTACAAAGCCCTTTCTGGTTTGGGACCTGGTTGGCTCAGAGCTTGCCTCTCTCCCCGTGATACACAGTACCATTCTGATCAGCAATCTGAGTGGGAAGGAGCTGCTGGCAGGGCATCCTCTGTGAGGGGGCCTCCTTTTTGGAACTTACTCCTCCTGCTTGATCAGACGGAACCCAGATTTGTTCACCTTCCATTATCTTCCACGTATCATTTCCCTCTTTTCGTTATGGTGCTTGAGAAGGGGGTGGGTGGAGATGGGTATATTTAGGGGCAGTCCTTTTGTCTTGATTTATGCTGTTATTTTTAGTATATGGAATAATTGCCAAGTGCCCTGGATTTTTACAGTGCCTGTAAATGTATTTTAAGAAACAGAAATAACAGCGAGGGTTATCTTTACCCAAAAGGAAGATTTCTGCTTTCCCAGTGCACAGGATGGAGGAGTTTCCATGCATCCAGCTAGCAATATTCTACTAAACATCTCCCCAGAGCAGAGGCAGAGCTTGGATAGTACACAGGATGTACAAGAGATATAGTTGTGTGATATCTCACTAGATTAGTGGCACTCGCTCCTAACTTAGACATTATTTCACTAAGAGTCCTCCTGTAAAATGAGAGCTGACTGGAAATAGGCTTTTTTTGAGGTGTAAAAATATATAATGTTCCCCCCAGTGTTTTTCATTTTTTGCACTCCTGCCCTTCCTGGATCTGATGGGAAGCAGCAGTGTTGAAAGGTTCTTTGAAAGCAGCTATCAAATCCTCCCTCATTTGTCTCTTCTGCAGACTAAACAATCCCAGTTCCCTCAGCCTCTCCTCATAAGTCATGTGCCACAGCCCCCTAATCATTTTTGTTGCCCTCCGCTGGACTCTTTCCAATTTTTCCACATCCTTCTTGTAGTGTGGGGCCCAAAACTGGACACAGTACTCCAGATGGTGCCTCACCAATGCCAAATAGAGGGGAATGATCATGTCCATCGATCTGCTGGCAATGCCCCTACTTATATAGCCCAAAATGCTGTTAGCCTTTTTGGCAACAAGGGCACACTGTTGACTCATATCCAGCTTCTCATCCACTGTAACCCTTAGGTCCTTTTCTGAAGAAATGCTGCCTAGCCACTCGGTCCTTAGTCTGTAGCAGTGCATGGGATTCTTCCGTCCTAAGTGGAGGACTCTGCACTTGTCCTTGTTGAACTTCATCAGATTTCTTTTGGCCCAATCCTCTAATTTGTCTAGGTCCCTCTGTATCCTATCCCTACCTTCCAGCATATCTACCACTCCTCCCAGTTTAGTATGATTTGCAAACTTGCTGAGGGTGCAATCCACGCCATCCTCCAGATCATTAATGAAGATATTGAACAAAACCGGCCCCAGGACCAACCCTTGATGCATTCCGCTTGATACCAGCTGCCAACTAGACATGGAACCATTGATCACTACACGTTGAGCCCGATGATCTAGCCAGCTTTCTATCCACTGTATAGTCCATTCATCCAGCCCATACTTCTTTAACTTGCCGGCAAGAATACTGTGGGAGACCACATCAAAAGCTTTGCTAAAGTCAAGAAATAACACGTCCACTGCATTTCCCTCATCCACAGAGCCAGTTATATCGTCATAGAAGGCAATGAGGTTAGTTAGGCACGACTTGCCCTTGGTGAATCCATGCTGACTGTTCCTGATCACTTTCCTCTCCTCTAAGTGCTTCAGAATTGATTCCTTGAGGACCTGCTCCATGATTTTTCCAGGGACTGAGGTGAGGCTGACTGGCCTGTAGTTCCCCAGATCCTCCTCCTTCCCTTTTTTAAAGATGGGCACTACATTAGCTTTTTTCCAGTCATCCGGGACCTCCCCCGATCGCCATGAGTTTTCAAAGATAATGGCCAATGGCTCTGCAATCACATCTGCCAACTCCTTTAGCACCCTCGGATGCAGTACATCCGGCCCCATGGACTTGTGCGCATCCAGGTTTTCTAAATAGTCCTGAACACTTCTTTCTCCACAGAGGGCTGGTCACCTCCTCCCTATGCTATGCTGCCCATTGCAGCAGTCTGGGAGCTGACCTTGTTCGTAAAGACAGAGGCAAAAAAAGCATTGAGTACATTAGCTTTTTCCACATCCTCTGTCACTAGCCTCCCTCATTTAGTATGGGGCCCACACTTTCCTTGACTTTCTTCTTGTTGCTAACATACCTGAAGAAACCCTTCTTGTTACTCTTAACATCTCTTGCTAGCTGCGACTCCAAGCAGGGCCGGCTCTACATATTCGGCCGCCCCAAGCAGTCATGCGCGGGAGACGCCCCGGAGCCCCGGGAGCAGCGGACCTTCTGCTGGCTTGACTGGTGAGGGTCCGCTAGTCGCGCGGCTCGGCTGGACCTCCCGCAGCTGCGGACGGTTGGCTGGTCCGGCGGCTCCGGTTGAGCTGCCGCAGTCATGCCTGCGGGAGGTCCCCCGGAGCCGCGGGAGGAGCGCCCCCTCCGCAGTCATGCCTGCGGCAGGTCCGGTCGTCCCGGGGCTCCGGGGGACCTCCCGCAGCCGTGACTGCGGCAGGTCCGCCGGCCCAATCTGCCGCCCCTGAGGACAACTGCCGCCCCACGCACGTGCTTGCCGCGCTGGGGTCTGGAGCCGGCCCTGACTCCAAGTGTGATTTGGCCTTCCTGATTTCACTCCTGCATGCCTGAGCAATATTTTTATACTCCTCCCTGGTCATTTGTCCAATCTTCCATTTCTTTTTGTGTTTAAGATCAGCAAGGATTTCACTGTTAAGCCAAGCTGGTTGCCTGCCATATTTAGTATTCTTTCTACACATTGGGATGGTTTGTTCCTGCAACCTCAATAAGGATTCTTTAAAATACAGCCAGCTCTCCTGGACTCCTTCCCCCACTCATATTATTCTCCCAGGGGATCCTGCCCATCAGTTCCCTGAGGGAGTCAAAGTCTGCTTTTCTGAAGGCCAGGGTCCATATTCTGCTGCTTTCCTTTCTTCCTTGTGTCAGGATCCTGAATTTGACCATCTCATGGTCACTGCCTCTCAGGTTCCCATCCACTTTTGCTTCCCCTACTAATTCTTCCCTGTTTGTGTAAGCAGCAGGTCAAGAAGAGCTCTGCCCCTAGTTGGTTCCTCCAGTATTTACACCAGGAAATTGTCTCCTACACTTTCCAAAAACTTCCTGGATTGTCTGTGCACCATTGTATTGCTCTCCCAGCAGATATCAGGGTGATTGAAGTCCCCCATGAGAACCAGGGCCTGTGATCTAGTAACTTCTGTTAGTTGCCGAAAGAAAGCCTCATCCACCTCATCCCCCTGATCTGGTGGTCTACAGAAGACTCCAACCACAACATCACCCTTGTTGCTCACACTTCTAAACTTAATCCAGAGACTCTCAGGCTTTTCTGCAGTTTCATACCGGAGCTCTGAGCAGTCATACTGCTCTCTTACATACAATGCAACTACTCCACCTTTTCTGCCCTGTCTGTCCTTCCTGAACAGTTTATATCCATCCATGATAGTACTCCAGTCATGTGAGTTATCCCACCAAGTCTCTGTTATTCCAATCACATCATAATTCCTTGACTGTGCCAGGACTTCCAGTTCTCCCTGCTTGTTTCCCAGGCTTCTTGCATTTGTGTATAGGCACTTAAGATAATTCGCTGATCATCCTGCTTTCTCAGTATGAGGCAGGAGTCCTCCCCTCTTGCACTCTCCTGCTCGTGCTTCCTCCCATTATTCCACTTCCCCACTTACCTCAGGGCTTTGGTTTCATTCCCCCGGTGAACCTAGTTTAAAGCCCTCCTCACTAGGTTAGCCAGCCTGCTTGCGAAGATGCTCTTCCCTCTCTTCGTTAAGTGGAGCCTGTCTTTGCCTAGCACTCCTTGGTCTTGGAACACCATCCCATAGTCAAAGAATCCAAAGCCTTCTCTCCGACACCACCTGCATAGCCATTCGTTGACTTCCACAATTTGATGGTCTCTACCTGGGCTTTTTCCTTCCACAGGGAGGATGGACGAGAACATCACTTGTGCCTCAAACTCCTTTATCCTTCTTTCCAGAGCCACATAGTCTGCAGTGATCTACTCAAGGTCATTCTTGGCAGTATCATCGGTGCTCACGTGGAGAAGCAGGAAGGGGTAGCGATCTGAGGGCTTGATGAGTCTTGGCAGTATCTCCGTCACATTGTGAATCCTAGCTCCTGGCAAGCAGCAGACCTCTCGGTTTTCCCAGTCAGGATGGCAGATAGATGACTCAGTCTCCCTGAGGAGAGAGTCCCCGACCACCACCACCTGCCTCCTTCTCTTGGGAGTGGTGGTCGTGGAACCCCCATCCCTAGGACAGTGCATCTCATGCCTTCCAATCGGTGGCGTCTCCTTCTGCTCCCTTATCTCATATGTATCATCTAGTTCACTATCCGCATTAGTACCCGTGGAGAGAACATGAAAATGGTTGCTCACCTGTATCTGCATTGCTGGTACATGGACTTGTGGAGTGAAGGGAACCACCCCCCAGCACTCACGGCAGCACAGCTGGGAGCTAGCAGCATGGAGCGGGCTGGGTCTGGGTTGCTCCACTTGTCACTGCCCAGTCAGTGCAGGGCGCACCTGACCCCCGTTGCAGTCCTCAGGGGAAGGGCTGGGGGTGGGGGCTGGAGCAGAGCAGGGGCAGGAAGAGGCAGGGCAGGGGCAGAGCTGGGGGCTTTGGGGAAGGGGTGGAGTGGGGGTGGGGGTGGGGCGGAGCCAGGGTGGGAAGAGGCAAGGTGAGGGCAGAGCAGGGGCGGGGGCAGCTTTCCTGGCCGGCTCAGCTGGCCAGGGGATTGGGCTGGCTGGGGCCCCTTCTGACTCTAGGCCCGGTAAACACGGTAGTGCCTGGAACACCTCCAAGCTGTCTTCCAGTGCATAAGGGAGACGGGATTAACCGTTAAGGCCAAAAAATGTCAAATAGGCCTAAACAGAGTAACATACCTTGGACACTAGGTGGATCAAGGAACTATCAACCCCCTACAGGCTAAAGTAAATGCTATCCAAAATTGGCCTGTCCCTAAGTCAAAGAAGCAGGTCCAATCCTTCTTGGGCTTGGCCAAGTATTACTGATGATTTGTGCCACACTACAGACAAATTGCCACCTCACTGACCGACCAAACCAGGAAAAAACAGCTAAATGCAGTTCTGTCGTCTGAAAAGTGTCAGAAAGCCTTTAACCAGCTTAAGGCGGCCCTTACGTCTGACCCTGTACTAAAGGCCCCAAACAGTGACCAACCTTTCGTTGTAACCACACATGCGTCCGAGCATGGTGTAGGAGCAGTTTTAATGCAGGAAGGACCAGATCAATATTTCCATCCTGTTGTGTTCCTTAGCAAAAGACTTTCTGAGAGGGAAAGCCACTGGTCAGTCTCAGAAACAGAATGTTACGTCATTGTGTATGCTCTGAAAAAGCTACGCCCATACATTTGGGGATGGTGTTTCCACCTGCAGACTGACCATGCTGCACTGAAGTGGCTTCACACAGGCAAAGAGACTAACAAAAAACTTCTTTGGTGGAGTTTAGCTCTTCAAGATTTTGATTCTGAAATACAACACATTGCAGGAACCTCTAACAAAGTGGCTGATGCCTCTCTGCTGTGATCTCTGCAGGTCAGTCTCTTAGTGATTTTTTGCTCTTAGCAGAAACACTGTCCTACCACATGTGATTTCCAGCTCTTAGCAGGATAGGCAGAAACATGATCCTACCACAAGTGATTTCAGCTCTCTGTGATTTCTACTGTTAGCAGGCTGGGCAGAAACATGGTCCCATCACAACTGATTTCAGCTCTGACAGAACATTTAAAATAACAGAGAGACTCCTAATGTAGCCCATTTAGCTTTTTCTTTAAACAAGGGGAGGAACATGTTAAACCAGACCAGGGGGAAGCTTTTACAAAGGGCTCACATTTCCTGTCTAGGACAGCTATCTCTCTCCATCCCCCAATTTACTTTCACAGGGCTCTGGCATTCGAGCCCCTGGCTTAACGAGGTCCTTTCAGCTGAGGGTGACCCCCTCATTTGGGGCAGGTTAAGCACAGTCTTGCTTCCCTGAATTCATACAATAATGCCAGCAAAATTGGTAATCACATTTCACTACCCCTGCATTCAGTACTAAAGTGAGTTGTAACCCAACACCAGCCAAAGTTGATTATTTTGAGCAACTCCGCTCTATCTGCTTGATATGTAAGCAGAGCAGGTGTGTTCATGTAAATACAGTTAGCTCCCAAATGAATTCTCTCCCTCTCCCAGCTAGCTGGCAGGGGAGAATGTATTCAGTTCATTTAGACCCTGCTCATAGGCACCAACTCCATGGGTGCTCCAGCCTGGGAGCATTCACGGGGAAAAATTGGTGGGTACTCTGCACACACCGGCAGCTCCCTGCCCCCCCGCCCCAGCTCACCTCTGCCTCTGCTCCGCCTCTGCCTCCTCCCCTGAGTGTGCTGCTGCATCCTGCTTCTCCCACTCCCTCCCAGCGCTTGTGCTGCAAAACAGCTGTTTTGCATGGCAAGCCATGGAGGAGGGGGAACGCAGTGTGCTTGGGGGAGGAAGCGGGGCCGGGATTTGGGGAAGGGTCCAGTAGGGGTGGGGGGGTGGAGTTAGGGCAGGGACTTTGGGGCAGGGGTGGAGTCGGGACGGGGGTGGGGTCACGAGCACCCACCGATGCAGAAAAAAGTTGGCGCCTGTGACCCTGCTTACATCCTACTAGCAGAGCTAAGTGCTGTACATTTAGTAGTGACTTAGCTGTGGAGGGTACAATAAGTGCCCTTCAGATATTAAACAAGAAAAAGCCACTGCAGGTTGGCAATGCTTAAATGCTATGCAGGCACATAGGCACATTCATGGTACCAGAAATGTGCATGTTAGTTTTTGACAGGAGAGTCTTAGATTTAAAATGGTCAAAGTAGACTTTGAAATTAATCATTTCCTAAGAATGTGAGAAGTCCAGACCTTTCTTTATAACGTATTGAGTTGCTTTGTCTGCAGAGCAAACATGCTAACAGTACTGTTCAGCAAAGGGAGGTATATGGACCAGACCTTTCGGAGCATTTGGCAATTTTTGCACTATGAAGTAAGCTTCATCACAACCAGATAGGGTAGAAATTGTATTTCTGGTTGAAATTCTCTGCAAAACACTAAAAATTGATGACCTCCAGGAGTTGACCTGAGAACACACTCCATCTCAACTAGCAGAGACAAGAACCACATTGTCTTGTCTGCTTGGGACAGTCCTGCCTTTTGAATAGGGATGGAAATGCTACAATAAGCATGTGAGCAAAATTGGCTGGCAAAGGTTTATCAAAGTATTGGAGGTGCATGCTAACCCCAGGACTCACTGTTCTGTGAATAATTTAGAAATGAGAAAGACCAGGTCCAGACAAAATGCAAATGTAAAAAGAGCAGCACTTTTAATTTACAATGAAAACACTATCTTATGTGAAACCGCTATGAACTGTGTGCTAAGCACTTAACTCAGGGTACTAGCTCTAGGGCTGGGATTGAATGAGGTTCTGAATTTCAGGCACAGGAGGAGAGCATAAGGCTCAAAGGCCTTGACTACTAGCAGTACTCAGAAGGCATCCAACTCTACCCCTCATGTACATCAGTGCAAACAGCCCCATTCCCCTAATGTCCCAGAGATGGAGTGAGAGCATCTCCTGCTGAAGAGACACTGGCTGCAGCTAAATGCAGACATGGCAGAATGGATGCTGGTGGGAAGAGGGAATAGTTTTGAGGAACTAGCCAACCCCTTAATGTAGCCTCAGTTAAAGGTGCCTATTCCTGACTACCCCTCCATACTGAAAAAAATGCTTTGAAGATCTCTGGGTCCTACTGGAAGCCTCATTAATTCCAGAGCCTGAAATAGCTTCAATGGCAAAACCCACCTATTGCAGGTCAGGAGACTCAATCCCATCCTGACAGATGACAGGTTGCCTCTCTGATTCATTGCACTATTTCTGGAAACAGAACTCCGGACACTGAAGACACCATGAAACAGCCCACCTGCTGAGCAGCCAGGGTATCATGAGTAGGGCTGGCTGGAAAAAGTCTTATTTATAGGAAATTTAGAGAAAAAAACCCTCATTTTTTCTAAGTTTTCTGTGAATTTTTTTTTATGGAAAGCCAAAATTGAACATTTTGGGGAACGTTTTTGATTTTTTAGTTTTCAACAACTGCAAAACTTCATTTAATTTTGTATTTTTAGAAACCCAAAGAATTTCAGTTTGAAGTTCATCCCCCCACCCCCCGAGTCCTCCCTCACATTCTCTTCCTTCTCTCACCCTCTAAAATTTCCCACCACCTCTTACGGTTGCCAACTTTCTAATTACATAAAACCGAGCACCCTGGCCCCACCCCTGCTCCTTCCCCGAGGCCCCTCCCTTGCCCCGCCCCTTCTCTGAGGCCCTGCCCCCACTCACTCCAGCCCTCCTCCCTCCATCAATCACTCTCCCCCACCCTCACTTACTTTCACTGGGCTGGGGCAGAGGGTTGGGATGTGGGAGGGGTGAAGGCTCCAGCTGGGGGTGTGGGCTCTGGGGTGGGGCTGGGGATGAGAGGCTTGGGGTGCAGGAGAGGGCTCTGGGCTGGGACCAAGGGGTTTGGAATGCGGGAATGGGTTTGGGGCTCGGGGTTGGGTCCTGCCTTAGCCCCGCTGCACCAGCAACCAGAGCCGCCAGGATTCCTTTTTGACTGGGCATTCTGGTTGAAAACTGGACGCCTGGCAACTCTACCACCGCTAGTCATGAGCACATCAATCCAATACTCTGTTTCGCCACTGAATGCTGAGTTAAGTTTAAAGTTCTGAGGCTTAACATCAGCTAGTATAAATTAGTGTTGCTTCATTTAAGTCAGTGGAGCTGTGCCAATTTATATCAGCAGAGACTCTGACCCCTGGTCTTGATCTGGAAATTCTTTAATGGGTTCGGCCCAGGCTGAGTCAGGGAGTGCCTCTCCCTTGGAGAAAAAAGCTTCCCAGGCCGGTTGTGTTCCACGGGGTTTATAGAAATCATCTGTAAGAAAGGCAGACAGAACTTCTTGGTGTCTGCTCCACAGCTGTGGAACTTCCACCTAAAAGAACTAAGAATGGCCACAAATGTGCCACCTGCAGGACAAAATGCAAGAGCCATCACTATGCAACAGATTTCCCACAGTGATGATGAATCATGACAGTTATTGTGACAGTAATCATTTTAAAAGTCCTCCCCCTCTGAAGCAAGAAGGGAAGGAAATACCAAAGGGATCCCATGTATTCCCTGCAGTAATACAATTCTGTGTGGGGTTTGGATAATCCACTGATGCATGCTGTATAAAAGGCCAGAAATAGTCTGTTCAGTCTTTCTGAGGATCTTTTCCTGTGATTCTATGCTCAGGGTACCCCAAACCATGAAGTGTTCTGCCTCAGCAAGGGAGAGCTCTGCTGGAATTTAGAGTGTGTGTCAGCTCTCTGCCACACCTGTCTGTGCACCTCACCAGCCAACTCCACAAAACTCTGCTGGTCTTAACTTTACCTTGCAAGTGTAAGCAGAGTCTGGATGGGCTCTCCCCTGACATCTAGTGGTGAGCTGTGGAAAAAGACTCCAGAAGCTGATCTTGTGGACACACTCACCCTGTCTAGGTGTTCAGCATGATGCGATTGCTTGCCCAAATGATCACTTGTGGCTCGTGTTGGATCCCCTGTCTCCTTGTTATTGGGGCAGGAGTAATAAAGGGTTGTTATCCTTGTATGAACCGAGGACAGCAGAGCTGTACCTGGCATACTCCAGAGCTGTACCTAGCATACTCCAATGGAGGGATTCACCCTCAACTGACTGGCACTCGCTAGGCAGGTAACATGGGCCCTGTTTAAAGATACTAGATACCTTTTAATGTGTTATTCCTCCATGGTATAATCAAAGAGCTGCTTTAGATTCAACTGAGAACCTTATTACACACTGAAGAACTGAAATCACTGATATTTTGAGACAGTCTCTCTATTGTATGAGACTGCCCAGTGTTCACTAGCAGTGAGGCTCCCCCACTAACAGCTGACATCACTGGAAGTTATGTTAATTGTAGGGGAGGCCCTGAAGACATCTAGGTGAGCAGGCAGCTGGCACGGGTGTGGCAAGCAGCCAGCAGAGAAGCTGGTGGAGAGGGCCAGAGCAGAGCCCTGCCGAGGTGTGGCAATCAGCCATTGGGGCCACGAGCAAGTGCCCGAGCAGTGCAGCATGTAAGGTGCCTCCTTGCCCCAAGGACAGCAACTGTGAGTGGGGAACAGAGAAGGGACGGGCATGTTAAGCGGACTTTTGGGTTGCTGGACTTAAGAACCTGAGGGGAAAAGGGCACTGCCCAACTTACTTGGGGGTGGGTCTTTTGCTCATGGTTTGTGTTTATGAACCCTAGTTGCGGTGTTTTCCCAAATTAATGCTGAGTTAATTCCCTCCTTTTATTAAAAGTTTTTGCTAGACTTAGACTCTGTGCTTGCGAGAGGGGAAGTATTGCCTCTTAGAGGTGCCCAGGGGGTGTTGTGTAATTGTCCCAGGTCACTGGGTGGGGTCTCGAGCTGGTTTTGTGTTGTATTGTTGAAAAGGAGCCCCTAGATACTGAACCCGGCCCTTGTTGCTGCTGGCTCCACCTGGCGAAAGGGTTACACAAGTCACAGTCAGTACACCCCAGTTCTCAAGTTCCTCAGAGACATCTCTCTGCACTGTCCAGTCCCTCTTACTGGAAACTCAGAAATGATTAAGTTTGCTGCCTCCAAAGAGACAGTGCACCCACCAATCTGTTAGGTTAGCTGAGGACTCACTCATAGACTTTAATGTCAGAAGGGACCATCGTGATCATCTAGTCTGACCTCTTGTACATTGCAGGCCACGGAACCTCACCCACCCACTCCTGAAATAGACCCCTAACCTCTGGCTGAATTACTGAAGTCCTCAAATCATGCTTTAAAGACTTCAAGTTACAGAGAATCCACCATTTACACTAGTTTATACCTGCAAGTGACCCATGCCCCGTGCTGCACAGGAAGGCAAAAAAAAAACAACAACAAAAAAAAAACCCAGGGTCTCTGCCAATCTGACTGGAGGAAAAATTCCTCCTGACCCAAATATGGTGATCAGTGAGACCCTGAGCATGTGGGCAAGACCCATCAGACAGATACCTGGGAAAGAATTCTCTGTAGTAACTCAGAGCCCTCCCTAGCTACAGTCCCATCTCCAGCAGTTGGGGATTTTTGCTACTGGCCACATGCCATTGTAGGCAGTCTCATCATCCCATCGCCTTCATAAACTTATCAAGCTCAGTCTTGAAGCCAGTTAGGTTTTTTGCCCCCACTGCTCCCCTTGGAAGGCTGTTCCAGAACTTCAGTCCTCTTTGCTTCAATCTGACAGCACTAAAATGGTTTATCATAAAACTGAGAATGTTTATTAATACAGAACAGAGATTTAAGTGATAGTAAGCAAGGGAAAAAGAAACAGGTCTAGTTACAAACAAAACATACCTTTTAGTGATTAAAACTTAATTTTAGGAAGTTATAATCATTGCCTAAGCCCTTTTCTCACTTACATCTGGTTTTCAGCATCTCTAGCTCTCCAGGCCAGAGGATCCTATAGGTCAGGGGTGGGCAAACTTTTTGGCCCGAGGGCCACATCAGGGTTGCAAAACTATATGGAGGGCCAGGTAGGGAAGGCTGTGCCTCCCCAAACAGCCTGCCCCCCGCCCCCATCCAACCCCTCCCACTTCCTGCCCCCTGAATGCCTCCCTCAGAACCCCTGATCCATCCAACCCCCCCTGCTCCTTGTCCCCTGCCCCCTCCCTCCTGGTACCCCCACCCCTAACTGCTCCCCGGTACCCCACCCCTACCAACCCCCCCCGCTCCCTGTCCCCTGACTGACCCAACCCCTATCCACACCCCCACCCCCTGACAGGCCCCCTGGGACTCCCACACCTATCCAACCCCCCCGCTCCCTGACTGCCCTGACCCTTATCAACACCCCTGCCCCCTGACAGGCCCCCCAGGACTCCCACACTTATCCAACACCCCCCAGAACCTCTGCCCCATCCAAGCGCCCCACTCCCTGTCCCTTGGTATCCCCGCCCCTTATCCAACCCCCCTGGTCCCCTTACCATGCCGCCCAGAGCAGCATTTCTGGCAGCCGCGCCGCCCAGCTGTAGCCAAACACGCTGCCCTGCAGGAGCGCGCAGCCTCACTGTCCAGAGTGCTGCTCACGCAGTGGCATGGCTGCGGAGGAGGGGGCACAGCGGGGGAGGGGCTGGGGGCTAGCCTCCCCAGTCGGGAGATCAAGGGCCGGACAGGACGGTCCCGTGGGCCCTCATATTCCCCAAAGTAAGCAGTCTTTTCCTCAAGGGCCAGGACAACCTCCTGGAGATTCAGACTCCAGTGTGTCCTCCCTTGTGCCCTGTTTCTTCTACTGCTTGTTAGCTTGATTATTTTGTTTATCTTATATGTAAATGTACTTTCATTGGCTCTGGCTTACAAAGCTTGACCCAGACAGAGAAATCCACATTACTCTGTCTAAGGCAGGCTTGCCTCCAAAACATATTTAAGAACATATTTCCAGCACACACGCGTAATTCTTTGTACACAAGCCATACGTACATCACACAATGATATTCATTACCAGCATGTTTTTATATGCAAGACACTTACATAAGTGTCTTGGTTATGGTACAATAATATTATATACAATATTCAGTTGCTTATGCTTTGGGGTTCAGAACCCTTGTTCTCCCCCTGGGGTGTCTGGACCCTGATTGTCACACTTCCCCTTTCTCCATTCCCATTGCTCCATTTCTCTTTCTTCATGCAAATCAGGCTGCAAATTCCCTGGTTGTTACTCGTTTTAAGACAGCACAAAGTGAACAGCACCTCAGCAGCTTTGTCATACTAGCAGAGTGAACCAGGAAGAGTGTGATCTGCATGTGAGGATGAAATCCAGGAACTGGCTGAAAAATGCCAACTATTCCATGTGGGAAATTTTGACATTTAAAAAAAAACCCTAAAAGAATTCAATTTTTGATGAAAAACCAAAAAATAAATAAATTAGTTTTCGAAAAAAAATGTAATAAAAAAGCTGGTTTTCAAAAACCAAAACCCACATTATTATTTTTTACCAAAATTTTTATTTTCAGTGCTTTTTGTATGGGAAATATTGTAAAATGTTGACCAAAAGAAAACAAAAAATGCAAAATGTTGTTCTGGTCCAAAACCATCTTTTATCAAAAATGTTTAGATAAAGAAACTTCAACTGGTTCTATGAGCAACCCTCTGCCATTTATGTAAGAGGAGAGAGAGTAGAAATGATGTGTTGCTTTTATGCCTGTTTTGGATGCTGTGGAGGAATTTCATCCAGTTTTGGTAGCTGCTTCCCTGGCAGTTCTCCCAGAGCTGGTCTCCCTTGAGGATGGAGGCAGAATTATCTCTGAGCTTCGCAGCTGCCAGATGTTAACTGATGAAACTGTAGAGTCTCCATTTCTTCCCTACACATCCTCCCCTTTACTTAATCTAGGCTTCTGTTTGAAATGTAAAACATCCCAGAATCTCCTCTTCCCAGGTTCTTGATGTCTCCTGCCAGTCAGATCTGGCCATAGAGAGGATTTTGTTACAGTCCCGCCCTCTTTCCAGTTCACAGTCTTTTGAACGTCTACTGTTAGTGTGGCTTTTTAAAGCTGCCAATGCCTCCTCCTTGTACTGCTATGTGCAAGGCAGGACAGCAGCCACTAGGGATGGGATCGCAGAACATTGGCTGTACCAGCATGTTCCTCTCCAATGCAGTGTTAGCTACTGCTGAAAATCACTGCATTCTGCCATCTCATCTCACATCCATCTGTCAATGCAATGACACAAGGGTGCCCTTTCTTGCAATGATTTGGCAAGAAGTGGAAATGGGAGTTTTGTTCCAACATTAGCTTCCATTAGCTGGACTTTCTTTGAAGTTCATTGGATTTCAGAATTTGATGGGTGATGTTCGAGGGCTTATTCCTTCACCCGCTCACTTCCCTGGTCCTTCTCGCATGAACAGAGAGCAACAATACCCGAAGTCCAAAGGCGCAAACAATTTGATGTTTATTGGTGTGAACTTCCAGCAAGCATGATTTCAGTTTCCTTCCTCAGCGTCTCCCTTCCCAGCTCTGACACCACAGAGCCTTGCCTGTGTCCCTGTTCCCATTCCCCCGCCTTAGTGAAACATGAGTCCAATTCCCCCACCCCCGTGCCCTGTTCCCATTCCCCCCTTACTTCCTGATTGACTGTAGACTATATAGTAAAACTTGAGTTCTACTTAGCTATACCTTAACCTTTTAACTGAAATTTAACTAACCAATCCTAACATATTGTAACATGATTATCTAACCAAGTATATCCCACCAGCTTAATTAGTTTACACCCAACAAAATTAATTATACAGCAGACAGAAACAATCACAGAACCAGACAGAGATTATACAGACAAACAATAGGAAAGTGGAGACTACAATGATAGAACAACAAAGAAATTAAGATTTCATACCCCAGCTATTGATAAGTGAGTTCTTGCCAGACAGGATGCTATCAAACTAAGTTTTCTTTAAATCTTTTAGGCTCTTCCCTTTCTCTGGAGGTGATAGATCAGATCACCTTTCTAACAGCCCCAGATTGCCTTATTTCAAGGTGACTAGTTTGGAATGTGAGGATATGACCATTCGCTTCCCAGTTTATGGCTGCCTCTGCTGCTTAGCCAAAGGCCTTACTTAGCCTAAGAACAGGACCTTAGACTGTCACAGTGAGAAAAGGCCCTATACAGGCAGACAGTGATTTTGATTCTTTCTTTTATACCTCTATAACTAGCTAAGTGATAAGAATACACCTAAATTCTTAAAGTATAGGCCTTTGCAGACAGGCCTGAATATCTATATTATAAAAGGTGAGTTTGTCCCGCCTCTGGACTGCATGCACATGGTAAGCCCTGGCTGGCTGTTCATTAGGCAGAATTCCCTCAGGCACCTGACCCGCACACTCCTCTCTGCTGCATAGTGTGGAAGGAGCAAAGACTGCCTTCATTCCACCAATATGGGAGCAGAGAGCTGCCAGGGAGGACATTGCAGGGTGTTCCCTTCCTTCATGGGTGCTACTGTCCCCTCTGGAAAGATGTCCACATGCGCCAATGGGAGAATAATGAGGGCGGTCTTAGTTGTGAAGAGGCATAGGGCAGCTGTTCTAACCGGTAGCTTCCCCTTCTAATGAGAATGAATATCCATATAAAAAGAACTGGACTAATGACTCCATCTGTATTAGGAAAATGACCTATCGCTAGCAATGGCTGTCAAGGACGGTTCCCCTCCAGCACCCCTCAACTACTGTTAAAAACTGCTTACTTTCTAGTGTTGCTGTATTGGGACCAAGCCATTTTCAGAACTGCTACAGAAAGCATGGCTGAGAGTGAGTAGTATATAGTCTCCACTAGATGTCTGGACAGTCTCCTGCACAATGAGGCACTGACCGGTTGATGTCGGTAGCACTGCTGCAATATAGATGTTGCAAAGTAGTAATGTTGCACTTGTGGTTAAACCACTTTCAGCTTCAGCTGAGGGGTGACAGATGTTAGCAATGGATCAGTTTCAACCTGGGACCCCTAATAAAAAAAGGGTTGTTACACGAGAGTCTCATAAATTAGTAGATGGCAAGGTCAGAGGGACCCTTACAGTCACTTAGTCTGACCTCCTGTATAGCACAAGCCATAGAATTTCACCCCGTTCCTCCTGCAGTGAGCCTAACAACTTGTGGCTGAACTGGGTTCTGGCTGAGAACTCACCATATACGGCCCAGGACTCCCCTGAGATCGAGCCGACTGGAACTGTGGCCCAGGGCCAATAGCAGCACGATGGCTGATTTGCTTGTGCTGGTGGAATGGTTTATAATGAATGAATATGTGCATTTGGGTGATACAAGAATGCAGTTTCTTTAGCAGACTCTTCTCACCCATAACCCTAATTCAAGCAAAAGGTGTTGGGCTAGATGCAGGAATCGCTAGGCAAGGTCTGTGGCCTGTGTTAGACAAGAGGTCAGATGAGATGATCACAATGGAATCTTGTTGCCTTGGAATCTGTGAAACCCTCAAGCAACAATATAGAATAACAGGTATCCCAAGTGATATCTATTTATCTGTGCTCATGCATGTTTGTGTGCGTGTTTGTGTGTATGCTGGTGAGCGTAGGTTTGTAGTTCAGAGGATTCTACACTACGTGAGTCAGAACTTGCTGTCATTACTCAGGAAAATCTCATTGTTTTGCCTTAGTAAAACCTTCAGGACTGGACTCTGCGTCTGTGTGTTACGGATAAGTTTGCAAGAAGCGAGCTTTTGCCCTTGGATGCAATCATCCATGTAATTATCTTGTGGGTATTAGACAGGAAAAAATACCATATTATCCTTTTGATAGCATGCAAGAGGCCATTGATCATGCTGACAATTGGAAATTAATCGCAATGTAATAGGAAAGACAGGAACTTTCCTTTGAATCGAGTGGAGGAGTTGTATCAGAAACCAGCCAATGGCAGCTAGCTTTCTTGCTCTGTAATAGGTGACCTAGCTACAGAGCTGCCTGAAAGGATCACCGAAGGAGGAGATTGGTTGATCTCTGCATGTGCTGTGGAGTATTCTCTCCTCCCTACCTCCTTGACTAGACTTGCATCTTAAAAAACTTCTTATCTCTCCTTTGAAAAGACTCTGCAAGAGAAGTAGAAACAAAACCAGAGGGAACCAAGAGGAATGCTTCATGTGATAAGCAACACTTCTGTTGTTTGGGGGGTTTTTTTCTTCTTTTTTTTTCTGGCTTTGGGAGATAAATTGCATTTTGCTGCTAGATAATGAAATTTCCTTGAAGGAAAACATATTTCGCTGTAGCCTCTGCATTCAGAACATGAGGAGGGTTTTTTTTAATCTTCATTGAAAGTGTTCCTCTGTCTATCTTTTACTTTCTTCATTTTGAAAACTCTGACTTCACAGAACCAACAAAGTCTCCTAGCCTGAATGCTTCTGTCTCTTGTTCCTCCTAGCACTACCATAAAATTTAATCTTAAGAATTTTTGTATGCTAAGGAAATGAAAGTTGAAGCCAGATTTAGAAACAAACAAACATCTGTCATCAAAGTGATTTTTACATCTGCCTTTGTTAATCCTTTTTCTTCAAAGGGAACACACAGATCTTCATATCTTTAGGGATAGAAAGAAAGGAAAAGCAGGCAGCAAATGATGCACTTGCACAATGCTGCTACTGTCATGTGACCACATGTCCATTTGGAACCTTTAATCATTCTGAAAAAAACCCCACAACCCACTAGTAGCCAATTAAAAGTGAAAAACCAAAGTCAAAATTGTAGAATTTCTGAAATTGAGCTGAATTTCTTTTCCCTTAACTGCAGGCTACTTGATCCTTATATTTTGTCGAGGAGATAGGTCTGCCTACACTTCATCATTAGAGTAACTGACATAGTCTTTGCATCTGCAGCAAATTGGTAGTTATATGAAGTGTGAAAATCTTTAGGGCCATTACACAATATGGTGACTGGTGTCGGACCAGAGTACATCTTAATACTGTTCTTCTCTTTTGTTCAATCATTATAGTGATTAATATGTTCTCAGGCATGGAGAGAAACTCAAGGCTCCTGTCTCTTGTCTCTCTCCTATTTCTGTACTTAATAAACAGAATATTACACTTGAAGGGCTCGCCATTTATCGTTTTTTTTGCTATGAAAGGAGTTAAGTCCCCGAGTCCCTGCTCTAACTGAATTTTTCTTTTGTCCAGGGAATTAATAGACTCTTCCATATCCCAGCTCCCTCTCCTCTCAGTGTAGTTGCCAAATTAACCTTTATCTCACCTAGTTTTCCTTCTCGTCTCCTTTCAATTTAGTCTTCAAATTGTTCACACGACAAAATAATCATCCTTCCTACAGTCTCTACTTCTGCTGTGATAAGATACCTCAATTCTCTTAAATTGCTTAGGAAAAAACTAATATATATTTAGCTTCCACCTGTTATTCCAAGTTCATAAGTCACTTTGAGGTTATTTCTCTTGGGAATATCATAAGCAGGTCAGACAGTAGCTTGTAGAATGACTGAACTATGTTGGAAATATATTGAATCCCATACTAGTCCTAATTACTACTATTATAATCTCTTGGACTAATTTTCAAATTGGGTTGCAGGAAGTTACTGAGGACACAGTACGTGCCATCTCAGAGAACATTGCATGGAGATGGAAATGTAGATTTGGGGTTGCTATCTGCTAGGATGCTGCACTGGTGCAGAATCTTAATGTTCTCCTCAGAGATGAACCTCATTTGCCTCAACCCCTTACTGACTCCTGGCTGCAGCACAATGGGTAAGTTTAACAGCTTTGTTTGCAAAAGTCCTTCACTGGTCAGGGAAAGAATTCTCAGCCCCACCTTCTCCATCCTCCCAAGCCAAATGCCACCCTGGGATAATATTATCAGTTCATATTTTTTCTCTGCACTTGAACAGCCCTCAAGCAAGCTGCTGGGAGCAGCACACTGTGATGAGGCAAAGCCACTGTTGTGGATGGCTTTTGTGACCTGTTCTGTGGGGTGCTTATCCCTGCCTTGGAAAATAAGAGTGGTGTCACAGCTGCTTTGCTGAGTATGTTTATGGTTTTTTGGTAAAACCTCACACCTATCTACAATGGACAGTTTGGGAGCTAATACATCGGAGGTCTCTTTGTGGCCATTATGCCTGCCCTGTTCTGGATTTATGTTTTAATGGTGCCTCTACTCCCCACTCCGAATACACTTGGCCGTTCTAGCTGAAGTGCTGATGTGATCCTCATCAGCGGTGCCTCACAAGCTGTCATTTGTTTATCCTCATAACCACCCTGTGGTGAGGCAGAGTAGGGCTGTTATCCCCCCTGTACAGATGGGGGACTGAGGTACACTGAGACCCCAGTCACTCAGGGAGTCTTTGTTAGAGCAGGGAATTGATCCCAGAGGTGCTGAGTCCTAGACCAGGACCCAAACCACTGGGCCATCTGTCATGGCTTGAGGGCAACTGTACTTGTTTCCCTCTCCGTGGTCCACTGAGGGCCCCCACTTTAGACCTCCAGCTCCCAGATGTCACCTTGCTTGTGCAGAGATCCACGTCTCACTCCCTCCAGACCGGAGGTTTTAAGGCTGCATAGCCCTGCCTTACACTGGGATATCCCCAGCAAGCCAGACTGCCTAAAGGCTAGAAACTGCACTTTGATTTCCCTCTGAGGGCTACGTCCAGTGCATGGCCTGCAGTTAAGAGTTACCACACAGTGCCTTCTAAGCAAGCACATTTATTCTTAAAGTAAAAGCATTGCAGAGAAAACATGTAAAAACAATAAAAGAACCTACCCACATGTTAAGGTTTTTAAGGTCAGGCTTGACAAAGCCCTCGCTGGGATGATTTAGTTGGGTTTGGTCCTGCTTTGAGCAGGGGGTTGGACTAGATGACCTCCTGAGGTCCCTTCCAACCCTGAGATTCTATGATTCTATGATTCACATGCTAGAAAGCTTACCAGAGATCACCCCCAACACCCACCTAGGGCTCTCATAAATTTTAGTCCTGTGAAACTCAGGGTGGAACTTCAAAGACTGGGTTTTTGCATAACCGGAGTTGGGGAATTTGCATTAACCTCTCACTCAGGATTCCCTAAGAAACCCACTTCTCACTTTTATTGTCCCAAAAGTCCATACTTGTCTGGCACATCTCAGTATAGTCTTTTGAACTCCCAGGTCTCACGTCTCTCTCATCTCCCTCAGAGAGGTTTCATACAATCCCGGCCCACAATAATATATAAACTTAATACAGTAAGGTCTTTCAAATGTATTACAGGCACTTGCTATATCTGTCACACCATCCTTCTACTCTGATTCCTTGAGTCCCAGCCACATGCCATGGTGTTCGGTCTGACTGGGCTTTCCTCTGTTAATATTCAGTTAGACATGGCTCTGCTCAGACATTGCCCAACTCCTTTCCAGCAGGTCTGACATAACAGGCATTCACTGGGCTATTCTAATCTCTGCTGCAGAAGTGTCAGGAAATGTAAGCCTGGACATGCTGGCTTATTTTCCCCTCCAGCGCAGTAACGAGCAGTGAAAGCTACTGTGTGATTTAACGATGCAGTAGGTGCTGTAGACTAGAGCTGCTGTGGATGTCACACCCCTTTAAGAAGCAAAGTCAGGCCCCTTTCAAGTTAATTTTGACCAAAAGGAAATTGATAATAGGCAGCTTAGTGCTGCCCAATCTTAACTGGCAGTCACGTCACAGGGCTGGCTCACATCAGCCCAGACCTCACTGGGACAGATCATTGGCAGGGAATGCCTCTCCCTAGATGGGTGAGGAGGAGCTCAAAGGTCTGTCTGTCTGCTCAGGTCAAAGTCTCTTCTGCCAGGGAGAACATCCCTTCCATCTCCTTTCTGAGAGATAACCATGAGAGCAGTTACAATCAACACTTCCTGCTGCCCAGTGCCTGTGTATAATCCTTTCCACCCTTCCTGGGCACACCCATCCACCCCACCCACCAATCACATATCCTCCAATGACTGTCTCAACTTACTTGGGATCCTCTACTGTAGACAATATCCTGAGGCAGACTGCAGCAACTGCCCTCATCAGGAAGAAAGGAACAACATGGGGGAAGGCTCCACAGCAGGAAAATGTCCAGTGAATAATGGACTACATTTATTTTGGTAGATTTTTATTTTAAAAATCAAGTATACAGGCCATTTGTGAGGTGTTCACACTGCCTCTCAGCAGGTACTGTCACCACAGGGGTAGGACGCATTTAGGTCTATTTCATGTTCATGCTCACTTGAACTGGCATGGTATCTGCGAGATCCACTTTTGGGCTCAGTGCATCCATTGCACCAGATTGCGTATTGGCTCACTCTACATTTTCCACTCCCAAGATTGGCTACATGAGGGAAATACAGCATGCTAAGTACCCCAGTGAGGTGGAAGACACCAGAATGCCAAAGCAGTTACAATGGCTTCAATTCTCTAGTGTAGACAAGGGGCAGGTGACAGCTGAAGAGTGTGTGCTGGTGTCTCAGACTGTGACTTCCTTTGGCTTCTAAGCAATTTCTAAAGGCTTTAAGGGGAAAATTCAGACTGCAACATATGATAACACTTAGCATTTTCTTTCATCAGGTGGCTGGATTTAATCCTTGAGAAATGGTTTGGCATCTCTTAAAGCATCATCAGAAAACAAAAGCAAAGCTATTAATTAAGACAGATGATTCTGGCAACAGATCTTGGCTGGCCTCATGTACTGACTGTTGTGTGGTGTAACAATTGTATCAATCACCTCTGTAGAGCATTACCAGAGGGAACTGCGCCTGGGATGGGACCGCTGAAATAAATTCCTGGAAGAAGTTTGCACTATCTGCACTGCAGTGTTTGGTTTTGCTAACTGTCTTTTCAGCACGTTTCCTCCTCTCCCAGGATGTGACATTGCCTGGAGTCAAGGCATTTGCATTCAGTGAAATGTTGATTTGAAAGGGAGCAGGGCAATGGCTGTCTTTCCTACACTGTTCTGGAAGGAGTCGCCAAGCAGTGCATAGCTTTGGGAGGTTTTTTTAAGCAAGTGAGCAACATTCAGTCTTTGAAGAAACACTGAGCTGCAATATAGTTATGCAGTTTCTTTTGATGGGACGCTGTTGTAAACAACAGGGGAGTTGGCTTTCTGCCTTAATCTTTCTAACTAGAGTCAATTCTTGGGGCACAGTTGCTCCCTGGGAACTAACTGGACAGTGGTATTCTGGCTGTGAGTTCAGAATAAGGAGCTTGTCTGCAGGCTGGTTGACCATCTCTGTTCAAGGACTAGTTCAAACAAGTGTGACAGGCCCGGGCCAGTTGGGAACAGCAGAGTAGTAGAAGGGAGATATACTGGCCACTGGATAAGCAGTTTTCTGTTCCCTGAGTGATCAGAGCAGGGGCTGCTCCAGGCTAATGAGAACACCTGACTCCAATTAACCTGCTAAGAGTCAGATGAGACAGTTAAGCACCTGGCTCTAATTAAGGCCCCTCTGATGCTATAAAAGGCTAGAGGAAGTGCATGTGAGGAGCTGGAAGCAAGAGGCACAAGGAGCTGAGAGTGAGTAGGCAGACTGTTGGAGGATTGAGGAGTACAAGCATTATCAGACACCAGAGGAAAGGTCCTGTGGTGAGGATAAAGAAGGTGTTGGGAGGAGGCCATGGGGAAGTAGTTCAGGGAGTTGTAGCTGTTGTGCAGCTGTACACAGGAGGTACTCTAGACAGCTTCAGTCTACAGGGCTGGAACCTGGAATAGAGGGTGGGCCTGGGTTCCCCCCAAACCGCCCAACTCCTGATCAAACACAGGAGGAATGGACCTGGACTGTGGCTTCTACCAGAGGGGAAGGTCTCTGGGCTGTTTCCTGACCCACAGGGTGAATCTGTGAAGCGAGCGAATCCGCCAATAAGCACAGGACCCACCAAGGTAGAGGAGGAACTTCGTCACACTAGTCACACTAACAAAATACTTAAATTCCATGTCACTGTTGTTGGGTTTTTTTTTCCCCCTCCAATGGGAAGCTAACCTGCAAGGCACCACCATCTGCTCCCACTTTTCAGAGTGACAATGCAATAGGATAACAAGAAAGTTAACTTAGGTTTTGTATGCACACAAAGTGTGTGGACACTCTTAAAATTGTTTAGAAGTGACTTACCTTGAGCTAAATCAATATATACCAGTTTAAGAGTGTTCACATGGGAGTTTGCACTGGTTTAACTAAATCAATTTAAAAACACACCTTCAGTTAAATTGGTGCCAATTTGTGTATAGACTGGACCTACATTTGAAGGACAGTTGGAGGAATTGCCCACTAGATTCAGTGGTTATCCAGAGCATTGCTTCAAATGCCTGGGAAAACTTCTACGTAGAGAGTGAAGTTTTTTGAACAACAATAGATTCACATTAGTTTAGACTAAACATAGCAATGTGATTGTCTATTTCTAAGCGTATAAAGTCTAATAGCCACCCATTGCAGCATCCTTACAAGTTGATTTGAAAATTGTAGGGTTGGGAATAGATATTGCATTAATATTTGCAAAGCACTGTGTGTTGCATAGATGAAAGTTAGTGTAAATACAAATTATTGCTATTGTTAACCCAACTATCCTACTTTGTGAGGGAGGGGGGGAAGAAGGGTAGAAATACCGCTGTCTTTATTTCTAACAACTATTTTGATGTTCTTTTAATTTTGGTCCCTAGATGGGTCATTGTTAAAGACATGTGACAACAGAACAAAATTACCAAAAGTCTAACACTCAACAAAGTTGTAGAATAAGAAAAAACAATATTATCCCTAAAGCTATGCAGTCTACCTGCTTCACTAGGGAGCTGGAGGACATGGATCAACGTTCATGTCGCACTCCCCATCAGTATCTGGCCTGGGCCAGGTAAATTAATGATCGCACCAGCGGACCAAATTCAGTGATGAATACTAGTCATGTGGAACCTGTTGCGCACATGCTAAGGAGAAGTATGGAGCTCTGTCTTTAACTTTCCCCAGCCTCTCCTGCCTGGCTTCCTGCTATGGATGTAAAGAGAGACAACTAGAGCTGATTTTTTTGGATGGGATCGTTTTTTAGAAATTTCAACCAACTCCAATTTGGAAAAAACCCTACAATTCTATGGAAGTTTTCCTTAAAAAATTCAGGGGTTTTTGGTCAAAATTTGAATTTTTGTTAGAAAATTTAGCTGAAAAATCAAAATTTGAAAAATATTGTCCAGATGCATTCACAACGTGTGTTCCCTTATCTGCACGGGTCACAGCATGCCTTCACCCAGTATTCTTTCCAGCTAACAGTCCTCACACAGAACTTGTGACAAGTTCAACACCAATTATTCTCTTTACAGCGTGAATATAACGGAACAAATTCCCTACAGTTTGAAGGTCTTACAGTCTTCACAGAGTGAGATGGGGAAGAGATCTCTCCTCCCTGAGATCTTGGACTTCTCTGGCCCATCCTTCCAGCCTACTCCTCTTCCTCTTCCCGTCTATCTTTTAACTGTCCTCAGCCAATGAGCTGAACTACCATGTTTATTGGGTAATTAATCAATCAATCCTTAACCACTTATCACCCTGATCTGCCCCCTGTGGGGCCACTTACCAAAGGACCAGAGTGGTAAGTCAGCTAAGATTGCTCATACCCTGTCATAATCCTTTAATGGTACTGTTCATATTTGATCATGAATATTCTAAATTCAAGCTGTGTTGCTAGGTTGTGATTGGTCAAATACGTAACATGGCATTTTTTCTGTGTCCTGTTGGAGAAGGATGCAACCACTTGTGGAACAAATATTGAAATTCATGTCATAATTTGCTTTCTGTAAACATCTGAGTGAGTAAACTGGATTGCTGAAATATTCATGGAAAGTGTCAAATTTCTATGGAAATTTAACAATGTGCTCTGCAAAGTGGGTTATTTACGTTGCTCTGTTGGAGCTGGGTGCAATATGGTATGTTCTGCAAAAATTAAAAAATAGTGTCTCAATTTTTTGTGGAAAAAATTGAAAATATCAAACAAAAACTGATCATTGTCCAGTGCTTTGTTTTTGGCTTTTCAGTGGGTTTGGTATTTTTACTTTATTATTAGTTAGTATTGTGGTAGAACATTTTTTCTCCCCTTTCCTTTCCCCAGCCATACTTTTTCCTTTTTACTCCTTTTTTCATTTTCCCCTTATTTTCTATTTTGTCACTGAATCAGGCCGAATGCCCCCAAACTGAAAAACCCACCATGGGGTGAGGGGGAGGGCAGTCATTGTCACAAAAAAAAGTCCAGTCATTTTTTTTTTTTAAATCAGAACATTTTAAAAAAGCAAAAATCTTCTGTGATGATGTTCATTTCCTCAAAAGTCTAACTTTTGTCAGGGGAAAAAAGGATTTGAACAATTTTTTTGATCAGCTCTAATATGTATCAATTGAGCCAGCTGTTCCCGTTCCATTAAGCGGGCAAGGTCTGAAGACTCCACCAATCCTGCAGTAAAGCAGTACACAAAATCCATGAATACATGCATCCTCCAGGCTGGTTGCAGGGTCACCCCCCGCCCCACTCATACACTGAGGCATAGCTCCAAACAGGAGTCTTGTTGCCATGACTGTCTGCTCCCTCCTGCACCCCATCACCGCATCTGGCAGGTGTAGAGGCAGGTGTAGAGGATCATGAAGTTTTGCCCAGATAGCTGAATAGTCATAACTGAGAGCAGCTGCTCCCCACCAGGCCTCAGCCCCAAATTCTTGCAGAATCCTAAATAAGCAGGGCAAGTGACGGTTGTGCAGATGGCAAAACATGCAACAAAGGAACTGCTGCCCCACCATGTCAGGACTAGGACGTGGGCAGTCTGACCTACTGGCCAGACCTAGTGGTAAGAGCCAGAGTCAAAGCCAGAATCAGGAACTAGACCTAAGCCATGGCCAAAGGTTGCCCAAGAATCAGGCTCCATGAGCAGCCAATCACAAAGTTGCTCAGACAACTTCCTGTGCCTCCTTCTGGTATAAATAGTATGGTTGGGCCAATTGGTGGGGCCAGTTATCATCCCCAATCAAGGTCTTCATGGGCAGTACCATCTGGAGGGGTCAGAGTTCTGCTAGCACCTCACTTCCATTTGTTCTTGGTGGGCTGTCCAATGGCAGCCAGGCTGTGAGGGTTGCCTGAAACCCTTGGTTTGAGACCTGTGGGCACCTACAACCATGTTGCACTCACTTTACCCCCAACACTAACTGTGGAGAGTAAGAAGAACTGCATGCCCCATTCTCTGTACCCCAGCAGCCTGGATTTATCTCCCATAATCTCCATAGTGCGGGTGGAACCCTTTGTATTTTTCTGCTCAGCATGTTAGAGGCTGAAGGGGACACGATGGAATCTCATTATGAAGCATTTCTTTCAGTGACTTTAGATGATAAGATGCACAGACTCTGATTTGCATGCCACTGCTTATTGAAGGGCTCACACTGATCTTTAAAGTGTTTGATTTTCCTCTTGCTAAATACCATCAGCGTTTTAACTTTGAGGGATGAGAGCATTATCAAAAGCAGCCCCTTGGACCACATTTTAAAACGATCACATCCAGGAGCTATTTTTCCAGCCACCAGTAAAAAGAAACATTCTAATGAAGTTCTTCTGGATTTAAAAACTGTAAGCGGTCATTCAGAGAGGCCGCTGCTCATGCCGGGGATAGGAATAGTCATTTTACAAAGGCAGGGAAGCAAGACTTTTTGTACAGCTGCTGCTGCATGGCTTTGTTGGTCCACTTCTGAATTGTATTACTTGACCACTGCAGAGTATGGCACTTCAAGAGAGTCAATAACACGAGACTCCTCACTTCTTACTGGCTGTACTTTGCCAGGCTGGTGGGGCAGAGAGAGAATGAAACCTGAGAATGATCTGAGATCATTAGGATTTCTTGGGCAAGGCTTGTGTAAGTGCAGAGCCAATGGTGAGCAGAAGCCCATGTAAAATCTGTGTGTTTGTTAGGCCAAGTGATGTGAGGATAAAATGGAGACCTGCATTTCAGGAATGATGCTGTCTGGATATTACTAGGACAACTTTGTCATTCCAGAAGATATGCTTTCATCAAACACAAGTTGTTTGGCTCAATACGGGGTAACAGTGAAATTTGATGGCCTTTGAAATACAGGAGGTCAGACTAGATGATCTAATGGACACTTCCGGCCTTAAATTCTATGAATGAATTGTCCTTCTACACAAAAGTATATAGGAGATAATGGCTTTGTGCCTCTTACGATAAAAGAGCAAGGGATTGACTTGTTCAGTACCTCACACTCGCTCTCTCATCACCATTATAGTCATTAGCCTGCCTGGAACACCTCTTGCTATTCTTCTCCTGAACTCCCACTCAATTCCACCAGTGCATCTCCATCCTCACCCATAACTAGGAATGAAAAGGTTTTATAAAGGTAGGAAAAAATCTGAAAGGCTGAATTCTTATCCACACTGTTGCAATGTTCTGTCCACCTTCCCACAGTGCCCACAGCAATCCCTATGCTCCCTTCACTTCCTGCCCTTCCAGAGGCAGAGGAGTGGGGAAAGACAATGTGCACCTCCCTAATCTAGCCCTAAGAAGCTAGCAGGGTTTAAAAACAAAGGGCTAGATTGTGGTTTTTATGCCACAGCCCTGCAGGGCAGTGCTATTGATGATAAGGTATGAAACCTGCAACAAATAAAAGACACAGAATGCAGAAGAGCAACCTGCATTTTTTGTTTCCATTAGTCCAAATTTGGTACAGAGCTATGAAACAGAAAAGATTGCTTCTTATCAGTAGAGGTTCCTGAGGGGGGAGGAGGGGGAGGTGTGTTTTTTTTTTAAATGGAGCTGTTGCACAACACATCAAGTAGCAATGTAATCATTGTAAATCACCATTTGTTTTCCATGGGATTCCAGATGAGTTAATAACAGATAATGGCCCACAATTCAGGAGTGTCTTGTTTCAGCAATTCTCTTTAATATATCAGTTCAAGCACAGCATATCAAGTCCTTGTTACACCCAGAGAAATGAGTTACCTGAAGAGTCAGTAAGAAGAGCAAATCTGTTGATTGAGAAAAGTCAAGGAGATTGAAAGGATCCATAATTAGCACTGTTAACATATTCTACAGTGCTTTTTTAGTACCACCAAAGTCCAGAAACATAGTTTGAAGGACAAAAACCTTAGTACCTACATCTAACAAGCTTCTTGAGTAAAAAATAATTAACCCTGAAGGAGTTATAAAAGAGCCATATGCTAAGAAACTAGAAAAGAAGGAAACTATGACAAGGTAATAAGCTTGACCAAGACCATAAATCAGAATCACCCCTGAAAGTCAGTGCTACAGGAGAAACAGAGGACCTATAAAGAAAAGCAAGGAGGAGACCAGCTCTATGTTGCTTGAGGACACCTTGAGGGCTACTGCCAGTGCTGATGGGCTGCTAAATACAGTGCACATCTGCCCAATGGACAGTGACAATGAAAAACATGAAGAGCAGCAAATATAGGCTCCAGGGGTAGGATCCACTTCAGCATATGCAGGCCACGGAAGCAGGAGGTGTTATGGGAGCAAGGCGTGGCCATGCTCTCCGAAAGCCATTGTGGATGCAAGGTAGTCACTGTCTAATAAGAGGCTGAATAATGTTCCTGTTTGTCAGGAAGTGAAGTTGCTTGTGCTGACCTGCAACCTAGATGTGACTATTCCTGTGTGTCATTAACTGGCTGTCTAAGCTTGCTGGTTTGGGTGGATGTTTTGCTTAAATTGCGTTTGATTTAAATGAAAAGGAAGGAGGCAGTGGCTACCAACCATTGCCTTGTAAGAGGGGTATAATGTATCCTTGACCCAGCCATGAACCTGGCTCTGGGATACAAAGATCAGCCTTTCTTATCAGCTCTCCTTCATCTCACATTTTATAACAGGAGGATCTACTCCGCCAAGCTTTAGGTACTTCAGGATCCAGGCAGATCTCATGAGACCCACAGGAAACAAAGGTGGGCATCCTTTTCTTTGTATTTCAGTAACCCCCTAAGAGCCCCAGTCATGGACCAACACCCCCTTGTGCGAGGTGCTGTACAAACACAGAACAGAAAGACAGTCCCTGCTCCACAGCACTTGTCTCCTCTGTGTCCCCTGGCCTAGCTGGATCCTGATGGTACATGGAAAGCCCCAGCTCTTGCAGGGGCTGCGCTTCCAGCGGTTCCCTGGCTGTAACTGCCCCCAGGGTCTGCAATGCGGAGAGAGAGGCAGCACATGCTCGCACAGCTTCTGGCTGCTACTGTGTTCCCTGTGTGTCTGGGTGGGGGCAATATGGAGGAGCCTAGCCAGCTCTCTGCCCTGCCCCATGATGCCCCTCCAGCTCTGAAAAGGGGGCTTCCTCAGGTTGTAGGGTGATGGCAGCCTGTCACAGAGCTTGAACTCCTGACGAGAACTGGTCTGGAATTCTCCAATGAAACACTTTTTTCGGAAAATGCTGATTTTTCAAGAGTGAAACTGTTCACAGGGAAGGGTCAGTTTCAATATATTTCCCAACTGAAAAAAACCCTGAAAATACATTTTAAATTGTCAAAATGTTCGGTTTTGACGTTTTCAAAATGAAAAGTTTCCTTTTTCAGTGTGAAGCAACTTTTGGTTTCTAAGTTAATTTACCATTTAAAAAAAAGGTTGGTGGCCTGGAGGAAGGTTTTATCTCTTTTATGTCAGCAGGAGAAGAACACAGCTTGGCTTCTTCAGCACTTCTGACATAAGAACAATGAAAGAGTAGAGCAGATGTGTCAGCCACTGGAATTGATAAACCAGTGTCTCTCTGACTTCTGTGCCAGGAGCTGATGAGTCCTGCAGGGCTTATGGAGGACAAATCTACTGAGAAGGTGCAAACTCCATCCCCAAAGCAAGTTGGCTGGTTTGTGATTCTGAGCCAGGAAGGAAAGCAGCTCCCATTTGAAAGGCAAATCTCTGATCCCTCCTTGGCAAGCCACCTTGATGCTGATTGTGTGTGTCTAGCTTGTTTTTGGGGAAGGAAAACTGGTGATGCCCCTGGGGAAGAGAACCAAAATCCTTTGATGCTAGAGAGATGGTCTGTTCACTGTGGTCAGACACATTGGCATGGAGCCAGGGAAGGTAGCTGAAGACTGATTTCCATGTGCTAGCAGCAATGGGAAATGGAAATGGTTTGGGTGTTACTTTGCCTGTGAGGACACCTTGTAAGCAGTCGCTTTGAGGGAAAGCCTGGTTTACGGCCAAGCAGAGTTCTTTCTTCCCTAGTCTTAGTAATGACTTTCTCCAGCACTGAGGGCTGAGACACTCATGGTAATAAGAACACCTTCAGAGACCCACATCTACACTGAGCTCCCTCAGAATTCTGGCTCACTGGACCTAAACCAACCACATGTTGCTGAGGTAATGCAGACAGAATTAGCAATGTTAAGGATAAAGAATGAGAAATACAGAATGGAGGTGATGTAATTGTGTTCAATAAACATGAATTGAAACCCTCATGCCTTGCCCCATCACAAATTCAAAGAATTGGGTATTTTATCATGTGAATTCATGTGTCGATCAATTTGTTATTATTATTGTTGATGGTGAGGAAAGATTCCAGCCTGGCAGGTCTGGAGACATGTTCTCTACTGGCAGAGTAGGTGCAACACAAAGCATGAGGCTCCATTAATGGGCTGCCTCTCTGAGTTGAAGGGGGCCTCCGCTTTGTCAGGAAGCAGCTCTGTCTCCATGTCCACTGTGCCCTTGGCTTTGGTCAGATTACTAACAAGGAAACCAATGTTGGTTTGATCTGGGCCTTGGTCCATCACATATGTGTGGCGGGCCGCCATCTCATCCTAAAGAGGCCAACATAAAGCAGATGAGGGTGGTGCTGATGTCTAGTGGCCTGGGCTGGAGTTAAAGAGCTCCACGTCACATTACAAAGCCACCCTCCCCTGAAGCACCTAGTAGTAGAGACCATTGTTAGAGCCTGAGTTGGACTAGATCGGATGGACTATTTGGTCTCTGCCTCTAGGGCAGGCCCTGTGTTCCCAGAGCCATCCAGCTTCCCCCAGTGCAGGTGTAAATACAAGGGCAGGTCTCCTGTTCAGGTGTGAGGTGGATTAAATGGGATAATAAGCAGCCCCTAGATTGGGAGGTGGCCAGTGCCCCACTCCGGGGTGCCCACACATGCAATGAAACATGAAGCACCGTCTACACAGAGTGTGAGCTTCACAGTGAGAGGATGGGGAAGATTCAGAGAGACCATAGCACTTGTGTGAGAGGTCAGGGGAGTGAGGGGAAGGAGTCCCTTTTCTTTATGGCCCAACTGTGAGAGGCTAGACTGCCTTGAGGTGGCCCTGTGACATGATGGCACCTTGTGTTTCCTCAGAAGACCTGGGTCCTGGGGAGAGTAAGGGTGGCCTAGTGCTTAGGGCCTGGGCTAGGCCAACCTGGGTTCAGTTCCGTGCTTTGCCTGGCTGACCTTGAGTAAGGTGGTGCAACTCAGCTCACTCATTGTCTGTAAATGGGTAATGAGAGCACTGACCCACCTCCCTGGGCTGTTGGGAGGTGATGTGTATTACAAGTGGTGAGGTACTCAGCTGCTGTGGTCAGGGCCAGATAAGTACCATAGCTAAACATGCAGATACCTGCTGCATGCATCATTGTGTTTATTTATTTTGATTGACTAAACAGTCTCTCTCTCCATTCTTGGCTCTCCATGTTATATAAAGCACATACAGACACCATGACAAAAATAACACAGCAGTGTACGGAAGTAGCAGTTCCCTTCCCTCATCTCTTGGGACATATGGAAATTCATATGAATATACACTTGCACGTACGTAGATTGAGGCTTGGACCTTTCCCAGTGGGCAGGCCCTGATGGATCACATGGCTGAGAAGGACTTGCCTGTAGTGAAGGCACAATTCTATATCCCTGTTTAGTCAGTTCTAGACACGGACCCGCTGCTTCCTCAGTGGTCTTTGTGCTCACTGAGGCCTGGGCTTTGTCATATGGCTCCACCAATGGGCCTCAGTCCTGACTGGAAGAAACTTCCTGAATGGCGAATGGGAGTGAGCCCCCATCTTTACTCAGCAGTGCAGGTCCAGGTTGCCTCAGGGCACTGCCTCTCAGTGCCAGTCAAAGCAGCATCCTGCCAAGGGAAAAGAGAACCCTCTCTCCAGGGTCGTCTTACATTAGCAAAGGCTATGGGGAGAGGGGCTTGAAGAATGATACTGATTGGCTGCATGGAGAGTACCCTGCATCTGCACACAGTGCAAGCAGTGAGCACATCTTCTCTGGCATTTCTAGGAGGTAGTGTATATCATCCCTACCCTCAATGTGGGCCAGGACCTCAGAGGCCCACCAAAGCCCTAATGAAATAGAAAAATGACTAGCTGTGAGCAGATGGAGGCATTGCTTTTCACTAGATGTTTCAGGTAGATGGGACAAGTATGCGGAACTGTAACATTTGGAACTATGGCAGCTATTGCATTCTACAGTGCAAATACATTGGTCCACCCAATGACAAATATGAGTGCTAGTTGAAATTGGAGGACAATGATGATCACAGATGGACAGAAAAAGAAGCTGAAGTGTCTTTCTCAAACTATAGGCCTCAGTTCTGCATCCGCTCTGTCACATGCTGACGCTTCAATGGGGCTATTCTTGTGAATAAAGATAAGTGAGCAAGCACCTGTTTGCAGGATCAGGGCCTTCTGAAGTTACAAAGGCAGGCAATATTATGCCAGACATTGCAGACATTGTCCAAGAAAAAAAAGTTCATCGTAGTTTTCTTATTCCCCCTGTTGGGAAGTAAAGAAAGAAGTAAAGTACTTGTCTATTGGCATCATCACAAAGGTCTGACACTTAAGGTATGTCTACACTTCATTGTAGATCCAGGTCTGTGGGACCTGGGCTTTTGGACTTGGTGTTTCCAAGCCCATGCGTGAGCATCCACACTGCATCATAAACCTGGATATACAGTTGCTGGACCCGGGCCTCATAGCTGTGCTAATACGACCCTTCTGTAATATGCAGACCTTCTGACTCAGCTCTGTGGCTTGAGCTGCATCCACACTGCAAAATGACAGGGCTTGGACCCAAGTCACAGCAAGACTCAGGCTCTGACAGGGTCCTAAGCTTGGGTTCTGAGTGCTTGCTAACCTAAGTCATGCTGATTTGTGCATGGACAGAATGGGGGCTTGGGCTCAACCCTGAGCCAAAGCCTAGGCTTCATGTGCAGTGTAGACATACGCAGAGAAGGCAATGATTAGCTCTGTGACTTTGTTGCTTTGTATATCTTAAGATAAGCAAAAGTAATAGGATTCCTTCCAAGGAGATGCAGATACTTCCACTGGAGTGGAAGAAAGGCAGGGTTCTAGACACTGGATGGTAGTCAGGTATCTATATGTGCACCTGTAGTTAATCCCGTGGTTGGGTGAAATTCATCCACGGGGAAGAGAGAGAGTACACAGTCTAGGCATCACATAAGCCCTATTTGGAAGGCTCAAGTGATGTATGGGCATTAGCCCTGACATGAGAATCATGATTTAGTAACAGAACCCAACCATTCATCTGACATGCTAGGAAAAATGGGCAAGAAGATGCAGCATTATTGAGAGAACAAATGAGGCAAACTGGCGGATAAAGGAAAAAGAAGAGTGGAATCAAAACAGGATATGCCAGGGGCTTATTTTCATTGTCATTTAGAACTCACAATCCATGATACTGATTGATGCAGCCAGATTAAAATTTAAATTGTTAAAAGGTAAAAAATCCCTCCCCAGAGTTATCACTGGGGCTAACAAATATCCAGAGCCAGTGAGCTCTTTGTCATCAGCCTCTGTCTTGCACTTACAGAGATCTGGGTTTAGAGTCAGGTTTGGTCATGTTCTACATTATTTTGATTTCTTCTTCTTCTGACATGGCCATAGTGCCTCTCCTCTTCTCACATTTACACAATACAGGGCAATTATGGGTGGCCCTTCAGGACCAGGAGAGACCCAGGACATATTAGAAAAGGGGCTGTAGACTAGATTTGTCAGAGCCCTGTAGGGGAAAATCATTCTTTTAACATTCAAAATTATATTATTTGGCCTAAATTCCAGGATCTCTTCTTGGAAAGGGCTAGCTGACATCAGCACACCATCAACATGTTAGAAGATAAGGAAACCTATAGTCAGTAAGAAGCAGGTCGCTGCTGAAAATAAAAATAGGTGGATTATTTACCGACAGGCAGGGCTGGGTTGTGAATAGTGACCTGAATTTAGTGCTGTATCAGTGGAAATGTATATGCAATACTGGAAAGGACCATTAGGAGGAGCTCTTTCACTTCCTTATGGCTCTCTCCCCCTCATTCTCTCCCCATGCCTCGCTGCAAAAGTTTTTCTTAAACTAACAATACCAGTGTAAGGAGGTGCTCTGCGCTGATTGGATAGGGGATTTTTGTAGGTTTGATTCTTTGATTGGACAGGAGGTGTTGGGGGTGGGAAGAGAGTTGATGGCGGGGGGGAACCCTTTCCCTCCCCCTCTCTCCAGCCTCAGTGGCTGATTTTGTTCTCACTGTACACTTTACTATTGCTTGCAATGTGACACTAAAATATATACTCTCTCTCTCTCTCACACACACACACCACATACACACACACCCCCATGCACGCACACAGACACACACACACGTTCACACATACCTACACACACACATACACACACAGAGCACTGGGGTATCCAAAGTGGAATACTAAAGGAGATACATATAACAAAAAGCAACAAGAAGGGAAACCAATCTTGCCAAACAAGGAACTATTTTTTTATAACTCTTATTTCTTCTGAAACATGTTTGGGTCTACCATGGCACTGGATTTTGTAGTGGTTTTCTGCTTGGCATCTGCAATTGCAGCAGTGGAAGGTAAAATACAAACAATAACGGGGGAAAAAAACTTTTGTACCTGGGTTGCTCTGTGAGATGTTTTAAAATGCATGTTGTTTCTCCCTCCCCTTATGCAAAAGGCAGCTGGTCTGGTGAAGGGCTGGCAGGGCTAAGGGGTTGCCACATGCGACATGTAAGGAATCTGCGATACTTTTTTCACTCTTGCCCGGAGCAGAGCCAACCAAGTGGATTTCCCATGATCTGGCTCTCGGAATGGGAAGGACTCCTTCCGCCCCCTCCCTCCCCCAGCCAGCAAGGCAGATGGACTAGCGGTTTGCCCTAGGCTAACCCCCATTCCCTCCTTGGCCAGGGAAGATGCTGAGCTGCATTGCAGGGCTTGTTTAACATACTACAAACTGGCAGCTTGGGGCTGAAGCAGCGGTCAGTGATTCCAAGGAAGATTGGGCGGGGAGGAATCGTGGAGCCCAGGCTTGGTCCAGGAGATTGTGTTCAGACAGGATCTTTGATTTGCCGTTGCAATAACTCTGCCCCTCGCTCCTTCCTATACCCCTGTCACTCTCTTGCCCTGCTTGTCTCTCTCACTTCCCGGGTCTCTCTCTCGCCTTCCTCCTGCGGCTGGATCCCTTGGGCTAGCAGAGATCCCGGCTTTCACGGCAGGCAATCGCTGCTCTTTGTGCATGTGCCTATGTGTGGCTGTGCTTGTCGCTGGAGGCGGCAGGAGCAGCCTGGGTTTAGCTGATGCCCAGGGCTGCGGGTTTACCCCTGGGGGGAGACCGAGCAGGGGTGCTTTGCATTACATACTGCAGGGCGGATTATACAGGGAGCAGCCAAGCAATTTGCTGCTTCTTACCCATGGTCTGGAGATGACAGGCTTCTGAATTGTAAAGTCAACATTCTCTAGCAAAGGAGGGGTAATTTGTCTGCATATACCGGTAGATAACCAAGCCTGCAGGCTGCTTGAAAAATCGTATTCTAGCTAAAGACCATTTTTTGCTAGCTCTGTCCCTGAAAACCCGTAGCGCTAAGGAGAGTAAAGGGACTAAGTGGGGTGCATTTAGCCTTAGCTATCTGTATCCATATTGTCTCTATACTAACATTTAGTCTAGCTACAATTCCAGTGCCTTCTGCCTTGAATATCATTCTATACTATAACTATACTATCCATTATATCAGCTGTATCCTTCAGAGCTGGAGTCCCTATATCTTTCCCTCTGCTCCTCCTCCTCCCCATGTCCCTGGGAAAACAAATGTGCCACAGCCTTTTCCAATGAATGAAACATGCCTTAAATCAAAACCTGGCTTTCTGTTTCCTGCTGTCTGGCGGGTCTGAGTTTATTTTGCAAAGCAAGGAGGCTCAAGAGAATTCAGTGAAGGAAAATAAACTTTCCCACTAACACAAAGGAGAATGTTCATTTCACCAAACAGAATGAAGTGGGAGTAGCTTCATGAACAACTTTTGGGTACAATCCATTTTTGGAATCAACTGTGGGCTCTTGGGTCATTTGCATTTGGAGTCAGGATTGCAGCTTCAGTATTCTTGTAGCCCATCTATTCTAATTTGAAAACAGTCATGTTTGTGATCCAGCAACGAAAGGGAAACAATTCCAATAGTTGCGGCTTAGATAGTGAATAACAAATCTGATTTATAAGTCTGAAATGATCGTTGGTTAATAATACTAAACAGAATCTAAAACCTGCTTCGTTGGCTCTTATGTGCAACAGGGTGGAGAAACTTAAAAAAAAATTGAAATGTCATCTTTTAAAACCAGAACAGTACCGTTATTCTTGCTTTTTGTGATATTTTCTTTAGGTGATGTAGTAACAGTCAAAATCCCCCTTCTTTTTGTTGGTGACTGCAGGAATCCTCCTTTGAATCTCTGCTTTATCCAGACTGTAGCTCAAGGAAAAGATTAGCGCAGAAAGATTTTTTTCCCCCCAAAAGGTGATTTTTTGTCATTCCACTCTTCTCCCAGCTGGTGGTCTTTGCAGGGGTTCTTTATTAAAATTTGTTAGATGCTAGGGAGGCATATGTTGCCTTCAGAAAGCAGAGTGGGAGCTGGTTGAAAGCCGCTGAATTCTTCCTCCTTGAAATTGGAAGGTTGCAGAAATAAACTGATTTAAAAAGTTAAAAAAAAAAGTTAAGCTGTAGTTACTCATATCAACAAAACCGATTCCAAGCAATCACACGATGAAGTGCTTTGCCCACCCCACCCCCCAAATTCTGCATTTTGGGGAAAACAAAAGATATTTGTATTTATTTTGCAGCCCAGGAAACTGTTTAATTTATTTGTCTCTAGCCTTCCACTCTCTGGATTGCTCTTTTGAATTCTGTGTGTGCTGTGGTGGGGGCAAAGTACATCTGTAATGTGGCACCCCTCAAGATGACATGTATCTTATTTATTTTACTGGACTTCCATTGTTTTTGTTTAAGCCTTAGGAGGAAAAATAATTTTCTGGGTGAGAAGAGATTTTGACAAAAAACAGTCTTGGATACTTGTTTAGGGAACTCAGAGAGAGAAGGAAAATGTTTGGGAAAAAATGTTAGAATCATTCTTCAATTTACTAAATATTCTGTTATTTCCCTTCCAACCCTGGTGATCCTTTGTTACCTTATTTGTGTGTTCCTTTTCTTTCCCCCTTTGTATAAAACAGCCCCTGACAAGGATGGTCTGTATGCTTTGAAGGTACATACCTGTAGATTTAACTGCTCATGAAATTGCATTTTGAAACGTGGCAAAATGAGCTAACGACTGTCACCAGTAAGCCTCAGGAAAGCCCTAGCCAGAGCAGTCTGTGCGCCAAAAGCTGACTGCCAAGGGTTAAAAAATACAACTTATTCAGCAGAATATTAAAGCAACCCGCTCTCCAGGTAGTACAATCATTCACTTATTCCCACACCCCTCCAGCCTATCCTTTCCCCCTCATACTCTACATATGGGCATCTAACCATAGGTAAAACTGACCCCAGCCTTGTGGCTTGGCTATTTGATTTGTTATGAGTGTGTAATGATCAGAAAAGTGAATCAATAAGATGTCAAATCTCGCTCTCCTGGGTGAACGGTTTGTGTCTGTGGTCTGGGAGGCTCATTGTTCTCCCATCTGCCTCTTTGACTGCTTCTTGTTTTACTCTGGAAGTTCTCTGGAGTTTAGGAGATAACCCTGGGCAAACAGCTCTGCTTACCAGCCTAATTCCTCTGTAACCAAAGAGAAAGCAATCCAAAGCAAAGGCATTGCATTAATGGTGATGGCTGGGACACGTGTTGTAAGTGGAGAGGGTATTGTACCATGACTGTACAGTTGATTGGGATGTGGCTGTGAAAGGACTATGAGATCAATTTGAATGTTATTGGTAAAAAAACAGAGCTCTGATGCTTGTACAATATTCCAGTGACAGGAGTCTGAGTTGCTGGCAGATGAGTGTCTGCTATTCCGTACCATGGAGGAATGAGACCTTTTCAAACCAAACTGTGGTGCCTCCCTGCTAATCGACTCTTTTAATGTTTTGCTTGTCTTCTATATCCCTACTGGTTCCATACCGGGGGCTTTCTGCCTTGGTGAATGAGATTTCATTTCTGTAGCCTATCTTAAGGAATTTTTGTGTTTACTGAAGTGTCAGAAAGGAACTGGCAAACTCACTGCTCCCTTTCTTTTGGGATGTTGTAATTAATATGCAAGACGTTAGAGACAGATCCAACTCATATGGAAATCCGTGGCCCAATTTCTGCAGGTTGGGTCCCTTAGTCTGTAGTGTTATGGTAGATATGCTCTCCCCAGGGCCAGCTACAGGGTTTTTGCCGTCCCAAGTGGCGGAAAAATAAATAATAATAATAATAATAATTAATAAAAAGCCGCGATCATGATTGGCGGCAGCTCCACCGCACTGCTTTGTTCTTCAGAGGCAATTCGGCGGCAGGTCCTTCCCTCCGAGAGGGACCGAGGGATCCGCCACCGAATTGCCGCCAAAGAGCCCGACGTGCTGCCCCTTCCCCTTGGCCGCCCCAACCACCTGCTTGCTGAGCTGGTGCCTGGAGCCGGCCCTGGCTCTCCCTTAGAGTCAGTTTGGGCAACAACTATGATTTCTGTTGACAGGTTAGGGTAAGGGACAGCTGCTGCATATCCTGTTCAGATCGCTGTATATGTGACTTTCTTCTATATGGCACAGTATGATTTTTATTGTGCTGTTCTGGGAACTGACGCACATCTTATTGTGCTCTGCTGCTTTGACCATGGAATCCCACTTTCTGTATATACTGTATAGATTCACGTTGTGATCCATGGGGAGATCACTCACACTGTGCTCTACAGGACACGTAAAATAACATGCTGACTATTGACTGCCACTGACTGTACTCTACCAAAATCAGGACAGCAGCTACAGCGGCTGAAGGCTCATCTTGTGCCCTTAGAATCACATCATGCAATAAGATATCATCCATGTGCTTTAAAGGGCATTGTGCTGCCATTTTCACTGGCCTGTGAGATGATTCATCTTCTGACATCTCAGTCAAGGAAGAACAGAGTCCAAATATTTTAGCGTAAACCCCAAAGAGAAATAGATACGAGCACTATAGACATTGAGAAGCAGGCTGATGGGGCACATACAACCCACTGTTCACTGAAAAACAAATGTAATAAGGCAGAAATACAAGTCAATGTACCAACAATACATGTGTTTTCTGCTAAAATAGACTATTGAAGCAGTAGCAATGCTGGAATCCTAACAGCACAGCCAGCTGGCATCATATAGCAGAGCTCATTGCCTCCTAGTGCAACATCTAACCCTAGGATAGGCAACAGGCATTAGAGGAGAGTGGATGTATTTTTAAAGCTCCAGCTCTACCTCCATCCATAACCCCTGGAAGGCTCCATGGAACTAGAACCCAGGTCTGCGGAGCTTTAGGCAGTTAATGTTCTCACATCACCACTGAGAGCCTGCATAAAGTTACCTCCAAGGAGCATGCTGGAGAATAGGCACCACAGAATGTACCACCCAACAGGTCCAGACTGACAGCATCCGGTGGCCTTCTGATTGCCCCATGCTTAGTATTTAACCCTAGATAGCAGCCCAGGAAATTGTCTGGGCAGCCATGCAGACTTCTGGCCTGCTGTGATTTCACATATCACTTTGCTGGCTGGTCTCGTGTCTCTGACTCCAGTCTGGCTCTGGCTCCTGACTGCAGCCTGGTAACTGCTGCTGGTCTCTAGTCTCTGACCTTGGCCTGAATCTGACCCTGGCTCTTGCCTGTTGATCCTGGCTCCAGCAATTGCTGTGATCCCTGTGTGCTGACTGCTGCGTCCTGACTGTTTGTGGTTTGGTAATCCCAGCCCGGCTGTGCTGCTAGGCCAGACTGCTTATGCTCCAGTCCCATACAGTCTCACTGTTCTCATCAATTCAAGCTTAACAAATAGCACAGGATGGGCAAGACTCTGGGTACATGGCATGTGGTAGGGGCTCTCGCATTATGCAATAGCCAGGTTTGTTGGCTTCCACCCTTGTGATCAGGCAGATTTCTAATCCGGGAATCTGCCTGGAAGTTACTGCTGAGGGAAACAGCAATAACACCTGCCTTTTCTCAAAGGCACCCAGGGAGATTTGGGGGCAGTCAGTGGGAAGGCACCCTCAGCAGTTGGGAAGCCCTGGGCCACCACGTTGGGATGCCAGGATCTGTATGGCTCTCAGGAGATTTATAGGATTAGGGGATGAACTTAATTTCTCTTCCATGAGTGTGGGGTGGGGTAAGTATGTCCCATTCAGGGCAACTGCATCTGTATTCCCCCGCTGTGGACCAGCAAGGGCACCCGCTCTAGGCTCCCTGCAGAGCCGTCACCTCCCTTGGGCGGAGACCCATATCTCTCTCCCTCCTGAGCAGGGTATTTCCAGGCTGCCCCATTCCCTGCCTATACTGTTATCCTCAGCAAGCCATGCTCCCTAAACAGGTCAGTATCTGCATTTGACTTACCTTTCATTGGCTATGAACAGTGCAATTGCCAGCAGTTATAAGTCAGTGCACAGCTCTTTCTAAGCAAATACATTGATTCTTAAGGTAAAAGCATTATAGATAAAACCTATTAAAACAACAAAAGAAGCTACATGCCTGCTTAAAGCTTACCAGAGGTCACCCATTAGTCTTATGGGGCCTCAATATGCCAAAGTCCTTCCAGCCTTTCCCAGGAAGGAGTGGGGTTACCCTGGGACAAAAGGGCCTGCCCATTTGCTAGATCAGAAAGAAGACCCTGAGTCAGTATAAACTCAGGCCACTTGTCCAAAAGTCCTGTCTTTGCCTGTTGGTCTCTGGAGAATTCAGAGTGTGAACCAACCTAGGTGAGCCTCTCCAAAGGCCGTGCCTCTCTGGAGGTGTTACAACCTGAGTGAATTTGTCTAATCACCCTGCAATGTTCTTAGTTCCTGGATGGCTGTGGTCACAGTTGAATACAAACCCTGGCCCACAGTGTTGCCTGATCTAGTGATTGCACATTAATTATATTGATCACTTAAGAATTCCCAATTAACACTGTCCTTTGGTAGGTTCTCGTCCCAAGATCAGGTCCAGTATTATCATCTGGGAGCCCTGATGTGCCTGGTTGTAACACTCACAGTTAGAAAGACCATTCTGGATTTGTAATGGTTTTATTAACACAGTGAGCAAAGCTAAAAACAGTTCAGCCCAGCAAGGTAGAGAGAGATAATACAGTATGTGCTCTGAGCAACCTGATACTCACACCATCCCTTCCCAAAGGAGCTGAAGTGTTAGTCATCCTCCTCCTCATCAGGCTCAGTATCATCAGTGGCCATCATCCTGGCATCTCCCAAGGCAGCCAGGCCCGTATACAACTTCTATAATGTGTGACACTGATGCCACTTTGCCTAATGCATGTTCAATAGGGGTTGCATCTGCTTAATCGCTTTTCCTTATTTGTATTGCTTCGCCCTATGACTTTGGGGTGCCCTGTTTTTCATAGGCCAGCTCAATAGTTCCCCTTATACTCATTAACATTCACATCACTCAGTCACCATGACAACTTGTGGTTAGCACATTGCTGACACCCTATATCTGCAAAATCCCCAAAATACTCTAACTGGCTTTAACTGGTACATTGCAGCATACATTTGCTAAATATCAGCAGTTTTAACTTCCTTCCCTCATGCAGCATTTTATCTTCTAATGTCTTGTGATATAGCATTACTTACTGGTTAGTTCCTTATGTCAAATCTTTCTTTGGGCCTGAGGACTTGTTTGGCTAAGCTAAGTATCTTGCAAGCCTGAGGCCTGTAGGCTTTTGCATTAGGGCCTTATTCTATACCTATATCTTACCTAGCAAATACCTATAGGCTACAACAGTGATACATAAACCTGCTCTTAAAAATCCCCAATGATGGAGATTCCACAACTTCCCTAGGCAATTTATTCCAGTGCTTAACCACTCTGACAGTTAGGAAGTTTTTCCTAATGTCCAACCTAAACCGTCCTTGCTGCAATTTAAGTCCATTGCTTCTTGTCCTATCCGCAGAGGTTAAGAACAATTTTTCTTCCTCCTCCTTGTAACAACCTTTTATGTACTTGAAAACTGTTATCATGTCCCCTCTCAGTTTTCTCTTCTCCAGACTAAACAAACCCAATTTTTTCAATCTTCCCTCATAGGTCATGTTTTCTAGACCTTTAATCATTTTTCTTGCTCTTCTTTGGACTTTCTCCAATTTGTCCACATCTTTCCTGAAATGTGACACCTAGAACTGGACACAATATTCTAGTTGAGGCCTAATCAGTGCAGAGTAGAGCGGAAGAATTACTTCTCGTGTCTTGTTCACAACACACCTGCTAATACATCCCAGAATGATGTTTGCTTTTTTTGCAACAGCGTTACCCTGTTGACTCATATTTAGCCTGTGAACCACTATGACCCCCAGACCCCTTTCTGCAGTACTCTTTCCTAGGCAGTCATTTCCCATTTTGTATGTGTGCAACTGATTGTTTCTTCCTAAGTGGAGTACTTTGCATTTGTCCTTATTGAATTTCATCCTATTTACTTCTCCATTTCTCCAGTTTGTCCAGATCATTTTGAATTTGAATCCTATCCTCCAAAGCACTTGCAATACCTCCCAGCTTGGTATTGTCTGCAAACTTTATAAGTGGACTCTCTATGCCATTATCTAAATCATTGATGAAGATATTGAACAGAACTGGACCCAGAACCTATCCCTGTGGGACCCCATTTGTTATGCCCTTCCAGCATGACTGTGAACCACTGATGATTACTCTCTGGGAATGATTTTCCAACCAGTTATGCACTCACCTTATAGTAGCTCCATCTAGGTTGTATTTCCCTAGTTTGTTTATGAGAAGGTCATGCGAGACAGTATCAAAAGTCTTACTAAAGTCAAGATATTCCACACCTACCACTTCCCCACTATCCACAAGGCTTGTTACCCTGTCAAAGAAAACTATCAGGTTGGTTTGACACAATTTGTTCTTGACAAATCCATGCTGACTGTTATCTATCACCTTATTATCTTCTAGGTGTTTGCAAATTGATTGTTAATTATTTGCTCCATTATCTTTTTGGGTACAGAAGTTAAGATGACTGGTCTGTAATTCCCTGGGTTGTCCTTATTTCCCTTTTTATAGATGGGCACTATATTTGCTCTTTTCCAGTCTTCTGGAATGTCTCCCGTCTTCCATGACTTTTCAAGGATAATTGCTAATGGCTCAGATTTCTCCTCAGTCAGCTCCTTGAGTATTCTAGGATGCATTTCATCTGGCCCTGGTGATCTGAAGACATCTAACTTGTCTAAGTCATTTTTGACTTGTTCTTTCCCTATTTTAGACTCTGATCCTACCTCATTTTCATTGGCATTCACTATGTTAGATGTCCAATCACCACAAACCTTCTTGGTGAAAACTGAAACAAAGTCCATCCCGAAACAAATATCCATCCCAAAGTCACCCAGCTCAGCCAAATGATGATGAGGAAATTCCATGGGCTGAAATTTGTGGCATTTTCTTGTTATATGTGCGGTGGGCACTAAGGCTCAGCTGCGCTGCAGAACCTGTGCTGACGTCTGGATGTCTCTCTAACATGCTTACTGCACATGTTCACACTGAACTGATGCTGTAACACACTTCGGGCAATAGGGTAGTTCTTAGGGAAAAACAATTGCCCGTTGAGCTGTCAAAGTGACCTTGACAGGGCAAAGATCAGGGGTGGCTCCAGGCCCCAGCACGCCAAGTGCGTGCTTGGGGCGGCAAGCCACGGGGGGCGCTCTGCCGGTCACCAGGAGGGCAGCAGGCAGGGTGCCTTCAGCGGCATGTCTGCGGAGGGTCCGCTGGTCCCGCGGCTTCGGTGGGCCACCCGCAGGCGTGCCTGTGGAGGGTCCGCTGGTCCCGCGGCTCCACCGAAGCCGTGGGACCAGCAGACCCGCCACAGGCACGCCTGCGGGAGGTCCACCGGAGCCACGGGACCAGCGACCGGCAGAGCGCCCCCCGCGGCATGACGCCGTGCTTGGGGCGGCGAAATGTCTAGAGCCGCCCCTGGCAAAGATGATGATCTCAGCCTTGACTTTTGGACACACTTTGCTTTTAACCCTGAGACCATAAAATTCAATGCTGGCCTTTGTGTGTAGAGAACACCAATATGAGATGGTGTCAGTACACAGTGTATAGCTTATAGACGTGGGCTATGCATATTTTATGAGCATTCCTTTGGGTTGCCATGTGTGGCAGGGACACAAATGTACAGGTTGTGCCAACAACAGTTTTGTAGCACCCGTGGCCATCATGTGTTCTGTTGATGCCATTTATTGTATTTTTTAAATTTAGTCTCTCTCCATTTCCCCCGTTTATAATATATGAATTATTCTGGGGTAGACTGAGCTACTCTGATGCAATTCTGTTGGCATGCCCCCAATTGACATGAGGAATCCCACTGAAATCAATGGAACTACTCATGTTAATTATGCCAATTAGTGCCAACCTACTAAGGATTGCCCTAAGAAAAAAATGACATTATTTGTGTGTGTTTAGATTCGTGACAACCTCCAAATGTGAAGTCAACTTGTAAACTAGTTTATGTGTGTGCTGACAGGCATGACCACATGAGTGGTACTGGCTGTGATATATGCTGGTTACTGGTTGAATTTTTCACCTACAGCAGAAATTAAACTCTGCTGTGTATGAAAAATACATCATGTAATTTTGGGGAGGATAGAACTTAGACTCTGAGTACAGAACGTACCTCTCTTTGTGTAGATATAGGGCTAGGTAAACACACAAAACACTCTACAAATCAGGCTTCTCATTGCAGAACTATATAAGAAATCACACAGTAAGCCAATGCCTCATTTATCCTTCATATAAACCCAGCCTCTCTCTCTCTCTCTATAATGTAGGCATTATGATATAGCCTTAAATTCCATGATCCTGTACAATTTTTTCCACTGGACCCCTGCTTCATTTAGTACATGGGATGGAGCTTCTCTGGGGACAGATCAGGGACGTGCAGAGAATGAGGCTGCTGTCTGCGGTACCCTGCCTCTTTTGCTGCATTCAGCCCCTACCCAGCCATCTCTGGAGGTGGCAGTGGGACAGATGGGGAGTCCTTTCAGGCCTCTGGGAAATGTATCTATAGTCAGAAGAGACAATGCTGCGGCTTAGTGAGGGGCGTTGTCAGACTCATCGTCTGCTATTGATTTTTAACAGAATTAAGCTCCCAAATGGTTCTTTTTTAGAGTCAGAGGAAGTCACTTGTATTAGGGCAGGGCTGTCTTTGTGTTTATAAACATGGATTCATTGGCTGGGGTGTTTTCTTTCAGGGGAAGGTTGATTGTGATCAGCAGTTTACCTCTGTCCCTGTGTTGCAATATAGTGATTCCTTTGTCATCCTGGGGCTTCATTATCTTGCCCTAAATCAACTCCAGGCGCTCATGTTCTGTTGGCAGAGTCATGCACAAGGGGCTGGCTTGTGAGCCCTGCTGTGTGCATGTGCAGGGGAGTAAGGGCGTGGAAGGAGCTTCCTGACCCCCTGGGTTGAGCTACCTGCATCACCAGAGACTGCGCAGGAGGGGAAAGCAACAGCTGTCAGGCTGCTGCCTCCTACCCAGAGGAGGTGGGCAGAGAGTAGGTGAGCAGAGGCAGGGCATGTGCCAATCTGTGCACTATAGAAGAGGAAGTAAGCTGCAAAAGCCACAGGGCTAGCACAGATTCCTCCCCTCTGCAGACCCCCTTCCTCTGGCTGGATTTCATGGTTACAGCCCAGCCCAAGTCAGGGACAAAACCACAATGTTAAATCCTGGACTCCATAGGGGACTGTTTTTTTACAAGGAAACTCTTAGAGGGAGAGATGAGAATTGAAACAGAAGAGGAAATAGATTGACCCAGGGGAAGTGAGAAAAGCAGCCAGTCCAAGCATGCACCCTCCCTGGGATCACTCACTTCTCTATCCAGACCAAGGCATTCTTCCCCCCTGGGTTATAGCATGCAGCAAGCTCCATCAATCATGTAAAATTGTCCTTATGGGGGCCAGCACAAGGCCTAGCTACTATTTAAACCCTCAACGATAGGGTTGGTGGGGGGCTTCAGTGATGTCTCACCCTGTGCCAATGTGACATGGATAAATGCAGTTCATATACTCACCCAGTGACTGCAGCAGGCTGCATTTCTTAGTTGTGTTCCATTAAGGTGATGCATCTGGAGTGTTATCTACTGCAGTGGTTTTCAACCTTTTTTCATTTATGGACCCCTAAAATATTTCGAATGTGGGGGAGGGGGACGGATCCCTTTGACATCCTAGACATAGTGTGCAGACCCACAGGGTCTACACACCAGAGGTTGAAAACCACCACTATAGTGGCACAGGCAGAAGCCGGGAGTCAGGAGACCTTTGTTCTAATCCCAGCTCTGCTGTGCTGCCAGTCTCTGATCCCCCACACCTTTGTCTGCTGGGTCTACTTAGCCTGTAAGCAGCTCAGGGTAGTGTGAGGATCCATCACAATGGCTTTCCATTCTCCATTGGTGTCCTTGGGCACTGCAGTGCTGCTCCTAATGAATAATGTTTAGCGGTGCTGCAGCAGCTCTGTGATACCAGCAAAGGGGGTTCCAGGACTAGAAAAGGCTGCTTCATTCATCGTATGGTACCTGACTAGTCCTTTTTTGAAAATGGTATCAAAATGGCTCCTTTTCTGAGCATGAGGCAAGTCACAATTCACTGAGCTCCGTGTGAAGAAGTGTTACCTTCCTATAAGCACTCTTCACCTGCTGCTGCCTCTGTCTGGGTTCCAGAGTAATGGGGCTTTAAAATTAGTTCAAAGTGCTTCTTTATGACTCCCTGCACCGTGCGGTCCCTGTTAGACTCTTGACAACTTTAATCATAATCCCCTCTTAACCAAACCTGTCGAAGAAGAACATTATTATTTCTACTCTACTGAGGAAATTACTTTGATAGTAAAGTAATACCCTGGGAGAGATTTCAGGTTTAAAAGAAAATTTGGGATGGAGAATTTCTGAAGTATAACAGAGCAATTGATTGAACCGGATTTGAAGTTAAAAAGAATGTCCCCTGGTATGGTCATATAAAGAAAACACCGTTTTATGGAGCTTATATGTTTTATAAATTCGCTTAGTGTAAGAGTTTTACTTACTAGATTAAAGATGCAGAACACTGGTTCCTTTTGCTGTCTAGGAGGTTGTTCTCCCATAGACTCTGCTAGCTCAGGGTAGTTGTTCCTGTGCTGCTAGGATAGACCCATGTAGGTTCCAGCCAGCTAGTTCCTGCCCTAAAGAACTTACCATCTAAATAGACAAGACAGACAAAGGGAGGATTTTTATCCCCGTGTTACAGGTGGGGAACTGAGACTCTGAAGTGACTTATTCAAGGTCACGCAGGAAGTTTGTGTCAGAAATAGAACCCAGCTCTCCCTGAACCACAAAACAGTGAGCTATCCACTAATCACGCTGCCTCTCAAAATATAGTTTGCCACAGTAGGGCTGGCCCAGTGGTTTCCAACTGATTCTAACGGGGGGAGAGTTGCCCAGATTCCACTGAACTGAGAATTGAGTGCTGAACTCTTTTAGATTCCTTTGAGAATGCCAGCCGCGAGTCTACCACCCAAAATTCCATCAGACAACGTTTAGAGCATCTACAGAGCAGGAAGATAAAGTGTTCTGCCCTTTACTGGGGTATGTCTGTGAGTGTACTTATATCTGAACATGGAAGGTCATGTAAATATCACATTGATTTCTCAGTCACCTGCAGAATGAATATTGCTTTCCTCATTTTCTTATCAAACGGTAGGGCTTAGGTCTATAGCTTTTATAATAACAGTATGTACACAGGACTTACTGTATCTCACAGTCTATACTGCCTCCCCTGCTATATTCCCTTGTATATCTGAAGCCCGTTCATTACTTATGGTGTAAAACAATAACTTGCACTGCAAACAATTCTGTTTATCTTCAATAAAACACTGGTAACTACTCTTATGGCATATGGAAGGCTAGCCTTACTACAGGTTGTTGAATATCTCTGTGGTACTTTTCATATAGCCACTTAGTTTTATTTTATGGTTTTGTTGAACCAATTATTTTTATTTTTGGACGACTGGCTGTACTAATATTTTTGCAGTTTGTGACGGGAAAAGACAGACATAAAAAGATGATAATGAGCATGAATACTCCGCTTTTCCCACACTCTGCAGTCACTCAGAAAATGCTGTTTCTCTTGGTTTCTGATGTTAGTTGAACTAAATTTAATCACATTTAGTATCTAGATAAAGGATTGAAATGGGCTGGTGTTACACATTTTAACCCAGTATTTTGTAGGAGTTCTCAAGATGCCAGCAAGTCAGATGAGAATCAGATTTGTCTATTACTGTCTTCTCACAGGACACAGTGTCTGCCAGTGCAGTTTCTATCTATCCCATCCCACATCATCATCATCTTCATTGTCATTATCAACATCTCCTTTGTTCAACTCTAAGGGCTGAGGTTATGAGGAGATTCCATCCCACATCTCCCCTTTTAAAAATCAGGTTTTCTTTTTACCTTTTACAGCTGTGTGTGTGCATCATCACTACCCGGTCTGCCTTGTTGTACATGCAAACATTGGGTATCTCAGTGGACAGCAGCAGTATAACATTGTTCATAGGAAAAAAGTAGCTCTTGTAATTCCAGCTGTCTACCTCTGTGGTCCTTGTCACCATAGTGTCTGAGCACCTCATGTTCATTAATGGATTTTATTCCCTCACACCCCGTGAGGTAGAGAAGCCTTATCCCCATTTGACAAATGGAGGCCCAGCAATTCAGTGACTGGCCTAAGGCCACACAGGAAGGCTGTGGCTCAGCCAGGAATTGAACCTTGAGAGAACTCAGATCCGAGGCCAGGTGTGTTCTACTGCTCAGCCTTCCATAGCGGTGCTCCTTCCCCTGGCATTCACCTGTTGGGGGAAGGCTCTCTCCTTCTCAAGCCTAGTCTTTGGGGGAGAAGACACAACTTCTGGGTCCACTCCCCAGCTGAGGAGCAAATTTGTGGAGAAGACCACTAAGCAGTGGGTGGCTCTTGTGGCTCAGGACAAGCTTTGACCCCTTCTCTGGAAGCCGTTGACCATCCTCATCCCAGCACAGTAGCTGAGTTCTGGAGAGGTACAAGCAAAAACTCTGGGATCTTGCTCCCCAGCGGGAGATATCAGGGCCAGCCGGTTCCTTCCTCCTGCTCTGCCTGGCTTCTCTCCTGTCTGGCCATCTCTTTACACACAGGGTGATAGTAATGTCAGCTTTCTCAGGCTCTAGGAGCCAGCATCTGCTGAACTGCGTGTTTGAGAGTAGAGATTTGTCTCCCGCAGACTCCCTGAGTATCCTGTATTGAGCACTGAGAGTGACACTCACTCCTGTGCATTGGGCCAGCCCAAGGTCTGTGCACACCTCAAATCTCACAGAAGCCCTACTTCGGTCGATTAAGTGCAGCATGAGTGGCTGCATAGGTCTTGTGCTACCCTCCACACAGAGGGTATGTTCCTCTAGAGAGAGTCAAGGGCTAGATCCACATAGGGATTGCCAGTTTAGCTTAGTGGTAAGGGAGCAGACCTGGGTTCAAGTCCGTCCTCCACATCAAGCAGAGAGGACTTGGGTCTACCACATTCTGGGTTAGGTGTAGGGTAGAAGGGAGGCACTTCAATCTCAGTCACAGGTGAGAAGGGCCTGACCTGCTTTCAGTACCTAACTCCAGGGGAGGCTCACAGTTGAGGAGCCTGTGTGGGGAGAGGTGCCTCCTTCTAACCCTGAGTTATGTACCCAAGTCCCTTTGAGGGGTGGGGCATAGGCCACACCCCCTCCTTGGCATTGCCTGTTGGCTAGTGTTGGTGGCTCAGCAAGCTGTCTTTGGGAATCCCATTTGTAGGCTCCTCACTCTCCCTGCGCATCGTACAGGTAACCTGGGTGCCTAATGCAGGGCAGTGGATTCTGCTGGGCAGCACATCACCTGAAGTTAGGCACTGCAGCACTGGGCCTGAATCCCCCTTGTGGCTCTAGCCCAAGAGCACCTACCAAGCCATGCCTTGTTCACTGCTTGCATCCTGCATTTGTCACTACACAGCTGAGTTAGCCGTGCATGCGGGATCTGCTCAGCCTCCTTCTCTCTGACCTTTCCGAAAAGCAGGATGCTACAGCACTGAGGTCACTGGTTTAGGAGTCAGGAGACCCATCTCCTGCTTGCTATTTCTATTTGCTGCTGAGCTGCTGTGTGACTTCCCCTCTTGTCTCTTTAGAAGAGGGCAAGCACTGTTTGTTACTATGTGCATGGATAGTGCCTAGCACAATGGGGCCTGGATCAGCCCTCTACACTACTGCTAAAAATCATACCTCTTAAACTGAGCCTGCACCAGATACGATCAACACTTGGTTACATCCAAACCAATTTTCACACTACAAGGCAGTTTGTCATTGAGGGCATTTTCCCTGCCAAATTTCATCTTGCTGTCTCTTCTCTGTTGCAGATCGAGAGCTATTCACAGATAGAGTGAAAGGATTTTATATAATGGAGAAGTTGTATAGTCCCCTTCCTCAACTTTCCTGATATGCCATCAGAGCGGAGCCATTTCTGCACACTGTCTCTCAAAATACCATCTGTGGACAGAGAGCAGGCCTGCATAATGCCAGCCTTAAGGGAGAAAGTTTCGTAAAGCGACCGAAAACACGGCTTCGAACGTAAACGCTTGCGCAACTTTGACTACAACAGCAGTTATTATGGCTCCCACTATAATTATTGTTAATTCTCCTTCCCCTGGGCACTTTACACCTAGAGACATGGGTAAAAAGTCTAAGGCCTGGGCTACACTAGCGGGGAGGTTCGAACTAAGATACGCAACTTCAGCTATTCACGTAGCTGAAGTCGAAGTATCTTAGTTCGACTTACCTGGCTGTCCTCACGGCGGTGAGTCAACTGCCGCGGCTCCCCCGTCGACTCCGCTTACTCCTCCTGCCGATGGAGTATGGGCATCAATTAGCGGATTGATTTATCGTGTCCAAAGGAGATGCGATAAATTGATCCCCGATACATTGAACACTACTCGCCGATCCGGCGGGTAGTATAGACGTACCCTAAGGGTCAGGAGCTATGAAGGGCTAATCCTGCCAGGTGCTGAACACCCTAATCGCCTGTGGATTTCAGTGGGTGTTAATGGTGCTTATCATTTCATAATAGGTGCTTTGTACTTCTCAGGATTGGTCCCTAACTCCCACATCCAGGACTGGGGTGTAAAGGGTTTCAGAGGAAACCTTTCTGTTACAGGCTTGACATTTCTGGTGTCCTTAAATGGTCTGTGTAGGTTGGTAATAGCACCTAGCTCTCACACACTGCTTTTCATTAGTAGATCTCAAAGTGCTTTACAAAGGACGCAAGTATCATTATCCCCATTCTACAGATGGGGAAACTGAGGCACAGAATAATCCACATTCATCTAGTAAACCAGGGGCACAGCCAGCATTAGAAACCATGTCTTCTGGATTAGCATTCATGCAAGTGAGAGGGACATCACAGGAAGGGGCTGGGCAGTCTCTGTCAATGCCCCTTCCTTCTAACCAATGATTCCTCTCTGTCCTTTCGACCCTGGGCCTTCACACGTGGCTCTCTTCCTCCTACGAATCCCCTTTCTCTAGCGTGTGTGTGTGTGTGTGTGACCCCAAACTAGCAGTGGGCTCCCTTCAGTTGCCCATTTTTGGCAGCCCCCTAGCTTAGTAAGAGGGAAACAGATCTCTTCACCACTGCAAGGGCTTTGTAGCCAATCCAAGAGGAACTCATATTGCAAATTCTAGGCAACACATCCAAAGCTGGAGGAAACAACACAGCTGGCATCTTGAACAATTCCCCATCTAAAAACACAGTCAAGCCGCTATTGTATATCGAGCCATGCTATTTATATTGTTTCCATTTCCAGTCTCACATCCTTGGGTATTGGAGAAGCTGGGGGGTGGGGGCGGAGAGGGTTGGGCTGGACACATAAAGGGGAAGGAATGATGGCACCTGGTGTTATTTAGCAGTTTCAAATATTCCATGTCTGGCCAGGGGGAAGGGAGAGAGTCAGGACCGCCTCACCTGTGACATTACAGACTAGCTGGCACAAAGTCACATTCACGTATAATAGCCGTGGCCTATATGCTGTGGCATTAAAGAGGAACAATAAGAACGAGGCTCTTCCCAGGCTACAGATGACCCCAGTGACTCACACTGTACATTGTTATTAAATGCTGAAAAGACTGAACGGAGAATTTTTGTTCCTCTGCTACGTAAACAAGCTCAACTCGCAGCCAAGATGGCCTTGATACAGCTGTCCCTGAAAGAGCACTGAATTCATATGCAGATCTTCAGCACCATGAATTGTGCCATCAGGGAATGACACCACTGGCTAGCACCAGGTCTAGCACAGATGGATCCTGGTCCAGCTCCCCCTCCCTCAGCACTCCTGGGTGAGTGCATTGTTGATCTGCAGCCCGAAAAATACATTTCCCCCTCTGCCATGCAGCCGGCTCCAAGTTGAATCAGGTACAGTGCTCTTGTTGCCCTGGCCCCTTCCAGATAAAACCAAATGCCGGTGATCACTGAGAAATCAGCTAGAACTGGTGACAATGAATCACTTAGTACCTGGCTATCATTCTTAATATCTATTAAGGGCTGGTCATGTGCTTGGCACGGTGCGAGATGCAAATCAACATGGTCCCTGCTCTGAGGAGTGTCCCGAAAGACAGACACAAACAAGATGAGAGGCCTTGGAAGATACAAAGGAATTACTGATTTAGAGTATTATTGTGAGAGTCAGAGAGTTAAAGGCCAGAAGGAACCACCAGATCACCCAGTCTAACCTCCTGTACATTGCAGGCCACCAGCACCACCCAGCCCCTGCATGCTAAACCCACCACCTGAAATTAGACCAAAGTATTACAGCCCATTGCTGATTGCTATTATTATTTATTTGTATTATTGTAGCACTTCAGAGCCACAGTCATGGATCAGAACCCCATTGTGCTAGGTGCTGTACAAACAGAATAAAAAGACAGTCTCTCCCCCAGGGGTTGATAAGCTAAGTGCCTTCTTTTATATGTCTCCCTCAATCCCAGTGTGGGGGCCCAAGCCCTGTTTGCTCTTGCACACACTCTCCTTAATGTTGAGGTGGAGAGGACATCTACTCGCCGCTAGCCAATCAGTGGTTAGAACTTAGACCTCAGGTTTTGTATCTGTATCAATAAAGCCCTAGCTGTCAGCCACACTATGGACACTGTAGCATCTCCAGTATGGCTGTTACTGCAGGTTTCAGTACCACTTGCCGTCACTGGGGAAACTCCTGGGAGGGACTGTTGCTCCCAGGTGGCTCCAATGGGTGGAAGTAGCACCTGCTGCCACTGGGAAGGTCCCTAATGGGTCAGGAGATACTGTGGCCACTGCGAGAGTCATGCAGTGCTAATTCAGGTTAGTCCCACAGAGGTGAGTATGGGGCTCGCTGTAACCACGATCTCTCCCTGCTGCCCCAGCTTCAGCTCCTCCATGCCCAGAAGCAGATAAGGGGTTCCTGAGCTGGTGGGAGAGGTCTTTCTTAGGCTGGCGATGCAGGCAGGAGGGGGAAGGGTTTTGAACTGAGCCTCTTATGGGAGTTTCTGAGGCTGTAGGGTTTAAGGGGGGAGTTTTCTGAACCTAGTTGGGGATGCCTGAGCCCAGAGCAGAGGGTTCTCAACTGTGTGTTTGTGGAGGCAGCAGGATTCAGCGGGGCAGAAAGTGCCTCTGAGCCTTTGGTGGGGGTAGGGATTTTGAGCGAAGGTACCAGGGGTTTCTGAGCCTAGTTGGGTCGAGCAGGTGAGGAGGCGAGTCTGTGGGGCAGAGACAGGAGGATGTTTCTGAGCTGATGGGTTTGGTTTGCCAGAAGCTGTGTGGGGCCGAGGAAGGTTCTGAGCTAGGCCTGGGCTGGGCTGGCTAACAGGGTGAGACCATTCGCCATTGTCCTGCACCCTGTGCAGCAATGGACACCAGGACCAGCCAGGTTGGGAGCATGTTGCACTCCATTTGTGTAGCCCTCAGGGCTAGATCGTGTAGCCCTTCCTCCTGTTGGTCCTGTTACTCACGAGAGCGGTCCCCATGATTTCAGTGGAGGGAGCATCCTGCAACAGGAGGAAGGCTCTGAGGCTCAAGCTCTGGAAGTGCTGAGAGTAGAAATGTGTGAGCCAGGCAGGTGTGTCATTATGATACCGGTGCAGATACAGACCAGTGCTGGCATTTGGCTCCTGACAAAACAAGAGAGGACAGAGCAGAGCAAGGGCCTTTGCCTGATTTTCTAACTCTGCCTTCGATAGTCACAGACTTACTAATGACAGCGCAGTTTCTTGAGGCTCTCTCTGACTTGCACTGGATCTGGTCCATGGTTCTGAATAAATAGCTAGCCACATTCTGCAGAACAATGCGTTATAACCTGCGCAAGTGTACATCTGAAGTACAGTAGTATGTCTACTGCAAGGGATCAGGCATGCACCTGGAGTCACAGGTAAATCAGCCCTAGTCATCTAGGGTGCTATCATGTCTCTGAGGCCCTGACCTGCATTAGGGGTGGCGTGGAGTTGTATCGGTACAGCAGAAGCATCATGTGCAATGTGAACTAAGGCCTGGTAAGTGCAGAGGTAGCACAACTGCGGCTACAACCCTTGAGCGTGTGCAGTGTGCACTCCTGTCTGCAGCAGGCCAGTTCAAGATGGGAGGACAAATGGCCACATTGCACCTGTCTCCTGAGCAAGGATGCAAAGAGTAGGGAAGTTCCTATCACGGCCCTGTCCTTTGTGTACTTGAGCAACAGCCAATCACAATCTGGTCCACAAGCAATAAAGGTTTATGGATCTACTTATTTTGGGTAAAATACTCAAGCTTCCCAGATACCATCAAAAAGATGTTGCAACGCTCCATCTCCCTAAATGTACACACACACAGTATCTGGTCACTTAACTGCATAGCAGAGCTGAATAAATATTGGGGAAAATATTTCCCTGAATATTCATTAGTTTGAAAACACACATCGATTTGACCGTGTTCACTTTCTGCAAACAGTTGAGCCATCAAGCTCTATGTGCATGAATACTTGCAAAAGGCAAATGGTAAGCATGGATATTTGCCGCACAGCAATTTGCAAATGCATATTCTCACTTGTAATGTTAGAAATGTGGGAGTCCTGTTGTGTCAGTCATTTACAGAAGTCACTCAGTCAGGAAACAGAAGCAGTGCAGCAGGGCTAATTCAAATAGCCAACACCATGTGAATTTTGACATTCATGTATGAAATATTCACAAGTGACTCTTTGCAAGCTATTCAGAAAGGGGAAAATTGGGATGAAATTTCCAAATGATGCTGAGGAACAATTGTTTTCAGGAATGTCCTGATTTGTTTATGAACATTTATTGTCCAGCCTCCCCACACCGGGGGTCTGGGTGACTGGAGGTGGATAATGGATCCTGGGTGGATGGGAAGCTGAGCTGGTGTGTGGTCGGAGCAGTACGAGCCCATTGGCCTATTACTATTCCTCAGAGTAAATAGGAAGCAGGGAGGGACTCAGAGAGTACGACTCTCTCTGTGCACTGCTCCTGGAGGGTGCTGGAATGCTAATCTGATTGTTATTACACATTCTGGCCTTTTGACTCTAAAAATACAGGCGTCTTCAGAGCGAGCTGCCTGAGTTGCTTCTGTAGATCATGTAGGGGAGAGAATCTGAGCAGGTCTGATACAAATACCATCCAGTAGTAGGTGGTGCTTCTGACGAGCCATTCCTTTATTCCCTAGCACTAGGAGAATATTAGTGATTGCAGTAGGTCCATCATTCTTCAGACAGGTGACAAACACAGATGGCCTGCCCATCTTGCATGGTAAATTTGATATCTCCCAGCCACGAATGATTTTCATCACCATCAGTTTTCCAAGGATGCACATAATGAGAAATGGTAAGAAAAATTGGACAAGTGTTAGCAAAAACCAAAGGATCTGTGCTTTTTTTTTTTTAAAGTTTAAATTATTGAAGTGCACTGGATAAAGATTAACTTTTTGCGCCCAGCCCTTATTATTGTTTCATTTCCCTGGAACTGGGAATTGCAAGAACTTTGATAAATGGGTTGAAAGGTTCTGTAGTTTCTCTATAACTAATCTAAATATCTCTGTATCTTTTGCTGAAAAGCTGATTTGTAATTTCCTATGGTAATGCTGCTTAGTGAATTGTAATGATGCAGGGTCTGCTTTTCCTCCTCGTTCTTCAATAGTGGAAGAATGCTGCCATCAGAAAATTGTGCGAAATCTGGAAACTGGCCATTATTCCTGCTTTTAAATTGTCAATCTAATAAGAAAACTCCAGAAAGTGTGTGGACCATATGGTCCATTTTTTCACTTCTGGGTTGGAAAGTTTCCACCTCCCTGGAATATGTTTCTTCAGGATGGGTGGATTAACAGCAGCCATATTTCTTTTGTTGTAAAACCCATAATGTGGCAGGTGGCACGATTGCACTTCATTGCTGTGACCTATAATCCTGCATATGTTTCCACACTAAAGCTTGCCACTGGAATCAGATCCTGATAACCAGTCCTTTCAAAATCAGTGCCCATCAGAAATCTGTCCATCCAGGCTGCATCCCTGAGGCAAAAGGCAGAGTAAAGAAAAGCTCTAAGCCAAATTCACAGCCAAGTAGTTATGAGCATGTGGCCTGCACCAAGAAGTGTCCGAAGCAGAATGAAAGGGGGCTGCTTTAGCAAATGGGTTTGGTGGAAGGTAAATGATTTTGCAGAGAGCTCGCTCTGCTGAGCTAAGGATATTTGGTTTGTTGCAATCACTCATATGCAATCATCTGTGGTGTTTGGCTGCAGTGTCTGTCTGCTGTGGTTTCAGGAGTGCTACAGAGACCTGCTACTCATAGCACCTCACTGCTTCAAAGGTCTGTTCTGCCGCACACGTTATTCATGGGAGTCTTGAGGCTAAATCTCAGTGCATCATAATGAAAGCATGGTACACCTCTACCTCAATATAATGCTGTCCTCGGGAGCCAAAAAATCTTACCGTGTTATAGGTGAAACTGCATTTTATCAAACTTGCTTTGATCCACTGGAGTGCGCAGCCCTGCCCCCCTGGAGCACTGCTTTACCATGTTATATCCGAATTTGTGTTATATCGGGTTGCATTATATCGGGGTAGAGGTTTAGTTAGCAGGAATTTTGAGCTTTGCAATAAAACACAGAGGGAAAAGATTGTCTTAAACGATAGAACATACTGGTGATAAACAAAATCATTAGCCTTGCTTTGAATAATTGAGAAGCCATTCCATTGAATATTTAATTACAATAATATTTAGTTAGCACAGCCCCATGACCTTATTTCATACAATAGAGTCTACTCGGGAGAATCGCTGCAAGGAAATGACCTGTGAAAAAAATATTTTGTCATATACGACCATTGATTTTTGTTATTAATCAGTTATTCCGCTGAAATTGGTTAATTAGCTTGGCTTCATTAAGACTCATTGGCATTTAAACTCAATGTTGCTAAATAATTATAGCTTTGTCTTCTGAGCCCATAACCTTGGGTCACCTAATTGCTATTAAAATATGTGTGTTCTGTTCTGTTTTTAATAACTTCCTTGAGAAAACCCTTTATTGAAAAATCGCAGAGTGGGTGGTTTCAAAAGCTGATGACATAATGAGGGGACTTTGAGTTGGACTGAGGCTGCCTTCTCGACTGTGATATCTTCATTTGGTGGTGCCTGCTTGGAGTTAAGTTGAAGGGAAGGAACTGTGTGAATTTGGGGGCCCACGGCCCAGATCTTCAAAGGTACTTAGGTATCTAATTCCCACTGATTTCAAGTGGATCTGGGCACTGGAGGAAGAAGAACAGTTTGTGACAGTCTAGCATCCCTAGTACCAAACTCCTGACAAAACTCCCCAGCAACCAAAATCATTTCCCTTCTCTGCAGTTCTTAAACCAGATTCTCCTTTGAACACAGGTGGAGAGCTAGGGGGAAAAAAAAAGACTGTTGGGAGGGAAGAAGATTAGGAATAGTTTCAGATAATGATTGTAATTTGCTTGTTTTCCATCACAATTCTATCCCTTAATAAGCAGGTGGCTTCCTTTCAAGGTTTTTGCACTTGGAGAAAATACAGTATTAAATGTATTTTGCTTTTTTTTATTGGGAAATAGCAATTCCAAATGAATTGGGATTAGCATAGGCCTCAACTATGTGCTAGCTAGGGTAGTGAGAAGGGTGTTTAATAGCTGGGAAACATCCAATTGGTATTACCAGTACTTGGAAGCTGATTAAGTTACAATGTATTATACAGTAGCTAAAAGTATGGCTTTGGGGACTGGTAGCAGGCTATGGACATGTTCACTTCTAGGTCATTTACTTTAATCTGAGCATGAGAGTTTATATCCCTATTTTGAGAAAAACCCTATCTCATGTAACACTGGATGTTCCCAGACAAGTGTCTAGTTCTTTTCTGCACCCTGCTAAGCCTTTGGCCTGAATGGTGCTGAGTGTCAATGAGTTCCATAGGCAAATTATGCACTCTGTAAACAAAATACTTCCTTTGATCAATTTTAAATTGGTTTCTTCTGATATTGTCATATACCCCTATCATGGAGTGTATAGACCCCAGACAGGTCTGGCATCCAAGGTGCTAATGCAGGAACTGCAGGCCAGTGCTTATTGGCAGTTTCACAGAAGCTAGGAGAATAAAAGAGCTGCCAGAGGAGCCAGCAGGCTGGAGAAGGAAGGTCCTGCCAGCAAGCTGGTAAGTAGCTGTCTCCGCACCATGGGGAGTCTTCGAGTTCTGAGCCATCCCCTTTGGTTTATACGATGCAGCAGTCACTTTTCAATGCTGAATGGACAAGGTCTTGTGGCCGCATAATGATTACATGGCCACTTATTTGGACAATGTGGTGATTTTCAGGGCAGGGTGCTGCAGAAAATTTGTGCCTATGTTCACAATGCTAGCAGCATCCCTGACTGAACTAGCCAGAGCCTCTGGCTTCCAAAAAGTGTGATGGACTACTGAGGGCCAGGCGGCCTTCCAAAAGATTAAAGAGGTTCTGTGCAGCCAACCAGTACGATGGACCCTAGACTTCAAGAGGCCCTTTATCCCTGACTGATGCCTCTGAAGTTGCCGTAGGCATAGTGCTATCTCAAAGATATGATGGTGCAGAACACCCGTTATTGTACTTAAGCCGGAAGTGACTCCACCGTGACAAAGCACATGCAATAATAAAAAGGGGGTGCCTGGTGGTGAAGTGGGCAGGTGAGACATCACGGTACTATCTACTGGGCAGCCGCTTGAAGCTGGTGACTGCCCATGAGACAAAAACAAGAGCAATGAGGTGGTACCTTAGCCTACAGCCACACTCCTTCTCAGCAGAGCATTGCCCTGGCCACCAAAATAAGAATACAGGTTTCTTCTCTCGAGAAGGAGGAAGCACCACCTCTGCAGAGAACTCTCCCGCTTCCATGCAAAGTGAGGAGATCTGTCTTGGGGTGTGTAGACCCCTAGAAGCCAAGGAGTTAATGCAGGAACTGCTGGCCAATGTTGAGGCATAGTGTGGGAGGCAGTAGGGGTGTTGCCCCCCCAAACTGCAAGCCTCAGCCAGGCGTGGAATTTGCCCCCCAACACGTGGCCCCATTGGCCTGATTGGAGCTGCCCCCCAAATATAGAAGTCAAACTGCACCTATGGCCTCACAGCAGCTGTGGGAATAAAAGAGCTGAGAAGCAGAGAGGCGAGGCAGTTGCCAGAGGAGCCAGCAGGCCAGAGAAGGAAAGCCCTGCCAGCAAGCCGCCCCAAAGTGACGATGACTCAAAAAAGGGATAAGCAGAGCCACTATCTGCAGAAGCCTACAGAACCAAGGGAGATAGGAAGGAGCCCAGGAGACAGCAGGAGATTTGCTGAGGACGGATTCTGCCTGCCTGGGTTAGGGTCTCTGAGCTGAACACAGCGGAGTGGGTGGGCCTGGGTTCCCCAACATACCATTAACAGGGACTTAAGAGCTAAAAGAGATTCCAGGCCAGGAGCAGATACTCCTGCCAAACATAAGAGGAATCCTGTACACCCCAGTGGGGCAGGAATTAACTTCCTCACCTCCAGAATAGGACTATAGGGGTTCATACAAGGAGGGTGAGCTGACTGCCCCCCTGATCTGAGCATACTTTGCCCAGCACCCTGCCTGACCAAAGGGGGTTGGCGCTGACACAATGGGGCACCAGTTCACAACCTCCTTGTTCTTTTATTGTGAGAGAGGGTAAATAGGAGCTCCCAGTTTACCTGCACTCCTCCCTTCATTGTTTGCAGTGTGGCCTAATGGATAGAACACTGGCCTGGGACTCAGAAGACCTGGGCTCTTTGCTCATCTCTGCCACTGGCCTGCTGGGTGACCTTGGGCAAGTTGGTTCACCTGTCTGTGCTTCAGTTTCCCTGCCTGTGAAATGGGATAATGGTTCTTACCCCCTTTGAAAAGAGATCTACTAATGAAAACCACTAGATAAGTGCCAGGTGTTACTACACACTGTACCCCTCTTACTCTATAAAGTAAACACTGCGGGGGCTACGCTGCGACGAGTAGGAGGGCCGCTGCGGTGCGCCTTGAAGCCTAGGGCGCGGGCCCGGGTGGAGCCGCCGCAGGTGCAGATCTTGGTGGTAGTAGCAAATATTCAAACGAGAACTGCTAATCTTATACATCTCTTCATATAGAAATCTTTCCATGCCTTGGATCATTTTCATTTCCCTTCTCTAGACTTTTTCTATTTCTGTTATCTGTCTCTTCTTGGAGATGCAGTGACCAGTAATGCACATAATGGTCCGGGTGAGGGTGCACCCTAGCTTTATATAACGGCATTAGAATATTTTTAGTATGATTTTCCATCCCATTCTTTATCCATCCTACCATTTTGTTTGCTTTTTTGACTTCCATCCCTGGGGGTGTATTTCTGTCTGAGAAGTTACAGGTAGTTCAGTAGCCAGGAGGGTGGAGGAGTCGTTCCGTATATATTACCTTGTGGTTGTCAGCGCTGTGTGCAAGCTGCCATCATGTTGCGCATCTCCCTAGCTTCGTTAGGTCCCTCTGATGTTCCGTGCAGCCCTCTCTGGTTTTGGTTAACCTACACGATGTTGTTCTATCTGCAGATTTCGCCACAATGCTGTTCATCACCTTGTCTGGATCATTAAGTATATTCTATACTACTGGTCTTATTACAGAGCTGCAAGGCTCCTCACTGCTAACCTTCTGGCACACTGGAAACTGACCATGCCCTGTTTTCTGACTCTTCGCCAGTTTTTGAAGTCTGCTTCTTAGCAGTCTCTTGTGAGGGGCTTGGTCCAAGGGTTTCTGAAAGTCCAAATAAACTGTATCCATAAGTTCTCCTTTATGGACATGCTCAAAGAATTCAGCTATATTAGACAGTCACATTTTCTCCCAGGTGGGTCTTCTAAGGGCTCCCTTAGTGCCAGGACATGGCCTCTGCCCTGCGCCAGCGCTCAGAGATGATGAGTAAGGCTACGTTTTAGTCACGGGTATTTTTAGTAAAAGTCATAAACAGATTAAGGGCAGTAAACAGAAATTCATGGCCTGTGACCAGTCCTTGACTTTTACTAAAAATACCCTTGAATAACACTTGGGTGGGGGGCCATGGGTGCTCTGGGGGGGTGGTCTGGGGGCACCGGGGGTGCTGGAGGAGGTGGCCTGGGACCCCTGCTGGTGCTGCGGGGGGGAGGATTGACGGGGCTGGCAGGGGCTCCCTACCCAGCTCCCATGGCCCTGCAGGTCCTAGGCGGTGGAGGAGCCAGGGGGCTCTGTGTTCTGCTCCTGCCAAGTGCCAGCTTCCACAGCTCCCATTGGCCAGGAACCGCAGCCAGTGGGAGCTGTGGGGGCGGGGCCTGCGGGCACAGGCAGCACCCGGAGCCCCCTGGCCCCTCTGCCACCTAGGAGCTGCATGGCTGTTGGAGCTGGGGTGTCCCACACCCAGAGGTAAGCATCCCCTGCACTCACCAACCCCCTGCCCCTAGCCCGGAGCCCCCTCTCACACATGCAAACTGCTGCTGCTGGCCCTGGGGCTATCCAGCTCAAGCAGCCCCTGAGCCAGCACCAGCCGCTGCAGAAGTCATGGAGGTCATGGAAAGTCATGAGTGGAGCTTTTCCATACAATCAGGTGCAGGAGACGGTCCTTTTGATTACCGGCGGCCTCCACTTGGTTAAACCACTCTCTCGAAATGCTTAGCCGCAGGGTCTAAAACAACTCATTATCGGCCTCACTAGGGTCCTGTTGTTATGAGGATAATTGCTTTTGCTCAAAAGACATTAAATCATTGTGGAAGAGTTGAAACGGTATAAATTACTCACATCTTCTTCCACCTGAAAAATGAAAAAAACTCAATAGAAAAGTTATGCAAAGACTATTGTAATTGAATGCTGAACTTAGCAAAGGACTGGGCACATACTGCATGTGTGGTGGGCGCATATTGCATGATGGCACATTAGCAGAAGTGGTTTAAAATGAACCATTTCATAAAATCACAGTAAGGAAGGGCTGGAAGTGACCTTGACAGGTCATCATGTCCATCACCCTTCACTGAGGCAGGGCCAAGTAAACATAGACCAGTGGTGGCAAACCTGTGGCCCACGGACTGCATGTGGCCCATCAGGGTAATCTGATTGTGGGCCGTGAGACATTTTGCTGATGTTGACTGTCCACAAGCACGGCCCCCCGTGCTCCCAGTGGCTGCAGTTCCTGGCTAATGGGAGCTGCGGGAAGTGGCGGCCAGCACGTCCCTGCAGCCCACCGTTTCCTGCAGCTCCCATTGGCTGGGAACAGCGAACTGTGGCCACTGGGAGCTGCAGGGGGCCATGCCTGCGGAGGCTCAATGTTAGCAAAATGGCTTACAGTCAGATTACCCTGATGGGCTGCCTGCGGTCTGTGGGCTGCATGTTGCCCACCACTGACAGACCATCCCAGACAGATGTTTGTCCATCCTATGAAAAATCTCCAGTGTGGGGATTTCACAACCTCCTGTGGAAGCCCATTCCAGAACTTAACTACCCATATAGGTAGAAAGTTTTCCCTGATATCTAACCTATATCTCCCTTGCTGCGGATTAAGCCCCTTACTGATTGTCCTACCTTCAGTGGACATAGAGAACAGTTGATCGCTGCCCTCTTTTAATGACCCTTGACATATTTGAAGACTGTTGTCAGGTCCGTCCTCCACCCTCAGTTTTCTTTTCTCAAGACTAAACATGCCTGTTTCTTTAACCTTTTCTCACAGATCAGGTTTTCTAAAAATGTTATCATTTCCATTGCTTTCCTCTGGACTCTCTCCAGTTTCTCCACATCTTTTCTAAAATGTGGCATCCAGAATTGGACACAGGACTCCAGCTGAGGCCTCACCAGTGCTGTATAGAGTGGGACAATTATGTCCTGCATCTTACTTATGACATGCCTGTTAATATAACCCAGTATAAGATTAGCCTTTTTTGCAACTGTATCACATTGTTGACTCTTATTCAATTTGTAACCCACTTTAACCCCCAACATCCTCTTCAGCAGTACTACCACCCAGCCAGTTAGTCCCTGTTTTGTAGTTGTGCATTTGATTTTTCCTTCTTTAGTGAAGTACTTTGTATTTGCCATTAATTTCATCTTGTTGATTTCAGACCAATTCTCCAGTTTGTCAAGGTTGTTTTGAATTCTAATCCTGCTCTTCAAAGTGCTTGCAACTCCTCCCAGCTTGGTGTCACCTGCAAATTTTATAAGCACTCCACTCCATTATCCAAGTCGTTAATGAAAATATTAAATAGTACAAGACCCAGGACTGACTACTGTGGGACCCCATTAGATACATCCTCCCAGTCTGACAGCAAACCATTGATAACTACTCTTTGAGTATGTTCTTTCAACCACTTATGCATCCACCTTATAGTCATTTCATCTAGACCATATTTCTCTAGTTTGCTTATGAGAATGTAATATGGAAATGTGTCAAAAGTCTTTTTGAGTTACTAAAATCAAGATATTTCTCATCTACTGCTTTCCTCCTATCCACTAGGCCAGTAACACTGTCAAAGAAGGAAATTAGGTTGGCTTGGTATTATTTGTTCTTGACGAATCCCTACTGGCTATTCCTTATAACCATTTTATCCTCTAGGACCAGTGCTTATAAACTGATTGTTTAATCATTTGTTCTAGTATCTTTCCAGGTGTCAAAGTTAGTCTTAGTGTTCCCCTTTGTTCCCTTTTTTAAAGACAGGTACTATGTTTGCCCTTCTCCAGTCCTCTGGGACCTCACCTGCCCTTCAGGAGTTCTGAAAGATAATTGCTAACGGTTCCGAAATTCTTCAGCTAGCTCCTTAAGTACCCTAGGATGAATTTCATCGGGCCCTGTATCCTTGAATATATCTAACTTAACTAAATATTCTTTAACTTGTTCTTTCCCTATTTTGGCTTCTGTTTCCAGAGTTTTCCACACGGTATCAGCTGTTCTCTAAATTAAAACACCAGCATATTTTAAACAAATAAAGTGTAGGTTTTTGAAATGACAAAATAGCAGAAATAGATATGTCACTCTAGGTATTTGACTGAATATTTTCAACTTGTTAAAGAACGTTCTGATTGCACTGCTGTTGAAAATATGACACTGAGTCTCATGTGTGAGTGTGCAGTGTAATTTAATCACCTTTTAAAGTCTGCCAATGGGTATCAATATCGAGAAGTCCTAGTGTATCATGACCTTTTGAGACTTGGCTTTTGGGATAGTTCCCCAAATGTACTAATGTTGGGGGTGTCAGTATATCTGTTGTCTCTCACTAAGCTAGCCTTTTAATAAATGATACTGAGACACAGTTTAGAAGCTACAGTGAAAGCAGATGACCTTACAATTCAGTTATCAAAGCGCCTGGGAATCCCATTTAAAGGGCTGATGAAACAAAAATAAATATTCTGCAAAGAAAGTTGGTCTGTGAACGTTTTGGGAATGCAAATGTGAAACATAAATTAGTGTAGACCTGCTGGTTCATTTTCAGAAGTTTTGTATAAACTTACGATGTGCAAGGTGTAATACATGCAATTATTGAGCTGTCTCTTTTAAAACAGTCTTCTAACTATCAGAGGAAGAAAAACATTTTGGGACAAGTGCTTTTTAAAAAGTTCATATTTCTGGCAAAAATCCATCAACAAGTTACATATGTTAGTGAGGCCAAACTTTGTTGTAATGATATATATGGGCTTTCCGTATTAGATAGGAATGCAATGGTATCATGTGCCTTTCACTGTTAGATAAGAATGCTCTGGAGCTTCAAAGTCATTCTGAGTTCACTAGGACTTCAGCAGAGAGGCTGCTAACTACAGTGAAATCTCCCTCTCCCATCATGTCAATGCCACTTTGCCCAGCACACTGTTCTGTTGTGTTGGCGGGGAGTGGTGTCAGTGAGAGAGAGACACGTGTAGAAGGGCTTAAGGCTCTCGGAGGACTTTCACCTCTTGAGATTTACTGTAGGTTAAAATCCAGGAATAGGCCACAGTTGAGAAAGGGCTCGCGGAGTCATCCTGGTGGCATGAGGTACCATCTTTGGAAGTGTCACCAAGTGATGGTGCTTAGCACCTCTGGTGGTAGGCAGTATAGTGTTAACTACGGTTGGTAGAGGCTTTAGATGTCTCAGTATGACACATGAATGTGCTGAGATGAAAAAACGGTGCTTTTTTTCCCATCCCCAGAATTAATTCAGGCATTTGTCTCCTCTCAGCTAGCCTTGTAGGATGCAGGACAGACTGGCAAGAACTGGGACCATCTGTGAAAGTTGCGATGGATGACACCTGGACTAGTAAACACTGGTACACAAACATGAGAAAAACACCACATGATGTGGCATTCTTGGCAGGCTCTGCTTAGGAAAGACCCAGAACTGAAATTTCATAGCAAGAACTGTTGTCTGCCAGGAGTGACTATTAAGGTGCATTGGCAGAACAGTGCACAAAAGCTTGCACAACACCTGCTCTGCTGGAGCCTGATTCCAGACAGTGCCTCATTTTCATAGATATGAAATTCACAGGATATGTGTAAAATGCGATATAAACATCAGCCCGATTCTCATTCATCATAAGGCCCCTTTGCACTGTTCTGAGGCCAATAGAATCAGGCCAACGTATGTTTATTTAACCAAAGATGCAAAAGAAATCATATGCAGTGGTGGTAGGTAAGATATTATTGACATCCTTCTATTAGGCATCCCTGTACCTTCACACTAGTGTGTTCTCCAATGAGCAGTTTGGTCTCACACACTAGGGTGACCAGACAGCAAGTGTGAAAAATCGGGTTGGGGGGGGTAATAGGAGTCTATATAAGAAAAAGACCCCAAAATCAGGACTGTCCCTATAAAATCAGAACATCTGGTCACCCTATCACACACTGACACTAAGGATGTCATTTGGAGCAGATATTAATAAACCAATAACTACTGAAACAGTAATTTCTGGTGTAATCAAATTCAGGTGAATTAATTCCATGCCAGATCTTCCTAGGGAAGTACCCAAAGCTCCTTTAACCAGTTTGAGTTAAAAGTGCATGAATTGATCTCTACTTTTGTTTCTGTTCTGTAAAGTGGCTGCCTGCCTGCCTCAGCAAAACTGAAACAAGCATTAGTTGCAAAGCAATTAATGGAACTGATCCCGTAACCATTTGAATGGAGTTGGGTAGCACTACACCAATACTTTTCTTTTGCACTTCTTTCTGACTCCAAAAGCTACATTGTGGGAAAGGAGATAGGGAGTGGTTTGCAGAATCAGAAAGGTCGCAGGTTAGGTGTGTTTTACACTTTCTGAGAATCAGCTTTTGTTTTCCATCCTGATGTCTTCTTCTGGTCATAGCAGAACTGCATGCATGCAGGAATCTCTTGTGCTTAAAGAGCCTGGTCTGAAGCCTGTTGAAGACAATTGAAAGATACCTAGGGCTAGTCTACACTCACCTGCCGGGTCGACGCGGTGAGTTCGACTTCTCGGAGTTCGAACTATTGCGTCTAATCTAGACGCGATGGTTCGAACTCCCCGCGCGCTCCGGTCGACTCCGGTACTCCACCACTGCAAACGGCGGTGGCGGAGTCGACCTTGGAGCCACGGACTTCGATCCCGCGGCGTCTGGACGGGAAAGTAGTTCGAACTAGGGTACTTCGAGTTCAGCTACGCTATTCACGTAGCTGAACTTGCGTACCCTAGTTCGACCCCCGCCCTTAGTGTAGACCTGCCCCTACAAACTTCAGTGGGCTTTGGATGAGACCTAAGAAGGCCTAAGGATCCCAATTGAAGGGTTTTCATGTTCTGAACTTTTAGACCTTGTCTTCGCTAGGAAAGAAAGGTGTGTTCTTAGCTAGAGTTAGCTAACTCAACTCAACCATCTCAAGATGAAATCCTAGGGAAGACAAGACAGTGTGTAGTTTTCTCACAAGTTAGGAGGTTGAGTTAAAAACTAATGTTTTTGAAGTTTGTAAAGTTAGCCATCTTAGACAGACATCTCTTAAACCCTGGGGGCTGGTGGCCTCCAGTGCCTGCTTGATCCTGGCATCAGCTGGTAGTAACTTAACATGGTGCATATCTTTGATACTCATTGGAAGAAACCCATTTTCTTAGCTCAGCTTTTGACAAAGTATCCTCACTGCATAGCTCTGGTCCAAACTTCTTGCATGACATGGGACAAACCATTTAATCTTGCTGTACTTCAGTTCCTCATCTGTAAAAGTGAGAATTGTAATAATTCCTTTCTCCCACCCTGTGCCTGTCTAATCTCTTTAGATTGTAAACTCTGCAGGGCAGGGACTTGTGATGTTGCAATCTATATGATTTTATGAAAGTATGCTGATGTGTGAAGATAATGTAACTAAAATATGCTTCTTGCAAAAGGTCTCTTGTAAGGTATCATTACAAAGCTTATAATCTACTGAGTGTGGTCATCCTATTTGTATAAATGTTTCACTCTTGTATCAGAAATTAGAAATATGAAATATAACTCTGAGGGCCTATTGTAATTATGCAAAGTGTGGGCCATTATTGGTGGTTTGGAATCTTGATGGCTCCCATTAACCAGGACAATTGACTGTGGATGGCTCTGTTTTACTTGTAAGTCTTCCTGTATACCTGGCAAGTGGGTAATGAAGTCTTACAGTGACATGTGATCATGTCACCTGAACTGGAATCCATCTTTAACCTGGTACTTTTCCATTGAGAAGGAGGGGGTGGGAATCCAGAGAGGGACAAAGGATTCCCGCCTTATGCTAAAGATACATAAGTGGGTGCAACAGAACAAAAGGGGTGGCCATCATGAGAAATCCCCTAGCTCCCACCTGAACTGGAACAAGGGCTGTACCAAGGGAAAGGATTGTGCCCAGACTAGGAAGGTGTCCAGTCTGTGAAAGAAACCTATTGAAACATCTCTGAGGGTGAGATTTTATCTGTATTCAGTTTTAGACTGGTGTGTTTTATTTTATTTTACTTGGTAATTCACTTTGTTCTGTCTGTTACTACTTGGAACCACTTAAATCCTACTTTCTGTATTTAATAAAATCATTTTTTTACTTATTAATTAACCCAGAGTATGTATTAATACCTGGGGAGGGATGGGCGGGGTGGGGGGAAGGGTCAAACTGCTGTGCATATCTCTCTATCAGTGTTATAGAGGGCACACAATTTATGGGTTTACCCTGTATGAGCTTTATACAGGGTAAAATGGATTTATTTGGGGTTTGGACCTCATGGGGAGTTGGGCATCTGAGTGTTAAAGGCAGGAACACTTCTTAAGCTGCTTTCAGTTAAGTCTGCAGCTTTTGAGCACGTGGTTCAGACCCTGGGTCTGTCTTGGAGCAGACTGGTGTGTCTGGCTCAACAAGACAGGGTGCTGGAGTCCCAAGCTGGCAGGGAAAGCAGGGGCAGAAGTAGACTTGGCACATCAGTTGGCAGTTCCCAAGGGGGTTTCTGTGATCCAACCCGTCACAGGACTGTCTCTCAATATGTGTTTGGACAGCACCTAGCATAATGGGGCTGCTATAGTAGAGAATAATAATAATGAATAATGCAAGAAAATTTTTGGTTTCAGGAATCTTCATAGAAATACTGAATATGCATGTGAATGTGGATTTGTCTGAACATCCATCCTGGAAATGTGAATAATGATCTTATAATAAGAGTTGAATGTAATAATGCTCTTCTAAGTGCTTTCCATCTGTAGATCTGAAAGGGCTTTATAAATGAGGGCACTATCATTACCCCCATTGTAGAGATGGGGGAAACTGAGGCACAGAGGAGTGAAGTGACTTGTCAAAGATCACGCAGAGCCAGGAATAAAAGTCAGGTCTCCTGATTTCCAGTCTGCTACTCTATCCATTAGCTCAGGGGTCGGCAACCTTTCAGAAGTGCTGTGCTGAGTCTTCATTTATTCACTCTAATTTAAGGTTTAGCGTGCCAGTAATACATTTTAACATTTTTAGAAGGTCTCTTTCTATAAGTCTATAATATATAACTAAACTATTGTTGTGTCTAAAGTAAATAAGGTTTTAAAATGTTTAAGAAGCTTAATTTAAAATTAAATTAAAATGCAGAGCCCCCTGGACCAGTGGCCAGGACCTGGGCAGTGTGAGTGCCACTGAAAATCAGCTCACGTGCTGCCTTTGGCACACGTGCCATAGGTTGCCTACCCCTGCACTAGGATGTTCAGGAGATCATCCTGAAAACTCTTTGTGCACTTGGGAGACATATAATTAGAGAGTTTGTGATTTAAGAACTCAATCAGCCAGGGCCAGTAATAAATTAAGAATAGTGAACACCCAAAAGAACAACCTCCGTGATCAGTTTGCAGACAATGAAAACTGCTTGCGTAAATCCCATAGCAAATGCATTTTAATAATGAACAATTCCAATAGCCAAGCCGGATTCAGGGATAATTGGCAAACAGGGAAAGGTTATAGATTCAGAGTCATAAATTGTTCATTGCAGCTAGTTTGCCTGGTTCTATTCAGGATTAATGGTCCTGCTGCAGAAGTGGGAATCCTCATGGAGTTTGGCCGCATGGAAACCCTTTTTAAAGGTCCCCCCTTCTCTGAAGATCGATGAAAGCGCTCTGGCAGCAACATCACTTGAAGGCACAATGGGTAGATAGTAATTGAACAAAATCTGTGCCCACGAGCCAGTCAAATGGCCAGTGAGGCCCTTTTTGCATAGAGTAAAAAACTGCTTAAAGTGAGTACGTTTCTAGTGTGTCAAAAGGTGACATGCTATCGAACGTGGCTTCCCAATTCCCCAGAGAATCACAGTCTGGGCTCAGGGGGTCAGGACCACCTCCCCTTTATGGCTAGCTGGCAGGAGGTTGTCAATTTTGGCTGGATGTTTTTCTGGAAGTTTCATCACATGACATAATCTTTAATTAAAGATTAAACTTTAATTCTTGGAGACTCCAGGACAATCCTGGATGGCGGCAACCCTAGAGAGTCTCAAAACTTTATAAGGGGTATTTGTCCATTTCTTCTGTAATTTGGGGTCACAAAATGGAAGAGGTTGAGAACCCGGGTCTGGTGTACTGAACAGCACATGAACAGCAGAGTTAAAAGGAATACTCTCGAGCTTGCTAAGCTCTCAGGTTGCCTACTGTTTAAACAAATAAATTAAAAAAGGGCTCTCATGCCAGAGCAGTGTGAACAACCAATTTATCTGTTCATTGTTTGATTTGAAAAAAAACCCCACTGTTTTGGGTCAAACAAAATATTTTGTTTCATTTTTAAGTTTTCAAAGAAACAAAATTGAAAATTTTGAAAGGAAAAGTCATTTAGAATCAAATAGATATTTTTGGAATTTTGTTTTTCTGACTGAAACCATTCAGCAAATTTGATATAACTTAGCAAAACGTTTCAATCAACATTTTTGGGGCAAAAAAAAAATAGGTTTGTCTGAAAAATGTCACCCAGCTCTAGTCATGATCTCAAACTTCCAATAAATACATAGGAGCAGATGGTGTCCTTGCCACAGGCCCTGTGTCTGGGGTGGGAAATGACTTTCCTCCCTGCTCTCCTCTTGTTTCAGAGGGAAGCAATTGGACCTGTAGCAAATTACCTCCTCCTTTGTCTTTGAACTCTATGGTTCATTTTCTGGTCAGTGCATGAACAAAACAGTTAAAAGGCAAAGGGGGAAAGTAATTTGCTACTGGTCCAATTTCTTCCTAATTTGTAACCCTGTGCTCTGAGAATGTCATAGCAGGTGCAAAATGCCGACTTACCTCTGTGCACCTGGATCCAGGGTTTTGATAGCTCATGCAGGAGTGTGAGGGAAGAGTCTCACTCCCATTTATGTTCTGTCGTGAGCGTGCAGCCCGCGACGCGATTGAGCTCGCAGAGAAACGTGAAGCTATATTAATAATGAAAGTGGAAGTTAAAAAGGATTTTATAGACTGCAGGTGACACAATTTATTTCTTACACTATGTAACGACTTTGCAGGCAGTGTTCTTATTGCACATTGACTCCTGAGAACTCTGCCACCCACTGACTTGACATTGTTTGGGAAATGGTAATGCATGTAATGGTTAACTCCAGGCCTATGGAAAAGGGGAGATGTTAAATGGAGACTCATAGTCAATTACGTATGAACATATACACGAGGAAGCTCCCAGTTCCCACAGTTATGTGTGATCATCATCATTTTATATAAATCATGATTTATAGTTCTCCTGTTCAAAACAATGTAAAAAGCTTACAAAGGCACTTAAAAACAAAGACATTTTAGAAAATCCGATCTTCTTACAGTACACCTCTACCTCGATATAACGCTGTCCTTGGGAGCCAAAAAATCTTACCGCGTTATAGGTGAAACTGTGTTATACTGAACTTGCTTTGATCCACCGGAGTGCGTAGCCCCGCCCCCACCCGAAGCACTGCTTTACCGCGTTATATCCAAATTCGTGTTATGTCGGGTGACATTATATCGAGGTAGCGGTATATTTGCCAAATCCTGAGTTTGGTGCTTTGGTTATCTTCTAAAGCACCTGGTGACATCGCAAATAACTAATGACACCACAAACATCTAAAGCAGGACATAATCCTGCAGTCCCTATGTGACTTCTGAGTGTTTGAGATGCTCTCAGTTTTTGAATGTTACCTGGAACTAAAGGCATGACAGGTAATTGAAGAGTATTTCTATTTGGAAGTAGATTGCTTTTAGACTTACAGCAATTTTATTTTCTAACTCTTCGTGCATTCATTAAAAACTTGGGGTCCTAAAGTAAAAAAATCCTTTTAAAAAATCCTTAATAGTTCACCTTGAACGCTGCCTTAAATCTTGAGTGCATCAAGAGGTTTATAACACAGCAGCCACACAAACTGAGAGAAGAATTTTATTAAGTTTAGGTGAGTCAGAAAAATAATAATAATAAAACATTTTTTATGAAGTTGGTGAGAAACTTATAAACTAGGTGAAGTTTTACAGCATATGAAATTGATACAAGTTGTAAATTTGAATTCCCAGACTGGTCCTCAGGTCTAGTTCTTTATTACATGAGGTAACATTTCCCACTTTTAATAGTTCACTTCAGCAGAGCGAACAGAGAGTTTTAGCTTTCTAAATGACCAACAGTTAGTGTTTTGTAATAAAACATTCACCTGTCCATAAGGCTCCAATGATTTCTTTTACTGAGAAACCCAAGATCTGTTGATTATTGCCAAATACCTATTATCTGCTTTGCCTGTGTGGGCTAAAAACACATTGTGATGCCAGCCCTCATGGAAATTCCAGTAGACTCCATTCGATTCCTTCTACTGGTTTATGTTGATTTGTACAGGTCACTTTTGCTTTCAGCTGGAGGATCAGTAGCTCCAGGGACCAAATGCACTAATAGCTGATGAGATTGTAAACTCTCTGGGACAATGTCAGAGGGTAGCTGGCCCTCTGAAGAGGTCAGGGGCCCAACCTACCTCTGCCAGGCTCCACAAAGGGGAATGAGGCAGCTCAGGTTCACTTGGGAGTAGTTAACTCACTGAGCAACTGGAAGGTAGTTAATTAGGCAGGGAAGCATCCGGTCATAATAAAAGTTTAAGGACCTCAGCTAGAGTGGGAGAGCCTGAGGAGAAAAGCAGCTGTCACAGAGAGGATTACTCCAGCAGTCTGGAGAGATGGTGTCTGAGAAGCCAACCCTCCCAAGAGGGAGGAGCAGTGCAAGAAGCTGGGGAAGCCTACAGAGGAGAAGAGAGAGGACATAGCTCAGGGAACAGCAAGGGTCGTCAGCTGGAACCCAGTGGGGTGGGTGGCCCTGAGTTCCCTTACCTACTTCAGCCAGGGGTTGTTTGGAGGAGAAGGTCCTAAACCCAGGAGACCTAGGGCTGGATTAAAGTTAAAGTTTAACTAAAGGTTTGTGTCCACATGGGGGCATCACAGCGTAGCACTTTGGTGTGCATTGCTAGTTGTGGTGCCTAATCTGAGCTGTGGGACCACATGGACACTAGTTGGTGTGGTAGAGCACAGTGCTGGTTACACCTGGTGTATGTGTTTAGTTTCTAGTGCCATGTATTTAAAACCTTTTTGCTTTAAGTGCAGTTCTGCTCTGAAAAGTGTCTTTGTAAAAACTGGCAGTGGGAGGGCTCTAATGGATTGTAATTCAGTGATTTGCATGTCAGAATTGCATCATTGAGGTTGTTTATCATTACCACTGCACCTCGGGGCCCTAGTCATGGACCAGGACCCTGCTATGCTTGGTGCTGTACTCACTCAGAACAAGACCAGTGCTTGCCTCAAAGAGCTTACAGTCTGAGACCAGAGATGGTGGATAGCGGAGGCATACAAGGAAACAATCACACACTGGTCAGCATGAGAGGAAGTGGTCTCAGCATCCTATTAAGCTTTTTATTGTAGGTGTCACACCAAAGTAGGGTTTTAAAGGGGGTTAACGAGTTTTGTGGCTCTTCACGGGGCTTCTCCTAGGTGTGAGAGGCATCGTGGGAGAACACACAATGGTGCTTTTTTGAAAATCTAACAAGGGGACCATGTAGGCTGGCACCATGGGTCTATTAGAGGGAGGAGTTGACCTTTTGAGAGTGAATGGGAGTGGATAGGTAGGTGGGGATAGGTCATGAAGGGCCTTGACAGTGAAGATAAGCACCTTACGTTTGAGAACGGGAAGCCAGTGGAGGGATGCAAAGAGAGGTGCGATGTGGTCAATGCAACGGGCTAGGAGAACAGAAGCATTTTGCATTCTGAATGGCAATGGGTGGGGCATGTAACTGAGTGATATGGTGAGAGTTTCAGCTGTGTGGATGATTAGGAAAGGCTGTATCTTAGGGCTAGTCTACACTGGCAACATTAAAGCGCTGCTGCAGCAGCGCTTTAACGTGGCTTGTGTGGTCATGGCAGAGCCCTCCACAGCTCCCAGTGCTGGTGCACTGTTTACACTGGCGCTTTACAGCGCTGAAAGTTGCTGCACTCAGGGGTGTGTTTTTTCACACCCCTGAGCGAGAAAGTTGCAGAGCTGTAGAGTGCCAGTGTACACAAGCCCTTAGAAACTTTCTGGTTTGTTTATTTCCTGCCCCCCCTGCCCCCAGTGGCCAGTCCTGCAAGCCCAGTCTGGGATCTGAAAGTCAGGCTGCGTTTTTCCAAATACTGACAAACATCTTGGACCAAAGTGAAGTGCTGAATGCGGTCTTCTTCCTTGAGCTGTACCAGGTGTAAGCTCAGAAACTGGAGGCAAAAGGTGTCTCTAAACCACCTTTATAGCAGCCCCAAGTCTTGGGCTGGCCAGGGGCCAAACTGCCTCCTGGTGCAAGTCAGAGGAGTCACAGAGCTGCTCGAGCACATGCCAGCTACATTGATTCCCTAAGGTCTGTTCTGCTGGCTGGGAATTGTCAGAGCACATTGTGCTCTGGCCCTGCCCAGCCAGCCCTGATATGGAGGAGCTGGTGTAAAATTAGTTATGCCAGGCCAGGCTTCTCCCACAGTGGAGTAAACCTCAAATGCCAATTTAGGGCAGCATTTAGAGGGGGGGAGGATCTGGCCCTAACTCTTTCTCTTTAAAGACTTCCACCAGTTAGTGATTGCTCACAGTGAGTTAACTCGCTTTGTGCAGACATGGTCCAGCCTGTTCTTTAAATACGCAGATTTTTATTTTTACACACACAAACAATCTTTATGTAAAATACCCATCCCATGTATGTTCACACCTCGTGTTCCTCCTTAGCAAATATTAATTTATCTGGCTATAGTGTTTTAACTAATTACCGGACTATTCCTTTTTCAAAAAAAGGCAAATTAAGATTTTAAAAATATACTGCACTCTTGGGTCTATTGGGACAAGCAAGAAATTAATTGGAAACAAAATATTTACACAAAGAAACAGCAGTGATAGAAAACTGAAACTGGGCTGCTGCTGTGAGCAGATATTCCCCATAATGCCTTATTTGTGTCACCTTAAAGGTGACTCACACAGGAAAATAATTGGACTTGTGTTCTCTTTGGCTTCTTTATGGTGTATAAAGAAGACTTCAAAGAGATTTCTCAACATATGTCTTTTCTTCTGCTTGTTTTTACATTAGAAATTCAGATCCAGTTTAGGCTGGAAGACTCTCTGTAGTGACTGGAGAGAAGGTGTGAAATCATGTCCTCATGAGAGCTAAGAGTGAAAGCTGAGCACTTGAAAGGGGGAGTGGATTTATAACCAGACCCTTTGTATTTTTTATTACAACCATTTAAATTTGCTGACTAATGAATGTTTTGGAGACAGGATGGCTGTGATTCGGAGATAGGCCAAGCCCAGGATGGGAGGGGACAAATGGGGCTGTGTACCTCCTTTCCAGACATGCAGATTCTGCAGAGTGTGAGGGACCATTTTGATCCCCCTTCTAAGTACACATCCTCAGCCATACTCTTCCTGCACCAGGGCTTGGATGGCAGGACCATTCTGCTGGCTATAAGATAACCATGAATTCATTATGGGGCTTTCCAGGGTGTTGGTTGCTTCCTCCCACCCCCACCTAGGGTTGCCAACTTTCTAATCCCACAAAACTGAACACCTTTGCCCTGCCACCTGCTCTGCCCCTTCTCTGAGGCCCCGCCCCCTGTTCACTCCATCCTTCCTCCCTCCATTGCTTACTCACTTTCTGTGGCAGGGGGTTGGGGTGTGGGAGGGGGTGAGGGCTCCAGCTGTGGGTGTGGGTTGCAGGGTGGGGCCAGAAGTGAGGAGTTCAGGGTGTGGGAGGGGGCTCAGGGCTGGGGCAGGAAGTTGGGGTGCGGGAGGGGGTTCATGGTGTGAGCTCTGGCCAGGCAGCGCTTACCTCAGGCAGCTTCTACAAGCAGCCTGCACGTCTGGCCCCTAGACCCTGCACCTAGGAGCCAGACATGCTGGCCACTTCCAGGAGCCATGTGGAGCCAGGGCAGGGAGGGAGCCTGTCTTAGCCCTGCTGCACTGCTGACTGTGCAGTGCTGACCAGAGCCGCCAGGGTTCCTTTTCAACCGGGCGTTCCAGGGCCTTGCAACCCTACCCACACCCCCAATTATGGTGTGTATGTACAGGGTCTATGACAGAACCCAGAATTGGGACTGCTGTCCCTTCTCTGTAATTTAGGTGTAAGAACTAACAATGTGCATCCTCTGAGACATCAATAGATCCTCCAGGAGCACCATGGAAGACCTATTTGACATTCCTGATAGCTGAGGAAAATTAAAAAAATAAAAATAAATGCCAGGCCTTATTTATGCACCATAAGGAAAGGCCGACGGGCACAGGCCCAGCTCTTTTGCAGGTCATTTGTAACAAAGGCCCACCGCTGGTAGTGATAAAAAGCTATTTGGTCCCAGTCCCATGACTTTATCCTAGACAGACCTCTGTCAGTTCACCAGAGGTCTGCATGCTGGCTTTGTGACATGTCAAATGTAGGAAAGGACATGAAATTCCAAAGCCTGTTTCACTTAAAACCCCATAAACTAGAGTTCTGATGAGTAGAGTCTGTGCTGCAGCCAGTGAATCGTGTCCACATGAGTGTGGGAACAGAAGAGCGCGGGGGTTGGGGGGAGACGGGACATGTGCTCTGGAGGAATTAGCAGAGGAGTGGGGATGGTGAGCTGCCACTGAGATGCTGTGTGGCCTTGGACAAGTCACATCACCTTTCTACCTCAGTTTCCCCATCTGTAAAATGGGGATACTTGAGAATTAATCAGGTAACATCTGCATAATGCTATGCAAATACTGTGTGTTGCTATTGCAGTTTGTATATGGGCACTGAATAATTTTGTTCAAGTACTTGCCTAACTTGAGAGCAGGAACATGAGAGAAGGAAGAGAATGCCCAGAAGTCTTTCTCCTTGCAGCACATGAGGACAGGCCAGATGGAACCTTATGGTCCCCTGGGTGCAATGGTATTAGTCACCTCCAAAAGGAGCAAGGAGGAAACTGGTTTAAGGCCCAGGACGGGGGAGCCGTCTAGCTGTGGAGGTGAACCAACCCAGCACCTCTTAAAAGGTTGTAGAAGTGGATGTCCTACCCATGTGCGGGAAGCATTGTGCTGGCATATCGCAGCACCAAGCTGCCTGCAGCATGATTAGGTGCCTTGAAGGCACAACTGGGCTGTAAATATTTAAAATGCTTTATACATGAGTTGTTTCTCTTTTTGTCAGTGGTAATTTATTACACACATTAAAGTTGGTATGTTGTTCTGATGTCTGGGTATTTCTTTAAAATTTCATGCGTATCACTCAGATGTAACTGGCAACCTTTAAAATGAGGCCATACTGGTCTTTTGTTTCCTTGCTTGCATGCTAGGATATCTTCCGAGTTTATTTAAGGGTGGGGGGCGGGGAGAGGAGAAGGGGGTCTGGAGAATTAGTGGCGTGTGGTTTTTTAAGCAGTTGAAATTCAAACCCATCTGGGTATTTATACAGCAAGATCTTCTGGATGAAGAATCTGCCAAGATAGTCATGTGATTGAGGCCAACATGAAACAAAAGAATTCATTTATTATCCAGGCAGGAAATTTGTTCTTCTAGATGTTGTAGCTACAGACGTAACGATTTCATTTCCTTCAGTTCACCCAGATTAATAGCTTGTGCTCTTTTGTTTGTATGCATGTATTATTTCTAAGCATTTTCTCTTGTCTGTGTGTGAACACTCTAAGGTTTTGTGTGCAGTGTACTTGTACATCTAAGCATTTCTGTGAGTGTATGGCTGGCCTTTGTTTTTACAGAGCTCTTACCCGTGTAAAACCAGTGAGACCCCCATCTGGTTCCTTCACAATCGGTGACTAGTGTCCAGACATACACTCTTCTGAGCTTCCACAATCACCCGTGGCCTCTTGCTTGTCTCCAGGGTATGGCAGTCCTCTTTCACCTATTTTGAGGATCTGTTGCCTCTGCTGTTCCCCCTAAATGACCTACTAGAAGATGAAGAAAGCAGCAAGATGTATTTGACCTCCTTACCCTGAACCAGAACTAGAGGAGACATGGCTGAAGGGACAGAACCAGGGTCTAGTATGAGAAAAGAAGCAGAGGAGAGATTGCTAGTCATGGCAGAAGGTTAGAGGGGTTGTAAGTGGGCCCCGTGCTACAGCAGAGGTGGCATGTGCCTACTGAGAGGGTGAATAAATCAGGTATAGTAGGTTTTCAGTCTGTACACAGAGGGTTGAAGGCACTGTTGATTCTCTTGTGGAATGGCACAAGGGACAACTTGATGACGGTATACTCTGGATTTCTGGGCCGTCACAGAAATGGGGTGCATAAATAGACTTGGAAGAATGAGAATTTTATTGACAAATGCTGATTGATTGTCCTGGAGAGGGGGAGGCTATTAATGACCTGCCCAGAAACCACCAGTCATGGAGCTATAGGATGATTTTTGAGTGCATGGGAGGCCTGAGCCAGACTCGCTGCAACACCCTGTACAGCTGTGAGAGGGTGCCGGATGGTGAAGGCAGCCCTGGACAGGTGGGCGGTGGGATGGTTGAGTTTCTAGCATATATGCACAGATACCCTATGAAATGTAGGGAGCTGGCTCATAATCGGTGGGTGTCTTGAGGAGGTTCAGGCCAATTTGTGGTGGCTGGATGTTTCCCATGTCAATATTGGCCTATCACTGTATTACGACCCACTTCCACATACAAGAGACTGCCAGTAGTGAGCTCCCTCAGGGAGTCCATGTCTCTCTTCTCCCATTTTGGCTCCAGAAACTCTGCATGGGCTAGGGTGTCTTATTGTGGAAGGGGGAGGGGCATGAGGGGAGTGACTGATGTTGCAAATGTCCATGTAGTTCTTGTGGTTATATTTGATGGGTGTGGGTGAGGGGTGGCCTGCATCTCGTGTTGGAAATGTAGATGAGGCAGGATACACACAACTACATGTGGAGGCTTGTCAGACCCGCAGGCTCACCATTTAGATGTTTTGTGGAACCTTGACTCCAAATTTCCTGACTTTCAGATACTTGAAATCTTTATTTTACCCTGCTACATCCTGAATGAGAAGAATCTCTAAGTTATGCAGGTTCTCAGCCTTCACTCTCTCCCAACCAAGAGTTTGACTGGGAATTTCCATTTCAACTACAACTAAATGTTTTCTTGAGCGTGCACTAACACTTTCAGTACCCCCCCATCTGCACATAGAACCCCTCGTCCCTTCATGGAACCGGAGACTTGTTCAAGGGACAGCTGGGGGCTTATGGAACTTGGGTGGAATGGCTCGTCTGTCGTGCTGTCAGGGAGATGGAAGGGGGAGTGTCAAAGGGCCCCAGAGTCCAGGCATAGGTGCAGAACCCCCTGTCGTTCACCTCACCTTGCAGAATCACCACAGAGTTTTACTCCCTACAGGACTCTGTTCCATGAAGAGCCCAGTCTGGCTCCTCCAGAAGACACCATCTCTGTCAGCACAGCCCATACACCATCCTGGTGTATGGATTCATTATTGACTTGGAGATAAGAATGACACCTACTGTATCACCCACAATATAATTAACATAGAAAATGTGCATGTCATAACATCCATTTTTATTTGATGAATAGTGACAGATGGATATAGTTCTATTCCTGAAGTTGTGGTGGCTATATGACAATATATGGAACTGAAATATATAAGGTGAAATCCTGGCTATTTAAGTCCATGGAAGAACTCTCAATGAGTCCCAAGATTTTGCTCATAGTCATGTTACTCTTGGATTTTTTTAAATTGCATGCAATGTACATTCAGTTCTCTAAATCCTCTTCGCCAACCAATCTTAAATATTTACAAAAGTGTCTTCTCACGATAGGCCACAGAATAGCCTGGTATTTTGGAATAGACCTGTTTTAACAGTCTCTTGGTGGTTTATTGACATAGGATTGTCCTTGACCCTGAGCTGCACCCAAGAAGTGTGAATTTAAGTCCTGCCTTTGGCAGGCTGCTGGGAATCTGGTGTGTACATGACTACTCAGACTAGAGTGACCAGACAGCAAGTGTGAAAAATTGGGACAGGGGATGGGGGGTAATAGGAGCCTATATAAGAAAAAAACCCAAAAATCGGGACTGTCCCTATAAAATCGGGACATCTGGTCATCCTAACTCAGACTGCTTTTTAAATCAAGGTTGGATATCTTTCTATAAATGATCTAGCTTGACCATAAGATGCAGGAATCACTAGGTGAAATTCTATGGCTTATGTTATGCAGGAGGTCAGACTAAATGATGATGATGGTGTTTTCTGGCCTTAAAACTGACAAATGTCCATTTATCTGAGTTATCTGAGAATCTCTTTTTTTTAATATGCAACATTTCTATAGCATTGCATGCTTCATCTGTATCTTATGGTAGCATCACATTGCTCAGTGTATTTGTATCATGCAGTGCGGTACTCTAACACAAACCAATAGGTTGCCTTCCCTTATGCAGCACTGAGGGGAACAGATGGGTGGAATGTAGGGTGGGGAAATTATACTAAATTCCTCTCCTTTCTTGGGGTTTTCAACCTTTGGATACTTGTACATTGCTATCAGGTGCCTCCACTCCTTAGTCATCTCTTAGCAAAGATATGCAGATTTCCCCTTTTTCTTCTCCATCCCACTCACTGCTTCTGCTGTTCTTCTCTGAACTGGTAACATTAGATTTTCTGGTAATGAGGGGCTCAGAACTAAATGCTTATCCCAGGTACATTTGGAGCAGTGCTGTGAACAGAGAGGACTATTAAATCCCTCCCCTCTTCAGATCCAGCTCAAAATTACACTGATCATTCTTTCTGCCATATCACACGGTAAGCTCATGTCTAATTGGCTGTTCTCAGTCACTGCCAAGCCCCTCTTGTTAAATCAGATTGGATTGCCCAGCTGACAGAATTCTAAGGCTGTGATAGTCCCACTGTTCAGCTGGTGATCCACAACGAGACACAGCACAATGTGCAGTTAAAGTTACTTTTGTCAGTAAGACAGCTGCAATCAGGGAGGATGAGTCAGGATCCTCAGGAGAAGAGGGAGATGGAAATGAAGCTATAGGGAAGCTTAGTCTCTTCAACTGATACCACTTTAAAAATGAGAAGAGTTAGCATTGCACAAAACAGAATCATGTGTGTTCCTGAAACCATCTCTCACTTGCTAGACATGTTAGAGACAGGCAGGCCCAGGGGGCCATTAGCTCTGGTGATTGGGCTTGCAGGTTGCAATAGAACTGGAAGATACTGCTCCGATGGCCTGGTTCTTGGGGTAATGTAGGAAATCTGTGTTTAGGAGAGGTTGCTTTGATTCTGCATTCAACTCTGTGGGCACAAGACAGAACCCAGTGTGAACTAAAGCCTAACGCAGTCACAAAACCCAAGCTGAGCTGGGACTAGGCCTCTGAAGAGACATTTTTAAGTCTGTGGCTTTAAAATCACTGGGGGTGGTCCTCTGCCCCCAGAGGTGAAAGTAACTTAAAGGGCTTACCAGAATGCCGGAGTCCTGAGTGGGGGCGTGGCTTCAACCGGAAGAGGCGAGGCTTTCAAGATTTAAAGGCCCTGGGGCTCCGGCTGTGGCTGGGAGCCCCAGGGTCTTTAAATCACCCCGGAGCTCCCAGCTGCAGAGGCTTTGGCCGCCATGGCTCCGGGCCCTTTAAATCCCACGGGAGCCCTGCCGCCACTACCCCGGGGCGGCAGGGCTCAGGCGGGGATTTAAAGGGCCTGGTGCTCCTGCCACTGTGGGGTGCCCCGGGCCCTTTAAAGTGCCGCTGGAGCTCCAGGCCCTTTAAATCCCCGTCCGAGCCCGGCTGCCAGAGCTCCGGTGGTGATTTAAAGGGCCCAAGGCTCCCCGCAGCGGCTGGAGCCCTGGGCCCTTTAAATCATGGCCGGAGAAGCCAGTCCAGTCCAGCAAGGCATACTGGCTCTTGCCGGTACACTGTACCGGACTGTACTGGCTTACTTTCACCTCTGTCTCCCCCGCCCCGCCCCAGGTTTTCCACCTCACTCCATAGCTCCTTTCCTCTTTCCCTTTGGCTTCCCATCATGACCCAGATGCTTCAGAAATAGTTTAATAATACAGCCAGTTTTCTGATTCCTGCTCAGTGTCTAATCTCCCAATCTTCAAGGTGAAAAGTGCAATTCCAATACCTCCACCAGTATTCTGGATCCCTCCCAGTCACACTTCCTACCAGACTATGGCACAACAGAGAGCTCTGGATGTGCCAGCGGACAATCTCCTAGCCATGGTGGACAGCAGGCACATGTTTGTATAGCACATGGTCCATATACAGCACTTAGTCCTGGTCCATGACTAAGACGCCTAGGTGCTACTGATAACAAACTTTGGATTGATCAGCAGCATTTGACCAACCATGAGGCAAGCGATTATACCATCAAAGTGCCTTAGAGTAGTGAGGATAACCAGAAACATGCAGAGGAAATAGTGTATGTTCCTCTTGGACAAGACCCAGAGAGTTATGGTGAACAATTGTATCTCCACCTCTGGAGCACTGATACTATGGTAATAGGTGGCATAGATAGACAGGTATGCACCTGTGGATCCCCAGAGGCTCTACCTTCTCCATCTACTGTATTTGTGTAGAAGCACTAGGGGAACGGTAACCCCACCACACACCCTCAAATGTCTGCAGTATATTGACATGCGTCTTCACATGGCCGCTATCTCCAAGCTATTCCAATGGCTAAGTCAAATCAGCAGCTGGAGGAAGAATAGGTGGCTGAAACTGAGCCCGAGGCAAGAGTGATCCTGGCAGGGGGCAAGGTGCTTTGGAGAACTAGTGGGCACCCTGTTATCAGGTGCCACTGGTGCACTCAGCTCCCAGTGCGAGTAATGGGTGTATACCTTTGGGGACCTCAGGTTAAGGAGGAGTCCAGAAGGACTCCAATGGTCAGAATGACCTTCTCTCACTCTCAGCTAGCCAGAGCCCTGAATCCTATACCATTGGATATGGATCTGGCCATGGTGATCCATGCTTTTGTGATCTACAAGCTTGATTACTGAATCCCCTATATCTGGCAAGCTCTGGGAAAAACTGCAGCTAGTCCAACATGCTGTATGCTGCTTGTGCTTAACACTGGTGGACACAGACACATTACTCCACTGCTCTGATCACCCACTGGATTGCTGCTGAGTATTGGTATTGGGTCAAGGTCATGGTCCTAATCTTCAAAGTTCTCACTGGGTGGGGACCACCCACCTTTCCATCACTAGGGCCTTCCACAACAGCTGGGCTCCCTGGCAGCCAAGTAACCGCTCCCAACAAGAGTTAGATCGGTGGGAGCTGGAGACAAGTGGTCTCTCTGCAGCTGGCTGACAGTGGCAGAACTCCCCTCAGAGCAACCTTGAGTCAGGACAGTGCTGAACGTGGGTGCCTGCAGGCCAAAGTGCAAGACATTCCTCTTTCCCTTTGGCTTCCCATCAGCAATAAGAGCCATAGTAATAGACAACAATTACTACAATAACGACCGTGATAATGTAACAAATGACAAAACCCCCTTGCTAACAGGGGACAGGTGCAGAGAGAACCACTTAGCTAAAACGTATCTGTTTTCCTTCTTGTAAGGTACTTTGGTAACTTGGTGAAGGGCTGTGGCATAGCGAGGTAGGTGGCTGACCTGACAGCAATATGCTTGGCCAAACATATAAAACAGGATTTAAAGAGTTCCTGGTCCATGTGCAGCTGTTGCACTAGACCCACCCAGTTGACTCCTAGAGCCAGCCTGAGTGCCTGGACCCAGGTCTTTACTGTTGCTGGGATGTGAGGTGAAAGCCCAGAGCAGAAGCAGGCTTGTTTCTGAACAGAGCAATTTTTTTCAGCGAGGCGTTGGCTGCTCATTAAGGCAGCTTTATGTATCTGGCCAAAAAGGAAACAGTCCCAGCAAATAAAAGACCGGCTTTGGCCCGATTCCCAGCTCACAGATGGCTCTCCTCATGCCTGCTCCTTGGGAGTCTTTTCCCAGCTCACACTCACACAGGCGTCTGGGCTGGAGGCAGGAGTGTGCTTGGCAGGAAAGGCGCCAAGCGTCGTATCCTGCCAGCCTTCTCTCACCAGCTCCCTGAAGTTCACGGATCAGAAGGGTTGTCAAGAAGCCAGAGCCATTTGCAGCATGGAGTGAGTTAGGCTAGTACAGGGAGATGCCCATGCGGCTCACACTGTAGGGTTCTTAAATCTACTGAACAAGAGCTCTTTGTGGTCCCATGTCTCCTGAGCTAGCTTTCACGTATGGAGCATCCTCTGGAATGTGAATCCCAGGGCTCCTGGTAGAGGTTTGATTGCAATGTTCTAGGGTTCTTTAAATGTACCTTGTGGAGCACCTGCTCTTCCCACTCCATTCACAGGGCACAGTGCTGCTCTACACCCGCCCAGCTCTCACCTGCATCCTCTTTCTCAGTGAAATGGCCAAGCAGGATGTGTCCAGCCATGTGATGGCCATGCACTTCGTGCTTCATTGCAGGTTGCCTCCCCCTGCAGTGAAAGGACCAGCCAGCCCAAGGGCAGAGGGGAGCAAGCACTATTCTGTGGTTCCTAAATGCAGATGCGAAATGGGGGAGGGGGGCACATTCATGGCTGCAGGCACTGTTCAGGTCACATGCCAAAAGCTTGTTTAAACAAAAGGGTAACTAAACTCTGCATCAAAGTGACATATTTTTACAACAGCAACTGGCTGCACAGAGGCTGGTGAGGTTCGTGTTGCCTTTTCTCCAGCTCTGAGTGGTCCTTCCCCTTCCCTGCAGAAGGAAACCAATATGCTCTACCTTAGCCCTCATTGCTTGTGTCAGTTCTCTCGCCAGCCAGCCAAATGGAGGCTGATTGTCTGCAAGGTCCTGGGATTTCGGGCTCACTTGACAAAGGCTCTGGAGGACATTTCCCATGCACTGGGCCCACCACAGCTACAGTCACTATGGGGAGCAGCAGAACTGGCTGACTGGAGTCTATAAATGTTACACAAAAGAAGGGCTCCCCTCAAGCCCTCCTGCATCTGCAATAAGTGATCGGCTGCATTCTTTCTGGAAACTAGCCTGCAGCAGCCCTAAAAAGGGGTCTGACCTAGGGTGATGGAATCTATAGCTAGCAGGGAAACCCTGAGCCAGACATCATGGGCCGTCGGTGAATCTTTACCTCCACAGACAGGTCTTCATGGGTTAAAGTTGTAGCTGATTAAAATGGTTGTGTGGGTGATGGGGGCTGTGCTCTGGATGACTGCCTGTGGGTTCAGCATTAATACAGCGACTCTACCATGTTAACCTTATGCAATGATCCCAAGGGCTTATGTGCTGGGGATCTGCTGTGCATTCTTGCCCTTGTGTCATTACACTTCTTAATAACTAGTTGGTCACCTGAGCTACCTTGATGCTCCTACACCAGGTACTAGACTAGTGTGAACTACATGGTGGTACTGGCAATGCAGACCCAGAATGGTTTGGGTTGATTTGGTTGCAATGGGAAACTCACTATGACTATCTTAAAGTCAGTTTCACTATGCATCTAGTTCAGATGCTAGTGTAATTCTAAGGTGGTTCACCAGCACAGGCTGTGGGGCATAGTGACTTTTTAGGACTGTTTTTTATAATCCAGGCCTGCAGGACGTTAAAACAGTTCCAAAATAGTTTGTGAAGCAGTGTGACATCACTATATCATGCTACTTCATTGATGACCTGATGCCTCCTCATTGTAATGGGATGATGTTGTGGCATAACAGTGGCACATGATGTGACTGTCATGAGGCAGCTGCAGGTCCAGATTTAGAGGCAGGTGACCCAGGCAACCGCCGGGGATGCCGGGCTTGGGGTGCTGACACAGAGCCTGCCTGAATTCCCAATTGTGGCACGCTGGGGCATAGGGGAGGGGTCAGTCTCCGGAGCGAGGGGCTGGAGAGAGAGCCATGGCCCTGGAAGATTGAGAAGGCAGGACGAGTAGGATTGCCAACTTTTTAATTACACAAAACCAAAACCTTTGCCTTGTCCCGCCCCTTTCCTGAGGCCCCGCCCCCACTCACTCCATTTCCCCTCCCTCCATAGTTTGCTCTTACTCACTTTCTCTGGGCTGGGGCAGGAGGTTGGGGGGCGGGAGGGGGTGAGGGCTCCATTTGGGGTTGTGGGCTCTGGGGTGGGGCCAGGAATGAGGGGTTTGGGGTTCAGGAGGGGGCTCCAGCTGGGGCTGAGGGGTTCAGAGTGCAGAGGGGGCTCAGGGCTGGGGCAAGGGGTTGGGTGTGGGAGTGGGTTCAGAGTGCAGACTCCTGCCAAGTGGCACTTACCTCAAGTGGGACCCGGAAGCAGCCGGCATGTCTGGCTCCTAGGCACAGGGGCAGCCAGGGGGCTCTCAGTGCTGCCCTTGCGCACAGGCACTGCCCCCGCAGCTCCCATTGGCCACAGTTCTCAGCCAATGGGAGCTACAGAGCTGGCACTGGGAGTGGGGGCAGCGCACGGAGCCCCCATGGCCACCCCTGTGTCTAGGAACTGGACATGCCGGCTGCCTCCAGGAGCTGCACGGAGCCAGGGCAGGCAGGGAGCCTACCTTAGTCCCGCTGCTCCACCGACCGGACTTTTAGCGGCCCAGTCAGCAGTGCTGACGGGAGCTGCCAGGGTCCCTTTTCTACCAGAACATGCCTGACAACCCTAGGGATGGGGTGTCCGGGCAGCGAGCCCGGCTGCTAGCCACACTCCTCAAACGCTGCATGCTGTCAGAATCCCTCCTCCATCATCATCAGCTGTTCTTACCATCCTCCTGGTGGTGACTACTGTTGTAACTGGACTTTTGGTGTCCAGTCAGCAGTACTGACCGCATACTAAACAGGTCCCCTTTCAACCGGACTTTCCAGTCAAAAACTGGATACCTGGCAACCCTATCCATATGTGGATTCTTTTTTTTACTAACCTCCTAGAATGTTCTGAACCTTGGTAGAATCTTGTGGAACCTTCTGGACTTTGAGAACTACATTTTGCTTCTATATATGGCATGAATAAATACAGATTTACAGACACTAGGGTGCAAATATATCATTTTACATGACAAGGATAAATCATGCATCATGAAATGGGCTACACAGGCACTAAAAAATACGTTATTAAAAATGTAACAAATGGAGGGGAGCGGGTGCCAAAGACGCTCCTTGCCTGGGGTGTAATTGGATGTAGGGCCAGCCCTGGGCAGCTGCTTAGTCCTGGAAGATAGTATGAAAGTTCATGTGAAGTAGCTTGCTTCTCACTATTCTTTCATTATTTATTAAACATTTTATTTTTTGCATTATCAAAGTGATGAGTTAATCTACAAAAAAGCTACTAGATGTCTTCATGAGAACGCCCCCAACAGTGAAAATGATGCCAACAGTTAATTAAGTTAAGTGGATACAATGGAAATGTGTATACTGGAAAAAAGTGCAGAGTTCAAATAAACTGTTAATGAGGGCTGGTCTACACTAAGGGGAAAAATCGATATAAGATACGCAACTTCAGCTACGTGAATAAGGTAGCTGAAGTCGAAGTATCTCATATCGATAACTTACCCGTCCTCACGGCGCGGGATCGATGTCCGGGGCTCTCCATGTCGACGCCGCCACCGCCGTTCGCGGTGGTGGAGTTCCGGAATCGATAGAAGCGCGTTCGGGGATCGATATATCGCGTCTAGATGAGACGCGATATATCGATCCCTGAAAAATCGATCGCTACCCGCCAATACGGCGGGTAGTGTAGACGTAGCCTGAGAGATCAGATATTGTAGTTCCTAAACCTTTCACACTTAGCTAGCCAGGTTAAATGACTGAATGGAATCCAGTTCACCTGGGGAGTGGCGATTTACTTGTGGGAAGGCTCCAGCAAAAACCACCAATCATATCTTACACTAATATCTTTGTTAGTAGCCTTGGCATAGAATAGAAGGATTGAGTGAAGGCTAAAGTACCTTCTTAACCCCACTATTGATATTTGTCTGCCGAGGCTTAGGACACACTGCCATTACTTGTACTGTGGGGGACCTATTGGCTAGGACCCTAGACTGGAACTCAGACTGGGTTCTATTGCCAACTCTGCCACTGGCCTGCTGGGTGACGGTGGGCAAGGTATTTTGCCTTTATGCCTCAGTTTCACCATCTGTAAAATGGGGAGGAATAAACTGTCTTTGTAAAGTGCTCTTGAGAACTACTGATGAAAACGGCTATGTAAGAGCTGAGGGGTAGTATGGGTATCATTTTCCAAAGTGCTCAACACTAGCCTAACTTGCTCACACAAGTCACTGTAAACTGTCCATTGATTTCAATGGGATTAGGGTTAGGCCAGTCAGAGTGCTCCTGATAATCCCAGTATACGTGTTTTGGATACAGTTCATCTGCCCCACAGCTGTCAACCCAGAACACTTCACCAGTAAGAAAGTGCTTAAAAACAGACACAAACCTCCCCTCTACAAAATGTTATTGAAAAACAGGTCTGTTCTTTCAGCAAAAACAGCTATTCATGTATTTTGTGGGTCAGATATTTGGGGTTGTTGAGCACTCAGCTTCCATTGAAGGTGAAGAAACTGGGGAATGCTCAGCACCTCTGAACATCAGCCGCTGCTTTTAGGGATGAAAAAATGCAGCAATCCATTGGCCAGAGTTGTTATATGCTCTCTCCTATATTTTTAATAATAATGGAAATGGAAATGAAAGGAAGATATTTTGTCCACTAAGTAACACCTTTGTTGTTTTACTGGAATGTGCAGCTGTGAAATTAGCCACTGTGGGTAATCTGCATTGCCCAATGAATGCAAGAGAAGCACAATGAGAATTAAAAGCAGAAGTCAATAAGTCTGATTTGAAGGCTAAGGAGTTTGAACAATATCTGTTAAGACTTATTTTCATGCCAAATTTTAAAATCACTGCTCTGACTTGCTTTATTTAAAAAACGAAAAAATTGCACAAAGATAGGGCTTGATTCTAAGTCAATAGGATACTTCCATAGACTTGGGAATGGGCCCATAATGAGCAAGCATTTTTCTACATCTTTTGCATAAAATTCTGCATAAATAGGGTGCCTATTTAAAACCAGCTTTTGTTGTGACATACAGAAAACCCTCAAGTCCCAGCTCTTCAGTGCTTGGTATGGTCAGGGCAACCACCTGGCTTCCACTTCCAGGTCATACCTCCTGTATACGTAGCAAGCGTGTTGCTGTTTCTGATCTTGCTTCCATTGTCGCTGTGACTCAATAGTATTGAAATTCACCAGTGGTGTCTGGTCCTGTGCAAGGCCTGGATTCAAAGCTCAATGAAGTCAATGGGTGAGCCATGAAAGGAGGACTCTGACTCTGTGCTGTCCTAGATTAGGGAATGGCCTACTGGATTCAGACATCCAATAAACCTAATACCTCGAGGAGGCAGCCCTGCAGTCTGTGGTATTGCAACTATTTCTTCAGCCCTATCCCAGAATCCACATTGTGCCTCTTGCGCACCTTATTTACTCAGTCTTTGTGCAGAGTGTATATGAATATCATCCTTAATTAACAAACTTAAACTGTGCTTTATTGGCCTGTCTGATCCTAAAGGCACTGCCAGAGCTGTTGGAGCCCAGATTTAAGGACTGTTTCCAAAACAGTCATTACTGATCCAGCAAAGCATGGAAGCTGATCGGCTCTCTTAGCAATAGGCATATTCAGATGAGCTTTTAATGCACCTTTATTAGCCCTGCAGCGCTGATACAGGAGTCTGTGTAAACAAGCATTTAGAAATCCTAGCAAACACCCTTTATCTACTCAATAGACCAGCTGTCAAACAAATACATAAAGACTGCTCAGATGGAAGTAAAAATCCTTGAAGAGGAGTAGAGTAATTGCAGATGGCAGCCACTAGCCATTTTGACCACTTTTTCTTTCTTTTCCTTTAAAATTGAATTTTTCTTCTTGTCTATTTTCACCCCTAGAAGCACAAAAAAGAGAATTATAAAGCCACACAAATTCAGCATGTCACCCTGACTTAGTGTCAACCAATTGTAGGCAATTCCCAAACCACAGAAAAACCCGACACTGTTCTCACGCCCAGTCAGGAAGAGTGGAGTCAATAGTTAAGCTTTGGGCTGTGCCCTGTTCAAACAGGTGAGGTGAGGGCCATCCAGGGATAATGCCCTGCCTTCTGCCCTCAAACAAGTCTAGGTGCTAGCCGATGAGAACATCCCAGAGTATTTCAACTGCCGTGATGGAGCGTGAGGAAAGAGGCTGCTTCAGAGATAGCCAGGACCCAACCCATTAACAGCTTAACAAGATCAATGATCAGTCTTGGGAAATTAACTAGAAGCCCATGCAGGAAATGTGTAATCATGGTCCATGTGAGAATCACTACTGACTTGGTAGGCAGCCACATTCTACTCTGGCTATGGCTTGACTGGGTAATCTCAAGAGGAGTGCATTTGAAGTAGTGTGGTGTGGCAGCGACAAAGCCCTGGAAACCAGTGAGGAAGTGCACATCCAAGAAGGAAGGCTGCAGCCTCCATGCTACAGGAAGATGGAGACTACAGGTTGTGGAGCAGCAGGTCTGTTCTGTGGCTGCTATGCCAGCCTCAATATCTGCTGGCCCCTTCCCCACCACTTTCCTATTCAACTCCACCTTCAGGGTCTGCTGCACACAGCTGTATGTGGGTGCATCTCAGGAGGTGAGGGAATCCTGCCAGCTCCTCAGTACAGTTCCATTGACTCTCAGGCCCTTCATAATCATGGAGGATGGGTCAGAATGTGCCTCTTTAGAACAGCAAATCTTTTTAAATTGAGGAGAAGGGTCAGTTTAAAAAACAATATCTGGCAGAGGATTTCCCCCCCCTTTGCTTTCAACCTCAAGCTGTTTTTAATTCAGTGCAAAGATTAAATCAGACCTGAGTGCTGGAACCAGGTAACACAAGTCTGACATTGTAATTTCCTGTTGTGCCTACAAATCTCTCTTGACATGCCGTGGTCTGGTTTCTCCCTCCTCAACGATTCAACTAAGATAATAAAAAACGGAAAGCTACGTTAAATTCCACTTTGGTTTTACAAGCCATTCTGAAGAAACTGGAAAGCTGACTGGTTTGTTTTTCAAGGCATTTTGGGAAGTCACTTCCTGCTCTGGGCTTGGATGTCAGGATGGCTATTGCTTCAGTTAAACAAAAAAACACAGATTCAGTTTTCCTCCTTCTGAAAATGTTTTCCAGCCAAAACACCATCTTATGAACGTTCTATTTACCGCCTGGCAGTCTCTCTGTCTCATAGAACTTTATAGACCAGTCAATGTAGGGGGTGTGTGTGAGGTCAGTTTGGCAATCTCAGTCCAGATTTGGACATGACAAAGGGAAAGGAGAGCAAGGAGAAGCGCCCCTCCAGGCCTGCCTTGAAATGGAATTTTCCTCATTTAGGGAAGGTGTCCTCAGAGCCCAGTCCCATGGTAGTATCCAGTGTATTCGCACACCCACGCCTTCCTCTGTGTGAGCACTGCGGAGGAATTGTACTGCAGAGTTACTCTGCCCTTCCCCCCCACACCATGCCCCTCATTTGCTTTGTCCCTGGATGCTGTTAGTTTTCTTTGGGCAGGGCCTCATTCATCTCTCTCCACCCCCACTCCTTTAATCCCCTGTTCTGCAGGTTCTTATTTGTGCTCAGCAATCATGGGCTGTCAGAGGGAGAAACCAAGGGCTCAGGTTTCATTACTCAGGCCTTGGAGAGAATTCTTTCACTTTGAACTGCTGCAGCGTATTCTTTTCCCTCTGATTGTGTACACAGACCTTCTTTCTGACACCCTTATTCTTTCACTCTGTTACACTCACTGTCTTTTCTCTGCTGCCATATTCCCTCCTATCTCTTTCATTTACTTTGGCTTTGAATCATCTCTCCTTTATTATTATTATTATTGTTTTTTAAATAAAAACCCATAGAGGATTCTTTCATGCCTTTGCCATCAGGGACAGCCAAATGCAGCCCTTTGTGGCAAGATGTGCTGCTCTTTCCCCTTTTCTGTGATGAAGTGGGGGAGAAGACAATACTGGGCAGTGCATGGTCTGCTGCAGCCAAGTCACAGGGGACCAAGGCAGGCAAAGCTCGCAGATCTCGCTCAGAGGCAAAATGTCACCTCTCTGGCGTACCTGGCATCGGCCAGGCCATGAGGAGCATGCCCAGGTTGCTCTGTCCTGATGCTGGCTCTCCTACCCTGTGAACAGCACTGTGCATTGCTATCACCGCACACCAGGCAGGGTTTATTTCTCCTTGCCTCTCAGGCTCTTTGCCTCATTTGCACTTTCAAGCTCGCTCCATATGGTGCAGAAATTGGAAATGGTGTTTAGCCCATTCGCTGGCTCCGAGGGAATGATTAAGTGAAAGCTGTGCCGATAACAGGAGAGTGGGAGCCTGCTGTAACCATGTGGCTTTTGCAGTTTCCTTTATTTGATTTCAATATTTCTATCCCTTTTTTGCCTGGTCTCTTGACGGCTTGCGCTTGGCTCATCCCCTTCCACCGAAAGCAGATTACGTTTGTAGCCTTTCCCCAGGTTTCCTCTTTCTTTGTGCGTTCCCTCTCCAGGGATTGCATGGGCCTGAGTGGAGTATTGTAAGAGCATACTACTGGGGCAGAATTTCTAAAAGTGTTTAGGCATCTAAATCATAGCCAGACTTTGCAAAGAGCTCAGCATCCTGTGCACTAGTTTGAAAACTGGCTGCAACTTAGGTGCCTAAATGAGACTGAGCTCAATTGAAAATCTGGCCTCACATGTTCCAGCATCTTCTGGTCACTCACCTGAGGATTTTTGTCAAATGCTGTGTTTCTTCCTGAGTCATGTCAGTTTGGGTTATAATAGTGGTTCAGAGACGGATCTGACTTCTGGCTCTGCTGAATATCTGGCTTTAGCCTGTGATCATTCTGAGGAGGAGAAGACTTAGGGAAGTGGGGTGTCAGGGTTCCCTCCCCACTCTGAACTTTGGGGTACAGATGTGGGGACCCACATGAAAGACCCCCTAAGCTTATATTCTACCAGCTTAGGTTAAAAACTTTCCCAGGGCACAAATTCCTTACCTTGGGATGGTATTGCTGCCTCCACCAAGTGAGTTAGACAAAGATTCAGGAAAAGGACCACTTGGAGTTCCTCTTTCCCCAAAATATCCCCCCAAGCCCCTTCATCCCCTTTCCTGGGGAGATTGGAGAATAATATACCAACCAAATAGGTAACCAAGGTGAGCACAGACCAGGCCCTTGGGTTTTTAGGACACTAAAAACCAATCAGGTTCTTAAAAACAGAACTTTATTATAAAGAAAAAAGTAAAAGAAGCATATCTGTAAAATCAGGATGGAAGGTAATTTACAGGGTAATAAGATTTAAAACACAGAGGATTCCCCTCTAGGCAAAACTTTAGATTTACCAAATAAACAAAAACAAAAACAAAAACAAACAGGAATAAACCTCCCTCTTAGCATAGGGAATATTCACAAGCTAAAACAAAAGATAATCTAAAGCATTTCCTTGCTGTTACTTACTATTTCTGTAATATTAGATGTATCATTTCAGTAGGAGCTGGATTACTTGCTTGGTCTCTTTCTCTGTCTCAGAGAGAACAACACACAGAGCACAAAACAAAACCTTCCCCCACAGATTTGAAAGTATCTTCTCTCCTTATTGGTACTTTTGGTCAGGTGCCAACCAGGTTATTTGAGCTTCTTAACCCTTTACAGGTAAAGGAGGGATTTTATGCTACTCTTAGCTGTATGTTCATGACATGGGGAAAGGCAAGACAAATCAGTTTAATATTGGCAGAGAGCATTTATGCAGTGCTCACTGGGGAAGAATGTGTCTTGGCTCTTGGGAAGATAATTGGGTGTAAAAACATCAAATATGCGCATCCCAAATGAATCAAGCTGTTGTTTTCGTGAGTATTAAGCAGTCAGCAAACTTCCTGAAGTAACTGCACTTAGCATTTGGTCTGAGGAGTCCATTTTTAGACTGCATCTACATGAGACTTGTATTGGGAAATCTCCCCGTCTGCATTGCCCCATCTGTGCAGCTCCACTAGCATAACAGTGGTGGCAGGACTAGGCCAGACAGCATCTTTTGCTATCACACCGTCTAATCCTGCTCGGCCCTAGACAATCCAATGGTTAAGATGCTGGTGACTGTCATAGCATTGAGGCCAGGCCTACACTTGGAAGGTTTTGCTGGTGTAGCTATACCAGTATACTACGCAGGCAAAGTGCTTGTAGTACACACAAGAGATTGACCTGCCCTGAAGAGCTCACAGTCACCAATAGAGTAGACAGACAGAGCAAAAGGAAATATCACTTTACAGACGGGGGATGCAAGGCACAGATAGGTGAAGTGACATGCCCACGGTCATACTGGAAGTCTTTGGCAGAGCAGGGAATCAAATCCAGTTCAGTGCCAGGAGCTTATGAGTGATTCTGAGAATGGAGGGAAATTACCTGGATCTAAACTGTTCTCAGTGGTACCAGATGACAGAACAAGGAGTAACACTCTCAAGTTGCAGTGGGGGAGGTTTAGGTTGGATATTAGGAAAAAAAAATCACTAGCAGGGTGGTGAAGGATAAGAACATAAGAACATAAGAAAGGCCATACCGGGTCAGACCAAAGGTCCATCTAGCCCAGTATCTGTCTACCAATAGTGGCCAATGCCAGGTGCCCCAGAGGGAGTGAACCTAACAGGCAATGATCAAGTGATCTCTCTCCTGCCATCCATCTCCATCCTCTGACGAACAGAGGCTAGGGACACCATTCTTACCCATCCTGGCTAATAGCCATTTATGGACTTAGCCACCATGAATTTATCCAGTCCCCTTTTAAACATTGTTATAGTCCTAGCCTTCATAACCTCCTCAGGTAAGGAGTTCTACAAGTTGACTGTGCGCTGCGTGAAGAAGAACTTCCTTTTATTTGTTTTAAACCTGCTGCCTATTAATTTCATTTGGTGACCCCTAGTTCTTGTATTATGGGAATAAGTAAATAACTTTTCCTTATCCACTTTCTCAACATCACTCATGATTTTATATACCTCTATCATATCCCCCCTTAGTCTTCTCTTTTCCAAGCTGAAGAGTCCTAGCCTCTTTAATCTTTCCTCGTATGGGACCCTCTCTAAACCCCTAATCATTTTAGTTGCCCTTTTCTGAACCTTTTCTAGTGCTAGAATATCTTTTTTGAGGTGAGGAGACCACATCTGTACACAGTATTCGAGATGTGGGCGTACCATGGATTTATATAAGGGCAATAATATATTCTCAGTCTTATTCTCTATCCCCTTTTTAATGATTCCTAACATCCTGCTTGCTTTTTTGACCGCCTCTGCACACTGTGTGGACATCTTCAGAGAACTATCCACGATGACTCCAAGAACTTTTTCCTGACTCATTGTAGCTAAATTAGCCCCCATCATGTTGTATGTATAGTTGGGGTTATTTTTTCCAAAATGCATTACTTTACATTTATCCACATTAAATTTCATTTGCCATTTTGTTGCCCAATCACTTAGTTTTGTGAGATCTTTTTGAAGTTCTTCACAATCTGCTTTGGTCTTAACTATCTTGAGTAGTTTAGTATCATCTGCAAACGTTGCCACCTCACTGTTTACCCCTTTCTCCAGATCATTTATGAATAAATTGAATAGGATTGGTCCGAGGACTGACCCTTGGGGAACACCACTAGTTACCCCTCTCCATTCTGAGAATTTACCATTAATTCCTACCCTTTGTTCCCTGTCCTTTAACCAGTTCTCAATCTATGAAAGGACCTTCCCTTTTATCCCATGACAGCTTAATTTACGTATGAGCCTTTGGTGAGGGACCTTGTCAAAGGCTTTCTGGAAATCTAAGTACACTGTGTCCACCGGATCCCCATTGTCCACATGTTTGTTGACCCCTTCAAAGAACTCTAATAGATTAGTAAGACACGATTTCCCTTTACAGAAACCATGTTGACTATTGCTCAAGAGTTTATGTTTTTCTATGTGTCTGACAATTTTATTCTTTACTATTGTTTCAACTAATTTGCCCGGTACCGACGTTAGACTTACCGGTCTGTAATTTCCAGGATCACCCCTAGAGCCCTTTTTAAATATTGGCGTTACATTAGCTAACTTCCAGTCATTGGGTACCGAAGCCGATTTAAAGGACAGGCTACAAACCTTAGTTAATAGGTCCACAACTTCACATTTGAGTTCTTTCAGAACTCTTGGGTGAATGCCATCTGGTCCCGGTGACTTGTTAATGTTGAGTTTATCAATTAATTCCAAAACCTCCTCTAGTGACACTTCAATCTGTGACAGTTCCTCAGATTTGTTACCTACAAAAGCCAGCTCAGGTTTGGGAATCTCCCTAACATCCTCAGCCGTGAAGACTGAAGCAAAGAATCCATTTAGTTTCTCCGCAATGACTTTATCGTCTTTAAGCTCTCCTTTTGTATTTTGATCATCAAAGGGCCCCACTGGTTGTTTAGCTGGCTTCCTGCTTCTGATGTACTTAAAAAACATTTTGTTATTACCTTTGGAGTTTTTGGCTAGCCGTTCTTCAAACTCCTCTTTGGCTTTTCTTATTACACTCTTGCACTTAAGTTGGCAGTGTTTGTGCTCCTTTCTATTTGCCTCACTAGGATTTGACTTCCACTTTTTAAAGGAAGTCTTTTTATCTCTCACTGCTTCTTTTACATGGTTGTTAAGCCACTGTGGCTCTTTTTTAGTTCTTTTACTGTTTTTCTTAATTTGGGGTATACATTGAAGTTGGGCCTCTATTATGGTGTCTTTAAAAAGGGTCCACGCAACTTGCAGGGATTTCACTTTAGTCACTGTACCTTTTAACTTTTGTCTAACTAACCCCCTCATTTTTGTATAGTTCCCCCTTTTGAAATTAAATGCCACAGTGTTGGGCAGTTGAGATGTTCTTCCCACCACAGGGATGTTGAATGCTATTGTATTATGGTCACTATTTCCAAGCGGTCCTGCTATAGTTACCTCTTGGACCAGCTCCTGCGCTCCACTCAGGATTAAATCTAGAGTTGCCTCTCCCCTTGTGGGTTCCTGTACCAGCTGCTCCATGAAGCAGTCATTTAAAGTATCGAGAAATTTTATCTCTGCATTTCATCCTGAAGTGAAATGTTCCCAGTCAATATGGGGATAATTGAAATCCCCCACTATTATTGGGTTCTTAATTTTGATAGCCTCTCTAATTTCCCTTAGCATTTCATCATCAAGTGAAGCAGTGGAATGGGTTACCTAGGGAAGTGGTGAAATCTCCTTTCTTAGAGGTTTTTAAGATCAGGCTTGATGAAGCCCTGGCTGGGATGATTTAGTTGGGGATTGGTCCTGCTTTGAGCAGGGGGTTGGACTAGATGACCTCCTGAGGTCCCTTCCAACCCTGGTATTCTATGATTCTGTCTCCACATGGGAAACAAGCAAAGAGGTGACAGCAGGGAAGAGAATAAAATGAAAGCTGAAGCAAGAGAAATAGCTGTAGATGCTGTAGTCTGGGCACAGGGGACAGGAGAGCCAGTATTGCTATTGCATGGCCTGGTAAAGCAGCACTAGTGGAAGGATTGCTGCTTGTGCCAGGTCTGCGGAGGAAAGGGAGAGTCTAACAGAAGGGAGGTGCTAAGAGGAGGAGGCGAGCTGCACTTCCTAGGAAAGCAGCTGGCAAGATGAGATCAGAGAGCAGTGATTCTTCATCAGTCCGCATAGCATGGACTGGTTAAAATCCTGGAGGTGGCTGAACTTCAGAGAATCTGCTGACAACTGACATGCTTCCTGAGTGTCTGTCAGCCACTCTAGTTCTGGGAGTGAAGATAAGGCAGCCTTCATTGATCCAGGGCTTGGTCCTGCTCCTGCAGAAGTCATTGACCTTGGTGGGAGCTGGATCGGGCCTTCTCAGGCTCTGATCTGCTAGCTACTTAGCAGGTTACAAGTGGCTTTACTCTGAGAAGTGTACAGTCCAGATCCTTGCCTGATATAAATCAACATTGCTCCAGTGAAGTGATGGACCATCTCCTCTGAAGTCAGTGGAGTTATGCTGACTTACACCAGCTGAGGATCTGGCTCTAAGTTTCTTAGTGAGATCCTGTGGAAAAGCAGGGATGGCCTCGCTTAGCTGAACTTGCCTCTGAAATGGAAGCTATTCTCAGAACAGCTCTTGGCAGCATTTCAGTAAGAAGCCATACTGGCTAAAAGCAGGGGCGGCTCTAGACATTTCGCCGCCCCAAGCACGACCTCCACCGGAGCTGCGGGACTAGCGGACCCTTCGCAGGCACGCCTGCGGCAGGTCCACCGGAGCCGCAGGACCAGCAGACCCTTCGCAGGCATACCGCCGAAGGCAGCCCGCCTGCCGCCCTCCCGGCGACCGGCAGAGTGCCCCCCGCGGCTTGCCGCCCCAAGCACGTGCTTGGCGTGCTGGGGCCTGGAGCCGCCCCTGGCTAAAAGCAATGGTAGCGTAATATTTGCCTTATCCTAAACAGCAACCACAAAAGTGACTAGATTACAGCTTTATCCCCAATAGCAGACTCTTTGTTTCTGCATTTCGAAAGCTTGGCTCGCCCTTTGTCTTCAGTGAGCAATAATAACAGTGGGCATAAATTAAACTGTGGGACCCTTCCTGTTAATGCCTGTAAGACAAGTCACAAAGGAACTGCTTCTCCCCAAACCTTTCCTGTTTTTTAACTCACTCTCTCTCTCTCTCATGTTAGGAGTACAGCTGACATTTGGGTTTGAAGTTTCTGATCTATTGTAAATGAGGGAGTAACCATTTGTGGCTTGTCTGCGGCAGCAGAGGAATTTGGGTGGGATAGATTTTGCAATGGAGGGGTCCTTTAACAATATTCTGTTCTGCAAATATTAAGCCCAGTGTTGTATTAGTCTTCTCTGGCCATAAGCAGGGACTAGAGAACTAAGGGGCTCGATTCTTCTCCATGCTGACCTATACCATGAGTAACTGGCTTTTGGTGTCAGGCGCTGCCACAGCACTGCCTTGATCAGCCGGCAGCATGACCCTCTCTAGACAAATAAGTCTGTTGGAACAAAGGTAGCCAACCGGCTTGGGAAGGCTGTGAATACCACAGAGAGATCTCCCAGGTCCTGGACTTAGATTTTGAAGTCTCTCCTGCAACAGACCAGACTGATCACAGACCTAACCGCACTCAGAACAAAATACACAAGACCCACTTCTTTGATTTAGCTTTCCTTCAATAGCCCTTCACACACAACAATTAATCACACCCACTTAGACACTGATGGTAAGGGGCCTATTTTTAACGTCTTGGTAGGTATTCTGATACCACGATGAAGGCCACATAGTAACTAGACCAGTGATTCTCAAAGTTTTGTACTGGTGACCCCTTTCACATAGCAAGCCTCTGAGTGCGACCCCCTTTATAAATTAAAAACACCTTTAAATATATTTAACATCATTATAAATGCCTGAGGCAAAGTGGGGTTTGGGGTGGAGGCTGACAGCTCGTGACCCCCCATGTAATAACCTCGTGACCCCCTGAGGGGTCCTGACCCCCAGTTTGAGAACCCCTGAACTAGACAGTTGGGCAATGTATCTCCTTATCTGTCACTATTTATTAATGTTTGAATCCTGATATGTACTAGTCTGAATATGGTAAGTGACCTGCTCAGTGAGATATAGTTACTATATAACTATGGGGCATTATTAGAATTTCCTGTATGACTGTATTGATCTAACTTAATAGGGGACTGTGTGAAGAGGAAACTGGAAAGCAACACAATAGGCCTAGATAAAAGCACCCAGCACACACTTGATGGACAATGGGGTAAGATGTTAGCTATAAGGATCCCGTCTCTTTCCTCAAGCCTTCTTAGCCTTTGAAAGGGGAGGGGGCATTTGTCACATGCTGTCTTGAGAGACAGGCTGACCCAGACTCTGGGAGAGGGTTAAAGAAGCTTGCCCTCCCTAGATGCAGCGGGTGGTAAGCCCTAGGGGAAAGCTAGACTCGCATAGAGGCTTACTTAGCTTTCTGACCTGTTTTCCTGGAAATGCTTTTGTTCTAAACAAACAATGATGTGCCTTCAGGAGGCTCTCTGATCACTGGTCCCTCCAGGAGCAGGGACAGAACGTCAGAGAGTCAGCCTATGTCAGACCTTCTGAGGCAGCTAGGGTGCGTACCAGGGGACAGCAACCCAAGGCCCAGTCTGAGAGTGGGAGAATCGTGTGATTCTACCTGCAGCCAGGGGACCACTCCTGGCCTGAGACCTGAAGGGAGGACGCTTTCTAAAAGACCAGGAGTGGGTTGAGGTGCAGGTCACCTGATGACTGACAGCTTTCCCAGAGAACTGGTATCTAGGGAAAATGCCAAGGGCTGATTTTTTTTTTGTATGACGTTTTTAACTCATTTTGTTCAACTCTGCGGGTTTGTTTGAAGTACTAGCACCGTGTCATGTTTATGGGCTAGGCTGGACCGTCTTAGATTTTTAAATAAGATATAGTAATTAAGAGTTGCATTATTTCAAATGTATCTTTCATAATAAGAGTTGGTTTTCCTTGTACACTCTTACAGCTCTTGTTTGGTATTTGAGATGTAGGACTGTAGAAAACATGAAGCTTTTCTGGAGAAGATGGTTCAAGGGAATGACTCACTTTACATCTCTATGGAGATTGACACGTAGGGAAACTCCAGATAAATGTTTAGACTTTATAGTGCTTCTCATAGATACTGCCATCCTGGAATAAGCCAAAATGGAGCCATTGGAAAAACAGAGCCACATTCAAGGGGAACCCAGGTCTGGCTCTCTTACTCAGCATTGTTATGCCCTACCCACTCGATGTTCTTTCTGAAAGTGGCCGTGACACACTCATAGTGCACAGAAGTGTGCATCCAATTGGAACAAATAATTGTGGAAATCTCTCCACACGACCCAGTGCATGGACATTTCATGCCCTGAAGCATGAAGAATATTAGTCCCCATAATTTTTTCCTAATAATGTAACTGCAGATGCTATTCATGTGCATGTCTGCTCCTCCTTGAGTCAATAGCTGATGACCAGTATGCTGGGCTTGTGAAAAGAGTTAGTAGCTGGATTGGGACCTTTTGGAAATTCTAGATATAGTTTCTCTCTTTGTCATTGGGAAGCCCTCATTCTCCAAAACACTTCTCTGCCTTTTTCTGGACCCCATTGTCTCTACCATCATGTAGGGTTTTTTCTTTTCTGGAAGAGGTGGCTATTTAGTGGTGAAAACATACCATGGGTTCACCAAAAGGCATGCTAGTATTTCTCTAGGTCTCCCCTTGCAGTGGGGGGAGGGAGCTATTTATAGTCCTGCCTTTTCCCCCCAGCTTGCTTTGTGCTAGCCTCCAACTCTCAGACATCCCCTTTGAACGCCAAGTCCCACAATGCCTTGGGTCTGGGCTGCACAAGTAAGAGGACAACAATGGATCTGGGGCCTGTCCTTAAAGGCTGGTACACCCTTACAAAGGACAATTCTTGCACTTGGTAGATTTCAATACTTTGGGGCAAATTTACCCTTGTGCTCCCATTCAAAGCAGTAGGGGCACACTGTGCAGTGGAAGCCAGAATAGAGCCTTCGCTTGCCAGCAGTTATGAAGCTGTTGGACAGGAATCATATAGGTTTGATTTCAAACTCAAGGTTTTGGAAAACATTCAAACGATCCTGCCCAGAAACAGGGTTGAGCTGCTAAAGTCTTTATTTTCGGAAGAGCTCAATCCTGATAATGATCCTGGTTTTGCCCATGACTAGCCACTGCTGTTAAATCAGATTGCAGCAAAGTTGGCAACATATCGGCACCTATGTGCACTGAATACTGTAGAATAGAAACAATTTGATTTGTTCTGTCTGAGAACCCACAGAAAGCTTTGGACAGAGGAATCTGAAGCCTGGTTGCAGGGATGATCTCCTGATGCAAGTTAGAGTAGCCTGAAGGCTGCTGTGATTTACACTAGCTGTTTCGGGCTGTTAGGGCAGCTGGGCAACACAAGGAAGCCCTTGCCGTACCCCTACAGGGGGAAAAGGGGTGGCATAGAAGCCATTACATTGTCTCTGTGCCACCCAAAGATCCCCCTGTGACAGGGTGACCCTCCCTGGGCTAACTACACTGACTTTAGGATGCATCCGGCTTCTGAACCACGATGCAATTAAGGATTGGGGCCATGGTGTAGACTTGGAATGGACCTGGAGCTAGGGTTCAAATCCCTGAGTTCTGTTATCTGGATCTGCTCCCTACTGAAGTAACATAGTGGCTGAGGGAGGGCGGGAGAAAAGGTGGTCCTTTTAAAATAGGATTAAACAGTCCCAAACCTCTAGCTTATCTCTGTCTCCAGTGAGGAATCACTCATGATCTTAAGTATCAGGAGGTAGCCGTGTTAGTCTGTATCCACAAAAACAACAAGGAGTCCGGTGGCACCTTAAAGACTAACAGATTTATTTGGGCATAAGCTTTTGAGGGTAAAAAAACCTCTTTAAGGTGCCACCGGACTCCTTGTTGTTTTCATGATCTTATTGACCCAAACTCATTTGTGCATTATGATAATAGATTCCTGTTGGCTGTTGGTATCCTTGCCATAAAGATACTCACCCAAACCAGCTGGTCTTGGTATTCCAGAATAGGACATAGCTGACCTTGTGGATAGTAGGGGACAGGGAATGATGGAACAGCAGGGAGTGAAAGTGGAGCACTGATGGAAAGGACTACAATTTGGGGATTGCAGAAGGTTTTCCTAGAGTTCAGGTGTGTGCATAGCATAGTGCTAAAAGGAAGCAACAATTCCTTTTGTCTATACAGACACATCAAATAATCACCAAGCAGAGCTTATCTGTCCAGGGTGAAGAACATGGGACATACCCTCTCTTCTGTGGAGCTGTCTTCTCTGTTGGGTTCTCTGAATGACCTTTTACCGCAACCCCTATCTATTTCTTGAGGGGAAAATCCTATTTCAGAACCAGCCCTTCTCACACCAGCCAGGTGAGGCTGAAATTGTACAGTTTATCCTTGACAGTCAGAGATCCTGAAAGACTTGGGCGAGGTTCCAAACTGCAAACTTTAGGCCCATCTTTGGATGTGAAAGCCAATAGAAGGTGTTAACAATGACTCCCTGGGGAAAAACTGAGTGACTAACAAGCTGAAAGATGCTCTTTGCTTCAGACACCACCACTTGACATTGAGGGTCTATCCCAGGGGTAGGCAACCTATGGCACGCGTGCCAAAGGCAGCACACAAGCTGATTTTCAGTGGCACTCACACTGCCCAGGTCCTGGCCACTGGTCTGGGGGTCTCTGCATTTTAATTTAATTTTAAATGAAGCTTCTTAAACATTTAAAAAACCTTATTTACTTTACATACAACAATAGTTTAGTTATATATTATAGACTTACAGAAAGAGACCTTCTAAAAATGTTAAAATGTATTACTGGCACACGAAACCATAAATTAGAGTGAATAAATGAAGACTCGGCACACCACTTCTGAAAGGTTGCTGACCCCTGGTCTATCCAGTGGCTACAAGCTACCCACTCTTGAACCTCCTTTTACAGGGAGGGTGATTAATGCTCACCCTTGACCTTTTCAGAGTGCATCAGTGACGCTTTTGATAAGGCAAAATCATAGAATCATAGAATCTCAGGGTTGGAAGGGACCTCAGGAGGTCATCTAGTCCAACCTCCTGCTCAAATCAGGACCAATCCCCAACTAAATCATCCCAGCCAGGGCTTCGTCAAGGCTGACCTTAAAAACCTCTAAGGAAGGAGATTTCACCACCTCCTTAGGTAACCCTTCCAGCGCTTCACCACCCTCCTAGTGAAAAAGTTTTTCCTAATATCCAACGTAAATCTCCCCCACTGCAACTTGAGACCATTATTCCTTGTTCTGTTGTCTCTCTTCTTTTTTTAATGTTTTGGTTTATGGCATCTTATTGTTGGGATGGTGAGTTATTCGTGTGACTGAACCTGAGTGTGTCAGGGAAACTCATTTGTTCAGGTTCTTGTTTTTGCTATGCTGCATTTTGGAATATATTGTGTGTAGGGGTGTGGGTGTGCAGATACAGATGTAGCTATAGAGACTTGTATAGAAAACTTCCTATGGGTAGAGAGCTTAGACTTCTTTTTTTTAGATTTTTTTGAGCTCTGTTTAAAAATATGATCTCAACCCTAAGTCAATGGAAACATCCCTTTTTGTGCATCTGAGAAATTGACCACACATTTATAGGTTACATTGAAGCCCCTTTTGATATGCAGCTTTGCTAAAACATCGCTGCTGCCTTCAAGGAACACTTCCATACAGTAGGAACATCATACATTAAGTTTCAGGAAAGACACATGTATACTTTATACCAGAAAACAAACACACAAACAAAAAGCTCAGGAAACAAATTAGCCATTACTAAGAGCAGAAAATGCCTAAGTCACACAGGTTAGGAGCCGGTGGTAATCTCTGTGTGTTGTTAATATTTCTTATTGGTGCTCAGTAGAATTATAGTTGAATACAGTTCTGTACAATAGCTTATAGTTTGGAAAATGAAGGATTTAAAAACCCCTGTCTCTCTCCCCTTTGTACCTGCTCTGAATCACTCTTTGTCTTTGTCTCTCCATGATGTACTGTTTTTCTGAATTTTCTCTCTGTTTCGCTGCCTCTCTTCTCTCTCTCTCTCTCTCTCACACACACACTGCACTTCTCTCTCTGTAATTTGTTTGCAGGCAGGTTGTCTCTTTGATTTACTGTGTCTTTTCTCCATAGGATTATGATAAATGAATTGCTCTGCTCAGCTTGAGCTAGTCCAACACCTTTTACGCACGCTAGGTCAAGCCCCTGTAAGCAGTGAAAGCAGAACAGATGCACACACAGCCCTCCTCACCCTGCACTCCACAGCTATCATTGGGCCTAGTCCTAAAACATGCTGAGCACCTTCAGCCCCCATTGCCTTCAGTAGAATTTGAAGCTGCTCAGCATCACATAGGATTGGGCCCATACAGATGAGTCCCCAGGCTCTTCCTGTGCTTGTATGAATGGTACAGTACATGCTCATAAAGCGATACTTGTAACTCTGGTTTATAATTGCAGTTATATCTGCTGGCCTTATGTGAAGGCCTGATCCTGAGAGAGGATTAAGCATTTGAAAAAACGGTTTTGGCAGATCAGCCCTGCAATCACCACTAAAGAAAACAAAATTCAATTGAAAAACAACTGCAGAAGAAGACAGTGTTGACAATGTAACATGTATTAACTCTAGAGATGTGCAGGTACCAGGACCTTGAACCCAAACTCCTTTACAGCTGGGGACCAGGGGGAAGATGTCAGCTTTGCAGTGCCTGTTGGATGAAGAGATTCGATGTTGGTTTGATGTGAAATCCATATCTGGCAGTGGGCTGTGATGAAGGTGTGGCTACAAATCTCATGGGGAACTACTGCTCTCAAGATTGTCTCCAAGACCGTGGGTATTATTGGAGAAGGGTCAATAAATGAATGCCTATTTTCATTTAAAAAAATCAGTTCCTTTTGTTTCTAAATGTTCAGACTGGACCCACATTTGTTTTTTTCAATTTTTTTATTTTTTTAAACATCATAAACATTATCAAAATGGTTATAGGAAAATCTTTTGGAGACCAAAAGCCAGATCACCACTAGTGCAATTGCACAACCATCATAAGCCACCGAGAATGTGTCACAACCTTAACTCTGCCCCATTTGGAATGCCAGCATCCCTGTCCTCTGCCCTGAGTGTGTGCAGTTTAACAGGACTGTGTGGGAAGGACAGTAGGTAGAGGGAATCTGGTCATCTGGTAATGGTGGTAGGAGTGGAGTTTGGCTGCATTTACTCTTAACGTCCATGCTTTTTAGGTTTGATGTTAACTATGTGTTCTATAGTCCAAACTTAACAATATAGTCGCTGTTTGTTGTGTGCACGTGTATAAAACCTAGAACGATATTTTATGCAGTGTCTGCAACAAGTGTTGTATGAAATTAAACCACACATTTCTATCCATCTAATAGGATTCACACCTTGATATGTGTATAGGATTATCAGCATTCATGGTATGTAGTGGGATGTTGCCATTGATGGGTGAATCTACCTAATTCTGTATTTCACTACATGATTCTATATTCCACAGTGATCTGCTTTGTGGGCCACCCTCTTGAAATCATGGCAGTGATACTGGCTTCCAAGAGCATTCTGGCGTTTGCTGTGTGCACAGTGCTTACTGTATCTTGACTAAGTGCCACTGTATATTAATCCTCTGCTGGTCTTTCTTCCCCTAAATCAAGATTGACTTTTTGAATGCATAGCTCTATCTACAATCACAAAGAACTGTGCATAGCATAACCTACCACTGTTGCCTTCATAAGCACACATGTTCTCTCTTCTCTCCCCTGCCCCCTCTAGAAGGTTCATCATAAATGCCAAGGGTTAGAGGGTTTTTCATTTAAAAAGATGGACCAAAACACCGAGTGATGGATCATTTTGTTGTTTAAAGCCTTTTCCATGTTTTGAACTTGGTTTGTTATTCTGTGGATAATCCTTGATCATAATGAATCCACGGGAGACTGATGGGGATTGCTCGTTTATGCACTTGCAGAGCAGTTCTGCTGTAATTCTACAGCAGCAAAATGCACCATTAAAGGCAAAGAGCCATGGGAATGATGGGCCATAATTAGTTGTTGCTGTAATATTTTTGATTGAAAGTGCATAGATACTGTAAGCGGCTCTTTCGGGAGCTGATGCTCTTAGGAGACTGTTAAGAAGAGCACTGCTTATCAAATGGAAAAGGGTGATTCTGCTCTTACCCTGCCCGCCTCTCCAGCACCGTAATTAAAATGTCTGGCAGTTGTGGGAGAGCTTTGAGAGATGTCAGTGTTCAAAATGCAGAAGACGCCAGCTCATTCAGCTTGTGTGAGAGGCAGACTGCAGAGCTCCGCTGAGCCTGCACTCCCTTCCAATTAAGAATGAAAAATTTACTGAGCTTGCTCCTGAAGAAGAAAACTTTCCTCAAGTCAGAAGCACCACAAATGGCTGGCTGACTCTATCCCTGTGGTAAAGCCACTTGTCTGTCATCTTGCTTTTCTCATCCACATTTTTTGGGGGTCTAATATCCCTCAAAATCTATTGGAGGTGGACCTGGATTGCAGCACAGGCACTCAGGCCCTTAGAGCTTTGTGGATCAGAACTGTGCACTCTATCCATAAACACAAACCAAAATTAAGACAACATTAAGTTGCGTTTTAAACACTAAAGCTCAGATTCTGATACTCTTGCTCATATTGAGTTGTAAGTACCATACTCCATCAGTGGTCTCATTGGTTTCAATGGGCGCCTCTGACATCGATAGGCTTTACATTTAGACCCTTAAATATATGAGAATGCAAAACAAGTATGAGAGTATAGGGTGTAGTAATGGAAATCCTGATGTAATCTTAGCAAAAAGTACAGTTATCAAAACTCATATTGTAGGCAGAGCTGGTAGACAACCTTAACTACAGTTGATGCTAACATGATCCATTATAAACACCCTTTTTCAGTTTCTCAGAACTTTACCAAACTTCAACCCTTTTGCTGACATTTTTTGTTTGTTGAAAATTTCAGCTAAAATGATTCAGCCATTTCCAAGGCTTGGACTTTCAGAAAGCTTTTGACAAGGTCCCTATCAAAGGTTCTTAGGGAAAGTAAGCTGTCATGGGATAAGAAGGAAAGTCTCTCATGGATCTGTAACTGGTTAAAAGATAGGAAACAATGGATAGGAATAAATGGTCAGTTTTCAGAATGGAGAGAGATAAATATTGGTGTCCCCCAGGAGTCTATATGGGGGCCAGTCCTATTCAACCTACTCATAAATGATCTGGAAAATGGGTTAAACAGCAAAGTGGCAAAACTTGCAGATCATACAAAATTACTTAGGATAGTTAACTCTTTGTAGTCTGCTTTGGACTTAAAAAGGGATCTCACGAAACTGGGTGACTAAGCAACAAATGGCAGATAAAATTCAGTGTTGATAAATGCAAAGTAATGTGCATTGGAAACCATAATCCCAACTATACATACAAAGTGTTAGGATCTAAATTAGCTGTTACCACTCAAGAAAGAGATCTTGGAGTCATTGTGGATAGTTCTCTGAAAACATCCACTCAATGTTTAGCAGCAGTCAAAAAAGCTAACGGTGTTATGAACCATCAGAAAACGGATAGATAAGGCAGAAAATATCATCATGCCGCTACATAAATCCATAACATGCTCACACCTAAAATACTGCATGCTGCTCTGGTCATCCCACCTCAAAAAAGATATATTAGAATTGGATAAGGTGCAGAGAAGGGCAACAAAATGATTAGGGGTATGGAACGGCTGCCGTGTGAGAAGAGATTAAAAAGACTGGGACTGGTCAACTTGGAAAAGAGATGACTGGGTTGGGGTATGATGGAGGCCTATAAAATCATGAACGGTGTGGTGCAAGTGACTAGGGAAATGTTGTTTACCCCTTCACATAACACAAGAACTAGGGGTCACCCAATGAAATTAATAGGCAGCAAGTTTAAAACAAACACAGGGAAATACTATTTCACACGACATACAGTCACCCTGTGGAACTCCTTGCCAGAAGATGTGGTGAAGGCCAAGACTATAACAGGGTTAAAAAAAGAACTAGATAAGTTCATGGAGGATAGGTTCACTAATGGCTATTAGCCAAGATGGTCAGGGATGCAACCCCATGGTCTGGGTATCTCTAAGCCTCTGACTGCCAGAAACTGAGGAGTAGAAGACAGGGGATGGATCACTCAATTGCCCTGTTCTGTTCATTCCCTCTGGGGCACCTGGCATTGGCCACTGTTGGAAGGCAGGATACTGGGCTAGCCATATCATTGGTCTGACCCAGTATGGCTGTTCTTACGCTCTTAAGAATGGGATTAGGAGAACATACATTGTTTTTTGACCATGTTAAAGTCTTCATCAGTTTCATTGAAATGGTCTAATGCCTCTATGCTTTGGAACAGGGACTCAAAAGTTGGCAGATAAGTTGCCCTGGTGTCAAGGATGTGCCTTTTGTTGCCCTCCTGAAAATCCACCCAAGTTTGGGAAAAGTTATTAGCATCTGGGAATCACAGTGGGTAGTAGATGGTGGCTAGAGCATGTCAGCATTATTCTCCAAAGTTTCCATCTGCACTGAGCATGTTCTGTACTCTCCCAGCTCTTGTGTGCTAACCAGAAGGAACATGCTCCATCCCAGAGATGCAGGACCTGAGGAGGTTTTTCTTTGCAACTGTTCCTCCTGGCCATAAGGGTCACGAAGCTTTTTCAGACATATCATGGAAATATCCATGCACCTTCATACACATCTTCTGCAAAAAGCTGAGACTTGCATGTGTCTCAGAGCACATGCTCACTGTACCTTCACACTGCCTGCCAATGTGCCTCCATCCTGAACACAGAGGGACTGCATCATTTAGGTAGGAGGTACTTCAGTCTCCTTTCTCTTTTTTATCCTTGCCAAAAAGGATGCTGAATAGTGATCTCTTCTCCCCTCATCCCCATGTGATGTGGACACTTGTCTTCTATTAATTGGACTGAGAACAATAATTTGACATAGTGACTTTACTCACTTGGGCTTTTTTCAAACTAGGGACCCAGAGGGAAAAGGTTAAATCCCATTATCTGTTTCCTCTTCATCCGCACCACGGTGACCATATCAGATTCCACCCATGAGCTGTAGGATGCATTCCTTCCCCCACTCTTCACTCCAAAGTCTCTGCTACCAATGCAGACCTCTCAGATGCTGACTTATCATCTCACACTGGAGTTTTTGGGAAGTGTCTGTCATTGTTTCCAGTCATTGGCATTCTTTCTAAATCTCTCTTTTCCCATCTGTTACTATGTCTTCTCGTGTTTTCTTATTTTGCTTAATTTCTATTCTTTTTCTTGATCTTCCCAGGCATGCTTATGTCTTTATATTCATATAACTATGTGCAAGAAAGCTGTCTTATCTTGTAGACTAACGCCCATGACTTCTCTTCCTGTAGTGACAAGCTTCTGCTTATTTGCCTTGGGGAGGAACCATATCTGAGCCACAAGTTTCCACTGGACAAACAGATTGGTTGTAGATGTTTCTTCACAGCCTCTCTTAGTGGAAAAACCTCATTACAATGTTCCTTCCTTCCAGAATATAATGCAACCCGATCTTGCTTTTACTCTGCATCTAGCAGATGCATGCCAAGAAGTCAAAAGTACTCTTCCTCCTGACTGTGCTACCGTTGATTCATTATGGTCCCACCCTCTGTGTAATAGACATTCCTTCTGTGCAACTGTCAAGAACGTTCTACACAGGGGAAGCCTGGAATAAGGATTTTGATAAACAGCCCAGGGAGTGGATCTCAACTGAATAGACTTATCTATATTTCACAGAGCTTCAGAGGTGGTCCTCCAAGGAAAATGTATGTCCTAGAAGAGTGATCAACATGATATAAGATAAAGTAGGCTGTGAGACAGTTGGTAAAAACAAAGTATATTTTATGTTACACTGCTTTGCACCCTCCATTTGGTTGATATTTCTGTTACAAATGCATTGTTCTGCCCCTCAGTGTGCATGTAATCACGTAGCTTACACCACCACTTTACATCCCCTCTGCTTTTGGCCATGAGGGGCCATCTAGCTCAGCAGAACTTCCTTAGAAAGCAAGCCATGAGAAGACATGCAAGCATAGCCAAGCAGCTCAGTTATTGGGAGCGAGCACCTCCTCCCCTCCTCCCCAACTGACTTGTGTCTGGAATGTGAGAATAACATCACAGATGGAGATTCTGTTCCACAAAGAGTATGTTCGTGAATTCTAATTGCTGGCATCTTTACTTGTTACTGGTGTAATTGTGAGTAGACGTTTGTTTTTGTATTGATAATTAGGGAGTGGAACAGATGGTGAAGGCTTAGTTTAAAGTAATGTGTCCATTAAAGAAAATCTACTGGATACAGCTGAAGATTCTTCGCTCTCACAGAGCTCCTCTCTCCGTACCAGGGGCTCCTGCAATGCCATCATGGTCAGTTTGCTCTGACAGAAGCTCAAGTCCCACGAACAGTGGGATCAGTTGCTTCTAAGTAAAGATGCTGAATTATCTCTAGGGCCTTCATATTCAGAATGATGGGTGCCTGTGGTGCAGCTAGTCTCCAGCATTTACGGTGGATGTCCCAAACCCATGCTGCACACAGACATGTAGATGTGAAAGGAATCATTAGAGAGCATTAATCTAAGAAGGCAGCACCACACAAATAGTTTAGAAATGAGGGGGAAACAGGGATGGGCAAGCAGGAAAATGTAGACAAAAGAACTAACCCAGATCATCAGCCAGCCCTGGTGCCAAACTGAAGCCAAATATTTTCCTGAGGCCTGAGCAGGGTTTGCAGTTAGCTCTTTCCCTTCCCTTTCCCCCTGTTTACTGGAGTGATCTCTTTAGCCTGCTGCCTCTGCACTTTGGGCTAACCCGGTTAGTGACACGCCCAGACCACAGAAAGTTCCCAGGTAGTGGCACATTTCTCAACATCTAGGACTGTCCTGGAGTCAACAAGTAGGCAAGTGACAGAGTGTGGAGTTCAGATGGACTGTCTACAGTTTTGGTTCTGCTGCGGCGAGAGGGCAGTGGAGCCTCTCTGTGATGAGGGACTCAGCAAATAGGCTTCTCTTAACCCTCCAGGGACCCTGGGGGTAGCAAAGTCTGCTTAGAACAAAGGCAGGGCATGGGGTGTTGGGAGAAGCGATATGTCCTTCAAAGTTTGAGTAATTCCAAGAAGCTTTGACTAACCACCGTAGCCTTCTGGACACTACTCTACAATGAACCTCTGGAGCTCTTTGAGGTTCACCAATGGTCAATGGGCAGAGAGCTGAATCCAGGTGCACAATAAAACCTCAAAAACACTTGCCCCAGATGAGGCTCACTGGAGAACCGAAGCCTGAAATGAAGGAAAATGAATGTGCCTGGACATGGATAAAATCCAGCTGGAACAACAGCTCAGGGTGTGTCAGGCCCACCAGGAGACACATCTCACCTGGACTAGAAAATTGCCTTATAGAACATATCCAATGAGACTCACCAAACACTAGAATCTGAAGTTCCTACAGTGAAGGGCAAAACCTTACTGTAGAGGATTGTTCCATTTGACTTAAAGCAGCTGTAGCTTGTATGACATGACTCAGAACGTCATCAGTCTCATATGGATCCGTTCTAGGAGGTATAGAATGACAAATACAATAGCTCAACCTCACATTGATATGCATGTCAAGGGTTTGTCATTTTTCAGTCTTCTAGTATATGGACCGGAAATAGAAATCCAACCAGATGGATATATAAATGTGCCTAATGTTTGCTTAGATTGTAAATTCTTTGGGGTTAAGGACTAACTTTTTGTTGTAGTAGGCATTGTATATACAATGGGAGTCTAATCCCTGATTGGGTCATCTGTGTAATACCAGTACAAAATAACATTTTGGGGGTGTGGCAAGGTTGATTCCAACACATTTCTTTACACTGATCACATTCATTGTAACAATACAGCATTTGATGTTTCAGGGTTGCCTTGATTTGGTTACCTTTTTATTTTACCTTGATGTTTCTAGTACCTCAGCCCTGTTAAACACAATGGAAAGGGATATGCTAATGGCCTCCATATAAGGAGTACACATCTGCAGCTCAGAGATAGATCCAGTAAACCTGCCCTGTAGAGATTTGTGAAGATCCCCTGAAAAACCACATGCAAAGGAAATGTCTGGTTGATGAGAACTGGTTGCGTATAGCCAGACAAACGTTGATTTTCATGCTTTATTTTCTGCTGGTTTATTTAATTCTTTTTCTCAGCCTTTATTGTAATGTATTTTGGGTAGGTATACCAGAAAAATAATCCCTGGCTTTCCTACAATTTGCAGGTATGCATATTCTGGAAGGACGAGATATGCAAGAGCTCTTACCTGCTTAGCATGTTAACTCACTCTAGCAGTTGACTGTGGAGTTTCTGTTTTGTTCAGGACGTAAGATCTAAGCTTTGGATATTTCCTTTATTAACATATTTCACCTCCTTGACTGCATATCTGATACAGAATAATCAAGCAAAATGTCTTGCCTGCTGGTTTTTGAATGTCTACCCTTATTTTAAACAGTCCTCCTTTCCCTTGTGATTCGAAGAGGCATAGGCAAACACCTGCCTGCCACTTTGCTCCACCCTTCCTGCAAAGTGGATACTGAGTTTCACTCAGTAGCGAGAATATTGTGGGGAGGAAGATGAGAATGTGTCTCTTGCAGTTGGCCCTTGCTATCCTGTGTGTGGGCTGGAAACAGGAGATAGCTAGTCACTCCCAGGGAAACTGGGAGATTGATTCAGTTCCTCCTTGATTTGGGAGCTAAAGATCTTCTGTGTAGGTCTTCTGACACTAATTTTGCTGTTAATGGGACTATATGCTGACTTGCATTTGCTGTTAACAACTCAGACAGTTACTAGATGTGCATAAAGAAAAAAATATATATGGAGAAAGAGAGAGAGAGAGTGACCTAAGGCAAGAAGAGAGAACAGATGAGGCTAAGGAGACCGAAAGGGAAAGGAGGACCAAAGAGTAGGAGAGATGGGGGTGGGGAGTATGTGGAATTATACTGCAAGACAGGGAGAAACACAAAAGAGAAGATGGAAGAACAAGGGAGAGTTAAAATGACTTGGGACAGGAAAGGGAGATGACTTTGAGGCTTTGTGTCTGATTGATGATGCTCAGGCTGTGATCCACTGTAATCCCTTCATTAGCAAGCTGAGAAAAGTAATTTTTACACTAGCCGCTGACCGACCGCCTTTCCACCCGCTCTTCTCCTGAGTGATTGATTGTCCTGGTGGTATATGTATTGTCTGGGCATACCACTGAGGTGGCTTAGCTGGTAGAGAATTCTCTCATGCCTCCTGCAGAGACCAGCATACTCATCGGCTTGGTACACAACTCTTCCATGCCTCTTTGCAGTCTGTGGCAATACAGAGCCTATCACTTTGCAGATCTGAGTGGTGTGTATAGAGTCTGAGTCTGTCTTACTATGTAGGCTCTTCAGGTAGTCTGAGGTGTAAATACGCTGATTTGAGCCCACAGATATGGGCACAAATATAATGGACATTTGGATTCATTTAAAGGGAGGCCAATCATCAGCCTGGATGAAAATTTAGGCTACTTGGTTATATGTCCTCAGTTATACCTTTCAGGTGACAGTATTGAGTGTGCTGGTGTTAGGATGACCAGATAGCAAGTGTGAAAAATCGGGACGGGCTGAGGGGTAGTAGGACTCCATATAAAAAAAAGCCCCAAATATTGGGACTGTCCCTATAAAATGGGGCCATCTGGTCACCCTAGCTGGTGTCCATAAGGGGTGGATGGCTTCTGTCTTATTCAAGGATAAACAATGAGCTCTTTGGCTCAACAAGCCATCAGGTCGCTTACAAAGGATTCTGCACTGCCTGTCACTCTGATGCTAAAACATAGTGCCTGATTTTCACAAGAACTTAGCCCCTCTTTAGGCAACAAAAATAAATGGGCAGCTTCTTGGGAGAGCTCAGCATGCTGGGTCCTGAGAGAGGGCCAGATTTTTACAATGTGTTACAGTGGGAGCTGTTGTCTACTGAGCACTTCTGAAAATCTGCCCTTGTTCAAGTGCATAAATGGGAGCTGAGCCCTTTAGAATATCTAGTGTCAGTGCTTAAAATGTAACCCTAAACTAACCAGACTGCAGTTAGAACCTTACCCCCTGTGTTTAGGCACATGAAGTGATGGACTCTGTTGGTGCAGGAAGCCTATGTAGAAGCCCCTGAAATGCTGAGAGTGACACAGTCCAAGAACGAACACCTGAGACCCTTTCAAATTTCAAACTGACTTCAGAATGCTTGATAGCAGTATGACTTCTGTAAAGAACTTTTTAGAGTCCTGGGCCTTCTGAGTCAGAGGACTTGGGTTAGCTCAAGAGGGCATGGAGCTGAGAGAGATTTTGAAATGCTGCTTTTGAAACACTTTCCTTGATTGTGGAGCTCTTGCAAAATACAGTAAATAGAAAGTTCTGTAAAATAACTTTTTTGTAGGTGGGAGTCAAGAACAAAATCTGAGGTGGACTGTACCATTAAATTTTAGGCCAGAGACTCTATGATGTAACAACAAAAAGATTATTTAGACATAAGAACAAGTCCATCAAGAAAGGATCGTTTGGTACTTAACAATGCTCAGTTGCACAAGCCAAGTGATACATCCTCCCCTTTTGAATCACATTGGACCACTTTTAAACTGAGGAGCCTTCTGCTCACAACAAGATGCAATGACATGTTTATCTCACTATCAACGGTGAGGCTATGCGTATGCTAGAAAAATGGTGTGTTTTGAAATAGTGTTCACTAACATGACTTCATGTCATGTGTATATGGGGTGTAAGATGAACCACTAGCAGCTAAGATGTTAACCATGTGTGATGGGTTGGATCACAGAAACCCCCTGGGGGCTGCCAACTGATGTGCCAAGAACTACTTCTGCCTCTGCTTTCCCTGCCAGCTTGGGACTCCAGCACTCTGTCTTGTTGAGCCAGACATGCCAGCCTGCTCCAACACAGAGCCAGGGTCTGAAACATATACCCCAAAGCTGCAGACTTAACTGAAAGCAACTTGAGAAGTGTTCCTGTCTTTAACACTCAGATGCCCAACTCCCAATGGGGTCCAAACCCCAAATAAATCCGTTTTGCCCTGTAGAAAGCTTATGCAGGGTAAACTCATAAATTGTTTACCCTCCATAACACTGATAGAGAGATATGCACAGCTGTTTGCCCCCCCCCAGGTATTACATACATTATACATATTCTGGGTTAATTAATAAGTAAAAAGTGATTTTATTAAATACAGAAAGTAGGATTTAAGTGGTTCCAAGTAGTAACAGACAGAACAAAGTGAATTACCAAGCAAAATAAAATAGAACACGCAAGTCTACGTCTAAGAAAACTGAATACAGATAAAAACCTCATCCAGTAAGTTTCCTTTTACAGACTAGTCTCCTAGTCTGGGTCCAGCAATCACTCACACTCCTCGTAGTTACTGTCCTTTGTTCCAGTTTCTTTCAGGTATCCTTAGGGGTGGAGAGGCTATCTCTTTAGCCAGCTGAAGACAAAATGGAGGGGTCTCCCATGGGCTTAAATAGACTTTCTCTTGTGGGTGGAGACACCCTCCTCTCTCCTATGCAAAGTCTAGCTCCAAGATGGAGTTTTGAAGTCACATGGGCAAGTCACATGTCCATGCATGACTCAGTTTTTACAGGCATCAGCCATTGCTTACATGCTACCTTGAACGTCCTCAGGCAGACATCTTATGTGGATTAGAGCCTTATAAGATTCATTGTCCTTTAAGTATCAGAGGGGTAGCCATGTTAGTCTGGATCTGTAAAAGCAGCAAAGAGTTCTGTGGCACCTTATAGACTAACAAACGTATTGGAGCATGAGCTTTCGTGGGTGAATACCCACTTCGTTGGATGCATGTATTCACCCACTAAAGTTCATGCTCCAATACGTTTGTTAGTCTATAAGGTGCCACAGAACTCTTTGCCGATTGTCCTTTAAGTGTTTCTTGATTGGGCACTTAATTTGCACATTCCTTTCTCAAGAAGCTGACCAAATGCTGTACTAAGGCTACTTAGAAATCAAGCAAGTACACAGCCAATATTCTTAACTTCAAGTTCAAAAATGATACATGCATACAAACAGAAGGAACGTATTCAATAGATCATAATCTTTACAGAGATATGTTACATGGCATATGTAGCATAAAACATATTCCAGTTATGTCATATATACATTCATAAGCATGTTTCCATAAAGCCTTATGGGGTGCAACGTCACACCATGATTTTCCCTGGCTATGCTAGCTGAGTTCTGTGTAAAACCATGTTTGTAAAAACATGTTAACTGACACCTCTTCAGACATGACCACTTTTCCTAGTCTGGACATGGCCCGGAGAGAGAATTCAGCTCTCAATTCCAGTGTTTCCCGCTCCTGCACTTAAATTGCATGATAATCATTTCCCTAAAATGCTAGCTCTGGATGTCGCATTATTATGTGAGAATCTCGGCTTTCACTGAAAATAAGTGTAAGTTTCTAGCCCTTGTGGTTGTGGAGAAAAGCTTGAAAATGTGAACCTTGAAGGGTGAGACATCAGGAGACAAAAAGAACTCCAAAGTTGTGTGGTGTTAACCTCATGACCTTTTGGGGGCCTGCTTCAGTTCTATAGACCCTCTAGTTGTAGGCCATGGCCTGACCATGCTTTGGCCGAGCCAAACCTGAGTGGCCAGATATCCCTTCCTCATGACGTGGGGGAAGAGGGTTGGGGAAGAGAGGAGAGGAATGGGGAATAGGATTGGCCAAGCGAAATTCTAAGTGAGTGGTATTGTGACCTGGTGTGCAGGGCCACCGTGCTGCTCAGGTTTGTGCCAAGTCGCAATGCCACTCAGACTTGGAGGGGGTAGGTGTAGTGGTTCATGGGCTGAGGGGGCAGCCTACCCCTGCTGGTGGGGGGGGGGGGTCTGGCGGAGGGGAGGAATCTGTGCCCTTTCCCCTCTAAATGGCACTGCCCCTATTACTGTGCTGCCAGGTAAAGTAACAGACTGTTGGACTATGGGCAATCTTAGCAAGGTGAGTGGATCTGAAAATGGTCAGTTGGCAGGATCATATGTGTGTGACATTGGGGTCAGGAATGGAAGAAAGGGCCGGGCTGCAATCTGTCAAACTCTAGGGCTTCCACATGGAACATTTGGCCTCTCAGCATGCTTAGCAAAGCTGTTGTCCCAGCAATGAGCCTCGGCTGCTGCATCACTTCTTGCTGAGAGCAAACAACTCATCCACTGAGCATGGGGCTGTTGGATGTCTCTTCAGTAAGCAGATGCTCCTGTCCTAGGAGTTATGCATGTAGAAAAGAAGGGGCGGGTTAAGGAGACTCTGCCCTCTCTCTACCCCAAGCTATGCCCTGGAACAGGCAGAAAAGACTGTCCCCTCCAGAACTGAGTTTGGTCACCACAAGGGAACCCTCGTCACTTGGAAACTTCACCCCAACCCCAGTTAAATATTCCACAGCTGTGGGTTTTTCAAGCTCAGAGCTGTGTAATTTGCCACATGTGTGACCTGTGACCAGGTAACATCCCCCCACCCCCAAATCTCTTGTCAAGGCCTGCTAGAGGTCAGCCTCTAATCCACTGTCTGCAGGAGCTTTTCATCCGCCATGAATGAATAGGACTGAGGAGACTAAAGGAAAGAACCCTGCAGTAATAGAACCAAACACTCATTTGTCATGTTAGAGCAGAGCTGTGTGACAGGCGGCTGCTGCTGCTAACACTAATCCCCTCGTGTCTCGCAGTCATGCACCGCGGCATAGATAAGAAAGTCGAGCTCAGAGGAAGAGGATGCAAACCTCCCTCTTGTCACTGCAGACTTGATGGGCAAAACATATTTGTTAACAGGGATTTTTTTTCCTAACTTCACGAGTCAACTGCTCTGAACGGCACAGAACACTGCCAAGTTACAACAGCCAGGGAACTACAGAAATCAGTGCAAAGGAAGCACCTTACTGGCTGAAGTTATCAAAAGTACATTCCTGGTGTCAGAGCGCAGCCAAGAAAAGCACTCCAGGGAAGCAAGTTATAAGTGCACTGAACTGATGTACAGGAAGAGAGATGATGGAGTGAAAATCTTTTCTAAATAAACACTTGTTAAAAGTGCCTTTCCTGTAATTGAACACAGCAAGCCTATATATTAAAGAAAGAGATGAATTATGGGTAAACTAGAACAATCTTTGCTGACATGAGGTGGTGGTTGTTCATTTCCTTAGTTATTGCAGAGTTGGGAGGTTGAACTAGTGGATAGAGGCTCAGGAGACCAGAGTTCAATTCACAGCTCAGCCACAGACTTCCTGTATGACCTTGGGCAAGGAATTTTAATCCAGCCTATGCCTACATTGCCCATCTGTAAAATGGGGCTCATACCTCCCTATCTCACAGGGCTGCTCTGAAGATAAAAGCCCCTAATTCTGAAGCACAGATACTACAGTGAGAAGTGCCGAGGTAGGCAGAGTTCTCTGCTTGGAAGGCGAGAGATCTGTGGTCATGAGTTATCACTTTGGCATGTTAACGTATGCACTGGCATGTCAACCTGTTTCTTTGAAGGACTCCAGTAAGGATTAATGGCTTCTTAATGAGGTATATGACAGTCCTTCTAGAGGTATGTGTGCAAGGAAGGAAATCAGATTTGTGGTGATTGCCCAATAGAGGGCCTGCCTCGACTAAGAACCCTCTTTGTAGAAGGGCTTAAGGATGAGCTGTGTATATAACAAAGTGTGTTTAAGGACTAAGGCTGGTGGCACTGCATATTTATTGGAGTTAACAGATACACATAAGGAGCTTGGAAGCCCAGGTTCTGTAGCTGCCAAATACTCAAGTGGCATTTCTCGGGGGAGGCGAGTGAATGGAAGTGTGCTGAGAGGGATCGCAGCACAGTCCTCCACTATTGTTTGTGACAAAAATTACACTATGGCCCAGATGTGTTGAATGAAGCTGAGTTTCTAAAAACAAATGACTCGAATCCCCTTGCATTTCTCTTCTTCCCTTTTCTATTTCTCACTCTTTCTTTTACATCTTGATATGTCTTTCTTCATTCCTTTTTGTTGGCTGTTATTAACCCTAATGCTTCAGCCTCTTAAAAATCTCTCCTTTTTTCCTTTTCATGCTCTTGTTACCCCTTATGGGCCAGATTCCGATACCCTTCCCTGTTTGAATGGTGGTGTTTCTATTGCAATAGTGCCAGAAGGCCCTATTGTGCGAAACATTGCGCACACACAAACAAACGGGCTCTACTCTGAAGACCTTAGTCTCTCTGTCTCTTGCTTATTCAAAGAAGAGGAAGAAGGGAGCAGTGTCTTCATTTTACAGGTACTCAACTGAGTCACAGCAGTGAAGTTACTTGCCCAGTTACAGAAGCCAGGAACTGAACCAAGTCACCTGGGTCCCACAGCAGCGCCTTAACTACAAAGCCATCTCTCGCCCTGCGCCGCGCCGCCCCGCCCCCATGTAAAACAGCGCTCTGCTACTTGAGCAGCCTCATGACTTCAGAGGGACTATTGATAGAGTAAGGTGCTTCCCAGCTTGAGAAAGAGGATCTGAATGTGGCCCTACAGACATACGTTTACCTTCAGTTTTCTAGGCTCCCTTCCCCGCTCTCTGTCTCTCTCCCAACATTGTTTCTCATGGCCCACTTCCCGGAGCGCTCTCTTCCCCCCCCCCTTTCTCTCTAATGGTGTTGCCTTCCTCACTGTTACACCTCCTGTTCTTGTCTCCCCATCACTGCCCCAAGTAGGCCTGTGTGAGGTGGTGGTTCCCACTCCCCATTCTTGGTGCTGATTGCCACCCCCCTTTCAGTGTTGTTGCATGTCTCCCATTTTCCAGATGTCTCATAACGTCACCATGACTCATGCCATTTTAAAGGTGGATTTTTTTGTAAGGCTGCTAACAGCTATAGCTCTTGGGTTTGCCAGGGAAGGCCCAAAGGGAGGAAACTTCTGTGATTTGACAGTGTCCACTTCTTTCCTTATTTAAGTAGATGGAGGACATATGGAAGGTGAGTGGCAGGGCCACAGCCAATGTCGTACTCCCACAGGGACAGCAAGGATGGGCCAGTGTTTAGGTCGCTAGTGTCAGGTGTAGGAGACCCAGGTTTAATTCTCTGCTCTTCCACAGACTGCTGTGTGGCCTGGTTAAGTCACTTAGCCTCTCTGTGCTCAGTTCCTCACCTGTGAAGTCAGGGTAATAGCACTTTCCTACCTCACAGGCGGTTGTGAGGAACAAGACCCGAAGAGTGTGAAGCATGCCGATATTGTGGTGAAGGGCTATGTAAATATCGTAGAGCAATAGTTACAAGGAGAGTCCTAATACTGGTGAGAATTTTAGATTTTCCCCACTAACTTTTGAACCCTGTTTATACTCTAAATGGAGGTGGAATGCCTCATCTCTGCTGCTAAACCCCACTTCAGTCTCTGAAGGAGCCATGTCAAATGCTTCTAGCCAATGCTGCTGATTAAAGAAAGAATGTAGAACATTAATCAAGAGAAACTGGGTGGAGGGTCCTGGTAGAAGTCCTCTAGCCCTATGTCCCTGCGTAGTGGCAAAGGATGGGTGGAAAGACTAATAGGGGTTCCTCATTTCCCACTTGTGATTTCTGGAATGTTGATGGAGGAATTAAACACAACAGTTTGGCAGCATTTACTATATTCTTTTAGTTGTACTGATTTTATTTCCCAGCTGTTTATCTTTCCAGCACCACATGTTTATCTTTCCAGCATTCATTTCCTCACTTTCCTACTACATTGCAGTAGTAACTTTCTTGGGACAAAAGTGCTGCCTTTTTAGGCACCCAGGTGATATCTGGGCTGTAAAGGAAAACACCAACATTTATAGGATTGGGGATGGACAGACAGTCAGCTAGACCAGACATGAGTGACAAATTTCTTTCGCATTTGGTAGAGATGCAGGAGCCAAGCAAATTAATCTCTGTGCCTGCCTTACTGAAAACAAATAAATACAACCTGGAAGATTTTCCCCATCTGTCTGTATATGTTGTAGTTTTTTTTCTTATAAAAGGAGGGCAGGGAAAATATTAGCTGTATTGCATCTTAATGTTTTGCAATAATCCTCCCCCCCAAAAACCAAAACAGAAATCCTACTGCAGTGATATTACTTACTATTCATTGATCTGACTCCCTGCTCCCGTGACGGGGATAATGAATGTATGCAACAACTTGGTACATGGAACAGCTGCCAGTCCATAAAACAGGACATCCAATGCTGTTGATCAAAGCACCCAGCTGTCAGCGACTTCATACCAGGACTGCAGAACTGGCCATGCTCAATCTCTTGATCACTGGGAGCAGAAATTGTATCTGTCACTGAAGTTGAGACCCCCCCTCACTTCCCCCATCCCTGGACTTGTCCTGTTTTGTAACAATTCAAGGAGCAAAATGAAATCTGCAGCTAGGAGTTAGTGCTTTTTATCCAGGCCTTAATATAGGTACCTTTTTACAACTCCACACAACCATTTTTATGGGTAACATTATTTTCCTGTTTCAGGGCTGTCACAATGCAGAGTCACATGCATCATTGTAGTCTAAGGGGGCACTTGTGAATCACTCACTTGTAGGCCAGGGTCTTGAGGCTTTATGCTGAAATAAATCCAATTGATTTCTATGGGAGTCTTGCTGGAGAAACAGGAGAGTCTCGCTGCTGGCATAGATTGCATTAAGAATGTGGGCTTCAGAAATTGTTCAGTGTAACAGGGGATCCACTGCATTATTTTGGAAGAGCTCCCAGGACCTGATCCTGCACCATCAAAGCCAAAGAGAGTGCTAGTCATTACGAGTGCCGAATCAGATACCGAATACATTTGCAGTGTGTTTGTAATTTCAGTCTATTATCTGGAGTCCCTAGTAACTCATTTTGTTTTGATCCTCTTGTGTGTGCTCCTCAGAAACCTTGATGGATACCCGGACGGCTACAGCTGAGCTGGGCTGGACTGCAAACCCTCCTTCAGGGGTAAGTGGATGTGTCAAATTGCTGGCTCTTTGCGTGTTTATCAGGTCTTGCAGGACTCACAGTCATTTTCAAGAAGTGCTGATTTTAAAAACTCCCAAGTCCTTTCTACATGGTGAAGACTGCCTTTCACCCACGACAAAAATACTCGCCAAACAGCATCAGCAAAAATACTCACCACCATCTTTACACACACAGGAAGTGTTTTTGGGGGAGTTCTATGGCCTGTATTATGCAGGATGTCAGATTAATGCTATGTCTATTCTACGGATCTTACAGCTGTACTGCTGCAGCTGAGCCGCTGTAAGATCTCCTGTGTAGCCACTGTATGGGAGAGAGCTCTCCTGCTGGCATAATTAAACCACCCTGCAATGAAGCAGCAGTAGCTGTGTTGGTGGGAGAGCTGTCCACAACGGTGCTTTTGTCGGTGAAACTTATGTTAGTCAGGGGTGTGTTTTTTCACACCCCTGATGGGCAAAAGTTTTGCCTACAAAAGTGCTAGTGTAGACACAGCCTAAATCATAGTGGCACTTTCTAGTTTTAGCATCTATGAATAACCCAAATTTCACATTTCATTGAATATATACAGCCAATCGCACTTCTCTATCCCAGCAGTGTCTGATCTGTGAACCACCAGCCTCCCTTCCAAAGGCAGGAACGTTGAGCGGGCACCTCAGTGTGATATGGCAAGGGTTAAATTACACTTGGACGGCTGGGCAAGGCCATTCTCTGAGCCAGACTCCCCAGTAGAAAGTCACTCCACCTACTCTCCCTCTCCTGTTTCAAACCCACCAGAAATCCCTAGCCATGACATGCACAGCAGGGGCAGGTTAGGAACTACTTGTCATCTTTCCAGTCAATGATCTAACCCCTCTGCTGTAAATTTGCTCTGTGCATGGCTCTTTTGCCTACTCACTCTCAGATGGCATCAGCCTCCACTCAACTCACATTCTTATGAGGCACAGCACACTGCCAGGAAGAGGTTGGCTTTCAGAAACAGCTGCAGAGTGGAAGAGATGGGGTTTGATTTCTGTACGGTACCACCTTCCGCCCATAGCCATGGCATTCCAAAACATTTTGCAAGGCAATGAGTCAGAGTCTGTGGGTACATTAACTGTGTAGAAAATTGCACAGCAGTAACTGTTGTGTACTCAGCCCTGGCTCATATACAGCTCGTGAGCACTAGAACCTGTTTTTCTGTGGGAGAGAATGTTGACTCATAAACTGGGGAAAGTGTGTGTGTGTGGGGAGGGTGCTGGGAAACTGGGGAGAAGGGAGGGAGAATGTTGGAGACAGGGGAATGGGGGGAGAGTGAGGGGAATGGGGGAGAGTGAGGGGAAAGGGAAGGAGGATATTAGGGGGCAGCAGATGGTAGAGGAGGTGATGAAATGGGAGGGGGGATATTGGGTAGGAGACTGAGATGGAGCAGGAGCCTGGGGAGGGAGGTGCTAGAGGACACAATGGGAGCTGGATAGTGCTGGGAGAGAACAACAGCTTCTCCATCTCTGGTTAGGAGAAGGGCACAAGGTACCCTCCCATAGAAAGAAGAAGACTGCCTATTTGGGTGTATGTCCCGGGCTGGGTTTGTCTATCTGAAATCATCCCTCACCACCAGTGTGTGGGGGATGTCTTCCTCCATAAAGGGGAAAACTAGAAGGCAAACCAATTTAATTATCTGTTTCATTATTGGCTCAAATTTTTTTTGGACAGCTGAATCACCCTTTTTGACCTCTTTAAGGCTGGCAATTGCAGTCTTATTTTTTTTCCTGAATAGATAACTCTAGTTAGTACAAGATGCAGTTCACCTTAATTTATGTATATGCAAAGCATATAGACCTTTGTATCTGAGTCTGCATTTTCATATGGGTGACTTGCCAAGGAAGGAATAATGAGTAGACCCTTTGGTGCAGGGATACTTTTCAGCATGGGCTAGTCACTCTGTAGTTACATGGTGGTAAACTTTTGAAAGGCTCCTCAACATGACTGCTAATCTGAACATGCACTGGCAGGTTTGCCTGAGCAAATGCAGGATTTGTCTGTACAAAATCGTGTGTCCAGTTGTTCACCTTATGAATAAGGCTTTCTCTCAGGTCCATAGATTCTGCCCTGGGTCTCCAGCCTTCCTTGCTGTTTAAGGCGGCAGAAATAAATTTGTTGACTCTGGTTGTAGATCTAGGTCCTCCCAAGCAAGAGCCTGTTTGTACTGCAGTAGTTCTAGGGTGCCCGATCAAGGAGAAGGGCTCGTTGTGCCAGGCATTATACAGCTATATAAGCTGAGTGTGGGGTTTGTTCACCCTGAAGCCTTGTGTACACTGGCAGGTGGGGCATGGGGTATGCGTAGCTATGTACCACTGTGAAAAGCAAGCTGTGTCCCCACTGCAGTGTGTAGCTACACCCAGCAGTGAAAGGCTCTGGCAAGGGGACGCTACACTGCTAAAACTAGCAGTGTAGATAGGGGATGCACTGCTTGGGCGTGTAGAGAGCTATGTAGGGTATATACCGTATAGTTCTGGAGTTTCTTTACTCACCTAAGCAGTGCCTCACAGTCTGTACTGCTATTTATACTTGGGCTGTGGGATGCGTGCATTGTAAGTACTCTACATGCTGCCATAAGTAACCATGCAGTGTAGACATACCCTAAAACATCACCTCTTATGTGTGGATTTTACCCAGATCCATTCCATGCATCCCTGGAGCCTCGCACTCTTGATCAGAGGCAAAGGAGGTGTGGGATTCCCTTCAAGCTCACACCCAGTGAAAGAGAAATCTGACTCTGCTGAAAGTAGCAGTGAGGGACCAGCAGCTCTGGCTAGAAGACCAAAGCATTAACTGTTCCAGAAGTCCTTAACCGCAGAAAGGCCTTGCAGGAGAACAAACCACAAGGAGCAACTAAACTTGACAGCTCCTCTTTGGGGGGAAAGAAATAGAAGTGGTGTTTCCTTCTCTGCCTCCCAGGTTTCCTTGTCAGATATTTCAGAACCGAGTGTCTCAGTCTTCCAGGGCTAAGGCTTGTTATGTTACTTTAGATGGAATACCTGGACCCAAAGAGCCAAAAGCCTTCACATACCCTGTCACCATCAACATCAAAACGTTTCAAACAAGGTTTAGTAGAGAGAGACCTCAGCTTGTTTTACACCATGGCAAAGAGACCATTAAACTCCTTTTTAACCTTGTATGAAGGTGGATAGAAAGCTGGCTAGATTGTTGGGCTCAATGGGTAGTGATCAACGGCTCGATGTCTAGTTAGCAGCTGGTATCAAGCAGAATGCCCCAGGGATTGGTCCTGGGGCTGGTTTTGTTCAACATCTTTATTAATTATCTGGATGATGGGATGAATTGCACCCTCAGCAAGTTCTCAGATGACACTAAAATGGGGGGAGGGGGTAGATATGCTGGAGGTTAGGAATAGGGTCCAGAGTGACCTAGACAAATTGGAGGATTGGGCCAAAAGAAATCTGATGAGGTTCAACAAGGACAAGTGCAGAGTCCTGCACTTACGAAGGAAGAATCCCATGCACCACTACAGGCTGGAGACTGACTGGCTAAGCAGCAATTCTTCAGAAAAGGATCTGGGGATTACAGTGGACAAGAAGCTGGATATGAGTCAGCAGTGTGCTCCTGTTGCAAAGAAGGCCAATGGCATATTGGGCTGTATTAGTAGGAGCATTGCCAGCAGATTGAGGGAAGTGATTATTCCTCTCTATTTGGCACTGGTGAGGCTACATCTGGAGTTTTGGGCCCCCACTACAGAAGTGATGTGGACAAATTGGAGAGAGTCCTGCAGAGGGCAACAGAAATGATTAGTGGGCTGGGGCACATGACTTATGAGCAGAAGCTGAGGGAACTAGGGTTATTTAGTCTGCAGAAGAGAAGAGTGAGGGGGGGGGATTTGATAGCAGCCTTCAACTACTTGAAGGGGGGTTCCAAAGAGGATGAAGCTAGGCTGTTCTCAGTGGTGGCATATGACAGAACAAGAAGCAATGGTCTCAAGTTGCAGTGGGGGAGGTCTAGGTTGGATATTAGGAAACACTATTTCAGTAGGAGGGTGGTGAAGCACTGAAATGGGTTACCTAGGGAGGAGGTGGAATCTCCATCCTTAGAGGTTTTTAAGGCCCGGCTTGACGAAGCCCTGGCTGGGATGATTTAGTTGTTGTTAGTCCTGCTTTGAGCAGGGGGTTGTACTAGGTGACCTCCTGAGGTTTCTTCCAACCCTAATATTCTATGAATATATGAAAGATAAGATACAGTAATGAAGAAAAACAGTTGAAATGTAAAGTATGAAGTAAGACTGTCACTTGAACAGCATCCCCTTTCCTCTTTCCTTTGGGATGGAGAGTTTTTAGAACAAACCCCTCTTTATTTAGCAGTCTCTTAGAAGGTAATAACTGTCTATCTGGGGGAAAAGAATAAGTGCATTGAAATGGGTGGGAGTTGTTGCTGTTTTTGTTAAGTCCAATCCTGTTCCCTAGAAGACAAACATGCACAAGAGGGGGGAAAAGACCAGCAAAGGGAGAAAATCCAGCTTCTGTCTCTGGTGTTAATTCTTATTTGAAACCTCACTACTGGAAAAATACAGGATGTGGTCTTATCAGCGCCCCTTCTCCCCCCAAACCTGGCAGGCTTGTACCCACGTGGGGCTGCTTAGGGAATTGCTTTTATTTGGCTGTCAGGTAACAGGCAACCATCAGTTTTGCAGAAAAGAGAGTTTTGTCTGGTTAAGCCAGATTCCCGATAGAAGGAAAAGTGGGGGTGGGGTGGGGGGAGAGGAAGTAGTCAGGTGGAAAAGAAAAGGTCACATGGGATAGAGGGAGTGAGACTCTCACATCCCAGCTGGTGGTTGGAATTAAGCTGGTGAAAATGGCAGTGTCATTTGGGCCCCTCTCTGGCCCAGTCTGGTCAGGACAACCCACACCACAGAGGTCACAGTACTCCCAGCAGATGGTTGGGATGGCAGCTGCCATAATGGTGGAGCTGTTCTCTCATCTTTTAGTCAGTCAGTGTAGCAGTAGCCTCTTCATCCATTCGTCCAACCCAGCCAGCAGTTGTTGACTGACCGCTGCTTCTGCTAATTTCTTTCCCCTGCCCCAGTCTTCTCTCTTTAAGAACACCAAAAGGGAGCAACAGGCAGACTAGCCCATTCCCTTCTTATTTTGTTCACTTTTTGTCCATTGATTTCTAGTCCCACACTCATGTTTACAAGACATGATCTTAACATAGTCCTTGAGTTATCAGCGGGGCTTTTTGTTGGGTCTAATTCAGTCTCGTTTTCTCCCTTTTTCTCATCATTTTTATAGGTTATTTTGGCCTGTTTTATAAACCGTCACTCACTTTTTACAGTTAAACTCACAGTTAGTGTAAACTTGTAGGCCCAATTAGTAGAGCAGGCCCTGGTAGTGAGGAGAGAGCTTTAAATAAAAGAGAGAGGGTGTTTTCTCACTTTCTTCTAGCCCAGGGGTGGGCAAACTATCCAGCCCTGGCTCTGTGCAACTCCCGGAAGCAACGTCATGTCCCCCATCTGGCTCCTATGCATAGGGGCAACCAAGGGGCTCTACATGCTGCCCCTGCCCCATGCACTGACCCCACAGCTCCCATTGGCCTGGAACTGTGGCCAATGGGAGCTGCAGGGGTGGCGCCTATGGACAGGGCAGTGTGCAGAGCCGCCTGGCTACCCCTCTGCGTAGGAGTCAGAGGGGCGACATGCCACTGCTTCTGGGAGCTGCTTGAGGTAAGAGCCCGCGGAGCCTGCCCCCCTGCCCCCATCCCGTGCCCCTGCCCCAGGCCTGATCCCCCTCCTGCCCTCCAAACCCCTCAATCACAGCCCAGAGCACCCTCCTGCAGCCCCAACCCTTCATCCCCAGCCCCACCCCAGAGCCCGCACCCCAGCCAGAGCCCTCACCCCACCCCCCTGCATCCCAACCCCCTGCCTCGAGTCCCCTCCCATACCCTGAACTCCTCATTTTTGACCCTACCCCAGAGCCCACCCCGGCCAGAGCCCTCACCCCCTACCGCACCCCAACCCCCAATTTTGTGAGCATTCATGGCCCACCATACAATTTCCATACCCAGATGTGGCCCTCGGGCCAAAAAAATTGCCCACCCCTGTTCTAGCCCAAGGGTTCCCAGGAAGTCAAAAGTGAAAACGAAGAGAAAACTGTAGAACTACTGCCCTGTTGCGGGGATGATGGGCAACTGTCTGATTCCATGCCCAAAATCTTACAGGAGAAAACAGGGAGAAGTTCTTTCTCCTGAACACAGCTGAGAGAATAGGAGGGTGGTACCATTACTAGATCTTCTTGACCACGTGATCGCCCCAGGAAGGAGAAGCACCAGGAATTAAGTGAGCTGGGCACTAAAAGCTGAAGTATTTCAGTTCAGTCTAGAAAACTTATACCCCTGCACCCCGCCACAGAGGACATCATCAGAGCTGAATGAGATTGTCCAGCAGCCCCACCAAACCTCAGCAAACAAGCTCAGAGCTCCTACCCTGTCCATAGGAGCAAAGTGGACGCCGTTGTGATATCCATGGTAGATGTTGTCTTGTTCTCTCTTGTAGCAGATGCATAGAAGATAACATTTTCCTAAAAAGATGCTTCAGACCAGTATTGTTGACTCAGCCCTAAGAAAGGATGCGGAAGCTGCCACTACTGCTGTTACTGGTATGGAAGCATCATGTCAGTAGTGGCTCATCATTTTTGGCAACTAGGTGTCAGAGGTTGTGACTTCATGTGGAGCGCTGGGCATTCAACAGCTCTGAAAATTGGGCTAGGGTGTGGGGGAAACTTAAAAATGGAGCCACATAAAACCAGAGCCCAGTTTGTAAAACGTTGACCTATTTGTTCTGTCTTAATGTTACAAAAGACAGATATGATGTAAACTAGCCGCAGACACCATTACAAGATTTCACCAAGGGAGATAAGGGTCCTTTTACCCCTGTTCATACTTCATCAGCGGATAATTGTGGGTCATATATAGTTTTTCCCTCAGCCTTGATCTTTCTATCTGAGCCTGTGATCTCTCAGCTGCCTGACCGTCTAGTAGAGTCTTTTATCAGACACCTGAGCATTCTCTCTAGACAAAATATAAGGGCTCACCCAGACAGGGGTGGATGGGGGTATGTAGGTGTAGGGGAGAGAGAGAATGTATTAATATCTCCATTCTAACAGCAGCTTATGGAAAAACACACAAGGCCTGCATATCTCCTCTACAAACTTCATAGGCAACATCATATGTTTACAGGTCCAGGTCCATGGGCAAAGAATGAGTCCTCTGCTCCTCATCAGAGATCCTTCCAGCATAGCATGTTGTAAGAGCAGCATGTCACCCCACCTCCAGGGTCCAAAACCATGGTATATAGGGGGATCATTGTGGAGGGGGATGTTTTCTTTCCTACCTCCCACTTAAGGAAATGGAGACACACATATGTCCCCTACCCCAGTGGATTACTTCTCTTCTAAGGATCCTTCTAATTTTAATGGCCTCTCTTACCAGCATTGGTGAAAGCAGCATTGATTGATACTAGCCTCTGTCAGATAATCTTCTGTCCTGCCTGTTTTCTGCAGTGTCCTTAGCAGCCAGTGAGCAAATATCTTCCTGTCAACTGATTGGTTTTCTGTAACCTAGAGTATGTCTGTTCCTCCAGAGGAGAAATAAAATCCAGTTCCTGCTGCCCAGGGTGAGGTTTCTGTGGCACTTGATGGAAAGAGTTGAAGATATAACCCTAGTGTTCTAACCAACACGAGTGAGCTATTGCTGATCTCCTAATGGCTATTATGCTGTCTCTAAACTAAGCGTATTGCTTTGGGGCAAGGACAATGGACCTGATCTGCTTACATCAGTGTAAGTCAGGAGTCAGTGGAGTTACAATAGTACAAAGCCAGTAACAGAGAATTGGGCCCCAGCCCTCTATAATACCTGTGTGCAGGGCCAAGCACACTGTTAGCACTTCTTAATAATGGCTCTTAGAACTTTACATGGGACTTGCTGGCACTGCCACTCAAACAGGGTGCTACATCGAGCGAATTCTGTTCTGTCTCCTGTGATTGCCATGCAGTGGCTTCTTCCTGCCTGGTTTCCACTTGGATGCCCAAGGAAAGAGGACTCGGTCTATGGCACAGTTGGCTGTATGCATTTGATTTGATACACAGAATTGTATCTCAGCCACACAGATGTACTCCTTCAGATAGATCTTGTCCTCGAGCTGGCCCCCAGGCTTCAGAAAGATTTTCCACATACAGACAAGTCTCTGAACTCCCTTCCCCCCTTTTCCTCCTTCCAGGTAAACCACTCAGTTAAGTCACTGTTCTCCATCCTCTCTCTCTTTCACTCTCTACCGAAAGGCTTGTAATTAGGAAACATTAGCAGGCTCAAAACAGCTTTCATACCTGGAACATCATCCATAATTGCACTCAGCAGTGCTCTTCCCTGGCTATTAATGTCACTTTTATGAAGTAATGAGGAACAAAACACCCTGAGGCACTTAAAACATCTTTCTTATACAATACCAGTCTTTGAGGAATGGAAGCATAAAATAACCTGACTCACATTCCCCTGACAGAGAAAGTGATAGACAAAGACAGGGACAGAGAGGCGGCGGCGGGGGGTGGGGTGGGGGAGAAATCAGTTAGGAAGACTGGCTTCAATTTAATAGATGGGTATAACAGATTGATAGCTAGAGGGTTACGGTGAGCTAGATACAATAACAGAGGTGGTACAGAGGTAGGCCAGTGGATGGATGGTGAGATGGATGGCTACATTAAAGCAATGAAAATATATAAGGACAGATCATTGCAATAGTGAAAAATCCAATATACTTCACATAGTTATGTTTTATCTTGGTGGAAGTTTTCAGTCCCAACTGAATCTAGTTGTGTTTTACAGCTGACTGCTAAGACTACTTAAGTAGGCAGGAGTCATACATAAGTGAGGTTACCATTTGGGTTCCTGCAGCCTTCCTCCTGCCACAGTGGTCTGCACTAAAACTTCACAATCCTCTAACCTGTGATCTTGTATCCTAATCACTATCTGCTTCTTATTTTGCCCTCCCTGGGGTCAGAGTAAATTTTTTATGAGGCCTCCAGCGCCCAGACCCAGACTTTCAAAACTGCTCAGGTCCTATTGAGGCACCAAAACAAGGGCCCCGACTTTGATTTTTGTGAGAGGCGCTCAGGGTGGCTCTTGTGAGAGGCCCTCAGTGTGGGCTTTTGTGAGCATCTCGCCCTTGTTCCGATGCCTATTCAGGAGTTGAGTGCTTGTGAAAATCCAGCTCCCATAGCCAGTATTGACAAATTACCAAAATGCTGACAGGAATAGCAAATGAAAGGTAGCTGGTAATCACCCCTCATAAGCAGGTACTGTGGAAGCCCTCAGGAGGCAGGTGCAAAATGTGAGTTATGAAATGCAGCATGGCAGAACAAATCCTTTTTCTTGGGCTAGAGGCAGCCTGTTCCATAGGAGACTCAAGTTCATAATGTCTCAAATTCATAGACTCTAAGGCCATAAGGGCCCCTTATGATGCTCTAATCTGACCTCAAGCATGAAAGAGGCCACAGAACCTCACCCAATAATTTTTGCATTAAGCCCATAGTTTCTGCTTGAGCTAGAGCCTGTCTTTTAGAAAGAGATCCTATGCTACTTCGACTCCCAGTGATGGAGCATCAACCACCTCAAAAGGTAAATTGTTCCAATGGTTAACTACCTTCCCTATTAAACATTTGTGCCTTATTTCTAGTTTGAATTCGTCTAGCTTCAACATCTAAGTGTCGGCTTGTGTTATGCCTCCCTATCCTAGATCAAAGAGCCCTTTACTATGAAGTACTTGTAGACAGCGCTCAAGTTACTATTTTAACCTTTCCTTTGACAAAATAACTAGAGCGAGCATCTTTAGTCTCTCACTGTAAGGTATTTTTCCAGGCCTTCAATTATTTGTGTAGCGCCTTGCTGAAGCCCTTTGAATTTTTCATCATTCTTTTTGAAGTGTGCACACCAAAACTGGCCCCAGTATTCCAATAAAGCTCTCACTGTCATATAACATCCGCATATTCCCTCAAAACGAAACCAGAGTGGTGAAATGGTCAACCCAATTTGGATGCTAGTCTATGCTAAACAGTCTCTCCTCCTCTTCCCATGCCTACTTGAACATTTAAGCAATATTCTTTAAGTATCCTCTTGTAACAGCACAATCTTAGTCTTTTGTTCAGCTTAACAGCTCTCAATAAATATGCCTAAAGCAGGTTTGTGCAATTTCCTGGCCAGTCCAGGTGCTGGACATCTGCACAGCAGTAATAAAATGTATCCAGATAAGAGTTATCCAGAATATTGTAAACTATATCGACTTATGACCTCATAACTCATGCATGCAGCTACAGCTCTTTCTCACAGACGGGCCGCTAAGATCTATGGGTGAAATTATTGTCCCCTTGAAGTCAATGAGAGTTTTGCCCTTGACTTCAGTGGAATTGGTTGGATAATGGTTTGGTTTTCACCAGAAAATCTTGACAAAAATTGAATATTTTTTTTTGTTTTCATTAAAACTCCCCAAACCAAAATTTTTCAATGTTAGGTAACCGAAAACAAACTTTTTGGATGAAAATCTAAATTGTATGGCTAAAACCTGTACAAAAGAAATATATTCTGTCCAACCAGAATCACATTTGGTTTTCAGATTTTTGGCTTGCAAATGGAAAAATGAAAACGTTCAAGGAAAGCAGGTATTTTCCATGAAGACATGCATTTAGTCAGAACCCAATATTCTATCTAAAAAGAAGTTCAACAGCAAATGCAAATTCAAGCAGCCCTATCTCACAGCTATGCTAAGGATCAGTTGGGACAAAAGTGGCTCCCGATTATCCTATCTAGCTGAGAATCAAGAGGAAAGACAAGGAGCATAGACTCATAGACTTTAAGGTCAGAAGGGACCATTATGATCATCTAGTCTGACCATTATGATCATCTAGTCTGACCACAATGCAGGCCACAGAATCTCACCCATCCACTTCTATAACAAACCCCTAACCTATGTCTGAGTTATTGAAGTCCTCAGATTGTGGTTTGAAGACCTCAAGCTGCAGAGAATCCTCCAGCAAGTGACCCGTGCCCCATGCTGCAAAGGAAGGCGAAAAACCTCCAGGGCCTCTGCCAATTTGCCCTGGAGGAAAATTCCTTCCCGACCCCAAATGTGGCGATCAGCTAAACCCTGAGCATGTGGGCAAGACTCACCAGCCAGCACCTAGGAAAGAATTCTCTGTAGTAACTCAGATCCCAACCCATCTAACATCCCATCACAGACCACTGGGCATACTTACCTGCTGATAATCAAAGATCAATTGCCAAATTAATTGCCAAAATTAGGCTATCCCATCCCCTCCATACACTTATCAAGCTTAGTCTTGAAGCCAAATATGTCTTTTGCCCCATTACTCCCCTTGGAAGGCTGTTCCAGAACTTCACTCCTCTAATGGTTAGAAACCTTCGTCTAATTTCAAGTCTAAACTTCCTAGTGTCCAGTTTATATCCATTTGCATGAGCTGGTATGGCTAGAAGAGGCATTGCTGAGGTGTTTCTCACAGTACCAGCCCAGTGGGACACACACAGCTTGGGTGTCTGGTTATCCTTTAAAAATGGTTCCCTTGGATCTTTAAGTCCAGTGGAGAGTGTGTGTGTGGGGGGGTGCTTTAAACCTCCGGGTTTCAGGCTTGCAGGGCATCACCTGGCACCTTTAACAAAGCCACGTCACACACTGTTGAGCCCCTTCTGTATTTGGAAAAGACAGAAGAAAGCTGGTGAAGAATGTAGAGAGTGTGGGGGTGGCAAATGATGCAGGAACATAGGAGCAGCCAGACTGGGTCAGATCCGAGATCCATGTCATCATAGGTGCTGCAGCCCTGGGCTTGAAGTGGTTTCCATCATATATGGGATTTACAGTTTGGTTCAATGGCACTCAGCCCCTGCGCACACACTGTAAAAATTGTTCCAGCCCCCTGCATGTCATCCAATGTCCTGTCTCCAACAGTGATCAGCACCAGCTGCTTCAAAGGAAGGTGCAAGAACCCTGCAAAGGGCAATTAGGGAATAACCTGCCTTCAGGGAAAGTTTCTTCTAGAACCATTCGTGAAGGGCTGGTGTATACTTCAGAGCATAGAGACTGATGTCCCTTCTAAAATTCTTGAGTTTGTTTTTAATACTTGTTTTAGCTCTGGATGTTGTTTTTAGCCATCTGAGTGTTCAAACCTCTTTTTGGATCCTGCTAAGCTCTTGGATTCTCACCTATCTTTGTGGCAGTGAATTGCAGAGGTGAACTGACATTGTGTGAAATGATGTTTCCTTGTATCTTTTTTAATTTGCCACCTTTTTGGTTTCATGGAATATCCCTTTTCTTTGTTTTTTGTGACAGAGTTAATAGAAGTGCCTGATCTGCCTTCTCTGTACAAAACTTCCCTGCACAACTCAACACTGAAAAGAAGTTATTGACATGAAACAGAGTTTGTTATTGAAATCCTGCAGATGGACTGACAGGAGATATATAGACAGATAACTAAGCGGATGGTAAACAGATACTTGCATGCAGACAAAAGACAGAACAAGTGGATAGGTAAAAATGACATATAGAGAGAGACAAGCATATCCATAGACTTACAGATACAATACACAGACAGGGGCTATAGAGAAGAGAGAATTGACAAAGAGAGTAAACAGACCAGATAGCTACACCAGTGGTTCTCAAATTTATTACATTGCTCCCCGCTTCTTTGAGTCTGTAGTAGTGTATACCCTGCCGCACAAATACATAAACTTATACATCCGGTGGTGGTGCTTCACTTGAATAAGTTTCGGTTTCGTTTTTCACTTGAGCTTTTTTTCCTATTGCACAAATGAGCCAATGATCCATTGTAATAAGAGCAAAAGCAAAATGGCGATTGTGGTCCAGGCTCACAATTAAATGTGCACACTGCATCGTAGCTGACTGGTTAACATATAGAAGGCAACAGCTTTGTATAATGCTATGCAGGCTTAACAGAAATCTGTCAAAATGCACAGCACCATCTGAGGGCCTGATACGTCTGGAGGAATGAGCTTTGCTAATTATTCATTGCTGTGTGTAAAATGGACACAGTAAGACTCTCCCCACCCTTCTTAAAGCTTCTCATGCCTCCCCACCGGCATACATTCTGCCCTACCTCCCCTGCATGGAGGCCTGCCCTCCAGTTTGAGAACTTCTGATCTAGACAGATGGATATAGGTACTGATAGACAGATGGGTAGAGAAGAGAGAGAAAACAGAGCTGGGGCCAGGGTGGAGAGAGCAGAGAACATATATTGCCAAATGCTGCCCATTGATGCTGGATGTTTCATTGGGGTGGCACAGGGGAAAGCAGAGCAGTATGTAGATCAGAGTCATTTGCTTGGCCAGCTCTCAACTCTTCTCCCAAAAGTTCTTTTCAGTCCCATTCTCCAAACCGCTTCCTCCCCATGATACTGCGGGGAACTGACGTGCATTCACTGGATGACTTTGTATGTTACTTTCCATCTCTAATGGCTAAGATTAAGATGTGAATGCCCATCGCTCTGCCCAACCCTCGCTTTCCTGCTCCTTCTTCATGCTCCCAAGCTCTCGCTGCTGCTTCCAAACAACTCTTGCCATCTCTTCCTCCTTCCTGTCTCCAGGGATTGTTTGTGCCTCCTTTCCATGCAGACCAAGTGAGTTACTCTCCCTGCATCACGCTGGTGTTCTCTGATGCTGGCCTGGCGACAGCTCTTCCCTAGAACTCCACGAGCTCTCACTACCAGAGCCGCACACATGAACTCGATTAGCTGCAAGTCTTCATTCCTGGACATGCCCTTAAGACTGGCTTTACACAGGTTGTATAAGAAACAAGGTTGTCACAGGCTTAAAACTACAGTGCAGGTATTACTATGCAAAGCAGCTATATAACATATCTACGATTATCATTTTTAGGCCGGATCCTCAACTGATGTAAGTTGAAGTCTGTTGCCTTGGGCTACTTTGATTTATACCAGCTGAGGGTCTGGCCTGTTGTGTTTAAGAGGTAGCTGAATGGAGCAGGATTTTTCTGTAGGTAGATAGACCAGTGTAGATATACTATGTGTACAATATAGATCTGCCGTACTCTAGCTTTTCTTTAGATGTTTTATGCATGGCCACAAGTTATTTGCAGCATTACCACACGTGGCACAAGTACCATACCTGTATTTTACACCAGAAGGTGAATATATTTCTACTGGCAGGAGCTGCCAGGATGTTTCAGCTCATGAGGCATGTACGTATCCCCACTAAAATATAAGGGCCAAATTTGCAAAACTCCCCTTGAGTCCCTGGTAACATAGGTTGTGGTGCCTGCAGCACGAAGGATGGAGTGATTTTCAAAGCGGGAAATCCCCAGAGGCAAAGTGATCCCTCTAGAATAAGCTTTTTGGCATGAGTTGGCACCAAGGAGCTGTGAAGAGCGCCTCCAGTGCACAGAAACAGCCGCTAGCCACTCCCTTGGCTTGTTTCTACAGGATCCATTCAGGGCAAGAATGACAGACTGCATTCAGCTGACAGCTTTGGATAATCACATGTGTGAGCCATCGGGATAATGACAGCTGAATAGCACGGCTCTTGCTGCTATGGTTACCAGCCAAGCTCTTTCCCCAGTTTTTTCTTTGCTGTGTGCTGTTGTTGTTGTTGTTGAGTTGGCTCCTGGAATGGGGAGAGGGAGGGCCCAGGGAGGGGAGCCAGGAGGTGGAACAGTCCATTATACTCTCTTTAGGTCTCCCAGCTGGAAGTGTTTTAAAGCTCAGCAGAGACAGGGAAGAGCACTGACTTAATCCCCAGCGCCCTGAATTATTTAAAGGGATCTTGTCGAAACAATGAATTTGTGGCTGTTATAGTGGCAACAACAGACACAGCTGTTACAAAGGCCACAGGGATACTCCCCAGGCAGGAACTGGTGCTGCTTGGTGCCTACTCACAGGCCTGGCAGAGCAGAGGGGAAGGGTGGGCCCCATGAACTGCTGGAGCCTCTTCCAGGTAGAGTTTCTAAATCGTGTGGCCTATGTCGCAGCTACCTGCTCCCTCCTTCTGCAAAGCCCAGACAGCAGTGTGAACAGGATGCCATTCATGTCAATGGGATCCAGCAATGGTCTGGACCTCATGCATGGGGCTCTACTAGAGAAGCAAATTCCGCAGCACGTGTGGCTGCATGCGAGAAGCAAGTTCTTTCCTGCACCTGAATTTGCAGAGACCACCTCTCCCTACATGCGCCTTGGTGCTCTGCAGACTCATATTCCCTCACACGCCCGGTTCTGCCACCCAGACCCCATTCCCTGATTCACCACTTGCCTCTTTCCCTTTCCACTGAGGAGCAGAGCTAAGCCCAAACTCAGCCTTCTGAGGGTTGGGAAAATAGTGCTGATCCCAAGTGGAACGATCCCTGAATGTGGTTTTCTCATCCTCATCTTTAATATTGCTGCAGTGCTTAAAACATGTGCTGAGACCTTTCCAGAGATTCTGAAACAGGGTCCTGCTGCTCCGAAGAGCTTGCAATCTAAGGGCATTTAAGCCATGGCTCTGCATAGGGGCAGTGCAGAACTGACCTAAACTAGGAAGAGCACCTGAGAGAATGTGCCTCATAATCTCTGCTGCAGCTGCTACTTGGAGGGGTGGGGGGAGACAGGGTCATGTTCACCCTCCCCCCACCCCCGACCCATGCATCATCGAGCTCCTTAGCAGTTACTCTTCCCAGAGCCCAGTAGTTGTGAGCGGCCCCTGTGTGGCTGTGCAAGGGGAGGGAAGCGTGCTTATCATCAAGGCCAAGGAATGTGTGAAGGGAACTCATCTTCTCTTTTGAATTAACCCCTGCACATTTACCTTATTTTAGGCCTCTCCCCCACACATACCTGCTCTGCACCCTTCCCCAGACCTTGCAGAATCCATCTGCAGCCCTTGCATATCCCTCCTGACTAGATCCCACCGCTGCCCACACCTTGATTTGAACTTTTCCCTATGATCGATTCCCAGTCTGGTATCTTGCCTCTTGGCTAGTTTTAAGCTGGCCTAACCCACCCCATTTTCTCTGCCTCACCCCAATACACTGGCAGCCCCACTCTCCCTGTACCTCCCAGCCACTCTCCCTTCCTCACACGGACAGCTCACTAGCGGAGGGAATGCTGGAATAGGAAGGGCTCCTGAGAGAGTTACAGTGAGGTGTGTCCCAACTGCAGTTGCCTAGATCCTCCTATGGTAGGCTGCTCTTGGGATTTGCTTATGGGCTCCTGCCCCTGCAGCGTGTCTGAGTGATCATTGCTGGCACTGGGCGTATTTAGCCTGCTCTCTCGTAGCTGCTTTTGCAGTCAATATCCTTGGGGCTAGCGAAAATCCATGAACTTTGTGGGGAGGTCACAATCCACATTTGAATTTTGCAGCGTTGCTCAGGATCCAAGCAACCTGGGAAGTGGTGTGGTAGGGAGTCGTCTATGGAAATGGAGTTAGAACCAGAGCTTGGGATCTAGAATGAAAGGCTGTTGGTACAGGCCTATGACTAACATGCAGACCAAGCAGGCAGTGACATACGAGCGTGTAGGTGATGACAAACTGGAAGGACTGGATGTTTCTCAGGGAGTTTGCATAGGTCAGAAAAACTCCTGGAGCTGATGCTTCATGGCCAGGTAACTGCTAAAAGATAGACAGACAATTGTCTGAAATTAATTGGATTCTGGTCCATCATGCAAAGCCCAAAAATGGAATGATAAACCTACTGAACCAGTAAGCCAGAATGACGTCAAGTACCCTTCAACTGTGTTCTGTAATGATAACAAGAGGACACTGGGTTCTATCAAAATGACATCTTGTTGAATGCAGAAAAGTAATGTCTTTGTACATCTTTCATGGCATATTCGGGAATAGGATGCCGGGAGAGAAGACACAATCAGGTGGGGTTGTTTGCCACCATCTGTTGCTTGTTTGGTTAACAACAGTTAGTCAGAATGCAGCCAGGCCACCTTCAGCTGTGATCCTGTTTGCTCTCATAAGCTTGAGCAGTTTGAACGGGGGTAAAATTGTCCAAAGTGCCCAGCGGATGTGTGTATTCTTACAAGAATCTTGTATGAATACACTGGTACTCCAGATCTTACACCAGAACTACAATTTATTAGTGGAAATATGAAAAAAAATATTTATCAGACTGTTTACATGGAAGCACAAGGGAACAAAATCTGTGATAATATTCTGATGTTGCAAAGAGGAAGTTTATTGTTTTATAACCTCCTGCTTCCCTGTCAGTATGTTAACATCAGCACATATAAGGACCCTCAAGCATTTTGCATTGTACACACAAGATGTTTGCCATACATAGACATATAACACTGGCACTCCTAGGAATTACGCATCACATCCACCATAGCACATAAAGACTGCTGCCTGAATAACGCTGTTACTAACGAAGAGACTGTAAACACAGACTAGTTAAAATGAATGGATTATATGGTTATGAATCTGTCTGTAGGACTCTCATGTCATCACAGCTATTTACAGTTAGCTGCTGCCCCTTACTTGAAATCATATCCCGTTTTACACTGATGCTGTTTCTCAGTCTCTGTTTTGCTGATTTTGTGACTCATGAAAGTGAGAATCTGATAGCATCGCCTAGAGCATGATGTCTCACACTTTTTCAGAGCCACATGCTGACTACATCTTAATAGAGAAATATTCTTATGTACCATTTTCCCTTCCACTCATGAGTGTATATGGATCATCTTTCCTCCCATTTATGTGCCTGTAACATCCCTGTGGCAACGAGAGCAATCACTCACATGGAAAAGGCATTTTATGTATAGTCTTTGGTTATGTCTTTGTGCAATTTAGCAGCTGGAAATGAGGAAGAGAGCAGCACCATGCATCCAACCAGCTCTCTGCAGACCACCAGCAAGTTGTCCTCAGTCTGAAAACCTCTGGCTCAGAGACATAGTGCGAGCAAGATTTCTGGAAGCTTCGTCCACATAGCTCTGCCCTTCGTGGTTAAAATTGCTCATAAGCTTTGCCAGTCATTGTGACAATGTCTCAAAGTGATGAGATGATGCAGCATTGCACCATCTTGAAGTGTTGGGAAGAGGCATGGGGACAAGAAGTGGATAGGAGACAATGAGAGTCAGTGGTTAGAGCATCCAGGCAATTTGGGTGCTATTCCTATCTCTGCCATTGACCTGCTGGGTGACCTTGGAAACGTCACAGCATCTCAGTGTGCCTCAGTTTCCCCAACTGTAAAATGGGGGTAATGACACTGACCTCCTCCTTTGTAAAACGCTTTGAGATCTACTGATTAAAAGTGCTATTAGTATTATTTTTTATTATGAATGTGAAAAGCGTTACTGTACCTGAGCGTGCGTGTATATGTGTAGCTGGGGCAGTTTCTCTTCCTCTGCTTTTGGACTGGTGGTTTTGCTTTGTATTTGCTGATTCCATAAATCCTGAGCCCTAATCATGATTTTCTCTCACCTTTCCAGAGGCAAAAGCCAAATACACTGACCCTCTATGTCACTAACTCCTGCATGCGGCAGTGATTAATGGGCCAATAGGTAAAAGTGTCATCTCTGTGCTGGTTTCGCTGCACCCTTCTCATTGCCTGTTTCCTCTCCTGTGTTAATTCTGTCCAGTGGGAAGAAGTCAGCGGCTATGATGAGAACCTGAACACCATCCGCACTTACCAGGTGTGCAACGTCTTCGAACCCAATCAGAACAACTGGCTCCTCACCACGTTCATAAACAGACGGGGGGCTCACCGCATCTACACCGAGATGCGCTTCACTGTGCGGGACTGCAGCAGCCTCCCCAACGTCCCTGGCTCCTGCAAGGAAACCTTCAACCTGTACTACTATGAGACGGACTCTATCATTGCCACCAAGAAGTCGGCCTTCTGGACGGAGGCGCCCTACCTCAAAGTGGACACAATTGCTGCTGATGAGAGCTTCTCCCAGGTGGACTTTGGGGGCCGGTTGATGAAGGTAAACACCGAGGTGAGGAGCTTCGGCCCCCTCACCCGCAATGGCTTTTACCTCGCCTTCCAGGACTATGGGGCTTGCATGTCACTGCTTTCGGTCAGGGTCTTCTTCAAGAAGTGCCCGAGCGTGGTGCAGAACTTTGCCATCTTCCCAGAGACCATGACGGGGGCTGAGAGCACCTCTCTGGTGATTGCACGTGGCACCTGCATCCCCAATGCTGAGGAGGTGGACGTGCCCATTAAGCTGTACTGCAATGGCGATGGGGAGTGGATGGTTCCCATCGGCCGCTGCACTTGCAAGGCCGGCTACGAGGCTGAGAACAACGTGGCCTGCAAAGGTAAGACTGCTCAGCTCGGGTATTGTTTCATGATGCTTTGCTTTGCTAACAAAGTGGATGCCCCAAAGCCAGCTGAGGTTGGCCAGCACCCATTCTACCATTGAGGGGCTTCAGTGCTGCCCTCAGGGAGTGTCAGGGGATCTGAGCATTGTCAAGTAGATACCACTTTGCCCATCCCAGCTCTGCCCATGCTTGGCATCAGGAGGTCTAAGGTCATTGGCCTGCAACTGACTGAGATGGCAAATGCCATCACAGGACTCTCCCTCCCACACTACCTCGTACGAAATTGTTGTAAATTAATGTGGCACATTTATAGACCAGCTGGGCATGCGGTGCATAAATAACCCCAACAATGCAGGAGTGTTAACTGACCTCATGGTAGGCACGAGTCTGTAGTGTCCTGGGAGATCATCTAGTGGGGAAATGCATTCAGGGCCCAGTCAGCTAAATCTGACGTGGAGTTCAATTCAATCGTGTTCGTATCCTTGTTTGTTCCCTTTCCTCTAACAATTGTGAGACCAGCTTTTGTTCACCCCAGTGTTTTGGGGAGGAGCTTTTGTTTGTGCAAATGTGTGAGCTAATGCATTTGCACACGAACGAGTGTTTTGGGGTCAGAAACACGTAACTGGTGATTCTAGATATGTATGCAGTCCTTGGTGGCAATGTGACAAGGGGAAATTGAGCAGAAAGCCTGCTAGACATCCAATAAATTTGGCTTATATCTTTCTCCCTCCCTCACTAAGGCAGAGAACCATCAGTTTTTAATCTGGGGTTTACCTAGGTAGTTGAGTGGAATGCTCCAAACTCCTTTGGAATCTTTAGGTGCATGGTGAATGCAAGACTGCCTTTCCCTTCTCTAGGTGTGTACTTAGGCTGACCTGAAATCAGCAGTGGTGTGTTTCTAGCAGAGCTCTGTCCTGGGTATGCATTGTTCCAGAGCATGGGAGGTGTTCAATGGAGTCTTTTCCAAAGTGGACAGAAACCTGAGAACAAGAATTCAGTGACAAAAATTCCAGCTACAAAATAGAACGTTGGCTATTTTTTCTTTTCATTTTAAAGCTGTATAGGGGCTTTAAAAATAGCATTTATTTTTATTCTGTTTTTAATACCTTTGTGAGAGCTTGAAACTAAAGTTACTTGCACTCTCCATATTCACCAGTTTCCATTTGGCAAACCAGTTTCATTCCTGGGTGCTTCTGGGATTAGCACCCAAGCCCAGAGAGTTTCTGGAAAGATGCCTGTCAACTGCAATGGTCTTTTAATCAGTCAGCACGGATCTGCACCCCTCCCTTTGGGTTTTACTCCCTTGTTTGTCCAACAGCATCAGTGATGTCAGCACAATCGTGGGAACAGAGTCTTTCAGTCAAAATCCTGCTACAAATCCCATGGGACTGGCGGGATGTGTTTGACCAAAAAATAGCAGCTATCATTTGCTTTCTTAATTCTCTCCCATGGAGTAAGAATGAAGGATTTAGAATGGATAACAGTTTAGATCCAGACTGTTAAGGCAGGCCAGATTTAAGGCCTGCCTACTTGATGGTGTCCTTCAAATTGCTCCGTCTTGTTGTTGTTATAAAACACATTGCACGTGTGACTGATGATCATTTGTTAGTGCTCAGGCAGGGGCTGCACTAAAAGAAATCAAGCAGCAGATCGTTCTCTTGAAGAAGCCTGTGCAACAGCTGCCGCATGAACGGAAAATCTCCGAAGTGATGTTTGTGATTTCCCAGCTTCAAAGGGCTATGCAGGACTGCATTAGCTGGCTGGGCCTCTTTCATCTCTCTCATTATTTCCTGAGCAAAGCTGCAGGAACCAGAACAATCCTTGATTGGTTCTGATTTAAATGAAACTCTGGGAACAGCACTCTGATTCTTCCTGTTAATTGGAACTTTTCTCTTTTTTTTGGGTTCTGCCATCCAGGCTGTCAATTTGATACCGCCCGCTGGAGTCCTCCGCGGGGCTGGTTTTAGAAATACAGAAATCATGCTTGTTTCTTTTGATGTCGTCTTTTTGAGGTTTTTATTAATATTTCCAAAATTGTACTCTGTTTTTTCTGTAGATTTACTCATATTCTTCCCTCCCAAATTACACTTATTTATAGCAATTCATTTCAGGATGCTGAGAGGGGAGGATTTTCAAGTGTTGGCCATTGGGGAACCCTGACACCATCAAGCCTAGAAATTCAGATGTTTACATTAAATCTCTTTGTTTTATGCTAAAGTCAGCCATGGCTGGTTTGAAGCTGAAGTCAACTCCCTGCTGTAGGCCAACAACATGCACCATCAGGAAATGCACCAAGCTCATCCAGATTCTGCATAGAAATTGTGTAACCTTGGCCTCCGAGAACTGTGGCTGTGTTTAATGAAGATGTTGAGGACTGTTCAATGTACTGTATGCAGGATTGCCAACTCTCGGGATTATAAAACTAGCACCAGTGAGAAATCACTGGTGCTAGTTGTATAATGATGCTAAAAGCTCCAGCACTCGCATGATTTTTGGACCTCTCCAAGGGATAGCCCGCTCTGATTGGCTGCCTTCCCCAATTTTTCACTTTCCTGGAGAAGAACAGCCAATCAGAGCTGCTGAAGAAGGCCGGCAGAACGCTCCACCCCCACCCTAGTAGCAGTTTTTAAGTAGTGGAGGAAGGAGAATTCCATAGGAGGGGAAGGGGGAGCAGGGAGCAGAAAGAGCCCAGCAGTTCCTCTGCCCTCCCTTCTTGTGAGCAATGGGTCTGTCTGGGAAGGGAGAAGAAGCCCTGGATCTGCAGGAGGAGAAGAGAGGTGATGACTGACAAGGGACAGATGTGCGGAGATAAATGTGATGTGGGGGCTGGAGTGGTGCATAATTAATTGTTGGGCTGGGGGAGTGGCAGATATAGGGTGGGGGTCACAGAGTTAATGAATTGGAATGTTGAGGGCTAGGGAGAAGATGGAAGGCCCATGCCATCAGGCAGCAGTCCGAGCCTCTGCAGAATTCCTGTTCTGCAAACACTGGGGAGAATGGGTAACACTGTAATAGTCAGACACACTCAGGGATGGGTGCGGAGGGGAGAGCAGAGGCAGGGAGAGTTCAACATTGAAACCTGGGTCAAAACCCATGACAAACTCTTTTAAAAAATACTCTTCTTCTTTCTGAGTCACTCTTATGGCAGGAGGGCCAAGGCTGACATGAGTTTTGAACTTTTGCGTTGGCAGTACTGGGTATATAATGGTGTGTTTACTTGCAGTAGTTTATTCAGCCACTAGATGACTCTATGAGCTGAATAGAGCTCCAGCCAGAGTGTGGTCTTGGGTAAACAAGGAGGACAAAGCTGGGACTCAAGCTGTGTAGGGACTTGTGTGCATGTGTCTGTACTTGTAGCTGTTTTCCTTAATTAATTCTTCCTATTTTAAAAGAGCCGTGATTCTATAAATCCTAAAATGGTACAGAAAATATAACCAGGCTTGGTTCTCTCATAGTTTTTCATCTGGGCAAAAGTGCATTTTTTCAGCATGAAAAAACTGCTTTCCAGTCTATCAAAAGGGAGGCAGTTATCTTATATATTTTAGTACAAGTGGAAACAGTCTGAAAGTAAATATGATTCTGTACCTTTGGGCACAGTTTTTAAGATCTCCAGATCAAAGGGAAAGGGTGGAGGTGTTAAGAAGGCATAATTTTCATAGAAGATTTAACTGTGTTTTGAAAAGGGGAAGATTGGAAGATGTAGTGTTTACAGTAAAGATATATTCCAGGTCACAATCTACATTTTTGTGTCTGTCTGTCCATGTTCTTGCATCTCACCCATCTTTGTAGTATCTTTGTGACATTTACTCAGGATGCTCACTTAAGAAACAGGGAGGTGTTCTGAATGACTCAGAATATTGAGTCCCTGGAAGCAGCTTCTTTATTGCCCTTAGTAGTAGAGTTGTGAAAAAAATACTGTGACTATACACGTGGATCACAGATTTGATCCAGAGCAAAATGTTGTTCTCATTGATGTAGAACATCAATTGTTTTTCTTAGTGAAAAGAATTCAGATGCACCTTCTGGGGGAAACGCTTTTAAAAAAATCACTGGTTAGAAATTTGCCATTTTTGTAAACAAAAAAACTTCTTTTCATGGCAAAATGATATTCTTCTGCTTGTAAAAAATAACCTCCAGTTTTGGCAAAAGTTTGATCTGAAAAATGAGAAATAATGTGATTTTCCATATATGTGTATATTTTTGTTTTAAATTGATGGCGAGGTCACGGGGGAGTTTCTTTGCTCAGTTCTACTCAGTAGCTTCTAGGAATATGTATGTTTCACAGCTCTTCAGAACTCGAGGAAGAGATACTGCCCATGTAAAGTGCTATGGGGCTTCTCCCAAAATGCTTTAGTTTTGCTGTGTTTGCATGGTTGGCTAGCATCACTGTGAACCTAGAGTTATGTACGCCGTTTCATGCATAATCCTCATTTTAGTGTGGAGCAATGGATTAAATATACAAGCTCAATTTGTCCAGTTGGTTAAAGGAACATGGTCAGCATGAGAATAACATTTCCATTGCAAAACATTGTAACTCCTGTTACTACTCGCAAACCACTATGATGACTCTAACTAAAAGAGATTAGCGACACTAAGGACCACCAAGGTGTCGAATATTGGTTTCCCTTTATCTTTTCCATTTGTGCCTGTGATGATTAGTTCAGCACAACTATGAAACTGACTATCTTATATGTAATACTTCTCTGGCCCCCACAACATGGCATCTGTGTACCTCACAGTCTTTAATGTGGCAAAGCTCGCAGTACCCCTGTGAGGCAGGGAAATGCTAGTGTCCTGTTTTACATGTGAGACACTGGAGCCCAGAGACACCAAGGCCCAAATCCACAAAGGGACTTAGGTGCCTTAACCCAAGATTTAGGCACTGTTGCAATCCACAGACACTCCTCGTGGCTGTTGCCTAACCCCTAAACCATCTCAGCATCTTTATTATCTGGGTAAAATTCACTCAGTGCCTAAGGCCAGGTCTACAGTACAGACCTATATCGACATATTATGTTGCTCAGGGATGTGAAATTGACGTAGTCGTACTGACCTAACCCCTTGTGTAGACAGCGCCATGTCGACACAGCTACCACCACTCGGGGAGGTGGATTAATTATGCGTATTAGCATACATTGTATGTGAAGACACGCCTAGATTTCTAACTTTGAATGGGTTCAATCCTGCCTCACTTTGCTCACTTGACACCTATCTCCTGCCTATGCCCCAGTGGGATCCGGAAGTCCAGCATTCCTCCACCCATATTGCTTGCAGGGCCTGATCTTGTAGGCGTGTTCTGAGCATGTCTACCAGATCGGGCCCCATTCAGAATTGAACAGGAGGTAGTTGCAGCAGCTGCCTTATAACTTTTGGCCCAGTGGTTAGAGAGCTCCCAGGGATTGTGGGAAACCCAGGTTCAAATTTCCTTCTGCCAGAGGGGAGAAAGAATTTGAGCAGGAGTCTCACTCCTTGCAGGGGAGTGCCCTGACCTAGGGGATGTTCTGATGTGCCCTGGCCTGAGAGATTCTAGTGTGGGGGTTCCCTCAGTCAATAAATAATTAAAGAGTCATTGAGCCACAGGGAGAGAGTGAGAATGATTCTTGAGCCTGGTGGTTAGGCACCCACCAAGTAGTTCTCCAAACCCCCTACTTCAGTGACCAAAGAACCATCCCAAATGTCAGCAGGGGAGCAGAAAAATCAAGATTTTCAGAAAGGGAAATAAAAGACAGAAACAAACTCAGGCGTTCTATTGAACGGGTGCTCTCTTAGAACATTGACTGCTTACTATTAAAATCTGGTCTCAGGTTGGACTTCAGGGTCTTAGCAGCTCCTCTACACCATATACCATGTCTGTTTCTTTAAAGTGTTTTGTTTCATCAGGACTCGAGGCAAATCAGAGCAGATGGCATAGTGTGGGTCATGTAGACTCACTCTGCTGGTAGGGACCAAGGCATGACACGTCCATAGCAGATGGACAATACCAGGGTTCCCAAGCCATGGATAATTTCCTGTCCAGCTGCTTTAGCCAATGAATGGTATGTGTGAATTGAGTCTGCATCTCCTTGAAGACAGCCCTCCAGGAGAACACAGAATTTAATTGAGCTACCCTGTCCCAGGGGCAAGGCTGGGAACTAATTGTGACTCTGAGAGTTGCAGCTCACTTCTTTGTTCTCCTCTCCAGATCCTCTGCTGGTGTAAATGGGTGTCGCCCCTTGTAGTTCAGTGCAGTAGTTCAGATTGACATCAGCGGAGGATCTGGTCCAACCCATGATACATCTGCCTTCCATGAAGGCTACTTTTGGCCAGTCAGCCCTGACATGCTTTTGCTGATGTACTTACTGAATAATTTTTAGACTGCATAGTAATGGACCCGATTCCTTGTGACATCCCAATAGGGTAGATTGCAATGTAGCTTGCATTATAAGCATATATTGGACTTCTCTGCTATAGGCCAGTTGCAGATTACTTACCCTTTGGACCCAGGGAGAGGGCAACCAACCAGGGAGTGATTGGTAACTCTCAGAGTTACAGTTAGTTCCCTGGACTGCCCCTGGGGTAATGCAGCTGTGTTAAATTACAAGATATGTCTATTGGTATAGACCAGTGTGACTTGCTTCTCTCTCTGCAGCAGTTCAGCTTCCCTGGCTGGCATGTTGGGGGAAAGGGAGGGGACTGGCTGCCCCGCGAAAGCTGCTCTCCTGGTGCTGCAGCTGTTGTGGGCAGTCAGTGCAGGGCGCGAAGGGGATGTCTTGCGTTCCTTACTCCCTGGCACACTGTTCTAAGGGCAGGTGACGGTCCTGCCCTAGGTGAGCTGTATTTTGTTCAGCATCTACCACAGTGAGGTCCTTGTCTGTGACAGGGGCTCCTAGGTGCTGCTGTAATACAAATAAGTCATAGTAACTGAAAGCGTCAAGCCTTTATCATGAGGTGTGTAGTATAACTTCCACATATCCTGGTTTATTGCTCACTGATTGGTCAAGCCCAGATACATCTTGGTAGATGTCATGCCTCTAGCCTGGGTGACTCAGCGGTGTTAAAGAGCCTGACCACCTCAAGTGGTCAAAATCATGAGTCAGCCTCACCCCTCATCCCTCCCCAGATCATGAGATTGGCTTAAAAATCATGGGATTTTAAAATAATAACCCCTGGGTCTTTTTATTTGCTTTCTGGGTTTTGAGTCTTTAGGGGTCATGAGTTTTGTGCAACACTAAGGGCTAGAAACATGCTCTGGTTTGATATGAAAGCTGGGTTCTAATGTTATCACAGGACTCCAGGAGCTGGGGCTTTCAGGAAAGCATCAACTATCACTGAGATTTGCCATAAAACTCAGACACTTGGCAACCCTATGATGCTGGTCTGTCTTACGTGCTGGTTTTAGATCAGGATGCTCCACTGACTTCCATAGAGTTGTTCCTGATACACACTGGTGTAACTGAGAGCAGAATCGAGCCCTCTGCACGCAGCGGAACCGTCTGCATATCCAGCGAATTCTCCTCCTTGCAAACTCCCAGGAGGGCCGTGGATTCTGACATCTGTGCAAAGCCTTCGTCAACCTGAGCTGCTGAGATGAGCCACTTAATAATCCTGGGGGAATTGTCACTAAAAATTCCTGGGATGTTAAGGCTGAGAAAATGGGCCTAATTCCACTGCAATGGAGAAATAGGCTTGTATTGTTTAGGTCCCTCTCCCGATCCTCTCCTCCCCCCCTCCTCACCCCAGAACAAAAGCTGCAGATATCGTGGGGCTATTAGACCAGAGCTGCTTCATGCTGACAGCCGAGCTCAGGGGGCACTTAGGGAGCCATTAATACCAGCTTTTATCGGCACTTAGCCACTCGCTCAGAGCCCCCAAGTGAAAGGCACAGACAGTGCGCAATCTTCATCAAGGGGATTGCTGGTCCCTGGGAGATTAGCGGTGTGTTTTCGGGTCAGTGCGATCTGGGTCATTACCATTGTGGCACTGGGATGAGAACAGGAGTGGGGTTGGTTATTTATTTATTTTAGTGGCTATTTTAGATTTTGTCTTGCAGGCCACCTGGGAGATTTCTGCTTTCACTTCATTTGGTAATGTGTCGCTTTGGCAGGCAGGCACCTGCACAGCGTTTCCTTCCAAGCTGTGCAGTATGCGGCACTGGTCCGAAATCCCAAGCTATAGAGGGACTAGTATAGGTTCCCCATGGACGACTGGCATACAGCATGAAAAAAATGCAACCCTTGATCCAGGCCCATGTTCTCTGGCAGAGTGGGCTAAACTCTGTGATAGCGCCCCCTGGTGCTTGCAATGTGCCTTTGCAGCGGAGTGGAGGTTCCACTGAAGCTTCCAGTCAATTAAAAACCTCCCGGTTCTTATTGAACTGAACATGAACAATCTAATCAGTGTGGTATCCCTTGCGTTATTCAGCTTGGTATTGAATTCCATTGATTTTAATCTGCACCATAATTCTCTGTTGTCAGTGTCCTGCAGAGTTTTGTATGGTCAAGGGGCTGGTGCATTGGAGAGGTCAGGAAAGAAGTGGGAAGGTTTGGTAGCTGTGTACAGGACAGCTGAGAGGAATTATAGACCAGTCAGTTTAAGTTCAGTACCCAGAAAGATAATGGAGCAAATAATTAAAGCAATCAATTTGTGAACACCTAGAAGATAATAAGGTGATAAGAAGAGTCAGCATGGATTTGTCATGAACAAATCGTGTCAAACCAACCTAATAGCTTTCTTTGACAGGGTAACAAGCCTTATGGGTAAGGAGGAAGCGGTAGATATGGTATATCTTGACTTCATGAAGGCTTTTGATACTGTCTCGCATGACCTCATAAACAAACTAGGGAAATACAACGTAGATGGAGCTACTATAAGGTGGGTGCATAACTACTCACTGGGAACGGTTTGCCGAGCTATCAGTGGTTCACAGTCATGCTGGAAGGGCATATTGAGTGGGGTAACGCAGAGATCAGTTCTGGGTCCAGTTCTGTTCAATATCTTCATCAATGATTTAGATAATGGTATAGAGAATCCACTTATAAAGTTTGCAGACGATACCAAGCTGGGAGGGGTTGCAAGTGCTTTGGAGGATAGGATTATAATTCAATATGATCTGGACAAACTGGAGAAATGGTCTGAAGTAAATGGATGAAATTCAGTAAGGACAAATGCAAAGTACTCCACTTAGTTGCACACAGACAAAATGGGAAATGACTGCCTACGAAGGAGTACTGCGGAAAGGGATTTGGCGGTCATAGTAGATCACAAGCTAAATATGAGTCAACAGTGTAACGCTGTTGCAAAAAAGACAAACATGATACTGCGATGTACTAGCAGGAGTGTTATAAGCAAGACACAAGAAGTAATTCTTCCGCTCTACTTCACATTGATTAGGCCTCAACTGGAGTATTGTGTCCAGTTCTGGGCGCCACCTTTCAGGAAAGATGTGGACAACTTGTAGAATGTCTAGAGAAGAGCAACAAAAATGATTAAAGGTCTAGAAAATATGACCTATGAGGGAAAATTGAAAAAAATGGGTTTGTTTAGTCTGGAGAAAAGAAGACTGAGAGGGGACATAACTGTTTTCAAGTACATAAAAGGCTGTTACAAGGAGGAGGGAGGTAAATTGTTCTTGTTAACCTCTGAGGATAGGACAAGAAGCAATGGGCTTAAATTGCAGCAATGCCAATTTAGGTTGGTCCTTAGGAAAAACTTCCTAACTGCGAGGTGGTTAAGCACTGGAATAAATTGCCTAGGGAGGTTGTGGAATCTCCATCATTGTAGGTTTTTAAGAGCAGGTTAGACAAAGACCTGTCAGGGATGGTCTAGATAATACTTAGTACTGCAATGAGTGCAGGGGACTGGACTAGATGACTTCTCGAGATCCCTTCCAATCCTACAATTCTATGGCACATGGACAGACATGGGATGTAGTTTGGGATTGTGGGAAAAGTACATTACCTGGATGTTTCTGCTAACATGAATGCAATAGTTAGCCATGTTAGTATTTAGATTGTCATAATTAGGTTTCAGAGTTAACACTTCATTGGAATCAATGGTCAGTTCATAATTCTCTCTGCGCTGTTGTTTCAGGCCCTGTGCAGACTCAAGCAGATAACATGGTGTCCCTTTATACTGGGTTCACTTTTAGAAGGTCTTTGCAGGGAAAAAATCATTTTAAAGACATTAAACCTAAGACTTTGGGGAATAATTCTACAGTACCCAGTGAATTCTTTGCCCAGTTTCACAACCCCAGAAGTGCAGCTTTTACGTGGTTCTGGACATGATTCCCTTGTAGTCTGGGCAGTCAATAACAGCAAGAGTTCTGTGTTGCTGAGAGAATATCATTGTAGTTAGCATCTCACACAGACCACAGGGTACAGTAAATGCTCCTTCCATACCATTCTGACCTTTGCAACAGGGTTATCCTGAGGTACCAGTGCATTCGATAAGCTGGGTGGAGCTGTATAAAGATGAAAGGAGCTCTGTACTGAATTTTTATTTTGCATTTCCCAAGGCAGAGAGAGGGTCTGTTGATTTTTCTCTTGGTGAATTCCTGCTGTAATGTAGTTAAGAACTTATGGAAGATGTGCTGTAGCCAGAGTCACCCAGAACAGCACACAGATTTAGCTGCCCAGCACTGCTGGAAATGTAAAGCACTCGGGCTAGTCAATTTAAAAATTGGGGAAGCTGGGATCAAACAGAATGGCCCGATTCCAGTCTGCCCAGTAAGGCAACACTATGGTTTCCCTGCTCTAGAAGAGGGGCCCCCCTGCCAGTGGTCCTTTCACAAGCCAGAACAGGAGAGACTTTTTCTAACACCTTTCTCACTCCAGGGGCAGTGTGAATCAGAATGGTTCCTGCTGAAGGCTGGATGCTTTCAGTGTTTCTATAGAAGTACACATCCGTTTACTCCCTTAACTCCCATTTTGGGGGTGGGGGCAGTCTGGCGATTTGTGTGAAACAAAAACCCCGCTCCGGGCTTGGGTTTATACTCCTCCTTCCCTTGTGACTCAGGGTGACAGAACTGCTGTTGCATACAAGCGTAGGCTCTGTTCCACCACGCACAGCAAACAGTAATCGAGGGCAATTATGAAGAGTGGAGCAGCCCCAAACCTTCCAGTCTCCTAACTGACTCCATGGCTGCTTAGCAGTGTCAGGGCGCATGCACTGTCTCTTTTAGTCAGTAGCAGGAATGCTGGCAGGAGGGGGCTGAGAAAGGAGCTGCAGGAGCTCTGCTGTGAGGCAGGCACCCTCATTGTGGGGAGTGTACTGTTTTTCTTACAACAATAAAGTTCCTTGTTCAGTGCTAGAAGAAAGTGACCCTCTGATGCTTTCCCATTGTGCATGACACACAGGAGAATCTTTCTGTCTGACTAGGCCCCTCTCAGGTTTTGGGACCAGACCTGACCTTAGGCACAACCATGGTGACCTGGGAGCTGGTCCATTTGGACTTCCTGCAGACCTATTCTGACCTGGGAGCTCATAGCACACACCCAGTTTCTGTGCCAGCAGAGGCACAGACTTTGTGGGCCCCACTGGATCTCACTGCCTGCGGTGGGACTAGAGGGGGCGGAGTCCGTCCCTCTCCATCAGGCATCTTGGAACACATCTTTGGAAAGTTTGAATGTCATTCTTGCTTATTAAGGTAACAGAGCCAACCTGTGATTGATTCACTCACCGGCATCTGCCTTGAGTCCGTAGGCCTGGGCAACCGGTGAGAAGGAACTCCTGCCTATCGCCTCTGCTGCTCATGGCATTATGCACTCTCCATAGCTAATGTCTGTAACGTAGGTAATATGCATTGTGCTAGCAGAGGATGGGCTGGGTGGATAGGGTTCCCTCACTGTGCCCTGAAGCTTGTATTACCTGCCCCCTGGCAACTTCAGTGCTCCTGAAAATGAGAGACTGATGGCACTAGCTAGGACTAGACCTGGTGTGTTGCTCCTTCACTGACTCCTGCTGGCACACTCCATGGGACGCTATCGCCACATCACCCTTCCACTGACAATCAGCAGCGAGAGCTGTGCCAGTCCCCATTCATGTCAATGCACTGGCTCCTGCTGACTTCAGCCAGAGCTAGATCCAGCCCCCAAAGGGTTAAGCCAGACACAAACCTGAATCTCCAGAGTTGAACAATACACACTGTTTAAACCCACTGAGTCGCTCTGAAACAAGTAGGAAAAACCTGGAGCCTAATTCAATGATTGTATCACAGCCTCCCATTCTCCTCTCAGTGACCTTGATCACAGCTGCTCTCTGGTTTTCAGGTCCGTGGCTGTTGTCTATTTCATTTTTAATTCCCCTTTCATACTCAGTTACATTCCTCTGCCTCGGGATTAAAACTCTTATCTCACAGGTCCCTGTCATTGCTTCCCCAGGTTTTAGACAGAGTGATTGTCTCCAGTTCTGTGCGGACAGCCATTTTGCAGATTTTGCTACCTATGAGCCATAAGGAGCATCTTCAAAGAATAAACATAGGAGTGGAGCCTTGAAAAACTCTTCCTCCCTCCTTCGCCATCAATGTTGGGCAGGCCAAAAGCTCGCGGCTGTGAAGCAGGCTGTTCAAAGTCATGCCACTTGCTGCACCAAAGTGAGAAACGTTAGCCAAACAATCAGCTGTTATGAAAACCATCTTTCTGTCTCTTCTGCTAATAGTGCCCATCCTCTGGATCACAGCCTAGCCCTCCCTTCCCCGCCTGGGCAGAGAGCTTCTGTGCTTGGATGTGCGTGAAGACTTTACCAGGCCCCTTTCAGCTGGGTCTCAATAAACAGGCTTGTGATTGGAAATGTGCCGCGTTTTTGGCTGAGCTGAGAATTGGACTAGTGCCCCCCCAGAGGTCTGTACTCAACCCGGGGTCCTACTCTCTACCACTGATGTCTCCTGTGCGCATGGGGTGGGCCACCGTGCAGTCTAGCCCAACGCTGGCTGGTGATGAACACGCCTCATGGCCTGTGTCTGCTTCCCCCTGTCATCTTCCCTGATGACAAGCCATTCCTTTCTCCACTCACCAGGCTCGCTCTCTTTCTTTTCTTATTATGGTGTCTGTATAGGTCTATTATTCAAAGCTGTTACAGGCAAGCACCCCTGTGGACCCCACCTCCATCGATTTCAAAGGGCTGATTCGGAGACATTGGTTGAATATTAATTACTGTGGTGGGGTCTGCTTTCCTTGCCCCCTTTTAAAGTCCTGGTTGTGGGCTGTAGTCTCTCCCTTTCTTCTCTGTCTTCTGCTATTAGTCTTTTCTCTCCCCTAGTGCCTTTTCTTGTGTGTGTTGTTTACCTCTCTTTGCTTTCTTTGTCTCCCTTTTGCATTTGTCTTTCCCTCCTGCTTGTCACTGTTTCACTCTCCGGGCCAGATTCATGAAAGGGATAATGGGGGAGATGGTTTCCGCGGGTGGAATTTTAATGAAAGAATGGCCCCATTCCTATTCACGGTGTATCTTTCCCATTCGAAGGACAGGCCTCAGTGATAATTACTGATTTCCTGTATTTATAGATCACAGACATATGGAAACAATAGTACTGTGTGAGATTTATAAAGTGACGGTTTGCTGGTTCTTTTGAAATAAATATGGACATTCTGTAATTATCACTAGAATAATTTGCCAACGTTCAAAGGAGGGAAACGTCAAGAGTTTCCAGTCAAAATATTGCTCATTCTGAGAAGCAGGCCTTGACTCCTTGGTTTTGATCTTTCTAGCTATGTATTTGTCGTTCTTTTTCCATTTTATGTGGGCTTGAATATCCTCTATTTCCATTGCCTCTGTGCAGCAGTGCAAATAGCCACAAAAGATGCCAGTGCCTCTATAAAGAAGAACAAGTGGTACAGAATTGTGGGTTCTGGTGGGTGTTATGTTCACTACACCCATAAAATATTCTTGCTTGAAGGTTGCAACATAACGCTACTTTGATTCTTAGAATCCAGGATGATAACACACAGTACCCAAAAGCAGAGCAAGACAAACCAGGCTGCTCCCAAAGGCAGCACAGCACAACTCACTCCACTTGCTCTAGGCTGGCTTTTTTCAAACAGACTCTGACCTCACGCTTCCCTATAGAGCCCTCTGCTCTGCCTCCCTCGCTCTTAAAGTAATAGCTTACAATTCCAACACATTCCTTGTTAGCCACCGTACACAGCCCTTAGCTGTAGCCCAGGGCGGCTAGGTGAGCACAGTGGTTCTCAATAGACTGTTAAATGCTTCCCCTAGCACTGCTTGTGTAGTACGGGCATCCAAAGAGTGTAAATGAAAGCAACCAGAAGCAGCTTTAAAGAACGCTCCGGGGCGCAAGCAGCCATAGGGACATGCTGTGGGGAGTGGAGAGGAGCAGGCCCAAGGGGATAATGGGGGAAGAGAGAAGAGGTGGCAATGATATGGAGACAATGGCATGAAGGAGAGGACAGACAAAGGGAACAGTCACAGTGCCTTGATACTAGGAAACCAAACCCATGCTGACAAGAGAGGGGTTGCTCTGGTCCTTCTCGGTGCTTGTGCCTGTTTCTCTACTTATCCACGTTGGTGCTGGGGTCTTGGACCCTGGACTAGATGCTTCTCCCTGGGCTTTGACCCATGCTGACTCTGCTTCCTGCCTTTTGCTGGGTGCTGCTCTCCTGGCCCCGGCAGTCAGCAAGTGTCTGGCTTCCTGCAGTCTGGTTACCTACAGGACCTAGGGGCGAGCAGCTGCCCGCTCTATTATAAATCCTGGTCCTCCTGCTTGTTTTCTGTCTAGCTCACAGCACCATTGTTGCGAACCTCGGATGGTGAACAGTAGCAACTGGTGAACTTACTGGATAAGTAAAGTTCTTACCTTAAAGAGGCAAAATGTGTTAAGCAACCAGGACCTGTGTGACTCTTCCCAGAGACGTGGTCTCTGATTTTCATACTGGTGGCCCACTTCCTACATGGCAGCTGGGAAGCATCTCCAGCGCCAGGCTCCTTCACTGACCCAGCAACCGTTCTCTCCCTCAATTCCCTCCCACCACCTCCTTTCATCTAGCCCCACTTGCTGCTCCGTGAATGGCGGGTAGCCCACCAGGGTCCCTCTGCCATCTCTCTGCACTGTGATCTTTAGACACATTGTACTCTATTTGCCAACAGGGTGGCTCCAGCACACAGAAAGGCTTAAGAAGACACCATCTGCCTCTGTCTTTCACGCAGCTCCCTGCTTTCCCTTTCTCTCTCTGGTTTTGTGAACCGCCATACAGGAAAAGCAATTGCTAATTAGAGCGAGAAAAGAGGGAGAGGGAAAAAGAAAGAGGGGCGCTGGGAGGAATTTAGCTTCCATGCAAATCAATCAGCCTTTAAACGTAGAGGCCTTTCTTCCAAAGGAGTGGGAGTGGGTTGTTTTGTCAAAACAAGTGACAAAGGTCCTTCCAAAGTGAAAGGAGGTTTTTTTCTTTTCTTTTAAACTTTCCACCATAAAAAGTGTGGGGGTGGGGGGTGAGGGGGGGGGGCGGAGGTAGAGGTAAAAAGAAAGAGTTTGTGAGAGACTCCCACTGCCCATCTCCCTTTCTGTTTCTCTTCCCCTCTCAATGGCTGCATTCTGTGATTGTCTCTATTATAGGGACTGGGAAGTGTATCATTTTCACTGATCCCTGTTTTTTTGCTGCTGCTGCTGTTCTGTCTGGCATCCAGGATGAATACTGGGGATTCTCTGATGGCTTTGCGAAGGAGGGACTGCTGAGAGCAGCTTCCAGGTGCTAGATGCCCGGAAGGTCCCGGGAAGCAGTGGGCAGAAGGTCCCGAAGGAGAAAGCAGCTGAATGGTTTTGAGGGTTTGCCTACATGCAGGGTTGTACCTGTTTAACTTAGGGTAGGATTCTGAACCAATGCAAAAGGTGGTGTGAACATTCTGATTTCAGTTTAATCTATGCATGTTTCAGTTTTGCTTAGAAGTCAATTTAAGATAAAACAAATTAACTCTGGTTTAAGAGTGTCCACACAACCTTGTACCTGAGTTTAACTCAGAAGATTAAAAATTTGTTTTCAGTTAACCCAGTGCAGCATTTTTGGGTAGCAGAGGCCTGAGCTGTCTTTCTGTGATCTTTCTCTAGGTGCTTTTCATCTTTTGTAATGTCCTCTGGGCCTACTGCAGAGCAGGGCTGCCCGGGGGTGGGGGGGTGGGGGGAAAGTGGGGCAATTTGCCCCAGGCCCCGGGCCCCACAGGGGCCCCCACGAGAATATAGTATTCTATAGTACTGCAACTTTTTTTTATGGAAGGGGCCCCCGAAATTGCTTTGCTCGAGGCCCCCTCAATCCTCTGGGCAGCCCTGCTGCAGAGACCCTGGTGTTGACAAACCATTCTCTTCTCTTGCTATGTTTACTAATCCCGTGCAGTTGGTGCCACGTAGAGGAACCTTTTGTCTAGCAGAGACATGCAGAAAACCTTGCTATAGTGCTAACAGGTTGCTTGATTGAGTGCCCTGGAGGAGAGCACCTGCTCAGCTCTGACAAACCCAGTATATAGAGAGTAATAATACTGTTCTCTGCATCAGACATGAAACCCACGCACCTTTAGGAACCTAGAAGCACAAAGAAGTTAAGAACCCAATTTGGAACTCCTGAAAATTCCCATTGCCTTCAGGATAGTGCTCAGAGGAATAGAAAGAGACAGAGTGAGGCAAAGGGCAAGAGAAAAAAGGGGGGGGGGCTGTTAAGACATGCAGAAAACAGGAGAAAAGAGAGAGCAAGAGGAGGAGTTGGAGGGGAAGGGACGGCAGTAGGAAATGCTGGAGAGCGAGAGGTGTAGTGTTAACAGAGAGCTTGGGAAGGCAGGAAGAAGGGACCCACAGAGAAGGAGGAGAGAGAGATTTGAGAAAAATAGGGGTGTTGAGAAAAGCTGAGAGACAGAATTGATTCGTGCTCATGGTCTGCTTTTGCAAAGAGCATTTTCTGGGCAATTTGCATCTGAATAGCTGAATGCAGCCCTGCCTGGTCTTTAAGAATTAAAGAGCAAACAATTGCATGGGTGGAAAAATACTGAAGAGTCGTCCGTCCTTCCATGGGATTGCCTGCTAGCTAGGGAGCAGCCAACTCTGCAAGCGTGGCACTGTGCTGCTGAATCTCTAGCTTCAGGCACCTGTGTTTCACTCCAGCTTGGAGTGCGTTGAGTGCCAGGCACACACCTGTAGCGCTATAAGCAACACCCCCACAGGCAGTTGGAAGCTGACACCACTATTATCACGCTCACCAGATATTTAGGGATCTGTTCTCCTATCAGTCCTTGGGGGGATTTATGTACCAACTCCCCTCCCTCACCTTTCACTGGGTGGGTTAAACACCCACCGGTTACAATGCAAGGGTCTTCTGAAATGGTTCCAACTCAGCTCAAGGCTGTGCAGTGATTTTCCACTGACAGCTACATTAAAATCATTTCCTGGTGCAAGCCAGGAACCAAACTGGCTCAAGAGGCAGAGCCCACAGCCATGCTGCTCACTGACATAACATGAGCTATTGCTTTGGACTGATGTAACAAACTCTGCAATTGGGCAGGCCGGTGTAAAGCCCAGGGAGAATGAAATTCAACAGTGCTGCTAGTTCTCTGCCCTCGTGGTGTTTTTAGGGCCTGATCCAAAGCCCACTTAAATTCATGGGAGTTTTTCCATTGACTTTAATGGGCTTTGGTTTGGGCCCTCAAGTGCATTCGTCCCAGGCTCTCAGGAACCATGGAGATGCAGAGTGTGGGGTTCAACGGAAATGCCTGGACAGTACACAGAGTTGCTCCAGTTGAATTAAGGTCTTGTCTATACAAGAAAGTTACCCTGGTTTAATCTAAGGTGTGAATTTAAACCAATGTCATTAACCTGGTGGAAGCCCCTGGGCGGACATGCTACTGTCATCTGAAAAGTGGCTTTTTTCACTATAGTTTAAGTCAAATTGGTTTAAGCTAAATGTCAATAAGCCACTTTTAAACTGAAATAAGAGTTGTACGTAAGCCCACTTACAGCTTTTTATTTGTTTAATTAAAGTTGTTTAAAAAACCAACCTAACTCAAACTGGTGCCACTCTTCCATGTAGACGAGGCCTAAAGGAGGGTGTTAATCGGTTTATTTAAACTGGTGCAAAACTCACTGTGGATGCTCTTACTTCAATTTAAATTTGACTTATCTATTTTGTTTTCATTGTCAACTTATGCTACATTGACGTGAGTGAGAGTTCAGCCGAGTTAAGAGTGGGCGTAGAAGTTTGTGCTGGTTTAACTAGATCCATTTAACACTTGATCTTGGTTAAACAAGTGCGAATCCAAAGGCATAGATCAAAAGAACCCAACATGGAAGCTTTCCTGATCATTTAAAATTGGATTGCCCTGCTCTTCTTTATAATCTCAAAACAATAAAAGCTTTTTGCCATCATTCCTATTCTCTGTCAATACTAAATGGGTTTCCTGGCTTGGTCATTGCAGTCTAGCCCTTGTGATTAGTACAACATATGAGCTTAATCCCCATTCATCACTGACTCCATATATTTGCTGTTCTATATTTAAACATGGCAACCATCCCTGCTCGCCTCAAATATTTTAGCTTTACAGTTGTAACTACAAGACTCCATCACAACAGTCTTCTTTGTCCCAGAGGCTGTAACTATTGTCTTTTGATCTTTGCCCATTTCCACCACTGGGTGGAACAGGCAGCCCAGGTTTACTGATAGCTGTGCTTCAGTGAGCTTTAGGGAGTAGATGGCTTTGAATCACTGTACTTAAAAAAATGTAATTTTTCTTAAATGACATCTTAATGAAGACATCCATTAACACTTGCAATAATTTCACAAGGAAAATGTCCAGAAAAACCTTGTTAAAAATGTTTTCTAATGAGTATGATGGGTTTTAATGGAGGCCTTAATTAGACATTATTAGCCAAAATGTTGCTCCAGTGAATTCAGTCCGTGTCCCTTCCTCTTCAGATTCATGGAGCACACCTTGAAAGGTTTAGAGCAGGCAGAGATCTGGTATTTCTGTGACGGGGGAAAGGGGAGAGCTTCATTTCCAGATTCCCTAGTTCCTGGCACACTAGAAAGGGAGTTCAGGAAGTAGCAGACAGGGCCGTTCTGCAGCATCCTGTGCTGCTTGGTGTGTAGTCATTTATATGACAACAAACTGGGAAGGCAAGTGCCTTCAGGGAAAGGAGAGGAGAGGGGCTAGTGGTGGTGGTCCGGGCTCAAGCTCTATCTACCCACTATCCCCTCTAGAGGGTTTGGAATGGTGTTTTCTCACCTTGGAAGGGTCGCTGCTATTTCATGATGTCATATTGTGGTGTTCCACAGGTACCATGTTAAATCCCAACACATGATGGACCTGTGGGTCTAAGTGGTGGGGCACTGAACCCCCTGGCATCCAGCATTCAGAGACAGAGATATCAGTGGAAGCTGCACTTCATCTGCCACTGCTTGGAGGGTTCTCCAAGTCCTAGGCCCTCCCTGGGGATTTCTCTGTAGCTCTGTGTGCAAACTCAAGGCTCTGTTATCATCATAATGTTCCTCCAGGTTGCAGCTCTTATTGTAGTGCTGGGGTCTTGAGCACTGGGAGCAAGGTTTGCATGTGATCTTATGCAGACCCTCATTTCCCTTCCTCTATTTTTTTAAGCCATCATTTGAGCAGAGGGTAAAAACAGATGAAAAATAATGTAGCGAGAAAACACTCTTTCAGATCACAAAACTCAAAGAGAAAATGCCCCCAGCCATACTCCCATGGAAGCAAATAAATTCAAAGAGCAGGTGTTTGGGGCAAAGGAGAAGGAGATATGATATTTGTTCCATTAACAGTAAGTGTGTCAATCAGCTGTGACCTAATAACATCAATAGAAAGACTGTGCAGGGGAATGTTCTCAACGTAGATATTTATTTATTCCATATATTTTTATTGTGGGTCTCTGAGAGGTGAGAAGATGTCCTGAAAGCCATGAAATGTGGTGGTGCTTTTCCTTGTGTGCTGCTTATCCGAGAAGGATACTGTCAGTGGTTTTTTTTTTCTTTTTTAATGAGAACTTTTGAGTGTCACATTGATTCTCGCCGTAAAAAGAGGCCACATTGATTTTTCCAGGGGACTCTTCATGAGCTTATTTAAAAGTGGAGGAATAGAGCTGTTTCAAAACTGTTGACTTTGTTCTACTGAGCCAACAGTCAATATTGGAAACTTTCTGTGGTTGTTTAAGTGCTTGTGGAACTTTTGATGCCTTGTCTAATACTGCAGGTGACAGGGTTCAGATGAGGGGCAACATCCTGCAGTGACTTACTCATGGGACGAGTTAGTTGTTGAGTGCGGGATGGTTAGGACAGAGGTTAAATGAGCCCTGGCCAACCTTCATGGGTTTGCTAAGAGTGTAGGGGCCTTAATATCACTGGGCTATTGATCCATGTCAGTGTAGCACCATGGCTGTGGCATAATAGGACTATGTTATGCCTATGGCATTCTGGCACCATGCCACGCCTGTGGCACAATAGAAATAATAGCGATAATGTATTTTCTCTATGTGAACATAGCAAATGAATCTGCTAGGCCATCATCCCACAGTATTTTCAGTCTCTTTCTCTCCTGTAAATAGCGACAATTCCTTTTCCGACATATTTGAAAGGACTGGGACATTTTTCAAGAAAAATCCAGGATCAAACATGCCTCCAATAGCAAAAATTGTTCCTGACCTCTCTTTAATAGGTTTAAACAATGAATGCCAGGAGATTGCGGTGGCTTATACTATGTGACCAAAGGGTCATGATCTGATTTGTTTTAATATTTCAATATCATGGTTGTTTTATATTTATTTTGTTTATACAAGTTCCATAATAAACTTAGTCAATATCAATATTAAAGCAATGCACCTATTAAAATATATTCCCTTGCAAAAAGGTAAGTAGTGACTTATAGGTCAATAACATATTAGCATGAAATAGCAATTAACAAAACATGACAATTGCAATCTTAGGGTGGGGTTCTTACTTTCATTGACGTGTATTTTTTACTGTAAATGCCAGGCCTGATTCATCCTTCCATTAGGGGTGCTTCGCACCTCTCTGGAGGCCAAAGCTCCCCTGAATCCAGCTCAACTGGCTCTGGGAAAGAACCCCTGTGAAAAGATGCTTGGGCAGTGGAGAAGCACTGTTGCAGCTACTGTGCCTTTTTCTGTACTTGCTGGTAGCTCAGAACCCCTGGGAAGAGGCTAGAATACTGGGTTGAAACTCAAGAAACCTGGGTTCCATCCCCTATTCTGCCACTGATGTACTGTGTAGTCCTGGCCAAGTCACTTCCTCTCTCTGTGCCTTAGTTTCTGCACCCATAAGGCAGAGCTAATGATACTGACTGTACTTTGAGATCTACCAACAAGAATTGTTAGGTTTTATTCAGTGCTTTTCTGCTTGTCTAGAGAGGCAGGGCCATTCTAGGCTGCTAATTAGAGTTTGACCAACATTTCTTCACTCATCCAGCCTATCTGCAACTTTGTACAAATGCATCAACTTTTCCTCCCAGCTGTATTAAAGCAATAACATTATGGGGATGCAAGTTGGTGCTTCACTAATGGTATCTGCTATAGCAGACAGATCAATGATGAGCTGAAGCAGAGATGTTTATTTTTGTGATGTGGTCACAGGCCATAATTGAAGCAAAACCTCCCATTTTATTAGTGTTATTGCAGTTACATCAAATCCAACGGAGAGATGGAACCTTTAAACTTTCTAAAGCAGCTACCTAGATTCTTTCCTCATTCGAAATGATTCCAAGTTGGAGGTCATAGCTGAATCTCTTGTGCCTATTTTAAACATGTTTAAAGCTTTGTTTTGGCTTTCCAAAGCCTTTCTGAGCATGATACATTTGTAATTTCAGCAGTAAACAGGAGGCAGCCAGGTTTTATATCCTGCAGCTGGACTTGCGCATCTAAATGACGGCATCACCACTGGCTGCTTGGCTGAGAGGGAATTCGATGTATATACTCTTGATGGGAGCTGTCTGATGACGGGCAGTTGACAGATTATTGTATTGTAGTAAACAGGAGAGGCTAACAGGAGTTTTGCGAGGGAGTTTACATGGGAGTGGGAGGAGGGGGGCTAGATACATGTAACATTCTTTAAACTTAAGGCCAGAAACACTCTCTGATAGAAACAAAATATCAACAAAGAAAAGAACTGCAGGAGTAAAAAGAGAATGCAGGCGGAAGTCTATCAACAGAGTGGGGGCTATCCAGTTTAGTGCACCCAATGCACCATGTATGATTACCTGCCCTATGGGCAGGTGGCATGTGTGTGCAAGGAGCTCCTGGCTCTTAGAGACCTGAGTGGCTGAACTGGAGACAGAGAGGTACATAGAGGAGACCTGCTGGGACACAAGTGCGGAGGAGCATGTGATTCGGACAGAGAGATCCCTTGGGGGAGGATCTATTAATGAAGATTCTCTATGTCCTATTAAGGAGGAGAGGATGGAAGATGATAAAATACAGGTAGGATCTGATGAGAAACAGTCAAATGAAAAATAATCCCATTCAATTACATTATATAATGACAAACTGCTAAAAAGTGAGAATATTTTAAGTGCTTATATACAAATGCTAGAAGTCTAAATAATAAGATGGGTGAACTAGAGTGCCTCTTATTAAATGAGATATTGATATAATAGGCATTACAGAAACTTGGTGGAATGAGGATAATCAGTGGGACACAGTAATACCAGGGTACAAAATATGTTGGAAGGACAGAACAGGTCATGCTGGTGGGGGAGTGGCACTGTATGTGACAGAAAGAGTAGAATCAAATGAAGTAAAAATCTTAAATGAACCAAACTGTACCATAGAATCTCCATGGGCAGAAATTCCATGCTCTAATTATAAGAATATAGCAGTGGGGATATATTACGGACCACTGACCAGGTTGGTGATTGTGACTGTAAAATGCTCAAGGAGATTAGAGAGGCTATTAAAATAAAAAACTCAATAATACTGGGGGATTTCAACTATCCCCATATTGACTGAATATATGTCACCTCGGAATGGGATGCAGAGATAAAGTTTCTTGACACCTTAAATGACTGCTTCTTGGAGCAGCTAGTCCTGGAACCCACAAAAGGAGAAGCAATCCTTGATTTAGTCCTAAGTGGAGCACAGGATCTGGTCCAAGAGGTGAATATAGCTGGACCAGTTGGTAATAGTGACCATAATATAATTAAATTTAACATCCCTGTGGCAGGGAAAATACCACAGCACCCCAACACTGTAGCATTTAATTTCAGAAGGGGAACTACACAAAAATGAGGCAGTTAGTTAAATAGAAATTAAAAGGTACAGTGCCAAAAGTGAAATCCCTGCAAGCTGAATGGAAACTTTTTAAAGACACCATAATAGAGGTTCAACTTAAATGTATACCGCAAATTAAAAAACAGAGTAGGTGAGTCAAAAAAGTGCCACTGTGGCAAAACAACAAAATAAAAGAAGCAGTGAGAGACAAAAAAGCATCCTTTAAAAAGTGGAAGTTAAATCCTAGTGAGACAATAGAAAGGAGCATAAACTCTGGCAAGTGACTTCTAAAAATATAATTAGTACATCAGAAGCAGGAAGCCTGCTAAACAACCAGTGGGGCCACTGAACGATCAAGATCACTCAGGAGCACTCAAGGATGATAAAGCCATTGCGGAGAAACTAAATTAACTTTTTGCATCAGTCTTCACAGCTGAGGATGTAAGAGAGTTTCCCAAACCTGAGCCATTCTCTTTAGGTGACAAATCTGAGGAACTGTCCCAGATTGAGGTGTCATTAGAGGAGGTTTTGGAACAAATTGATAGATTAGACGGTAATAAGTCACCAGGACTAGACAGTATTCACTCAAGAGTTCTGAAGGAACTCAAATGTGAAATTGCAGAACTACTAACTGTAGTCTGTAACCTATAATTTAAATCAGCTTCTGTACCAGATGACTGGAGGATAGCTAATGTCATGCCAATTTTTAAAAAGGGTTCCAGAGGTGATCGCAGCATTTACAGGCCTGTAATTCTGACTTCAGTATCGGGAAAACTGGTTGAAACTATAGTAAAGAACAAAATTGTCAGACACATAGATGAACATAATTTCTTGGGGAAGAGTCTACATGTTTTTTGTAAAGGGAAATCATGCCTCACCAATCTATTAGAATTTTTTGAGGGGGTTAACAAGCATGTGGACAGAGGGTATCCAGTGGATATAGTATACCTAGATTTTCAGAAAGCCTTTGACAAGTCCCTCACCTAAGCAAAGTAAGCTGTCATGGGATAAGAGGGAGGGTCCTCTCATGGATTGGTAACCGGTTAAAAAATAGGAAACAAAGGTAGGAATAAATGGTCAGTTTTCAGAATGGAGAGATGATGTCAACCAGGGGCCTATTTTGAGACCAATCCTATTCAACATATTCATAAATGATCTGGAAAAAGTGGTAAAAAGTGAGGTGGCAAAATTTGCAGATGATACAAAGCTACTCAAGATAGTTAAGTCCCAGGCAGACTGCGAAGAGCTACAAAAGGATCTCTCAAAACTGGGTGACTGGGCAACAAAGAGGCAGATGAAATTCAAGGTTGATAAATGCAAAGTAATGCACATTGGAAAACGTAATCCCAACTATATATATAAAATGATGGGGTCTAAATTATCTGTTACCGCTCAAGAAAGAGATCTTGGAGTTATTGTGGATAGTTCTGCATAAACATCCACTCAATGTGCAGTGGCAGTCAAAAAAGCTAACAGAATGTTGGGAATCATTAAGAAAGGGATAGATAATAATACAGAAAATATCATATTGCGTCTATATAAATCCATGGTACACCCACATCTTGAATACTGTGTGCAGATGTGGTCACCCCATCTCAAAAAAGATATATTGGAATTGGAAAAGGTTCAGAAAAGGGCAACAAAAATGATTGGGGGTATGGAACAGCTTCTATATGAGGAGAGATTAATAAGACTGGGATTTTTCAGCTTGGAAAAGAGACGACTAAGGGGGGATATGATTGAGGTCTATAAAATCATGACTGGTATGGAGAAAGTAAATAAGGAAGTGTTATTTACTTCTCATAACACAAGAACCAAATGAAATTAATAGGCAGCAGTTTTAAAACAAACAAAAGGAAGTATTTTTTCACACAACGCACAGTCAACCTGTGGAACTCTTTGCCAGAGGAAGTTGTGAAGGCCAAGACTGTAACAGGGTTCAAAAAAGAACTAGATAAATTCATGGAGGATAGTCCATTAATGGCTATTAGGATGGGCAGGGGTGGTGTCCATAGCCTCTGTTTGCCAGAAAGGACGACACAGGACGGATCACTTGATGATTACCTGTTCTGCTCATTCCCTCTGCAGCACCTGGCATTGGCCACTGTCGGAAGACAGGATACTGGGCTAGATGGGTCTTTGGTATGACCCTGTGTGGCCGTTCTTATGTTCTTATGTTCCCTGCTGTCTGACTGGTTGAGAGGGATTATTAAAAGCATTTTTGGTCTTTTATGAAAATGCTCACCTTGTATATCATAAAACATTTTTGAGAGAACAATAGCCAGCTTTCCAGCTACCTGATGGGCTAAGAACAGGGCCTGGTCTTCAGCTGATGAAATTAATGGGGTTTAGTCATTGCCCGCTCTCAAAGGACGATCAGGTCTGTATGGTTCTTTCTGAGGTTGTCATCATCTCAAAGGGACTAGCCTTTCTGCAGATCGAGTGCTGCACTGACTGATCTCTAGCCAGGTCCTGAAGATGGTCTGGCTGGATGTTTCATTTTTGTTCATCAGCGGTGATCTTATTGCTCTGCCAAAGCTTTTGGCAACATATGATTACGGGCCATGCAGCAGCTTTCCTACACACTGTAGGCCTGATTAGATAATCATAGTGCTCCTTTTGTAGCCTCAAAATCTGTGCAGGTGTACAATGGAGTGGGCAGATTGTCATCAGCTCTGTGAGGCTGGGTGGGATAGGAGATGCAAAGAAAGCCGTCTCTCCCCACCTACTGTGTAGCCTGAAGAAGAGCCAGTCACTCCAGAAGGCCCAGAGCCTAGTTTTGCCAACTTTCTAATCACACAAAACCACACACCCTTGCCCCACCCCCGGTCCCACCCCTTCTCCGAGCCCCTGCCCCCCACTCACTCCATCCCCCATCCCTCCGTTGCTCACTCTCCCCCACCCTCACTCACTTTCACCGGGCTGGGGCAGGGGGTAGGGGTGTGGGAGGAGGTGAGGGATCTGGCTGGGGTTGCTGGCTCTGGGGTGGGGCCAAAAATGAGGAGTTCAGGGTGCGGGAGTGGGCTCAGGGCTGGGACAGGAGTTTGGGGTGTGGGAGGGGATGAGGGCTCTGGCTGAGGGTGCGGACTCTTGTGGGGCCGGGGATGAAGAGTTTGGGGTGCAGGAGGGGCGTCTGGCCTGGGGCTGAGGGGTACGGAGTGCGAAAAGGAGCTCAGGGCCAGGGGAGGGGGTTGGAGTATAGGAGAGGGGGTGTGAGATCCAACTGGGGTGCGGACCTGGGTAGTGCTGGGGATGAGGAATTTGAGGTGCAGGAGGGGGCTCAGGGTTGGGCAGAGGGGTTCAGAGTGTGGAAAGGAGCTCAGGGCTGGTGGAAGGGGTTGGGGTATGGGAGGGGTGCAAGCTCCGGCTGGGGGTGTGGGCTCTGGGGTGGGACCAGGGATGAGCGGTTCAGTCTGCAGGAGGGGGCTCAGGGCTGGGGCAGAGGGTTGGGGTGCGGGAGGGGTGTGGGCTCTTTGAGGGAGTTTGAGTGCAGGAGGGGGCTCAGGGCTGGGGCAGGAGGTTGGGGTACCGAAGGGAGTGACGGGTGTGGGCTCTGGGAGGGAGTTAGGGTGCAGAAGGGGGTTCCAACCTGAGGCATGGGGTTGAGGTGCGGGAGTGGGTTTGGAGTGCAAACTCCGCACAGCGCTTACCTCAGGTGGCTCCCAGTTGGCGGCGCAGCAGGGCTAAGGCAGTCTCCCTTCCTGCTCTGACTCCATGCAGCTCCTGGAAGTGTCCGGCATGTCCAGCTCCTAGGTGCAGGGGTGGGCAGGCAGTGCCCCCATAGCCGCTCCTGCACCTAGGAGTGAGACATGCCAGCCGCTTCCGGGAGCTGCGTGGAGCCAGGGCAGGCAGAGAGCCTGCCTTAGCCCTGTTGTGCCACTGACCGGACTTTTATGGGCCCAGTCAGTGGTGCTGACCGGAGCCACCAGGATCCCCTTTTGACTGGGCATTCCGGTCAAAAAATGGACAACTGGCAACCCTGCCAGAACCTGGGCTGCTCATGTCTTCCTTCCCCAGCTAGCCCACTGTCCAGGGGGAGGCATGTAAACCACCATAATAGATTGTGCTGAGTTTGCACCCCACAACCATGCATACTGTGGAGCCTGAGAAGGATTAGGCCACGGTCTTTCCTGATGCTGCCCTGAGTGCTGCAGCTCAGACCCACCCCGGGCTCAGGCCTGAGTGTAAATATCACAGTCTAACGCTGAGCTCATTATGTTTGATGTAGCTGATATGGTAGTGAAAGTGGCATTGACAGCCTTGGCTGTCCAACAAGCAAGAGTCGGGACTCAAAATCATGAAGGTGGCTGAAAAATCATAAGATTTAAAAAATCTAACCAATCTGATGTTCTTTTTGCCTGCATTCTGCTTTCTATGCCTTTAACATACACTTGGGTCACATTTTCAAGCTTTTCTTTCAATCAGAAGTGCTGAAACGTACTATATTTTTCTTAAGCAACAGCTGTGCCTCTCAGATAATCACTTCACTCCAGGAGCTGGGGCTGTACGGAAAACACCAAATTTTGCGAGACTCATGATAACATGGCAAGAGTTGGTGACACGGGCAAACTACAGCCCGTGGGCTGGATCTGGCCCGTCAGGACTTTGGATCCTGCCTGCGGGATTGCCAGCCCCGTGGTGCAGCGGGGCTAATGCAGGCTCCCTGCCTGCCCTGGCCCCATGCCGCTCCCGGAAGTGGCCAGCACCATGTCCCTGTGGTCCCGGGGAGTGGGGTGGGGCAGAGAGCTCCGCGTGCTGCCCTCGCCTGCAGGTACCACCCCCCAGCTCCCATTGGCAGGGAACGGGGAACCATGCCAATGGGAGCTTCGGGGGAGGTACCTGCAGGTGAGGGCAGTGCATGGAGCCCTCTGCTCCCCCACACCCACCCAGGGGCTGCAGGGACGTGGTGCCCGCCTCTTCCGGGAGCAGTGCAGGGCCAGGGAAGGCAGGAAGCCTGCTTTAGCCTTGCTGTGCACTGTTGCCATCCTGGAACCGCTCAAGGTAAGCAGTGCCAGGCCGGAGTCCGCACACTGAACCCCTCCTGTACCTGCACCCCAACCCCCTGCCTTGAGCCCCTGCTATACCCCGCACGCCTCCTGCACCCCACTCCTCTGTCCTGAGTCCCCTGCCACACCCCGTACCCCTCCTGAACCTCCTCCTGCACTCCCCATCCCTCCCTTCACCCCAGCCCCCTGCCCTGAGCCCCCTGACGTACCCTCCTCCACCCCAACCCCTTGCCCTGAGCCCCCAACCCCTTGCCCTGAGCCCCTTCCTGCACACCGCACCCCCCCCCACACCCTGCACTCCCTCCCGCCAGGGCCGGCTTTAGGCCAAATCAACCAATTCCCCTGAACTGGGCCCCTCACCTAAGAGGGCCCCGCACCCAAGCCCCAATACGGTGTACTGGCAAGAGCCGGTGCGCTGTACCGGGATGGCCCGGCTTCTCCAGGGGGCAATTTAAAGGGTCTGGGGCTCCCAGCAGGGGCTGGAGCCCCAGGCCCTTTAAATTGCCACCAGAGCCCCACTGCTGGAGCCCTGGGGTAGGGCTGCAGGGCTCTGGGGGATAGTTAAAAAGTTCAGGGCTCCTGTTGCTTCTACCGCCCCTGCCCTTTAAATAGCCACCGGAGCCCCACCGCTTCCCCAGGGCTCCCTCGGCTATTTAAAGGGCCAGAGCGATAGAAGCAGGGGAGCCCCGGGCCCTTTAAATAGCCCCCGAGCCCCGGGCTGCTGCTGCTACCCTGGTGGGGGAGGGAGGAGGAGGGGGCACTCACCATACAGGGTGGACTGCACCCACTGCCCGCACCAGTCCCCACCCCCTGCCCTGCCTGCACCAGTTCCTGTCTGCAGCCAGCCCAGCACTCCCTGCCCGTAGCCAGCCCGTCTCCAGCCAGCCCCGCACCCCCTTCCCGGCCCGCACCAGCCCCTGCCTGCAGCCAGCCCTGCACCCCTGCCCTGCCTCCAGCCCTGCACCAGCCCCTGTCTCCAGCCAGCCCCGCACCGCCTGCCCTGCCTCCAGCCCCACACCAGCCCCTGTCTCCAGTCAGCCCCTGCTCTGCCTCCAGCCAGCCCCATGTCCACTGGTGCTCTGCAGTTCCCAGGGCAGTAACCCTGCACACCTGCTTCAATGAGGGGGGAAGGGAGCAGCTGGGACCCACACATGTGCACACCCTACGGTGACCAGACAACAAGTGTGAAAATTCGGGACGGGGATGGGGGGTAATAGGATTCTATATAAGAAAAAGATCCAAAAATCGGGACTGTCCCTATAAAATTGGGACATCTGGTCACCCTAGCACACCCCCAGGGAGCGGTGGGGAGCCACACATGTGAAACGGAGCTTATTTCTATTTCAGGCCCATCTTTTTAAAAAAAAACTTTAGGTAGGGTTAACATACATCCGTATTTTCCCAGACATGTCAGGCTTTTTGGTTCTTAAATTGCCATCCAGGAGGAAAATACGGACGTATGGTAACCCTATTGGTAAAAAAAAATACATACTGTGGCACATCCCTTAAATCAGAACTTTTTATAGGGAACTGGTTGCTAAGAAATGAAAGGCTTTTTTTTACATGTTTTTTTTTTTTATAGTCATCCCTGCCGGCGCCCCGCCGAAAATATTCGAATTGGGCCCTGCACTTCCTAAACCCGGCCCTGCCTCCCGCACCCCAGCCCCCTGCCCCAGCCCTACATTCATGGCCCTGCATGTAATTTCCGCACCCAGATGTGGCCTTCAGGCCAAAAAGTTTGCCCACCCCTGCTCTAGAACAGCCATAGAGTAGAGAGAGAAAACCTAGAGTCCTTACCATGTCTTTGCTTTCATTGCTGTCCAGGGGAGTTTTGTCGGAGTAAGAACGTCCAGATTTGGATTCTAAGGATCTGGTGCATTAGTGGGGGTGGACTGGCAATGGGGCTCATATTGCACTAGCATTGGTGGTGGCATCCAGCTCATCTTGCCCTTCACACATATCAGTTAACCAAGTGTGCAGGTTAATCTCCTTCTGCCCCACCTCTGCAAGAGAAACACTCCAGGAGATTATTACATGGTGCTAAAGGAGCCTGGAACATGCTGCACAAACATGATTAAATACAATGAAAGACATTGTGTGAAAAAATACCCTTTGTCTGCTCCAGGACAAAAGCATCTCAAGGGGAGTGGGAGAGAAAGGTAAGAAATGTAAGGCTAACATTAGTCACGATAAAAACCATTGGAGAGGTGAGGACGGGAATGCACTTAAGGGGATTTTTAGAAGTGGGGTGAAATGGCCTGAAGCAGATGAGACGGGGGGAATGAATTTCTTACTCTGTAACCCATACAGCAAACGTATTGATTTTGCAACATAAGGCACAGTTGTTGTATCCCTAAAAAGGTAGATGTATGTAATCAAAGAAAGAGTGAAAGGAACCTATCAGGACAAGGCACAGAGAATCACAAAAAGAAACTAACTAACTAACTAACTATTAAATTAGGGCAAATTCCGGAAGTTTCTACTTGTACTTTTCCAGGCGCAATTACCACTGACTCCATAAAACATTAGCCATTACCCAGTTTGTATCACATTCTGATGATGACAAACTGAGTAATACTTTGGGATTGGCTCACAGTATTTTAAAAGGAGTCATTTTTCACTCACAATGTTTTGTTTCTCAGAGGATGTGCTGAGGAGAAACATGAACACAGCAATTAAATCAAATGATCTCTTTTGTGCTTAAATAGTAACTTCAGGAAGGAGGAAGACTGTGAAGCCATGGTAGAAAATTCATCAGACTTTAGTGAGGAGAATGCCCTCATGGCCAAGGCATAATTTAGGTCTTGCCCATCACAAAATAAAAACGGATAAATGTTCAAATGCTGGTGCCTAACGCCAAGACATTGAACTTGGTGGGGAGGGATAGCTCAGTGGTTTGAGCATTGCTCTGCTAAATCCAGGGTTGTGAGTTCAATCCTTGAGGGACTATTTAGGGATCTGGGGCAAAAATCTGTCTAGGGATTGGCCTTGCTTTGAGCAGAGGGTTGGACTAGATGACCTCCTGAGGTCCCTTCCAACCCTGATATTCTATGATTCTATGAAATCCACACAGAGGCCCCTAAAAAGGGGGGTTGATTTTCAGAATTGCTGAGCACCTGCAGTGCCAATCCAAACACACACGGGGGGGGGGGGGGAATGCCATAAAATCATAGTTGTATTTGTATGTGTAACATTTGCTATTTGTAAATATTAATTAGCAAAGTTCTCAGGCACTATGATCCAGTGGGCTGGCCCGAGGGGTGACCTCGGGCCAGTCACTTCATGCCTTAGGCTGTGTCTACACTGCAAGTATAGTCACAGTATCACGGGGAGTGGCAGTGGAGGCCTGGCTGAGCTGCTTGAAACCACTGGGAAATGTACTCAGCCAGGCCTCTGCTACTGTCTAAAGTGCTAGTTATACTTGCGCTAGCTCGACAGGCGCTAGTGTGAGTATGTGCACATGAGCAGGAGAATAGCACCTGTAGCTTCACAGTATGTCTACAGTGCAATTAGACACCCACAGCTGACCTGTGCCTAGGGTTGCCAATTTTGGTTGGATGTATTCCTGGAGGTTTCATCACATGACATAATCTTTAATTGAAGGTTCATCTTAAATTCCTGGAGACTCCCGGACAATCCTGGAGAGTTGGCAACCTTACTTGTGCCAGCTGACTCTGGCTAAGGGACTGTTTGATTGTGGTATAGATGTTTGGGCTTGGGCTGGAGACTGGGCTGTGGGATCTCAATTCCAAGAGCTCAGGCTGCAGCCTGAGCTGAACATCTACACCGCAGTTAAACAGCCGTTTAGTCTGACCCCCATGAGGTTGAGTCAGCTGGCATGGGCCAGCCGCAGATATCTAATTGCAGTGTAAACATACCTGGTTTCCTTCCCACTCCTGTTTTGTTTAAATTATAAACTCTGTGAGACAGAGACTACCAATGTCTCTTACTCTTTTTTTGTACAGCAGTTAGCACAACACGGCCCCAATCTTAGCTGCCATCTCTCATCCCTACTGTAAAATAAAGAATAATTGCATGGGACTATTCGGAAGGGGATAGAGACTAGAGTTTCTACTTTAAATCTATCAGTCTTTTGATGGCTGGTTCTATTGTCTGCAGGGGTGATGATGGGGTGCACCTTCTTTCATAATTGATTGTGGGTTTGAGCCTTTTACTCTTGATTGATATTCATCAACTAATTTTTGATATATTCTTTTATTTATTATGTATTTGCTCCCAAGCACAATGTGACAGTCACAATGGGGGGAAAAAGAAACAGCTGATAAATGTCTGAATGTAGTTTTATTGGTTAATGTGTCTCGCCGTGTAACATTTGCAATCAGGTATCAGAGGGGTAGCCGTGTTAGTCTGGTTCTGTATGTAAGCAGAGTCAGGATGAGCCCCACCCTGACATCTGGTGGTAAATTATGGGGAGTGCAGAAAGAAGTTTCAGTTATTTGCATTGGCACTCCCACCCCACTTAGCATACCGCAAAGCAGCATGGGATGAGTATTTTCACAGCTGTGGGACCCCCAATTTCGTTGTTATTGGGGCAGGAGCAATGAAATGTTGTCACCCTGATTGGGTAAATGGGGAACTACAAAATTGTCTTGTGATGGGGGGTTTCATTGTCAGCAGGATAGCGCTTGCTAGACGGGGGACATGGGTTCCAAAACCCATTGGAGAGAAAGAGAGGCTGGGGACAGGTATCTGTACTTGGTGGTGCAGGCTCCTTGTGTGAGCCAGAAGCACCAGTTCTACCTATGCTTCTCTCCACTGGGGAATGTCAGAGTTAATTTTTGATTCCCTTAAGAATCTAGATGCAGGTTACTGAGCTGAATTCACTGGTACTGGGGCTCCCCTACTATGAGCTGAAATCACTGAAGAGCTGGACTTGCTGAGCTGAGAGCACTGTGCTAATGAGTGGAGCTGAAATCACTGAAGAGCTGGACTTGCTGAGCTGAGAGCACTGTGCTAATGAGTGGGGGAGCCTGAAGCAATACTGGCAGAGCGGAGTGGAGCAGTTTGTGCAGCCACTGGGTGAGTGGAGCTGAGCAGCTCGTGAGGACGGCTGGAGCGGATCACAGGACAGCTGGTGGACCAGAGCAGCTGGCAGAGTGGAGCAGCCCACAGAGTAAGCGGAGCTGAGCTGTTTGCGGGGACGACCAGTGGAAGCAGAACCCCACGAAGAGGCAGGGCAGTTGGCCCTGAACCACGTAAGGTGCCCCTTTCTACCTAGGCTGGGGAGGGGGACCTCTGCAAAGAGACTCTTGAACTCTGGGGCTGCCTGACCCAGGACAGAGACTTTTGAATTGTGGGACTTTTGGGACTGTGGGTGATTTGGGGGGTTGCTGGACTCAAGGGCCCAGAGAGAAGGACACGGCCCAAGTTGCTGGGGTGGGTCTTTGCTCACGGTTTGACCTATGAACTCTAGTTAAGGTATTTTCCAAATTTAATGCTTGTTGTTTATCCTATGTAATTAAACCTTTTCTGCTACACCAAGAGTCTGTGCTTGCGAGAGGGGAAGTATTGCCTCCTTGAGGCGCCCAGGGGTGTGTGTAAGATTTTCCCAGGTCACTGGGTGGGGGCTCGAGCTGGTTTGCATTACGTGGTGGGGAACGGACCCCTATGTATTGAACCTGACCCTTGCTGCTATCATTTCAGCCTAGCAGAGGGTTTACATGTAGAAGCAGCAAAGAATCCTGTGGCACCTTATAGACTAACAGACGTTTTGCAGCATGAGCTTTCGTGGGTGAATGCCCACTTCTTCGGATGCAAGTGTGATTTGCAATCAGAAGTGTAACAAATGGCAACATAGTGGAATAAGATGCAACACAATACGAAATGGCATCAGATAAGCATGTCCCACCTGCAGCTTATAGGATGTATCCCTATGCAATCTAATGGGATTTGTCGCAAGAGTATGCAGTGTGTTGCGACTTGAAGGATCGCACTGCAACAGGACGTGTCGGAATGCAAGTGTTGGCCGTGTTGCAGCAGAACATGGTTGCTTATAATGCAGCACAATGGGATATGTTGTAACAGGGGGTGTTTGGATGTATCTGCAACAGTTTGAATCCAGTTTGCCCTGATCAAATGTGTTTTAAGCCACATGAAGGAGTAGCCTGTAAAATGTGATGGCACAATGTGACACTGTTGGGTGCCGCTGTATGAGCAAATAACATCATTCGACTCTATGCCCTCAATGAGTGCCATAGGGAAACGCTTTTTAACTCATGCGGGATGAAATAATAGGGAAGCAAGCCGGGTACCATGATGTATCTCGTTGCAGTGGAACATGAGTCTGAAAATAGCAGAGAACCACAGCATGGCACAAAGGAAGCAGCTACTTCTTGGAGTCAGGCCTCCAGCTGTTGTAGGAGTATATGTGAACTCTGGGTCATTTTGAATGGGTGGGGCCTGCAACGTTTTGGGGCCCAGCTGGACACATGTATATCTGAATCTCTGGGGCCTTTCACCAGGTCTCCAGCACCTGACCTCCGTCACTCCACTATATGTGCTCCCCACCTGCTGTGGTTTTCTTGGTGTTTTTTGGGGAGGCCCAGGCAGTGGCCTGCTCCCCATCCTTCCCCAGCATCTTTAGGGCCAGGCAGTAGGCCCACTCCCCCATCTGGCATCTTCAAGGGGCTTCCCCCCTGTTTTCCTTTTTGGTGGCGGTTTTCCTCCCTAGGCGGGAGAGACCTAGACACATGGGTCTGAATCCATCACTGTGCTGCTGCTCCCAGATCGTGGTGCTGTCCTAACTACAATGACCCTGTGGTTATTGTGGCAGCTGGGGAATCTCCAGGGTACAGGAACAGCATGGCCTGGCCCCCAACACACTTCCTGCTGTGGGATGTTGTGTGGGAGAGGAGTGGAGAGCCTGCGGGACCAACAGGGCTACAACAACACCGCATACATTCTGGCTCTGGACATGCACGGAGGATGCCATCTGTGCTAGGGATATTTTCAGGGGTCTTTTCTGATGCAGCTTACAGATTTCCTCTGGATACATCAGTGTAAAGGGGGAGCCGTACACTTCTAAATTCCTCCCAGGGTCACTTATTTAAGCATGGAAGTGCACAGACAATGTTCCTAGGCACATTTAAACTTAATTTGACTTGCAAGATCTATTGAAAGGCCCACTGCCCCTGCTTCCTCTGCACCAAAGGATACATCTAACTTTGAAATCACTTTGAAAATGTTTCCTTTGTTTTATTTTCATTTTCTTTGCATTACATTTTACAAAGACAACCAAAGGCAACCACAACCCTCTGTGCCAACCGAGGACACAGAATACAAAAGAGAACTAATTAAGGATTAAAATGAAAAAGCCAGGTAGAAGAAGACAAATCTTATCTGACAAACAGAGAGCCTGATTCTGCCATCCTTACCCAGGTTAGGGAGCACTTACTCATGTGTGCAAGTCTGTGGAACCCAAGAGGACTCTGTGTGTGAATAAGAACAGCTGGGTGCAAGAGTGGATGGCAGAATGAGGCCCATAGTTATCATAAACACGCTGCCTCCATATCTAATTCGCTCACAAGCTCTTAATCACATGTTGTTGTTATTTAACATAACTTATTCTTAGAGAGCACAAAGTGCAAATCATGTTTCACAGCTAAGAAATGCTTCCAGAGCTGCCTACATACAGTAAATCCCCACAATCTCATATGGTTTTATCTTATGCGCAGCAGGTGCTAATAAGAGAGAAGATCTTATTTTGCAATGCTAACTGGGCATGCAGGCAAAGGTTTAAGTTTTGAGCTATAGACTGTGCCAAGCAGAGCTGGCTGTTTGCTTCCCAAGCCTCTTTATCAGAGATGGATTGATCATAACCGGAAATATCCAGATAATGCATCTCCCAACCCTTGCACATAGGGCAGGTATGTTGTTTATCTGAATCACAGACGCACTGTTAGATCTTTAATACCATTCACAAAAGGCTGTTCCCAAAAATTGTGCACAAAATATCATGTGCAGCAAGGAAGGCACAATTGTTGTCAATGAATAAGGAGCAATTGATCAGTTTGCAGTTACAAGCCCCAGCAAAACTTTCCCTGCTTTTTTCTTTGTAAATCTGCTGCTGCTGTTTGCCACTTGCAGTGACCTTCCAAAACAGCCTGTTCCCCATGGCACCAGTAACGTCAATATACACCTATGAAACCATTTATTTGGTATGTAAATGCTCCCTTGCAAGCTTAAAATGGGTACTGCTTGAAAATGTACACTGAGCCATTATTCATTACAATGACCCTTCCCACTGTGTTTTCACTACTGCCTGCAAATTGTTTCAAAAGTTAACAGTGGTGTCTGAAACAATGAGATGGCATTTATATTGACATGAGCCACATTACATTATCTTAATGTGTTGCTTTCCCCCAGTTTCCCCCAGTTGGAACACCTCAGAGATGGGAATCCTGTTTTTTTGGTCTCACCTAAGCCTCTAATGCATATTGGAAAAAATAACCCCAACTATACATACAACATGATGGGGGCTAATTTAGCTACAACGAGTCAGGAAAAAGATCTTGGAGTTATCGTGGATAGTTCTCTGAAGATGTCCACGCAGTGTGCAGAGGCGGTCAAAAAAGCAAACAGGATGTTAGGAATCATTAAAAAGGGGATAGAGAATAAGACTGAGAATATATTATTGCCCTTATATAAATCCATGGTACGCCCACATCTCGAATACTGTGTACAGATGTGGTCTCCTCACCTCAAAAAAGATATTCTAGCACTAGAAAAGGTTCAGAAAAGAGCAACTAAAATGATTAGGGGTTTAGAGAGGGTCCCATATGAGGAAAGATTAAAGAGGCTAGGACTCTTCAGCTTGGAAAAGAGAAGACTAAGGGGGGACATGATAGAGGTATATAAAATCATGAGTGATGTTGAGAAAGTGGATAAGGAAAAGTTATTTACTTATTCCCATAATACAAGAACTAGGGGTCACCAAATGAAATTAATAGGCAGCAGGTTTAAAACAAATAAAAGGAAGTTTTTCTTCACGCAGCGCACAGTCAACTTGTGGAACTCCTTACCTGAGGAGGTTGTGAAGGCTAGGACTATAACAATGTTTAAAAGGGGACTGGATAAATTCATGGTGGCTAAGTCCATAAATGGCTATTAGCCAGGATGGGTAAGAATGGTGTCCCTAGCCTCTGTTCGTCAGAGGATGGAGATGGATGGCAGGAGAGAGATCACTTGATCATTGCCTGTTAGGTTCACTCCCTCAGGGGCACCTGGCATTGGCCACTGTCGGTAGACAGATACTGGGCTAGATGGACCTTTGGTCTGACCCGGTACGGCCTTTCTTATGTTCTTATGTTCTTATGTTCTTTCTCCTTTAACCTTTTGCATGGATGCCACCTTACAGCAGTAGAGTAAGATGCCTGCTCTGTTCTCTCTGCTGTTACAAAACATCTTGTGAAGAGAGCAGAGACTGTTAAATCACGTTCAGATGGATTTGGCAGCCATTTCATCTCCACTGAATGGGTGGGCTCTCCTTTGACTGTGGGGCTCTCTTGGAACACCAGTATGTGATTTGTTCTCTGAATAGCTACAAGAGCAGCGGTTTTCCCTCAGCTCCTGGCTCCTGGGCCACAGCTCCACTCAGCCAGGCATCCTGCTTGTCCTGCAGCAAGGCGGAAGTATCTTTTAAAAAATGTTGGTGAAGGGAGAACTGGTTCCTCTCCCAGCAGCTAGAGGAGCAGCAGGCTCCCAGGGGTGCTGCCTGATCTTGGTGGGGCAGAGCGGGGAACTATGACAGAAAACCTGGGGTCAGGAAGGAGAGGTGCACCTTCTACTCCTCTGATGAGAGGCAGCTTTAAATCCTCCCACAGCTGGCTTCATGGTGAGTGTTGCATGGAGAAACGGAGGGGGAGCCTTGGAGAAAGAGAATGGGAGAAGAAGAGGTGCTAGGGGAGGGAGAAAGCAGGTGGGGAGATTGACAAGGAAGGACCCCAAGGGAGAGGAAGGGAGTAAAAGAATGGCTGACTCTGAGCCAGTTGAGCAGCTAGCAAAGAGAGAGGGTGGGGCTGCTCCCAGCAGACTCTGAACAGGAGAGGCATGTGCAGTCTAGATATTGTGACATTTCTCGCAGGTGCGAGTGAGCGAGATGTTCCTGGGTGGGGGGCGGGGGAGGACTGACTGTCTCCACTGAGGAGAAGGGTGGTGATGTGACAGATGCATAATCAGGGCCTCATGTCAAAGCTGCTAGAGGAGGAAAAGCCAAAGTGTATTTTTTAAAGTCAGAGTTAATAATAAAATCATAGAATCATAGAACTGGAAGGGACCTCGAGAGGTCATCTAGTCCAGTCCCCTACACTCAAGGCAGGACTATGTATTATTTAGATCATCTCTGAGAGGTGTTTGGACGGTGTGTCTCAGGAAGCAGGTGGGAGAGCTACAGGAGGAGGTGGCTAGGCTGAGGAGCATCCGTGCACACAAGGAATTCATTGACAATATTTATATGGAGACTTCCAAGGCTGAGGAAGCTATCCAGCTAGAGAGGACTGCTGTCTAGCTATCCAGCTAGAGAGGAGGATAAGGCTCTGGTACAGGGAGAACACTGGCTGCTGGTTACTTCTGGCAGCAGGCAGTGCTCCACCCCTACTCCCAACCCACCCCCCATGGTGATGGAGAACCGTTATGTTGCCCGGGCAACGAGTGATGAGGAATCACCTCCAAAGGTTGAAGAGGAGAAGCCATGTACCCCCAAGGCTGGGAGGATTGCAGTCACCACTCCCAGGAGGCATCCGGGGAGGTATGCTCCCTGCCAGAGACCCGTATCCGAGATGTTACAGAGGGACTGTCAAGGATCATCTGGCCCTCTGACTACTACCCCATGCTACTCATCCATGTGGACACTAATGATACTGCGAGGGATGACCCTCAGCAGATCAGAAGTGACCACAGGGCTCTGGGAGTAAGGGTGAGAGAGTTGGGAGCACAGGTGGTGGTCTCTTCGATCCTTCTGGTCAAGGGTAGGGTCCTCGGCAGAGACAGATGCATCCTGGAGGTGAATGCCTGGCTGCGAGGATGGTGTCGCCAGGAGGGCTTTGGCTTCCTTGACCATGGGATGCTGTTCCAGGAAGAAGGACTGCTAAACAGAGATGGGGTCCACCTCATCTCTGGAAGGGGAAGAGCATATTTGGCTACAGTCTGGCTAACCTAGTGAGGAGGGCTTTAAACTAGGTTAAACAGGGGCAGGTGACCAAAACCCACAGTTAAATAAAAAACATGGAGACCTGTGAGAAGGGTCGGAATCTGGGGGGATCATGGCCTGTTATAGCAGAAATAAGGGAGGGACAAGACAGAACTGGGCAGGGGGAAGGGAATCAAATCAGTATCTTAGATCTGTTCTTCCCAATCTCCAGTGGGATCCAAGAAAGCGTGATGTCAAACTTCCCACATCCATGATGTTTGCATGACATTTATCCTTTTCTGCTCATTACACTGAGGCTCTCTTCCTGCCTTTGAACCTACTCTTAATTAGGGACAAGCAAACCTCTCAGATAAAATAAGAGCCAACTTGAACCTGCATCCATAACTCATTGGTAGCCTGAACCACAATATTTTGCAAGTCTGGAAATGTTTGGATATCATTTAGTATTTTCCATTCTCATGTTTCTCTTTGTTTCCTATGTCTGTGTGGTAGTGGAGCCAAAGTGTCATAAGAAAACATTTTCTCAAGGTATTTCCTTCCTGGCCTAACTGGAACCAGGAAGTAATGGAAGTCAGTGTGAATGACATTTGCAGCGCGGTTTGGCAGGCCCAGGAATTTTGAATAGTGCTAAGATATGTTTCTGAACCTGTGTCTGCTTATCTGAATTGCATTGTCCCACTGTTTTAAGTTCACACCTCCCTACCCATGATGCCATCAATGGTGCAGCGAGGGAGACGGCTGGAAAATGATCTGGCTGTTCATTGACACTCTGCTCCTCCCACCACTTCTGTTTCTGGGCAGCCAGAATGTGGCCCAGGTACACATCTAGCACATTACCTAACAACAGGTTACTGACCCAAAGCCCCTGGGTTAGTTCCTGCTTTGCATCTAGACAATAGGACATCTCAAGATACAAATGAAAATCCCTGAGAACAGGTGTCAGGAGTTACCTATCTATGTGCCCCCACAATAGACTCTCACTGTAAAGAATTCTCATTCAAGCCTCTTTATCATCATCTCTGACATCCCATAAAGCCTTTTTGCCATGCACTGTTATGTCATCAACCAAATATTCCTAAATCAGAAGCTTCCGTCCCATTTAGTTTCCTTTTCTAGACAAGGCTTTGAAAGAAGCTTCCAAATGACATAAGAGCTAAAGGAAGAATTCCCTGGCTGCTTCATGAAACTTTTAAATTAGCATAATTATAAAAAGAAGTTAGTAAGGTGGAGACTCAGCCAACAACTTAATGGGAAAAGATCACTGTGAGTCAGCAAACTTGGCACTGAAATTTTTCTCACCTGGCATGAAATCCTGTGCAACCACTTAATTCACTGTCAGGGTGATGCAACTGCAGCCTTTAGAAGGACAGGGACAGAGGACAAAAAAGAGATGACATGTATTGTTCTAATTAAAACCGAAGAATCTTCTGTTAAAATAGAGAAACCTCCGGCTTCTCTCTTCTTCCTGCCTTATGTTCCTCTGTCTTACCCTTTCCGGTTGTCTTTTCGTTATCTCCCTCTGGCTTTTCATATCCTTCTCTCTGTTTCCCTCACACAGTCTTAAAAACTGGTTCTGAGAGACAAGGAGAAGGGCCAAGTTTCTGAATGTGTTAAAGGTTAGGATGACTGCACATAATATCCAGTTGGGCAGATCTGGCGCTGCAAGTATTCAGCTGTATTAGAGCTGGGCAAATTGTTCAAAGCAAGCCAGTTACCTGATGTATTTCCTCCTTTTTTCTGTTTATGAATTGTGCTTGAGAAGGTTTGAATGGGATCCTGGTTCCATCAAGGTCCATGGCAAAACTCCCCTTGACTCTATTGGAGGTCAGGATTTCACCCTTTGATTTTTACAAGGCTAGCCATAATTCACCACTGCAGGGTGAGAGGACGGATGGTCCAGTGATGAGACCTGGGTTTAAGTCCTAGATCTGCCACAGCCTTCTTGTGTGACTGTGGGCAAGTCACCTAATCTCTCTGTGCCTCAGTTGTCATCTGTACAATGGCAATAACAGCACTGCCCTCCCTCACTGGGGTATTGTGTAGATAGCTAAGTTAATGACTGTGAGGAGCTCAGATACACAGTCATGGAGGCCAGATAAGTACCACAGAGAGGTGAACAGTCTGTGCAAACATATTGACGCCTATGAGCTGTCCGTGAACTATTCATTCAGATGGTCTTTTGACTATTCATTATCTGCTGTTCGTGACTGTTTGTCTCAGTCACATGGTTGTGTTTCTCCTTTTTTATTAGATGACTGGAATTTTATAAAAAAGGATTTGAGCAATTCCATGGCAAACAGCAACTAGATTTATTAGTGCCTAGATGGTTGTGGTGAAGTGAACAAACGGGGTGGGGGGAGGGGGTGAAAACATTGCTGAATTGAAAAGTGAGTCCGAATTTGAGAAAATGTCCAGGAACCATTCTGAGAGTAGCGCTTTGCTCAGCTTAATAGAGACCTGTTCAGCTTCCTGCAAATGCTAAAGTCTGGCTATAGGCTCTGGAAGTACAGTCTTGTCATGGGGCTTGTGCTAAGTCAACTTCTCCTGAAAGGAGTGGTTAAAACTCTTCTCTTTATAGACACTGGGCTATGCGCTTTGTAGAGCTTTTTCTTCTTCTTCTTCTTCCTTAAAAGGCTTTGGCTACTAGAGCAGCTTCTAACTCTTGGGCTGGGGGAAGGGGTCAGATGCCAGGGGAAAACCCTGTAGCAGCAGGAGCTTTCCAGGTGGAGCAGGCACAGAATGGCTTGCACCTGCTTGTGAAGTGTTCAGCCATTAGCCATATTGGTGTAATAAATCAGGGAGGGCTAACCTGATAAAATGTTCCAAACTGAATTGCACATGCACTGTGTAGAACTCTCCATTAATAAATATCCATGCAGAGAGAAAGGGAGAACTCTGAGCAAGGAGAGAAGGCAAAGCTTGATGCTGTCTTCTCCACAGGCAAATTACTTGCCACCTCCTATTACTATCACAGACACTGCAGTAGCTATCTGTCTGAGACAGTCTCTGCCCTGAAGACACACACAGTGGGGTGTGGCAATTGGACTTGCTTGTCCTGGATTGGGACTTGGGAGACTTGAGTTCTGTTCCCAGCAGGTCAGCAGCGAAGCCTGCAATGGAACGCCAGGTCTCTAGTGCACTATGCAACAGACCACACATCAGACTAAATCAAAAGAAATGGTCAGCATAAGTGATCTAGGTACAGCTGATGCACTTACATGTGAGGTGCTCTCCCTAAACATGCGCAAGGTCATCTCATTGTCCTACCTTAAAACTCTTCCCTCATGTGATGCTTCCAAAAAAACCAGACACTGGCCAGACAGCCTGTGCGCTGAGGCACTGCCTGTCATGTGGTTTCCTTGTGCTTCCCCTGTCTGTCTGTTGCATCCATCTGTTGTCTTTTGTAAGCTCTTTGGGGCAGAGATGATCTCTGTTTGTCTAGCACCTTGCATACGGGGAGTTGGTATTCATGACTGAGGCCCATAGGTGTTGCTGCAATGCGAATAATGTATAAGAACAGGAATAAAGTGAGGAAGTTCCTTAGTTCTATGGAGAAAACATCCTCTGTGCCCCACTTGTTCCCTTCTCCCTAATCTTTCAACAGTGAGCAGGTCAGGCCTTATCTCCACTAGGGAGAACTAGGTCCTCCCATGGATCAGGAACTGGTTAAGATACAGGGAACAAAAGATAGGAATAAATGGTCAATTTTCACAGTAGAGAGAGGTAAATAGGATCTGTACTGGGACCAGTGCTGTTCAACATATGCATTAATGATCTAGAAAAAGGAATAGACAGTGAAGTGGCACAGTTTGCAGATGATACAAAATTATTCAAGATAAGTCCAAAGCTGATTGTGAAGAATTACAAACGGATCTCACAAAACTGGGTGACTGAGCAAGAAAATAGCAAATGAAATCCAGTGTTGATAAATGCAAAGTAATGCACGTTGGAGAACGTAATCCAGCTATACATACAAAATGATGAGATCTAAATTAGCTGTTACCACTTAAGAGAAAGATCTTGGAATTGTCATGCATAGTTCACTGAATACATCTGCTCAGTGTGCATCAGTGGCCAAAATAGCTAATGGAATGTTAGGAACCATTAAGAAAGGGAGAGATAATAAAACATAAAATATCATAATGCTACTATATAAAATCACGGTATCCCCACACCTTGAATACTGTGTGTATTTCTAGTCACCCTAACTCAAAAAAGATATATGAGAATTAGTAAAAGTACAGAGAAGGACAACATAAATGATTAGGGGTATGGAACAGTTTACGTTTGAGGAGAGATTAAAAAGGCAAGAACTGTTCAGCTCGGAAAAGAGACGACTAAGGGAGGGATATGATAGAGGTCTATAAAATCATGAATGGTGTGGAGCAAGTGAAAAAGGAAGTTTTCAACTTTCTCTTATGGTACATGTTGACTATTGGTCTCGTGCCAGTATTTAGCCTTAGATGGAGTATACCACCAGCTTTACCACCGGGACCGGGTCTTCTTGGAGTCGGGTTGCTGGAATGCTGGTGGTAAACTCCATCTAAGACTAAATACTGGCATGAAAAAGGAAATGTTATTTATCCCTTCACATAACACAAGAGCCAGAGGCCACCTGATGAAATTAATAGGCAGCAGGTTTGGAACAAACAAAAGGAAGTATTTCTTCACATAACACACAGTCAATCTGTGGATATCATTGCCAGGGGATGTTGTGAAGGCCAAAAGAATAACTGTGTTAAAAAAAGAATGAGAAGTTCATGGAGGACAGGTTCATCAAAAGATATTAGCCAAGTCAGTCAGGGATGCAGCCTCGGTCACAGTGTCCCTAAACCTCTGACTGCTGGAAGCTGGGACAGGATAACAGTGGATGGATCACTCAATAATTGCCCTGCCCTGTTCTGTTCATTCTCTCTGAAGTGCCTGGCACCGTCGACCGTTGGAAGACAGGATACTGGGCTAGATGGACCACTGGTCTGACCTGGTATGGCCATTCTTATATTCTTGCAAAAATTTCCAGATATCAAATATGAGTTACTGGCAGATAAAAAAGCTCAAGAGGTATAACCAGTGCTGGGGAGCTGCCAGTGTTTTAAGCACTGAGACAGTTAGACCTGAGAAGAAGCTGGTGGCTCAGCTGCACGGGGGGTTCCTAATATTGCTAACATCAGTGGAAGTGAACTTTGGGCTTTAACTTGGACATGGACCACTGTCTGTCTTATAGCTGAGTTTAAAGGGCCAAGGGTTCATTTAATTCTTCTATCTCTCTCTTCACAGGAATGTTACTTTATATCAAATATGAGTTACTGGCAGATAAAAATCAATCTGTCCCAGTAAGAAGGATGGAGGAAAACAAAGTTATCCTGGACACGATAAAATAATGGTCATCTGAAAATAAAATCAGATTTTAAAAAAAGAGAGCGCAGGGAAGGTGAGAACAAACAACAGCAGAAAAAAAGAATTGAAAAAGGAAGATTAAAGTTTCAGAAATTGCTTCTCTGTGTTCCCAGGCTTTTCTGGCTCCTAACAGTTCTTGAGATTAGGGCTGATAATAGCTTCTCCACAGGAACATGGGAAATCAATGCAACTGGACTCCAGGCAAGCTCCATTTAGCTGCTTAGGGTAGAATAGGTGGTGTTATTAATAAAGAGACAAATTATACAAAATATATATAAATGATGTTCATCTATAGACATAATAGAGAGAGAATAAATTGCACCCAATTGCGTGAAATATGGCTTTATTTTTATCTGCAGGTTTTGCTGAAGATATAAACCCCAATAGTGGAATTGGAACACTTTATTCATATCCCCTGAGATTAAAAATATGCCTTATATTGGCTACATTTTAGAAGAGTTTGTTGTCTGTAAGGCTTAAGTATTGACACAAGAACTGAAGACACCAAGCACACTGTTATCAGAAGTAGTCCATGCAACTGTGCATGCAAAACTTGCATTACCAAACAGAGATGGGCCTTTGCATGCTCTAATCAAGCAGTGAGACGTGCATGAGTAACTCAGCAATGGCTAAACCAGGTTTTTTTTTCCTGGACATGGTGCATTTGCAGATCTCAGTAAGATCGAAAGGAATAAGCTGTGTTGGAAGAAAATTAGTTCAGTGGTTGTGGAAGATTTTCATGCTCATGCAAGATTCTCTATTAGATGTTGGTGCTTGACCTAAATCTTTGAATGCAGGGGGGCACCTAGGTGCAGTTGACTCTGTGGATGAGTTTGACAAATGGCTGGGACACTGGACGTGCAGTGAAATGTGCTGCCTGAATCTAAATGTGTGTAAGCAGTCTACAGGCTTGGCAGACATTACTAAGAAGTCTGGGATAGTGTGAAATTCTCCCTGGAGGATGGGATGCTTCCCTAGACACAACTGCCCTACTTTGGAAGCCCAGAGTTCCTGGATTATAATTCTCACTTCTTCCACTGGCTGCATTTCATAATACTCTGCACTTGCACAATAGTATTTTTCAAATACCATTTAGTTAGGGCTCACAGCATCCCTGTGAGGGAGATAATTATCATTATCCCATTTTACAGGTGGATAAACAGAGACTGACCTACTTGCTCTAGATCATGCCAAAGGTCAGAGACAAATCCAGGATTAAAACTCAGGTCTCCACACTAGCTGGCCCAGGCCTAACCCCCACAAGATCACAGCACCACTCAGGAATCCTCTCTGGGCCTCAGTTTTCCTAGCTGGAATATGAGGACAATAATTCTTTCTTGCTGACCTCACAAAGTACCTATCCCCTGAGCCTTTAGTTTATTCACAGCTGACTATCACTTGACTGGTGGGCACATTTGTTGACTTGCCTGCGAAGTGCAGGAAGCACAATCCATTTCCTAACTGCCATGTAGATTGGTTGTCAGATCTCTGACAGACTGTATTTTTGTGAATGCACCCAAATCCAGACATACCGGCAGGGCAGAGGAAAGCAGTGCAGCCTAAAGGATAGAGCTTTGGCTTGTCATTCAGGAGACCTGTGTTCTAGTCCCAGCTCAGCTGCTGGATGACCTTAAGTAAGTCACCTTGCCTCTCTGTGCCTCAATTTCTCTATCTGTAAAATGGGGATAACAATACTGACCTCTTGCATAAAGCGCTTTGAAATAGACTGGTTGAAAAGTGCTATACAGGAGCCAGGGGTGCTTACACTGCAGAGTGCCACACTGTGAAGGTGCTATTTCCAACAATCACACTAAGAGTGGTCTGTAGCACCACTGTTGAGGAGCAGCCATCCAGCACCTGTGGGCTCACTTGGGGTGGGTGTTGGAGGTTTTGCCACTGAGAAAATGAGAGACAGTGGCCTGATGTACATTAGGATATTGCTTGTTTTTCAGCACCAGTGCTGATAGGGTGAGCTGTAGCATAATCTGCTGCAGGGGATTTTATCATCTGACCCAGCACAGCTTTAGATTACATGATAGTATCTCTATACCAGGCTGCTCGAGAGGTGGCAGCATGGGATGTGCATGTAAATAAATAATAAAGTGACAGTAGTCATTCAAACTCTCTGATCTCTCATTAACTCAACAGTCTCTTTCAAACCCCGCCCCCACCCCAACAACCCCTCTACTTTGCTTCATGGAAGAATAATTATTCCATTCTTCCATTATTAATATTCATGGGGGAGCTCTCTTTATAAATTAATTAAATTAATTATAATTAATTACAGATAGTGGGCCTTTATGGTGGGTATAAATATGTGGGAGAGCGAATATACACTGAATGACTATTTCCAGCCTTGGTAAATTAATTTTGCTTTTATAATTCTCAGCAACACATTAGTATTAAAATCAGCTATTGCATTTCAGTCCTTAGTGATTTAAGTCCAATTCTACAGGTCTTTATCCAAGACGAGACTCCAGCCTTGCTGGAACCTCTTCGTCACCCATTCATCTGCTTTTCCCACAGCTGTCTTCACACCCTCTTCCATGTCACCCCATAGGCATGCAAATCCCTGCCTTAGCTAGCCGGGAAAGCCACTTCCCTCTCCCACTTCAGAGTGTTCCTCTGGATTTACTTCTCTTGTGACACTTACAAGAAACCATATGTCTATTGATGGCCAAGTGGAGAGGGAGATATGGGATGTTAGATGGGGTTGGGATCTGAGTTACTACAGAGAATTCTTTCCTGGGTGCTGGCTGGTGAGTCTTGCCCACCTGCTCAGGATTTAGTTGATCGCCATATTTGGGGTCAGGAAGGAATTTTCCTCCAGGGCAGATTTGCAGAGGCCCTGGGGGTTTTCCGCTTTCCTCTGCAGCGTGGGGCACGGGTCACTTGCTGGAGGATTCTCTGCACCTTGAAGTCTTTAAACCATGATTTGAGGACTTCAATAACTCAGATATAGGTTAGGGGTTTATTACAGGAGTAGGTGGGTGAGATTCTGTGGCCTGCGTTGTGCAGGAGGTCAGACTAGATGATCATAATGGTCCCTTCTGACCTTAAAGTCTATGACGCTATGACTCTATGTATTGATACAGACACGTCTGATATTTATTAATTACATTTAAAATAAAACCTTTAAAGGATGTGAAACCATCTATGTGTGCATGGAGGGCTCGATCCTGCAAGATGCTGAGCTCTCTGGCCAGATACAGGAGAGCACGTAAGCATGTGCTTAACACTGTGCACGAAGTTCCAGGACCTCAGAGGGACGTAGCACCTAACTAGAGTGTCGGGTGGGCTTAAGAGCCTGAGCTGCAGCCTGAGCCACAGCGTCCACACTGCTAATTTTGGTGTGCTCCCTTGAGCTCCGCTTGCATCAGTCTGTCTGCCTGGGCTTCAGGCTGGCTCCCAGCTGCACAGGAGACATACCCTAATGCAACAACTCAAATGATGAACCTTAAACAGGTGCTTCAGTGCTTCTCTGGATGGGGCCAGAGCATGCAGCACCTTGCAGGATCCAGAGTCTATAGCTATCCTTTGCAACCATGTGAACTTACTCCTGTTCCCTCCCACCCCCTTCCTCTCCTGTCCCCACCTCTTGTTCATCGCACTCATTTGTAGCATCCTGTCTGAAATTAGACCGTCAGTTTTTTGAGGCGGGGACCATGTCAGCCTGTGGGTGGGTGTGGTACCTTCCCCCACCAGGCCCTGGTATTCAGACTCGAGCTGCTGGGTGCTAAAAATGCAGACACCTGTGTGCATGTATCTGTGTTTTTATGGCTGATTATGGGCGTGGAGTTATCCGAACGTATTTCTGTGTGCCCCCTGCCCCGAGGCACTTCCATCTGTATCAGTATCTAGAGCATATGTACTATGTGAGAGTGAGTCGGCAGGTATTGTAAACTCAGGGATGGCTCTTTAGCCAGACAGAACATTTCCTGTGGCATTACTTCCAACGGAACCTTTCTTTACAGTATCAGTGCTAACTACACTCCTCCTCTGACATCATTAACAAGCATTTGATGTCTTCTAAATGGAAGGGGAGTGAGCAAACAGGACTAGCAAAAAAAAAAACAAAAAAAAACAAAAAAAAAAGGATGCTTAATTAATTCCTGTTAGAAAGAGAGAGTGCTTTTTACTCCATTGCAAATGGCATTTTCAGGTTACTTTTTTGGATTACTTTGTCTGATTATTGTTATTTTATTTGTATGATTATAGTGCCTAGGAGTCTTAGGGCTTGTAACTTGAGGTCACTAAGGAAAGTTAATTGAAATTACCTTTAAGGCCACTTTAGTTCTGAATGAGAGTGTCCACACAGGGGTTTAATGCAGTTTCACTAATATACTTTTAATGTACACATTCTCTTAATTCAGATTAATTTTCCTCAGTATTCCCTGTAGACAAGCCCTCAGTCCTGCATCAGAAACCCATTGAGCTAGGCACAGTACAAACACAGAACAAAAAGACAGTCATTTTAGATATCAAAACAAAAACTTTTCTTGGGCTGGCTGGTCTACACTGAAAACTTCAATTGGCACAGCTACCTCACTCAGGGGTGTGAAAACTCCCCACTCCTGAGTGACGTAGCTATGGTAACCTACCACCTCTTGAGGAGGTGGATTTCCTACAGAGGGACAGGAGAACTGTGATGAGTGTGCTGCTGTAGCGTTTTAAGTGTAGACATACTCCCGGTGACTGGCTCGTTGTGCTGTGAGACCCCTGCACAGCCAACTGAGGATGATTTTACAGCACTTTCCATACTGGGAACCCGTGTTCCAAAAGTAAAACATTTTCGGACCTCCCCTTCCATTTAGTCGTAAAGAAAGGAAGGGTGGCCCTGACCCCTTGGCATCTGCCTGTTACCCAGATTGAGTAAAGAGATTGAATTTTAGAGCCAGAATTAATTTGCCACCTGCACAGAGTTTTCTTTAAATCCTAAAGGGGAGTTTATTGGTTGCAAAGCAAAAGCCAAATAGAGAACTCTCAACTGTTTTTAAATGCTTCACTATCGCCTTCTTTGCCCTCTCCCTGTCACCTGGGTTTAGCAGGTTTCTTTTTGCTCACTTGTGCATGTCCCCAGTGCTGTTCTCTGAAACCCAAATAGCAGGATAAGGTCAAAAACCTTCAGAGGATCAAATGCAGAGAAGGTTGCTCCTGAACCAAGGACCTCAGATGGTAGATGGTTATTAGTACTGATACGCCTCTACCCTGATATAATGCTGTCCTCGGGAGCCAAAAAATCTTACCGTGTTATAGGTGAAACCGCGTTATATCGAACTTGCCTAGATCCGCCAGAGTGCGCAGCCCTGCCCCCCCCGGAGCACTGCTTTACCACGTTATATCCAAATTTGTGTTATATCGGGCCACGTTATATCAGGGTAGCGGTGTACCCCCATTGAGTTGGGAATTTAAGCAGATATTGGGGGAGGAGGGAACTATTTTCCCAAGATATTGGGGAATTCTTTGCAGGTAACTTACTTTCATACTAAATAAATTCATCCATAAATGCTTAGTGTATCAATGGTAAAAGACACAGAATATTGGAGCACATGCCATTTCATTCAGTATCCCTAGGCTAGCTTTATAGATTTTGAGGCCAGAAGAGACCATTAGATCATCTATTCTGACCTCCTGTATAACCCAGGCCATAGAATTTCACCATTACTAATGTACTGAGCTCCATAGCTTGTGCTTGGCTAAAAAAAACTTTTCCAAAAAGGCATCCAGTCTTGATTTGAAGACATCGGGAGACAGAGAATCTACTACTCCCACTGGTGGACTCTTCCATCAGTTAATAACCCTTGTTATTAAAAATCTGAGCCTTATTTCTAATTTTGAATTTGTCAGGCTTCAACTTCCAGTCATTGATTCTTCTTCTGCCTTTCTCCACTTGATTAAAGGGCCCTTTAGAGCCTGGTATTTTCTCCTGGTGAAGGTACTTACACACTGTAATCAAGTCACCTCTCAATTGTCTTTTGATAAAAGAAACAGATTGAGCTCTTTAAGTCTCTCACTGTAGGGCATTATCTTCAGCTCTTGAGTCGTTTTTGTGGATCTTTTCTTCATCCTCTCCAGTTTTTCAACATCCTTTTTAAAATGTGGACACCAGAATAGTACACAGTATTCCAGTATTGGTCTCTCTGATGCCATATACAAATGTAAAATCGCCTCCCTGGTCATAAAGCCAAGGACTGCATTAACTCTTCTAGCTGCGGTGTTATAGCAGGAGCTTGTGTTGAGTTACTTGTTCACTGTGACCCCTAGCTCCTTTTCAGAGTCTCTGCTTTCCAGGGCACAGCCCCGCATTCTGCAGACATGGTTTGCATTCCTTGTTCCTAGTGGTATGACCTTGCCTTTGGCCGTATGAAAACATATTTTGTTTGAATGAGCCAGCTTAACAAGCAATTCACATCGCTCTGTGTGATTGCCCACTTCTCACAATTATTTACCACTCTTTTTGTCCTCCACAAATTATGAAACACCCCTTATTCAGTGATGATTCCCCACTGACAGTTATTTCTTGAGATCTGTCAGTTAGCCAGTTCTGAATCCAGTTAATGTGTGCTCTGTTGATACTGTATAGCAGGGGTAGGCAACCTATGGCACATGTGCCGAAGGCGGCACGCGAGCTGATTTTCAGTGGCACTCACACTGCCTGGGTCCTGGCCACCAGTCCGGGGGACTCTGCATTTTAATTTAATTTAAATGAAGCTTCTTAAACATTTTAAAAACATTATTTACTTTACATACAACAATAGTTTAGTTATATATTACAGACTTATAGAAAGAGACCTTCTAAAAACGTTAAAATATATTACCGGCACGCGAAACCTTAAATTAGAGTGAATAAATGAAGACTCGGCACAGCACTTCTGAAAGGTTGCTTACCCCTGCTGTATAGTGCTAATTTCTAAATCAGAATGTCATGTGATATTAAGTAAAATGCCTTACAAAAGTCTGTTACAGCTACGATGTCAGGCTAACCTGCCTATAGTTACTTGGGTCATCCCACTTGCTCTTTTAAAATATTGGACACAACATTAACACTCTTTCGGTCTTCTGGACTTTCTCCAGTATTCCAAGATTTATTAAAAAATTAACATCAGCAGGCCAGAGATCTTCTCAGCCAACTCTTTTGGGGCTCTTGGGTGCAATGTATTTGGACCTGCTGATTTTAAAATATTTATCCTTAGTAGGTGTTGTATTACATCCTCCTTAGTTACTAATGGACTGGAAAGTACTTCATCATCCTCATGTGATTCAAGTACATCACCCTGCTGCTTTCCAAATACAGAACAAAAATATTTATTAAATGTTTCTGCCTTTTCTGCATTGCTCTTAACAAATTTAACATCTCCATCTGATAATAGGCCCACATGATTGTTAGAATTTCTTTAGTATGTAGATTGGCAACATTAGTCACCTCCACAGATTAATTTTTGCTTGAAGTTCTGTGTTTCTTTGTTAGTAGCTTCTCATCAGTTGGGTTGCATGTGACAGTTCTGGGCCATATTACTTTGTTGCTATGCAGGTGACTGGTCCCACCTAGCTAGGTGCCTTGGAAGTCCCAACTCCCTGTCCAAGTCTTTACAAGAAGCAAGAGAGGCGGTGCTTGTAGGGCATGTCCATATGGGGAAATTGACCAGAATAAGCTATTTTTCAATAGCTCTTCTGGAATCGAACACTCTATTCTAGAATAAAAATGACTTTATTTAAAAGTGTACTTTGTGAGCACACTAATTATTCTGTAATAAAGTTACTTTTATTCCACAATAGATTGTCCACATGAGGAGCTATTCCACAATAACTGTCCTGATCAGTTTCCCTGTGCAGACAAGCGCGTAGCTAAAGGTCTGCTTTCCACAGTGTTTACCCATCTTTAACCTTCTAGTTGAGGAAACTACTTCCCAAGGGAGTGGAATTATATGGCCCAGCTCCCCTGTTATGTACAGAGCACTCTCTTCTTACAATAAAGTAAATGTCGAGGATCACAGTGGCTAATGTCAAAGCAGGGCTCTGTTACTTGGATCCTAATCATGTTGTACGCCATATTCCTACTTCTGTTCATTGAGAGTCCTGTGCACAAAAGGCTTTCCAGATCAAATTCTAAACTTGCAGCTTCACCTCATTTTATTATTGCCAACAGAGTGCATTAAAATGCATGTCTACCCTGTAAAGTGACTTTGCATAAAGGGTATTGTGACTGTCCCTCATCTATTGTGTGTCAGGGATTTCTGTATCAAATTTGCTCAATTTACAAGTAAAAAGATGTTTTCTCCTAACTGTCAGTCTTGCAAACTGAGCCTTGGATCAGACTAGAAAGCTGTTTCCTTTCAGGCTTGTGCATCCTCATCAGTAATAAAGCTTACGTGGGTCAAATGCTGCTCTTAACTATGCCAGTGATACCCCACTGTAGTAGATTATCTCCTCAGTTGCACCTCTGCAACCTTTGTGCTTCCAGCGGGGCGCACATATATTACTAGGGGAAGAATTTGAAGATTGGGTAACATAGGTGAGCCTGCCAAAGCAAGCTAGTTAACTGGTCAGTGGATGATCTGGAAGGCAGAATGGACTCCAGCTCCCTCTTCCAGAGCTGTGCAGTGCTGGTTCTGCAAAGCTGACAGCAGTAAAAATTAATCAAACCTCATGTTTTTTGACTGTAGTTAGCAGATGTGAATGCACACGGGGAGCAGAGCTGCTGAGAACACAATGCCTGGCTTTACATAGTTATTTTCAAACTAGGACTGCATTTTAAATACAAAGCATTCCATCTGTAAGGCAGCTGCCTGGGCAGGGTAGGTGCCCCAGGGATCACAAAGAAACACCCATACGTTTGTCTAAGGCATGTACATGGCCCTCACTGCCATTCTGTCTGAGTATGTCACACTCCTTACTGGTTTTACTCAGGCAGTGATTACCCCCATTTTACAGATGGGGAAAGGAGGGATAGAGAGACTAAGTGACTTGGTCACTCATAGAGTCTGTGGCAGAGCACTGAATTGAACCCATGGCTGCTCAGTCCCAGAGTGGTTCCCCACCTCTTGGACCAGCCTTCCTTTTTCCTTGTCATATCTCCCAGTTTGACTGGGCTGCCCAGGATTTTTAAATCCAGCCCCCAGAGCTCAGGCCTGACCAACATCCACAGCTGAATTACACAGGATAGAAATAATCAGAATATAAACTCTCATGCTTCAGAGCACCACCCAACCCTGGGGTCAGGAAGAAACCTCCTCTTTGGGCAGGTTACATCATAACTGTCTGTTGTGGGGCTTCTTGCACCTTCCTCTGAAGCGATGTCTGGTGCTAGACACTGTTGGAGACAGGATACAGGATTAGAAGATCTATTGATGTGATTGGTATGGCAATGCCTATGGCCCAGACTGTCAAACTTGGGTGCCTAAAGTCATACAAACCCTTATTTAGTATCAGAGGGGTAGCCGTGTTAGTCTGGTTCTATAGAAGCAACAAAGAATCCTGTGGCACCTTATAGACTAACAGACGTTTTGCAGCATGAGCTTTCGTGAGTGAATACCCACTTCTTCGGATGCAAGTAGTGGAAATTTCCAGGGGCAGGTATATATAAGCAAGCAAGAAGCAAGCTAGAGATAACGAGGTTAGATCAATCAGGGAGGATGAGGCCCTGTTCTAGCAGCTGAGGTGTGAAAACCAAGGGAGGAGAAACTGGTTCTGTAATTGGCAAGCCATTCACAGTCTTTGTTTAATCCTGAGCTGATGGTGTCAAATTTGCAGATGAACTGGAGCTCAGCAGTTTCTCTTTGAAGTCTGGTCCTAAAGTTTTTTTGCTGCAGGATGGCCACCTTAAGATCTGCTATTGTGTGGCCAGGGAGGTTGAAGTGTTCTCCTACAGGTTTTTGTATATTGCCATTCCTAATGTCTGATTTGTGTCCATTTATCCTTTTCCTTAGATACTGTCCAGTTTGGCCGATGTACATAGCAGAGGGGCATTGCTGGCATATGATGGCATATATTACCTTGGTGGACGTGCAGGTGAATGAACCGGTGATGGTGTGGCTGATCTGGTTAGGTCCTGTGATGGTGTTGCTGGTGTAGATATGTGGGCAGAGTTGGCATCGAGGTTTGTTGCATGGATTGGTTCCTGAGCTAGAGTTACTATGGTGCAGTGTGCAGTTGCTGGTGAGAATATGCTTCAGGTTGGCAGGTTGTCTGTGGGTGAGGACTGGCCTGCCACCCAAGGCCTGTGAAAGTGTGGGATCATTGTCCAGGATGGGTTGTAGATCCCTGATGATGCGTTGGAGGGGTTTGAGCTGGGGACTGTATGTGAGTCCTGTTGGTTTCTTTCTTGGGTTTGTCTTGCAGTAGGAGGCTTCTGGGTACACGTCTGGCTCTGCTGATCTGTTTCCTTATTTCCTCGTGTGGGTACTGTAGTCTTGAGAATGCTTGGTGGAGATTTTCTAGGTGCTGGTCTCTGTCTGCGGGGTTAGAGCAGATATGGTTGTAAACCCTTATTTAGGCACCTAAATAGATACCCTGATTTTCAGCTGTGCCGAGCAACCTCAGCTCACATTAATTTTAGTGCCAGCTGTAGGTGCCCAGCCCCTCCGGAAATAAAGTCCATTTGTCCGAGGGCATAAGTATGGGTTTACGTGCCCAGGGACAATTGGGGAGATGCATGAGGACAATGAGTATAATTAGGCACAAAGATACGGGAAGCAAAGGCTCCTGTGGTGGGGACAGGAAACAAAGGCCTTGTTTGCAAATGGTTTTGTGTATCGATTTAACTGAATCGGTTTAGACACGGATATAGTGAAATCAGTGCAACCCTCTTATTATGGTCAGCCTTCCATTGGGTTAAGAATGTATGTTGGCTTAGTGCAAGTTGATTTCAAACTGAGTTATGCTAAAGTTATTCAAAATACTCTTAATCTGGTAACGAGTGTCCATGCATCAAGTTGCAGTTGTTTAACAAAATCAGTTCAGAATCACGTCCTGAGTTAAACTGGTGCAACTTGGTGAGTAGCTGTGTGTGTGTCTGTGTGCACCCATGGGGACACAAAGGGTCAGATGGGGGGGACACAAGGACACTGGAGTCAGATAGTGAGATGAGTGACAGAAATGGGGACATGGGGAGGTTGGCGATTGTGGGGAGATGGAGAGATCTGGATGAGGGTGTATAGGGCGAGCCCCAAAACACCTCCACACCACAAGAGAAGAGCTAAGCTAAGGAGATCGCCCCCAGAGAAACAGTGCTTGCTGGTAGGCAGAGTGATTTTTAAAACAATTTAATTAAACCACTGCAGAAGGCTATCTGGACATTTCTTTGGTTTTAAACCAGGCTTCTTCTGGTTTAGTTTTAAGTCCATTAGGGAGAGGTTTAAGCTAAATTGAAATAAGCCTCTGTTAAATCAAAATAAGAGAGAGTCCGCCTGGGGATTTGTCCTGTTTTAGCTAAACTGATTCAATTAAATGGGTGCATGTTTGTGTGTAGCTGATTCTACAGAGAGGGGAAAAGCCTCAAGCTCCATCTTCGCCACAGCAGCAAAAAGGGATGAATTCCGAGTGTCCCCCACCTCTCCAGATGTTCGCTAATTAATAATGGGCAGAAGAGCTGTGATAAATGAAGGGGGAGGGAGGTAGGCAGGTAGCTTCCTTTTATGGACACTCAGCCAGCCAGTTAGCCATAAAATGCCTCTTAGTAGCTGTTCTCTACTTGCTTTACCTGTAAAGGGTTAGCAAGCCCACAGGTTGAAGGAAGGGAGTGGGCACCTGACCAAAAGAGCCAATGGGAGGGCTAGAACTTTTTAAAATTGGGAAAAAAACTTTCCCTTTGTCTGTTTTTTGTTGTTCTCTGGAGAGCGGAGACACAGAGCAGCAATGCTGTAAGTAACTTTAAAACCAGGTATGAAAAAGCATCAATTCGTACCTCGAACCTACTTATCTGAAACCCAGATATGTAAGTAGAACAGAAATGTCTAGAAAGATGCAATTAGGTTTATTTCTTTTATTTTGTAAGGCTTGTGGACTCCTCTGTGCTAACCCCAGATGGTTTTGCTTTGCTTGTAACCTTTAAGCTGAATCTCAGGAGAGCTATCTTGATGCTTAATTTTTGTAATTGTTTCTTTTAAGATCTTAGGCAAAAAGCCTAAGTTCCAAATGTATTTCCTTTCTTTTTGGATTGAATAAAATTTACCTTTTTTAAGAACAAGATTTGATTTTTGTGGCCCTAAGAGGTTTGTGCACATGTTGTTTAATCAGCTGGTGGCAACAGCTGAGTTCCTTTGTTTTCTTCTCAGCTTTTCCCGAGAAGGGGTGTGAAAGGGCTTGAGGGTACCCCACAGGAAAGAATTCCCAAGTGTTCCTTCCTGGGTTCTCAAAAGGTGGGGGGACGGGGGCGGGGGAGGTTTGCACTTGGGTGGTGGCAGCATCTACCCATCCAAGGGCAGAGAGAAGCTGTGACCTTGGGAGTTTAATACCAGCCTGGAGTGGCCAGTATGAATTTTTAAAATCCTTGCAGGCCCCCACTTTCTGCACTCCAAAGTGCCAGAGTGGGGAATCAGCCTTGACAAGAGCTGTAGCTGTGTTCAGGGTGCTGCAGGTTGGGTGGGGAGCAGATGGTCTGTGGGCACCTCAGACACGGTGACATATGCATCTTGCTAGTCAAAGAGGTGGCACTGACGGCTTCCCAACCTTGCATTCTGACGTGCGGCTGTGCCATTAGCTACGGAAGCCTTCCCATTCTGCATCTGTTCTGCCTTTTACATCTGTGGCATGGGGTTTTTCAAGCTGCTATATTATGCATCAGCACAAATAGCAACCACTGGGGACCAGACTAAAAAATGAAAGGATAGAGAGTGGGACCCAGTGGAGCTAGATAGGGATGGAGCCAGAGTTAGACACTGATACAGTAAATTGGAATAGGAATAACACTAGTACTGTCAAAGATTAAAACCAGCTATACGGGGCAATATGGGCTGCTATAGGCAGGCTAAGTTGGTTGATGGTAATTCAGAGAAGCAAGATTGATGTGCTGTCATTATAGTTATCCCTCCTAGCAGAACTTCATTAATTTGCACTGCACTCATCCAAATGCCTGCCAGTGGTCAAAAGTGCCTGGTGGTCTCACCCCACTTCTGGGGAAGGATTTAATAGACGAGTGCTGGGGTGGGGTCTCCTGCTCCTGAGACTGTGGTACCTCAGGGCATTCACTAGCAGGCTCTGAAGCATCGCAAGTCATGTCTACAGCAGTTGTAAGGGAAATAACACAGGGTGTTTTGTGATTGCTTTGATTGCGTTTGTTTGCTCATGTGATCCTTTGCAAGATATGGTGATTATCCTTGGGTTTCCAGTCATGAGAGAGAACTAATGAGACTCTACAGGCTTCACCCATATAGGCAAGTGCTGTTCAGACCGAAACAAAGGATCCATTGCAATCCCCAGTTTTCACAAGCTTGGAAATTTCTGAAATGAGTGATTTGGCCAAGGGATGGCCACAATTTGGGCAAGACTTGCCTTGATCTGGTGTACAAGGGAATAAAGCTAGCAAGGAACCTCCCCACTTGCTCATCTGCGCTGCAGGAGCTGGATGTGACCTGGCCCATTAATTTCCCTGAATGAAAGGGCCAGAGGAGGGGGCTGCAGATCTGCATTTACATTGATCCGTTGGCCCAAGTAACTTGTGCAACCATGACTGAAGGGGCTTCAGCCTTTATTCCAGCTCTTAGGTTGGAGTAGCAGCTGGGGGGACCAGGGCCGAGGACGCGGTGGCTATAGAGTAGTCCCACATCTTAGCCCTAAATTGCAGGGCTGGATTTCATCTCCCAGCTGCCCCTTCCTTCTCCCCTGTGGATACCTGGGCTTTAGGTGTGAACTTCACCCTTAGTTAATGTGTCACTAAACATTTTGTTGCCCTTGTGCTTTTGCCGCTTTATGAGACTGACTTTGTACTTGTATGGAAGAGCCGATCTCAGACAAATAGATATGGAGAGACAAGGTGGGTGAGGGAATGTCTTCTGTTGGGCCAACTTCTGTTGGGGAGCGAGACCAGCTTTTGAGCTGACACAGAGCTCTTCCTCAGGCCTGGGAAACTCAAAACTGCTTTCACCAAACAAGGACTGGGAGTGGATGGGTCACTACAAAAAGTAATTTCCCTCTGCTGATACTCACAGCTTCTTGTGTACTGTTTGAAATGGGCCACCTTGATTGCATTGGCCTCATTAGCACTACAAAAGTGGTTTTCCCTCCCTTGGTATTCACCCCTTCTTGTCAACTGTTGAGAATAGGCCACTTCCACCTTAATCGAATTGGCTCGTTAGCATCAGGGGCGGCTCTAGGGATTTTGCTGCCCCAAGCATGGCAGGCAGGCAGTTTGCCTGTGGTGGGTCTGCTGGTCCCGTGGCGGGACCAGCAGGCCCTCCGCAGGCAAACCGCCGGAGGCAGCCTGCCTGCCACCCTCGCGGCACCCTCGCGGCGCCGGCAGAGCGCCCCCCGCTGCTTGCTGCCCCAAGCACACGCTTGGCGTGCTGGGGCCTGAAGCCACCCCTGGTTAGCACTGACCCCCCACTTGGTAAGGCAACTCCCATCTTTTTATGTGCTGTGTATTTATACCTGCCTCTGTATTTTCCACTCCATGCATCTGATGAAGTGGGTTATAGCCCACGAAAGCTTATGCCAAAATAAATTTGTTAGTCTCTAAGGTGCCATAAGGACTCCATGTTGTGTTTGCACCAGAGAAGTAGTTCTCATCATGGAATAGGCCACCTAAATACCCAGAGAGAACCTGCTTCAATACAGAAATAAAACCTCTTCAGACCACACTCCCCTAGCTGTCACCTACCACCCCACTCCAGAATCCATAGAGGGTCTCATCAAAAAACTACAACCCATAGTCAATAGGGAACCCATCCTGAAAGGAATCTTTTCTGGCCTTCCAAAAAAACAAAACAAACAAACAAACAAAAAAACCACCTATCCAAGCTCATCATCAGAAGCAAGCTCCCCACAGAACAGGACACACCAACTCGAAGTGGCACCAGACCCTGCCATAAGAACAGATGCAAAACCTGCAGACATATCTCCACTGCTACAATGATCTACACAACACCCCTTTCAAGATCCATCAGTCCTACACATGCCTATCACAACATGGGGTGTACCTCATCCAGGGCACTGTATGCCCCCAAAACAACTATGTGGGGAAAACCAGACAATCACTACTGTCTTGCAGCAAAATGATAAAAGACTAAGGGCTTGTCTCCACTTACATTTTATAGCGCTCTAACTTGCTGGCTCAGGGGTATGAAAAATAACCCCCCTGAGCACAACAAGTCTGAGGGTATGGCTACACTTGCGAGTTGCAGCGCTGGTGGAGGCTTTCCAGCACTGCAATTAGTAAGTGTCCACACCTGCAGGGCACATCCAGCGCTGCAACTCCCTGGCTGCAGCACTGGCCGTACACCTGGCTCAGCATGGGGAATAAAGATTGCAGCGCTGGTGCTGCAGCACTGGTCATCAAGTGTGGCCACACACCAGCGCTGTTATTGGCCTCCAGGGTATTAGCAGATATCCCAGAATGCTTTTATAAATTACTCTCTTTGTTTTGTTATGCAGCCTCTCTTTGTTTTGTTGTTAACTCGGTTGATCCGTTGATCCCGGAGCTGCTTATCTACAAACACAGCTCCTGTTTGCTGTGATCAATCTGTGAACAATCAAATGAGATAATGAGGCAGGCAGGGAGTGAGTGTTTGCTTGACAGAAACGGGGCAGAGGGGAGAGAGGGAGTCCGTTGGCTGCAGGCTGTTTGCAGTTAAGAGTTAAGGGTAAGGGATCGGGAACATGTTCTGATTTTTCAAGGCAGGAAGGTAACACACAGTGTTGGCTCCAAAAATCCACTCTCTCTCTCTTGCCCGCTCCCTGTCACACTACGCCCCACCCCACCCCCCTCTTTTGAAAAGCACGTTGCTGCCACTTGAACGCTGGGATAGCTGCCCATAATGCATCACTCCCAACAGCGCTGCAAATGTGGCCACACACCAGTGCTGGTAGCTGTGAGTGTGGCCACACACCAGCGCTGGCCCTGCACAGCTGGACGACCAGCGCTGCAACTACCAGCGCTGCAGATTTGTAAGTGTAGCCATACCCTGAGTGCTTTAAAGTAGACAGGCTCCTAGCGCTGGGAGACGCACTCCCAGCGCTCGGAGCTAATCCCCTCGTGGAGGTGTATTACCAGGAGTGCTGGGAGAGCTCTCTCCCAGCGCTCAGGCAGGACCACACTCACTTCAAAGCGCTGCTGCGGGAGCGTCCCACGGCAGCGCTTTGAAATTTCCAGTGTAGACATACCCTTAAACACCATATCACCCTATCACCTGTGGGGGAACACTTCTCACAAAGTGATCACTCTGTGTCTGACCACTCATCCCTCATCCACAAAGGAAACCTGCACAACACTTTCAAAAGAGGAGCCAAGGAGCTTAAATTCATAACTTTACTAGAGCCTAAAAATCACGGACTGAACAGAGACACTGGATTTATGGCACGTTACAATCTTCTACCCACTATCAACAACTCCAACTGCTTCCCCTCCATTTCTTTCCTATGACTGGAAGGGTGTTAATGGGACACTTCACCTTGAATGACCCCTTGAAATATGTGTTAACTACTTATGCTAAGCAATCTGTTCCACCTCCTATTTAGCTGTGACACTGATTAAATTTCCCAGCCCTGAAGAAGAGCTCTGTGTAGCTCAGAAGCTTGGCTCTCTCACCAGCAGAAGTTGGTCTAATAAGAGATATCACCTCACCCACTTTGTCTCTCTGATATCCTGAGACCCACATGACTACTCCAGCCCTGCATACCAATAGCTGTGGATACAGGCAGTAAACTGAAAGATGGAAGCAGCAGATAGGCATGCATAGAGCTAACGATTAATAGTCACAGAGCACACGCGTTCAGTATACAGATGCATAGTCATAGCATACAGTCTCAGCACTGAAGTGAAGAGATACAGATGGACTGACTGATGGAGATAGGCAATGTAGATTGATTTGGAAGTTGTGTAATAAGCCAGTGAGCAGAGACCGATTTATGGATAGCATCTAAGTAGGTAGATGAATCATTACAGTCAGACAAAAGTCTAGTCTCTCTGAGCTCACTCACCCTGTGCTCGCTGCCAGAACGAAATGAGACAAAGGAGATACAAAGTATTTCAGGGAAGTCCTATGGCCTGTGTTATACCATAGGTCAGACTAGTGTTTCGCAACCTGGGGGTCACAGGATGGGTTTAGGGAGATCGCAAGTACAGGGCCAGTGTTAGGCGGTAGCAAGTAGGACAATTGCCCTGCTGCTTGGGGCTGAAGCCCAAGCCGAAGCCCGAGCCCTGCCACCTGGGGCTGAAGCATGTAACTTAGCTTTGTGGAGTCCTGGGCAATTGCCCTGCTCACCACCCCCTAATGCTGGCCCTGAGTATTATTTCTCATTTACTTAATGATATTTAAGGTAGGGGGCCCCCTAATTTTCCAAGTCTGAGTAGGGGGCTCACAATTCTTTAAAGTCCAAAGATGGTTTCCAGCACAAAAAGGTTGAGAAATACTGGAGAGGAGCTCAGTGGTCCCTTCTGGCATTAGAATCAATGCAATCCCACTTGTCCATGAGCTAGCATATTCTCAACAGTCACACTCTGGGGAAAAATCCAGAGCCCAGCTGTTTTTCTGTGTCTCTGCCAACTGGCTTTTCATGAAAAGCAGCCTTTTCACAGCTGCTGTTCGCCTCCTCTGGCATGCTGCTGAACCTTCTAGAATGCCTGCTTCACCTCCCCAAAACATAGGATGGAATCCTATGGCCAGGAGCAGCCAGGAAATGTGGCCATAAGCACCTTTGCTACTCCACTTTAATTCCTCTTGGCTCCCCCCGGCTCACAGAAGAGGTTAGACCACAGCATTTCTATCTGGAGTGATGTTCTGGACAAGGGATAGCTTCTGCAGGAACTCATCCTGCCTGCTGGTGATACTGACTAGTACCTTCGCTGTAACAGCCCAGCGGGGCGGTCCTTATGGGGGTCAGCACCTATTTGTGCCATTTGTCTAGTGGTGCTCGCCCAGGATTGCACCATTGGGCCCCCAAAGTTAAAACTCAGTGCTGTCCTGATCCAAACCACCTTGATTTGGTCTAGCTGCAAAGCCTGTGGGGAAAGGTGTGGGGAAAGGTTGCGAGGTTAGTGATGGGAGTGGGGAGGGTTAGAGGAGGTGGGTGTTTTGCTTTGTATGTGATTGCCTAGAAGTCGGTTATATAGCTAGACACATTGGTGTGTGTGTAGGGGAGGTTGCTATGTGATATATGGTACATGAATGCTGTATGGTACTATCCTATTGAAAACCCAGAGGTCCAGTTTGATATGGCCAAATGAATAAATAAATAACCAAACGGGCCAAATCACCACATGGTCTCAATGCACCTAATGTCAGGGCCCAGGCCTTTCCGTGTGTTTATACTGTATCTAGCATAAGGAGGTCCCAGTCCTGACTCAGGCTCCTGGGTGCTATCACGGAACAAGTAAGCTAATTAACAATGATGTTTATGAGCTGCTAAAAACTTCCTTAGACCACTCGGTGAAAATCTGAAGATGTTAAGGGAGAAATATTCCTGTAGGATCATATCACACACAGGTTGCAAATATCAGGGGTAGCTGTGTTAGTCTGTATCCACAAAAACAACAAGGACTCTGGTTGCAAATGAATCCTTTAAAAAAATTACAAATGGGCCAATGGATTCCCCCTGTTTATATTGGATTCCATCTCTCTCTGAGGATAGGACTCTTGTTTGGTACTGTTTATTTTCTGTTGTCCTTTAGACTGTAACCACTTTGGGGCAGGGACTGGAAGCTGTTTTCCGTCTGTCCTGTCCAGTGTCCAGAGAAAAGAATCCTTTCTATATTCATTACAAGCAAGCCCTGTCTGTTCTCTACTTCATAATGCCATCATCAATCCTAGGGATTCAGGAATGGTCACTTAAGTGGTGCCTAGTGGAGCTGATCAGAAAATAGATTTTTCCAGCCCATGAAAAATGTTGAAATTAAAAAAAAAAAAAGCAAACAAACAAAAAACGTATATGCCAAACCAGGTGAAAAGCCAACATTTTGAATTTTTTTAATGGAATGAAATTATGGAAAAGAAAGTTGTTTTGGGTCAATTGAAATGTTTTGTTTTGATACATTTGAAACTTGTCATTTAAAGATTGACCCTTTTTATTTTTATTTTTTTATATAAAATAAATTTCAAATCAAAAAGTCATTTTGAAATGAAAAATCTAAACTTTTCATTTGACATTTTTGAAACTTTTTCCAATTTTTTGTCATAGTGAAATTTAATCAAACGACACAATTAAAATGTTATGGCCTGCTGTAATGTCTAGGACTTGTACAGACCTGGATTTCACCCACAGTGAGTAAACCCTTTAGGTATGTCTTCAGTACAGAGTTAATTCAAGTTATTTCACCTGAGTTAGTCTCACTCGAGTAAGAATGGCAATACTGTGAACTACCAATAACACATGAGTTGTGTATCCACACTGGGCCTTGAACTCTATGAAGTCATTTCCGTGAACTTGTGGGAGAACATGTCTGTCTTTTCAGGACACATGGGGGCAATTGCGGGGAAGAATTGGAGGACAAGAGGTACTTGAGTGGCACTAGCCTGTGTTCACACTATAAAGGGCTCATGTTAGCAGGTGATAAGTTACTCGAATTTCAGTCTATATCCCCCTCGGGCCATCCTACTTGAGTTAAAAGTACAGGCCACATGCCTGCTAAGGGGTTTTTCTGTGGATGGGACTTGATTTAGGACACTCAAGTGATAACTTGAGTTAACTTTGCAGTGAAGACAAGCCCCTAGATGCCACAGGGGAACCCAACAGAGGGAAATAAATCTCCATGCTAGCTGGCTACCCATCTGCTTTCTAACCTAGAGGAGAGAAAGCTTTGCTGAAATTTACCATGACGACCAAGTACTCAAGGGCAGGGCCGGCTCCAGGCACCAGCAAAGGAAGCAGGAGCTTGGGGCGGCCAATGGAAAGGGGCGGCACGTCCAGGTCTTTGGCGGCAATTCAGCAGCGGGTCCCTGAGTCTCTCTTTTCCTCTTTGAGCTGCCGCCGAAGTGCCGCCGAAGAGGAAGAGAGGGAGCGAAGGATCCGCCGCCGAATTGCCGCCAAAGAATGGAGTGGCCCAACTGAGCTGTCGCTGAAGTGCCGCCGATCGGCTTTATCTTTTTTTTTTTTGCCACTTCGCTGCTTGGGGTGGCAAAAAAGCTGGAGCCGGCCCTGCTCAAGGGACAGAGATTTGGAAGTGATATGCACAAATTTGTGTAGAGCACTGTGCACTTGTTTGCCACCGCACTCCTGCTCTGATCTGCCCAGCCCCACAGCAACTGGGCAGAGAGTTTGTCTGGGGCGCTAAGGGGGTGGGGAACATGACACATGGACAGAGAAAGTCAGGAGGCAGGACTGCTTAGCAAAAAGGAGCAGGCCACGTTTTCAGGTGCCAGTTTAAGCAAGTCAAGAGAGAAATTTGCAACTAGAAAAGCAAAGGAGCCGCACCCCCACTGGCTGGATCCTTGGATTTTCTGTTCTGCTGACCCCTGCGTAAAAGCCATTTCAATGACACTCTCCCCTTGAAATGCCGAGTAGGATCAGGATGAACTCACACATAGCAGGCATGTTACATGAACTCTGTTAGTGATAAAACTAGGCTTGGAAGGATTAGATTTTTATTGGTAAATGTTGGTAAATGTCAGTTTCATCATAAACCCAGAACCCAACAAAAATATTTCCATCCATACTTATCAAAATTTACAGATAGGCAAAGTAAGAAAAATGCTGCTTGAGAGCTTATTAGTGTGATTTAAGGTTTTTTACTTTGTATATTTTGACATGATGATGACAATTTGTGTTTTAACGGTTGAAAAATGTTCATTTTTTGAATCTCAACATCTACGGTCGGTAAATAATTGTCTGAACCTCTGCCCCGTAATTTTGTGCAAATGTGAACATTTAAATCAATAAAAATAAAAAAGCTTAAAAATAAATGTGGATATTAGCCATCAAAATGACTTACAAATAAAAATTGCATTCTGCCAAAGCTAGACAAAACCCGCGAGTTTGCAGAAAATGGAATCACCACTTGACCTCATTGTTTGTCACTCAGTAGAACATTGTGGTGTTCATGGTATTTCTCTGGCTAACATGGACAAACACATTTCCTGGAAGCAGATACCGGGGATGTCCAGCACTAGGACAAGAATTAAATAAATAACTTAATGATAGCACTAGGAACAACGAAATCCTACCTAAATGAGGGCCATAAAAACAGAGAGAGAGAGAGAGAGAAAGAGAAACAGAAGGATGAAAGCTGATACAATCAAGAGACTGAGAGATGCTGGAATAGAAAATAAAATCTTTGTAGGAGAAAGAAAGGCTAGAAAAGCCAGTGCTGTTCTCAATCCTTATTCAATTTCCATGGGAATATAATGGGTGTTGGATTGTACTCCCATGAGCTGAAGTGAAAATGAGAGAGAGAAACTGGAATCCTTTTATTCCTAAATTTTCATTGCTGCTCAGCTATTGTTAAAAAAAAAAAAATCCTAGGCATGAAACACCCCATCCCACCCAACAAGGCTTTGATCACTGTGCCACCTGAGCACAAAAGATGGCTGTGTGTCTGGGTCAAGAACGTGCACTCCATCAGATCATGGGTAACATTTGCCACAGTGCTTAAGTGATTTAGGAACCTAGCCCCCATTGTCTTTCAATGAGATTTAGGCTCCTCAGTGCCTAAGCAACTTTTGAAAATGGGACTTAGTCACTTAGGTGTTTGAGAAAATTTTGCCCCATGATTCTTGCCCTCGAGTTAAAGAGACAGAACACTTTGGTGGAAACTGGAACATGGATTTTATTAGCTATCACCCCTCCCAACAAGGCTCACAGAAGAATTAAAAGTGTCACTGCCGCACTTCCTAAGTCTTCACACAGCTTAATTTTTCAGTTCACTAACGCTGTATTGACATGACAAGCTTTGTATTGCCAGCACATAAAAAGAAAGAAATCAACTCCATAGTTATCTGCCAGAGGTAGGTAGAGTCTGCTCAGAAATGGGCTTCACAGCATTTTTGGGGTTTGATCTCCTGTTTATTTCTCATTATTGTCCATATCTGATTTGGCATCAAGCTGTCCCAAAGCGGGATGCCATCCCTGCCATCTCTTTCTTCTCCCCAGAATTAGGCACAGTTTTTCCTCGTTGCTTTTTCATGGGAAGGCTTTGATAGTTTCTGATAATCTGAGGAAATATCTCTGTTGTGTTCCCTTGTATCTGGGAAACTGGAATAAAAAGAATGTCTCTTTGTTTCCTTCTGTCCTCCGTCACACTGGTTGCATAGTCATTTCTCTCTGATTGCACGGGGCTGTCTCTCCCATTTTCCACTGCAGCTTATTCTGTATATTAGTGAGGTTTGCACATTTCGTATTTCATTGGAGTGAGGCAGCATGCTGGTTCTGTGCTGGGATCTGATTTTCATTTCCCGATGGCTTGCATTTAGGAGTTTTACATGTTGGTCCAAGTTCTCAAGCATTCGGGGCGAAGTTGTTTTTTGCTCCCCTGGTTGGGAGAATGGTGTGGTTGAGACCCAGGAGTGATACTGTGTACTACGGACGCTGTTCCCGACTGGCTTTAGTGGTGGATCTTTCAGTGCTTTGCTGCTTGCATTCCTGGCTCTGATGAGGATAGCCCCTTATGCCCACTGGATTCATGGGCACAGGGCACCCAAAAGGAGGGGAGGGGAGGGGAACTCTGGTTGACTATGGGGATGGAGGCCTCAAATATGGTCTGGTGCCTAAAGGCACAGAGCGGGAGTTATGTTATATTCAGGAAGCAGCCAGGTTCAGTCCTTTTTATATTTCATTTCAGTTACGCATCAAACAAAGTTACGTTTTTACCACTAGAGGAGGGGTCTTGTGCATGAACAGAACCTTGCTTCTGGTTTATTAATTCAAGCTCTACTTGTGTTACTGTTACTTTAAGGGAGCTAGGCCTGATGGGATATCATATTCAGGTATAAAACCTTTAGCTTATATTTGTTTTTTTTTCTTTGCCCAGGACAGAATAAAACTTTTGCTTCCCATTAACTGTATTGTCATCCCTTATGAAAAGGTCTGATAGAGTGGGCTCTTCAGTCTAGCAGAGGAAGGTCTAACAAGATCCAGTGGCTGGACATTGAAGCTAGACAAATTCAGACTAGAAATAATACCTACATTTTTAACAGAGAGGGTAATTAACCACTGGAACAATTTCCCAAGCGTCGTGGTGGATTCTTCACCAGTGACAACTTTTAAATCAAGATTGGATATGTTGTTTTATTTTGGGGCTGTTCCCTGGCCTGTGTCATACAGGAGATCAGACCAGATGATCATAACGGGCCCTTCTATGGAATCTATGGGGAAAAAAACAAACAAAAACAACAGTCTGAGAAAGCCACATTTTGCAATAAGGATGTTGCAATGTCTTGGGTGACTCCTGTAGTACACCAGTTCAATTAACACCTAGCAAGTCTTTTTTATTTAATCTGTCATCTCAGCCCCTCTCACAGTGTGTGTGTGTGCGCGCAGGTAGATTTCTGCACATATGGCATACAGGGGTGTGTGTGCGCCTATATCAAGCAGGCTGAATAGGAAAAGATGAGCGTGCCCTCAGCCTCTTTGCCACACACCTGTACCTGCAAAACGCACAGAAGAGAATGTATGGAGTAGGTCCCATACAGTAAAATCCCACTGGATTATATTAGATGTGGGGCAGGGAATATCATTTGGCTCTGTCTGTACAGCACCTAGCATAGTGGGGGCCTGATCCATGGCTAGGACTCCTAGGGCTGCCACCATAACAATAATAATAACTGAGGTGTTTGATTAGGCTGGTGATTTGAGAAAGAAGCTCTCCATGCCTTGTAATATTGTGCCAACACTGCCCATTCTTGGGGGGAAATCCTGGCTCCACTGAAGGCGACAGCAAAATTTCCATTGCCGGCAGTGAAGCCAAGCTTTCGCCCCGGATGTCTTCAGCCAGCCACAGAACATAGCTGCCAGCACAGCGACTGCCCTGAGGCGCCCCTTTGCTATTTTAAACGGGTTCCTGGTTGCTCTAAAAAGGAAATAAGGGTGGACAAAGGCACTCAGTCAAGGATCCTGGAGGCTGTATCCTGACAGCTATGTTTATGATGTCATTCATGTTCAAGTGCCTTGCTAATGGCACGCTGCTATGACTCACCCTTAGCCAATTGCCTGGCTGGCGTTCTTAGGCCCTTTTCCCCCCTAAATTGTTTTTAATCACAGGCCCGAGATTGATTTATCGCCTTCCACTCCATCTCGCCTCAGCCCCAGCTTTTTAATAATATACAGAAAAGATTTAAATGGGCCAGGATGCTGCAGTGACACAGTATTTTCTTTATTGTGTGGGTGATGAAGGGAGAAGCATCAGGATTATTGGATTAAACACTGCCGTCTATTTACTTGCCTTTTCACAGGCGAATCAATCTTCTCCATACCCTATATCTTGTCACGCAGGAAGCTGCACCTGAAGGGGAGCCAGGATGGATTAAGTCATGCTGTTTAATCTGCTGCTGCTATTTGAATCATTTCCAAATGCTCTTCCTGGATTAGCTGGCCTAGTTCTGCATCCACATATGGTGCAAGGGGAAAGTCTCTGGAGTTAAAACTCATTTTAGGGGCTGGGAGGGGTGAAAGGGTGGGGCTGAGAGAGAGTGAGATGAACCCTAAACCTGCTGGATGTCCCTGACAGTGATTCAAATCTCACCAGTGGCTCAAATCTAACCAGTGCATTGTTGCCATTTTGAAAATGCTTCGTGGCAGGTGAGCTGTGATCTCATTAGCTGATGAGCTTTTGACGCAGACTGTTATCCCCCAGTGAGGGCACATGTTGGGACTGTAATTCTGCTTTACCAACCAGAACATGCAGCATGTTGCTCAGTCTGGAGAAGGGGCCCAGGACCTAGCTGGCTCTGCAAGATAGCCCTTTACGCCCATAGATCTACATGCATCATGACTGAGGGGTGGGCAGAGAAGCTGGGGTGCGGCCTGATGGGTCTGGCCTATTCCCTCTCCTGTACAGGAAACGTTCAGTGTAAAAATAACAGATCTGTCCATTTTGCTTAACATAGCATCTGTGTCTCCTCTGTGCCCTCGGACCTCCACTGTGTGTGTGTGTGTGTGTGTGTGTGTGTGTGTGTGTGTGTGTGTGTGTGTGTGTGTGAGAGAGAGAGAGAGAGAGACAGATTCCAGGTGCTGGTTGGGAGCCACTGGGGATCATGGCTGCTAATACATGCAGAGAGAGAGCCACTGCACCTCTGGCTGAGGATCTGTGAGAGTGAAGCCAGGGTTTGCTGCAGATACCTGGCTCCTGGCTTTTACAGCCCCAGCTCCTGCCTGCATCGTATTTCAACTGAAGGAGGAGAACAGGAGCCAAGGGCTGCGTGCCAAAACCCCCGGGGGCCTTTGGTTATTTTGTTCCTCTCTGCACACTTGGATGTGGAAGAGGAATGCATGGCCCTTGGTATGTATGTTTGGGCATGTGCGTGTCTCTGTGTGTGAGTGCGCACTGCAGACCTGTGTGTATGTGCCTGCAGGAGGAATGGCAAAGGCACAGAGAAAGAGGAGTAGTGACAGGAGAGGGTATTTGAGGCATGTGGGTGGAAGGAGAAAGAAAAGCATGGAGCAGAAGGGTGACTGGAAGAGACCAGCACACAAGGAAATAGAACTTAGGACTTGAGACCTCCAAGGCATTGAACCTGCAGGGGCTCATGAAGGCTCAAGACAACTCTGTGAAGCAGAGCAGTGTCAGTCCCCCCTCTCCCTCCAGGGCTAGAGGTCTGCCAGGAGCAGATCTCAGCAGGCACCTCATCCTGCAGCCCTGACTCACACGAGGAAACCTATTGGCTACAACAGGGCAAATGCAGGTGAACCCAGGTTGGCAGGATTGGGCCCCAGAAGATGCTGGCACTTGGTCCAGGAACCTGGGCTGCCTCTCACAGGAAAGGGAAGAAAATGGAAGGGAGAGGGGAAGAAGATGAGGCTCAAATGCTAAAGCTGACGAAGGGGGAGGATCCATGTGATTCAGGCAGGGGTGTGGCTAATGACTGTATTCCGCCTGCATCTGCCTGGCCTCTGCCCCTCTGTGCTCTTCAGCAGTCAGTTAGGTGACCCTCATCCTTCATCGAAGGGCTAACAGCTCAGCCTGGGCCACAGCTGGAATGCTAATCGCCTCCGTCCACCAGCCCCTTGCGCAGCAAGGACCTGTCACTAGACTGCTTGTCAGTATCTACCGGGGTCAGGCTGAAGGAGCGAGAAGGAAGTCATAGCAGGGCTCCCTGGATGGGTGTTTCTCTCTGCAGTTCCACTCCCTTCTCTCCCCACCTTTCCACCCCGTCTGTCCTGCCCCCATCTTTGCACTTTCCCCTAATTTCCTTTCTGGAGCGGGTTTCATGCCCTTTGCACTATTTTTCTCACTGTAACTCTCTTTCCCTTCACACTTTCTCTCTCCCTTTTCTAGCCTTTTCCCTTCTGTTTTTCTCACACTCTGGGGTCTGACTCATGGGCGTATCTGATATATAACTTCTCACACTTTGTCTACCTCAGCTGTGGGTGCAGATGGTCCCCTCCCTGTAGAGATCTCCTCCAGACCCTGGGAATGGGGCTCTTTGAATGCCGGGCCCTCTTGGGGGAGAGGGCAGAGGCTGGGTGGACTGGGAACAGGAATAGATGAGCTACAAAGGATACACATGATGCTCCCTTCAGCCCCACAGATATTTCAGCCTCAGCCATTGAATCATCTCCAGGGAGCCCTCCTTCCATCCCTCTCTGGGAGTCCTGGGGCAGCCACAGTCAGGGGGTTGCTGGAGAGGAGGATGCTGGTGGTGCTGTAGGTCTGGGACTCTGTTCTGTGGCCTACTCTGCCATCTGGGGTTAGGAAGGATGGTCTAGTGGCCAGGGCATTGGACTGGGACTCAGGAGATGGGGTTTCTATTCCTAGCTCTGCCATAAAATCCTTGTGTGCCCTTGGCCAAGACACTTAATCTAGGCTGTGCCTTGGTTCCCCAGCGGTAAAACAGAGAGAGTCCCTGTACACAGGGCTGTGTGAGGTGCTCAGAGAGGGTGGGGACGAGGGCCAGATAAGAACCGAGATAAACAGGGCTGAACCCCACCTCCTTCTGGCAAAACATGAGGGGAGGCCCTCCGGCAGGGACTTCCTCCCCCGGAGCCCCATCCTGCAGGCGTGGAAGGGGGCTCTCTGCCCCAAAGGGTGAAAGCCCCTCCCCTGCCAGGGGCAAGGGGTGTGCAGGGCGGTGCGGCCTTCAAAAAGCACAACGTGGGCAGGGCTGAATCCCACACCTGCCACACCACCTCTGGAAAAAAAGAAGAAGTACACAATTTAAACATGATCTGGGCAACTTTCCGCATCTGAGGAAGCAGCTGTTACCAGGTTCAAGAGGGGGTCACAGCTCCTATGGGGACAACTGTCATGTGGGATTGACCACTGACAGTCTGACACACTGGGACTGTGCATTTCATGCTGTGTTTTGTTGTTATGCTTTGCGTTGCAGAGCGTGAGCACCTTGTGCCTATGATGGATTTGTCTCTGATTGAGTTGGATGCATGTTATGGCTATGATCTCTATTCTATTTGCTGTCTTTCAGACAGTGTTTGTATATAACCCTACTGTATGCTGTACTTCAAACACTATGTGCTGCAATGGGTATCGCCACAGGACCGGCTGCAGAGATAAAATTTCTAGACACCATGAATGACTGCTTCTTTGAGCAGCTCGTCCTGGAATGCACAAGGGGAGAGACAATTCTTGATTTAGTCCTAAGTGGAGCACAGGATCTGATCCAAGAGGTGAATATAGCTGAACGGCTTGGTAACAGCAACCATTGTGTAATTACGTTTCACATTTTTGGGGGAGTGGCGGGAATACCAAAGAAGCCCGTCCTAGCAGCATTTAACTTCTAAAAGGGCACTACACAAAAATGAGGAAGTTAGTTAAATGGAAATTAAAAGGAACGGTCACAAGAGAGAAATGCCTGCAAGCTGCATGGAAACTTTAAAAAAAACGCCATAATAGAGGCTCCAACTAAATGTGTACCCCAAATAAATTTTTTAAAATAACCTGGAAGAGGAGCCAGGGAGCAAGGAACTAATTGGAAGCTAGTTCAGTAATGCAGGAACCAGGGAGGCCTGTATAGGAATTGTGAACAGTAAAGGGGCTGCTGGGAAAGGCACAGGAAGGCAGGAAGCAGAAGTCACTCTCTGAGAGGAGGGAGAATGGGCTGGCAAACCCAAAGAGAAAGGGGATCCAGTTAGCTAGGAAGAAGCCCAGGGAAACAGCAGCAAGGACTAGGATAGTACAGGCCTTGGCCGCATGTGGTCTTTGGGCTGGAACCCAGTGAGGAGGGCGGGCCCGGGTTCCCCTACCAGCCACTGAGGGAGTGGCACCAGGGGGCAGTGAGAGGGGATACTGCGTAGGACTGCTAGGAAGAAGGGACTTTGCTACCCTGGAAGGGGGGAACACTGAGTGACCCGTCTGGAAGGCTGAATCACGAAGAAGATGCTGCAGTTCCTGGAGAGAGAGAGGGACTGCAGAACAGAGAGAGAGAGGCAGAACAACTACATGCAAACTGTGGAAGGGGGGCATTGACCTCAAGAGCTTATCCCCAGAGTGACCAGAAGGAATCGCCACACCAGTGGTGAGTGGTGCGCTCTGTGACAGAGGACAAGAAAAATGCCTTAATGGCTAAACAAAAGAATAAAATCGGTGGTTAGAGGCAAAAAGGCATCCTGTAAAAACCAGAAGTCAAATCCTACTGAGGAAGATAGAAAGGAGAATAAACTCTGCTAAATCAAGTGTAAAAGTATAATTAGGCAGGCCAAAAAAGAATTTGAAGAGCAAATAGCAAAAGAAACAAACACTAACAGCAAAAGAATGTTGAAGTATGTCAAGCAGGAAACCAGCCAAACCATCAGTGGGTTGATTGGATGATTGAAGTGCTAAAGGAGCACTCAAGGACGCTAAGGCCATTGCAGAGAAGCTAAATGAATTCATTGCATTACTCTTCACTGCAGATGATGTTAGGGAGATTTGCACACCTGAGCCATTCTTTTTAGGTGACAAATCTGAGGATCTGTCCCAGATTGAGGTGTCATTAAGGCTGTGTCTACACTGCCACTTTCAGTGCTAAAACTTTTGTCGTTCAGGGGTGTGAAAAAATACCCCACTGAGTGACAAAAGTTTTAGTGCTGAAAATCACCAGTATAGACAGTGCTGTATTGCCGGGAGGCATGCTCCCGGCGATAAAGCTACTACCGCTCATTCGGGGTGCTTTTTTTTTATTGCTGGGAGAGCTCTCCCCCGGCAATAAAGCGTGTCTACACAGCCCATGTCACAGTGCTGCCACGGCCGCGCTGTAACGTGGGTAGTATAGACATACCCTTAAGGAAGCTTTGGAACACATTGATAAATTAAACAGTAATAAGTCAGCAGGACCATATGGTATTTTCCCAAGAGTTCTGAAGGAACTCAGATATGAAATTGCTGAACGACTAACTGTGGGCTGGTCTACACTAAGGGGGAAAATCGATATAAGATATGCAACTTCAGCTACGTGAATAACGTAGCTGAAGTCGAAGTATCTTATATCGATCACTTACCCGTCCTCACGGCGTGGGATCGATGTCCGGGGCTCTCCATGTTGACTCCGCCACCGCCGTTCGCGGTGGTGGAGTTCCGGAATCGATAGGAGCGCGTTCGGGGATCGATATATCGCGTCTAGATGAGACGCGATATATCGATCCCTGAAAAATCGATCGCTACCTGCCGATACGGCGGGTAGTGAAGACGTAGCCTGTGGTAAGTAGCCTATCGCTTAAATCAGCCTCTGTGACAGGTGACTGAAGGACAGCTAATGTAATGCCTACTTTTAAAAAAACCACTTCAGGGGCGATCCTGGCAATTACAGGCTGGCAAGCCTAACTTCAGTACCAGGCAAACAGGTTGAAACTATAGTAAAGAACAGAATTACCAGAGACTTAGATGAACACAATAATGTTGAGGAAGAGTTAACATTGCATTTATAAAAAGGAAATCATGCCTCACCAATCTATTAGGATTCTTTGAAGGACTCAACAAGCATGTGGAGAAGGGTGCTCCAGTGGTTATAGTGCACTTGGACTTTCAGAAAGCCTTAACCAGGGGGCAGGGCTACCCAGGAAAACCAGTACTTTAAAAAGCCAGCTCCTAAGTGACCGGAGGAGCTAGCGAACAGGAGCGACTAACAGGGGAGTTTTGCAAGGGAGTTTACAGAGGGAGTGTGTGTGTGTGTGTGTGTGTGTGTGTGTGTGTGTGTGTGTGTGTGTGTGCTGCATACACTTAAACTTCTTTAAACTTAAACATTTCTTAAACTTCTTTAAACTTAAGCCAAAAATCACCCCTTGATAAAAACAACACAACAACCAAGGAATGAGCTGCAGGAGTAAAAAGAGAACGCAGGCAGAAGTCCAGCCACAGAGTGGGGGCTACCCAGTTTATTGCACCCCATGCAGCATGTATGATTACCTGCCCTATGGGCAGGTGATGTTTGTGTGCATTCAGTGCAAGGAGCTCCTGGCCCTCAGAAACCATGTGCAGGCTTTGGAGACCAGGGTGGCTGAACTGGTGGAGCTATGGGAGACAGAGACGTACGTAGATGAGACTTTCCGGCAGGGATGGTGCAAGGAAGTTTCGCCCCCTAGGCGAAACTTCCACCTTGTGCCCCCCCTCCAGCAGATCCCCGCCACCCCTCCGCCCTGAGGCGCTCCCCCCCCCCCCGCGGCAGCTCTCCCCCTGCCCTGAGGCACCCCCCTGGCACTTCCCTCCCCGGGGAGCCGTGCAGCACCTCCCCACCCCAGCTCACCTCTCCTCCGCGTCCTCCCTGAGCACACTGCCCCTGCTCTAATTCTCCTCCCAGGCTTGCGGCGCCAAACAGCTGATTGGCGCTGCAAGCCTGGGAGGCAGGAGAAGTGGAGCAGTGACTGCGCGCTCGGGGAGGAACAGCTGTAAAAAAAAATTGGGGGGCACCGCTTTTTGGCGCCCCCAAATCTTGGCGCCCTAGGCAACCGCCTAGTTCACCTTAATGGTAGCACCGGCCCTGCTTTCCGGGACACATTAGAATAGTCCCACCCCCAGTCTGACAGCCTCTGTGCTCTTGAGGAGGATGAAAGCCTCAGGGAAGGAGAACATCCAACTGGAGCAGAGGGAAATGATCCCATAGTTGGGACCCTCCTTCAGCTGATGTTGTGATATCCTCTTGCAATAAGGATACCTCTCTGGGAGAGGGAACTCCAGATATTAGGAAGAGACAGGTATTAGTAATAGGCGATTTAATCATTAGAAACATAGATAGCTGGGTTTGCGATGACTGGGAGAACCACATGGTGACTTGTCTGCCTGGTGTGAAGGTTGCGGATCTCTTGAGACATCTAGATAGATTTACGTGTAGTGCTGGGGAGGAGTCGGTGGTCGTGATACATGCAGGTACCAATGACATAGGGAAGGATAGGAGAGAGGTCCTGGAGGCCAAATTTAGCATGCTAGGTGAGAGATTTAAGTCCAGGACCTCCATGGTAGCGTTCTGTGCAGGGCCAGTTAGACATGCAGAACTGCAGGGTCTCAATGCATAGATGAGACGATGGTGTAAGGAGGAGGGGTTTAGATTTATTAGGAACTGGGGAAACTTTTGGGAAAGAGGAGCCTATACAGACGGATGGGCTCCACTTAAACCAAAATGGAATTAGATTGCTGGCACTTAAAATTAAAAAGGTCATATAGCAGTTTTGAAACTAAGGGCTGGGGGAAAGCAAACAGGTACAGAGGAGCATGTGGTTCAGACAGAGACATCCCTTGAGGGAGGATCTATTAATAGAGATCCTCTATGTCCTAGTAAGGAGGAGAGTATGGAAGATGATAAAATACAGGTGGGATCTGATGAGAAACAGTCAAATGAAAAAAAGTATCATTCAATTACATCATGTAATGGGAGACCGCTAAAAAGTAACATGATTTTAAAGTGCTTATATACCAATACTAGAAGTCTAAATAATAAGATGGGTGAACTAGAGTTCCTAGTATTTAATGAGGATATTGATATAATAGGCATCACAGAAATTTGATGGCATGAGGATAACAATGGGACACAAAATATATCGGAAGGACAGAACAGGTCGTGCTGGTAGTGGAGTGGCACTATATGGAAAAGAAAGTGTAGAACAAATGAAAGAAAAAATCTGAAATGAACCAAACTGTACCAGAGAATCTCTATGGATAGCAATTCCATGCTTTAATAATAAGAATATAGCAGTAGGGCTATATTACCGACCACCTGACCAGGATGGTGATAGTGACTGTGAAATGATCAGGGAGATTAGAGAGGCTGTTAAAATAAAAAAAACTCATTAATAATGGGGGATTTCAACTATCCCTATATCTCAGGATGGGATGCAGAGATAAAGTTTCTTGACACCTTAAATGACTGCTTCTTGGAGCACCTAGTCCTGGAATCCCCAAGAGAAGAAGCCATTCTTGATATAGTTCTAAGGGGAGCACAGGATCAGGTCCAAGAGGTGAATATAGCTGGACTGCTTGGTAATAGTAGGGTGACCAGATGTCCTGATTTTATAGGGACAGTCCCGATTTTAGGGTCTTTTTCTTATATAGGCTCCTATTACCCCCCACCCCGTCCTGTTTTTTCACACTTGCTGTCTGGTCATCCTAGGCAATAGTGACCATAATATAATTAAATGTAATATCCCTGTGGTGGGGAAAACACCACAGTGGCCCAACATTGTAGCATTTAATTTCAGAAAGGGGAGCTACACAAAAATGAGGAGGTTAGTTAAACAGAAATTAAAAGGTACAGCATCAAAAGTAAAATCCCTGCAAGCGGCATGGAAACTTTTTAAAGACACCATAATAGAGGCTCAACTTAAATGTATACCCCAAATTAAAAAAACATAATAAGAGAACCAAAAAAAAAAAGTGGAAGTTAAATCCTGGTGAGGAAAATAGAAAGGAGCATAAACTCTGGCAAATGAAGTGTAAAAATATAATGAGGAAGGCCAAAAAAGAATTTAAAGACAGCTAGCCAAAGAATCTAAAAGTAATGGCAATTTTTTTTAAGTACATCAGAAGCAGGAAGCCTGCTAAACAACCAGTGGAAAGATCGAAATGCTAAAGGAGCGCTCAAGGATGATAAGGCCATTGCAGAGAAACGAAATGAATTCTTTGCATCGGTCTTCACAGTTGAGGATGTGAGGGAGATTCCCAAACCTGAACCATTCTTTTTCAGTGACAAATCTGCGGAACTGTCCCAGATTGAGGTGTCATTACAGGAGGTTTTGGAACAAATTGATAAACTAAACAGTACTAAGTCACTAGGACCATATGGTATTCACTCAAGAGTTCTGAAGGAATTCAAATGTAAAATTGCAGAACTACTAACTATAGTTTGTAACCTATAATTTAAATCAGCTTCTGTACAAGATGACTGGAGGATAGTGAGACAGGGCAAGGCCAGATGGCTATAGGAAAGTAGTGAGAAACAGGTATGTTAGCCCCAGGCTAAACAAATCCCTGTTAGCATGGTAACCAAATGGCAGTTGCTCCAAGTTAATTAAGACACCTGGGGCCAATTATGATCCTTCCAGAAAGCAGTGGAGACAGCTAGGTTGATTGGGATACCTGAAGCCAATCAGGGGCTGGCTGAAACTAGTTAAAAACCTCCCAGTTAGTCAGGTGGGTGTGCATGTCAGGAGCTGTGGGAGGAAGTTGTGCTGTTGATGAGACTGAGCAGTACACACCATATCAGGCACAAGGAAGGAGGCCCTGAGGTAAGGGTGAAGTGGAGCTTGAGGAAGTGGGGGCTGCTGTGGGGAAGTAGGCCAGGGTATTGTACGCATCCTGTTTCTAAAAGGTTAGCTACCATAGATGATACTATTAAGGTTCCTGGGCTGGAGCCCGGAGTAGAGGGCAGGCCCGGGCTCCCCTCTTTGTCCCCCCTGATTAATCATGAGACTGGGAGAAAACAGAGACTGCGCAAAGGAGGATAGCTTCTCACCTCCCTCACTGGCTTATGATGAAAATGGCTCAGTAGGCTGTGACCCTTGCCTCTAGAGAGAGAAGGGCTATGTGGAGGGTCACAGTGAGCCTCTGAGGCTAGCGAGATCTTCCAGGAAATGCGGGACCCATGGAGACAAGGACAGAGCTTTGTCACAATAGCTAATGTGATGCCAATTTTTAAAAAAGAGCTCCAGAGGTGACCCGGTAATTACAGGCCGGTAAGCCTGACTTCAGTACTGGGCAAACTGGTTGAAACCATAGTAAAGAACAAATTGTCAGGCACATAGATGAACATAATTTGTTATGAAATAATCAACATGCTTTTTGTAAAGGGAAATTATGTCTCACCAATCTACTAGAATTGTTTGAGGGGGTCAACAAGCATGTGGACAAGAGGGATCCAGTGGATATAGTATATTTAGATTTTCAGAATTTGACAAGGTCCCACATCAAAGGCTCTTCAGCAAAGTAAGCAGCCATGGGATGAGAGAGAAGGTTCCTCCATAGATTTGTAACTGGTTAAAAGATAGGAAACAAAGGGTAGGAATAAATGGTCAGTTTTCAGAATGGAGCGAGGTAAATAGTGGTATCCCCCAGGGGTCTGTACTGGGACCAGTCCGATTTAACATATTCATAAATGATCTGGAAAAAGGGGTAAACAGTGAAGTAGCAAAATTTGCAGATGATACAAAACTACTCAAGATAGTTAAGACCCAGGCACACTGCAAAGAGCTACAAAAGGATCTCTCAAAACTGACTGGGCAACAAAATGGCAGATGAAATACAATGTTGATAAATGTAAAGTAATGCACATTGGAAAACATAATCCCAACTATAAATATAAAATGATGGGGTCTAACTTAGCTGTTACCAATCAAGAAAGAGGTCTTGGAGTCATTGTGGATAGTTCTCTGAAAACATCCACTCAATGTGCAGCAGCAGTCAAAAAAGTGAACAGAATGTTGGGAATCATTAAGAAAGGGATAGATAATAAGACAGAAAATATCACATTGCCTCTATATAAATCCATGGTGTCCTGGTCTGCACCCTCACTTGAAACTGGCCGGTTTCAAAGTGAGCTTCCCCACCCCAAAATCCTAGGGTAGGTCTCCTGCCACCACAACACAGATCAATTCACAGAGGAGGAACCTTCCCCCTCCCCTCTCTTCCCTCTCTCCAGCCTGCTCTGAAGAGGGATACCTGGATTCAAACGCCTTGAATCTCTACACACAGGGAAACAGCCCACTTCCCCCCTCTCTCTCTCCTAGCCACTTTGGAGAGATATACACCGAGTCAAATCCTTGACTCAACACAATTGAATTTCCACAAGAGAAGGAATTACCCAAGTTCAAAGAAAAGAAAAGAATTTATTAAAGACTAAAAAGAAAATACAGAATCTCTATGAGCCCAAGCTGGACACTCATAGGGTCTAAGCTTATCAATCTCTGGAGAGAATTCCCCCTCCCCCTTTCTCAGTAAAAAGCAATATCAGCAACCAGGAATAAAGCATTTCCTTTAGCAAACACACAATTGCAAATGTAGAAAACAAATCATAAGACTAATTCACCTTTCTAATTAATACTCACTATTAATTAGTAGAAACTACTCCAGGAGAACTTGGAGACATGACTGTCTCTCTTAGATTCAAAAAGAGTTCTAACAAAGAACACAGACAAAGGCTTCCCTCCACAGAGATTTGAAATTATCTCGTCTCTGATTGGTCCTTTGGTCAGGTGGTCACCAGGTACTGCATGTTAACCCTTTACAGGTAAAACACACTTTAACCCTTAACTATCTGTTTATGACACATGGTATGCCTTGAATCCTGCGTGCAGATGTGGTCGCCCCATCTCAAAAAAGATGTATTGGAAAAGGTTCAGAAAAGGGCAACAAAAATGATTGGGGGTATGGAACAGCTTCTATATGAGGAGAGATTAATAAGACTGGGATTTTTCAGCTTGGAAAAGAGATGACTAAGGGGGGATATGATTGAGGTCTATAAAATCATGACTGGTATGGAGAAAGTACATAAGGAGGAGTTATTTACTCCTTCTCATAACACAAGAACTAGGGGTCACCAAGTGAAATTAATAGGCAGCAGATTTAAAACAAATAAAAAGAAGTATTTCTTCACATACCACACAGTCAACATGTGAAACTCCTTGCCAGAGGATGTTGTGAAGGCCAAGACTACAACAGGGTTCAAAAAAGAACTAGATCAATTCATGGAGGATAGATCCATCAGTGGCTATTAAGATGGGCAGGGATGGTGTCCCTAGCATCTGTTTGCCAGAAGCTGGGAACGAGTGACAGAAGATGGATCACTTGATGATGATCTGTTCTGTTCATTCCCTCTGCTGCACCTGGCATTGGCCACTCTCAGAAGACAGGATACTGGACTAGATGGACCTTTGGTTTGACCCAGTATGACCATTCTTTTGTTCTTATGTTCTTTGACAAGATCCAACACCAAAGGCTCTTCAGCAAAGTAAGCAGTCATGGGATAAAAGGGAAGGTCCTCTCATGGATCAGTAACTGGTTAAAAGACGGGAAACAAAGGGTAGGACTAAATTATGAGTTTTCATAATGGAGAGAGGTAAATAGTGGCATCTCCAAAGGATCTGTACAGGGACATGTGCTGTTTAGCATATGCAAAAATTATTGGAAAAGTGTATGAATAGTGAGGTGGCAAAATTTGAAGATGATACAAAATTACTGCAGATCGTTACATCCAAAGCTAACTGTGAAGAGTTACAAAGGGATCTCACTAAGAGGAGTCACTGGGCAACAAAATGGTGGCTGAAATTCAATGTTACTAAATGCAAATAATGCACATTAGAAAAAATAGGCCCAACTATACATACAACATGATGGGGTCTAAATTAGCTGTTACTACTCAAGAAAGAGATCTTGGAGTCATTGTGGATAGTTCTCTGAAAACATCTGCTCAGTGTGCAGCGGCAGTCAAAAAAGCTAACAATGTTAGGATTCATTAGAAAAGAGATTGATAATAAGGTAGAAAAGATCATAATGCCACTATATAAATCCATGGTACACTACACTGCATGCAGTTCTGGTCACCCCGTCTCAAAAAGTCTATATTGGAATAGAGACAGAGAAGGACAAAAAAATTATTAGGGGTATGGAATAGCTTTCATAAGAGGAGAGAGTAAAAAGACTTGGACTGCTCAGTTTAGAAAAGAGACAACTAAGGGTGGTATGATAAATGTCTATCAAATCATGAATTGTGTGGAGAAAATGACTAGGGAAGTGTTATTTATCCCTCATATAACACAAAGAACAGGGATTACCTGATGAAATTAGTAGGCAGCAGGTATAAACGAAACAAAAGGAAGTACTACTTCATACAACGCACAGTCAACCTATGGAACTTGTTGCCAGGGTATGTTGTGAAGGCCAAATGTATAACTAGGTTAAAAAATTAGATAAATTAATGGAAGACAGGTCTGTCAATGGCAGTTAGCCAAGTTGGTGAGGGACACAACCCCATGCTCAGGATGCCCCTAAACTTTACTCTGACTGCCAGATGCTGGGACTGGGCAACAGGGATGGATCACTCCATAACTGCCCTCTTCTATTCATTCCCTCTGAAGAGTCTAGTATCAGAGGGGTAGCTGTGTTAGTCTGTATCCACAAAAACAACGAGGAGTCCGGTGGCACCTTAGAGACCGACAGATTTATTTGGGCATAAGCTTTTGTGGCTAAAAAACCCCACTTCTTCAGATGCATGGAGTGAAAATTACAGATACAGGCATAAATATATTGGCACATGAAGAGAAGGGAGTTACCTTACAAGTGGAGAACCAGTGTCGACAAGGCCAATTCAATCAGGGTGGATGTGGTCCACTACTAATAATTGATGAGGAGGTGTCAATACCAAGAGAGGGAAAATTGCTTTTGTAGTGAGCCAGCCACTCCCAGTCCTTATTCAAGCCCAAATTAATGGTGTTAAGTTTGCAAATGAATTGTAGCTCTGCAGTTTTTCTTTGAAGTCTGTTTTTGAAGTTTTTTTTGTTGAAAGATGACTACTTTTAAATCTGTTATTGAATATCCAGGGACATTCTGGCTTTTGTATGTGACCATTACTGATGTCTTATTTGTGTCCATTTATTCTTTTACGTAGAGACTGTCCGGTTTGGCCAGTGTACCTGGCAGAAGGGCATTGCTAGCACATGATGGCATATATCACATTAGTAAATGTGCAGGTGAATGAGCCCCTGATGGTGTGACTGATGTGATTGGGTCCTCTGATGGTGTCGCTAGAGTAGATATGGGGACTGAGTAGGTAACGGCGTTTGTTACAGGGATTTGGTTCATGGATTAGTGTTTCTGTGGTGTGGTGTGTAGTTGCTGGTGAGTATTTGTTTCAGGTTGGGGGGCTGTCTGTAAGCAAGGACTGGCCTGCCTGCCTGCCAAGGTCTGTGAGTGAGGGATCATTTTCTAGGATAGGTAGATCATTGATGATGTGCTGGAGAGGTTTTAGCTGGGGGCTGTATGTGATGGCCAGTGGTGTTCTGTTATTTTCCTTGTTGGGCCTATCCTGTAGTAAGTGACTTCTGGGTACCCGTTTCGCTTTGTCAACTGTTTCCTCACTTCAGCAGGTGGATACTGTAGTTTTAAGAATGCTTGATAAAGATCTTGTAAGTGTTTGTCTCTGTCTGAGGGATTGGAACAAATGCGGTTGTATCTTAGGGCTTGGCTGTAGACAATGGATCGTGTGATGTGTCCTGGATGGAAGCTGGAGGCATGTAGGTAAGTATAGCGGTCAGTAGGTTTCTGGTATAGGGTGATGTTTATGTGACCAACACTTATTTGAACTGTAGTTTCCAGAATACTGCAAATTCATAAAATTATTTTTTACAGTGCCTGTATCATCCTGAACTTATTCTCCAGCTTCAGAAGACTTGCAAATTATCTCTAGTTATCAATGGGACAGATTAGCTGTCCTTAACATGCATCAAAACAATACCAGGGAACCTAGATGTAAATAAGATTGCTGATAGTTTCATCCAGAAAGCTACAGTGAGACGTCAGGTCTTTAAACTGGGACATTAGTGAAGACAGCTTGCAATGATTTTCATATACTGTAATTCATGATAATGTAATTACATAGTTCATAACAATTCAATCATTATTAAAATAGTAAAGATACCAATGATAGACACATTCAATAACTAGAATATGAAATAAGTGTATAAATATGCTGAAAATAGCCTCCTCCCAAAACTGGCAGAGTGCCCCGCCCAACACACACACCTCTTCAAAAGCACCCATCTGCAAAAACAAAAGTCAGCGGCTATCCATGCAGTAATACAGCAGAACTGACATGAGATGCCTTGTATGCAGTGTTGTTGTAGCCATGTTGGTCCCAGGCTATTAGAGACAAGGTGGGTGAGGTAATATCTGTTATTGGACCGACTTCCGTTGAAGAAATCTGAAGAAGAGCTCTGTGTAAGCTCGAAAGCTTGTCTCTTGACTTGTCTCTCTCCCCAACAGAAGTTGGTGCAATAAAAGAATTTACTTCTACCATCGTGTCTCTCATGGGAACCATTCTCAGACATCACACAGGAGCATTTGCTTTTGGTGTTTGTCTCTGTAAGGCTACATCTACACTATGAGTAAGGTTAAGATTCTATCACAGTTATTTTTAGTAAAAGTCAGGGACAGGTCACGGGCAATTAACAAAAATTCAGGAAGACTGTGACCTGTCCCTGACCTTTACTAAAAATAACGGTGACAAAATCGGGCTGATGGGGGGAGGACTGAAGCCCAAGCAGGGAGGGTGATGAGAACCCAAACCCCACTGCAGAAGGGGGAGGATCCAGCACCACCCCATCACAGCAGCTGTTCCAGGGGCTGCCCGCAGCACTAGGAGTCCAGAGCCTCTGCCAGCTGACAGCTCCAGTCCACTGCCCCAAGTATAGAAAATGTCACTGAGGTCTCTGAAAATCATGGAATCTGTGACCTCGGTGCCATAATCTTGTATTTAACTATGAGCTAGGGGTGTGATTCCCCTGCTCATGTAGCTCTCATTGGGCTAGTGCCAATGTAAATAGCAGGGGAGCTGCAGTAGCATGCGAGAGAGCGTAGAGGGGCAGCTGAGCTGTGCTGAATACTCAGCTGCCTGAAATCAGTGTGTTTGTGTTGCTGCCTGAAACTAGTACCTCAGTGCTACTGTGGCTACACTGCTGTTTATACTCGTTCTGTCTTGATGCAAGCTAGTGCAAGTACATGTACACGAGCAGGGGAATGACACCTCTAGCTCATAGAGTAGAGCAGTGCTGGTTCCCAGATTTTTCCTGTTGAACCCCTGCCCCACCAGCAGTGGAATAGGTCTGCGCCCCCCTCCTTAGCAGAGGAGGTGGGGGCTGAAGGCGGAGTTGGAGGCAGAACTGAGGTTGAGGGAGGAGTTGGGGCTAGAGGCAGAGCTGGCCTGGGGGCGGAGAGGGAATGAGGGCAGAGCGGGACTGGGGCCAGGAGTAGGACTGGTAAGGGTGCTGTGGCCAGGGTCTGGGGCTGGAAACCAGGAACCACAGCTGGAAACCAGGAGTTATGGGCCAACGCCAGAGCTGTGGCTCTGGCTGGGGTCGCGGCTGGGGCAGGGCGGGGTGGGGGGGGAGGTAGAGCAGAGCTGAGGCTGGAGAGGAGCTGGTGGCAGAGCTAGGCTGGGTTGTGCTCTCTCCCCATCCCCTATGGAGGTTGGCCTGGGTCCTGCTGCACCTCCCTGAATGTTCCTCTGTGGTGCTCTAGGGGGACACACCCCATAGTTTGGGGACCACTGGGGTAGACATAGCCTAGATCATTTTCTCATAACTTTTCAGATCCTACTGATTGACCACTGCTGTCATACGACCTCCCCTGTATTGAGGTGAAGATGGTGCTTGGATTTTATGTGGTGTATTGAGAACTGTGTTCGGAATTGCAAGCGATCACTTTAAGGGTGATGGTGTCGGGGGGAGGCAGGCATTGCCCACTCAGCTACACTCTGCATACATGGTTCTGATGACTCCTGTGCCCTGTCTCTGTACATCCCATGACAGGGATCTCTCCATCTGAGATGATCACAGAGATCACAAGCAGTGAACTGAGACATGGGTCTCCAAGCACCGAAAAAGAATGGGATCAAGAGAGCCCACTAGCTGCCAAAGGAGGTATTTTCACAGCAATTGAGTCAACAGTGCTTGTTCCTTATCTGCTCATCCGTCCTCCCATGAAATCCAATCCACTGGTTGCTGCTGACATTGAAAATTCATGAGGGTTTGATGAGAGAAAAAGTTGGAGTTTAATCCTTATCTGTTTTTGAGACACTGAAGTAAAGGCCCTGTGTTGATTTACACCAGTTGATGATCTGGCAATGGTGTGATCATAGACGTGTAGAACTGCAAGGGACCTTGAGAGGTCATCTAGTCCAGTGCAGGACTAAATATTATCTAGACCATCTCTGACAGGTGTCTGTCAACCCTGCTCTTAAAAACCTCCACTGACGAAGATTTCACAATGTCCCTGGGCAATTTGTTCCAGTGCTTAACCACCCTGGCAGTTTAGAAGTTTTTTCCTAATATCCATCCCGAACTGCCCCTGCTGCAATTTAAGCCCATTGCTTCTTGTCCTATCCTCAGAGGTTAACAAAAACAATGTACCTCCCTCCTCTTTGTAACAACCTGTTATGCATTTTAAAACTGTTATGTCTCCTCTCAGTCTTCTCTTCTCCAGACTAAACAAACCCATTTTTTTTTCAATCTTCCCTCATAGGTCATGATTTCTAGACCTTTAATCATTTTTGTTGCTCTTCTCTGGACTTTCTCCAATTTGTCGACATCTTTCCTGAAATGTGGTGCCCAGAACTGGACACAATATTCCAGTTGAGACCTAATCAGCGCAGAGTAGAGTGGAAGAATGACTTCTCGTGTCTTGCTTACAACACTCCTGCTAATGCATCCCAGAAGGATGTTCACTTTTTTCCCAACAGTATTACACTGTTGACTCATTTAGCTTGTGAGCCACTGTGACCCCCAAAGCCCATTCCACTGTACTCCTCCCTAGGCAGTCATTTCCCATTTTGTATGTATGCAACTGATTGTTCCTTCCTAGGTGGAGTACTTTGCATTTGTCCTCATGGAATTTTATTCTGTTTACTTCAGAGCATTTCTCCAGTTCATTTTGAAGTTTAATCCTATCCCCCAAAGCACTTGCAAGCAATGTTCCCTATATATTTTTTCCATCCATGTGCGGAATAAATGTTATGTGCACCAAGGTAATGTGTGGATGTGCGCCACCAGTTGAAACAAAAAACGTAGATATAATATATATTTTTTAAAAGTTACCATAGGGATAATTACTCCAGCTAGGACAGGTTAGGCACTTTAGAACTCACTACTCAAAAGAATTAAATTTAAGTGTAAGAGAGAAATAAAAATTATGTAATGCATAGACCAGTCAAATCTAAAATGAAAGAGAATATATGTGCACTGTAGGAAGTACCAAGAAGTAACAACAATAATAATACAAGTGTGTGTGTGTGGGGGGGAGAGTTTCTTCTGGGGACATCTCCGAGAGACCATGTGCTGTCTCTTTCAGGTACTCACTCACCATCTGGAAGGCTGGGAAGGCTTATTCAGACCTCAGAGCTGCTGTGAGTCCTGAGCTCTGTCCCCTCTCCCCTGCTCTGTGGAGGTGGGGTACAGGGATGGGGGAAGGGGGACACCCTGACATCAGCACCCCACTTTCCCCCCCTTCTGCACAGCCATCAGGAGGGTCCCAGGAGCAGCTGCAGGAGCAACATGGCTGCAAAGCAGCAGCAGTGGGGGAGGGGCACCTGTACAGATGCTGTGCGTGGCTCTGCTAATCAAGTGCGTGGCACTTGAATCACTCCTGGGCGGCCGCCCGACCGCGCAGCTTAGAAAGAATACAGGTTGCCACCTCTCCCAGCTTGGTATCATCCACAAACTTTATAAGTGGACTCTTTATGCCATTATCTAAATCATTGATGAAGATATTGAACAGAACTAGACCCAGAACTGATCCTTGTGGGACCCCACTCAACATACCCTTCCAGCCTGACTGTGAACCACTGATAACTTCTCTGTGGGAATGGTTTTCCAACGAGTTATGCACCCACCTTATAGTAGCTCTATCTAGGTTGTATTTCCCTAGTTTGTTTATGAGAAGGTCATGTGAGGCAGTATCAAAAGCCTTACTAAAGTCAAGATTACCACAGCCAATGTTTCTCCCCTGTCCACAAGGCTTGTTACCCTGTCAAAGAAAGCTATTAGGTTGATTTGACATGATTTGTTCTTGACAAATCCATGCTGACTGTTACTTATCACCTTATTATATTCTAGATGTTTGCAAATTGATTGCTTTAATTTGCTCCATTATCTTTCTGGGTACTGAAGTTAAGCTGACTGGCCTGTAATTCCCCGGGTTGTCTTTATTTCCCTTTTTATAGATTGACACTATATTTGCCCTTTCCCAGTCCTCTGGAATCTCTCCCGTCTTCCATGACTTTTCAAAGATAATCACTAATGGCTCAGATATCTCCTCAGTCAGCTCCTTGAGTATTCTAGGATGCATTTCATCAAGCCCTAATGAGTTGATTTCTTCAATATTGTCTAAGTAATTTTTAACTTGTTCTTTCCCTATTTTAGCCTCTGATCCTACCTCATTCTTACTGGCATTCACTATGTTAAACGTCCAATCACTACTAGTCTTTTTGGTGAAAATTGAAACAAAAGTCATTTAGCAGTTCTGCCATTTCCACATTTTCAGTTATTATTCCCACCCACCCCCACCCCCTATACTCCCGTGACTAATGGGCCTACCCTGTCCTTGGTCTTCCTCTTGCGTCTAATGTATTTGTAGAATGCTTTCTTGTTATCCTTTATGCTTCTAGCTAGTTTAATCTCGTTTTGTGCCTTGGCCTTTCTAATTTTGTTCCTACAAACCTGGGTTATTTGTTAATATTTGTCCTTTGTAATTTGACACCGTTTCCACTTTTTGTAGGACACATTTGCGTTTCAGATCATTGACAATCTCTTGGTTAAGACAGGGTGGTCTCTTGCTGTACTTCCTATCTTTCCTACGCAGTGGGTTAGTTTCATAGAAGGAAGCCTTCACATGGCCCAAGGAGCAATGGAAAGATGGTGCTATCAGCCATGCTTTATTCAAGCAGCACTACACAGTGGTCAGCAGGCAGATGCTGAACTGAATTACTTGTCATCTATCCACTGAGGGCAGTGGGGAGGAAGAAATTGTGAATGAATGAAGGAAATTAAGACAACAGATGGCAAAATGTGCAAGGACTAAGTGCTGTGGAGATCCTAGTCACTGGGGAGTCTAGGGTGGAGCTAGCAATCGCTGCTTCACTGTCTGTGGTAACTGTGATCTCTAGCAAAGTAGGTTCCCAACAGGCAGGCTGGAGGGCAGTGCCCCTTCCCATCTGGGCCTGCTGCCGGCAGTGCTGTGCTGAGGTCCCTCTGGGTGAGTGGCTGGTGAGAGCTAAGGAGCTTGCTCAGTCACTGACTGCCCCTCCACAGGGATGTCACCAACCAATGACCCCCTCAGTATAGAATACAAAACACAGAAGATCAGGGCAGGAGCATTAAGAAGCAGCTGATGTGAAGGGGGATGAGGAAGCGACAACCCCATGGCACAGAGCCTTGAATAAGGCAGGAATGCAACAGCATCTTCCATAAAGCCTGGTAGCTCATGTTCCAAATCTGCCTGTGATGATACTCTTTGCTTCCCTTTGACTCTGTGCTGCAGGAGCATCTCTGTACTGGGCTGCTGCTCTGGCCATGTCAATTGCCCTCTACTTTCCCAAAGGTCCCACCCTGTTCCTTGGGAGGGCACCTTCTGGATACAGTTGCACATGGACTTGGTTGGAGCTTATCAGTGGTCTTTCTCTTGGGGAGCTGCTAACATCTTGGGATATAGTATCAGAGGGGTAGCTGTGTTAGTTTGTCCACAAAAACAATGGGGGAATTTGGTGGCACCTTAAAGACTAACAGATTTATTTGGGCATAAGCTTCCGTGGGTAAAAAACCCATTTCTCCATGCATCTGAAGAAGTAGGTGTTTTACCCACGAAAGCTTATGCCCAAATAAATTTCTTAGTCTTTAAGGTGCCACCAGACTCCCCGTTGTTTTTCTAAATATAGGAGCATAAGTTACCCTTTTCTCTGCTGTTGTGCGCCACGTGGGACAATTCCTCTCTCTCGACACCCCACCCCCCTGCAACTTTTATTGCCCTGGTTTTTCCAGATCTTTTCTTCATTTCTCTCTCTCACAACCTCCTCCCCAACAGACATCACATTGCACATGCACAGTATTGCCAACTCGAGAGTTCAAAGATCATGAGTCGGGTCACAAAAATAATGATTGGTGTAAAAATAAGGAGATTTTCATTTTTAAAATAATACATTTGAAGTTTTTTTTTTGGTCTTCTGGATTTTGAATCCTTAGGTCACCTCTTCACTTGAGTCACATTTTCAAGATTTTCTCTACAAACTTGAGATAGAAACTTATTTAGAAACAAAACAAAAAAAATCTGAGATTCACACCTAATCACCTGACTCCAGGAGCTGGAACTTTAAGAAGAACACAAGTACAGTATCGCAAGACTCATGATAAAATTGCAAGCATTGGCAACACTGTATATGTATCCTGGGTGACAGCGGGCAGCTTCCGTCCTACTCGAAAGTTTGCAGCATGTTAGTTCAATGTAGCTGTGGGAAACCTAGTCCCAGTCAATTTGTAAGGGCAAAAGGTAAATAATTCCTCACATGTGCTCCATTCTTGAAGGACGCGGCGTAGCCAATCTCAGGCACAGTGATTTGGAAGATCATTATTGTGCTGCCAGGCTAAAAGGACTAAACATATTTTTTTAAATGAATAGAGTATAAGAAGGTTAAATATCTTCCAATCATTTCCGAGAACTTCATCGTCTTTCCTTTGTTGACTCAGATTAATAAACTTGGGCAGTATTAGAACAGCTAGCAAAACCAGATGCCAATCACTGCTGTTGCTGAGCAACTGCCATTTATTTCACCACAAGACAGCTTGCAGAAATGCACTGAATTATCTAGTATTTAATCTGTGAAACTGGGTGCTATAAAAAAAGTTGCAGTCCTCCTCCTTCCCCAAAATACTTTACTTTCTATTTCTGATGCTTCTTTCCCTGGGGACAGAGCTAAACTCTCAGCATGAAGATGAAAGAGCTCAAAACTCCATTCCTATAGCGCCTTGCAGTGGTACCAGGTGAACATTATAGGCTAATAAAGTCTAAATCAGTGCATCCCTTAGTTTGCTAGTTCTCTTGGGCCTTCTCTACAATAGGGAAAACTGGAGGTATAATTCCCTGTCGGTGTAGCCTGTGAAGTTGCACTCCATATGTTATGGAAATATGCTTATGAGTGTGAATTTAATGTAACTGGAATATGCTTTATTCTTGTAAGGTATCATTACAAAGTTTATAATCTAATGAGTGTGTTCATCCTATTTGTATGAATGTATCATTCTTGTATCTGAAGCTAGAAATAGGAAGTATTACTCTAAAGCAGGGGTACCCAAACTTGGTTCGTGGCTTGTTCAAGGTAAGCCCCTGGCAGGCCGCGAGACACTCTGTTTATCTGAGCGTCTGCAGGTATGGCTGCTCCCAGCTCCCAGTGGCCGCAGTTTGCCATTCCTAGCCAATGGGAGCTGCGGGAAGTGGTGGCCCGGCCCGTGCCGCTTCCCGCAGCTTCCATTGGCTGGGAACGGCGAACCACGGCCACTGGGAGCTGCGAGCGGCCGTACCTGTGGATGCTCAGGTAAACAAAACATCTCGCAGCCCATCAGGGCTTACCCTGAACAAGCCATAAACCAAGTTTGGGAACCCCTGTGCTAAAGTCCTATTGTATTTATTCAAAGTGCAGCCTGGCCCAGGGTGGGATTCTCCAAATTGGTTGTAAATGGCTCTGTTTACTTGTAAGCCTTCCTGTGTTCATGTGAGTCAGGCCAGAAAGGATGGAGGCTTGGGGTCTCACAGGACATGTGGCCATGTCACCTGGTACTGGAATCCATCTTAAACCTGGTGCTTTTCCATTTAGAAGGAAGGGTGGGAATCCAGAGAGACAAAGGATTCCGGCCTTGTGCCAAAGCTATAAAAGGGGGTGCAACAGAACAAAGAGGCTGCCAGTCATGAGAAATCCCCTAGTTACCACCTGAGCTGGAGCTAAAAAGGGTTGCACGAGGGGAAAGGATTTGGCCCAGACTAAGGAGTCTAGTCTGTGAAAGAAGCTTATTGGCACATCTCTGAGGGTGAGATTTACTGTATTCAGTTTCTTAAATGTATTAGGCTTAGACTTGTGTGTTTTTGTTTTATTTTGCTTGGTAACTTACTTTGTTCTGTCTGTTATTACTTGAAACCACTTAAATCCTACTTTTTATTCTTAATAAAATCACTTTTGTTTGTTAACAAACTCAGAGTAAGTGATTAATACCTGGGGGAGCAAACAGCTGTGCATGTCTCTCTATCAGTGTTATAGAGGGGGGACAATTTATGAGTTTACCCAGAGTAAAATGGATTTATTTGGGGTTTGGATCCCACTGGGAGCTGGGTGCTGGAGAGAGGCAACCTGCTGAGCAGTTTTTGGTTAAAGTCTGCAGCTTTGGGGGCATGGACCAGACCTGGGTCTGTGTTGCAGCAAGCTAGCATGTCTGGCTCAACAAGGCAGGGTTCTGGAGTCCCAAGCTGGCAGGGAGGTTCAGAGGTAATCTCAGCATGTCAGGTGACAGTCCCAAGGGGATCTCTGTGACTGAACCCGTCACATAGGCACAGTGGGGGTTGTATTGTAGGTACTACAGGGGGTTGTAATGTAGCTAGGTGTTCCTACTGCCATCTGGTCAAATGCGGTGGAGAATTATAGGTTTGAATTTTACCAGTTTAAAAGTAGCCTGCTACTGAGGTGAAAAACTGGCACCAGGGCCGCCCAGAGGATTCCGGGGGCCCGGGGTCTTCGGTGGCGGGGGGCCCCACTTTGGCGGTAAGTTGGCAGCGGGGGGTCCTTCTGTTCCGGGACCCACTGCCAAAGTGCCCCAAAGACCCACGGCGGGGACCCCCCTCCGCCGAATTACCGCCGAAGCGGGACCTGCCGCCGAAGTGCAGCCCCCACCGCGGGTCTTCGGGGCACTTCGGCAGCGGGTCCCGGAACTGAAGGACCCCGCCGCCGCCGAATTACCGCCGAAGACCCGGCTGCACTCCAGCGGCGGGTCCCGCTTCAGCTGTAATTCGGCGGCGGGGGGGTGGTGTCCTTCTATCCCGGAGAGGAAGGACCCCCCCCGCCAGCGAAGACCGGGAGTGAAGGACCCCGCTCCAGGGGCCCCGAAAAACTCTCATGGGGGCCCCTGCTGGGCCCAGGGCCTGGGGCAAATTGCCCCACTTGCCCCCCCTGGGCGGCCCTGACTGGCACTGGGAAGCTGAGCCATCCTGGAATGGACAACAGTCCATGCCTCTCTAGGTTACACCTTTGATTTGATAGTTATTCCGGGGGCCTTATTATGGGACTCACCGCATGCTGGCCTTGCAGTGTGTGTTTTCCATTTACTGTTCCAGGTGCAGAAGGTGGTGAAGGGGTAGCAGAGTGAGACTAGGTAACATTTTTTTCTAAAAGAAAAAAAGCTGAAGAAAAGCAGCGTGTGCAGTTTTGCTAAAGTGACCTTGAGAAATGATTTTTGATTGAATGTATTTGAGGACAAAATTAGTTTTCCTGTTTCTACTGAGTTGGCAGACCCAGCAGCATAATCTTCCCAAGCTCTCAGTGTGATGGGCAGCAGGCTTTGGATGCAGGTAATCTCCCTCTCTCTCCCCCCTGCAAACAGATCTGGAGCAGGTTTCCTACTTACAGCTTCAAAATCCCTCCAGGCATAAAAAAATAAAGCAAAGCCCATAATGTTATTTAATTTGTGCATTTCACAAATGTTTGTAAGATCAGTCTAACATGTAAAATTGGCGACATGAGCATCAGGGCTATCCGGGCTTCTCAGGTATGCAGGACTTATATTGATAAGGCGCTCTAAGACTCTGCTGTCGAACAATCTGGTTTGAGCCAGGGATAGAGTTTGCTCTGTTCACGAACCCCATATATGGAATTGTCTTCTTAACAAGTCTGCCAAAGTCTCACTGTAGCTGCTTTCAAAGCTAATTGCAATGCTTTTCTATTCATGGCAATTCCTTCATGATCATTTTACTCTCCATTGTCACTAGTTCGGATTTTCTTTTTCTGGGCCCATTTTCAGTGTCTTAAAGTGGCAGGTCCAGTCATTGTCTTGAGACGTGGAAAGTGTTTCAGGCCTGGTCTACACTACACGGCCAGGTCAACGTAGGGCAGCTTACGGCGATCTAATTATGTCAGCGTCTACATTACAGCCTTGTCCCACAGATGTAAGTGCTCTTGTGCTTGGTGACCTAATAAAATAAATCAATAAAAGGAGCAAATTTAGTGCCACTAGAGTTATGTTTGCAACGCCATTTTCACTGAACCCCACCTCCGTATCCAAATGCCCACAGCTTTCTAAACCTTTCACTTTCCAGAGGTGACATTTTATTTTCCAGGCTTGGTCTCTGTATGGAGGAGAATTTGTGTGTGGAGCCCAGGCAAGTTCTTTTAAGTCACCTTTGAGTTATGGGAGAGTGTGGGAAAAAATGTTTCTCTTCAGTTAAAAAAAAAAAATAAAAAATTCTAAATGGCCCTTAATTTAACAGGGCTCCAGCAAAAGTGGCTGATGTTTGAAATTTGAAGCAGTTCTTCATGAGTATTTTGCCTTTGCTTGTTCTGAAAGATATTGCTTGGGTTTCACAAAATTAGGAAGATTTGAAAACTGCATACTGAGCATGCACAGTACCGAACTGCCCTGATGTCTACAGGTACACACACCAACCCAGCTTGAAATCAGTGTCTCATGTGTGACATGGATTTGCTCCTGCTTTTCTCTGTGGGCACAGGGTTGGGACATTTAGATGTCCAGCTGCCTGGGTTGTGGGTGCATTCACATAGATGTCCCCATGACTTCACTTGTGCCCATAATGAATTGGAAATTACAATGGGAGGCCCATGTTTAAAAATCTGATCCCTGAACTAATAGACACTTAGTATGTGTGTGCAGCTGGTTGAGTGCCCAATCCTGCAAGGTGCTTAGTGTTGTGCACACAAAACTTTGTTAAAAACGTAGTTTATTATACCAGGGGGCTTTCGTGGTTCTGCTTGCTGAACCAGAGGCTCTATAGGAAAGCGTGAGATCTGGGCCTAACAGACATCCTCGAGTAAGGTGGGGTAAGTTGTGCCTCTCTCTTTTAGAGAACAGCCTGCTTTCTCTCTCTTTTTGGTTCCTGTGTGTTGTTATTTTGAATTGTAAGAAATAAAGTAGTGTTACATAGCAACCTTCCAGCAAGAATATGTATGTATTTATCTAACTTCTCTGTGTGTATTCTGTGAACGTAAAATGTAGCACCTTTAACTCCCATTGAAGTCAGCGGGAGTTGAGGGTCCTCAGAACATTGTAGGAGACAGACCATAAATGCTTTCCTGTTGATTCAAAGACATCTGGTTCTTGCAAATTATAGTACAGCTCTTTGGCTGGTGCTCTATGGAAGCATTATCATTAATTACTTAGACTTCAGTTGTCAAAATAAATGTACAGCACAGTGAGATGCAGTGTCCTAAAATGATGCAAATCCAGGGGCTTACAAATTGTAAACTGTGCAGCTCATCAGAACCAGAGTTTTGACCCTAGCCTCACCCTCTTCCTTAAACGTGCCCATTCCCCATCTCCCAAATATAAAATGTGCAACATTAAAGCCATGAGCTCAAGTGCTCAAAGGGCAGGTGATTCCAAAGGCCAACATTACTCTGACATTAACTTGGCCATGTGGGAAATGGGCAGCATTTCTTTAGCAGCCCTTTCCTTGTTTAACGTAGGCCTTGGCATATGACGTTTTTAGTACTGTAGCTGATCAAATCTGCAGGATTTGCAGCATGACTGAGTCAGCATTGTTGGCGTACCCTTACTTACTGGAATGCTCTACCTCTGAGTGCTTGATCTCACAACTTTAAAGCTGCAGTCACACTAGTCATTTTTTGTCTCACACATTATAACGGCACCTTGCATTCAATAGCTTTTTAGTCATATGAAGGTCTGTGTCTGTCACAGGGGAACAAAATGTTAGTTGGTAAAGGATGGAATTTACAAAAGCAGCTAAAGAGAATCAAGGTGCCCAAATCCCCTGGACTTTAATTGCCTTGGTCACCCAACTCCCTTAGGCTCTTCTGACATCCCTGCCAAAGACTTTCCAGATCAATTCATTTCACATACTGTACAATGGGGCAGAAAATAGGAAAATCATGTTAATTTTATGTTGTTTTTTAACTTGAATAAACCATTGTGGACCAGGCTGAGAGGCCCTTAATTCCCTTGTATCCCAAGGCAGATTTGAACCCATTTCTCTAGAGGTGAACGGCTGGTATAATTAACTCACTGCGTTACCAAAAGCAAGGGCCCTCCTCTCTTCATACATCTTGGATAAATGCAAACTATATAGCCTCTAGGATACAAACCCAGATGCTCGGAAGCTCATGTTTATCTTATGCGTTTCTGTGTATATGTTGCTGAAATATGGAAACAAGATTCAATGAGACCAGAACTGTTTGCAATTATATAGCAATAGCTCTCAGTTCCAAACTTTCCAATGGAAATAGCTCCTGGTAATCAGCATAACCCAAAATAGTGTGAATCACAGAGTACACAGATGTAGTGCTAAGTTATGTTTGGGATAGCAAGTTTTCTGTGAAATAAACTAGAGCATCTTATAATGCATCTGTAAGTGGGTATATGGGATAAGAGAGAGCTGATTGGCTGCTGTAGGTTCCAGGTGGCAGGCATCCAATAGAACCACATATGTCAGGCCTCAGTGACTGACTGTCAGTTACCAAAATGGAACAAAACCCATTGAGCCTTGTTCTCCATTGCCCTGCACCGTGTATTGAAGAGTGAAGGTGTAAAATGCTGTCAGATCCCAGTGGTAGCATTTCATACCCATTTTGCACTTCTTTTGTGCAGGTGTAAATGACTACCCAAGCTTTAGGTTAATGGAAAAGCAGGTCCATTGTGTGTTTAAAAAAAAAAAAAAAAGCACACTTGGAGAAATTAATTCATGCCAGATATTTGTGCTTGGTTTTATCTTTGTCCCTCACAACGCATGTGAGATTTGATGCATGTGTGATAGCTGCCATCTTGGCCAACATACCAGGGATTGCACCTCCAGAGCTAAAAGCATGAGCTGCTACAGCTTGAACTACAGAGCCAGGTTCTCTAGTGAGGGCTGAAACAAACTCTCATTCTCTGCCGATCAAGCACAGAAGGGGACCTGTAACACGCACTCACCAGTGAGTTACATATGCATATTGTGGTGTATTGAAAACCATGTTGGAATTGAAGGATGTCATTTTAATTTGTAAGGGGTTTCCTGGTCTTGCTTGCAAGTTGGAGGGTTCTGCAGGGAAGCAGGGAAGCTGACAATCAGAGTAAAAAAAACAGCCTAGAATGAGGTGGGGTGAATTGTGCCTCACGGCCTTAGGGAACAGCCTGCTTTGTCTCTTTCTGTTTTTGGTTACTGGGTTACTATGTGTTGTCATTCTGGATTCTAAGAATAAGGGTAATGTGACATTATAACCTTACAGAAGGAGTATTTATGTTTTTATCTAACTTCTGTGTATGTTGTGAATATAACACATGATGGAATGTAACTTTGGAAAATTCAGGCACCCTGAGGCAACCAGGGATGCACAGCGAGCAGCACAGGAGATATTATTGTGAAGGGCCCTTGCTCAGCTATGCAGAAGGGAGAGGGAAGGACCCTTGCTCATCTCTCTGAGGTTTCATGGGGCCTCACACACTCTGGCTCTAGATGGGCTTGAGTGAGCGTCAGGATCTGGAGGGAAGCACTTTGTTTCTAAAAGGAATAATGTTGCAGGCACAATCCTTAGCCCTGGTCTACACTTGGGGGGGGGGGGAGGATGGGTCGATCTAAGTTACACAACTTCAGCTACGTGAATAACGTAGCTGAAGTCGACGTACTTAGATCGACTTACCTTGGTGTCTTCTAGGGTGACCAGATAGGAAGTGTGAAAAATCAGGACACAGGGTAGGGGGTAATAGGAGCCTATGTAAGTAAAAGCCCCAAAAATCGGGACTGTCCCTATAAAATTGGGACATCTGGTCACCCTAGTCTTCACTGTGGTGAGTCGACTGCTACCGCTCCCCTGTCAACTCTGCCTGCGCCTCTCACTGAGTTGGCGTACAAGAGTCGACGGGAGAGGGCTTGGGGGTCGATTTATCTCGTCTAGACTAGACACGATAAATCGATTCCCCTCTGGATCGATCGCTGCCCACCTATCTGGCAGGTAATGTAGACACACCCTTACTCTCCAAGCCTGGGTGCAGCTATTATTTAATGTGAATGTTCATTATGATGGAAACTGAGCATTTGGAAAATCAAATGAGCCCTGATGATTTAAGAGGGATTAACTCCCCATGTAATAATAGAGTGTCAATACCTCCTAGAGGTTTGTTACAGCTTTCTGTTACCAAGGAGCTGGCTAGGAAAGAAGAAACCCTTCCGTCACTAAGACGTGCCCTTTTCAAATACCTTCTCGATCACAAGCTATGAGAGCTTCATTTTTGGAGAGTCTATGCTACTGACCAGCAGGCCGCAACTCTTGTTGTTAGTGTCTGGTGTTGCCATCGTGTGCTGTGCACAAACAAAATCAGGCACGGCCTTGGCCCTAAAGAGCCCATGGAAATGGAGTGTGCCAAATTCTGAGCACTTTACTTGGGTTCCACTCAGAAAAACTCCCACTAAAGTCAGTGCAAAGAGAGGTGCAAGAAATTTGCAGAACAGTGTTTCCTCACCAGCACTCCACGACTCTGCAGGAGGGGAGGTCTTGGTAGCTGCTGTTAGTTCCAGGGTACTCACTGATTTGTACTCCGTTAGCTGACTATGTTAGACAATGAGAGTGTGCTGAATGGAGAAGAGCTGTGGTCTAGTTACTTCATCTCACTGTTACTGTCCAGCTAGTAAAACAGGGCCAATTGTTACCCTGCATCACTTAGGATGTGGGTGGGACAGCAGTGACCACAGGTCCTTCTCCATTTTGGGAGGCGGGGCTCTGCAGAGCAGGGTAGAACAGACAGTGGTGGGATGAGGCTTAAAGCTGGCTGCCATTGCGGTGTAGTTGTCAAATATGGATTGTGTGTTCTGGAATAAGTGCAAGGCAGTGAGTGCACTGGCTGCTGTGAATGGCATCTTAGGTTTATTGCGCAGAGAACGAGGCAGGCTGTGTTGCTGTTTGCCAGTTGCCGTGGAAAGCACCTGGAAGTTGCTATGCACTCTTGGACGTTTTCCATGAGAAGCAGTGAGACCCTAGCACCATTTAAATCCAATGTACTTTAACTAACCTGCCCCCCACCCTCTATGTTCAGGGATGTTTTGGTGCAGTTTTTGGTGTAGGTTTCACTCTATGGCAACATAAGAATAAGGAATTAGAGACTCTTAACATCAGAAGTTTCCCCTCTTTGTTCAGAGTTCCCGGCTCTGCCGCACCAGCTAAGCAGGAGCATGAAAAATATGAAGGCAGATTTGGCGGCTTTTCTTACAACCTCAGGTCTTGTTGAGGCTAATGAGGCATGGAAAGCTGTACAGTAGCAGTAAAGATTTCAATTCTGGCTGGAAAATTGGAGCTGGTCATGGCCTTGATTAGGCATTTCAGGGACTGGACACAGAGCTGATCGGGGGAAATTGGCATTCAGAAAGACTCTTGGGACAGTCCATAGCTTTCATATCCATCACTTCTCTAAAAAGCAGGTGTCCTCCTACCTGCCTTGTCCCCCACTTGTGGCAGGACTCAGAAGGGGAAGCTATAAGGATACTTCTACACTGCAAGTGAAGCTGTGATTGTAGCATGGCTAGGCGATCCCTGCAAGCTTTACTCCAGCTAGCACAGATAGCAATAGCAGTGTAGATGCGGTGGCATGGGCTAGCCACCCCAGGACAAGCCCAGCGGGAGCCTGGGAACATACTCAGGATGCTAGCCTGGGTTGAAGCTCATGCCACCACATCTACGCTAATTAAAGCCGGCATGGGTCTGTGTACCCATGTCAGTCACAGCTTCCCTTGCAGTGTGGGCGAACCCCAAGAGTCTTAAGTGGCATGCGCCAGAATAGTTGCCCCTTCTAAGCACGTCTTTGGCAAGTGGGGCTCTCAAAGGCAAGCCCAGAAATATTTTACAAGGGGAGGGGCCTTGCTTAGGGATATCAGAAGCTGATAGCTGCCTGCTCACCAAAAAAATAAGCACCTTACCTCCTGGACCCAAGCCTGACCCGATTGTGCAACACGCTTGTGTGTATCACAAACCTAGCAAGTGCCTCTGATACAGTCACTGAACCTTGTGTGTGTTCGTTTTTTCCCTCCCTGCCTTATTGGTCAAGCCAGGAATCCAAAGCACAATGACCAATGTCCCATCTGTCCCTGTCAGGGTTGGGGTAGGGTGGGGAAGTAACTATCTATAGTGAAATGTTTCTGAATTAGTTTGTGGAGCTCTCACTTTGAGCTGTAACACCAGCTAAGGCCTGACAGCTGAGGCCTGTTATCATTCCCAGCTGCCTGCTGCGTGTGGTGCTGTGGTGCTAGCATTGAGAGACTCGGGGGAGGAGGAAACAGTTGGCCTGAAATAAAAGGGAATCAAATCGTTAAAGTATAAGTTTAAAAAAAAGGGGGGGGGGAGAGGGAAGGTAATTGTGAGGAATCAGAGAAGCGCTTCCCAGAGTTCCAATTAAATCTTAGCCAATCAGCACCCACTCTCATTTCTGCTGTTCTCTCAGAAAAATAATGAGAGAGATGAAAGAGGCCCAGGAAAATGCAGCCCTCCGCAGCCCTTTGAAGATAGGGAAATCACAACCATTGCCTGGGAGAGTCTGTATTTATGTGACAGCTGTTGCAGGCTCTTTCACTTCCCCGAGCTCTAGGACGAGGTGTGAGTGATACAGCTGGCTGCAGGGACCCCTTCTCAGCCTTGGCCATGTCAGTAATGTGATTCCAGTGCATTTTATTCTCACCATTACAGGTGTGCTTGCGTAGTGTATGTCCTATCCAGCCCCACCTTCTCCTTCTGATTTGTGCAGCAGGGCCGGCTTTAGGCTGATTCGCCCAATTCCCCCGAATCGGACCCCGTGCCTAAGAGGGCCTCACGCCGGCGCCTAAGAGGGCCCCACACCGGCGCCTTTTTAATTTTTACTCACCCAGCGGCGCTCCGGTGGTCTTCAGCAGCCAGGGCTGGCTCCAGACCCCAGCACGCCAAACGCGCGCTTGGGGCAGCGTCCCGCGGGAGGGCGGCAGGCGGCTCCGGTGGACCTCCCGCAGACGTGCCTGCGGAGGGTCCGCTGGTCCCGTGGCTCCGGTGGAGCATCCACAGGCATGCCCGCGGGAGGTCCACCGGAGCAGCGGGACCAGCGGACCGCCAGAGTGCCCCCCGCGGTGTGTCGCCGTGCTTGGGGCAGCGGAAATCCTAGAGCTGCCCCTGTTGGCAGCATTTCGGCAGCGGGTCCCTGAGTGCCGCGGAAGACCCAGAGCGAGTGAAGGACCCGCTGCCAAATTGCCGCCGAATACCCGGAGCACTGCCAGGTGAGTACGAATCGGGCCCCACACTTGTTAAAGCCGGCCCTGGTGTGCAGGCTGGGTACGGTGGCCCTGTTGAGAGACAACAAAGGGATTTTCTTGGGGTATGCCACTATTTATAGATATATATTCATAATGCACAATGATGGGATGGCCCCAGAAGCTGTAATTCGCAGGGCTGACATCACGATGTAACACAAGCCTCGCAATGCAAACATTCAGACTGGTTAAAACCAGAAAACTAGACAGGGTTACAATGCTATCCCTGCCCACCAGAGCACAGCCAGGATAAATAGGCAGCTTCCTGCTGGCCTCTGTAATATCTATGTTATGTGCTTCAAGTTTGCCACACATTTCTGTGGACCCAGGATTATAGACTGGTGCAAAGAGAGTGCAGGAAGGCCGAGTGGCCAAGTGCTAGGCTGCCATCACAGAGGGTTTTATGTGTTGCAGTGAATATGTTCTGATTTGCTCCAGCATGCGGGGTGGGGAGCCCACATAGGCACCACCTGTAGCAGGCCTCAGGGATGAAGAATACCTCCTAGCGCTCCCAGGGGTACAGCTGCTGTGTACCCATTTTCACACCCCTTTGTGGGGTGCAGTTTGCTCTTCCCCCTCACACTGTATGGCTGGCCAGCTCCGCTGATGCATAAGGGGCACAGCCCTGCCCCCACTTCCTTTCTGCCCCCTCCATGCATGCCAAGGATGGAGGCAGAGGAGGAGTAGTCCTTGCACAGGCCTGCAGTTGTGCCTGAGCCTTGCAGCTGTGATAGTTGAAAGAACCTAAAGGGGTTAGGCACCCATTGAGAATGAATAGGTTATGGGTACATTTACGCTCCTTTGAAAATCCCATCTTCCACTGAAGTGCTTAATGGTGTAACCTTAATGTCGCCTGTGTGTCATTGCTGTATAGAATGCAATTTTGTGGGGGTGTTTATTTTCCTTCTAGTGTCTCTTATCCACAAGAAGTTCACACAAACTTCTCAGCCTTATTATAATCTTCACACAACACACAACAGCAAAGTCAAGGTAAAAAGTGCATAGGAACTAAAGTACACCATAAAAAGGGCTGGTCAGAAATTGTCTGTTTGAAACTTTTTTTCAGCCAAAAATTGGGTTTTTGACTAAATGAAATTTTGCAGAAAGTCATCGTCACTTCACAATTTTCTTTTGGTTGGAAAATTGAAAACCTAATTTTTTTTCCAGTTTTAATCCCAACATTTTCAGTTTTGGTTCAACAAGCTCCAATTTTTGGTCACCTAAAAATGAATGTTTTCAGTTTTTTTAATGAAAAATCAATTTTCTGCAGAAAAACTGCAATTTTCCAACCAGCTCAAATGTCGATAGCTCAATAATTCACAGCAGGAGTATTTGTAGGTAGGGTAAGGCAGGGGGAAAGAAGTCCATATAAGGTCAACTCTGCAATATAACAGTATTTTGATAAACTGGTTTGGTGGAGAGACAAACATCTTGAACTCTGAAGATCATAAGAGTTTTTGGAAGACGGTGGAAGTGGTCACATAACAAGAGTGGCCAGGCACAGCACTGTAAAGGGTTAGATCATATACAAATCCTTGCCAATGTCATTTTCATCATGAGTACCAGCGTTAAGAAATGGGCTGTCTAGGCAGCTGTCACAGGAGGCTTTTACTCTAATCACAGCTATGGCTGTGCTGGGAGACGGATGGTTTTCCCTTCGCTGTCTTGCCTTCCTGCACTGTTTTGTTGCAGAAGGGCAGTCCCTCATGTCCCTCCACTGTGATTTACCTGCCCCCGCGGCTGCACTAAGTGACATGGAGAACATTACCTCCGCCCTACAGAGGCTGATCCTCAGCACAGCGTGTCAACCCCTGGGGGTGGAGGGGAGGGAGGAGGGGCAGGGCTGAGAGGGCAGGGGGTAATGATTCCTCTCTCGGAGGAGGAGACCACAATGAAAAGCCTTCCTGGGACATTATGCCTTGTAACAATAGCTGCCTAATTGTTACTGAATGCACAGGCAGGACTGGCCAGTGTGTAGCATGACTCATTGCATTTAATTAGAGAGCAAAGGGAAACCTAAGAGGCTGCCCACAGAGTCCAGAGGTGAACTGGCAGTTCAGGCTCAGCAGACTAACCCTGAGAAGGAGACAAAGGCCTGGAATCCACTTAACATTTATTCCAGCAGAGCTAGGTCACTCAGGGGTGTGCAAAAAGCTGACATAGCTAGGCCAACAAAAGCCCCAGTGTAGCTGAAGCTGTGCTGATGGAAGAGGACTTCTGGTGATGTAGCTGGCAAACAGGGGAGGTTTGTGAGGGAGTGTGACAGGCACATACACCTAACAAACATACTCTAAACTGGCCAATAACACCCCTTCCTGCCCTTCAAAAAATAAATTCCACAAAAGCAAAATTAGTGCAGCAGAAGTCCAGCAGCAGGGCAGGGGCTATACAAGTTATTGCACTAAGTGCAGCATGTATGATTACCTGCCTTGTGGGCAGTGGCATGTGCATGCATTCAGTGCAAGTAGCTCCTGGCTCTCACAGACATAGTACAGGTTCTGGAGGCCAGAGTGGCTGAGCTGGAGCAGCAGAAGGAGCAGGGCCAGCTCCAGGGGTTTTGCCACCCCAAGCAGCCCAAAAAAAAAATAGCCACGATCACAATCTGCGGTAATTCAGCAGGAGGTCCTTTGCTCCGAGCAGGAGTGAGGGACCCTCTGCCGAATTGCTGCCGAATACCTGAAAGTGCCGCCCTGCTCCAGAGTTGCCACCCCAAGCACCTGCTTGATAAGCTAGTGCCTGGAGCCGGCCCTGAAAAGGAGACAGAGGTACATAGAGGAGACTTAGGGACATTGTAGAGCGGGCCCCTTCCAATTTAACAGCTCCTGTATGTCAAGGAGCAGGAGCGCATCAAGCTGGAGTAGAGGGAAATGATCCCATAGTTGCACCTTCCTTCCAGATGTCGTCATGGTATCCTCTCACACTGAGGGCAGGGCAGGGCTCCCCCACTTATTAGTAAGAGCTAGGCAGTAGTAATGGGTGATTCAGTTACTAGAAATATAGATAGTTGGGTTGTGATGACCAGAAGAACTGCATGGTGAATTCCTGCTGCATGCAAAAGCTGTGGATTTCACAAGACATCTAGATAGATGTATGTGCAGCGCTAGGGAGAAGCCAGTGGTCATGGCACATGTAGATACCAGTGACAGAGGGAGAAGTAGGAGAGAGGTCCTGCAGGCTTTAGGCTGCAAGGTAAGAGATTGAAGTCCAGGACCTCCGTGGTAGCATTCTCTGAAATGCTTCCAGTTCCGTGTGCAGGGCCAGGTAGACAGACAGAAGTTCAGGGTCTCAATGCGTGGATGAGATGGAGTAGAGAGGAGAGTTTTAGGCTTATTAGGAACTGAGGAACCTTTGGGAGAGGAGCCTATACAGGAGGGATGGGCTCCACTTAAATCCAAATGGAACCAAACTCTTGGTATTTAAAATTAAAAAGGTTGAAGTGGATTTTTTAAGCTAAGGGCTGGGGGAAAGCTGACCGGTGTGGAGGAACACACAGTTCAGAGAGAGAGAGACATCTCTTAGGGACAAATTTATTAAAGAACAAACTCTGTATCCTAGTAAAGAGGATAGGAAAGAAGTTGCTAAAGTACAGGTAGGAGCTAGTGAGGAACAGTCAAACACAAGAGTCTCATTTAAATATATGGCACAAGAAAGAAAGCAACTGAATACAAGCACTTATATACAAATGCTAGAAGTCTAAATACTAAAATGGATGCACTAGAGTGCCTGGCATTAAAGGCATTGTGGAAGCTTGGTGGAATGAGGCTAATCAATGGGAGACGGTAATACCAGGGTACAAAATATATAGGAATGAAAGAGTAGGTCATGCTGATGGAGGAGTGGCACTTCATATGAAAGAAAGCATAGAGTCAAATAAATAAAAAATCTTAAATGAATCAAACTGTATCATAGGATCTCTATGGATAGAAATTCCATGCTTGAACAAGAATATAGCAGCAGGAATATGCTACCGATCACCTGAACAGGATGGTGACAGTGACTGTGAAATGCTCAGAGAGATTAGAGAGGCTGCAAAGGCAGAAAACATAATAATAATAATGAAGGATTTCAACTATCTTCATGTTGACTGGGTATATGTCCCTTCAGGAAGGCATGCAGGGACAAAATTTCTAGACATTATAAATGCCTGCTTCTTAGAGCAGCTTGTCCCGAGACCCACGAGGGGAGAGGCAATTCTTCATTTAGTTAAAAATGAAGCAGAGGAGCTGGTCCAAGAGGTGAATATAGCTTAACCACTTGATAGCAACGACAAAAAGGAATTAAATTTAACATCACTGTAGGGGGGGAAAGGCCAAAGAAACCCACCACAGTGGGAACCACACAAAAATGAGGAAGCTACTTCAACAGAAATTAAAAGGTACAGTGGCAAGGGTAAAATGCCTGCAAACTGTACAAAGACTATTTAAACCATCATAACAGAGGCTCAAACTAAATGCATACCTCCAAATTAAAGAAGAAAGAAAAGGCACCATGGATAAACAGAAAAGAGGCATTTAGAGGCAAAAATTGGAAGTCAAATCTTAAGGAAAATAGAAAAGAGCATAAATTCTGGCAAGTCAAGTGTAGAAGAACAATAAGGCAGGCCAAGAAGGAATTTGAAGAGCAACTAGCGAAACACAGAAACTAACCATTTTTTTAAAGTACATCAGAAACAGAAAGCCAGCCAAACAATTAATGGGGCCACTGGACATTCGAGGTGCTAACGGAGCGCTCAAAGAAGACAAGGCTGTTGCGCAAAAGCTAAATGAATTCTTTGCATTGGTCTTCACTTCAAGAAGATATAGGGGAGAGACTCGCACTCACGCCATTCTTTTTACGTGACAAATCTAAGGAACTGTTACAAATTGAGGTGTTAATAGATAAGGTTGTGGACCAAATTGATAAAATAAACTGTAATAAGTTGCCAGGACTGGATGGTATTCACCCAAGAGTGCTGAAGGAATGTGAAATATGAAATTGCAGATCTACTTAATATGGTATGTAACCTGTCCCTTAAATCAGCCTCTGTACCAGATGACTAGATAATAGCGAATGCCTTTTTAAAAAAAAAAAAAAAAAAGCTCCAGAGGCAATCCTGGTAAAGTTAATTTCAGCACCAGGCAAATTGGTTGAAACAATAGTAAAGAACAGAATTATCAGACATAGATAAATACAATATGTTGGGGAAGAGTTAACATGGCTTTTGTAAAGGGAAATCATGCCTCACCAATCTATTAGAATTCTTTGAGGGGATCAACAAGCATATGGATGAGGGTGCTTCAGTGGATATAGTGCACTTGAATTTTCAGAAAGCCTTTGACAAGATCCCTCACCAAAGGCTCTTCAGCAAAGTAAGCTGTCATGGAATAAGAGGGAAGGTCCTCTCATGGATCGGTAACTGGTTAAAAGACAAGAAACCAAGAGTAGGAATAAATGATGAGTTTTCATAATGGAGAAAAGTAAATAGTGGGGTTCCTGAAGGATCTGTACAGTGACCTGTGCTGTTCAATATATTCATAAATGATCTGGAAAAGGGAATGAATAGTGCGGAAGCAAAATTTGCAGACAATGCAAAATTACTTAAAATAGTTAAATCAAAAGTTGACTATGAAGAGTTACAAAGGGATCTCACTAAAGGGAGTGTCTGGGTGACAAAACAGCAAATGAAATTCAATGTTGATAAGTGCAAAATAATGCATATTGTAAAACATAATCTCAACTATACAGGCAATACGATATAATCTAAATTAGCTGTTACCACTCAAGAAAGATCTTGGAGTCATCGTGGATAGTTCTCTGAAGACATCTGCTCAATGTGCAGTGGCAGTCAAGAAAGCTAACAGAATGTTAGGAACCTTTAGGCAATAGATAGATAGTAAGTCATTATGATATTTAATGTCACTATATAAATCCAAAAGCAAAAGTATAACTGCGTTCAAAAATGAATTAGATAAGTTCCTGAAGGATAGGCTATTAGCCAAGATGGTCAGGGATGCAACCCCGTGTTCAAGGTGTCCCTAAACCTCTGACTGCCAGAAGCTGGGATTGGATGACAGGGGATGGATCAATCGATAATTGCCCTGTTCTTTTCTTCTGGCAGGGGTCACCGTTGGAAGACAAGATACTGGGCTAGATGAACCATTGGTCTGACCTAGTCTGGCCTGTCTTATGTTTGGGGGAGTTAGAGTTCGTACTTTGGTATGGTACTGGCATAGGCCCCATAGTGTAGACAGCCAAATAGGAATGAGGGTTGGGAGGAAGGGACAGGTGTCAATGGAAGCGATAAAAGGGACAACAAAGAGAGTGGGGATACTGGAGGATAGAAGAGAGAGATGGTAACCGCAATAAGGATAACTAGGAGTTGTTCAGAGCGGTCAATGGAGTTACACTTGTGTAAACAAAATCAGAATCAGGCCTGGAAAGTGCATAATGGAAAGACTTCCAGTGGCCATGGGTCAGGCCCTAGTTGAAGGCTGGTAAGGAAAGCCCAGTTGCTGAAGGTAAAGTGATGTTGGCAATTTAAGAAGCACTCTTCCTTCTGAGTCAGGAATGAAAAATGCTCCAGCAAGATGTTAAGTGGGCAATGTGATGCCACGGGTGTCATTGCTCAGATGAGGTGTAAAACAGAGGTCCTGCCCACTCATGGTCATGAAAGAAGCTCTTGTGCTTTTTAGAAGGATATTTTTGTTAGGCCTTGTCTTCTGGTCATAGTCAAAGGCATTCTCTGGACCTAAGATTTCCACCATGGTGTTTGTAGGAGAAATTATCTCTGTTTCTGGATAAAAGCACAGTGCAATGTTGCTGATGCCCAATGATAGCTGCATGGCAGTGTCAGGGAGGAAATGATCCTTGTATATATTGGGTCAGAACTAATAAGCCTGCAAGTCTGCCTTTGGGGGTGATGAAATCTGCATCATCACTACAAAGTGTATTTAATCCACACGTAGCAGAGCGAAGACTCACCACCGCAGCGCCTCCTGCTGGTCAGTTGGGAATTAGCTCGTCCAGCACTCGGAGCACCTCCTGGTGGCCGGTGACTCGTCTGCCTCAGGCCCCATGTCCCTCCCAGACCTCGGTAGCCCTTTACCTCAGGGTTCTGCCCCAGCAATACCCCCACACTCTGGGTCTCCCCTCCCAGGGGAACCCCCAACCCTGTGGCGTTTCACTCATTTGCACTGGAAGAGAATTTGAGTTTCTGTATGTACAGACACTACACAATGTGCTTGAGCCACAGAGATTGTAATGAGCACACGAGACCTTGTGGGTATGGCAGGCAGGGCACTCATGGAGCTGAGAGAGGTACCACGCAGCAGAGGGAATGACTTTCTAGCTGCTGTTAGGGTGACGGAAGGCAGGAGTGTTTACTGGTTGGTGGCCGCAGCTCTGCAGGTTGTTCCTGAGAGGTGACATTGCTAAAAAAGGGAGAAGAGATCTGACAACTGATTCCTCTGTCTCCTTCCCCTTGGCAGTAACTGGCACCAGGTGAGCGTCACCATCCTGCTGTCAGCCATTGCGGATGGATATGTGTGTGCCTCGCTCTACTCTGGTCAGCAGAAGCAGTGGCAGGTTGCGAGGACAGAGTCATATCTTACGTTAGTGGCCTGCCCCCTGGAGTCTGTGCAGGATCTTGGGTTTCTTTTGGGCAGACCTTTTCTCCCTCCTCTCTTGTTCATCGTGTGTGCTGGGGGGCGGCTGTTACCAATAGAGCAAGGCCTTGTTCACACTGCAGAAGGACAGACTTGGGGGGTGGGGCGGGTTGTGCCAGGCCCTGAGTCAGCTGAGGTCTGTCACACTGCTGCTGACTGGAGAAAGCAGGATGATGATGCTTTCAATAAAGCCACGTCAATTTACACTTGTGGGGACCTGTCCTGTCGATTTCAATGGAGCCATGTCGATTTACACCTGCTGGGGTTCTGGCCTGTTGATTTCAATGGAGCCATGCTGATTTACACCTGCATGGGATCTGGCCCAGTAGTATAACCTAACAGTTCCCTAGTCCTTTTGGCCCAGCTCCACAAACTACTCCTACTCTTTCCTTGAGAGAACTAAAGTCCCAGCACCTTGGTTACACCTCTGTTACATCCAGTCAAGGGACAGAAACAATACCATGTGACAATATATGACTATGCTGACCAGCCACAGGGCGACAACAGCTAAAATTGAATGGTGGATACAAGAAATTAACACACTTTTCCAGTGATGCTTTGACCCAGGTTCTGATCCCTTGCCCATGCTGGGCAGCACCTTACTCTGAGTATTTCCAACTGTGTCACTGGAACTGTTTGAGGCATAAGGCACTGCTAGTGTGGCCCTTTGTGGACCAGCACCGTGTGGCATGGCCCAGAAGGCACTTTTAATACAACAGGGAGGCCGTGTGCTAGGTCTGGAATGTAGACCCTGGTGGTGATGGCAGAAAAGCTTGTGTGGATTGTAACTTGTATCTGACTCAACTGACTGTGCTTATGACTGATTAAGACACATGGTTCCAGCAGTCGTGTGGATTGAGAGCTCAGTTGTGCCTTTGCCACAAGCACCAAGCAAGGTGGCAGCATATAGTGGTCTGCTCCAGGAGCAGATCAGGGGCCAGATTGTCACAAGTGGGTCCCTGGTTCCCCTTCTTCCGCAAGAGAAGTAACCTGCATCGGCCCTATAGTGGCTACAGATTGTGTCGCCCTCTGTTGGAGCTTAGCTGCACTGGTTGGCACTTTGGGGGCAGGGATGTAGAATGAAGGCTCTGCCCCTTCCTTGCTGCTGTCCACCTGCCTGTACACAAGCTGCTGTCTCTCTGCACTGCTGCCTGCAATACAGATAGCCTGCTCAGGGGAGTGAGCAGTGCTTTGCACTCACCTGCACAGGGGGAGTTACAGTTTCACCCTGACAATTACCAATAGCAAACAGGCTTGTAAAAATCAGACTGTATTTGTGAACAGCTCATGAAGAGCAAAATGAGCAGAATAAACTAATCACTGGGAACAATTCATGCATTTCTAATAAGTACACGCAACCCGTACTTATCCGTATGTGTCAGCTCTTACCTGTTGTGCAAACTTAAACCTACTGTGCAAAACTATGCCTGTCCCCTGCATGCATGCCTACAGACACACACTGGCAGAATTTGACTTTCCCTATACAGATATGGCAAGTTTCCAAGCCCAGGAAGTGGAAACAGAAGGCAGCTATAGGAAGGTCAAAGGAAAGGAGAAGGATGAAGAAGATGACTGTTGATAGAACTGCAATAAAGCATGTATCATGCATTAGTGCACTCATTTCATCTTGATGTTGTTTGTGGGCCCACAGAGGGGGCAGGCTGTGTCTGTGGGGCCAGCCAAAACAATAAGAATATTAAAAAGATGACATCTCTATAAAGCTCATCACATTTTAAGAGGGGAAATGTGTTTTGTGGGACCCTGTCAAGTGTGGTTATTCTTCCTGCAGCATTCAGAGAGCCAAAGCAAACATGGTTAGCACTGGCGCTGTGGGGATATTAGATCCATGGAAATTATGAAATGCCAGAGACTTTATTTCTTTCAAATAAAGAAAATTACGGCAGGGGGCATGGGCTAGGGCCAGGAGAAGGGAATAGGGAATTACCAGCTGGAGTTTTGTAAATTTTTGGAGTAAGCTTCTATTTTCAAATTTGATAAGAAAAATGCCACCTCCATATCCCTGGAGAACTTCAGAGCAAGTTAATATAGACAGGGCGATGTCTCTTTTTCAGCAAAGCTTCCCTGGGGGAGTAATTAAAAAGTGAAGCTCTTGAAGGAGGATTTATTTTGAAAAATCAAAAGTTTGGCTCCCTGGCACAAATACCTTCTCCATGTAATGCACTGTAATGACAGTTCCTCTGGTGATGGCCTTGGGGGAATGTGACTTTGGGGGCTCAGAAGTTAGGAGAGAGCTCTAAATTAAATGTGTACGGTGACTAATAGAGGTGGAAAGGGATCTTGATAAATTGGAGAACTGGGCAACAGACAAGAAAATGAAATTCAACAAGGACAAATGTAAGGTGCTACACTTTGGGAAGAAAAACCAAATGTACAAATACAGAATGGGGAAAAATTGGCTTGGCAGCAGCACTGCTGAGAAGGATCTGGGAGTTGTGGTGGATCACAACCTCAACATGAGTCAGCAATGAGATGCTGTTGCAAAACAAGTAAATGCAATTTTAGGTTGCATTAACAGAGCATAGCATGCAAGTCACAGGAGGTGATAGTACCGCTCTACTATACTCTACTCGGCCTCAGCTGGAGTACTGTGTCCAATTTTAGTCACCAATATATAGAAAGGATGTGGAGAAATTGGAAAGGATCCAGAGGTGAGTGACAAAGACGGTCAAAGGGATGGAATGTGAGCCATATGAGCAAAGGCTGAAGGAACTGGGTGTTTAGTTTGGAAAAGAGGAGATGGGGGGAGGGGGGACAGACACTCAAAAGGCTGCCATTAAAAAGATAGAGATGAGTTCTCTCTTGCCACAGAGGGCAGGACAAGAGGCAATGGGGTCAAACTACAGCATAGCAGTTTTAGATTAAATCTCAGGAAAGACTTCCTAACTGTAAGAACAGTAGGACAATGGAACAGATGCCTAGGGAGGTTGTGGACACTCCTTCACTGGAGGTTTTCCAAAGAAGGCTGGATAATCACCTGTCTTGGATGGGTCAGACCCAACAAATCCTGCATCTTGGCAAGGGGTTAGACTAGATGACCCTTGCGGTCCCTTCTAATCCTATGATTCTATGATTTCCATCCCATGAAAATTTTTCTAAGATTTAATTTTTTTCCCCATTCTGCATCAGGATGAACCCAAGATCTTTTAAATTTTTTCCTGATTAACTGGGAGCACATATGTCACACCCCAGAATAACCACTAACCCACAGCACTCACTGGGGCTCAGGGAGACCTGGGTTCAGGTCTTTATTCTGCCTGACTAACAAGGACTTGAATCTGGGTCGCCTACATTTCAGGTGAGTGTCCTGACCACTGGGCTACAGACTCAGGGTATGTCTACACTATGGGATTATTCCGATTTTACATAAACCGGTTTAGTAAAACAGATTGTATAAAATCGAGTGCACGCAGCCACACTAAGCACATTAATTCGGCGGTGTGCGTCCACGGTCCGAGGCTAGCATCGATTTCTGGAGCGTTGCACTGTGGGTAGCTATTCCGTAGCTATCCCATAGTTCCCGCAGTCTCCCCTGCCCCTTGGAATTCTGGGTTGAGATCCCAGTGCCTGATGGGGCAAAAATCATTGTCGCGGGTGGTTCTGGGTAAATGTCATCAGTCAGTCCTTCCTCTGGGAAAGCAACGGCAGAGAATCATTTCGTGCCCTTTTTCCCTGGATTGCCCTGGCAGATGCCATTAGCATGGCAACCACGGAGCCTGTTTTGCCTTTTGTCACTATCACCGTATGTGTACTAGATGCCGCTGACAGAGACGATTCAGCAGCGCTACACAGCAGCATTCATTTGCTTTTGCATGATAGCAGAGATGGTTATCAGCTGTTCTGTACCATCTACCATGCCATTGTAAATTGGCAATGATATGATGGTTACCAATCCTTCTGTGCTGTACTATTTGCTGCTGTCATAGGTGCCCCTGGCTGAGATCAGCCAGGGGCGCAAAAGACAAAAATGGGAATGACTCCCTGAGTCAATCCCTCCTTTATGGTATCTAAAAATAGAATCAGTCCTGCCTAGAATATGGGGCAAGTGTACTAGAGAACCAGTGTATCAGAGAACCAGAGAGCACAGCTGCTCCGTGTCAGATCCTGCAGAAATGATGAGCTGCATGCCATTCACAGGGGGTGCCCCTGCAACAACCCCACCTGTTGATTCCCTCCTCCCCCAGCCTTCCTGGGCTACCGTTGCAGTGTCCCCCATTTGTGTGATGAAGTAATAAAAAATGCAGGAATAAGAAACAGTGACTTGTTAGTGAGATAAAATGAGGGGAAGGCAGCCTCTGGCTGCTATGATAGTCCAGACAGGACATTAAGCAGCGTGGGGGAGAGGAGCCCAGCATCCCGCTGCTATGATAGTCCAGGCAGAACAGAATCTTTTCTTTACACATGAAGGGCGGGGGCTGATGGCGCTCAGCCCCCTGTTGCTATGATGAAGACGGTTACCAGCCGTTCTGTACCATCTACTGGGAAGTAGTAGCACTCATGGGCTGATGATGAGGACGGATACCAGTCCTTCTGTACTATACCATCTGCCACAAGGCTGATGATGACGATGGATATCAATCATATTGTACCATCAGCCACCAAGGAGGGGGGGCAAGGATGCTACAGTTCAGTGCTGCAGCATCGCATCTATCAGCAGCATTCAGTACACTTAGGGTGACATTTAAGAGAGTCAAGAGACGATTTTTTCCCCTTTTCCTTCTGGGGGTGGGGGGTGGGGGTAAATTGACGAGCTATGCCCTGAATCACCACGGACAATGTGTTTGACCCTACAGGCATTGGGAGCTCAGCCAAGAATGCAAATGCTTTTCGGAGACTGCAGGAACTGTGGGATAGCTTGAGTCCTCAGTCCCCCCTCCCTCCCTCCATGAGCATCCATTTGATTCTTTGGCTTTCTGTTACGCTTATCACGCAGCAGTGTGCTGAGTCCCTGCTGTGCCCTCTGTCTGGAGATTTTTTTAAAATGCTTTGGAATTTCGTCTTCTGTAACAGAGCTCTGATAGAACAGATTTGTTTGCCCATACAGCGATCACATCTGTATGGTCCATGCTGGAGCTCTTTTTGGATTTGGGACTGCATCGCCACCCGTGCAGATCAGAGCTCCACGCTGGGCAAGCAGGAAATGATATTCAAAAGTTCGCGGGGCTTTTCCTGTCTACCTGGCCAGTGCATCCGAGTTCAGCTTGCTGTCCAGAGTGGTCAGTGGTGCACTGTGGGATACCGCCCGGAGGCCAATACCGTCGATTTGCGGCCACACTAACCCTAATCCGATATGGTAATACCGATATTAGCGCTACTCCTCTCGTTGGGGAGGAGTACAGAAACCGGTTTAAAGAGCCCTTTATATCGATATAAAGGACCTCTTAGTGTGGACGGGTGTGGCATTAAATCAGTTTAATGGTCCTAAAACCGGTTTAAACGCGTAGTGTAGACCAGGCCTCAGTCTCTCTTAATGGAGCTGTTCCCTTTTGTATAAATAATGAAGTATTCATTGGGCCAAAGCGGGGAGAGGTTGAATTCAAAGATGGTTATTAATCATTTCTGTTTTGGGGCATTTCAGCCCCATTCCTTCCCTGCTTCATTTCTGTAAGAGTTCCAAGCCTAATTGTGCTCTTAATGAGTGTTTCCAAGGAGAGCATGTTGCGCACTGGATCCGTGCATGAGCACACTGAGGGAGCTGATGCCTGTATTTTTGGAGTTTTAGGAGCAGGGTTGTAGGACCAGGTCTGCATGGGGGTGGTTTGGCACAGAGAGTGCAGGCTGACTTTCATCCCTCTGAAAAGGGAGGAAAAAATGCTCCTGCTTCCAAATCTTCTTGGTTATGGCTTCCTGGCAACTAGAATGTGCTCCAAAAACACGGAATAAATTATGTACTTTTGACATCGAAAGACTTTTCAACATCTCCTTTTGGAAATGTCATTGAAGTGCCTGGTGCTTCTTCATGTCTCTCCAGCTCCCAAACAATATCACATTACAGCACGAAATCAGAAACCAATAGATTCGGAGATTGTTACCATGCCTGCCCTTGCAAACTGCCTCTTGCATGAATTAATGTTCAGAAATTGCCATTAGCTGAAAACCAGACATAATTCTGGATCACCAAAGCTGATGGTGGGGAAATAAGTCATGAAGAGGCTGAGTATTTTCATTGTCACCATCCAAAGCATTCTGGGCTACATTCAGAAAGTGAAAGGAAACTTTGGGATTGCATACATTGACTTTTCTGCCTATGTTACCCTCCAAAAGGCCCACTTGGCTAGGGGAAATGTGCATAGGTGCTGAGTTCTAGGCCAGCCTTTCCCACCAAAGAGCACTGGCGAATCTCTGTGCTTTGTAACTCTTATTTAGTAAGACGTCATATTGTAGTTATTAATGTGCATAGCAGTAGCACCAAATTGAACTTGGACTCATTGTTGACTTGAGATATTATTAAAACTCTTAACACCTGGAGTTATCTTGCATTTTCCACGCAGATAAACGTTCGCACAGCAGCCTCTAAATCAAAAGAAACATTATTGTATCACCATTACTGTTCTCTTACTACTCTCCACTTCTTTAGCACCTTCCATTCAAGTCTCACAATCCCCCTGTGCAGTTCTATAGACCAGGGATATATAAAGAGCCCCTTACCTGTCTCCCTCCCCTCCACCCCCAAAGGCAGCCAGCCACTCACCCATTTTGGGAGTTTAACACAGCTGCTAGAGTGAGAGAATAGGGACTTCCGTAGATGTTGGAACTAAGGGCTCTGAGTGCACCCAGCAACAATACAAAACAATTTAGGATGGGTAGTGAAGGGGAATTACAGGGGGATTTAGGCAGAGAGGACATAATTACAATAGAAAAATGCTAATTTGTAATAACAAGAACAACTAAGAGATACTTTGCAGATTACAGACATTTGTAAATGATCAAGTTCAGTAATGAAAGAAACCACCAGATTACAAAGGCACTTTGTTCATTTATTTTGACAAATGTTGTTTAGTTTAATTATGGCTAAAATAAACAAAACCTCTTAAATGAACCACCAAGATGTCCATATGCCTAAAAAGATGCCCCTATCTCATTAATATAACTGTCTGGTCCTTCTCCCTAGCTCCCTTGTACCCATCTAAAATGAGATTGCAAGCTCTTTCAGATGGGAACCTTGTCTTTCTATTTGTCCTCCAAAGCACCTGGCACCTCTTTGGGTTCTTTAACAATTCTAAATTTTCATAACACTTTAACTTTTCATGCAAATACTTGTCAGCATACTTGCACACAAACTGGGGTATAGTTTTGATAGGTAATTGAGCTTTAACAATTGTTCGCTGCAGCACTTTGCTATCACAGCTTTGTTGAGAATTGGGCTTGTGATAGATTGCGCAATTTCCTGCAATATCCTGGGAAAACCTTACTGAATTAAGTTTATGTCTCATTGTGGGTCAGGGACTGTATGTAAATCCATGGGGGAAGGGGAACTTAGGGTCTAAGAGCAGTGGGCAGGGCTGGCTCCAGGGTTTTTGCCGCCCCAAGCGGCGGGGGGGAAAAAAAAGCTGCGATCGCGATCGGCGGCAGCTGCACTTTGGCAGCTGGTCCTTCCCTCCGAGAGAGACTGAGGGACCCGCCACCGAATTGCCGCTGAAGAGCCCAACGTGCGGCCCCTTCCCCTTGGCCACCCCAAGCACCTGCTTGCTGAGCTGGTGCCTGGAGCCGGCCCTGGCAGTGGGGGAGAGTTAGGCAAATTCAGTCAAGTTGCAACACCTCCAGAGAGCTACCAACGCTTAGGGAGTCTCACCTATACTGGTTCAAACTGAAGTCTCCAGAGACCAATAGACAAAGGATTTTTGAATAAAGAACCTGAGTTTTAAACTGACTCAGGGTCTGCTTTCTGATCCAGTGAACGAACAGAACTTCCTGTCCACAGGGGGCCCCAGTCCCTTCTGGGAAGAGTTGGAAGGACTGGCTGGGTTCTGGTTCTAAGCAAAAGGAGTTATGAACTGGTAACCTTAGGAAAGCCCCTGGGTGGAGCTGGAAGCAGTGTTCACCAGTCAGAGCCTTTGTTGGAGTTAGAGGACGATCTCTGGTAAGCTTATCGGCATGCATGTAGGTTCTGTTATTGTTTTTAATGTGTTTTCTCTGTAGTGGTTTTCTTGAGAATAAATGTGCTCTATTAGAAAGAGCTGAGTGGTAACTTAACTGTGGCAATGATGCTGTTTGCCGTCTCGGAGGAGAAAAGCAAAGCAGGCCCACTGAGGCAGTCTGACTTTGCTGGGGATTCAGAGTTTAGGCAGGGATCTGTGCAGCCTGGAAATACCCCAGTCTGGAGGGAGTGAGATGTGTGCCTCTGTTCAAGAGAGGCAACGGCTGAGGAGCAGGAAATCTCCCTTGCTGGACCATGTAGGGGTCATACTGGTGCAGTTGCCCTGAACTTTGACAAGGGTCACACCACTTTTTTTGTGGGAAGGGAAAGAAGTGATCAAATGTGTGAATTAATGGGGTTCCACTATACTGTATCTAAGTTGGAATTTTCCCAGGACATTAGGAGTAGCACTCTATTCTTTTTTTAACAGAATAAATCAGTTGGTGTCTATAATAACCACAAGTGGCCAGGACCTCAGTTTGACACTTCAGGTGTAATCTGTGTCGTTCAGCAGCACAGTCCCCCTAATAACAGGTTGGGACACTAGTCCTGTACTGTTTCAGAAGGAAGATTGTCACCCACTGAATCCTTCACACCACATTCTCTCACACTTTCATGTTTGTTGATGCTTTCCCGTGCAAGTGCTAGGCCAGTAAGAGTGTGAGGTATTTTGAAATCACAGCAGCTAATGTTGTGGCTATACCCATATAGCTATTCAGTGTATATTAATATTTCTTCTGCAAATACCTTTGATATATGTGACTTTTTTGGATGCTATATTTAATAGCTTTGTATTTGATGCAGAAAACATGTTTAGAATAAACACACATGCTAATTCCTTGTGAGTGATCTTTGAGTTCTCATAGCCATTAATGCCAGAAGGGACCATTATGATCACCTAGTCTGACTTCCTGCACATCTCAGAGTACAGAATTTCAACCACCCCACTCCCATAATAGACCCCAAACCTCTGGCTGAGTTACTGAAGTCTTCAAATCATGGTTTGAAGACTTCAAGTTTCAGAGAATCCACCATTTACTCTAGTTCAAACCAGCAAGTGACCCATGCCCCATGCTGCAGAGGAAGGTGACACCCCCCCCCCAAGGTTTCCCCAAGGGAAGATTCTTTCCTGACTCCAAATATGGTTATCAGTTAGATCCTGAACATGAGGTTGAGACCCACCAGCCAGACACCTGGGAAACAATTATCTTTAGTAACTTAGAGTGAGTGTCCCATTGCCAACTCTTGGAGATATTTGCTAATAGCAGTCACGGAGGGGTTATATGCCTTTGTAGCCAATGCCATCTGACCATCCCCTCTATAAACATATCAAACTCAGTCTTGAAACAAGGTAGAGAGACAAGCAGGTGAGGTAATATCTTTTAGTGAACCAGCTTGTGTAAATGGGAAAGTCAAGCTTTCAAGCTACACAGAAGTCTTCTTCAGGTCTGGGAAAGGTACGGAAACTGTCACAGCTAAATACAGGGTGGAATGGATTATTTAGCATAAGTAGTTAGCACACATATTTCAAGGGACCATTCAAGGTGAAGTGGCCTGTTAATACTTCTCCAGTCATATCGGGGAAAGGAGAGGAAAAAAGCTGATGGGGTGAGTGGGTTATAGATTGTTGAAATAAGCCATAAATCCAGTGTCTTTTTTTCAGTCTATGACTCTTAGTGTCTAGCAAAATTATGAATTTAAGCACCAAGGCTTCACTTTTGAAGGTGTCGTGCAGGTTTCCTTTGAAGATGAAGACTGAGAGGTCATATATAGAATGCTCAATTTGTGACAAATGTTCACCCAGAGGTGATATGGTGTTTTTGTCTGTTATCATTTTTCTGTGTGAGTTCACTCCAGAGTGTAGTGACTGTCCCATTTCACCCATAGAGTTGTTATTGGGACATTTAGTGCACTGGATAAGGTACACCACTTGTGATAGGCATGTGTGGGATGCAGGAATCTTGAAAGGTATATTATGGGCAGCGTTGATCTTCGTGGCAGTGGAGATCTGTCTACAGGTTTTGCATCTGTAGGTTTTGCACTGAAACAAGTTTGGTTTTCTGCCCCAACTGCTCCCCTTGGAAGGCTGTTTCAGAACTTCACTCCTCTGATGGTTAGAAATCTTCATCTAATTTCGAGCCTAAACTTGTTGACGGCAAGTTTATACCCATTTGTTCTTGTGCCAACATTGGCCTTTAACTTAAATAACTCCTCTCCCTCCCTGACGTTTATACAGTAACTCCTCACTTAAAGTCACCCCGGTTAAAGTTGTTTCGTTGTTACGTTGCTGATCAATTAGGGAACATGCACATTTAAAGTTGCTCAATGCTCCCTTTTAACGTCGTTTGGCAGCCGCCTGCTTTGTCTACTGCTTGCAGGAAGACCAGCCCGTTGGAGCTAGCTGGTGGGGGCTTGGAACCAGGGTGGCCTGGCAGCCCCCTATCATCTCCCCTCTCCTCTAAGTTCCCTGTGCAGCAGCTGCCCAGTAGGCTATCAATTGCTGGCAGTTCAGCTGTCCCTCCCCCCACTGCCATGTGCTGCTCCTGCCCTCTGCCTTGGAGCTGCTCCCCGAGACTCCTGCTTGCTGTGCGGGGGGGAGGGGAGGAAGAGGAGGGTTAATGTCAGGGTGTCCCCCTCCCCCCTGCTCCTGCACCCCGCTTACCCCATCTTCCATAGAGCAGGGGGGGCACACGGCACGTCTCAGGACAGAGGGAGCTTGCTGGCAGCAGCTGCGGTCTCAGCAAGCTGATCTAATTAACAAAGCAGTGTACTTAAGAATAAAGTCAGCATACTTAAATGGGAAATGCGTCTCTCTCTCACACACACACACACACACACACACACACACACACACACACACACACACACACACACACACACACACACACACAGTCTCTCTGTCTGCGATGCTGTCTCTCCTCCCTCCATTCCTGCTGCCTTGTAGAGTGTGAGAGTTAACCCTTGAGTGCTCAGCCAATTGCTTGTTCATCATTTAGCAGTAAGGCATTCCCTGGGAAATATCCCACCCTCTGACTCCTCCACCTCAACCAAGCTTCACAATCATCATCACTGTGTACCAGTATTAAATTTTTTGTTTAAAACTTATACTCTGTGTGTGTGTGTGTGTGTATATATGTGTCTCTTAAATATATCAGAGATACAGTAACTCCTCACTTAACATTGTAGTTATGTTCCTGAAAAATGCTACTTTAAGCGAAATGATGTTAAGCGACTCCAATTTCCCCATAAGAATTAATGTAAATGAGGGGGTTAGATTCCAGGGAAAAAAATTTCAGCAGACAAAAGACTATATTATATTTACATTAATTCTTATGGGGAAATTGGATTTGCTTAACATCATTTCGCTTAAAGTCGCATTTTTCAGGAACATAACTACAATGTTAAGTGAGGAGTTACTGTATCTCTGATATATTTATAGAGCGCAATCATCTCTCCCCTCAGCCTTTCTTTGATTAGGCTAAACAAGCCAAGCTCCTTAAGTTTTCCCTTGTAAGTCTTGTTCTCCATTCCTCGCATCATCTGAGTAGCCCTTCTTTGCACTTTGTCCAGTTTGAATTAATCTTTCTTAACCATGGGAGGCCAGAATTACACAGTATTCCAGATGAGGTCTCATCTCTGTCTTTTGTACAACAGTAGTAACACTTCCCGATCTCTACTGGAAATACCTCACCTAATGCATCATAGGGTTGCATTAGCCTTTTTCACAGCCATACCACATAGGTGGCTCATAGTCATCCTGTGATTGACCATAGTATTGAGTTAGTGTGTTTTTCAAATCTCTATGGTTTTGGAAATTGTATCAGCAGAGACTGGGGAGGTGGGCCTTGGAACAATCTGACCAATAAAAAAATTGATTGGCTGGAATATCCTCTTCAGCTGTTACAGTGTTTCTTGAGGGATCCTAGCCATTTGTTACTGTTTTAGCTACTGTGTAGTGCTTTAATCCTGTCATTAGAAAGTAAGCAAAAATAACCCAATAAACCTAGTGAAGAACATTCCGGAGGCTGAGGGGACAGGATAAAGACTTTGGCTGCCATTTGATTCTTTGTTGCTCACAAATGCCCATCTACAGTGAGCTAATAGCAGTTTTATGCAAAGTAGTTGCTTTCATTACTCCTCTTGCATGTTCCTTCATTGAATTGCCATCAAATGGCTAGTGTCTGCAACATCTGGCAACTCCTGGTTATCTAATCAGACTAGCTCACACTCTCTCTTTGTTTATATTGATTCTTCAGGATACTTTTGTCTTATAGGCAGTAATCCAAGCTGAGTGTCTAGTGGTAGGGCCGGCTCCAGCTTTTCTGCCCCCCGCCCCAAGCAGGGGGAAAAAAAAAGATGAGCGGCGGCACTTCGGCGGCGGGTTCTCCCTCTGCGGCAGCAATTTGGCGGCAGCTCAAAGAGGAAGAGAGGGAACGAGGGACTCGCCGCCGAATTGCCACTGAAGAGCTGGACGTGCCACCCCGATACCGGATGGAGTGCCGCCTCTTTGAATTGGCCGCCCCAAGCACCTGCTTCCTACGCTGGTGCCTGGAGCCAGCCCTGCCTAGTGGGCATCATCCAAACCACCTGAAGCCAGTCCAAGTACACAAAGTGCTTTACACAGGGTAGCCAGGGTGCATGCCATTGGGAAAGCAGAATTAGGAAGGAACCTCTTTCAGCTGCCTTCCTGAGTGTGAATGGATGGAGTGTGCTTACTGGCCAGACTCACCTGCTGTCTGGGGTTTGGCTTTAGTGCTCACTCAAAACCATGTCTCAATATCAGCCTGAGGTTCCTCCTGAATTCTGGATGTGTCTAGGTGTCCCTCCTGGAGCTCCTCTATCCCATCCCCTGGCAGAACTCACTCTCTCCTCCTTCATATTCAGAGTAGTGTTAACAGATCACATGTGCCACATGGTCAATAGCACATCTGCAGCTTTATGCAGGATTTTAATCTCCATTCTTAGCCAGGTATAGAAGCTGCAGATGATTCACAAATGTGTTTTTATATCTCTGGACAGATCACCTGCAGGTTTTGAACTCTTGACCTCTGGATCTAAAAGCCTGGGCCTCTGTGGGTGTGTCTATATTGCTCTGTAAACCCTAGTCTGCAAATAATAAAATCATAAAATGTTTGGATATGTTCGTTTCTATCTTCTTTTAATATCTGGAAATACTGTGAGAGCAAGAGGCCTTTGTGAATTTTGTCTGACAGGCTAAAGGGCTCAAATAAAGATAAGATGGTCCACTATCTCCCAAGGAAATTGCATAAAAGTGGTTACTCCTGTTTGCTCCTATTAATTTCCTTTTCTTGGCTTCTCAGAGATGCCTCATATCCTGATGCAGCGGGCAAGGGATAAGAGGCACTTTCCATTATCTCAATCACTGCACTGTTTATGAGACACTTAGTATGTTTCTTTGCAAAGTAATCCTACTAGATGCGATGGATTTTGCGTGGGTGACAGGCTGTGTATGTAGGGGACACCGCTGGATGCTTTTACCTCCTTTGTTTAAGAGTAAAGCTAGGCAAGGTTTTGCCAGCTACTTCTAGCCAGGCCATGCAGGGGCCTCTCTTTCCCCTGAAGAGACTAATTTAGCCCATTAGCTCTTTTTGTCACAGAAGATGGTGCTAGTTCCTGCTATGAGCTCTGCTGTTAAAACACTTTTCCCTCCTTCCATCCTTTGGATCACAGAGAGATTCCAAAGGCCTGTGTGGACTCATAAGCTTGGCCTCCCTGTTGGCTCACTGTGCATAAAGGGCTTGATCCAGAGCCCAGTGAAGTTGGTGGAAAGTTGGTGGAAAGACTCCCACTGACTTCAAAGGGCTTTGGATCAGGCCCTTGGTGTGCTCAGTTTTACACCTGGGAGAAATGCTCCAAAGGTCAGAACTATATATCTGTGCGGCCAGAGTCCGGGAGCTCTTGGGTTTCCTAGTAACGTTTGTGGGAAGGCTCAGCTGGAGAGGAGGGAGGCAAGGCGTTAGCCATGGAGGCTTGGGTGGGAGCAGCCACAGTTACTGGCTATCCATCAGGCATGAAATGTCATGAGGGTAGTGAGGGTAGTGAGTCATGAATGAACCCGTGAGGAGGGTGGTAATGTTGGGGTGCTTCAGATTGTGCCCAGCAACAACATCTCTCTTCACGGCTTCACTTTCTCTCTCTTTCTTTCTGTTCCTCATTCCCATCCCCTCCGTAGCTCTGCTGATCCAGTTTCTTCTTCCTCACTGGCTCTGCTCTTCCTGTCTCTGTGCAACCAGCAAACCTGGATTCCTCTTCCCCCCTGCACTGCTAAGTCCCTCCTTGTTCCCTTTTCTTCTCTTCTCAAAGGCCATCTGCTTTCCTCTTTATTTCTCCTCCTTTATTTTCGGGCCATCTGTTATGCATGTGTTTAGGAATGCAACAATGAGACCTTTCCTGCAGTACCTATGTTCAGTCCTCTCTGCTCCGCATTGAGCATGTGAGCGCAGCAGGAGTGGGGTTCCCCTGGGGGACCCTGCCCTATTAGCTCGTAGCTTTCCCATATCAAGCAAAGTGGAGAATGTTCCACTGCTTATTGCTTTACTTCCTTCTTTGCTTAAATGCTTCAGGCCAGTCAGGGATGCTTCAAGAAACCTCCCACTGACCGTATTTCATACTTCCCAGAGGGCTGGATACCCTGGACAATCCAAGGCACATGTGTTATATTCTCCAAGCAGATTTGATGAAGGTCTGTTGCCTTCAATATATATGCAAAAACAGTCATTCACGTCTCTGTCCTGAAGTTGTGTAGGAATCATTTGTGTTTAGTGAGTTTCAGGGATGTCAAGGCTGAATGAGCACCCATTCATCAACCCAAAGTTACTTTAAAAAGGGAGGGGGGATTAACAGGGAGGGATATAGCAACTCAAGGACAGAAAAGCAGGGAGAGCAACAGTGAGAGAGCCCATTGAGAACCCCAGCATTCTCCCAGGGGACTCTTAGACTCCGATAGGGTGACCAGATGTCCCGATTTTATAGGGACAGTCCCAATATTCGGGGCTTTGTCTTAAATAGGTGCCTATTACCCCCCCCCCCCATCCCCATCCTGATTTTTCACACTTGCCATCTGGTCACCCTAGACTCTGACAGCCTTTGAACAAACAGGACACCTTTGAAAAGGTCTTGGCAGACGGAACAGGTTATACAACCAGCTACTGTAGTTACTTGATCTCTTAGTATTAAAGATTTATTAACAGACTAGATTATAAGGCACCAGGTTTAAAATAAATATCAGGAAAATACAGTAAAATCAGATAGTTTTTAAAATGCATCCACTTGCAAAGCATTTGTCAGCTCTGGGCCCAATATCTGGCTGGAAATTTTAGCTATAAAGCTATGCTACCAAGGTCACCTAAAAGGAGAGTGTTTTTTTGCAAGAACTCAAGGAAATGCAAGGTGTTTCCACTTTTGCAGACTAGTATATTATGGAACAGTAACACTTGTAGGTCACCTTGAGTGAAGGTCAACACACAGTACAAAGTCCAATCAACACACAGTACAAAGTCCAATCAACACACAGTACAAAGTGCAATTTCCACAGAGTAGAAATTAGCCTCTGTCTAAATAGGATACACAGCTCAGCAAAATTTCTGATCTGTGAATTTTGTATCCTATAGCTGAGTCTCTTGCCATTGTAGCTTGAAGCCTCTTAAGACTATTGTTTGAGAGACACTGTACATTTCCTCCAAATGCTAATTTGGATCTCTTCATGCAGGAAGTGGGCTAATTCGCTTATGAGGTATATCCCATCCAGAGTCAGATCCTCGATTTGAAGTCCATGGAGCTATCATACTTTACAACAGCTGAGGATATGGATCCTGGTATTCATTTGATCAAGCCCATCATTGTCATTTCGTTTATACTTGATATATAATCACAGACCAGAGAGAGACTGTTGATTAATGAAACCTCACCCTGCCAGAGATTAAAGTCTTATTATAATGATATCTGGAGGGTGCTCTCTGTTTATGAATTAATTACTGCAGCCTGACTGAATAAACGCTGAGGCCAAAGGACAAGAAGTTTATTAGCCCAAGTGATGGTTAGTAGTGACATAACAGGGAGGAGGCTTATGTTGTTGTTGTTATTATACTGACATTTTAAATTAAATATTAAAGTTTGAAGTAGAAAAAACCTACAAAAACCTAAATGAGCTGCTTGACCTGCTAAAAGCTACACTTAAAAACAATCAAAAGGGAAAACATTCTTTTGGCCATATTAATTTCCCTTATCCTTTCCTTCCCATTTCTCCTCCCCGCCCCTACCTCCATCTCTACAAATTGGGAATCTGAAGCAATCTTGATTGCTGTCACTCAGCTTGAAAATTCAGAGGACAGGAGCCAATCAGAGCAGAGGGACTATAGTAGTCAGAGTTAAAAGACTTACATATTCAAAGTACAGGTGTTGAAATATACCCATGCAGTGATTCTGCCATCTTCTTCACTCTGCCTGGCTAATCACCATGTGGTTATTGAGAAAACACCATACAGATATTATGGTAATTAGACATTAACAGCTAGAACGCAGGGAACTGTGCAACTGTGAAAACCCTGTACCATTACACATCAATTATTGTCCAGTGCCCATGTCATAACTATAAAGGGAAGGGTAACAACCCTGTGTACTATACTATACAATCCCTTCTGGCCAGAGACACCAAAATCCTTTTACGTGTAAAGGGTTAAGAAGCTCAGGTAACCTGGCTGACACCTGACCCAAAGGACCAATAAGGGGACAAGATACTTTCAAATCTTGGGGGCGGGGAAGGCTTTTGTTTGTGCTCTTTGTTTTGGGGTTGTTCGCTCTTGGGACTAAGAGGGACCAGACATCAATCCATGCTCTCCAAATCTTTCTGAACCAGTCTCTCATATTTCAAACTTGTAAGTAACAGCCAGGCAAGGTGTGTTAGTTTATCTTTGTTTTTCTCAACTTGTGAAAGTTCCTTTACTAGAGGGAGGTTTATCCCTATTTTGCTGTAACTTTGAACCTAAGGCTAGAGGGCGTTCCTCTGGGCTCTTTGAATCTGATTACCCTGTAAAGTTATTTTCCATCCTGATTTTATAGAGATGATTTTTACCTTTTCTTTTCAATAAAATCCTTCTTTTAAGAACCTGACTGATTTTTCCATTGTCCAAAGATCCAGGGGTTTGGGTCTTTGATCACTTTGTAACCAATTGGTTAGGATATTATTCTCAAGCCTCCCTGGGAAAGGGGGTGTAAGGGCTTGGGGGGATATTTTGGAGGAAGAGGAACTCCAAGTGGTCCTTTCCCTGTTTCTTGTTAAATCACTTGGTGGTGGCAGAGTACCAGGTTTTAACCTAAGCTGGTAAAAATAAGCTTAGGGGGCTTTCATGCAGGTCCCCACATCTGTACCCTAGAGTTCAGAGTGGGGAAGGAACCCTGACAGCCCATGAGTAGGACTGGTCAATGCAATTCCCTTTCGGTCCAATGTTTGTTAACTTTCTTCTTTGTGTACTGAATCAGTCTATTTAGATGTCTATAATATGCCTATCTTATGCTCAAACAGGAATGAGAGCAATGAATGTACCATCCCAACCTACACAACTCATTAGGACTAATAACTCTCCTTGCCTCGACCCACTCACAGCCCTCTCAGCCCACTTTTAATTGTTCTTCATTAGCATCTTCCTGCATTCATTGATGGAAGTAGTATCCTGAGAGAATTCACGTAGTGTTAGTAAAAATCCTGATGGAATTGATCACTTTTGCCTAGAGAATATGCTGGCATGTCTACAGCACTAACTGGTGGTGATGGTTTTTGTGATAGGGACGCTCGGGGAACAGAAACTGGACTGAAACCACTGACTTATCACAGGCCACCAAAGAAACAAGACAAGAGACAAGCTCTTGAGCCACACAGAGCTCTTCTTCAGCTCAGTGCAGGTCAAAGGCTTGTCTCTTTCACCAACAGAAGGTGGTCCAATAACAGAGAGCACCTCACCCACCTGGTCTTTCCAATATCCTGGGACCAACATGCCTAAAACGCTGAAAATGCCAAAATACTGGTGTACTGATGATATACTGATGGGGGCAATACAAAAACTCAAACAGAATGGAATAAAAGCCACTTCATGCCCAGAAAATGACATTATACACACACACTTGTCTTCAAACTCCTGGAAAAACCACCAGAATAAGGGTATCAACCTAATTTTATTGTTTATTGTTTTCTCAACTGCCTGAAGAAGGCATCATGGCTAATATATCCCTTGAACTTGCTTTTCTGCTTTTAGCATCTAGCTAGTAGGTTTTTGCTTTTTTGACTCTTCTTGTATTCTGCATGGTCGGAAGTAGGATTGAGACAAGTCAGAGAAGATATGTTTCCAAATAGAAACAAAGTTCTCCCTGTTTGTCTCTGCCGCGGTGAGTAAGAGTGAGAGATGGTTCCAGGAGGTGCCATCATGTCTGCTTGGCATTTCTCTCTGTGATGGCACTGCAGTCAGTCAGAGGGCATGCTTCTGAGAGGACCACCTCATCTGAACAAGGAGGGTGGCTGTGGGCACACAAGCTACGGACCTGCTTCATCAGCTGAACTGGCTGGGGATCACAGCTGTCAGTGGTCAGAGCCCCAGTGTATTATATGGGCTTTCTACATGGGTGAGAGAGATCTCCAACGAGGGTGTAAGCCAGTTGACCAACTCACTGGCCAGTGCATGAACAAATTCTCAGTAGCCACAGGATTTCAGTCCCTTTCTTCAGGGACTGAGTTACCTACACACAACAGCTGACCCTAAGTTCTATGTGTAAACAGTGCCCTTTCCCCTGGTTCAGGTTCTCCTGTAGGTCTCACTGCCCAGGTGCCCTCCTGGGAGTTGCGATGAGTCTCTCTCCTCCCTTCTACAGGAGCTTTCCTCCAACAGACTAACTTCTGATCTGCCCTTTGCAAGGTTGCACTTCTAAACCAACTACTTGGGGGCTAAGGAGAGCCGCTCTGCTCCGTTCTTGTTTTTAGCCAGCTCCCTGCATTCAGGCTGCCCTTTGTGACTGTAATAACACAAACTCTCTTTTGTTGTCATTGCTGTCTTAGCTTTATAATAAAATCAGGACTCACCTCCTGTGGATGAAGAAGAGGGTTTGGAGGTCAACATCTCTGGTGCACCTTTTAGACTGCAGAGCTCAGCATTCACCAGTTTCCTTCTCTCCTCTTTCTGTTCCAGCTTGTCCAGCAGGGATGTTTAAGGCCAACCAGGGTGTGGGGACCTGTGCCCAGTGTCCCACCAACAGTCGCTCCACATCGGAGGCCTCTCCCATCTGCACCTGCCGCAATGGCTACTATCGTGCTGATTTTGACCCACCAGAGGCTGCCTGCACCAGTAAGTAACAGTGTCCCAATTATTCAGATGGGGAATAGAGAGCTGCAGTGTACCATTAGACCAGGGGTTGGCAACCTTTCAGAAGTGCTGTGCTGTGCCAGGACCCAGGCAGTGTGAGTGCCACTGAAAATCAGCTCACGTGCCGCCTTCGGTACATGTGCCATAGGTTGCCTACCCCTGCATTAGACAGTGGCCAGAGGAGGAAAAGTGGTTTAATTATGAAGGCTCAGGGCCAGGTACTCAGCAGATGCTGCTGCATTAAATCACTGAGCTATGTTAATTTACCTCAGCTAGGATCTGCCCTTCAGTCTGCACACTACAGGATGAGTCAGTGAGGGATAGACTGCAGAGTTTTCTAACTGCAGCTCTGAGATGCATCTTCACTGTATTCCCGTAGAGGTGGGAGAGCCCACACGCTGAAGATTTTAGACATCCAAAGGCCATATGAACAGTGTTCAGTAGCCATCTGTTACCACATGATATGACACCATCTTCTTCTGTTGGAATGGAAATGTGTCTAGTGTCATAACATCAATACTAATCCTTTTATCACTAGACTGGCACGAGCAGGTGATTGTGCATCAACTTCTGCTTCTTTGCTAGCAACTGGTTCTTCTGATAGCAGTTTAGTGTACACCACATTCTCAATAATGTCCTAGTTCCACAACCCAGACATCAGTCGGTGCAAACTGGAAGATCTCCCAGAAATGTATATTTCTTAGCGACAATGTCTGTGGTTGGAGGCAGATAATCCCCAGGATAAATTAGAATTGGAGGTTATCTACCACTGCTGTCTTGTTCGTAGTCTTGTTGATGGAATGTTCTTTTACAGGGGCAAGGAGTATGTTAAGCATTGGTATTCTGCGTTGCTTTGCTTGAAATGAATCATCTTCCTCGGCTGTCTACTGTAAATAAGACGGCAGAAGCTATCTTAAGTCTGTCGCTCCATAAAAATCATCTTGATAGAGAAATAGCCGATTGCTAGTCAACAGCTGCTGTGTGCTTCTGTGTATTTGAAAGTGTATCATTCTTATGAATATTATTTATTTGTATTAGCATAGTGCCCAGGAGTCCCAGCTGTGGACTAGACCTCACTGTGTTAGGTGCTGTACCTGCACAGCACAAAAAGACAATCTAGTGTCAAACTTAACTTCTGGTCAAACTCCCCACAAAAAGGATGTAATAGGCCTTAGCCAGGATCCTAAAAACGAGCAAATTAGCAGACAGGGTGTGCAAAGGCCCCCTTGTACTTCCTTCCCAAAAAGTTTAAAAAACCATGTCCTTGTGTGACCCACTGGTCAGTGTTACATGTCTCCCTCTGTGCCCGATCCGCAGAGAATGTGAGTCCATTTCAGATCTTAGCTGGAGAGCTGGGTTCTTTAGCCCAAGCTGCAGAGACCCTTGGCTTCTGCTCTGGAGATCACTCAAGCAAGATGGTGGCTGTGCCTTGGAGATTTACAAGCCCTGGCCTGGACTTCCTTTCCTTCCAAGTGGAGTGAAAGGTCACAGGGACTATATTGCAAAACAATTGTTTTTGCCATTAAAAATAATTGAGATGTGAAAACTGGGAATTTCTTGCTGCCCCTGCTTTTCCTCTTCCCTGGCATCTTGTATTTTATTATTTAATAAGTGCAGCATGAGCACTGAATTTTATTTCTAAGCTGGTGCGCTTTAATAAAAGTGAATTTTCAATTGGTCTGTTTGTGCAATGCCAGGTTTATTGTCATAAAAATACATTTTTCAAGAACAATTGCACAGTTGCTTTGTGGGTTTATCCTGGACATTGGTATGTCTTGAAAAAAGAGATTGGATGTAACTAATGTTCATCCTTGTGCTTCCCTATGCACCCAGCGTGTGTGTGTGTTCAGCATAACCACACAGAATCCTGCAGTATTGCTTGTATTTGCTTATATACCGCATGGCTAAGGAAGAGCTAAAAGTATGCATATGAAATAAGAGATTAATTTCTATATTTTGCTTGATCACTTTAGCTGTCAGTGGCAGAGGAAGTGCTAGGCATGTAGAACAATTGTAAATAAATCTATTTTTATTGCATCTTGTTCCATAGCTGATTTACAGTATGCAACATGAGAAGAGTACTGTATAAAAAAGTCCATTGGTAAATTTTTATTTGTTCTAATTAAGGCTTAATTTTAAAATGTTCTAATTTGAGGTACCAGCTGCTCTGTTTCAGAGTGGTTACATATCATAGAAGTAAATAATATAGTGTATCTGTAGATGCTTGTATTTGCTGGTGTAATACCTTGGAAATACACACCCATTGTTATCTGCTCATAGGCAATCCTTTGCAGTTGTAAGTAGCTTTCCTGCACTTTATTTATTTTAGTTTTTCTTTTAACTCACGTTCATTAGTGAAAGGGGTACTAAGTAGTCCAGATTAAAATCAAGGGCCAGACCATCAGATGCTATAAATTGGTGAAAATTTGTCTATATGACTTCTAGGGAGCTATGCCAAATGACCCCAGCTGGGGGTCTGTGTGCCCTTTTCCTGATTTTGTATTACTGGCACTTTGGATTATTGAAACTGAAAGGATGTTTCAGACCTAAGTTCCTCCTCACTTTGCTATTTATTCACTTTTAGTATGTCACTCAATTTACACAGTAAAATTAATCCAGTTTGTTTGTGCTCCACCCATCTGAACCTGCAACTTAATGGGCTTCTCTGTCTCAGGCAGTGGGTGACAAAGGAGGTGCTCAAGGCGCACTCAAGGAAGACAAGGCCATTGCTGAAAAGCTAAAGAAATTAAGCTAAATACATTTTTGGTATCAATCTTCACTGCAGAGGACGTGGGGGAGATCCCCGCAGCTGAAACATTCCTTTTAGGTGATAAATCTGAGAAACTGTCCCAGATTGAGGTATCAATAAAGGAGGTTTTGGAACAAACAGGTAAATTAAATGATAATAAGTCACCAGGACCAGATAATATTCACTCAAGAGTTCTCAAGGAATTCCAATGTGAAATTGCAGAACAACTAACTGTGGTATACTACCCTTTAGTTGGGGTTGGTCCTGCTTTGAGCAGGGGGGTCAGACTAGATGACCTCCTGGGGTCTCTTCCAACTCTAATCTTCTATGATTCAAATCAGCCTCTGTACAAGATGATTGAAGGATAGCTAATTATTTTAAAATGCACCAGAGGAGATTCTGGCAATTACAGGCTGGTAAAACTAATTTCAATATCAGACAAATGGGTTGAAGCTATAATGAAGAACAATATCAGACATATAGATAAACATGGAATGCTGCGGAAGAGTTAACACAATTTTTGTAAAGGGAAATCATGCCTCACCAATCTATTAGGATTCTTTGAGGGAGTCAACAAGCAAAAGGGGGAGAAGAGGGAATGAGCACTAGGAATGAAACTGGAAAGGTGAGCTATCTTGAATAATCAGGATAACAATCTGGTGGATACCATGATAAGCAGTTAGTTACTCACAAAAGCCAATATCTTTAGCAGGAATCTTAATGAAAGAGCTCTGCCCATATATTAAAGGGACATTACCTTTAAAAACTATACTTTAAATGAATTTAGAGGCTCCAATCCAGCAAAGCACTTCTCTTTAAGCATGTGAGCAGCCCAGTTTACTATGTAGGCATGTGCTTCAGTGCTTTGCTGGATAGGAGTCAATGTGCTGCTGAACTTTGCAGGAGCAACAGCTTCTGAGATTTAGACTTCAACCCTGTAGTCTGAGTGTCCCTCAACCCTACCAGAAGCTGGGGCTGGATGACAGGGGATGGATCACTTGAAATTGCCCTGTTCTGTTCATTCCTTTGAAGCATCTGGCACAGGCCACTGTCAGAGACAGTATCAGAGGGGTAGCCGTGTTAGTCTGGATCTGTAAAAGCAGCAAAGAGTCCTGTGGCACCTTATAGACTAATAGACATATTGGAGCATGAGCTTTCGTGGGTGAATACCCACTTCGTCGAATGTGAGAAGTGGGTATTCACCCACGAAAGCTCATGTTCCAATACGTCTGTTAGTCTATAAGGTGCCACAGGACTCTTTGCTGCTGTCAGAGACAGGATATGGGGCTGATGGACCATTGGTCTGACCCAGTGTGGCCATTCTTATATTCTTACGACACTGGCAGAAGCAAGCTGGCAGAGAGCTTGTGAGCTTTTGGGATCAGACCTATCAGTCTGTCATATGTTGACACCAGCTCTCTGTACCCCAATGAGCCTTCCTATTTGGGTTTCTCACCATATCCTCCCCCCACTCCCACTCTAACTCCTCAAGCCAGACCTCCCTGCCACCACGGATTGCAGAAGAGAAAGAGAGGAAGGCGTGTGAACCCTATTCTCTCTCCCTTCATGATGGCTACTCAGTACAGCCTCTTCTATAAAGGCAGTTTGGGGGCAGTTCCCAGAGACACCATCCCAGAAGCAACAACTGAGGAAACTAACAAAGGGACATGTTTTCCTGATTACCCTGAGCAGGGAGCCGATCAGGAGGCTCCAGAGAAGAGAGAGACCTCCCAAGACCCCAAATATCTGTTTAAAAGAGGGATCTGAGCACAGACATCCTGTGTGGAGGACAGGGAGGACTTACCTGGCTAGGAGATTGACTGACATGCCAGGGCAGCCAACTGCAGGCCCAGGCTATCCAGCATGTGGCTGGGACCACTCAGACATGGGTGCGGAGGTTGGACAGGAACAGAGTTTAGGAGGAAGGGACCAGGCTATGATGGCTAGGGCTCCAGTTGCAGGAAGAGAGATGGCACACAAAACCCCCAGAGTCCATTGGTCCCGACTCTCCAGATGGGCCCCACAGTCACAGAGGAGGGAGGAAAAATTGGGGAGATAGAGGTGCTCCACTCTTCGGGACTCATTGATGCTCCAGGAAGGGACTCCATATGTTGTTACCACACCTGCCACATTGGGGCCCCTAGGTACCAGAATGATGATTATTTATTTAATCACTGCTTTTCCGTCTGAGTACTCTTTCAAAGTATCTACTGCAGTGGGAAAGATAGGGTGTGTGGGAAGGGGACAAGGCAAAGAACTGGGAGAGAGGACAACTGCTAAACTTAACCAGAGTAAATGTAAAAAAATTTTAATGTGTAATTCTGAAATCACTAATTCTGACTTTTTAAATGAAGAAGGTGGGTGGGGGCAACTGTGGAGCAGGTGAAAACATAATTATATCTTACAAAAGTGCTGTCTGCGAATTACAGTTTTGAAAGGCATGTGTGCGCAAATACATACCTTGTTACATTTCTAACCATATGAACCTTTCCGCATCATCTGCTGGACCTGAATTGTTCTAGGTATCATCTTTATGTTGGTTTCCTTTATTTCTTTTTACTATTTTTAAATTATTATCAGTGGTGTTTTATTTCATGCCAAGGAGAGTGAGGAGCTGACAACATTAGTTACAGCTCAGCATAATGCAGGCATTGTGCAAGATTGCCCAGTAAATAAAGGTCTAGGAAAGTGAGAAAAGCAGTTTGCTAGAAAATCCTCCCGGTAAAATAACCCCCCTGTCGTTAACTTCCCAGGCACTACTACCTCAGCACTATACAAGATTGTTGTTATCAGAATCTCGTCTATAAATCACATTTTTTTCAGGGGGCTTTTAAAACTCAAACTTGAGAATTTGCTTTGAGCTGCAATGGGATGTTACATCCCTACTGGGAACAACTTAAAACAAGGGAAAGAATTTCAAAACAAACTGACTAGGCTCTCTTTAAGTTGTGGAATATGGGCCTGATCTGACACCTTTGCAAGTCAACAGGAGCTTTAAGAACGGCCACACTGGGTCAGACCAATGGTCCATTTAGCCCAGTATCTGTCTTCTGACTGTGCCAATGCCAGATTTTTCAGCGAGAATGAACAGAACAGGCCCCACTATTTACCTCTGCCCATTATGAAAACTCATCATTTATTCCTGCCCTTTGTTTCCAGTCTTTTAACCAGTTACTGATCTCTGAGAGGAACTTCCCTCTTATCCCATGACTGTTTACTTTGCAAACATTGAGTTATCCATGCCCTGTCATCCAGTCCCAGCTTCTAGCAGTCAGAGGCTTAGGGACACCCAGAGCATGGGGTTGCATCCCTGACCATCTTGGCTAATAGTTTTTAATGGACCTATCCAGAGCTGGTGCACCCATCCCCCCAGGTACCCCTGTTGCAGCAGCTCCCCAACCTCCACCCTCCACCCTGAGGCACCCCCCCACCCCAGCTCACCCCTGCTCCGCGCACGAGCAGGAGCACCCCGAGCACACCGTCGCTGCTTCACTTCTCCCGCCTCCCAGGCTTGCGGCACCTACGCTGATTGGCGCCACAAGCCTGGGAGGCAGAAGAAGTGAAGCAGCTCACCCCTTCCTTGCCTCCTCCCCGAGCACGCTGTGGCTGCTTCACTTCTCCCGCCTCCCAGGCTTGCAGCGCCTACAGGCAGAGGTGAGCTGGGGCGGGGAGTTCCCCTGTGTGCCGCCCCTCCCTCCCCTTATTTGCGGCAGGCGGCCCTCCCCTGCCCAAGCTCCCTCCGCCTAAATGCTGGCGGCGACCGGGGTGGCCGAGGAGCCGGGTGCCACGGTTGCTGCTGAAGAAAATGGCGCCCCCCAAATCCCAGTGCCCTAGGCAACTGCCTAGGTTGCCTAAATGGTTGCACCAGCCCTGGACCTATTCTCCATGAACTTAGCTAGTTCTTTTTAGAACCCAGTTATATTTTTGGCCTTCACAACAGTCCCTTGCAAGGAGTTCCACCAGGTTGGTCATGCACTGTGTAAAGAAGTATTTCCTGGTTTTTGTTTTAAACCTGCTGCCTATTAATTTCATTGGGTGATTCCGGATTCTTGGGTTATGTGAAGGGCTAAATAACACTTCCTTATTCACTTTCTTCACACCATTCATGATTTTATAGACCTCTACCATATCCCCCCCTTAGTCATCTATTTTACAAGCTGAACAGTCCCAGTCTTTTTAATCTCTCCTCATATGGAAATTGTTCCATACCCCTAATAATTTTTGTTACCCTTCTCTGTACTTTTTCCAATTCTAATATATCTTTTTTGAGATGCGGTGACCAGAAATACACATAGTATTCAAGGTGTGGGTATACCATGGAATTATACAATAACATTATGATATTTTATGTCTTATTATCCATCCCTTTCCTAATGGTTCCTAACATTCTGTTAGCTTTTTTAATTGTTGCTTCTGTACATTGAGATGTTTTCCAATACCTATCCACAATGACTCCAAGATCTCTTTCTTGAGTGGTAACAGCTAATTAGACCCTATCATGTTGTATTTATAGTTGGGATTATGTTCTCCAATGTACATTAATTTGTATTTATCAATACCGAATTTCATCTGCTAATTTGTTGCCCAGTTGCCCGATTTTTTTTAGATCCCTTTGTAACTGCTCACAGTCAGCTTTGGATCTTGAATAATTTTGTATCATCTGCAAACTTTGCCACCTCACTGTTTACCCCCTTTTCCAGATCATTTTTGAATATGCTTTATAGCACAGGTCCCTGTGCAGATCCTTTGGGAACCCCGTTATTTACCTCTCCCCATTGTGAAAACTCATCATTTATTCCTACCCTTTGTTTCTCTTTTAACCAGTTACTGATCTCTGAGAGTACCTTCCCTCTTATCCCATGACTGCTTACTTTGCTTATCAGCCTTTGGTGAGGGACCTTGTCAAAGGGTTTCTGCAAGTCCAAGTGCACTATCCACTTGAACACCTTTCTCCATATGCTTGTTGACTCCCTCAAAGAATTCTAATAGATTGGTGAGGCATGATTTCCTTTTGCAAAAGCCGTGTTAACTCTTCCCCAACATTTTGTGTTTATCTGTGTGTCTGATAATTCTGTCCTTTACCCTAGTTTCAACCAATTTGCCTGGTATTGAAATTAGGTTTACCAGCCTGTAATTGCCAGGATCACCTCTGGAGCCTTTTAAAATAATCGGTGTTACATTAGCTATCCTCCAGTCATGTGATACAGAGGCTGATTTAGGTAATAGGTTACATCCCACAGTTAGTAGTTCTGCAATTTCATATCTGAGTTCCTTCAGAACTTGTGGGTGAATGCCATCTGCACATGGTGACTTATTCATCTTTAGTGTATCAATTTGTCCTATTGACGTTTAATGTGAGCAGGATCATTATTATTAATATTTACATGATGGTAGTGTCCAAAAGTCACAATCAGAGCTCGGGCTCGATTGTGCGGGGTGCTGGACAAACACAGAGAGGACACAATCCCTGCCTTGAATAGCTTACAATTGAAAGACTGGATCAGGCCCATGAGCATAAAATATCAGAGGTTTGCTAACAGACATGCTTTTTGGAATGTATTTGAGAAGGAAATGTGTATTTTCAAATCTTTAACAGGCTATTACAAATAACGCAAAGTAATACTTTTTCCAAGTAATTAACTTAGTCCCTTTATTTCTGTTCAATTGGCACCTTCTTTGGAGATCTCGGCTAGCAGGCCAAGGACTGAACATGCAGACATGGAACTCCCTGCTCCCTTAAAGATGATGGGCCAGATTCTCAGCTGGGCTGGTGCCACTGGAGTCGGTGGAGCTATCTGTTACACTAGAGGAAAATCTGGCCCTATAGCAGGAGTCAGTGGAGTCAATGCATAGTGCCATCTAACAGAGCATAACCTGTTTTAACCCCAACCCAGGTCAGAATGCTGGGGCTACCAAGTCAAGGTTAGTCTGTTACCAGTGCTACTGTGTGCCACCCCTTCAGTTCATCCTTGCAACACATTGGTAGCGCACATGAGGAATCTTCCACTGTCTGCGCCAGACCTCTTCTGTCCGTAAATAAAGGACTTAAGCACCTGAGCCACAGCCCCTTGAAACCAATGGACGGCTGAGGATGAAGTCTAAGTCTCAGAAGCTGTCGCTCCTGCAAAATTCAGCAGCACGTTGACCCCTATCCAGCAAGGCACTGAAGCACGTGCCTACATAGTAAACTGGGCTGCTCACATGCTTAAAGAGAAGTGCTTTGCTGGATTGGCGCCTCTAAATTCATTTAAAGTATAGCTTTTAAAGGTATTGTCTCTTTAATTTATGGGCAGAGCTCTTTCATTAAGATTCCTGCTAAAGATATTGGCTTTTGTGAGTAACTAACTGCTTACCATGGTATCCACCAGATTGTTATCCTGATTATTCAAGATAGCTCACCTTTCCAGTTTCATTGCTACTGCTCATTCCCTCTTCTCCCCCTGTTGTCCAATTATGTCATCTCCAAAATCACATTAGCTAACTCTAGCTAACTTGTAATACATTGCTGTATCACGTTAGCGCGGTCCCTCTGCTGCCACACCTCGAAAGTTCATGCAAGACCTTTCCACTCAGCACACAGGCAAGCCTCATTGCTAGGAAATTCCTGGAAAATACATTTACTCCGCTGAAGGAAAAATTAAACAAAATAGGGTTTTTTAAGGACAGCATTTTTCTACCCATTTCAACAAAATGTTTTCATCTGCTGTAACCTTGGCAACAGGTCAGAGAGGCTCCCTGAGTGCCTGTCTCAATGTGATTAAGGAGGGAAGAGGGAGAGGGCAGAGAAATGGGGTGTCAGGAGTGGGGGAGAACATCTGACACCCCCTCAAGGGTTTGAGAAGAGGTAGGTTGGTGGTGGTGACAGCTTCCGTTTAATTGTTTGGATTTACTCTCTCAGAGAGAGCTTACGGGAAGCCCAGATCTAGTTAATACTCCCTGTTTCCAATGGGCAGGTCGGAGTGTTCCACAGAAGAGCTGTCCAAAAGGAACTAACTGGCCTTGACAGCTCATTTTGTGATTGTACTTTAGAAATGGCTTACTTGCACAATCCATCTGCTCAAGGTTCTGCTCTGGTCCCATCACCGCAGTATCTGAGCCCTCATAGTCAACAGTGCGTTTATCCACATAACTCCCCTGTGAGATGGAGAAGTACCATTACCGCCCTGTACAGACAGGGGAGTTAGGCACAGAGGGCCAGGGTTTTAAAGGTATTTAGGCATCTGCAGATAGATGCCTAGTGGGATTTTGAAAAAAAGCTCTGCAGATTAGGCACCTATCTCCCAGTGACATCATTAGTTAGTTAGGTGCCTAATCTACATAAATCTTACTAGGCACATGCCTGCATCCTTAGGTGCCATTTGTCACTGGGCAGCTTTCTTTGCTCAGAAAATGTGTGTAATAGTGTTGACAAGATTCGGCTCCGATTCTTGATAAGTAAATCTATTCCAAGCTAACGGAGCCAGGGAGTTATTCCTCCAGTTTCAGATCATAGCTAGGTCCATTCATGGGGGATGCAGGGCATTCAGGGCTGAAGAAATAGGGAATCATTTGGGTGGGAAAGTCTCTCTCCATCATCATAGTAGTGTTGGTTTGTTCCTGAATCGTCCAATGATATTAAGCCCACAGCCTTCTTTGGCAGCTCATTTGATCACTGAATTGTTCTTGTACTTACATCATTCCTTTAATATTTAACCTGCTGCAGCCTATGCCATCCCCACTTGTTCTGTCCTTGATGACTAATGAGAGTAATTGGCCCATCTTAATAACATTCCTCAGCATACATGCTGACAGTGAGCATGCCTCCCCACAGACTTCTTTCCTCAAGACTGAGTGTGCTCAGCTCCTGCAACCTTACCATGTAGGTCAAACCATTTATCATTGTTATTGTTCTCCTCTGAACTCCTTCCATTGTGTCTCTGTCTTTTTTAAAGTATGGTGCTCAAATCTGAATGCAGGGGGCTAGTTGGAGCTCCCCTAGTGCTGAGTGGAGCAGAATAATTACCCCTCTTGTTTAATGTAACCCACTGTTCTGTTTGCTTTCTCTGCAGCAGCCTCACAGTGTTGACGCATTCCATTTAGCCTCCCTGCTAACTCCCAGATCTTTCTACATGGCACAGCTGTCTGGTCAGCAGTCCCCAATTATATATTTGCGCATTTGATTACTCTGTCCTAAATCTATTTCCTTATGTTAAGTTCTCCTCACACCTTCCATGGGTCATCTTAATTATCACTTCAAAAGTTTTTTTTCTCCTGCTGATGCTAGCTCATCTCAATTGCTTAGACTCTTCCTGTTGGTATGCATACTTCCACCTTTTCATGTTCTCTGTATGTATAAATATCTCCTGTCTGTGTGTTCCATTCTATGCATCCGAAGAAGTGAGCTGTAGCTCATGAAAGCTCATGCTGAAATAAATTTGTTAGTCTCTAAGGTGCCACAAGTACTCCTGTTCTGTCCTACATGAATCTCTCTGTATTTGTGCATATTGAATCTCACATTCTTCATTCCTCCAATGTATGCCAACGTTGCGGTATTTAATTCCTCTCCTCCAAAGCATTTGCGATCACTCCCAGCTCAGTGTTGTCTGCAGATCTGATCAATATACTCTTCATTCCAATATCCACCTTGTTAATAAGACACTGAATAGTACTGAATGCAGAAGAGACCCTTGCAGGGCCCCACAAAATACCCACCCTCTCAACTTGACACACAAATAACTACTTGCCATTTCTGACTTTTTTCAATCACCCATTATGTGTCCCTTTTACAGCAGTTCCATCTACAGCACATTTCTCCAACTATGATCATCTAGCTATGGCCATCATTACTGTAGCACCTAACGTTTGTCAATGTATTTATTCACACAACACCACATGAGGTACAGCAGTACTTTATCCCTCTTTTATGGGTGGGGAGCTAATGGGCAGAAGACTAAGCAATTTGCCCTAGATCACAGGGGTATGCTGTAGCAGAGCAGGAGTTTGAACCCAGGTTACTGGCACCCTAGTTTAGCATCCACACCATGGATCTAGCCTTCCTCTAGCAGGTGAAGGACCTATTTTACAATGTACTGTGTGTCGTACATTTGTTGTCTATTGGAAGATGATACCTGCCTGATTTCTAGAGGATGAAGAGTGTGAGAGAGTTCAAGATGATATAAGCCTTAAGTCTAGATCCTACCTCCCATTGTAAAGACATTGGTGCCAACACAGGCAGATGGGGTGCCACTAAAGCTGTAATCTGTGAAAGTGTGGGACTGAATGAAACATGGTGACTGAATTTCTCTGTTCCCAGTGGAGTTGGGTGGACCCGCGAGGTTGGTGTTGAGCTCTGAGCAGCATTGGGAAAGCCCAGAAGTGAATGGCTTCAATTACTGGATTCCCTTCTCAGCCTCAGGAAGTTGGTACCAAGAAAGCAGTACACTTGTCTAACTGCACATTTCTGGCCTGTTGAAAGGGATTATGACTCCCTGTTGCTTCATCTTTCAGTTTGAAGGCTGCGTTTTCCTTATTATGGGCCTAATCCAAAGCCTTTTGAAGTCAGTGGAAAGAGTCCCATTGACTGCAGTGAACTTTGACTCAGCCCCCTATGATCTTACCATGTTCCCCAATCCTGGCTCCCCAATCAGTATACAGTAAAGCTCAATATTGTATCATTTCCTGACAGGAACCTTATCAACTGACCTGCTTTTCAACAGGTGTCCCATCAGGGCCCCGCAACGTTATCTCCATTGTCAATGAGACGTCCATTATCCTAGAGTGGCACCCACCCCGGGAGACAGGCGGGCGTGATGACGTGACCTACGACATCGTCTGTAAGAAGTGCCGGCCTGACCGCCGCAGTTGCTCCCGCTGCGATGACAACGTGGAGTTTGTACCCAGGCAACTGGGCCTGACAGAGACCCGGGTCTTCATCAGCAGCCTCTGGGCCCACACGCCGTACACCTTTGAGATCCAGGCTGTTAATGGCGTCTCTGGCAAGAGCCCCTTCCCCCCGCAGCATGTGTCGGTGAATATCACCACAAACCAAGCTGGTGAGTCCCACAGGGGCAATGTGCACATACCATGTGCCATGTGGGGGGTTGTTAATGGGGAAAAGGGAAACTAGAGCTGGGTTCTTCTAACGGAATATTCTAGGAGTGTGAAACCCCATATTACAGCATTACAGATATTAACTGAAATGCAAGAGAATAAATATAAGATGTGTACACACACCCTGTATACACACTCACATGCATATATGTATATGTATGCAGGCATATGCCCACACACCTAACGTGTATACACACACACACGTACGCATAAACATACCACACAATATCCATCTGCAAGGCATATTTAAGTATTCTTTAAATATCAGTGCAGGCCCACCTAGATATAAGGCAGTGTCTGGGCTTTGGTGTTTAGCACCCAACCATGACCTATATGGCACAATCAGATTCTGCAGGATCTAGCCTCTTACTACAACAACAAAGGACATTTCTAGCCCTTGTTGGTAAGAAAATCTTCCTAAGCATTCTAGGTGTCACCAATGTGGTTATGTCTGCTGGAGGGCTTGTCTACACTTGAAACATGACAGCATTGACCTAGCACTGTCTAAACCGGTGGTTAGGTCAGCCTAGTCTGTCAGGGTGTGGATTTTTCCCACCCCTGAGAGAGGCAGGTATGCTGGTGTAAGTTCCTAGTGTAGACCAGCCCTTGGTCTGCAGACAGCCTGAGAGAAGTGTACTCTCCCCACTTACCATTGGGATCTGAAGTCTAATGATGACCCTCTCAATGTTTCCTTGCTGATCATTTTAGTGGGTGGAATGGGGAGGTGGTTGAAAACTGGGACTTGCTTCAGGGATGGAAATGCAGAGGGCAGAAAGGAGAGGCACAAAAAGAGGAAGGCGGGCAGTGGAGGAAGGAGAATGGAGAAGGAAGAGAAATAAGGGGAATAAGTAGTGCTGGCCCCTAAGAAGTATGTCTACACTGCAGCTGGCAGTGTGCCTCCCAGCCTGGATAGACAGACACACGCTAGCTCTGGCCAGCCTAGCTTGCTAAATGTAGCAGTGTGAACATTGTCGCGTGGTCTAGCTACTCGAGTGCAGGTCCACCTGGCTCCCTGGCTCTGAGCTCGAGTGACTAGCCTGAGCCACTGTCAATGCCACAATGGCCACACTCCTATTTTTATTGCACATGCTTGAGTGGAGCTAGCGTGTGTCCGGGACGCATGCTCCCAGCTGCAGCATAGACAGACACAAGAGGAGCAGATTTTCACACTGAGTGATGCTGAGTGGACCATAACTCATGGAGCAAATAATGAACGACACTGACGACTGAGCGTTCAATCCTACATAAAGGGCAGACTCTTTCCTGATCTTGGTGCAAACCTGCTACTGATGGTGGGAGCCCACTGCGCACTGAGTGGAGTATGGATTCCTATAGTTATATCTTCACCAAAAGGCCAGAATTACACCCAGAATTCAGCCCTCTCTACAGAGGGAGTTTGACTTCCCTGCTGCAAGGTGTTGAGTAAATGGGGCCCAGTAAGATGGAATGCTTGAATTGCATTAGCGGTGTCACAACTAGGTACAGTGGATTTGGGACTGAAACAAGAGCTCAGCTTCAGAGCCAATGCCAACAATGCAGTAAGAAGCACCCAGGGGTTGTTCATGTTTGCTCATGCAGGGAGGTGTAATTTAAAATGCAGTGTGCTAGCCAGGGCCCTGCAGTCCAGGGGGCTTTCAAGGCCCCCATGGAAGGAAGGTAGGGGAACAACTTTTCCCCAGCTCTCAGGGTTTCTGCTAGGGTAGAAGCAGCTAAAAGTTGCAGTCAGGGCTCCAGTGGGGCGCTGCTGATGGAGGGATGTACTCAGTCAGTGTATCCCATAGCTGCATTGACCATATCCATTTCCTGCACAGATTCCTCCATGTTTTGGACAGTGCTGAAACCTTGCAGGCCACTAGGTGGAAGGGACCTGGTGGCTGCTTTGCACTAGCGTCCCCTGGTGGGGTTTTCTGGGGCTGGTACAGACACTGGGGTGAAACCGGCATTAAAACCCCACTCTTCCAATGAGGTCATGTCCAGAAGTGCCCGGCTCACGCTGGTGAGGTCTGATGTGTTGGCATGGGGCACCATGACCAATTTCACTAAAGTGGATGAAGTCGTAGCAGTTCTGTGGAGTGGATTTCTACAGGTGGCAGTGATCCCTGTGCTAAAATCAGGAGGGAAGCACAATGCACAATCCCTTCACTTGCTCCTCCTCTGTTTCTTTCTCTTTTCCTCTCTGCTCCTTTTCTGATGCCGCTCTGCTTTTTCTCTTTCCTTCCTTTGCTATTAATCTTGTTTTTTCTTCTCCCTCTTGCCCTCTCTTCCCAAGGGTGGCTCTATGTATTTTGCCGCCCCAAGCACGTCAGTCAAGCAGCCTTCCGTGGCGCGCCTGCGGGAGGTCCCCGGTCCTGTGGATTCGGCGGCTTGCCTGCGGGAGGTCCGTCAGTCCCGCGCCTTCGGCGTAGCCGCCGCCAAATTGCCACCGAAACCGCGGGACCGGCGGACCTCCCACAGGCGCGCCACTGAAGGCAGCCTGAGTGCCACCCTCACAGCGACCGGCAGGCTTCCCCCCATGGCTTGCTGCCCCAGGCACGCGCTTGGTGCGCTGGTGCCTGTAGCCGCCCCTGTCTCTTCCTCCTCTTTGGCTTTTTTCATCTCTCCCTCCTCACGTTAGAACCAGGCATTGGTTTTTAACAGAGGACTCTTGGCTGCAAACTGCCTGGCTGGTGAGAAAAAGAACTGATGTAGGAGAGCTGGGGTGGCCAGATGGCCAGTCTGTGCAGTGTGTATGTACTGTATGGGGGGCTGAAAGGAAGGTGGGGGAGGGGCAGCCACCAGTTGGTGACCCTGGCTTTAAGTGCAAGGAAGGAAACACTAGACAACGGTGATGGAAATCTGTTTGGTTTGGGAACAGAAAGGCGATGGTAATTTCTGCTTTGTATTGAACGTGTAACACGGGCAGCCTTTGTTAGCTGCGCTCTCCTGGGAGCATGCAAGGCAGAAACCTGGCGTAAATATTTTAGTATCCCAGCTCCTGGGAATAACAATTCTGTCAGACTGTCATGTTATGTTTGTGCCTGGCTGTCACTTCTCTCTCTTTAACCATGTGCAGTCAAACCTGCTGCTTGTATCTTGGCCTTTTAGCTATTATTCCTGCCTTCCTCTCCATCCATTCTGCAGTTCACCCACCTGACCATCTGCTCATCCATCCATGCTCAAAGTCAGGCTACTAGAGGAGCCAATGTTAGCCCTGATGTAAGCAAGCTGGACACCACTGAACTCTGTTGTCCAAGACTTACATAGTCCAAAACACTGATTTGTCCATCCATCCCCTCGTGGCTAGAACTTTTCCTCCTTGCCTTTGTTATTTTCCCAGCTATTCTTTCATATAGTTCTTTTGTCTCTGCCTGTCACTCACTCTATTATTCATCCATCTCTTTCTCCTTCTCTCTCTATTTCTAATGCAGAGCCTGTATATTAACATGGAAATATATCTACTGTATTGGGAAGGCCTCCGTACTAACCTAATTGAAATGCATTAGGTTTCGATGCATTAGGGTGGTATCAATATTTGAGGGACCACAAACATGAAATAAATATTTGGCTGCCACACAGGAGGTTTTAACATTCAGGAATTGTTTAAGCAGGCTGTGACTGGAGTGCTGAGTAGGGGGGATGGATAAAAAGAGGTTAATGGAAATGCACAAGCAGGATGATTGCGCAGCTTCTGTAGCAAATCAGTCAGTGTTGGTTAACATTTTATTTTAGTGAGTCCTCTTTTTGTTACTGATCTAAGAGCACAGTGTACTCCTAAACTGGATGTATTATTGCCTAGACAGAAAATATCGAAAGCTATGTTATTATAGTCGGTTATGTCTGCAAACTGTCAATGAAAATGTCTGTTTTCATAAGCTGCATGTGGTTCTCTTAAAACTGTGCATAGGAGACGGAAGGAAATGGACTCCAAATGTGGGGAAATGACAGAAGAAATGTTATGCTGTGGATTTGTCTAGTATGTGTGTTATCAATTCACTTCAGTGAGACCAATTCAATCTTTCTGATAGAAACAAATTGAATCCCTTTCCCCAGTCCGTAAGAAATCCAGATCTATACATTTATCTTAACCATCTATCTGCCCACTCACCCATAAATATATCTTTCCATCAATCTATCCCCTCTTTCTCCTATAATCACTATCCACCCATCTGTCCTTCTGTCCATCCATCTCCCATCCAAATATTCAGCCGCACATTGTCTATCTTCTCCAATACTTATTCATGCAGAGCCTCATTCTCAAGTTTCTTGAAAGTTTCTGAGGGCCCACAGTGCTTGTTGTCTATGGTCTTGATCCTTTTCCTTTGTGATTCTTCTAGTCCACACAAGAGGGAGATGTCCGAGGACAGCCCCAAACCATAGCACTAGCTGCAACAGAGGGATAGCTGAAGGAGCTAAACAGACCAACCTAGCAGAGGGAGAAAAAAAGAAAGGGGAAAAGGCAGGACAATTAAAAGGAGAGAAGGAAAAAGAGAGCAGAGGGGAATGGGAAAAAGAAGAGATAGGAAAAAGAGAAAAAAGAATAAGAATGAGAGATAATTTCCTAGACATTTCCGTTCTGAGCCAAAATCTGCCTTGAGTTACACCTGCCTAGCCAACCCCATTGAAACTAATAGGGCTGCCAGAGCGCAAGGAAGAGCAAATTAGAGTACTTTGTTATTAAATTTTCTGCTGCCGTCTCTCAGCAAGGAGACTGAAGCGGGTTTCGTGCTTTGCTCTTCCATTCCCTGGGATAAGTTCCACTTCTCAGAGAAATAATTGACTCTAGAACCTGAATTTAAATGTGGGTACAGGGAAGCAAGTGGGTACATTTTTTAGAAGCACCACCATGACTTAGGGGCCTCAAGTCTTCTGGGTTTTCAGTGAGACTTAGGTTCCTAAGTCACACAGACACTTTTGCAAAGAGTACTCTTGCTCTCTGTGACATGATGGCTCTTCTTCTGACTCTGGGAGCTGGGCACCGACTGTCAGACTTGCATGTCTCTTTTCCCTCCACACTAGGCACCTGTGGTGGGGAATGAGTTTCCATATTACATAATGTGGCTTGTGCGCTAGTCACTCAGGTAGATGTCACTCAGACATCCAGTCTGCACACACGTCTATGCAATTCAGGCTCAAGAGTGGCATTTAGGCACAGCCCGGAGCAGGGGCTCTGCAGCACCACCTCCCCCCCAGGAGAGCACTGCACACAGAGAGGGCAGAAGGGGCAGTACATGCCTGATGCACTATTAGGAAATTGACCAAAGGGGGCTTGCTGACCCAGCCCTGGTGCTTGCAGGGAAGGCAACTTCTGCCTGGTCCCTGCCACTGCACCCTGGGGGGAAATTGCTTCCCACCCCCAAATATGGTGATCAGCATGTGAAAAAGAGTTACCCTCATAAAGCTGTGGATCTCATGGCCAATCTGAAATATGGCTGCGTGTTCAAGTAACTCTCCATTGCTCCTGAATGATGTGGGTTCTACCAGTGCATCTGGGAATGAAAGATCCTAATGTGCTGATGTCCTACCTGAGGGGCAGTGGGGAAGGATCTCCTAGGTGTTTAACCTACAGTCTTTATGTTATGATATTTTTCAATGTCCAGGAATGTCTACCTGGTTTTCTGGTGCTGCTTAGCTCAAACAGTACCTTCTCCAAGACCTGGTTTTGGTATGCCCTGAAAGAAGACTTCTCTCTCCCCAAAGCTTTCTGCTTTCCAAACTAGATTGATTCAGGTAGAACATTCAAAAGGGCCTAGCACTGGCCTACCTCTGCTGCTTTTGAAGTTGCTGGGTGTTTTGCCATTCACCTGAGTGAGAGCAGAGCAAGGTCCATGCTGAGCTCTTTTGAAAACCCTGCCCTTGAGCGCTTCAGCCTATCACCAGAGCAAAGACCTGCCAGCCCTCTGTTTGTCTAACCCCACTTCCATGAATTTCTACAAAGTGTGCACATTCTTATGGAATGCCGTGCTCAGAAGGGGCATGGATAATGGCATCTGGATTTCCTTTGTCTTGCCAGTAATCTCTCTTCTTACAGCCTAAGATCCTGCTGGCCTAGCCTCAAATTCATTGCAGGTAACAAGTGAAATAAGTTTTGTGAGGTCATTCTAACCCGAATAGCTATTTCTGAACATTAGAAACTCACCAAGGAGTCTGGCACATTTTGCAGCCACTGCCCAAGAGAGAACTGAGCCTAGAATAGCAAGGAGCAGTCAATCATATGGAGTATTGGCAAACTTCAAGGAAGCTTGCATCACACCTTCATGGCCTCTAGTCTACACTCTCAGTCCCCCACTTCCAAATGCATCCCAAAATGAGTAAAAGGGGATAACAGTTCTCCTGCTTCTTTCTATAACCCTGCACCTGTCATGGCTGTTCAAAGATTTGCCCTTCTCTAGTATGGTCCAGTGCTTCTGCTTGGCTGGATCAAGGCTGGTCGCTGCATGGAAACAAGTAGGCATGGAGCGGCTTAGGAGCTGCCATCCATCCACCTGCGCACCAATTTGGTGCTGATCATTTTCACAGCATTCTCCATGTTAAACAGGCAGGAGCACCAAGGGGGGTTGCGAATGCAGCAATTAACAAAACAGCAATCAAGCTAAGTGTTTAATTTCAGAAAATTAACATCTTCTCTGAGCGGATGTGGAAAGATAAAAAATGAAGGATTAAATGTGCTGGGTAAACAAAGGCAGTGCTGGACCATAAACATCTCCTGCTGGAAGGGAAAGACACTGACAGCTTCCCAGAGCTGGGAGTCTGCAATTCAGTGAATTCCCTAAGAGGCACCAGCATCAGAGCCCAAGAGCAGGAAGAAGAGCATAAAATAAGGGGCTAAACTCACTCATCCATGCAGCAAGAACATATATTTTCCATCTATAGGATAAGTGTTTCATAGCTGGTGTTACATTCTGTGTATGGGGGGGGGGGTGCAATGTGGCAATCTGACATGGCTTATTTTTATGGTCTCTTAAAAATGCAGAAGGGCACATGGAGCCGGTGTTTCCAGCATGGGTGTTTAAGCTGTGCATGCAAACTTGGGTTCCCAAGTTGTGTCCCAGCCTACGTGGGTTCACAGGAAAGGGAGGGCGTACGCAAAGAGTCACACCGCCATTGCCTGACTTGGATGTATTAAGCATGCAGCGTTCACATTCCCTTCATGTAGATTTTTTTGTAGGAATGGATATGTATGGCTATTTAGGGCCAGATATGCTCTACATTTCTGGCCCTATGAAATCACACTGGTAGTGCAAGGGGGCCAGTGTCCCGTGCGGGGGAGCTTCCAGTTAGCATAAAGCTGATGTCACTGGCCCCTAAGGCACCACTCCAGCCTTGGTGTTAGGGGGCTTGATGAGGATGGGAGGGGTGTGCGGGTTCCAGCTGTTGTCAGCTGTCAGTTTTTTGGAGATTGTTTCCAGGTGGTGTAGGTTAGAAGAGCCCCCAGGTTGCTTTAACCTGCATTGGGATTTAGGCAGAGCCAGGCAAAGAATCAGAGTTGTGATTCCCTGATGCCCCTCACCCCACATTGCACACAGTGGGACTCAGCTGGAATAACGAACCTGGCCTATGTGGTATGATAGCTTTGCACATGTATTTTGCAGAAAGCATTTTTTGGAAGGTCTGATGTTCGTAGCAAATAGAGATTGCACTGTGTGTATAGACACAACCCTCAGAAGGAAAAGAAACAAGACATAAAGCTCACGTCATAGACACTGCTAAGAAATAGTTATGCTGCTCCATAGCTCTTTTGTAGGGGGTTACAAATATGTGTAACCTGGTATACAATAAGGATACTTCTTTTAATAAGGGCATTTGTTTATAAGCAAACTGGTGCGCTGTGTTAATTTGCGAGAGTCATATGGATGATATTATGTACCAATGTGCTTTAGGGAGGGGAGATGGGCTAGGGAACTGATGTCAATGGCTGGAGCCAGACCACAGTTATCATACTGGGCCATCTGTGGAATGGCCTGTGTTCATGGAAGTGGAAAAAGCAGCAACACCCACTGCTTTCCCCAGGTGATTAACGCAGAAGCCCATTAGGTCTGTTCCACAGATGGCAGTATCTGTCCAAGGCAGAGGTAGAACAGAAGGCTTGGCAGGTAGGGTGCATTTTGCAAGGGCTTTGGAACCCCAGTCTGTCCATAGGGGTGGGGCATAGACTACATTCAGCTGCTCTGTAAAGGAGGGTATGGTGCATCTACCTCCACAAGTGAGTGCCAAGGTATTTCATGTTAGCTAGTCAAGTGGCCTTCAATTTCCAGAGTCCCAGGATTAATGTGGGATGTTACTCCTTGCATAAACAAGGAGAGAGGGGTGTAATATTGAAGATCCTACCTGCAGTGTCTCTGACTCTATTTGATACCTGACAGACAAGCATTGCCTCTCTTCTGAGGGATGGGCAGAATCAATATGCAGCTATTTATTTGCTCAGCAGGTGATGCTCCCAGAATTAGTATATGCTCATCTGTTTTGAACAGAGACATCTCTACCAGAGTGGAACATTCCACCAGGAGAAAAAAATAATCTCTTCCCCGGCCAAGCAGGATTCACCAACATCTGAGGGGACCAGCTGGGGGAGGAGGTTGGCATACCAAGCCATACACCTCTAGATGACATTTCAAGTGTTGGTGAGCTCTGAGAGCTGTTTGGCAAATTACTCCATGTGCTGCTGCTTGGTTAGTGCTGAGGTCACTGATGATTTATAGTAATGGGAATGTTTCTCTTTGTCAATGAAGCTGCTGGCATCCCAGCTCCCCAAGGACAAGGGGGTGGGGAGCTCTGCATTTGGACTGTGAGGATTAGCTTCTCCTGAGCCCTCCCCACATGTTTCAGCGGGCTTGGGCACATGAGGCTTTGATGTCCCCAGAGGACCAGATAGGAAATTAACTTGTTTAATTAAATGCACGTTGTGTTGCCTGAGTGACGTGCAGATTCACCACCAGGGAATTCAGAATGTTTGGAGAATGAATATGGGGAGCTGAATTCAGAGGTGAGGCTGAGTGATGAAGAGAGTTAATGTAATTTGCACTTTCTTCCCGTGCTCTTGATGTGCATGTTTTGCTAACTTAGCCTCCCTTCAGATGTACTGCTTGGCTAGGGCCAAACTTTGAAGTCCCATGCAGTTACTCACACAGATTCAGTGACTTCACTGGAACTGCTCACCAGGGCGAGTAACGGGCTCACTGTGACGAGTTTGGTCACAGAGACTCCCTTGGGACTGCCACCTGATGTGCTGAGACTACCTCTGAGCCCGTTTTCTCTGCCAGTTTCAGCCTCCAGAACCCTGCCTTGTTAAGCCAGACACACAAGCCCGCCCGCCGCAACACAGACCCAGGGTCTGAACCACGCCCCCAAAACTGCAGACTTAACTGAAAACAGCTTAAAAAGTGCTCCTGTCTCCAGCACCCAGACACCCAGCTCCCAATGGGATTCAAACCCCAAATAAATCCGGTTTACTCTGTATAACAGACAGAACAAGGTACGTTACTAAGTAAAATAAATCAAAATATGCAAGGCTAACTTAATACACTAAGGATCTAGTTACAAATACTAACTTCTCACTCTAGGTGTTATCTCAGGTACAATCCTTTTCAGACCAAAGTTGTAGTTAATGGCCTGGGTCCAGCAATCACTCACACCCCCACAGTAACAGTCCTTTGTTCCAGTTTCTTTCAGGCATCTCTTTGGGGTGGTGAGGCTACTTCTTGAAGACAAAATGGAAAGGCTTCCAGGGCCTTTTATATTCTCTCTCTTGTGGGCAGAAACCCCTTTGTTCTTCTGTGCAAAATCACAGCAACAAGATGGGGTTTGTAGCCACATGGGAAAGTCACATGCCCATGAATGATTCTACTTTTTGCAGGCCGACGCCATTATTTCCAATGTTAGTTTGAATGTTCCCAGGAAAGCTCAGATGTGGATTGGTGTCTCCCAAGTCCATTGTTAGTTAAGTACTTCCAATTACTTGAACAAATCCTTCGCAATATGTTGGCCACACCTTCCTTATGTGTTTCCTAGAGCAAACACTTCAAATATAAGCATAGAACCAACGCTCATAACTTCACATATAAAAACGATACGTGCATACTAATAGGATGAATATATTCAGTAGATCATAACCTTTGCAAAGATATGTTACATGGCATATCCAACATAAAGCATATTCCAGTTATGTTATATTTACACTTATAAGCATATTTCCATAAACATATAGAGTGCAACGTCACACTCACAAGCTGGCCTTGAGGTTCCCTTGGATTCACAGGGCCAGTTTCAGGGGTGATGTGTAAACAAACCCTTCCATCAAGTACACTGCCATAGAGCAACCCGCTGGTATGCCCCTTCCAACAACGTCTACACTAGCCTAATCCAGAGTAATTTGCAAGGCAAGGAGCCTGAAGAGAGTGTAGGAAGATGTACAGTAAAGTCACCCTACTTTCACATAGACCATCTTCCACTTTCTACCAGTTCTTTGGCATGCGAGTTACCCCAGGTTAGACAGCCTTAGAGCTCTGTCGGAGGGAAGTAAGGAGCGCTATGGGAGTCGGAGCACAAGGGAATCTGAGCTAGTGCAAAGGAGTAACTTTGGAACATGGCTAAGGGGTTGAACTGAAAGATGAGGGTGTCCCGCTGTGAGGCAGGCAAGAGTAAGGAGTACAAAGAGCTCTGTGCGGCTACAGACAGAAGTGTTGTTGTAATTATGTAGACATGAGACAGGCAGTTAGCTCTGCTTCAGGGGATGGCGAGGCCTAGTATTAACTCTTCAAGTGCCTTCCAGCACATCACCCGCCATTTTATCAACCTGAAACTTCAAGTGAAAGAACTGGAGAGCAGTTGAGGTGCTGCCCTGAGACTCTGATCCCTCCTCTTCCTTATGCTGCTTTGGAGCTTGGCTTCTTTTTCTTCTTTTTGACATTAGTTGGACTTCTTCTTTTTCCTTTTTTTTTCCAGCCCAGCCAGGGAGGCATGGAGTGCAGTGTGGGAGTGGCAGAGGATAGGGGTGATGGATGGGGCGCCTCCAACCCACAAACCAACTTTTGTTGGTGAAGTTTGTTGCTCCAGTGACCCATGTGACCTGTAGACTAAATTGGCTCGGGTTCTGGTGGTAAGTGGAGCTATAAGAGAAAAAGAGACTTTCCAGACACACAGGGTGGTGTAATTATATTTGCAGCAGGGCCCCCCCAGCAGCCAGGGAGGGGGGGGGTGGTGGCTGGCCTTGGGGGGGGGGCTGGCCTGCATGGGGCTGCTGGCCTGTGGATGTGTGTGTTGTTACATGCTTGTGGAGGACCCTGTGTGTCCTGTCCCTGGGAGGGCAATGTGAAAAATTGGGAGGGGGTGGGGAGGGATAGACCTAAAAAAAAATGTGTAAAAGACTCAGTGACATGTGTGTCTGAGTATACACACACACACACACACACACACACACACACACACACTTTGTTTGGTGCTTGTTGTCTAGCATGAACAAAGGAGCCTGCTGAGTGGAGCCTGTCTGTGTGCATTAAATTAAATGTACTGAGCCTCTGTCCCTGTCTGTGAGGGCACATGATGGGAGTGAGGTCTGAGAGCCATAAGACTGAGTGTGTTGTGGTGAGGAGACTACCCTGTGGTCTGGAGTATACACACACACACACACACACACACACACACACACACACACAAAACATGGATAGTTAAAAATAAATATTGTCCTGTCAAAGTTTATTGTTGTATTATTTATTTTTATTTTTGCAGAGCCTGGGAGCCTGCCCAGTCCCCCCCCAACCCCACTGCTATGGTATACATGAACAAAAGAAAAACACAAAACACAAAAACAACACAACAATATCAGACAGAGAGAGAGGGACAGGACAGAGGTTTAGACTGGGTAGCTCTAACTCTGTGTCACATAATAATATGGGAGATGTGTTTTGTTGTCCCCCCTGAAAAATGTCCTCTGACTCTTCTTTTACACTCACTGATGTTATGTTGACTACCTGGTTAGACTGAGCTGCTCTTCAAATAAAAAAAAAAAATAAAAAAATTATTCAATTAAATATTCAACCAGTTTTATTGACAGACTGCTCTCATTTCATGCATATTGTTGCAATAATAGCAAATAAACATGGAAGCCTCTTGCTAACACGGCAAAGGTAGGGGTGGGATGAGTTCTCTATCTCCAGTGGAATTCAGCACATGCACACACACACCCCCGACACTGCTCACTCACCCCTCCCAGAAAGAACTTGTGTTTGGGACTTTTTAAGACATGGCTGAAGAGCAAATGACTTGTGTCTGTAATGGGCCAAACTGCCCCAGATGACAGGTATTTACAAAATATTTCCTAGGGAACCATACACACCACTCCTCCTGCCTGCAGCCCCTACACACCAGGGTGTGGGGCCAATGACAGGCAAAAGGGTGCATTTTTGTGGGAGCTCGCTGTTAAAATAATTACAGTACATCTCACTGTGAGGGCCTGATCCTGTCACCCTCAGTGACTGGAACTCCCAGTTACTGCAAGAAGGTGTTACAATGTTTCAGACTCACAGGACTGGGCCCAGAGAGCAGCCGGACCTGCTGGGAGCACTCAGCTATGTGAAATAGGGTAGAGGGAAAGTCTTGATCAATAGCCTTTTTTGTTTGTATATTGTTCTTTGTTTCTCTCTCTTTTCATACATCAGTCGGTCTTCTAGCATTGTCTAGATTGATTAGATCAGTTCCATTATTGTTAGAGATTGATTTTGATTACTCATGGAGCAGGGACTGAGGTCTCTCCTTTATTTTCTCTGCTCCACCAAGTGCACCGCTGGCCTTCAACAAACAATAAACCATCATCATAACTCTTGGTTACCCATATGCTGAATCTGCCTTTCTCTTTCTGTCTGATTCTGCTTTCTACACCTATTTATCCCCCTCTGCTACAGCTACAGTACATATGCCTCTTTCTTTATATTCCATTCTTTAAGGTTGGATTCTCAGTGTTATTTGGTTTCTACAACATCGAAAGCATTTTCTCTTGGTCCCTTTAAATACGTGGTGTTAGTGCAATGAGTTGTATTAATGAATAGGCATCAGGTTTAAAGCACAGATTAGCAAGTACTTCTTCACACAGAACATAGTTAACCTGCCAGAAGCTGGGACTGGATGAAGGGGGTGGATCACTTGCAATTGCCCTGTTCTGTTCATTCCTTCAGAAGCATCTGGCACTGGCCCCATTGTCAAAGACAGGATACTGGGCTTGTAAGGCCATTCTCTTGTTCTTATGCATAATATCTCATTCTCCTTCCTTCCAACCTCTCGCCATTTGCTCCTTTCTTTCCATTCTTTTCTTTCCCTCCTCACACCCCAGGATGGCTCTCTGACATTTTATTTTCACCCTCTCTTCAGATCATGTTATTCCCCCTGCCCATGAGTTAATTTTCACTACTCTTGTATTTCCCATTTCCTCCTTTCTCCACAGCTCCCTCCACAGTTCCCATCATGCACCAGGTAAGTGCCACCATGAGGAGCATCACGCTGTCGTGGCCTCAGCCAGAGCAGCCCAACGGCATCATCCTGGACTACGAGATTCGTTACTATGAGAAGGTGAGCCGGATCTGCCACCCCGAGATCAGCAGCACTGTGGGCTCACGACCAGCCACCGTAAGCCTGAATGAAAGCAGGGGAAGAAGGCTGGGGTGGGGACAGACACTCAAGGCTCTGAAACGCTTCTGTATTTTTTTCCTTGTTGTGGATTGTTAATTGTGGGCCTGAGCCAGCACTCACTGAAGTCAGTGGAAAGACCCATTGACTACAGTGGGGTTATGATTAGGTCCTGGGATAACTCAACAAAGTGTGATCATGAGAGGTAACACCCAGCCCTGGCAGGTAAATTGGGTGGGAGGTGTGGGTACGAGGGGGCATAAGTGACACTGCTGTCGGCTTTGCCTAGACTAGAGTTTTGGGTTATGTTGAGTTAATTGAATGTGAACTAATTCAAGTTTGGTAAGACAATCATAAATTGCTAATCCAGACACACCACCAGCATTTGTTCCAGGACAGAAACATCTGTTTCTAGTGTAAGTGCAGCGTAGGCCAGGCAGTGAATTAACTTGACCCAAGAGTCTGAACAAAGCCTAGTGTGCTGGACGGGAGGACACGTCCATAGAAGAGCCATGTCCAAGTGTTCATTCTGTGTGTTTTTAAAGGGAGGGAGCAATACCCCTTAGAGTGCAAAATGAGTGCAAAATAGAGTGCAATACCCCTTGTTAGGGCCAGGCATAGAGTGCTCCAACACCAGCTCCGGCCAGTAACTTCAAGGGGCTCATTCCTTGGCTGAATCCCACTCCACATCTGCTATTCCAACCCCACATGGCTCGGCCTTCATACTTCCTTTCTGCTCTGCAGCTTCCCCGGCTAAAGTGCTGACCTGTGCACCCCTGCTGTCACGTGGACGAGCAGGGCTAGGAGAAGACAGGCCATACCAACGTTCCCTTAGTGACCTTGGTGACAAACAGTGCTCACTGCACCAACAAACGCATTCGTGTTTGTAGTGTGGTAGTGCTTCGAGACCTCAGCTGAGACCAGGGCCCTGTTGTGCTAGGTGCTGTGCATGCACATATGCCCCAATGACGTTGCAATCTAACTGGACAAGATGGGGGGAGGGGAGAAGGAAAGACTTGTCTTTGTCCCCATTTGCTGATGTGTTTGCTTTCCTTACTCACTTCTGCAGAGAGTCTTTCCTGATCTCTCAGAGGAAAATCCTGTTGCAGGAGGCAGTTGTGTCATTTAACTCACAGACTGTTGCTCTGGGCAGGGCCGGCCTTAGGGAAAATGGCACCCTGGGTGAACTTACATTTTGGTGCCCTTGGGCCTGGGCTCCATGGGCATGGAGCCCTCCATTGCCCCTGGTCCCCCATCCTCCCTTCCCCCCTAAACCCTGCACTGTGCCACCTTCATCCCCAATCCCAGCACCTCCCTCCTGCACCCCTAACCCCTGCACCATGTGGGCCCCCTCACCCCAACCCCTGCATTCCCCTCCTGTGCCCCTAATCCCTGCACTGTACCCCCTTCACTCCTACTCCCTGCACCTCTCTCTTGTACCCCTAATCCCTGCACTGTACCCCCTTCACTCCTGCCCCTGCACCTCTCTCCTGTACCCCTAATCCCTGCACTGTGCCCCCTTCACCCGAACCCCTGCACCTCTCTCCTGTGCCCCATATCCCTGCACTGTACCCCTTCACTTCTACCCCCTGCACCTCTCTCCTGTGCCCCTAATCCCTGCACTGTGCCTCCTTCACTCCTATCTCCTGCACCCCTAATCCCTGCATCCCCCTCCTACTCCCATGTGGGGAAACTGACCCACTTGGATGCACAAAGCAGCTGGCATTGCTGCTCGCTCTCCCACTAGTCTTCTGCTTCTCTGCCCCATGCACCACCCCGCCCCCCCCAGCAAACAGGAGGGCACTCCCAGTCTTGAGTGGCCAGGGGTGGCTCCTGGGAGGACGAGGAAGGGTGGGGGAGGAGGGAAGGAGGTGGGAGGCAGGAACAGCAGCAGCAGCTGCAGATGTGGAGCAGGGGGAGGAGGGGCACCTGTGATCTGAAGGACATCCAACTGCCCCCTGCAGCTCAGGTCTCTCCCCCCGCCCCCTCTCCAGCATTGCTGCTCACCCACCTGCCTGCCTGCCACGTCAGGTCAGGTGGGAATCCAAACCCTGCTCACGGCACCCTCTTTGGCGAGCCGCCCTGTGCAGGGGCCCAGACGACCCACCCCAAAGGCTGGCCCTGGCTCTGGGGACAGATTATTGGCCCATGTAAAGAACCATACTAAGGTCAGATTGTGTGCTGCAATGGCATTGAGAGAGGAAGCAAAGGTCACCTCATTGTCTAGATCTGCCACCTCTAGTTGATACAGCTTGTACCTGCAAGTGATCTCTCAAAGCAGCCATGGCAGGTTGGCAGTGTGACACCCATGTGCAATGTGTCTAACCACCACACTATATATATGGACATATATATAGTAATTTAAGGCATGCATTTCATGGATGACAATATGGCCATATGCATCTTCCTTCAGTGCTCTGTATTTTCAGTGCAGAATGCTTGGAGTGGGGTGATTGGAGCAGTAACGCTTTAACCCCAGTATTCCCATTCCGCCAGTGGATGAGCCTCATGCCTGAGTAGAACCCTGGGGCGGCCATTGGATGGGACTCCCATTGCTCTGGAGCTATGATATCCCCTCCTGTTGATTGACATCAGCCTTTCTTTACTCTTCCCCGCAGGACCACAATGAGTACAATTCGTCTATGGCCAAGAGTCAGACCAACACGGCCAGGATTGAGGGGCTGAGGCCTGGCATGGTGTATGTGGTGCAGGTGCGAGCCCGGACAGTGGCTGGCTATGGGAAATACAGCGGGAAAATGTGCTTCCAAACACTGACAGATGGTAAGTGTGTGGCAAAAGGAGGGGGTGAGAGAGAGAGAGAGAGGGGCCTCACTTGCAGCTCAAGCTGTAATTGGATTAAATAAACCTGTCTCTCCAAACCCCAGCTCCCAGAGGGGCAGTGTGGCGAGAGCCAGGTGATTTATAGTGATGTTTGATTAATTGCCAGCTGGAGGAGTAATCTGTTTTAAATCTCTTATCTCTGTTTTCTCCTCCACCATTTAACTGCATTTCCTGCATCTGTATGTGGCTTGGATTATTTGCATGCCAGCCAGGGGAGAACCTGAACCTTTACCCTTTCCTGACCCCGCACCTCTCACCTCAGGAGAGCTTGCTAAGAGCCTGTTCTGGCTGAGCTGGGAAATATGTCACACTAGAGTGCGTGTGCTGTATGGGGGTACGCACAGAGGTGGGGGTGGGGATGTGATCTGAGTGCCACGGAATCACATGCCCATAGAAATAAAGGATGGAAGAGAATTGTCAGGCCAGCTGCTCTAGTCCCTCTCCTGGACAGGTCAGGGTTGTTGTCTACACTCCGCTCTCCACTCACTGGGAGGTCTATGCTGCAATCTGAGGTGCAACTGCAGCTCAGTTAGACATACCCACACTAGCATGGCTGAAAATACCGGTGTATACGTGGCAGGAGGAGCTTCAGCGTGGGCTGCACGCAGCCGCTGGGGAGCTACTCACATTGCTGGAGCCTGCACCACCACCTCGACACTGCTACTGTTAGCATGCTGGCAAGGGTAAAGTTATCGTGGTATGTCTACCCGACCTGCAATCACCCCTCGAACTGCAGCATAGACACACCCTTGGTCCAGGCATTTTTTTAACCACTCATTCAATGTAGTGTCCGCTCTTTCCTTTGAGAGACTATTTCACACTCTAACTGGCCTCACTCACAGGAAGATTTTCCCACTATTCAGCCCCAGTGTTTCAGTTTCATCCCACTACTTCCAGCCTCTCCTTCTTTGGCCCTAAATCCTTCCACTTCATCTGTGGCATTTACCCCCTCCAGATTCTTATAGATTATGTCCCTCCATCGTCTGCTCCCTAGCTCTCATTTCACAAGCTCTACACATTTAACTCTTTGACTCTTCCCTCCTGTAAATCAGTCCCCCAGCTCTTTAATCATTTGTATGGCACGTCTCTGAGTAACAACCATAAAAGATGCAAAGAACAGACTAAAATAAGGAGATTAGAATGAAGCTATTCTTTCTGTATTCTTTCTCCTACTCTGTATAACAGTTTATTAGTTGTATATTCGGTAAGTCACTCTAAGAGATGAACAAACTGCTTCAAATCAACTAAGAAGTGACATGAAATGTTCCCCAGATCTCAGAGCATTTTAAACCTGATCTAAATCTCTTCGGGGCAGATGGGTCCAGGAATCAGACCAAGCAGTGAATGGAGGTGTGCAGGGTCCTTTCCTCAGTTCAGTACATTGTACCAAAAGGTCCAATTCAGAGTTCACACCCTGGTCTAGTTCTTTCTCCAAAGCTACACAACAGCCAAGGATATTGAGATCAATTCCTCTGGTTCCAACTTGTTTGTTAGCATGAAAAATTGCCGGTTACCTTAAAAAAATCATAAGGTGGGGGGATTATTTTTCATTCTCACAACACTCAGGGAAGTGCTGAAATTGGCAAAGAAAGGCTTTTCTTGTGGTAGTCTAACATGTCCAGAAGCCGTAAGTTCAGAAATCTCCCAAAGGCAGTCTGTTCGCTCTGATTTCCAGCCCATTTGTACCTCCTCTAGAGCAGGGCCGGCTCCAGGCCCCAGCATGCCAAGCGTGTGCTTGGGGCAGCACGCCGCGGGGGGCACTCTGCCGGTCGCCGGGAGGGCGGCAGGCGGCTCCGGTGGACCTCCCGCAGGCGTGCCTGCGGAGGGTCCGCTGGTCCCACGGCTTCGGTGGAGCATCCGCAGGCGTGCCTGCGGGAGGTCCACCGGAGCCGCGGGACCGGCGACCGGCAGAGCGCCCCCCATGGCGTGCCGCCATGCTTGGGGTGGCGAAATTGCTAGAGCCGCCCCTGCTCTAGAGTAACATGCCACAGGCTCAATCCTGCAAGGTGCTGAGCATTCTGCCTCTGATCCAGCAAAATATTTAAGCATGTGAGTAGCCCCACTGAAAACAACAGAGCTCTGCTGATTTACACCAGCTCAGGATTGGGCCTGTAATAGCTATTACTACTACTGTTTATGAACTTCCAGGACATCACATGATGGGCGCGAGTTACCTAGATTGCTCCAGTGAAACCACATGATCAGTAGTCTGATATGAACATGTATGTGAGGTTTTCTCCTATGAACACAAGTGGATTAAAATTGAGGCCTATAGCTAGGAAAGAAACTCCATAGCTCTGTCACCTCCTAGCCTGTGTCTTTCCTTTCTCCTTTGGCTCTGTTATTTTGGGCTTTGTCATAGTGAAGAAAGGAATAAACTGAACTGAACATGCCACAGATGCAAAAGATCCCCAGCCTCTTCTCCAAATCTATGCCTTTATATTGCACGTCCAACAAAGTGTCATATGTGCCCATGCAGATTGCACGTTTGAATCAAGCTAGATGTTTATCTACAGCAGGATAATGCACATGCTTAATTGTGGGTACAAATGGATTAGCAGCTGCTAGGATTTTCAAGGGGGCTTAAGGGAGTTAGGAACCGACTATCACTGAAATGTAATGGCAGCTGGGTGATCTGGGTAAGCACTGTTCAAAATCCTCACCCATTAATATTAATTTGTATTGGGGTGGCAGCAGGAGATCCAGTCAGGACCCCATTGTGTTCAGTCATGTACACAGATGTATAGAAAAAGACAGCCCAAAGACGCAGAAGCCATTAAAAGAAAAATATGGCACTATGACTGTTGCCCAGAAGCACAAAGATGTGTGTGATTGTCTGTGGCAAATGTTAATTATTTATATTACTATAGCAACTAAGGGCCCCAAACAATATCAGAGCAGGCACACAGGAAGAGACAGTCAGAGATTTATTCAGAGCAATTCAATGACTTGTCCAAGGTCACACAGTGAGGTTCTGAGAGACTCAGGAATTGAACCTACATCGCTTGAGTGTTGGTGAAATGCCTTGACCACAGAACTAGCCTTCCTCTCTGAAAAGTTATTTTGCCTTCTCGTATTTAAGAAGCTAACCTTCAGCAGGTTCTTTTGTGTATTTTTTCTGTCAGACAAACATCTAACAGCTTGAGGAAAAGGAAAAACACAGAATGACTGAACGGATGCAAACAAAAAATGAATGTCTTGAATATTCAGGATTAGTGAAGGGAGGAGAAAACTCTGCCTCCAATAAGCAATTAATTGAAATTTAATAAGAATGGATATTGTAGATTATTAAATAATCATTGATCGTTAAATGAGACTTTCTCAGGATTTAAGTAGCACGCAGGAGATAAATCTGGTTACTAGCAACTAACTGTGAAAAAGAAAAACTAAAGATAAAAGGAGTGCTAAATACTTCCTTTTGAAAGACTTTTACTTTAACCTCTTGGTTTCTGTTTCCAGCACAAGTTAACAGGTCTTACTCTCTAGAAAATGAATGATTGCTATTTGTATTGCAATAGGAACGCAGAGTGGGGCCCTGTTGTGCTAGTTGCTCTACAGACACGTCACGAGAGACAGCCCTGGCTCTAAGTAGTTTTTCATTTATATAGACAAGACAGACAAAGGCGGGGAGGGGAAACAGAAGCAGAAAGATGGGACAGTCACGCAGCAGGGCACCGGCGGAGTCCAGATCAGAACCCAAGTGTCCTGAGTCACAGTGCCGTGTCCTTATCCGGTAAACTACACCATCTACATTAGCCAGGCGGTCATTGTTAAATAGACTTAGAAAAAAGAGTTAGAGGCTGATTCTTGTTTACACTACGGCCCCTGTACACTACTCCAACAGTGTAAAAGGCTTAAAGTAGGCATACATGCAGTTGAAATGGCCTTAATGTAAATGAGAACCAGTTCCTTGGGATGAACTCCTGTTGTAAGGTTCTGGATTTTCCTATCTCCCTTCCCGGTTTTAACTCCTTCACTGCTGCAAGTTCGGTGTTTGTGTCTTGGTCACATTTTTGTAACAAAAGGATCTGTTCAAATGAACAGAACACAGCAGCAGGAAGTATGTTTTCTCATGTGTGACCTGGGAAATCAACTTCCTCAGTTGCTGCAGCTACTTCCCTGTGTTCCATGGAGCTGAAGAGCTGTTGCTGCTAAAGCTTTCTTTGCAAGATGGTCACCCGAGTTCTGTAGATATAAGGAGCCAGTGAAGATAGAGTTCTCCTCATAATTACTCTTTTTTTCTAGTTCCCAGCATGTTGACGCCCTCGGGATGGTCTAGGGGAAGGGCAGGGAATAGGGAATCTATATGAGCTGTCACATTGTGGGAACCATAGCTATGGGGTAAATGATGGCTGGGATTTCCAAAGGAGCTCCCAGCTCTACCTCTCTTTGAAAATCTCAGCTGTAATTGCTAAATACTCCCTCTGCTCCCTTAGCTCCCTCTTGGTAACATATGATGCTTGTGCAAAGCCGAGGGTTGTGCAGTTACCCCCTTCCCACTCCCATCCCACATTCCCCCCAGTCCCAGTGCTCAGTCACCGGGAAGTCTGTTGTGATCTGCTGTGGCAGGTGCTCAGCAGGTACCTTGTGTGAGTCAGTGTGCTGTAGAGCACTGAAACAAAGCCCTGTGGCATGATAATCTAACATGTGGTGCCACGGCTGCCAGACCAAGACCTGAGGAAAAGGTGGAGGTTTTCAGCTTTTCACAAAGTTCAGAAATGCATCACGTTCGCTCAACCTGCCAACCTCTCTGTTCTATTTTTTAACCCCAAATGCGTGCGAGTCATGTGTGACAATCCACATCAGGGCTATGCAAGCCCGGGACTGTCTCATCCCCCTGCTGTTTCCGAGCCTATGGTGATGCTCCCAACCCATAAATGGTTGGCCTTGCCCAAGAGGTGGGAAGAGCAATATATCTGGTGCCTCAGTCTCATTCTGCCACCCTTATTCCCAGCAAGTAGTGCCTTACTCCATTGAAGCCAACTTGGGCAGTAAGGGACTTCTCAGCCAAAGGGCAGCAGAATCTGGCCTGGAGAGGTTTGTTCTTGGCTCTTTCTTGGGTAGGAGAGAGCATAAGATGCCTTTCTCCCTTGCAGATGACTACAAGTCGGAGCTGAGGGAGCAGTTGCCTTTGATCGCAGGGTCTGCAGCAGCCGGTGTGGTCTTCATTGTCTCGCTGGTGGCTATTTCAATCGTCTGCAGCAGGTACCATTTTCACACACAGTCTTTAGCTTTTCCTTTGTGATCAGAAGAGAGAGTCTTCCTGGCATGCAGTGGCCGTGCCTCCGATTCAGTGACAGGGCCTTCAAGGAGGGGCCTGTGATGGGTTCTGTCATAGAAACCCCCTTGGGACTGCCACCTGATGTGCTGAGACTACCTTTGAGCCTATTTTCTCTGTCAGCTTGGGACTTAAGTACCCTGTCTTGTTGAGCCAGACACGCTTGCCTGCTGCAAACACAGACCCAGGTTTGAACCACATCTCCCAAAAGCTGCAGACTTAACTGAAAACAGCTTGAGAAGTGCTGGTTCGGTTACAGAGACCACCTTGGGACTGTCACCCGGTGTGCTGAGACTACCTCTGAGCTCGTTTTCTCTGCCATTTGGGCCTCCAGAACCCTGCCTTGTTGAACCAGACATGCCAGTCTGCTCCGACACAGACCCAGGGTCTGAACCACACTACCCAAAGCTTAACTGAAAACAGCTTAAGAAGTGCTCCTGTCTCCATGTAAACTCATACATTGTCCGCCCTCCATAACACTGATAGAGAGATATGTACAGCTGTTTGCTCCCCCAGGTATTAGTCATTAACTCTGGGTTCAATAATAAGCAAAAGTGATTTTATTAAGTATAAAAAGTAGGATTTAAGTGGTTCCAAGTAATAACAGACAGAACAAAGTAATTTACCAAGGAAAATAAAACAAAACTTGCAAGTCTAACCCTAATACATTAAGAAACTGATTACAGATGAAATTTCACCCCCAGAAATGTTCCAATAAGCTTCTTTCACAGACTGGACTCCTTCTTAGTCTGGGTCCAGCAATCACACACACACCCATAGTTACTGTCCTTTGTGCCAGTTTCTTTCAGGCATCTCTTTGGGGTAGAGAGGCCATCTCTTGAGCCAGCTGAAGACAAAATGGAGAGGCTTCCAGGGCCTTTTATATTTTCTCTCATGTGGGTGGAAACCCCTGTGCAAAGTCACAATAACAAGATAGAGTTTGTAGCCACCTGAGCAAGTCACATGTCTATGAACGATTCAGCTTTTTGCAGACCGATCCTATTGTTTACATGTTAGTTTGAATGTTCTCAGGAAAGCTCAGATGTGTACTGGCATCTCCCAAAGTCCATGGTCACTTAAGTGTTTCTTGATTGAGCACTTACTGAGAATAGTCCTTTCTCAAGAAGCTGACCAAATGCTTCACTGAGGCTACTTAGAATCAAACACATTGAGATACAAGTACATAGCCAATATTAATAACTTCAAATACAAAATGATACACACATACAGACAGCACAATCATACCCAGCAAACTACAACCTTTCCACAGACACCCCACTTGACCTCCTCTTGTACAAGCCCTGGTGCAACCATAGGACCCTGGTTGAACAATGATCTATACGTTCATAGTTCATGTTAATAAAGTCACAGGGCCATTGGCTGCAGTGCCTCCTGCTGGCCAGTCTGGAGCGAAGCAGTGGCCAGACTGAGGGGGAAGGAACTCTTCACCATTCCCTTTGGTTGGATGTGCCATGCTATACAGGTGTAACAGGAACTGCACTGAGATTTGGAGGTGGTGGGCAATACAAAGTAAACAGCATGTGCAAGGAAAGCATGTGAGGGGGAGAAGGATGAAGTATCCTTGCAGTACTGAAGGGCATGAGATGTGAGTCTTCCGGCTCCCATTAAAGCTTGCCAGGAGAAGGCAGCTGAATGAGCTGGGGACACCTAGCACAAGGCAGTTTACAAATGACCATGATGCGAGTATTGTACTAGAGATTCCCAAGGCAGCGCTGCCACAGGCAAATATAACACCAGACAGTTCTCAGTGAGTGATACATTTTTCAGTGAGTTTTTTTGCGAACACAATGAGAAGTTAGACGTGAAACGAGAGGGTAAGTGTGTTTCATTGAAGTGAACATGAGCCACGGAGACAGCAACATATTTAAAGGAGTCTAATCAGAGAATTTACTTCAACAATATTTTTGCAAACATGGACCCAGTTTTATTGTCTCCTACCCTTTTCTGCTCCATTCACTGAATCTGTAGAAAGCAGGGAGCACAAAAAATTAGGCTCCAGAGCTACAGTTTATGCTGAGTCACTGTTTCTTCCTTCTCCTGTGGACACTCACTGTTTCAAATCTCTGACATACAGACACATATGGGTAGACAGCTGCACGTGTGGGTGTGTCTCTATTGATATTTCTGCATGTGAATGTGCACAGCTATATCACCTCGATGTAGATATGTGTTAGTGTGTGTGTAATAGGCATCATTTTCCCATGCCAGTGCAAGTAAATTCATTGTCACACTCTTTTTCAGAGATGCTCTGAGTGGTCTGGGTAAGAATGAGCCACTTATACATTACCTGAACAATTTGTCTCCCCTTTCCCTAGGAAGCGGGCTTACAGCAAAGAGGCCGTGTACAGTGATAAATTACAGCACTACAGCACTGGCCGAGGTGAGTGGAGAGAAAAATGGTACAGCAGTTTGTGTTGGAGAAAGAAAGTTGTAACGTGTGTGTTTCCTATACACTAATAATTTTTATAAGAGACCTGCAAGTGTCTGTGTGGCTTTAGAAATCACATTGAAAGATAAACTTCTCAGCGCAGCCTAACTTAGATGAAGATGATACACAAGACAATAGCAAAGAATTTATAATGATAAGATCAGTGGAGCTCAGCACACATTCATGGGCTTGAAGAAGGAGAGCGAGGCGATTTGATGGAGAAAGGGCGGAGGCTATTGTGCCGTAAGGTGCAGTACTAAAGGAGAGAAGAAGACATCGACTATAGGGTGGAATGAGTGGGGTAGAAGCATTGCATGCCTCTGAAGGTGAGGAAAAGAAGTTGGAAGTTGAGGGAGAGAGGAAGCTAGTGAAGGGATCTAAGGAGAGCAGATGTGATCAGCACACTGGGAAAGGATGCTGATTTTAGCAGAGAGCTAGTGCTGGACAAATAATTGGCTTTATGGTTTGGTGACTGAACTGAAAAGTCTGAAAAGAAATTTCATTTCAGGTCTACCTGAAACAACAATTTTTCAGTTTTTCTCACTAAAACAGAAACCCCCTAAAATTTTGTTTGGGATCAGCTCAAACCTGCATTTTTCAGCAAATAAATTATTCACCAAAAAAAAAAATTAAAAATCACCCAATCTAGTTTTTGCTAGACTGGAGCTAATGACAGACAATCCAAAGTGGAGGAGGTTGCAAGACACAAACTGACAAGACACAAATTGAGTCAGACATGGATCAGGATTTATTGTAGCAGGGCTTGAGGGGAAAGGGCAGATCTTAGCGATGGTATAGTGATCAGAGTCTCAACATGATGGGAGGAGGAAAGCAAAATATGCAGTGTGGCTGACTCTTGCAATTTTTATCATCTCTCTCCCAATATTTGGGTTCTTTTAAAGCTCCAAATGCTGGAGGCAGATGATTAAGTGAGATTCTCAGTTTTCCTTTTAAAAAAAAATTAAGTTTCTAGCCCTCATTTCTGCAAGAAAATCTTGAAAATGTGACGAATGCATCTTAGAGGCTCAGAGATCAGGAGACCAATAAAAAGAACCCAACCTTTGTCATTGTTTTAGTCTTATAATTTTAAGGCAAACTTTGGATTTTGGGGGCCCTGACTCATGGTTTTTTAACAGATTTGCAATACAGAAACTGCCCTTTGTGTTTTGAGTCAGGGTGCTATAGGGGATGGTGGAGTTTCACATGGATAGATAAGAGGGGGTGCGGTGGGGAGCCTGAGTGATCTGATAACCTGAAGTTTAGACACATTGAGCTGGAGCAGTCTGTCAGGCATCCATAAGATGGTACCAGAGAGACAGCAAAGGTGCAAGGCTGGTCAGGAAATGAATGTCAAAGTCAAGAGAGCAGACGGATGGCTTAACCCATGGGCTCAAAGGAGAGCATCTAGGGCAAGAATAAGATAGGCGGGGGGGGGGGGGGGACGGGGCGGGAGGGCAGTGACAGAGCAGGTGCCTCCTCAAGCAATGCTGAAAATCAAGAGCATGGAGAGGTCAGAAAGCCCTGGGAAGAAAGAGCCTGGAGAGGGAGGGCCCATGAGCCAGGCAGAGGGTGTAGGGATCACGAACGAGGGGAGAAGGCTGTAAGGCTCAGCTATGTGAGTGGGTGTGATGAGAGCGGTCTGAAGGGAGGGAAGTAGCTGAATTCAGGGCAGGGGAGTCAGCCGCATACTCAAATCAGAGGAGGACTCTGGGAAGAGGGGAAGGAGATTGGGGCCTAGGCCAGACAGTGGGAGATCTCAGAAAGCCAGGTAGAGGCGGTGAGGAGTCAGGGAGGGAGAGAGCAGGTGGCAAAGGAGACCGTGCAGTTGCAGAATGTCTGTGTTGTCTTAGAAGAAACCTAGGAGACCTTGAGCAGCAGAGGAAGGGCAGGGAAGGAGAAGGAGGTTTAAGGAGTGGAGCAGAGGAATTGAGAGCTGCTGTGGGTTGACAGCAGGGGAAGCAGACAGGGAGCTGAAGCAGAACAGAGGCAGGACAATACAAATCTGAGGGAATCTATGTATGTGGGTGGGACTTTCTCCAGAGATGGTCAGTAGAGTGGATGGAGCAGCCAGGATAGAGGACCCAGGAAGAAAATCCAAGTTGCAGAAGCATTAGAGGAAATCAACAGCCTCATCTAACTGGGGCTCCTCCTGGTTTCCTCCTTGCATGGATATTTAAAAAGTTTGCTGGAGTTACCCTAGGGCGTGAACAGAAAATATTTGCTGGAATCTAAAAAAGCCTTTTAGCATCTTTCATGCAGACCATGGGGTGGCATCTCTTCTGTCGGCTTCACCACTCTTATGCTCAATAAGAGGCCGGTGCTTCTATCTCGCACTGGGCAACAGGAGGCTATGTTGCAAATAACTGGAAAGGCTTCTTGACTCGATGCTCCTGATCTGGTTGGTAAACAAATACAAGAACCTGAAAGTCAAGAGGAAGTTCTGTTTTTCTGGAGGGGGTTAGCTTTTTTAAACCTCCCTTGGAGGTCTGTAGATCCACAAGTCTGAATAAAATCTAAGCATTGGTTGTGTGCAGAAAGTATAGCTCATACTCAGATACTCTTCCAGTGCATGAGCTCTGCTCTTGATAAAACAGCAAATGGGCCTTTGTAACCTGCATTGGAAAAGATAATAAATGAGTAAAGCAACAGCCCCAGCCAGTAACTGCCATCCACATGTCCACAGACTTCACACGCTCTAGCCATGCGTGGAACCAGCTGCAACGAGTTGAATTCTGAAGTTCCCAAGTGCTTCAAGGAATGTCTCTAACACAAACACACGCTTCTCATTAGGGCTTTGCAGTTTACAGACAGCCTCAGTACCCATGTAAAGCAGGGCATGGCAGGAAGGCAGCGGAGTAGGAAATGAGATACAAAATTGGGACTAGCTGAAATCCAAATTACGTTCTACCACAGAAACCTCCCAGATGCATTCATTTTCTTTAAAAAGGACCCAAGGTGTAGAACAAATGGGACTAATTATAATTGTAATTAATAGATTATGTTATTTGAGAAATAGCACGAGGCCTGTAATTGGACTACAGGAATGCAGATGCACAGGGGCAGAGTTAAGGTTGCATGTTTCATTTCCTGACTCTGAGTAATTCACTTTGTAACCCTAAAATTCTTTTAGTTTTTTTTGTATGGAATTTCCTGGGGGGGGGTATTTTTTTAAATAAAGAAAACAGAGGGAATACAAAAACCATAGATACCAACAGAAAGAGATTAAAGAGCAGGGGGTTGGACTAGATGACCTCCTGAGGTCCCTTCCAACCCTGAGATTCTATGATTCTATGAAAAGCATGCAAAACCAGAAAATAAGAGCTACAATCTAGAAATGTATAGGTATATTGTTATGCCTCTGAGTTACTAGGTAGTGAACGGACACCTTGTTTGCAGACTTAGCTCCAGCCAGAATATTACTGAGGGCTGATGAGTCATGCTAAACAGCGTGTCCAATTTGCTTGCTCTGGTTTGGGAAGGTGCCACCCAAATAGTCGACTGCCACGGATTCCAAAAACTGCTGAAGCTGTATACCCCAAACCCATCAGGGATTCTTAATCACACTGAGGCCTAAACACCAAGCCAAGCTTTGGAATATCGGACCAATAGTTTTCAAAATGATAGGACCTGTTTCTCTGTCACCTTGCACTGTGTAATCATGCAGCCCCCTGCAAAATGAGTGTGAACGCTGCCCTTCTGATTCTGTTATCTCAAATGCAGGTGACTGCAACTGATATCTACAGAGGAAGGAGCTGCTGACCTCTGCTTCTGTTTTTCCTACCTCAACCAAAACTCCCTGTCCTTGCCATGTTTAAATGTTAGGGAGACGAGCTGGGTGAGGGAATGTCTTTTACTGGACAGAAGTTGATGCAATAAAAGATATTCCCTCACTCACATTGTCTCTCTAATATTGCGGGAACAACCTGGCTACAACAACAGTGCATGGCTAAATGTTGCCATGTATCATATGCCTACATAATATACCCGAGCAACACCCAGAGCCAAAACAGAGATGCCTGGGAGAGGAGGTGATGGAATACTGTGGAATCAGGGAAGCTAGAGGATGGTTTTACCTGGGATATGCAGCTTGTTATGCATACAGGCCTCATTCATGTGGATAAATCTACTGAGCCAGTGGCTGCTCCTATGAGTAAGAATTTGCCTGATATTTGTATCATTCTCTTGAAAAAGTTTCTCTGTATTTTGATGAGGAATTCTTTTGCTGCTCGTTTGGAGTCCAAGCGTACAGATCCCTGAAGTTGAGTTAAACTGTATCCCTGTTTAGGAAGTTAGGTTGCAATGTCATGGCTTTTATTGTTAATCATGGTTATTATGGCGGTGCCTGAGAGCTGACTAAGATCCGGGGTCCATTGTTCTAGGCACTGTACAAACACAACTGCTAGAAGAGGGCCTCAACCTCCCTGATTGAACTAACCTTGTTATCGCTAGACTGATTCTTGCCTTCATATTTATACCTGCCTCTGGAAATTTCCACCACATGTGTCTGACAAAGTGGGTATTCACCCACGAAAGCTTATGCTCCAATTTGCCTGTTAGTCTATAAGGTGCCACAGGACTCTTTGTCACTTTTTACAGATCCAGACTAACATGGCTACCCCTCTCATACTAGAGAGTTCTAGTTAGTTCCATGATTTTTTTCAGAGGGTGGAGCTTAGCTGAATGGAAAGATAGGTGAGACGAAGGGATTGAGGATGTGGAGCAGGTGAGAAGAGGGGCTGAAGGAGGCAATGAGCAGGTAGGTGTGGAGTGATGCTAAATTGAGCTGAGAGACTGTGAGGAGGAAGTGGGAGGGTTGGAGCAAGGAGCCAGTCAGTCAGGGCAGAGAAAGTCCACTTAAAACTAAAAAATATTTTAGCTGGATTTTGATCTTCTTAGCTCCCCACTGAAAACCCTTGCAATCTTGATGATCTTGTAATCTTTGAGACCAGCAAATCTTTAAGCAAATGTTTTGTACAGTTCTCTAAATATCACTGGACTCCGATAAAATACAAGGGTTCTCTCTTCCCTCTGTCACTTCCTTGTCCCCATTTTAGTCTCTTCTGCTGCATATCTCTACTTGGAAGAAAGGGTTTGTTGAAAGCCTACCAGCTAGTGCCTTGTCCACCAAGTCACTAGTGTTCTTTGCAGCCTGTACTCTGACTTGTTCCCAGTGCTGAGCACTTGTCTCCATCGCTGGAAACAGCTCACATGAAGCGAGGCAAAAATATTGCAGTAAGAGAATAGATGTCTTTGGAAGAGGTAGGACAGCCCTGCCCAAACTAGGATTTCAAAAGGATATTAGCATACACCCTCTTGAACCAGTCCTTAGGAAAGATAGAAAAGGGATTTGTTGCAGGAACCTTTCTGCAGCAATTTGTGATCTTGGGGTCACATTGCCAATTGGCGTTTTTCCTACCTGTTTGCAAATATTGCCAACCTCCTTGAAGGAGGTAATTCTTGATGCACCAGAATGATTACAAATAAAACCCATGTATTGTGAGTTCTGCACCTGAAAGCTCTGCTGTGAAGAGTGGAAAACAGGCTCTTGGATTGCCAGGGAGACTGCCAAGGTTAGAAAGACGACTAACGCTAATGCTATTATTGCACACACTAAAGGAAAACAGGTGGGAAATTTGTGGAGAGCAGCTAATGCAGTAACAAGTGCATCAACTGGAACAAATAATGCACTCATTTAACTGAACAGCAATTAGAGTCTCCCCTCACCAAGCCCAGCTGTTCATGTTAGAGCCACTTTGGGTGGGTGGTGTGTGGGGAGTAGCAGAGGCAGGGTCTGATGTGGGATCCTGGGGAAAGGGATGCTTGACTAGAGCTGTGCCATCATCTGATTTTCAGTGGCCAAATGGAAAAATAATTTTTAGAAACTTCATTTCAGATCGATCCAAAATGAAGAATGTTGTAATGTTTCAGTGAACCAAAAAAGTCAAAAATATTTAGTTTCCGGGTGAATGAAATGCTCCATTTCATGCCTGAGTTTTTTTTACCATTTTAAAACTGAAGTACAGGTTGAACTGAAAAGTGATTTAGATTAAAAAAATTGAAACGTTTCAGTTCAAAAATGTCAAATGAAACTTTTTGAGCTTCTCTGATTTTTTTTGTGAGGGGAGGGGAGGTGTTCAATCAAAACTATTTGATGAATTTGCAAAAAGTTTCAGCCAAACCAAACCTGAATTTTGGGATGAAAAAATGTTTCATCCAAACATTTTGCTCAGCTCTACACCTGATAGACGTGGTGAAACATCTTCTGTGCACAACAGGCCTTTGTGGATTACTCTAGAAGGGAGATTTGTCCTTTGATGCATGTTTGTGTACATCAGTGGTCCCCAACCTTTTTGTGGCCAGTAGCACATTCATGTTTTCAGAAGAGTGTGGCAGGCGCCAACAATTTTTCAAGGCTTATTTTGTATTTGTACATTAAATAATACGAAAAACATGATATTTAATATTACATAATATATGAATCCATAAGATAAAAAAGGTAATTTTACATGTAAAAGGTATTAATTAAATTATTTGGCAATTACTCTTTCACCTTACCATGTGAATTTGCTCTTTTTTATCTACCTGTAAGAAAAATTAAGGTGTTTTTACAAAGTAAATATCATAAACTGTTTTCATCTTTCAGAGTAGCAGCCGTGTTAGTCTGTATCCGCAAAAAAAACAGGAGTACTTGTGGCACCTTAAAGACTAACAAATTTATTTAAGCATGAGCTTTCGTGAGCTACAGCTCACTTCTTCGGATGCATGAAGAAGTGAGCTGTAGCTCACGAAAGCTCATGCTTAAATAAATTTGTTAGTCTTTAAGGTGCCACAAGTACTCCTGTTTGTTTTCATCTTATTTATTTTAAAAAAGTAAAACATTGTTGAACTGCTGGTCCAAATATATTTATTACTCTTACTTTAACATAGATAGCCAGTTATGGTTAATTAAAATATTATTTGTATTGTTACTTGTATCTGGATTTCAATAAACAAACAAACAAATATGAAAAAAGTTAAACACAGGTTAATCATACGCCCTTATCAGCACATAATGGAAAATAGGTATCATTAATTCATGTGGTTTTTCTAATAAAGTCAGTGTGATTTTTGGCACTGCATTTCTTTAACCAATTTTTCGTATTTGGGAGAGTAGGATGATATTCCCATTCATAAGCAATCATCAAGATGGGCATCTGTAAGCCGAGATCTGTATTTTGATTTTATGGAGTTCACTGTTGAAAACAGAACTTCACCTAGATAAGTGGAATTGAAATAAGATTTTATTTCGTATGCTACATTTTTTTAAGGCAGGAAACTTTTTTCAGTCAACCAGATTCCAAAAGTTTTCATCTGTTGCACAGGGTTTTAGAACAATATCATTTTGAAGGTCCAAAATCTCTAGTTCCACGTCTTTTGTTCTACTTGAATGAGACTCGCAATTGATGTAGCCATTTCTGTTACCTCTATTTGGCAAGTAAAAGGATTCACAAGAAAGGCAACTACAGGTGCAATGATGGTGAAATCTCTTTTCAAATTGTTCCAGAAGTGTTTGAATGTGGATAACAAATGGTGATGGGTTAAAATCACTGTCACATACCATTTTCTTCATACTTGGGAAATGTACGAGAGACTTTGTCTTCATATGTGACATCCACAAGATCAGTTTTGCTTTGAATGATTTTACAGAACCTATCATTTGATCCACATATTTGTCTTTTCCCTGGAACTCAAGATTTAAAATGTTCAGTTTGTCGGCAAGAAAAGTCAAGTCCATTAACCAGCCGGAGTCTTCTAGTTGCTCGAAGTTCTGATTTGTGGACTTCAGAAGTTCTTTGATCTCTTCAATTAGGCTTAAAAGACGTGCAAGAACTTTACCTTTGCTCAGCCATCATACTTCTGTGTGCAAGATAAGATCAGATTGATTATTGTCAACAGCTTCCAACAGGGCCTTAAAAAGTGGGTGTTGCAAAGGTTTCGTCGAATAGAGTTAATTATTTTAATAATGACATTCATGACGTGTTGAAAAGAAAGCAGCAAAGAGTCTTGTGGCAGCTTATAGACTAACAGACGTTTGGGAGCATGAGCTTTCGTGGGTGAATACCCACTTTGTCGGATGCATGCATTCACCCACGAAAGCTCATGCTCCCAAACGTCTGTTAGTCTATAAGGTGCCACAAGACTCTTGCTGCTTTTACAGATCCAGACTAATACGGCTACCCCTCTGATACTTGAAAAGAAAGAACTTTGACACACAAAGCTTCTTGGTGGATAATGCAGTGTTAAGACATAAAGTTTGGAAAGGATTCATTTTTCTTACAGAGTGCAATGAATCCATTGGCGCTGCCCATCATTGCTGGTGCCCCATCAGTAGTGTAGTGGCATACTAATTGATGTTGCATATGATTTGAATAAATTATAGATGTCCTCACCCTTTGTTCGCCCTTTCATAGGCAATACTTTTAGTAACTCTTCTTTAAGGGTGAAGTCACTATATACCATCCTCACCATAATTACCAACTGTGCTGTATCCGATATATCTGTCGACTCATTGAATTGCAGTGAAAACCAGTCACATATTTCCAAGTCATCCTTTAGCTGAGTTTGCATGTTGCTTGCAATTGCATGTATCCTCCTTGTAACTGTGTTGTCTGATAACTGCAAGTCTTGTATTGTCGACAAAATCTCACCCTTATAAGGAAATCCTTGAAACAGGCAGTCAGCACCAGTCAAAAAAGCTTCCTTCAACAATTCACCATCTTGAAAGGGTTTTTTCTTCTTTGCGAGCAGATGAGCAATTTTAAAGGAAGCATAGTAGCACCTTTAGACTTTACCACTTATCTAGTGAAAACAGATTGCTGGGCAGATAGATTTGATTTGAGCTAATTAATTTTCTTCTTTCTCATCTCAGATTTAAGTAGATGGCTAATGTCAAAAGAGCCGTGATTAGTTTGGAAATGGCGTTCAACATTATGTTTTTTTGGCACTGCATCAGCACCCCCGCACAATAAGCAAACACGTTTCCCTTTATTTTCAATAAAACAATAGGATTCTTCCCACTCTGCATTGAAATAATATGTACGTTGTCTTTTATTTGAACCACTCATTTTGGGGCAAAATGTTAAAAAAATAATAAATCGCAAAGCACAAGAAAACAGCAATATCAGTGCAGTGGAATACTCATACAGGGCTGGCTCCAGGCATCAGTGGAGCAAGCACATGCCTGGGGCAGCACATACTATGGGGTGGCATTCCATCCATTCTTGGGACGGCAGAGTTGGAGGTTTTTTTGGCGGCAGTTCTGGGCAGTGCAGAGAGAAGCTGGAGAGAAGCCGTGAAGACAGAGAACACCGGCGCCTGCAGCTCCGGAGTACTCTGTCCTCAGAAGCCGTGAAGACAGAGAACACCGGCGCCTGCAGCTCCGGAGTACTCTGTCCTCAGCAGGCGGGGCCCCGGCTTTTCTCCCCTGCTGGGCAGTAGGTGGGCCCCGTGCCTGCCGGGAACAGAGAACACCGTGCCCGCAGCCTGAGTTATCTGTCCCTGTCAGGCCCAAGGCCGCAGCTTCTCTCCCCTGCTGGGCACTAGGCGGGCACACATAAATGCCCTAGCAGGCACCATGGCACCCGCGGGTACTGCCTTGGGGACTATTGGTGCACATGCATGCCTGCATCATTGCAACAGGCAGAATTTGTATAATTTGTATATGTAGTTACATGCATATGTGTGGGAATCCCTGGTTCTGGTTATCAAAGAGACATGGCCCTCCTATCCAAAGCAAAGGCACTTGGTTTCTCTTCCACACCAGCACTGAATATTCCATGCTGAAAATGTGTAGCTTGCAGTTTTCTTTTTGCTGCAGCAATCTGGTGCAGCACCCAGAAATCAGGGGGAGTGTGGATTTGCGGAGCTGGTATATCATGTATTCACCATCATCATAGTAACTGAGCATCTCAGAAAGATTAGTGAGTATGTCCCCCAAATACACGCAGGAGGGCTGGAAGTGGTGTTGTCCCCATTTCACAGATGGGGAAGTGAAGCTCAGGATGAGCATGTGATTTAAATACCCAGGGACACACAGGGAGTTTGTGACAGAGCTGGGAATGAAAGCCAGATCTCCTCAGTCCCAGACCAGTACCTTAATCACAAGCCCATCCTTCATGGAAGAAGTAGGAGGAGAAGCTAGTTTCTCATTCATTCTGAGAGATTATGGGGAATTCTCAGACTGAGTTTGATAAATTTATGGAGAGCATGGTATGATGAGACTGCCCGTAGTGGCATGTGGCCCATCAGCAACTGACAGTAGCAAAAATCCCCAATGGCCAGTGATGGACACTAGATGGGGAGGGCTCTGAGTTACTACAGAGATTCTTTCCCCAGTGGAAAAGCAGCATCACTTGCCCCATAACCTCAGCCGTGCAGAACACAGTGCCATCCACAGCTTCAGAAACAACTCTGACATCATAATAAAAAAGGCTGACAAAGGAGGTGCTGTCGTCATCATGAATAGGTCAGAATATGAACAAGTGACTGCTAAGCAGCTCTCCAAAACCACATTGTACAAGCCATTACCTTCTGATCCCACTGAGGGTTACCAAAAGAAACTACACCATCGGCTCAAGAAACTTCCTGAAAAAGCACAAGAGCAAATCCACACAGACACACCTCTAGAATCCCGAGCAGGGATATTCTATCTGCTACCCAAGATCCATAAACCTGGAAATCCTGGACACCCCATCATCTCAGGCATTGGCACCCTGTCAGCAGGATTGTCTGGCTATGTAGATTCCCTCCTCAGGCCCTATGCTTCCAGCACTCCTAGCTATCTTCGAGACACCACTGACTTCCTGAGGAAACTACAATCCATTGATGATCTTCCTGAAAACACCATGCTGGCCACTATGGATGTAGAAGCCCTCTACACCAACATTCCACACAAAGAGGGACTACAAGCCATCAGGAACAGTATCCCGATAATGTCACGGCAAACCTGGTGGCAGAACTTTGTGACTTTGTCCTCATCCATAGCTATTTCATATTTGGGGACAATGTATACCTTCAAGTCAGCGGCACTGCTATGGGTACCCGCATGGCACCACAGTATGCCAACATCTATATGGCTGACTTAGAACAACGCTTCCTCAGCTCTCATCCCCTAATGCCCTTGCTCTACTTGTGCTACGTTGATGACATCTTCATCATCTGGACTCATGGAAAAGAAGCCCTTGAGGAATTCCACCATGATTTCAACAATTTCCACCCCACCATCAATCTCAGCCTGGACCAGTCCACACAAGAGATCCACTTCCTGGACATTACAGTGCTAATAAGCGATGGTCACGTAAACACCACCCTATACTGGAAACCTACTGACTGCTATACTTACCTACATGCCTCCAGCTTTCATCCAGACCACACCACATGATCCATTGTCTACAGCCAAGCTCTATGATACAATCGCATTTGCTCCAACCCCACAGACAGAGACAAACACCTACAAGATCTCTATCAAGTGTTCTTACAACTACAGTACCCACCTGCTGAAGTGAAGAAACAGATTGACAGAGCCAGAAAAGTACCCAGAAGTCACCTACTACAGGACAGACCCAACAAAGAAAGTAACAGAACGCCACTAGTCGTCACCTTCAGCCCCCAACTAAAACCTCTCCAGCGCATCATCAAGGATCTACAACCTATCCTGAAGGATGATCCCTCACTCTCACAGATCTTGGGAGACAGGCCAGTCCTTGCTTACAGACAGCCTGCCAACCTGAAGCAAATACTCACCAGCAACCACTGACCACACAACAAAAACACTAACCCAAGAACCTATCCTTGCAATAAAGCCTGTTGCCAACTCTGTCCATATATCTATTCAGGGGACACCGTCATAGGACCTAATCACATCAGCCACACTACCAGAGGCTCGTTCATCTGCACATCTACCAATATGATATATGCCATCATGTGGCAGCAATGCCACTCTGCCATATACATTGGCCAAACCGGACAGTCTCTACATAAAAGAATAAATGGACACAAATCAGACATCAAGAATTATAACATTCAAAAACCAGTCTCCCTGGTCACTCGATTACAGACCTAAAAGTCGCAATATTACAACAAAAAAACTTCAAAAACAGAGTCCGAGAGACTGCTGAATTGGAATTAATTTGCAAAATAGACACCATTAAATTAGGCTTGAATAAAGACTGGGAGTGGATAGGTCATTACACAAAGTAAAACCATTTTCCCATGTTTATTCCACCCCCACACCACTGTTTCACACTCCTGCTTGTCAACTACTGCAAATGGACCATTTTGATTACCACTACAAAAAGTTTTTTTCTCTCCTGCTGGTAATAGCTCACCTTAACTGATCGCTCTCGTGAGAGTGTGTATGGTAACACCCATTGTTTCATGTTCTCTGTGTATGTATATATCTTCCTACTGTATTTTCCACTGCATACATCCGATGAAGTGGGCTGTAGCCCATGAAAGCTTACGCTAAAAATAAATGTGTTAGTCTCTAAGGTGCCACAGATACTCCTGTTCGTTTTGCAGATACCGACAAACACGGCTGCTACTCTGAAACCTTTCCCCAGTGTCTGGCTGGTGGGTCTCACTCACATGCTCAGGGTCTCACTGATCACCATATTTGGCATCAGGAAGGAATTTTCCCCCAGGTCAGATTAGCAGAGACCCTGGGGGGGTTTCACCTTCCTCTGCAGTATGGGTCACTTGCAGGTTTAAACTAGATTAAATGGTGAATTCTTTTTAATTTAAAGTCTTTAAACCATGATGTGAGGACTTCAGTAACTCAGCCAGAGGTTAGGGGTCTATTGCAGGAATGGGTGGGCAAGGTTCTGTGGCCTGAGATGTCCAGGTAGTCTGACTACATTATCATGATGGTCCCTTCTGACCTTAAAGTCTATGAGTCTCCTAGGAAATAATAGTAAGCTCAATCCATCTCTTTTGCTTCTTGATCTTGCCAGCACTCCTCCTGGCTCCTGGGAGGGGCTCTATGTAGCTCCTTCTCCCTCTGTGTTCCCCCAAGAAGTGCAGTGAGAGTGGAAGGGTTTGTGGTTTTCTTTCACCTCCCGTCAATCAGGCAGAGGCGGGGGACTGGTAGCTTCCTATGTCCTGCCCATCTTGGCCAGGGAGAGGTAATGGCAGGCAGAACAAAGTAGCTATTTTTTCTGTACAACCCTGTACTGGGGCAGATTTCTCAAGCAGGGCCAGATTCTCTACTGTATCTTCTTTCACAGATACAGATTCCTGGCAGTTGTTCTGTTGGCTCGTTACTGTTGTAGAGTGGTGAATACGTGTTCCTGTAAATAGTATATGGACCATATGTTTCTCTGCTGTATCTAGGCATGAATGTCTGTGTAATCAGAGAGGTATTGCCATAAATTGATGTTATAAGTATCAGTGAAATGGATTTTATATCTGTCATCACACACCCAATCAGTAATAGAGTTCCATTAGTAGTGGATGATGCATAAAGTTGTAAAACAGTTTAATTAATAAGCTTTGATTTGGACATGATCAACATGTTCTGAAAAAATCACCTTTTGGATGTAATTTCCCATGCTTGGTCTATGTCCCTGCGCTGCAAAGTACTTGGAGATGACTTGAGTATGAGCAGTGCTATATAGGTTAGAACTGTAGCAATTCAATCAGTTAAAGTCTGCTCCAAGGTATGCCCCTTGCAATCCCATGGATGTCTAGGTTACACACAGGAAGGAATTCACATGCAAGTAGAACATGAAACTACTAACGGTTACAGAAATGAGCGTTTGGCTTTGCTATCAAAATACTAACTCATTTGCTATGCTCTAATAAGGTCGTTAATAACCGCATACAGCTGAGACAAGTATCAGGGCAATAGCAAGAGGGAAAGGGAAGTATTTACAGTGGGATTGTCAACAGAACTCTGTGTTGGCCTACCTCTGCTCCCATTCACTCCAGAGATTAAACTCCCAGTACACAGCCCTTTTGAAACTCCCAGTCTTATTCCTCATAGTGATGGCTGGCTAAGGTCCTGCAGACTGAGATGATCAACCCCCCCCAGAAGATTTGGATGCCCTCATTCCATTAATGTGGGCATTCAGATCCCTTAGGCGGCTTTGGAAATTTCTGCTCCCATGTCTGCTGGGACACAGTATATTCACTAAAATAGATGCTTGTCTTTCATTGTCCATGAATCCTCTGGCCTCCTTGCTCCCCTTGTGCCCCATCCCGTGTTTTTCACCCTATCTGCTATATTCCGGAGCACCCACTCTGTATTCCTCCCCAGAGCGAGGTACTGCAGAGAGATTTTTACCCATATAGTGGAAATTGTCTTCTTTAAAACTGGCGGTGGGTGCAGTGGTGGGATAAATTTCCTCCATACCTTTCAGTGTAAATTGGCCAGCCTTGCCCCACCTACTTTATGCTATCTGTCATGCTCTGTAATTTGGCTGTTCTGTAATTTAAAAAGCCACTGACGTCTTAAGAAACTACAATATAGTGCAATGGTATTTGTGTAGCATCTTTCGTACTCACTATCTCTCAGGATCCTTTCCACAGTTGAATAATACAGCAACAGAGCTAAACGTGAGCAGATGGAGAGAGAAATGAATACTCTGATCTTCACGCTTTCTTTCATGCTCCCCCTTATGCTTGGATATACCATACACACTCTTGTGTGCCAATCATCCACCATCTCCACATCCCTCTTTAAAGCACACATCTTCCCTCAAATCTGTCAGGGATAATTTGCATAAAACTGAACAAATGTAAATATTCTCTAATAATCCCCTACTGCAATTAACCAGAAAGAGGCCTACAAAGCTAGTAAATTTAAATCATTCACTCTCTGCAAGAACGGCTACTGAATAGAGCTGGTCGGGAATTATTCAATAAAACCTTTTTTCACCCGAACTGCAACTTCTTGCAGAAACGTATCCGTTTCGATGAAACTTTTGTCAGGAAGTTTTCTTAGATCCAGGGTGGAATTTCCGGTCAAAATTAGAGAACATGACTCCGCCCAGAATAGCCAAGAGCTCAGTGGTTTGAGCACTCACCTGGGATTTGGGCAAACCAGGTTCCAGTCCCTGCTGCAGATCAGGAAACTGGCTCATCTTGTCTCTTTTTTTGGAAAAATTCCAAAGCGTTTTGGTTTTCACTTTGCGTGAGACCTAAAACAAATTCCAAAACCTCAACATTTTTCAGACAATGGAATTCTGGTTTCCCGCCAGCCTCCTACCAAGCTTCCCAAGGAACAGCACTTCCCCCTGATTGTGAGAGGTGATTATTTCTCCACCAGCCTTCCCTACCACAGCCTGTCCTGGTCCCTTGTCAGCATTTGTTGTCTAATTTAGGGCCAGTCCTGCTCCCATTAATGTCAATGGGGGGATTCATTTATTTCAAAGCAGGATCAGACCTTGAAATTGTAGATGCCAAGATGCATGGGCTTGTCCTGTTACCTCCATGCACAGCTATGGTACTATATACATCAGAATAGTGTCTGTCTCGTTGGTAATAATAAATACAGAGGAAGAGTGACTGCATCGGTGCACTGGAGGATAGTTATTGCACACGTCAGGTGCTGCAGAGGAGAAGGCTGGCACACCACCACCCGCAGCAGCAAGACTTGGTGAAAGGGGAGAGGGAAAGTTCAGCCCTGATCCACAAAGGTCCGTTGAGAGCAGTGGAAGTGAGGAGCCTACATGCCTTTGTGGAGCTGGGCCCTAGTGCCTACAGAGTGAGGGGATTGGGGAGAGGAATCGACAGAGAAAAGGTGCATATGCTAGGCTGGGGCAAGTGATGGTTTAAAGGCCATGTGGCTGTTATGAACTGGATCCTGTAATAAATGGGAATACAGCGTGGAGAAGGGTGTGGTCTCAGTTCTTTGCCTGTGTGAGAAGGTGGCTGAAGAGGAGGTTGCAATAGTCCAAGTGAGAAGAGGCCAAGGAATGAGGAAGGGTTTCCTGAGAGGTGGGGTTGTGGCAGAGGGGCACATGGGTGTGTTGTGATAGGTATCCCTGATATTCAGCTTCAGAAAAGCCTTTGATACTGGAGCAGGCTGTGCTGCTCCACACTGAGTTAGGCCTCCAGCAGCCTTGCCCTCCTCGGTGCCTCTCCCATCCTGGCAAACAACCTGGTGGCATTGGATCCACAGGCTGCTGCTCCTTCTCCCAATCTGCACTGTGGCCCTGCATCCCCTCTGGGGTGAAAGAGCAAGGGAGACAAGATTTTTTGATCACTAACTCAGTCTTGGTTATGATCCTGTAAATCTCTTTGTAATCCTGGCAGGAGCATCAGCTGCTCTTGTAAAAAAATTTATGGGGCCGTTAAAGTGTATGAGACTGAGCCGTAAAGGGATTTATGAAGTGGGAGATGTACAGATGGCTTCATTGCAGTTTTCATCATCAGCACTGGGAATGTGGCGTTTCTGCCCAAACTGGCCCTGCTAGAAGCAAGGAGCTCATCTGACATCCTTCTTGAATCTCAGACACCAGAATCATGAGCTCATTCTTCCATCAACTGGTTTTTCACAATCACTCCATAATTAACAGGCAACATCTGATAAACTTTTGCTCAGATACTTGGATTTCATTGCTAATTCAGAGTGGCTCACTGGCATCGTAAAGGAGCAATGGGCTCATTCAGATTCCCAAAGTACAGTCTGTCACATGACAAGAACATGACAACAGGCGAATTGTTCAGATGTCAGCTTTAGAAAAGCTTCTGTGCAGTGCCTAACACCGTGGGATCCTGATCCTTGAGTGGGACTCCTAAAGATACAAATAATAATAATAAAAACTAATAATAATGGGAACAATTAACTAAGCAATTAAAATAAATATCAAAATAGTGGTTTGACCTGTAGTGTAAACCTTCGAGGAAAACCAGGTCAGACCAATGGAGTGGGGTGGAGAGACTTTTCCCTCTCTGCTCACCCCAGACATGGTCATCTGGAAATCCTCAGTGACATGGGGTCTCTGCTCACTTGATAGATTGTAAGGTCCAAAGGGAAAATTGGGATCATCAGGACTCTCTTGTTGGCAAAGTCTGTGCCCAGACTGGAAAACCAAACCACCTCTCCTTATATCAGCCCCCAGCAGTGACTAGCTTAGCAATGCTTCCAACTTGGCTGGGTCAGATTCGGCGGCATGCCTGCGGGAGGTCCGCCAGTCCCGCGCCTTCAGCGTACTCGCTGCCAAAGTGCCACCAAAACCGCAAGACCGGCAGACCTCCCGCAGGCATGTCGCCGAAGGCAGCCTGACTGCCACCTTCATGGCGACCAGCAGGCCTCCCCCCGTGGCTTGCCACCCCAGGCACACGCTTGGTGCGCTGGTGCCTGGAGCCACCCCTGGCTGAGAGATAACAAATTGAAAGGGCTCAGCAGGAGAACAGGGCTGGGGAGTGACAATAAAGAAGAAAGGAAATGAATGGAGACCTGGCTGCTGCTGGTTGGAATGAAAGGGGACAGTATTGTTTTTTCCAGTGGATGTGTCACCATTCCTGGGAGACAGTTATAAGAACCCAGTTATTCCAGCACTAGCTAGCTGGGATTACCAACTACGTCATGCGCAAAGCTCTTTGCCAATTAAAGACATCCACTCCTGCTGCTAACAGGGCCTGGGAAGAGAAACTGTGGAGCTGGGGAGAAAAGTGTGATAATTTCAAAGAATGAGAGGCAGAGAGAAAACAGAATGGACTGGAAACAGAACAGAGAGGAGAATGAAAGGAGAAGATGGGCATGGAGTGAATTAAAGGAGGTGGAAGGAGAGAAAAAGAATGAGGGAGAGAAAAATCAAGAAAATATGCCACCAGAGTGTGGGTCAGTGAACTTTCACCTCTCTATGTTCCTAATGATATTTCCAGAGGTAGAGGCCTCAACTGGAATCAAGGCTGAGTTGCATTAGGCACTGTGCAGACACATCATAGGAAACAGTCTGTACCGCAGTGAGCTTACAGTCTAAATAGACACAACCAACAAAGATGGGAGGGAGAAGAGAACCACAGAGTGGGGAAGTGACTTGCTGAAGGGCACAAAGCAGGTCAGTGGCAGATCCAGGAAAAGACCCCATCTCTCCTGAGGTCCTGTCCACTGGGCCACAATCTCTTTCTAATTGTATGGTATTTCCCTAGTTGGTGCCCTCCTGCCCCAGGAGCTCGGGTCAAGAAGAATTCCAGAATGGTGGTGTTACTGGTGTGGGGCATACCATGTAGGTTTAACCATAACATGCCCCATACGAGTGTGTGTAATTAGAGGAGAGTAGCTGCAAATAATGTCTATTACCTGTGTTGCAGGTGGTGCTACCTGCTTCCCTTATCCAGCTGTTGGGGGTTTAATTCTAAAAAGCACCGTTTTATTATGGTATTTTAATAGCATTTGCTGGACTCATTTTTTCCACTGCCTAATGTGCACCAGATGAGAGGAAATGCCACTTGAGTAGCCCCCATTAACGGCGTTTGCATCCCTGGGCATGAGGATTTTGTTTTTAATTTTAACGAGTACAGTAACAAGATCTGAGTCTGATTTGACGCCCAAAGGCAGATTCCTCATCTGTCTATAGTGCCACAGAAATTCCACAGTCCTGGCTGAGCCTGGGCAGCCCTGACTTGAGGAACATCCCCTTGGAATGCTTTTTAGTAGGCAAAACTAGTGCCTGACTATTGGATATGGAGGCTCATAACTCATCTTTTATCAGGCCATTCAGGTTTTTGATGATAATTGCTACACTCTGTCAATTTAGTAGCAGCAACAAAACTTTCAAAGACCTTTTTGAGTAAATAAATATTTCTCAAATTATGCAGGAAGCATCATAAAATTGCCACTTTCCTTACCATAAAACCAGCTAATTGTAGTTTTGTAACTTCATTGCTGGGAGCTGAACGTGCTATATAAGCAGGAGAGCACTTGGGGGAAAACACTTATAGCTAGGGGTTTAACTCAAGAAGCTGTGGCTTTGGGTTGTCTGGACCAAATGAAAACCCTCTTGGCGTGACTTTACCTCCTAGAATGATAGCTGCAGCATTCAGAAAAACACGGTGCTGGCAGTGTTACCAACTCTCCTGATTTTAGCGCAAGTCTCCCCGTATTTAATGTTCATCTTACAGCCCCCAGATCCTGAAGTCATGCTATTTGGTGAGAATCTCCGCTTCTCTTAAAAACACCTCCAAAAGGTGTCAGATTGATAAATATTGATCTCTACCTGCAATTCTACATTGGCTCTGCTGCTAATGCATTTGATATGACTTCAATAAATAAATAATGGCCATGCTGCAGGTTCCCGTGTGCTCTGTGTGGACTGGTCTCAATCTGTCAATTTATAAGTAATACGTTCCACCTTCCAGGAGAGGAGCAAGAGGGAAGATAATGGAGGAGAAGTGGAGGACAGAACAATAAGAGCAGATGAGGGACTGGGGCTGGAAGGATGGAGAATGAGAGCGAGAGAGAGTGGAGTAGAAGAGCTAAGAAAAATAGCATTGTAATTAACCTGCAGAGAAGTGAGAAGGTATCAGAGAGGTGCAAGATGCTCCCAAAGCCCTTTCCCTAAATACCAACTGTTTTTTCTCCCTTTTGCTGTCCCTCCTCTCTCTCTCATGATAAGGCTCTCCAGGGATGAAGATCTACATTGACCCCTTCACTTATGAGGACCCCAACGAGGCTGTCCGTGAGTTTGCCAAGGAGATTGACGTCTCCTTCGTGAAGATTGAAGAAGTCATTGGAGCAGGTGTGTCTCATTTCACCATTGGGTGTCTTTCCCCATCCACCCTCTCCACAACTCCTGCATCTTCCTTTCTCTCCCTCCCTTTCATTTTACATCCAGTCATAGCTCAGAACGGACCAGCTAACTCATTCAGTTAAAATAAAAAAAGATTCACACTTCTGCCTACAGCCTGAGTTCTGAATACTCTTCTGAGGTTTGGGAGGGTTTGGTTAACTTATTAATTCATTGATCTTGGTGCTTCTTTGACCTCTTGGTTTAACTTTCAGGAAATAACAAGAGAAAGTTGGACATCTCTCTCGCTCTCTATCACCTGAAGCATTTGTAGTATTATTGTTAAATTACTGTATTATGCCAGTAGAATAATAATAGAGAAAATGAGAAGTTGTGAGGAAGATTCAAAGAACCAATTGATGGTTTCAAATTTGAGGTCAGATTAATCTCACTGCTTTATGCTGCTCTGTCAATGCAAAGCAACTGCAAATCTGACTTAAACATGAACCATTCTAGTGATCTGTAGGTGTCATTACCTTCTGCACAAGAGATCTATAATTTAGGCTACCCATTATTTGCTCTATAATACATTCAAGCTAGGTAGTTTTACATCTGGGGATTGGAGAACTTTAAAGGATACTGTCAATTAGTTTGAGGCCTAAAATTTATATATTGTTAAAAAGAAAAGGCAGGACAGGGTCAAGAGGTTATAGAACATCATAACTTGAGCTCTTTGGTAAACTGGAGATTTTTGCATGGAAAATTTTGGCTCGTCATTCAAAGAAACCCAAACTGAAAAGGCTTCAGTTTTCAACAGCTGAAAAGTTTCTGTTTTAAGGTGTTTTGTTTTTTTAATTTCTGATGCAAAATCAGAAATGATCAAAGACAGAAGACACTTTCCAAGGAAACAAAAAATGTGAAAATCCAATTTTCTGACAAAAATTATGTTGACGAAGACTTTTCCACCAACCCTAATGATAACATAGATATGGATCTATTTCAAATAAACTCCATTATTTTGGATGCAAACTTTCCCCTGTAGATCTGAAACCCCTGTGAAAAAACAGCATTGTCCCACTAACGTCCATGTAAAACAGGAAGTTAAACTTGACTCTAAACAAAAGTGAAACTGACCCACTTACTTTCACATTCCAAGAGGAGTGAAATGCAAAAAAGAAACAGTGTCAATTATAACATTTTAGATTTAGGAATCCTTTTGTTTTACTGATATCTTAGGCTCTGATCCTGCATGCTCTTTTGCACAGATGAACCATGGCATCCACACAAAGCTCCATTAACACTGGAAGAGTTGCATAGGGGTGCAGGGTTGTATCCAGGTAGAGCAGTTTGTAGGCTCAGGAATATTCTTAGTAGCAGAGGAGTGGATGCTTTTGACACTGCCCCTTTAAGAGGGGGATGACAAATAGTATTAAGAGGACACTGTGCATATATTTCATCCAATCAGATTGGAGCCTTGGCAGCTATGTGATACTGCTGTTCTTTACCATGCTTTGTTGTGGTGGAGAAGGAGGAGGTGGTTGCAACTGATATTCTTGCAATTGCAGGGGAGTTTGGAGAAGTGTATAAAGGACGTCTGAAACTGCCCAGCAAGAGGGAAATCTATGTGGCCATTAAGACATTAAAGGCTGGCTACTCTGAGAAGCAGCGTAGGGATTTCCTGAGTGAGGCCAGCATCATGGGACAGTTTGACCACCCAAATATCATTCGGCTGGAAGGAGTGGTGACCAAAAGCCGGCCAGTTATGATCATCACAGAGTTTATGGAGAATGGAGCTCTGGACTCCTTTCTGAGGGTAAGGAAGCATGATAGCCTCATTGGCTGCTCATCTACAATAGCACTGGAATGGAGTCACGTTCACTGGAATTGAGTCATGCTGTGTTGTAGAAGATCCATTGTGGTCAAACCTCTAACAGCTGGGCTCATGGAGGACGTGGCCTCCCGGGGGAACCCTAATAACTGACCTAAGAAACAATATCAAGAGAGGGCGAGATTCTCAAACGTGCCTAAGGGATTTTGGAGCACGAATCCTGTTGTCTTTCAGTGAGGCTTGTGATCCTAAATCTCTTGGGCACTGATGAAAATCTCCCCCAGAGGGCTCAGCAAGAGGAAAGGGTTGCTGTGCCCACTAATACAGAAGGGGAAATGAAGAAATCCATGAAGAGAAAGGCCAGTTTTTGAGTGAAAAGAGAAACCATAACTCTGAGGGCTGGGGATTCCACTCCCACCAGGAACCACCCCAAATAAAAGTGCTTTGCTACTGCCTGGGGACCTGATCATCATTCTAGGTGAGGTAGGTGAGGTGAAGGGAGGCAAGTATAGGAAGCAGGAGAGGCCTTGCAAGGACTGGTAATGTTAGATCAAAACTGAGAATTTCTGAATCACTGAGGCATGGGCAGCTATTTGAAGTGGTCTAGAACTGGAGGGAAGGGGGGGCGGGGGCATGACCAGAATTCAAGAAGTGCCCTTTTATTTTCTCACTACATATTTGAAGCCAGCTTTGAGCATTTTTAGCATCAGCTTGTAGCATCATGGAGCATCAGCGACAAGAGGTCCGCTGTGTGACTCCAAACACTGCTCTTTCGTGGACAGTGTTTATCTCATTACGGGATCTGAGATCATCTGGAGGAAGCAGCTGCTGCAGCAACAGTATTAATCCTCACACGGCAGGGAAAACATCCGTCCTTCTTTGTACTGGCATCTTAGGTGGTGTGTCCTAGGGGTCTGGAGGCAGCTCAAAGGCAATCTGACCCAGAGCTCTGGTGCACACCTCTCTAGAGGTTGGGAGGTAGGGGAAGGAGGGTGCAGGAAAGAGGGAGGGAAAAGAAGCCAGGGAAGGAGAGACAGGAAAGGAAGAGGGAAGAAGAGGAGAAGGGAGGGGTAAACACTTACACTGAGATTTTCAAAGGGAGTTGGAAGAATGATTAATGGGAACTGAACATCCGAATCCTGTTAATGCCACCTTCTTTCCAACGCTCAGAAGCAGGTAATTTATATGTCTAATTTCAGTCTTGATGTAAAAATAGCATCGCTAATTGGTGCATCAGCTGCTTAGAAAGATAGCAAAGTAGGTCATCAGTGTCCCTCCATGGGGGCCAGCCCAAAGTAACGAAATACTTGAGGGCCCCAGAGTCAGATTGACCTTTGTGTGCATGCACAAAGAGTCGGGAGGGAGACACTGTTGTGAGGAGCCTTGCACCCCCATGCAGGTGCCTGGAACAATTGCAGTCTCTGTGCTTTCCAGAACTGACAGATTGCTCCCTGCTGTTGGCATCATACTCATAGAGGCCCCAAAAAGGGAGAGGGAGGAGGTGCCCTTTAATAAGATGGCCACATTTTCCACATGATAGACTCTGATGTCAGTCTTCTGGGAACGTTGACCTTTATGTTCTCTATGGAGAGTCCTGAATTTGAATGGTCTTTCCCTCCCACCCTGAGCCCTGTGTCCGTGGGAAGGCCTAGGGAAGCCTGATCTGCTTTCTCTTGTTCCATAATGTGGGTTGCCCAGAATCTAACACTTTTTGGTGGGGGTCAGGGGAGGCAAGAATTGAAAAGAGAGAAAAAAATGGCCTGAAAAATAAAAAGATGCCCAGAAGGGTTTTTTAATTTTAAGAGACAATGGAGCTAGACACAGATTTTTAGAGATGACTTTTTCCTAAATTAGTTAAAAAAAAACCACACCAAACAACAACAACCACCTGATCATCCTGACACCAAACACAACAGAAACTGGACTTTCAGGCTGAAAATGTGCTAAATGGGAGCTCGGTGGTTGTTGTTCATATCACAGTAATGTCTGGAGGCCTCAGCCATGCTCAGGTCCCATAGCGCTAGGTGCTGTACATGCACCTAGTGATAGTCCCTGCCCCAAGCAGCTTACAGTCTCACTACATAGGAGAACTGACTGGCCCAGAGTCACAGGTTTGTTTGGATAATGGAGTTATCTATTACCCCAGGAATAGCTGGATCATTCTAATTATGGCACCTGCTCTTTATGACTGCAGCAAAACGACGGGCAGTTCACAGTCATCCAACTGGTGGGGATGCTCAGGGGAATTGCTGCGGGAATGAAGTACCTTGCGGAGATGAACTACGTGCACCGGGACCTTGCCGCCAGAAACATCCTGGTCAATAGTAACTTGGTGTGCAAAGTGTCTGACTTTGGCCTCTCACGCTATCTGCAAGATGATACCTCTGACCCAACCTATACCAGCTCCTTGGTATGTACCTTCTGCCCTGCTGCATGCTCCCCCTTTCCCGATCTCACTTTGCTTCCACAAAATTGCATTGCTTCCTGGGGCCTTTCCCACTTCAGGGGCAGTTCATTACAGCTGGACCCTGTGGGGAGGGTTACAAAGGGCAGTGAGTTGCCCAGGTCCCACCGAAAGGGGGAAGTAAATAGGAGCAGCCGGGTGGGTGAGTGGGAGATCCTTGGGGGCTCTTCTTCTATTTCTTGCCCTGGCCTTTATAAATCCCAGCCACAACCCTGCTGTGGAATTTAGGGCTGTAGGCCCGCTGCAGAACAACATCAGAGCTCAGTCTGATGGAATGATGGGATTGTAGATTCCAGTGTTCATCGGCAATAGCTTCTTTGGGCTGCATTTGCAAAGATATTTAGGTGCCTAAAGATGCAGATAGGAACTCAGTGGCATTTTCCAAAGTGCGTAGGTGAGTTTGGTGCCCATCATCATCTTTAGGCACCCAAGTACACTTGTAAATCTGGCCCTTTCTCGCCACTTGCCCTTCAAATGACATTAAAGCATCCTGTGATTTCTTTCTCTTTGTACCTCTCCCTGCCTTCTCTCTCTGTCGCTCCTTTCGTCATCATCCTTTCTTTCTCTTTTTCTCCCCTTCCCTTTCCTGTTCCTTCTCATTGTTTTTTCTCTCTTGTCCCCTCCCTCTCAAGTTTTTCTGTGCTCTTGGCTACTTTTCAAATGAGAATTTCTCTCTCTTCCATTAAATGAACGGGGAAGGGGGTGAACAGTGGGGATCTGGGAAGAGGTGCAGAAGGGGAAGCACAAGGAAGACTGATTGCATATAGGAGGTGTTTTAAGTACAGCTACAGTACCACTCTAATCCTGAGCTATCTTTCTCTGCTGGAAATTGTTCCGGGCATTAATTAAAGAGACAAATCTAATCCAAGCTCCACTATTCCCCAGTCACTGTTCTCTTGCTTAATTAACTCATTTGTAGGTAATCCCAGTTCTCCCCCACTCCCTCATTGTCTCCTGGTTCACCTGCGGTAGCCTAGCACTCTCCTCTTGGTGCCTGCAGTAGGGAAGATAACAGAACCCTGGTCCCCTCTAGAACATTCTTTTGGAATCATTCTGCCATCAGGAACTTGGCCTCTGGATACTGTCGGATTCTGTCAGAAATGGGGAGGGGAGGGAATAAGAAGATACTTGGGTGATTATGATATTTGGAGTGAATGAAATAAATAAACCACACGTTATGCTAAGATTCAGTTTATAAATACCCATAAAGGGTTAATATATGATTGATAGATGTCATAATATACTACAGACATGAGTCATGTATATTATAGATGGTTATAAGTGCCTCATCAGTTGGTTATAAAACATGGTTACGAACAACCCGTTGGACTGTACCACAATCTGTAAGAATGGATTAATCATTTATTAACCCTTTATAAACCATAGTAGTAATAATATGATCCGCGCATGCCTTGGAGAGTGAAAACAAGGAGCACACAGTTTTTATTGGCAGCAGTAATAAAGGGGTTGAGGATTGTAGATCAGCAACAAAGCAGGTCACGTCTATGTTGCTCAATAAGTACAATTTAAAATATCAGAGGGGTAGCTGTGTTAGTCTATATCCACAAAAACAACGAGGAGTCCGGTGGCACCTTAGAGACTGACAGATTTATTTGGGCATAAGCTTTCGTGGGTAAAAACCCCACTTCTTCAGATGCATGGAGTGAAAAATTACAGATGCAGGCATAAATATACTGACACATGAGGAGAAGGGAGTAATTTGTAATTTTCACTCCATGCATCTGAAGAAGTGGGCTTTTTACCAACGAAAGCTTATGCCCAAATAAATCTGTCAGTCTTTAAGGTGCCACCGGACTCCTTGTTGTTTTTGTACAATGTAAAATGTAAAGTTTTTTTAAAGTAAAGGATTAAAGCGACTTCAGTAGGAGTTTACCTGAGCAGTGAACTTACGGGTTTGGTCCAAACCACTGAAGATTTCAAATCAGTAACAAAATACGTGTGCAGGCTTGACCGGTGACAACGGCACTCTAAACTGAACAATTTCTCCTTTGTCTTCTTGTCAAGTCCTCTGTTCAGACTGTTCAGTGTGCCGGGTTGTTCCCCAGCTCCAGCATGGAACTAACCTATGAATTGAACCTCCTTGTGGCTAGGGAGCTGCTGTGGAATTCAGAGGGATGGTTTTGACCTTTGAAGCCTGAACTGGTTTGGGGGGTGGCTCTCAGAGAGCCCACCTTTCTCACGTGGCTGCCATTATGATCAACGGAGCTTCCTCAATTCAATCAGGAGGGAGCTGAGGATGTGGTGATCTCTGTGAAGGCCTCTTGGCACTGAAATCCACATCTCCCCTGGTTGCATCAGAGCCTGGATTTGTTAACTTTCTGGCCATGCTGCAGAGAGCCTCCCCCACTCCTTTTGCATAGGGCACAGATCAAGTCTTTATGAGCTATGAGGAAATGCCTGCTGGGTAGAGGGATTGTTGTTACACGGGGCAGAGGGTTGGCCCACTGCATGGAATCTGAATTATAGTGTGTAATGTAATTTGTGGCAGAATGCACTTGTGGGATGAGCACCTTTTGGATGTGATCGAATAGAAGTAAATAAATAAGGAGAGACACCAAATGTAGGAAACAGAGGTAGCTGGGAATGTGGCCCATTGATGTCAATGGAATTAAGCCAATTCACATAGGCTTTGGGTCTGGGCCAGGGTCCGATCCTGCTGCTCTTGACTTAAATGGCAATACTGCCTAGTAAGGAGCATGGATTGTGGCATATTAAGTCAAACAATGTCATTTGAGATAACATGCCCAGCACTAGCTGCTGGGAGAAGGCTTGAAGTGGCCTTTCCCACCTTTTGAGATAAAATGGATTCTCTCCTCTGTGTTTATATTTAATTCATGCCGTACTAGGCCTTCCCAGCAGCCGGGAAATGATGCTCTGTCTGCAATTACATCACTGCCTCCCACAGCAGGTTTGAGGCTCTGGGGAAAAGGCAGGAAAAACAAGCTGGCAGTCACTTTCTCAGTTTGTAGTTATTTAACTAGTATTTTTGCCATCCGTCTTTAAAGAGCACCTGACACGTCATGGACAGCTATGGAAAACATTCGTGTGAAACAATTTCTGAAATGATTCAGCCCAGAGTAAATACCAGGCATATTCTGCATTTTCCCTACCTCCCCCATTATTTTAACTATTACTGGAGTCATTTACATGGAAATGTGATTGTTGTTCTCCAACAGTTCATATGCTCCTGCTGCTTATTCCCCACTGAAGTCGTAACCCTCTGAATGTGACATCGTAATTCTTGCCAAGGTAACAAGAAATGATGTCACAAGCAGAATTATGGGGCAGATTCTCCATGGAGCTGGGACACTTTAAATCAGATGAGGATATTGCATTGTATTGTCTGGTGGGAGATAACCAAAGGTAGATGAACGCTTAAGAAATGAAGATTCTGTTTTCATGTGTTGATAAGAATCAAGGTTCTAAACCTCCTTCCCCATGAAAATGAGCTATTCTAAACAGGATGGTTTAGGACCTTTCCCATGGGATTTTTTAACACAACCTCATGGGTTCAAATCAGCAGCAGGAAAAAGGAGGGATCCTTTCCTGGAGCAGCTTTGACCTCTTCTGGTCATTTTATTGCAGTACTTGAAATGATTTTCTGGGACTAGGGGTGATAAGATTTGGGTGTAGCTTCCCCTTAGTGGTTGAGTGTAATAGACTCATTACATTTAATGGGAGTTATTCAGATGTACATTGAAGGGGAAAGAGACCCTGGTCTACAGCATTCTATATCTTTTGCATAGAGACCTAAAGGTCTATATGGTAAATCCCATATATAGGGGAAATGTGTTCTCTATAAATCACAGTTGCAGTAATGATGCTCTAATTGAAGTAGGATTCACTGCCATTATGAGAGCCTTCTCTCAGGGGCCAATAACTTTCTGGGAAAAAAAATTACCCTTCGGACTGAAATTTCTCTTGCTTCTTAGTCCACGGGTGTCTGAATTTGGAAATGTCGCTAGAATGACACGGAGCAGTCTGTGGGGTAGCTGAATATGAAGAAGTGTGGGTCTGAGTCTCCAGTGCCTTGTGATTGATGCGTTTATTAGGCCTGCACAAAGTGGGAGTACAGTGCTACCGTCCAGATTTGATAGCCCTTTATGCCCACTTTGCACTGGGGTAAATGATGACACACGTTGGAAGGTAGTGGAGCGTCAGTCTCACATCCCTGTGGCTTTCTTTCCTTTGTTCTTTATGGCTAATGATCGTTTATACGAAACCAGGATCTTTTGTTTCTTTGAGCATCCCTCTGTTCTTTTACCGCACCCCAGATGAAGTTGGAGGGCCAAATTCTCGGCTGGCATAAATTGCCACAGCCCCACTGAAGAAAAGGGAGCTGTGTGGATTTATACCAGCGAAGAGTTTGACTCATAATGTCCTGGTTGTGACACCAAAGTGCTTTGCCGTGAAAATGATGCTGATGTGACAAGCAATTTCCTGTATCCGCAGCTGCTGGTTGGGACTAGATCCCTGTTGACCATCCCAGCAGCAGGAATGATTCCCTTCCCTTTCTTTGCCATGGCAGCTCAGAGAGACGTATTTCAATATGTGGAGTGAACGTCAACTAAATGAAACCGGCATTGCCCCTACATCATGTTTTTAATTTAAAACCGAGTGATGAAAATACCTGCTAACCCTCAGCTGGTGCAAGTGCTATTCATGGCAAGCTGTCATCTCTGCACCAAGGGCATCTGCTCTCATCCCTCACCCTTCCCTGCCACCGTCCCCAGGGAAGGGGCCTGAAGACAGGGAAGCGTACGTGCTTCGTGATGCAAAGCAGCCCAGGGTGTAGAAGTGTCACTCAGGGTAGAACTCTGAAGGCTGAAGTTTCTACTTTACATGCAAGGAGGAGCAAGGAGGCAGCTGTTGCTGCCAGCCTTTGACGTCTGCTTTCAGGCTTCGGGAGACCAGAGCACCTACAGATTCTCTGTGGGAAATGCAGAGTCCTTTTAAACACCCGCGCGCACATTCATTAGCATTCATGGAAGCATCTAACGTAGTATTCCTAGTGCAGGTTCTCCAGATGAGTTAACTCTTTCATTGAAGGAGTCAGTCAACAAAATGCCAGCAATGCTAAAGGCCAGAGCGATCTGTGCTCCCATCATTTAGCTGCATTTGCCATATACGGTAGCACTCGATTAACATAAATTTCCCCACCCTAAAGCTGGCATAGGGCACATCCCCTTCATGGCTTTAGCCTCACCAGAGTGGGAAGGGAATAAGTATGGCAGGTACTTCATTCCTACCTGTTGCTTGTGAATGGAGGAGAGACAGGTTTTGACTTCAGTTGTACAAGTGCAAACATGGAGTAATTCAATTAATTTTACTGAAGTTTCTCTAGATTTGCACCGGCATAGGTGAGTTTCTATCTTTCGGATAAACTGTTGTTGTCACATATGTAGGGTCCTACCAAATTCATGTGAAAAACTCAGCACAGCCTGTGAAATCTGGTCTCCCTCATGAAATCTGGCTATTTTAGGGGGTTGTGGGATTGCCACACTTACTTCTGAGCCGCCTTCAGAGCTGGGTTGCCAGTTAGCAGTGGCTGCTGGCTGTGCACCCAGCTCTGAAGGCTCTGCCACTACCAGCAAAATTGCAGAAGTGAGGGTGGCAGGACATGGGGGTGTTGTCACTTTTTTTTGTGGGGGGGGGAGTGGGTGATATGGGTGACTACCCAGGGCACTGTGATTGGGGAGAGTGCTATAGTCACCTTCTCACAGGCAGCCCAAGGCTTCTTTGCACCCAAGCTCTGGGGAGGGGCAAGGTTGGGGGCACCCCAGCCAGGGGCTCCTACCATGCATTGGGCTCCAGCTACAGAGGGACAGGCCTTTCTCTTCTCTTGCACGGGCCACTACCAGGGCCAGGGCAGACCAACCTCCTCTGGTGGCACAGAAGTAATGGTTCCAATGCCATACTATGCCACCCTCACTTCTGTGCTGCTGCTGGCAGCGGCGCTGCCTTTAGAGCTGGGCTTCCAGCCAGCAGCCGCTGCTATCCGGCCACCCAGCTCTGAAGGCAGCACAGAAGTAAGTGTGGCAATACCACAACCCCCTAAAATAGCCAGATTTCACAGGGGAGACCAGTTTTCACAGTCCGTGCCACGTTTTTCACATGAAAATCCCAACATATGTGACAACAACAGTTTATCCAAAAGTTAGAAACTCACCTATGCCAGTGTGAATCCGGAGAAACTAGCAGTGTCACAGAAGGAAGAGTGGCAATATTGTGACCCCCCGGGCTCCCTTTTGGGTCAGGACCTCCATGGTTACAATACCATGAAATTTCAGATTTAAATATCTGAAACCATGAAATTTAAGATTTTATAAATCCTATGACTGTAAAATTTACCAAAATAGACCGTGAATTTAGTAGGACCCTACACACAGCAGCGGCTCCAGGCACCAATGCTCCAAGTGCGTGCCTGGGGTGGCAAGTCGCAGGGGGCGCCCTGCTGGTCCCTGCGAGGGTGGCAGTCAGGCAGCCTTTGGTGGCATGCCTGCAGGAGGTCTGCCAGTCCCGCAGATTCGGCAGAAACTCGGCGGTGGGTACGCCGAAGCCATGGGACTGGTGGACCTCCCACAGGCAAGCCGCCGAATCCGCGGGACTGGGGACCTGCCGCAGGTGTGCCGCCGAAAGCCGCCTGACTGCCGTGCTTGGGGCGGCAAAAAAGCTAGAGCCGCCCCTGCCTACACACATGGTTTGGAATCTCAGCTACAAGGCCTGCAGCCAGACCACCCTGCGTTATGATCCTCTCAGGTGCCATGAGCTAAGTTACAGGGTCAGGCTGGCTCAGCACTTATGTGGGAGACCTCTCACGAGCAGCTTGGAAGGGAGTGCCATTAGTAACTCCTGAGATGTGTCCTTGATGCTGATTGCTTGGTTCTGATCTCACACCAACATAACTCAATCAACTTCACTGAGAGACGAATGAGGTCCTGAGTCTTTTCTAAAGTAATGCCTAGCACCGTAGCATGAGGGCAGCATGCTGCTGAAGTTGGCATCTTCTGGATGAGATAGAAAATGGAAGTCCTGATCAATCTCCTAGTACTGTTTGTGATCTCTGGGGTGATAACCCTGCCATCCTAGCCAAATGCCAGCTCACACACTTGCATTGGATCTCAAATTCTTTCTACTGCACTGGATCTAATTCTTCCCCTCCTGTCCTTCGAAGATACATGCAACATTATTACGTGCTATGGGACAATTTATTTGTGAGGCGAGTGCATTTCAGGGATGGATGATGTGATGCTTGTTTATAAAAGATATCTCAGCTGGTTAGTTGTATCATACAGCACATGGGTATCTTTTGGGATGAAAAAGATACTATATAAATTCAAGATAATGTTATTGTGAGACTAGACCCCCTGGATTATAAAACCATAATAAAAGAGTAGAGAAGTAACTCATACAGCTAAAAGAAAAGGAAAATGTAGGGACAAATTAGAGGAATCCTTTTGACATGTTACTAAATAAGTGACCTATTTCATCCTTATTCACCTACATTTCTATTTAACAAATAGTTTTATTAGAGGGACAAAAGTGGGTGAGATCTTTTATTGGATCAACTTCTATTGGTGAGAGAGACAAGTTTTCAAGCTACACAAAGCTCTTCTTCAGGTGTTTACATGTCTTTTCATCTACATGCCCTTGATGTCATTTTTTAAAATAGTTTTCCTCCATAAATATAGTTTCCTCTCCCTTTCCCTCTCTCTCCCCTTTGTGTGCATTAACTTGTCCTCAGTAGCAGCGGTAGCAAGGGGGTGTCTCTGAAGAATAGTTGTAATAGTAGTTGGGGGATTTGATATTGTATTTTGGGTGGGCATTAGATTTTCCTTCAGACAACCTTTTGCCAGCTTGCCCTGCAGACCCTTATTTGGGCACCCTGCTGCAGCATCTTCATCCTTTTGAGGATCACCTTAAAATGACAGAGAGCTTAAGGGAGTGGAGTAGTGTTGACATCTACTGGGGGTTATAGACAGATCCAGGAGGTGGAATTGGTTGCTGGGGTTCAGGCATGTAGATTAATGTTGTTGTGATCAGGGTAGGCAAGGCAGGAATGATAAGATAAATCTGAGCATTGGGTGTTGTGCAAGGCTTTGCCTTGTAGTGAAACTTAGGGTATTAGTAAACGACAATCTGTTTTATGTTGCTGAATGCAAGATAGGTAGGTAGCCATTATTTAATGAAGGAGGAGGTCCCAGCTTTGCATAGCTGAGACCTGGCTGGGTGTTGCTTCTGAACCATTGCTGTTGAAGGTCTCTTCAGCTGGGTATATTCATCAGCATTAGGGAAATGGGGAGGTGCTGTATCTGTGCTTTTATCATCTAAACTTAGGTCCAGGTGGTCTCCCACCCCAGCGCTAGCTCTACTAGATAGTAGGTAAGATGCTATGTGCAGTACCCCTCAGCTCCTGATTCAAGGCAATGTAATGTAATCGGGATCCATTTTGGGTCAATTTGGAAGCCGAGGTTGGTGCTCAATGGTGTGGTGTCCTTACAGAGCAGGATGTCATGCGGTGAGTGCATTACAGCAGTGCTTCAAGGCTTGCCTTGGCTCCCAGTTAGGAGCGTTGGGTTTGACCTATATTGTCCTCAGTGGTTTGGGACAGGGTTATTTCAGAGACTGCCTCTCTCCCTTTTGCCCTACTTCCACAGCTGTAGCAAGTGAAGGCTCTCAAGCTGTGGTTTCCTTGCTCTAGATGAGAGGGGAGCTGGTGGCAACTGAAAAGTCCCTCTACTCTAGAATGTTTTCCCTGCTTAGGTCCACCAGAGGCTGGATATGTTAGCTGTGTGGACACGCTACAAAGCTCATCTGTTGTCTCAGTCTTTTGACTTAGGAGCGGGGGGAAGGGTCAATGGCAGTGACATGGGGTTATGATTTGTGTTGATCTGTTTTGGATGCAGAATTTTTAATTCTCAGTACACCTGGTTCGACAGCTTGTTTGTGTTGTAGGTATTTTGATTCCTCTTCTGCTCTGTACATTTAATTATTGTGCAGCACCTAGAGGTGTGAACAGCTGCTTAGCAAACTGAGGGAGAAGGCTGGTGGCAGGTCTGGGTAATTCCTAAGTACTTTTGTCCCAAGGGGTGATAGACAGTCCAGGGCATACAATTGAACTGCTTGTCCTTCTTCTTCAGGGTGGGAAGATCCCGGTGAGGTGGACAGCCCCTGAGGCCATTGCCTACCGCAAGTTCACCTCTGCCAGTGATGTCTGGAGTTACGGCATTGTCATGTGGGAAGTGATGTCCTTTGGAGAGAGGCCGTACTGGGACATGTCCAACCAAGATGTGAGTGTTCTGGTCACTATCTCTGTGTGTGGATCAGTCTCCAAGGGGAAGAACCAAGTGCTGCTATTCTAACTCCCCACCCCGCCCAGCCTCTCCCAGCAGGAATCACTGCAAAGAACGGTGTAGGAATGCTGACAGCCACTGCACTCCAAGACTGTTCCAGCAGAAGTCACCATGGGAATAGGATAGCCGTATATCATGGAAAACCAGGAGTCTTTTGGTCTCCAGGGCCTCCTGGGGTGGGTTCACATCAATGGGTGTGTGTGTGTGTCTAAACTCCTTTGAAATTTGAGCTGGTCAGCAGTAACCCATTGTGATATCAAAGATTTCTGCTTCCACTGAGATTCGGGAGAGACACTAGGGGCGTGAAGAGTACAGGCTATTCCTCCCAGCACTGGCCTACTGCCCCTCTTCAGCCTCAGTGCCCGACCCGGGGTTGTGTGAGAAGGAAAGCAGGGGGTCCAGGAGGCTGTGTGAAGACAGAAGGAATGGGCCTCCAAGCTCTGTCAGTGCCCTACAATGGGATTTCATTACTGCAAATAAGGAAGTCAGGGCTGGGACAGGTGGCTCAAACATATTTATCATGGCTGCTAGCCAGCAGCCAGCCTGCCCCAGTCTGTTCCTAACCACAGTGAGTTTTAACAGTATCTGTTTCTTTGCAACACAGTGTACGTTAAGCCTGAGAAAGGGGATGATGGGGAGAAAATATGGGTTATGGGGATGGAGCCAGGACAGCAGAAGCTTCCTAACACTGGGGGGTGGGCACCAGCATCCAAACTTTGGCCCCACCCCTGGGCCGTCCCTTCCTCCCACTCCCACATCCCCTCTTTTCCCTGAGCCCTCGCCCTCACACAGCCTCTTCCCCCCAAGACCCCTCTCCCCACTGTTCATCCTTACAGCTGTAAAAAGTGGTGGGGCCATGGCCCCCCGCCCCCCCCCCCCCACCATTCTGGCACCCTTGGGACAGAGGCTCAGGGATGAAGGAGGAGACGGAGATAGAAAGTGGGGGTGTGGGGAGGCAGAATGGGGTGATGGGGAAGTAGGGAGACAGAACAGGGTGAGTGAAAGAGAGAGAGAATGGGAAGGAGAGGTAAGAGGAAAAGAATGGGGCAAGAGGATGGGGTTAAGAGACAAGCAGAGGAGGCGAGTGGTTGAGGAGATGGAGAGGGATGAGTGGCCACATTTTCACTGGCACTATCACTGCCTCAGCAGCCAAAACCCTTCCTTACCAATCCTCCCCAATTTAGCCTTCCCTGTGTGTAGGAGCATTACCTGCCTGGGAGCAGGACCAGACACAGGCCTCAGTGCTTGGATTTCAGACCATCTGGATTTGGATCCGAGGCACATTTGGCACATCCATGCACTTGGTTTGCCTGGTGCTGAGTCCCCCAGCTTGATACTGGTCTACTCCCCCACCCCTCCCAGCCCTTTCCATTTGGGGGCGCCAGATGATGGGGAATAAGAGACTCCTCTCCCTCCCACTGTATGACAGCCACAGAACAGGGGTGAGGGGCTCGTTTTTCATTCCCTCCTATATATTTGGGAAGAGAAAGACCTGGCTCCATCCCTCTCTGGGTCTTTGGGTGACACAAGAGCATGAAAGGCCCTTAGTCCTGAGTATATGGGGGGCTCACCTGGATGCACACACCACAAATATCGCTTTAGATTTGGCAGCAGTCCCTCTCCAGAAGTCACTGCAGAGAGTAGTGCAGAAGCTCTTGCTGTGAGGTGTTAGCTCACAGCTACTCCAGCCCCAGCCTCTCAACCTGTGCAGCAGTGGATGGTTTTCAAGATGAAAAAGGCTGATGAATGAAAGGTTTTAAGATGGGAAATTGGGAAGAAAAACCAGTAGGCTGATAATTGGACTTCAGGAAGCCGGAAGGCCTTTGAAAATGTTCAGAGGGTTTATAACCCAGGGAGAGAGACTTGGTAGTTCAACTACTGTACTCCAGTTTGATCGGCAGAGATAATGAGAGTGGCAGCTCTCCACAGAGAGAGACTACAATACCCTTGACTCATCAGAGCTCAAATTAACCTCTGAGTGCCTTGGTTCCATCCGAGCCAGCAACACCACTTCGGCTCCTTTTGCCTGCGAACACACCGCTTTCCCACATCCACATCATTAACGGGGAGAACACCGTAGCCGGTGGCAAGGATTCTGCCTCGGAGAGAGGAGAGGGCAGCGGTGGCAAAGTGATTACTTTCGTAGGTTCCCTTCAGTGCTTAGATGCCTGTATCTGTGCTAGTGCAGGCAGCTGTGTTCATTACTGTCACAGGTGCACCAGTGTACTGCAGAGTCCATCTTTCCCTGAAAACCTTGCTTTTAGAACACAAAGCTCTTTGCTCTGGTATTGGGTCAGATCATCCCTCTTGTAAAGCCTCTGCTGCATCACTGAAGTCAGTGGAGATACAGCCATTTACGCCAGCCGTGAATCTGACCCAGTGAATTTGGGAACTCTTGCCTTTAGCGTGAATCTTTTGGCCAGTGGAAAGGTTGATTTTTTCCAGGGTGGATGTTGCTTTGATGAAGGTATGGGTTGGTTTTGATTTTTGAACTTTGATGACTGTTCTGAGCTTTATTCCTCTATTAACCTGCTGGTTTCATGCTCCTTCTCCCTGCAGGTAATCAATGCAATTGAGCAAGATTACCGTCTTCCCCCTCCTATGGACTGCCCAGCTGCGCTGCACCAGCTCATGCTAGACTGCTGGCAGAAAGACCGTAACACCCGCCCTCGCTTCACTGAGATAGTCAACACCCTAGATAAAATGATCCGAAACCCGGCAAGCCTCAAAACTGTGGCTACCATCACCGCTGTGTGAGTCTCAAAGTGCCCTGATACTATATGTGCAGTGGGAAGTTCTGGGAGAGTCAATGGTTAGGTTTTGCGAACTCATCACTTAATGTTCCAAGCCATGGATGTAGGACAGGGTTGGGCAAACTACAGCCCGTGGGCCGGATCCATCCCCTCAGGATTTTGGATCCAGCCCATGAGATTGCCCGTGGAGCTGTGGGCCCCGCTCCGTTCCAGGAAGCACCTGGCACCAATCCCTGCGGCCTCTGGGGGGAGGGGGGCAGAGGGCTCCATACGCTGCTCTTGCCTGTGGGTACCTCCCTCAAAGCTCCCATTGGCCAGGACTGGGGAACCACCTGCCCTGGCCCCGGTGCGCACTGCTGCCACCCCGGAGCTGCTCCAGGTAAGCGGTGCCAGGCCAGAACCTCTCCTGCACCCTCACCCCAACTCCCTGCCCTGAGCCCCCTGCCTGCACCCCAACCCTCTGCCGCACCCCACACCCCTCCTTCACCCCAACCCCCTGCCCTGAGCCCACTGCTATACCTCGCACCCCTCCTGCACCCCAACTCCCTGCCCTGAGCCCCTGCCGCACCCTGCACACCTCCTCTGCCCCAACCCCTTGCCCTGAGTCCCTTCCTGCACACCACTCTCCCTCCCACACCCTGCACTCCCTCCCGCACCACAACCCCCTGTTCCAGCCCTACATTCATGGCCCTTCATGCAGTTTCCCCACCCAGACGTGGCCCTCAGGCCAAAAAGTTTGCCCACCCCTGATGTAGGGTCATAGACCTAGTTGAGTTGTTGCTAGGCAATCAATTATCTAATTAATTTTGCTTTTCTTTTTTGTTGACAAATCATTCATGACCCAGTCAAGATTTGTGCAAATGTATCCACTATAAATAGCCATAAGCCAAATACCACAATGAACAATTGTTGTTGTTCATGGGTGGACTCTTTGCTATTGGTTATTTGTGGCATGTGATTGATGGTGAAAGTCACATGGTATTGTTTCTGCCCTTTAATTGGATACTGAAACTTTTTAAACAGGAGAATAATGAAAGACAAATAATGAATAGTACCCATGCACCAAATACCCATGCAAATAGTGGTGGTGTAAAAGGAATTCTCCAAACTTTCAGATATATAATATCTGTGCATGAAAATAATCCTGAACAGTGAATAATAAAAGACATGAGCAAGACAGAATCAAATAGCCATGGTAGAATCAAATGGCTGTGCAGATGTTAGTGAACACTGAGTTTGCAGTATGCAGGGGCAGTATGGATAGGATAGGCTAGGATAGGACGGTATAGTGACTCAGCGTTCCCAGGTACACTTCTGCCTCCTTGCTGAAAAGGCTGTGATCCATTACCTCATGAAAACAGACTTTTGTGCCGATGTGCCACAAACCTTCACAAATCCTGCCTCTGTCACAAGTTACCATCTCCAGGACCACTTTTAACTCCATATAAAGACCTTGGCCTTCCAAACCATCTGCAAAGGACCTGTCCAGACCACACTTAGAAAGAGTTATGTTGTTAGCAGTCCACCCATCCTGCACATGTTCTACAATCCAATAGCCACAGTAAGTAGGACACTATCTGCAGTGCCTTTCAGCTCAGATGTAAGGTCTCTCTGTCTTCCCAGGTATTTTGGGGGTAGCGGCAAGAGGTGTGGGAGGGTATGGTGGAGGACTGAGAGTTCAGGAAATGTTGGAGGGATTTAAGATTTTTGGCAGCAATCCAAAATAGATGGACTTTATTTACATTTGGGGGTGGGGGGACTGGGATAGGTGTATTTTTAATAAGCACAAAATAAATGTACTTCTCAGTCATAGACTGGCAATGCTTCACTGATTATACACAAGGTAAAGTGCTGGCAACCCAGCATGACCCTGTTTCTAGCTGGCTGGTTTCACCCTTGTTTTTGATCTACAGCATCTGTTGGCTTGTGTTTCCAGTCCAGCTTGACCTAGGCTCCTTTCTGTTGTGTTTCAGGCCTTCTCAGCCTCTGTTAGACCGCTCCATCCCAGATTTCACTGCCTTTACCTCAGTAGAAGATTGGTTAAGCGCCATTAAAATGAGCCAGTACAGAGACAACTTCCTGACTGCTGGCTTCACCTCCCTCCAGCTTGTTGCCCAGATGACCTCAGAGTAAGTGGCGCATACAGTGTACTCACCTAAACTCTTTGTCAGCTCCCACTGAAGTCATTGGAAAGACTTCCATTGACTTCTGTGGGAGGAAGATCTGACTCCAAAAGACTGACTTTCTCTTGAGATTGTCAGTGCTTCTTGGTCGAGACAGGGTCAGAAGTAATATGAGAATTGCCTTTCTTGTGGTAGTTTACTACTTTCTCTTCCAGGAAAAAAACACACCAGGAAATGGAAAAAATAAATAACCTCAAATCAGCCAACTTTTTTGAACTTCAGATAGGTTTGGTTTGAGTTTGAGGCAAATATTCAGGTTGCTTTTTGGTCTGTCCAATACATGATTGCTTATGAGCCTGCAAATACAGGTCCACTGCTTTAGATTTAGAGACGGGACACCTTTTATTCTGCTTTTCTCTCCTATCTCATCAGTGACACTAAAGAACAAAATAAGGTGTCTCTGGGACAAATACCCTGAAACATATTAAAGAGTGTAAAATTAAGACATCTAAACTGAACTACCTGTTGTTTTTTTACAGAGATCTCCTGAGAATAGGGGTGACTTTGGCCGGACACCAGAAGAAGATTCTGAACAGTGTCCAGTCTATGAGAGTACAGATGAGTCAGTCTCCAACCTCGATGGCATGACGTCTCTCATTTTATGGGGATGGGAAAGGGAGGAACAGACTGACAAAGCAGTGAAAAATGTGGAAGGGTTGAATTATCGTCTGAGAACTGTAGCAGCTGCAGACAAAGAACACATGGGACTCGTTTCTAACCGGCAGCTTCCGTTTCTCACTAACAGAAGCACACTTACCAATGCCAGGGGAAACAGCATATAAATAAATATAAATATGTACAAATCATATATTTAAAAGACAATGAAGACAAACCAATGTGTGTTGGGGAAAAAAATAAACTCCAATCCTACCACCAGTGAGCAGTAGTCAAAACTGATAAGAAACAAGGGGCCAGTGGGGTGGGGAGAGGTGCAAGAATTGAGTTTCCAACCCAGAGAAACCATCTTCACAACGACATTCCTTTTCTTTTCTTCTTTTGCTCCCCTCCCTGACCCTCTCTCCCACACCCTATTCCCTTTCTACTCATGATCTATGTGGAAGTGTCTTCAAAAGTATCCACAGCTACCTACTGTAATATCAAGATATTGTTCTGTCAAGTACCAAAGGACTTCACTGACCACTGCATGGGGGATCCAAATAAATCCAGTTAATGTCTTCATATTGAAGAAGAGATGTACCTTCAATAGAAAACCTTGTTTTTCTTTTGCTTGCATTTTTTTGCAAAAAGGAAAAAAAACATAATGGAAAAAGAAAAAGGTGTTCCCATGTGCGTGCTTGCACATTTGTATGTGTACTTTGTCAACTTACTGTGGATTCACTGCTTCTCCATAACAGAGAAAACAAACCAACCCAAGTGGAATGGACGGTAAATTCATAACCTCCAGTGGCACTGGTGGTGTTGGGGAAGGGACCAGTGACTGGCTTTGCTTTCTGTCTGGATCAATTGCACCTGGAATGTTTAATGAGAAATAAGAGAAAAATAAAGCAAACCCAACTCTCAATGTTTTTGCAAACTTGGAGGAAGAAGCAAAGGAACAGTCAGGTTGGATACTGCATGGGTTTCATATGGGATTATTATGAGATGCACAGTGTTTGTTACGGGATTGTTGACTGCAGAGGCAACAGGAAAAGAAGACGGAGAGAGACACTCTGGAAAATAGACTGGTTAGTCCTCCAGCATCTCTGTGATCTGCAAAAGATGGCTATGGAGAACTTTTTTTTCCATCGTGCGGACCTAAAGATTTTGCTATTAAATTACTGACTTAGGTTTCATGGCTTCAGAGGTAGGTCCATATGTTTTGCGTGCCTCTGTGTCCATCCATCCTTCCCTATTGTATCTCTTTGCTCACTTCACTGAGGCATCTTCCACTGAATGTTTTCCGGTGTTTGATTTGTTGTTCATTTGTCAGTCTCTTTGCTAATTTGATCTGTCTAGTTAAAATTACTAGAAGTATGTCAGTGTTTACATAAAACGTTTCAAGAGTGGACAGTCTAGCCTCTCTCTGGAATATGTGAAGAGTTTATAAAAAGAATGAACTCTTAGTAAGGACTTTACTTAGCTCATTCTGTGTGAGTTATCGTGCTCCATCACCACATTCTTACAGAAATCACAGTTGTCAACAAAGTGTATTCATGGCATAGAGAATAGATTTCATGGCCCACTCTTCCAAACACAGAGGTCTGATCAGTCGGCTGAAGGAGCCTGCCTAGTTTCCGATCAGAATTAGCTGAGTTGCTGCCAAGCCTGGCATACGAGTGCCTAAGATTCATCTGCTTAAGGAATTTCAGTGGCTCAGTATCTCACATCTATGATTTGGTGGCTCACTAGCTCGCATCCATCATTGTGACCATGCAGAGATGTGATGGTCTGGAGAAAAAACAGAAACTTTTGGAAAAAACAGATTTTTTTCCATTTTTTTCTGAGACCCAGTATGGAAAAATTAACAATTTGGGGAAACATTTAAAAGAAACTATTATATGAAATATTTTCTCTCAGAATGAATAGTGAAAGAAGAAGGAAAGAAGGAAAAACTTGAGCTGTGCTAGCATTTCCAAGAATACATTAGTAACTGTTTAAGTTATACTGGTTCATAGGATGGCTAGGTTTGTCCACAATTACAGCACTTACTGTATAGATAATGATAGTGCACTGTTAAAGAGTATAGTAACTCCACCACCAGAATGTTTGATATATAGCTGAATTTACTGTTGGTCCTTAATATTCTGCTCTGTTAATTACATTATAGGGACATTCATTTTCCAAGCTTTTTCTCTAGAAACATGAGTTTCTTCTGTTCCTGCATGATAATGACAGGTCAGGTCTAGATACATACTATGTCTGAGCCCAAAGGATATAACCTCCCATTATGTTTATAATAGTATTAATGTTTTCTATTTTCAACAATAGGCAAAAAATACACCTAAGTACCTTAGCGTGCAGTTGCAGCTCCCTCCCTAATACTAGGTGTATTCGTCATTATTCTCTGAATCAAAACTAAAGAATTTATACTTAGTTCATAAATATACCAACAGTACTTTTTATGTGCTAACTAAATTATACACATTACATTTCTCATTCTTAAAGAAGCAAATAAAGTTTCATTTTGATAAGCACGTAACTACTGCAGATATTTCAGTTTTCCACAAATTTCTGTTTTTGTTTTGTTTTTCTGGAGGAAAAAAAGCAGAAACAAATGTGTTTGTTCCCTACCTTCAAAATTTCTGGAAATTGTACAGCTCTACTCTCTCCCACTTACTGCATAGATGGACTTATACAGCCAAACACCACTGGAGCTGATCTTCAGTCTGGGTGTAATATTGGAGGTGGCGTAAAGGTAGTTCTATCACTGGACATATATTCTAAGCAAAAGTCATTCTGCCTGGTGGCCTGTACCTCTCCTCTGTGCTCTTTCAGGGGCACCAGATGTCTTCTTTCCCCACGTTGCAGTTTCAGATGGGCCATCTCCTGTGACCACTGCACCCCCAATCCCTGGAAAGGTTTTCTGTGGGGCATGAGGTTGGCTGCCCAGCATCCTGAAACAGTGTGACAAGTACCTTCCTGTTCACACCAGCACGCTGGGTGATGGGACCTAGAGACACTTCAGAACTATTTGCACTATCATTAGGACACCTGGCCTTCTGGTTTGTCCCTTTCCTCCAGAGCTGAATGCACGAGTAGTGGGAGTTCTCTTTAGTTGCTACCCTTTTCTTGCAAGATGGGTAGCTTCCAATATCCAAGGATACCCCTTCCTGGATTGGGAGGGCTGTGGCTGCTCAGAGCTGTGAGATGGGAGAGCTGACATCTATCACTTCCTAAAGAGTTGTGGAGAGGGGAGAACAGGATACCCAATGTGCAAGGGCAAAGACAAAGGAGTTATAGGCTTCCCAGCAGATTTCAGTGGAAAGTGGACCCTGGCACCTGGATATTCTTTACGTTGGCAGTTTTTGCTTGAGTTAGGAAAGTGTCACAAAGCTCGAATGAAGAATAGATACTAACAAATGCAAAAATGATCTTGTTTCAACTCGTAGAGTTTCCCCAGAGAAACAGGCAAAGAAAAACTCCCCTTGTCTGACAGCAGAAGGGACTGTTACAAGGCCTGTCTGATAGCCAAGCATTAATACCGTTTGGAATACTCACCACCGAAATCTGTATTCAAGCATGTTGTCACACCAAATACAACATGCATATGAAATATGCATTCTGCATACTAATACACTGTGTCACTACATTTCTATTCACAGTTGGTAAGGGATCCTTTGTGTTTTTATTATTTCTCTTTTATTAGAAGAAAACTAAAGGTATAAAGCAGCATGACAGTGAAACTGACCAAATAAAAAAACCTACATTTATGACTACCTTGCGGCTGCTTATTATACGGGGTGGGAATGCTCCGGATAGGAAGTTGTCCCTCTAGCCTGGCTTTGCCTAGTCTCTGTGGTTTATATGTAGTGCAAGAACAGAACTGAGCTACAACCCTTCTTAATGTGAAATCAGTGGGTCCAATTCTGCCCATTGAAGTCCATGGGCTCTGTACCCCTCTGGCTGAGAATAAATTTGACCCTTCTGATTCCTAAGTAATTTAGTTGTTCTAGGAAGCCATGCTGTTTAACTCTACCTGATTATTTCCAGTGACAAATTACCTTTGTTCCCCTCCCCACCTCTCATATTCTCTGTCACTGCAAGCAAAACCTGTGTTACTGGTCTTGACCAATCACTGAGCACTGGCAGTGTGCTAAAAGCTATAAAAACATAAAGGAGAACAAGGGTCAAGCTCTTCCAAAATATCTCCTAACTGAGGCTCCTACATTCATCTACATAAATGTAAGTCATTTTCCAAAGTGCTGTGCACCCAGCGGCTTGCACTGGTACCATAGATTCCCAGATGTAAAGATTTGTTAGCTACGTATCTTTCCCAGGATCCATTAACCATCATCCTATTGTTTAATTTAACTCTCTGGCCTAGTGGATAGAGCTCTGTATTGGGACTCAGGAGACACGCGTGCTATTCCTGGCTCTGCCACTGGCCTGCCGGGTGACCTTAGACATGTCACTTCCCCTCTCCATGCCTCAGTTTCCCCATCTGAACAATGGGGATAATGACACTGACCTACTTTGTAAATCACTTTGAGACAGACTAATGAAAAGAGCTAGATATGATGATTTAGAGTTTTATTCTCTCCTTTTTCCCATGGAACAGACCCTGGTCCCCTCTGTCTCTTCCAACTTGCGTAGACCAGAGAGTAGGCATGGTTAGTGTTCCTGATTTCCACAACAGGAAAGTGTTAAATTGCAGATGGAAGTGTGGGAAATAAGCATATCTGGTCACAAGGAACTTCAGTTCTGCCATTTGTGGAGAGTGGGATATTTCATCTGAGAACAATGCTATATTTATATAGCTTTGTATAAGAGCAGCTAATAGAAGCACCCATCTGATGCTCTGGGTGCCCTTGTCCAAGGCTGGGAATTTACAGTATTGAGAAAGTCACAGGAGACTGTTTAAACCCACTGCAACTTCCTCCGCAATCCTGATCAGACCTGCTTCCAAAACTACATACCATGATACCATACCAGTAATTAATCCCACCCAGTTCTCCCCCATCCTCTCCCAAGAAGCCTGAGAAGAAAGGCAAGCTTTGTGGTGTGTCCAGAAAGTGAACAAATCTGACCCAAGCAGGTTCAAGGCAGGGAGCATGTCCCAGTTGAGGGGATCTTTCAGAGAATGCCTTCTTCTCTTCCATATGGAGGGATCTGCTGCTTGAGCACATCCGCTGATGTCAGCTGTTGTGCAGCAGCATCATGAAAGAGGCAACCAGCTTCCAAACCACTTAGGCCTCTAAAGGGCAAAACCAACAACCTAAACTCCACCCAGCAGCCCACAATGCACCTATGTGCTCCCAACTAAAAGCTCCACCTCATACAAGTGCTGTCACATTCTGGATGAGTTTTATCTTCTGAGTGGCCTCAAGGTACATCCCCCACCCAGGACAGTACATTTCAGTATTTGAATCCCAAGGTGAGAGGTATGGATTAGCACAGCAAGGGCCACATCTGAACAAAAAGTGTCCACTCACCTTGCAAGGACAAATAGTAAACCTGCTCCTAGGCACAGCTGCTACTAGAGCATCCAGAAGTACCCTTGAGTCTAATGAGACCTCTAAGTCACAAATGTGATTGTGAAGTAATGGCTGCACGCCACCAATTATTGGTGCTGATATAATTCTTGCCAATTCTTCTGGATGCTGCCCCAAACCCAACTAATATTATCTCTGTCTTTTTCTGGACTGACCTTCAGTCATCAATTCCTCATCCAAATCCCAATCTCCTGCAAAGACTGGGTCATCATTTCACTGCACCAAAAGCATCAGCTATAATGGAATACTGCAGATGCTGTAGACCAGGACTTCCTCTTAACCCTCCTGGTGGCCTCGTACACACAGTGGACAGTAGTGGGGACAGAGCAGGGCCCGGCTATACTCAGTATGAGAGACAGTTAGGGTGGACAAACAGCTGCTCATCATTATCTTCAAGGTTCTTCTGTATTAAAAAGTTCAAAACTGCTACAAAATGATTCTTCTTCTGCTAAGAACCTTCATCCAGTCAACAACCTCTCATGAGCAGCTATACGAAAAGCCACTGAGAGGTGTAATAAAATTCACATGGATACATTGTCTTTATCTTTATTCAGGGGGAGATCATCCACCAACAAAAGCAGTACAGTTTCTCTCCTACACCGAGGTCTAAACCAAGAATGACCAGGGTCAAAGAGATCTGAAGACTGCAAATATTCATGACCACCTTCTCCATAGTCTTACCCTCAAATACTGGAGATTTGGTACAGGTGGTCCGGTGGTCATTAGCAAGATGATAACTCAAGTAGAGGCCTCCTTGGGAGCACCTGGGATCCTACCCTCAGCATTGACCGTTGCTACTGTGTCATCACCAATCTTTACCAGCCAGCAGAGACATGGCTCTGATACACAGGCAGTGTCCGGAAGCACCCCCACCATTTCCAGAACTTGAGCAACACTGGCTAAACCTCAAACGGGAGTCTCTGTGCTGGTGCACTCAGGACATTGACCTAAACTGACAGATGCTGCAGATGCTGTCTGAATTCCAGCCATTTGTACTGCAGTGGAACAAGCAAACTCCTCACAAAAGTGAAAAACTGGACTACATTTCTAAGTGGAGGCAGCTGGGATTAATCGGGCTATCCACCACCTGAAGCAGTTCTGTTGTTTCGTGACTTTGCAGATGCTATGGGGGACTCAATGACACCTCCATGTCAGAGCATAAGTATTTTAAAATGCTCAGATTGGGACTTCTACCAGCAGCTCTTTAAGCATCTCCCTCTTGATTAGTCTGTTGCAAGTCGTCTTTAAGACTTGGTGGCCTGTGAGGGTAAAGTTACCTCAGCAGCCAGGGATAAAATATCCTTCTAATAGCCCACCATCCCATCAGCAGAGTGATCAATGATTGCCCAGAACCTTTCTCTAGGTTTTCTTGGGTGGCTTTGGTCCCTCATCTTAGTGAGAGAGAAGCACCAAAGCAGGAGTCTTCCCAGACCGAAATAATGTCAGTGCGTTCCATGGCAAATGACTCAAAATGTTGCACCTATGCGTATTTAAAAGCTGCTTTCTAGAAATGAATGGTTAGGGGATTTATGGTAAAATGAGTGGGGCTGGTTGAAATTCTTCCTTCAAAACATTTGTTTATTTAGTTGGAAATTTTAATGAAAAGTTTTAGTGGTGATAGAAATTTTCTGACTTTTCAATAGAAAACTGACAAAAAAAGACCCTTCCCTCCCAAAATTTCTGGCTTCCCTGACTCCTCCCTCCTAAAATTTCCACAGGATTCCCTGCCCCCCAATACTTTCCAGCAAGAAATAATTAGCATTTATGTCCAGCTCTAAAGATGAATAAAATGTAATAGCCCCTGTTTGCAAGTCTTGTGGAACATTTCCCTTAAACTCCTGTGTGTGTGTCTCTCTCTCAGACACCCCCACTCTCACTCCCACTCTCAAGAAAAAAAGTCCTACAATGGGTTGTGCAAACTCCAGTGTGAGGGGCTTTATTCCTTCCCCTGGTTTCTCATTGCAAGAGTTCTGCTCTCCAGAGTTGCTGTCACCATTGACCAATAAGGTTACACTCTCCACCACAGGTAGCAGAGCGTTTTCAGTGCAGGGCCCACGTCCCTGGAAGTAGCTCCTTCCAGGAGGCTGAGTTTAATGAGCTGCCAGGCACAATGTAATACCTGCCTATTGGGTCAAGGCTTTGTACAAGGTTTGCTTTAGCTAAATGTTAAAGAAGTGGAGATCTTATGGAAAGAAGTGAAAGGGCAGGTTTGCTGTAGGCCTTAAAGATAGAAGCTTGGGATGTTGTTATTGGTTTTCTAAACATAAGGTATCTAGGTGCATGGCAATAGATGTGGAGCTACATTTCTGGCTATGTAAGTGAAATCATAACTACATTCTTCCCATCCCTCTGCATTAATCTGAAGCTGTCTCTACAAGTGAAGTGTGACCTGCCCTTCTTCTGTCAATTGTCTGTTTTTCAAAGAGCAGGCCCCACATGATTCATTACATAGAGATCAAAGGTTAAAGGTGACTTGAGGATGTGAGTAGCAATGTCCCCGAAGAACCTTTGCAAAGATAAGATTGACCAGCTGTGCAAGGAGGACTATTGTGTGATTTTAAATTATTTCTAGAAGCATCACCTTCAAAAGACATGACCTCCAAGATTATCTGGCTGGGCACTGTGCTGACTTCCCCAGCAGTATTGACTTGGGCAGGCTGTACTTTCAGGAATAAAACCCAGTTAGGGCCAGTTGGATGTGGACGAGAGAATGTGTTAATTGAGAACTCTCCTACCTCTTGAGTTGAGCCAGCATGACTGTTGACTGATCACATAATAAAATCTTTGGCCACTCCCTTCTATGAAGAATTTAAGATTATAACATCACCCTCACATTTCATTTCCTTATTCTTCCTCCCAGTTTTCTGTCTCAAAGGGTCTTTCTCCCCCATTGTCTTAACCAACAGCTCATGACCAGGTTCACAAGAAATGGAATGTCACCACCATGTGAGATACAAGGAGTTTTCTCCTGTGAAATTCAAACACCAATGCTTCAGACTTGCATTTCTGAACGGGTTTGGCCAGCTGGAAGAGTGACCTCCAGATTTCCAGGGCTCTATTCTAAGGCCCTGTTTCTGGAAAAGCAGCTTCTGGGTAGCCATGTCCATTTTGCACTCATGGTGTCTGAAATGGGCACAAAGCTGAACCATGGCTCCCTGTGTTTTCTCTCTACCTGCCAAAGGCAGCTCAGTGCTGCTCCCTTTGGAAAGCATAGTCTCCTCACTGAACAGTCTCAGCCTGTCCTCGCTGCAATGCCTGCAGCTTTACAGCCCACCTGCTCCTTTCCATGCCCTCCTCTGGCAACAGAGGACCCAGGGAGGATGGGAAGAACAGCTAAGGCCTGCCTGTAAACAATCCCTTTTAGATGTTTCTCCCACCTGGCTGGAGCCACAGTTAATACTGGGTGGACCCAACTCTGGTCCCCATCTCTTAGTCCTTGTAGTGGGCTCTGCCCTTTCTGGGCTGCCTTATATTTCCTTCCCAGTGGGGACCGAAAAGGGAAACAAACATTCCAGTGTGTCTGAAAATAAACCTTTCTTGGAGCCAACCCAAAAGAGAAATAGCCAGCGATACCCTCTCACTTTGGGGGTGCTTGCAGAGTGGTTTTACAAGAGTCCTTCTGGCTGGGGAGCTAAATCAGGTTCAGCTGGGAGTTCACTACATGCCCCATAGGGTTGGTGGTCTCCAATAAGGAAGTTCCCCCTGCTGCTGCAGGAGCCCCTCCAGCTAGTTCCAGCTCCGAAGTCCTTTCTGCTTTGCAGACAGCAGCTTCCTCCTTTTTAAAGGCCTCCTTCCCACCACCCAGACCGGCCATTCTTGCCCCTTCCCCATCAGGGCAGGGTGCACAGGCCCCATCACACCGCCCATCAGCAATAATGTCCCACAAGGCCTCTCACTTGCCCCAGGAGCAAAGGAGTAATGCATCCATCTGCTTTGACACAGCCAAGCAACAGCTCTGCTCTGGGGAGTGGAGGGACTGGCTTTCCCAGCTTGCTGGAAATCTGCTACTGCCAGCTCCAAACCCTGCCTCAGAGAGGCTGCTAGAGCCCATGGTGTGGGAAGCCTCCAGCATGGCCAGCCTCCCTTCTCCTGGCTGTAGGAAACAAAGGGGGGTGGGCCCTCCAGATTCCTCCCTTTCACAGTTCCTCTATTTCTTCAAGTTATTCTGCTCTCCCTTGTGGCTTTGTAAGGACCCAGCGGTGTCTGCTCTGACCCAGTGCATTCTGGTGTGTGGGAGTAAGACAGTTTTGTTCCTGCCTGTGTATTTGTCCGATTTTAAGGAAGGATGTTCCGTCCTTGCACTAGGGTTGCCAGTTTTGGTTGGACATGTTCCTGGAGGTTTCACCTGACATAATCTTTAATTAGAGATTGATTCTAATTTCCTGGAGACTCCAGGACAATCCTTGAGGATTGGCATCCCTATCCTGCACTCAGATTGTCCAAGGCATCTCTTTTGTCAAGGAGGTTATGGAGTCTTCAGAAGCTGTGGTGCAGCGCTGAGCCTTTTACAAGGAGAGGGTTGGGTGTGAAAGCCTGCAGCCAGGTAGCCTGTGGGACTGCCAGGTGGGCATTGCAACTCATCCATTTCTTTCCTGGACCTGTGGATTCTAGTGTAGGAGAAGATAAATGTATCGGTCAGAACAAAATTGTCCTGATTTTTGTTGGATCCTTTTGCTGGCCCCTTCATGCTGCTGCTTTTGCACTTTGTTCAGCCATCAGGGCTTTCCCGGAGTCACGCCAAGGCAGATTATTGACATCTCTTCTTCCTGCCAGCTAAGAGATAGCACCTCTCCTGCTTCATTCCAGGGCAGGGGTTGTAGCCAGAGTGGGTGCCACAATCTGGCTTATGATCTTTTCTTCTTCCAGTTCTGATGCCTCTGAAGGGAGGGCTCTGCCCACTTGGCACGCTTGGAAATGGCAACAGGCAACATTCTCTCTTCTCACAGGCAGAGGAAGATCTGAAGTTGGATGTGTCTGTACCTAGCTCAAATGAATTCTGAGTTGTTTGTCACCAGACTCACTACAAATCTGCCAAGCTGTCTCTTCAGTCCGTCTTGGTCTCTCTTTGCCCAGATGCGACATTTGATTATGGCCCTTGCCATCCCAAACAATTTCTTTTAAAATGGCAGATGCCTCCAGTAACACTGAGGGATGTGCTTTTTGACAGCCAGTTTAACAATCAACGTCTTTTTTGTTCTCTCTTGTGAGGCCAGGCAGCTTTGCAAGAGGGCAGCATGGCATTGTAAGAGGGCACCAGTGTACTGCCATTTTCACTCAAGCGCACATGACTTTGGCAGTCCTGCCATCAGATTTTTTTATATGTCCCACTACAAGCCCCGAGAGGTGCTTATCACCCATTGCGGCTCCCACTGACTTCAGGAACGGACTTGGAGAGATGGAAGTGGAGGGAGGGTGGTACCTGGAAAGATGGAGGGGGACATAGAACTGGGGAGGTTGGCCTGGACCCTAGGGCTGGGAACCAGGTTTAGGCAGCAGACCAGTCCCATCCAGGCCCTCCCTATGAATTCTCCCTTCCTACTTGTGACTTGTTAAGCCCAGCACGTATTACATCCCTAATTCTGAGTCTTGCTGTCTGAGTGCATCACTGTTTAATTCCTTTCCCTCTCTTTCTCCATGCCGCCAAGTCTGTCCATTTCACAGGCTGGCGTTTTTCTGGCAGTGAGTCTATCTTTCTCACTCCCTGTTTATTTCTTATGTCTATCTACTTATCAATCTATTTGTCTATCTTGCCTCACTCTTTATTTTCTTTGACTGAATCTATCTTGTTCTCTCGCACTCTCAAATCATGTCCTTTTACTCTATGAAATGCTTTTCAATTGTCAGTTTCATTTCTACATTTCTATGGCAACCACAAAATCTCAGCCTAGTCATCATCTTTTTTTTTTTTTTTTTTTTTTTTGCATGTAGTGGATTTGCTAGGAGACTGCTGACAGGCTGTACTTCAAGTAATTTGTAAAGCAAACAGCTGTGGGGAGGGGAGAGGGGGCAGAGCTGAGGGAGGTAGGCCATGAGAGGCTGGGGTCTAGGATATGAAGTGACTGAAGGCTTCCTGGGGTCCCCAAGCTGATAGCTTTGTGATTGGGGTGGGAGTAGGGGCGTAAAACTTGCTGTGAGTGGCTTGGAGAGGTGCTTAAATCTCTCTTACAGCTGTGGACAGATGGTGTGGTGTTTGTTAAATGGCTGTTTACAATTCCACTGAGCAGTATAAAGCCCTCGCTGCCCGCTCAAGAAGCAGTTGGAGGTGTGGAAGGCTCGGATTGCCGTGACAGAGACAAGAGCGGGGGTATGGGGGTTGGGGAAGGAGCTGGTGTGTGTGGAGAAACGCACTACACCACACTCATTGTTGAGACTGTATCGTCCAAAACCTGCAGCCTCTGGAGTGGAAGATGCTCTTGCATCATGGGGATCTTTGACGCAAGACTGGATGTCCTTCTACAAAACATGGCACAGGACATGGGCTTCATGGAGAAAACACTGGGTGACATTCTCTTGCCTGTGCTGTGATGCTCAGCCTAGATTATTATGTTGGTCCCTCCTGGCCCTGAAGTATGACTCTATTTCGTTGGTGCCCAACAAAGTCAAACTCACATGTTTCCTTTTCCTCTGGAATTCATCACTCTCTTTATAAAATGCCATCTGTGGAAAGTCAAGGCACATGAGTGTTAGACTGCTTTCTGATAGCAGTAATTAAAATGGGTTGCAGTGTAGCTGGAAGCCAAGGTAAAGTCAATCGCTCTCATATTAGAGACAATAACAGCATTAGAAATAGGGAGAGAGGACAGATTAATAGCATTATTATGTGGCTTTTTATAAATAAAGGAAATATATTTTACACTGTTAATGACCTTCAAATTAACGGCTCTTTGAAAGCACTTATGTATATTTAATTGTAAATGTTGCTGAAAGTCAAAGCGGGGATTGCAGTGAAAGCAGCAGGAAGCCGGTTTTTAAATAAGAGCAAACTCAGATCATTATTTCTAAGCCTGTCAGCTTTGGGGAGTTTTAATGTATTCATTTTCCCCCCAAGAAAATTGTTGGTGGTTTTTTTTGCACTTTGAAGATCTCCACTCTCTCTCTGTGGGCAATGACTCGAGATCTGTGTTGTACTTCCTGATTTTTCTTTTTGGCTTTGTGCTCATTGAGAGAGGAATCACGTTTATTGATATCCAGTCTAGGAGCACAAAGGATTTGGTGACCTCACAATTCAAGGTAGTTTAGTAACTGGTGGTTACTGATGTAGCATAGTGAGAGGTTTATTCTGCCACAAATAATAATGCTTACCTTGTAGGCAGCAATTTTCATCCAGAGATCTTAGCACACTCTATAAAGGAGGGTACATCTCATTATCCCCTTCTACAGATGGAGTAACTGAGGTACAGAGAGGTGAAGTAAGATGCCTAAGACCAACCAGCTGGTCAGTGGCAGAGGTTAGGTCTCCTGACTCCCAACACAGTGCCCTATCTCCTAGACCGCAGACCCTTCCAAGTGAAGAGAAGGTGGAGAGAACCAGAATGGCATAAAAGTAAATGTCAGAGTCCTTATTTTCTGAGAACATGTGGAATGGCTTCTCCCTAACTCCCATTAGCTTCAGTGGGAGCCGAGTTAGGCCAACACAAACACTTTGGAAAATCCCATCCAAGATATTTAATATTTCTCTGTGGGTGCAAATAGTTTAAACTAAGGGTTCATAGGAATTCTTTTTGCATATGTGTTGTTACAAAAGCTGCCCAGACCCCACTATTACAAGGTGCATACAAATAGACTTCCCAAGAGACCTTGGGTAATCTGGACATGATGATTTGGAAGAGAACCTGGTGTCTCCTACTGATTGGGATGCTGCAGGAATATTCCAGCTGGTAGAGGCAGGGAATCTGGAGCAGAATAAATACTCAGGCTTCATTTACAGCAGTTTTTAGTGAATTATCATGATCATTGTTGCTGATTTACAACTAGTGTGTACACATTTGCATTTCTTACATCTCTTTCCTCTGATCTAGAAAAGCTGCTAATAAATTTGAACCACAATATGTTCATTTAGAAGTCATTATTTTTAAACATTCAATTTAACTTTAAAAAATTCAATAGGTTTCCAACTTGAGAAATGGATTTCCAAACCCCGTTATAGATTTTCAAACACTGCCAAACAAATTCTAACTCTTTGTACTTCCCCCTCCTCACCCGCCTTCATTTCTTTGTATTTGGGTTATATGTGATTAATTTATCGTTTAAAGACTTGCCATTCTGATCAGAGTTTTAAATCTGCATCTTGCACTTAAAGCAGGTGTTCTGTATTTGCTTCTTCAAAGTTCTGATTGAGTAAGGTGATCCACAGAAGGTTATTCAATTTACATGTCATAATCTGATTTGGCGGCTCTTATATCAGAGCCTGCCACGATGGATGATGATCTAATTATAACTTGGGAGCCTTCCAAATTATTTTCAAAGAAGTTCAAGGAGACCCTCTTGTGAAATTCAAAATAAGATTCCCTGGGACGAGAGAGAGAGAGAGGGAGAAAACGAACTTAGTATTAGAAACTTCCAAAGTGATTCTGGGGAGCAGACAGATACCCTATATTTAAATGCTTGCTGCATTCACAGAGTAACATGAGCCCGTGGGGTGGATGCAGAGGATGTCCTCAGTTCTAATCCCAGAGCTTCCACTGAAATTCTGTCTGACCTTAGGCAAGTCTCTTTACCTTTCTGTGGCCTGTTTGCCATCCCACCCGTTGTGCATTTAGACTGTGAGGTCTTTGAATTTAGGGTCATAGAAATTGCCAGATTGGAGCCAACCCAAATCCATCTAGTCCAGAACCCTGTTTTTGACAGTGGCTGGTACTACATGCTTTGGCGGAAAGCCTAAGAACCCTGCAGCAGGCAGATTTGAGAATGGAAGGTCTCTCATTATGTTTATATAGCCCCTAGCCCAGTGGAGCCTCTAGGTGCTACTGAAATATGACTACTAATAAAGCACAATGGCAGGTTCTACGCCAAAATAGTGCTGAAAGAAGTTATTCTTATGGCAAATTTGTCATGGAAGTGTGCCAACCCATGTGAAAACAGCCTGAGATGCTTGAACTCTGATCAGGTTTTTAACTTTACATCTTCCTCTTGTTTATGCATTTGGGTCTGGTGTAATGTGCATTGGCAGATGTCAGCCTGTATGTTTCTGTGCAGAGTGAGCTACTTTTATAGTCCTGCTCTGACCAGGGGAAGTGCCATTCCAGCCATGCTTTTTGTGTGTGATGGTGCATGCTAGCTCCAGCAACTGGAAGCAAGAGATGAACTTTAATAAAAAATGAATTGGAAGCCTCCAAAAGCATTTTAACCAACTCTATTAAGGAAAATGGGGAGAGGATGAAGGTTGGAAAGAGGAAAAAGAGGGAGGAAGAGATGATGGAAGAAGGTGACAGGAATGGGGAGAAAAGGAGACAGAATCTTTGGGGTTGATGCTAATTTCCCACCAGTTTTACACTGGCGCAAGTCTAATGATTTCAGTAGGGTTACTCTAGACTGACATCTATATAAGGGAAAGGGGAATCAGGCCCATTCAGTTCTGATATGGGTGCAGTACGTTTTTTTGTGGTCTGTCCAGTATGAGTTGGGCTTGTTATCGTTTCCCATGGCAGTCTAATTTGCAACCTCATGCTATAATAGCTAACAATTAAATAAAAGCAGCAAAGAGTCCTGTGGCACCTTATAGACTAACAGTCGTATTGGAGCATGCATCTGACGAAGTGAGTATTCACCCACGAAAGCTCATGCTCCAATATGTCTGTTAGTCTATAAGGTGCCACAGGACTCTTTGCTGCTTTTACAGATCCAGACTAACACGGCTACCCCTCTGATAATTAAATAAAAGGCTTTCCTGATATTTGGCCTAAATTCCCTTTCTTAATTTGATTTCAGTAGTCTTACTTATATCCCTGTGAAATGCACTAAGGACCAGGTTCTACCACTGTTATGCACAGTGAGTAGTGACTTACTCCACAAGTAGCTGCTTGATTTCACTGGTACAACTTGGCCAGTAAGGTGCTACCCAGGAAGTGTGTCAGAATTTATACCCTTCAGTATCTCAGCTCAGATTACTATAGAATATCAGGGTTGGAAGGGACTTCAGGAGGCTATCTAGTCCAACCCCCTGCTCAAAGCAGGACCAATCCCCAGACAGATTTTTTTTTTGTTTCAGATCCCTAAATGGCTCCCTTAGGGATTGAACTCATAATCCTGGGTTTAGCAGGTCAATGAGCAAACCACTGAACTATCCCTCTCCCCCAAAATAGAGCTGGAAGGGACCTTGAAAGGTCATCAAGTCCAGTCCCCTACCTTCACATCAGGACCAAGTACAGATTTTTGCCCCAGATCCCTAAATAGCCCCCTCAAGGATTGAGTTTACAACGGGCCAGTTCTCAAACCACTGAGCTACTCCTCCCTCACCATGGAGTCACCAATCAGGAGTCACCAATCAGGATTACTCACCATGGAGTCACCAATCAGGATTACTTGTCTCCTTTGTCTTGCTGGTGGCTCCACTTTACTTGTTTCATTGAGGTTATCAGTTGGGCTACCCCGTGTTCTTTTCCTTTTGTCACTATGCTCCTCATCTGACCACTTCTCAAGTGCAGAATATGGTTGTTGGTGAGTAGAAACACTTCACAGTTGGTGTTCTCTAGCCTTTTGTGTTACTCATTCTATTCACCACATTTGTCTATCTATATACTTGCTTCTGCAGAAGTATTCTAGCCATTGTGTCCAACTTGTGATGGTTCTAATGGTTTATCCTTTGGTGCTTAATAGTTTTGCTTTCTTGCTTTCTCCCATTGATCTGATCTGCTGGTCAGGCCCTGGTAAGTTTTCTTCCAGAAAGCAAATGGCCTTGCACTTCATGTAAATGTAGTTCTCCTGGTTTTCATTCAGAAGCAGCAACACTGCAAACCTTGTGCATCAGCTCACCTTTGGATCCATGCTGTATTCCAGTTATGCTGTGTACTTTCTTCAAAAGAGTTTGGTAGGACTTCACAGTGCCTGGCCTGCACACTTCAGCGGCTTCTAAGAGCTTCCTGGGGAATTCCCATGGAAATCCTCTGCTAGCTGTCCAGAGTGTTCACTCAGCATTGGCATTTATCGCTATCCTCTCTTCCAGCCCCCTCATTATCAGCACTGGCTTACTGCCCCAACTTCTCAACCAGGCCACACATGCAGCTCTCAAACCAGGTACTTAGGAATGCACATCGCCCTCGACACCAACAGCACTTTCAGCTGTTCACCGCTCTGAATGCGGCAGTTGTCATTCCTTCTGTGCTCTCCTTGCAAACACCCCCTGAGAAACATTGGGGCTACCTTTCCTCTTCTCTCCGTGCTGCAGCAAGGGGAGGTGACACTGATTTACTGGTGAGCACCTCTGACCTCATCATCCCACTGGACATGACGTCACAAAACCACCACCCAACAAAGGTCATAGGCCAGCTGCATCTTCATGGAGCAGGAAGAGGAAGGACAGCTCCTTCTGTCCTTACAACCTCACCACTCAACCATGCCATTTTTAGAAGGCAGCAGAAGAGGGAAGAGAGGATGGAGGAAGCCAGAGAACAAAGAGGGAGAGCAGAAGACAGAGCATCCATGTTTATTCCCATCCAAGGATCCTTTATCCCAGGAAAAATACTATAATGCTTTACTGTGCAGGGTGTCACTTAATAGCTTAATAGTTGCAGAGCCATGATTGCATGAGCATACTGCCTGAATTTCATTCCCAGCCCAGGTCAGAGTAGTTCCTTGGCTCATTGATGGAGCAGTTTAGATGTGACCAGCAGTGACTGGCTTAGGACATGGAATTTCACTCTGATACCAAGTTATCCAGCTCCTTACGCATGATGGTTAAAGTCCAGTAGCAGAATAGCAGGCTCAAAGGAATTCCATCTCTATTGGCTTTAACCCCCTCAAAGGTATTGCATTTGCTAGGTTTCCTACTTCGCTATTTGCCCATTGCCACATAAAAGTAGTTCTTTGTTTGCCTCCCCTTCCCCTCTCACTGACCTGGTGCCTTCTTCGTGTTCTTCCTTCTGTCTGGTTCTGATGTCTCTGTATTATTATCAGCATTATAGCAGTGCCTAACGGCCAGACCTGAGACTGATGCCCCACTTTGCAACGTGCTGTATGAGCACATAGTGAGGGACAGTCCCTGCCTGCCATGAAGGATTTAAAGACAGCAGATGGGAGGGAAGACAGTGGCACAAACAGGCGATGTGCCATGCACGGGGACACACAGCAGCTCCGTGGCAGAGGTGGGAACAAAAGCCAGGTCTCCTGACTCCTAGTACTGTACATTATCCACTAGGACACACTACCTCTCATCACCATAACTTTCCATTCTCTTCTGTCTCCCTTTCAGTTGTCTTTCTCTCACACACACTTGCCCACAATCTTTGCTTTCTTTAGGGTATTTTCATCCCTGGAGTTACTTCATTGAAGTCAATCCAGTTACACTAAGGATGAATTTGTCCCTCCATCTTGATGATTATCCTCAAGGGTCTCATTAGGCAATTGAACCCTTGTTTTGAAGGTGGGGAGAGAGGGCATGAAAATGATGGTTTACATCAGTGCAATTATCAATGCTAATTAGTACTGAGTGGGACTGACAGCATGAAATACAGACCATGCCAAGTATTATATTTGAGGAGCAAGATGCCTGGGGAGTTTCATATCTGAAAGCAGACTGGAGCTCTCTAGAGCCTACCACAGACATGTGGGCTTGCAATCTGCACAAGTCAATTCTTTCCCCATTCACCAATTTGCTAAAATATTTTCACAGGATTTCTGGGTCCTTCCCCTGAACAATTTAGAAATGAGCCCACCCAACATACTTTGGATTTCAGAATCACTTAATCCTGACTTCCCCTCTGTGCAGGGGCGGCTCTAGACACCAGCACGCCAAGCAGGCGCTTGGGGCGGCCGTTTCCCGGGGGGGCGGCATTTGGCTCCGGTGGAGCTCCCACCGGCATGCCTGCGGCAGGTCCACCGGAGCCCGGGACGAGCGGACCTGCCGCAGGCATGACTGCGGCGTGTCCCGTCTTCCCGCGGCTCCGGTTGAGCTCCCGCAGGCATGACTGCGGCAGGTCCGCTCGTCCCGGGCTCCGGTGGACCTGCCGCAGGCATGCCGGCAGGAGCTCAACCGGAGCCGCAGGAAGAGGGGACCCGCCGCGGGACCGGGGAAGGGCGGCGCAGCGCTCCGCGCTGCTTGGGGCAGCCCGATTTCTAGAGCCGCCCCTGCCTCTGTGGCCCAGAGATTGCATTAGTTTGAAGAGTCGGGAGAGCCCAGCTCCTGCTGTCAAAGAGTTGATCATTAAATACACAATTTCTCCTACTGTCATTTCTTGATTGGGTTGGATTTTATTCAGCGCACAGAGCACTGGTCTCTTATTTGATTAATAATCTGTTTATTACTTATTTTGTATTAAATAGGGAAAACCCAAACAGGACAAAATGGATCACAACACTGAAGGCCTGGATTGCCTGGGTGGGGAAGGGATATGGGGGGGGGGGGGGCTTCTCCCACCTTATGCCTCCTGCACAAGGGCTAGGGAAGACTCTTACATCCAGGCCCTTCAAGACCACTGACCCCAAAAGGAGAATGGAAGGAGCCACAACCAAGATTGAAACTAAACAATTCCTCAGCCTGATGGTTGGGTAAAGAGGCATTGGTCTTTTGGTGGTGCCACTTTCAGACGAGACAGAAAAGAGGGGACATGACTACCTGCGTTCATGAAATCTATCTCCTTGCTGCCTTTTCCCAGCTTTGCGACGGATATCCTGTGTGACTTTGGGCAAGTCACATCACCTGCCTCCAGCCCAATTTCCCCAGCCTCAGGACAGGGAATGTAATACTCTCCTAACTCACAGGAGTGTTGCAAGACTGAATTCGTTTATGTCTGTAATGCACTTTGAGATCCTCAGGTGCAATGCCCTATACCAATGCAAAGTATGATATTTATTATTGATTCCAGGGCAGCTCAGCATATGTACGTGGGTACTAAGCAGGATTTTCACATTGTACAGAGCCAGAAAATGTCTGTAAGGGGCAGGGCCGGCTCCAGACCCCAGTGCGCCAAGCGTGTGCTTGAGGCGGCGTGCCGCGGGAGGGCGGCAGGCGGCTCTGGTGGACCTCCCGCAGGCATGCCTGCGGAGGGTCCGCTGGTCCCGCAGCTCCAGTGGAGCATCCGCAGGCATACCTGCGGGAGGTCCACCGGAGCCGCGGGACCGGCGACCGCCAGAGCGCCCCCCCGCGGCGTGCCGCCCTGCTTGGGGCAGCGCAATTCCTAGAGCCGCCCCTGGTAAGGGGCTCATCTTTGCAGAAGTGTTAAATGAGATTTGCCTAGTTCAGAGAAGCGTGATTTGGGAGCCTGCGTATATTAGCAGGCTTTACTCTTATCCTGCCTCTTGGAGTGGTCTGGATTAGCCGAAGGAGTGTGTAGGTACGTAGGAAGAACTGCTGAACACCCTAATGAAAATGAACACTTCTCCCTGGATGTCCAGCACCACCCAGGGTCAGGGCCCTGCTATAGCCAAGCCAGTGGAAACAGCAGACTGAATCCTTACAAGCTATTTCCTTTTCACCTGTCTTCCTTGCACCTCATTGACTCCTTATACTTTGTGCAGGCTTCCCACTCACTCTTTCTCTTTAATGCCTTTGGAAATTAACAAGCTTTCTGTCTCACACACCTGGCAGGGGAGCGGTGTTAACACAGAGAAAGCATGTTTTAACTCTTAACTACTGGCTGGCCTCCCTTCAGGGAATCAAAGCACCATTTGCATTAATTGTGGCTGTCAAATTATCCTCCCTGTTAAGTGTGAAACTGCACTTCATTGACAATTGGGATTCCCCAGGGAGATGGCATTTATAAGGGCTGATCCCCGGGGAGAGCTTGTGGGAACCATTAAAGAAACAGTGATTGCTTTGCCCTCTTTCTTCCCTCACATCTCTCATCACAAACCGGGGATCCCTTTCTATGTTCTTCCATATTTCTTCCCTGATGTATGCTCCTGCTTGCTTTCGGGCTGCCTATGTTTCCTATTCATTTCCCCCCTGTAACTCTTGCAGGAATAATAGACATCTTTTCTTTGCACTGGTCAAATGTGTTACATGTGTTATACTTGATCAAATGCGTTTCATGCAGCTGTGAAGTGTCACTATATTTATAATTTATAATTCTGCAAAGCAACCTAGTTTTTATGGCCCTTAAGAGGGAGAACGCAGTTTGCTCCCAAAATAATGAATGATGCATTATTATACAATTGATACCAATACAAATGTTGTTTGCAGTGTTGTTGTAGGCACGTTGGTCCCAGAGAGACAAGGTGGGTGACGTAATGTCTTTTATATGACCAACTTCTGTTGGTGGAAAGGACAATCTTTCTACAAGCTCTGTGATGCACAAAAGCTTGTCTCTTCCATCAACAGAAGTTGGTTCAATAAAAGATACAACCTCACCCAGCTTGTCTCTATCAATATCAATAGCACTTTGCCAGGTATAGTGCCTCTTCTTCCGCATGAGTGTATCCTAGTTATTACTATTTATATTACAGTAATGCTTATAGGCTGAGCTCAACGCCTCGTTATTATAGTCTATAGCTTTTACCACACTCCTCAACATAACATCTCAGCACCTTCTAGTAGTTCTTTAAGCGGCATGACTAACATCTGTCATCTGTGCTTTATTTTCTCTCTCTCATTCTGCTAGGCACTGTACAGACTCATAATGGGAGACCCTCTCTGCCTTGTAGCACCTGCAGTGTGAACAAACAAGGCAGGCAAAGGCAGTATGGTTATGCTCATTTTACAGACAGGGGGTGGAAACATTAAGACCCAGATCCTCAAGAAGCCTACATACCTTTGAGGATCTGAACCTAAATAATTTGCCAAAGACCACACACTGAGTGTGTGGCAGGGCTGAGAATAAAACACAGCTCTCCAATGGCTTAAACCACAAGAGCATCCTTCCTCTCCTTGAAGAGCGGTCTGTCTTTTACACGTATTGTTTAATCTTATATGGCCAAATTTGAAGCTGCAGTATATCACTGTCACCTCACTGACTTCAAGGCAGCCATGCTGATTTACCCCAACAGAGATTCTGACCCCGGGAGACCTTGCCAGTTAAGTGACATTTTAACTGATATATTTGGCATGTAATGCCTTTTGTAAAACATAGCTGGGATGTATTTTCAGTGCAGAGTTCTTCAACAATTTGGACTTTCTACTCCCATTAATGTTAATGTGAGCCATGAGGCCTAACATCTGAGCATGGCATTGAAAATGGACCCTGGTGTAAGAAATACACGGATATATATTTTCTTCCATATAAATTATCTTTTGAGATAATCTCAGTTTCTCTCTCCCCACTCTTCTTTTCTCACCTCTGCTTCCTCCCCTTTTTTCTGCTGAACTCTACATTACTAAATAAAAGTTTCATTACTACCTAGGTGGGCTAAAATGATTTTTATTCAGTACGATGATGAATTTTAATAGGAGTAAAATGTCAGACACAGCTGGAATTATTTTCAAAAGCATCAGTAAGTTAGGACAGTAGTACAGAAGCCCTAGTATAATTATGCTGACGGTCCCCAGTTATCGGTAGCCAAACAAGGCTACTCAGCGGTCAATTGCTTTGTTATTTAATGTGGCGGCTTTATGTTTCCAAGGTGAAATTGGATATTAAAAGCTTCTTTGCCCCCCTGAAGTGGCTAAATAATGGGATTTTGCTTCTGTGCTGCACTTCTTGGTTACAGTGTGAGTAGGAGGTACTCCCAGCGCTGCTCTCTTTTTTGCTGGAATCCTCCTAGTCTTTTTCATGAAAAATGCCATTTTTCACTTGAAAAGAGGCAGTCTCTGTGGTGAGCATAGAAGTCTCATTTAGCTTCCCATTCTCTTTAGGGGTGCAAATGTGGGCCATTGCAGGGGGAGGGGGAGTGTTGCGGGCTAGTGTCCATTTTGGGATTGTCTTCCTCTGTACCTGGAATCCATACTTAATCTGCTCAGAAATCTAGCTCAGGTTCTTATCCCAAGGCCTATGCCCAGATTCCAATGAATGTGGGTCCCGGAATCCTATTCAGCTTCCTCTTCTCCCAGCCCTGGAAGTTGTACCAAGTGCCTATTCCAGGTGGGCACAGAAATCCCATCCTGTATCTTCTCCTCTTTGGGGCTATGCCCAGAGTCCATTCTAGGCAGTCACAACTGTCCAGTATAGATTCTTTTTGTTCAAGAGGCTATAGCCAGAGATCAATTAAAATGGGCATAGAATTCTGATCCCAAGGGTGTTATCCATGGCCATGCCAAACAAATCTATGACTGGATCCCTCAGCATGATCCCCCACAACTCCACTCACTGCCCATGGCACTCTAAAGCTCACTTCTTGGATGCATAGAATGGATCCAAGAAAGTGAGCTAGCTCACAGAAAAGCAGCTGCTTAAATAAATTTGTTAGTCTTTAAGGTGCCACAAGTACTCCTGTTTTTTTTTTTTTTTTTTTTTTTGCGGATACAGACTAACACGGCTGCTACTCTGAAACAAATCTATGACTGGATCCCTCAGCATGATCCCCCACAACTCCACTCACTGCCCATGGCACTCTCTCTACCCACTGTGCCCACCCCCTTATCTCCTGCAACCTGGCTCTCTGGGCAGAGCTGGCCCATCAGGGAGACAGCCTAGCAGCAGCTGGTTGATCTGAGCAGTCATCACAGCTAGTTTTTGCCTTGTTCAAATCAGCAGTTCTGGGTAAGGGGAGCCATGCTTGATGACTGATGCTTCCAAAAGACCTGGTCAGGAGCCATGCACCCAAATCACAGTGACTTTCAGTGAGAACTGAACACCTAGCTTCTTTGAAACGCCCAGAGTATGTGTTTAGTTTTCAGCATTCAAAATGTCCTGTGTCTGAGAAGCGAGCACCATGTGATGAACTGCAGACCGATTGAGAAATTAAGTTACCATGCAACTTTGACCATCTAACTTGACCTCTGCCCATGGAAGGATCCCCCTAGGACTTAGTCTTTCATTCTAAAGTAGTGTCCAACTTCCTCTATTTTTTTCAAATTAACCTGCCCCAGAATTTTTTTCTCCTCTTAAATACATAATCCACCTCCCACTTAGAGCACGCCTGTGGGAGGCAAGGGATGAGTAAGGTACAGTCCTGCTGCCATGTTGGGTTTTCTACATGCCCCATGCTGGCTAGGTGTGTGGAGACCATCTCTCCCTTTACTGACTGGCCTACTTAGAGAAAAAGCGCCTTCTGCTACAAGCTAGCAGATCTGTTCCTCTACCTTAGTTGGTAGAGGCTTATGCTGTTGGTGATATAAGTATTGGTTCTGTCCTTACTGGTGACCAATAGTAGGGACTTCTTACAGAGCAGAGAACCTGTATAGGATTTGTAGTTCTGTGCCCCTTAGGAGGAGCTTTCTCTGGAATTGAGCTCTCTACAGCACAAGTATCTTCAGCTCAGTCTCAGGCCTATGCTCTGCATTCAACTCCTGGCTACAGCCAGGACAGAGGTCTTGTCATCACTACTTAATAAAGTGACTTTTTTTACTTCAGGGCAACTACCAGTAAAAACTTAGTATACAACAGGCACTTTAGTTTTATCATGAGGTAAATGGCCAGGTAAACAGCCCTATCCCCACTCCAGGGATTGATCTTGGTGAATTTACCTCATGGTAGAACTAAAGTGTCAGGCCTCCAGTCTGTTTTACCTCAGGATAGCTCATGCACCTTAGTTACCCTGAGGTTAAAAACACACTTTTCTGTGGCAGTGAAGTCAAGACCAGAGAGACCATTAACCCCAATGGCAATGTATCCTGTCCTTGCAATGTCTTGTTTCTATATTGTTTGGTGGGTGCTGGGTGTTTGTCCAGTGCTTCTGCCATGACTGCTTAATGATGATGGGTCCAGAGCAAAAGCCTAGATCCAAACACTCCTGAACTTCAAAGCAGGACAGAACCAGAACCTGGTTATCTGCTACACTCATGGCAAATGCACCTCTAGCCCCACCAAACACCTGTCAGTGAAGCTGCTCATTGAGAAAAGCCTGGCTTGGCTGTGCTAACAGTATTTCTTATTTACAGCTGGAAGCCTCAGCAGGGGTCTGAAAAGGAGTAAAGGAGTGGGGAGAAGGATATTGTTTGGTTCTTATGCCAGAATACACACTGATTGAGCCATGCAGTGTGCAAGAAAGGCAGAGGGAAAAGAGGCAGCATTTGGGCAGAGCTTATTACCAGTGCAGCATTAAGCAAACCCCGTTTTATTAAAGTTATGGCTCATGCTGGCATTAGAGCAATAGAGGTGTCAATTCTCCTGTTACTAACTCCACTGCCTGGGGCACAGATTTCAGTTAACAGCCAAGAGCTGACGCTAATCTCAAGCACAGATGGGAAGGCCAGGGGTAATTACCCCAGCCTAGCATAAAACCAGAGGGGAAGGGGAGGAGAATTCAGGCAAAGCTGTATTGCTTCTTTGGAAAGAAAAGGAAGTATCTAAAGAATAGTAACAGAAAAAGTCCTGCTGCAAGACTTCCTAATGTGGGGGAAAATGGTAAAGGGTTGTTTCCTTTGCTATAGAGGTATGATCATCTAGGACCAAATTGGGAGGACATAGCTAATGGGGTCCTGCAGGGGTCAGTCCTAGACCTATTTTCATTAACGACTTGGCTGATGGAGTGGAGAGGAGAGTTTGTTTATAAGATTTGTGGATGACACCAAACTTGGAGGAGTTGCAAGCTCTTGATCTTGATAAACTGGAGAACTGATTTGAAATCAGTAAGACAAAATTCAATAAAGTGCATTTAGGAAGGAAAAATCAAATGCACAATTACAAAATGGGAAATAGCTGGGTAGGCAGCAGTACTGCCGAAAAGGATCTGGGGATAATAGTGGATCACAAATTGAACATGAGCCAGTAATATGCAGCCACTGCAAACAAAGCAACTGGGGAGGCTTCAGGTGGAGTACTGTGCTCAGTTTGGGATGCTGTAGTTTAAGAAAGATGTGAACAAATCAGAGAGTCCAGAGGAGAGCAACAAAAATGATAAGAGAGTTAGAAAACAATAACCTATGAGGAAAGGTTGAAAGAACTGGGGATATTTAGCTGAGAGAAGATAAGGCTGAGGGGAGACCTGATAACAGTCTTCAAATATGTGAAAGGTTGTTGTAAAGAAGATGGTGATCAGTTGTTCTCCATGTCCACAGAGAGAAGGACAAGAAATAATGGGCTTAGTGTGCAGCAAGGGAGAGTTTAGATTAGAGATTAGGAAGAACTTTCTAACCATAAGGATAGTTAAGCATTGGAACAGCTTACCTCAGGAGGTTGTGGAATCCCTGTCACTGGAAGTTTTCAAGAGCAGGTAAGCTGTCAGGAATGGCCTAGGTATACTTAAGCCTGCCTCAGCACGGGGGCGTGTGGGGGGGTGTAGATTAGATGATCTCTCAAGGTCCCTTCCAACCCTACATTTCTACGATTGTACAATTTGAAGTCCTTGATGGTCCAGTCCCCACGCTATGTATGCATTCTATTATCTTACCGCAAGAGTGACTCTGGCCTTTGCTTCACCTGCATTACCTGCTTGTCAGCTTTCCCTACAAGCATCTCCACACTTTCTCCTGGGTCACCCTTACATACACAGGGAAAAACTCCCCATCCAAACCCACAAAGTCACCATTTTATCCAAGCTCCACCTTAAAATTCCCCTGTGCTGTGATGCCTACAGAAAACTACCACTGGAGAATGGCTAGGCAGCTGGCGAGCTGAAGTTCCTGTGACTTCTGCTCCTACCTATTACACTTATGAATTACTTATGATGTCCACTTTTTACTGTCTCCCCATCCTGCCTCCCTGCCTGCCTGCTTGTGTCTTTGTCTCATCCACCTATTTCATCTTGTCTATTGGGCTGTCAGAGCCCTTTGGGACCAGGACTTTCTTTTACCATAAGTGTGACTGATGCTTTGCTTGAACTCGTTCAAACATGGGGGTTTCCTATGTGAAAAATGGTGCTGAAAACAAATGTATTATTTTTGTAAAAAAAAAGAAAGGGGGGGGGGCAGGTTGCTACAATTTTTTTCTGGGTTTTCTGTTTTTGATAAAAAAACACAGAAATGTTGATAAATTGTGTCCCCCTGAGCCACCGTGGTGCTTCATGGCAGTTATAGTTAAGGTGCTTCATGCCCCTATTCTTCCTTATGGGCTAGACTCCTGACTAGACTACATTTCCCATGATGCCGCATGATCATGAGACATCCCTGAATCAGTGTGCAGATCAGCCAGTGTGAAGATTGTGGTGCATCTTGGGAGATGTACTCCAGCCAGGAAGCACAGCCCATTGGGTAGAATAAGGTCAGTGGGCACCCAAATTACATCACCAATGAGGGACTGCAGTAGCTCAGGCTGACACAGTTTAATATTAGCCAGAGTTAACACATTTTGATTCCATTCAACTAACTGAAATGTTTTGGTCCAAATCCAATTCATCTTGAAAGGAACTATTTTATTCCAGTTTTTACAATGGCAAATTGAACATTTCTCACAAAATCAACATTTTTCCTACAGACAATTTCAATTCTTGCCAAAATCTTTTATCAGCAGGAAATGCCTGACTAGCTGTCATGATGACTATGGACAGATGTCAGGAATGATCATGCAGTTGGTTGGAATTTACCAAGATACTTACTCCTAAGGAGTCAGCACACATTTTCACTAAACATCTGCATGGTGCTATATGTGATGTTAAAGCCGGAAGCCCAGGGAGCCTTCTGTAGATCACTGTAGCCTACAAAATTGTATCTTCTAGTGCCAACAATATACCCAATTAAGGTAGGGCATGCCATCTCTTAGCTGTGCTTTGCTGCTCTTTCCTAAGCTGCCGAAGCACAAGTGATGTGAAGAATTCGGATGATTTTTTTTGCATTAAAATGAACTCATTTTTTCTTATTTTGTTTTTCCCCTTTTCTCTTTTAGGGGGAATACATCAATAATTCATCTCGCAAGTAAATGGAGTCAGGACAGTAATGCTCACCACCGTACTGCCCGCCTCCATTTCCTCTGGCAAAGCACCCTGCCACCATGACCGCAAGATGAATGCTGACCTCTCCACAGCGACCTCTCCACAGGCCTCGCTCTGTCCTGATGAGCAGAGGTGATGAGAGCCCTCACCTCAGCAGCATGCACTGTGCTGGCCAACAGATGCCCTGTCCTGTACATAGTCAATGAGATGTCTGTACAAGATTTTGCCCCATTGTAATTTTTTCCCCTGATTTGTTGATTGTGTTTAAATGGTCAGAGTTTGTAATGGTAACTTTCAGAGAATATTGTACTAAAGAGAAAATTGCACTCAATAAAAATGATGAAATACACCTGATCACTTTTCCTTCTCCTCCCATAGACTTTATTTCTTCCTGGTATTTGTCTTCAGCTTAGAACTGGTTAAATACTGTAAAAATAGTGGAGAAATTCATCATTATAAATTATTCATTTTGATTTACTCGTAATAAAATCTCCAAGAGATAAATAAATGGTGGTAAAAAATGTTTTTCCTTTTTGCATTAGGTTGGGATTTTCAGAAGCACTCAGCATTAGCCAGACTCTGCTCCTGGTGATGTTACTGGTCATTCACCATTCACGTCAATGGGAGCAGATTTAAGCCAACAGTGTATACTTTAGAAAATGTCACGTTTAAGGCTTGCCTATGCAGAGAGTTAGTATGTGGCAAGGTGGAACATATGTCTGCAGTGCAGCCGCCTGCCACCTGCTCACTGGCCATGTGGACACCGCTACTGCACACTAGAAGTTCCACAGTGCACTAACTCTCCTTACAAACAAGCCCTTAGTCTTTTTGGCAGTGCTGAGGGTGAGCTGGAGAATAGGTTCAAACATTAGAGCCTCTATGTGCTTCTTTTGACTGCATTGAATCAGAGAGGCTTCTTGCGCCTTGATGTTCAACCAGTGACCGTGGCAACCATTGTCAACTTGTTTGGTCCAATGAATATTTAAGTATTTGTACAAAGTGGAGCAGCTTCAATAGGTGAGATTGAGAGCAGTCAATCACAGAATAACCTATAGTCTGCTCACCTGGGATGGGGGAGATCTTCGTTCAAGTCCCTGCTCCAGTGCTGGGATTCAGAATTGGGTCTCCCACAACACAGGCCAGTGCTCTGACACTGGCTAAAGGTTATAAAGTTGGGGAGACAACTCACACACGCATGTACCTATGTTTTCTGGAGATGACTGGAATGAAGCAGCTTTTATGACTCAAAATGAACTTTTCCAATTGCCTGACAATTTCTGAACATTTTTAGAAATGAAATATTTTTTCAGATTTTTTTTTTTTGGTTTGCTGGCCAAATTGAAACACAAATTCTTTACCCAGCTCTAGTTAAAGGTTACTACAAGGCTCTCTGCAAGTCTTTCAGTAGACTTCAGTGGGCCTTCCATCAAACCCCAGAGTCCTTAATGAAAATATTCCATTTTCATATATACAAAGTGCAAAGGGGTTGGAAGGACAGTGGCAGATTGAGGGCAGAGTTAGGGTTGTTTGTGTGTCCTTGACTGCATGATCCAGTTTAACAATGTTGTGTCTGTTAGGGGGCATTCCCTTCACCTCCTTCCCTGGTTCTTGTCATGCAGACAGAAAGCAGAAGGCCAGAAGACCAAAGTGCTGGCAATGCAATGTTTATTGGGGTTAGTTTCAAGCAAGCATATCCATAGCTCTGACGCTGCAGAGCCTGTTTGCAGTGCTCCGTTCACCCACTCCTTAGCAGGCATAATTATACCTGCAGTACACGCCCTTGATCCCACCTCTTAAAATTTTTGGTCATGGTCCATTTTGAGGGGTCGTGAGACTGGGGGCTTTGTATTCCATGGGAGGGGTAAGGAGTGAGGTTGTGCTACGGTCAGGGACAGGCATTTCTTTGCCCTCTTAGTGCTTCTCATACCTTCCCCACAATTCTCCCTGTCCATCCCAACTGGTTGCTTGACCTTGCCTTGAGATAGGAGTCAAGGCAGTTTTCAAGTGTGCGCTCGTATATTACACTCCCACCATGCCCAGTAACACTGTAGCTGTTCTTATCTGTTTCTATTATACTAACAAAAGGCAGAAGCGACACACAGTGTTCACACATATTAGTAAGGATATAAGTGTATCATAGAATCATAGACTTTAAGGTCAGAAGGGACCATTATGATCATCTAGTCTGACCTCCCACACAACACAGGCTACAGAATTTCACCCACCCACTCCTGTATCAAACCTGTGTCTGAGCCATTGAAGTCCTCAAATCATGGTTTAAAGACTTCAAGGTGCAGAGAATCTTCCAGCAAGTGACCTGTGCCCCACACTGCAAAGGAAGGCGAAAAAAACCCAGGGCCTTTGCCAATCTTCCCTGGAGGAAAATTCCTTCCTGACTCCAAATATGGCAATCAGCTAAACCCTGAGCATGTGGGCAAGACCCACCAGCCAGACACCCAGGAAAGAATTCTCTGTAGTAACTCAGATCCCACCCCATCTAACATCCCATCACAAGCCACTGGGCATATTTACCACTAATAGTCAAAGACCAATCTCATTATGCCATCCCCTCCATAAACTTATCAAGCTTAGTCTTGAAGCCAGATATGTCTTTTGCCCCCACTACTCCCTTTGGAAGTCTGTTCCAGAACTTCACTCCGCTAATGGTTAGAAACCTTCATCTAATTTCAAGTCTAAACTTCCTGATGCCAGTTTATATCCATTTGTTCTTGTGTCTACATTGGTACTGAGCTTAAATAATTCCTCTCCCTCCCTGGTATTTATTCCTGTGATATATTTATAGAGAGCAATCATATCTCCCCTCAGCCTTCTTTTGGTTAGGCTAAACAAGCCAAGCTTTTTTAGTCTACTTTCATAAGACAGCTTTTCCATTCCTCAGATCATCCTTGTTGCCCTTCTCTGCATCTGTTCCAGTTTCAACTCATCCTTCTTAAACATGGGAAACCAGAACTGCACACAGTATTCCAGATGAGGTCTCACCAGTGCCTTTAGTATAATGGTACTAACACCTCCTTATCTCTACTGGAGATACCTCACCTGATGCATCTCAAGACCGCATTAGCTTTTTTCACTGCCATATCACATTGGCGGCTCATAGTCATCCTGTGATCAACCAATACTCCAAGGTCCTTCTCCTCCTCTGTTACTTCCAACTGATGCGTCCTCAGTTTATAACAATAATTCTTGTTATTAATCCCTAAATGCATGACCTTGCACTTTTCACTGTTAAATTTCATCTTATTACTATTTCTCCAGTTTATGAGATCATCCAGATCTTCCTGTATGATATTCCGTTCCTTCTCTGTATTGGCAATACCTCCCAGCTTTGTGTCATCCGCAAACTTTATTAGCACATTCCCATGTTTTATGCCAAGGTCAGTAATAAAAAGATTAAATAAGATTGGTCTCAAAACCGATCCCTGAGGGACTCCACTAGTAACCTCCCAGCCTGACAGTTCACCTTTCAGTATGACTCGTTGTAGTCTCCCCTTTAACCAGTTCCTTATCCACCTTTCAATTTTCATATTGATCCCCATCTTTTCCAATGTAGCTAATCATTCCCCATGTGGAACTGTATCGAATGCCTTACTGAAATCGAGGTAAATTAGATTGACTACATTTCCTTTGTCTAAAAAAAATCTGTTACCTTCTCAAAGAAGGAGATCAGGTTGGTTTGGCATGATCTACCTTTTGTAAAACCATGTTGTAATTTGTCCCAATTACCATTGACCTCAATGTCCTTAACTACTTTCTCCTTCAAAAATCAAATGGGTAAACAAGACCCCAAGTTCTATCTCAGGCAAATATACAGGCTTGAATCTTACATTATCATCATTAACACTCCTAACAGTGTCTTAATTGTATATTCCCAAACTTTTGATTTTTGGATTTCACTCTTTAAATGTCCAGCTATTCCCATTTATTTGTTTTTTTAGGGAAAAACAAAAAACACCTACACTGTTCATTTGTTGATTTTTTCCCTCTGAGTAACCAAAAGACATTTACAACCTGAGCTCCAGATTCAGAAAGTGGTTTGTCTTTAACAGGATTTGCAAGAATGCCACTGTGAATGCTCCTCACACTCACCCTGAAGGGGTTAATGTAGGCCAGATGGACCAATCAACCAATTAAGCTGCAAACCAGGGGATATTTAGGCTGAGAGAAAAACCCTAATTAAGGGAAGCTCACTTGTGCAGGAAGAGGGGGAAGCTTCTATCAAACCAAGCTGCTGGTAGCAAAAAGGGTCTCTAGGGAAGAGGGCTGCAGTCACTCTCCCTGGGACAAGAGAGAGAAAGGGATTTGGACCCAAAGGGAAGGGTGAGTCTAGCAGACCTATAGGAAAGGGGTTTGGCTAGAAGCATGAACCTGGGATAGGCAATATAGGAAGTAGTCTAGAGGAGTGGCAGGAAGGTTTGTGATTGCCCAGACCTTTGCTTCTAGAGCTAGGGCCCTGGACTGGAACCCAGAGTAGAGGGCAAGCCTGGATTCCCCTATCAGCCACTGAGGGAGAAGCACAATCTAGGCAGTGAACTTGGAGGCTATCTGGGACCATGCTCTCTACCCACTAACGAGTGGCCCAGCCAGGGCAGTGGACTTAAGGGCTGCCTGGGATGGTAAGAAAGATGTTGATATTACCCTGGAAGGGGAAGTCTCTTGTGACTTGGCCGGACGATGAGGTGCTGCAGCTCCTGAGGAGCAGCAGAGGGGCCGCAGAGGGAGAGAGCAAGATGATGGGCCAAGCAACTGCAAGAAGAGGGTGTCAGGCTGAAAGAGCGAATCCTCAGAGCAGCCAGGAGGAGGCACCACTGCGCAGTGAGTAGAGGTCCTCATGACAGCTACTGACAGCTTGATGGCCTTCATGGGACTCTGAAGGTTGCTGTATAGTTCAGGACAGCTGTGCAGTGTTGCTGGAGCATTAACAAAACGTGTCTGAGTCAATTAGCAGAGCACAATTGGCAGGGGCAGCTCCAGGCACCAGCGCACCAAGTGCGTGCCCAGGTCGGCAAGCCATGGGGGGCGGCAGTTGCTGGTTGCCGTGAGGGCGGCAGTCAGGCTGCCTTCGGCGGCATGCCTGCGGGAGGTCCGCTGGTCCTGTGGCTTTGGCGGCAATTCGGCAGCAGGTACGCCGAAGGCGCAGGACCGGCAAACCTCCTGCAGGCATGCCGCCAAATCCGCGTTACCAGCGGACCTCCCACAGGCGTGCCGCCGAAAGCCGCTTGACTGCCGGGCTTGGGGTGGCAAAATACATACAGCCTTCCCTGACAATTGGGTCCTAGATTTAAATTTCCCCTGCCCTGTTTTCTGGTAGTGCCTGTCTAGGGTTCCTAGGATATGCTGGGTCAGATCCTCAGCTGGTATCAATCTGCATGGCTTCACTGAAGCTACACCAATTGGGATCTGGCCTGCTGACTTCCGAGGAACTATGGCCAATTCACACCAGCTAGGGCTCTGGCCCACTCACTTTCCCGGAGCTCTGGCTGATTCACACCAGCTGGGGCTCTGATTTTTCCAATTACTTTTAGATAATTATTCAAAACTATCTCCCGCTTTACCTCCCTGCTCTAGTGCAGTGTCATGTACTGCAGCCACACAGCATCCAAAAAGCTTTCTAGATCCTCTGAACACAAATATATACAGCTGTCAAACCCCAGACCAGACATGAGGCTCAGAATGACAAATCTTTGTGTCATGGTTATCAGGTTTGAAAACCTAGAAGCAGAATGATGCTTTCCATTTCTCACGAGGTGGGCCAAGAAATTTCAATATGCCTGGCTCCGGATACCAGTGTAACTCAATGGGTTTCAGTGAATCACTCCCGATTTATACCAGCAAGGGGGGGACAATCAGGCCAGGAAGATGCCAAATAAAACCTTGTGAATAAAGCTAGTTAAGCACCAAATCCCTATTGGGTGTATGCTGCCCAGTAGCTGAGGATCTGACCTTAAGTTTACAGTAAAGATGCTGAGTATGGTTCTCTGCACTGTTACAGTAGATTGGAACAAGTGTCACTCCACTGGCTTCAGTGCAGAACTGGAGAATCAGTCCCAGAGGTATCTGTAAGATAATGAACAGATTTTGGGGCAAGCCAGTGAGCGAGGTGAGATTTGCCCTGCTTGCAAACAACATTGGTGATAGGGAGATAGGACAGCTATCTCCAAGTTCCAGTAACCTCCTTTGCTACAGATGTGCACTTCATTCTGCCTGGACCATGGTGCACACCTTCAGAGCAGCTAACATTTGTAATACCTTGCAGTTGACAACACAATGAACAGTTCTCCAGCTGACAGAAATCGTGAACCATGATGAAGACCCTCAGGACTTGGTAGATGCCAAATATTGGCTCTGACAACACAAGGACAGTACAGCCCTCAGAAGATCTAGTTGAGCATGTTATATTTCATAGCTAATTAGGAATGGTATGAATCTTTCAATAATATTTTACTGCTTTACAATCTTTCACATTTCATAGAATCATAGAATCATAGAATCTCAGGGTTGGAAGGGACCTCAGGAGGTCATCTAGTCCAACCCCCTGCTCAAAGCAGGACCAAACCCAACTAAATCATCCCAGCCAGGGCTTTGTCAAGCCTGACCTTAAAAACCTCCAAGGAAGGCGATTCCACCACCTCCGTAGGTAACCCATTCCAGTGCTTCACCACCCTACTAGTGAAAAAGTTTTTCCTAATGTCCAACCTAAACCTCCCCCTCTGCAACTTGAGACCATTACTTCTTGTTCTGTCATCTTCTACCACTGAGAACAGTCTAGATCCATCCTCTTTGGAACCCCCTTTCAGGTAGTTGAAAGCAGCTATCAAATCCCCCCTCAATCTTCTCTTCTGCAGGCTAAACAATCTCAGTTCCCTCAGCGTCTCCTCGTAAGTCATGTGCTCCAGCCCCCTAATCATTTTTGTTGCCCTCCGCTGGACTCTCTCCAATGGCCTCTCTACAGTGCTGAGTAGAGGAATGATCATCCCTTGATCTCTGGAAAATGCCCTACTTATACAACCCAAAATGCCTCTTGGCAACAAGGCACTCACTGTTGACTTTTGTCCACTGTGTTTTGTGTCTCCCCTTTCTTCAGAACTGCTGCCCAGCCATTCGGTCCCTAGTAGTGTAGCAGTTCATGTTATTTTTTGGTATTCTCCGTCCTAGTGCTGACTCTGCACTTGTCCCCTCTCAACCTTCTCATATTTCTTTTTTTCCCAATCCTCTAATTTGTCTAGGTCCCTCTCCCCCCTCCCCCCCTCCTACCTCCTATCTCCTCCTCTCCTAGTGTCATCATGCTGCACTTGCTAAGTGCAGTCCACACCATCCTCCAGGTCATTAATGAAGATATATTGAAAAAACGGCCCCAGCACCGACCCCTGGGGGCATTCCATGATACCCGGCTGCCAACTAGACATAGAACCAATTGCCCGACCATCTAGCAGTTTTCATCCACCTTACCGTCCATTCATCCCAGCCCATACTTCTTTAACTTGCTGGCAGTCATCAAAAGCTTAAGTAAAGTCCAGAAAACATCCACTGCTTTTCCCTCATCCACAGAGCCGGTTATCTCATCATAGAAGGCAATTAGGGTAGTCAGGCATGACTTGCCCTTGGTGAATCCATGTTGACTGTTCCTGATCACTTTCCCCTCCTTTAAGTGGTTCAGAATTGATTCCTTGAGGACCTGTTCCATGATTTTTCCAGGGACTGAGGTGAGACTGACTGGCCTGTAGTTCCCTGGATCTTCCTTCTTCCCTTTTTTAAAGATGGGCACTACATTAGCTTTTTTCCAGTCATCCGGGTACATTTGTACTTAAGATATTAAGTTTACTATATTCCTTGGCAAATGCAGCTCTGGAAAAATGCTGCTGCTTTAAGAACTCATAAAACAGTTACATATTAAATCCAATGGTTTAAATCCACATTAAATCCCAAATGATCTGAAATAACGTCACTCCATTGCTACAGATTTTGGTGCATTCGTTTTGAAGTAGCTATTTATAAAACAAGACATTTGCAGCAATCTTCATCTGAGGATGATTTTTTGTGCTGCATGACCTACAAAACTGCCTGACATTTCACATTTAGCTTCTGCCCTGCAAAGACACCCTACACCTGTGGTGCTGCCCATGCCTGACTATTCTAGTATTGGTTTAAGTCCTCTCTCAGCAGAGGTTTCCAATTGTGCTGACTTTTGCAGTGCATGGTACTATCTGTAATTAAAAATATATTTGGAAGCTGGACTATCAAATCTATTTCATTTATAAACTGCTCCAGAATTTAATCCTAGTACTTCAGAAATAACAGATTAGAAATCATAACATCATGAAATGTAGGGCTGGAAAGGACCTCAAGAGGTCAAGTAAACCTAGATCACCACTGACAGGTGTTTGTCTAACCTGTTCCTAAAAATCTCCAATGATGGGGATTCTATAATCTCCCTGGGAAGCCTATTCCAGAGCTTAACTACCTTTGAAATCTTTTCCAAATATCTAACCTAAATCTCCTTTGTTGCAGAATAAGTATACAACTAGTTGCCCTACCTTCAGCCCAATCCTTTAACATATTTGAAGAATGTTATCAGTTCCCCACTCAGTCTTTTCTCAAGGCTAAACATGCCTAGTTTTTTTTAACCTTTCCTCACAGGTCAGGTATTCTTAACCTTTTATTATTTTTGTTGCTCTTCTCTGGGCTCTCTCCAATTTGTACACATCTTTCCTAAAGCGTGGCACCCAGAACTGAACACAGTACTCCTGCTGAGACTTCATCAGGGCTGACTACAGCAGGACAATTACCTCCCATGTCTTAGATATGACACAACTATTAACACACCCCAGAAAGATATTAGTTTTTTGCACAACTGCATCACACTGCTTACTCATATTCAGTTTGTGAGCCATTCTAACCCCAGATGCCTTTCAAGCAGTTCCACTACCTAGCCAATTATTCCCCATTTTGTAGTTGTGCATTTGATTTTTACTTCCTAAGTGAAGTACTTTTAAACTTGTCTTTATTGAATTTCATCTTGTTGATTTCAGAACAATTCTCCTATTTATCAAGGTTGTTTTGAAGTCTAGTTTTGTCCTCCAAAGTACTTGCAACCCTTCCCAAGTTGGTGTCATCCGCAGATTTTAGAAGCAAATGCTCCATTCCATTATCCGAGTCATTAATGAAAATATTGATTAGAACCAGATTCAGGACTGACCCCATGGGAGTTTAACAACAAACCATTGATAACTACTCTTTGAGTACAAAGTATCAGAGGGGTAGCTTTGTTAGTCTGTATCCACAAAAACAACGAGGAGTCCAGTGGCAGCTTAAAGACTAACAGAATTATTTGGACACAAGCTTTCATGGGTAAAAAAACCCACTTCTTCAGTTGCACGGAGTGAAAATTACAAATACAGACATAAATATACTGTCACATGAAGAGAAGGGAGTTACCTTACAAGTGGAGAACCAGTGTCAACAAGACCAATTCAGTCAGGGTGGATGTGGTCCACTCCCAGTAACTGATGAGGGGGGTGTCAATACCAAGAGGGAAAATTGCTTTTGTAGTGAGCCAGCCACACCCAGTCCTTATTCAAGCCCAAATTAATGGTGCTGTTTGCAAATGAACTGTAGCTCCGCAGTTTCTCTTTGAAGTCTGTTTTTGAAGTTTTTTTGTGAAGAATGGCTACTTTTAAATCTGTTATTGAATATCCAGGGAGATTGAAGTGTTCTCCTACTGGCTTTTGTATATTACCATTTCTGATGTCTGATTTGTGTCCATTTATTCTTTTACGTACAGACTGTCCGGTTTGGCCAATGTACATGGCAGAGGGGCATTGCTGACACATGATGGCATATATCACATTAGTAGATGTACAGGTGAATGAGCCCCTGATGGTGTGACTGATGTGATTGGGTCCTCTGATGGTGTCGCTAGAGTAAATATGGGGACAGAGTAGGCAATGGGGTTTGTTACAGGGGTTGTTTCCTGGGTTAGTGTTTCTGTGGTGTGGTGTGTAGTTGCTGGTGAGTATTTGCTTCAAATTGGGGGGGCTGTCTGTAAGGAAGGACTGGCCCACCTCCCAAGGTCTGTGAGAGTGAAGGATTGTTTTCCAGGATAGGTTGTAGATCATTGATGATGTGCTGAAGAGGTTTTAGCTGGGGGCTGTACATGATGGCCAGTGATGTTCTATTATTTTCCCTGTTGAGCCTGTCCTGTAGTAGGTGACTTCTGGGTATCCACCTTGCTCTGTCAATCTGTTTCCTCACTTCTCTAGGTGGGTATTGTAGTTTTAAGAATGCTTGATAAAGATCTTGAAAGTGTTTGTCTCTGTCTGAGGGATTGGAACAAATATGGTTGTATCTTAGGGTTTGGCTGTAGACAATGGATTGTGTGATGTGTCTTGGATGGAAGTTGGAGGCATGTAGGTAAGTATAGGGGTCAGTAGGTTTCCGATATAGGGTGGTGTTTATGTGACCATCACTTATTTGCACTGTAGTGTCCAGGAAGTGGATCTTTTGTGTGGACTGGTCTGGGCTGAATCATAGAATCATAGAATCTCAGGGTTGTAAGGGACCTCAGGAGGTCATCTAGTCCAACCCCCTGCTCAAAGCAGGACCAAACCCAACTAAATCATGCCAGCCAGGGCTTTGTCAAGCCTGACCTTAAAAACCTCTAAGGAAGGAGATTCCACCTAAGATTCTACCTAGGATTCCCTAGGTAACCCCATTCCAGTTCTTCACCACCCTACTAGTAAAAAAGTTTTTCCTAATGTCCAACCTAAACCTCCCCCTCTGCAACTTGAGACCATTACTCCTTGTTCTGTCATCTTCTAACCCTGAGAACAGTCTAGATCCATCCTCTTTGGAACCCCCTTTCAGGTAGTTGAAAGCAGCTATCAAATCCCCCCTCATTCTTCTCTTCTGTAGGCTAAACAATCCTAGTTCCCTCAGACTCTCCTCATAAGTCATGTGCTACAGTCCCCTAATCATTTTTGTTGCCCTCCGCTGGACTCTCTCCAATTTATCCACATCCTTCTTGTAGTGTGGGGCCCAAAACTGGACACAGTACTCCAAATGAGGCCTCACCAGTGCTGAATAGAGGGGCATGATCACATCCCTCGATCTGCTGGAAATGCCCCTACTTATACAACCCAAAATGCCATTAGCCTTCTTGGCAACAAGGGCACACTGTTGACTCATATTCAGCTTTTTGTCCACTGTAACCCCTAGGTCCTTTTCTGCAGAACTGCTGCCCAGCCATTCGGTCCCTAGTCTGTAGCAGTGCATGGTATTCTTCCGTCCTAAGTGCAGGACTCTGCACTTGTCCTTGTTGAACCTCATCATATTTCTTTTGGCCCAATCCTCTAATTTGTCTAGGTCCCTCTGTATCCTATCCCTACCCTCCAGCGTATCAACCACTCCTCCCAGTTTAGTGTCATCTGCAAACTTGCTAAGGGTGCAGTCCTCACCATCCTCCAGATCGTTAATGAAGATATTGAACAAAACTGGCCCCAGCACCGACCCTTGGGGCATTCCACTTGATACCGGCTGCCAACTAGACATGGAACCATTGATCACTACCCGTTGAGCCCGACCATCTAGCCAGTTTTCTATCCACCTTACTGTCCATTCATCCAGCCCATACTTCTTTAACTTGCTGGCAAGAATACTTTGGGAGACTGTATCAAAAGCTTTGCTGAAGTCCAGAAATAGCACATCCACTGCTTTCCCCTCATCCACAGAGCCGGTTATCTCATCATAGAAGGCAATTAGGTTAGTCAGGCATGACTTGCCCTTGGTGAATCCATGCTGACTGTTCCTGATCACTTTCCCCTCCTTTAAGTGGTTCAGAATTGATTCCTTGAGGACCTGTTCCATGATTTTTCCAGGGACTGAGGTGAGACTGTCTGGCCTGTAGTTCCCTGGATCTTCCTTCTTCCCTTTTTTAAAGATGGGCACTACATTAGCTTTTTTCCAGTCATCCGGGACCTCCCCCAATCGCTATGAGTTTTCAAAGATAATGGCCAATGGCTCTGCAATGTCATCGGCCAACTCCTTTAGGACCCTCGGATGCAGTGAATCCGGCCCCAGGGACTTGTGCTCGTCCAGCTTTTCTAAATAGTCCCGAACTACTTCTTTCTCCACAGAGAGCTGGTCACCTCCTCCCCATACCGTGCTGCAGAGTGCAGCTGTCTGGGAGCTGACCTTGTCTGTGAAGACAGAGGCAAAAAAAGCATTGAGTACACTAGCTTTCTCCACATCCTCTGTCACTAGGTTCTCTCCCTCATTCAGCAAGGGGCCCACACTTTCCTTGACTTTCTTCTTGTTGCTAACATACCTGAAGAAACCCTTCTTGTTACTCCTAACATCTCCGGCTAGCTGCAACTCCAAGCGTGATTTGGCCTTCCTAATTTCACTCCTGCATGCCTGAGCAATCTTTTATACTCCTCCCTGGTTATTTGTCCAATCTTCCACTTCTTGTAAGCTGTTTTTTTGTGTTTAAGACGAGCAAGGATTTCACTGTTAAGCCAAGCTGGTCGCCTGCCATATTTACTTTTCTTCCTACACATCGGGATGGTTTGTTCCTGCAACCTCAATAAGGATTCTTTAAAATACAGCCAGCTTTCCTCGACTCCTTTCCCCGTCATGTTATTCTCCCAGGGGACCTTGCCCATCAGTTCCCTGAGGGAGTCGAAGTCTGCTTTTCTGAAGTCCAGGGTCTCCGTTCTACTGCTCTCCTTTCTTCCTTGTATCAGGATCCTGAACTCGACCATCTCATGGTCACTACCTCCCAAGTTCCCATCCACTATTGCTTCCTCTACTATTTCTTCCCTGTTTGTGAGCAGCAGGTCAAGAAGAGCTTTTCCCCTAGTTGGTTCCTCCAGCACTTGCACCAGGAAATTGTCCCGTACACTTTCCAGAAACTTCCTGGATTGTCTGTGCACTGCTGTATTGCTCTCCCAGCAGATATCAGGGTGATTAAAGTCACCCATGAGAACCAGGGCCTGTGATCTAGCAACTTCTGTTAGTTGCTGGAAGAAAGCCTCGTCCACCTCATCCCCCTGGTCTAGTGGTCTGTAGCAGACTCCCACCATGACATCACCCTTGTTGTTCATACTTCTAAATTTAATCCAGAGACTCTCAGGTTTTTCTGCAGTTTCATACTGGAGCTCTGAGCAGTCATACTGCTCTCTTACATACAACGCAACTCCCCCACCTTTTCTGCCCTGCCTATCCTTCCTGAACAGTTTATATCCATCCATGACAGTATTCCAATCATGTGAGTTATCCCACCAAGTCTCTGTTATTCCAATTACATCATAATTCCTTGACTGTGCCAGGACTTCTAGTTCTCCCTGCTTGTTCCCCAGGCTTCTTGCATTTGTGTATAGGCATGTAAGATAACTCACTGATCGTCCTGGTGTCCCAGTATGGGCTCCCCTCTTGCACTCACCTACTTGTGCTTTCTCCTGATATCCCACTTCCCCACTTACCTCAGGGCTTTGGTCTCCTTCCCCCGGTGAACCTAGTTTAAAGCCCTCCTCACTAGGTTAGCCAGCCTGCTTGCAAGGATGCTTTTCCCTCTCTTCGTGAGGTGGAGCCCGTCTCTGCCTAGCAATCCTTCTTCTTGGAAGACCATCCCATTGAGTTTGATGGTGGGGTGGAAATTGTTGAAATCATGGTGGAATTCTTCAAGGGCCTCCTTCCCGTGGGTCCATATGATGAAGATGTCATCAATGTAGTGCAAGTAGAGGAGGGGTGCTAGGGGACAAGAGCTGAAGAAGTGTTGTTCTAAGTCAGCCATAAAAATGTTGGCATGCTGTGGGGCCATGTGGGTACCCATAGCAGTGCCACTGACTTGAAGATATAAATTGTCCCCAAATCTGAAATGCTTGTGGGTGAGCACAAAGTCACAAATCTCAGCCACCAGGTGTGCTGTGGCCTCATCAGGGCTATGGTTCATGACAACTTGTTGTTTGTCCTCATGTGGAATATTGGTGTAAAGAGCTTCTACATTCATGGTGGCCAGGGATGGTGTTTTCAGGAAGATCACCAATGCATTGTAGTTTCCTCAGGAAGTCAGTGTTGTCTTGAAGATAGCTAGGAGTGCTGGTAGCATAGGGTCTGAGGAGAGAGTCCAAATAGCCAGATAATCCTGCTGTAAGAGTGCCAATGCCTGAGATGATGGGGAGTCCAGGATTTCCAGGTTTATGGATCTTGGGTAGCAGATGGAATACCCTTGGTTGGGGCTCTAGGGGTGTGTCTGTGTAGATTTGTCCCTGTGCTATAGCAGGGAGTTTCTTGAGCAGATGGTGTAGTTTCATTTGGTACTCCTCAGTGGGATCAGAGGATAGTGGCCTGTAGAATGTGGTGTTGGAGAGTTGCCTGGCAGCCTCCTGTTCATAATCCGATCTGTTCATGATGACTACACCACCTTCTTTGTCAGCCCCTTTGATTATAATGTCAGAGTTGTTTCTGAGGCTGTGGATGGTGTTGCAGTCTGTATAGCTGAGGTTATGGGGCAAGTGATGCTGTTTGTTCACCATTTCAGCCTGTGCACGTCAGCGGAAGCACTCTATGTAGAAGTCCAATCTGTCATTTTGACCATCAGGAGGAGTCCACACAGATCTACCTGCACATCTACTAATGTGAGATATGCTATCATGTGGCAGCAATGCCCCTCTGCCATGTACATTGGCCAAACCGGACAGTCTGTACATAAAAGAATAAATGGACACAAATCAGACATCAGAAATGTTAATATACAAAAGCCAGTAGAAGAACACTTCAATCTCCCTGGACATTCAATAACAGAATTAAAAGTAGCCATCCTTCTACAAAACATCAAAAATAGACTTCAAAGAGAAACTGCAGAGCTAAAGTTCATTTGCAAACTTAACACCATTAATTTGGGCTTGAATAAGGACTGGGAGTGGCTGGCTCACTACAAAACCAATTTTTCCTCTCTTGATATTGACACCTCCTCAACAATTATTGGGAGTGGACCATATCCACCCTGACTGAATTGGCTCTGTCAACGCTGGTTCTCCACTTGTAAGGTAACTCCCTTCTCTTCATGTTTCAGTATATTTATGCCTGTATCTGTAATTTTCACTCCATGCATCTGAAGAAGTGGGTTTTTTTACCCACAAAAGCTTATGCCCAAATAATTCTGTTAGTCTTTAAGGTGCCACTGGACTCCTCATTGTCTTTGAGTATTGTCTTTCAACAGTTGTGAACCCACCTTATAGTAATTTCATCTAGACCACATTTCCCTAGTTTGCGCAAGAGAATGTCATGTGGGACTATATCCCAAGCCTAACTAAAATCAAGTGATATCACATCTACTGCTTCCCCCAATCCACTAGGCCAGTAACCCTGTCAAAGAAGGAAATTAGTTGGGTTTGGTATGATTTGTACTTGACAAATTCATGTTGGCTATTCTTTATAACCCTATTTCCTCTAGGTGCTAACAAATTGATTGTTTAATAATTTATCCAAATATGTTTCCAGATATCAAAGTTGGTCTGACTGGTCTATAAATCCCTGGTTTCTCTTTGTTCCCCTTTTTAAAGATAGGTAATATGTTTGCCCTTCTCTAGTGCTCTGGGACCTCATATGTCCTCTATGAGTTCTCAAAGATAATTGCTAACTATTCTAAGATTGCTTTGGCTAGTTATTTAAGTGAACTACGATGAATTTCATGAGGCCCTGCAGGCGTGAATTCATCCAACTTATCTAAGTATTCTTTAATTTGTTCTTTTTCTATTTAAACTTGTGTTCCTTCCCCCTTGTTGTTAATATTGATTGTGCTGAGTATCTGGTCACCATTAACCTTTTAGTGCAGACTGAAGCAAAATAGGCATTAAACACCTCCATGTTCTGGATGTCATCAGTTATTAGATCTCCTTCCCCACTAAGTAGAGGACCTACACTGTCGTTTGTCTTTTTCTTGCAATGGGCCTCAACCTTGAAGAGCTGGAGAGCATCACTGAATGAAGTCAGAGAGAAACAAACTAAGTAAGGCGTGTTCTCTTGGCATTGCCTGGCAGCGTTTGTGAGATCATGATACAATAGGTGATGGTGCCGAGCTGTGACAAAGCACGGTTGTAACACGCACACAGACATTGCATCCCAATGGCAAGATATTACAAAGTGATTGTTTTGTGAGTCTCTCTCACTGCCACTCTTGGCTGGGGGAAGTTTAAACCCCTTATTTCCCTTCCTAGCTGCTGGCCAATGGCCATGCATGTCTGTTTGAGGGGATGGGGTTCTCATCTCTTTCTTTTCCCTGCTCAGGTCCCAGCAGGTGCCTGGTGTCTGTTTTTCTACCTCAGTGTAAGGAGAGCAGCCAGCAGCATTTCCTATGCCTGCTGTCCAAGCCCTGCCTTGCATTTTGGGCCCAGCCCACCGAAGTCAATAGACAGACTCCCATGGACATTGGATGAGGCCCTTCATGGGTAATATGCTGATAGTCACTGGCTTTCACGCTAAGTTTTTAAATGGCTCACATTTACACTGCATCTGAACATTTCCCAGTCATTACTGAACTGATCCTTGCAACACCCCTGTGGGGTAGGTCCCCACCTGTTAAACAGATGAGGCACAGAGAGCCTGCCCTTGTTTTTCTAAAGGTCACAGGATCCAGATCTCCTGAATCCGAGCCCAGAGCCTTAACCACAGGGCTATTCATCCACTGTACAGTGAGAGGAGCACCACTCGCACCCTGAAAGCTGCTGCAGGAACCCAAAGAGCCCCAGGTTATGTGCCACTGCACTAGTGCATTAACCCAGGCCATCGATTAGTCACAGATTCATTGATTCCAAGGCCAGAAGGGACCACTGTGATCATCCAGCATGACCCCCTGTACAACACAGGCCAGAGAACTGCCTTGAATTAACTCAAATTTGAACTACAGCAGATCTCTTAGAGAAACATCCAATGCTGACTTAAAAATTGTCGGTGGTGAAGAATCCAAACACGTCCCTTGGTAAGTTGTTCCTGAGGAGAGCGGGTGAGGAAAGGCTCTCGAGGTGGTTAGAACTCAGAGGATCATCGCCCAGGGAAGAGGGATTCTTGCCCTAATGCATCAGAATGACGGGAAGGATGAGCTTTGATTTGCCATGGCCAAAGGGCTAAGAAGAACACATGGCCATTTTTGTTGTATAAGGCTGGTTCCCCCAAGGGAATTCGGTGAAACAGGGTCTTTGTAGGCCATCCTGCCATGGAGGATCTTGTAAGAGCTGCTAAGTGAGGTATTGTCACTGATGGAGAATCCATCATGACCCTTGGTAAGCTGTTCCAATGGTTAATTACCCTCACTTAAAAAATCTTCTCCTTATTTCCAGTCCAAATTTTTCAAGCTTCAACTTCCAGCTTTTGGGTTGGGTTAGACCCTTGTCTGCTAGACTGAAGAGCCCATTATTAAATATTTGATCCCCATGTAGCTACTTTATAGACTGTAACCAAGTCACCCCTTAACCTTCTCTTTGCTAAGCTAAATAGACAAGCTCCTTGAGGCTATCACTGTAAAGCATGTTTTCTAATCCTTTAATCATTCTCATGACTCATCTCTGAACCCTCTCAATTTATCAACATCCTTCTTGAAGGGTGAGCACCACAGCTGGGTCCAGCAGTAGTCACACCAGAGCCAAATATAGAGGTAAAATAACTTCTTGAGATTCCCATGTTTATGCATCCCAGGATCGCAGTAGGTTTTTTGATCACAGTGTCATACTGGGAGCTTGCTAACAGCTGATTACGATTGACACCACAATCCCCAATTTTTTTCCAAAAACTCTTCCTAGAATAAAGTCCTCCATCCTGTATATATGGCATGCACTCTTTCTTCCTTGATGTATACAGTTAGATTTTGCCATATTAAAAATCACAATGTCCTTTAATCAAGCTGGATTCAGGGGATATATTTCCCTGTAACAGAGCATTTTCACACTTCTCTTTTAAAAATAAAAGATAAAGTCTGGATTCCTTTCAGAGAAACCAGTAACCGTGGTAGCCCTCACATGACATTATTTAGAAGGAGGGGAGTTTGATTTGAATGTTTTTAACCGTCCAAGCAACAACTGGAGAACATGCTTATGGTGTCACTGCAACAGCACTTTTGTGAGAGCACGTGGTTCTCAGGCAGAGAGAGGTGTGTGTCAGACAGCATGCATGTGGCATACTGCTATCAGCAGGACAAGCTGACCCCAAGCTACTTCTGGGGCTCATTTTTTTTACACTTCTGTCCATGGAATTCCTACACACAGGACAAGTCCAGTTAGAGAGGGGGCTTTCGCAAGGACTTTCCTCTTCATGGACAAGCAGAGTTGGTTCAAAAGAGGAACACATGGGGGTTGAGGCAACTTGGTAGAACACCCATCCTCACTTCCCCTGCTGTCTCTCAGACTCAATCCCAGGGCCGGACTTACAGGTGGGCGACATGGGCAACCACCTACGGTGCCGTGGTCAGGGGGTCGCAGTGGTCAAGAGTCAAGGAGCGTGGTGGGCCTGGGGTGCAAGACCACAGAAGGGAACTCAGGGCAATGAGGCAGGGGGGACGTCAGTGGGGCCCGAGGATGATGGGGGGCAGTGGGGGAACCCAGGGAGCCAGCAGGGGCCAGGAGGGATGGGTGGGGTGCCCAGGAAGGCAGCAGGGGCCAGGAGAGCCAAAATACAAGTTTATCCCAAGTGCCATTTTCCCTATGTCTGGCCCTGCTCAACCCCTCCTGGCCTCTGACCAGCTCCTTTGCATTTGAGAAAGAAGAGGGCAGCTCTAAGGACACTGATGTTGAAAAGAAATGAGCAGATTATGGATGGGAGAATGACACATTCAAAGTCAAATCTTCTATCCCCCTCTTCCCACCTCACCCCCTTACTCATGTCACACGTAAAAACAAATGACCTGTCCAGTAGGGCTATCAACTAAATTATAATGAGAACAATATCATTGAATTACAAAGATATGTGCCAGTCTGTGTGAAATGGAAGCATCTGCTTGGATTCTTTGAGGTGTCCCATCAACAATTAAAAGTGCTTTCGTTCCTAGCGGATAAGCCATCTGGGCTGCACTGATGCCTCGGTGCCTGTTGTGCTAAGCTTGTGGGGGCTGGAGTTGGGGGTGGTAGGGACAGATCGATATTACATTCAGTCTTAAAACATCTCCCATTTGCACACCAGGCACTATGGTATAGGAGGTTGTATTGGGGTGCACGTAGTGAGGTGCTACAAATGTATGTCTTCTCCTGAATTGTACCTAGGTGTGCCTAGCAAATTACAGTATTCCGAATTTCCCTGAGGTCATGAACTACAGTGTAACCTGTTAATAATACACCGAACTGGGCTCAGTCGTCAACCAATTAGAAACTGGGATTTCCAGAACTGGGCTCTGAAGTCTGACCAGGTTAACTTGAATTTGGCAGGGAGGTCATTAATTAATCTATGAGAGGAAGAGCATTTTCTGTCTTTCTAGGTTCATATATGGCTCCCATCAATGGCGTATCTAACCTGCAGAACTGCATTGTATCCATTGCATTGCAACTGCACAGCAGATGAAGCTAGAATGGAGATGGCGGATGAAGCTAGAATGGAGACATTGTTTATAATTTGGAGGTGTTTGTGACTCCGGTCAGAATATTCTGTAGCGTTCTGAGATTCCTCTCGCTATCTAAAGGGATTTGGGCAGGGGTAGGATTTATATCCACTCGCTTGCTTTTAGCTGGTTTTCAATTACCATATTAATTAAGGGATACCCAGGTGACCTGCTCCTGTGCTGCTGCCCCATAGTCAACAACTATGCAGGAGCATCAAAACCCAGGGGTCTTATTTCACTGCCTCAGGTGGAACACCTTGATCCAATTATTCTCTCTCACACACTGATGCTGGAGGCTGGCAATGTTGATATTTGCCCATCTCTATGAATGAATTTCCCATAATATATACCATGCAAGGACCTCTTGGCATTAAACAGTAGAAGAAAAAAAAACAGCAACAGCTTCAACTTATAAAGCATCTTCTTATGACAGGATGTCTCCCGGTGCTTTAGAGATGTATGGTAACAGAATATCACCAGATGAACAGGGGACGGGAGTGGGGAACGAGGGACACTTCTGCTTTGATTTAAGGAGGGAAAACACATTGCTCTCAGCTGCTTTTCAATTACCATGTTAATTATGCCATACCCAGGAAACCTGCTGCTGGACTGCTCCCACCCGCTCAACTGCTGCGGAGTGGGGAGCAACGGGTGTTGCAAACTTCCCCGTTCTGTGCTGCCTCTGCAGCAATCACCTCCCATCCCTCCTGGCCCCTCTGCTCTGGGCTTACTGAGGTGCTGGTTGACACCCCCACCCCATGGCTGCACTGCTCTGGGCTCAATGTGGTGCTGGTTGCCCCCCCATAACCCCTCTCCTCTGGGCTCAGTGGGGTGCAGGTTGCCCCACCATGGCCCCTCTGCTCTGGGTTCAACGGAGTGTAGGTCACACCCCCCCATGGCCCTCTGTTCTGGGCTCAATGGGGTGCAGGTCCCTGCCTGCTGAGAGGTGTTCAGGACCGAGCAGTGGCTCTGGACCTTGCTGGATCTGCCAGTCACAGGAACTGAGCCCGGTTGCTGGCACCAGTCCACACCCCATGGCCAGCCTGGCCCAGGCACAGCCTGCTGATTGGCTGCCTTCCCCACCTGCTGACTTCTTGGGGCAGAGCAGCCAATAACGGAAGGCAGAAGCCCCCTGGTAGGGGAGGTTGTGGCTGACACCTGTGCATAATGGGTTAGTCTGACCCCTGTTCCTCCCTCCCATGTGCAATGGGTTAGTCCGTACCTGCTCCCTCCTCGTTTGCATAGTGGGCTAGTTTGTCCCTGCTCCTCTCTCCTGTGAGCAATGGGTTAGTCAGCCTCCTGCTTCCCCCCATGTGTCATGGGTCAATCTCCTCCCTCCTACCCAATGCTGGGTCAGTCTGCTCCCTGCTCCTCCTTTCTGCTCTGTTTGTACAGCAGGGGGCAGGCAGGGCTGGAAGGGGCTGAGCAGAACCCCCTTTGGAGCTGCCCTCCCTCCCAGGACTGGGGTGGTGGGGTGCCAAACCTCCAGTGCTGCAGAGGAGCAGAGGTGGGGCGGGGTGGTGGCTCAGAATTATTGTGGGGTTGGACCAGATGTGAGGTCTGGACATGGGGACACAACAGACACAGATGTGGAGCTGTGGGTGCAGTGCTGATGGTGGCGGGGGCGGAGCTGCTGCACAAAGTTCATTGACACTGGGATGCAATGGCTAGAATCATGTTTGTCACTAGAATGTGACAAATCTAACTGTCCTGACCGGGCATGGGGAGGTCAACAGTCAGATGGCAGCTCACAAACCATTATTTAGGCTTTAAAACCAAAATGGGGCCAATCATGATTCTGGGGGTCTGGCTTATGATTTTTGAATGTTTCGGGTTGGCAAAGCTGCAGATGGTACAAGTGCCTCAGACAGTCCCTCGCTCGCTCTAGGCAGTGCGATATGTCCAAAGGAACTACATGAATAGAATGGTAAGATTGCGAAGTCAAGCACTGAAAAGTTAGGAAATGCCTGTGCACTCTTAATTCGGCTTCCTTGTGCGTCTGCATTGTGATAGCGTCTTTAATTACATGAACACATGCTATTTTCTCCACCAGACTCCTGCCTCAGTCAATGCACAATACAGACAGCATGCTCTGAATGAGCAGCTCTTCAACATTTCTTTTTATCCTCAGCATTCAATGTGTAACCCCATGCCTTATATACTGCACACCTTCAAAACGCTACACTGAATACAGAGTTATTAATTTCCTCCTGGGCCTTTCTGTGCTGCTCTAATCATGGTATCTTAGCTTCTTATGAACATTAATGAATTTACTTTCCAACACCCCTGTGAGAGAGGAGATGTATTTTATTCCCCTTTGTACACATGGAGGACTGAGGCACGGAGAGATTAAGGTTAAAAGTATCCCCTAATTTTGGGTGCCCATTTTGAAATGCCTAGAACCTGATTTAACATTAAATAGCACTTCCTACATTCAAAGCAAAACTCCTATGGACTTCAGGTGCAGCCCTGAGTGTGAAGCCATTCTGTGTATTGGCACCTATGTGTCTCAAACAGTATCCAGAACACGAACACCCAGTGACCACCTGTGAGACTGTTGCTGTCTTGCCCAGCATGATGTACACCCAGGACAAACCACCAATGTTGTGTCAGAGGCAGAGAGAGAAGCCATATCTCCTGTGTGGCATTTAACTGCCTGAACCACGAGGCCCTCCTTTCTCTTCCCTGCCTCTTACACCTGGTTTCTGAACATCTTGCATCTGACCTGTAACTCTAAAACCTTTTTAAGACGTGGCTGAAGCTGGCCTAATATGCAGCTCAACCAGCCATGTGAATGGAGCACTGTGGGCAATGAATGGCTTGGCCACTGAAAACAGCATTTGGACCATTTCATCTATGAGTAGCTGGTGAAAATCTAGCCTAGTTTGGGAGTGGCTGAGGCTTGGTAACTGAAAGGTATTTAGTGACCTATGTCAAATTACTTGGTGGTTTCTGTCCAGTTCCTAGGGGACACAGACCTTTGGCCAACTGGTATTAATTAGCCACCAGCCTATCAGTCTCTGCAATGATGCACCTGACTGAATGGAAGCTGTCAACCCGGCACTTTTCCAGAGTACTAAGTTAGCTACCAATGTGTAAGGCAGGGCAGATGGTCCAAATCAGAAAGCATTCCAGAGGGCTCATACTGTACCCAGGGCTGTGCAAGGCTGCCAGTGGGAGGAACCCGGACGGGCAAGATGTATCGGAGCTGTGGCTACTCACTCAGGTATGGACATTGACTGAATACGTGCTCACGTAACCAGAAGCTTTACAAGTTGCAGCCTATGCATTAAGCAGGAATCCATATATGGTCTTAAATGAGGCAGACACACAGCATGGAAAATTTCAGTGCCATCAGTTAAAGTCTGGCAAAGTTATAATTAACAGAATTCAGGGTCTTATAATGGGAAGTGTCAGACAACCTTATTGTGAGCGGGAAGACAGGCCCCATGCCACAAGAGGGTAGTTAATGAGGGCCTGTGGCTCTAAATGGCCCCAATCCGCTGATGTCGGGTGTGGAGTTTAAAAGGAGAAGGCCTAGCTTAGTTTGTGGCTGCGCAGGAAGAGGAGCAGAGCTCTGCTTCTCCCTTGGCGAGGGAAGCCTGGTTTCAGGCAAGAGTCTGAGACAGCTGCTTGCCTGGATGAGTGTCAGAATGCATGGTACGAGCAGGCCCAGAGAAATGGACCCAAAGCTGCATGAAGACAAGCCTGAGTAGAAGGACGGGGTGCTACCAAGGTCTCCTTGGATGACCCTGGTTTCGAGTTTGTAGCATGCCTTTGCCTTTGGACTTTAACCCCCTAGACGGGGCAGGACTCAAACAAGCCTTAGTTGGAGGGCTAAAGCACCGCAACACTGGATGCTGTGAAAGGCAGCAACTGACCATGGGAGACCTTGTGACTGTGACTAGTGTGACAGGTTCGGTCACAGACACCTCTTTGGGACTGTCACCTGATGTGCTGAGATTACCTCTGAGCCTGTTTTCTTTGCAAGTTTGGGCCTCCAGAACCCTGCCTTGTTGAGCCAGACGCGTCTGTCTGCTCCAACACAGACCCAGGGTCTGAACCATGTGCCCCAAAGGCTGCAGACTTAACTGAAAACATCTTAAGAAGTGCTCCTGTCTCCAGCACCCAGATACCCAAGTCCCAATGGAATCCAAACCCCAAATAAATCCGTTTTACTCTGTATAAAGCTTATGCAGGGTAAACTCATAAATTGTATGCCCTCTATAACTCTGATAGAGAGATATGCTGTTTGCTCCCCCAAGTATTAATTACTTACTCTGGGTTAATTAATAAGCAAAAGTGATTTTATTAAATATAAAAAGTAGGATTTAAGTGGTTCCAAGTAATAAAAGACAGAACAAAGTAAGTTACCAAGCAAAGTAAAACAAAACACGCAAATCTAAGCCTAATACAGTAGGAAACTGAATACAGGTGAATCTCACCCTCAGAGATGTCCCAATAAGCTTGTTTCACAGACTGGACTCCTTCCTAGTCTGGTTCCAGCAATCACTCACACCCCCGTAGTTACTGTTCTTTGTGCCAGTTTCTTTCAGGCATCTCTTGGGGGGTGGAGAGGCCATCTCTTGAGCCAGCTGAAGACAAAATGGAGGGGTTTCCAGGGCCTTTTATATTCTTTCTCTTGTGAGCAGAAACCCCTTTGTTCTCCTGTGCAAAATCACAGCAACAAGATGGAGTTTGTAGCCACCTGGGCAAGTCACATGTCCATGAATGATTCAGCTTTTTGCAGGCCGATACCATTTTTTACATATTAGTTTGACCATTCCCAGGAAAGCTCAGATGTGGATTGGCGTCTCCCAAAGTCCATTGTCAGTTAAGTGTTTCTTGATTGAGCACTTACTGAGAATAGTCCTTTCTCAAGAAGCTGACCAAATACTTCACTGAGGCTACTTAGAATCAAACACATTGAGATACAAGTACATAGCCAATATTCATAACTTCAAATACAAAAATGATACACACATACAGACAGCATAGTCATAACCAGCAAACTACAACCTTTCCATAGACACCTCACTTGACCTCCTCTGCACAACACCTGGTGCAACCATAGGACCCTGATTGCAACAATGATCTATATCGTCACAGTTCATGTCAATAATGTGACAACTAGTGCTATGTTGGGCCACAAGGGGGCACCACAGATGGGGTACTCATTAATAGGTAGTGCTCCGAGCCCTGCCAATGATATGGCATGTAAGCACACCTCAGTCTAGCTTTTCCAAGAAAGGGGCTGAGGGGACTGCACCATGGAACTACAGCGGCGCGTAAATGTTCACATTCCAAACTAGCCTGCCCTTTGTGCTTTGATGGGCCTGTGTCACTCAGAGGCATTTCTACCATTTTGTTTGTGCTGTTACTTCACTGCAGCGATAGGCCATTTGTGAGGTCAAAGCCTGCTTCCCCTCGGCCATGAAGCGCTTTCCTGTGAGCAGCACATTCTGCTTTCCAGCCATCTCTCATGCGAAGACCCAGTCTGTGGGTGCTTGCAGGAGAGGAGAGGAACATACCGCACTACTGTACTTACAGTCATATTTTTAGACATGCCTTTTATTTTTAGCTACAAGCAAGAAAACCATTCACACCTGGTAATGAAAACTAGACATTGTCCTCCCACCTGCCCAACCCACCCTTTTGTCTGTTTCTTCCGCCTGATGCATCTTCTCAGAATCCTTGATTTTGAGCTCTTGGGAGCAGGGAATTGGCTGTGCAGCACCCACCTCCTAGCACAACTGGACCCTGATCTTTGACTGGGGCCTCATAAAGCTACTATAATACAAATAATTAATTAATAATATAGAGAGATATACCTATCTCATAGAGCTGGAAGGGACCCTGAAAGGTCATTGAGTCCAGCCTCCTTCTTCACTAACAGGACCAAGTACTGATTTTGCCCCAGATCCCTAAGTGGCCCCCTTAAGGATTGAACTCATAACCCTAGATTTAATAGGCAAGTGCTCAAACCACTGAGCTATCCCTCATAATAAATTAGGATGAAATCAAGCCCTTCCCTCCATGACAAAATGTCTTGGGTAATTTACTCATAGCATTACCACGACCCACCCTGACACAAATACCTACCCAGTCAGTTCCTTCTGTCCCTGAATAATCTCATCCTACTTATGTGGGCATTGCTGTCAACTCTGGCGTGAAATAGAACATTCTATTCTGAGAGAGACTGTGAGAGGCTAAAAAACTAACCCTCCTGCCCCCGATCAAACCAAGGGCTCATTTCCTTGCAGAGTCTAAGAGCAGCTGCCTAGTCTCCGGACAGAGCGTTGTCAGTGTCAGAACCGTCCTGGCACTTCTCTGCAACACTGTCATCAAAGCTGCTGGCAAGAGGGCACTCCCAGTAGATAAGAGGCACCTGTACAGATAGCCATGACAAGCAGCAATTATTGCACTGACAGAATAAAAATTGTGAGCTGTTTTGCAAATATTTGTGAAGCAGCAAAAGTAGGCGTAATTACACATAAAAATGTATCTCCTTTATAGACTTTTAATTATCTACTCAGGTGAACCATAATTTGAGGAGAAAAGCTTTAAATATATTTTTCTTTAATAAAAAAAATGGAATTGGTAGACCAGGATTGTAATGCAATTAAGTGAAGAGGCAATGCATCTGGATTGCTGAGTTATTGCACAAGGGAGCATCAAATCCCTGGTGTGCTGATCTCAGTGTGACGGTGCACCCCATAAGGCTTTATGGAAATGTATATATATGAATGTATATATATGACAGAACTGGAATATGTTTTATGCTACATATGGCATGTAACATATCTCTGTAGAGGTTATGATCTACTGAATATATTCATCCTATTTGTATGCATGTGTCACTGTTGTATTTGAAGTTATGAATATTGCTGTGTACTTGCTTGATTTCTAAGTAGCCTTAGTACAGCATTTGCTCAGCTTCTTGAGAAAGGAATGTGCACATTAAGTGCCCAATCAAGAAACACTTAAAGGACAATAAATCTTGGAAGGCTCCAATCCACATAAGAAGTCTACCTGAGGACATTCAGGGTAGTATGTAAACAATGTCTGCTGCCTGTAAAAACTGAGTCATGCATGGACATGTGACTTGCCCATGTGACTCCAAAACTCCATCTTGGAGCTGGACTTTGCATAGGAAAGAGGAGGGGGTCTCCACCTACAAGAGAAAGTCTATTTAAACCCCTGGGAGACCCCTCCATTTGGTCTTCAGCTGGCTCAAGAGATGGCCTCTCCACCCCTAAGGATGTCTAAAAGAAACTGGAACAAAGGTCAGTAAATACAGAGGGTGTGAGTGATTGCTGAACTAAGATTAGAAGGAGACTAGTGTGTAAAAGGAAGCTTACTGGAATACCACTCAGGGTGAGGTTTCGTCTGTATTCAGTTTTCTTACTGTATTAGACTTAGACTTGCGTGTTTTATTTTATTGTATTTTATTTTACTTGGTAATTCACCTTGTTCTGCCTGTTACTACTTGGAACCACTTAAATCCTACTTTCTATATTTAATAAAATAACTGTTTACTTATTAATTAACCCAGAGTATGTACAACTGTGCATATCTCTGTATCAGTGTTATAGAGGGTGAACAATTTATGAGTTTACTCTGTATAAGTTTTCTACAGGGTAAAACGGATGTATTTGGGGTTTGGACCCCACTGGGAGTTGGGCATCTGAGTGTTAAACACAGGAACACTTCTTAAGTTGCTTTCAGTTAAGTCTTCAGCTTTGGAGCATGTGGTTCAGACCCTGGGTCTGTGTCGGAGCAGACTGGCATGTCTGTCTCAACAAGAGAGGTGCTGGAGTCCCAAGCTAGCAGGGAAAGCAGGGGCAGAAGTAGTCTTGGCACATCAGTTAGCAGCCCCAAGGAGGTTTCTGTGATCAAACCCATCACACCCAGCTTTGCCACTTAACAGCCATATGCTCTTGGGCGAGTCACTTCATCGCTTTGTACCTCCGTTTCCCCTCCCATTCTTTAGCTGTCGTGTCTAACTAGACTGTAAAGTCCTTGGGATAGGGACTGCTTCTTACTGGGTGTACAGCCCTAGCACAGTGAGACCTTGACTGTGACTGCAGCCTCTAGGTACTGCTGTTATACCAATAAATAATAATAAATAGCTCTGTTAACAATAAATATTAGCTCTGCTGGATTAATGTAGTAGATATGACATGGTGACAATCATGTTTTCACTTATTGCTGTTGTTTTGGGCTCTGCATCCATGACATATCCTTAGAGGTGATTTGGGTGTAGACAGAACCTCCATAGAATCTGGCCTTGCAAGTGACAAGTGTGAATAAGGGGAAATGTTGTTTGTTTGGCAGGGATATTCTCAGAACACCTCAGTTCAAAGCCACATGCCCATGGCATTCAGAGGTGAAACAATCTAAGTAATGCACAGACAAGAGGAAAAGTCCATTAGAAATGAGGGAGAGGCCAAACAGCTTCTCCCACAAACTATTGCCATGTTTTTGTCTGCGAGAGACGGTGGGCACTGCAGCCTATGATGTAGATGGTTTGCAATATCTCATGTGACTGAATAGTCCAATCCAAGATTTGCATGATCTTTAGCAGTTAATGCATTTTATGTATCTTGGTTGGGAGCCACTTGCTTCCTACGGGCTCTTTTCTCTCCAAGCTGTAGGAGCCAGCTTCTGTCACGGACTTTGATGGAGATGATGGCGCCACTTGTTATGATCACTTGCCAAGGTTTCCGATTGGTCAGGATCAATTCCAAATTCCTTCATATCACGCTTGCATGTGTGTTTATAGTGAAGCTTGGGATGTCCTGTTGTTCTTGTCGTCCCCCCCCCCACCCCCCGTATAGCATGTCCTTGGGTGTGCATCTGTCTTCCAAGCTATTTAGATGGTCCAGTCTTTGCTTGAGCAGGACTGTCACACTTGGTAAATTTGCCCTTTGAAGAACCTCTGTGTTGGTAACTTTATTTTGCCATTTGGTGTTGAATATGCAGCGTAAACAACATAGGTGGAAACTGCTTAACTTTTTCTCAGGGCCACCCAGAGGATTCAGGGGGTCTGGGGCAAAGCAATTTTGGGGGCCCCTTCCATAAAAAAAGTTGCAATACTCTAGAATACTGTATTCTCATGGGGGCCCCTGTGGGACCCTGGGAAAATTGCCCCATTCCCCACCCCCTGGGCGGCCCTGGGAAAAATAAACATTTAAAAACCTTCCACATCTCACACAAACCCAGTTTTGAGAAAATTTCTTTTCAAGTCACCTTTACAAGGTATCACTGGTTCTCAGCATCAGCTAGTGCTAAAGGCACTAAAAGTCATTAAAAGGGTTGGACAAATATTTTCCGACAAAACTTTTCTTGGATCGAAAACTAGGGGTTTTGAAAAAGCAGAAAAAATCACGGACAATGTCTGCTTTCCTTCAAAATTTGTTGTGGTTTTTTTAATTGAAAAGCTGAAATGTCTGCCAAAACCTGAACATGGTTTGGGGTTTCAGAAGTGTGTGGCCAAATACCGTATTGTCCCGAGTATAGGCCGCACTTTTTCCCCCAATGTAAGTCTTTAAACTAGGGGTGCGTCCTACAATCGGGATGTTGCAAAAAAGGGGGGGGTTGCCAGAGCGGCAAAGCAGGGAAAAAAAATAAAAAACACAGCGCGGCTAGAGCGGGGGGGAGGGGAGAAATGACAAAAAACGGCGCGGCTGAAACTGCAAAGCAGGGGGGAAAAAACAACAACAAAAAAACTCCCTGCTCCAAGCGCTCCCTGCTGCGGCCCCAGCTCATCTCAGCTCTGCCTCCACCTCCTGCCATGAATGCTCCTCCCTGCTTCTCCTCCCGCCCTGCTTCCCGCGAATCAGCTGTTCGCGCGGGAAGCCTGGGAGGGCTGAGAAGCAAGCAGGCTTCCCGCTCAGGCCCAGGAAGACGACGCTGAGATAGGGGTAGAGGGAACGAGGAGGGCCGTGCGCCCCGGCCGGTCCCCGGCCCCGCGTCCCCGGCCGCGACCCTCCCAGGCCACCCAGCTCTGGCTGCGACCCTCCCTGTCCCCGCGTCCCCGTCCCCATGTCCCCAACCACCCGGCCCCTGCCCCATGTCCCCGGCCACCTGGCTCCGGCCGTGACCCTCCCCGGCCTCGCGTCCCCGGCCCCGCGTCCCTGACCCTCCCCAGCCCCGCGACCCTCCCCGGCCTCCCCCGGCCCCGCATGCCCGACCACCCGGCTCCGGCCGTGACCCTCCCCGGCCCTGCGACCCGCCCCGGCCCCGCGACCCTGGCCGTGACCCTCCCTGACCGCCCGGCCCCGGCCGCGACCCACTCCGTCCCCGGCCACCCGGCCACGGCCCTCCCCGGCCCCGCGGCCCCGGCCGCGACCCTCCCCGACCGCCCGGCCCCACGGCCCGACCCTCCCGGCCCGCGACCCTCCCTGACCGCCCGGCCCTGGCGCGACCCACTCCATCCCGGCCACCCGGCCACGGCCCTCCCCCCCGGCCCTCCCGGACACACGCCCCGGCCGTGACCCTCCCCAACCACCCGGCCCGGCCCCGCATCCCCTACCACCCGGCTCCGGCTGCGACCGCCCCGCGTCCCGACCCTCCCGGCCCCGCGTCCCCGGCCGCTACCCTCCCCGACCGCCCGGCCCTGGCCGCAACCCTCCCCGGCCCCCCCCGGCCCGGCGGGCCCGACCCCCCGGCACCGGCGCGACCGGCCCGCGTCCCCGACCCTCCCGGCCCGCGTCCCGGCCACGACCCTCCCGACCGCCCGGCCTTGGGGCCCCGACTGCCCGGCTCCAGCCACTACCCTCCCCGGCCACCCGGCCCCGCGTCCCTGACCACCCGGCCACCCCCGGCCCCGCGGCCCTCCCCGGCCGCTCGGCTCTGGCCGTGGCCCATCTCCGGTAGTGCGGGTCCGGGCACAGCGGCGGCCGCGACCCCACCTACCCGGATGCCTGGCTCTGGACACGGCCCTCCAGCCCGGCCTGGCCCCGTGGCTCCAGCCGTCTGGCTCCTGCTGTTTTGCCACATGGCCGGGCTCCAGCTCTGGCTGCGTGGCTCTGGCCGCGGCCCTCCCCGGCTCTGGCTGCCCGGCTCCCGCCACATCCTCTGGCCCCGGCCCCGCAACTCCTGCCCCGGCCCCAGCCCCGCGTCCCCGGGCTCCCGGCTCCAGCCGCGTCCAGGCAGTGCGGTAAGGGGGCAGGGAGGGGGTGTTGGAGAGAGGGCAGGGGAGTTCGGGGGTTGGGGGGTCAGAGGGCAGGGAACAGGGGGATTGAATTGGGGCAAGGGTCCCGGGGGGGCAGTCAGAAAGGATCAGGGGTTGGATGGGGCGGTGGGAGGCAGTCAGGGGCAAGGATTCCAGGGGCAGTCGGGACAGAGAGAAGGGGTGGTTGGATGGGGCAGGGGTCCTGGGGGGCCATCAGGAATGAGAGGAGGGGTTGGATGGGGCGGCGGGGGCAGTCAGGGTACAGGGAACGGGGTGGATGGGGCAGGGGTCCCTGGGGTGGGGGGGGGTGTCAAGGAACGCAGGGGGTTGGATGGGGCAGGAGTCCCGGCGGGGGGGGGGGGTGAGCCATGACTCCTCCTGGGGTGAGGAGGGAACCTGTTGTTATGATTTTGCCAGCTCATCACTGGGGATGAAGAAAACAGTGGGAGTGATGTAGAAAGCATTGGAAGTAGTGATGAAAACCTGAGCAGATACCGGTATTGATGGAGAGACAGGCAGTGAAAGTGACTAAAATGTCTCAGAGGGATGACTTAAGAACATTTGCTAATGTTGTTGATTGTTGTGCAGGGGAGAGGGTGAGAACTGTTCCCATCAGTCTCCTTGTTGTCCATTCCTTTCCCCTTCTTTATTTACAGTATAACTACAAAATAGTTTTCAATATTTCTGAGTATATAACATATGCCGTCAAAAGCAGGACTACCAAAAGTGTTAAAAGTGTTAAAAATACTGGTACATGTCTTCCTATTCATTAAATAAAATACTGTTTTACTGTTCTACTAATGTGTATATTGTCTTTAAGTTAACAAAAGTTAGAAATTTAATTTTTTTAAAATAGCACCAAACTTTAAGGGTGCGGCTTATAATCAGGAGCAGCCTATACTCGGAACAATACGGTATTTGTTGCTTGCTGTGTTTGATTGTTTAAAGAAACAATAAAAAAAATCTGCTTAAAAAAATCCAAAACTTTTCAATTTGAATGGAGTTAGATGGCTTGCCTCCTTGATCTTCTCCGGCAAAAGCACACACAACAACAGACAGACAAAGACTTTCCTCCCTCTCTCCCTCCCAGATTTGAAAGTATCTTGTCTCCTTATTGGTCCTGTTGGTCAGGTGTCAGCTAGGTTATGTGATCTTCTTAACCCTTTATAGGTAAAAGAGGAATTAACCCTTAACTGTATGTTTATGACACACTCAAAAAGCTTATCAGATGTCACTGCTCAATCTGATGGGGGCCCTAATAATCCAAAGTCCTTCCAGCCCTTCTGGAAGGGTTGCCTCTTTGGTCAGAAGGACTTGTCTGCCTGCTGAATCAAAAGAAGGCCGAGTCAGTTTAAATGCAAACTTTTTATGCCAAACATCCTTTCTTAGTCCATTGGTCTCTGGAAAACCTAGTTTGAACCAGTTTATGCAAGCGTCCCCAGGCATGGTACCTCTCTGGAGGTCTTCACAACCTGAGTGATTCACCTTAAATCACCATCCACTGCTTTTAGTTCCCGGAGGAGCTGTGGTATCATTTCCCGTCACTCTCCTCCACTGCCTGAAGTTGCATTCAGTCCCTGGCCCACAGTGATAAATAAACCATTCATAAGCTTAATACAGTATGTATCCCCAGAGATACTGCACAAGTATCTCGCAACATATGTCATAACAACCTAGTATGATATTAGTTTCTTTTGTAGCTGCATCATATTGTTGACACATTCACTTTGTGATTCACTATAATCCCCAGATCCTTTCCAGCAGTACTATTGCCTAGCTAATTCCCCATTTTGTAGTTATGCATTTGATTTTTCATTCCTAAATGTAGCACTTTGCACTTGTTTTTACTGAATTTCATCTGCTGATTTCAGACCAATCCTCCAATTTATCAAGGGCATTTCAAATTCTAATCCTGTCCTCCAAAGTGCTTTCAACCCCTCCCAGCCTGGTGTCATCTGCAAATTGCATAAGTGAACTTTCAACTCCATTATCCAATTGATTTATGAAAATATTGAATAGTACTGGACCTTTGTGGGACCTGCTGGACACATTTTCCCAGTTTGAAAGTGTATCATTGATAACCATTCCTTCATTACTGTCCTTCAACCAGTTTTTCACCCACTGTTTCACCTACTTGCACATGACTGAGCCATAGAAGGCAGGCCAAGCACATATTGGCTAAAATAATGTAGAAATATCTTGTGGTTAATCTGAAGAGCAGAAATACACTATTTTTCTTCTTTGCCCAAGGAGTGACTCAGTTATAGGTCAGAAGGAGGAATGTGCTCATCCCATCCAGCAAAAGTAACAGTTTCAGCCAGATATCTAGGCACTGGGACAGAGGCTGGGTGAGAAGCTGAGAGTTAAGGTAAGCAAGCCATATTTAGCAGGTGCCCCCTATGAGACTGAACTCAGGCCAGTGGGCCATTCAGGCTAGGCACAAGGAGCATACAGAAGTCTGTGCGGTTACAACTAAAGCTGGGTGATTTTTTTGTTCAATCAAAACAACATTTAAGAAAAAAATGTGTAGAAAAATGTTGTTTCATTCAACTTTTGTTTTCCACTTACATTAAAGTATTTAAAAATGGTTTTAATTGAGCTTTTCCTCTCTTGGGCTTTTCTTCTACTCGCCGCCTTTTCCCTCTCGGGGCGGGGAGAGGAAAAAGGTAAAGAGGGAAAGAAAGGAGGCGGGGTAGAGGGGTAACAACAAATTGAAAACCTTGGAGGCTTTTTTGGTTCTTGTTTCACCAAGAAGCAGAAAAACAAAACAAAACAAACAAATAAAAACCCGCTAAACATTTCAAATGAAATGAGATTTTTTTAGAATCCCTGACCTATCCTGCTCCTTGTCTCCTGACCCCCCCGAGACTCCTCCAATCCAACCCCCCCTTCCCTGTCCCCTGACTGTCCCCCCAGAACCTCTGCCCCATCCAACCCCCCCTCCCTGTCCCCTGACTGTCCCCGGGACTTCCTGCCCCTTATCCAACCCCCTGGCCCCAGCCACTTACCCCCGCCTCCCGGCGTCTCAGCGTGCACGTCGAGAAGTGGCCCTGAACAGCGCTGCAGCCACGTGGCTTCGGGAGAGCCTGAGCTCCTCCCTGCTCAGAGCCGCGTGGTAAGGGGGGGAGCCGCTCAGCCCAGAGCTTGCAGCCCTGCCCCCTGACCACACGGCTCTGAGCAGGGCAGAGCTCAGGCCCCCGCAGAGCCACATGGCTGCAGCGCTGTCCAGGACATGCTGAGGCACCGCATGGATGGTAGGGGCAAGCCTCAGCCATTCTCGTGGAGGCCCCTGCGGGGTCTGGGGCAAATTGCCCCACTTGCCCCCCTCTCGGGGCAGCCCTGCTTTTTCTCCTGATGAGCATAAGTTGTCCATGTTTCACCACCATACATGAGAGTGCTGAGGACACAGGCTTGGTACACTACCATTTTGGTCTTAATGGTAAGCTATGAGTTGTTCCATGCTCTTTTAGTCAGTCTGCTAAAGGCAGTGGCAGCCTTTCCAATGTGAACATTTAGTTCTTCATCCAGTGACAGGTTGGTGGTTACTGCAGAACCTAGGTAGCTGAACTTTTGGACTACTTCTAGCTGGTTTGCATTTCAGGTGATTGAAGGATCTTGTGGAACCCCCTGTTCTAATACAACCGTTTTCTTAATGATGATGGTGAGAGCAAATGCCTAACAAGCACTTGAAAGGCAGTCCATGAGTTCTTGTAGTAAATCTTCATCATGGGCTATGAAGGCAGCATCATCAGCAAATAAAAGTTCCCTGATTAGCACCTTTTTGACTTTAGTCTTTGCCTTAAGTCAGGACAGGTTGAAGAGTTTCCCATCCGATCTTGTGTGGAGATACACTCCATCTTTCATGTCCTTAAACATACAGTTCAGGAGTACCAAGAAGAAGATTCCAAAGAGTGTAGAGTCAAGAACACATCCTTGCTTCACTCCACTTTTCATCTCAAAGCTTTCCGAAGTTGACCCATCAGACTGGATAATTGCTCATATATTGTCATGGAATGAATGTATAATACTTAACAGGGTTGGTGGGCATCCTATCTGTTTTAGTATTGCAAATAGACCTGTTCTGCTGATTGTGTCAAATGCTTTGCTTAGGTCCATAAAGGCGATGTACAATGGTTGGTTTTGCTCTCTGCAGTTTTCTTGGAGCTGTCGCAGAGAAAATATTATGTCTATAGTTGATCTTCCAGCTCTGAATCTGCACGGTGATTCGGGGTAGATATGATTCGCCAGCTGTTGTAGGCACACTATGATGACTTTTACAACAATTTTCCTGCTACTTTTAGGAGTGAGATACCCCTGAAGTTGTTGTTGTCACACTTTTCGCCTTTATTTTTACACAAAGTGATGATGTTTGCATCATGCATCTCTTGTGGTACCTCACCCTCTTTCCAGCATTTAAGTAGCAGCTGATGAAGATATGGTAACAGGCTGTCTTTCCCGCAGTTGAGGATTTCCACTGGGATGCCATCTTTTCCAGGAGCCTTGCCACTTGATAGCAAATCAATGGCCTTGCTGAGCTCTTCTTTAGTGGGCTCCACATCTAGCTCTGACATGACCTGCAGAGTTGGTAATTGGTTCAGTGATCTGCTGGCGATGTTTCTTTCTTGTGTGTATAGCTCTGAATAGTGTTCAACCCAATGAGACAACTGCTGGCTTTTATCTGTAATGATTTCACTGCTGTGCAATTTGTAATGGGCAACCTTGTTGACAGTGGGGCCTAGAGCTTTCTTTAGGCCGTTGTACATGACTTCAAGGTTTCCTGTATCTAAGGCTATCTGTATCTCTTCATAGAGCTTGGTCCAGTGATGATTTGCACAGCATCTCCTTTCTCTCTGTACCTTGTTTTTTGCATGTCAAAGTCTCATTTTGGTGTGCTCTGTTGGCTTCTTATTATGTTCCAGATAGGCTGTGTTCTTAATATTGATGAGAAGTAATAGTTCCATTTCATTTTCTTTGAACCAGTCCTTTTTTGATGGCCTCTTTCTCCCAAATGTAGCTAAAGCTTTTTCTTGAATTGTTCCTAAATCTTCCCAAAATTCCTCTGTCTTCTCTGGTACTGACTTCCCATGCATGCTAAGTTCAAAAACCTTCACAAACTCCTTGCATTTCCTCTGGTTTTTGATGTTAGTAGTGTTGATTTTAGGCTTGCTCCTAGGTTTTGCTCTATGTAATTTCTTGGCTGTAATCTTCAATTTGCTAATAATCAAGGAGTGGTTGGTGTCACAATCAGAAGTGTGGAACGTGCGTGTGTTCTGCACTAAGGGTAGGTCTTTCCTCCTGATGATAACAAGGTCTAGTTGCATCAAGTCATCAGAAGAATACCATCAACTGAGCTACTTTTTCTCCTCGGGGACTTCAATGCAAGAGTTGGCACACACAACAATTCATAGCCAGATTGCTTAGAACATTTTGGCATCGACATGATGAATGAGAATGGCCAACGACTTCTTGAATTCTGCACCCAAAACCAAATGTGCATTACTAATTCATATTTTACACGAAAACAGCACCACAAGGTGTCATGGTGACATCCATGATCAGGCCACTGGCTCCCATAAACACCTCCTTCAAACACAAGGAATGCCTGGGTGCATAGAAGAAGCATGGGATAGAGCACTTAATTTCCCCCCTCTGTGTTGGTTGTTCAAGTTCAACGGGACTGGGCATTGACTGAAAAGTGTTACCAGCTGTCAGTCGAGGTGAAATATGAATTTGGTGGTCTCAGAACAGCTCCCCCTAGGGTAGGTGTCCACATCACACCCACATGCAGAAGTACCAACCTCAACCCCATCACCAAAAGAAAAACACTGTCACAATTACTATTCTTAGCAGAATCCATGAACTCGCCCCTGCTGCAATGCATGCAGAAAACTGCCGTCCAATAGCAGCTAAGCAGGTGGTGAATTGTAACTAGTACTGCTGATGCTAAAATCCCTTATTATTGTTACCCCAACTCCCCACTTCCCACAAACTTGTTTGTTCCGCTCACTGGTTCCATCTTGTCTTGTAGCCTGAGAGCTTTCTGGGCCAAGGACCGTCATTCACGGGGGTTGGGATTTTCAGATGCCCGCAGTGTTGTCTGAACACTGTTCCCATTGAAGTCAAGGAATCAGTTACCACTGACTTTAGTGTGAGCCACCTTTGAGCATCTTTAAAAATCATCCCCTATCTGTTTTTCCAGGGTGGGTGAGGTAGGAGCACAAGCCATTATTTTCAAGAAGGTTTGTGTTTCTAAGCCACTTAGATGTTTTAAAAATTCCACTCCTAGGGTCTAGCACAATGGGGCCTGAGGTGGTTGAGGTCACACTGTAAATAATAGCTGATAGTGGAGTTTGAACTGCTTTCTCACCCTTAGGAATGATCTCTGGGTCTCCCTAGCAGGGCCGGGACGCTCCTGGACCTGTTCTGTGGTGAAACACTGGAGGCCAGTGACATGGCACCTTTCCCAACCCTCACATTCAATGATAATGCAAATGCCAGCTGCTCTTCCTCTCCGACCTCACAGACAGTCTGTTGGGGGCTCTATCCCCTGGGTCCCTTCCCTGAGGCTGAGTCCACTCCTCCTCTTTGAGACAGTGCAGTTTCATTATGCAGCCAAGCCGAGTTATAAAATGTATGATGCTGTCAAAACAATGGCAAGGTACTTCTGTGCATTGTTGCTGGAAGCATAATATAAAATAGGAGGTTGACTGTCATTTATAAGAACATGGGAAGGATAATGTATTTACTGCAATGATACTATCCAGACAGCAGGGAAATAATGGACTGTACATTATCTCCTCCTGGAAAGGGCAGGCTGGATATTTTAATAACGAAACCATTGCAGCCTTTAACACTGTGCTGCTGCCTTCACTCTACAGAACTCCACGTGGTCTGGGATTTGGTGACAATAATAATAGCCTGCTCTTCTCTAGTGCTGTTCTCCTGTCAATTGCAAAGCATTTTATAAAGGAGTGTACCAGGGTGGCTTACCTATGGGCTGGAGGCCTTGGGGCTAAGCCATCCCTGATTAGAGGATGAGCCACAGCTGGGTTGAATGAGGTACTCCCAGAATCATAAAAAGAGCAGGAAGTTGCAGTAAAGGAAAGAAAGGGGGCCAAGAAAGTGAAGCGAGCAGGAAGGCACCTGTCGGGCCCTGGCCTGAGTCAGCAGTAGGGTTGCCAACTTTGTACTCACACAAAACCAAACACCATTGCCCTGCCCCCTGTCCCCACTTCTCTGAGGCCCTGCCCCTTTTCTGAGGCCCTGCCCCCACTCACTCCATCCTCCCTCCCTCTGTTACTCGCTCTCTCCATCCTCACTCACTTGATCATTTTCATCAGGCTGGCTCAGGGGGTTGGAGTGCGGGAGGGCATGAGGGCTCTGGCTGGGGGTGCGGACTCTGGGCTGGGGCTGGGGATGAGGGGTTTGGGGTCTAGGAGGGCGCTTCAGAGGGCGGGAGGGGGATCAGGGCTGGGGCAGGGGGTAGGGGCACTTACCTCAGGCAGCTCCCAGAAGCAGTGGCATGGCCCCTCTCTGGCTCCTACATGGAGGCGCAGCCAGGCAGTTCTGCGCGCTGCTCCATCTGCAGGTACTGCCCCCAGCTCCCATTGGCCATGGTTCCCGGCCAATGGGAGCTGCGGAGCCGGCACTTGGGGTGAGGACAGCATGCGGAGTCTCCTGGCTGCCCCTACGCATAGGAGCCAGAGGGAAGACATGCCTCTGCTTCCAGGAGATGCACGGAGCCAAGGCAGGCAGGGTTCCTGCTTTAGCCCTGCTGTGCCACCAACTGGACTTTTAACGGCCCAGTCAGTGGTGCTGACTGGAGCTGCCAGGGTCCCTTTATGACCGGGTGGTCTGGTTGAAAAACGGACACATGGCAACACTAGTCAGCAGGGAAACAAAGCCGAAGAGAGTGGGAAACAGCACTCCAGGCAGGGAGGCTAGCAGAGGCCCTGCCTAAGCAGTGGAAAGACTGTAAAGGCTGGCTGGGATGAAGTCGGTGAGTTTGTTTAGTGCTATTTTGAGTTAATCGGGGAGAGACTCTGAACTGCTTGGGGCCTAGAGGGCCCCTGGTGAGGAACTTTCGAGCTGTGAGTTCTGAAAGGGCCCTGGAGAGAGGCCTTTGGCCGCAGTGGGGTGCTTGGGAGGTAGCTGCCCATGCTGCAGGAGGTCACTGGCATTCTCCCCTTTTTACAGATGGGGAAACTGTGGCACAGCATGGCAAAGTGACTTGCCCAGGGTCACCCAGAAAACCCTTGGCAGAGCTGGGACTAGAGCCCTGGTCCTCTTGAGTCTAGTGCCCTATCCACTGGGCCCTGTGCTTCTGACAAGGCAGGCCTAAAGCAACTCCCTTGCTACCTTTGCCCAGGATAGGTAAGAGCAGCTAGAAACGCTTGCTGACGGGCCCTAAAGCTGAGCTCTTAGACTGGAGCACTCGAAGTGCCTATGGCAGCTAGGCATCCAACCCTACTGAAATGCAGGTAACTTCCTTGGGCTCCTTTGGGCAGCCCAGCCTGCAGCACTGCACACTGGCAGCCCCTGACTGGTGCCAGAGCCTGAGCTTGTTGGCAACACAGAGGGTTATCTGGGGTGCTTACCCAGTCATTTGCTTGATTCTTGAATGAAAGGGGGCGATTTCCCTATGCTGCTGCTACTACAGTAAATAATAGTAGCTATACTCTGCCCTTCCACTTGCGATCTCAAAGCATGTGACAAACACTGAGCCAAACCTCACAGCTGTCTTGGGAGACCCGATGAGGGAGGTGCTAGCTTCGATTGTGGGGAGAGAGAAGCTTTGGAGCCACGCAGAGATCTTCTGTCCTGGGAGGTATGTAAGGAACAGTCAACTGTAGGAATAGGAATTGCCAGATCAGGTTTGACCCGAGCAGCGTCTAGTCCAGGATCCTGTCTCTAACTGGCTGGCATCCGCTGCTTCTGAGGAGAGTGCAGGAATCTTGCAGTGGGCAATTATGAGTTATCCTGGCTATGGGAAAAGACTCTTCCTTATGCACATAGGCTCTGTGGCAGCATCTTCTCAGCCTCTCCTCCACTCACTCACTTTCCACTGCAGCTGCTGTGCTCCTCGGCTCTGTGGCAGACCCCTGGGTGGCTCTTTTCTCTCAGAAGTTGGCCGGATGCAGCTCACCAGTTTTGCTTCTCCAGTCTTTCAGTTCCACTCCATGTTACTGTCCAGCTGCACCCCAGACAGGTGTAACAGTCAGCAGGTATCTCCTGGGCCCAGCCCCACTGCAGTGGTTCTTTTGGGTGCCTAGTTACTTCATGTCCATAATTCCTTCTCCCCTAGCCTGCCAGACATTTTTTCTTACTCCCTATGAGTCAAAGGTCTCTTAGATCATCCCCAGGACCAGCTGCTTAGGGCTCCAGTTTTTTTGCCCAACCGAAGGCCCAAGAAACTGACCTGCCCCACCCTCCTTCCCCCTCCCCCAGGTGAAACCACACCATCTCTCCTTACCACGGAGATTTCAGAGAGAGGAACAAGTGCCAGACTTTATTATTTTTATGGCCCTAGCACCTCAAGGTGAGATGAGGGGTATATTTCACTGGACACTGTGAAAACACGTAGTAAGAGACATTCCCTCTCTTGAAGCCCTTATAATCTAAATAGACAACACAAATAGGAGAGACTCAAAAGCTTGTCTCCTCACACCAGAAACTGGTCCAATAAAAGATATTTACCTCCCCCATCTTGTCTCTCTAACATCCATGGACCAACAACACTGCATAGCACAGCACAAATAGGAAACAGAGATGGTGTTTTATAGCAGTAATATAATTGGAGATATACCAGTCTCCTAGAACTGGAAGGGACCTTGAAAGGTCATTAAGTCCAGCCCCCTGCCTTCACTAGGCAGGACCAATTTTTGCCCTAGATCCCTAAGTGGCCCTCTCAAGGATTGAACTCACAACCCTGGGTTTAGCAGGCCAATGCTCTGGGATTAGAACCCAGGTCTACTAAGTCATGCACTACTATGTTACACACAAGCTCTGTTCTACTTTACCCTCTCATGAAACAAGCTAAAAGCTCAGGCAACAGGTTGCATTCAGCAATACACACTTTTCCAGAAGGAAAGAAGGTCTCAGCCTATCTGCAATTCCTCCACAATAATGAATGTCAAGCACTTTGTAAACAGAGGAGCTAAATGTCAGATCCAGTCCCTACAGATCCAGTCCCTTGTTATAAATTGAATTATCAGCCAAGCTTTTCTGTTTTATTCCCACTTTCTCAGTCGATAAACAGTATCCATCATATCATCACGCTTTGAAGCAAAACCAGAAGCCAGTTTTCTTCACACTACTAAGAAAATCGTCCCTGATGTCTTCATCCTCTTTGCTAGAAATCCTAAAACTCTTATGGTCACTCGACTTCACATGATAGAAATAGGTCTAGCTCTACTGAAGTCAATGGAACTAAGTCAGCTTACACCAGCTGAGGATCTGGCCCTTAAATTTCATCACCTCTTGTATCTCTCATGTTTCAGTCTCTTAACTTCCAGATCTAGAATATAGTAGTCCCCTTCCGCTGTGCAGTGAACATGCTGTAGCTGAAAGACAGTAGGAGGCAGTCAGGTTTAGCCAGAGCTGCTGGCTGTAGTGAGCAATTGTTGCACAGCTACACTAGGTTTTTGCACAAGACTTGTGCATGTTTTCAGTTGTCTTTTAACCTTCTTTTCAAAAATTGAAATAGATTGAGCTCCTTTAGGTGCTCACTGTAAGGCCTGTGTTCCAGCCACAGATCATCTTTTGGCTCTTATCTCAACCTTTGCTAATTTTTTGACATCCTTTCCAACAATGTGAACAACAGAACTGGGCACTGATCATAGCTGCGGTCTCATCAGTCCATGTGCAGAGGTAATATAATCTCCCTTCTTCTCTATATTCATTCATAGATTCATAGACTTAAGGTCTGACCTCCTGCACAATACAGGACACAGAATCTCACCCACGCACTCCTGTAACAAACCCCTAACCTATGTCTGAGTTATTGAAGTCCTCAAATCGTGGTTTAAAAACTTCAAGGTGCAGAGAATCCTCCAGCAAGTGACCCGTGCCCCATGCTGCAGAGGAAGGTGAAAAACCTCCAGGGCCTCTGCCAATCTTCCCTGGAGGAAAATTCCTTCCTGACCCCAAATATGGTGATCAGTTAAACCCTGAGCATGTGGACAAGACTCACCAGCCAGCACCCAGGAAAAAAATTTCTGTAGTAACTTAGATCCCATCCCATCACAGATGCATATTCATCTCTCTATGCACCCAGGGATCATGTTAGTTCTTCTCTCCAGAGCATCACACATGGAGCTCATGTTCAGTTGGTTAACTACAAAGACCCCAAAGTAGGGCTTGGTGTAGCTGCTTCTAAGAGTACAGTCCCTCCCGGTCTGGCCTACAGCTAGGCATAAAGAATTCACTGCATATGACTGTTTTAAAATGCATCTTAGCTTGCATCCAGCTAACTATGAGTTCCAGACTTCTTGATAACAGTGACCTATTCCATGTAAGGACCCAGAGAGCTCACACCCAAGGCCAGGGATCTCCAGGCAGCCCTCCTACCCTGGCTGCCACTGGACAACTCACCCAGAACTACTGGAAGTGAGGAGCTAGCAGAATTCTGACCACTGGTGCTGGAACGGGGGGAGAGGGACCAGGGGCCATGCCTTTCTCGCCCCCCCACACACTTTTTAACACAAGAAATATATGCGCTGTGGGAAAAACATGATCAGAGGTGACACATGGGGGAGGCACACGGGACACCCCTCCCCCCTCAGATTTCTGCCAGAGAGGGTTCACACCAGAACATGGCCAGCCGCAGCCTTTTGGCACTGTGAGGGCAGGAGGAAATGGGAGCTGCTGCCAGCTGAAGGGGAGAAAGAATAACCAGACCCTGGTCTTTGCAGAGCTCATCCCTTCCCTGCCATCTCCCTCTGTGGCTAGCAGCCACTCCCTTCCTGCTTGCACAACACCAAAAGGCAGCTAATGCCAGGCTCCTGGTGCTGGTCACCAATGTAACTCAGCCGACTCCTGTACCCCGGCTGCAGTGTGGGCAGGAAGCGGTTAAGTCCTAAGGAGGCATTGTGCACTGGGTCACCAGGGAACCTGACTGTAGGGGCATCAGCAGCTGCAGAGCCTGGCCAGAGGTGGCTCAGCAGGAGAGAGAGCCCTCTGAAGCAGTGCCACACATGGCTGCTGCTGCAGCACAAAGCCTAGGGGCTGGAGCAGGCCCACACTCCCTAGGACCAGGCTCCAGGGGAGGGGGTGAAGAGGGTGCTAAGCCCCTGTACAGGCACCTGCTGCTGAGCTTGTGAGTTCAGGACCAGACTAGGCTAGAAATCACTTCCCACCCACTCCAGCAATGTTTAGAACTCAAGTTATTTTTTTTTTGTTAGTACTATAATTATACCTTAAATACTATAATGTGGCTACATTTTGTATGTTGGTTATTTAGGTGACAGTTGTACTCTGTGGACATTTTAGTAGTAGGTTAATTCCTATACCACTTTGGCCTTGGCCTCCCACTTCTATAAAGGTTCCAGCACCGTTGACTCTGTCCCCTCCCAGAGGCCGGGCCACAAGACTCCTCACTGGGGATGATGACGACTGGCCCCACCGATTGGCCCGACCAGACTGTTTCATCCAGAAGGTGGCAGAAGACGTTGTCTGAGCAAATGAGAGACTTCCTGACTAGTTGTTGCACCAGACCTGACTCTTCCTTTGTTCCTGATTTCAGCTTTGACCCCTGGCTTGGACTCTTAGCTCTGACCAGTAGGCATGACCCTTCCCACTCTGACCACTAGGTCTGACCACCCATGTCCTGGTCCTGACATCCTCGTAGCTATTTACCATCCCCAATGATGACATTCCAGGGTAACAGGAGACGCCCTTTGGAATGTATCAAATGGGAAATAATTTACATTTTGTGTCAGATGCATTTTAATGTAGTGCAAACCCTTGACCAAAAGAGCTGTCCTCAGGCACACTTGCAATGAATGCTGCTGCTTCCTGTCCCAATAGAATGCCCATTAATCACATCTGCAAACTAATTTAGAACTAATTTAGGGGGTAAACAACAGACTCAATCTGAACTCATTTGCCAGAACATTGACTGTGGCAGGTAGCTTCTTTACTGGGATATTTGTAAGGATTTTACCATCCCTTCATGCAGTGATTTTTCTATTGTGAATTGATAACGATCATGTTCACTCTCTGTGTAACCTGAGGAGCCATGCTTGGGTTTGTTTGTTTGCTTTTTTGTTACAATAATTGTTCTTCCCACAGTGACTGCTGCATGGTTCGTAAGCTCATTTCGAGCTTGACCCTGGGGATTAGCGATAACGCTGCCTATTTTATGGTGGGTCTTATTATTTAAAATTTGAATTAGAACAAAGGCAATTCAATTCCATTCCCACACCTGATGGATAAAATAGCATTTTCCACCACTGGTGAGAAATGCAATGCTAAAGCTGAAATTCTCTCCTAAATGTTGTAATTTCTTCCCTCCAACAGCCCACCACAGGATGGAGTGAAAAATGGATGGCTGCCCTTAGCTTTGCATCTCCCAGCTTCAGAGCAGTGTGCATTGCCTTTTCTTGGGGCTGTTTGTGGGGCAGTATTTAACCTAATATCAGCCTATTCCACTTGTAGATCTCAAAGTGTTTTATTTAGAGGGGAGGAAATTTGGTCTTGTGGTTAAAACACTCCTGCCTCTGCTACCAATCTCCTCTGAAACCTTGGGCAGGTCACTCGGTACTTGGTCCGTACTGAAGAATATTCAGCCTCCTGTTGACTCAGTCGGTTGGGATAAGACCTTCAATGTCTGAAGGTTTCAGCCCACCTACCTCACGAAACAGGAATAATAACTTGCTTGCAGGATCTTCGGGGCAGGCTCTGTCTCTTGCTATGTGTATGTACAGCATCTAGCGCAATGAGATCCTGATCTGTCTCATTTTATAGACAATTGGGGTGAGGCACATGAATGTCACGGGGTGAGTCTGGTAGGAGACCAGTGGGTTGTTCCTGGCTCTGCACCTACTCCCATGGGCTGTGCCCTGGCCTGTTTATAAATGCAGCTCTGCGATCTCTGAGGTAGCACTTCGTCTCCCGCTCTGTATGCTTCATTCTGACTTGGGGTTCCAGGGGTGAAGGAAAGACTGTTGTTATTCCATCCATGGAGTTTCTAAGTCCCTGGAGCCTTTAGCTGCAGTAATCTGCCCTGTCTTCCCCACCTCCCCAAACCTGCCTAGAGCAGCGTTATTGTCCTACCCGTCATCTTCACTGAACACCACTGCTGGGGGTGTCCAGCAGTGGTGTCTGGCATGGCCTGCTGCTCTCTGCCATGGCAGGAATGTACCCGTCTCCTTCACTAAAGGGATCTTGAAGTGGAATTTTATTCATGACCCAGCCCCTAACATTGAAAGGAGCACAGCAAAAGGGCGGGGTGTGTGGGGTAGGGGGAGCTGGAACTGTGAATACACAAAAGCTGGAGCAACTGCAAGCAGCAGTAACCCTAGCAACAGTGTCTCAGGATTTGAATGTAATTATATCTGGAACGTGATAAACACTCCGAAGGACTCCTTATGTGGAGATCATACTAAACAAGTCTTTGAAATTACCCTCATCAAATATTGAGAGAGGGAGAGTTAAAAAAAAACAACCCAGCTGGTGCCCGCAGGCTGCGGGTTAATGGGGATCTGTCGATTTATCAAGGCAACATAACCCACTGATAGCCCTGGCTCACAACAAAATTAAAAGGGGGGTGGGGAGGGAATAAAACCATGGGGAAAGGCTGCAGTATCGATTTGCTTTTTGTTTGATGTTCCACATGCTGATCAGCGATCCCAATAAAAGCCATTTATCTTCCTACGCCACGCTGATGAAACTTTAATCACTGCAGAAGGTGAAGGGGTGGCACCCGTGGGCCGGCGTGGGTGGGGAGAGAGACGAGGATGGCAGAGGATCCTCATTCATTGAGCATCACAGCTCTTTGCAGAAGGGAGATCCTACTAGCTTGAGTGGGTGGTATTTATGGCTTCCTCCAACAGTTCTGCCATCAGAACATGCCTGATTTTAGGAGACCTGCTTCTCCTGGACTGGGAGAAGGATTTATTGCCCATGTTCATTAATCTTAGCATTCCTCACCCTGCTCTATCAAAGCTTGATGTGAAGGAGCCCGCCAGTGCTAGAAGTGACTGCACGAGGCAATGGAGAATCAGGCCTGTTGATTCTATCTCAGAAGGGTCTCCCCATTCCTGTGTAACAGGAGAATTGAATTTCCCATTCTTCAGCTTTGAGATTCTCAGCACAGATCCAACAATGGACCCTGCTTCTGATCGGGAAGCACTGCTGCCTCCTGGATAACACAACTGCCTCTGGATTATTTTCTGCCCGGAGCTCATCTCTGTTGTTCCAAAGAACCAGTGCCATGGAAGCAAGCACCGTGAGGCCACATGGCACTCTGGGGAATGGTCATATTGGTTCAGGGCCTGGAGATTGATGGAGCAGGAAGGAATGCTGGTACTTGGAGAGTGCAGTCTGCGTGTACTCAGAGATTCCCTTCTCCCGCCTTGCCTGCAGAACCAGTGGTCTAAACTTTCCCCTTCCTCTTTTGGAAGAAGATCTTCAGAATGGGTCCAGGACCCTCCACCGGTCTCCAGGGGCTGGGGAAAGAGTACTCCATTGCTTTGGACGCCCATGCCCCAGATTCTGTCATGTCACAATGGGACAGAGTCACGTATATTTTCTTCTAACACTGAACAAGGAACTTTATTAGAATATTAAGAAAAACAGTGTTATCTTTACAGCTACTCTGTCTGCCTGCGCCTTTCCTGCCTAGACCCTTCCCTGCCCCCTCCTGCCTGGCTTCCTTCCTGCTACAGATCCAGAGAGAGTACACATGTCCTCAGAGTTCTCAGATTCTATCCCCTGGGCCTGCAGAGTGTGGGATGGAAAATTCCCACAGCACTTTCTGCTCCTCTCTTGGGCCTTTCAGAAGTACGACTGAAGCCTCTCAGACCTTCTTGGAGAGGGATAAAAGATGTCTGGGGCTTCCCCTTCCAGGTTCCTACCTGCTCCTCTTCTCCCGAGCCTTTTGGAAGGAAGGAGTGAAGCGTCTTAGGGAGTCCAATGGAATCGCCTCCACTGGTGCTGTGTTCAAAAGATGAAGACTGTTGAGTGAATGCTGTGCAAAGCTTGGCTGGCGTTAGGGTCACTGTTCTGTGGGGCAGTTGAAAGAGGTGTATGTGAGAGGAAGAGAGATATTCTGGATAACCTTGCGGGACAAGGAGGAAATATTTGTCCAGATTGAAATGATGCTTTGGCGCTTCCTGAGGTAGGAGGGGACGGCACAGTAAATCAGAGTTCAAAGAAGAGTTGAAATTCTTGCCTGAGAGAAGTGAACGCTAGTCCGGTGTAAAGCCTGGATTGCCTGGGAATACCTAGAATTCAGGCAACCTTTTAAAGATTCATTCTGACCTGCAGCAGCAGCAGGAGTCCTGCAGTGCACAGAGGGAAGTAATCACTGTACAGAGAGAACCACTGAATGTTTGGGGGTTTCTGGCTTTTTAAAACTTGCTGTAATATATTTTTTTACACTCTCCCCTCTCCCATTGCTTCCTAATGCAGAATCCCAAAGCGGGAGCGGTTGTGGCGTCGGTACCTGAGCATACTCCACTTCCTCGTGCTCCGAGGTGGCAGAATAAAGAGCTCCTGCAGTAATCTTTCTCTAAGAGTTGCATTATTAAAACCTTCCTTCGGGAAATCCAGGGAGCGTAATTGCTCTAGTCTGCCTCTGCCCACTGAGCTGCTTGAATTAAGTGGGTGTTTTGGAAGCCTGAGCAAAGCCTTCTGGGAAACAACCTTTGACCCCCTCCGCTGCACTTCTCAACCTGCCGCTAATTAGGATGGAGAGTCCCCCTTTGTTTTCACATACTAGTTTACTTCTGTCTTAACTTTCTGCCGGGAGCTAACCAGAATTACTTGGTGCATAATGAAGGAGTGGGGGGAAGGAGCAGCAGATGGTAGCACACCAGCGTGGCAGATCCGTACAACAAAACTTTTAACACTGCAAAGCAAAGAGGGAGAAAGGCCAGGCTTTGAACCGTTTGCCGAGTTTCTTCACAGCAAAGCAGCTCATTATCCACAGAACTGTTAGGCCTGGAATTAATGTCTGTAACAAGCCTTTGTTTAAAAAAAATAGAAGGAAAAGAAAAGAAAAATACCTCCATGGGCGGGCTGCTCCTTGCTGTTTTCATTCAATATTTGCAAACTTGGGAGGGACTTTAGAGAATAGATTAAGCTTGATACAACATCTACTGAAGTGAAGGGAAAGACCATAATGGGCTCTGGATCAGGTCCAAGGTGAACTGTGTGGGAGATGGGGGACTTAGATGGTCTTAGTAGTGCTGGGTGGGAAACTTTTGAGATTGAATTTTTTTCCCATCATAAATCAGGAAAAAAAAGTCTATCTCAAATTCCACATTCTGAAAAAATTTGGATCAGATCTGTTAAAGCATCTCACTTCAAACATTGTCATTTTCTTGGCATTCAAATGTTTTGAATTTTTTTGACCATTTCAAAACAAAAGGTCATTTTGATCCAGGGCACCAGAATTTTTCATTTAAAGAGGTTGAAACATTCTGACAATTTCAAAACTTTTTTTTCAACTTTTTTTTGAGTAAAAAACCATCAAAACTGCCTCTTTCCTATGGAAAAAATTTGGTTTCAATGAATTGGCATTTCCTAATGGAAAATGTCTTATTGAAAAATTCCTGAGCAAGTCTAATCTTTGGGCAGGCTATAAAGGGAGATGCAATCCTCCCTTAGCTAGAGTACTCCCTAGAGTATTCCTCTCCCATGATGATCTGTGGTGTGACTTCAGCACAAGGTACCATTAAAGGACCCTGAAGATATTCCAACCTGTGGGAAAATATCTTGCTACCCACTGAAAATAAAGGGTCAGAAGAGTCTGAAATTTTGAATGGCAAAAATGCCACCAGAGGGAGAGACTGAGGAATTAGACACATGATGTCTGGCATATATGGCCCATAAGAGGCCAGGTACATGCAGTGATTTATTTGGATTTATTAAGGACCTCTGTCTATATTCAGACCAAAAGATTCTCTTAAGTGGCCCTGGATTGAGGATGTGCAACTTATGAAGTATTGAGCCCCCACAACTCCACTTGAAGCCAAGGGGAGCTGCAGGGTCTCAGTTTAGAGCCCCAGAAATCAGGGCACCCAAAAGGAACAAACTTAAAAAAGCCGGCCTAAATGAAGAACACAAAGAGAAATCTCCACCCAAAAGCCACTTCACACCCTTGTCCATTGATAGCATAAAGAGCCTAGGCAACATGTAAAAACCCAACCACAAGTAACAATGCCCCACCTCAACCATCCCAGTTTCTCTGCTGTAGCCCCCCATGGAAATGCCTGAGACAATGGGCGAGCCTGATGGCTTGCCATGAAGATGAGTCAGTCCCAGCTCTGTTGGACCAAAGAGACATGATGCAGAGATGAGGGCTTCTCGTGAAGCATGTCCTATAGGTGGTGGCTGGTTTGAGTGGCTCCCACCATTACAGCTGCGAGGCTATTAGATGGCAAGCTCTGTGTCACGAGTGAGCAGTCACAGCAGACCCCAATCACACCTGATTCACGATAAGGAATCTCCCCCCATGAAGCTCGCTGTGTCAGTCTCATCTCAAGCCAGCACAGCCCTGGAACAGTGAGGAAGAGTGACCCTGAAAGAAGAAGTAGAGAGAAGGAAAAGCCTCTGGCCAAGTACAGAAAGGACAAGGTGATCTCAACTCACAGCTTCGTCTTACAAGGCCCCTACTTTGAAAACCAGAGTAACAACAAGTGAGGGTTGTGGCCGTCGTCAGGGCTAGCCTGATACAGCATCTGCTGCAGTCAGTGGAGACACTCCCATTAATCTGAACAGGCCTTGGATCAGGGGTGCTTCCCCCATCCTACATGCATTGTATGGGGGGGGGCAGGTTGGGCCTCAGCCATCCCTCTTGTGCCCAAGTCCCTGTCACTCCTGCTCTCCTGTTGAACCCACCTGCTTGGTGAATGGGTGGAGCTGCACTGCCAGAGCCTGGAGCTGAGACTGGGGGCTGCAGAGCCTCGTGGCTCCTGCCTGCTGGTGAAATCCTCCCATATCTTGCTGTACCAGGAGGCTGAACCTCTGGCTCATTGCACATGAGGGCACCCCATACGCGATGGAATAATGGGGGTAAAAGTCTGCCAGGGGCTTCCAGAGGAGTCACCCCCTCCACACACACTTTAGGACTGTCCGTGGGAAGGCTGGTCTCAGCCATGTTTATTTTCAGCACCGTTGCTCCTTTAATAAGAAAGAAGAGCAGCTCAGACCAGGAGAATTGATACGTTGCTGGGGAGAAGTGGGGAGTGCCTGGTGGAAGGAACGAGGACTCAGCTAGCATGACAACTTGGAGAAATCCATCAGGAACATTTGCATTCAGTCAGTATCTTCTGGCCAGGAAAGAAAATAATCTGTCCCCATCCGGGCCAGCAGCAAGGAGATGGCACAGCTTAAACATTCATCCCCTCACACAGTGTATTATGGCGGCGTGCGCTGAGAGTCAGCAGCGTGCTGTATCCCAGGGCTGCCGGCTTACCCAATGGGAGGTGTCAACTGACAGGCCTAGGGGCCCTGGCACAATTTCACTTGCTTTTGATTCATGGCTTGTCGGAACGCTAACCAAATATTCCATTTTCCTCTTTGCACTATGCGCTCCCTGGCTGGCTCGCTGCAGGGGCGAGCGCTCCGCAGGGGCGGCTGACACTGCCTCTCCAAGGGTCTCAACTCTCCCAGCTTTAGGCGTGTTTTGTCCCTGGAAGGGCAAGACAGGCTGCCTCTGTGGAAGGGGGATTTCACACCAGAGCTTGTTCTAGTGTGCGGCTCTAGCTCCTGGGTATCAGAAAGTCAATGCTTAAGCCAAAGGGCAGATTCAGTAGCACAGTGAGTGTTCGAGTGTGAGACTGGCTCTACACCCAGGCTCCCATGTCCCAGACACACCCGCATCCCTAGAGCGTGTTAGAGAAAGACACCCGGCCATCTGTTGCCCTTGTTGGGTTCTGACAGTGGGGTGAACTAAAGGGGTTTGCAGCTTCGAGCTGAGGAGCCAAGGCAATGACTGAGGGCAGGCTAGGCCTGGGCTTGAAAGCTGTGCTGCAAATCAGGGTCGATGGGGCGTATCAGCGGGATCCTAGGGGAGACTCTTACAAAGCACCTGTCAGCAGCGTCGCAGGCCAGAGCTCTTCAATTTCAATTCCATTGATGTTAGTGGCGTTGAGCCACTTTGCATTAGCTGAGGAGCTGGCCCTTTAAGTTTAAAAAATAAAACATGGTGAGGGAGGGGGGGTATTCATGGTGTCAGCTAGAGTAGACAGATAGGGCTTGATTTCCAGTTATTGTTCCTGCGCTCTGAACGGTGTCATGCTTTAAGATGTCTGTCGACTCCTGTGCACTGCGTTTCTGTGCAGGGACCAGCACAGCCTCTGGTGTAAGATAGAGCAGCCCCAGGGCTACTGTAAATGAGTCTCTGATCCCATAGCCTCCCTGTGGGCACTGGGAAGCAGAGAATAGCTGGAGTGCAGTGTGCTTTGGCCACGTCCCTGATCTACCCCTATGTTGGGTGCAGGAGGGGTGCAGAATGCCCACCCTGGCTCTATGCTGGCCAAGTAGGCTCTCTGTGCTGAGAGTGTTGTCTGGGGGTTGTTTTTACCCTTTATGCTTCCAGGGTGGAACGTCCCTGAGACTTCAGCCCAAAGTACGTAGATGGTGCACTGCATTTGTGCTCTTGGACGACATTTCTACACCCTAACGAACACCCCCCTTCATGCTCACAAGCGAGGTGCTGGCTGGAAAGCAGAGGTGGATCTCTGCTTATCAGACTTCAAGAGCAGACTTCAAATCATGCCCTCAACAGTAGCAAGAAATCCAAGCTGCCCTGAGCCAGGAAGCCAGAGTTGCTGCACGAACAGCATGGGGACTTCTGGAAGGAGATGACAGCATCACTGCCTCTTCCCATGCGTGTTTTAATTGCTTGATGAGTGAGAACGCTTGAGGCCTGACTTATAGGTCCCAGCATGGAGAAGCTGAGATACTGATCATGGCGAATGCTGGAGGCACCAAGCCCAGAGGAGAGAGGGAAATGAGAGAGAAATTCGGTTCTCTGAACTGTTTAATAAGAACATGTAATTCACCACCACCCCGCCCCCGCCCGCTTGTTCCTTGGCAGAACTGAAAAGATTTGGGTTTGCTTTCTTTAGAAATGGCAGATTGATCTGGCTTCTCCTTATGTCTAATTATGATTGCACGGAAACAATGGCAACACGTGCACAGAACATGTCGCTTCTCAGTCAAAGTGGAGTTCAGTGAGATGATAAAGGCTGCTTGCAGAGGCAGTGCAAGTGGCTCAAGCAGCCCATAGCCTCAAAAGAGACCTGGGTTCTAGTCCCAGCTCTGCTCCTGACTTGTAAGTCACCCTCCCTTTCTGTGCCTTGGTTTCCCTTCATTCTTTGGCTGTCTTGTCTGTTTAGAGGTAAGTGCTTCAGAGCAGAGACTGTCTCTTACTCTGTGCTTCTGCAGTGCCTAGCAAAATGGGACCTGGTCTCATTTGCATTACTGCTGTGTCTAGGCGCCTTGGGCATGGATCAGCTAGATGCTGTATTACCACAGAACAAACTGATTTCAAAGGTTTCCACTTTCCCTCCAGTCTTCACTGAAGAGAGGAGAGACTGTCTTAAACCCCACTCTGCTTTCTGCGAGGCCTTTGCATAATAATAATAATAATGGAGTTTTCAAAGGAGGCTATTTGGATGCAGTGCAGGGAGCATGAGTGCTGAATTTTGGACCCAGAATCATGCAGGGGGGGTTAGGGTCCAAAGCTGAGGAAGGGTGGCACAGGAGTTCTAGAAACCATTTCAGGTTCCTCACAGGCTGAGCCCTGGATTCCTCATTTCTAGTTGTTTATACATCACTCCAGAGTGTCTAGTGACCAAGTCTAAATGGTAGCATTGATAGGAATGGGGGGAAGGGGGAATACCAGTGAAATGCCAGCCCCACCACACTTGCTCACCGTTGTTTGCCTGGCTATGGGCCTACTTGGAGACAGGAACACCTTTCCTAGTCAGATACCATGATGATGGGCACCATATACAAATCTAGAAAGATATTGTGGTGCTTTGAATACTGTGTTAAAACTGTAACACTATCACTTTAATTCCCATGGGGTTTCTTGGTCCTGCATGTAGGCTGTGAGACTCTGTAGGGAAGCATGTGAGCCAGCTAGCCTAGAGTAAAGTGGGGTGGGGGTGAGTTGTGTGTCTCTCTTAAGGTGCAGCCTGCTTTGTCTTTGTCTGTTACACTGCAAACTTCCAGCCAGAGCACTTTTAATATTTTTCTCTAATTTCTCTCTGTGTTTGCCGTGGACATAACAGACAGTCCCCATTCTCTTTCTCTTGCAGTGTCCCTTCGCTACAAGATGATGCAATGCTGCATCACCACATAACATGAAAGGCTGTAATAATGACAGCCCTAGGACTGGTAAACTCTCTCTGCTATCTTGATCTACTGGGTCCATCTACTTCCTGCCTCCTTCCCTTGTCACAGTCTATTCCTCATGTCCCTAGATACCATGGAAAGATATTGAGATTGGGATAGAAGCACCGACTTGGCAACTTTTAATATTGCTGAAACATAATCAGCTTTTGCTTCTACAGCAATTAGCATATTATTACCCATAATGTTTTGCATGGCAATTTTGTTGTAAACATTTGTACTAATTCACCATAACCTAATTATTTTTATGACACATAATTATGAAATATTTTGGAGGAGGAATGATTTCTTTTTTTATGCGTACAATTATTTCCCAGAAAAGTCAGAGATTTTAACCATCAGGAAATAGCACCATCCTCCTTGATTAGCTTTTATTATTTATGATTCTGTTTCTCTGAGTCCCTAGGAACCGAACTGCAGAAAGGACCCTGTGTGTGATGGACTCCAGGAAAAATTCCTCTAAGTTTATTAAAAGGAATGTGGCAGCCCCATGCTGAAATAGAAAAATATCACAGGTGGTCATCTTTACTGCTCAGTGGGTAGACATAAAGGTTGATAGTCACATTGTCTGTCAGATCCTACCCTCAATGAATACCAAGGGGAGAATTGCATGCTGTGGTCATTATCTGCTGACTGCTTTTTCCTGGGAACCTAGCTTCTCACTTATCAGAACTTAGACCCAACAGCTGTTTGGGACCTGCTCCAAGTCGCTGAAGTCATGGGGCTATGGATTGAACCCTTAGAGCTCAGGCTCCCAGAGCAGGAGAGTTAATAGAACCTCCACCCCTTTTTGTTTTCTAACTCAAAGCAGCCAAGATGCCCCATCTTGATCTTACGAATGTTACCTGTGTTCTTGGGAAACGAGGACGCAGTACCCAGCCTGTCTGACTCATGAAAGACACCTCCCCGCCACAGTCTCTGCTTGAACTGAAACTGATCAGAAGACAGACCTACAAAAAGCAATGAAAAGGCAGTGGGAGACGCTCCTAAACCCCTGGTACAGGGGTGACAGGATTAAGGAAACTCCCCTAGCCTCATTTGCATTGAAGATGGGACACGGAGGAATCTCCATTAACATACAGAATTGAGAACAGAGATTCCAAGGCAAGAACCACATGGAACTCTGGGACCAGAGAAGCAGGGAAGCACTGCATGATGGGGGATCTCTGCTCCAGATGTTAATGAATCAATGCCTGCACACACCCAGCTCAGTAGTTATCAGACCAATTCTAGTAATAAATCCTTTATTGGTATCCAAAATAGTGAAGCCCCCTAACTGCATTGTGAGCTCCCTCCAAGGAACACCACCCATAGCCAGGCATGATCAGTTCCTATTGTCTAACCTGAACAAAACAACTTTAGTGTACTCCCTTGAGCCATTAGTTTACACATAAACAAATCTAGTGTTCTCTCTTGAACCATTGTTCTTTCCCTACAAAAACCCCTACCCATGCTCAAGTAAGTGCTCTGATGCCTGGATCCAAAATCTGCATCAGTTCCATTGGGACTTCATCTTCTCCTGACTGATCGTGCTGGGGGCTCTGCCTGTCTCCAGCACTCCGTACCCCCAGCTACCATCACCACCTGGGAACCCCAATCAATTCAAGCTTCACTGAGTGGTGAGAACCCAGCTCTCTCTCTCTGTAGCCTTCTGACCCTGACTTGTGTGATCAGTTATAGTTTTCTAAACCTGACTTTTATAATCAAATTTAAGTTACATTTACTATTATAATTGTTTTGTTTGTTTGGCTCCCCTATGGTTATTACCTGGCAATAAATAACTGTCATGGTTAAGCTGGTTGCTTCTCTCTCTCTCTCTCTCTCTCCCCCTCCCTCCGTGGGTGTTTTTTGGCTTCCTCATTCGCTCTGCAGCAACGCTCCTCGTACCTAAACTAAAGATCCCTGCAGCACCCAAAAATCCTGTGGGGTTTGCTCATCATGTGGGTTACTACCAGAACAATTGTAATGTGAAAGTGGGAATAGGGACGTGCTGAACCTGGGACATATGAGGGTGACAGATTGAAAGTGCTGCTCGACCCAGCCTTCTCAGGCTTACTCTATTCCAGTGTGGTGCCCATGGCATATCAGAGTGACATCTTGGAGGTGCTGTTCAACGTATTTTCCTGCATCCAAGGGCCTATGAGGGTGACAGTTTGGAAATGCTGCTCGACCCAGCCTACTGAGTCCAGGGACATATAAGGGAGTGCTGATTAACCTGGTCCTCTCAGACACGCTCTGTTAATGTGCGTGTGTGTGTGTGGGGGGGTCATCTGATTCTGGGGCTAGAAAAACCCAGCCTTGGGGAACCTAGGTCCTGCAGGATAGCTCCATTGAGAGGGAACTTGCAGCAGGAGAAGTAGAGCTCTGTATGAGAACACAAGTAGTACATTGATAGAATTACAGAACCACCACGCTCCCCAGAAGAGTAATCCTAATAAATGAGCATACCCCAAAGTAATGGGCAAATCTGGTAACACAAATGTTATGCTTCGGTTTTACGTTGACTGTTGCAAACATTGGCCAAAGACCTTTACAAGTCTCCTGCATTGCAGGACTATCTTTCTCCCTGTTTTGTAGGTGGGGAACTAAGGTACAGAGGCCCAGATCCTCAAAGGTATATAGGTGCTTAACTCCCATTACAGTCAATGAGAGTTAGGTACATATGTACCTTTGAGGATCTGGGCTAGAGAGACTAAGGGACTTGCCTAAGGTCACACAGGAAACAGAGCGGGGATGTGAACCAGGTCTCTTAGAACCTAGGTTAGTTTCCTAACCAGTGGACAATCTTGTCTCTCCAGTGCTTTCCCTCAACCCCTTCTTTCCAGGTGACTAAAAATGAGGCTCTTTCCTCTCCTGACATGGAGAGTTACAGCTTCACTGGGACATACTGTGCCTCAGTGGAATGTTCCAGGCCAAAAGCCTCCCCATTTCTGAGGAGAGACTTCAACTGGGGAGGGTCAGTAGAAAAAAATGGACTGAAATTCCATGAGGTTCTCAGCTGCAGTTTACGGTAACACCGCAACGTGTTCCAAAGTGGATCTCCAAGCATGATATTGTGTGTGGGAGTGGGGGAGGGGACCAGCCTTTCATCTTACAATACAGCTGCATTTTCAGAAAAGGGGCATTGGAAAATCTAGTCCCTTTACTTTTTCTTTCCTCCTGTCCTCTTATTAATGAATAGGAAATTGTTCCCGGAGTGGTTGTTCAGCACCCTGAGTTCTTTTGCGAGGGGTACATTATCAAAAAAATTATTATTCTATCCTGAGTCCTAGCATCACAGACATGGAGACCAGGCACATATGTGAAGAAGAATTATCTTCCGGACGTTGAGATGAGGAACAAGCTCCATAGCTGGTGTAAACTGGCATCACTCCAGTGGAGTTAATGGGTCAAATCCGTGGCTGGTGTAAATCAGCGCAGCTTCATTGCAGCCATTGCAACACACCAATTTAGACTAGCTGAGGATCTGGTCCTTTGAGCTGAACAATTTTGGTTATCGTTACCGGGTGAAAATGTGTGGAGTTGAAGGCATGAGAAACACAAATATGGGAAAGAGCCAAATGAAATGTCAGGGCGTTTTAGTGCTGATTAACGTTTCCCCCACTAATGCTGTTCATGTCAGCAAGAGCTAAGCAAAGGGCCTAGCTGCCTTCTGAGAGAGATGGGGCTGGGGGAAAATTGGAGTCAAGAAATCCCCAAAGAGCCCCCTGGTTATGCCCCAGTAGGTACGCTAGGTCCTGGCCCACACGAGAACCTCACGGCTCAGTGAAGAGGTGCCAGGTGGGCAGAAAGGGAAACAGCAGCAGTTCAGGCCTGGGTGAAAACCACTCACTAGGATTATTTAGATTTCTAAGGCATTCAGTTCCATGGTGATAGGTGTGGCTGTAAAACTTGGTGGATGAACGGATGGGAAAGGTCTGGGGCAGTGGTGCTGGAACACTTTTTAGAGCGGGGGTGCTGCATCCCCCCTTAACCCTGTCCATGACCCCTGCAACCCCCCAGAGCTGGAGCTGGGAGCAGGGCCATGGCTCTGGGAGAGGGGCGACGTGGTAAGGGGGCCAAGGCTGAGGCCGCGGCTGGGGGTGGGTGCGGAGCTCCATGCACAGGACCAGGAGCAGAGTCCCGTTTAAAACCTGGGGGTGCTACAGCATCGCCCGCACCCCCAGTTCCTGCGTCTATGGTCTGGGGTTTGTATTCAGGCTTCAGACCCTGGGAGATACTAGACACAGCTGTGGCTCTAACCACAGTGAAGCCATGAAAAGACTTGAGCAGATGTTTTGCTAACCTAGTCCAGCTTTTTGTTTGTACATTAGCGTTGGCTTTATTGGGTAGTAGTGGCTCTTGGAAAGAGTCTCTGCTGCTTGATTTCAAGCCTCATAGCTCCTTTTGTGTTCTCCCACCCAGGGTCTGGCAAGATACGTAAATCCCTTTCATCCCTTTGCGTTCTGATTTGTAAACCCTTATGCTGGTTACTTTGAAACAATGGGGTCATTGTAGCTCTTCTGCTGTGTTTGGTGGTTCCTTGAACCTGCTCCCCAGCGGCCTGCACTGTATGTGAATTCTCTCTACTGGAGGTGTAGACATAGGAACAAAACCTTTCTTTGCTGAACAGCTTTCCAAAGCAGTTTGTATATTGTTGGGTTAACCCATTAGTTACTGTGGTATTAGTGTCCTTCAGGACCAAGCATCAGAAATACTTAGATGGGCTCTCATCTTCCTCTTGTAGTATACATAAACTGTTAGGTAGCTTCTAATTGATAAGGAACCTGGCTTGACTTTTAGATAAGAGGGTGCATTTGCATTGTGGCCATGAGATTAAAAAAACCCAACAAAGAGCTATTTTCTCACTTGTCAAGTCAGTACATTTGATATGGAAGTGAAGGACAGAGACTGAATATGGAACCCATGATTCTACAACCAAAGTTTGGGTTCAGCACGAACCTGTTCTCCAGGATATAGGAACATAGGCCTGTTCTATACTTGAAAATTAGGTCAGCATAACTACATCTCTCAGGGGTTGAAAAATCAACACCCCGGAGTGGCATAGTTAACTCAACCTAAGTTGTGGTGTAGACAGTGCTAGGTTGGCAGAAAAATTCTGCCGTTTCCCAGGGAGGTGGATTACCTATGCCAGTGGGACAATCCCCCCTGTGGGTGTAGGTAGTGTCTACACTGAAGCACTGTGGTGGCGCAGCTATGCCGCTGTAGCATTTTAAGTGTAGATTAGAACAACGTTGTGTACAGATTTATTCCAGTATGAAGTCTCTATAGTCAATCCTTAGACCTAATGAAGCTAATGTCAAAACTCCTGTTGACGTCCATGTTACAAGATCAGGCTCTCTTGTAGTGGCCAATAGCTCATCTTTTAGAAGGAGAAAAATAATAGCAACAACAATAAAAATCCCACTACTACAATTGGCTAGTTGTGCAGTGCTGCAGCCCCAGAGTGTAAATTCCTTCCCCACGCTCACCGGTAATCAGCTTTCACAGTGAAGCATGAAGTTTGATTGCTCCTGTAAAATTTTATTTGCTTGCATAGCTGCAAATGTTATTAATGCTCATAAAATTATCCAGTCCTTTAAAAAGCCTGTTATGCTGTGTGTGTCTCACTTGTGACAGTGGATTCCAGAGGCAACTGGGCAGTGTTCGAGTGTGTTTTTATTTTATTTGTCTCTAATTTATGGACTTCTATTTTGACCAAGCACCTTTTATTTACACATTAAATTGTAGGGCAGAGTAATACAAAACACTGGCTTGGCTTTCACTGAAATCCTGTCTGAGTTTTATACTTCAGTTAACTCCCTTCTTACTCTCCTCCTTTGCAGGCTAAATAATTCTACTGGGATTGATTGCACCCCTTAAACCCTTGCACAGAGGAGACTATCCTGCATGTGTAACTCACTGGTCAGGGTGTATTATCTAGCCCCTCTGTGACCCGTGCATAGAAGATGTGAATCTGTTGTACTGCTTGGGTTGAGAGGTTGGTTTTCCAGTTTAAGCTGTAGAGACTCCTGCATTTAGCTTTGGAGGTCCCTGGTTCAATGTGCAGTGTTGGCCAAGATGGTGGGTCTCATGCATGTATCTGCCTGCTCTGAATGGACAGGGAAGTCAGCTCCCTTTCCCTGTACCAGATAAGGATATGTCCTGGGATCTGCATGGGGGGAGGGAGTGGGCCAGGGAAGGAGAAGTGACCTGGGCTCAGGGTCAGGGCCTGTGTGTTGTCCCTCCCACCAGTCCTATGAAATTCTCAGGGAGGGTTCTCAGAGACCTGCTCTCATGGATCAGTTTGTAGGATTGGGGCCCTCGTTGGTAACATTCAGATTGAGCCTTGTTTAACTCATCAGCATTATTTACATGTTGTCTATCCATCCTTCCCTCCTGCCAGGATGCCTGATCTCCATTCATGCAGATCTAAAAGGGAATCCCTATGGGAAATGTCCGGGCCATCTCAGCATATTGAACAGCTTGGCTTTCCCACCTAATCTGAGCAAGCCAGGTGTCTGTTGCGCCCAAGCCCTGCCGTGTGGCGCATACAATCAAGTGCAGCATGCAGAGGCCCTGGGAGCACAGACACTGTTTACTCAGAAGGCCTGGGCATGTGGCTCAAACAAAATCATTACGCAAGAAATAAAATACCAGCCTTAGAAGCATTTTGCTCTTTTCCATTTGTTTGTTTGCAATGTGAGGAAAGAAAAGGAGTGTGGATGTCTAGGTTTTACCTGGATTTTTGTGTTTACTTGCATTTGCCTAAAAAGCCTGTACCAGTGATAGCACTGGTGAATACATTTTGTTTCCCCTCTACAGCTCTTAAGAACCCCTGTATTGAACTGGAATTAATCACTCCAGTATAGGAAGAGGATGCAAAAGTTAATAAACCACCCAGGTCAGTTAATGGCTGGCATGGAGGTGACGGGGTTTGCTCCAGCAATTGTGTGACAGCCCTGCCTGCTGCTGCCACATTGTAAAATGAGAATTTCACAGAGCATATCCTTATGCTCTGAGCTGTGAAGGCTCCTAATTTCCAGGGCCTGCTGCTCAGCCCGGGGGGGAGGGGGAGGAGGGGAGGGTGTGCTCCCGCTTATGAAAATAACCACCTGCAATGCTCTAGATTATCAAACTGAGCTGAGTGTGCTGGACAGTATCTATTTCACAGAGAGGGTCCTATCTTCCTTGCAACCATGTCAAACTTCCACTGCTTCCTTCACAGCATCCTACTTTCTTGTGGGAACAAAGAGCTGGATTCATTAAAGGGAGATGGGAGATTTTTTACCTTTGGCATTATGTCTGTGGCATTCCGATCTGTTCTCTGTTTGTTGTGGAATATTTGCATATTGTTCTAGTGACACTAGCTGAAGTTTTAGAGCAAGAGAAAGGAGGAAAATCTCAAACCACGCAGCACAACTTACTAGCTGCGAAGTGCAGTGTATAAGACCTAATCCTGCCATCCTTACTCAAGGTCCGACCCTGTAAATCTGAACTCTTGTCAGTAGCCCCATTGTAGTCAATGGGACTATTAGCACGAAAAACAAATATTCAACAGGTTGAGAGTTGCAGGATCAGATCCTCAGTCTTTGCTTGGCTTGGAACTTTTGCCTGACTATGTGCTAGGTAAGGAAAGCAGGGTTTAGCCAACAGAAAAAGTCTGAAGTTCAGTAAAACTAGGAGAGATCAATAGTGCTCAAACTGTAGTCCATGGACAACTGATATCCTCAGAGCTGTTGCTAGGGGTCTGCAGAGAGCTGGCTGGTCAAACAGTGCCAGTGTATCCTTGTATCCAGCTATCAAACTGCAATAGATGACCTCTAAAGTACATTGACTATGTCCTTCCATCTGAAGTCAGCGGGACAACTTGTGTTTAGTATGTGCTCATCCGCATGAGTAAGGGTTGGACTGTCTAGCCTAAACCCTTTTTTAATATTGGTGCTCCAGATCAGCCTGGGATGTTGGTAAACCAAGTGCCAGCTCTAGCCAAGGCCGCAGGTGTTAGCTAAGAACTGACAAACTCGTAGCTGGAAATCAAACCAACTCACCTGTATGTTAGTTTTGTTCAAAATAGGTATTAGTCTTTTATAAGAATATATTTAGTGTTTAGACTCTTTGAAATGCTTGTAAATTGCTGCATGCATTAATCCCATTTGTAATGTCTGTATTCCATGCTACAAGGAAACATGCAAGTTTTGCTTTATAACTTTGAAAATGTTTGCTCTGAATTTGTGAACCCGGGCACGGGAATTGTCATCGCCACCCATTCAGAAGGCCTATCAAACAGGGCATTAAGGAACATGACAATACAAAGGATTGGTGAATGGCCCTGTTTCACCTTGGAAACGCTATGTGCAAAGGAGCTCGTTTTATGGACTGGAAGGCCAAATGTAAAAGGTTAAACAGGATCACAAGAACATTTTTTATCTCTTTGCTGTTTGAACTCTCCCAGGGCTGGAGACAACACAAAACTAAAGCAAAGGTCCGCAGGGCCAGTCTGGGTCCCCCCCTGAAAGACATTTTGAATGGACAGATTGCTACATCTCTTTCACCTTTAGGAACCATATATGGCAACTCATTGGTGTGTATATGTTTGCTTGCTTTAACCTGTAAATAACTTTCACTTTTTCCTGGTTAATACACCTTTCGATAGTTTATTACAGGATTGACTACAGGTGTTGTCTTTGGTGTGAGATCTAGGGTACCAATTAATCTGAGGTAAGTGACTGGCCTCTTGAGACTGGAAGCAACCTGAACATTTTGCAATTTTTAGTGTAAAGGACCATTTATCACTAAGTCCAGCTAGCCTGGGTGACAAGATAGATTGGAGAGCCCAAGGGGACAGTCTGTGACTCCATGGTGAGACTGTTACAGTGATCCAGGAGTTCACATTTATTACTGAGTGGGTGAAATTATAGAACACATCACTAGCTGGGGGTGTCTGCCCTGCTTTCTGACAGTCCACCCTGAGGTCTGCACTCACGGTCGTGAGCCACTCCTGCCAGGGTGACAACCATTGCTGGAACTTCCACAGGAACGTTCTGTGATCATGAACGAGAGCAGAGGAATGTGACCCTAGAGGCAAAGGGAAGTGGTCAACAAGAGAATCTGTTCAGATGTGGTCAACACGATGAAGGTGTTGAGAATCCCTGCTTTAGAACGCCACATCTTCACTGAGCTTCAAGACAACTAATACTGTTTAGCCATTGTTATTATTGGTGAAAAACTCATTGCCAACAGGCTTGAGACAGCATTATTTAAGACAATCTATCTGTTTGCTACCCTTCAGCCCCAACAATAAGACGAAGGGACACTTCAGTAATAAGACTCATCAACAATAAGAAAATGGAACAATCAATACCTGCTTACAAATCTGGTTGACACATTATTTTCTCAACATATCATGTCTGACCCTTGAGCCTGGATTGTGTTAGCTCTATCCTCATTTATCCCCATCTTCCCCTGGAATCTGATGCTATCAAACACACTGGCCTTTTTAATGTTGTTTTTTATCATCTGAATGGAAGGCTGAACATCTGGTCTGTTCCAGACTAGTATTAACCTATCTTCTTTTCTTGCCCATTAAGAGGATCGGTGTGAGATAGCATAGTAGTCAGCATCTTCGCCCTTCTTACAAATAGGTATATCTCCAGTTATTTATTTATCTCCTAGAACTGGAAGGTCATTGAGTCCAGCCCCCTGCCTTCAGTAGCAGGACCAAGTACTGATTTTTGCCCCAGATCCCTAAGTAGCCCCCTCAAGGACTGAATTCACAACCCTGGGTTTAACAGGCCAATGCTCAAACCACTGAGCTATCCCTCCCCACCAAACCATCCCAAGACCAAACCTAGAATCTTCACTAGGCAGGCAAGCATGGAGCGATGGATCCTATACATGGTTGTCCATCATGGCTCTGTGAGTAGCAGCTGCCCAAGTGTTTTGCATTTTTTTCTCTTCCCATCTCTTCCTCTTCATGGCTTATCTTGCTCAGACTTTTTTGTTGAATTAAGGGCTCATGAAAATAAGACGACTTCAGGCCAGGCATAGCATAAAGATGCTTTCTGCATGCTCTCCCTGCTCTCCACAGCTCTACCTCACTCATGACTTGCTACAACATCTGCTAGTCGAGTCCAGGGTGCCCACACAGCCAGCAATACATCTGTGATGGGTTGGACCCCCCCCAATCCACAATGCCACTTGATGTACTGGGGTTTAACTGAGCTTCTCCTGCTCCACCAGCCTGGATTCCCGCCCTCTGTTTTGCTGAATTAGGCTCTCTGTCCCCTTGCAGCAAGACACACACAGGTAGGGCCACACCCAGCTGCAGACACAGACTGAAGTCAGCTCTGTGTGAGACGACTCACCCAGCACTCATGTGCACACCCCTTTTGGGAGATAAACCCAAAGGTATATTGTCTTGCGCTGTATAGAAAAATCTGTACAGCGCAAGCTCATAAAAATTTGCCCTCTTCCTCAATGTGAAGAGAGAGATGCACAGCTTCTTGCCCACCCCCCAGTTAGAAATTGCACAAACTGGCTTCAATAATAAACAAAATAAATTTGATTAACTATAAAATGCAGATTTTAAGTTGTTATAAGGGATAGCAAACAGAACAAAGCAGATTACTAAGCAAATAAAATGAAACACGCAAACTAAGCTTGATTCACTAAAGAAACAGGTTACATAATGTAATCTCTAACCCTAAATATTGAATTAGGCAGGATGCAGAGAAGGGCGACAAAGGAGTGACAGGATTGTGATGATAAATAGTTGGCTCAGGGAGTGGTGCTATAAGGAGGGCTTTGGGATGTATGGGCACTGGGAGGCTTTCAGGGACAGAGAACTGTTCTCATGGGATGGGCTCCACCTGAGTAGGGAAGGAAATAGACTTCTAGGAGGGACGCTGGCTCATCTGATCAAAAGAGCTTTAAACTAGGTATTGCGGGGAGACGGTTGGGAGATGCCCAGGCACTCTCCACGCCAAATTTAAACATTGAGAGGGAGGACAACAGGATAAGAACGGATATAGCCAGAGGGAGGGGTTTGGACATAAGGAAGAGTGGGGGGATGGATACTAGACCAATAGGTCATACTGGTGGTACTGTGTCCCTACCAAATTGGGTAACAAAGGTGAGAGAAGCCAAACAGCAAAAATTAGGATGTTTGTTCACCAATGCGAGAAGCCTAGGTAACAAAATGGAGGAATTGGAGTTCCTGGTCCGAGAATTGAAACCGGATATCGTAGGAATAACCGAAACATGGTGGAACGGTAGTCATGACTGGAGTACAAGTATGGAAGGGTATGTGCTGTTTAGGAAAGACCGAAACAAAGGTAAAGGTGGGGGAGTAGCATTGTATGTCAATAATGAGGTAAACTGTAATGAAATAACTAGTAATGGAATGGATAATACGGAGTCTGTTTGGGCAATGGTCACATTAGGGAAGAAAACTACTAGAGCCTCCCCTGGGATAGTGATTGGGGTGTGCTATAGACCGCCGGGATCTAGCCTGGATATGGATAGAGAACTCTTTAATGTTTTTAAGGAGGTAAATACTAATAGGAACTGTATGATCATGGGAGACTTTAACTTCACAGATATAGATTGGGGAACAAATGCTAGTAATAATAATAGGGCTCAGCTTTTCCTAGACGTGATAGCTGATGAATTCCTTCATCAAGTAGTAGCTGAACCGACGAGGGGGGATGCCATTTTAGATTTGGTTTTGGTGAGTAGTGAGGACCTTGTTGAGGAAATGGTTGTAGGGGACAACCTTGGCTCGAGTGATCATGAGCTAATTCGGTTCAAAATAAATGGAAGGATAAACAAAATTGCTTCTGAGACTAAGGTTTACGATTTCAAAAGGGCTAACTTTACTAAATTAAGGCGGCTAGTTAGGGAAGTGGATTGGACTAACATATTTAGGAATCTAAAGGCAGAAGGGATTATTTCAGGTTGAAGTTGCAGGAGCTGTCAGAGGCCTGTATCCTGAGAAAGGGAAAACGGTCCTTAGGTAGCAGTTTTAGACCGAGCTGGATGAGCAAGCGTCTCAGAGGGGTGATTAAGAAAAAACAGAAAGCGTACAAGGAGTGGAAGATGGGAGGGATCAGCAAAGAAACCTACCTTATTGAGGTCAGAGGGTGTAGGGATGCAGTGAGAAAGGCCAAAAGCCGGGTAGAGATGGACCTTGCGAAGGGAATTAAAACCAATAGTAAAAGTTTTTTTAGCCATATAAATAGGAAGAAAACCAAGAAAGAAGAAGTGGGACCGCTTAAAACTGTAAACGGAGTGGAGATTAAGGATAAGCTAGGCATGGCACAATATCTAAACGAATATTTTGCCTCGGTCTTTAATGAGGCTAATGAAGGGCTTAGGAATAGTGGCAGAGTGACTGATGGGAATGAAGGTGCGGGGTTGGAAATTACAGTATCCGAGGTAGAAGCCAAACTTGAACAGCTTAACGGTAGTAAATCAGGCGGCCCAGATAATCTTCATCCTAGAATATTAAAGGAATTGGCAAGTGAAATTGCAAGCCCGTTAGCGATAATTTTTAACGAATCTCTAAACTCGGGGGTTGTACCGTTTGACTGGAGATTAGCTAATATAGTTCCTATTTTCAAGAAGGGGAAAAAAAGTGACCCGGGTAACTACAGGCCTGTTAGTTTAACATCTGTAGTATGTAAAGTCATGGAAAAAATATTAAAGGAGAGAGTAGTTACGGACCTTGAGGTCAATGGCAATTGGGACAAATTACAACATGGTTTTATGAAAGGTAGATCGGGCCAAACCAACCTGATCTCCTTCTTTGAGAAAGTAACAGATTTTTTAGACAAGGGAAATGCGGTGGATCTAACATATCTTGATTTCAGTAAGGCGTTTGATACGGTACCGCATGAAGAATTACTGGTTAAATTGGAAAAGATGGGGATTGAAATGAAAATCCAGAGGTGGATAAGGAACTGGTTAAAGGGGAGACTGCAGCAGGTCGTATTGAAAGGTGATCTGTCGGGTTGGAGGAGTGCCCCAAGGGTCGGTGCTGGAGTGCCCCAAGGGTCGGTGCTGGGGCCGGTTTTATTCAATAGCTTCATTAACGATCTGGAGGATGGTGTGGACTGCACCCTTAGCAAGTTTGCAGATGACACTAAACTGGGAGGAGTGGTTGATATGCTGGAGGGTAGGGATAAGATACAGAGGGACCTAGACAAATTAGAGGATTGGGCCAAAAGAAATATGATGAGGTTCAACAAGGACAAGTGCAGAATCCTGCACTTAGGACGGAAGAATCCCATGCACTGCTACAGACTAGGGACCGAATGGCTGGGCAGCAGTTCTGCAGAAAAGGACCTAGGGGTTACGTTGGATGAAAAGCTGAATATGAGTCAACAGTGTGCCCTTGTTGCCAAGAAGGCTAATGGCATTTTGGGTTGTATAAGTAGGGGCATTTCCAGCAGATCGAGGCATGTGATCATTCCCCTCTATTCAGCACTGGTGAGGCCTCATTTGGAGTACTGTGTCCAGTTTTGGGCCCCACACTACAAGAAGGATGTGGATAAATTGGAGAGAGTCCAGCGGAGGGCAACAAAAATGATTAGGGGGCTGGAGCACATGACTTACGAGGAGAGTCTGAGGGAACTGGGATGGTTTAGTCTGCAGAAGAGAAGAATGAGGGGGGATTTGATAGCTGCTTTCAACTACCTGAAAGGAGGTTCCAAAGAGGATGGATCTAGACTGTTCTCAGTGGTAGAAGATGACAGAACAAGGAGTAATGGTCTCAAGTTGCAGAGGGGGAGGTTTAGGTTGGACATTAGGAAAAACTTTTTCACTAGTAGGGTGGTGAAGAACTGGAATGGGTTACCTAGGGAGGTAGTGGAATCTCCTTCCTTAGAGGTTTTTAAGGTCAGGCTTGACAAAGCCCTGGCTGGGATGATCTAGTTGGGTTTGGTCCTGCTTTGAGCAGGGGGTTGGACTAGATGACCTCCTGAGGTCCCTTCGAACCCTGAGATTCTATGATTCTATGATTCTATGGAGGTTACCAGTGGAGTTCCTCAAGGTTCAGTTTTGGGTCCGATCTTATTCAATCTATTTATCACTGCCCTTGGAACCAAAAGTAGGAGTGGGCTGATAAAGTTTGCGGATGACACCAAGTTGGGAGGTATTGCAAATTCGGAAACGGATCGGGATATCCTCCAGGGAGATTTGGATGACCTTGTAAACTGGAGTATTAGTAATAAGATGAAATTCAATAGTGAGAAGTGTAAGGTTATGCATTTAGGGATGACTAACAGGAATTTTAGTTATAAGCTGGGGACGCACCAGTTGGAAGTAACGGAAGAGGAGAAGGACCTCGGAGTCCTGGTTGATCGCAGGATGACTATGAGTCGGCAATGTGATGTGGCCGTTAAAAAAGCTAATGTGGTCTTGGGATGCATTAGGCGAGGTATTTCTAGTAGAGATAAGGAGGTGCTAGTCCCGTTATACAAGGCGTTGGTGAGACCTCATTTGGAGTACTGTGTGCAGTTTTGGTCTCCCATGTTTAAGAAGGATGAATTCAAACTGGAACGGGTACAAACAAGGGCCACTAGAATTATCCGAGGAATGGAAAGCCTGTTGTATGAAAGGAGACTTGAGGAGCTCGGTTTGTTTTCCTTAACCAAAAGAAGGTTGAGAGGAGATATGATTGCTCTCTTTAAATATATCAGAGGGATAAATACCAGGGAGGGAGAGGAATTATTTCAGCTCAGTACTAATGTGGACACGAGAACAAATGGATATAAATTGGCAGTCGGGAAGTTTAGGCTTGAAATTAGACGAAGGTTTCTAACCATCAGGGGAGTGAAATTCTGGAACAGCCTACCGAGGGAAACAGTGGGGGCGAAGGACCTCTCTGGCTTTAAGATTAAGCTTGATAAGTTTATGGAGGGTATGGTTTGATAGGATAACGTGATTTAGTCAATAGGTCAATAACGTGCGACCACTGGTAATTAGTACCGAGGGTCAATGTTGGGATATTGAAAGTCTTTTTCCTGAGTGTCTGGCTGGAGAGTCTTGCCCGCATGCTCGGGGTTCAGCTGATCGCCATATTTGGGGTCGGGAAGGAATTTTCCTCCAGGGTAGATTGGCAGTGGCCCTGGAGGTTTTTCGCCTTCCTCCGCAGCATGGGGCAGGGGTCGCTTGCTGGAGGATTATCTGTTACTTGAAGTCTTTAAATCAGGATTTGGGGACTTCAACAGCTGAGTCAAGGGAGAGAATTATTTCAGGAGTGGGTGGGTCAGCTTTTGTGGCCTGCATCTTGCGGGAGGTCAGACTAGATGATCATAATGGTCCCTTCTGATCTTAAATTCTATGATTCTATGATTCTATGATGATTCTGTAGCTCATAATTCCAGTTATTTCTTCTTACAGACTGGACCCTGTCTCAGTCTGGACTCACCCCTGCCTTTCCCTTCAGGTCAGTTCCTTTGTCCCTTCAGATTCTTTCAGCAGTTCCTTCTTCTTGGAGAATCATGTTTGCCTTCCTCCCCACCCTTAAATAAGATTTACATATGGTGGGACTATTTTGTTTCCCAAACTTAACCCCTCTCTCCTTTTAGTGGAAAGTTACAAGAAGGCCAAGATAATGTTTAGTATCAGGTGACAAGACCACCTGACTTAGTAGTGTCACAGTTATGTCCCAGGACTCCTCCCAGGAAGAAGTGAGATTAGTATCTTCACAGTCTTGTTGTTTCTTCCTAATAGCCCATCAAATCTGATGGCCTGTTGTTTGGTGGGTGTCTTTGCAATACACACCCAGTTGTAATTGTTACATAGTCCATATTCCTAACTTTAGATGCAGAAATGATATATGCATACAAATTGGATAATCACATTAAATAAATCATAACCTTTTCGATGATATCTCACATGACCCATCTTGCACAAAACATATCCATATCAGAAGCATATTTCCATAAAGAATATGGGGTGTAATGTCACAGCATCTCACTCCCATTGTGGAATATCCTGGTCTTCTAATGTTGGGCCTCTTCCAAACAGGAATTGCCAGTTGCTCCAAACAGAGGGGAGAATGTCTAATCTTCTTGGAACCAGGCTGAGCAGACACAACTCGTTGCACTTGTGAGGCTTGGGTTTGAAATCATGACTCCAGAGGCCAAAGGGGAGTGATTAGCCCAGCCCTGCCTGCCAGCCAGACCAATGCAGGCTCATTTCCCCCTTTTCTCCATTAAACGTGGAACCCAGTGATTGATAGTGTGAATATCTGTTTGTATGCTGATTTAAGATTATAGCTGAAATAAAATTAGTAATGCTAATTGCTGTAATTAGACTTCTTTAGTCTCCATATGAATTTTACAGCTCTTATCACACATAGGACAGGAGCAAGACTTTCCCAAGAGAGAGAATTAACTAGTCAAGCAATAAAAATCTCTTCTTTTGAGCGGGAGGATGCAGGAATGTGCTGGCAGACAGTGGATGATCAAATAATGGAACCCCAGAATGCTCCCTTGTAGATCTTGGACAGCGTCCAATTGGCACAGCTCAGAGCAGGTTCCGGTTTGCCACAAATAAGGTAGAGCTGGTCATGAGGAACAAACGTGCCATAGATTACGCGATTTATCTACTTTTTTGGGACCTTTGTTGCTTCCAGCCAATCTCCTCTATTGTCCCCTGTCCACTGTAGAGAAGCAAAAGTCCCTGTTCTGCATAGACTTCCTGTGTAACTTTGGGCAAGTTGCTTAGAGTGGGTCTATACTGCAGCTGGGAGTGTTCTTCCCAGCATGGATGGACAGACATGTGCACTCAAGCTAGTGTGTTAAAAATAGCAATGTAGCTGGGGGTCCTCTGGGTATGTACTTGGGTGGCTAGCTCAAGCCACCCCCGCAGCTGCGCTGGTGTAAAATCACTCGTGTAGCCACTCTATGCCAACAAAAGAGAGCTCTCCTGCTGACATAGCACTGTGTACACTACCATTTATGCCTGTGAAACTTACGTTGCTCACGATGTGGGTTTTTTCCCAAACCCCTGACAGTGGGGTAGTGTAGACACAGCTTAGCTCTCTATTTCAGGCAAAGCTAAGCTGTTTATCTAGCCATGTTAGGAAGTGCACTCCCAGCTTCAGTGTGAACATATCCTTAGTCTTTCTGTGCCCTAGTTAGGGATAATAGCAGTGACCTACCCCATGGGCTGCTATGAGAATAAAGACATTAAGGATTTTTGAGGATGTGACAGAGTGGGGGATTTTCTTAGTTTTTTCAGTGCTTTGCATGCAGAGGGGGTGGGACTTAGTTTCCCTGGGTGTTACTGGTTTAACAAGATGATGGGAGAGGGAGTTTGTTGTTACAGAGGACCAGCAATGGAACTTGGGACCCCGGCCAATGGCCAGGGACTGGTGACCTGGTGACCGGGAGGCCCAGCTCGGAGTCACATCTGCAGGGGCGGCTCTAGCCATTTTGCCGCCCCAAGCACAGCAGCACGCCGCGGGGGGGTGGGGTGGGGGCGCTCTGCTGGTCGCCGGTCCCACGGCTCCAGTGGACCTCCCGCAGACGTGCCTGCGGAGGGTCCCCTGGTCCCGTGGCTCCGGTGGACCTCCCACAGGCGTGCCTGCGGATGCTCCACCGAAGCCACGGGACCAGCGGACCCTCCACAGGCACGCCTGCGGGAGGTCCACCGGAGCCGTCTGCCGCCCTCCCGGCGACCGGCAGAGCGGCCCCCGCAGCATGCCGCCCCAAGCACGCACTTGGTGTGCTGGGGCCTGGAGCTGCCCCTGCACATCTGGTTCTGGCCAGTGGGAGGACAATGGGCTGCAGAAAGAGGACCGCGGTGACCTGACCAGCTGGTTCCAGCCAGTCAAGAACAAAGGACGAATGAGAGGAGAGGAGGCCCAGGTATCCCTGTTTACCTGGACAGAAGAAAAGGGACAGAGGCAGGGCTTGGGGGCAGGTGATATCAGATGCCCAGCTGGAAAGCATGGGGGCTCGGGGCTGGAGAGAGAGCAGGCAGAGCCCACCTGGATGCAGGAGAGACTTATATGTCCTGTGCTGAGGGAGGCCAGGCCTGAGGGCCTTGAGAGTTTCCTATGCTGTGTTCAGATGCTCAATAAACCCTCCTGTTTTACACTAGCTGAGAGTCACTCCAGTCTAGAGATCAGGGTTGCATTATTCCCTCTGGGAGTGGAGACCCCAGGGGTCCAGAGCGAGTGGACTCCCTGCAGGGGCCCACGGCAAGAGACAGGTGTGCTAAGGCTCAGAGAGGTGTGGTTCCAGGAGGCAGAGGGGCTTTATCCCTCAAAAGAGATTGGACCCCCGAGAAGGGCTGTCACAGTGAAGGGGGTTCCCTCCCAGGGACCATAGGAGGCCAAAAGTGGGCGTGACTTGAGAGTCCATGACAACGTGGTAAGAGTGGATGGTTTGTGGATGCACCCTGTAGACAGTTGGTTGCGAGCACGGATGCTTTGCAGTGAGTTGCTGCCAGCGATAAAATGAGGGAATTGAAGGAACCAGTGAGGAAATGGCCTATAACCAGCTCTGTAAGAGGGACCTGGCAGAGAGAGAGGGCTGAGGATGGTGAGGCTCACTAATGAGCAGCTGATGGCTCAGCTTGTAGAGAATGACCCATCTGAGGAACAAGCTCCAGACCCAAGGGAGGCTCCCGGGATGCCCGGAGAGCCAGGGAGTAGCTGTTGGGGGCAGCCCGTGTAGCAGCCAGGAGTCTATCAGACCCAACTCCCCAGTCAGCACAGGAGGCCCCCAGTCAGGTTTCTCCCTAGAGGAGCTGTGGAGACTGGAGCTGGAGGTGAAAGCAAAGGAGCTGGAGCTGGAGGAACAGAGGCTGGTGGACTGTGCAGAACAGTGAAAGCACAAGTTGTAGTTTGAGGAGAGGTGGGCCAAGAGGGCCTGCTGGGGAGTAAGTGGGGAAGGGCCTCGAGACGCCAATTTTGTGGGGAAACTAGTCACCAAACTGCTGCCTGGGTGGTGGTGGGCGGGATATTGATGCCTACCTCACAGCCTTTGAGAAGGCTTGTGTTCTGAACCAGATTGACCCTGCAGACAGGCTCCGCTGTCTAACCCCCCTGCTGGATCCCAAGGCCATAGAGACATTTGGCCAAATTGATTGTATTGAGACAGGGGACTATGACCTGTTCAAACAGGCTTTGCTGCTGAAGAATGAACTGACCCCTGAGGCATACAGGAAACAATTCTGGAGCAAGACCCCAGGTGTCACTTACAAGGAAATGCCAATCTGCTGGGGTACTGTCTCTGTAAGTGGGGGAAGGGCACAGGGGCCACTCCCACAGAGGACGTGTATAACCTGGTGGGGTTGGAGTAGCTGTATGACATCTGCCCTCCAGACCTTAGATGTGGTTAGTGTACCGGAAGCCTAAAGATCTGCATAGTGTGGGTGCACTGGCGGATGAGTTTCTGGACAGCAGATCGGGGGCAGGAGGGAAACCCACGTCGGGGACTCAGAAAGGGAGTCACCCAGAGACCTCTCAAAGGTGGGACTCCAGGAAGCCCAACTCAGGGGATGCCCGTGAATGCTGGGATGGGCCGACCCCCTTCGTGGGACTTGAGGGACCTGAAATTTAATTACTGTGGCCAAAAAGGACACAAGGTGGTGCAATGCCTGAAGATGAAGGAAATGGCATCCAAGCAGAACCTGGGGGGTAACAACTGGGTGGAAGCCCACCGAGAAGGGGCACTGCCAGTCCAGGGGGCCACAGTCGATAGGGCTGTACCGGGGGGGTGGGGACCGCAGGGCCAAGCCAGCAGGGGAAAGGCGGTGCTCCAGGTCCAGAGCACCCATACTCAATCTGCCAGGTGAGCGTGGGACAGGCCCCAGGGGACAATCGCCACATCATCTCCATTGAGGTTGGGGGGAGGAGCGTCCAAGGGTTCTGGGACATGGGCACAGAGGGAACACTGATGCAGCCTGATGTGGTGGACCCAGACCAGCTAGAGCCCAGTGCTACATGACCCTGAGGGGAGTGTTTGAGCCCCCCATCAAGGTTCCTGTAGCAAGGATACACCAAAAATGGGGGGCTAAGGAGGGACCCAAAAAAGTTCGGGTGCACGATCACCTGCCTACCTAGGTGCTAACGAGTAATGACTTGGAGAGCTGGCTGGGTGACAGTGTGCCCTGGTTCTTACCTGGAGCCGGAGCCAGAGCCAGCGAGCGGCGTGGGATCTCCTGAAGGGGGGAACCGAAGCACTGAGGGTAGGGCTTGACAGGGCTGGGTCAGAGCCTCTGTCCCAAGGTGGGGAAACTGAGGCACCACCAATCAGGGCTGTGCCCTCAAACCCAGCAGCTGAATTCCAGATGGAGCTTCAGGAGGATCCCTCCTTGGAGAAGCTGAGGGCCCTTGCTGGCTACAGTGGTTAAGGATCCCAGGGGGAGGACTGCCGGGAGAGATTCCTGTGGGAGAAGGGATTCCTGTACTGGGAATGGGCTGGTTCAGGGCACACTGAGCCTTGGAAAGCCAGGAGGCAGTTGGTGGTCCCCTAGAGGTACCACTGCAGACTGTTGTACTTGGCACATGATATTCCCCTTTCAGGGCATCAGGGCATCCGGTGCACCAGGCAGAGGATGCTGCAGAACTTTTACTGGCCCGGGGTCTTTGATGCTGTCCAACAGTATTGCAGGTCCTGTGACTCCTGCCAGAGAGTGGGGAAGGCCCGGGATAAGTGTAAAGCAACTCTGAGACTTTTGCCCATCGTAGAGGATCCTTTCCAGAAGGTGGCTTTGCACATAGTGGGACCCCTCAGCAGGGCGACCCGGTTGGGGAAGAAATACATTCTGGTGGTGATAGATTTTGCTATGCGCTACCCTGAGGCAGTGGCCTTCTCCTCTATCGAGGTAGACACTGTGGCAGATGTGCTGCTTACCATTTTCAGCAGAGTGGGGCTCCCCAAGGAGGCCCTTACTGACCAGGAGTCCAACTTTATGTCAACCCTGCTCCAGTGCTTGTGGGAGAAGTGTGGGGTCTGACACACCTGGGCCTCGGTGTACCACTCTCAGTCCAATGGACTTGTGGAGAGGTTCAATGGGACCCTAAAGTTGATGCTGAAAATATTTATGGACAAGCACCCACAGGACTGGGAAAAGTATTTACCCCACCTGCTGTTTGCATACAGGGAAGTGCCCCTGGAATCCACAGGGTCTTCCCCGTTCGAGTTGCTGTATGGGAGGAGAGTGAGGGGACCCCTGGACCGATGAGGGACAAGTGGGAGGAGAAAGCCTCTCCCGATGGAGAATCACTGGTGGAGTATGTACTGGCCTTCCAGGGAAAGCTCACAGAGCTCATGGGCTTGGCCAGAAGAAACCTAGCCAGGGCACAAAGGAAGCAGAAGGTCTGGTATGACCGCTCAGCACATGCCCGTTCCTATGCTACTGGGAACCAGGTGATGCTCCTCATCCCCGTGAGGAAGAACAAGCTGAAAGCTGCCTGGGTCGGCCCCTTCAAGGTCATCAGACAGGTAAACGAGGTGAACTATGTAGTGGAACTGTCCATTCGGGCACACACTGTCAATATGATGAAGCGATACTGTGACAGGGAGAAGTTGGTGTTGGCTGTGTGTGGGCAGTGGGAGGAGAAGGGAGAGGATCCCCTGGTGGGATTCCTCCCTGAGGCAGGGGCTGACCCCTTGCTGGAATCAATTCCCCTCTCAGACCAGCTAACCCCTACCCCGCAGGCTGAGATCAGAGTGGTGCTGCATTCATACCAGCAGCTGTTCTCCAACCAGCCTGGGCTCACTAACTGGGCTGTTCACCAGGTGCAGAAAGGAGCCAACCTTCCCATCAGGTGTTCACCATTCAGAGTCGCTGGGAAAACAGCCCAGAACCTGGAGAGATAGGTCCGAGACATGCTGGCTTTAGGGGTGATCCAGCCATCCTCCAGCCCATGGGCCGTGGTGATGGTCCCCAAGAAGGATGGGTCAAACCAATTCTGTGTGGACTATCAGAAGCTCAATGCCATAACCATGTCCGATGCCTAGGACCGATGAAATCCTAGACAAGTTGTGGGGCACCTGGTACCTCACTACTATGGATTTCACCAAAGGCTACTGGCAGGTGCCTTTGGATCTAGAGGCCAGGACAAAGTCCACCTTCACCACCCCAATAGGGTTCTTCGAGTTCCTGATTATGCCTTTTTGCCTCTAGGGGGCACCTACCACCTTCCAGTACCTGGTGGATCAGTTATTAAGGGGGATGGAGGACTTTGCTCTAGTGTGTATTGACGATATCTATGTCTTTAGCCATACCTGGGAGGAACATGTGTCCCAGGTGAAGAGGGTGCTGGGTTGCCTCCATGATGCAGGACTAACTATAAAAAAGCTGGAAAGTGCAATGTGGGGATGGCAGAGGTGTCATACCTGGGCCACAAGGTAGGCACCAGCCACCTGAAGCCGGAGCCGGCCAAAGTGGAGGCAATCAACGATTGGCTCGCTCCCCAGACTAAGAATCAGCTCCAGGCTTTCATTGGGATGGCGGGATACTACAGGTTGTTTGTGCCACACTTTAGCTCCCTGGCAGCTCCCCTCACGGAGCTCTGTAGGAAGGGAAAGCCGGACACAGTGGTCTGGACTGCACAGTGCCAGAAGGCTTTCTGTGCACTGAAGGGGGCACTCATCCAAAGCCCAGTGCTGGTAAACCTGGATTTTAACAAACCCTTCCTGGTGTTCACTGATGCCTCAGACCCCCGGCTGGGTGCGGTGCTGATGCAAACTGATACTAAGGGGGAGAGACACCCCATTGTGTACCTGAGCAAGAAGCTGGTGCTCCAGGAGCAGCACTATGCAGCCATAGAGAAAGAATGCCTGGCCATCCTGTGGGCCCTTAAAAAGCTGCAGCCATATCTATTTGGGCGGCGCCTCACTGTGTACACTGACCATTTGCCCCGACGTGGCTGCACCAAATAAAAGGAGCTAATGCCAAGCTCCTGAGATGGAGTCTGCTCCTCCAGGGTTATGACATGGAGGTGGTCCATGTGAGGGGGAATGCCGATGTTATAGCTGATGCTATATCATGGGGCAGGGGCCTTGAACTTCCCAAGATCACTGGCTAAGTGACCTTGCTCAGTTCAGACTTGAAGGGGGAAGAGATGTGATGGAGTGGAGGATTTTCTTGTTTTTTTCTTGTTTTTTTTTCAATGGTTCGCATGAAGAGGGGGTGGGATGCAGTTTCCCTAGGTGTTACTGGTTTAATGAGGTGATGGGAGATGGAGTTTGTTGTTACAGCTCAAGAGTCACAGTGGGTTCTGGCCAGTGGGAGGACAATGGACTGCGGTGAGAGGACCCCAGTGACCTGACCAGCTGATTCCAGCCAGTCTGGAACAAAGGACGGATGGGATGAGAGGAGAGGAGGCCCAGGCGACCCTATTTACCTGGACAGAGGCAGGGCTTGGAGGCAGGTGATATCGGATGCCCAGCTGGAAAGCGTGGGGGCTCGGGGCTGGAGAGAGAGAACAGACAGAGCCCACCTTAGATGTACTGTGCTGAGGGAGGCCAGGCTTGAGGGCCCTGAGAGTTTCCTGCGCTGTGTTCAGACGCTCAATAAACCCTCCTGTTTTACGCTGGCTGAGAGTCACTTTGAGAAGGGCTGTCTCACTGAAGGGGGTTCTCCCCCCAGGGACCATACAGGGCCAAGAGTGGGCATGACCTGTGAGTCCATGACAACGGCACTTACAGTAATGGGTGCCAGATAAGTATCATTTGTTGGTGGGTGGATAGATCTGAGCTGGAAAGAAGCACCCCCTGCCTGATCTAAAGCATGTTTTCCCACCACATCCCTTTCCAATTCATGCTGTAAGCAGGGAGTGTCAATAGTAAAATACAGTACATGTAGAAAGCCTCTATTCTCTGAAGTACATAACAGCCAATAGAATTTATTGCAGCTATAATCGTGTCTAGATATAATGATACCGTGCAGTTATAAAGTGTCTTTCATCGAAAAGAACCCAGTCCCACGGTGCTTTTCTATTCCTATTACAGCTTTGGATTTGCAAAGATAATCCAATTGGCTGAGGCATGGTCCTGTGACCAAAGATAGTTTTGCAGTATTGGCCTAGCTAGATATTTATGCCGTAGTTAACACTATGGTGTCTGAGCACCTAGCAACAGTATATCAATCCAGATAGGTGGTCTCCTCGTGCGTGTAGGCTATTCCCCTCCTCTTCATTTTCATCATAATTATCACTAAACCAGGGTAAAGAGATGGGCCTGGCACTGGCTCTTAGGGGCAATTTGGGTTTGTGGTCATTCATATCTACAGCAAAAAGATGCACTGCAGCTCTGGGCCAACCACAGACTGCACTGCAATAGAAGACCTACAGCACAGCTGAGGCTGGCCCAGGTCAGCTCACCCGGGCTCAGAAACTTGGTGTAGTGTAGACGTACTAGTGTCTTCCAGCTGTTGGGAATACCGTTCGTTGTTCCCGAAGCACTGCAGAGTCTCAGCGCATCTCATCTGTGGAGCAAGAGGTGACTTCTGTTTGGGCATCTTGAAAAAACAGAGGAGGGAAAGAAAAGCTGGTGGCATGACTGGGTGACTTCCATGCTAGCGGTGTGGGCTCTGTTAGCCCCAGAATCTGCGTGAACCAAACTTCTCTAAAAGTGAGCACTTCCCACAATGCAGACCAAGAGGACTGATAATAGAAATTACACTAATGAATAAACAAGCTCTTTAAAATATGGACTCCTTGTGCAAAGTGTTATTTTTAACTTAGTGGCAATTTGCATGCCAGTCAATTTGCATACATTAAATACAGCTCCCCTTCCTCTTCACCCCCTCCCCTCAGAATAACAGCTCATTATAGTGCTGCTGGGACTGAGGAGTCCACGGCTCTGGAGGGCATATTAATTTACCCAACACATGCTGTGTAGGTTTTTATCACTTGCCGCACATTGGACCTGGTATCTTTGAAGTTGTTAGCGCCTCCAAGGGCCTTCTGCTGGAGGTAGTGGAAATGGAAAAGAGAGGAAAAAAAGAAAAGCCTGGAGGAGAAATGTACAGGGGAAGAAAGGAGATTGTTTGGTTTGTGTTAATACTGGGAGGAAGAAAATGAGCAATGCATAAGCCTCTCCCTTTGTGTCAGAATAGGGCGTTTTTATTATTCTAAATGAAATGTAACCTCTCCCTGGGGACTCAGAACACAATGCACAGGCGGGGGAAGTGAACCAACAGACTCTGCCGGAGGAGATGTTCTGTGGGAAAGCTAGTGGGGGGCCAGCTCTGCCCACCCACCTAGAGACAGCAAGATTGTGGGGGTGGAAGCTAATCATCAGTTAATGCCTAAGCAGCTACCCATATGGGTTTAATAGTGAGTACTGAAGGCATAAGCTGGTCCTCTGTTTGGGGGGAGGTGGTGTGGCCTGGCCTAGAGCATAGATCTTCAGGAGAACTGGATTCTATTCCCTGATCTTACACTAGCCTGCTGGGTGATCTTGGGCAAGCCACGTCACCTCTCCATGCCTCAGTTTCCCCATCTGTGAAATGGGGATAGCTGTGGTCTCCTTTGTCAAGCATCTTGAGATCTACTGATGAAAAGTACTATATGACAGCTAAGCATTATTATTAGTCATGTGAGGCACCCAGCTACCACGGTGATAGGCAACCTTGTGAAAACACAGGATGGATACATAGTGTGTGACATCCCTTTCTCCCTCTTGCGTAAGCACAAATTCAAAATGTAATTTGTTGCAATTAGACCTAGTTGCAAGTATCTGACATTTCAACAAACATTTTTTGCCAAACATTTTTCATGAAAAAGTTCTTTGCCCACTTTGTAGAGCAGTCCGCAGTTTTGGAAAATTCCAAATGTTGACAAGAAAAAGTAAGACATTTTTAAAAATAAAATATGCAGAACATCTGCATTTTTCTGCCACCTCTAGTTACAACAGGAAATGTTGTAATGATGCCAAATGTTCCTTTGAAAGAGCCTTTAAAGAAGGAGTTGAGTAAAACTTTTTAAAGGAAATGAATCAACTGGAATCCAGGTTGATATACTGTAAGGGAGACACATCATGGAGGCGCGTCACAGTGTGTCTTTGGTCTTCCTCAGCCACTGTCCCACCAAATCTTGTGAAATGTGGGGCGCTCCACAGAGGCATAACGCTGACGGCTCCTTCATGTTGAAGACATTTGGAGTTGAGTAGAAAGAAGAAATGTTTTTGCTATAGAAACCAAGGAAAATGAGAGCTTAGGGGACAAAGATGAGGGTCGCCCCAGGTGGTACTGAACTACAGACATACTTGCAAAATTTTGGATGATATGAAAACATTTTGAAACAAAGATTTTATGCAGCGAAATGAAAACCTAGCTGACAGTCAGCTGGCTTTCTGGAGTTACTTGCTAATGGCAAGTTTTGTTCTGCAAGAATACCATCAAAAGTAATGGGTACCAATTATTATTATTGATATCACAGTAGCACCTGGAGGTCTCAGTTCATATCAACCCTGCCTGTACAAACCAAGAGAGACGGTCTCTACCATTGAACTTGTAATCTAAAGAGATAAGGAAGACAGGCACAAAGAAGGGAAGTGACTTGCAGATCCATGGCTAGAACATAGGTCCACCGCTCTATTTGCTGTGCCACCTTGCTCTCTGATGCGGCTCTCGAGGTAGTTAGAACTCAGAGGGTTGTGACCCAGGGAAGGGGGATCTTTGCCCCAATGCATCAGAAAGATGTAAATGATGAGCTTTGATTTCCCATGGCCAAAGGGCTAAGAACAAGACGGTTCTCATTTTATATGAGCCGGTTTGCCCTGCCCTATTTCCAGTGCTGATTTGCAAAGGGGATATTGTGAAGCAGGGTCTTGAGAGGCCACTCTGCCATGGAGGATCTTGTGAGAGCTGATGAGTGAGGTATCCGGGCTTGCTAAGTACTGGCTGGCCCCACTGATGGAACATGTTTCCATGGCAAAAGAACAATGCCTCCCCTTCCATCCAAGAACCATTTATTACACGATACGTTTCAAATGTCTCTTTGGGGAGGGAAAATAAAGCAAAGCGAAACAGATCTCTTTTGCTGCATGGCAGCCAGTGTTCTACCCCATAATGTATTAATTATCCCTGCGCCTAGGCAGAGGGGAGGAGATGTCTGGAACAAGTGCCAGCTTCACATTCCAAGCTAAACAGTGATGAATTTCTAACATCTTTTCCCAACATAAAATGGGCAATTAATTCATCAGGAACGTTAATTGTTAACTGTTGTTTTCCCCCCCTAGCTTCCTCTCTCTGTTTACATGAAACACGGGGACGTGCGAGGAGCTGAGGAGTAAGAACCGGTTGGCTGAATCCTAGCACAATTCTTTTCGTCTTTTCGTCTGTCTCTCTTAACGTCCTCTAAGGTCAGAAGTTTTTCCTGGTCTCTGCTTCATCCACTGAAGGGAATTGTACAGATTAGATCCTCAGCTGGTGCAAATCGGTGTCGCTCCATCAGTGTCAGCAGCTGAGTATCTGGCCCTAGCTTTTGGAGACTCTCTAGCCTCCAGACGGCACAGGAAGGAGAATCATCTCACTGGGCCTTCTCCTTGCAGAGAGAAGCCCGCTCAGGGAGGAAGGTCTGGGATGAATAATGATGACTGCAAATACTGCCTGTGTAGAATCCAGAGGCTCCAAAGCAGAGGAATCAAATGCTCTTGCTTCACCACTGTCTAGTTCTTCCTTGTTTACATTTCTACCCAGCCAAGCAGTAGATCAAGCACGGAAATCTAAATCGTGCTGTCTCTGGACCGTGGGTGGTGGGTATCATAGGCAGGAGGAAGCTCTGCCTCCCAAAACAGGCAGGCATGGCCCCACCCATGCTCCACCCCCAGGTCCCCCTCTGCAGCTCCCCCTATGCGGTGGCCCTGGCTTGGGCTGGGGCCGTGCAGCCCGCCCTCCCAGCGCTCCGGGGCTGGGGATGCTGGGGCCGCACCACCAGTCCTCCCGGCGCTCTGTGGCTGGGTGTGGTGGGGGAAGCTAGCCTGGGGCAGGGGCTGGTGGCTACAGTGTGTGGGGGGGTCTGGGTCTGGTGATGGGGAGGGGCGGGTCCTTGGGCAGAAGGGGCAGGTCTGGGAGCTAGCCTCCTCCAGCCAGCAGTTCACACACCACCCATGCTCTGGGCTCTGCTCAGTGAGCTACAGAGATATAAAGCAAGCAGTCTGAGCAAGCCCATCCATTAAGGGGTCCTCTGTAAAGGATACAGGGATAGAGCCAAGGATTAGAAGACATTCAGTTGTGACTGTAGCCATCTGAACAAAGCAATGCTTCTCCCAGGCACAGAGTGTTGGGGGGACCCTTACTGAGGCTATACTTCCTATAACTCTGAACCTGCCAAGGTTCAACTGCAGGACTCCAAGACTTTATGAAGGCTTGAAACAAGGGACACTCAAAAATTATTTGTGCAGGATACTTAAAATGCATCAAGATCCTTCCATTTAGTGTCACTGACTCTCTCTATAACCTCATTTTTCTTTATGTCTGACTTAAATAATCTTCAACAGGAGAAGTGAGGAATGTGGAATGGAGGTGAGATTAAAACGATGCCCCCCAAAATGAGGGACTTTTGAAAGGTGAGACCTTCCAAGGGAGGTGGGCTAGAGGTGTGTGTCGGGGGGAGGGCAAGGCTTTCTGAGGCTATATTTTGAGGGAGACCCTCTCCCTCCATTTAAATTTAACGCCAACCCCTATTGGATTATAACACCTCCTTCTTCCAATTCCAAAGGCTTGTGCAGGATTCTGGAAATAAACCTCATATGGGGAGTTGGGAGTCATTTAAAAAATCTCTCTCCAAACACACAGGCCTCAGAAATGTGCCAAACAACTGGCAGCCAGCTGGGGTTCTGTGAGCACTGCTTTTCATGCTGACCAGAATTGTTTCATTGTTCCCTTGTGTTCCCCCATCTGGCTTTTGCATTGGCTATTGATTATACTGGGCTGTCTTTTTGTTCTGTGTTTGTACAGCACCTAGCACAATGAGGTCATGGTCTCTGATTCCCCTATGCGCAATTGCAACACAAATAAACAATAACACTAACAATCTAAAATGGCCTTACAGGTTCCGTACCTCACTCCGTGTTGCATCCAGGGGCTCTGCTTTGGTGATGCAGGAATATTTATGTTTAAATATCCAGGGCATACAATATTGCTGTTCTTATGTTTAAACACCAGGTTTAAACAAATGCTCCCCTCCCAATTGCTCAGCCTTTTTCAGACCTGGGTGACTAAACCCTGTCACGAGGACATTTGTCTGAATGGTTCAATGAATTTGCTCAGGCCATATTCCCATGCTTTCTCTGGTCACTGTCCATGAACATTCAAGCAGTGAGATATTACTGTTGAAGATGTTCATGAGAAGTGAATTTCAAAGTCACATTCACAGATTTGCAGTATTACCATCGCAAACATTTAAAAATCTTAATATTGGCTTGAAAAATGTGATTTTTAATGTATATGGAATTTTGGGTTCTTTTTCTTGGCTTTCTGGTTTTTGAACCTTCAGGAGTCACTTTTTAAAGATTTTCTCTGCCACCAAGATGTCCAGAAACTTATTTTCTTTTCAGTGAAAACTGAGAATCTCACATAATCACATGACTCCATGAGCTCAGGTATGGCCTTGTTACCTTTGTGGGTATGGTCAGCAGAGACACTGAGTTTTGGTGTCAAGTATCAGGGGGGTAGCTGTGTTAGTCTGGATCTGTAAAAGCAGCAAAGAGTCCTGTGGCACCTTATAGACTAACAGACGTTTTGGAGCATGAGCTTTCATGGGTGAATACCCACTTCGTCGGATGCATACCCATTTCGTCAGATGAGTTCTTAGTGGGTACAGAAATGGAGCTGGCCTCACTCCTAGAGCTGGCTCCTCTAGGGAATGGTCTAGGTAATATTGGCAAAGTGGCATGGGGAAACTGGCACTGATTCCTGTGCTCTCCCCTACTGTCAATACAGACTTTCCTTCTCCAGAGCTGGCAGCCCAGCACTTTTCAACAGCACTACAAAAACACACCTTTCCCCATGCAGTCCCCTCCTCCCTGTTTTGAGCTATAATTGGTACCAGAAATGGAGGCGTGCGGGATATGAAAATGTCCAATACAATTGGCAGAAGCAATAAAGTCAGAGAGTTGTAAAATGTACGTTTCCCACTTCATTTTGTGTTACTGAATCCTCTTGCTAATCTCTAACCGCTTGCAAACGTTGTGGTAGTAGAGTGTACGTTCACCTTATACACTGCAAGGGAAATACATTGTGCATTAGACAGACCCCTTAATTTCAGTGGTGTTGCCCTCTGCTTTGCCGACATATCAATCTTGACCTGTAGCACCTCTTGCTAATGCAGTCTTCAGCTTCAGCCCCATCACAGCTCCTCTCATTTTGTCTTTTTTGTCACACCTTGCGCATTATCCTGGAGTATATGCAGAACTGGGCTAAGAGATGCCAGCACGAGGAGGATTTTGATGAGGACATGAACACAGACATTCCTGAAAGCATGGGCTGTGGCAACTGGGACATCATGGTGGCAGTGGGGCTGGTTGATTCTGGGCCAGGCAAACAGGTACAGACTGGTGGGACTGCATAGTGTTGCAGGCATGGGATGATTCACAATGGCTGCAAAACTTTCGCATGCATAAGGCCACTTTCCTGGAACTCTGTGAGTTGTTTTCCCCCACCCTGAAGCTCAGGAATACCAAGATGAGAGCTGCCCTGACAGTTGAGAAGTGAGAGGCAATAGCTTGCATCACCTGACTGCTACCGGTCAGTCGGGAATCAATTTGGAGTGAGCAAGTCTACTGTGGGGGCTGCTGTAATCAAGTAGCCATTGTAATCACTGACGTTCTGTTATCAATGGTAGTGACTGTGGGAAATGTGCAGGTCATACTGGATGGCTTTGCTGCAATGGGGCTCCCTAACTGTGGTGGGGCGATAGACGGACTGCATATCCCCATCTTGGCACTGGACCACCTTGCCAACCAGTACATTAACCACAAGGGGGTACTTCTCAATGGTGCTTCAAACACTGGTGGATCACAAGGGATGTTTCACCGACATCAACGTGGGATTGCTGGGAAAGGTGCATGACGCTCGCATATTTAGGAACTCTGGGCTGTTCGATCAGCTGCAAGAAGGGACTTACTTTCCAGACCAGAAAATTACCGTTGGGGATGTTGAAATGCCAATAGTTATCCTTGGGGACCCAGGCAGCTTGAACAGTAGTAAGGAGCAGTTCAACTATAGGCTGAGCAAGTGCAGAATGGTGGTCGAATGTGCCTTTGGATGTTTAAAAACTCGCTGGCGCTGTTTCCTGACTAGGTCAGACCTCAGCGCAACCAACATTCCCATTGTTATTGCTGCTTGCTGTGTGCTCCATAATATCTGTGAGAGTAAGGGGAAGACGTTTATGGTGGGGTGGGAGGTTGAGGCAAATCGCCTGGCATCCGATTTTGAGCAGCCAGACACCAGGGAGATTAGAGGAGCATAGCAAGGCACGCTGCACATCAGAGAGGCTTTGAAAACCAGTTTCATGACTGGCCAGGCTTCGGTGTGACAGTTGTATGTGTTTCTCCTTGATGCAAACCCATCCCCTTTGTTGATTTTAATTCCCTGTAAGCCAATCCTCCTCCTCCCTTCGAAATAAAGTAATTATTGTTTTGAAACCATGCATTCTTTCTTTTTTGATCAGAGTTCAATCTGCACAGATGCTTCTCCTCATACAGCAATCAGATCTTGTATCTCCCTTTTGGTCCATGCTGGAGCTCGTTTGTGATTCTGGGGGGACTGCATGGTCACCTGTGCTGCTGAGTTCGCCATGTTGACCAAACAGGAAAGGAAATTCAAATGTTCCCTGGGCTTTTCCTGTGCACCTGGCTAGTGCATCGAAGTTCAAAGTGCTGTCCAGAGCGGTCACAATGGAGCACTCTGGGTTAGCTCCCAGAGGCCAATACCATCAATTTGTGTCCACATTACCCCAAATTTGACCCAGCAAGGTCAATTTTAGCACTACTCCCCTCATCAGGGAGGAGTAGAGAAGTCAATTTTAAGAGCCCTTTAGGTCGACGGAAGGGGGTTGGTTATGTGGACGCAGTCATTTTTAAATTGACCGAATGCGGCTAAATTCGACCTAACCCTGTAATGTAGACCAGTCCTCAGTCATGACAGTGGAGTGGTTGGGCCAAATCTGAGCAGTGCTTCATTTTATATTTTCTTTTTTTGTTTTATTTTGTGTTATTTTGGATTTGCAAAAAACACTGATCTCTACTTATGCCTCCTTAGTCCTCTGAACAGTGGTATTAGAACTAGAGATTCACTGGCAATTCCAAAAAACTGGGGGTTGAGGAGAATTATTTTGGATTGAACCTAAAAACAATTTTTTCAACATTTTCAGTGAATCAAATGTCAAAAACATTTTCTCTCAGGTCAACTAAAACATTTTGGTTCAATTTTGAATATTTTTTAACATTTAAAATTTTATTTTTAACAGAAATTTATAAACAAAAAGTTCTGAATTTGAAAAACTGAAACATCTAATTCTGAAAATGTCCAAAGGAAATGTTTCAATTTTTTCATAATTTTTCTCCAGGTTTTTCCGAACAAAATAATTCAGCAAAATCTACATGAATTCTTGAAATGCTTAAATGTTTTGATGTCACCAAATCTACATTTTTCACTGAATAAAAGTTTCAATCGAAAAATGTCACCCAACCATAATTAGAAACATTAATAATCTGGACTTAAATGCTTAAGACATTACGAAAATGCAGTTTTTATTTTATAGCTCTCTCCTGCCAATACTGACGTGAGATGGAACTAGTAGAAGGTTCTGTCTTACTCTGGTTCTTGTACTGTGCTCATTGCCATATTGTTACATTATCTCTTCTAGTTCCAGAATATGGATATTTGGTGTTTTTGCATCTACATTACTGTGTGCAGCTTTAGTGGTGCAGTATTTTTATGAGAAGCAGATGGGCTGCCTATCTCAATAAAAGGGTGTAGAAGTTAACATGATAGAAAAAGGTCAGTGTAAACAATTGACACCTCTTCTCCCCTAGGAAAACAGAACAATCCAATGCCGTTGCTAAACAACTGGTGCGTGAGTTAACATGAATCCTGTACATCTCAGATTTACCTAGTCTTTATTTTATACTAGATAATGCTAGATGACATGTTTTCTCATGAAAAAAAATGTTCCTTTTCTAGACTTAAAGTATCTGGCATACAGAACCCTATGGAAAATTTTGCTTAGAGGTAATTCTTCCTATTTTTATCATAGCCTTTCTGTATTTTGGTTTCTTTCTCCCCACTTTAAGTAACTAGAACTACGTGAATGAAACCAGGATTATGATAGTTTAATTCATCTGCTTCTGTGGCTTATGAATGAGGCAATGGTCCTCAGGACTCCATAGTTAAGGCTGTCAACACTAATTCTAAGCCCTCCTTTCTTCCCCACTCCTCTCACTTTAGATTGAAATAACTGATTCATTAGCAAACCAAAATGCTTAGAAAGAGGAGTGATGGATCTGCAAAGCAGGGCACTACAGCTGCCATGAGCCCCCTCCTCACTATACAGTCCCTTTCTCTTGGCTAAGCAGGGACTACATTTCCCATCAGCCTCCTTGGCATTGCACTCCCTGCCCCTGGCCAGGTAAGGGAGAAAGTCCTGGGTGGAGGTGGCTGGGCTCTGGTTTGGGAGCGAGAGATGTAGAGCAGCAGGAAGCTGGAGAGAAGCCCTGGGAATGGGGGAACTGTGCACAGAGCTGCTGTGACTGCTGGATGCGCCAGCTGGGGAAGGTCTGTGTGGGACTTCTGGGGGAGCAGTCGCAGTTGGGCACAGAAACAGTGGAGGGGGCCCCAATGAGAGACACTAACTGAGCCTGGCTTGGGAACCCTCAAAGGCTTATTTGCTGAGACAGAGAGTGGCCTGGATCAGGCACCACGGCAGTTGCCCTGCAGAGCGCTGGCTCTTGACTGGACTGCTCCAGGGACCCAAACAGAAACCTGTGGCTCACTTAGCCTCTGTCCCTAGGCTTTGTGAGGCCTTCCCCTTTCCTGCCAGCCCCAATACAAACCTCTCCCTGAGCCATGTGTCTGAGTGGTCACTGGGGCCCAACAGGACCTCCAGTTCTTGCCTCTGAGACATGGTACACTGGGCACGCTACTGGCACCCCAGTGCTTGGGGTACCGAGTAACGACACACAAAAATCTGGGAAGTGCTAGATATTTCTTCTGTTTAAATGTCTCCCAGTGCTTTACTCCTTCTTATCCTGAATGTGGGTGGCTTGGCGGAGCTTCAGATTTCACTTCCAGGTCTCAGGAATAGGGCAGTTTTAGTTCACAGGGCATGTTGTAGGAAAGGCGAGTTGAGGAACTGTTACCCCATCGGACTACAGTCGTGAGGCTGGGTTGGAATAAGAACCAGCCCACAGCAGGCCACGGGGCAGAAGGGTCTAGCGTCCCTGCAGTGGAAAGAGTGTGGGGGCTCCACCCCCATGTAAATTTGTGCACACCTATGGGTAGGTGGAGGCCAGAGGTGAGAGCGGGGTCCAGAGAGGCTGCAGTGTCTGCCTTGGGGCCTGAGATTGGGCTCAGGAGCAGGGAGTGGAAGCCAGAGGGGCCGGAAGGGAGCAGGGAGAAAACCCCTGGGATGTGCTTCATCTCAGTACCTCCCCTCACTCCCCTGCTTATCACTCTGTCCTCCACCATTCTCAGGGAGCTTCCACCCATCCTGGAAGGGGGCAAGAAATTGTGACTCTGAGGGTATGTCTACACTACCAGATTAGTTCAATTTAACTTAATTCAAATTTGTGGAATCGACCTTACAAAGTCGAATTTGTGTGTCCACACTAAGGACACTAATTCGACTTTGTGAGTCCACACTAATGGGGCAAGCGTCGACATTGGAAGCGGTGCACTGTGGGAAGCTATCCCACAGTTCCTGCAGTCCCCGCTGCCCATTTGAATTCTGGGATTTCCCCACAATGCATGCTGGGGGGAAAATGTGTTGAGGGTGGTCTTGGGTAACTGTCATCATTCAACGTGCTTTCGGACGTCTCAAGGGGAGATGGAGGAGCTTACTGACTCGCTCGGATCTCAGCGAAACCAATATCCCCATTGTTATTGCAGCTTGCTGTGTGCTCCACAATCTCTGTGAGAGCAAGGGGGAGACCTTTATGGCGGGATGGGAGGTTGAGGCAAATCGCCTGGCTGCTGATTATGCTCAGCCAGACAGCCGTGCAATTAGAAGAGCCCAGCGGGAAGCGCTGTGCATCTGGGAGGCTTTGAAAGCTAGGTTCCTCAGGGAGCAGGGTAACCTGTGACTGTTCAGTTTCTTTACAGAGAAGCTGAACCTGCCCCTGCTTCAGTTACTGTTGACTTTCTTCTGCGGTTACATACCCCGTTCACCACGTTTCCCCCCTTCCAACACACGTTTAAAAATAAAGTTAATGGAACATTGTTAATTAACAACGTTTTCTTTATTAATGAATTTGCATTAAAGGGTTGAAACAGGGATGCAGACTGTGGTGGGTAGGGTGTGCGGTGATGTTAACACCACTTCTACACTCGAGGAATGATAGGCTCCTGATCCTAGAGCGGTCTGCAGTGCCGGACTGGTTGTTTCAACGGAGCCTGCCATCCCTCCTTTTCGGAACTCTGTGTGCGGGGGCTACGTGACCTTGTGGCAGGGGAGGATGGTTACAGATTCCCCTGCTGTGTGGCTCTGTGGTCCGGGACAAGGAGCGCTGCATAAGTTCTGTAACCGCCCTCCCATGCCACAAAGTCACGTACCCCCCACCCACACAGAACATGGAAAACACCTCCCAGACCGACCAGGGTGCCTACTGACTGCACTGTGTGTGTGACCTGCTGTTGATCCTGCCCCCGTGTCTGTACCCTGGTAAAGGTGACTGTCCTATGCAATTAACAACCCCCTTCCCCCCACCCCCTTCACAGACAGTCTTCTGTAGAAAAACTTGACGGAAATAGTAATTAACAGCAAACTACTTTTAATAATCAACTACACAGTTAGGGGATGAAACTGGGATTGGGGATTTGGTGAGCCAGGAAGGGAAGGACTTCTCAACATTTAGGGAATGAGAGCCTTCTTGTATTTGTGCACTCTGCAGGGGTGCAGTGACAGTTTTCACGGCCCCTGTCGCCCCTCCTTCTTGTTACTTTGGGTGAGGGGGGTTTGGGACTTTGTGGTGGGGGAGGGCGGTTGCAGATACAGTTCAGGGGGGCTCTGTCCTCCTGCCTGCAGTCCTGCAGAACATCCACAAGGAGCTGGAGCGTGTCAAAATTCCCTGGGCATTTCCTGTGTGGCTGGTCAGAACATCCAAGCTCGGACTGCTGTCCAGAGTGTCAACAGAGTGGTGCACTGTGGGATAGCTCCCGGAGCTACTAAGGTCGATTTCCGTCCACACATAGCCTAATTCTACATAGCCATGTCGAATTTAGCGCTACTCCCCTCGTTGGGGAGGAGTGCAGAATTCAAACTAAAGAGCCCTCTAGGTCGAACTAATTAGCTTCCTGGTGTGGACGGGTGCACGGTTAAGTCGAATTAACGCTGCTAAATTCGACATAAACTCCTAGTGTAGACCAGTCCTGAGAGACAGAACTGGGTCCAGGCTTCCAGCCTGCTCCATCGGGGCAGCGAGTTGGAGCCTCGGCACTGCTCAGCTGTGTTGAGGGGGTGTAGACAGAGCCAAGACTCGCTCAGTCCCCATCCACCAGAGTGGGAGCAGTAGCCTTGCCTAGGCACGTCAGTGGGATTCCCCAGCTGCTGAAACACCTTGCCTCTACCTCTGACAATGCCTCAGCTTCCCTCCCTGCAAGAGTGAGCAGGGATTTCCTGCTCAAGCGCTAAAGCAAAGGCTGAGGGAAGGAAGTCAAGGCTGGATTGTGCATCTCTGGCCTCAAGGGAGTGACTTGTGTAAATGCTTACAAGAGGTGGGTGAGAAATTACTTTTTCACCCATGAAAAATGTCAATCAAAATGACTTTTTTTACTGACATTTTTCTTAGAAATTTTTTGATTTTTTTTATCAGAACCCCCAAACTGGGGGGAGCAATCACATTTTCATCATCAAAAAATGAAACTTTATTGTTTACAAAACCCCCAAATGTTCAGGAAGTGCCATGTTCTCAAAATGCCATTTTCCATTGAAAAAATGTTACAGCAGTAAATGTTTGACCAGCCCTAATGCTTAATAATGTGGGTCCAGTTTGTACAGTCTCACTTTGTAGCTTCTCTACCATCTTCTTATCCTACAGTGCTTCCTGTTGCCCTACCCAACACACCAACTCTCCCCTGGCCTCTTGCTGCTGATGTTCTTAGAATTGATTTCTCTGTAGTGCTGGTTGTTTGTTCTCCATATTTCTGGTTCTGTCTGCTGGCCTCTGAACTTCCAGATGGACTATGGCTACCTTATTTTCTTTTTATATCCTTTCTGCTGCAATCATTCTGGTCTTCCCTGGCATTCTGTCTGACCAAGTCAGCAGATTCATCTCCATGCGCACCTCTTAATCATTCGCTCTGCATTCAAACCTCAGCAATGGTTGCACGTCACTGTTCTCAGAGCTCCTGCAACAGAGAACACTATGGAAATGTACCAAGCAAACATTCAGACATTCATTACTCATCAACACTCACACGCTGGGTTTCCACTCGGGGTAAACTCCTTTTTCAAATGGATTTCCTCTGCTTTTGTCTCACTGGGCCTGGCTTCTCGGCTCCAAGCTGAAGTACTGACTTAACGGGATTTGTCTTGACATAGCCAGGGACGTTTCCAGCCAATTAAAAATATGATAATAGGAAGAGGGAAAAGAACCATGGTGATTCCTTTGCTGGAGGGGTTTGTTGTCACTCGTTGCTCTGCACTGTGCGGAAGGGATTAAAAATGCATACGAGAGGTCTGTGTCAGATTTACCGTGCCATGCTCCTGGGGGCAGGGAGACAAATAATTCATTACCGGTGAGGACGGAAGGATTACTTCAGTTATTTGCTTATTGACTTTTACTATCTTTCTTACATGCACGCACAGACCAGCACAGCTGCTATTTAGTACCACCTCCTGCTGCGGCTGAATGAAATCTGGGATGGGTCGAAAGGACAGTGTCCATAACAACTTGGGGGCAGTGAGAAAGGATGGGCACTAGCCTAGGTCTTGGGAGACCCATGTTTCTTGCTGCTCCACCCACTCCCTGTGCAATGTGGGGCAAGCCACTGAGTCAGTTCCCCATCTGTGCAATGGGGAGAAGAGCTCTGCCCTGCTGGGGTTGGGCAGATGCATTAAAGATTGTGAGGTGCCCAGATACTGTGGTGATGGGGGATCAGACCAGTACCACAAATAGATAAAGAGCAAAAAGTTTGCTCTCCTTGCAGGCGTGATGCAAATGGTCTCTTCTGCCACATACCAGCTGTGTTCCTCCCTGGATCGTAACCAGGTGTGGTCATGCCAGTCATTGCAGAGCTGTGCCTGGGGGTCCTGTGTGTGTCAGTAGATACAGAGAGAGAGCAGAGCAGTGGGAGAGCTAGCAAGCTCCAGCCTCATGCCAGCCAATAACATTACAGAAATCAAAGGCAACGAAGCGAAAGGTTGAAAATAGCTTGGGGACCTGCCCCCCTTCCCCACTCCTAGAGCTCTGGACTGGTGCTGGGAGTAGCCCTCAGACATGGCAGACTTGTCACAGTGGACAAGACTCTCTTGGGAACAGAACGACGACTCTCACTTCCATCCTATCTTCCCTCCCTTCTTGTCATCCTCTCTGCCATATCACTGTGCCTCCTGCCCTCCCCTTCCATTTCCTTCTTTCGCCTCCTCACCTCACTGATTTGTCCTCCTCTTCCTCTTCCTTAGACCGTGAGCTTTTTGGGACAAAGATGGCCTCTTACTTTGTGTGTATCCAGCACCTAGAACAACATGGCTGTGGTTTCTCCTTTAGGGAGCCGTGAAGGCGGTAAAGGGTTACACTGGTGAGCCAGGAAGACGCAATCTTAACTCATTTTGAATGGTGTTGTTTTTAAAAGGCAGCCTGAACTTGTAATATCAGCACTTACTGAATTAATTTGCTGTGTAGCACAAGGAATGCTCAAAGTTCTTTCCGTGAATTCTAGTTTTGAGAAAAATCAAGAAAGTAATTACTTGGCTCAGTCATTAATTACTCACTACTGGACATTTTGGATGAAAAGCCTGAGGCAGCTATTAAGAGCAGCTCTAATGCTATTGATCTATTTGTGTTTATCATGAAATTTCTCTGCTTTTATGACATTTTATTGAACTGGCGGGGCCAGGTGTGTGGCCCAGGGACTGCGATACATCCTCTCTCTTCTTCAGAGCCAGGCTCTCCGCATTGCCCAGTGCTCTGCCCTCAGCCAGTGTGCTTAAAAGAGGAAATCATAGAATCATAGAATTCAAGATCAGAAGGGACCATTATGATCATCTAGTCTGACCTCCTGCAAGATGCCAGCCACATAAGCCGATCCACCCACTCCTTTAGCAAGTGACCCCTGCCCCATGCTTCGGAGGAAGGCGAAAAACCTCCAGGGCCACTGCCAATCTACCCTGGAGGAAAATTCCTTCCCGACCCCAAATATGGCGGTCAGCTGAACCCCGAGCATGCGGGCAAGACTCTCCAGCCATACCCTCTGGAAAAAGGCTAACAATATCCTATAATTGACCCATTGTACTAATTACCAGTGTGGCACTTAATTGACCTATTGACTAAGCCCGTTATCCTATCATACTATCTCCTCCATAAACTTATCTAGCTTAATCTTAAAGTCATGGAGGTCCTTCACCCCCACTGTTTCCTTCGGAAGGCTGTTCCAGAATTGCACTCCTCTGATGGTTAGAAACCTTCGTCTAATTTCAAGCCTAAATTTCCTGACTGACAATTTATATCCGTTTGTCCTCGTGTCCACATTAGCACTGAGCTGAAATAATTCCTCTCCTTCCCTGGTATTTATTCCTCTGATATATTTAAAGAGTGCAATCATATCTCCTCTTATCCTTCTTTTGGTTAAGGAAAACAAACCGAGCTCCTCAAGTCTCCTTTCATACGACAGGCTTTCCATTCCTCGGATCATTCTAGTGGCCCTTCTTTGTACCCGTTCCAGTTTGAATTCATCCTTCTTAAACATGGGAGACCAAAACTGCACACAATACTCCAAATGAGGTCTTACCAATGCCTTATATAACGGGACTAGCACCTCCTTATCCCTACTAGAAATACCTCGCCTAATGCATCCCAAGACTGCATTAGCTTTTTTAACGGCCACATCACATTGCCTACTCATAGTCATCCTACGATCAACCAGGATTCCTAGGTCCTTCTCCTCCTCCGTTACTTCCAACTGGTGCGTCCCCAGCTTATAACTAAAGTTCTTGTTAGTCATCCCTAAATGCATAACCTTACACTTCTCACTATTGAATTTCATCCTGTTACTAATACTCCAGTTTACAAGGTCATCCAAATCTCCCTGGAGGATATCCCGATCCTTTTCCGAATTTGCAATACCTCCCAACTTGGTGTCATCCGCAAACTTTATCAGCCCACTCCTACTCTTGGTTCCCAGGTCAGCGATAAATAGATTGAATAAAATCGGACCCAAAACCGAACCCTGAGGAACTCCACTGGTAACCCCCCTCCAACCCGACAGTTCCCCCTTCAATACGACCCTCTGCACTCTCCCCTTTAACCAGCTCCTTATCCACCTCTGGATTTTCATTTCAATCCCCATCTTTTCCAATTTAACCAGTAATTCCTCATGCGGTACCGTATCAAACGCCTTACTGAAATCAAGATATATTAGATCCACCGCATTTCCTCTAGCTCCAAATTTGCCCGTTCTCCCATAGAATCCAAGCACCGAGCCTTTTGTGAAGGTTCAGGAAAGTCTGGTTAAAGTCCCTATATCTCCCTTCCAGGTTGGCCTTTTGACTCCTATGCTCTCCTATCATCCAGTGTTCCTTCTTTCTGTCAGGAACAACTCTTGGAGGAGGTGAGGAAGGCGGCGAGATGGCTCCCACTTCACCAGTCTAACCAGGAATTGCTTTCTAGTGGCAATAGCCCATTACCCCAGTCAGACCCACTCAGTTCATAATCTAATCCATTTCTATGGCCCTATCAGCACAGGAACCTTTGCAGGTGCCCACAGCTCTGGAATGGTCACATTAACAGGAGCTATGGGATATACAGGGACTACTATTCCAATGGCTCCCTCAGAATACCTCAATACCTCATTGCACTCTCAGAGTCCTGTGCACATTTCAAATATAAATAAGGTTGGAGGAAAGTAGCAGGTTAGCTGGACCCTCCCCAAAAAGATAACACAACAACTTCATCTAACAAAGTGGGTATTCACCCACGAAAGCTTATGCTCCAATACGTCTGTTAGTCTATAAGGTGCCACAGGACTCTTCGTTGCTTTTTACAGATCCAGACTAACACGGCTACCCCTCTGATACTTGACAGTAGATATAGTGAACTGAGGCCTGTTTGGGGGAAGGGGATTTGTGTGGGATGGCGGATCCCGATAATTTACATTATTATCTATATAAGGGTAGTGCTTTGAGGTCCCAGCTGAGAGCAGGGCCCCATTGTTTTAGGGATGAAGATACATCTTGTAAGAGACAGATCCTGCCCTGAAGAACTTATAGTCTCAATAGTCAGGGCATCCAGAGGGAGGGAGGGGAAACTGAAGTACAAACAGGTGACATGACTTGCCCAAGGTCACACAGCAGGTCAGAGTCAGAGGAGGGAATAGTACCCATGTCTCCTGGCAACTAGTTCAGTAACTTTCTAGGACACTTTGCCTCTCTGATCATTTTCGAGTAAGCGTTCATACTTTTGTCAAATATCTGAATGGAAATGACTCTCTAGATATTCTGAGTTTCACCCGCTGTTACCTGCAACTTACCCACAACTGCCTTTTCTATTACATCACTCTCTTCTGTTAGTTCACACCAATGCCAGCCAGTGCCCACAGACAGCGATTGTTCTCTGGAGTTAGACACTGTGCACTGGGAATGAGATTAGCTGCCAAGGAACCAGCAGGCACAAGAAAACCAGTAAAAGCAGCTCTCCCTGGTAGTATATGCTGTGCTATGTGTCATTGCTCTACATAGGCCATGAGAATCCCTCTCTGACTTCCTTGTGATTCTGGATGCAGTAGTGCTGGTTGTGGCCACATCATCATAAGAGAGCATGGTGCGCCGGCAACAGCAGCAGAGTGCTAAACCAGAAGACTTGGCCATAATCTTGCTTACATCATCAATGACACAAGAAAGGAATAAACCAAAGGTAGCCATGTTGGCTTTCAGTCCTCTGGAAAAGCCAGCAGAACCCTGTGCTTAGCTTGGAAAACCACTGCCACGGATTAAAAAGAAATGGAAAATAACAAACACCATGTCCCCCGTGACATTAGCCTAGCTTCAGTCAGGATTCGTCTTTGCCAGTTCCCCTCATTCTGCTGCCTGTGCAAGCAGTGCTCATGCCAGCAAGTGAGCTCAGAGGTGACTGGTCACCAGTAGTTCAGGGGGTCAAATGACACCATCTTCCTCCTGAACTTTGACAACCCAGGAAAAATAAAACACATTTAATGGGGTATAACGGACACAGCTGTTTGATAAGCCTCCTCCCCTGCCCCTCCCCCCCCCGTTTCTGTCCTCTGCCCACTCCCATCATAGCTGGCAAGCAAAATGCTAGCACTCACTTCTCAACCATGATGCTGGACGGCTAAGGTGGTCTTTAGATCATGATAATTCAATTACAGCTGAGGTTCAAATCAAACTCCCCTGTGCTCCTGCAAAGACAGGTTTGGTCACACCTTCCCTGCTCCCTGCTTAGTAACGCACCTTAGGTTTTATGCAGAGCAGCTGTACTAGAAAGACAAAGAGAGGAAGTGATTTGTACAGACTATCTATTCAGCATCTGGCCTGATCCTGTCCTTCCTTCATTGAGTTTAATCAGAAACCAGTGAAGACGTTGAATTTACTCTGCTCACCAGGATGCAGCATTTACATGGTTGGGCATGGAATTGTGGCACAAAAAGGTGGTCTGGAAGGGAAGAATGGATTGGAAGAGAGAGCCAGAGTGCAAGAATCTCCACTGCAGAAATAATGGGATGTCCTCGCTGAAGTATGATGAGTGGAACTTGGTCAGGTTTCAGGAGGGGCCTACACTGGTGAGGAACAGAGCTGACTGTAAAAGGCCAATTGTTTTCTTTCTTTCTTTCTTTTTGGTGGGAAATTTTGGAAAATATTCTTATTTTTTTCAAAATTTCTCCTGAAAATTGTTACATATTTCAATGAAAAACAGAAATCAGAGCCCAATTCTTCTGTTGTTGTTTCTCCCAGATTTATGGTTTTCGGAAGAAATTGTGTTTTGCTCTAAGAGATGGAAAAGTTTGATTAAAACAAACAATCCTGTGACAGTCTTCTCCCTCTGAGCTGTTTCTTTATGCTGTTGCCCTGCCTTCTTGCTCTCACAAGGCATGTCTATGCCTCAATAAAAACCCAACGGCACAGAGACTCAGAGCCTGAGTCAGTTGACTTGGGCTCGCGGGGCTCAGGTTGCAGGGCTATAAATAGCATGTAGATGTTCAGGCTTGGACTGGTGTCCGGGATCTGTGACCCTCCCCACTTGTGGGATCTCAGAGCCCAGGCTCCTGCCTGAGCCCGAGTGTCTACGCTGCAGTTTTTAGCCCCAGAGCCTGAACCAGCTGACCTGGGCCAGCCATGGTCATGCTGCGGGTGTTTTATTTACAGTGTAAACATACCTTTAGGGTCTGTTGGTCCAGGAGGGATTTGGGATTGCTGTTGCTGCTCCAGCACCCGCACTGCTTGACAAACACTTGAAAGGGCCAGCTCTTCAGCTAGCATCAATCATCCGGCAGTGGCCCCAGACCGGTTTGCACCAGCGAAAGATCTAGCTCTTTGTGTTGACTTCCAAGCCACAACTCTCGCTAGAAGACACTCGCTAGTTGTTGGGCCCCATGCAGGAATCACTGTGATGAAGTTCTATGGCTTGTGTTTATGCAGAAGGTCAGACTAGATAATCAGAATGGCTCCTTCTTGTCTTGGAATCTATGAATTCATTCACAGCAATATAAACCTGCCTTGAATTTAACTGCAGCCTGCCAACGGCTAGTTATGTTCTATTAAAAAATCAACAAATGAGCAACAAAACCAATAGCCCAAGCAGGCTCCCCTTTCCCATTAGACATGCACATCGAAGCACAGGAAACACGCCAAAGGGCAGCATTAATAGTGCGAGAACCAAATCAAAACTGCAGATTAGCCCCACTCAGAAAACTAGATTCCGTGCTCATCTCCCACTGCACCCTGGGGCCTGAATAGTGAATCTGGCCAAGCTCCACTTAGTGCAGAACCCAAGAGGTGGTGACCAGGCTTTTATACCGCATTTGTTTGTTCTTCTGGGTTGGCCCCAGTACTGCTTGGCACACGCCAGGAGATGCTCTAAGACTGTGCCCGGGTACTACAGCTCTGGCACTATGGGGGCTGGTCCCATAACTGGGCACTGTCATGGCACAGCTGAACTCCTGCCATGTCCTCTTTTGCCAGGCGCAACTACCTGGGGGTCACATGGAGCCAGCCACCTTGGGGATTTCCCTATAACAGGCAAGCTGTGGTGGCTTTCTGGCTCCTTTGCACCACAAAGGCAGGGGCAGTTGCCTGTTGGGAGCTGCTCACCTGAACCCTGGCTTTCTGGATTGGAGGGTGAGACACCACCCAAGGAAGCTGTCCAGCGAACCCCCCCAGAAACATGTGGAATGTGTGGACTGACATGGGCACCCACGCCTGGCAATGCTCTTCAGTGCAGACACCTGATGACCAGGCCCAGAGCCAGCAGGCCAGAGTGAGAGGAGGCGTGCACTGGCATCCCTCTGCCATCATCCTGCCTGGAGCTATATGCCGGCACAGCCTGCGCAGATCCTGAATCAGGGCAAAACCAACTCGGGACTGAACCAGCAAGGCTGCAATCTACAAACTAAAACAACCGTTGCAGAATGACAGCAATGTAGTGACGTGACCAGAAAGGAAAACGATGTAATGGGTTTGCCTCATTCCTTTGGACGTCCCAATACGGCTGGGCAAGGGAGCGTGGGATACAGGGGTGGTGGAACTGATGGGGGAGGGAGCTAGTGTGCCTATAATGGAAATATTGTGGGGTCTGGCACTGGGGAGAGGGGTGCTTGGAGGTGGGGGCTGGAACTGGGATGAGTGGGAAAGGGGTGACCAGGTGGAGCGGGGACACCATACCACCACAGCTGCCCTGCTGTGCATCTTCAAGGCTAAGCTGAGTACCTTCTCTGCCATCCTCCCCCACCCCAACCTGCACTGCCCGTGCTACCTGGCACCCTGGGCTCCTTGCTTGCCCCAAACCTCAGCCCTCCCATTCAGGGCAATCTTCCTCTGGTGGTGTAGAGGCTTCAATGCCCCGATAGAGCAGCAGCTGGGGCAAAAGCTGCATTTGGTTGCCCTGCACGACGGAGGTTGGCTCAGGCCCAGTTTCAAAGCTCAACCCAAACTCAAGTAGATCACAGCCTACCTGAACCTCCTCGTGAATCTGAGAGGTTTCTTTTCAGACCTGACCCAATCTGAACCCCACACTACTCTGACAACGCTGTGTCAGGGCTGCTGCCACAGCTTTGTCCTGGAGACTTGGCCCGGTGGGGGCTTCTCATTCCCCATGCCCCGTGCTGGCAATCCATCTCTGGCTGCTCCCTGGCCGTGGGGTCGGTGTAGCATTGGCTGCATTCCTCAGTCCTGCTGCCCTGCCCCTTGCTGTGCTGTGTTGACCATTGACCCCTGACCTGATCTTGAAGGCATATGTTTTGAGGTAAATATAATCTATTTGCTAAGTGTGTGTATAGAAATAATGGTGGATGCTACTGAAGCTCTAACAGCAAGTAGAAGAACCAAATATACGTATTAAAATAGGAGTGACTATATGTCTTAAGCATTAAGTGTTAAGGGCATTGATTGAGGCCCAGTAAAAGTTGGCAGTTGGCATAAGCCAGCGTGAGTATTATGTGTTTGACCTAAGTTTATAAAATTCAGCAATATGTATCTTGTGATAGTTTAGCAATGTGCTATGTGACAAATAGGTAATCCACACATGAACCTATGGTAGCATCTTAGAGTATTTTTGCAATATGGTAGCTATAGAGATAACCACATTAATGTGCCTGATATATTGATGCAAAGGGCTTGTGTCAGTGATGGGAAGTTTAACTATGGGTAGCTGGAATACCACACATCGTCATCGGTGATCCCTCAGGGTCAGGGAATATCTCTTCCACAGGTTTTATTTTTTATGGATCCTTTGGTGACTGAGGAGTCCAATCCTTGAGTCACAGGCTCACTGGCAGACATTGCAGGTGTTGGAAAGCAGGGTTGGGCCACGATTTCTGCATAACAGTCATCTCCCCCTTTCTTTTCTGCCATTTTTCTGCATCTAGGGCAAGACAATTTTCCTCCAAAGCAATTATTCCTTCTCTGACAAGTCTTCGCCAGTTAGCCCTGTCCTGGGCTACTGTCTCCCATTGTGTGGTATCGATGCCACATCTCTTGATGTTTATCTTGAGGGTGTTTTTGAAGTGTTTCTTTTGGCCTCCCCATTTGCTTTCTCCTTTGGTGAGTTGGGTGTACAAGTTTTGCAAGTGTGCATCAGGCATGGCACACAGTGCCTGCTCCACCTTAGCTGGGGCTGAATAATCAGGGCCTCAACACTGAAGATGTTGGCCTCCGTGAGGACACTGACATTAGTGTGGTGATCCTCCCACTTTATGTTGAGGATCTTCCAGAGAACGTGCTCGTGCTGGTGTTCCAGGTTTTCAGGTGTTGTCTGTAGGTCACCCAAGTCTCACAGCTTTAGATGAGAGATGGGATTACCACCACTTTGTAAACTAAAAGTCTAGTGTGTGTTCTGATGTTGTGGTTGTTGAACACCCGATGAGACAGTCTGCCAAAGGCAAGGCTAGCACAGTAGATTCTGTGCTGAATCCCAACAGCTATGGCTGCCCTCTATGAGAGATGGCTGCCTAGGTAGGCTACACAACCACACTTGGGCAGGGGCTGAAACCTTCTCAGATATGGTCCTGGATGTGAATAGGTGGAACAGGAAAAGTTGTGTAAAAGATGTGCTTACCCAACCTGGTGTTGGGACACTGGGGGATGACAGGGTGTATGCTGGTGGCCCTAGCCAGTTGGCCACACCCAGGTTAGTTTTCTGTCCCTCTCTTCAGGGCTCTGCTTATTGTCTTTACAAATAAGAAAGAAAAGTGTGCAAAAAGTAACACAAACAGCAGGGTGGTAGGGGTTGAGACAGGGTCCTCTGGGCTCTGGTAGTTAGCAGTGGGGCCTTCTCTGTCCCTGCAGCAGGGGCTCCATGGGGTCTGCCTGTCTGCAGCTCAGGTTACCTGTCCTGCTCACGTTACCTGTCCTGCTCAGGTTACCAGAGCCCCCATTCCTGGTTTTATCCCTTTTTATTGTCCAGTGGAGAATGTAGGCCAGTCTCGTGCAGTGCTGATCAACTGTGACAGCTGATTCCCAGCTCCTGCCTGCTGGGCTTCTCTCTGGGGCAGGGTTGGCTGCTCTCTGTCCACCCCCACCCCCTCCACCTCCAACCCAGTTATTAAATGGGGAAATTGGCCTGTCACACATGCGTAGGAAGCCTGGCCCAGTGCCTTCCTTTCAGGGTGATCTCCACCTACTTTTCTTTCTATCTTAATTTCTAATGGTCTCCATTAGGTTATAAGTGTGCACAATTCATAGATTTGTAGATTGATCATCTAGTATGACTTCCTGTATAACACAGGCCAGAGAACTGTCCCAAAATAATTCCCAGAGCAGATCTTTTAGAAAAACATCCAACCTTGATTTTAAAGTGGTCAGTGATAGAGAATCCACCGTGACCCTTCGTAAGTTGTTCCAATGGCAATTACCCTCACCATTAAGTGAGATTACTGCTATAATGTAAGATTGTAAGTACGAACAATGCAGGAAACCACTTTACTGTACTTATCTTATTGTTATACTTATGTTTATTGATTTTTATATGATTTCAGTTATATTTGTCTGTATTAACTAGTGCTCATAAAGTTTCCGTGTGCTTCACCAACTTTATCTTCTTAATTAGTTCTCAGTCTCCACCTCACAAAGGACATGTTACTTATGACAAGGGCATGTTGCCCCCCCACTAAATAATTTTATAACTGCAATCACTGACCAGACTCCAGCTGTGTGTGCTGTGGAGCAAGAGGTGCCATAAAGATGTAAAGCACTGCCGTGGCAAAGGACCCTGCTTTAACATCATTGCCCCTTTTACACCCCCCAGGCTGCTGCCAGGGGGCAGGGGGAGGCAAAAGGAGCAGCTGCCCCGGGGCTGGCAATTTAGAAGGGCCCGAGGCTCTGGCTGCCCCAGGCCCTTTAAATCGTCGCTGGAGGCCTTGGCAGCGTGGGCCAGGCAGCTCAGAGGGGCTGGCTGGGGGACGCTGATCCCCACCCCTTCTACCCGAGGTCCTGCCTCTTCTGGGGGCTGAAGCTGGCCTCTGTACCACTAAGTGTTGAATGTTACTTTCACCCCTGTAGACAGAGCTCTTCTTCAGGTCCTGGGAGGGAAGTGGAGTGGCTGAAAGGCTGTAACAGATTTCTCATTTGTTCTCCCCCAGGGGGCTGACAGGGATCTCTAGTAGCCAGTGTGCCTTTCTGAGGGTGACTGCTTCCCAGTGCTCTCCTGGCAGAGGTGTGAAGTCATGTTGCCTCCACACAGGGCTCTGACTGGGTGGCAAGCCTCAGCCCTCGACCTGCTAGCTGGCACCTCCAGGTTGTGTATGATCCCCTGTCAAGGGAGTAGCAAGTCCCCTGAGGCAAGAATACGTTAAGGCCCCAATTCCTGCTCCAAACTCTAAAATGATGCCTACCTTTACCATCTTGGAACATCAGAACCTATCCATCTTCTCCATAAATACACAAGCACAACAGGCAGGCTATCTACATGTGTAATGCTAATTTTTATACTGCAGTAGCCACACAGAAATGATCTTAAGTTGGTAATTCTGTCACGCATGAGGTGGTCTCTAAAATCTAGCTTTTGTGTGATGAAGCACCCTATTCAAATTTAAACCTAACTAACATTTTACCAGTAAATTGTATGTAATTGAAAATCTGCACAACAGCACTTATGAACTGTCCCACACTAGTAATAAATACACACATTGTATCAACATAAAACACTCAGCTTTTATATGTCAAACTTTAAATAGCAAGGCACATCCAAAGCACATATGGAGTTAGTCATAAAGCCCAATGGGTTCGGCAGCTGTTGTATTACTCCAGTTTCAAGCTGGTGCAACTTTACTGGAACTGAATGAATGGAGTGACACCACTATAAGAAGGGAGAAATGCAATGAGGAATCAAACCCCTAATCTTTGTACCTTTCTTTGTTCATGGAAAAATGTCCAGTTTGAGCACAAACAGCATTTGCTTTGAAGTCACCAGTCACATGGCTGGGCACCAAATGCAAAAAAGTGTTTTCACAAATATACAGGCCACTCTTGAGAATGCATTAGCAGTTTGCTGGAGCGCTTTGATCTAGTCCTGTTTGAAACCAGACTAGCTCCATGCACATTAGTGGACTGTTTGTTAATGCACGTCGGTCGGGTAGATTCACACTTCAGCTTCCTGCAAACTATCAGTTTGAGTAGGCAAGCCCTAAAACTGGCATTTATGGTCTGTCTGCTGCCATATCATAGAATTGCTCCTGGACCTAGGTAAAAGGCCAGCTCTCACCTACAAATGTACCATCTTTAGGTACTGCTGAGATACACACACTATTCACTGGTGCTCCAGCTACTTCCGGGTCACCCCATGAATCCATTTAAACTGGCAGATCAGACCGGGTTGCCAATGGTTTTCCATTGTCAAAATGTTGCATCGGTGAGAGAGTGCAACAGTAAACATAGCCTAATTAGGAGAAACACATTCTAACAGAGTAAAGAGTTTAATTCTGATCAGGGACAACCCTCCATCCACCCCACCCCTCCCACAACCTTCTCCAGACTTTCTCATGCTACATCCACCAGGGTCTGGGACACGTGCCCTATTGCTCCCCGAAACCCTCCCCTGACATCCTATAACCATGGGGACAGAATACCTGTTCCTCATCCACCCCTGCAACTTTCCCCCAGCCTCCTCCATCCCCAGGGTTGGGGACTTGCTCTCCATCTGCCCCCTGCAACCTTCCCCTGGCATCCTCCACCCCTGTGGCCAAGGACCTGTTCCCCATCCACCCTCCCCTGGCCACCTCCTCCCCTCTGGGTCTGGGGACCTTCTCCCCACCTGCCCCATCAACCCTCCCTCTGGAGCCACTCAGTTCAACCACAATGGGACCCAGGCACCCCTGCCTGGCCCCTGCACTCCTCATCCCCAGCCCATCCTAGCCTGCACCCCCAGTCCACCCCCCCACACCTTTCCAGATGAGCTATGGGTTGCCTTGCCAACAGGGCCCATGGGGGCCAGGTGTGGAGTGGTGGGGGTAGCCTGGATGGTGATCTGGAGCCAAGTGGGTTGCTGCACTTGTTGCTGAGGCCTGGGAGCACTCATGATGCTACCAGAAGCAGCCCTGAGTGCTGAATGACTGAGCTGTGGCTGGGATCTTTCCCATGACTGGGCAGGGAGAGGGTGGGGAAGGGATGGGAGCACTTCCCCACATCCCAGCTGGGTGGTGCTTCAGGCTCTTCGCAGCGCCTGGGGAGGCAGCTGCCTGGTCTGCCTATAGGCGAAGTGTGGCATAATCACAAAGGTGCCCGAGCCAGAGTGGCATCTGCTGGTTTGGCTCCCATAACCTCATGGGCCCTGGGGCGTGCGCCACTTGCACCATTGTAACCACGCCTCATCACATGAAAACCAACTGCTCAACAACCATATGCGGCTTCTGTTTCGCGTCAGGCCTCATGATGGGCATGGGGCAGTTGGAAGGGTGGGCGCGAAGAAGAGAATCAAATTCAGGCTCAGCTATAGAGATTGTCACCATGGTAGAGGCGATGGGGTACCACAGCCAGACAGGTGCATACCATCTCCCATACCCTGGTTATGTTATTGTATTACCCCTGACGTTGCTTTCTTCTGCTCCTCTGGTAGATTTGGCTAGACAGCTTTATGAGGGAGAAAAGCTACAGTACAAGAGAGACAGACATGGGCAGTCTTCATTCCTCCTCAGCAAAGAATGGGTCTGTGTCTGGTGAGAGGAATCTGCTGGTTGAAATGGCTTGCTCGTGCTGACAGGTCACTCCTTACTGCTGAATGGGATAAGGCCAGGAAGGACTGGCTCTGGAAAGTCTCCCAGCAAACTTGCCAAGGCCTCAGCTCCATGCATCCCCAGATTCCCCGCACTGTTAGCTGCAGCAGGGTGCTACCTTCTTAGACAGGGCCAGCTTTAGGACGTGCGGGGCCCGATTCGAAAGAGCTGCCGCTGAAATGCCGCCGAAGATAGCGGCAGTGATTGAGCTGCCACCGAAGATAGCGGCAGCAATTTGGCGGCAGCTCAATCGGTTCCCGCTGTTTCCAGTGGCACTTCGGTGGAGGGTGCGGGGCCCCTCTTCTGGATGCTGTGGGGCCCTCTTAGGCACAGGGATTAGTGGAATCGCCCTAAAGCTAGCCCTGACCTTCTAGGTTCTCCTGTAGTCTACAGTGGATGCCCTAGGAATATGATCAGCTTGGCAATGACAGTATATCTATCTGGGGTCCAATTCTCACACTGAGTAGGCTTGATTATGCAGATAGTCTCACTGAGGTCAAGGACTGCTCATGGAGTGAGGTACTACTCAGTGTAGGGGTTGAGGGAGCAGGATCAGACCCAGCATGTTTTAAAGGTGTTTTATCCTTGTTTCATTTTAGGAAAACAAGGGGGGGGGAAACCAGCTTGAAGATTCCTCTACTGCCCTGGGCCCTTTAAATAGCTGCCGGAGCCCCGCCGCCACTACCCCAGGGCTCCAGGGGCTATTTAAAGGGCCGGGGCGGTAAAAGCAGGGGAGTCCTGGGCCCTTTAAATAGCCCCTGGAGCCCTGGGGTAGCAGCGGCAGCCGGGGGCTCCGGCAGCAGTTTAAAGGGCCTGGGGCAATAGCAGCAGCCGAACCCTGGGTCCTTTAATCTGCTGCTGGAGCCCCCGGCTGCCGCTGCCGCCCTGTACCGGTAAGTGCCTTGGCTCTGACCTCCCATACCTGCCCCTTCCGCACAAGGCCCCGCCCCTTCCGGGAGGCAGAGCTGGCCCCAACCCAGCCCCTTACCGGTAAGTCCCTATTTCTACTTTCACCCCTGTCTGTGAGGGTAGTTTTATGAAAAGTTTGGACAGAAAGTGAACTGTTTTCATTTTGCTAAAATCTTTCTTTCTTTGTGGGGGAAAAAATTGAAGCAACAGTTTTCAAAATTAAATGAACATTTTAGTTTCATTAAAAAAACCCTTAATTTCACCAAAAAGAGACCCAGTCCCCCCTTCTATCACTCTTTTATTCTCCCACCCCATCCTACCTTCTTTCCAGTTAAACATTTTAAACATTTTTATTTACCTTTTTTACCCATTTCTAGATTGGGGGGAGGAAGGGGGTAAAAGGGACATGAAGTGGGAAAATCCACTTATTTGCACTTTTTTTTATTTTTTCCAAGTGTTTTTCCCCACCAGTTGTTGTAACTTTTTACTTCCCTCTGCCCCCTTTTTTTAACTTTTTCCTTTTCAAAATATTTTCAATTTTGGAAAAGTTACAAAGTTGCAAAGTCACAGTTTCCATTTCCCTTCTTCCATTCTGTATGTTTTCCAAAGCTGAGAAAGGTTTAAAAAGTTACTGAGGGGAAACTGGGAGAAAAAAGAAAACAATGGAACCTCCTCAAACAAACATAGACATCGTTCATTCTGTTGCATTCTTCAGCAAAAATGGAGAAGTGGGGGGGGGGGCTGTTAGTCTGATGAAGAATCCCTGAATGCTGGCACATGAGTATAGGCTTTACCTAAACCTAATGTAGTGCAACGACTTTAACCTATCTAGCCAGGCTGTTATCCTGCAGTCCTTAGACCACATATGATTTTGATTTCCTATTGCTTTGCTAACAAACAAGGTATTAATTCAACTGTTACTGGGATAACCCCTTTGGGCTTATGAGTTATGGGGCTAGCCAGCTGACCATGTGGAAAAGCAGGAACGAAGGACCTTGGTGCACACACATGAACTGGATTCTATGTCTATTTGGAGCTCTGGCTGGTCGCTCATGGCAACTTTCATTACCGTACTCTCAAATGGCTTCTGTTGCTCTTTATTCCTTCTGGGTCAATAGATAAGTTACTCATCAGGTCTGCGGGGGATGAGAGGGGGAAGTAAATCACACTCTGCATCCGGGTTAATGATCAGAGCAGCAATTATAGCACAGACATATTTCTCACATTGTCTCAAACTGTAAAACAACAACCACCACCAATTCCCATCCCTAACCTTAAACTGATTTGCATATTTTCCCCATGGTGTGTAACCCTGCAGTACACGCTCTTTTGCAAAGGCATTTACAATTACGAGTGCATTTTTTCCTTTGCTAGCCTTTCCCCTCCCCAGCAGTCAGGGGCAGCTGTAGGAATTGCGCCACCCCAAGCAGGGCGGCACACCACAGGGGGCGCTCTGGCGGTCGCAGGTCCCACGGCTCCAGTGGACCTCCTGCAGACGTGCCTGCAGAGGGTCCGCTGGTCCCGCAGCTCCGGTGGACCTCCCGCAGGCACGCCTGCGGATGCTCCACCGAAGCCGTGGGACCAGCGGACCGTCCGCAGGCATGTCTGCGGGAGGTCCACCGGAGCCGCCTGCCGCCCTCCCGCGGCACGCCACCCAAAACGCGCGCTTGGCGCGCTGGGGTCTGGAGCAGGCCCTGCCAGCAGCTTAGACAAAGTCTCTTGTTTCCCTGGGCTTTCTGGGAGAAAGGCAGATCAAAAGGAACAATTAATTCAACAAACCATACAATTAAGCCATGATCCCAGCCTAGTTTCCAGCCTGAAACAAAATAAACAGCCCTTGCAAAGTGGATAAATAATGTCACAGATGGATGGATTTTACCAGCAGCTAACTTTTCTTGTAAAGACTTTTTGAAAGCACAAAAACATGGAGCATAAATCTCTGTATCCAAATCCTCTTGGATCATAATTGGGGAGCTGTGCACCCGCTGTGAGACAACATATTGGATTGAGACTCAGTGATCAGACCCTCAGACCGCCAGCTCCAAGGAGGTAATTATGCAATGCAACTGCATACAAGCAACTGGCTGACAGGAGAATTCTCAGCCTCTCCCCTCATGCTGGCCTTTGTCACCATCTTGACACAAAATTGGAGCCAATGAAGCTGTGAAGGAGAAGAGAAATCTACTTCACGCTTGGTTGGACTCACTACTTCATGAGTTTATAGAAATTCCAGTTTCTGACTGAATATTGAGCATATCTGATAGTTTGCCAGAAAATGGAATGTCTAGAATCCTGAGGTAACTTATGAGGACACAAAAAATCATAGAAATTAGAGATGGAAAGCGGACATGATATCTCCCCAACTGAAACTGGAGTGATATCTCCTTCTGCGTTAGGGACAGGCACTGGCTGTTGTGGGCTCCTTTCTGTGGGGAGGAGGAGAAACCTTTAGAGGCAGTCTTCCTGAATGTGCATCCGATGAAGTGGGTATTCACCCACGAAAGCTCATGCTCCAAAACATCTGTTCGTCTATAAGGTGCCACAGGACTCTTTGTTGCTCTTCCCGAATGGGAGCTCTGCTGAATGCCCTCAGACTGCTCCTAGAGAGGTATAGCCACAAGAGACATCTTTTGGAGAGGGATTCTCAATAGCACTACATGTTAACCTAACTCTGAACCCATTAGAGTTGCTAGGAATTTTACCACTCTTTAAGTCTAATTGGCTGTAGGTTGGTATTAGGGTAAAAGCATCTTTATGGCCGTCCTGTGGGAGAAGAAAGTAGCTGGGGAAGCTGGTTTCCAGCTTTGAACCAGGTAGACTTGGGAGTGTGTGGACTGTGGAGAACAATGCCAGAGGTTGCTTAGACCTGCTGTACTGCCCTTAAGTGACACACACATTTCAGTCTAAAGGAGACTCTAGGTTGCAGAAAATTAGTAAGCACTGTGGAAACTGTATAAATGTGTGTGAACTCTCTCTATATGTTCGAGCATGTTTGCATTAAGCAGTGCACTTTTGCGCTGAAGAATTTAGCCTGTCTGTTTTTGAACTGGCTAGTATACAAACTGGTATCACTGTTCAGTCATCTCATCTCTCCATGCTATGTGGTACTCTTCCCAGAGAAGTTCCAGGTGGAGAAGGAGGAGCCATTCTATTCCCAGCCAATGTCAAATGCAAGTAAACTCCCTAAAAGTAAAATCATTCAACTGCATCCACTTAAACCGTGAGTCCAGAGACAACAGCAGGATGGATATGCTGCTGATCTATAGACCTCCAACCCAGCAGGGTTTCCATACAGGGTCTGAGGTGTGTTTGAAATAGTGATTTATTGTCCTAGGAGGCTTCAGTGCGCATTCTGACAATGGCTCTGATGTGATGGTTTGAAGTCTATCTCCAGTGTCCCCGCGAGGACTCTGACAGAATCTCTGGGCCGCCACACACCACTAGTCACACATTAGATCTGGACTCAGATTGACAGGAACACAAGAATAACCCTTCTTTGCTGCTCGGACCACTGACTCACCCAGTCTGAGATCAGAGTACTCCCAGTTTCCAGGCGGGAAGAAGCTGTCATCATGGGCCACCCCCAAAACTCTCCTAAAAGAAAGTGCTACTGAACCCGGAGAACAAATACTAGATAAGATCATGAGATGCTACAGCAAGTCACTGAGCACTGCCATCAGTTCTGTGGTGTCCCATCATTTCCCACAGATCTCTGTGGTTCTCAGACAACCTATGGTAGAAGAAGCAATAAGAATAAAATCTCAAGTTTCAGTGGCATAAAACACAAGCAGACAGAGAGCGACTTTGGCACAGCAATTCTTTCTAACTCATCCCACTCTTCTAAATGAAGCCAGGAGACTTACTTCTCCAACACCATAAAGGCTGCTAAGCCATGCCTTGCTACATGATTCTAATTCATAAATTGCTTTCTTGACTTGGAATGCACCCGCTTCTCTCCAGAATCCCTTGTGGCAAGGAGCTGCTTCCCTGAGAGGTCCTATATAAGGGATGGCTTCTCACCAAGCTCAGGCCGAGGGACATGACACCATTTTCTTAAGAGAATCTGGCCCATGTAAACAACAAGCAATCCTAGAAGCATTGCAGGAAATCTGAGTCACCACTTGTGACTTTGATCCTTGCCTCTCCTGGCTGGTGACTAGAGGCAAGAACATCTGGGAGCCCAGCTTCCTGAAATTGACAACTGCTCTACTGAGGAAGGAACTCTTCCAGCCACACTAAAATGCATAATGTTCTGGCCAGTATTTCAGAAACCATGGCAGAGTGCAACTGACTTTGCTAACTAGTGCCTTGCTATCCTTCCCTTAGCAAGGAGTGAGCAAGAGTTGACTCCAATTCCAGCTGCCCAGCACTGATATCCTGGGTCCTTTGCATTCAGGAATCATGCTGGAACATGGAACACAGCCTGCATTGGTAGGTCACCTCCTTTGTATAAAGGTGCATTCTTCCAGTCTCATAATGCTGGATTTCCGTGTGACAGTCATCGTCACTGCTTCTGCTCCAGTTTAGAGACACAGCAGAGGTCAGCTGGAATGCACCGAGAAGGCACGAATTTTTCACCTCTGCTTCCATCCGTGAACTGACATGTTGCTGATTTTCTTCAATGTATTCATTATATACAGCTTCTCACTGTCTCAGGCCTGGTCTGTAGAGTTTGCATGAGCATATTGTTGCAAGGTGGCAAGGTCTGAAATTTGAGCTGTGCTGGTTAGTTTCAGTTAGACACATGATCACATGGTGTGTTTCAATCCCTGACTGGATGCACCTAACTCCTGTAATGAAGTGTCTGGTGTGAAGAACCTCATTTGCAAATTCAACATTCCTTTTCAGCCAATACTCGCCACTTTCCCATTACAATTTGCGGTTTCCATATTTACTTCCCTGCCCCTAACCCCGTCAGAGAGAATCTTCCCACACAGCAACCCCAAACTCAGTTGAAGTTAATTTGTTTTTAAAAGCCATCATATTATTTAAATACACCTAGCCATTCCCTGCAGTGTTTGGCCAGTGGCAGGGGCGGCTCTAGGTATTTTGCCGCCCCAAGCACGGCAGGCAGGCTGCCTTTGGTGGCTTGCCTGCGGGAGGTCCCTGGTCCCGTGGATTCGGCGGTGTGTCTGCGGGAGGTCCGCTGAAGCCGCGGGATCAGTGGACCCTCCGCAGGAATGCTGCTGAAGGCAACCTGAGCGCCCCCCGTGGCTTGCCGCCCCAAGCACGCGCTTGGCGTGCTGGTGCCTGGAGCTGCCCCTGGCCAGCAGTAAGTAGCACTGACCCAAAAGGGGACACAATGGTATTGTCTTCTCTCTCCATTTCCACCCCATCACTCCCTCCTTCCTTCCTGTTTTTCTTTGCTTGCCCACTTTTTCTCTTTCTTTCTTTTCTCTTTCTCTAGTTATTTCTTTCCCTGTTGCACTCTCTTTTTCCCTCTTTGTTCTTACATTCCCTCTGTCTCTTTGTTGTTCAATTCTCTCATATTCTTTTTTCCTCACCTTTCCTCCTCTTTTCTCCCTCTATATTTAAACCCAGGCAGTAACAAATTATTTATGAAGGGCTGTAATTTACAATGGGTTCTTAATGTCTTGGAAGACACAGATAATTTATTTAATGAGTAAAGACTCGATATTTCACAGAAGATGATTCCAGTCAGAAAATTAGTTTCATTAATTTGCTGTAAATTCTCTGCCTTGCTTTAGTGCAGCAGGAGTTCCTGAAGCCAATGCAAATCTTTGCCATCGTATATATTTTTTTCATCCCATAATCAGTGTGCAGGTGTTCTTTTTATCATCTTTGGGCTCCCCCCCCCTCCTTTCTATGAAAACATGTTATTGCTTTGCCACTCTCTGCTTCGGTCCCACCATCAGTATTCTCCAGGCTGCAGAGAAACTCCCCCCACCCCCACCTCCGTCTGATAGGATGTATATTATTCATTGGGGCATCAGATTGGCATTCTAGATCTGTGGGCTGAGGTCCCTAAAGAAGAGTTAAATTGCAAAGTCACTGCACCTTCTCAAAACGTTAGTGTTGTGAAAATGCATATAGTTCCACAAGCTTTTACAGAATAAGGACAGATCCAGGACAGATTAAAAAAAAGTTTTATAAATCTCAAGCCACACAATTTCACAAGGGAATATTTCATATATCTGCTGTCTGCATAACTATTACAGAAAACTATGGAAATGATATATGGGGTGCTAGCTTTCTAATCAAATCTACTAAGTTTGGTTTGAGACCATTATGGACCCAATTCTGGTTTCTTCGGGGCAAATTCTACCTTTCTTCCTCATACTGAGTAATACCTTACTTTGTAAGTAGCCCACTGAGTTCAATGGAAGAGGTCATGGAATAAGGTATTACTTAATGTGAGTAACAATAGAAGAATCTATTCTTTACTCATGGGAGTTTTGCCTCAGTAGGTCTCCCAGGGTGGGTTTCACAGTTATTTAGGTGCCTAATTCCTGGGAGCTAGACACTTGTGAATGCCACCCTACATGCCTAATTTTTGGAGCAGCTACTGCTTCATCTTGACCCCTGAGCATCTGCATTTACTGAAACCCTGCCCAGCCCAGGAAGACTCTGAGAGAGCAGTTTCTCTCCCAGAGACAATCTCAGGGTTTGCATATTTAGACTCCGCAGCTTCAGGACACATTGTGTAAGTCAGAGAGGGGTCTGAGAGCACCTCCTTGTTAGTACCCAGTAGAACCCCTTATGGGCAACCAATGCAATACAGTTAAATGCTAGTTATGTGCAAAATAAGAGCAAGAATGTTTCTAGTGTGGCAGACTGGTAAAGTGTTCACATGACCCCATCTATGGCTGATCTGCTGCCCCTGCTAGTAGAGTTGCTTTAGCTCTAGTGATTAAAAACCAGCCTTGTAGTGCTGAAGGTGCTGGCTTCAAAACCAGCAAAGAGCTTGCTAGGGATGAGAATGTAACATCTTGATCCTTAATGTCAGGCTGTTGATAAACAATCATTACAGTACAACCTTATTTCTCCATGGGATCAAGGGCTGGAGATCTCTGGATAATGATATTTTCATTCCATTCTTGGCAGATGATGCCTCCCCAGCTGCTGTATTGAATGGACACTTACTGCATGTTTCAGGGCATTGCTGGAAACTAGACAGGTAAAAAATGAAAATCCTATGCAAACATGTCACCCCCCTCCCCAATGCATTGTTTTAGCAGCACGTTGGGAACAGCGATGTACACAAAGGGTTGTGGTACTGCAGTTGCACCACATCCTGACCATGCAAGTGTAACCTACATGCACGCATTGCAGCATCTAGTGGTGTAAATAAAGGAAGACACAGTGGGGAGGATACACAGCTCTTGTTTGTGTTTTGGAGGACTCTGGCCTGCAGTAGCGTTGCCACCGGTGAGGTACAAAAATCCCAGGATATCTTGGATGATTCTGAGCCTATAAAACTTGATAGTTAGCAGATTTTCCTGGACAGATTTTCCTGGACAGCTACCTCAAAAAGGGGAAGATCCTGGGAAAACCTGGACAGGTGGCAACACTACTCTGCAGACTTGCTGGAGCTTGGTGGAATGACTCTGCTGAATGGGACAGAATTATTCAGAAAGTGAGTATGGTGAGCACTGGGCATGTTCATTAGCTGTTTGAAGATAACTGGGTGATTTCCCTTGTGGGCAAGCAGCCTGGTAGGACACACCCAGAGTCTCTGTCTGAGAGTGGAACCAATAGGAACTCAAGGGGAAGGGGAAGAGTTTATAAATAGAAGGAGTGGGTGGGAGCTAGACCAAAGAACTCAGTGGTGGAGTAGTACAAGGGCAAGAAAGTTCTGCTGCAAGGATTGTGTTCTAGGGTCTTTGCCAGTTTTGCTGGATTAGACTGCCGGCTCCCTCACCCTACTGGAGAAGAAAAGAACTGCAATTTGGTGCAGGCTGTGCAAATTGTAGAGGTAGCTTTTCTCCAGGAAAATATATGAACTGGTGTGTCACTGTTTCCTCAGTCCTTGTAGCATGTGTGGCTGGGAGCGGGTGGGTATACCATGCCAGGAATCAACCAGGGCCAGTCCATCATTCTCAGTAGCCCCCAAGCTCCAAGGAAAGAGAGACGTGAAATTTCAGTCAGAATGTACTAAAAGAAAATGCCGGGTACGTAGCACAATGTGGTGGAGCTATAGGCAGTGCCTATCTAGATCTAGTAGTCAGTGCTGACAGTCACTCCCTCTCTTCAGAGTGTAATTACCCCTGACAGCCCTTGTCCCCCAACTGCAGACTCATGGCAGCTAATCCGTGCCAGCAAACCCAAACCCATTTCTATGTACTCTGGCATGTTTGCGCACATATCTGACGCCCTCTTTGTTCAGCAAGCAACGGGCCCTGGCAAACTCCAATGATTCATTACGGTTTCATTGCTCCAGGCATAATGAGGTAAAATGAAAACAACTTCTCCCACCCCAGCTCTGTGAACTGGGAACTCATAAAGGCTAAACAGCTTTTAATTATGAACTTGTTCTGATTATGCCCAGCCTTTCTGTTTCCTCCCAAAGAGCAGGCCAGTGCGAGAGGTCAAGATGAACTTCAATTACAGAGCTTCTGGCACACACGGTTAGGAAAACTGGCCTGTTTTCCCTTCCTAAAACCAGACACCTGCATTGTGTGATCTGTTGCTCTCCAGGGGCCCATTCTCCTGGCTACAATGTTGCTGAAAGCAGAACAAACACTTTTTTTTTCTGGACAAGAATGCGACTTTTATTTTTTTCCCCTCCTATTCTGCAGCACACCACCCCCTGGCTCCCACTGCAGCTGTGAGATCGCAGTGTCTCACAAAGGAGGGGCCCCTGCTATGCTGAAATCCAGCTTCCTATGCACAGGATCAGCTTTTGCATTCACTAAGTTCGAGTCCAATTTCTTTAAATTTCAGGGTCATGGTTCAAATCTGCAATCTGTCCCCATTCATCTTTCCATGGAGAGGAAGGAGTGTCCAGTGGCTAGTGTGCAAACTTCGGAGACCTGTGGTTCAGTTCCCTGTGTGACCCTGGGCAAGTTGCTTAGTTTCCCTGTACCGCCATTTGTAAAATGGAGATAATATTGGTACCATGCCTCTCGTGAGTTTTGTGTGGTGCTTGGTTATCATGGCCATGGAGGCATTTGAAGCACTGTGGACAAGACGGTTTTAACATGGTCAGAGAGACATGTGAGTTGCTAAGGGCTAGTTGGTGGCTTTGTCACAAGCCCTGTGTAGGGGGCAATGTGCAGCTTAGCAGCCCATGAATAATGTTGCTCTCTGCTTCCTCTTCCATTGCTGCTGGGGGAGGGAGTGATGTAGTACTTTGCAGATGTCTCTGATCCCTTTGTATCACTCTGGTGATGGACTGTTGCCCTAACAGGGAAGTGTGGGGTTGCCCTGCTGTAGGAGAATGCCTGGGGGACTTGTAGCCACCTGTATGTCTCCTGCTCTCCACTGGCTCTCCAGGTGTGTACATGGGCAGGGCAGGAGCAAGATGGGGGCTTTACTACAGCATGCTGTGCTCCAGCCATCTAAAACTGTTGGACTGGAACCTAGTGAGCCATTCTGGTTGGCGTAGCTTAAGCAGCCAAAGAGCTGGGGGACCAGAAGGTGGCTTAGAGCTGCCGGTCCCTGAATCCAGTGCTCGGCACAGCTCGGCCAACCCTGAGCCAAACATTAGTGAATAGAAGTGCGATCCAGGAGAGAGCCCAGATCAGCATCTCAGCACCTGTGTAGATGGATTCGGTTGGGGGTCGCCCCTCTCTGGGGTGGCTGGGAGCCAGGCCGCCTCACTCCTTAGGTCCAGTGAGTCAGGGAGTTGGCCTGGTGGGGCAGGAAACAGTCAAGGGCTCAGGCCCTCAGGCAGGGGCTGAGCAAAGAGTTTGATCACAGGCCCAGGCCCTGGGTCAGGGCAGGGCAGCAAACAAACAATTAAGGGCTCAGGCCCTCAGGAAGGGGCTGAGAAAATAGTTCAAGAACAAAGCCCAGGCTCCTGGTCCTGAGCGTCGGGGCGAGGGGGAGACTGTCACCCGTGAGTGGGGTGGTAGGGGGGACGCAGGCCCGCCCACTCCACTGTGTTCCAGCCCAGGGCCTTAACAGCGGCAGGTGGCCTGCTGCTGTGTCAGTGGGGATCCTGGCTGCAACACACTGACATCTGCTCTGGGTGTGCTGCAGCCAGACTAGGGTCGGCTGTCCTCAGGCTACTTCCTTCCTCCCCCTCTAGCCGTATCTGCAACTGGTTGGTGTCCTCCACGGGATCCAGCAACATGGGCTCCTCAGGGTACTCAGCGAGCAGTAGCCTTGGCAGCTCCTCTGGGTCGCTTCTCACAGGTAGGCTTACCAGCTTCTCTGGGGTCTGGTCGGTGTCAGGCCTTGACTGGTATGGCCAGTCCTCAGTTCGATCACAGGCTGCAGGAGTCTCCCCAGCGGGAGCCAGTCCACCAGCGTCTGACTTCTCCGACGGCCAGGCCCCTTCTGAGTCCTGGGGTTGGGCTTTTATACTTCCTGTCCTGCGCTTTGACCTCTGGGGGGCGGGTGCAGACTTCAGTGGCTCCGCCCAGTTTGGCATCACTACAGCCTGTCTTCACTGGAGAGTTAACTCAGGATCTTCCTCAGAAAGCTGCCCTAACCTGGCTCCTGTCCACACACAAAACAGAATCCTCTCACCCAAACTCAGTGGTGCTTTCGTCCTGGGTTAGCTGGCTTGTCTGGGGCTATAGGCTAAACCCTGAAGGAGGCTTTCACTCAGGATGGTGCCTACCCACTTTGCAGTGAGGATGCAGGCTACATCGTTTGCGTGGCTGATAGTCCTCCAATGTCTTCCCACAATTCCCTGGGTGCCCAGGGTGACTGACCATTTCTCCCACAAGTTACTGGGGAAGAACCATAGAGCGTGTCAGCTCACTGCAGTACTAAGAACCATGGTGTGTGCCCCCGGAAACCCTAGCGACATACATGGATGAGCACAGTATCAGTGAGGCCTCTAATCCAGGCCGAGCTTTGCAGCGTGGCTACTTACACCTAGGCTAGGATACCCTGGGTGCTCACCCCTGGGGGCTGATCACTCGAGGTAACTCTGTGAGATCCCTAAGCGAGCCCTGAGCGAGCACAGCAAGGAATGAGCCACAACGGGCGAGGAGCAGGGAACTGGAAGATCAGTGGTTACAACCACAAGAGGTCACAAGATAGTTTTGGTACATACACGCACCTGGTTCCTTTTAAAACAAATGCTGTTACTAGATCATAATGTATGTACATCTGTATCTATATGGCCAACATATGGGAAATATATGTTGATTTCTTCCCGGTTTGATGCAGAGGTGGCAGGAATTTTAAACTGTGTGCAGCTATGTATAATCATCATTGCCCTATGTTTTCCATCGTGTGCTAGTACAGATGTAACAGTTATGCCCAATTAATTAGAACTGCCTCCACTTATTTTTCTTTTATAAATCACTTGCTTTTTAGCCAACCCACTTAGAAAAATGGTGACAGGGAGGGATTTCTGAAGCTGAGGATGCAGGCCGGGCTGTTGAAAGGATGTTGGAGACAGGAAATATAAGAATTCGAGAGAAAGGTGATTTTCCCTAGCCATTGAGGAAAGCAGTTTTATGGTAGTGGTTTCAAAGTACCATTTTCTCTAGTGGATATGCAAAGGACAAGCTGATGGGAGAGCTGGTGCTCAGAGCCAGGCAGAGGAATTTCAACAGAACCACATTCTGTCAGACGAGGCGGTTTTGTCAAAATCAAAATGCTTCTTGAAATCAGGTTGATTTTGCCAGAATTTTGTTTTGGAAGAAAACTGGGTGCGTGGGGGGTAATCTGACTATCTATTTTGTCATTTTTGGAACTCAACATTTCAATTTTTCATTTTGAAACAACTTTATGATTTTTTAATAAATATATATGATACATTATAATATGATACAAATTATAAACATAGTGAAATAAAATGACTTTGTTTAAACTAAATGGTTCCCTGAATTCAAAATGAAATGTCGGGGGAAATTTTCCTGCCTGGAGAATTTCAAATTTTCAGGGTTTGCTCTGATTCAGAGCAAAGCCAGATGTTGAAATCTTGAAATCCTTCACCAAATGGCACTTTTATTCACTGTGCAGTTCCCCTGGGGGTGGACTGAAGTGCTGGAAGCAGGAGGACAACACTCGTATCCTCTACGGCAAACATCAGCTCCAGCTGTTTCAGTGCCTAGAAACTGGAGGAAGAGCAGCTGGCTGAAGCTGCACGAGGAAGACTGAGGTGATGCTGATAGGAGGAGGGCAGTGCTTTGAAGATTTTACCTTCTCTACAATGTCCTCCATAACTGAGAGCATCTGCTGTTAGAGTCAGGACATCTGGTTCTGTCCCTGGCTCTGACATAGACTTCCTGTGTGAGCTTGGGCCACTCTGAGTCTCTTAACCTCTGCATGCCTTAGTTTTTCCCTATGTGAAATGGGGATAATATTACTTCCCCACCTCACTGGGAATTTTGAGACTTAATTCTCATTACCTTTTAGAGGCATTCAAGTTGTGCAGCAATGAGAATCAGAGAAAAGCCTATGAATAAAAACAGCAGAGTAACCTTCTATTTCATCAGAAGAGAAAATGCAACTATAGACCCATATCTGCTACAACAGTAGATCTTTTAATAATGATACTTCCTGTACAGTGAACCAAAATGCATGTCAAAACAGCAGAAATCTCCCAGAGCTATTTAAGGAGGAACATTTCTGTGCAACAAGGTTAACTATTTCACAGATTCCTCCTGTACAATAATAGAAATTGCATGGTAATTACCAGCTCCTGGAGATTAAATGACACTTCATGGTTTCCATAGCTATTGTTCTGTAACCTGCATTCTGGGGCAAAGAACTGAAATAACCACAGTTATTTTGCAATTCCTCTGCTCCATTATAGAAGGTCCAATCTTCTGAGAGATTTCAGCTGCCATGTGAAAGAGGAATCTTGTTTACCATAGCCTGTTTGGTGTCCGTTTGCTTTATTCAGAAAAGAAGGTGACTTAGATTGACTCTTGTCTTTCAGGTGAATCTGAAAGTGATTAGTCCAGTACCACAGCCAGAACACCAGCTGGTTTAAATTGAGAGCCAAGGGGCCCAGATATAATCTAGCAATAACCCTTGATTCCTGCCTTTGTCTTTTCAAAGTCTGCGTCTCCAAAAGCACTGCCAGAAGTGATGGTGGAGGCATTCTTATGGGTGAAGGCAAGAGGGTGCTTATTCTGCAGTTAGTTCACTTTGAGATAGTGCCATCCTGGTGATACTATGTTCAAGCGGTGGATAAGCAGCGAGAAGATATGGATTCTCTTCTGTTGTAATCTTGGGCAAGTCCCTTTACCTCTTTATTGCTCAAATTCAGGCCTCCTGTATGCAGACACCTCCCTCTTGAAGTCTCTGAGTCTGAACTTGGCTCCATATGTCAGCTTCCCTATCTGTAAAATGGGCATAATAACACTCACTTTCCTTTGTAAAGTGCTTTGAGATCCTAGCAGGCACAGCGTGATACAGAAGCATGCTGGGCATTTGAACATGTTCTAATTAATGCTAACATAAATTCTGGGACGGATATTAAGCCTCCTGCTTCAGGGTCTAAACCAATCTCTAACTCTTAAAGACCAGATTGAGACCTTATGCCCCATCTGTCCATTGCCGGGTTCTTACATCTGCCTCTGAAGCATCTGGTGCTGGCCACTGGCAAAGACAGGAGACTGGGCTAAATGGGCCACGGCTCAGATCCACTTTGGCAATTCCTATGTTTCTATGTTCAAACAGTTGTGACTATTAAAATTAACATAAGCCCAGTTAACGTTAGGGACTGCCCATATACTGAGATCAGACTGGCTGGAGCTATAGACTATCCTTATTGTATAAATTTGTATTTACAGGAGTTAAACCCTTCCATTCCAAGGTCTTTCCCAATACACTGTATCTCTGTGGCATCCTTTGAGGCACGGTGTCTCCATTATAGTATTAATAGGGCTCTCAATTAATCGCAGTTAACTCAAGAGATTAATTCAAAACAAATTAACTTGATTTAAAATATTACTCACAATTAATAGCAGTTTTAATTGCACTGTTAAACAATAATAGAATACCAACTTAAACTTATTATAAATATTTTTGGATGTTTTTCTACATTTTCAAATATATTGATTTGAATTACAACACAGAATACAAAGTGTACAGTGCTCATTTTATATTATTTTTATTACAAATATTTGCACTGTAAAAAAGATATACAAAACCAGTATTTTTCAGTTCACCTCATATGAGTAATGTAGTGCAATCTCTTTATCGTCAAACTGCAACATACAAATGTAGAATTATTTTTTGACAGAACTGCACTGAAAAATAAAACAATGTAAAACTTTAGAGCCTACAAGTCCACTCAGTCCTACTTCTTATTGAACCAATCGCTAAGACGAACACATTTGTATACATTTAAGGGAGATACTGCTGCCTGCTAGTTATTTACAGTGTCACCGGAAAGTGAGAACAGGCATTTGCATGGCACTATTTGTTTTTTTACAGTGCAAATATTTGTAATAAAAAATAATATAAAGTGGGCACACAATACTTGTATTCTGAATTGTAATTAAAATCAATACATTTGAAAATGAAGAAAAACATCCAAAATATTTATAATAAATTTTAAATGGTATTCTATTATTGTTTAACAGTGCGATTAAAAATGCAATGAATCACAATTACTTTTTTTTTAATCGTTTGACAGCCCTAAGTATTAATCTCCATAGGTTTTAAAGGCAAAAGGAACTAGTGTGACCATCTGACCTGGTCTCCTGGATAAGACAAGCCACAGAATTACCCTCAGTGATTCCTGCATTTTCCCCCAACACCTTGTGGTTGCACTAGAGCATATTTTTTAGAACAACATTCTAGTCTGGATTTAAGGACTCCCAAGTGGGGGAGAACTTGCTACATCCCTTGGTTAGGAAGTGTCTGCTCCCCAAGAGAGCAGCCTGGATAACATGGGCATTAGTCCTGCTACTTCACATGTGTACAGTGAGTGTTCTGTCACTTTAACAATTTCCCTTGCCTCTGTTATGGAGCTATGGCATATTTTAGAGTGCATGGTTGAGTGGGACAATAGCGTTCCTACTACAGCTCCTTTATTCATGAGCCATGTTACCTTTTTGTTTTTCCTAAGGTATGTGTCTGATCATATTTTGTTAGGTTTCCAGAGGCCTTTGACCATTGGTCACCCTATAACAAATTTAATACAACCCCCGCAACCATACTTTCCAAGTCTCTCATAAAAAAATCCATGATTCCAGGCACTTCTTGTACTACAGTCAGGTTCTCTTTCTATCTGAAATTCAGAGGTCTTCAACAAAACGGGCCCTGGACACTGTTCCTGAGAGAACACTCACTGGTTAGTCTATGAGTAATCATGCAGACAATTTACCTGTAAGGTGCGGTTATGTTCGCTTTGGTCATTGTTTTGTATTTCAAAGGAAATCAGAAAGACTGGCGACATTAGTGCCAGTTGAGCTAGACCCTGGAGGGCCAGTAACATTAATTCTTGGTTTGATTTCTTTTGAACTATAAAGGGAAATTTAATAAAAACCGAGGAAGAGACAGCAATCTGTAAGTAAATTCTGTTCTTTTTTTTAATTTAAAACAAGTGAGTGGGTATTTCTTAGTAAAAATGTCCAGAGGCTATTTAGTAAGTGTTCAAACCAGAAATTGTGTTAGAATCCTTCTGTTTTGAAGAGGACACAACAAGAAAGTTAGGAAAGACAGGAAATAAAACTGGAGTTTGACTGTCATCCTCTGATTGCAACACTCTCCCCCTTCTACCTCCCCAAGTTTTCATCTTCCAAAACTACAGATTTAATTAGAAAAAGAGTGGGGGGGGGGATTCTCGGCCTTTCAGCTCCACGAAACATGCAGACAAATAAATTAAAAAGTGGGAGAAGTGGAACTAACCCAATAATCCGTGAAAACCTAATTTCCCTCACAAGCATTTATGACGCAAGTGTGTCCCCTCTCCTTTCCCGTTCTCCAGTTCAGGGGCAGTGATTGGAGAAATTGGCTAACAAGATCAGAAAATTTAATTACCGTTCTGCCTCCCCTTCCCAAGAAATTGGATGTCACACTTCCTTGTAGCAGGCTTTAAGATATGCTGTAGCTGATTTTCATGTGACTCGATCCCTACTCTCTCCCCCAACCCCTCACCCCAGCCAAAAAATATCCATCTAGTGCTGCTAAGCCTTCAGCACTCAGACTGAGTCTTGGGGTGGAATCCATTGAAATCGGTGTCACAACTCCCTTTTAATTCACTGGGGCCAGGATTTCATTCCTAGTGCCTTTGGGGTGCCGGAGAGTGGAGATGAAAGACATAAGCCTTTCTACTGGATCTCTTTGCTGCTTGATCCCTAGTTTGAACCGGGGTGAGCTGGAGCTGTCAAATTTTCTTTGCAGATCATTTTCATTAGTGTGTTAAGGCTTCAAACAAGGTCAGGTCCCAGTTGTGCTAGGCACTGTAAACACACTTGGTAAAAAGACAGACTCTCGCCTGGAGATCTTACAGTCTAAGCAGAGAAGACAGACACGGAGATGGGAGAGGAAACAGTCACTTGCCCAAGGTCACACTGTAGGTTAGCGGCAGAGCCAAGAATGGGTCCCAGTTTAGTGCCCTAGCCACTAGATTATGTTGTCACTCTACAGGGAAAGACATTGGTCACAGAAATGGAAAGAGCCAACAATCCCTGGGGATATAGCCCAACCCATTCCTGTAGGGTATGTCTATACTACAGTTAGACACCCATGGCTGGCCCATGCCAGTTGACTCGGGCTCAGGCTAAGTGGCTGTTTAATTGCAGTGTAGACGTTCAGGCTAGGACTGGAGCCCAGGCTCTTGGACACTGCGCGGTGGGAGGGTCCCAGTGCTCAGGCTGAGGCCTGAGACCTGACAACTACACTGCAATTAAACAGCTCCTTAATCTGAGCCCCATGAGCCCGAGTCAGCTGGCACAGGCCAGCCGGGAATGTCTAATTATAGTGTAGACACACCCTTATTCTTAGAAATCTTTAACGTAAAGAACAGTTCCCAAAGGGCTGCCTGCTCTCACACTGAGGACTTGTCTGCCCTGAACATTTGTCCCAGTATGGCCAGCGGTGGCCACTTACTGGTGTCACTAGACCAGGGCATAACTTTAGTACAGTCAGGGGAGTTGCTAGAAACAGAGGCTATGGCTACACTAGAGAGCTTAAAACGGCGCAGCTGCATCACTGTAAGATTTCTAGTGTAGCCGCTCTAAGATGATGGTAGAGAGCAACCCCGTCGATTTAATTAATCCCCCGCAATAAGTGGTGGCAGCTATGCTGTCAAGAGAAGCTCTCCCGCCTACATAGCGCTGTGCACACCGGCGCTTAGATCGGTGTTCTTACGTCACTTGGGAGGGTGGCATCATCACACCCCTTTGCGACGTAACTTACACTGCCATATGTGGTACTAGAGACGTAGCCAGAGATTTTCATTGTTGTGGCTTGTCCTGGGTTGTCTGCAGCACTAAGTTGTACTTGTCCAAATAGCACCTTTACCTTTCCAGGTTTCTACGAGAGGCTTGCCCCAGTATGGATAGGCCACCAGCTGGAATCAGAGCAAATTCCAGCCCAGAGAGGCCAAAACTTTTGCCTCCCCATTGCGAGGCACAGCTAGGTAGGCCCTGGCTGAGACCCAGTGGACGTGGAAGAGCACAGAGTGGTAATGCCTGTGGCAGCGATGCCCACAGTCAGATGCACATTATGCATAGCGCATACAGTTGGCAGGGATGCAACTCGGGTGTGTGGAGTCCAGGGCTGCCTGGGGTGTATGTGTGTGGGGAAAGGGGCAGTTTGCCCCTCCCTTTGAGAGGACCCCAAGATGAGTGGTATTTGGGGGTTGCAGCACCACTCATTGACCTTTTAGTGTTTTAATTGCCTATTTTGCTGCTAAGTGTGAGATAAAAATGTGTCCGTGTAGATGCCCTGCTAAAGTAAAGTGAGAATGCTTCAGTGGTGCATCCCTGTGAAAAATTTCTGGGGGCACCCTTCGTCTGTGGATTGGTGGGGATTTAGGGAGGAAGCCAGCGCAGGAGAGGCTACGTGATTTGTTTTGTAATGTCTCATCATCTTAAGGATGATGTCATTAACAAAAGAAGAGGCTATGTAACACTAGCCTGTTCTGTCCAGCGTAGGGGTCCCCCCAGTGATCTGAGCTTTGCTCCTGGTTTGTGATGTCATGAGAATCCCATGGCAGAACAGCAGTGTCGCTAGACACAGCTGCTCCATTTATTATTCCATTAGTATTCCCCTCCTGTACCATTCCCTGCTAACTGTAAGCTTCACTTAGAATACAGAGCAAGCAGCATATCAGATAAAGAATAATGATTTATTGAACATATTGGTAAACAGCATAGATAAGACATAAATGCACGTTGAAAACTCAGCAGCATTTATAAGAACATATTCTGAACCATTCGCAATCCGCCTTTGGCATTCAGCTTTTTTATACAACAAATATGAATGCATCTTTTGCAATAGCACAAACACCCATCTCGGCAGATACCTACAAACACGCATACACAGCCCTGCACAAGAAGACACCTAAACATACATTCATTCAGGAGCGTGTTTATGTGTATGTTTGGAGTTGCCTGCAGACAGATATACATGAGTTTGTGCTTATACAGCAGATTCATTCATATTAGATGTTTAAATGCTGTGTGTGTGCATTAAAAGTGGTTTGCAGTGCACACCCATAACAATGACTGCTGATGGGGATACTCACATACACTGAAACATGCATGTGATCACATGTGCATATCCACACACATTTAAACTCCTACACACAAAAGTCTGCATGTCACAAACCCATGCATTTAGATACCTGTGGGTCAGATTCTCAGCTGCTGTAAATTAATTTAGCTCCATTGAAACTATTCTGATTTACACCAGCTGGGGAGTTAGCTCATATGTGAGTTAACATATATATTATTCAATTAAATTGCTGTCAAGACCAAAATATGTTGTATGGCGAACCAGACTTGCACCATAGGGTGTAGCATAAGCTTTCCTAATTCCAGCACTAAACTCTCTCTTACCCTCAATAGGAGGAAGATGAAAAATCTGATGATTATGCAGAACTAGGAGACCACTGAATTCTGACTCAACTAATGGAGGGTCCTTCTTATAAACACTACCATTGCACACGAATAGGAGGTCCTTCCTTTGAAACAGGTAATTGCATCTGTGCATTCTCTCTCAAAACTGGCCTCTTTCTTGTCAAATACAAACTCTAATGCTCATGTGCCGGGGACATGGTCACCTGTCCCACATGTGTCATCGGCTGAGCATGCCACGCATCAGTTTGATTTACAGACAATGTAGAAGTCACTCTCACTGGAGATCAAGAATTTTGTCATTACATTAAGAAATGTCTTATTGTGTCACCCACGACTGATGCCTTGAATACCCACTTGTCTGCTTCCCCCACAAATGTCGACATCCTCTTCCATGCTGCCCTTATACATGGAACACCTTCCATGAATTGATCCATAAGTCTGCTATGCTCCTCCTTCAAATCCCTCCTCAAACCCAACTCTGCGATGATGCCTCCAAAAAGAAAACCAGCCGGCCATGGATAAGTACATGGCATGTCAGGTAATACCGCTGTGTGCATTCACGAATCAATGTGACCACCTTTTCTTCTTCCTCCTCTTCCCTCTGTTATCCCACTCCCATCTTGCTCTTTGTTTCAAACGGTATCACAGATTCTGTGTCTACCTTTGCTGATGTTAAGGGCCCAGCACTTGATCCAGACTGCGGAATTGAGACTCTATTGTGATGAAGATAATAGTTTCCCTTCATGCTTTTTCTGCTCTCTCTGATCATGGTGCAAACTGCTGATCAGGCGACATAAATTGTATCCCCTCAAAGTTATGTCTGAATGATGGGACTTATTCCTTTCTGCTCTGCACCAATACAATTCATTCATTGATCTTCAGTCACTGAAGACAATGAGGTTGCTATAGCGTAAGATCATCCCTAATGAATCCAGGTGCCCAACACTTGAACCATGCATTTATAGGTCCTAAGAAGATCTAGGTGAGTATTTTAGTGCTTGCCTTGCAGCGCTGTCTATTTTGATACCAATTCACAGAGTTAGTGGGAAGTAGCTAGTGGGAGGTTTTTTAGTTAACATGTAGGAGTCTTCAAACAAATCCAAGAATAACAGCAGCAACTGCGCTTAGACTGCGGAGATTGGTAGTGCTGAATATCCCAGATCTACTGTACATCTTTATTCCAGGTATCTAGGAGCTTCACAGCATTATTACTGATCTGGTGCGGCCAGGGTAATTGTGGATGACCATGTGTACCGCCGTCAGTCCATGGCTGGGCAGTGGCCCTCCTCACATCAGATCTGATCTTCAGAACTCAATATGCAGGGACTTTGTCTCCAAAGCAAACCACATAACCAATAAGGGCCAGCTGGCCCTTCATGCAAGGGAATGAAGAGTGTCAAGTTTTTAGCTCCTTCTCTCTGGAGGCATTTTAGGGTTTTAGATTTAATCTAAGCAGATTCTTAGCATTTTGTGGGCCATGCAGCATGGTCCTTTCAACTTAATCTCATAATACCTTACTTTGGCTCTTCCATCCATCTATAAATAAAACAATATTTGTTTCACTTATTCCATATACCAAGTGGTTATTCTGGCATAATCTTTCTCCCAGGCTCTCTGAGAATATTGGAAAATCGTCTCTACCCTGACCTCTCTGTGTGGAGCACCTCCCTGCCCTCTCGGCCATTTGAGTCTCACCCATGACTGAATTCAGGCTGCCCTGATATCTCCCCCAGCAGGTCTGGTTCCTGCATGTGGGGTGCAGTGGAGGGAGAAGCAGTAAAGGACATTGTAAAGGGACATTTTTCCTATGGAACATTCACACCGGTGGGTGGGGAAATGAGTTAATGGACTTGGATGGCTGCCGAAGTTATTTATCATTCCATAGACAGATTGTTGCTGTGTTTTCCCAAGCTAATGCTATGTTCCCTTTTCCCCCAATACAGTTTTCCTTATTTCATACACAGACATGGTGCTTCAGAGTTGAGGAGTATTGTCTATTAAGGGATCCCAGAAAAAAAGTTTCAGTGACCCCAGAAATTCTGGGTGGGAGTTTGTATTGGTGGTATTTGGTTAATTTTAAGAGGGGCCCCTTAGACATTTGAATCCGGCCCTTGTTGCTGCTGACAATGCCTGGCAGAAGGGTTACACTGGTCACAGGTGAGGCTGAACCCAGAATGCCCTTAAAGGGCTAGCTGCCCCCGGGACACTACGGAAGGTTGGAGAAGGTTGTCCCCAGATTTCCCTTCTTGTCTAGCTGCCCTGATAACCGATCATCTCAATGCTTTCTCCTTGCTTCCTGGTGCAGAATGCATTGAGTTAAACTGCAAGAGTGGCGACTAGAACAGTGATCCTGACTGCCAGGCTTATATCTGAAAGATTAAGGCACAGTCTAATGAGCTCATTAATTTCATTTCATTAACCAAACAGCACTGTGGAGAACTGCAAATATTTAAAGAAGCCCAGCAGGTCAGAAATGCATTTAATTAGTATTGTCACGTGATGTTGAGATTGAAAAAAAATAATCCTTTGCTATCAACGAATGCCCATGGTGATGTCTCCTTTGTTGTTAATGTGTTTTCCTAGGAACAATTTGGGTGAAACTCAGATCTATTTTAGGTACTTCTCTGGCCGGAACCAGCGTAGTATCTGAGACCCTCACAATCTTTAATATATTTATCCTCATAACACATAGGGAAGTACTGCTTGCCCCAATCTCTAGGTGGGGAACCAAGGCATAGAGAGGCTAATTGACTTGCCTAAGGCCCCCCAGGAAGTTTGTGGCTGAGCAAGGAACTGATCCTGGCTCTTTTGAGTTTGCCCTAACCAGTGGCCCATCCTTCTTCTCGTAGGACTCGGACTCCTGGACTGAGACTCTGATGGGGCTTGGTTAGTAAAGTGAGGCTGCACTGTCCAGTGCAGGTATGGGTAGACTGAAAAACATGCCTGAATTTTAGTGACTATTTTATTTTCTGTTCAGAAATATGAATCATTTATACTGTGATAGTGCCTGCAGGTCCCCAATCCGGAATCAGGGCCTCTGGTGTAAGGCGCTGTACACACACAAATAAAACATTGCCCCCCCAAGAGTTTATACTGTAATGATGGGGGGAGTGCATGGTCCCAGTGAGGTGTGAGTAGTGCTATAAGCCATGATCACAGCCCACCAGCTACCCGGCCATTCAGAAGGGTTGTGTGGGCATCATGGCAGAATTAGGTTTTAAGGAGCAAGAGAAAATCCCCAACCATTTGAAGCAAAGAGGGACCCTCAGCTCAGTGGCCTAAATGCGCAAAAGGGGTTAGACATTGTGCGACTCGGCATCACTGCAATTCACTGAGTGAGGCACCTAAGCTCCTGTACAATGCATGGGGAGAGAGAGATGCCTTCAAATGCACCGCACACAGCCAGCACGCTAGGCAGGGGGCAGCCTAAGGGGCACCAGAATGGGTGGGGCATGGCCCCCTCACACATGGGTGTAGCCTTGGGTGGGTGTGGAGTGGTGGCAGCAGCAGGAGCTGCGCTTTGCAGAGTGGGAGCTGATAAGGTGATCCCTGATAGCAGTGCCAGCCTCTTCCCGGTGGGGCACTGAGGTGGGCCTGAGCCCCCCCTCACCACAAGGCCCCATCCCCTACTCTTCCTTTCCCCCCCGAGGCCCCTAAGAGCCACCCAGGGAGCCCGGGCCACTGTGGGGAGCCCCAGACTCTCCACCTGCCCTGGGCAGTGCGCACTAGGGGGCCGGGACATGGGTGGCAGCGCCCTGGAGGAAAGAGGAGGAGCCGAGGCTGGTGGTCTTCCCCACTTCTACACGTCTGGGGCCCCCAAATTGGCTGGGGCCCATGGGCCCATGTGTTAATCCTTGTGATGGGGTAGACCAGGCCCTGAGGCTCCCTGCTGAAGGCCTCGTGGCCCTGCCACACTCTGCCCCAGAAAAAGGCAGTAGAGAGGTCCTCCAGGCTGCCTAGAATGGCTTTGTGGCTGCCGCCCCAAGCAAAAAAAAAAAAAAGCCACTCGGACTGCCACCCGAAGTGCCGAAGCCGCCCGAAGAATGGACAGAATGCCGCCTCTTAGCTTGTGCCACCCCAGGTACGTGCTTCCTCCATTGGTGCCTGGAGCCAGCCCTGGTGGGAAGCAGGCAATCTTTGAGGCTGCATGGAGCAGCCAATCAGGGCCCAGCCAGCTAGTATAGGAAAAGTTGCAGGGCCAGAGCAGAGTTCAGTTCCTTGCTAGAGTTGGAGGAGTGTGGATGGTATGCCTGGCTTGTCAAGGGAACTACAGGACCGCGGACAGAGCAGTGCTGGCAGAGGCCCCGGGGAACGTGAAGGTGCTCCAGACTGGGATTCAACCAGGCTCAGGCCCTGAGTTAAGGGTGAAGATTGTGCTGGGGCCATTGGGAAGTGGCCCAGGGAACTGTAGCAGTGCCATAGCTTAGTTAAAGGGACATGGTTGATGGCTGCTATCTATGGGCATAGGCATGGAGTAGAGGGTGGGCCCGGGTACCCCCCCCACAGCCATTGGGAAAGTGGTCTGGACTCTGGCACACCCCAGAAGGCGCACTGATCTCTTTTAGTGGCCCAGCTGAAGAGTTGGGGGCCAGAAAGGCCCAGAGAGGCAAAGAGTCTCCAGGGAGGGAGAGCTGGGGGACATGGCCTTGCATGAGGGCTGGGATTGCTTGAAGAGCAGGACAATTTCAGAGAGCCCACAAGGGGCTGAGAGAAAGGCCAACTGAGGGGTACTGGGATAGGCCCCCCGTTGGACAGTTTCCCTGGAAGGTTTATTTATTTATTTATTTATTTATTTCATGTACAGACTGTGTGTGACTTGGCTGGAGGACTGAGTCACCAAAGACTCACCACAGACTGAGATAGATAGTGTGCTGGCACATGCTTTGATATGCGGGCACTCATGAGAGGTGAGTGGACCCCTTTACAAGTTGCTATGGGTGAGGGGGATTTTTCTAGCACTGGGGTTTGGTGTGGCCCATTATAGAGGCTGGAGGTCAGCCACACAGTTCAGAACTGGATCCAGATCTGAATTTTCCCCAAGCCTAAGGGATTTGGGAGTTGAGGTTTTGGTTTGTGCTAGTGTCTAGTTTTGAATTTATTTTAATCCCTGTATTTCTGCCGTGGGTCGTAGCCTCCTTTGTTGAGGGAATGTGATGATTCGAGAGGCAGTGATCATTCATAGCTGTATAGTGATGTCTGCTTTGTGCTATCCTAGGAAAACTGTCTTTTGGGTTTCTTGTTGTCCCAGCAGACTACAGTTCATAGTGGAAATCAAGTACTATTGCTACCCAGAATACACTCAAATAGACGGTTTTCCTCACTGTCATTTCTGTGGCTTCAGGATCCAGAAGCATCTTGGGTAAACCCTTCTAAGGGGCTGAGTTGGATTGTGTGTTCTGGAAATGCCCCTCTTGTGGTGTTTCCAAGTGTGTGCTAGGGTGCCTCCCTGCTGAGACATTCCTTGTCCTGCAGAAGGTTACCACTCATCCAGGGACCGGACACAGAGTTAGAAAACAGCTGAGATTACTAGTGGAAACCAGGCCTTTCAACAGACATGCACATCTGAGACTCTTGTGATCAAGGCATCCTAGGAAATATAAAACAAAGTCCACTGTTACGTCAGTGGGTAATTTGACAGAGTGCTGGAAAGAAGTTCTGGCCTGACCTGAACTGCCAATATGGCTTTGTTTAAATCAGTGGGTCAGCTACTTCAAAGAGTGGAGCAGTCAGGTGTGAACAGCTGTTAGCTAAGAGTCAGAGAGGGAGGGAGATGGATGGGAGATGAGGGTTGCTGGAAAAGTCCTTGAGAGGCTATGGGCACCTCAAGAAACTCCCTCTCTCCACAGTCTCCCTCTATAGTGCTTTGGGAAAACAAAACTTGCATATAAGCTGGCCTAAAGCCCAGTCTCTGCAGCAGGGCAGGCGATTCAAGGATGTCTGTTCTTTAAGCACCTAATTTAATTGCAGATGTGCTTTACTTAGTGTAATAACCACTAAAGAACACTGTGGACAGGAAAGCAGCATGGACCATTAATGCACTATTGATAAGGTGGTGAGTTCAAAAGGACCGAGGCCCTCTGTAATGACCAGGCAAATAGCTGACAGCTGCGGGAGTGGGAGGGGGTGAATGCACTGCTATTAATTGTATTGGCCTTTGGAAGGGACTAGTTGAAAGGCCAAGCATCCATTCTGAAAATCTAGTGAATTAATATTTGGGTGACATCTTTCAGCAGAGCTGTCTGGCCCTTCCATGTGGAGTCACACGGGGGATAAGAGTGGAAGAAAGGGAGAGAATGAGAAGGAAGAAATGTGGAAGAGGGTCCTATTTCAATTTGCCTTCCGTAGTTAGCTCTGTATTCAACAGCCCAGCCCTGGGTGTTGTCATCAACAGATTGTGCAATAAGGCCGTGTAGGATTCCTTGAGTTAGTCCTACACCGCTGACCGTTAAACATGCTGGATTGTGTTACTGAGGGCTGGGTTCTGCACGGAAATCCGTTGGTTTCAGTGAGACTTCTCTTGGCAAAGGGGACTATGCCATGGGAGAAAAGGAGGGCTCAGTCTGGCTCTGAATTGGTTCAGCTGGAACTGATGGATGCCAGCACAGTCTTGGAGGTGCTGAAAGGGTCATTAGAGGGAACATGCAATGTCAGGGTGCGGTGGCCCCAGCTGAATTCTAGCAGGCTAGGAGCTGGCTCCTTGCTTTGATATCCCCTAAATGAGGGAGGAGCAATAAAGAAAGCCCAGGCAAATCAGGGAATGTATAACAGACACTCTCTGGTAGCTGGGGCGGGGGGGAGTGGAACTCTATGCCTCCTCCCAGATTCCTTGGCTGGAGGAATGCATGTTAGTCTGTGCTTCTGTTGATGTCAATACCTGCTGTTTGTTTGGTTACAATCTGTGCCTGCATTTTGGTCACATTTCTCAGACAGCGAGGAAGATTTTTAAAGGGGATCATTTGGGTCAGGTTCTCAGCTGGCGCCACCTTGTTGTCAGTGGCATGCGGTGATTCACACGAGCTGAGAACCTGGCCCCTAGAATCCGAAAGACTTTTTCAACAGATCGTAACAACTTCCTGGCTGGTCCTTTTAAAGCATCCCTCCTGCTGCTGACAGATGGGCAGGAGACACAAGCTGTGGGTGTCAAACACTTCCAGCTGGGATAATGTCTCTGCATGGGTGAGCCTGGCCTCTTGCTACCTGCCCGGGATTCATAACAATTGGGGTAATCACTTGGCCTGCTCCACGGGGAGCAAACCCTATTGCCCTAAAGGTAGGAGACACTCCATAGTGGGAGCCTTGCTGAGATTTCCTGTCCCATGGGACCTGCCATGGAAGGTGTGGGATCCTGCCCCATATAGTTTTAAAACTCTTTTCTGAGCCATAGCACAGGTTGGCCCCTGAGAGCATTTCCTTTAGCTCACTCACTGCCTTAGGATGAAAGGTCTTGGTTCAAGCCTTGGTTGTGAAAGAACCTGGCTGGGCTGTGCATTCATTGGTAGATTCTGCCAGCTATGTGATGTGAACATCTGCCAGATGTTTAGGCAGGGAGACATCCCTACATATGTCTTCTTCTGGCCAACACTTGATCATATCCAAATGATCAGTTTTAACAATCCCCTTGGTTGGGAGGATCCCTCCTGTCCTCAGCAGAAGGGACTTGATGATATTGGTCTCTTATATCACTGGCTACCGTGATCCTGTATACGCAGAGCAAGCTGAGGGTGGTGAGGGAGTGCACTGGTTTCTCCACCCAGTTGTTCATAATGACCATGCTCAGATAGCCTGGGGAGATGTGTTCAGATATCACATTGCTCCACCTGTGAAAATGAACCCGGCTGCATGTCTGTGGATGAAATCACAGGGACTTTAATTGTGGTGGTTAGGGAGAAAGCTGTGCTTTTAGCTGCTTCTTCAGAGTGACACTGCCTGGGGGATCACGGTCACTTTTCCATGGTTTAATAGATTAAAGTAGCACCTCCCCACAGCTTCCTGTCTCCCTAAAAAGCCAGTTCACACCAGGGATGTGAGATATTAATCAGTGACCTGGAAGTGCTTTTGATGGTACTTGTAGAAGGTGCAGGAGAGGGCTGGAGCCTGAAAGAAAAAACTTTCAAATTCCAGTGCAGCCCTTTATGATTTAGTTTCTTTGCTTCAAGAGAAAAGAACGAGTGCTAAAAGGCACATGAGGCCAGAGTGCCCCCTCCGCCCCAGCTGCAATTATCCCACCTAATCCCCATTAGCACACACCAGCTAGCTAGAGTAAGTGTTCCAGTAGCCTCAAGGGGAAGCACTTTCCAGGTGATGGGCGACCTTGCTAATGACATTGTCTGTCTTACTCACTGAAATTCAGAACTGCTCTAACACCTCTGCCCCATCCCCCTTTGTTGCTACAGCTATGAGCACATGGGTCTGCACAAATCATTTTGCGCATGAAAGTGAAACAGATGGCTTTGACCTTTCCACCAGTGTTGGAGGGTGTGGCGAGGGGGGGTGGTAAAAATGAAACCTTTGGGGGATAATTTGAAAGGAAGTTTTGCCAGCAAAAGAGTCTCACAATAGGATAGAAATGACAAAGACAAATTGGTGGATTTCAACAAAATTCAGAGTAACAAAATTACATTTTTTGTCTGGGGTGGATCTGTTCACGTCTCGTGAACCAAAAAGCCAAGATTCTCTCACAGCTCCACTAGCAGCCCTTTCTGCTGTTGGAATTGATGGCTTGGGGTCTCAAGATACTTCAAGCCTCAGTAACTACATTCCCTTAATTGAGGTATTACAGATACCATGGATTTTCTTAGTACGTCCTTTACTTTTCATTGTTTTCCATGGTTCAGTGGCTGTCTCCCTGGATGAACTTGGAGTTCTACCCAAAAGGTAAACAGAAATCCTTTTTAAAAACAAAACAAAACAAAACAAAAAACTAAAGCGAGGCTAAATATAAATCTGTCAGAATCAGGTTCTCTCCAGCAGCAGTGAAGAAGAACAATTGATTGCTGGGCTGCTTGTCTGAAAAGCTGAGCAAAGGTGGAATATTCTCAATGTGTTTTTTAAAATTAGAACTGTCAGCAGTGCAATCCCATGTCCATCTTATAACTGGAGCCATGTCCAAGTCCCATTGACCTCAGTGGGGGACAGGATTTCACTCCAGAAGAATAAGAAGCACATACAAACCTACTAAAAGTTTGGGCCAAGATTGTCAAAGAGTGACTAGTGAGTTTGGTTACTCATCTTAGACATTTTAAAGGCACTCAGTTTTCAGAAAGTGCTGAATACCCTCTTCTTCCCTTTAAAAACTCTGTTCTCAAGTTGGGCTCCCAAGCCTTGTGGCACTCAAAATCACTTTCAAAAATCTTGACTTTGGAGAAATCCCAAAAATCTAACTCTCCACCCCAGATCTTTGTTTTGCACAACTCTTCTTATATCCAAACCATAGCATTGAATCCAGAAAAGATTGTGCTCATTTTTGCAGCATTTCCCATTCTAACTGCTGTAAATACTTTGCCATGGTTCTCTCTCTTATTCTTCAGTGACCTCTGTCTACAGTGTTAATGACTAAGCTGCTATTCTTGGGTGTTAGATCTGTGCAGACCCATTTTGTGTGGGGCTCTTTCACTGGAGGGAGTGCCTTAAGTGGTCCCTTTTTGGATACACTCCCACTCCCAGGGAAGAGTCTCTTGCCCTGACTCCAACTGGCATTGGATCGAGCCCTCTATAGTCAAGTGGCTGCTGTAATTTGTGAGACCTGGTTACATCTGAAACTTGTCTCTGCTATATGGACACTGATTCACTTTTTAAAGCTTAGAATAGAGAACAGAGCTGCTCAGACTCTGGAGAGCTTTTCCACAGAAAAGTTCACTTTTCGATGAAAAAGGAAACTATATATTTTGGCCAAACTTCAAAAAATTTCAACTAAATCAAAAAAGGTCAAGTTGGAAATGCTGCTGTCCTGCCTCATGAAGTTGTAGCGCAGCTGCCTCATGCCCCTTTCTTCGCTAGAGGTTGGGCTCATTGTCCCTTGATGTACCATGTTCTCCCCTCTTGCTGAGTTGCTGTGGTTCATCAGGCCCCCAGGGCCGGTGCAACCATTTCGGCGACCTAGGCAGTTGCCTAGGGCGCTAGGATTTGGGGGGTGCCATTTTCTTCGGCAGTGACCGCAGCAGCCGGATCTTTGGCCGCCCCGGTTGCTGCTGGCATTTAGGCAGAGGGAGCTGGAGCAGGGGAGCGTGGGGAGGGCTGCCTGCAGCAAGTAAGGAGGTGGGGCGGCACACAGGGGAACTCCCCGCCCCAGCTCACCCCTGCCCCGCCTCCTCCCCGAGCACGCCGTGGCTGCTTCACTTCTCCCGCCTCCCAGGCTTGCAGCGCCTAAGCTGATGGGCGCTGCAAGCCTGGGAGGTGGGAGAAGTGAAGCAGCGACAGCGTGCTCGGGGAGGAGGTGGGGCAGGGGTGAGCTGCTTCACTTCTCCCACCTCCCAGGCTTGCGGCGCCAATCACATTAGGCGCGGCAAGCCTGGGAGGCAGGAGAAGTGAAGCAGCGACGGCGTGCTTGGGGTGCTCGTGCTTGTGCGCGGAGCAGGGGTGAGCTGGAGCGGGGGGGGAGGGTGCCTCAGGGCGGAGGGTGGGGGATAGGGAGCTGCTGCGGCGGGGGCCTCAGGGATGGGGCTCGGAGACAGGGGAGGGCGCAAGGTGGAAGCTTCGCCGAGGGCGCGAAACATCCTTGCACCGACCCTGCAGGCCCCAGCCACAGTGCATCATGGGAGATGTCTGGCTGGCAGATGAGGTCATGAGGCACCCAAACAATTCCCACAAGGCATTGTGGCAGCAGTTCATCAGTTTCAATAGAAAATTTTCATCCAGCACTGGTAGAGAACTAACAATCTGATTTGTTCTGTGAAGCTGAAAGAACCTGGTCTTGTTGAAGGATGATTGTCACCAACTGGACTGGTGTTACCTTGATGGTTCCTGTGCCACCCAGACCTGACTTAATCCAGATGGTGCTGTCACCAATGAAAGATGTTGAATTTCTTTGCGTCTGGAAGCTAAGCAGAATCGTTAGTTCCAGTCACACCCCATGCCCTGATCTCTCCTGGGATGAAGGGGGCATTAGCTACCTCTGTGGCATGCTTCTGCTAGCCTGTGGAGCTCCCCCTGGAGTCTAGGAGCTGTACTGAGGTTACAGGATGAGACATGGAGGGGTGGGGAGAATAGAGGGCAGGAGTGAGAGGGACAGGGGAGGACATACATAGTTCCTCCTCCAGCCCCCTGGTAGGGTTGGCAACTAATCACATGAACCCAAACACTCCTGCCTCGCCCCTTCTCTGAGGCCCCACCCTGCTCACTCCATTCCCCCTTCCTCCGTCGCTCGGTCTCCCCCACCCTCACTCACTTTCACAAGGCAGGGGAACAGGAGGGAGTGTGGGCTCGGAGGGGGCTCAGGGCTGGGGCAGGGGGTTGGGGTGCAGGAGGGAGTGCAGGGTGCAGGCTCTGGGAGGGAGTTTGGGTGCAGGAAGAGGCTTAGGGCTGGAGCACGGGGTTTGGGGCCAATGGGAGCTGTGGAGTCAGCACTGGGGGTGGAGGCAGCACACAGAGCCCCCCCCTCCTCCCCGGCTCCCTTCCCCAGGGGCTGCAGGAACATGCGGGCCACTTCTGGGAGTGGTGCGGAGCCAGGGCAGGCACAGAGCCTGCTTTAGCCCTGCTGTGCTGCTGGACTTTTAGCTGCTTAAAATCTCCCGGTCTGGCTTCAGTAGAGTAGAGCCCGATTCCGGGAGACTCCCAGCCAAACCTGGAGGGTTGCAACCATACAAGATCCCCGGATAAAATAATCCCCTTTGGCACTGTATTTTTGTCCAGGGAGCTCCCGCTCCGGGAACCCAGGGCCAGCTGTGGGCAAGGGGTGTCTTTGGTAGGGCAGTTCCAAGTGTGAGAGGGACTAGCCAGGGGCCAGAGCAAGTGCTGAGGCACAAAGCTCCAAAGGTTGCTCGGTGGTACCCACAGTCTCTTCTAGCGTGGGGTGGTAAGCCCTGTCCCTGTTGGATCAAAAGAGGAGTTACTCCATAACGATTCTTTCCGGTTTTAGCACAAGGTGGAGGGGGCGGAGGGGGGGGGTGACCTTGGCCTTTGCTTTCACTCAGCAGACTAAGAGAGGGTGCAATCTAGAGATGTCGTACATTCACCAACCCCATTTGAAGCAGACATACCACTCAAATGAATTTGCTGTTTTGTGATATGCATAGCAAAGCCAATGCATTGCAGTAGAGATTTCAGTCCCCTGTGCCACAATGAGGGCTGTTCAAAAATTTTCCGTTTTAACTTTCGATGGAAGATTGGGGATTTGACTAATAAAAAATTTACACAAAAAGAAATTTTTTCCCTCAAAAATGGAATCCCTGAAAACCAAAATATTTAATTTGAAAACCAAAGTATTTTGATTTGTATATCCTTCCGCAGTGCATTGTGGGAGCTAGAGTTCTGTTGCCTCATGTCCTTGTTCCCCTTTATGAAAGCCGGGCCTAGAGGAGCATGAGGCACCCAACTACAACTCACATGAGGCACTGTAGCAGCATTTTGGAATCTAAATATTACAGCTTTCAGGTACAATATTTTGTTATTTGAATTTCCCCTGAAAAACTGGAATTTCCCATGCAAAATTCAGACACAAGGATTCCCCCCCCCCCACACACACATTCATAGAAATTTTCTGGGGTGGGGAGGAGTCCTGTTTTTCTGACCCACTCTAGTTACAGCTACCATAGCAAACTCTGTCTTTTAAGCCCTTTTAGGCAGTGTGTTAACAAACAGTATCCATGCAAACTGAGAATGTGTCCTGTGTATAATAAAAAGTGTTAGGCCATCTTAATAGAGGTGTTGCTATTGCCTCATCTCTCCTCATAATAATACTTTGCACTTAAACAAGGCCTCCAGGCAAAGTTTCCATATTCAGAAGGCAACAGCTTTATTGGGAATGGAGGCATTTTGGGGAAATGTCAACATGAATATTACAGCAGCTTTGGTCTTTGCATCATCCCCTAAATTGTCAGAGAAATTGTTAGAGATAATGTGCAATTAATCTGTATCTAAAGTTTATGAAATAATTTAGAGTTGTTTCCAGAGAGATTCTCCCAGGCACTACAGTTCCAAACTGTTTATTCTCTCCTTTCTCTGCTGCATTTTAAAATTGCATCTACATTTTATTTGACTTTGATTCTGGGGGAGAATACTGGCTGATGTTTTAGAGGAGGTCATTCTCTCTGTTCCCTTTTGAAAAGGCAGATAACCTGAGACTTGCTGTGTACTGGCAGTGGGCACACAGGAGGCTGGAGTTGCTCCTCTGCAGTGGTATGGAGGTAGAAGATATAGGCACCAAAGGGTAAGCCTGGGACCTTCAGATGCCTAAGGGGATTAGGCCCTCACTCCCATTGAATTCAGTGGCATCTGGGTGCCTCACTCCCTTGGGCTATGTTAAAAATCCCAGCCTCTGACTTGAAGAGAGCAGATACTGTCACAGGAGCATAACATAATGCCTGCCATGACCATTTCCCTTCACAAATAATATTGGGCCAATTCCCCAGCTGGTATAAAATGGCCCTGCTCTGCTGACTTCCACCAGTGGGAGTTGTGTGAATGCCTCATGCCCTCATCTGCCAGCTAGGCATCTCCTGGGCCATGCTGAGTGCAAACCCTGGGTCAGCTTCTCACCACGTCACAACATGTGTAAAATCAATGATTACAGAGTAAGGGGAGTGGGGAGAGCAAGGTCTGGAGGGAGTTATCTCCTGACACAACATGTGAAGTGAGTCCATTGTCTCTCTGCCTCATCAAGTGTGCAATTTTAGAGACGTTTTTCCCAGCCATCTTAGGCCAGCACGGCATGTGTCAAAGTGACCCTCTTCGCAGACAGAGCCTTGCTTATTAGAGAGCTCCTTTGGTCTCTGTTGGTACTTCCTTGGCAGAAGTCTCTGCTCTCCTCTTCCTGCACTGGATGGGGAGGCAAGGAGAGCAGTCTTTAAGAAAAGGATGTAGTTAGTATGAAACACTACTCAAAGAGCCTGCTGCCCTTTTAATAGGGACTGGTTTGTCCTCTTTTGATTTGTGACTGACCCAACTTGGGATCCCAACTGGGTTTGAACCCATAAGATCTACAGAGCTAAATCCATGAATCTCTAATGTGTGTGCTAAAGAGCTAAGTCCCTTAGCTGGCAGCTGTAGCAAACTCATGTCCCTTGTATGGGGAGCAGAAACTCAAGGGGAACAAAGACAGACATTCTGCCAGCGTGGGTTACATCAGTGCCTATTGTGGTGTAGGCACTAATAATTAATAAATCATATCTAGCACTTTTCATCCATAGATCTCAAAGTACTTTACCCAGAAGGTCGGTACCATTATCCCCATGTTACAGATGGGAAAACTGAGACATGGAGTGGTGATGTAATTTGCCCAAGGTCTCCCTACAGCAATACAAATAATAATGACTAATCTGTCCATCTCTCTAACAGTCTCCATGCCAACACCCCTGCCTCTTGTTGTGGGGGATATGGAACTACTTATTATAATATATATAGGCTTGGAAGGATCAGATTTTTTACTGATACATGTCAGAAACCTACAAAAAAAAATTTCCATCACAACTGATTGAAATTTCCAGCTAGGCAAAAAATGCTGTTCGAAACTTACTGGAGTTTGATTTAAGGAGTTTTACTTTGTCAACATCACATCACAATACACAATTGGGTTTTTAACAGTTGTCAAGCTTTAACTTTTAAAATCTGAACATCTACTGTTGTTAAATAATGATTGTCTGACCCACCCATAAATTCCTGCACATGTGAAAATATAAATCAATATCAATTTTTAAGCATTTTATTTTGTCTGTCCAAATTGAAAAATAATAATAATAAAACTCTACTTCTGCAAGCCTAAATATAAATCACAAAGGGATGAGTGAAATGGGTCTGTTTGTGGCAGAGGGCAACAGAACTCCCAAGTCCCAGAGTAAATTGGGTCCTAGCCTGCAGCTATCAGTGCATAGGGAACGCCAATGGGAACTGCCATCGTGCTGTCCTTGGTGACAGATGTGAGAACATACACATTTTCTCTATTAATGCATCTCTCTTCTGGGCAGTTGTTTTTTACAGCACAGAGACCTGGCTTCTCCTGCCACTTTTATTCTTGTAAGGGATGTCTTCATTTAGCAATACATAATATTTTTCATTCTATTTATTATTTATTCACTCTTTAATATTTAAACATGTTAAATCTTTAAATCAAAAGGTTTGTAAGATGGGCTCTGGTGTCGTAGAGTTAGCAACAATAAAACACAACATAGCCACAGGCTGTGAGGTGAGCGTGTACAAGAGTCAGTGGGTTAAACCCTTCATTGCTGCTGGGGCAGGCCCAGGCCCCAGCGTATTCTCGAATGACTGAAGCGTTAGGGCCCTGTTCTAGCAAGTCCCTGCTGGTGAGGCATAAAGTGCTGAGTACCTGGAAGGGAGATCAGGATGTGGTTAAGTGAAGTAAGTTTAAATGTGAGAGACGAGTTTATAGTGAATCTGGCTACTGTATATTAGGGTTTAGTTGAGTTTAGCAATAATATATCTGCCCGAGGTAGGGTTGCCAGGTGTTCAGCTTTGGACCGGAGTGCCAGGTCAAAAAGGGATCCTGGTGGCTCCGTTCAGCACCGCTGACCAGGCTGTTAAAAAGTCCGGTCGGTGGCGCAGTGGGGCCAAGGCAGGGGTCCCTGCCTGCTGTGGCTCTGCACGGCTCCCGGAAGCAGCAGTGTGTCCCCCCTCCAGTTCCAGCACATCGGGGAAGCTAGGGGGCTCCGCACACTGCCTCTTTCCCAAGCGCCATCCCTGCAGCTCCCATTGGCTGGGAAATGCAGCCAATGGGAGATGTGGGAGCGACGCCTGCAGATGAGGCAGCACACAGAGCCGCCTGGCCATGCCTCCACGTAGGAGCTGGAGGGAGGGACATGCAGCTGCTTCCAGGAGTTGCTTCAGGTAAGTGCTGCCCAGAGCTTGCACCCTTCAGCCCCAGCCCAGAGCCCCCTTCTGCACCCCAAATCCCTCATCCTTGGCTCCATCCCAGAACCTACAACCCCAGCCCAGAGCCCATACCTCCTCTCACACCCCAACCTCCTGCCTCAGCCCAGAGCCCTCTCCCATACTCCAACCCCCTTGGCTCCACCTCCAAACCCACTCCCGCCACCCTAAACTCCTCATTTCTGGCCTCACCCCTTAGCCCTCACCCCCTCCCGCAGCCCAACTGCCTGAGCCAGCCCCGTGAAAATGAGTGAGTGAGGGTGGAGAGAGAGCACGATGGGGGGCTGGGGAGGGGGAAAGGGTGTTTGGTTTTGTGTGAGTAGAAAGCTGGCAACCCTAGCCCGAGGTCATACTGGTGGTGCAGTGCTAGGCAACCTCAAAGCAACCTAGAAGATGTATGCTTGGCTGTCAGGCCAGGTGTTCACCCTCAAGCATGTGAATGCATCCCACCCAGGCTGGGAGGCCTACACTGGGCCCTTGTCTTCCTCAGCCAACCAGGAGAGTAGGCCTCACTTGTTCACCGGAGTAAGGCCTTCCTGACTCTGAGGTCCAGGGTAGAACACAGCCTCTATTCTGCAGACACTGCCCCCTGCCAACAAGTGGGAGGTGAAGCGAAGGGGGTGGTGGACCCTTGGCTCTGCCCTCTGCAGCACTTGCTAGCAGGAGCAGCTGGCCAGGTGGTGTTGGGGAGAGTGCGAGGTGGGCATGATTAAACGGTAAACTTTCAAAGACTGCAGTAATTTAGTTCCCTCAGAGAAGGCACTGGGACTCAGAGGGGCATCTCTGAGGCACAGGGGCTGCCCAGGCCTACTCCTGGGTTGGTGCAGCTGCTCAAGGCTGCATCTAAGGGTGCAATCCAGCCCTTAAACAGCAGTATGAGTGGTTGCAATAAACAGTCTCAAATATGCTGGGGGAAATGAAGGCTTTTGGTCAAAGGATTCCTGACCAGAAGAGCCCAGCATTGTCAACCTCCTGCAATTTTATTGTGAGTCTTGTGAACTTTGGTGCTTTCTTAGAGTCCTGGGCCTTAGAGTCACAGGAATCAGCTGTCATTTCTTTTTTTAAATGTACATTTCTAGCCCTCCTGGATGCATGGAAATGCTAGAAGATGTGACCCATGAAGATGCAAAAGATGGAAGGCTAATAAAAAGCTTCCTATATACATTATTTTTAAAATATCATTTTAAAACCAATTTCTTGACTTTTTTGGGGGTTTCACTCATGATTTCCAACTGCCTGGGGTCAGCAATACAGAACATCTGTCCTCAGTTTTTCATGACTCGTGCAGGCTGCTTCTGTGTCCCCCAAAGGCCAGGACTGAATCAGTGCTTCCTTATCGTGATGCCAACTTTTCCCAACCTAGTGCTAAAAATTTCCCAAATCTGGTGAAAAATTCCCGGATAAAGTTTTTTATTTCAAAATCTCAAGGGAACGTAATATGTGTGTTTTTAATAACTATATAATATATATTATATCCAAATTATTCTTATTCGTTCAAGATATTTCACATTTATTATAATTTTTATACATATAGACATGTTTTTCAGTTTTAAATTTATGTTACTTATACAGTAAATAAAATATTTAACACATGAGGAGTAGGATTGAAATTATAGAAAACAATGTATTTTACACAAATTTCACTAAAGTATTACAATACAAAAGTGTTAATACAAAAGTATTAATAAATACAGCATGTGCCCTGCAGTGTACTGTACATCAAAGTTACTTTGAAAAAATAGAAAGTAAGCATATGATTATAAAATAAGATAAAAAAGCAAACAGAACAAATACTCTTTATAATAATAAGGAAAATTATATAAATCTCTGAGTTTTACTCTGTTGGGGGTACTATTCCGCTGTTTAGGTTTCGATGTGGACAGATCTTTGTCTACTCCTGCAGTCCTCTTCCTCTTCTCACCAGCCTTACCGGTCTCTTTATTCTTTTTTTACGTTAGATAAAAAATGGAAAGAGATCTCTGAAATAATGGACTGTGATGATTAGTATAATGTATATTTCAATTTATATTTAAATCAAAGAAGGGAACATATTATATATTATTACCCAACACAGTAGGCGAAGATATTTAATATTTGCCTGGAGGAAGGTGCTGTTACAAATTTATGAACAGCCAAATGTTCTGGTCCACAGTCTCTGTGCAACTGCAAGCACGAAAGACAAAATTTTAGAGATTTAATGACAGATCAAGACACTAATCATAATCAGTAAATATTGCAATATATTTAATTATTGGAAGAAACCTTACCTAGAAGATAAATTTGATAACCATCTCCTCTTTACCCACCAGCCAGTTGTTGCTGAGGTTGGTTTGTTGTGAGTGCACATGCGCACTTGTCACTTCACTTGTGCTGTCATGGTATAGTATGTTGGAGCACCACCAATAGGAGAGCAGCACAGCCCGATTATGAAAATCACGTGACAAATATTCACCAATGGAAGAATGCATTTTGAGAAAAATTTAAAAGAAGTGCAAATATTTTACTTTTTATGAAAACTTCCCAGGATTTTTGAGATTTGGAAAGTCTTTTACTTTTTAAGAAATTTTCCCAGGATTATTTAGGTTTTGAATGAAAATTCCTAATTTCCCAAGTTGAAACATTTTATTAAAAAATTCCCAGATTTTGGGAAATTTCCCAGGAAATAGATTTAATTCACTGATCCATTACAGGTTTCTGTGTGACCCTGGACAATCATTTAGGGTGGAGCAGGAGGTGTAATTTCCAGCTTGGGTATACATACATGCGTTAGATGTGATCAAGGTAGGGTGTTAAAATAGCTGTGTAACTGAGGGCAGCAGGAGGGGCAGCCGTCCCAAGTGTGAACCTAGGGTTTCGGATGGGATTGTACTCGGGGCAGTCAGCCCATCCCACTGCTTGCATAGCTGTTGCTACACGGCTATATTTAGTGTACTAGCTCAATCAGAGCTAGCATTGGTATATCTACTTGATCTGGAGATTACGCCTTCAGCTCCAGTGTAGTCTCTCTGTGCTTCAGTTTCCCATCTGTAAATTAGGGATAATAGGACTGCACTGTTTCATGAGGAGGGATTCATAGATTCATTGATTTTTGTGAGGCTCATACCATTAAAGACGATGAAGTGCTCTGACACTGCAGTGAGAGTCATAGATGTGTCGTTAGATGTTTGGCTATGTGTGTTTGGTGTTCTCTCTGTGGGCTGTACTGACTCTAGCCAGATTGCCCCTACAGCAGGCGCTGATCAAACTGGCCAATAAATCCACAGACCTGGTTTTCAGTGAAGGAACTCAGTCAAGTTTATTTTTGACGAAGCACAGTACTAACGCCCTGGCTCAATGGTTACAGGTACACTACTACATGTATGTTCATGACAATGGACTGGCTCCATTAACAGTGGGACTTTTGACTATCCTCTTGGCCAGACCCCGACCTCCCCTGAGAGATACCTCTTTATACCCCAATACAAACAAGTTATATATTACCCCCTGATGTGGCTAGCTACCACAAGGGTTGCCAATTTTGATTGGATGTATTCTTGGAGATTTCATCACATGACATAATCTTTAATTTAAAAAAATAATCTTTTATTCCTGGAGACTCCAGGTCAATCCTAGAGGGTTGGCAAACCCAGCTACCACCCATCACCTTTTACATGTTGGTTCAATCAAAACATCTTTGCTTTATGTCAGCAAAGCTTTGACCACTACTTTAGCCCAGGCCTCAGGCCTCAGAACAGGCCTCTGATACAAAGATTTATGTTTCAGGCCATCTTCCTACTACAATATGTATTGTAGATAGTATGTCAGGCCATTCCAGTTTGGGAGACTGTGCATCCATTTTTTGGGGGGTGTGCATGGGTGGGTGAGTGGGTGTTGGTGAGTCTGGAATTGCTGCTCGAACTCAGGAAAAGGTCTTCTACCAAAAATACAAAGGCTCTGCTTTTCCTGCTGCCTTTTTTTCCCATTTAAAATAATTAAATTAGAGGTTATGGGGGAAAAAAGGAGCTGATGAGGGGGGAGTGTCAGACAGCTCTCCCTGGGCGGGCTCTTTGCTACTGGTCTCTCTGCACACAACACATCTTTGAAAAATCACTTTTTTTTGTTTTATTTATGAATAAATAATTGCCTTTGTGGAGAATCAATCAACTAGCTCTCACTGAACTGACACTTTAAGTGAGCTTGTTACTTTCCCTTTATCCAGCTCTGATTGATGCTTGGCAGAGTTTGCAACTACAGTCTGCGCTTCCCTCCCCACCCCACCATTCTTCTCCTTAGCTCCTGGCTATAGTCTTTATTTTTGTTTAATTCTCTCCTCTGAGCCAGGATCCAGGCCTCACACCTAAAGAATGTTTGTAAGCATCAGCCAGGGGCTGGACAGTAATTCCATGGGATGGGGGGCAGATAAAACCCACATTTAGGGCCATGAAAAATATTTGCAACATTATTTGGAACCCTTGCTATGTGAGAGTGTCGTGTTTTATTTCACATGAATGAACACAATCCCATTTTGAACAAAAATCCCTGTGGCATTTTGTGGATTCTGGCTCAAAACCAGAACTGTCTGTAAGTGACAAGGGGAACCCACTTCTTCTGAAGTGAAAGTATACATTTTTTATAAATTTCAGACTTCCCAATTTCATGTGGATGAAGCCCCCATTTGAATTTTTAGGAGTGTTGATGCAAAACAGATGGGCTGATTTGCCAAAAAGGTGACAAGGCTTGACACAGCTGATCTGTAAAATGATCCAGAGGGGAACTGTACATATGTGGTTTTGAACATTTTGTTATAATTGGAACACCATCACCTTCCTTCCTTCCTTCTGAACTCAAAGGTTTGGTATATACTGGAAATGACATTCCTTTGCAACTGTGCCAGCTAAGGGGTAATATTATATATATATATATATATATATATATATATATATATATATATATATATATATATATATATATATATATATATATATATATATATATATAATCAGTATACCTTATTTCATTTCCCAAACCAGAGGAAGCTGCCTCAAAGACCTTCCAGTGCACATTTGGGCATGTTAACACTAGAAAGTTTGGTTGCTTTAACTATACCAGTACAATTGTGTCTACACTATGGTTTTTTACTAGTTAAAGCAGAGGTCCCCAGTGCAGTGCCCGGGGGCACCATGGCGCCCGTCGGGGCGTCTAAGTGTGCCCACGTATTGGCCGGAGGACGAGCATCTGCCAAAATGCCACCGACAAGCAGATTCATCCAGAGGCGTCGCCGCCAAAATGCCGCTGATTTTCGGCTGCAATGCCTCCTGATGACGCTGCTTGTCGGTGGTATTTCAGCGGCGACGCCTATTGACGTTGCCGCTTGTTGGCGGCATTTCGGCGGATGCTCGTCTGCTGCCACAGTCCGCCATGACTCGTCGTCTGGCGCTCGCCAGACGAAAAAGGTTGGGGACCATTGAGTTAAATCAACCACATTTTCTAGTATTGACAATTCCAAAGGTAGACTGGTAGGTCTTTGAGGTAGAACGTTGAGGTCTTGGTATGTCTTGTGCCTAGTGCAATGGAGCCATGGTCCTGAGTGGGACATTTAGATGCTGCTGTAAATATAATTAATTAGTAATGTTCAGTGAGGTTTATCCAGCTCAGCCCAGTGGGAAGTTTGCAGAAACCAGTCTATTTAACATCCTGTTCTTCCAAAAAGTGTCAGTGGATTTTTAACAGCAAGGGGTCAGAACTTCGGTTCTACATCTCAGCTGGAAGCTGGCATCCCCAGCAACATCATGCCTGCATGTGCTGTGAATCATAGCGTTTAAGATCAGAAGGGACCACCAGATCATCTGGTCTGACCTCCTCTATCTCACAGGCCACTCATACCAGCTTCTGCATACTAAACCCAACAACTGAAATGAGACCAAAATATTACAGCCCCTAGGGGACTAGACTGTTATGAGCCAAGGCGGAGAATAGGAGGGACTGAGGCTCACAAGTGCCAAAGGCTCACACAATGACAGGCAAATGATTAAATGAGAGAGACCTTGATAGTCCTGGCAAATGACCTGCCCTTAGATGCTGTAGAGGAAAGTGCCCCAACCCCAAGTCCCTGCCAGTCTGATCTGGGGAAAAATTCCTTCCTGCCCCCACATATAACCATTAGTTAGACTCTGAGCATGTGAGCAAGAACCAGCCAGCAAAGCACCTGAGAGAGAGAGAGAAATGCTCAGTGCCATGTCAGAGCCCTGCCTCATTCCATCCTATGTCCCATCTTTAGCTGTGACCATCCCAGATGCTTTAGAAGGAGATAAAAATCCCCACCCCAGAATGCATTGTGTGGGGGGAATGCCTTCCTTATCCCTTGCAGGACCCACCCAGGAAAAAGAGAGAAGGAGAGAGTAACTCATCCTATATTAGCCAATAGTCTGGTGGTTAGGCCACTCCTCTGAGTCATGGGTGACCTGGGTTCAAGTCTTTACTCCAAATTATTACACACTGGGTAATTGGCTTTTCTTGTTTTGACCATAAATTCCATCCTGACTTGAGAACCCTGGATTGACCTAGAAGAAAACATAAAATTGTCACTGATAAAATTTGCAGATGACACAACAATTGAGATAAAAAGTAATGAGGAGGACAGCTCACTGATACAGAGCGATCTGGATTGCTTGGTAAGCTAGGCACAAGCAAACAATATGTCTTCTAATATAGCTAAATGTAAATGTGTACATCTAGGAACAAAGAATGTAGGACATACTTATGGGTTGGGAACTTTATCCTGGGAAGCAGTGGCTCCAAAAAAGATTTGGAAGTCATAGTGGATAATCAGTCAAACATGAGCTCCCTGTGTGACGCTGTGGCCTAAAGGGCTAATATGATCCTGGGATGCATAAATGGGAATCTTGAGTAGGAGTAGAGAGGCTATTTTACCTCTGTATTTGGCATTAGTGTGACCGCTGCTGGAATAGTGTGTTCAGTTCTGATGTCAACAATTGAAGAAGGATGTTGGTAAATTGGAGAAGGCTCAGAGAAGAGCCCTGAGAATGATTAAAGGATTAGGAAACCTGCCTTATAGTGATAGACTCAAGGAGCTCAATCTATTTAGTGTCACAAAGAGAAGGTTAAGGGATTCCAGTCTATAAGTACTGTGATAGACCCAGGCCAATTGGGTACAGCAGAGTAGTCCAGCTGGTTTCCAGGAGGGGAGGATCCACAACTCCAGGATACCAAATAATCACAGGGGACAACTAATGAGATTACAGGAATGGGAGTGAGGTCACAGGACTAAATGAAGGGAACCTGATGGGGACACTGAGCAGAGAACCCCGACAGCGCCCACTGCTTCTCAAAGGCTTCAAGGGAGCCAGTGGACGCTTCCCAGAGGAACTCTGCCCGGATGCGTGAATGGATGGAGGAGCAGAAATAGGCCCCACAGTCACAGGAAACCCCATCAGCCAACCTCCTCTCCCTGGTTTTGTAGATGGCCATTTTGTCCAGGGCTAGCGGGAGGTTGACAAGGAGATCCCACAACTTTGTGGGGCCACGGATGGGGAGCGCATAGATGAACAGGTGAGGGGAAAAATGCAACCAAAAACATAATAATATATCCAAGAGGAGACGGAATAGGGGCTGCAACCTGCACATCCCAGATATATGAGTGAAAGGGTCTCCCTCACACCGTAAAAAGGGCAGGTGTCCGGAAGGGGAGTGAACCGTGCCAAGTACACACCCGTGCTCACAGCTCTGTGAAGGATCTGCCAGTTGACATCCTTGGTGGGCCTCGGGACCAGAGTGGAATATAGGCTGGCCAACCAGGGCTCCTCACCCTCCAGAGGTGGCAGAAGGTCCCTCCACTTAGTGTCGGGGTGGGACGCGAGGGGAGCACGTGAAGGGTGTGGAGCATGAGTGTGTAAAAATGTTTTCGTGGTGCGGTCTGGAACCAGACTGGCCGTAACTTGTGCAGCCAGCTCACGATAAAGGGGCGGGGAGGCCTGGTATGTCCACGGGGCAGGGGCCCAATGAAAAGGTCAGGAGGGCCTGGGGTGGAGGGTTGGGAGGTGTACCCTCTCACAGGACCTGGTCGAGGAAGACCTGAGCAGTGGGCGGTAAAGCGGCCCTCACCTCCTGAAGTACGTGCTGGGGAGTACAAGGTCTGGAGAGCCCCATGAGCTGAGCGAGCATCAGGGGATCCAGCCAGTCTCTCCAGTTGTAGTCCAGGAGGTCTCCGACTCTGGTGACTTCTGCCAGGACCAACCTCTGGCACACCAAGGGGGACTCCGCCACCTGTCCATGGAGCCGGAGGTTGTGTAGCAGGGGCTCCACAAGGAGATCCACCCCCTTGGCGGCCACCATGGACCTGGTAACTGAAACCAGTTTCCAGGTCCGGAGGAGGTCCTGGTAGAAGACCAGCAGCCCAGAGAGGTCTTGAGGAAGACTGCTCCAATGGAGATAAAGGCACTGCCAGTTGTATCGCAGCCCTCGGAGGCGGCGGAGGAAGGTGTGTGCCAGTACGCTCCACACCGGACTCCCTGCACCATAAAGGAGCCTCTACAGGGCCTGGAGGCGGAAGACATGGAACTGAGTGAACACGCACTTCAGGCCCTGTCCTCCCTCCTCCAGGGGTAGGTAGAGGACCCCTGCAGAGACCCAGTGCACTCCTGGCCAAAAGAACTCCAGAACTGACTTCCAGAGGTTGGCCAGGAAATCCGGAGCCTGGACTAGGGTGTTGAGCTGGTGCAAGAGCATGGACAGGACTAGCTGATTGAGCATCACTGCTCTTTCTCGGAGGGAGAAGCACCAGAGTAGTCCTGTCCATCTCTGGAGCCACTCTACCACCCTGTCCTCTAAACTGTGCCAGTTCTCTGGCGGAGACAGATGCGTGGCAGAAAGGTAAATGCCAAGACAGAGTAGCGGATCTGCGCTCCACCAGATGGCCTGAAGTGCGGGTGGGAGGGAGCTCGCCTGCCACCTGTCCCTGACCACCAGGCCAGAGCTCTTGACCCAGTTGACCCAGGCGGAGGAGGCCGCCGAGTAGACGTCCTGGCAAGCCTCCACCTGCACCAAGTCACCTGGGTCCTGGACAACGAGGAGCACATCATTGGCGTAAGCCGACAAGACCAGCCGCAGCTCCGGCTCCTGCAGCACCAACCCCTCAGCCTCCAGCAGAGGAGACAGAGGAAGGGCTTGATCATCAGAGCGTACAGCTGGCCCAAGAAGGGGTATCTCTGCCATACTCCCTGCCCGAAGCTGACCAGCTCAGCCAGGGTCCAGTTGAGCCTGACCAGACACTCCACAGAGGCATACAGCACCTGGAGAAAACTCACACAATCGGGTCCCAAGCCGAATGCTCGCAGAGTGCCCAGGAGATACCCATGGTCCACCCTGTGAAACACCTTCTCCTGATCCAGGGACAGAAGGGTGAACGACAGACCATCCCTACACCCGAGCTCCAAGAGATCCCTGACCAAATAGAGATTCTCAAAGATGGTACATCCCTGGACAGTGTAGGTCTGGTCTGGATGGACCACATCTGCCAGCATGGACCCCAGCCACAGTGAGATGGCCTCGGCTACGATTTTGTAGTCCGTGCTGAGGAGCGAGACGGGATGCCAATTCCGTAAGTCGTGGAGGTCCCCCTTCTTTGGCAATAAGGCAAGCATGGCTCGCCTGCATTAAAGAGGGAGGACCGCGCTCTGCAAGGACTTGGCCCAGATAGTGACTAAGTCTGGGCCGAGGACGTCCCAGAACACGCGGTAGAACTCCACGGTCAGCCCGTCCATGCCTGGAGATTTATTGGTGGGCATGCAACAGAGGGCTTCCAAGAACTCGGCCAGAGTGAGAGGTAGCTCTAGCCGGTCTTGGTCACCCGTGCTGACCGTTGGGAGTCTGTCCCAGAGCACTCTGCAAGCATTAGAATTGGTCGAATCTGGGGAGAAAAGGCCTGTGTAGAAGACTCTGGTCCTCCCGCACATCTCCGCCGGATCCGTGAGGGGGTGCCATCCTCCGCCAGGAGGCAGGTGATGTGCTTCTTGGCTCCCCTCTTTTTCTCCAGGGTGTAGAAGAAGCAGGAGCCATGATCCATCTCCTGAAAGAGGCAGATGCAGGATCAAACAAAGGCAGCCCGGTCCCGATGGTCCTCAAGGGCCCAGAGCTCCTCCCGCTTCTCCTGGCATGCTCCGCAGAGGGATGGATCCTCGGGGCTGGCAGCCAGATGCCTCTCCAGCTCTAAGACCGCCTATTCCAACTGCTCTATCTTCGCATCTCTCCATCAGCTGGTGCCCCGGGTGTAGTTGCGGCAGAAGAGCCAGGTGCGCACCTTCCCCAGGTCCCACCACCGCCACGCTGAGGGAAAGGCATGCCTTTGCCCTCACCAGGCCAGCCAGAACTCCCGGAAGGATGCCACGAAGCCCACATCCTCCAACAAGCTGTTATTAAAGTGCCAATAGGCCAGCCCCGGCCTCTCTGCACAGAGAGAGGCCAACACAGTTGCTAGGTGGTGGTCTGAGAACAGGGCTGGCTGGATGCTGGAGGAGTGGGCCCATGAAAGGTGGCAGCGTGAGAAGTAAATGTGGTCTAACCGGGAATGGCGCGACCGATGGGCCTCCACCTGGACGAAGGTGAACGTCGAGACGTTGTCCGAGGGGTGGTCGCGCCAGACGTCCACCAAGGAGTGATGGTTGACACTCTCCTGGAGGACATCTGCAGCGGCCGGGCACTACTCGGTCCCCAAGTGGTCCTGCTCCTCGAGGGTGGTGTTAAAGTTCCCGCCCAGGACCAGGCACTCGCGAGGATCTAGGGATCCAAGGAAGGTGGACACCTGCTGATAGAAATGCAGCTCCTCTGGGCCCGATGTTGGGGCATAAATGTTGACGAGGTTGACCATTAGCCCCTCCATGCAGACCCAGAGGTGCAGCAGGCGGCCCAGCACAGCCTCGGCGACCCCCAGCACTTCAGGCTGTAGGTCAGGGGAGAACAGGGTGGCCACCACAGCCGAAGTGGTGGTGAGGTGGCTAAAATAGACTCCATCCCCCCACTCCAGCTGCCAACTTGCTTCGGCGACTGGAATCGTATGGGTCTCCTGCAGGAAAACCACAGAGTACTCCCCATCCTGAAGGAAGGAGAGCCCCTGGCACCTGCGGAGACCCATCCTACAGCCCCGGGTGTTTAATGTTGCGAAGATGATAGGTGACATGGGGAGGGCTGGGGGGGATCCTCGCCAGCAGGGATGCTCATGGCCCCTGTTGGGCTGCGCAGAAAACCATGACCTACCCCATAGGTGAGCAAGGAGTCACAGAAGCTGTGGGCCCACTGGTAGGCCGAAGCAGCCTGCCTCCCGGTCCCTTTACCCTCCCCCAGAATGGCCCTTACAGCCTGGAGGATTTGCTAAAAGTCCCCCCAGAACTGGAGAGCAAGCTGCACATTGTTCCGGGACCCACGGGCATCCTGGAGAAACTCTCGCAGCTCCTCTTGCTGCCTATCGGGGGGTGGGGTTACAGGCCCCTGGACGTCCTCTAGTGGGGCCTCTGTTGAAGCCCCATGGCCTACTGAGATGGGCAGACAGGGGATGGACCCCTGGCATGGCACCCAATGTGCCAGCGTCACGCGGCCCGCCTCAGACCCCGGCTTAGTGGGGGGCGGCGGAAGGAGAATAGCAGTCCCTAGGGGGTCGGAACAGGGGAACACAAAGTCTGCTCCCTGGGGGTCATCCTCCGGGAAGGGGAAGGAGACAGTCCCAGGGGTGCAAGAGCAGCACGGGAGGGGGAGGGGAGAGGGCTGGGGTCGGCATCAGGGGCAGGGCAGAGGTCAGGATCAGGGTTGGGGAGAGGGACAGAATTGGAACCGGGGGCCCTGGCAGCCAAGCTACCGGGGGATGGCACCTCTTGGTCAGGCTCAGGGGTCTGTGGAGTGGGAAGGGAGCCCTTGACGATACTGGGCTCGTGCTCCAAGGCGGGTGTTGTGGTCACAGCATCAATAGGTGGAGAAGCAGCAGTGGGGCCCGCCCCCAGGAAGGAGGTCGGCTGCCCCGCATCAATGAGGGATGTTCCTGATGACCCAGGTCCCGGCCGTGTGGCACTGGCTGTTGCCTCAATAGGCTCAGCAGCCATTAGTGGGGGGCCATCTGTGGCTGGGCTGGTGGAAGAGTCCAGGGGTTCCTCAGAGGTGGGAGCAGAAGCAGCGGTTAGGGGGAGAGAGCATGGGGAAGGGGGGGCTGGGGTGAGGTCGCCCAGATCGAGGCCCACTGGCAGAGGGTCATCTTCCCCTTGAGTGACTGGAGTCAGACCCAGGGCCTCGATCTTCTCAAAGATGGAGGGAAAATCACTACCCACCACCCCGGGGGACCTCTTCACCGGCGCCCAAAGGGAGTCTCGCCTCAGGGCATGCAGGGAGGTCAGGTGGCAAGGATGCAGGAGGGGTTCCATTGGGAGGGGTCCCCCAGGGAGGGACTCCGGAGGAGAGGCAGTGCTACCCTCCATTGCTGCCATGTCATCCCCAGCTGGCTCTAGCAGATAGGATACACCCGGGGGCAAGGCAGAAGACTCGGTGTTGGTGGCCCCCTTCCTGGTTTTTCAGGGGGCCTCCACATCAGATGGAAGGAGCAGTGCTCGAGCCTTCTGCTTTCCCTGCTTCCTCTGTACTTGGACCCAGCCCTCCATGGCATCTTCTGTGGGCTGGTGGACAGGGGGTGGGTGCGGGGGCAGGGCGGTGGCACTGAAGCTCAGGGAGCTAGTGGTGGGGCTGCATGGGGGAGGGAAGGTTCACCCTGGGGTGAGCCCTCTCCTACGCCCGGTGGTAATCCCACCGCACCCTCCTCCATAGGCCCCGCCAGACTACATGCAGCGGGGGCAGGCCTCTCCCAGTCATCTGGGCGCGCTGGGGGACGTGCCCCCAGCACCGGAGCGGGAGCAGTGGTGGACTGGGGAGGAGGAGTGGTGGCTCTGGGTGCCGGGCAGCCAGGGGCACCGGTGATCATTGGGCCAGCGCCATGCCAGAGCTCAGGGGTCCTGGATGCTTCTCCGTGCCGGGCCAAGTGGCGGTCCCTCCGGACATGCCCCATTGCCTGGCAGAGGTAGCACTGGGCTTCCCCCATAGAATAATGCACCCGGTAATGGGCCCCCTGGTAAGGGACTAGAAAGGACCCCTCGAGCGCCTCTTAGTCATGTGCTGCTGGCAGCAGTTGAAGCTGCACCTGCCAGTGGAACAAGAGGATGTGATGGAGGGTGGGGTCTTTGCAGCCCAGCAGGAGAGGGATGACAACAGAGATCAGTTTCCCCAGGGCAGAGAGGGTGGGTAACAGGGCGGTATTAGGGAGGAGCGGAGGGACGGAGGTCAGAACCATCTGGACACCCAGGTCCTCCAGTGGCTCCAGGGGGATAAAAACGCCCCTCACCGCCAGGCCCTTCTCCACTGCCTCCTTGGAGGGGACGGGGATTATAATAGCATGAGGGGGGTGCAGTGATACACGGGCCAACTAAAACGGGAGGGGCACAAGCGCATGGGAGGGGGCATGGGCGCACAGAGCAAAGGGCCAGTCAGGGCAGGGGGACCACAGTGGGGGCGGAGGAGAACGACCAGGATGGAGGTGGCACAGGGAAACCAAGGGGCTAGCTTCAGAGGCTGGGGCAAACAAAACTGCAGAGGGAAAAGGGTGGGGCAGGAAAACAAACTGAAGCTGCTGAGGGGCTGGGGCAAAGTGGTGGGGAGAAGGAAAAGGCTGCAAGGGGAAAGGGAGAGACTGCTGCAGGGAAGGGGGGGAGTTCAGTCCGGGAGGGGGCACATGTGCTTGCAAAAAGTCAATGTTTGCTGGCTGCTGCTTCAGGCCCAAATGGAGGAAACAGGGCATGGAAAGCCAAACAAGCAGCTGAGTCCTTGAGGCAGGAGCTGAGGCAGATGGTAAGTGTCCACTGAGGGTGGTGGAGGGGGCAGCGATGGTAGTGGTGGGGGCAGGGGGGGACACAGATGGACCAGGGGGCAGGATCCACATCACACCCCCTGTGTCCCCACAAACACTGTCAAGGCCCCCACCACAAGAGCACAGTTTGAGAGTTACTCAGTCCTTGAAGACCCCTGCACGGTGGTCTGCAGAGGTGCTGCGTGCTCCCCAGCAGCAGATGGTCCCCTCTTCCTCCTCCTCGAGGCTCTAGCAGCTCCCAGGCAGCAACAGCAGCTCTAACAGGTGGTCGGGTGGCCAGGCAGGAAGGACCCCCTCAGGTGGTGGTGGTAGTGTCCACAGCAATAGTAGCAAGGGCTGGGGTCCCTCACTCCCCTCCTCTGCAGAGCGGGCCAGCAGGCCCCTCCCCAAAGGGCTGCAGCAGGAACAGCAACCGGGGGGGCGTGATCCAGAAGCCAGATAGCAGAGAAGGGAGGGAGGGGTTATCTGGCCCAGTCAGGGGAGTAGCTGGAGCAGGAGCAGCACTAAAGGCCCAGAGCCTAGCAGCAGCCTCCCACCTCCCTCTCCAGGCCGGAGGGACATAGGAGAGTCATCGAAGGCCGATCCACTGGAGAAGCAGGGGTCTGTTCCCTGACTGACCAGAGCAGGGGCTGCTCTAGGCTAGGGTGGACATTTGACTCCAATTAGCCTGCAAAGAGTCAGTTGAAGCCATTAGGCTAATGAGAACACCTGACTCCAATTAACCTGCAAAGAGTCAGGTGAGGCTATTAAGCTAATATGAACACCTGACTCTAATTAAGGCCCCTCTGATACTATAAAAGGGCTCACTCCGGTCAGGCCAAAGAGAGCCAGGGAGCCAGAGGAGGAAGTGTGGCTGCAGGGCTGGGTAATGAAGACACCCTCCAGCCACTGGAAAGGGAGCCCTAAGGTAAGGGTGAAGAAGGCGTTGAGAGAGAGAGAGAGGTGGGGGAGCTGTGGGGAAGTGGCCCAGGGAAGTGTAGCAACTCTGGCAGTGAAAGGTCAGCTGCTAACAGCTGCTACCATTAGGGACCCTGGGCCAGAACCTGGAGTAGAGGGTGGGTCTGAGTTTCCCCCCTAACCCGACACTACAGAAACACCTCCTGGGAGGGGAAGACAGGCTCCTGTCAGGACAGGAGGCTAAACTCCTCTGGAATAGCCCCATAGGGACAACAGACTGTGGGAGTTCTCTTACCAACCTCCTTGCTGGCTTATGATGAAACTGTAACCCTGGCCCTAGAGAAAGAAGGGCTATATGGAGGGTCGCAGTGAGCCTCTGAGGCTAGCATAAACCGCCTGGAAGCACGGGACCCATGGGGACAAGGCCGGAGCTCTGCCACAACACCTATATGGGGAACAAATATTTAGTAATGGGCTCTTCAGTATAGCAGAGAAAGGTAGAACATGAACCAATAGCTGGAAGTTGAAGCTAGACAAATTTAGACTGAGAATAAGGTATAATTTATGAACAGTGAGCGTAATTAACCATTGGAACAATTTAGCAAGGGTCATAGTGGAGTCTCCATCACTGACCATTTTTAAATCAGGATTGGATGTTTTTCTGAAACATTTTTGGCCTGCATTACACAGAGGTCAGACTAGATGATCACAGTGGTCCCTTCTGGCCTTAGAGTCTATGACGAATTGGCATTTTCTGATGGAAAAATATTTTGTCGAAAAATTCCCAACCAATTCTACTCACAACTGAGGCAGTATGGTACACATAGTGCAATGCGACCCAGGCAGCAGGGTGCTAATATACTGGATGGAGGCACACCCCCCCCTCACAACAGCAGAGGGAGGAGGGCCTGCTCTGTTGGATTCACGACAGAATGACTTGTGGCGGCAGCTATAGGTCAGGGCCTGGTGTACATAAAGTTGGGGTTCAGAAGCCATGGTGGACTTGACTTCAATGGGAACTGGAAATCAGGCTGCTTATTATGCACCCAAATATGGATTTAGGAATTTTTAAAATTGTGGCTGCTATTAAGAATAATTTTATATTTATACAATTAATAATAATAATCACACACCACAAACTGGAACTCCTAGCGGTCATTAGGAAAGTTGTAGATTTGATTCTGGCCAGGGCTACTTTGACAAAGGTTCTGCTTGCTCAGATTAGAGGAGGGCAAAATCCAAACCCTAACATCTAAGACCCTTGCACATTCCTTCGAGTGAGATGTTTGCTCCTGATCCCTGAACCTGCACTTCAGTTTTGGATCCAGGTCCAAGTACATTTGGTAACCCTATCTTGAGAATATTGTAAGGCTTTTCATGGTGTTACGTTAAAAGTAGAAACATTCATTATGACTTTATTTTTTTATGGAGTCCTGGTGATTTAGGATTAAGTCCTGGGTTTAATCGCTCTTTCCTTTCAGGGTATAGCTACTATCTGATGTCATAAATGTGCGTGCCACCATATGCCTGCAAAACCCATTCAGATTCCAGTTTTTGAATGGTCAGCGTATGTTTTCACACAGAACAGAAGGTAGCTCCATCTCTACTGAGGATGTGAGCTGAAACAACTTACACAAATGAAGAAGAGTCTTGAGTCTTCAACAAGGTGTTATAGGCTGAGCTGGAATATTTTCAAGTGAACTCTGAACTAGGGGAGGAATTTAGAGATAATAACAACTAAGTAACTGGCTTCATAGGTATCCAGGATGAGGATCCTAGAAAACTCCCTCTGAAACTGAGCTGATATCCTAAATCATTGCTTTGAAAGATGGAAAGGGCTCTTGCCAGGACCCTGGGTTTGGGATCATGTGACTGAAGCGAGGATGCCAATTTTCAGGTAACTATGCTCAAGCTCAAAAAGGAAGCAGCATCATTGTTAGAAAACAACAGTGGGATAATGATTTCACACTCAGGCGAGTCCTCTTAGAGAAAAATCTTCTATTCTAAAATATGATTATGCAGAAAAATATAAGATTGATTTAGCTCAGTGGCTTGCTAAGAGTTAATCAATAAAATAACAGTTACCTCCTTATTACAAGGAAAAAGCTGATTAGAAACTTGATTAATGAGGTAATTTTTCATGGCTATAATTAAAACACTACATGGCTTCTCGTATAATTGATATTTAATGCTTTCATGGAAAGCTACTCGTCTATAGGAAATTGATTTTTTTTTCAATTATTCACCTGTAAGTTGACTGTGTTTCAGATGCCAAGAGGTTCATCTTGCAATTAAAGAGAGAGGAGGCAGAGGGAATAGGTAAGAGAGAGATAGTGATCAAAGCATGGACTGTTCGTTACCAAGGAAGTCCCTTAAGAAGATCAATCTATTGGTTGTATCCAGGAGATAGTTAAGGGATGGCTTGAACATGGCACATAAATGGGGAGAAGATTTCTGATAGGAGAGGGCTCTTTAATCTAGCACTGAGGTTTTCCACTGGGGCCCATGGACTATGTCTAAGTGGTCCGCAAAAGGTTGCCCATGGACTATGTCTAAGTGGTCTGCAAAAGGCAACCAGAAGTTATGGGCTTGATGCAGCAATTACTGAGTGAGGATCTCTGACCTGGATTACGCTGGAGGTCAGGCTAGATGATCATATGGATCAATGGATTTTTCTGGCCTTAAAATCCATTAATCAATTGCCCTTGGTCCATGTTTCAGGACTGAGGTGAACAGAAGTGACTGTGTTAAGAGACAGGATGGCTGTGATGTAGAATCTTCTCCGAGGTGGCATGTTGAGTGCCCAGGCACAAACGGTGTGAAGCTAAAGGGCAACGTATCAAATCTCAGCCTTCACACTTCACCATCTTACTCACACACCCATAAACAACACTCCAGCCCACTCACCCTTGTACCCTTGAATCTCTGTAGAAGAGAGAGCCTCCTACTTACCTTCCCATGTAACTAATACTGCTCTTTTCCTGTAGTCAGAGCTTTCTATTCAGGGGAGGAGCTGCAATCTAATGTGGTTGATTTAAAGCAGTGATTCTCAAACTTTTATACTGGTGACCCCTTTCATATAGCAAGCCTGTGAGTGTGACCCCCCCCCCTTATCAATTAAAAACACTTTTTAATATATTTAACACCATTATAAATGCTGGAGGCAAAGCAGGGTTTGGGGTGGAGGCTGACAGTTTGTGATCCCCCATGTAAGAGCCTCGCAACCCCCAGAGGGGTCCCAACCCCCAGTGTAAGAACCCCTGACTTAAAGGGACAGAATACGCTAAATCCTGCCCTTGATTGCAGGGTGTGGAAGAGAGGGAGCAGGACCTCTCCTCTTTGCCCCCGGGCTGGGAAAGATTCCAGTCTAATTCTCCCTTGACCAAGTTCCTGGAGCTCATATATTTAAAACCCTTAGTGCCTGATCTAAAGCTATTAAATTAAGTGGGAGTCTTTCTGTTGAATTCAATGGGCTTTGTATCAGGCCTCTAACGGACTAAGGCCTACCATACAAACAAGGGGAAAGGTGCCTGAAAAAGTTGGTTGGAATAATTGAGACTACATGGTGTTCATTGTAGAAGATGGCAAATCCAGTTCTGCTGATACAGTTTTTATCCTCTCTTGGAAAAGTTTCTTGCAGTCTTGAGTTTTTCCTGTTTTCCTTTTACACTTAAAATGTAGACCGACCTAGCTACATGACTCAGGGGTGTGAAAAATTCTTTTGTGACAGCCCCCCTTCCCCCCCAAAAGCCCTGAAGCATGAGATTTGATTATAGTCATTGTCTTACTGCAACTCTGCAAATGGACTCTGAGAACTCCCCTTGTCCCAGTGACAAGCAATTCTTCAGGATTGCTTAGCAAAGTTACATTTAGAGGAGGGAAAATATCTGTGCCTGCCAGGACAGTCTGATTCACCGAATGGTCCAGTCAGTTAGCAGGCCAGGTTTATATGCTGTAATGGTGATGTGGTTTTAAATCTAAATCTGTCACAGTTGAACACAAGATAGCATAGGTCTGCTGAGCCGCTGAGGTCGTGGGGATGATTCTCCTGATGCATTATCCATAGGAGAACATCTTCCAAACTCTGCCAGCAGAGGCAGTGTTTTGCTGCAGAGGCCTGGCCAACTGCTGGTAATATCTCCTGAGTGCAATTACTTGGGCGTGGGAAGTGTATGGAAGGTCCCTCCGCATTGTTTAGACCCAGCAGTGCAGTTCCCCACAGCAATCCCCCCTTCCATCCTGGCACAGTACGTCAGGGTGGCTGAAGCACATTTCCACTTGGTTGGGGATGCTGGATTTCTTCCCTGTATCTGTCTGTATGTCACCCTCATAAAGTGTGGTGGTGTGGGGTACATGGGGGTGAAATGAACGTCACGCTCCACAGCTCAGCGAATCTGATACTGATCAAAATTGTCACTTTTACATTATTAAAATATATTGCTCTTTGGCAAGCAAGAAGTGGTGCAGTCACAGAAGAGCAAAAGGCGTTACATTGTTTTTATGGAGTGTCTATTGAATGTACGTCTGCTCTGCCTCTCTGAAGAATTAGAAAAGCCTATGCACAATGTCCTAAAAACTCCCAAACACAAATATATCTGCATGCTAATAGCTGAGACACAAATAAAATTAGAAGTGGTACCCACGGGTGCTGGAGAAGGGCTGCTGGGAGCATAGGGCTGAGGGCATCCAGTTCCAAATAAACAACATCTGTGTGGTCTCACTAGCATGTCGTTAGGACAGCAGTAGCATAAGACATATTTTTGAGCGGCGGCTGCTGCCAGTGCTTCAAATGCATTTGTTAAATGTTTGGGAGTCTGTATTAATTTGGGGGCAGCTGCATTGCCCCTTGCACAGTCATTACAACTGGGTCACATTTGTAGTGTGGCAAGTTTTCCTGCTAAAAAATACTTTAATCAACCCCCCAGATTTTGATGGGAAAATGTCAATTCTGGTGAAGAATTTGTTTTTCCAGCAGGAAAAGTCAACTTGAAATTGTGAAGGAGTGTACTACCCCTTTAAAAGACAGGCTGGCCTATGGCTGGGACAACTTGGGATGTAATCAAAGAGGCCCTGCCCTCCCCTAAGGCTGAGCTACATAAACAGGAAGAGGAAGCTGAGCAAGAGATGGGAGTAGAAGCTGTGCAGGCTGCAGTGGATGGTGGTGGTGATCTCTTTCAGGATATGTTTGCATTACAGTGGAAACCCACGCTCAAACTCAGGCTTGCACCCAAACCCCTCTTCCATCTACACACCTAAGTCCTGCTGGGACTTGGGCCCAACCTCCATCATTTTGCAATTTGGGCCTGGGCCCCCCAGACTTAGGCAATGAAAGTTTGCCACCATTATCCCACAAATGGCTGGTATTCTTTGTCCTCTCTATCCCAAGAGTATCCAATCGATTCCCAGGAAATGGAAGCAAGCTCCTCCTTGTCCAAGTACAGCAGCTTGGCATTGGATCCTTCCATTTTATTCTGGGTGCTGAGCTGCAAATGCAATGAACCTTCTCTTGCATTTCTCTGGGTGGCCACTGGCCAGTGATAGTCTGTTGCCATGAGTGCTGCCTCCTGGTCTCAGAAGCACAGCCAGATTTTGATAAATCTGTTTTTTGAGGTGAGCAAAAAGTTCAGTTTCAGTAAGAGAACCAGGAATGACCACGCATACCAGGAGAGAGTGAAGAAACTGGCAGCACTGGGGATTCACCGGACTGGTGACCAGGGCAGGGAGTGGATTAAGTGGCTCAAGACTGACAACTGGAAAGCCAGAGATGAGAACCACACCTCTGGGAACATACTGTCATGCTGCCCTGGTACGAGGAGTTTAAGTGGGTGCTGTGTACTGCACCAACCATGGAGTCACTAGCACTTCACAGTGGCCTGGTCAGCTGGAATGGTGACCTCCAGTTTAGGACTGCAGGGGAGCCAGTAGATGCCAGATCAAGCTAGTAAAATGCCTGTGGTCATGCAACTGCTCCCTGGGGAGGCTTTGCCACCGGGACAGCTGCAGCACATCCTGGGTCCTTGGTCAGGGAAGCTTTTTTGATGCTGTCTCCCTCTCCCCTCATCCCCCAAAGAGCAGCCTGCCACAGAACTGGCAGCAGAAACAAAAGAGACAGAACTTGCCCTGGAGCCTAGTAAGTTTCTGGCTCCATGTTTATTTTAATTAATATAGGAACGGAAGGGATTATGAGCCAATGCAAAAGTTGTTATGAGCTGCGGGCAGCAGTGAGTACCCAATAATGGCAGATCACACACCAGCACCTCAGCGTCCCCCAATCCTTTCTACTCCAGCACACACACACCATGGAATTCAAAATGGAGACCAGGAAGCACAAACAGTGAAACCAGCATTTAAAAATGAAGTTTTACTGGAATCCTTCACGTTCTTGCTAAGATGTGCCAGGGTGTTAAAAATAAGAACGTTATATTTCCCTATTGGTATGCTGCTCCGCACCAGTCCAACAGTGCAACAAGCTGTCTGTAAGTGGTGAACTGTCCGGGGAGGAAAGTTGAAATGTAGTCCATTTACAAATGTAGTGCATGGCTAACAAAATCATTTGTCCGAAATAGAGCTTGGGGTTTGTATGCAGTCCAGAAATGTGCCAGGAGTGGTGGTGTGGCTGTGGAATACTTTGTGAATCTGTGTCAGCATGTGTATATTTGCATGCAGTTGTAAAAGGCTGGATTGGAAGCTGTGGGAGGCAGTAATCCACGTGGACACTAACACAGCATTCTGTTGATTTCCTCCTCCCGCCCCCCGTGAATTTGGTCCTAATCCCAGGTGCTGATAGCTGCAAATTTTTCACATAGCACAAACTCTGGCTAGGTAGTCACATTAAGAGGAAGAGTGTATTTTCCAGGGCCACCTTGGTAGCTAACTAACCCACTTCACTTGCAAATGTGCTGTTCAGTCACCATATGTTTGAATACTTCAGTGGCACACATGGCTGGCTTGCCACCAGAAGCTTGGAATTAAAATCGCTTTGCCATTCAGAAACTACAAGCATTTTTATGTCCTCCAAGATGTGGAGTGCCTGCAATGACAGAGAATGCATATGTGGTACACTACAGCCACCTCCCTTCCCCCAAAGCCCAAGGTGGGCTGCAATTTTTAAACAAAATTGTGATTTTTAATTTACCACTCTACCTGCACTCTTTTCACTGCAATTAATGATGAATCTGCCGTTGCTCAGCATTTCAGCAAGGAGCCTAATTGTAGGGCAACAGGGCATGGCTATTGCAAGTTTCAGTAGAAGTCCTTTCTGCCACACTGTATTGTATGCACAACTAAGATTGATAAAAAAACACTGTTGCTGTTTTAAGTTCAATGCAAAGACTAGGTCACAACAGTTTCTGCCTAGTCTGAAGCCAGCTTGTTCTTTGGGGACCAGTTCCTCCAGCAATGGTTTCATTCTGAAAAGTAGAAGCCGCTCCAATAGCTTATGGCAGCCACTAGGAAGCACTGTAGGTTGATAGGTTTTCATGTTGGTTGCCTCTTTTCCTGGTTTGAGTTTAACTATAGTTTTTGCTGCTCTGTTCTTTCAGCATTCTCCCTGAGGAAGTGACGTTGCTAAAAAAGCAGCTAGACATTTTTTTTTGTCTTTGGCCCAAATGCTTTAGGAAATCAGGGAATACACCATCAAGACCTGCTGCTTTTCCAGGTTGGATTTGGGTGATGCCTGTGTCCACCTAAACCACTGAGTAGGTACAGAAAATTGGGGAAATGGTTGGCATAGTTTGAGGGCATTATAGAGTTCTTTATGGACTTTGCACCTGCTACTTTGTTGACTGGGAGTTTTGAGTTGCCTGGCTATGGCATCTGGGCTCACCTGCAAATGCAGGCTGCAGGCACTGCTCCACCAAGGGCACAGAGGAGACGTCAGGCCTTTCAGCTTGACTTTGTGAAATCAATGGCCTCCACAGTGTCACATCATCTTTACCTTTTTGCCAAGTCCACTGAATGGAGCAAGGCTTTTGCCGTATCCAGTTGTACATTTGCCTTATACTGCCGAAGGAGTTCTTCACTCTCTAGTGTCCAGCAGGGGGTGAAAGCCTTTCAATATCCCCTGAGAATATTGGTTTTGGCAACTGTTGTTAGGAGGCTAATGAAGCGATGATATTTGGCAGGGGTCAGAGGGATCCACTTTGTAGATTTCTCTGTCTGTGCTATATTTTGGCCATACTGCTTCCCAAAAGTTCCACTGAGGCTTTGGGGTAGAGTGGAATGGCAGGAAAATCATAGAATCATAGAATATCAGGGTTGGAAGAGACCTCAGGAGGTCATCTAGTATAACGCCCTGCTCAAAGCAGGACCATCACCAATTAAATCACATCAGCCAGGGCTTTGTCAAGCCAGGTCTTAAAAACCTCTAAGGATGGAGATTCCACCACCTCCCTAGGTAATCCATTCCAGTGCTTCACCACCCTCCTAGTGAAATAGTGTTTCCTTATATCTAACCTAGATCTCCCCCATTGCAACTTGAGACAGTTACTCCTTGTTATGTCATCTGCCACCACTGAGAACAGCCGAGCTCCATCTCTTTGGAACCCCCCTTCAGGTAGTTGAAGGCTGCTATCAAACCTCACTCTTCTCTTCTGCAGATTAAATAACCCCAGTTCCCTCAGCCTCTCCTCATAAGTCATATGCCTCAGCCCCCTAATCATTTTCATTGCCCTCCACTGGACTCTCTCCAATTTGTCCACATCCATTCTGTAGTAGGGGGACCAAAACTGGCCACAATACTCAAGGTGTGGCCTCACCAGTGCCGAATAGATGTACATATTCACTCCTCAGATGGAAAGTGAGGGAATCTCTGAACTGCTACTGTGGCATGGTGCAAACTGTTGGACACATCACAGATGATCACCCAATCCGTGCTCATCCTAGGGGTGTCGCATCCATTCACATGGGTACCCCCTCTGCTCTGCACTGGATAAGAGACATTCAGATCCAACTGTAGTCACACCATTGCTTTCACCGTTTCCCTATTCTGCCATACTGAAGACGAATCCTACAATTAACCTGGTTGTGTCCACGGAACTTCTGGGATCTGTAGCTTTTCTCACACAATATATGGAAATTCAGTTTTACAAAGTATTATTTTTTTGTCCTTGAGATTCCACTAGGATTTTTTTTCGTGCTCACACATTGAACCATTTATGAGTCACTGAGACAATCCCATTCTATTTTATGGCTGCTTGCAGTCACCTCTCCAAAGATGACCTGTGCCTGATGATAGTGGGGAGGAAGAGTGAGGGCTGCTGGCTTCAGCAGTCTTGCTGAGCATGCTCAGTCCATGTGAGCATGCTCAGTACAAGCCAAGTAGCAAATCTGGGGGGGCATGTGAGCCATATATCCCCCCCCCACACACATCACCTCTGCCTCTACCTTTGCTGGCCATTGTTGCTCATGCACACCCTAGCAGAAGCCTGGGTCTTCATAGTTTTACAGACTGGTCCAAGAGGAAGGGTTTCCATGATGAACTTTTGGCTAATGTTCTGGGTAGGGGCAACAAGCAGGTGCAATTCCAAAGAGAGAAGGATTCATAACAAGTGCAGAAGCAAGCAGAAAGGCATGGGTGGGCTGCAGTGCTTGAGGCCAGAATTGCAGTGTGGGAGATGACACTTGCATTGCAGTTCCTGGAACAGGAATATCTAGTGAAGGAGGAGGAAAGACCTCCTTGAATGGTTGCTTTTACTAATAGCCACGAGAGTGCAGGCCCCTGTGGTGCCTGAACCATTGTCTGAGTCCCCTCTATGGTACCATGTGCTGCAGACCAGGAACACTTTGGATGACTCCATGTTTGGGTGGCTCATGTCACCGGAATTAACTGCAGCTGGACAGGGCAAATCTACCCCAGTGAACTTCCATCCCACTCTGACCCTTTCCCCTGGCATCCTTCCCCAATTTGTTGATCCCTTCCCCACTGCATGCACCCATATCTCTGTGTAGGTCCCTTCCCTTTTCCAGTCTGTTTCCCCCCTCCACACCCATGCAGTGGTGACAAGTGCATGCTAAATGCACACAAGAAAGAGAAAGGAGAATGTGCCAGGGGAGATGCAAAATTAGGGGATTATTTTATTTTATTTTATTTTGATAGCAGTGTTTGCACTGTTCAGTGTTTGGTTTATGCACTTGGTTTTATTACTGGTTGTGATGCTGATGTATTCTTGCTTCCATATTCTAATGGCAGCTGGCCTCCCTGGCAATGCTTTAATATTATTATTTTTGCAATACAAATAAAAGCTTTTGTTTTATTTAGAAAGTTTGTTGACATCCCTGCATCACATCTTATAATGTGTGTTTTGAATAATAAAGATAAACACAGGTTAAGGCACAAAAGACAAAGTGTGTCCAAACACAATTTCTCAAATACATCTGTGTACATCGGTCAATAATGTAAATACACAGTCTCCCCTCTTCCCACCCATTACATTAACACTCATGTCATCCATAATAAAATTAATGACAATTGATACCTGCCATTGCGTGTAGTGACAGTATCCCTGCCCCATTTCATTGCATGATGTGATAGTACCTCATTTACTATAAACCTTGCTGTACAAAAAAACTCAAAGCAGGTTTTGGTTCCGTGTACTGGTTCTGCAATCCTTTACTGTCATAAGTCCATTCAGGGGCAAATGGCTCAGCTTTGCCTTCACAAAGACTACGAAGGGTACAACAAGCCACAATAATCTGGACAACACTGATGACATGGGAATCCAAACAGGTCTGCTGACAGCGCCAGAAGGATTTCAATCTGCCAAACACACATTCAGCCGCCATTCAACACCTGCTGAGAGTGTAATTAAACCTTCTTTTGCCATGCCCGCTGAGATCAGGATATGGTTTCATAAGCCAAGGCAAAAGGCATATGCAGGATCCCCCAGGATAACAGAGGGGAGAGTGACTCCAGTGTCATTTGGTGAGAATAGTGTTCCAGCCTGTCCATGAAGGTAGATTTCCAATTGGCCGAAAAACCTTGCATCATGAACCTTTCCAATGCAGCCCACGTTAGCGTCCATAAGTCAGCATCTGTGGTTTACGTACTCATTTGCTCCCTGAGGAGGACAAACTAGGGGCACACGAATCCCATCAATGGCCCTGGCACAATTTGGAAAGTTCTCTCAAACCCAGCAGTGACTTCAGGAATATTGTTTATTCTCACCACCTTTTGGTAAATCACACACCTATGACCTGAGAAACCTCCGCCACTACTTTACCACAGTTGACTTTCCAACACCAAACTGGTTAGCAATGGACCTTTAGCAGTCTGGGGTAGCCAGTTTCAAAATGGTTATAGCAACCCAGTTCTGGATGGATATGGCTATGTTCATGCATGTATCATGACACTGGACAGACAGGGCAAGCTGCTCACAAATGTAGCTTTCTTCATGGGAAAGTTCTGGACCCACTGCAGATATCCCAGGTCCCCATCATGATGTGATCCCACCAAGCTGTGCCTGTGGCCCTGCTCTAGAAAAGCTGGTCTATGTAGGGGGCATTGGCAGCTATACCAAGAGTCATAAGCAACATCACCCAGTGTGAGTCTTTTATATCTGTATCGTCGTCATCCTCCTCTTCCTGCTCAGTCATTAGGTCCATCCAGCGCCTTTGGTAGGTCAGAAAATGCTGCCAAAATGTTCACCAGCATCTTACCAAAGCTCTGCCCATTTCCTGAAACACTTGAAAGCCCAAGCAAGAGAAGTTCTTCAAATGGTGACTCCTCTGTGTTGCTGATTCCTGTTGCTGGTAGTGTGCAGGCCCAAATGATGGCTTAGCAGGATTTGTTGGCAGGCTGGGACAACGCCCTGTGACATGTAGAACAGAAGGCAAGTTTTCTCACACAAAGGGCTGGGAGGGAGCTAGGAAATCTGGGATATGGTTGGGTTGGACAGATTTGCAAACTGTATTGTGGACACTGGGGCCCCAGTGTGGGGCCTGGGCTCAGACATTCTTAACCTAAGGTCACCAATGAGTGTGGACACTCAAGCCTTGGGCTTTCAAACTCATTTCCCATTAAACTTGCACTTAGACTGTAGTGTAGACATACCCTCAGGCTCCAGGAGAGCTCATCAGAGTAAGCAGCCTGGAATGTGTGCTGCTAGGAAGGAGCAATTCTTAAGGGGAGAGCTACAGTTGGCAGGCCTCCAGGAAGGCCTGGTCCCAGCACAGGGATTCCCCAAACAGAGGCAGGAAGCCTGCCTGGCCAGGAACTATGTACTGCCCTGGAGAAGAATTGCCAGTGACAGATCTCTGAGGACTATTGGTGCTGGGAAAAACTTCTCCCCAGACTCCAAGGAAGGTACCCAAGTCAAAAGAACCCTATTGGTAAAGGGTCTGGATGGAGGGGAACAGCGGAAGCATGTGGGAACAGATGAGCTAAGATTGACTCTGTCTCCCAGCTAAGACATTGGGGTAAGGGCTTGCTTTAGTTCCATTGGGTCTTTGGTTAATAAACTAGACCCCTTAGAAGGGATGGTGGGTTCCCTACATAAAGCCTTGTTGAAATTATTGATGGCATATTAGGAAAATTGAGGGAAAGAGCCCCCTACAGTCCCACACCTGGACATAGGTTGTGCTACTGGACAAGCAAAGCCTGCTGCAGCAATTTTTCATTTTGAATTGACATTTAGAAATGTAATGACTGTTTTCATTTCATTGTGACTTAAGATGCCATTTTTTAACACAAAAACAACATTTGATTTTGAAATGTTGATTCATTGCACTGATTTTTCCTTCCAGCTGAAAATGTTGGAATATTCATTGCATCACTTCCAGTCTGAAACTCTTCGGATTTTTCATTCCATGAAATTTTTTTATATTTTGACTTTTCATTTCAGTTCAGAAGAGAAACTAATTGCAAAGTGCCAGAATTTTCTGAGGGACAAAAATTCACTTTTCCAAACAGGTTACTAGGCTGCTGTAAATGTACACAGATGGCACAGGGCATTCAGCACCAAGTGCCTACGGTCAGAATCAGGTTAGATATACAGTTTGGAGAGAATTCAAATATCGATAAATCAAGTTTTTACATGAATGTAACAAGGTACCGTGCATGAACTGTGGTTAGGCAACATAGTTGTGAAAGGCTGATTTTACTGGTGTTATGTAGCCAAGAGTCCACTTTCGTATTACAAGCTTGTGCCTTGACTAATCATATTAGTGTAGCTGACAGATATGTAGTAGTTTTTAATTACATTTGTGCTGTTTATTAGTGTTAGAGGAATTACAGTATTAGTAGCTGTGACATTCAGGGACGGCTTTAGCAAGCGTAGGGCCCGATTCGTTCTCACCCGGCAGTGCTCCGGGTCTTCAGCAGCACTTCGGCAGCGGGTCCTTCATTCACTCCGGGTCTTCGGCGGCACTCAAGGACCCGCTGCCGAAATGCCGCCGAAGACCCGGAGCTCTGCCGGGTGAGTAAAAATGAAAAAGGCACCGGCGCAGGGCCCTCTTAGGTGTGGGGCCCGATTCTGGGGAATTGGGTGAATCGGCCTAAAGCCGGCCCTGGTGACATTCATATTTTGAAAGATCAGGGGGTTTACATAGTTCTATGAAAATGCGTCAGACACTCTCAGGGCTAGTCTACACTTACCTGCCGGGTCAACGCGGTGAGTTCGACTTCTCGGAGTTTGAACTATCGCGTCTAATCTAGACGCAATAGTTCGAACTCCCCGTGCGCTCCGGTCGACTCCGGTACTCCACCACTGCAAATGGCGGTGGCGGAGTCGACCTTGGAGCCGCGGACTTCGATCCCGCAGCGTCTGGACGGGTAAGTAGTTCGAACTAGGGTACTTCAAGTTCAGCTACGCTATTCACATAGCTGAACTTGCGTACCCTAGTTCGACCCCCCGCCCTTAGTGTAGACCTGCCCTCAGTGAGACTTCTGCAAAATTCAGCAAATGTTTTCTGAAGTAGTTTAGCAAGAATTCAAGAAAACAAAAGCCAGAAAGCTCACCATAGTTGTGTATAAAGGTGTAATTTATAAATACATCACACTCACGGGAATGTATATGCTACTATTGCATTAGAGCCTGCATTTGTCTAGCATACAAACTCCTTTTCTCTGGTGCTAACTCTCAGAAAGTGTGTATCCCTATTTTGGATGCTATTGATTTGATCCATACTCTTTTGAAATAGGTTAGAAAGACTCTGTCACATTCCGGAATGCGATCCAGACCAGTGAGAGGTTATGTCACCATTTGCTCCATAATCCTGGGTGCCTCACAATACTTTGCTGTTGTAGCACCCAACCTGGGCTGCTCACAAACAGCCAAACAACATGCAGGTCCCACCCTGAGTGTTGGTATATAGCTTCAGCCCTGATTTGACAGCTCCAAAGTCAGCCGCTTGTCAGCAACACACCAGTCACACTCTGGCTTTCACCGGCCTTAGCTACTACCTGCAGCAGGGCCGCCCAGAGGCGGGGGGCAAGTGGGGCAATTTGCCCCAGGCTCCGGGCTCTGCAGGGGCCCCCACGAGAATGGCTGAGGCTCCCTCCCCGACCCCAGCCCAACCCAGTCTCCACCTCTCTCCCGGAGCCTCAGCGCATCCAGCAGCATCCCTGGACAGCGCTGCAGCGTGGCTCCGACTGGGCCCCTGAGCTCCACCCCGCTCAGAGCCGCGTGGTAAGGGGGCGGGGCTACGAGCTCCAGCGGAGCCTGAGCTCAGCTCCCTCCGCTCAGCCTGGAGCTCGCAGCCCCGCCCCCTTACTACGCGGCTCTGAGTGGGGTGGAGCTCGCAGCCCCGCCCCCTTACCACATGGCAATGAGCAGGGAGGAGCTCAGGCCCCGCTGGAGCTCACAGCCCCTCCCCCTTACCATGTGGCTCTGAGCGAGGCGGAGCTAAGGGGCCCCGCCGGAGCCATGCTGCCTCTGTCGAGGAAAGCTCGTGCATGGGCTGAGGCTCCAGGTTAGCGGGGAGCCGGGGTAAGGGGCCGGGGGTGTTGGCTGCGGGGCAGGAAGTCTCAGGGACAGTCAGGGGACAGGGAGGGGGCAGAGGTTGGGTGGGGACAGGGAATGGGGGGGGTGGATTGTGGGCGTTCCGGGGGTCTGTCAGGACTCAGTGGGGGGTGGGGGTTAGATGGGGTCGGGGCAGTCAGGGGACAGGGAGCAGGGGTGGGGTCCTGGTGTGGTGGTTGGGGGAGAGGTCTCTGGGGGATGGTGAGGGGACAAGGTGCAGGATGGGTCAGGGATTCTGAGTGGGGGCGGGCAGTCGGGGGGCAGGAAGTGGGTGGGAGTCAGATGGGGGCAGGACCAGGCTGTTTGGGAGGCACAGCCTTCCCTACCCTAAAGCTCATTCAGCAGTTTGAGGCTTGCAGAAGAGCCAAGCTGTTAGCTTTTCCATTAGGGCTACCATCCCGTTCACTTCTCAAATGCCAAATTATAGTCTATATTTAATTTCAGTGCCATCGGGAGATTCATGTCAGGGGAGGGTAGCTTCATTTAAAATTAGCCACTGGGGGAGGGATCATATGAGAAGAGCAATATCCTTCCCAACCCTACCAAGGGAGACCCCCCTCTACATTCCCTGAGGCTCCAGAGGGGTTAATTCAGTGGTTCTCAAACTTTTATACTGGTGACCCCTTTCACATAGCAAACCTCTGAGTGCAATCCGCCCCCCTAATAAATTAAAAACACTTTTTTATATATTTAACACTATTACAAATGCTTGAGGCAAAGCAGGGTTTGAGGTGGAGGCTGACAGCTTGTGACCCCCAGTAATAACCTCATGACCCCCTGAGGGGTGCCGACCCCAAGTTTGAGAACCCCTGGGTTAATTTAATTTTAGCACCCTGTGTCCATTCACCTGCATGTGCTATTTTGAGCATTTCATTTTTCACAACATAGGCTCATCCCAGATTCTGGAACAAGCTCAAATGCTCAGTTCGTGGAGTATGTACATAAGCTATACTAAAGACAAACCCACAGTAACCGTCTCCAGTTTGTGAGGGACCCCATGGAGCCAGTCTCTAGGAAACAGATAAATGCATGGAGGTTAAGTCCATTAATGGCTATTAGCCAGGATGGGTAAGGAACGGTGTCCCTAGCCTTGGTTTGTCCGAGGATGGAGATGGATGGGAGGAGAGAGATCACTTGATCATTACCTGTTAGGTTTACTCCCTCTGGGGCGCTTGGCATTGGCCATTGTCGGTAGACAGAATACTGAGCTGGATGGACCTTTGGTTTGACCCAGTATGGCTGTTCTTATGTTCTAACCTAAATGAACCCAAAGTTATGGAGACAGATATGAGTCAAGGAAGCCAGCAGAGTATCAGAAACCTGGAAAAATCTCTGCCTGGATGGGCTCAGGCATTTGGTCACAAACTGAGGTGGTTCAAAAGTTTTGGATTTTTTTAAGCAGAATTTTTTTATTGTTTCTTTAAACAATCAAACACAGCAAGCAGCAAATATTTGGCCACACAGTTCTGAAACCCCAAACCATATTCAGGTTTTGGCAGACTAATTTCAGCTTTTCAATTAAAAAAACCACAACAAATTTTGAAGGAAAGCAGACATAGTCCGTGATTTTTTTCTGCTTTTTTAAAAACCCCTAGTTTTCGATCCAGAAAAAGTTTTGACGGAAAATATTTGTCCAACCCTTTTAATGAGCTTTAGTGCCTTTTAGCACTAGCTGATGCTGAGAACCAGTGATACCTTGTAAAGAAGTTTTCTCAAAACTGGGTTTGTGCCAAGATGCAGAAGGTGTATTTTTCCCAGGGCCGCCTGGGGTGGGGGGCGCAAGTGGGGCAATTTGTGCTGGGCCCCGCAGGGGCCCCAACGAGAATATAGTATTGTATATTATTGCAATTTTTTTTATGGAAGGGACCCCCGAAATTACTTTGCCCCAGGCTCCCTGAATCCTCTGGGTGGCCCTGACCTGCAGAGTGACCCCAGCACACTCCCAGTCCCAAATTTCCCCCAAAATGTGTTTCCTGCCCTGGCCAGCCCGCTCCTGGGCAGTTCAGGTATTAGAGGTCTGTTGCCACTGTAAGGGGTCAATATGCAACAGTTTGCTACTTTAACTGGAGTTACCCAAACAGTTCAGTTTAAACACAGCACTGGATTAGTTTTGATTAAAAAATAAAATAAGTTTATTTAACTACAAAGAGAGAGATTTGAAGTGAGTACAAGTATTAAAGTCAGAAATGGTTACAAGAGAAATAAAGATAACACGCTTTCTAGTAGCTAAAATGAAATAAGCTAGACTTGGTTCAAGGTAAAATCCTCATCACAGGTTCCCAGCAACATTGCTGACCAAATCCTCAGATCAGGGTCCTCTCCCCAGATCAATGGGTTGCTTCCTTTGTCTTCTTACGTGAAACGGAGCGAGGGAGAGAGAGCCTGGGATGTTTTTGCACCTCACTTTTGCAGTCCAATCACTATTTAAAATGCATTTTTGGGGGTTATCCCTAGATAAAGTTCCTTCAAGCTGTGAGGACATCTCGAGGTGAAAGAGATTCCACGTTGTTGTTTGCTAAAGTGCAGTTCGATCTGTTCCTGTCCCCCTTTGGTGCCAAAGATGGTCACTTGCCAGGTGATTGCCCATCAACTTCGATGGCACCTGGCTGGAGGCGTCCGCTTGTTCTTTGACTTTGAGAAATCAGTTGACCCATTCCTCAGACTTTTCTGGTAAACAGATTTTAGTTGTAATTTCAGCTTATGTCCATAATGCTTAATAAGCATTTTGTACATACATTACACAAGAACATTGATGATCAGTATATTGTTGGTTTTTAAATGATACCTCATGAGGCATATTTTGCACAAAGATTATTACAATAACGTGCAGGGTGTGAATACAGGGGTGCTGTCAGTCACAGACTTCCATTGACTTCATTGGGTATTTTATTCTATATAGGTTCTTATATCACCTTCATCACCAAAGAATCTAAATACTTTCTGGCCGTGCATTAAACAACATGACTAACCTCTGTCATGAGTCCCTCAGGACTTATCCTAACATATTAGTCCATACTTTATCTAAATTCCAGAGACAATAGTCAGTGCACTGAGGCACATGGAAGATATTGTTACCAACAAATACGCTGGTTATGTTGTTTGAGGTGCCAGAATTTTTGCATGTTGCCCATCTTTACTCAGAATGATCTAGCACAGAATGGCCTCTTTCTCGTTCTGGCAACAAGAGAAACATTCACACTGATGATAAGAAAGGAGAGGAGGGGAACCCAGCCAGTTTCATTTTCCAAAGTGCCCATTTCCTTAAACATTCCCAAATTATCATCTCATTATATTTATTCTGTTTCTTGATGTTGTTGTTCTGTTTACCCAACGTCACTCAATGAGCATCTCCAGTCTCTTTCCAGCCAGCCTGCACAATACATTACAATTATATAATTATGCCATTGTAATCAAATAATTAAGATGCACATTAAACACGCATTAGAGCTCACAAAGGAAAGAGAGCTTCAGACATGGGCACTGAATGGGAGGGAGGGAGGCAGTCCGTGCTGGCTCTAATTGCATCTCGCTTTTTAATGAGTCAAGGACTCCAGGTCTCTGGTCTCAGGTGGCAAAGTGTGGTTGAGTTCAGGCTGCTGTGTTTTAAATAAGCAAAGAGGGTTAGTACAAAAGGCCCCTGTGGACTGGGGGCAACCAAACACATAGGTAAAGAGAGAGCAATCACAAAGCACATGGTTTCCAGCATTTTTGAAAAGTTCATGAGGAGGGTGCGACATTGCACTCCATATGTTTATGGAAATATGTTTATGAGTGTAAATATAATGTAACTGGAATATGCTTTATGCAAAAGGTCTCTTGTGAGGTATCATTACAAATCTTATAATCTACTGAGTGTGTTCATCCTGTTTGTCTGAATGCATCATTCTTTTATCTGAAGCTAGAAATATGAAGTATTACTCTGAAGTCCTATTGTAAATATGCAAAGTGTGGGCCATTAATGGTGGCTTGGAATCTTGATGGCTCCCATTAACTAGGACAATTGGTTGTGAATGGCTCTGTTTACTCGCAAACCTTCCTGGGTACATGCAGGCCAGTCCTGAAAGAATGGAGAATGAGGTCTTACAGTGACATGTGATCATGTCACCTGGCTCTGGAATCCATCTTAAACCTGGTGCTTTTCCACTTAGAAGGAGGGGTGGGAACCCAGAGAGACAAAAGATTCTCACCTTGAGCCAAAGCTATAAAACGGGGTGGAACAGAACAAAGGGGGCTGCAGTCATGAGAAATCCCATAGTTACCACCTGAGCTAGAACTAACAAGAACTGTACCAGGGGAAAGGATTGGGCCCAGATTAAGAAGACACCTTGTCTGTGGAAGAAGCTTATTGGAACATCTCTGTGGGTGAGATTTACCTGTATTCAGTTTCTTAAATGCATTAGGCATAGACTTGTGTGTTTTGTTTTATTTTTCTTGGTAACTTACTTTGTTCTGTCTGTTATTACTTGAAACCACTTAAATCCTACTTTTTATACTTAATAAAATCACTGTTGTTTATTAATTAACCCAGAGTAAGTGATTAATACCTGGGGGGAGCACACAGCTGTGCATATCTATCAGGGTTATAGAGGGCGGACTATTTATGAGTTTACCCTGTATAAGCTTTATACAGAATAAAATGGATTTATTTGTGGTTTGGATCCCATTGGGAGCTGGGTGTCTGGGTGCTGGAGATAGGTGACTTGCTGAGCAGTTTTTGGTTAAAGTCTGCAGCTTTGGAGGTGTGGACCAGACCTGGGTCTGTGCTGCAGCAGACTAGCATGTCTGGCTCAACATTGCAGCAGGGTTCTGGAATCCCAAGCTGGCAGTGGAAAACAGGCTCAGCGGTTATTCCAGCACGTCAGGTGACAGCCTCAAGGGGGTCTCTGTGACCAAACCCCTCACAGTCTATAAGAGCCACACAACTTGGCATGGCTGGCATAGATCCAGAACTGAGATAAGTCCTGCATCCAGTGTTACAAGTCACAATTAATGCACTTTAGCTGAGGCCATGTGACCCAAAACAGCAGCAAATTCGGCTTGCTGGGACCAGAAATCTGTGGCCAAGATTGATTTAAGGTGAGATTTTCAAAGGAGCCAATAGGAGTTGGGGGGTCCAAATCCCATTCAATCCTGGATCCCCTGGCCAAACAAACTTGAAGGAAAAACCGAGGCCAAATTAATTACTTTGATCAGGATTCAGCAGCTGTTTGGTTGTGGTACTGGTCTCTTGTAATCTGCCTTAAGTCACAGTCAGAGAGAGGAGAGGCCTGCATGGGAAACCTGGAAGCTGCAAGAGAAAAAATTCTAAAAGCTACGTAGAAAAGCACAATTCTCCTTGGAAATGACTTCTGTGTATAAGTCAGCCAATGGGCTCAGAACTGAGGTGGAGGGCATCAAGCAGAGTTCTAGACTGGGGACAGTAAAGACTGAGGGCCAGATCCTCCATTGGTGTAATTGAGTGTAGCCTCATTCATTTCAGTGGAGGCACAGGAACCTACACCAGCTGAATATCGGGCCAGAGAATCTGCATCTCAAACTCAAATGAGTCAAGAGGACATTGCTCAGAAACAGCATAAATATAAATATATGGAGGACAGAGCTAGAATAAAGCTAAGTGCAAAGAAGTGATATGCATTCACACAGAATTAGATCTTCACAATAGAGGACTCGAAACTTGATTCATAGCTCGCTCCCAAAACTTTTTGCTAATAAACCCTCAAGGGCATTGATAATGAGATTCTAAAATTCCCAGACAAAGAAAAGGCCTTCCTATTAGCCCGGGAAGTGGACTCAATAAGAAACAAAGTGAAAAGGAGAATGTTCTTCTCTGATGCATGTGTAGCCACTCAAGAAGAGGAATGCTGTTCATAAAAGAGAAGATTTGAAGGAAAATATAATCTCCTGTAAGAGTCAAAGTCCTTTTCAGGAGTCTAATTAAATTCTTCCATAATGTAGAGGAAGCAATGTCATTCCTGGATCTCTTGGAAAATCAACTGCTGTGTGTGCCCAGCAGACGTCTGTGGCAAAGGAAAAGCAGATGAGAGAATCAGAGCTGAACTCCTGAAAGCTGTCATATCTCTTTGCCGTTCCCTTGTGGCGGTTATTTAAAGGGCTGTAAAATGCAAATGTCGATGCCGATACAGATAGTTGCCATATTAAAATGTGTTTTACATGTTTTATTTACACAATAGGCCTGCTTTGCTGGGATGAGAATAAAGTTATGAGAAGGGAATGGGACCAATTAAAGGAAAAATGAGAGAAATAGAGAAAACTTGGATTAGGATGTAAATATACTCTATTTACAGATGTCCCCGCTTTATAGAGCCTTTTTATACATTCTTCTCCTAGTGGCACCTGGAGGCCCCAGCTGAGATCAGGATCTGATTGTTCTAGATGCTGTACAAACTTATAGCGAGAGATAGGCCCTGCTCCAAATTTCTTGCAGTCTAAATGAACAAGACAGACAAGGTGGGGGAAGGAAGCAGCATCCCAATTTATAGATGATGTGAGTTGGCCACCGTCTCACAGCAGCTCTTTAGTAGAATTGGCAACTGAACCTGCTCCTCTGCAGTCTAGCATAGTCCTGTAACCAGACGACCATCTTATTGTGGACTCCATCACTTACCCCCCACCCTTTTTTTTTTTACCTCTTATGAGGGCTCTACCTTCCTTTCCACTGTTGGGTTCCCTTCTACTTAATATACCTCTTGTTTGACTTCCTTTCTAACTTTCCTTCCTCTTCTCCTTCTAGCTATAGTTAGTACCTCTATTTTCTCATCTGCACTCCTCCTTTAATCCCTCCACTTGCTCTGGTGACCCCCATGGATCTCCTGATTTCCCTTGAACCCTCCCTTACTCTTCTCCTTAACCTTTCACTCCCCTCTGGCTCTTTCCCCTCACAATACAAACATGCTTCAGTCTCTTCCATCTGAAAAAAACCCCAAACACCTTCAATCCCACTCGTCTCTCCAACTACCTCCCCATCTTCTCTTTCATCTCTAGGTTCTTTGATTACACTGTTTACAACCGCTGTCTGGAGTTACTCTCCTCAAATTCCATCCTACATCCTGCACGTCAAACATAAACCAGTTATTGTCACTTTCAAGGCCCTTCATGGACTATCTCCACCCCACCTATCATCGCTCATTCACTATCAAGATAACGACTCCCAATTGGTTCGTGATGCCAGCCTCCATTGCTCACTTGTTACATGTTCAAACTAGCTCCTTTCTGCTTTCTCCCCTGCTGCCCCTCATACACAGGAAGCACTCCCCAGAAACATATGCAAAGCTACCTCGTTATCCTCTATCAAAACTCTGCTGTGCCGTGATGCCTCCAAACACTTGGCAATGGTGAAGATGCTGATGTGCTGAGAGAACAGCCTATCATGCTGATAAATGTGTCACTGTTTCCTTGTACTCCCCCGTTGTACAGGGAGACTTTGGCAAACCAGAAAAGTGCCTGAAACCACTATGGCTTGTTGTTAAAGACAGCCTAGTCAGCAAGCTGTTAAAAGCAAATCTCAGCTTGACCAAGGCAGGAGGTGAGGTGGGGTTTAGGGTGCCACCAAAACGGCAGCTTGACCCTGCATCCTTCCTGATAAGAATTGGGTTGAAGTTACTGATACATGCATTTTAAAAGAGTAAGATATGCCCCAGGAATGTCTATTGACGTGTCATGGCTGCAGGCTCTGGAAAGACCCACACCTGGTTAATCAATAATCAGAAGGAACCTCTTGCTCGATCATTAAAACTGCTTACTTAACAAGGTTTCTTCAATTACTAATGTATAAATAAGAGGAAAAAGCTTGAGACAGGTGGGACTCGTTTCAGGACTGACCTCTCCCTCTGGATGCATCTTGTGTTCCCCAGTGGCAGACGGGCGGTCGCTGTATCACTCGAAAGCCACACTCAGCTTTGGTAATTATCAAGGGTTGGGGGTGTTTTACTAACCTGTTGCAGACATATGTAAGTGCTTGAGACTAAGTAAAGTTTAGCTTTAAGTGAAAGCATTCTTGTGTTGTCCTGTTTGTGCCAGCCATCTATCAGTTAGACGGCCGTGTCTCCCCTGATTTATTTCCTGACACCTCCTCGCACAGAGTAAAGTTACCAAGAGCTTTGGGTTGAAAGAACCCCGGGTAACACCGTCTTGTCTGTATCCATCTGTTGTCACTTGTCCTATACTTAGATTATAAATCTTCCTGAGCAGGGACTGTCCTTTTGTTCTATGTTTGCACAGTACCTACCACAATGGGGTCCTGGTCCATCACTGGAGTTCCTTGGCAATGAGGTATATTCTAATATACACTACTGTTTTCACAGGGCATCACCACTTCAAAATGGAAAGCATGGTATCTTGAGATCAGGGGTAACTGTGGAGGACAGCACATGTGCATGGGAAATAAAGGTGAAGATGTGTAAAGAGGGCAACAAAACCCATAATATCCTGGCTTATTTTCTTAGATTAGAAGAGAGCTCAGTCCCTTTTACTGTATGTGAAGTAAAACTGAAAGGGGCTATTAAGGGAGAGTTGTTTGAGAAATGTTTTTAGTTCCCATTATAAATTTTGATGAAAACAAAAAAGTTTTCATCGTTTTCACTGAAAATCTTCTTTAAAGGTTGTTTTGGTTTTCATACTTTCCTTTCCCACCCTTCCCCCCAAAAAAACAACCCAAATCCAATGTTTTTTCAGGTTTTCATTCTTTTTTACAGAAACCCCAAAATATTAGTAAAAAAATGTTTTCTCTCAGAAATCTCCATTTTGATGAAAAAGTACATTTTCTGTGGTAAAAGCATTTCAACCAAAACTTTCCAGCAGCTCTAGATCAGGGTTTCTACATCTATTCAATCTGATTTACAGGGTTTATGTACCAATGTATAGACATAACTCTTTGAAAATACTCCAGAGTAAATACAATGGCTTTTAAATCAAGGAAAGTTGCTAATTCTATCAGAGGAAGATGCAATTAGATTAGAGGATCCAGTGCTTTTCATAGCAATTGAATGGGCTGTACGCTATTTAAAGCCTGGGGAATGGGCAGCATTGGATGGCTATCCATGGATGATCATATGTGTACTGTCTCTTTAAATCCAGAGCAGCATAGTGGAGAAGGGGACCGAGGAAGGTGCTACAGTGATGCTGGGAGAGAGAGAGAGCACTTTACAAGAAGTGGAAGCTTGGAAGCTTACAAGAAGTGGAAGATTGGACAAATGACCAGAGAGGAGTATAAAAATATTGCTCAGGCATGCAGGAGTGAAATCAGGAAGGCCAAATCACACTTGGAGTTGCAGCTCGCAAGAAATGTTAAGAGTAACAAGAAAGGTTTCTTCAGGTATATTAGCAACAAGAAGAAGGTCAAGGAAAGCGTGGGCCCCTTACTGAATGGGAGAGGCAACCTAGTGACAGAGGATGTGGAAAAAGCTAATGTACTCAATGCTTTTTTTGCCTCTGTCTTCATGAACAAGGTCAGCTCCCAGACTACTGCACTGGGCAGCACAGTATGGGGAGGAAGTGACCAGCCCTCTGTGGAGAAAGAAGTGGTCAGGTCTATTTAGAAAAGCTGGATGAGCACAAGTCCATGGGGCCAGATGCACTGCATCTGAGGGTGCTAAAGGAGTTAGCGGATGTGATTGCAGAGCCATTGGCCATTATCTTTGAAAACTCATGGCGATTGGGGGAGGTCCTGGATGACTGGAAAAAGGCTAATGTAGTGCCCATCTTTAAAAAAGGGAAGAAGGAGGATCTGGGGAAGTACAGGCCAGTCAGCCTTGCCTCAGTCCCTGGAAAAATCATGGAGCAGTTCCTCGAGGAAACAATTCTGAAGCACTTAGAGGAGAGGAAAGTGATCAGGAACCATCAGCATGGATTTATCAAGGACAAGTCATGCCTGGCTAACCTAATTGCCTTCTATGGTGAGACAACTGGCTCTGTGGATGAGGGGAAAGTAGTGGATGTGTTATTCCTTGACTTTAGCAAAGCTTTTGATACGGTCTCCCACAATATTCTTGCCAGCATGTTAAAGAATTATGGGCTAGATGAATGGACTATACGGTGGATAGAAAGCTGGCTATATCATCGGGCTCAGCGGGCAGTCATCAATGGCTCCATGTCTAGTTGGCAGCTGGTATCAAGCGGAGTGCTCCAAGGGTCGGTTCTGGGGCTGCTTTTGTTCAATATCTTCATTAATGATCTGGAGGATGGCGTGGATTGCACCCTCAGCAAGTTTGCAGATGACACTAAACTGGGAGGAGTTGTAGATACGCTGGAGGGTAGGGATAGGATACAGAGAGACCTACACCAATTAGAGGATTGGGCCAAAATAAATTTGATGAAGTTCAACAAAGACAAGTGCAGAGTCCTGCACTTAGGACAGAAGAATCCCATGCACTGCTACAGACCAGGGACTGAGTGGCTAGGCAGCAGTTCTGCAGAAAAGGATCTAGGAGTTACAGTGGACGAGAAGCTGGATATGAGTCTAGTGTGGCCTTGTTGCCAAGAAGGCTAAAAGCATTTTGGGCTGTATGAGTAGAGGCATTGCCAGCAGATCGAGGAACATGATCATTCCAATCTATTCGGCATGGTGAGGCCTCATCTGGAGTATTGTGTCCAGTTTTGGGTCCCACACTACAAGAAGGATGTGGAAAAATTCAAAAGAGTCCAGCAGAGGGCAACAAAAATGATTAGGGGGCTGGAGCACATGACTTATGAGGAGAGGCTGAGGGAACTGAGATTGTTTAGTCTGCAGAGGAGAAGAATGAGGGAGGATTTGATAGCTGCTTTCAACTACCTGAAAGGGGGTTCCAAAGAGGATGGATCTAGACTGTTCTCAGTGGTGGCAGATGACAGAAAAAGGAGTAATTGTCTCAAGTTGCAGTGGAGGAGGTTTAGGTTGGATATTAGGAAAAACTTGTTCACTAGGAGGGTGGCGAAGCACTGGAATGGGTTATCTAGGGAGGTGGTGGAATCTCCTTCCTTGGAGGTTTTTAAGGTCAGGCTTGACAAAGCCCTGGCTGGGACGATTTAGTTGGGGATTGGTCCTGCGTTGAGCAGGGTGTTGGACTAGATGACCTCCTGAGGTCCCTTCCAAACCTGATATTCTATGGTTCTATGATTTTTGAAAGTAGCCCTGTCCATTTCCCCTTCTAAAGAAGTAGCTCTGAGACTGCTCTGAGGCTGCTGCTGCCATCTAATGGCTCCCGGACTTTGGTCTATTTCCATTTAGTCCATTTTAAGCTTAACTGAACTAACTAATCAAGGTGAGGTACCACTAATATGGAGCACGGCACATTTTCAGTATGATTATCTATACCCTTAATATGTTTTTGATTGCTTTTCTTCATTAAACTACTCACACTCATACTTAGGTCTTTTTTCCCGAATAGTTACAGATAGTTTGAGTTGACTGAGACCCTATTAAAGTGTATGAATATTTCAGATTATTCCTTTAAACTTACAGTGTTGTCAGCTCTCACTATTGTATTGCAAATTTTGTGATACTTGCTGTTTATCTTAACCACATAGCTCCTGGAGTCATGTGATTGAGACTCTCAGCTTCCATTACAGTTCTCATGGTTGAGGAGAAGAGACTGAAAATGTGACCTGAGTGTGGCCTACAGACTGAGAAACCAGAACACCAAAAAGAACCCAAAGTTGTGTATTATTATTATTTTATTTTAAAAATCTCATGAGTTTTTAAGCCAATCTCATGATTTTTTGAGGCTTAAATCCTTTTTGAGGGCTTTGGATTGGCAGTACTAAGCATATCATACTTTTGTTTATGTTGAATTTCATCTGCTATCATGTTGCCCCTTCACCAAACTTTGTTAGGTCCTTCTGAAGCTCCAGGGCCAATCTGGAGCGGTGGGTGGCGGAGGGCCATTTGGCCTGGCCCTCAAGCTCAAAGGGGGCCTCAAATTTAGACACTTGTTAATTTTTTGGCATTTGATAAGTTTCACAACTTGTTTTTATGTGCATCCCTGTCGGACCAAAATGTGACACGCTCTCTCAGCTTAGAGCTTCAAATTTAAGCAAATAAGAGATGTGATTTGGTTAGAGACATATTTTTTTTTGTTAACTGATATCAATTTTGTCATATTAAAGAGTTAAAAATGTACATAAATATTAATTAAAATATGTCAATTCTGATGGCACAAGATTAGACCGTGATAAACGTGTCCTCTCAGATCAGCTGATTATATAAACAAACCACTACTAGTGGCTTGTGCTGGATCAAGTGAGCATTAAAAGGTAGAGAATTGTTACCTTTTAGTGTCTTTATAGTTTTACGTTTAGTTGACTAAGGAATTACATATGTGTGAGAATTCCTTATTATTATCTTATTATATGGTATCTAAAAGAGGTGACTGGTAGGTTGGTTGAGCCCTATCTTGGTAGCTTGGGCATCATCATAGGCTTTCGTAGTCTATAGGCCCAGATTCAAGGTGAAAATTTGTGATGACAATCTTGTACAGTGAGTTTCGTGAGGACACATGTTTGAAATTTTTGGACATTATCTCTCTGTCTGTATCCATGTCTGGGTTTACTATATATATATGTCATCCTTTTGTCTTGGGACAAGAGTGTTTGAATGGACTCACCATGCTTAATATCAACTGACATTGCACGAAAGCTAGATTTTTCCTCAATAATTAGTGCATTTGCACAGGAAAAGGCTAGAAAAGCATTTGTTAAATAAAAAAATATTCAAATTATGTCTCACTCTTTTTTGGTGCCTTATTTTGTTTTCATGTGTCATCATTTTTTATTTTTATTATGGCTAGGGGCATCAAAAGCTGGAAGTGGCCTAGGCCTTTCTGGACCTCTGAGAGGGCCTGTGAAGTTCTAATTAGCCTTAACTAACTTAAATCCACAGATGTTGGCATCTTAATATTAACATTCTTATCCAGAGAGAAAATGAACAAATATATTAAATAACTCCGGTTCTACTACAAATCGTAGTTCACTTTACTGTTAACCTCTTGCCAGGAGAAAAGTAAGCATCTATTCCTAAGGATGAAAGAGCAGATATGTGTCAGGTGTTAATTATGTTGCTTAATGCACAGGTGGAAAGCACACAGGTACTGTGGAGATGGAAACTGTATAAAAACCTTATGATGGGGTGTATACCCCACACTGGCACTAAATGGGATAGGGGCAGCTGGAGAGCTCAGTTAGGGCTCCTAGTGGCAACTACAGAGTGTGGTAGGTCTAATTCAAGATGAAACCCAGCTGGGAAGGAGCTGGGGGTTGCTATAAAGGAAAGAAGCATAGATAAGAGGGGAAAGAACAAGGAGTAAGGGAGACGGGGGACGGAACTCTGCAGTCCCTCTTTGGGTAGCTGAGAGGCCTGCAAGGAACAGGAAGACTCTCGCCAGGCTAAAGAAAGATATAAGGGTAGTAGAGGGAAGTGGAAGCCCTCTAGTTGGCCTTTTGGATCCTCCCTTGAGTAGAGAGATCTGACGAGAGTGTTTTTGTATTGCAGAGGTGGCAACACTAGCTTATTGGCCCACTACCACCATGATATCATGAGAAGATAGGAGTCAGGGTCTTCTCTTTCAAGGGCCTGTACAGTGGAATTTTATGCCTCTTGACATTGGCAGATGCTACCAGTGGTAGGCACAAGACTGTGTTTTATTACTGGTTTTGGATGCTGTCTGTCTGTGTTTTGTAGCTCTGTATTGTTTTGCTGTTTTTTTAAAATCCCAGACATTGGTCCCGCTGTGGTACTTACTCTGGCATGTTGTCACTTTATTGCATATTATGGCTTTAGTTTATTTTTTGTTAAAAAGCCCAGAAGCCTTTGGAAATGAGCACTGGCAAACAGAAGAATATTAAGGGCCAGATCTTGATCTGGTGCAAAACAACTTCTCTCTGTTGGCCTCAGTGGGGTGATGCTGATTTACACCAGCTGAAAATCTAACTCATTACTTTTATTCTCTGCTTTTTGTCCCTTCCCTCTGCCCCCATGTCCTTCTAGTTCACTCTTTTCTTATTAACACTTTCTCTCAAATCATCCTCTCTAGCTCCCAGCCGCTACCCAAGGCCAACAACCTGCCCCCTGGCAGGCAGACATGCTCAGAGTACCAGATTAATGAAATTGTGACAACTATATGGGTAATATATATTTTGCTCTGTTTTAGGAAGTCTGGCTAGGGTCTATGGACAGCATTTTCATGAGAAAGAAGCACGGTTACAGTCTAGATGGGGGGAGGGAGTGTATATCATATTAAAAGGAGCCTTGGAGCTTTACAATATAGAGAAATTAGATTTTATGTTGTGCCTTTAATAGCCAATGTGCTACATCTCAAAGTGCTTTACAAACAAAGCAATGAGTTAGATATTGGTAGCTTAGTGACTGTGTAGGAAAATTCGACAGCCATTGTATGCTTAGCCATATTTCACAGAGCTTTGGAATTAAGCATTTGTTTTTATTGAGGGGATATATTGGTCAGGATATCTGGAATAGCCCCTGGGTGGTTGTTGTGTTGCCATGGGATCTTTAATTTACTCCTTGTCAGTTACTAGAGGTGTGTGAAAGGGACGTTGGTCAAATAACTGCTCGTTGACGATCATGGGAATTGCCAAACTGCATCAGAACTGAGGTCCATCTAGCCCAGTTTCTAGTCCAGGGGTTCTTAAACTGGGGGTCAGGACCCATCAGGGGGTTGTGAGGCTCTTACATGGGGGGTTGTGAGCTGTCAGCCTCCATCCCAAACCCTGCTTTGCTGCCAGCATTTATAATTGTGTTAAATATATGTAAAAGTATTTTTAATTGATGAGGGGGGGGTCTCACTCAGAGGCTTGCTATATGAAAGGGCTCACCAGTACAAAAGTTTGAGAATCACCGATCTAGCTTCTGATAATGACAAGTATTAGGTGCTTCAGAGGAAGGTGCTTCTGCAGTAGTCAGTTATGGGATAAGGTGTTCCCAAGGAAAGTTTCCTTCTAACCTCCAATAGTTAGGTTGGCTTTTGCATCCCCTTTCCTAGAGCTTCATTGCAATGATATTTCTCGGTTGGAGCTCAGGTGCTGCAACAGGACTTGAATTCATCAAATATGAATATGTTTCCCCAAGAAACAACTTGGGAAAAAATCAGATCTGAGTTGATATGGTCCCCAAAAGTGGCACATCACCTGTATCTCTCTTACCCTGCTATTGCACGCAATGAAGGACAGCTGGATTCCTCTCTGTTATAAACTTGTATCATGCGTGTGTTGAATCATGTTTAGAAAGTTTCCCACAATTTTTAAAATTTTATTAATAATTTTTTTTATTATTTTTGGAAAACTGCAGAGAATTTTTTGTAATGGTCCAAATAGCTATCTTAGGGTATGTCTACACTACGAAATTAGGTCGATTTAATAGAAGTTGATTTTTTAGAAATCGATTTGATACAGTCGATTAAGTTGGTGGCGTCCACAATACCAAGGCTAGCATCGACTTTCGGAGCGTTGCACTGTGGTAGCAATCCCACAGTGCTCGCAGTCTCCACCGCCCATTGGAATTCTGGGTTAAGCTCCCAATGCCTGATGGGGCAAAAACATTGTTGCGTGTGGTTCTGGGCACATGTCATCAGGCCCCCCTCCCTCCTTCCCTCCAGCCATGAAAACAACAGCAAAAAATCGTTTCTCGCCTTTTTTCCTGGGTTACCCATGCAGACGACATACCACAGCAAGCATGGAGCCCGCTCAGCTCACTGTCGCTGTATGTCTCCTGGGTGGTGCTGGCAGACGTGGTACTGCAGTGCTACAAAGCAGCATCCCCTTGCCTTGCCTTGCCTTGCCTTGCAGACTGTACAATATGACTGCTAGCCGTCGTCGTCATCCTGTGAATGCTCCTGGAAGACCTCAGTTAGGTTGGTTGGGGGTGCCTGGCAGACATGGGTGCTCCTGGCCGGCCTCAGGGAGGTCAGTCAGGGGTGCCTAGACAAAAATGGGAATGACTCCAGGTCATTCTCTTCTTTAAGTTTCGTCTAAGGAGGTTCAGTCCTGCCTGGAATATCATGCCAGCTGGAGGCTTCTGCCTCAGGCTGCTCTCCTAGTCAGCAGCACTGCATGGTCGCACCTACCCCAGCCTACCCCTTGCTCCCATGGCTCGTGAAGCCTGGACAGTAGTAAGAAGCAGTTCAACTATAGGCTGAGCAAGTGCATAATGGTGGTAGAATGTGCCTTTGGATGTTTAAAAGCTCGTTGGCGCAGTTTACTGACTCGGTTAGACCTCAGCGAAACCAATATTCCCATCGTTATTACTGCTTGCTGTGTGCTCCACAATATCTGTGAGTAAGGGGGAGATGTTTATGGTGGGGTGGGAGGTTGAGGCAAATCGCCTGGCTGCTAATTACATGCAGCCAGACACGAGGGCAGTTAGAAGAGCACAGCAGGGCACTCTGTTCATCAGAGAAGCTTTGAAAACCAGTTTCATGACTGGCCAGGCTACGGTGTGAAAGTTCTGTTTGTTTCTCCTTGATGAAAACCTGCCCCCTTGGTTCACTCTACTTCCCTGTAAGCCAACTGCCCTCCACTCCCACCTTCGATTGCCGCTTGTAGAGGCAATAAAGTCATTGTTGTTTCAAATTCATGCATTCTTTATTAATTCGTCACACAAATGGGGGGATAACTGTGAAGGTAGCCCGGGAGGGGTGGGGAAGGAGAGAAGCAAAGGGGTGGGGACACCCCATAGAATGGCATGCGGCTCATCATAGAAGCGTCATGTCTGGGGCTCTGACCTGGAGTGGCCATTTGCCTGTCTGGTTCTTTGGTAGGCTTCATGCGGCACTGCTGTGGGTCCCTGTTATAACCTCTGTCCTTCATGCCCTTGAAGATTTTTTCAAATATGCCGGCATTTCGTCTTTTGGAACGGAGTTTGGATAGGACAGATTCGTCTCCCCATACAGCAATCAGATGCAGTACCTCCCATTCGGTCCATGCTGGAGCTCTTTTGCGATTCTGGGGCTCCATGGTCACCTGTGCTGATGAGCTCTGCATGGTCACCTGTGCTGATCCAGTTGCTACGCTGGCCAAACAGGAAATGAAATTCAAAAGTTTGCGGGGCTTTTCCTGTCTACCTGGCCAATGCATCTGAGTTGAGAGTGCTGTCCAGAGCGGTTACAGTGGAGCACTCTGGGATAGCTCCTGGAGGCCAATACCGTCGAATTGCATCCACACTACCCTAAATTCGACCCATCAGGGTCAATTTCAGTGCTAATCCCCTCATCGGGGAGGAGTACAGAAATCGATTTTAAGAGCCCTTTAAGTCGACAAAAATGTCTTCGTCGTGTGGACGGTGCAGGGTTAAATCGATCTAAGGCTTCTAAATTTGACCTAAACTCATAGTGTAGACCAGGGCTTAGAAAAATATAATTTATGCCTAACATAGTGAATGCTAATGGGAAGGGGGTAGATTTAGAAGATAAAATAAAAAAATAACAAGTTAAAAATCACTTAGAAAAGTTAGATGCCTGCAAGTCACCAGGGCCTGATGAAATGCATCCTGGAATACTCAAGGAGCTAACAGAGGAGGTATCTGAGCCTCTAGCTATTATCTTTGGAAAATCATGGGAGACAGGAGAGATTCCAGAAGACTGGAAAACAGCAAATATAGTGCCCATCTATAAAAAGGGAAATAAAAACAACCCAGGAAACTACAGACCAGTTAATTTAACTTCCATGCCAGGAAAGATAATGGAGCAAGTAATTAAGGAAATCATCTGCAAACACTTGGAAAGTGGTGAGGTGATAGGGAATAGCCAGCATGGATTTGTAAAGAACAAATCATGTCAAACAAATCTGATAACTTTCTTTGATAGGATAATGAGTCTTGTGGATCAGGGAGAAGCAGTGGATGAGGTATACCTAGGCTGTAGTGAGGCATTTGATACGGTCTTGCATGATATTCTTATCAATAAACTAGGCAAATACAACTTAAATGGGGCTACTATAAGGTGGGTGCATAACTGGCTGGATAACCGTATTCAGAGAGTAATTATTAATGGTTCCCAATCCTGCTGGAAAGGTATAACAAGAGGGGTTCCACAGGGGTCTGTTTTGGGACCGGCTCTGTTCAATATCTTCATCAATGACTTAGATATTGGCGTAGAAAGTACGCTTATTAAGTTTGCAGATGATACCAAACTGGGAACTGCTTTCGAGGATAGGGTCATAATTCAAAATGATCTGGAAAAATTGGAGAAATGGTCTGAGATAAACAGGATGAATTTTAACAAAGACAAATGCAAAGTGCTCCATTTAGGAAGGAGCAATCAGTTTCACATATACAGAATGGGAAGAGACTGTCTAGGAAGGCGTACGGCAGAAAGGGATCTAGGGGTTATAGTGGACCATAAGCTAAATATGAGTCAACAGTGTGATGCTGTTGCAAAAAAAGCAAACATGATTCTGGGATGCATTAACAGGTGTGTTGTGAGCAAGACAGGAGAAGTCATTCTTCCGCTCTACTCTGCACTGGTTAGGCCTCAACTTAAGTATTGTGTCCAGTTCTGGGCACCGCATTTCAAGAAAGATGTGGAGAAATTGGAGAGGGTCCAGAGAAGAGCAACAAGAATGATTAAAGGTCTTGAGAACATGACCTATGAAGGAAGGCTGAAAGAATTGGGTTTGTTTAGTTTGGAAAAGAGAAGACTGAGAGGGGACATGATAGCAGTTTTCAGGTATCTAAAAGGGTGTCATAAGGAGGAGGGAGAAAACTTGTTCACCTTAGTCTCGGATAGAACTAGAAGCAATGGGCTTAAACTGTAGCAAGGGAGGTTTAGGTTGGACATTAGGAAAAAGTTCCTAACTGTCAGAGTGGATAAACACTGGAATAAATTGCCTAGGAAGGTTGTGGAATCTCCATCTCTGGAGATATTTAAGAGTAGGTTAGATAAATGTCTATCAGGGATGGTCTAGACAGTATTTGGTCCTGCCATGAGGGCAGGGGACTGGACTCGATGACCTCTTGAGGTCCCTCCAGTCCTAGAGTCTATGAATCTATGAATTTATTACAAAAGATGGGGAGCCCCACAAATGCTATTAAGAGCATTTTCCTTCATTTGTGTTAAGTTTTTCAGCAGGGATGTTGGTGTTGAGAAAACATTATCATACAAAAATCTTTCTTTGTTATCTAATTGGTGCATTATCCTGTTAAAGGAAAAACAGCTGTTATCTCCTTTATAAAGGTTAATATAATAATAGGCAGATACTTGCTTTTGTTGAGGCGAAAATCAAGATCTATTAACTGGAGAGGTAAATGAAGCAAAAGCCAAATTCAATATTTACCTCCAGGGAAAATAAATCTTAACATTCACAGAAATGGAAAGCCATTGGAAAGTGGTCTCCATTAAAAAATAAGCATTTACCAGCTGCTGTATCTGAGATACTGGAGAACATTCCTGTTACAACATAGGGAAATCCTACCAAGTCAGACACACCACATTATGGTTATACAGATGGTTAAAAAGTGTCATTTTTTTCACAGGATTTCTTTTTTTTAAAATATTTATGGGTTTTTTTTTAAGTTCATGTGAACATTTTTTTCATTCTTTTGAAGAGAAACCAATTTTTTTCATAATTTTTCTAAAAATAAATTGTTTTGGGGAGAAACATATTTTTGGTTAGTTTTCTGGGAATAATTATGAAAACAAACAAATTACTGGAAAAAATCAGCTTCTGGTTTAAAAAACATTTTTCACTGAAAAAACAGTTTAACAAAAAATATGTTGACCAGTTCTAGTGGTAACCACTGATAAACACAGGCTCCAAATGGTGACTGGATCAACCCCTGCAGCCAGACCAATGGGTGGGGGCTCTGGAAGAAGAGATCCTTGTCAGGTGCACCACCCAGGTGTCCCAGGAACCATCCCATTGGGGGTGGGGTGGAATGGGCCCCCTGTGGAATAGGCTGTGGGACACCTGATCAAGTATGAATGAGGCTGAGACCGTTCTCATGGAAGCCTTGGTCTTCATAGCCATTCTGGCTCCTCATGTCCCCTCCTAGATCCACCATGACCAGGAGCTCCACTCCCCACAGGCTTCCCCCTGGGCTCCTGGGAGTGGGAGCTGTATAGAAAATATCATAGAATCATAGAATATCAGGGTTGGAAGGGACCTCAGGAGGTCATCTAGTCCAAACCCCTGCTCAAAGCAGGACCAATCCTCAACTAAATCATATGGTGCCAGTGAATGTTTTTTTAATCTAGGGCTTCAGAGAAGTCATGGTGAGTGTCTGCATGGCTCACCACCTGTACTGCTTCACCCTAATCCCTCAGAGTTGCAATCTGATTGGCTGACACTGCTCTACCACTCTGTATAGTTGACCTCTCAGGAGATAAACAATAGAAATGTTTTGCCTTCAGAAAATTGTATTGTATGCACATTACTGCGATAGGAAACAACTGATCTCATTGGCTTTGATTGTTAAGGGATACATTGCAACACCAAAAATATCAGTGACTTGTGTCAGTGCAAGGTGCGATGGGTGACCTTACATCACAAGGTTAGAGGTTATCTCACATGTGCAAGAAGATGCACTTGTGCGCACATCCATTTTCTCATTGGGTGCTGGTTGGAAATCTTAAGCTGAAAAATGTTATTTTATTAGAGTGATCAATACAAAGGTTATTGCAGCACTCAGCCTGCCCTTTAAAATATCTTACACATAGCTCACCAGTGATGTGGATGATAGAAACCATATTCTAAGTGGGAGGTGGAGTAAGAAAGGAATGGCACTATCTCTTACCTAACCTGAGCAAAGTGACATGAACAAGGATATTATTTTAGAGAGTTTATCTCACTTGTATCTGTGGTGACAAGATCCTTATTAAAACAAGACAGGTGTGCGGGCCGTCTGGTCCTTGTTATCTCAGTGTAGGATGACAGCAAGAGTATCACTGCTAGAAATGTTATCTATCCTTTATTATTTCACTGGTGAGAGACTAACAAGAGCGTTATCAGGGTGTTTGCAATCACAACACGTGTGGCTGAAGTGATAAACGGGAGAACAGCCATCTGATCTCCAAGGATCTGAAGACAATGCAGCCTTGAGCAGAAGGAGATGGATTTTTTTTTTATTGAAAATGTTTTGGCGGGCTGGGAATGGTGAGACAAGCCCAGGCAACTGTTCAGATTGTAAGCTCAGGAGGAGCGAGAGAGACCAAATGAAAAGGCGATCAGATCAACAGCACTCTCAGCTGAAAAAGAAATTTGTTTCAATAAATCTTTTATGATTTTTTCCCCCTAGCACTCAAAGATGAGATGTAGCAACCTGTTAGTGACTGAGGGGCAGGGAGGATTTCTGTGAGTGAGCAAGAACTTAAGGAAGCTGTGCACCATTTCTATTAGGGGAGAACAGATATGCATAGAGGTAATTTAGGAGGTGGGTAGGGTTTTATTATTGTCATTATTTCATGTATTACAATAGTGCCCAGTGGCTGCAACCAGAAGCAGGGCCCCCTTGGGCTAGATGTTTTTCAGACACAGACAGGTCAGGTTCCCACTCCCAAAATCTTAGTCTACGAAAGGTCTAAGAAGAGACTGATGCTAAATTTCAGGGTGCAGACTCCCTGTCACGGAGTACCTGTGTGGAAGAGGTATGGCAGCAAAGCAAGCGTAATTTAATCTAATCAGCATAGTCCCTTTGGAGCTGAGCTGCTTTACACCAGTTCAGCATCTGGACCCATGGGGTTATTGCTTCTTTCTCCATTGCTTTGTCCCCAACCTCCCCCTCCCAGAGCATCAAACCATCTACCTGCCACTAAGCCATTCAGCCCCTGAACCATGATGCTCTGTTCCCAGAATCCGTGGAAAGTCAGATCCATGACACACATGTAGCCCACATCACAAACAGGACAGATTCTGCCATCTTGACTTACTCTGCAATAGCCACCTTGGTCTCCACAGGGCTAGAGGTGTAAGGAGGTGCTACCTTGTGCCAGGAGTGATGTCAGGATCTTGCCCTGGGAAAGTAGGCTGAAGTCCCTTCCCTGCAAATCACTTATGCTGCTCCATGGGCTTCGTCGGCACATGGGGGTTAGATTTCAGGTAGGTAAATGTTGTGTACGGGGTGGGGAATGTTAATGAATCTGGAGCCAGACTGACTCTGAATGTGTGAGAAACCAGGCAGAGGACGTATTAATGAGCTATTCTTATTAGGGAGGGGTTTGGGAGATGATGGATTTTGAAGGCGGGGTCCCTTACTTGCCCCGCAGAGCAAGCACAGAAGAGGGGGTATCCCTGCACAGATAGCTGCTGGTCCACTGTCTCTCTTACATACTGGCAGTGCTGTCCACTGGCTGAGTCACTCTGCAGCTGCTCAGTAGCAGCCCTGATGGAGACCCAGATGCAAGTAATGCACCTTAGAGCTGTACTACCTCCCACCAGAACCCCTGTAGTGGTTGAACCCAACAGTTGGCCATTTGCTAGTTGTAAACCAGCGCTAGCTGTATCTTTTTCCTTCCATAATTATTCCCTAACCACTGCCTATGCCTTTCATTTGCCAAAACTGTCATAAAACCTCATCATTTCCTTATCCTGGCCCAACTGTACCTACCCTAATCTGCACGAGCTATTTATAAACCCTCCAACAACTTAGAATGGGATTTTCCAAAGTGTTCTGCATTGGCCTAATTCTGCTGACATTAAAGTCAGTGACAAAACTCCCATTAAAGCTCAAAACTCAACTATCTATCCTAAAGCAATCCAGCAGTTTATTATATCCACTGCAATACAAAGGTATCAGCAAGCAAGCCCACAGCCAAATCTGACTGACATTAACCACAGAGAACCTTGAGTGTGACACCCAAATTATTGGAGATGGGAGAAATGCAAAAGGCCAGAGTCCATCTATCCAGGGACTAGTTTCCCATGGCCCTACACTTCATAGAATCATAGAATCTCAGGGTTGGAAGGGACCTCAGGAGGTCATCTAGTCCAACCCCCTGCTCAAAGCAGGACCAAACCCAACTAAATCATCCCAGCCAGGGCTTTGTCAAGCCTGACCTTAAAAACCTCTAAGGAAGGAGATTCCACTACCTCCCTAGGTAACCCATTCCAGTTCTTCACCACCCTCCTAGTGAAAAAGTTTTTCCTAATGTCTAACCTAAACCTCCCCCTCTGCAGCTTGAGACAATTACTCCTTGTTCTGTCATCTTCTACCCCTGAGAACAGACTAGATCCATCCTCTTTGGAACCCCCTTTCAGGTAGTTGAAAGCAGCTATCAAATCCCCCCTCATTCTTCTCTTCTGCAGACTAAACAATCTCAGTTCCCTCAGCCTCTCCTCATAAGTCATGTGCTCCAGCCCCCTAATCATTTTTGTTGCCCTCTGCTGGACTCGCTCCAATTTATCCACATCCTTCTTGTGGTGTGTGGCCCAAAACTGGACACAGTACTCCAAATGAGGCCTCACCAGTGCTGAGTAGAGGGGAATGATCACATCCCTTGATCTGCTGGAAATGCCCCTACTTATACAACCCAAAATGCCATTAGCCTTCTTGGCAACAAGGGCACACTGTTGACTCATATTCAGCTTTTCGTCCACCGTAACCCCTAGGTCCTTTTCTGCAGAACTGCTGCCCAGCCATTCGGTCCCTAGTCTGTAACAGTGCATGGGATTCTTCCGTCCTAAGTGCAGGACTCTGCACTTGGCCCTACATCATTTAAAGCAGGTGCAGAGTGGGTGTCTTTAGGCTACCATTGTGATTTGCTATCACTACACATGGCATAGAGCAATAGGGAATCTGTCCTTCTCGCTCTTGCTATTTGAGATGTTTTCATTTTTAAGCAAGGCCTGGAGGCAGTTTTCCCCTCCAGTGCTGAGATCTCCTCTTCAGAACACAATCAAGTGGACCGTTCACCTGTTTTCACATCGAGGTGTTCAGGGGTGATCAGGAGGTTGGCTCCCCCAACACACTATCCTGCCATCTTCTAGATCTTGCTGATCTGACCCCTTTAAAAGGTAACAGTCACTATGATGCTTATGGCCCCAAATGTACTGCAAGAAGCAATGCTCTTCTATCCTGGTAAAGAGGGAGGACCTTCCAGAACAGTAAGCTGTCTGGGGGCAAAGGAATCCTCCCTCTCCCTGCTCACCTCCTGAAAAGGAAATTCTGATGCTGGAGAGAGCATAGGAGTCCACCAAACCTGTTCTCAGCAGACCTATCACAGCAGCCAAGGAATGCTGGGGGAGATAGTGGGAAGGACCAGGGGGCCATGTGGGACAAGAGAGATGGAGGGTCATTATCCAGTTTGCTTCTGAAAAGGTTTGGGTTTAGTTCGGCTCTAGGATTGGGTGAAGCCTGTTGTAGGGGAATCAAGCTGTGTGGAGTATCTAGATACTTCTTCACTCCTTACAGATTACTTGAAAATTAACTTTTGTTATCTTTTATGCAGCAATAACCACTTCCAACCTGCCCGATTAACTCCATATTCATCTTGCACAAGGTGTCGCCCAACGCAAACTGGCTTCAACCTTCACAAAATTTCTCCTAAATCACTTTCTATTAGCTGTCAAGTATCAGAGGGGTAGCCGTGTTAGTCTGGATCTGTAAAAAGCGACAAAGAGTCCTGTGGCACCTTCTGTTAGTCTATAAGGTGCCACAGGACTCTTTGTCACTTTTCTATTAGCTGAATCCCACTGGTAACCTTCACCTGGGGGACCTAAGCAGCACACGCCTATGTCCTTTTGATAAGAAGTAATTTATTGTTATAATGCAAGATGCATCTTTTTCATTTGAACCTGTAGTCCTGGAGGGCCCGTTAGGGCCTCTTGGACCATCACATATGACCCAGCACACATTTCTCATCATTCCCCTCTGCCCTTCATTTCTGTCTGTCTCTCACACCTTTAATTGCACTTGTGTTTCTGAAGCATATGGAATTCATTATTCAGCAAACAATGTCCTTTGCAATATCAGCCTTAATTAACTATCCGCTCTGTATTTTCTTTCTCTTATCCTTGCTGAATCTACACGCTCTGAGACAAGCTGACGGCCCCCCATGCACATCAGTGCCAGCCAGCCAGCCAGCCATGACCAGATAAGAAGAAATGGAATTCCTTATCGCTTATAAAAAAAAAAACTGCAAAAGGTCAAGGTTAGTGGGAAGGGAGAAGGCCCTCCAAAACAACAAAAAACCCTCTTCCAAATCTCCATAGCAACCCAATGGAGCATCATGGGATGCCAGGATGAGCGGCCTATTCTGTTCTTGCAGCAATATTTCCACTTCATTAGCCTCTTTATCAAGTATCTCTACACCAGGCTGAGTATATTTTTGTGTCAGAGAGCAGTGCAGATGATTCAAAAGCATGTTGACCTTTTCAGTGGGTCTTGGAGTTTCTTATGGGAGTTGTGGCATTTTCCCCTCTCTTCCCTTCCCCGTCATCTCCTGTTCACATGACCTCACCCGCTCTGGCCTTCTAATCAAATCCCTGTAGCTGGTGAGCTATGAAGGGTTTTTCCCTTTTTTAAAGACTATGGAGAGTCTCCTTCAGAGGCACTGGGGGTGTCATGACCCCAGCTGTCAGAGCTATGTGTATGTGAGGAAGATTAATGACTCTGCTTATAGAAAATAAAAAAAAAATTGAAAAAATAAATACAAATGGAGTGTGGGTGGAGGTTGAAAAGAGACACAGAGTAGCCTCTCTGACTGATTGACTTTGCTCCAACTCCTTTAGAACTGGCTCAGAGATCATTACAGAAGAACAAGTTAGTCCAAAAAGGCTTTTAGGAGGCTTTATCAAGACAAAAAAAAATTAGGATTTAGTCCTTTGATCTTGAGAGCTTGTGTATGTGAGTGTGTGCAGGGGAAATAAGCTTTTAAAATGTAGTCCTTGCTCCATGGCTCAGTAACTGAATGTGGTTCTCTCAAACCATTTGGAAAAGTATCTGACATAGAAAGAGTTTACTTCAGTGCAGCATCTGTCATGCCCACGTGTCACGGATTGCTTTCCAAATCAAGGCACTAGCTTTTGGCAGTGAAAATGTAGGAAAATTCACCAGCTGGTACATGCTAAGGAGTAGTTTACACATAACTTTGAGTCTTGGTGCCAGTTCTTCAGTGGGTGTAAATTGGTGTAGCTCCATTGGAACTATGTTGAATCACACCAGCAGCGGAGCTGGTCTTTGGAGTCTGATTATGTGCAGGTGTATCAACCAGGTCCCTGAATTTATCACCTATTCTTCTTCCATGAACCAAAGGGCCTTTATTTCCACCTGCACTGCCACTACAGAAGAGGGTTCACTGCTTCATCTGAAAACATATCACATTGTGAAAATCGAGCTGAACCACATATCAGAAAAACAGAGGCATGAAATGTGATCATATATTTAAAATAACTTGAATTAGGCTAGGAAGAACATGTGACAACCAGTATCCCAGCCCCACCAAAGGAAGCCCTAGATTTGGAACGTCGTGTTATGTTACTAATCACCTATATTTGCGTTCAGGCATGAAAGGAAAGTAAGCCAGACAGCGCAACAGCCAGGTTTTATTCCTTCCTCCACATATGCTGACTTCTCTCAACAAGCACTTCCTGAAAGTCATCTTCTTTATGTTCCTAGACATAATCCTGTACATAGAGGACTATCATACTATAAAGCTATACTATAATTGGGAAGCTATATAGAATAGTGTTCTGTAAAACAAAAAGCCAAGCTGATCTTTTCCCCACCACTCTAGAGAAGAATATAGGCTGTCCCTCAAATGGGTATCCTGAAAGCCTTTATCAGAAGGCAGTTCATTTTTCCACACCACTTTATCAAAGCAAAACCAAAAGATGGCTGTAATCTGATAGAGCAAATCAAGCTTTTAGAACACACCCAACAAATAAAAGAGAGAGGAGGTTGGATAAACTGTATTAAAACAAACCCAACAAACCGAAGAAAGCTGATGGCAAATTAATGATGCTCCAAACCTCCAAGGTAGAAAACTCAATTAGATGCAGTACACCAAAATACTATACCCAAGGGAATTAGGCCAGAAAAGCCCTAGCAGAGACATTTTCAAATAAACAAACATATGTCCATATCCCAGGGGTGCAGTGTGATGTAGTGGATGTACCACTGAACTGACGCTCTGGAGACATGGGATTTTTTTCCTGGCTCTGCGACTGGCTTGGTGGGGTGACCTTGGGCAAGTCATGTCACTGTCCCATGCCTCAGTTTCCCCATCTATAACATAGGGATAATGATATTGCCTTCCTTTATAAAGAACTTTGAGATCTACAGATGAAAAGAGCTAGATAAGAGCTAGGTGCTATTATATTATGCTGTTCTCTACAGCCTTTTTTATCGCCATCATCCTTATGGTATCTGAGCTCCCTTCAGTCATGCATTAAGCGATATGACTAACATCTGTCGTGTGGTTTGTTCTTTCTCTCATCCTCTCCCTAATAGGAAAAATGTGTGGGCAGTGTGATAGTTTGTTTTGGTGAGGGTTTTTTTTGTTTTTGTTCTTTAATATATTGTATGTACAGCTGTCTGTTTATATTAAGGCAGTGATACGCAGACCTCATTGGTTCAGGACCCAAATTGGCGATCAGTATTACCCAAAGGAGCCACAGTAATGTGAATTCATTGTTTCATTTACTATACATATTATTCTCACAGCAAAGTGACTGACCAAGTATTCTACAATTGGTTAATAACAAAATAAAAACATCCTGATTGGTTAATAACTTAGATTGGTTAATAATTAAATCACACAGTGTTTTAACATCATGTGCTGCAAAGAGCCGCAGGAGACACATTAAAGAGCCACTTGCGGCTCCCGAGTCTCAGTCTGAGTATCACAGCTTTAAGGAAAACAAGGTTGAAGGAGTTCACTTTGCACTTCAAACTGAAGGTGATGAGGTTGTTAATGATGGTTCTTAGTTTCTGTGGGAGTTCATTCCACAGTTTTGGACCAGCCCTCAAGAAATCTGTGTCCTCAATCCGAGGAATCTACACAGATCATTTTATAATTAAACACATTTGTGGAGAGCTCTGCTGGTCACTCCTTCACTCAGCCCTCAAGGTCACAGTTCTTGAGATGGTTATCCAAACTTCCCAAAGCTCAGCATGACAGGGGCTGACCCCTTTCAGGGAGACGAGGTGAAGAAAGCAACCAGATCAGTGCAGGCAACGAAAGCCCCATGTATGGATGGTTTCCAGGCAGAGGTTTAGTCAAGATATTTCTATTCTGCTCCGGATGCTGGTGGAATGATTCAGAATACTTCTAGCTGCTAAATACCAAATTCAGCTCTCAGCTACATGTGAGCACCACCAAAGGACTCTGTCTCCAAAGTGCATTCTAACTCCATGTCTAATGCTGAAATTTCAGTGGCCCTACTGGGAGCTAAGGACCCATGTCAGTTAGTGGTGTTCAGGCTTATCAGCACTCAGCTGTGGTGAGTGTCATTCAGCCATAGCAGATGAGTGTTGTTCAGACACATCATTACTGAACTGGGATGAAAACCTTTCCTCCAACAGAGGCTGAAACACCCAATCCCTCACTTGTGCTTCCCCATCAACCTGTGTTTTTCAAAGGTGGAAATTCCTCTGAATTCCCATAGGGGCCAGAGTCTGATCTGAGTGTCACTGTATGAAACTGCAGGTGCTCCATTGTCTTAACACTCTAATTGACGTGGTGTAAGTATGTACAGAATCTGGCCCAAGATGTTTAGTGCATTGCATGATACAGGACACCACACATCCCAGGTACTACTTTGGAGATAAGGGGTAGTTGATCTCTTGCCGTTTGCTATACATTTATTATATTTAATATCTAGCATTTGCTTTCAAAGGCATTTAGACATCTGTCTGTATCTTTGGCGTATTTACAGTGTTTACATCTCTGTGTTAAGGTAGAAATAACACTTGAGTTGAAGATTTGTAGTTTGGTTTTTAAGTTGTAGATTTTTGACAATCCAGTTTTGTGTAAGCTGGTAAATGCAGCTTCAACCATGCTAATTTGTGACATTATTTCCTTCTGGAAAGCTCCACTCACTTGCTCCACTCCTGCCAAGGTAGGTGAATTCATCTTGTATTCCTTTGCTTTCTAGTGTAATGCTTGAATTGCAAATTTCTGCGTTTCATATTAGATTTATTTTTTTTCATAATTGATTAATTAACCTCATCTGTTATGTAATTCTGGACAGTCTTTGCTTGCATGTGGGTTGAACTCTTAGTTAGATATTATTAAAATGATCAGTCTAATTTTGTAATTCATACCTGGGCTGTAAATATGATGCAACTTGCAATAATCTTTAATGAAATATTACATTGTTTAGAAGAATTACGTCATCAACAAATTCTGGGTCTCCTAATGTTCTGTTGTTGAGCCATGTGATGCCTGTGTTATATCTGTCTACAAATTTTTTCTCCAACTGCATACTTGGGTACTATAATTCCTGAATTTTGTTGTCAGGAGAGGACATTTCACGTACTGTACATGTGCAGGGCCATTTACAAAACAGATTGGAAGCATATGGAGAATACATCATTGTTTGGTATTGGATATTTTACACCAATGCTATTTACTAGTTGTCCAATATCTTCCAGGCTTCTTTCTCCAGCTTCACATGGAATGTCTGTGGGGAAAAGAAACAAAGGAAAGAAAATACTCCCAGGGGTGATAAAACAGGAGCCTGACTAATAGCTCATCTCTTTCTCTGCAGTGTTTTTTCACAGATGAGAAATCAATTAAGGGCAAATTTCACTGGGAACTCTTTAAACAATGTAATATTTCATTAAAGATTATTGCAAGCTCCATCACATTTGCAGCCCAGGTGTGAATTACAAAATTAGCCTGATCCTTTTAATAATTTCCTCCGAGGTAACATTATACCAAGCACTCGATGTTTAATGTTAGATCCTGGCTGTGTGGTTGCTGTTTGGAAGGGTATATTTATTGTGTTCTTCAAGATATAGATGCAAGATTGTAAGACTGAAAAAGTGGGTTTCTTAGTTTGATGTTGGTTGGGTCAGATATGGTGGTCATATGAAGCATAAGGTAGGGGAGAAAGGAGGTGATCATTGAAAGAGACAAGAGGAGACACATTTTATGTCTATTACACAGATCTAAATCTGGAGTAATACCAATGGCTATAGAGGTGTTGCTCTGGAGTTATAATCTAATCTATCTATCTATGCTTGTCAAAAAATTTCCACTGAAACTGCGTTTTGATGGAAACTTGGGTTGTCAACAAAATAATTTTCTGTCACGAGACATGTCTGCTTTCTGCAGAAAATTGTGTTCCTTCATCAAAGTATTTTAGATGAAAACCAAAAGGTTTTGGCTGACAATGGGAGTTGTACTTTATGCCTCATGTCTCCATTTGCTTCTGTGGTTAGGTATTCCCCCTCTGGACTACATTTCCAATAATGATCCAGGGCCAAGGACTCCACGTTGTTCAGTTTCCCCTCACTAAAGAGTGAGACTGTGAAGTACTGCTCTCATTTTCAGTCCAAAACTTTTCAGTCCAAAACTTTGATTTCAATTTTTAGCCAAAACTATGAAATTTCCCATGGAAAATTTCAATGAAAATTAAAGATTTACTGTTTTCATCAAAAATTGTAATTAAAAAAAATTCGGACCAGTCCTATCATCTGTCTGGCTAGCTCTTTGTTATGGTATCTCATAGTGTCTCTGAGACTGGAATCTGGTCTGATCTGGTGTTAGCTAGCTGTTTAAATCTGGTATGAGTTCCACAGGATGCTACCTCCCAGCTGGACCCATCAGGCCAAAGGCATCCCTTGTTATAACACTTTTGAAGCCAGTGCAATTCCATCAGAGCTGAGTTAGATCTACTGAATCTGTTGAATCTACTCTGTGCTTCACGTGATGGTTAGATCATGCCCCTTGGTTTTGCAGGTCCCAGTTCCACTAGGAGAATGGAAGGGATCTTTGATGGGAGAATGTGCACCCTTTTTTTCATGTGGATGTTGTTCTTCCTATGTCACTAAGATAAACTATTAAAACTCATTCACAGCTTTTCTGCACTTTTGATTTCCCCCTTCCTTTTCCATGACACAGCTTGCTAGCCTTTGCTTCTTCTCACACTGTCAGAGTTGTAATCTCTTCCCCTTCAAAGTAATATGTCTGTGACTCATCAATGTTTAATTTTCTGCATGATGTGTGTAAGAGCTATTAGACACCCTGGGTTTGAACCCGTTCATATAGCCGGCTATCTCTTTCTCCACCCTCAGGTGTCTGTATCTTCTGAGAGTCTCCTAACCTTTCCCCCTCCCTTTTGACACCACAGTCCTGTCATATTAAACAGGAAGATTCTGATGATGCCACGGTATTTTCACAGAGATGCTTTCCCCTTATTCTGGCCAAACTCTTATGACTATCACCTTCCTATAACTGATTTATGCTCTTTACCAGCTCCTTGTCTTGTTCACCTCAATTTCTGTCAACAAGTGCTTTTCCACCAAACCCTTTGACAAGGTCTCTACTCTTTATACCTATTTGTTTATTCCTATGCTTGTATCCCTATGGCCCAATTATAAAACTACCAAACTGAGCTTCTTTCTATACAGCATTTAAGAAATAAATAAGGTTTGGATGTTCAAAGATGCCTAAGTGAAGTAGGCATCCAAATTACCTTGCTTTCTAATGGGAGTTGAACACCTAACACCTGTAGGTCCCTGTGGAAATCTCTACCTAAAACTCTGTCTCTCATACAAATTCCCTTCCTCTAGATATGAAAATTCAGGCAGCCTGATTTTCATCCCTCTCTCAGTGAATCCCTTTTCCACTCATTTGTCCTCACTAAAACTTGCCCTTTTCAATGTCCATTTACTAAAAGATACATCTCTCCTTATTCACAGCCGAATTATCGATTCCTCTTTGGAGATCATCTGTCTTACTGGAATATAGCATTCTCCTGATACCTCCATCTCACTCATCCGAAGTCACTGAGCCCTGGGACAGATTTCACTGGTACACTCCTATGGATTTATGCCACTTTAGCAATGCAGAGTAGCTCTAAACCCAGTTTGACTGGCTGGCTAGATTGGGTTGACACAAATGCTCATACTGCATGGGTCTTAGGTGTGATGCTCCAATTAGTGCAGATCCTGAAAGATGCCTGTGTTGAAGCTTTCAGATGGAATTCTGGCTGCGTTAACTTTGGGGGCAGTATCTTCCATTTCATTCATAGATGATAACTTTATTGTTGTCATTAATGGAAACTAAAAAGTGCCTTCTCTTTAGAATCAGTTGGGTTCCACTTTTAGAGAGATTAGGGATGCTGTAAAATGGCCAGATGGCAGTCTCTCTGCAATCAGAGAACTGACAGCAGCTAGGCTTTGTTTGGAGGAAGGTTCCCAATTTCAATGGCCAACGCCCAACATGCATTTCCGTGAGCCTGTGGCAGCTCCCAGTTGGAGCTGCCACTTTTCCACAAGAGCGTTTCAGCCTGAAATGCCCTCTGTGCACACAAAATGGACTGGCCCAGTCTCCTGGTAAACCCTACAGAGACTTTTGGTACAATGAGCATCAGAAACATCATGGATTCACAATTCCTGGCCTTTAGGGAGGAGAAAGTTTGTGTTGAATCCATTATACCCCCTAGCTGCCAATCAATAAATAATATATTTAATATCTTGGTGGCTTGAAGCTCGCGCTCTCTTTCAATCTGTAGAGCATCAAGATCTAAAATTAGAGCTGAGAAAATAATTCCTATCATTTAATAGATTGTACAAATTTAGCTTCTATTTCTCTTCATGAATTGTGCTCAAACAGTTTACAGTTTTCTACAATGTATTTGTTATTTGAAGATTTGATGTTTTTCTAAAAGAGCTGCTCTAGCAATTATTTTGGGGAAATTCTATGTCCTATGTTACACAGCAAGTCTGACTAGATGATCACAATGGTCCCTTCTGGCCTTGGAAACTAGGAATCTATGAAAATTATTTTATAAATGATTTCTACAAACAATTCATGGCCTGTAGATGAACAGTGAGTAATTCATTACAAGAGCTTGGTATCTGACAGTTGAGCAGTATTATTAAGTTTTGATTGTTCAAAATGTCATTTGTTCTGTTCTCTGGTTGGATGAGTTTAACGAAGAAGTGGTACAAATATTTATCATAATTTGCTTTCTGAGAATATTCTCTCACATTCACTTCATATTTGCTGTTTCAACAAACCTTCCTAGCAGTAAACTTGTCTGGCAGAATATTCAAACAAAGGATGCGATAAAGTCACATTTTTATTCAAATAAATATTTTTGATTTTTTTTGTGATAGTCATCCAGATCTAATAAAAACAAATTGTTACAAGTTGTTTTAACAATTTCTTACAGTCTAGATTTTTAAAATTTCTCTTCACTATATAGTGAAAGCAAAAGAGAACTTTGTCCTAAACCAAAATAACACATTCAAAGTGAGTATGCAGTATTGTTGGAGCTGAGTCTGTACCAGGATATTAGAGAGACAAGGTGAGTGAGGTAATATCTTTTATTGGTCCAACCTAGGGCGGTGAGAGAGACAAATGATAGTTGTGTCACAATTTCTTCTAAAAAATGAGAGAGGAACATTTCCCCCCTTCTAAATTAAGTAAAGTACCATACTAAATTTGGCCAACAAACAAAATCAGATAAAAATGATCCCTCAAAACAAAATCCCATCCAAAAAAAACCATTACACTGCACACACAATTCTCCTATTGGCAAGAGGATGGGAGAGAGAATGAACCACACATGACAGATGTTAGTCATGTTGCTTAATGTACGACTGGAAGGTGCTCAGATACTACAGTGATGAGAGTGGGATAAGAACCTATATAGAATAGAACTTTAAAAAATGGACCATAATTGAGCTTGCTCATCTACTGTATCCTATTTTAACTGCTTATCCCATGTAAGTACTTAGGTCTTTTTCTCTCCACTTGTATCTTTAGAGAGAGAAATAAATTGCGTGTTTTTTCACTTCTGGGAAATGTTCCTATCTTGGTTTATGGTTTATAATATCTCTAAAACTGCTTGCCTGGCAACTCCAAAATCATCCCCATAGTTGAGATCTGCAAGACGGCAACTTGGTCTTCAGTACATAAATTCTCCAAGCACTACATGGGTGTTCATTCTTCTAGATCAGATGTTGCCCTTGAGAATGCAGTCATTTTTTCAGTATTGTACCTGGCTCCAAAGCTCCCTCCTCCTGTTAAAGAAACTGCTTGGACATCACCTGAAGTGGAGTACCCATAGGGCCACTACTTAAAGGAGAGGTTGCTCACCTAGGTGTGTGGTAACTGCAATTCTTCAAGGTGTGTGTCCCTGTGGGTGCTCCACTACCTGCCCTCTGTCCCCTCTGCTTCAGTTTCCTTGCAGGACTTTGCAGTGGAGAAGAAACTGAGGCCAGTTTGCCCATGCAGCCCTATATATCCTCAGTGTGGTGTACAAGGAGGAGTAAGGGTGCATTTGTGGGCCAAATGGGCACTACTACCAAAAATCTGCAATCAAAGATGCCTGGGGTGTAACCACACTTGAAGCGGAGCACGCCTGGGGGGACACAACTCAAAAAATTGAGTGACCAAGCAAGGTGAGTAACCTCTCCTACAGTCTATGTAGCACAGACATTAAAGCTCCAGTGATGCTATTTTACAAAATCCGCTTTCCTTCCTAGGTTGCATGAAGGTACATAATATGCAGGAGTTGGTGGGTGACTGGGACAGGAAGGAAGAGATAAGGAAACTCTGACTTACCATTCCATCTAATGTTTTGTTTGCTTATTTATTTTAAGTTTAACCTTCACTTCGACTCATTTGGCTTCCACATGTGTTTTAAAGGGAAACTGTTCCGCTGAGGGTATTGACAGGTATCTACAGCCTTAACTGCACCTTGGCCAGAATAATTTTCCTTTCCTTTTCTCCCAGACTGGCTGGCCAATGGTTAAAGCCTCCACAGATGCAGCCTTGTGTGATTAACATCCATTGAAACCTGGAGTTGATGGAGATAATTAAAAATATTTAATTAGATAATGCATTTGGCTGCCTCCCCCAGTCCTGACATCCTACCACAACAGTAAGACAACTATCTCTTTGTTCCTTGCCTTAGTCCTGGATGAAAGCTACAAGGGCAATGGAAGATGAGAGGGAGCAGGGAGTGATGAGCACCCACAGTGTTTGCAGAGTAGAGGATAGGGCTTGATTATGTTTCCAGGCAGGGGAGCAAGATGGGCTCCTTGTGACATTTTCATATTGCATCAGCTCTTTGATGGGCTGTGGACACTGAAAAGTCATCACTGGAGTGGCCTGGGTTTGCTAATTTTGGAGGCATCCTTGAAAAGGGCAGGGTAATCACATGTCCTTTCCATTTGTAAAGGTTCCCCACCCTCGAATTCCCACTGCAGAGGGTGGCTGAAGGAAAAGCAAACACTTTGTGAGAGGAAGTCATGTATCACTAATTAGAAAGAGGTGTTAACGGACTGAGTGAAGAGGGCAAAGTGTGAAAATCACACAATGGAGGCTGTGCAGACTCACACAGCACAGATAAGGTGGTAGTGATGAGGAAGAGCCAGAAAGCCCTGCTCAGCCAAAGCGGTGCAGTACATTTATCCATTCGGGCATTCCTGGCATTTTACTTGTTTCAACTTTCATCATCTCCTTAGTGCAATGGATATTTATTGCTGCGGAGCTACACGGGGCTTGGTGTGAAGGAGGAAACAACTGGTAAGAGGTTACATTTGTTGCTTTAATTACCCCTTCTGTCTCACTCGCTTCCCTCACTCCTTTCCTCTGTGCTTCTGTTTGTTTCTCTCTTTGGCCTGGTCTACACTACGTGTTTATACCAAATTTAGCAGCGTTAAACCAAATTAACCCTGCACCCGTCCACACAACGAAGCCCTTTATTTCGATATAAAGGGCTCTTAATATCGATATCTGTACTCCTCCCCGATGAGGGGAGTAGCGCTCAAATCGGTTTTGCCATTTCGAATTAGGGCTAGTGTGGTCACAATTCGATGGTATTGTCCTCCGGGAGCTATCCCACAGTGCACCATTGTGACCACTCTGGACAGCAATCTGAACTCGGATGCACTGGCCAGGTAGACAGGAAAAGCCCCGCGAACTTTTGAATTTCATTTCCTGTTTGCTCAGCATGGAGCACTGCTCAGCACGGGTGGCCATGCAGTCCCAAATCCAAAAAGAGCTCCAGCATGGACCATACGGGAGATACTGGATCTCATCGCTGTATGGGGAGACAAATCTGTTCTATCAGAGCTCCGTTCCAGAAGACGAAATGCCAAAGCATTTGAAAAAATCTCCAGGCTATGATAGACAGAGGCCACAGCAGCGACTCAACACAGTGCTGTGTGACAAGCATAACGGAAAACCAAAGAATCAAATGGACGCTCATGCAGGGAGGGAGGGGGGACTGAGAACTTGAGCTATCCCACAGTTCCTGCAGTCTCCGAAAAGCATTTGCATTCTTGGCTGAGCTCCCAATGCCTGAAGGGTCAAAAACATTGTCGCCAGTGGTTCAGGGTATATGTCGTCAATTTACCCCCCTCCCCCAAGAAAAGGGAAAAAATTGTTTCTCGCCTCTTTTCAATGTCACCGTATGTCTACTGGATGCTGCTGGTAGACAGGGTGCTGCAGCGCTAAACAGCAGCATCCCCTCCCCTCCCCTCCGGCAGATAGTACGGTACAATATGACTGATAGCCGTCCTCATCATCATCCCGTGAGTGCTCCTGGCTGGCCTCGGTGAGGTCAGCCGGGGGCGCCTGTGCAAAAATGGGAATGACTCCCGGTCATTCCCTTCTTTAAGCTTTGTCTCCTGGAGATTCAGTCCTGGCAGACGGTGCAATAGGGCTGGTAACTGTCCTCATCATAGCAGCGGGAGGCTGCGCTCCTCTCCCCCCCACCCTTTAATGAGTAATGGAGATGTCCTGCCTGGAATATCATAGCAGCTGGAGGCTGCCTCCCCCTCATTTTATCTCACTAAAAAGTCAGTGTTTCTTATTCATGCATTCTTTATTACTTCATCACACAAATGGGGGGATAACTGCCACGGTAGCCCAGGAGGGGTGTGGGAGGAGGGAAGTAACAGGTGGGGTTGTTGCAGGGGCACCCCTTAGAATGGCATGCAGTTCATCATTTCTGCGGGATATCTGGGGCTCTGACCCGGAGCGGCTGTGCTCTCTGGTTCTCTAGTAGACTTGCCCCATATTCTAGGCAGGACTGACTCTATTTTTAGACAAAAAATAAAGAAGGGAATGACCTGGGGAGTAATTCCCATTTTTGTCCATGTGCCCCCGGCCGACCTCAGCGAGGCCAGCCAGGAGCACCCATGACAGCAGCAGATGGTACAATATGACTGGTAACCATCATCGCCAATTTCCAAAGCAGCAGACGGTGCAATAGGGCTGGTAACCGTCTCTGCTACCTTGCAAAGGCAAATGAATGCTGCTGTGTAGAACTGCAGTACCGCGTCTGTCAGCAGCATCCAGTACACATACGGTGACAGTGACAAAAGGCTAAACGGGCTCCATGGTTGCCATGCTATGGCATCTGCCAGGGCAATCCAGGGAAAAAGGGCTCGAAATGATTGTCTGCTGTTGCTTTCACAGAGGAAGGATTGAGTGATGACATTTACCCAGAATCACCCGCGACACTGTTTTTGCCCCATCATGCATTGTGATCTCAACCCAAAATTGGCGGGGGAGACTGCGGGAACTATGGGATAGCTACCCACAGTGCAACGCTCCGGAAATCGACACTAGCCTCGGTACATGGACGCACACCGCCGAATTAATGTGCTTAGTGTGGCCGCATGCACTCGACTTTATACAATCTGTTTTAAAAAAATGGTTTCTGTAAAATCGGAATAATCCCGTAGTGTAGACATACCCTTTCTCTTCTCTTTTGTCCCTGTCCCAGAGTAGGTGCCCACTGTCCAGTTTCTGCCATTTGGATTCATCTCGGTCTTACAGTGATGATATTTGAGACTCCCAGATAAAGGTGGGTAAAATACTTGGATTATCTCAGAGAAAGAACTTGTAATGTGGCATGTAGGTACCACTTCCCTCTGAGGGCCAGTGTTAGACCTGCTCAAGTGTTGTTATGTCGCCCTCTGCTGGCTGACCTGCAAAGAGGATTACAAGCCCTGAGATGCCTACAGCAGAGGAGCAATGCAGGAGTTAGGAGCTGTGTTTTGGAATTCTCTCCCCTTGAACTGCATGAAGTGCAATGCAGCTACAGGGCATGGAGAAATGGATGACTGTGGAGTGTGACACACCCAGGACAGACACCCCTAGCAGAATGAAGTTCAGCATTGTATTTTAGGATCTGCACTAGTCAAGCTGGCTGCAGAAATACACTTCTGCTTCTTCACGAGACTCGGGGTGGTGGGGGGCAGTAGCCCCTTGCCTGCTGGGCATTAGTGCAAGCTTTAAGGGAAATGTTTCACCTGTAGCAGTCACAGAAGGTGCAAAGTCACATTACAAAAATTCAACTCAGCCCACTGAGCTGTTCAAGTAAATCCTGCTTTGGATGAAGTCTGGTGCAGATACTTTGCTATTCAAAGCCAGGGGCCTTTGTACTCTCTATGAGCAGGACCACCTGCAAACCACCAAAGAAAACAAGAGAAGGGAAACAGGAGCCTGCTGGGATCCAGAAAGTCTGTGATGACTCCAGCCAAGATGCCTGTCACTTTCCCTTGTCTAATCATGTGACAAGGTTAAATATGGCCCCAGGCTGATAGCCAAACCCTTCAACCAGGGCAGCCTTTTGCCAGCCATGCAGGAGAATTAAATACTCCTTCCTCTGTCCCCAGCTGTCCATAGAGACAAGATCCCTGCTGGTTGGATAGCCAGCTAGCCACGCACTAATTGAGGATGTCAAAAGAAACAAGTTTCCAGGCGAGACAGGATCAGGCAGGTCTGTGTCTCAAGTGCACACCTGCCTGCTCCTTTCCTCTTTGTTTTCTTCCCCCTTCTGTCCTTCCTTTGAATGCCCTCCACTCAGCCTCTGTTTTGTTCTCTTTTAAATTCTTTTCTGCTAGTGACTGGAAATTTGTTCTCCAGAAGAGGAGACACGAAGTTCAGTATCTGAGTAACTTTGCAGAACTGTTCAAAGCAGCCCATTTTGCAGGCAATGTAACCAAATGCGGTGCTTTGCTCCGGAGGCTATCTGCAGTGCCAGGTCACTCTCTCCGGATATTCCAGTTGGCTTCCAGCGGCCTTGCTGCAAGGTGACGTGGGTGCTATTCCTAACTCACCACTTACTGGTGTGTTGACCTTGAGCAAGTTGTTTTGTACCTCTCTTTCCCCTCCTGTTGTCTCTCTTGTCTATTTAGATTGTAAGCTTCTCTGGGCAATTACTGACTCCTACTATATGTCTGTGCAGTGCCTAGCATAATAGGACCCTGGGCTTGGGTGGGGTCTCTAGGCAGAGACAGATGGTGCCTGCCACTAGTGTGTGTGGGGGGGGCGAGGGCAGCCGGATTCAGCAGTGTTACTGAGCATGCCCAGTCCATGTAAGCATGCTCAGTAGTACAAGCCAAGCAGCAAATCTGGGGGTGGGTGGGGCATGTTACCTGGCATGCCTCTTCACACATTGCCTCTGCAGTTTAAAACCTCATGCCAGCTGACTTGGGCCCATGGCGCTTCCGGGTAATGGGCTATTTAATTGTGGTGTAGACGTTTGGGCTCGGGATGAAGCCTGATCTCTAGGACCCGGCAAGTCACTCAGGGTACATCTACACCAGGAGTGGGAAAACTTTTTGGCCTGAGGGCCACATCTGGGAATAGATATTATCTGGCAGGCCATGAATGCTCACAAAATTGGGGTTGGGGTGCGGGAGGGGGTGAGGGCTCTGGCTGGGGGTGCGGACTCCAAGGTGGGGTCAAAAATGAGGAGTTCAGGGTGTGGGAGGGGGCTCCAGGCTGGGGCGGGGTAGTGGGGTGCAAGGAGGGTGAAGGCTCCATCTGGGGGTGCAGGCTCTAGGGTGGGACCAGGGATGAGGGGCTTGGGGTGCAGGAGGGTTGTCCAGGCTGGGATTGAGGGGTTTGGAGGGTGGGAGGGGGATCAGGGCTAGCGCAGAGGGTTGGAGCATGGGGAGAGGCTCAGGGGGGCAGGCTCCAGGCGGTGCTTACCTCAGGCAGCTCCTGGAGGCAGCGGCATGTCCCCCCTCTGGCTCCTACATAGAGGTGTGGCCAGGTGGCTCTGCGCACTGCCCCGTCTGCAGGTTCCCGGCAGGGCCGCCCAGAGGGGGGGGGCAAAGGGGGCAATTTGCCCCGGGCCCCGGGCTCCGCTGGGGCCCCCAAGAGGACAGCTGAGGCTCCCGCCTCCGCCTCCGCCCCACTCCTGGAGCCTTAGCACATCAAGCGGTGTGTCTCCGGCGGGGCCCCTGAGCCCCGCCCCGCTCAAAGCCGCGTGGTGAGGGGGTGGGGCTGCGAGCTCCAGACTGAGCTCAGCTCCCTCCGCTCGGCGTGAGCTCACACCCCCTCACCACGCGGCTCTGAGCGGGACGGAGCTCAGGCCCCGGCGGAGACACGCTGCAGCTGTTCAGCGAGGCGCTGAGGCTCCGGGTGAGGAGGGAGCCGGGGGTAAGAGGCTGGGGCCAGGGGGGTTGGCTAAGGGGCAAGGAGTCCTGGGGACAGTCAGGGCACAGGGAGGGGGCAGAGTTTGGGGGGGCGGTCAGGGGGCAGGGAATGGGGGGGGTTGGATTGTGGGTGTTCTGGGGGGGGTCTGTCAGGACTCGAGGGGGTGGCTAGGGGTTGGGGCAGACAGGGAGCAGGGGTGGCGTCCCAGGGTGGTGGTTGGGGGGGTGGGGTCTCTGGGGGATGGTGAGGGGACAAGGAGCAGAATGGGTCAGGGGTTCTGAGGGGGGTGGGCAGTAGGGGGGGCAGGAAGTGGGTGGAGGTCGGATAGGGGGTAGGGCCAGGCTGTTTGGGAGGCACAGCCTTCCCTACCCTAAAGCTCATTCAGCAGTTTGAGGCTTGCAGAAGAGCCAAGCTGTTAGCTTTTCCATTAGGGCTACCATCCCGTTCACTTCTCAAATGCCAAATTATAGTCTACATGTAATTTCAGTGCCATAGGGAGATTCATGTCAGGGGAGGGTAGCTTCATTTAAAATTAGCCACTGCGGGGAAGGATCACATGAGAAGAGCAATATCCTTCCCAACCCTACCAAGGGAGACCCCCCTCCCCTGCATTCCCTGAGGCTTCAGAGGGGTTAATTCAGTGGTTCTCAGACTTTTGTCCTGGTGACCCTTTCACATAGCAAACCTCTGATGCGACCCCCGCTTTATAAATTGAAAACACTTTTTTATATATTTAACACTATTATAAATGCTGGAGGCAAAGAGGGGTTTGAGGTGGAGGCTGACAGCTCACGACCTCCAGTAATAACCTCGTAACCCCCTGAGGAGTCCTGACCTCCAGTTTGAGAACCCCTGGATTAATTTAATTTTAACACCCTGTGTCCATTCACATGCATGTGCTATTTTGAGCATTTCAGTTTTGACAACATAGGCTCATCCCAGATTCTGGAACAAGCTCAAATGCTCAGTTCATGGAGTATGTACATAAGTTATACTAAAGACAAACCCACAGTAACCGTCTCCAGTTTGTGAGGGACCCCATGGAACCAGTCTCTAGGAAACAGATAAATGCATGGAGATTAAGTCCATTAATGGCTATTAGCCAGGATGGGTAAGGAATGGTGTCCCTAGCCTCTGTTTCTCAGAGAGAGGAGATGGATGGCAGGAGCGAGATCACTTGATCATTACCTGATAGGTTCACTCCCTCTGGGGCACTTGGCATTGGCCATTGTCGGTAGACAGGATACTGGGCAGGATGGCCTTTGGTTTGACCCAGTATGGCTGTTCTTATGTTCTAACCTAAATGAACCCAAAGTTATGGAGACAGATATGAGTCAAGGGCTACGTCTACACTACCCGCCGTATCGGCGGGTAGCGATCGATTTTTCAGGGATCGATATATCGCGTCTCATCTAGACGCGATATATCGATCCCCGAACGCGCTTCTATCGATTCCGTAACTCCACCGCCCCGAACGGCGGTGGCGGCGTCGACATGGAGAGCCCCGGACATCGATCCCGCGCCGTGAGGACGGGTAAGTTATCGATATAAGATACTTCGACTTCAGCTACGTTATTCACGTAGCTGAAGTTGCGTATCTTATATCGATTTTTCCCTTTAGTGTAGACCAGCCCAAGGAAGCCAGCAGAGTATCAGAAACCTGGAAAACTCTCTGCCTGGATGGGCTCAGGTGTTTGGTTACAAGCTGAGGTGGTTCAGAAGTTTTGGACTTTTTTTTAAGCAGATTTTTTAAATTGTTTCTTTAAACAATCAAATACAGCAAGCAGCAAATGTTTGGCCACACACTTCTGAAACCTCAAATCATATTCAGGTTTTGGCAGACTAATTTCAGCTTTTCAATTAAAAAAACCACAACAAATTTTGAAGGAAAGCAGACATTGTCCGTGATTTTTTTCTGCTTTTTAAAAACCCCTAGTTTTCGATCCAGAAAAAGTTTTGATGGAAAATATTTGTCCAGCCCTTTTAATGAGCTTCAGTGCCTTTTAGCACTAACTGATGCTGAGAACCAGTGATACCTTGTAAAGAAGTTTTCTCAAAACTGGGTTTGTGCCGAAATGCGGAAGGTTTATTTTTCCCAGGGGCGCCTCTGGAGGGGAGCAAGTGGGGCAATTTGCCGTGGGCCCTGCAAGGGCCCCCAGGAGAATATAGTATTGCAATTTTTTTATAGAAGGGGCCCCCAAAATGTCTTTGCCCCAGGCTCCCTGAATTCTCTGGGCAGCCCTGGTTCCCAGCCAATGGGAGCTGCGGGGGCGGTGCTTGGGGCAGGAGCAGCATGCAGAGTGGAGCCTCCTGGCTACCCCATGCTTAGGAGCCAGAGGGGGGTCCATGCTGCTGCTTCTGGGAGCTGCGTGGAGCAGTCCCCGACCCTGCTTCCCAGGTGGAGCACCGGAGTGGGGCCATGCCACTGCTTCCAGGAGCCGCGTAGAGCGGCCCCCGACCCTGCACCCCAGCTGGAGCGCTGGAGGGGCAAGCCCCCAGACCCCGCTCCCCAGCAGAAGCTTGAGGGCCAGATTAAAATGCCTGGCAGGACAGATATGGCCCACGGGCCATAGTTTGCCCACCCCTGATCTACACAGCAAAAAACCCCAAAATCCGGGGCAGCAAGTCTCAGAGCCTGGGTCAACTGCCTTGGGCTTGTGGGGCTAAAAACCATAGTGTAGACATTTAGGCTGGAGCATGGACTCTCGGCCGGACAGTCTACCCTGATATTTTTAGCCCCATGATCCTGAGTTGGTTAACCTGGCTCTGAGGCTCGCTTTTTGCTGTGTAGATGAACCCTGACCCTCTCTGGGCCTGAGTTCACCATTGATGACATGGGGCTAACAATGATGCCCTACATCTGATGTGTGTTGTGAGGATGAATACCCTAAAGCAGCGTTTCCCCAACTGCGGGTCACAACCCCACCTTGGGTCATGGTATCAGCTGACAAGGTTGCGGCAATCACTAGTGGATGGGGACACCATTTTGCTCCACACAGCATGACCTCGCACACACTGTATGTACTGGTCACGCTGTATGGAGGATGTCATTTTGTAGAGCAAAATGACATCCCCCATGTGGTGTGACCTCACAGAAGCCATGCATGTAAAGTCAGACTGTGTGCAGGATGCCATTTTGCTCTTCAGAATGGTGTCCTACATGCTATCTGGGGTCCCAGTAGGAAATAATTCATTACAATGAGGCTGGGCCAAAAAAAAAGTTTGGGGACCACTTCCTTAAAGTTTGTGAGGTGCTCACAGACTACGCTGATGGGAGCCGTGTAAGTAACACAGGCAGATTGATTTGCTGTGTCAGTCTTAAGACAGTTTTTCTTCCCTAGTTACTTCCATTAAACTGGCATAGTTGGAGCATCTAATTGACCTTCCCAAGGCTAGAGTTCATGGCCTTGTTGCCATGGACAATCCTATCATGGAATGAGGTAGAGTTGACACTGCACGGAAGAGCTCCGTTATGGCCCTGTGTCTAAAGCATCATGTAACAGTGACAGCTCCAGGTGCAGCATTGGCAGAATGCACTGTGTATGGTCACAGTGTAGAGGGCTGTTAACATTATACACTTATTAAATGGATAGAATGCACAAATTACACTTGAGCAGAGTTGGAAAAATTATTTCTTCCTATCTGCCACTCGAAATACTCAGGCCTAGAAATGCCCCCCATGGACTCAATGAAAGATTACCTCCAATAGTATGCCAGGGACATGTTACACAAACTGTCTGCTCGGAACGCATTTTGATTTATTCTCTTTCTCAGGCTACAAGAGGTAGCAGACCTGGGCACTGACCTTCTATACTAGCGAGGTCAAACATCAGTCCTTCCCTCTCTGGTGCACAAAATGCTGGCTACAGCTGTAATGGAGCAGGGCTCAGCCTGAAGATGAGAAGCTGTAGGAGTGTATTCCAGATATTGCTGCAATTCCAGGTTCTGCCGACACTCCCATTTTATCATTGGAACTTCAAGTGTTAGGCTTCAAAGCTAATAGCCCTGTGAGATGAATAAGGGCAGTTCACATCTGTATTAGAGCCCCAAACTAATTGTTTGTGGAGGCCTGTTTACAGTATGGTTGTATAGAGGCCTCAGAACAGTCCAAACACAGTTTTGGCTCATGGTGTAGATGGCATTTAACCATCTTTTAACCATGGTCTCATCCCTCGCTTGGGCTGTCCTGGGCTGTAGCTGAGTTAAATTCTGGCTAGGTCTTTGCTGTCATGATCATGATAGTAAAATCCCCCAATCAGACATACTCCATCTCCAGGCTGTCAAACCTTCAAGCCACTTCTATTCCAAATGCCTGGGTTTTGCAGTGTCCCTGGGAAGTGTCACAAATCCGGGCTCCAGTGAATCACAAGGAATTGGGGTGGAGAAGTGAATTCCAAAGCTGAAGACCTTTCATGGAGAATGTTCTGCCAGAAGCCCTCTGCCACTTACACTGATGGATCCCGTTCTCAGGTACCTCTGCCCACTGCATCTGTGGAGGTGTTTTTCATTCTGACCTTGATCTAAAGCCCATTGAAGTTGATGGGAGTCTTTCCAGTGACTGAGCAGGTTTTGAGTCAGGCTAGGGTGACCAGGTGTCCGGTTTTCAACCAGAACACCCGGTCGAAAAAGGATCCTGGTGGTTCTGGTCAGCACTGCTGACTGGGCCGTTGACTGTCCACTTGGCAGCTCTGCGCAGCGGGGCTGGGAGGCTCCCTGCTAGCCTCCACGCCGCGCAGCTCCCAGGGAGCAGCCAGCATGTCCAGCTCCTAGACATAGGGGCAGCCAGGGGGGTCTGCGTGCTGCCCCACCCCCCACCTGCAGGCGCAGTTCCTATTGGCTTGGTCAGCGTAGGGAACGAACTAGCGTGACTTGTGAGCGCTCAGCAGGTGGCTGTTGAGGGGTCATGGTGTGCACCTCTCCCGCTGCTGCTGGTCCTCTTCTCCTCCTCACGCTCTTCCTGTGGCTGGGCTCGAGCTGTGGCATGTGCCCTTCAGCGAACTGCGGTCTGTCATCCCATCATTGGCACCCAGGAGTTCGAGGTATGTTTCCCTGTCTCCCATGTGCTGGGAATGGGGCTGCTGGAGGGAAGGGGAGGAAAATGAGATTAACCCAGCGCCCAGCCTGGCCTGGCCACTTTGGGGAGTTGGGGGTGGGCCCATTCCAGCAACACCACCCCAGCACCGCCTCACCCCAGCAGCACCGCTCCCCACCCCGGCCTGGGACAGTCCTCCTGAGTCTGCTGCTGCCCCAGCAGCCCCAGACTCTGGGCAACTCCTCCCACCAGCCCTGCATCCCCATCACTGCATCCCTTCCCATCCCAATTCCCCCGCATCCTCATCCCCCTCATTTCATTGCTCCCCGTCCCATCCCCATAGGGGCTGAGAGTAGTGTGAATGCCCCATGCAGTCTTCCTCCCCCCTCTGTTTTAAACCCTTCTCTTTTCAGTGGTGGGGAGGGGGAGGTGTCCCTCTCTGCAAGGCATCAAGAGGGGACACTGACCCTCTCTGTTATGCTATTGTGCAAAAAGGCATGTGAGTGAGTGTTAAAGGGAGAGCATCAATCTAATTAGAATTTCCTTACTAACGGTCCTACTCCCTACCTCCACTTCGGTGTATGCTCAGCCCCTCTCAGAATCAAACCAGTAAGCCTTGATCCTACCATGAGCTCTGTGCAGAAAGATCTGTGTGCCCACCAAGAGCTCTTTGCAAGATCAGGGCCTCAGTTTGTATCACACTATAAATGAATAGTTACCAGCTGAGCAGCCATCTGTCTCTAAATAGAATAAACTACTTAACCTTATTCTATAGGCTATGTGACTAGGGTTGCCAGGCATCCGGTTTTTGACACACCCAAACTCCAAACACCCTCCAGCAACCCAACCCCCTGCCCCAGCCCTGAGTCCCCTCCTGCACCCCCTAATCCCTGGCCCCATTCCAGAACCTACACCTCTAGTCAGAGACCACACTCTCTCCCACACCAACCCCCTGCCCATAGGCGCTGAATTCCCCTCTTTCACGTGGGTGCTCAACCCCCACTCTGCCCCTTGCCCCACCCCCATTCCACTCCTTCCAGGAGGCCCAGTCCCTCCCCCATCTCTTCCCACCCATGCCCTGCCCCCATTCCAACCCCTTCCCCAAAGTCCCCGCCCCAACTCCACCCACTCCGTGTCGATATTCCAATTCCTTCCTGTAGCGAGTCGGTGTGGCTCCCCTCCTGCCCAGCAGAGGGCGCTCCCTCCCAGAAGCCCAGCTGGGCTGAGTCACCACTTCCTGTCCCCGCCCCCCGGAAGTCAAGGGGCGGGACAGGAAGTAGAAAAGGAGAACGCCAGACCTCAGTCAGGAGCCAGCCACCGCCGCGAGCAGACGTGCCGGCGGGAGCTCCGGACTGGGAACCCTCCAGGACCCGAGGCGGCGATCCGGATTGGCCCCGCTGCCCGTGCCGGTGCGAAGAGGAACCTGCGGAACTTCCCGGGATCGGAACCCGGGCAGCCGCCCGGACTTCCTTCCGCCGGTGCGAGGAGCCGCCGCCGCCGCTTCCACCCTGCTGTTACCCGGAGGAGCCATCGGAGGCAGCCGGACCGGACTTCCAACAGGAGTTGCCGGACCTGCCCCCAAGCCCTGGTCCCGAGGAGCCCATGCAGATGGACTGGCCCGACCTCCCGGCGACCGAGGAGCAGGTACCCATGGAGGGGGAGATGGACTGTAGCCCGGGGATAGCCGACCCCGGTCAGGCTATAGGCACCTAGGTGCCCATGTTGGTGTGTTTCGGTCAGGACCCCACTGACCAGCGGCCGTGCTAGCCGCTAATAGGGCCCCGGGCTGGGACACAGTGGAGTGGGTGGGCCTGTGTCCCCCCTGCCACCCCACTCGCGGGTGGCAGTCTCCCCCTCACCCCAGAGCAGACAGACGCCTGCACTAATTTGAGCGATTGTTATTGCTCAGCTCCTGCCACCAGGACCTGAGCCCTGTAAACTGCTGCCTGCCCAGCCCCCTGCTCCAGAGGGCCTGGGCCTATTTGTACTGCTGCCTGCCCAGCCCCCTGCTCCAGAGGGCCTGGGCCTATTTGTACTGCTGCCTGCCCAGCCCCCTGCTCCAGAGGGCCTGGGCCTATTTGTACTGCTGCCTGCCCAGCCCCCTGCTCCAGAGGGCCTGGGCCTATTTGTACTGCTGCCTGCCCAGCCCCTGCTCCAGAGGGCCTGGGCCGATAAGCTGAACTGCTGCTCAGCCCTGCCTAAGGGGCCGAGCCTTGCCTCTTGTTGCTGCCCCGCCCTGGACTAGGGCCGGGGTTTATAGACTCGAACTGCTGCTCAGCCCGGTCTGAGGGTCTGAGTCCTGTGTTGGTTGCTGCCCGCCCTGAGCTAGGGCTTGGGCTTATAGACTGGAACTGCTGTTGCCCCGCCCTGACTGTGGGCCTGGGCTTCCACTAACTGACTGGGTGCCTTGTGTTCAGCCCCTACCTGAGGGTCTGAACCTGTGAGCCTTCTAATTGAGACTGATCGCTGTTACCCAAGCCCCTGCTCCCGAGGGCCTGGGGTTTATTGAGACTGATTGCTGTTACCCAAGCCCCTGCTCCAGAGGGCCTGGGGTTTATTGAGACTGATTGCTGTTACCCAAGCCCCTGTTCCAGAGGGCCTGGGGTTTACTGAGTCTGATTGCTGTTACCCAAGCCCCTGTTCCAGAGGGCCTGGGGTTTATTGAGACTGATTGCTGTTACCCAAGCCCCTGTTCCAGAGGGCCTGGGGTTTATTGAGACTGATTGCTGTTACCCAAGCCCTGCCCCAGAGGGCCTGGGCTTATTGAGACTGATTGCTGTCACCCAGCCCCCTGCTCCAGAGGGCCTGGGCTCCTATTGAACTGTGGTTATCCAGCCCCCCTGTTCCAGAGGGCCTGGCCCTGTTGAGGCTGACTGTTGTCACCCAGCCCCCTGCTCCAGAGGGCCTGGGCCTGCCTCGAACTATTGTTATTCAGCCCCGCCCCCTGATCCAGAGGGCCTGAGAACAGGAGGTGTTGTCTTGCAATCTGAAGTCTTGCTGTCCCACCAGTTAGAGGGGACAAGAAGCGAGTCGGTGTGGCTACCCTCCCGCCAGCCGGAGAGTTGAGCCCCGACCAACAGCTTACACTTCCCCAAATCCCTGCCCCGCCCTCTCCTCTTCTCCGCCTCCTCCCCTGAATGTGCCACCTTCCTGCTCCTCCCCATCCCTCCAAGAGCGTGCAAACACTGTCAAACAGCTGTTTGGTGGCAGCCAGGCAGGAAACTCTGGGAAGTAGGCAGAGGAGCAGGGACATGGTGTGCTCAGGGGAGGAGGAGGAGGAGGTGGGGTGGGGAGTGAGGGGAGCTTTTTCCCCACAGGTGCTCCAGCCCCGGAGCACCCACAGAGTCGGTGCCTATGCCCCTGCCCCAGCCTGGGGAAAGTGAGTGAGAGGGTGGGGGATAGCAAGCGATGGAGGAAGGGGGGATGGAGTGAGTGGGGGCTGGAGTCTCAGAGAAGGGGTGGGGCAGGGGTATGGCCTCAGAGAAGGGGCGGGCTGGGGACAGGGCAAGGGTGTTTGGTTTTGTGCGATTAGAAAGTTGGCAACCCTAAGTCAGGCCCATAGTACATTGGCATTGAGCAGTGGATTATTAATGCCTGACTACTCCTACCACCATGCACTGTGGCCATAAACCTAGTAACATCCCCTGGCTTCTACTGAAATTCCTCTCCCAGGTGCTTCTGTTGTTGCTGTGATTCCCTTTGGCTTCTAGTCAGCACACCAGTCTGTGATTGGGGGGAGAGGGGCAGGTAGAAGAGATAGAGATGACAAATTGAGAGCAGGGCCGACTCCAGGTTTTCTGCCACCCCAAGCGGCGGAAAAAAAAAACAAAAACTGATCGGCGGCAGCTCAATCGCGCCGCTCCATTCTTGGGCAGCAATTCGGCGGCGGGTCCTTCACTCCCTCTCTTCCTCTTCGGCGGCACTTCAGCAGCAGCTCAAAGAGGAAGAGTGGGACTGAGGGACCTGCCACTGAATTCCTGCCGAAGACCCTGATGTGCTGCCCCAATACCGGATGGAGTGCCACCCCTTTATATTGGCCACCCCAAGTACCTGCTTCCTTTGCTGGTGCCTGGAGCCGGCCCTGACTGGGAGGCTACCCTGCACTGCAAGAGACTGAGGAATTATATATCCATCAGTTCAGGGGTGATGCAGTCTCTTTGGCCCTGGGGGCTTGGCTCAGAGTGAAAGTGTTCTTTTGGGAGGTAGGCGTGTCGGAGGCAGGGACAGTATGACAAAGGTTAAACCACACCCTGGCCTTTGCTGGTTTGAAGAAAAGCTGATGAGTTTCCTTTAGTCATTGTGCTGACAGCCATATTTTTAATTGAGTGAAAGGCAGTTAGGCCAGGCCTGAAGTCTCTTCCTCTCCACTGCATCAGCATAAAGGCCAAGTGATTGAAAATGAAGGACGACACTGGCACCACACAGCTCTTCACTTTATTTTTATCTTTTTTTATTATTCTTTTAATGTTTACACCACATGCCAGTAAGATTTATAGTGTGTGCATTGAGCAAACCAGGGCAGCATGACTTGCTCTTGGAAACCCTACACTGCATTTTCTCTTTCAGAAAGTATTATACCTAAAACACAGTAATATTGCCCTTCCCCCTGCAATCTCCACTGTATGTTTAAGCCTGCAAACATCACGCCGCGGGAGGTCACAAAGTCAAATGCTAACACTGGGTTCTATAAAGGATAGGATAATTTTATGATATGTCATGTGTAGCTATACATGCTACTGTAAGCCAAAGCTAATCAATTCTCAAGCTTCAGGTCAGAAGCTGCTGGCTGAAGGAGTCAAGATGGAATCATTGCTGCCCAGTTTACAGCAGTTAATTGGCCATATGCATTAAGACGTTTCATTATTTTTTACTGTCCTTTGAAGCACATGGCACTGTCAGGGCCACCCAGAGGATTCAGGGGGCCTGGGGCAAAGCAATTTCAGGGGACCCTTCCATAAAAAAAAGTTGCAAAACTATTGAATATTATATTTTTATGGGGGCCCCTGCAGGGCCCAGGGCCTGGGGCAAATTGCCCCACTTGCCCCCCCGGGCGGCCCTGGGCACTGTGCACTTCCAGAGGCAGCATTCCAGGCTTGAGAGGAGACCAAAGGTCTTCTCTGGCATGGTGAATCCTGCTTCCTGTGTTAATGAACCAGCACACTGCTTGAATCTTTGTTGAATGCTTGCAGGGTGTTTCACACCTCTGAAAGGCTCTTTATCATAGTGGACTCAGGGTAAAGGAAGTGGATGTAGACTTTTTATGATGTGCAGTTTGGAATGTGTGAACAGAGTCTTTTGTCAGTTGAGTTCTGGAGCCGCTTGGAATTTGCCATCAAATTCTTTTTCTTTTCTTTTTTGACAGAAAATGCAGTTACTTCAGTTTCTGATTGACTGACATTCTTTTGCTTGTCCATCAAGAAAATCAAAATTACATGTCTCATTTTGGGTCAAATCTAAATGTTCTGGTTTGTTAAACTGAACAAAATGTTTCATTTTGAGTTTGTTCGAATTAAACTATATCTGACTTGTGGTCGTTCTAGTTTGGGTGCTTTGTGCTCCCATTCACCTCTGTGGGCTGGACGCCTTAGTGAGGGTACATTTTTTATGATATGCCATGGTCTCCCTCTGACCAAGCCACATGGGGCTTCATGGGAGTCACATGATTGCATGTGCACCATGGGAAATGTAGTACGGCCAGGGAGCCTGCCCTAGCACATGGAACACTGTGGCAACACAGGCGGGTGCAGTATAACATCAAACATTAATATTTCAAGTTTTCGTCCCCGTATGAAATTATCAAACACAATGTTACAGCTGCCCCGATCCCATTTTCCCCCCCCACACACACACCTTTTTGATTTGTGAAAATCTTTGAAATTTTGACATTTTGTCTCAATTCGGGATGGGATTTTTTTAAAATCTCAACTATTCTTGTGGGATGGAAAAACTCTTTCCCACCCAGCTGTGCTTCAGACATCTCATACGCCTTTGTTTAGGGGATATGGTCAGGGATCTCCTATTACTGTAGTTCAGGGCACATCTGTAATCCCCATGGATTCAAGGGTCGGTATCAAATAATTTGGCCCAGATCTTCAGCTGCTCTCAGTTTGCTTTTGGCTTCTCAGGTATCATCTCCAGCCTCTTGTGGATTCTCTCTGTGGAGCAGAATTGCTAGGACACATAGAACCACTGTAATCATGGCAAAGACCTGCAAGTGACCACATCATGCTCTGTCAGTATGAGTGTTGGATTGTTCTCTGCCCTACAGTACCTTCTGGAGCAGAGCTGAGGTATCAAGGGTAGTGAATAAATTAGCCAGTGATTTTGGCCTCTTTTTCTGTTGGCAAAATGCCCACAAGTAGTTTAGGCTTTTCTCAAATTCACTCATCCTGGACAATAATTTTCTGAATAGTTCATGCAAATAATTCTTGGACTGAAGATCATACATGAAAGCTCATGAGGCGTATTCAGTGTCTGAGTTTCCAGCTATATCAGCTGGTTTTGACTGTACCTATATGCTTTTCTTCCCTGAGTGGATGAATTTAATACCAGGGGACTAGGCTTCTGTTGTGTATTCTTGCAGCTGTGAACTTCCTAAGATGTCCTCTAGAACATGCCCAGAATAGGTTGCCAAACATTCCTGCCTGTATGATTCAAGTAAGTCAATCAATTATAGGATTCTAGCCATTTCCCTTGAGAGAGACCGTTCCACAGACTAATAGATATCACCATGCAGAATTCTTAGATATTCAGTGTAAATTTTCCTTAGCTTAATTTCATACCATTCATCCTAATTACACCTCCTTCTGCCAATCCCTGCCTTAGCCAGTTCCTCCCTATGCTTGGCACTAAATTCTTTCAACATTATACATAATGATCAAATCTCCCTTAGCCTTTACTTAGCCAAGCTATGCATAGTTCAGTTGGGAATTTCAGGGGGTCAGGCATGGCCCTAAATTCCCCTAGGCTCCACTGAAAATGCCATATTTAGCTCCTTGATGCTTTCCTCATAAATAACTCTTTCAGGCTATAGTGGAGTGGTCCCCCGCTCCTGCCCGGAAGGGCTTAAAACAGCCCTGGCAAGAGGGCTGTGGCAGGGGAAAGGCTGGGCTCATTGGAAAGTAGCCACATCTGTGGCTGGCTTAATGAGGGCCCAGCTAGCCCTTATAAGAAGGCTGTGAGCCAGAGGCCCAAAAAGAAGTCTCTCTCCAGGCTGGGAGAGAGCAGGGCCTGCAGAAAGGGTACTGGGGGAGTGAAGCAGGGCTGGGGAAAGGCCAGAGGAGCAGGGGAGCTCCAGGCTGGCGACTCCCCAGGCTGCAGAGCCTGGTCCAAGGCCCATAGAGCTACTGGGAGGTAGAGGAAGGCAGCAGCTCCGAACCCCCTTGCCTATGATGAGTGGCTTTTACACTGCCATCTGCCCCAGGGAGCGGGGGCTTAGTGATGACTGGCAGTAGCCCAGGCTGAGGCAAGGTGGGGATTAAAAGGTTGGGGGTTCCCCCCAGAGGGGAGACCCATAGAGACTGGTGGGGCTATTGCCAGGGGGCAGCCCCAGGGTAAAGGGCACCGGGGTCCGGGAGGGACACGGGGCCAGTGACAAGTGGGATACTGCCCTGCAGAAGGCGCTCTGGAGGCTGAAAGAGCTAATTCCCTGAGATGACCAGCAGGTGGCTGCGGGCAGAGGGCGGCTGCGGGTGGCTGGGGGCAGAGGGTGGCTGTGGTAGGGGCTGGCTGTGGTGGGGCAGGGGCTGGCTGTGGGCAGGGGCTGGCTGTGGGCAGGGGTGGCTGGGGGCAGGGGTGGCTGTGGCTGGGCAGAGGGTAGCTGTGGGCAGGGGCTGGCTGTGGCAGGGAAGGTGGGGGAGGGGCGCAGATACTCACACACGGGGCAGGGGCGGCTGGGGGCAGGGGCTGGCTGGGGTGGGGCAGGGGCGGCTGGGGCTGGCTGGGGGCAGGGGTGGGGCAGAGGCGGCTGTGGGCAGGGGCTGGCTGCGGGGGCTGGGGCAGGTGGGGCAGAGGCGGCTGTGGGCAGGGGCTGGCTGCGGGGCTGGGGCAGGGGCTGGCTGGGGGCAGGGAGGTGGCTGGGGCAGGGGCTGGCTGCGGGCAGAGGGCAGCTGTGGGCAGGGGCTGGCTGGGGCAGGGGCTGGCAGGGGTGGCTGGGGGCAGGGGTGGCTGGGGCAGGGGTGGGGCAGGGGCTGGCTGCGGGTGGCTGGCTGCGGGCAGGGGGCGGCTGTGGGCTGGGGGTGGCTGAGGGCAGGGGCTGGCTGTGGCAGGGAAGGTGGGGGAGGGGCGCAGATACTCACACGGGGGGGGGGGCTGGGAGCAGCAGGACGCAGCCGGGGACTCACCAGGCAGCAGCAGGAGTCCCAGGGCCAGAGGTCCAAAGAGCAGGAGCAGCAACAGGGAAGGAGGCAGCTCACATGGCTCTCGCAGCACAGCGCAGCGCCCCCCGGCGGCTGGGAGGAGGAATTACAGGCTTCCCAGGCAGAGCCCATCAAAGCTTCCCTCGCAGGGAAGCTAGTTAACAAGCGGTTCTAAAACCGCTTCTAAATTTAACAACGGGTTGGTGCGAACCGGCTCCAGCTCACCCCTGATGTTGTCGCCTTCTCACTTTGGTACTATCTGGACTTTACAACCTTCGTATTGGGTCATCTCACAGTCTTCAATGTATTTATCCTCACAACATCCCTGTGAAGTAGGGAAGTGCTGTTATCCCCATTGAACAGATGGGGAGCTGAGACACAGAGAGGTTAAATGACCTATCCATGGGCACACAGGAAATCTGTGGCAGAGCAAGGAACTGACCCTGGCAGTTCCTAAATCCCTCACTGGTACTCTAATCATTGAACTGCTGTTCCTTTTTCTGCCAGCTATTGGCACAGACTGGATGGTGGAGGAGATGGACCATATTGTAATCTGGCATGTTGCTCCTATGTCTATTATTGCCCATCAAGGGCTGGTAATAAACTAAATGGGAATGATTGATTAGATTAATTGTAAATAGTACACAAATAACCACCTTCTTTGCACATCTATAATCATTTCACTCCTGCAATCAATTATACACTGCCAATCAATACCTGAGCCCCATTCAATACCTAACCCACAACAAAACTGTACATGCATTGGCACTTTGTAGTTTCAACCAGGAAATCACTATCATTGTTGCTTTAACAGAAATTAAGTGTTTACACCTGTTGTAATACTTTTATAAAAAAATACTGTGAAAATGTATGGAATATTACCAGTTGTCTCTTGCTGGTAACTGCTGGGAACATGGAGTAGGGGATGGGATCAGTGTGTTTGCAAACTGGGCAAAAAGGCCTGTAGGTCCCCAGATTCATTGGTGGGAAGGTTTTTTTGCTCTGCTTTAGCTACCAGTAACAATGGTCCTGGATAAGTATAGAATCAGCAGTCACCGGAGCATTACATCCAAGCTTGCAGGAAACGGTTATTTAGTAAAGAACTGGCTTGGATTCTTTTTTTTTTTTTTTAAACTTGTGCTTGCAAAAATCAATGACTGTTAGTGACTAAAGCGGATGTAAAATCTTGGAAAAGTCAAGTTCTCGCTTTTTCATTTTTAAATCGCATAGTATCCTGCATGGTTGCTATAAAAATATGCTAGTATTTGCAGACTAATTCTGTGTTTCCTATAAATGTGCCCATAACTAGATAAATATTGGCTTTGAATGGATCAGTGGCTGCTTTACTTATTCATCCTATCCTCTCTTCATTCTTTGTCCATATTGAGTGATAGTGCTCATTCAGCTTTTCTTGTCATTCAGTACAGGCAGACAAGTCTCATACAGTGGTTTGTAACAATGCCCTGTTTATAAAAAGCCTAGAAGGGAAAGAGTTAACATCAGTTTAAAATTCTGCACACTATTTAAATTGAAGAACCAGGGATGCCTGAAAACTGGAGATAGCACCCTAATAATGTCTTTCAAAAAACACCTATGGGCTTTTTCCTAGGGCTGGTTGACAATGTTCTGCCAACACTCTTTTTTGACAGAAAATTGGATTTTCAATTAAATGAAGTTTTTTTTTGCAAAAGAGTCTTTCTACAAAAAAAAATACATATTTTTCTTCAATTAAAAATCTTTGTGCTCCACAATGGAAATATTTCAATTCTGAAATATCATTTGGGTGCCTCATGCCTCTGTTCTCCTCTATGGGTTGGGCTCCCCAGCTAGACTTATCTCCCATGATGCACCTTGGCCATGCAACTCACATGATGCACAACACCCTCACGCTGAGAGAGGGGACACATGGTGCATCACGGGAGATGTAGTCCAACCAGGGAACACAGTCAATAGAGGAGAATAGGAGCATGAGGAACCTGAACATAAAACTCCCATGAGGGACCATGTTGGTATTTCAGAACGCAAATATTTGGATTTCAATGTTGTGATGAAAACTCAAAATTTTCCACACAAAAACCAATCTGATTGGCTCTGGTTTTCCCTTCTCACTAGAACTGCAGCTGGAACTGCCACAAGCAGAACAAGCAGTGAATTATGTGACTCAGGGTTACAGTCAGGTCCCTGCTTCTGCCTGCTCCAGGGGGCAATAAGCTTAGCCAGTCCTGTTCTGAGGATTCCCAGGACCATGCCTTGTTTGAGGAGCTGTGCTGGGAAATTTGTGAGGGCGCTCAGTACGCACTGCTGGCTGTCGGGTTGCACAGGCTAAGGGTCATGTTCTCAGAGGTGGCACCCCTACCTATTCTGGCATAGCTTCCTTCCTCCCTGCTGGATGGCACAAGAGGGGTGGCACATGGGATTTACCTGCTCAGTGTCCCTACCTGCCCACTCCCCATCCACCTCCACAGAGCAGCAAGGGGGCCCCATGCTCCTGTGTTCCCCTGCATGGGCCTGTAGGCCAGGGGCACCATTTCAGGTGTGTGTGCGGGGGGGGGACTTTAACTGTGATTCCAAGGGCTACTTAGGCACCTAAAAACTCTAGGGTTTTTTTTTTTGCAGATAACTTAGAAATTAGCTGATAGGAGCACTGTATCTAATTCCAATATAAAAAAAGATGATTTAATAAATATTGGACCCACTCAGCTCTAATACTAACATGTTCTCGCATCTTGTATCAAGACACAAACCTAACACTGGTTAGGTTTAAGATTTTAATGTATATTCTTTGTTACTAACTCTTCAATACAACAATTGAAACAATTGTAGAAAAATCTAGATTACTTTCTATCACTTTTTTGCAGTTTACCAAGCTTGGAATCATAGAAGATTAGGGTTGGAAGAGACCTCAGGAGGTCATCTAGTCCAACGCCCTGCTCAAAGCAGGACCAACACCAACTAAATCATCCTAGCCAGGGCTTTGCCAAGCTGGGCTTTAAAAACCTCTACAGATGGAGATTCCACCATTTCCCTAGGTAACCCATTCCAGTGATTCACCACCCTCCTTGTGAAATAGTGTTTCCTAATATCCACCCTAGACCTCCCCCACTGCAACTTGAGACCATTGCTCTTTGTTCTGTCATCTGCCACCACTAAGAATAGCTGAGCTCCACCCTCTTTGGAACCCCCCTTCAGATAGTTGAAGGCTGCTATCAAATCCCCCCTCACTCTTCTCTTCTGCAGACTAAATAACCCCAGTTCCCTCAGCCTGTCCTCATAAGTCATATGCTCCAGCCCCCTGATAATTTTCATTGCCCTCTGCTGGACTTTCTCCAATTTGTCCACATCCTTTTGGGGGTGGGGGGGCAAAACTGGATGCAATACTCCAAACGTGGCTTCACCAGTGCTGAATAGAGGAGAATAATCACTTCCCTCCATCTGCTGGCAATGCTCCTACTAATGCAGCCCAATATGCCGTTAGCCTTCTTGTCAAAAAGGGCACACTGCTGACTCGTATTCAATTTATCATCCACTGTAATCTCCAGGTCCTTTTCTGCAGAACTGCTGCTTAGCGAGTTGGCCCCCAGCCTGTAGCAGTGCATGGGATTCTTCTGTCCTAAGTGCAGGACTCTGCACTTGTCCTTGTTGAACCTCATCAGATTTCTTTTGGCCCAGTCCTCCAATTCGTCTAGGTCACTCTGGACCCTATCCCTACCCTCCAGCATATCTACCACTCCCCCCATCTTAGTGTAATCTGCGAACTTGCTGAGGGTGCAATCCATCCCATCATACAGATCAATAATAAAGATGTTGAACAAAACCAGACCCAGGACCTGGGGTCCCCTGCTTGATACCGTCTGCCAACTAGACACCGAGCCATTGATCACTACCCGTTGATCAGTACCTGACAATCTAGGCAGCTTTCTATCCACTTTATAATCCATTCATCCTAGCCATATTTTTTTAACTTGCTGGCAAGAATACAGTGGGAGACTTTATCAAAAGCTTTGCTAAAGTCAAGATATATCATGTCCACTTCTTTTCCCATATCCACAGAGCCAGTTACCTCATCATAAAAGGCAATCAGGTTGTTCAGGCATGACTTGCCCTTGGTGAATCCATGTTGACTGTTCCTGATCACCTTCCTCTCCTCCAAGTGCTTCAAAATTATTTCCTTGAGGGCCTACTCCATGATTTTTCCAGTGACAGAGGTGAGGCTGTAGTTCTCTGGGTTCTCCTTCTTCCCTTTTTTAAAGATGGGCACTATATTTGCCTTTTTCCAATCGCCACAAGTTTTCAAAGATAATGGCCAATGGCTCTGCAATCACATCAGCCAATTCCCTCAGCACCCTTCGATGCAGTAAATCTGGACCCATGGACTTGTGCATGTCCAGCTTTTCTAAATATTCCTTAATCTGTTCTTTCACCATTGAAGGCTGCTCACCTCCTCCTCATACTGTGTTCCCCAGGACAGTAGTGTGGGAGCTGATCTTGTCTGTGAAGACCGAGGCAAAAAAAGCATTGAGTACTTCAGCTTTTTCCATATCATCTGTCAGTAGGTTGCCATCCCCATTCATTAAGGGTTCCACACTTTCCCTGACCTTTTTCTTGTTGCTAACATACCTATAGAAACCCTTCTTGTTACCCTTCACATCCGTTACTAGCTGCAACTCCAGTTGTGTTTGGGCTTCCTGTTTAGACCCCTGCATGCTCGAGCAATATTTTTATACTTCTCCCTAGTCATCTGTCCAATAGATCATTTAACTTTGGAAACATCATACTATGGCAAGGCCCCATGGGTTTATACTGCACCTGCCTGGGGTCTAGAGGTGTTACCTCCTTACAAATAATAGACTGGAAACTAACCTTAAACAGGAGTGAAATTGACACTTTCAAGTCACTTTCACAGTATTGCCAATCCCAAATGTTCAAAAATGATGAATCGGGCTCACCAAAAATAATGAGATTGGCTTTAAAATCATGAGATTATGTAAAAATACCAGATTTGGGGTTGTTTTTATTTGCCTTCTGCTTTTTGAGCCTTTAGGGTGCCCTGGGATCACACTTTGAAGCTTTCTCCTCAGCCACGAGGACTAGAAACTTCATTTTCCTTTAAGAATGAAGGCTGAAATCATCACATATCCACTTGGCTCCAGGAGCTGGGGCTTTAAGGAAAACAGTTACATGAGATTCATGACAAAATCATGAGAGTTGGTAACACTGCTTTCACTTCTGTTTAAAGGCTAGTTACTTTCCAGAAGGCTCTTGAACACAACACTACAGCGACTGAGTTGCAGTTCTCACAGGAGAATATTTAAAACCAAACACCAAGAAAATTCTATAGTTTAAAGTTGAGAAAAATACTGAGACTTCTGAGATATATCAGCGCTACTGCAGGCAGGAAAGGAAATAAACAGGCACAGGAGCTCTGTTCAGCTCTTCCTTTAGAAAGAAAGTTGGAGGGTCCAATCTTTTAGTCCTTACTCAATTAAAACTTTTATGGCCATCATTGCCTCCACTCATAGATATAAACATCATAGTGAACATGTGTGGTCAATAACTATACACTTCATACTTAAATATATGAGCCATCTTATCCAGAGTTACACGTCTTATATGCATTGGCTCAGGGACTGGATTTTCTGGCATATTCTGAAAAGTGCTGAGCACACATGGTGTAGAGTGAATAATGCAAATCATGACAATAATCATCGACATCATGGACTCTGTGGATGTAGTTTCTGTTCTGGAATTTGCCTGACTACAGCTGAAACCCTAAGAATTTGAGGCATAAACACATCTGATACTCCTACACTTTCTCATTCCTTCCTTTTCTCAAACTCAGAACAAAAAATGTCTGAAGAAAACGGTTTTCAGTAAAAATGTAAACTTGCACAGCAGCCATTGCTATACAACCCAGTATGGGGCAGAACCTGCCACTTCTTGGGAGTTAAATGAGCTCCTCTCATCTGACGCTCATTCTCCATCCATCCTAACCTCTGTGCTGCCTTTATGCTATCAACCATGACATCCATCCTGGGACCATTTGCTGGCATCTCACAGAACTGACCGCCTTGGTTTTGCTCCCATCTATCAGCATGCAGCAGAGAGAGAATGGCTGGTCTGTGGGGTAGGGCACTAGCTCTGAAAGACCTGGGTTCTACTCCCTCCATGGACTTCCTGGCCAGTGCTTTAAGGACAGAATTTCAAAGGTTTTTAGACACCCAAAGATGCAGCTAGATATCTAGTGGGGTTGACAAAGCATCAACCTTCTAAGTGCATTTGAAAATGTCTCTAGGTGCCTAAATACCTTTGAAAATCTGGTCCCTAGACTGTGTGTGCTTCAGTGCCCCATCTGAACAATGGGGATAACTGCACTGCTTTACCTCACTGAGGAGAAATAGGTTAAACATTGTGAGGCGCAGCCTCAGATATCATGGTGATGAGGCCAAATAAGTACCACGGATAGAGTGGGAACTTCTCTATACACTGCTAGCCCTTCCCTGGGTTTGAGCCCTTCTTTTCACCTACACCCCCAAATCTCCCCCTTTTCTGAATGTAACCTAAGCTCAATGCTTTGCTGTATTTTTTCTGAGTCTCCCTCCATGTTCTGTCTAAAACAATCCCTTCTCCCTCTCCTGCCTCCACAGAGGGATTCCTCTTTTACAGGCTAAACTTCCATATCCTTAATTTAGTCACCAGCCCTTTCTTATCTTAATCACCCTGCCTCTGTCTGTAAACAAAATACTGACTCCCTGCCCCAGGGGCATCTCTCCTCTGCAAAACATACATTTCACACTAGGGGCACGTCTACACTGGCAATGTTACAGCGCTGGCAGTTACAGCTCTGCTCAGATAGTGCCGAAGGAAAACCACTGTTGTGTGTTCACACTGACAGCTGCCCGCGCAATAGCATGTTCACACTTGTGGCGCTATTCAGAGTGATGCACTCTGGGCAGCTATCCCACAGAGCACCTCTTTCTCTTTTGCCGCTAAGACTTGTGGAAAGGCAGAAGGGGTCACGGGGCATCCTGGGTCCTGTCCCAATGCCCCATGATGCATTGCTTCACATCCCAGCAATCCCTATGCTTCTGTCTGCATTTGGTGCCATCTTTCAACAGTTTGTGTACTGCACGCCCTGCCTTGGCTCTTTCTAGCTGCAGGAATGGATCCTGAACTGTTGACCAGTATGCTGTTCGCTCTGACCAACACATCATGAGCGGCAGAGGAGTTATTCCTTAAACTACAAAGGCAAGAGGAGTGCGACATTGATCTCGCCACACGTAGTAGCTATGACATGAGAATACTTGTGGCATTCACGGAGGTGCTTACCACAGTGGAACACCAATTCTGGGCTCGGGAAACAAGCACTGAGTAGTGGGATCACATCGTGATGCACGTTTGGGATGATGAGCAATGGCTGCAGAACTTTCGCATGAGGAAAGCCACATTCATGGGACAGTGTGATGAGCTCGCACCAGCCCTGCAGCGCAAGGACACAAGAATGAGAGCTGCCCTGCCATTGGAGAAGCATATGGTGATTGCACTGTGGAAGCTGGCTACTCCAGACTGCTACAATTGGTCGCTAACCAGTTTGGAGTTGGAAAGTTGACCATTGGAGTTGTGTTGATGCAAGTGTGCAGGGCCATTAATCGCATACTGCTCTGAAAGACCGTGACTCTGGGCAACGTGCGTGAGATTGTGGATGGCTTTGCACAAATGGGTTTCCCTAACTGCGGAGGGGCGATCAATGGTATGCACATTACAATTCTGGCACCAGACCACCTAGCCACTGAGTACATTAAGGGATATTTCTCAATGGTTGTCCAGGCGCTGGTGGATCACCGTGGGCATTTCACAGATATTAATGCAGGCTGGTCTGGAAAGGTGAATGATGCATGCATGTTTTGGAACACAGGCCTGTTCAAGAAACTGCAAGCAGGGACTTTCTTCCCAGACCAGAAGATTACCGTAGGGAAAGTCAAAATGCCCATTGTGCTCCTGGGAGACCCTGCCTACCCCTAATGCCTTGGCTCTTGAAGCCATATACGGGGCAACTTGTCAGCAGCAAGGAGTGGTTCAACAACAGGCTGAGCTGGTGCAGAATGACTGTGGAGTGTGCCTTCAGTCGTTTAAAAGCCCGTGCTGTATGCTCCATAATATTTGTGAAGGGAAGGGTGAAAGTTTCACTCAGGGCTGGATGGCAGAGGCTCAGTGCCTGGAGGCTGAGTTTGAACAGCTGGAGACCAGGACTATGAGAGGGGCACAGCACGTGGCCATAAGGATCAGGGATGCTTTGAGACAGCAATTTGAAGCTGAAAGCCAGTAATATTTGTTGCTATGCTCAGGATTGCAGTGCTTGTAATGCCAGGAGGTGATTGGTGCACATGATGCAAGAAGGGGCCTTAATATAATTGTATGTTGCTTTGCAGTGCTCTTTTTGCTTTCACTTAATAGAATAAAGATTGCTTTCAAAACAACACAAGTCTTTTATTGAAAGACAACAACCAGATGAGAGAGTCAAACAACAAAATTCATCAGCAGGGAGTGGGGGGGCTGGAGGAATGGAAGGAACCGGGGAATGGAAGGTCTCAAGAGGAGGAGGGATCCTGGGACGGCTACAGATTTGTGTATGTCCAGGGATCATACCCAACGTTTTCCTTTGGAGTACAATGCAGCGGGTGCTATACTTCAGCAGGGCCAAACTGCAGAGGAATGGGTGTTGAGTGCAGTGGGTATTGGGAGTCCACACTGCTGGACTGTGTGAGGAAGAAGGAGAGGAATGGTGTGAGTAGATAGTGGAGCCAGGAGATTGATAAGAGTGTGTTGGCAGTGGGGGAGGGGAGGGCGCATGGGAAAGAGTTTTGTGACAGCGTCTGCAGGGGAGGGCAGGCACAGAGCTGCTCGATGTGAAGAACTAGTATCTCCTGGAACATGTCCGCTTGGTGCTCCATAACTGTTAAGAGCCACTCCGTGGCTTCTTTCTGGTGTGCCGTGTTCTCTTTTCATTCCCTATTCTCGCTGACCTGCCACTCCTTCAATTCCTTTTTCTCAGCAGCAGACTGCATCATAACCTCATGCATAAAGTCCTCCTTAGTTCTTCTTGGATGCTTTCTAATTCTTCACAACCATTCTGCCACCGATAAGGGAGGATGGCCTCCCAAGATCATCTCTGTGAAGTTTAAATGCACCGTTTTACAGAAGCAGTATTGTTTGCAACACAGACAACACTGTTTCGGTGCTTTAAAACACAGTCAGTACTCGCACCCTGTCACTAACTGGCTGACCCTCGGCAAGCACACATAAGCCACAAGACCCCCAAAATGGTGAGTAGCCACAAGGGCAGGGTAAATCACTGTTCCCAGACCCTGCTTTACACTGGGCATGTGGCTCTTGGGCACTTGGGGAGAGCAGCACTGGGGGGTGGGGCTGATAATCATTCCTGTTCCCACACTTTCCACAGGAGGTGATCATTATGGAAGATATCTCACAGCTGAGAGTGAGCAGGGAATCAAGGGAGGGTCTTCTCCAAGCATGTGACTTCCACCCTGGCCCCTGTGTGGCTTGCCTGTGTGCAGCTATGGTCTCCCCACCCCACGACAGCACAATGGCGTGGGAAAATTACTGATAATGGAGCAAGAAACAAAGCATCTCTGCCAAGGAACCTGCGGGTGCAGATTACCTAGTATCTCCATGAGAGTTTCCTGGAGATCTGAGGGAGATACACGTGACATGAGGGAGTGTATCAGCAGTCTATTCCACCACTTAGACTAGGTATGCAGTGGGAGACAAGTCTGCTTTCTGCAACCCTCCTGCCCCCAGCAACTTGCTTCAGCAATTCCCAAAATCAGATCCACTTACCAGGGGCTTCCTCTCCTGTTTGTGCTTCACCATTATCTGACTGCTGTGACTGGCTAGGCTCCTCCAGGATAGAAAAGAGCTCTGACTGCCTGCATCTCTGGCCTCTGAGTCATCCTCTACCTCAGGTTCCCCCTCTCCCTCTTCATCCAAGATTGCCTCCTCCTGGCTCAGTTCACTCTCAACTGGCAATGAAGCCAACAAAGTATCCACAGGGGACTTTGTAGTGGAGGGGGGGGGTCACCACCGAGTATCACGTCCAGCTCTTTGTAGAACCGGCAGCTCGTGGGTGCAGCACCGGTGTGGCAGTTTGCCTCCCATGCCTTGTGGTAGGCGTTCTGCAGCTCCTTCACTTTTACCCTACACTGCAATGTGTCCTGGTCATGGCCCTTTTCTATAATGCATCTAGAAATCTGTCCATAGGTATCATAATTCCGACGGCTGGAGTGCAGCTGTGACTGCTCTGCCTCCTCTTCCCAAATGCCCATGAGGTCCAGCAGCTCAGCATTGCTCCAAGCGGGGAATCACCTGGTGCATGGAGCAGGCATGGCCACCTGGAAAGATGTGCTGAGACCACTGCACGCATCATCGAGCAAACAGGAAGGGGACTTTCAATTTTGCAAAGGAATGTATGGGGTGGGGCTGACAGTCACCTGAGGGCAGGGCAGTAGAGTTCAAACTGATGGCCAGAGAGGTGCATTGTGGGACACCTCCCAGAGGCCAATTGCAGCTCTGTAATCACCATAGTGTCTACACAGGCACCGCAGCACTGTAGCCCCGGCGCAGAAAGCTCTACGCCTCTCATCGAGGTGGTGTTTTTAGAGCGCTGCATCTGCGCTGTTTCTGCGCACTAAAGTGGCTTGGCAGTGTGTACACCTTGGGAGTTACAGCACTCAAAACTGCTTTACTGCGCACAAACTTGCCAGTGTAGACAGGGCCTAATGCTGTGCTGTAGTTAAGAGCTCCACCTGGGAACTTGCACATCTCCTGTAGGAAACTCGGGGCAGGAGGAGGGGCTTCTGCCCTCCCCGGCCCTTCCCAATTGGTGTCCTTGCTGTAAGCCAGCTCACTACTGCACCCTAAACAGAGTGTGCAGGATGATATTTCCATTCCAGTCCTACTAGTGCAGAGGCCAGCTGATATATTAATGAAAAAGGGGCATGACGGGGGGTACATGCACACATGCGCTTGAGCCCCGGTCTGGTGGTTTCCCAAGCAAGGATGCTGACAAGGGAAGCTTTCTTCATTTTACCATTGATTCCTTTTCCACATGCTCCTCCTCCTCTTCAGCAGCAGCTCCTCTTGTAGGTCATCTGCCTCACCATTAGGAGAGCCATGAGGAGACACCTCCACACAGAGAATCCAGAGGCTGTCTTTCACCTCCCTTAACTTTACAGGCATGCTGAGTACAGACCCATCAGTCACTCTCAGTGGGAGATGTGACATGATTCAGCTGTCACTTCCTTCCCGTAATTGGCCAATAAACGTTGCTTTGTAAACTACAAGAAACACTGCTGGTTTCTTTCCTTTCAGCGTCCCGTCGACTCAGCCAGCTGTTAGCTCCTTGCTCAGCTTTGCAGCTGGCTTCTCCTTCCACTGTTTGTTTCCTCCCTCCCTTGGGCAGCATTTATTTCTCCCATGAAGCTGTTAGATGTCTGTGCACAGTGGCAGGGAAATCCCTATGCACAGCTTGTGCCTGTAACTACCGTCCTGCTTCCCTCCTTAGTATCCTCATTGAGAGGCTGTCCACTGCAGCTGTCTTTACTTCCTTCCCTCCAACAGTGCCACCTGGCTCCTTGCCTTTCTGCTCCTTGGACACCGCTCCTGCTTAAGCCTCAAGTGACTTCTTCCCAGCTAAATCTCAAGGCCTATTCTCAATCTTAGTTCTTCCTGTCACTGTGTTGGTGACATCCTATCTTCCTTTGGTTTCTCTGCCTTAGGGTGGAATCATGCCCTTTCTGAAGTTAATGGGAGTTTTATCAGTGACTTCCATTGGGCTAGGATTTCACACTTAGCCGCATTCCTTTGACATTGTTAGGTTTAATCAGGCCTACTTCTAAGAACAGATTTAAATTTTATTAGAGAATATTTAAAATAAACGATACAAAGTGTTTGAAGCGTCAGTTATTGTGTCATTGGGGGTAACATACAGGTTGTGGGGGGATGTTAGCGTTTTGGTGTTGGGCAGCATATACATATACACAGTCTGTCATGTCCCCAATGCGGGGTATACGGTGGGTGAGTTCAAGGTACAGTCAGTAAACAGTGAGGGTACATCACTCATACAAACGGGTTACGGATAGTCATGGGCATGAATAAGCGGGCTGAGTAATGGGGTTAGGACGACCAGTAGACAATGTCCTCACACCTCTTAGCCAGAAGGCCGATTCTGGGTCAAACCAAAGGTTCATCTAGCCCAGTACCCTGTCTTCCTACAGTGGCCAATGCCATGTGCCCCAGAGGGAATGAAAAGAACAGAGAATCATCCAGTGATCCATCTCATCACCCATTCCTAGGTTCTGGCAAAACTGAGGCTAGGGACACTATCCCTGCTCATCTTGGCTAATAGCCATAGAATCATAGAATATCAGGGTTGGAAGGGACCTCAGGAGGTCATCTAGTCCAACCCCCTGCTCAAAGCAGGACCAATCACCAACTGAATCATCCCATCCAGGGCTTCATCAAGCCTGACCTTAAAAACCTCTAAGGATGGAGATTCCACCACGTCTCTAAGTAACCCATTCCAGTGCTTCACCACCCTCCTAGTGAAAAAGTTTTTCCTAATATCCAACCTAAACCTCCTCCACTGCAACTTGAGACCATTACTTCTTGTTCTGTCATCTGGTACCACTGAGAGCAGTCTAGATCCATCCTCTTTGGAACCTCCTTTCAGGTAGTTGAAAGGAGCTATCAAATCCCCCCTCATTCTTCTCTTCTTCAGACTAAACAATCCCAGTTCCCTCAGCCTCTCCTCATAAGTCATGTGCTCCAGTCCCCTAATCATTTTTGTTGCGCTCCGCTGGACTCTTTCCAATTTTTCCACATCCTTCTTGTAGTATGGGGCCCAAAACTGGTCACAGTACTCCCCAGGTCCTTTTCTTCAGAACTGCTGCCTTGCCATTCGGTCCCTAGTCTGTAGCAGTGTATGGGATTCTTCCATCCTAAGTGTAGGACTCTGCACTTGTCCTTGTTGAACCTCATCAGATTTCTTTTGGCCCAATCCTCTAATTTGTCTAGGTCCCTCTGTATCCTGTCCCTACCCTCCAGCACGGGTCCCAACGCAGTGCCCGCAGGTGCCATGGCGCCCGTGGGGGCATCTAAATGCGCCTGCGTCCTGGCCGGCGGTCAAGCATCCACCGAAATGCCACCGAATTTTGGCGGCGATGCCTCTGGATGACGTCGCTTGCCGCCAACAAGCAACATCATCCAGAGGTGTCGCCGCCGAAATGCCGCCAAATTTTGGTGGCATTTCGGTGGATGCTCGACCGCCGCCATGGTTGGGGACCACTGATCCTGCATATCTACCACTCCTCCCAGTTTAGTGTCATGTGCAAACTTGCTGAGGGTGCAGTCCATGCCATCCTCCAGATCATTAATGAAGATATTGAACAAAACCAGTCCCAGGACCGACCCTTGGGGCACTCTGCTTGATACCAACTGCCAACTAGACATGAAGCCATTGATCACTACCTGTTGAGCTCGATGATCTAGCCAGTTTTCTATCCCCCTTATAGTCCATGTATTTATCTAGTTCTTTTTTTATAGTCTTGGTCTTCACAGCATCCTCTGGCAAGGAGTTCCACAGACTGACTGTGTGTTGTGTGAAGAAGTACTTCCTTTTGTTTGTTTTAAACCTGCTGCCTATTAATTTCATTTGGTGACCTCTAGTTCTTGTGTTATGAGAAAGAGTAAATAACACTTCCTTATTTACCTTCTCCATACCAGTCATGATTTTATAGACCTCTATCATGTTGTCCGTTAGTTGTCTCTTTTCAAAAGCTAAAATGTCCCACTCTCTTTAATCTTTCCTCATATGGAAGCTGTTCCATACTCCTAATCATTTTTGTTCCCCTTTTCTGAATCTTTTCCAGTTCCAATATATCTTTTCTGAGATGGGTCAACCACATCTGTATGCAGTATTCAAGGTGTGGGCGTACCATGGATTTTCTGACTGCTTCTTTAGTATTTCTGTTGGTGGCTCTTCCTCCTTCCTGTCTCTGCTGGAGGTCCACGGGACTTTGTTTTCAGCCCTCTCCTCTTCGTTTGCTTTGTCAAAAATGTGAGGACATTTCACAGACAGTTTTGAAACAAGCATTTTTATTTTTACATTTTGTTTGAAAATGTTCACAATTTTTTTTTAACAACAAAAAATTGTTAAATTTCAGTGGGAGGAAAAATACTCTCCTGTTTTTAGACTTTTTTTCTACCAGAAAAAGTGAGCATGTATGCAGGGGGAAGAGTGAAAAAGTAAGACAAATGAGATTTTTCACACCACAAACCACACAAATGTTTTTGAAAAATTGTGAAAATGTTGGTTTAGAAATGTTGACAAAACCAAAAATATTCTTATTTTTGTCAAAAGCAATGTTTTTGGTGAAAAAGGTTTATTTTGATCAAAATAAACCATCGATCAGATTTAGTCCCTGTGTATACATTTAACAATAAATATCTTACTGGTACGGCATACTGGACCGCACCTCCCTACTTGCATCACTGCTGGTAGGCCAAGCTGTTCTCACTAGAGCTGGACCAATTCTTTTTAGCAATAGTTAATTCCTTGAAAAACGCATTTTTCAGGGCACCAACGCTATTTGCAAATTTGGTGAATAGTTTTGTGTCTCCCCCTCCCTCAAATCAAAAATTGTAAGTATCAAGCTATTATTTTTCAAAAATTGAAATGAACTATTTTGAAAATGTCATTTCACAACATTTTGAAACAAAATGTTGAATTGCAATGCCCTTTACAACATGAAAAGATGCTGAACAAATTGTTTCAAATGATCATTTGATTCCAAAAACATTGTTTCACGTAAACATTTCATTTCAAAATGTCAGTTTGAATCAATATTCAAAACATTACATTTCAACCGGAATGCAATTTACCATGTTTTTCATTTTGGTGAGGAAAAAGCAAAAAGTAAAAAAAAAAAAATAGCTTTGGTTCTAAGCAAACCCATTTTTAAATTTTGATTGTTTGGTACAGCCACCAAATCAAAAGGTCAATTACTTGCTCCGCAATACGTCTCACTTTATTTTTTCCAGCGCAGAGCATTCACTAGTGAATGTTGCTGAGTGGGGGCTGTTGAGGTCATTGGAGAATGGGGTCAAGGGGATGTATTTGTGTCACTTGAACCTGGCCGAGTTGCTGTCTGGGACATCTGGTGTACAAATCCATACACTGCTGACATTCCTATCCTTTCCCACCCCACACTTTCCCTTTCATAACAGCACTTGATATGTGTTTGGAGTCTGTCACCTCCGAGCCCTTGATGCTCTGTGTTCAGAGAGCACCAGTGAAAGACAGTGACCAGCTGGCTCATGGTGACTGGGAAGAGGACACACCATTTTTACAAACAGACCAGTGCAAATCACTGCTCTGACCAAGCGTGTCATCGAATAGCAGGGTGGGGATTATCAAACGTGCTCAGCATTGGCCTATCTCTACTCCCACTACAGTCCGGGGTAGAACTCCCTTTGACTTCACTGAGGGCAGAGATAGGCCAAGGTTGAGGGTATTTGAAACACCACTGTGCAGGGGGCAGTCCTTGCTGGTAGTCAATTACAAACTGTCACCCTCCACGCCTTGAGGTCGAGACCCCCGCATGTCTGGGGAGGCAGAGATTCCCCCACAAAGCACTCCAGTGCTGCTGTTAGTAAGAAATAGCTATATCAGCAACACTTCCCTTAATCAGCAAACACACAGTGCCAGAGCCGCCCCAGCATCAATCCTTCAGTCACCAGTTGGGGCCTCTGTGCCCTTTGGGCTGTGGCTAATCCTTGCCTGCCACATAGGGCAGGCTCATAGGGGCCATATATTCAGCCTGCTCCCTGGGTGTGGGCCCCAGCCCAAAGCTCAGACTCTCAGCCTGCTGTGTCCCTGCAGCAGCTACCACACATGCTCTCTGGCAGCCCATGCAACTCCTTCTTCAGTCTCAGGACAGTTCTCTAGCCAGGCAGTAAGGGTGGAGAGGCTGGCCTCTCGTGTTTGTTCAGCCTCTCTTTGGGAGCAGGGCCATCCTTCACAGCACCATTGCCACTCTGTGACGTGGGGGCTCCACTTCCCCATTCATTCCAACACAGAACAGGAGCACAGACAAGATGTTCAGAAATGACATGGGGTTTTGGACACCTCCATGAATTTCTCAGAGGGATGAGTGATATAGATGAGTTGTCCCTTATGGCATGTGAGGGTGCAGTGATGGGGGTCATATATGAAAGTAGACAGACAGACCATGTGCTTCCATGAAGTCTAGATCTTCTGAACATGAAGTTTAGGCATCAAGTTTATTCCTTCCTGACCCAGCTCTGCTTCATTGACTGTTAGTTCCATGGTTCCGACTGGCAAAGGGACAGAAAGAGAGAAAGACACAGCATAGAAGGAAGGGCCATAAGAAATGGCTGAGGATGGCAGGAGAAAAAACATGATTGCCCTATAATCGATTGCAATTTAAAGAGTGAGATTCATTATTTCTCTGTCTGATTACTCCCATGGTGTGCCGTTCATGGGGCTCATCACAAAAAACAATTGCTATTACACTGGGAGTCTCGGATGCCAAGGTCCCAGGGAGCAGCCTAATTTGGCAAGCAGTGATCCCATAATGTGGGCCGATTGCTTTAGTATCATGGTGAAAATAACTTTCCTTGGCAGAAATACACAGTTCTCAAACATGGCTTCTTGCTTTGGGTCCTTTCTATAAGGATTTTGCTCAGGGATTTTGACTAGGAACAATCAGTCAGAAGGCTGGTCACAGCGTTTCGGGTGCCCAAGGATGGATGAGATAGTGGGGCTCACCCATGAGAGTTATTAGCAAAGATTTTCACTAAATATTGGCTCTCAAATTTCATTGCAGATATAATATTCCAATTGAAGTATATCTTTTCCTTGTCACTTAGGCAGAGAGAGAGAGATGTTATTAACACAGATGGCATGAAAACAGTGGAAGCCAGAGGTCGGCTGCGCTGCCCCTGTGCAGATAAAGAGATGTTAACACACTTAGTCTGTGACAGCAGGCAGCAGCTGTTTTTATTTTATGTTCATTTTGACTTCAGTGGGAGTTTTGTGTGAGTGGGGGGCGGGACTGTAGGGGGCAATGAATGACTATTGTAGTACAAAAAGCTAGAGCAAGACATGTGATAGGAGAAAGAAATTGTTATCATCAGGTACTAGTAAGCCACACACGTTGGAATGTCTAATACTGTAGTCAGGTATTTCAGTGTCTAATATTGTAGTCATGTGTTTCCCTGGCAAGTTGCTCAGTTCCAGTAAGCATGGTGGGGGATAAGCTATATGTCACTTCTCCAATGTTGTATGTTTCCAATGGATTCAGTTTTCAGTTTCTCACAGATCTATTCTAGTCAAGGGTGGAACTGAAGTGCCGTATGGGCTGTGAATACCTTGGGATGGGATGAGGTTTGAAATAATGTCACAAACCAGGATCCAAATTTGTGGCTTTGCCACAAACCCTGAGCAAGAGGAAGCACATAGCTGCACTGCCCTGGGAGCAATTAAAATCCAAATTGTGACTCTTAAGATATGTCGACACTGCCAACTAAGCCCAAGCTCTGACTCAGGTTTGAGCCCAAGCCCCTCTTCTGTGCACACACAAATCAGTCTGATGCAGGTCAGTAAGCACTCTGGCTCCAGGTCCTAGGACCCTGCTAGGGAGGTGGATCCCACTGTGCCTTAGGTCCAAGCCCTGTTACTTTGCAGTGTGGATGCAGCTAAAGACAAAGACCCGAGTCAAAAGGTCTGCCTAGTGCACAGCTGTGAGACCCATCTCCAGCAATTGTAAACCCAGGTTTACAATGCACTGTGGATGCTTAAGCATGAGCTTGGAAACACGGAATCCATAAGCCCGAGTCGCACAGACCTGGGTTTACAGTGCAGTGTAGATATACCCTGTGGGGCCTGGTCCCACCCTTGTTCTCATGGGGAAGTAAGCTGTGCCAGCCCTATACTTAGTGCCAATGGGGTTGCAAGTGCTTTGGAGGATAGGATTAAAATTCAAAATGATCGGGACAAACTGGAGAAATGGTCTGAAGTAAATAGGATGAAATTCCATAAGGACAAATGCAAAGTACTCCACTTAGGGCTTGTCTACACTACAGGACTATTTCGAATCTACTTAAGTCGAATTTGTGGATTCGACCTTAATAAGTCGAATTTGTGTATCCATACTAAATACACAAATTCGAACTTCTGAGTCCACATTCACGGGGCCAGCTTCGACTTTGGAAGCGGTGCACTGTGGGAAGCTATCCCACAGTTCCCGCACTCCCCACTGCCCATTGGAATTGTGGGATTTCCCCCCAATGCATGCTGGGGGGAAAAATGTGTCGTCATTGAACCGTCAATCCCGCCCTCCCTCTCTTCCTTGAAAGCGCCGGCGGGAAATCTGTTCGCGCCCTTCTCTGGTCGGTTACAGCGCGGACGCCACAGCACTGCGAGCATGGAGCCCGCTGCGATCATCGCTGCACTTATGGCCGTTGTCAACTCCTCGCACGTTATCGTCCACCTCTTCCACAGTCAGATGCTGAGAAACCGGGCGAGGAGGCTCCGGCAGCACGGTGAGGAGAGTGGCGCAGACCTCTCACAAAGCAGGGTACGCCGGGCAGTGGAGATCATGGTGGCAATGGGTCAAGTTCATGGTGTGGAACAGCGATTCTGGGCCCGGGAAACAAGCACAGACTGGTGGGACCGCATAGTGCTGCAGGTCTGGTATGACACAGAGTGGCTGCGAAACTTCAGGATGCGTGGACACTTTCCTTGAACTGTGTGACTTGCTGTCCCCTGCCCTGAGGCGCCAGGACACAAGGATGCGAGCAGCCCTGACTGTGCAGAAGCGAGTGGCCATAGCCCTCTGGAAACTTGCCACGCCAGACAGCTACCGGTCAGTAGCGAACCACTTTGGCGTGGGCAAATCTACCGTGGGGATTGCTGTCATTCAAGTAGCCCACGCAATCGTTGAGCAACTGCTCTCAAAGGTAGTGACTGTCGGAAATGTCCAGGTCATCAGAGATGGCTTCGCGCGATGGGATTCCCAAACTGCGGTGGGGCTATAGATGGGACTCACATCCCTATCCTGGCACCAGCCCACCAGGCCAGCGAGTACATTAACCGAAAGGGCTACTTTTCAATGGTGCTGCAAGCTGTGGTGGACCATAGGGGACGTTTACCAACATCAACGTCGGGTGGGCGGGCAAGGTTCATGGCGCGTGTGTTCAGGAACTCTGGTCTGTTTAGACGCCTCCAGGCAGGCACTTTCTTCCCGGACCACAAAATAACGGTTGGGGATGTGCAGATGCCTACAGTGATCCTCGGGGACCCGGCCTACCCGCTAATACCCTGGCTCATGAAGCCCTATACAGGCGCCTTGGACACTGAAAAGGAACTCTTCAACTACCGGCTGAGCAAGTGCAGAATGGTGGTGGAGTGTGCTTTCGGACGTCTCAAGGGGAGATGGCGGACCTTACTGACTCGCTCGGACATCAGCGAGAAGAATATCCCCGTAGTTATTGCTGCTTGCTGTGTGCTCCACAATCTCTGTGAGAGCAAGGGCGAGACCTTTTTGGCCGCTTGGGAGGTTGAGGCAAATCGCCTGGCTGCTGTTTATGATCAGCCAGACACCCGTGCTGAGAGAATATCCCAGCGGGAAGCGATATGCATCAGGGAGGCTTTGAAAGCGAGTTTCCTCGCAGAGCAGGGTAACCTGTGACTGTCCACTTGATTTTAAGAGAGCCTGATCATAAACCAAGTTTTCCCCACTTCCCAAGGACGTTTTAAAACTAAGGACATGTTTTAGTAATTAATAATAAATCTTTCGTTGACTTTGCATTTCTGTTTCTTCGTTGAAACATGGAAGCATTCTGTGCTGGTTAAGGTGTGCACTGATGGGTGGGTTTGCAGGAAGGGGCGAGGGGTGCCGTCCTTGGATAGGGGTTACCATGATGGCTGTGGGTTTGGGCGTTGGAAGGGGTGAGGGGTGTGGGGGAAGGGTGAGTATCTGCCCCTGGATGAGGTCTCTGTTTGGGGCTCGGGGCACCGGGGAGGATCGTGACTACGGTCCAAATGCATGTGAAGGGAAGCCTGCCTTTACATTCGGGGATGTCAGGCACCAGGACCCTACACATCAAGGAAAGAGCCGGGGCAGCATACACCACACACACTGTCCCTGGTGCCTAGTGACTGCAGTCTGTGTGTGCCCTGCAGTTGACCCTGCCCCCAAGTCTGTACCCTGGTAATGTGGGCTATGCACTGTAATTAAAAATCCCCACAAAGTCTTCTGACACGAGAAACGTGTGAAACAGAGAGTAACAGCAAACCGCTTTTAATAATGTTATACACAGTGGGGGGTTGAAACTTGGATTTGGGACTGGGTGATCCTGTAAGGGAAGAACTTCTACAAATTTACAGCGCGAGAGGTGTCTTGTACATTAGCGCTCTGCTGCGGTGCAGTGACAGTTCTCACGGCCCCTACCGCCCCTCCTTCTTGTCACTTTGGGTGAGGGGGGGACAGGACTTCTTGGCGTTGGAGGCGGTTGCAGATGCACTGCAGGGGGGCTCTCTCCTCCTGCCTGTGGTCTTGCAGAACATCTACAAGGCGCCGGAGCGTGTCCGTTTGCTCCCTCATTAGACCAAGCAGCGTTTGAGTCGCCTGCTGGTCTTCCTGCCGCCACCTATCCTCCCGTTCCATGTGTGTGCGATGCTGCTGACACAGGCTCTCCCTCGACTGTCTCTGCTCTGCCGCCTCCGCTCTGGAGCTGGCCATCAGTTCCTGGAACATGTCGTCCCTTGTCTTTTTCTTTCGGCGTCTAATCTGAGCCAGCCTCTGCGAGGGGGATGGCGGGGCAGTCCGTGAAGGAGCCGAAGCTGTGTGATGCGAAAAAGTAGGTGATTTCCTTGAACAAATACATGTTTGCCAACAGTAAACACAGTCTAGTCATTTTCAGTTAAGAAGACCAAACAGGGAACCAAGTCTCAGGAGATCTCGGAACTAGTCCGAGATTTGAATACGCTCTCATTGGCGGCGCGATTGCACTGGATAGCGCTGGCGAGGAGAGACAGCTGCATCCCTCTTGCACAAAGTCCTGGTAAGCCTTACAGTACAGACTGCTTATCAGATAGTGCTTAGCTGTGCTCTCCTGCTGGAGGCAATGTGCAAAGCAGAAAAGATGAGCGTTATGCGGCATCTCCCGCCAGTGAGCGCGAAAGAACCCTGTATGCTTTTCCTCTGAGGCCTGCAACACGTGGCTGTTAAGCGAGGGTCATTCTTATGCAAAGTAAAACTCTGTTAAGCGAGGGTCATTCTTATGCAAAGTAAAACTCTGTTAAGCGAGGGTCATTCTTATGCAAAGTAAAAGTCTACCATGCACAATAGTAACAGTACACTAATTCCACTAATTAGATGCAGCACTTCCACAACGACATCACCCTGAGGCGTGTCAGGCGCACACAGAGAGAGCGGATGTTAATAGAAGCCCTGCACAGACCAGGACCCTACGCTGCCATGCTCATAGGCGATGGTCCCCTCTACCTGAGGATGGCATGGCGCGGAAGAGTGTGCTTCAACGGAGCACCCAATAAAGCACCTCTCCCAAGAAACCTCTTGCTGAGGCTTTTCCAGCTGCTCTCTGAGAGCTTTTTTGAAATATCCCCAGAGGACTTTTGCTCCATTGCTGTTTGTGTAGACCTGCTGTTTGTTTAGTTTCATATTTAAAAATGTTTATATAGTATTTCTATTTTTTATATAAATCCCTGTTTCTTAAAAAATAAATGTTTCCCTGTTTGTAGCACTTACCGCCTGATCCTTCCCTGATTCCGAGTCCTGGTTAATGGGCGGGACGGTTGGTAGGGGATCTCTGTGAGGGTGATGAAGAGATCCTGGCTGTCAGGGAAAGCGGGAGTGGGTTCGATGTCGCCTGCGCCGTCCTCTAAAGACCCTTCCTCATCTTCCCCATCGGCGAACAGGGAGGGGGAACTGTCAAGGTACACTATTCCGTCCTCGGAGTCCACCGTCACTGGTGGGGCACTGGTGGCAGACCCACCTAGAATGGCATGCAGTGCCTCGTAGAAGCGGCATGTCTGGGGCTGGGCTCCGGAGCGTCCGTTTGCCGCTCTGACTTTTTGATACCCTTGTCTTAGGTCCTTCACTTTCACGCGGCACTGCATCGCATCCCGGCTGTATCCTTTGTCTTTCATGGCTTTAGAGACCTTCTCGAAGGTCTTCGCGTTCCGCTTGTTGGAGCGCAGCTCCGAGAGCACAGACTCCTCGCCCCACACAGCGATCAGATCCTGGACTTCCCGGTCACTCCATGCTGGGGACCTCTTTCTATTCTGGGATTGACGGACTCCTCTGCTGGAGAGCTCTGCATCGTTGCAGGTGCTGCGGAGCTCGCCCCGATGTGCAACCAGAACGTCAGATTCAAACCGCCCAGACAGGAAAATGAATTCAAATTTTCGCGGGTCATTTCCTGTGTGGCTGGCCAGAGAATCCAAGCTCGGACTGCTGTCCAGAGCGTCAACAGAGTGGTGCACTGTGGGATAGCTCCCGGAGCTGCTAAGTTCGATTAGCATCCACACCAAGCCTAATTCGAGCTAGCAAGTGCGAATTTAGCGTTACTCCACCTGCCGGGGTGGAGTACCAAATTCGAACTAAAGAGCCCTCTAGTTCGAATTAAATGGCTTCCTGGTGTGGACGGTTGAGCGGTTAGTTCGAATTAACGCTGATAAATTCGAATTAAAGTCCTAGTGTAGACCAGGCCTTAGGAAGGAACAATCAGTTGCACACATACAAAATGGGAAATGACTGCCTTGGAAGAAGTACTGTGGAAAGGGATCTGGGGGTCATAGTGGACCACAAGCTAAATATGAATCAACAGTGTAACACTGTTGCATAAAAAGCAAACATCCTTCTGGGATGTATTAGCAGGAGTGTTTTAAGCAAGACTCTGTGCTGATTAGGCTTCAACTGGAGTATCATATTCAGTTCTGGGTGCCACATATCAGGAAGGCTGAGGACAAATTGGAGAAAGTCCAGAGAAGAGCAACAAAAATGATGAAAGGTCTAGAAAAATGACCTCTGAGGGAAGATTGAAAAAATTGGGTTTGTTTAGTGTGGAAAAGAGAAGACTGAGAGAGGACATGATAACAGTTTTCAAGTACATAAAAGGTTGTTACAAGGAGGGAGAAAAATTGTTTTTTCTTAACATCTGAGGATAGGACAAGAAGCAGTGGGTTTAAACTGCAGCAAGGGAGGCTTAGATTGGATATGAGGAAAAAATTCCTCACTCTCAGGGTGCTTAAAATTCTGGAATAAATTGCCTAGGGGGGTTGTGGAATATCCATCATTGAAGATTTTTAAGAGCAGGTTAGACAAACACCTCTCAGGGATGGTCATGATAATACTTAGTTCTGCCACGAGTGCAGGGGACTGGACTAGATGACCTCTCGAGGTCCCTTCCAGTCCAATGATTCTAATTACTTCACTGGGCAGGGCATTGGGGACAGGGGCGGCTCTACAAAGTAGGCTGCCCCAAGCAGCCCGGAGCGCTGCGCCGCCCTTCCCCAGTCCCGCGGCGGGTCCCCTCTTCCCGCGGCTCCGGCATCCTGGGGAGGGCGGCATTTGGCCCCGGTGGAGCTCCCGCCGGCATGCCTGCGGCAGGTCCACCGGAGCCCGGAACGAGCGGACCTGCCGCAGTCATGCCTGCGGGAGCTCAACCGGAGCCGCGGGAAGACGGGACCCGCCGCAGGCATGACTGCGGCAGGTCCGCTCGTCCCGGGCTCCGGTGGACCTGCCACAGGCATGCCGGCGGGAGCTCCACCGGGGCCAAATGCCGCCCTCCCCAGGACGCCGCCCCAAGCGGGCGCTTGGCCCGCTGGTGCCTAGAGCCGCCCCTGATTGGGGAAGGAGGTGTGGCCCTGTAGGGGCTGCTCTCCCCTTACATGGCTATCTGTGCTGCTCGTAGCTTGTGCAAGGAAGTAAAGGGTGCATTGCCCATGCACCCACAGTGGCTGATGGCTGACCCCTTGTTGCTTAGGGCATATCTCTGTACAGGCCAAACCAGATGCCTTAAGCTGAACATCCTTAAACTTTATGAGTGGCCAAAGGATTCATGATCTCCAACTGAGAGGTCAAATTTTACAGCTCAGCCCCATCTTACTTCTGACATGATAAGTGTATGGGACTCGCTGCAACAAAAGCTTTCCAGTTGTAGCCCTTTTAATTTGAGGCTTATAATAAATAGACCATACAAGGCTTTTGGATACAAAGCTTAACACGGATTCATAGATTCAAGGATTTTAAGCTAAGTAGAGTAAAGGGCATCGGGAGGATGATTTCGTTAATGATATCGATCTTATTAAGAGTAGCAGCAAAAGCCACATGGCAATACACTGCTCTCTCAGAATGTGCGGCTGCTTCTTTTTGGCATACATTAGTATTAACTTAGTACTCCTTATGCTGGAGACATTCACTTGTGTAACTGCTCTACATAGCACAGGATAAGAAGATTGTATTGTTGTTATAAGGGCTTTGGCAGAGCTCTGTATGTTAGGCTATCCCTTCTGGGGTCATCAAGCCTTCCATAAACCTGCTAATTAGTGATATCCATGTGCAGAGTCCAGTGTTTTTGCCAATGGGTCTAAAAGTTACAGGCCATGTTTATTCAAGCAGCTGTGTTTCATATCTAAAGGGACAGAAGCAGGGGGGAGGGACCTAGCATTTCTGTGCACTGCCAGACAAACTGATGGCATAGTTGTGTCCATGAGAGTCACTGGCTGTTTCAAGCTCTTTGTTTAAAGTGACCTTAAAGACTTGGCCATGTTCTAATGTATGCATACTTTGAACCATTGTAGATTAAGGGCAACTGATTCTGGGCTGTGTTGCAGCCTCCTTGCACCACCCTTGTAATGTAAAGGGGCCAGAAAGCAGTTAGAGCTTCCCTAGTGCACACTCCTCTGATAATTTCCTGGACAGTGTAGTAATAACATGAAAGCCTGAGGCAGTCTACATGCTTGCAGCCATGGGCATTGAAAAATGCCAGAGGAGTGGTTAGGGTGAGAGTGCATGTGGCTAGAATCCACTACCAGACTGCCCTTTTAAGATCATTGCAACTCAGGCATATGATAGAGCAACCTCTGAGCTGCTCTAGCTTACACTATGGGCCAAACTGGCCCTTGGCAGCCCCATAATCCTAGAGGTGCAAAGGTGGCATAATGTTACTTTTCTCCCTACCTCCAGTCTCTGCCCTGAGCTGTCTCTCCTGAGAGATGCAGTGGCCCAGGAGCATGCTAATATTATGTTCAAAGACAATGCAGGTGCTCTGCACCTCAGAAAATCAGGCCAATTTTATTTATGTGCCTAAATGTGGCTTTAGAAACCTAACTTTAGGCTTAAGGCACATTAGACCTTTAAGCATTCTGAAAACTTGCATGAGCGTGATGGTACGGTAGATTTTCACCTCTACAGCCTTGTGCCTGAGGCTGGGAGAAATTACATTTCCATGAATTTGGTGAGTCAAGCTTAGTCCTGAGTGGACGTTTGCCAGAATCTCAGTCAAGCACTGTGTTTGGCTGGCACTGACCGCCATCAGCCTTCCCTCTGGAGAAATTTAGGACTAAAAGAGCGAAAGGGGTGTTGCAATGCAGGGTGGGTCCTGGACGTGGTTTGGAACTGCAATAACAGAGGCAGCGCAGATCAAAATGTCCACATGGAGTCTGATCAAAACACTGGAAAGACTCCACCTTTCTTCTCGCCCTGGTAGATCTTTAAAGGAAACTCTGCTCTCCTGTATGCAAGCATAAATTCAAAGTGTCTTCACTGATTTACACTAGTGCAACTGAGGGCAGAATTCAGCCCCTAAAGCTGAATTTGTGATGGCACTCAATTTCCACTGGAACAGACTGATGTTTCCAGCACAGTGTTTTTTACTTCCCAGTAATAGCGACTGGACAGAGAAAACCGATGGTGGGGGAATATCCCATTACCATTGCGAGAAGCAGAAGCAGTAAATGCCAGTGCCATTGGTCTGGATGGAGGCCCAACCATGGGTGGCGAGTTCTATGGGCCCATGGTGCCTGGGCCCAGCTCCAGAACTGTCTGAGGCTGGGTCTCTCCCTCGGCCCCACCTTCTGCCCTGGGCGCCCCTGCCCTGCGTGTCCCCTGAGCCATTTAAAATGGCTCAGGGCCCCCACTCACCACCGGCAGTGCAGTGGAGCTGAGCGGCTTCCTGCCTGCTCACTCCATGTGGCAGCCGGCCCCTCCCTGCAGCCCCTGGGTGGGGTGGGTCAGCAGGGGAGGCTCCAGGCCCCAGCACGCCAAGCGTGTGCTTAGGGCGGCATACCGCGGGGGGCACTCTGCCGGTCACCAGGAGGGCAGCAGGCGGCTCCGGTGGACCTCCCGCAGACGTGCCTGTGGAGGGTCCGACGGTCCCACGGCTCCGGTGCAGCATCCGCAGGCACGTCTGCGGAAGGTCCACCGGAGCCGCGGGACTGGTGACCGGCAAAGCGCCCCCTGTGGCGTGCCGCCGTGCTTGGGGTGGTGAAATGGCTAGAGCCGCCCCTGTGGGTCGGTGTCCTGCCCAAAGTGCCCCTGCAGCCAATGGGGGTAGCAGCACATGGAGACTCCTGTCCCTCCCTGCTTAGGAGCCCCAGGTAAGCGCCACCCCCCCACTCCCTCCCAGAGCCTACACCCCTCCTTAAGCCCTCAAACTCCCTCCCAGAGCCTGCACCCCCTCCCTCCACCCCCCTCTGGCCTCCAAACTCCTTCCCAGAACTTCCATCCCCTCCCTCCTCGCCCCCTCCCATCCCCCAAACTCCCTCCCAGAGCCTGCACCCCCCCTCCCACCCCCAAACTCCCTCCCAGAGCCTGCAACCCGACCCTGAGCCTTCACCCAAACTCAGTCCCAGAGCTTGTACCCCTCATCCTCTCCTGCAGCCCCAGCCCCTGTCCCAGCCCGGAGCCTGCACACAGCACCCAAACTCTGTCCCAGAGCCTACACCCCCACCCCATTCCCACACACCCCCTCCTGTACCCCCAGAACCTGCACCCAGGACCCAAACTCCATCCCAGAGCCTGCACCCCAGATCCCCTCCTGCACCCAAACTCCTTCCCAGAGCCCAACCTCTCACCTATCCTGCACTCCAATCCCCTGCCCCAGCCTGGGGCCTGCAACCCAGACCTCTCCCGCAACTCCCTCCCAGAGCCTTAGGCAGGTGGAGGGCGGAGTTTGGGGGCGGGGAGGGGGTTCTGGGCACCACCAAAATTTCTGCAAACCTGCCACCCCTGGGCCCAGCCAGACTAAGTCCAAGCTCCCATGGTAAGTTTGTAACAGAGGTAGGAATTGAATGCAGCTCTGTTGAGTTCCAAGGCTCTAACTACCAGAAGCCTAAGCCAAGTTCACTGCTGCACTCACTAGACCAAGCCTGTCCGGTCCCTTTTTTAGTCTTTTGATAAAACATTGTAAAGACTGTCTGAGCAACACACTGGTGTATTTGCAACTTTACAGAACAGCTGACTCAGTGGATGTAGGACAAAACTCTCTCAACATTATGACAGATTTATGTTACCAATCTGCCTGGGACTTCAGATGATCAGTCTGAAGCTGCAGGATCTTTAGGGAAGGAGATGAAGGAGCACACCAAGTGACTAAGTTTAAGGCTTTATTAATCAAATAACAGCAGTGAGTTCTGGGTGCTCCCCACGTCACTCAGTGGAAGGAAGAAAGCGTTAGTGCCCAAGCCCTAATCCACTTTCATACTCACACATGCACAACCCAAGGCTGGCCAAGCCTGGGTGTAACATAAGAAGAAGTGGGGAGAAGGGAAGACAGGAGTTATGTCCTGTGCACAGGCCAGCTAGGGTTCACTGTTGATCTCCGACTTGCTTCAGCTTTCAGGAGGGCTTTAAGCCCTGGGTTCTTCCGGAGGCATTTTCATCCAGGGATCCTCATCTCCCGTGCTCTCGGTACCAATTTGAACCACCCTTCTGTGACGCTTTTAGGTTCCCCAAAACACACTGGCTTCAGGGTTGCGAGGCTGTTGTTTATCAGCTCACTGGTCTTTGCAATCTTTTTTGTTTGCAACCCCCTTCAGATCTGTCTGGGTCAGTTCTCCTTTCCCACAGGCTTTTGGCTGTTTGGCAGCAGGGAGCTTGTTTGTGTGTGTTGGCCTTAAGCAGCAGTTTCATTCCTTATCTTTGAGCCTAGCTGAATCACTGAGTTAACCCGTTCCTTTCTCCCTCCCTCCTCCTTTGGCCTCTTGCAACCTGCAAAGGAATCTTTCACTCCACACTCACACCTGCAACCCTTCCCAAGATCCTTTCCCCTGCATATATAAGCGTTAGCAATATACAACACAGGTGCTTACCCAGGGAATCCCATTGTGGGGTGGTAGTGGGGGGGGAGTTTTATCATGAAAACATTACTTAGCTCATAGAAATGAGAAAAGCCCTTTGCACACAAAGTCCCCCTCCCAGAATCCTGTGACCATGGCGAGGCATCTGAACAACATGATGGCCCATGAATGTGTGGTGACATTTTGTCATTGCAAACAGCTGCAGTGCTGTTAAATTCACCATAAACCAGTGGTGGGCAAACTGCGGCCTATGGGCCGCATGTGGCCCGTCAGGGTAATCCGTCGATGGGCTGCCAGACAGTTTGTTTACATTTGCACGGCCGCCCACAGTTCCCAGGGGCTACAGTTCACTGTTCCCAGCCAATGGGAGCTGCAGGAAGTGGCATGGCCACAGGGATAGACACAGCATAATGACTCCACTGCCATAGATGCAGCATAATGACTCGATGCAACATTTTCATATCTTGCCACAACCAGTCACAATAGGGTGATGCCTGAAATAAAGTGGTGAAATAGATGCTTCCCACAAGTACCTTCCACAGCATCCCTCAATTATACACCCCTATACCAGCCACCATTCTGCACCCCTGTACTAGCACCATGATCCCACTGGGATGCACCCCAATACCTCCCAATGTTATACATCCCCAAACACCAATGCCCATCCACCATTGTACACCACAGTACCATCCACCAGTATACACCCTCTACTACCCACCATCATACATCCCCAGTACCACTCACTCCTTCCACTATTAGACGCCCTGTACTACCCATACTTTCCTTCATTATACTTCCCACATACCACCAATGCTCTCCCATTATACATCCCAGTAACACCTACACACTGCCAACATTATACTCCCCAGCACTAGCAACCCCCTCCCACCAGTAGAAACCCCAACCCACCTGCACTCTCCCCATATTGTACACCCCACAGCCTCTGAAAGTAGGACAAGATGTAATAGTCTTAATTTTCAGCAAGGGAGATTTAGGTTAGAAATTAGGAAAAAAACATTCTAACAAGAAGGGTAGTTAACTCTGGGACATGCTTCCAATGGAGGTTGTAGAATCCCTATCACTGGAGGCTTTTAAGAACAGATTGGACAAACACCTGTCAGGGATGGTCTAGGTTTACTTGGTACTGTACAGGGAGCTGGACTTTATGACTTCTCAAGGTCCCTTGCAGCCCTGGCTAGCTAAATAGATACACAGGTAGTGAGACAGACAAATATTCAGTATCTCAGTACACTTCCTACTCTTAATCACAGTGGTGAAATGATTAGTTAAAGGAACAGCTTCACCAGCACAATTCCTCTGTCCAGGGTGAAATTCACCACCTATTTTGAGGACATAGGTGAAACAAAGCTCTGCTAATACACCTTGAAAGAGGGGCTATTATATATATCTAAATTAGTGTTTCTTCTGCAGGTTCTAGAAAAGGGATTTCATTGGTGCCACCTGTCTATTACAACACACTGATACTTTGCAGGTGTCTGTCACTCCCTGTATCTGATTGTCCTCATTTCGTTGCATTTGCTGCAGACAGCTACTGAAACGTGACTTTCGAATCTAGCTGGATTTTGAGCACTCCGAGCTAATCCCATGTGCGTCACACACCAATTAGCGCCACCTCTCCAAAAAAAATGCAGCCACACAGTGCAGGAAAGAAAGGGTTAAATTCAACAGCTTGCAGCCACACTGGAGAGTTACATCATGTTGCTGTGGAAACTAACTTCCTGAAGCCACAGTGATGTATAGTAAAGCTCTGGGTCAGCGGGTAATAAATTCTCTTTTAAAAGTGCTTTTTCCACCCATCTGCTGATGTAAACATCATTAAAAGAAATGACGGTGGAGAGATGGATTTCTTTTTATATCAATTTTCAGACAAAAGAAATATTTTTTTTTTAAAGAAAAGTTGTTGAAAATCAGAGCGCGCTATAAATAAAAAAAGCGGGTGATGGAAAGGAAAATTTCCACTGGTGACTGGTTTACAGTCTACAGTGATTTAATGGTAAATTACAGTTCCCTCTGGGAAGCTGTGACAGAGCCGGGGACTTGCTCAGTGAGAGAAGGTAATAGCTTACCCTTCAGGATTAGAAAAGCCCCTGCTCCTGGAGGGTGAAGGCCTTCTAGCTGGCAATAGGCAGATACTATTTGTTCCATCTGCTGCCTCCCCGTCCCTTCCTTTGTTCTGTAACTGGGTCTGGCTGTACCTTTATTCTGAGTCTGCCTGGCCTCCTGTCTGAAGCACAGTTTTTCGCTCCCCTCCTGGGAAGAAACAGCAAGGAGCCGCTGTTCACACTGAGGACAAACAGGGCCATGGGGCGGGATTCACTTTTGACCTGACTGCTGAGGCTGGGGAAGCTGCAGCAGGGATACATGTAGCTCCATTTCTCTAAACACTGGCTCCACACACAATGGGGCTTGGCTCTGAGGCATCCCGGTTTGTGTTGGTTATGCTGTAGTTCCACAACATGCTTCCAACACCTTTTGGTCCTGCCTAGGGAGACAAGAACCAGCCATGTGGGAGCACAGCTGGGGCACTGCAGTGCTATGACACAGTCCCCTGGCATAGAATCACAGACTTTAAGGTCAGAAGGGACCATTATGATTGTCTAGTCTGACCTCCTGCACAACGCAGGCCACAGAATCTCACCCACCCACTCCTGTATCAAACTCCTAACCTATGTCTGAGCTATTGAAGTCCAAATCGTGGTTTAAAGACTTCAAGGTACAGAGAATCCTCCAGCAAGAGACCCTTGCCCCATGCTGCAGAGGAAGGCAAAAACCCCCCAGGGCCTCTGACAATCTGCTCTGGAGGAAAATTCCTTCCCGACCCCAACTATGGTGATCAGCTAAACCCTGAGCATGTGGGCAAGACTCACAGCCAGACACCCAGGAAAGAATTCTCTGTAGTAGCTCATATCTCTCCCCATCTAACATCCCATCACGGGCCACTGGACATATTTACTGCTAATAGTCAAAGATCAATGAATTCCCAAAATTAGGCTACCCCATCATACCATCCCCACCAAACTTATCAAGCTCAGTCTTGAATCCAGATATGTCTTTTGCCACCACTGCTCCCCTTGGAAGGCTGTTCCAGAACTTCACTCTTATGATGGTTAGAAACCTTCGTTTAATTTCAAGTCTAAACTTCCTGATGGCCAGTTTATATCCATTTGTTCTCGAGTCCATATTGGTACTGAGCTTAAATAATTCCTCTCCCTCCCTGGTATTTATCCCTCTGATATATTTATAGAGAGCAATCATATCTCCCCATAGCCTTCCTTTGGTTAGGCTAAACAAGCCAAGCTCTTTGAGTCTCCTTTTATAAGACAGGTTTTCCATTCCTCGGATCATCCTAGTAGCCCATCTCTGTACCTGTTCGTTTGAATTCATCCTTCTTAAACATGGGAGACCAGAACTGCACACAGTATTCCAGATGAGGTCTCACCAGTGCCTTGTATAACGGTACTAACACCTCCTTATCTCTACTGGAAATACCTCACCTGATCCATCCCAGGACTATATCACATTGGCGGCTCATAGTCATCCTGTGATCAACCAATATTCCGAGGTCCTTTCTTCCTCTGTTACTTTCAACTGACGCGTCCCCAAAAATTCTTGTTATTAATGCCTAAATGCATGACCTTGCACTTTTCACTATTAAATTTCATCCTATTACCATTACTCCAGTTTACAAAGTCATCCAGATCTTCCTGTATAATATTCCAGTCCTTCTCTGTATTGGCAATACCTCCCAGCTTTGTGTCATCCGCAAACTTTATTAGTACATTCCCACTTTTTGTGCCAAGGTCAGTAATAAAAAGATTAAATAAGATTGATCCCCAAACTGATCCCTGAGGAAGTCCACTAGTAACCTCCTTCCAGCCTGACAGTTCACCTTTCAGTACGACCCGTTGTAGTCTCCCCTTTAACCAGTTCCTTATCCACCTTTCAATTTTCATATTGATCCCCAGCTTTTCCAATTTTGCTAATAATTCCCCATATGGAACCATATCAAATGCCTTACTGAAATCAAGGTAAATTAGATCCACTGCATTTCCTTTGTCTACAAGATCTGTTACCTTCTCAAAGAAGGAAATCAGGTTGGGTTGGCACGATCTACCTTTTGTAAAACCATGTTGTATTTTGTCTCAATTACCATTGACCTCAATGTCCTTAACTACTTTCTCCTTCAAATTTTTTTCCAAGACCTTGCATATTAACAGGCCTGTAGTTACCTGGATCACATTTTTTTCCCTTTCTTAAAAATAGGAACTATGTTAGCAATTCTCCAGTCATATGGTACAATCCCTGAGTTTACAGATTCATTAAAAATTCTTGCTAATGGCCTTGCAATTTCATGTGCCTTTAATATTCTTGGATTAAGATTATCTGTGTCTCCCGATTTAGTCCCATTAAGCTGTTCGAGTTTGGCTTCTGTTTCGTATGTGGTAATATCTACCTCCATATCCTCATTCCCATTTGTCATCCTACCATTATCCCTAAGCTCCTCATTAGCCTCATTAAAGACTGAGGCAAAGTATTTGTTTAGATATTGGGCCATGCCTAAATTATCCTTAACCTCCACTCCATCCTCAGTGTTTAGCGGTCCCACTTCTTCTTTCTTTGTTTTTTTCTTATTTATATGGCTATAGAACCTTTTACTATTGGTTTTAAGTCCCTTTGCAAGGTTCAACTCTACATGTCTTTTGGCCTTTCTCACTTTATCCCTACATGTTCTGACCTCAATAAGGTAGCTTTCCTTGATGATCCCTCCCATCTTCCACTCCTTGTAAGCTTTCTGCTTTTTCTTAATCACTTCTCTGAGATGCTTGCTCATCCAGCTTGGTCTACAACTCCTGCCTATGAATTTTTCCCCCTTTCTTGGGATGTAGGCTTCTGATAGTTTCTACAACTTTGACTTGAAGTAATTCCAGGCCTCCTCCGCCTTTAGATCCACAAGTTCTTCAGTCCAATCCACTTCCCTACCTAATTTCCTTAATTTTTTAAAGTTAGCTCTTTTGAAATCAAAAGTCCTAGTCACAGATCTATTTTTGTTTATCCTTCCATTTAGTTTGAACTGAATTAGCTCATGATCGCTTGAACCAAGAGTGTCCCCTACAACCATTTCTTCTATGAAGTCCTCACTACTCACCAAAACCAAATCTAAAATGGCATCCCCTCTTGTTGGTTCAGCAACTACTTGGTGAAGGAATCCATCAGCTATCTGAGCCCTATTATTATTACTAGCACTTGTCCTCCAGTCTATATCTGGGAAGTTAATGTCTCCCATGATCACACAATTCCCATTAGCATTTATTTCATTAAAAACATTAAAAAGGTCTCTATCCATACCCAAATCAGATCCCAGTGATCTGTAGCACACTCCAAGCACTATCCCAGGGGAGGGTCTAATAGCTTTCTTCCCCAATGTGATTTTTGCCCAGACAGACTCTGTCTTATCCATTCCATCACTTCTTCTTTCTTTAGAGTCTACCTCATCATTGATATACAATGCTACTCGACCACCTTTGCCTTTATTTCTGTCTTTCCTAAACAGCGCATACCTTTCAATACCAATACTCCAGTCGTGACTACTGTTCCACCATGTTTCTGTTATCCCTATAATATCTGTTTTCACTTCCTGCACCAGTAACTCTAGTTCCTCCATTTTGTTACCTAGGGTCCTCGCATTAGTGTACAAACATCTTAATTTTTGCTATTTGGCTTCACTGACATTCCTTACCCGATTAGGCACAGACATTCTACCCCCAGTATCACCTATTAGACTGGTATCTACACTACCCTTCCTCCTTATGTCCATTCTCCTACCCACGGCTGTATCCTTTCTTACTTTGTTTTCTTCCCTCTCAATGTTAAAATCCGGCGTGGAGATTACCTAGACATCTCCCAACCATCTGCCCCCCCCCATTACTAGTTTAAAGCTCTCTTAATCAGTTGTGCCAGCCTCCATCCTAGAAGTCTATTTCCCTCCCTACTCAGGTGAAGTCCATCTCGAGAGAACAGTCTTCTGTCCATGAATGCCTCCCAGTGGCCATACATCCCAAAGCCCTCCTTATAGCACCACTGCCTGAGCCATCTGTTGATCGCCATAATCTTGTCGCACCTTTGTTGCCCTTCTCTAGGAACAGGCAGAATCCCACTGAAGATCACCTGAGCCTCGATTTCCGTAAGTGTCTTCCCCAGTCTGGCATAGTCTCCCTTGATACGTTCCAGCGAGAATCTAGCCATATCATTCATTCCCACATAAAGGACAATCAACGGATTCTTTCCAACTCCCATTAGGATCCTCTTCAGCCTCAGGTCCACATGCCGTATCTTAGCACCCGGCAGACAGCACACCCTTGTGTTCTCTGGATCAGCTCTGGTTACAGGCCTGTCTATTCTTCTCAGTAAGGAGACCCCAATCCTGGTGACGGTGTGATTCTCTGGTCTATCCCCTGTTCCCTCTGGCCGCAAGTCCTCTCGATTCCTTGTAATCCTCTGCAACCCATCCCGTATCCTCCTAGGGCTCATATTTGGTGTTGTCTCTATTGACTCTTCCCCTCTTCCTATAGGACTAGCTGCTCTTCTCTTCCTCCTTGTCCTCTCACCTTCAGTGACCCCTGCTGTGCCCTTTCTTCATTTTCCAACTCCAAAAACCTGTTCTTGAGCTCTATTTCTCCTTCACTAGCCTGTCTTTTCCTCTGCTTGGTTCTCTTAGTCACATGCTTCCACTGTCCACTTTCCTCACCCAGCAGTCTCCCCTCAGAGTTTTTTGGTCTTGCTTCCATCTGCAAGTCTGAGCTTTTCCCTTCAGCCTCCTTGTGTCTTTGCTCCATCAACTACTCAACCCCCCTTCTAAACTCAGCTAGAGTTTCCACCTGCATTTCCAATCCTTGGATCTTTTCTTCCATCAGCTCTATCAGGTGGCACTTCATGCAGACAAAACTCTTTTCAGGTACCCCCTCCAGGATCATGTACATGCCGCAGCTTCCACATCCAGTCATCCTCATTGTGTCTTCCACTGCTTGGGTCACTACCACTGCTGCCTCTGTATCTGTCATAGCCTTCCCACCTAAATCCTATTAGTCCAGGAAACACAAACCAAACCAAAACACCACCACCCACAGAAAAACAAACCCCCAGTGAGCACCAAAACAATGTCAGAACTCCACACACTCCCTTCACTAGCCTGTCTGTTCCTCTGCTTGGTTCTCCTAGTCTTCCTCCCAAACGCCTCCAACAGAACTCCCACTCAAACTCCCCTGTTTACAGCTCTGTTTGCTGGCTCCTGTGCCGCTGCCTGACTGGATGGTTACCTTTATAGGACCCCTAGTCAGAGAAGCCCTGCCCCCTAATCAGGGCTCAGCTTCTCTCCCAGCACACTGCCCCTACTAGTCTCTACACATACAAATACATGCTGGATGTGGCAGGGCGTATGGGCCCATTCTATGCACAGGGTTTCTCTGCAGTGCTGCATACTTGCCAGTCTATAAGGGGAGAAGGTGGAAAGCAACAGAGAAGGGGAGTCCGGGCAGCATGCAAACATCTCCCCCTGCTGAGGACCCCAAGATCATTTTGTTTTGCAGAATCTTATCCTTGAATTCTTTGAGCAGCTTTGTGGTTTTTAATAACTAAGTCATCTTGATGATTTGGATACCTCATTCCCATTCAGCTTTAATGGGGACTGGGGCTCAGACCTGCAAAGGTATTTTAAATACCTTTGAGGTTCTGGGTCTGGGTATCCAAGTCCATTAGTCAGCTTTGAAAAACTCAGCCTAAATCTCAGATTTCCTGTGCTTCAGGCCATTGCAAGTAGGGTGGTGAAATGTAAAGGTCCTGGGAACAGCATCTCCTGCTGCATTGGCCAGCAGGGTGACACAGGCATCGTAAAGGTTACTTCCCTACGTGGCTGTGATGGGACAGTGCCTACATACGACCAGCATGACTCTCTGTGACAGGAACGTGGGAGCTGTGTGCAGGTGGGTCAGCCAATGTAGAGTGCTGGGGAGGGACTTCGGTTTCAGTGTCTGATGTTGGGGGGTCTGTCCACACCAGAATCTCTTCCCTGCCTCTCAGTGATCCATCCGTCACCCTCCCACACTTCCCCCCTTGTCCTGTAGGGTCTGGAAAGAGGGAGCAGGGATCTATTTATTCTGTAAGCAAAGCACTGAGCTACTCCCAGCCAGGCGCGAGTGAGCTATCGGGAGTGCACAAAAGGTGTCATTGTGATTTATGGAGTAATTAATAAACAATTAAGGTGCTTTGGAGCATGGTTATACATTTTATTTTGGCCGTCCGCTCCGTACAGCTCCAACATCCCCATAAACTAGGGTCCAGAGTAGGCCATGCTGGGAAAGATGAAGCCTTCAGACCACAGAGTGACGGCAGCCTCATGGCTTTAATTCTGTGGAGTCTCTCTGATGTCATCCAGAGTGTCTCTGTGTAGCTTTGCGCTGATGCTGCAAGTTTCCTATTACGACAGTGTGCTTGGGGAGTGCTAGGAGCAGGGAGCTGTTGGTCAGAATGGAAGGGCTGAGGAGTGTGTACTCCTATTACGTGATTAACTAATGGTGTTCAATATGTGGAGTGAATGCTCTTGAAACAGAGTGTCTAAGCCCTAGCTTGCATTGGGTATTGTGTTGACAGGCACTATGAAATTCCTCCTTCATGCTTCTTACCAGTGCTCAGCTCCACGACCCGTGGAATTCAGTCCTTAGCTGCAGCACCAGGTCTTTACAAATGTGTTTTAACCGTGACATATAACAGTTCTCTCAGCTCAGTCCACTACCCTGATCCAGCTCTCACAGTTCACCCCATGATCCCACGTGGCCTGGAACAGCCTATGGTAGTCCAATTATTTGTCTCTTTTGAGCCTCCAGTAGGCCCGTCATATGCCTCTTTTGAGTAGAGACTCTCAATCATCATCAACACTAAGTGGGTTTTATACTAATGCCTAGAGATTGGGAGGGAACCAGACATTCTATTTCATGGGGAAGTCCATGTGTTTGAATTTTTGTTCCAAATTGGAATGGAGCGAAAACAAAAATTTCAAAACTTCCCACAAAAGGAAATTGTGAAAAAAAAATCAAGTTGATCGAAATGTTGCATTTCAATTAAATGAAAATGTTTTGTTTCAGTTTCATCCTTTACAAGGTTTCAAAACTAAAATTGAAAAGTTCCATTCTGAAAAAGTCAAAATGTGTTTCAACAGTATTGAAACTCTTCCTGTCATTCTTTTTAAAATGGAAATTCATCCAAATTGACACACTTCAGCAAAATGTTCACTTTGAAAATTCCTAATCAGCTGTGCTAATGGCCACTGAGATATTTATATTAATGTCTACTAACATTATTTCATTTGTGTCTTAAACTATACCTGAGGCCACCTCTCTGGCTGCTAGTGCATTAACTCCTCATTTGGGGTGAAACTCCCATTGACTGCAGTGGTGCAAGATGAGACCCCAGTTCATGAACTGACTGCCATCCCTGTCTTCTCTGTTTTCCTTTCTTCCCTTCTCCCCTCAGTGACTGCAGGTTAGTGAGCAGGACCAGGTTGAAGACAAACGTGTAGTTGTATGGGAAACTACTTGGCAAATGAAGAAGAAGAAAGACACTTGCAAGGAATCTGGGTAAGTCTGCGAATGATTTGTTAACTGGGAAAGGAGCTAAAATCCTAACAAATATGATCCAAAACTTGAACCAGCTCCAGTCCTGGGTGTGGCTGCAGAAGCACCATGCTCTACTGTCTAGGTGGGCAGCAAGCAGCTGAAGGAATGGCGCTCTGAAGCTAGGCACCGTCCCTCTCTGTCACTGACCCATCTGGCTGCTTGGATTTCCCCTTGTTTGATTTGAGCTCCTCTGTCATTATATAACTGCTAAAGCCTGGAGTCAAGTATCAGTGGGGCAGCCATGTTAGTCTGGATCTGTAAAAAGCAACAAAGAGTCCTTTGGCACCTTATAGACTAACAGACGTATTGGAGCATGAGCTTTCGTGGGTGAATACCCATTTTGTCAGGCGCTTGACGAGCCTGGAGTAAATCAAGGAGAAAAAGCCATCAGATTTCACAATGCCAGAATGGCAAAGATGGGAAATTTCACATTGTGTCATAGATTAATAGAAACAATAGAAAGTTTGAGGCTCACTGGCCAGGCTTAAGAATAAAAATAGTAGGCTGCAGTGCACGATGGAAAGAATCATCCTCCTCACAAAGGCCAGCATGGAATCTAGGGTTCACCCCAAATACCTGCAGTTAACCTCAAAATATTGGCATCTACTCAGGCTATTTGCATACATAAAATGCTACGGCGGCACAGTAGTAGCGCTTCAGTGTAGCCACTCACTACAGCAATGGGAGGGGTTCTCCCATTTGTCATAGTTAATTCACCTCCCTGAGACATGGGAGCTACATTGATGGAAGAATTCTTCCATTGCCCTTGTGCTGTCTACACCAGGGGTTAGGCTGGCTAAGCTATGTTGCTTAGGGGGTGTGGATTTTTCACCCTCTCCCCCCTCCCCCAGACCGAGCAACATAGCTGGGTCAACCTAACTTTTGAGTGTAGACCTTGCTCCAGGGATCCCAAACTGCCTCCATTCCTGATAGTCTGGCCTCTTTACAAGAGCCACCTTCACACTGTTTTCAACACTGTCACGCATCAATGTAGATCCTTTTAAAGACATAGGTCCTGGCCAACTTTCTCATGTCTAAAAAACAGACCCTCCCAGCCCATCTCTTCCCCCAAAGCTCCACCTCTGCCCTGTCCCTTCCTTTGAGGCCCTGCCCCCTTCTTACTCCTCTCCCCTTTCCACCCTCCATCGCTCACTGCTGTCCCCCGCCAACTCCAGTGTGAGCAGTCCCAAGGGACTTGCAAACCCCAGCTCCAGCAGGCCGCCTGGGAGTGCAGGTCAGAAGAGCACTGTGGCCACATGGGAGCAGCCAGGCAGCCCCACTGGTGAGCTAGGACGCTGCCCTCCTGCACGGCAGCCCCCCGCTTCCCTCTGCACTGCCAGGCCAGCAGCCTCCTTCCCCATCTGCTTGAGACCTCCCCACTCCGGAGCTGCCTGAGAGCATGGCTGGAGGAAGTACCAGCTGGAGGGGTAGGTCGCGTCCCTTCCCTCTCAGGGAACATTCCATGCCCGCTAGGAGCTTCTTACCCCGCTCACCATGAGCCCCCACATTCTGTCCTCCGCTGCAGCCCTGCAAATCATGCTCCAAAAAGGGTCTGTCCTCAGCCCAAGCCGGTGCAGGCATGCTGCTATGGTAGCTGCCACTTCAGGGACAGGCAACAGGCTGCCACTCCCCCCAATCCTCGGTAAGCAGACTTTTAGTGTCCACTCAGTACATCTGACTGGACACTGCCAGATCCCCTTTTTAACCAGACTTTCCGGTTGAAGACCAGACACCTAGCAACCCTAGCCCTAATTCCGGAAAGTCCCACTTAAACACATTGTCAATTGACTTCAAAGAGACTCAAGCATGCGCTTAAGCACTCTCCTGGACAGGGATTCTTTCCTGAATTGAGGGTTATGGGGAGGTTAATTTCCTTTACAGCCAGAATTATTGGGTGAGGGTCTCTGGTCTGGGTTACACGGGAAATCAGACTAGATGATCATAATGGCTCCAGGTGCACTTTAACCTTCTCTTCAATAACTAAATAGATCAAGCTCATTATGTTTTAGGGCAGAAATACTCAGACCTCAGTGATTCAGGAGCCAAATTAGCAATCAACATTACCCAAAAGAGCCCCAGAAGTGTGAATCCATTGGTTTATTTATTATATTTTTTCTTGGTTATTCTGACCAAGTATTATTATTTTTCAACTACAGTTGGTTAATAACAGAGAAAAAACATCCTGGTTGGTTAATAACTTAGACTGGGAGTGGCTGGCTCATTACAAAAGCAGCTTTGCCTCTCCTGGAATTGACACCTCCTCATCTATTATTGGGAGTGGACTACATCCACCCTGATCGAATTGGTGCTGTCGACACCAGTTCTCCACTTGTGAGGTAACTCCCTTCTCTTCATGTGTCATTATATAATGCCTGCATCTGTAATTTTCACTCCATGCATCTGAAGAAGTGGGTTTTTACCCTCAAAATCTTATGCCCAAATAAATCTGTTAGTCTTTAAGGTGCCACCAGACTCCTTGTTGTTTTTGTGGGTACAGACTAACATGGCTACCCCTGATACTTAACTTAGACTGGTTAATAATTAAATGACACAATGTTTTAATATCATGTGTTGCAAAGAGCTGCAGGAGACCCATTTAAGAGCCAATTGTGGCTCCCGAGCCTCAGTCCTGAGTATCACTGGTTAGGGTATGTCTACACTGCAATCGGAGGTGTAACTGAAGCATGTATAGACACTAGGGATGTAAATAGGGTTTAAAAATAGTAACTGTTTAACCCATTAAAATTCAATCAGTTAAACAGTTAACCGTTAAGTAGTTCACATCGGTGGGGAAGTACAGGTGCAGGAGATGCTGCATCACCCAGGACTTTGCTGCTGCTGCCCTGCATGCGGCAGTCTGGCTGCTGGCCCTGTGCCTGAGTCCCAGCTGCTGGCCCTGCACCCAGGACTCCACTGCCACCTGCGCTCAGCATCCTGGCTGCCAGCCCCGTGCCCAGGGTCTTGGCTGCTAGCCACACACACAAGACTCCACTGCCGGCCAGGGGGCAGGGCCAGCAGTCAGGATCCTGGGCGCAGGGTGGCAGCAGAGCTGGCAGTGGAGTTCTGGGCATGGGACTGGCAGCTGGGATCCCGGGTATATCTACATGTGCTGCAGTCAGCCTCATACCTCTTATTGCAATGTAGACATTCCCTTGGAATTGGGCAGGTTTTCTAGCCCTCGGATCAGTCTCATTGCTCTTCTGCGAACCCGCTCCAATTTTTCAACAACCTTTTTAAAGTGTGGCCACTAAAATGGGACACGATATTCCAGTAATGGCCTCACCAGTACTGTACAGCACCTCTCTACTCCTACTACATAGTCCCCTGTTTATACATTCAAGGATCACATCAGCCCTTAGCCACAGCATCACCCTAGAATCTGATGTTCAACTGGTTACCTATCATGACCCCTAAATTCTTGTTGGAATCACAGCTTTCTAGGATGTGTAGTCATCCATCCTCCACGAATGGCCTGTATTCTTTGTTCCCAGAGGTATAACTTTACCTTTGGCTGTTCTAAAATGTATGCTGTTTGAATGAGACCGGCTCACCAAGACATCCGGATCACTCTCTATAAGTGACTTGTCTACATGATAATTTACCATTCCACTGATATTTGTGTCATCTGTGATCTTTACTGGCAATGACTTTATAGTTTCTTCCAGATCGTTGATAAAAGTATCAGATAGCATCTACTGAGAATAGATTTTTTTGTGAACTGTGTGACAGACATTTGTTCTGTCTCCTGTGTTGCTTTTGGAACCAGTAATTTAAGGCCTGTCTGACTTCAGTGGAATTTTCACTTGAGTAAGGATTTCAGGTCTAGGCTCTTGCATGACCTTTGTTTATTTCTTTCTTTGCTCACTGAGCACCTTCATAGATGTGCATGGGGAAACTGTTTTTGCTGAGATCCTACCTAAACAATAATTACAAGGAATGGAATGATCTTCCTGTCAAAGTGGATATTAAGGGCCATATCACACCACTGATTTTTAAGCAGAACTCCTCATTGAAATCAGCACACAATTCTATTTAAATATTGATATCGCCCCAAAAAGGATGTTGAGAATCTGAGGTATGTTCCTCATCGGATTATGTTCCTCATTGGATTGTAGTGTTTGTGGGAGGTTAAATGTTGTACCTAAATTCACAGCTGTGCCCCTTTAATTTAAAAGCAACTTTACGTTTATTGCTAGGGCTGAAAGCACCTACCAACACAGATTTAACATCAGCCTCAAGGCTTAAGATACAGCTGTTATAGTTTTCTTTTTTCCTTTAATTTTTTCTCCTTTACACTAATGCAATGCTTATTTAGGAGCCACAGCCATCTGTGGCTGGCACTGCTGAATTTGCTGTTGCTTTCTTCTCCTAGCCTGATGAGACTCATGGTGCACAGAGAATTCCCCAGGACAGCAGAGACTTTCTTTGATTGTCGTTTTGATTCTCTCCTAAAGAGATTATTCACAGTCTTCTTTCTGCCCCCAGCCCCTCCAAAATGGGTCTCAGCAGAAGAGGCTTAGGTGTTGTTCTGCCCATGGCTCCTTAGGCAGTTCTATGATAAGCCTTGGATAAAGAGTTGACCAGACAGATTCTCCTTCTGCAGGATTCAGAGGCCTTTTTTACCCTTTCCCCATGTTCCCCTTTGTGATTTTCCTGTAGTGTTTTGTCTCTAGACTGGATCTCTATCCTTTCCCCATAAACTCTCCTCCATGTGAGTCATAGCTCCTTTCACCATAGCACCCTATACTCTCCACCCTGTGGACTTGCAGCTTCATGGCAAGAACTGTATCTCTTTCCCCAGAGGAAGGTTGGCTCCAGCTGCCTTTCCATCTTATTCTCTTACACTGAATTCTAGGGCCAGGTCCTCAGCTGGTGTATGCGCTGCATTATGCTTTATACCAACTCAGGCTTTGGCACACAATTTTTGATCCTGGAACCTTTCATTTCCAAGGCATGGCCAAATCACCCAGAGTATGAGTATCAAACTCACCAGGAGCCAGGGAACATTCTTGACTCCCAGTATCATATCTACTGACTTCACTCTACCTTCCAAATTTGAAGACAGCCAAGACAATCCATCTGCCTCCCGCTGCATATCCAGTACCTCCTGCCACTGACAGAAAACACAGTCACCTTTGAGAAAATCTATAGTGCTGGGTTTAAGAAACCATGTAAAGGTCCTGGCTGTGAATTAGCACTTGGTCTGATGAAGGCACATATGAGCTTTGCAATACAGTTTTGCAGCTGTCAGCATGATTAATGAACATTGTATTTTATTTCCTGCTTTATCAAATACTAATTATGTGTATGATAACTCTAAGAATCATGGTTGCTCTTGGTTCATTTGTTTTTTTCTCCCTGGAGACATAACGGGATTGTTTCCCCCTCATTCCTGAAATTCTGTTTTAATTGCTTCTCTTCCACTTTCACGTGTGGTTTCATATTCTGCGTGGGTCAATGTATTGATCCCTCACTTTGATAAGGTCAGCAGAGACCAGGTGTGACATTTAGAAGAGATTGCTCCTCCCCAAGTGGGCTTACTCATCAAGAGTCATCCAGAGGATGGAGTGAGAAAGAGGGGGAATATAAAACTATTACATATGCTTATTTAGGCCCCCCCTTAAGACAATTTGGCTAGAAAACTCACTTGAGATTCATATGTACCTGATGAACAAATTAAGGGATCTGCACAGCAAGTCAGCATAATAAAAACAATTCGATTGAACCTAAAAACTTGTGAACAGTGCAACAGCCACTGTTATTCCCATCTACCACTAGATGGCGAACTTTATGTACACTAGGTGTATACACACAGGGAAAGAGACTGGATTTTACATCTCACTCATCAGAGTGCACACACAATGGAAATGTGAAAGGGGTCAGAGCGGATCCTCAGCTGTGCTCTGACCCCTTTGCACTGCTCAGGTGAAACAAAGGGGCTGTTAAACCACTGGAACTGTCCACGTGGGGATTCATTGGTTTGTGCAGAGTGAGCACAGCCAATTCCTTCCAGCCCCTGGTGTCGGGAACAATATTAGAGAGCTGATTGTGAGAAAAGGGGTGTTCCCAGAGTGTTGTGCTCTGACGCTCCTGGAGCACAGCCATTCTGGAGCCTGCTCTAAGCTATTCTGGTATGTTTGCCACCTCACCAGTTTTTCCCAGGATCATCTGTTTTATTTATTTAATTTTTTCTCTGTGGGAGCTGTCCTGGGAAGTCTGTCAGGGTGCTCAGTGCATGCTGCCAGCTGTCTGGCTTGATGGACTCAGGATCATCCTGATGTCCCATTTTTTTGTACATCAGCAGTGGCAACCCTAAGAGCTGGGGCCAATGCAGAACCAGTCCCATGGTCAATACACTCCCAAAGGCTTTTTTTTTTTTGGCTCCCCACACTGCTGATTGTTCACAGCTGAGGGATGAGCCCATACAATTCTCGGGACATTCCAGGCAATGGCAGAGCAATTAAATTAGACTCTCTGATTTGAGTCTCTTTCAAAGCTCTTATTGGTGTCCAAACTCTGCTCCTATGGAAGTTACTGATAAAACTCCCATGGGATTTGATGGGAGCAGTAAAGCCAAAGCTGGGTGCTTTTCAAAATACTACTCTAACTAGAGTTTTGCCCAGTCTAGTTTTAAAGCTCTCAAGAGTTGGAACCGCTGTTCTTGGGAGACTTTGCTACAGTCCGAGGGCTGGATTCTGATCTCAGCTACACCAGGCCAATGCAGAGTAACTGCAATGAAGTTATTCCAGAATTGCCCCTGTGTGTCTGAGATCAGAATCTGGTGCAAAGTCTCCATCTGAGCTGGGCCAGAATCACACACAGCAAACCAGTTTGAAATAAGATTTTAAACTGGATCAGGTGACCTGAATATAATGATGATTTGCCTGACCAGAAGGGACAGGCCAAAACAATATTTAAACAGGTTTGGAGGCTTGGAGACTAGAGTCTCAGGCCAAGCAGATAACAGGGGATGCAAAAGTGCTTTAAGACATGTTTAGACACTCCCAATTGTGTGGCCATCTGGGTTTGGTCCTTGTTGTAAGTTAGAGCAGTCTCAGGGCTGCTCCAATTTACAGGGATCTGGCTGCCCACAGACCCATGGGGCTGTTCTGACATTTAGGGATGGCAAGGGTGCATGGATGCTCTGGAGACACAACTTCTACTCTGGCCATGGCCCCTGCACCAGGAACTGCAATGTGGAGTAGCATAGAAACTATTGCGTGTATATACCTAAGAATTCCCCCCAAGCAGTAGATCCTCAAGGAGCTGCATTTGCCAGGTTTCCAGCCACTTTCCATTGCCAGCTAGAGTCTCCTAATATAAGAACAGCCACACTGGGTCAGACCAATGGTTCATCTAGCCCAGTGTCCTGTCCCTGATAGTGGCCAGTGCCAGATGCTTCGGAGAGATTGAATAGAACAGGGCAATTATTGAGTGATCCATCCCCCGTTTCCCAGTCCAAGCTTCTGGCAAGCAGATATTTAAGGACATCTAGAGCATGTGGCTGTGTCTCTGACCACTTAGCTAATAGCCATCAATGGACCTATCCTCCATGAACTTGGCTAACTCTTTTTTGAACCCAGTTATTCTTTTGGCCTTCACAACATCCTCTGGCAATGAGTTCCTCAGATTCATTGTGCATTGTGTGAAAAAGTACTTCCTGGTAGTTGTGTTAAGTGAAGGTGTAAATAATACTTCCCTATTTACTTTCTCCACACCTTTCATGATTTTATAGACCTTTATCACGTCCTCCCCCATAGTCATCTCTTTTCCAAGATGAACAGTGCAGGTCTTTTTAATCTCTCCTCAGATGGAAACTGTTCCGTACCCCTAATCATTTTTATTGTCCTCTGTACTTTTACCAATTCTACTATATCCTTTTTGAGATGGGCTGACCACAACTGCACACAGTATTCAAGGTCTAAATCTGGTCTAAATTCCTCTCTTTTGTAAGCTGCTTTCACTGACCTCACCCTAAATAGTTTCTCTCTCTAGGTGTTTGCATCCTTCCAACTCTTCCCGTCAAACACTTAGTCATTACTTAGCTAAGCAACTAGATACAAATTTAGCTCTTTTGATCTTTCTCCATAAATCAATACCTCCTGCCCTTTAATCTTTTTAGTTGTTCTTCTCTGAACTCTCTCCAGTTTTGTACCATCTCTCCGGTAGCGTGCTGTGCTGTCTAGTAGAAAACACACTGAGCCTGATTCTCCACTGCCATATACCCGATGTGGTATTTCACACCTGTGCAAGGTGGGTGTATAGGGTGACCAGACGTCCCGATTTTATCGGGACTGTCCCGATATTTGCTTGTTTGTCCCGCGTCCCGGCTTTTTTTTTTTTTGCCCCCCACCCCCCCCACCCCGCGTCCCGATATTTCATGTTTGTCATCTGGTCACCCTATGGGTGTATAACACTACAGTCTTCATACCCCCTTTGCATACATAAGGTGTGAGGCAAAGGAGATTTACACCCAATATTTCAGTTGGTGTTGCCAACTGTACAAACAAACTATTGGTTCCCTGCTCCGTGGTATGTCTACATTGCAATTAAACACCTATGACTGGCCCATGGGGTTTGGGCTAGGGGTTGTTTAACTACAGGGTAGACATTCAGGCGTGGGCTGGCACCCAGGCTTTATTACCCTGTGAGGTGGGAGGGTCTCAGAGTTCAGGCTGCATCCCAAATATCTACACTGCAATTAAACAGCCCTTTAGCACAAACCCGAGTCAGCTGGGGCCAGCTGAGGGCTTTTAATTGCAGCGTAGACATACCCTGTGAGGGCTTTGCACATGCAGTTCAGTAATAGTTTGGCCTTTGTTGGAGCTGTATTGCATTGCTAACTCTGGTCAACCTGCGGTCCTCTGTCAATCACCCCTAAATGTCTCCCTGCGTCAGTGCTTCCCAGGTTTCTCCTGCTGACTATGGGTGTTTTTAATTATTTCCCCAAATCCCATTTTTCCAAGGCGAGCTTCTTGTGGCTGTTTTGTGACCGTGATCCTAGACAGTCGGAGCTCATCTTTTAACACTGTTGGTTTACACCTGCACCCTAGTGTCCATTGAGAAGTGTGTCTAGTGCACTGGTTGTTGTACACACAAATCCCAGCCTTTCTGCCCAGGTACAGGAGCTATTTGATTTAGACACAGGAGAGTCTAGGACAAGTCAAGAGAACTCAGATACAGCCCACAAAACTCAATAATACGTATTAACGTCAGCAGCACCAAAAGGATCTGCCTACAGTGGGGCTTGTGTTCAATATCCCTTAAATTTGGTCTCTGCTGCAGGGGCCTTGCTTGTTTCAGGCCAGTGCCTCTGGGCCCAGCCACCACAGAGTATCCAAGAACTACTCCTTCCATGCTCTTAACTCAGCTTCCACCCTAAAAGGGACAGAAGCATCTTTTCCCTGCAAGAGCAACTAATCCAGCTGGGCCTTTTCCAAGCAGATCAACTAATCCAGCTGGAGAGAAGGCTACAGTGGTCTCAGTATGGCTTAGACAGAGCACTCAGCTGCTAGTGTGACAAAACAGTGCAAGTGGGAGGAGGAGCCAAACCCCTGGCCCAGAGAAGTTCTTTCCTCCCTGCAGTCTGGGTAGGTACCTGTGAGCTGTCTTAGAAGCAGAAGAAGGCTTGTGAAAAGGCCATCTCCAGTGTAACTGATGAGGGCTCAGTTCCCTATACTTGTGGGGTAGTATCTAAGCAATTTCTATTAAGGGGGGCTTTCCTTCTATTCTGGGTGTGTGTGTCCAGGAGGCAGCTGATGCATTTTGTATAACTCATGGAATGTTAACTGGAGCAAGGATGGAACCTGACTGTTTTACATCCTAGCTGAGAATCCTAACCATTGGGCTACAGAATTGGTCAGATTCTCTTTGGCCCACTGAAGGGTTAATGATTTAAACAAAGCGGAACAGCTCTGGCAAGAGATTGACGAAGAGACCGACTCTAGCCCAGTGGGTTTTTGACCAGAAATTCCATCCTGGATCTGACACACCCTTTCTCAACTAAAGTTTTGTTGAACCTCACACATTCCCACAAAATTTTCAGTTTCAGAAAATCTGCATTTTCTGATGAAAACCTGTTTTGTCAAAAACTTTCTGCCCATACTTGTAAGCTTCTTGGCTGTAGATGTTTGAAACCATGAGAACTCCAGGGACATCCTGCCTTTGACTAGTGGATGGATCTAGCAGCACTGTGATGGGCAGTGTACCTTTATTATTCACCATTCCCTGAAGAAAAACTTTGCAGACATCAGCCAGGCTGCTCAGTGTCACATCTCCTGTTCTCTAAGAGAAGTTAATGAATTCATTAATCTGTTAATGGCAAGGAAGGTCTTTCGGGACCAGCGTCACAATTTACAGCTCCCACAGGGGAGACCTTCTCTCTGTCGGTGATCTAAAGTTTCAGCTTCACTAATTCAGGCCAGCAAAGTCGCTGAGATTCACGCTGCAATGCCTGGGAGCTCACTGAGATTTTGTAGCCGTAGTAGCATTATTACTATTAGTAATAATATCAAACTCTTCCCTCCTGCAAACCTGTGCTCCTCCCTCCAACTTCCCTGTGGGTTGCTACAGCACCTGTGGATGGGGAAGGCTTGTAAGAGGGAGCCCAGGAAGGGGTGGCAAGGAGTGTGAATGGATGTTCAGAGAGGGGGCAGTAAGCACATGTGATGGGGCTTGCCCATGATGACAAGGTTGGTGGTTCAGGCTAGTACTGATGAAGTGAGACTGTACGTGGGGTGGCGAGCCCAAGTGGCAGCCCGTGCTGCCAGAGACGCACTGCTAATTTGAGGCCAGGTCCGGCTCCGGGGCGGCACGTCTGGGTCTGCGGCGGCAATTCGGTGGCGGATCTTTCAGTCCCTCTCGTCCACTTTGGCGGCAACTCAATCGATGCGCTTCAGTCAGCAGCGGCACTTCAGGGGCAGGTCCTTCAAACCCTCTCTTCCACTTGGGCAGCACTTTGGCGGCAGCTCGTTCGGGTTTGTCTTTTTTTTTTTTCTTCACTGCTTGGGGAGGCAAAAAAACTGTAGCCGGCCCTGTTTGAGGTGCTAACTCGAGCAGACCTATCCGGGATACATCTGTGCAAGTTGGGACTCACGCCTGCCAGCTCAAATGCAGACGTCCCTTATGAAGAAAGTTCCCCCTTCTTCCACTCCACAGCTGTTAAATTCAGGTTTCTGGAACCTGCTGTGTCATGACATAATGAGGGGTGGATTCTGAGCTGGGTTTCTATGTGCACCTGATCTGGCATCTGGTTACTGCCTCTGAGACGGAAGAACTTGAGCTCTGCTTGTTGAACTGAATGTAATGTCATCTATTGCAACTAGCAGCCAGCAGTGCACCCGTTGTGCTAGCAGATGGGCCCAGAAAAAAGGATATAAGCCCAGGTCCTTCAGAAGGATGAATGCCCTTCAGCTCTGCCTTTAATGATTCTGTTGGGGTGTCAGCTTTGGAAATGCTGGTCTCATCCTTACCAGTCAGTGGAGAGGCCTGGACTCCGGGTGGACAGCTGGCACTTTGGGAAGAACCTCCGGTGCTCTGAGCTCGCCATGAACCTTGCTGACCCAGGGGAGATGGCTTTGTTAAATGAGGGACCGACGCGTACCACATTTATCCAAACAATGCAATCAGAAGGGCTCTTGTGCACCACAGACAGAGATCCAGTTAATGACAGACACCATTTTTTTGTTCTGAACATTCTAAACATTTATTATTCTAAATTGCCTTCTGCACATTTTACAATAATTACGACTAGTGTTTCCCTTGTTATCTCCACAGTTACTAACAAGAATGCCATCATTATCCCAGTCATTAGCAAAATTGATGTTGTTGTCCAGAGTTGCCGGCTGTGGGCCTGCTTTCAGAAGGAGTGTCTTACCATCAATCCTTATTTTCTCTGTTCTTCCGTGCAGAGGCGTATGATTACACTCAGTCGGATGGACCAAAGGGGGCGTGAGGGCAGAGCTAATCAAGGAAAGAAAAGGGTTGAGGGAGAGTTTGTGGGTGGGAAGTTTGGTAGCCGTCAGACCTACGTTGCTGGGGTTTGGAAAGGCTGCTAATGGCAAAGTTTATATAAGTTAGTGACCAAGTAGCCGTTTTCCCTGTGATCATTTTGCATCCATATGGCTTCAGTCTATTTCAGAAAATACAAGGAATCCAATACAAGTCTGATAGCTGGATCCCATTGTTTGGGAGTGGAAACTCTCAGGGACATAGCCATGGACTAGTGCATGTGGAGGTGTGCAGACCTCAGTGTGAACACTGGACCTGGGGTCGTTATTGTTACAGGTTTTATTTCATTAGCAGTTGGAAGCCCCAACAGAGATTTAGGCCCCATTGTGACAGCCGCTGTACAAAGAGCAGAGACCCTCGGAGATTGTCCCTGCTCTGAATTGCTTAGAGTCTAAAAAGGTGACGCACACAAACAGAGAGAGATAAAGAACAAATATGCAATTTGTCAAAAGCACAGAGCTCTGAAGCTACAGCACTATTTCACACCGCTTTCCTCCTCACCAGACAGGCCACACCTGTGACACTGACAACCCAAAAACCTTCCCTTCTGTTCAGGATTAGAATGAATGGAAAGCAAAAGGAGTTCACTCAGCACCTGTTGTGGATCTGGGCAGCGGTTCTTTGGTAAAGATGGCTGGGAACTATCACTCAATATCTCTTCAGCACAGGATCATACTGATGGTCCTAGATTTTAATAGCAAACTAAGTAAAAACTAAAAAAAAAAATAAAAAAAAATAAACAAGTCCTAAGTCCTTTATTTATGGATATTTTGTTCTTTCTAATCTCTAAGTACCGATTCCAGGAAAGACTAATGTAATCATTTCTGAATACAGTATTTGCTGCCATTTTGATGCATTGACATCAGAATTTATCCAGGCAGACATTTGCCACTGAGCTTTTGAAAGAAAAATGAAATTTCCACCCAAAAATCTTTGGTGAGTTGCAGTTAAGGTTGCTAAATGGAATTCGGGGGTCTAATTGAGGAGTAAAGTACTACTCAACACGAGTAAGTGTGGCAGAATCTGGCCCTTATTGAGCAAAATAAAATGTATCTTAGTTAGACAAATACCTCTAGTGACAAAAGTAGCATAAACTAAACATAACTCTTATGCCAGATCATAAAATAATGTCCATAATAATAAAGCAGGAACATTTCATGCTACAGTGAACCAGGAAACTCGACACTGCAGAACAAATAATATACATGTACATTGAATTATCCAAATGTATAATGTGCCAAGTCTCATTTAAAGTCAAAGAAAAGGTTGCCTTTGATTTCAGTGGATGTCAGAGTGGGCTCTAAAATAACAACACAAATAAGGGGTAGGTTGATGGTCTTGGAGAATTTTTTATTGTATGGCACATAGGCAGGGATTGGGTGTTTCTGTTTTTATTTTTTGTCAATTTCTACATTTAGTGACTATGCAAAGGTAATGAAAATTAGGGGTGCTCAGTCATCAGCTCTCAGGTTTCTCATGTGGGTGCCAGAGGGTTCCATTCTGTCTCCCCTCTACTCTCTCTCTAAATAAGCCTTCTGCTAGGATTAGCACTCAGCTATAGGTTGCAGTACCTTTGGCACACTGATGATATCCAGATATGTGGCCAACTAGTCTGATTCTGCCAGTGGATTCTTTGCTGCTTCCAGTGGAATGAATAACTCATGTCTCCTGGAGGATCGGGCTTCCTTTGCTGGCTGAAGCTCAAACCAGATAAGGAAAGATGATGTTGGTATGCTGGGGGAACCAGCCATGAGAAGTGATGAGAATTATATCTGCAGCCCTTATGGTGGGAGAGTGCCTGGCATTCGTGATTCAGGATCATGGAAGAGAAGTTTTGCTGGACCCAAGACTGCTTCTGGCGGCTGAGGCCAAGAAAGCACCTTTTCATCTGTGTTTGAAGAGGCCGAGAGATTTTCTTTCTGATGTGGGCCTTGCTGCATTTACCCATGCCTTTGTCACCTCAGCACTGGGCTACTCTAACTTACTTCTTAAGACCACTCCGCAAGTATTGCAGTATGATGCTGCAGTGAAAATGGTGGATGCCATTCTGGGATGTTCCACTCTGCTCAGCACTGCTGGGGCTTCAGCTGGAGTTCTTTGTCTAGAGTTGGGCACCCCACTAAAAAAAGACATAGAAAAAAACTGAAGAGAGTCCAGATGAGAGCAACAAAACTGATAAGAGATTTAGCAAACCTCACCTATGAGGAAAAGTTGGAAGAACTGGGCTTGTTCAGTCTAGAAAAGAGAAGGCGGGGGCGGGGGGAATCTGCAAATAATATTCAAATATTAAAAGAGTTGTTCTGAAGATGTCAGGGGTTAATTGCTCTCCAGATCCACTGAGGGTAGGACAAGACAACTGAACATAAGAACAGCCATACTGGGGGGTCAGACCAAAGGTTCATCTAGCCCAGTGTCCTATCTTTTGACAGTGGCCAATGCCAGGTGTTTCAGAGGGAATGAACAGAACAGGTAATCATCAAGTGATTCATCCCCTGTTGCACATTCCCAGCTTCTGGCAAACAGAGGCTATGGACACCATCCCTGTCCATCCTGGCTAATTTCAACTGATGGACCTATCCTCCACAAACTTATCTAGTTCCCTTTTTAACTCTGTTATAGTCTCAGCCTTCACAGCATCCCCTGGCAAGGAGTTCCACAGGTTTTGTGTGGAGAAATACTTTCTTTTGTTTTTTTTAAATCTGCTATCCATTAATTTCGTTTGGTGACCCATAGTTCTTGTGTTATAAGAAGGAGTAAATAACACTTCCTCATTTACTTTCTCCACACTAGTCATGATTTTATAGACCGCTAGCATATCCCCCCTTAGTTGTCACTTTTCCAAGCTGAAAAGTCCCAGTCTTATTAATCTCTCCCCAAGATCTCTCATGGAGCTGTTCCATACTCCTAATAATTTTTGTTGCCCTTTTCTGTACCTTTTCTAATTCCAATATATCTTTTTTGAGATGGGGCGACCACATCTGTATGCAGTATTCAAAATGGCGGCTTACCATGGTTTTATATAGAGGCAATATGATATTTTCTGTCTTCTTATCTATCCCTTTCCTAATGATTCCCAACACTCTCTTAAATTTTGACTGCTGCTGCACATTGAGTGGATGTTTTCAGAGAACTATCCACAATGACTCTTTCTTGAGTGGTAGCCGCTAATTTAGACCCCATCACTTTATATGTATAGTTGAGTGTAGATGGGTTCGGACTCACCCCCGTGGCGCCTCCTGCTGGTGACTCCGGGAATTAGCTCTGTTCCAGCACTGGAGCGCCCTCTGCAGGCTGGTGATCCACCTGTCCTCAGGCCCCCCGTGTCCCTCCCTGGACCCGGTGCCCTTTTATTGGGGGTGCTGCCCCCTGGCAGTAACCCCTATTCTCTCAGGGTTTCCCCTCTCCTCAGGGAACCCTCACCCTCTATCCCCACCTTGCCTCAGTATATGGCTACTGCCAGTCATTGTCTAGCCCCACCCTCTGGGGCAGACTGCAGTATCAGCCTACTCATCACAGGCAAAGTGCTGTTGGACCTGCTGCTTTGGCCTACCCCTGGGCTGCCCTCTGCAACCCCCAGTACCAGTTGGCCCTTCGCTAGGCCACAGCCTGGGGCTTTCTAGGCTGGAGCTCCCCAGCTCCTCAGCCTTTCCCCAGCCCTGCTTCACCCTAGGTACCTTGCCTATAGCCCCTGCAGCCAGGCCCTTCTTCCTCTTCAGGCAGAGGAAGACTGTCTGGGCTTCTGGCTTCCCTGGCCTTTTTTATAAGGCCTGTGGCTCAGTTTGGGGCGTGGCCCCAGCTGCAGCCACTTCCTCAATCAGCCCAGCCTTGAGAGCAGCCGCTCTCAAGCCCTGCCAGGCCACTTTTAAACCCCTCACAGCAGGAGCAGGGTTTCACCCTGCTACATTGAGATTATGTTTTTCAATGTGCATTATTTTGCATTTATCAACACTGAATTTCACCTGACATTTTGTTGCCCAGTCACTCAGTGTTTTGAGAGCCCTTTGTAACTCTTGGCCGTCTGCCTGGGACTTAACTATCTTGAGTAGTTTTGTATCATCTGCACATTTTGCCACCTCACTGTTTACCCCTTTTTCCAGATTATTTATGAATATGTTGAATAGGACTGGTCCCAGTACAGACTCCTGAGGTACACCACTATTTACCTCTCTCCATTCTGAAAACAGACCATTTATTCCTACCCTTTGTTTCCTATCTTTTAACCAGTTACCAATCCATGAGAGGACATTTCCTCTTATCCCATGACTGCTTACTTTGCTTAAGAGCCTTTGGTGAGGGACCTTGTCAAAGGCTTTCTGGAAAATCTATCCACTGGATCCCCCTTGTCCACATGCTTGTTGATCCCCTCAAAGAATTCTAGTAGATTGGTGAGGCATGATTTCCCTTTACAAAAACCATATGGACTCTTCCCCAACAAATTATGTTCATCTATGTGTCTGAAAATTGTGTTCTTTACTATAGTTTCAACCAGTTTTCCCGGTACCAAAGTTAGGCTTATCAGCCTGTAATTGCCAGGATCGCCTCTGGAGCCTTGTTTAAAAATTAGTTTCACATTAGCTATCCTCCAGTCATCTGATCCTGGAATTTATTACGGTTTAGTTTATCAATTTGTTCCAAAACCTCCTCTAATGACACCTCAATCTAGGTCAGTTCCTCAGATTTGTCACCTAAAAAGAATGGCTCAGGTTTGGGAATCTCCCTCACATCCTCAGCCGTGAAGACTGATGCAAAGAATTCATTTAGTTTCTTCACAATGGCCTTATTGTCCTCAAGTGTTCCTTTAGCATCTCGATTGTCCAGTGGCCCCACTGGTTGTTTAGCAGGCTTCCTGCTTCTGATGTACTTAAACATTTTTTTGCTGTTACTTTTTGAGTCTTTGGCTAGCTGTTCTTCAAATTCTTTTTGGCCTTCCTAATTATATTTTTACACTTCACTGGCCAGAGTTTATGCTCCTTTCTATTTTCCTCAATAGGATTTAACTTCCACTTTTTAAAGGATGCCTTTTTATCTCTCACTGCTTCTTTTACTTTGTTGTTTAGACTTTTTTGATCCTCTTACTATGGTTTTTTTTTTTAATTTTAATTTCAAATTTTTAACTGGCTTAGTTTGCAGCAGGAGAGATTCATTTTGGCTATCAGGATAACCTTTCTAACTGTGGGACTAGTTGAGTGCTAGAGCAGGTTGCCTGGGGTGTATGTGGAGTACTCGTTACTGGAGGTTTTTTAGAGCAGCTTGGACAGGCACCTGTGGCAAATTGTCTGGGTGTTCTTGGTCCTGCCTCAGTGCTGGGGGAATGCCTGGATTGCCTCTGGAGGTCACTTCCCACCTACATTTCTATGATTCTGTGTTGGTTTTAACCTTGAAGGCCCGAAGGGGTCTGAGATTAGATTACCCGAGTGCTTCCAATTGCATGCTGCCCTGTGGAGGTGTTTGATAATATAATGGGAGGGAATGGCTAGCAGGGTGTTTTCCACAATAGCACCTCAGTACTGGAACCTTGGTTTGTGGGGAGGGGAGTGGTACACCCACTAACCTCTTAGACACAGTGCCAGGCACATCTCCACACATTCAGGGAGCAGGGGGTCAGAGGAGTTTATCCAGGTTAGTGGGACATCTGCTGGTGATCATGTTTTAACTGCATTAGAGTGAAGAATCTGTTGTGTTAGGACGGAGGCTGTATGCGTTGTGAGGGAGCCCAGGGAAGGAGTAATTAACAGCTGTATCAGCTGGAATAAATACCCAGCGTGCTGTCCTCTGTTAGATGGTGCAGAGGAAGGAGAAGCATGGAAATCCCATGGGCTGAGGGTCAGAAGTGAGGGCATCATGCAGAGAAGAGTGCACCATGGCATGTCCCTGTGACACTGCATCACTGCAACAGCCTCTCCATGCCAACTGCTCTGCCTGACATGGGAGGAAAAGGAAGGTTTCTCTCTGCGATACCAAAGTACTAGCAGATATATTTGTAACCCACACCACACAGTGTGGTGCTCTGTCCCCCTCTACTGGTGTCTGGGCCACAGTTAACTGTTGATGAGCCTGCTGCAACCTTGGCTGCGGGACCAGAGCACAGGCTGCCTGCTCCCAGCTCCGGAGGGTAGAATGTGGCATAACAGCAGCTCTTCAAAAGGTGCTCAGCTTTCAAGGCGAGTTGGGGCAATGGAACGGTGTAGGGGCTAAGGCGCTGACTCAGGGTTCAGGAGGTCTGTGCTCAATTCCTGACTCTTCCCAGGTCATCTTGAGCAAGTCACTTAATTGGCCTGTGCCTCAACTTTTCCATTAGTTAAATGAAAATAATAATCCATCGTTTCTCCCCCTCCGCATGGCTGTCTTGTCTAGTCAGACTCTAAGCTCTCTGGGGCAGGGACTGTCTTGCACTGTGTTGGCACAGCACCTAGTGCAATGGGTGCTACTGTATACAGATACTAACGTAGTACTCAAGAAGGAGCCTGTGTGTGCACTGCAGCTAGGAGCCTTTTTAAATCCATGCTGCCCTTTATTCTGCCTGTTCATTTAGTGATGGCCCCAAGTCCAATGTTCTCTCTAATTTTTTAAATCCTTGTGCAGAATGAATTTTGTTATGTGCACCAATATGGAGGTGTTGTGTGGCAGGGATGGGGCCGAGGGGTTCGGAGTATGTGAGGGGGCTCAGGGCTGGGGCAGAAGGTTGGGTGCAGGGAGGGGAGGGCTCCAGTAGGGGGTGCAGGCTGCGGGGTGGGGTAGGGGATGAGGGGTTTGGGGTGCAGGCTGCCCTGGGGCTGCAGCTGGGAGAGAGTACGCCCCCTAGCCCTCTCTCGCCACAGCAGCCCAGGGCCGGGGGAGAGGTGCCGCTCCCCACCTGCGTGGTCCTTGATAGCCTACTGTGCGGCCGCACGGCTGCACTGCTTAGAGGGAACTTAGTCCCCAACCCAGTGTTTCTTGTGATGTCACAGCTCACCCCTCTGGAAATGAATGAGATGTTGACCTCTCTGAAAGAATGATACAGGGAGTGACTGGGAAGGTGAATGCTGCTAAGGACACTCATCTACCTTGTTCATCAGCAATGAAGGGGACAAAGAAAGTGAAAAAGACAGGGCAATAGAGTGAGTAAACACATTGATGCTGTGACAGATGCACTTTGAGGCCCTAGCTGTGATCAGGGCCTCAGCATGGTAGAAACTGTGCATACCTACAGTAAGAGATACTCATGGCTTTGAAGTGCTTACAATCTACATAGGCAAAGCAAGCAAAGGGTGGCAGAGGAAACAGAGGTAAAGTGGCTTGGTTAAGATCACCCAACAGCTGAGTGGCAGGGCCAGGAATCAAACCTGGGTCTCTTGACTCATATTCAGTGGCCCCCTGCACTAGGTCCTGCTGCCTCTGTCCAACAGGGCACTTTGTCAGCATGCCTGGGCACCGCCAGAGTTCTTTAAGTGAGAAATTCTCATTTACAGAATCAACAGCTTCGAACAGGCTTGGCATATTAATTATTAATTATGCCGGGAAAGCGCCCTGCATTCGATCAGTAGTTAATAGCCCTGTCTCCTCCTCCTCACGGACGTGCTGCCGCTGTCAGATACCTCACTCCGGTTAAGACCCCAGTGTTAGAATTAGGCCCAGAAACTATTTTCCAGATGAGTGGCTTTTAATGGGCTCTCCAGACGTGTCCGCTGCATCCCGTGAGTGACTAGATATGAGGAGAGGAGAGACGCCGAGATTGATTCGTGCTGTAAGAAGTGTTACGAGTTTTAAGTAACCAGGGCTTGGTGCGGCTACAGATGCTATAAAGCCCCATTGAGTTTATAGCCCGTGCTCCAGAAGTGCATGTTAATTACACACAAAGCCAACGCAAAGGGCCTAGTCTGTAAGCCAGACACTCGCTCTGTTTGCAGAGATGATCAGAGCAGCCGCATCTCAAAAGACACAGCTCCAGTGCTCTTTGTGGCTAACTGATTTAAATATGGGCCCTGGGCCATTGCTCCGCCCACTTTTCCATGCCTTGCCACCTCCAGGCTGGATGAATTCCTAGCCCTAGTCTAGCTGGGACAGCACCTTCCACCCATCCAGACATTGCAGCTGGCCCAGAATCTTGCGCCCTGCTTTATTACGTGGTGTTTCACGCAGGGAGTGCATTGCTCTGGTGTTGGTGACATGCACTGGCTGCCTGGAACGGGGCAGGGTCAAGTGTTGGTTTTATAAAACCATAAGTGCTTTGGGTGCTGGTTTGCTCAGAGACCCCCACAGCCCCTGTGCGACACAGCCACTCTGGAGATCTGCTAGCCCCGTGTGGTGCAATCAGGAGGGGTCGGGAGGCCAGGGGCTCCATGGAAGGGTTTCCTGGTGCTGGAAAACACTTACCTGCCCTTCTGGGCTCTTCAGAGCTCCTGGTGGCTTCCCAGGCTTATTGCCATGAGCGCCCGTCTTCTCAGGCTCACTGGGGATGGCGGTGGTGAGGGGATGCTGTTGGGGAAAACTTGGAGCCATATGCTCATCTGGTGTAAATCAGTGTAACGTGACTTTGGCACCGATTTACACCAGCTGCGGATCTGGCCCAGTGCCTTATATTGCTGTGCCGTAAAGTACCAAGGGAATGTAATAGGCACATGAAAATAGTGAATGAATCAACAGTGGGGCATCGTGTCTCCCCTCACCACCTAGCAAGCTGTGGATTTCCTGTCTGTAGCTCTTCCTCTCTTCTCTTCATTCTACCCCTCCCTTTCTCTACCTGCTCCAGGACCGCCCATTCCAGTCCGCTCTCTGCTTTTTTGTAGCGCCTTAGCTGGGCCATGGAGTGAGTGTCAAATGGGTCATAGCAGAGGAGAGTGGATCTGCAGGCTTGGGCCAAGCAAAAGGCAATTCTCCTCTACTGCACTGTAAAAGTGGGAGTAGCTTATTCATTCACAAGCCTCAGGGTATGTGGATCAAAGTCAGCTGGGTGTCCCGGACCAATCAGTCTTCTCTTGCTTCCCCCAACCAGTGGGCTTCTTCTTTGAAATTACAGTTTGGGCACCAAATGCTCCTTCTAGTGCTCTAACATGCTCTAGTGCAGGGCTGCAAGGAAAACTCTGAGCACGCTCTTCTTGACGGAGGAATATTGTGATCCTTTTACAGCAGACTTGTTTCCAAACACCTCACCCACTTAGCCCGTGTGATGTATTAAATAGCCTGTAACACTTAATTTCTTCCAAATAAAAGCAACCATTTCTTAATTGGAGTCTGACAAAACCAAACACCTTCCCATCCTGGGGAACTTCGTTTTTGAATTCTGCACCACAACAGAGCCAGAAAACGGCTACACCAAGCAGACAGTGTCGCTTGGAGTCTCACAGCTGGGTGATTTCAGCTCCCCCAAATCAGGGGGTTAAGGCTGAAATGCTGACATATATGTGGCAGTAGCGGACAACACGCTAATAATTTATTTTTAATGCCATGCTGTCTTTAACTGTGCAATTTCCTCCAGGGTGTTTGCTTTGAGATTGCGAGATAATTACATCTCAGAAACCAGGCTAATTACAGTTAACAGCCTGCAAACTGAAGGCACCTATTTTTTCTGCTCTTTTTTCCACCAGAAATTCTTCACAATTGCCTGTTAAAATGTGACCATCAATTAGGAAACCAATTCGGTGGAAGTGATACACGTCTGTGACTCCCCTTCTCCCATTGATGTGCATTGGGTGGAGAAGTGAAAACCCCTGCTGAGATGGAAATGAGGAACTGAATAATGGGGAGGTTGTTACTCATGCAAATAGCAAGAGAGCCATTTCTGGGGACTGAATGCTTTTTTTATGGCGGTTGACCTGTGAGACATTGACTTCTGTGATCTGCACACTGCTGCCTCTGTTGGATGCAATACACTGGGCCCACCTACCTGCATGCAGGCTCCTTGCATTCCCTCAATGTAGAAGAGCATTCCCTTTAGAAGATTGGGTAGCGCCCTGTGTTTTTCGAACCCAGTCCCATAAGTTCTATTTTCAGTGCTGCATGTATATACAACTAGCTGGTGACCATGTTTTCTGCCTGCTGTGTTTTCATACTAACTTCAATCCAGCCTCTTCATTATCACCTGCAATGACTTGCAAGGGACAATGAATGTCTCCCAGCTGACTAATGATCTGACTACTCCCACACCTCAGGTAGTTAGACATGGGAGAGGGCTGAGTTTCACTCCCAGCTCTGCCATTAACCTAGGGAAAGTCACAAGGCCTCTTTGTGTTGTCTGTTTCAACTGTAAGCTCTTCGGGGCAGGGCCTCTCTCTTACTGTATGTGTATAGTGCTGGCACAACGGGGCCCTGAACTTGACTGAGAATTCTAGATGCTGCGAATCCTTAGGCTGCTAGCTCTTTCAGGCAAGTATCTTATCTTAAGGCTTATCTATTGTGTTGCACCTAGTTCAGTGTTGTTTCGCCGCTATGGAAACGATCACCATAATTAAGGGGCAAGAACTGAACCTGCAAATAACTGTGGATGCAAAAGCTGTGCCTGTGACAAGGGATGCCTGTTTGGAACAATCTTCCCCAGTATGTGGGCAGGGATTTCTACAGGCCAGCAAAAGAGCAAATCAGGCTCTGGCTCCATGTTGCGACTTGATTCCCTGGGGGTGGACGCTCTTTGGGAAGAGATCTGTGGTGGCAGGGATGGAGCTGGCAGTCCTTGCAATGGCTGCAGGTGGCAGAGCGGCTCGGATGCCCTGGAAAAGGCAGAAAGGGATTAATGAGACTAGAGAAGGCAGGAAGGCTTCCTACAATAGGATGAGGAAAGAGTGAGACACATAGAATCATAGAATATCAAGGTTGGAAGGGACCTCAGGAGGTCATCTAGTCCAACCCCCTGCTCAAAGCAGGACCAAACCCAACTAAATCATCCCAGCCAGGGCTTTGTCAAGCCTGACCTTAAAAACCTCTAGGAAGGAGATTCCACCACCTCCCTAGGTAACCCATTCCAGTGCTTCACCACCTTCCTAGTGAAAAAGTTTTTCCTAATATCCAACCTAGACCTCCCCCATTGCAACTTGAGACCATTGCTCCTTGTTCTGTTGCTCTTTTTCTCCCTCCTTCTACCCCATGTCTGACCTCACTGCAATTCAGACACCTAGTCAAGGACTATGCAAGTGTTTCCCAACCAAGGAGGACACCGGGCTATTCAAGGGGCAGAGGAAAGGATTATTATGGGATCCCAGATACCTTATCCTCCCCCACACCCACCATGCAAACATGCTGCAAAGCATCTACAGGCAAAGCAGCAAATTGATCCTTCAAAGCCACCCAGCTTCACCCGCTGCTTCCCACAGCATGGTAAGTGGGCACACAACACTTAATACAGCCACAGGGGCCACAAGCTTTTCAACAGATTCCCCGCTGCAGTCCTGGGATGCATAAACAGGGGAATCTTGAATAGGAGGAGAGAGGTTGTTTTGCCTTCTGTAGTTGGCACTGGAGCAACCGCTGCTGGAATCCTGTGCCCAATTCTGGTGCCCTCAGTTCAAAAAGGATGTTGATAAATTGGAGAGGGGTCAGCGAAGAGCTACAGGAATGATTGAAGGAGTAGAAAACCTGCCTTATAGTGCCAGAATCATGGAGCTCAGTCTATTTAGCTTCACAAAGAGAAGGTTAAGGGGTGACTTGATCACAGTCTGTAAGTATCTACACAGGGAACAAATATTTAATAATCACAGACCCATGGGGTTAGAAGGGACCCCAGGGGTCACCCGGGCTAATCCTCAGCCATGATGCAGGGTTTGTTGTGTCTAAGCCATCCAAGACAGCTGGCTATCCAGCCTCCTTTTGAAAATCTCTAGTGAAAGAGATGAGCTCTTTGATCTAGCAGAGAAAAGTGTAACATGATGCAATGGCTGGAAGGTAGCTAGAAAAATTCAGACTGGAAATAAGATGTTCATTTTTAACAGTGAGGGTAATTAACCACTGGAACAACTAACCAAGGGTTGTGAAAGTTTCTCCATCACTAACCATTTTTTATATCAAGCTTGGACATGTTTGTAAAAATTCTGCTCTGGGAGCTATTTTGGGGTAGTTCTCTGGCCAGGAAGTCAGACTAGATGATCAAGATGGTCCCTTCTGCCCTTGGAATTTATGAATCTAAGTGGGGAGCTTATCCATCCCTGGTCCTACTTCTCTTGCCTGTGGCCTAACTCCCACATGCAGATCTCTAGAGGGCCCTCTGTTGGGTCAGGAGATTGAGGGTTACGATGCTGCACTGGCAGCTGCCCTCCTCTCTAGAATTATTTCTGCTAGCATCAGATGACACAGACACCCATGCACTTATGTGGGGATAGACCGAAATGTCCCATCAAGGTCCTCTCCATCAGCACCACTCCTGTTTAGAAAAAAAGTAGTAAACTGCCAAGGGAAGATAAACAAGAGAGATTTCAAAACCATCGAAGGATGTTTATTTCCATTAAAAAAGCCATGGGCATCAGTGGTCCAAATCCCCAAAACAGCTTTGCAAATCTCTCTTTATTCCCATCCTAATCTAACGCTGGGGAGTAAAAGAAGCTGGGTCACATTCATCCTTGGTGCAGTCAACCTGACAGCCGAACAGTAACTACAATGAGCGGTTCGGCCCCACACCCCTGTACAAATATTTTGAGGGTTTAAATGGTGCTTCCCCTCAGGACAGGAGTGAATTTCTCCTGCTCTGTATCAGAACATACTTGCAGGGCCCCTTTAAGAATGACAAATAAAACCTTCACTGAAAGGCACAAAGGTTCATTTTCTAACAGCTTTAGATCTTATCTGACAGCCTACACCTACCCTCATTCTTTCTCTTTTTACAAGATCTGTGAGGTTTGTTTATAATCCTTGCATTCTTGAAGAATATATTTTTCTTCGGGGACTCTGGATCCGGGACTAATTTAATTACTTTTTTTTTTAAATGATCAAGCCAATAGTTATAAATTGTTAACAAGTTCTGGTGGAAATTGGCTCCCCAGAGACTTTGTTATACTGAATAAAATAACATTAGGACAGAATTAGCACAGCTTATTGAGTGGCTGTGTCTTCAATAGGACTGCAAATTGGTATTTTTCAATGGGAAAAAAATGCCATCAAAAATTCTCAACCAAGTCCAGTGCTTTTGTGGGGGCAGTTCAGATCCACACCATGCGCAACACCAGGCTGCAGCTTCCTGCCATGAGAGAGCCTAACCGAGATAGAAAACAAAGCTATTGAACCGTGAACTATGACTGAACCTGCAATACCATCCCACGTGGCTGTCTCCTCCGGTCAGCCACGGTCACCAGAAAGGATCATTCAGAAGCTTTCCAGACTGTTTGCCCAACAAACTTTTCCTGAAAAGCACAAAGCAGCGTAAAGTGGAAATGGGCCCCTTGTTAAATGTGTTCACTTACAAAGAAAAGATGCGGGGCGGGGCAGGAAGGGAACAATACCAGAAAGCTGGGAAGATTGACATGAGAGCTATTACCTGTAAGAGATGAGGAGGGAAAACAGAGCCTGTGGGGCAGTGTTACTTTGACTGAGGTCTGTGCACTGCAGAGCCTAGGTTCGACTACAGGGCAGAGAATCCTTACCCTAGGGTTAAAATGCAGTGTAGATGCTCAAGCCCAGGGTTCCCTGACATGGGTAAACTGACTTGAGTCTCTCTAACCTTAGGCTTACACTGCTGTGTAGATATACCCGGAGTGGCTGGGAAGGGCACAGAAGGTCTGAGTTCCTGGTTCACCAGCAGGTGTAGAAGCACCAGACGCAACTGAGTTTGTTTACAGCAAAAAATACCTTGGCATGACTCCTACACACTTGGTTCCTTTTATGTGGAGCGGTGCTATCAAATAGCAGGAAGGGGAGTGCTGCGGCAAGGAAAAGAAGGAAACTACCTTTCTAGTCATGTTATCTGATGATGGGGACAGTGATTGATTCCTGAGGCTGGCTGAAGATCAACTAGAGATCCTGCATGATGGAAACAGAGGCCGTCTGTTTCCTGATCTAAGCCCCATCACACAAAACAGATGTAGTAAGGTCCTAGCCGAGACCAGGAAATCTTTTGTGTGTGAGGTTGTGGAAGCAGCAGTCCTCTTCCTTGCCAGGCTGAGGAGCTGATACAAAGAGAAAACGTACATCTGTGGGTGAGGAGAGACCTGCCTTTGTAAAAAGTCTCTTGCATGAAGTGCAATCTAAAAGACCTGGACTGGATCCAAACCCTGGTGATAAGGAACACTGCCATGGGAATAAAAAGCAGGAAATCCAGCCTGCTGACATATTTTCCTTAATACCCTTAAAGCTCCAAAGTCTGGAGTTTATAAAGGCTGGATTAAAACAGCTCTGCCTTGTCTTCCCTCCTTCCTGTAAGGATGGAGGGATATATGATGACCATCTAAGTAACATAATGCATGTGTGGGACGGCATACATTCTCTTTGCAATAAAGCACCTAGCAGGTTCTCCATTGCCTTGCTCCCCACATTAGGCATCTATATCCATCCCAAGTGAATGTGAAATGCTACTTGAAGAGACTGGTCGCATTTGACACGCACTTTGCACAGGTGCAAATGGTGAGGCAAGACAGCAGCAAATCGGACCTTTTCTATGCAGTTTGCAATTGATCTGTTTGCCTGATAGTGAGCATCTGTTTCACTTTGGCTGACCATTTGGAAGTTGCTTCCTGCTTACAGCACATGGTAATTATAAGGGTGGAAAATGAATGATAGCTTACCCCTGTACAGAATAGTCCCACACAAACTTGCTTTGCTAACTGTGACGCTAGCTGCAATTCAGAAGAGGTACCCTTGCATCTGTTGCTACAAACATCATCACAGACCTCAGCAACTAGGGAAGTCACAAGCTAAGATTGCGTCAATGTTTCTCACACCAGCTTTAGAAAGCTGCCAGAGTGGCTCAGACCTGCAGTCCACCAAGTCCAGTATCCTGTCTCCGGAAGTGACCATCACCAGCTGCTTCAGAGGAAGATGCGAGAACCTACAGTAGCTGCTTTGGGATTCTGTCTCCCATTATTAGGTTTCATCCTGATCTCTAATAGAGACTGACCTAAGTCCTGAAGCACAAAGTTCAATATCCCTTCCAAACTTATCATAGCATTAACTATTAAGAACATAAGAATGGCCATACTGGATCAGACTAATGGTCCATCTAGCCCAGTTAACTGTTATAACACTGCACTAGGCCTATTCCACCACGGCCAATTCCTAAGGCCCCCCCCCCGCCAAGAGGCCCCTCCCCCCAGTGAGAATCCTTTCCCTCCTGGAGAGGCGCTTTTTTTTTTTACCACCTACGGCTCACCTGGTCCTCTCCTGCTCTTGCTCTGGGTCTCCTGGGTGTTTTGGCTCTTCGGCGCACTACGGTGTGGTGGCTTGCACTTGGCTGTGGGCGGTGGGTCTTGGGGTGGGGGGTTCAGTGAAAGTGAAGTGAAGACCTGGGAAGGAGTGAGTGCGCCGTGAAGCGTTTTTTTTTTTTTTTTTTTTTTTTTTTTTTTTTTTTTTTAGTCATCCCTGCTGGGGCCCCATTGAAACTGTTCGAATTGGGCCCCGCACCTCCTAAAGCCAGCCCTGCACTGCACAGTCTTGTTATCCACATAAATATCCAATCCCCTTTTTGAGCCATGCTAAATTCTTGGCCTCAATACATTCCGGTGTCAGGGAGTTCCACAGTCTAAGTATGCATTGTGTGAAAAAACATTTCCTTTTATTCATTTTGTAAGATGCAGTATCTGTATCCTTTTGGATGTACAAAACAACTCAGACCGACCAAATCCAAACAACAGAAATGCTGCCCCTTGGACAAAGCAGTAACAGATAAAGGGAATTGTAACCCCCCCCCCAGATTACTGGGAGGACAGCCTTGAATGCAAATATGGTGTCAAGCAAAACATTCCACAAGTTCTTGAAAGAAAAGAAGGGATTTCTCCTCTATTTGAGTAGTGCTGCTCTTTTGTTTTCTCTCTTCTCCAGGCAGCTGTATGCATATTAACATACTGCTGGCCCCTGTGATGTATTCTGAATATGAAATGAAGTGCAAAGCGGGCGAACATTGAAAAGGGTCCAGGAGCCAACTTTCCCAGTGGCACATGGTGATTTCTCAGGTAGCCAGGACCTCAGCCATGTGGTGGTTTAGAGATAAGTGCTGACACCTTGAATTGCCTCCAGCAGCCTGCAAGATCTACTCTACTCTGCAGAGAACTGCTATTAGTTCCCTTCAGCTACCAGCACCGCAGAAACAGGCAGCTGCCTTCTGCACTAGCTCCAGGGTTGGGATGGTTTTCAGGGAGCCCATTGCTATGTTGCTGTCTCGTGGATGCCAACAGTCATGACAAGGCCCACACACGCAGAAGAGATGGTCACAAGTAAGACCATGGTGTGCTGGCAGGAATGAGAGGGAGCCAGTTTAATGTCAGGGGTGTTTAGGTTAAGCCAACTCCTTCCTTCTTAGAGGGTATTTAAATATGGTGGTGGGCAGGGGGCTAGGGAGGCAATGGGGCCATGTTTTCAAGTGCCTCAGATTTTGGGTGTCCAACCTGAGGCACTGAAAATCAGGCTCCTTTAAGGTGTCTCCAGTACAGCAGCTAAAATCACTGGGCACTTGAAAATTGAGGCCAAGGTCAGGCTAGAGGAGAAATGCTGTCCAGAGTGGCATCTATTCCACAGGCCTGGCAGCTGCCATGGGGCACTGTGCCAGCTGGACCCAATTCTGACCCACTTTTGCCGTGTGTGCATGTGTTTATTCCTCTCTTGTCTTTCCCCTCAGCTTGTCAAACTCAGGCCCAGCGAAGCAACAAATCCATCTTTTCAGAGATCAATTACGGTGTCTGGCTGCAAAGCCTGGAAATCCAATTAACTCTAAAATAAATATAAAAAATGAAAAATATACTGAGGGGAGGGCATAAATCACCTCAAAAATGTTCCAAACATTAAAATAAACAAGGAGGAATTTCAACTTCATTTGTCTTTTTTGGTGGAACCTTCTGTCATTGATTTATTTTATTGCTTTGGTATCATACTCATTTTGTCTTTGCTCAGTTTCAAAATCACTTGATCTGTTTGAACTGGAGCTTTTGCTTCTCATTCCACCTGGCAGGGAGAGTTTGCAGTGGCAGTAGTCTACCTCCTTTAATCTTCATGCATGCGCACATCCCCTTTGTGGAACTGAAATTGGCTTGTTTTTTATATTAGGAATTTGAACTGTTTCTATTTGTTAGGGTGTTTCTGGAGAGAGAAAAAAATGTTCATTTAGATATTTCTAGATTTGAAAGGAATTGTCAGGTGTGGGTGAAGAACACACACACACACACACACACACACACACAGAGCAAGTCTTCTCCTCATACCCAAGCACCTGATTTTTGTATCTACCTGGAACTGACTTTTGGCTAAACCGCATCTCTCTGCACTTCCTCACACATTCCGGGTCTCCGCAGGGACTTCCTCCCAAAATAACAGGGTCATAGGAACATAAGAACTGCCAGACTGAATACGACCTGAGGTACACCAGGGTCTTGTATGCTATGTCTGAGGAAGGTGCATGAAGCATTTTAACATAAATGAAATTTCGGCAAAACAGGTTGTTTTGTCAGAGCTGAAATATTTTGTGGAGACGGATTGGTTTCCCCTGCACTTTTGTCAGGAAGGTTTTTTTGGGCACAGAGCACAGAGAGAGAGAAATACTGGAGCTGGGTGGTTGGGATGCTGCCTTGGATTAGTGAGACCCAAGTTCAAAAGTCAAATCCCTGCTCTGCCACATTTAGAATGATCTGGGGTGAAAGGAACTGGAGTCTGGGGAGAGTAAAAAACATCTGAAGAAGGACTCTAAATAGCTGTCACATGAGACTCATAGACTTTAAGGTCAGAAGGGACCATTATGATCATCTAGTCTGACCTCCTGCACAAAGCAGGCCACAGAATCTTACCCATCCACTTCTATAACAAACCCCTAACCTATGTCTGAGTTATTGAAGTCTTCAAATTGTGGTTTCAACCGTGAATTCATCCAGGAATTGGCTGGAATGTTGTCATGTGACTCAGAAATCTCAACCTCCCTATGACCCTAACCTCATGTTGGTGCCCTTATGTCCCAAGCTACTCAGATACTACAGCGATGGGCACCAGTACAATACCCTATCAGAGTGAGAGACAGACTATCCGTTTGCAGAGTTGTCACCATGTTGGACACAGGAAATTAGAGAGAAAATGAGGGGGTGAGGTGACATCTTTTCCTGGACTAACTTCTGCTGGTGAAGAAGCAGACCTCTGTGTAGCTCAAAAGTTTGTCTTTCACCAACAGGAGTTGGACCAATAAAAAATATTATTTGACCCATCTTGTCAGACAGAATATCTGGCAGCCAAATGTTTCCTAAATGGTATTTGCTTGCCAGACATGGCTAGTGCTCATGATGGTTGGCAAATACAATATTCAGTTTATCCATCCCTAACTCCACTTCAACCTCTTACCTCCCCAGCCCCATGATATAGGACAGGTCTCCTACTTTGAATCCACTGGTGGCTGGAAATATTTCCTGTGATGCTGGCAAACCATGTGCCAGTTCAGGTCAGAACCCCAGGCCGATACACTTGAGTGTTAGTATAGATCAAAGTGTTACATGTATTCAGGTGTTTAAACTTCATGAAAACGAGTGGAATGTTACTTGTATGGTTTTCACTTCTCCATTCCTGTCATGATGTAATAGCAAACATTTACATGGTAAATAGCCCTTTAACTAAATAACTCATCAGACATTCAAGAAGACTTGGGGAATGCTAATGAAGGACATTAGCAGAGAAGGCTAATTCCAAAGCAAATGGCCATTGTGGTGATGACCCGAGGTAAGAGACTCAAAGTGGATCCCTCACTCATCGTCAAAGGAAAAGTCCACGTGAATGGAGACACTGTCAGCGTGTGTACTGTCAGAAGAAGCTGTAGGTATGGATTCAAGGAAAAATTCTTGGTCTCTGGATTGTTTGGATTCAAACAGGGCAGAATAACTGAACGAGACGAGAAAATGGAGATCTCCAGAGTTATTCTGGGTAGCCCCAAGAGACTTTTGGGAAACTGGCAAATTTACTACATCTGTGCCACCATTTGGAATTACAAACTGTGACTTACCTGTTATTATATTTTACCTTCTTTAACCTTTCAATAATGTTCATTTCCTTTTCTTAGCTAATAAACCTTTAGTTGGTTTGCTGTAGAATTGGCTGCCAGCTTGTCTTTGGTGTAAGACCCAGAATATCAGTTGAACAGGGGTAAGTGACCGGTCTCTTGGGACAGGGAGCAACTTAATGTGGTGTGATTTTTGGTTTAAGTGACCTTTTATCACAAAGTCCAGCCTGTCTGGGTGGCAAGATAGACTGGAGAGCCCAAGGAGACTGTCTGTGACTCCATGGTGAGACTGTTACCGTGATCCAGGAGTTCACCTTTGATACTGGCTTGGTGAAATCTAATTACAGAACACACCACCAGCTGGAGGTGTTTGCCCTGCTTTCTGACAGTCTGCCCTGAGCTAGGCACTCACAGCTGTGAGCTGCTCCAGGCAGCGTGATACCTCCCCACTCACAGTTGTGTGCAGTGAGAAAACACTTCCTCCCTCTCCTACATCCAAGCATGTTCTCTTTGAAACAACATCCAGGGCCAAAAGGATGGAAGAGTGACTGGAATACACGATTGTGGTGTCGGACCAACTAGCATAAGAGATTGTTATATTTGCCCCAGCAAGACCCTTCCATCTCTCACCCTTCCCCTATTTCTAGGGCTCTTCCAATGTCTCACCTCCCCATCACTAGGATGTGTCCAGTGTCAGACACTTCCCCCACTCACCTTCCATTGCTAAGAGCCTCCTTTTCTTTGCCCCTCCCCAGCCCCCCTCCCTTTCCCTCTCCCTTAGCTAGACCAGGTATGGAAGTGTAACTATCAAGTTAGTTTCTATTCTCACTCTTGGGGGCTGGATTCTAAACTGTTTATTGTGGAATAAAAAGAAGATTACAAGCCATTGCCCAAGGATAACGTGCTAATAATTTTTCAGCAGGGCACACAGTTGGCACAGACTACAAATGTTATTAAGCAGGAGACCTGGTATGCACTGACAGTGAAGGGAAGTTACCCCTAAGGAGATAAAACTTCTATCACTACCATCAGAAAGTCAGAATAACAGCAGCAACCTATTAAAAATTACTGCAGGGATAGGTGTGATATTTTTATCACTTTCAGAGTGCCACTGGCAGAGACGCTCTTCTGAACGTCTTTAGAAGTTAGCACTATAAAGAAGTGCTAAAGACTGTCGTGTTTGGACTTCCTCAGGGATACATTCAGAACACATCTGAGGGATCGGAGAGTTTTAAAAATGAGAAAACCCATCCAGGTGTGATGTTTTGGGGTTCAGTCAATGTCTGCCTTGTAATCCTATGCAGCTTTGGTTCAGAGCTCTGACCCCCAACCTCCTGCCAGCGGCCCACAAGTCTCCCTCTGGCTATGCCCAATGTGACTGACCTTGGTACCCTTCCAGCCCTGAATTTGCCCCCAAATCATCCTGCATGGTCCAGTCCCTCTCACTGAGCCTCACAGAAAGAGTATTATGTTCTCTGCCTCAGACAATACACCACTCCAGCCTGCCAACTGACTGGATGCACACACGTTACTGAACCTATCTGGCCCTGATGGTTTATAATGAAAGTAAAACAAGTTGATTAACAAAAGAGCCTGGATTAAGTGATACCAAGTAAAAGAAATAAAGGTAGAGTTCATTACAAGCAAATCAAAGTGAAAGCATTCATTGAAAAGTCAAACTTAATCAAGCAAGATACAATCTTTGTTCAAGATGGTTTCTCTCACCCAGTCTTCTTTCCAGCTTGTTACTGGCTGGCCTGGCCAGAACCCATCCCAGATCACATTGCTTGGTTTCTTTGTCTCCTTAAAGTGAAGGAAACTTAGAGGCTCGCTCCCCCTCTCTCTATAGTTCAGCAGACATTTGCTACGGATTCTTCTGAAAAGTACCCCACTGTAGTAGGGCAGTAAAGAGGGGTTAAAAGCAGCCCCAGTGAGGGCTGCAGCTGGGGAAAGGCTAGGCTGATTGGGGAAGGAGCCACAGCTGGCCCTATAAAAGGGCTGTGAGCCAGGCACTCAGAAACATTCTCTCTCTAGCTTTTTGAGAGAGAAGGGCCTGGCTGCTGAGAAGGGTACTAGTGTAAAGCAGTGCTGGGGAAGGGCAGAGGGAGCTTGGGAGCTCCAGCCTAGCAAAACCCCAGGCTGCAGGCCTAGTTAAAGGCCTACAAATAGGTACTGGGGCTTCAAGGGGCAGCCCAGAGATAGGCAAAGGCGGCAGGTCCTAACCCCTTTGCCAATGATGAGTGGTTTACAGACTGCCGTCTGCCCCAGTGAGCGGGGGCTAGATGATGACTGGCAGTAGCCACTGAGGCAAGGTGGTGATGGGGGGGTTCCCCTGAGAGGGGAGACCCAGAGACAGTGGGTTGCTACTGAGGTAGAAACCTGAAATAGAGGAGCACCAGGGCCCGGGGGGGGGCAGATGGGGGGCCAGTGGCAGGCAAGCCATCAGCTGGCAGAGGGTGCTCTGGAGCTGGGAAAGAGCTAATTCCCTGGACAACCAGCAGGAGGCGCTGCACCAGTGAGTCATTGCCCTGCCACACCCAGATAAAGTTCATTAGTTCATGCTGAGCAAGGGAATCACAAGTACATCTACACTGGAATAAGAGATCTGTGGCACAGCTGCTTCTGGCCCAAGTCAGTTGATTTGGACTTGTGGGGTTCAGGCTGCAGGCTTAAAAATTACTGTGTAAACATTCAGGCTTGGGCTTGAGCCTGGGCTCTGGCACCCTGCCACCACGCGGGGATCCTCCAGCTTGGGCTCCAGCCCAAGCCCAAACGTCTACACCGCAATATTGCACTTCCACAGCCCAAGCCAGCTGACACAGGCCAGTCATGGGTATTTAATTGCTGTGTAGACGTCCGCCCTGAGGCTCCAAGCTGGTCTCTCTCCTGCTGGTGGTAGCAAGTTCTCTTCCTCCTGAACCTCCAATACACGACTAGCTCATTGAATATGTGCCACACCTAGCTTGAGGAATGGGCCTCTTTCCTTTGTCTGGAGAAAACTTGTTTATTACCTCCCCCTGGCACCCCTGGTTTAAACACCTTTTAGTCACAAACTTTAAAGCATATTAGCCAGTCTCTATGATTTCTCATACAGCATTCATATACGCATTATACAATGATGTTATTGAGAAGCATGTTGTTAGTTTGCAAATGGTACCTCACAAGGCATATTCTGTACACAAATCATTGCAGTAGTGTGTAGGGTGTGAATACAGAAGAACCTAGGGGCACAACAGAGGAGATTGTTAATGAGCTCAGATGAAAATGAGGCACCTCAGAAAAAACAAGGAATTTGTGTACCATTAGGAAGATAGGAATTGCCAAGCTGGATCAGACCCAGTCTCCAACAGTGGTCAGTAGCCACCGCTTCAGAAGAAGGTACAAGGAACTCTTCAGTCAGCAGCTCTGGGATCACTGGCCCATTGGCAGACCCAGTCATTAGAGATGCCCCAAAGTTTCTCTTTCTTCCAAAATGTTTGAAATTCCCAATCCTTTTTAGAATATTTGCAAGCTCTTGATCTGTGATATCATGTGGTAATGAGTTCCACAGGCTAGTTGTATGTTGTGTAGTCAAGGATTTCCTTATATCAATACTAAATATTATTCAATTCCATTGACTGTCTCCTTGTGGGTGTATTTATGAGAGAGGGTGAATAGCCGTGCGGAGCTATCTACCCTACATTGTTCCTTATTTTATGTTCCTCTCTCACGTGCTCTCTTACTCATCTCCATGATGGTTTCATGAATGTTTCAGATGGATAGGGTGTGCTCCTGGTCACTCCCCTCTATCAATTCAGATCTCAGCGTTAGCAGGTCCATGTGCCTGAGGTGCTGGAAACCATGTATTCTGGGGATGCAGCTGAATTGTAGTAGTTCTTCCTGGCTGGAGGGAACTTGTTTTAATATGCTAGTGATGCAGATAAAATACCGTAAAGCAGTCCCCATCCCTATTTTACTGCTGATTTAACGATTGGAGGATGAATTTGACTGTTTATTAAAACATTAAACAGTAAACTTTAACAATACACAGTAAAGTTTTTTTCTGATTGTTAAAGCAGCATTAAAGTGAGATGGAGAGAGATTGTTCCTAACCCCATCCTTTGGCCCACAAGCACTGCTATCAGGCACCAATGCAATTTCAACAATGTGGCTTTTGCCAGCATTAGGAAGAGATGGGTCTTTACTAGCCCCTTGCATGGTGAGCCTAGCTTTTAAAGGAGAAAATATTCATTTCCAATACAGCCTCACTCAACTGGTTCTGGTTGCTCTCAAAAGGCCGAGCTAGCTAGAGGGCACCAAAGATGCTGCTGCTCAGCTGTCTCTTAACCCTATTATTGTTGCTAATCAGCTGTGTAAATATCCACTTTACAAATATCTCCAAGGCATGATCTTCTGGTGCTGTGTTGTGCCGCTGCTAGACATCCCTGCTGTGAACTGTGTTGTCCAGGAGACTAGTGGCTCTGTGCTGGCATGGACCTCTAGTGATAGCACAATGGTCTGCCACACAGGGAATCTTTATTTGGGTGCCTTTGCTCTTAAATTAGGCTGGTGTTTTCAGAGATGCCTAAGGGAGTTAGATGCCCAAATTCTATTGAAATTTAATTGGTCAGATTTCCAAAGGTATTTAGGCACCTAAAGAAGCAGATAGGCACTTTTACAAATCCTGCTAGGCATCTAAGTGAGTTAGACACCTAATCTGTTTGGGTGTTTTTGTAGATCCCACTAGGTGCCTACCTGAATCTTTAGGTACCTAAATACCTTGGAAATCTCGCCCTGAGGGCCTAACTCCTTAGGTCCCTTTGAAAGTTCCAGGCTTAATAAGAGCAACCACAAAATCCTGAATCTAGAGGACTAGATGGTGTATGGGCTTGCAAACCAGCAAAGAGGAGCCTGATGCAAAGCCCACTGAAGTCAAGAGAATGACTTCATAGTGCTTTGCACTTCTTGGTCACCAGCTCACTAGTGAGTGAAAGTTATTACTATCTAATTGGTGTTTGGTGGATTACAGTAAAGCCCACTGGCTCGGAATGGAAGTGCACGGGAGAACAGTCAGTCAGGTGAGGTGCATGGAAATAAACTGAAGTCAATAGGGAGGGATATCCATTTACTTCAATAGGAGAAGCATTAGGCCCAATTTGAGCAGATCTGTGCAGGTAGAGAAAGATAGTCACTTGGAAGACATGCAGAGAGAATGGGGGCAGGAACTTGGCAATTCTCTCTAAATGCCACAGTCGCCTTTGTGGAACGGTCGTTGATTTAAGGGAAGTACGGGGTATGTTGTAGCTGATGGGTTGACACCTTCAAAGAAATTTCTAAGGCCAGATTTTCAGAAGAGCTCAGCATGTTGGGCATTCACTGGGTGCTGAGCTGTCTTGAAAATCATTGGCTGTGCATTACATGGTCCCTTCTAGGGTGCACCTGTAGGGAAATGCCGCATTATCACTAGGCTAAGCAAGACAGACATCAATGTATTTCCTCGTTTCTAGAGAACAAATACCAACAGCATTCCAAGGCCAAACTCTGACTTGGGCTATATACCCATAGCGGTGAGTAAGCGTGTATGAATCTAGGCTGTGTGCATCCACTACTCCCACCTTGCAGCAGGTGGTGGGGAAGCAGCAGGGGATGCAGTAGCTGAGACAGGGCCCCTAGCAAGTTGTTATCCCCTCAGAGTAATGGAGACTCCAGGAGGGAAATGTGTCTCAGAGAGATCTCTCTCCAGCACAATGCCTCCAAGAGCTACTCCTGCAATTTACACACCCCTCTTCACTCTAAAGGCACAACCTAGTCCTAGAAGATTAGCTAGACCCTAAGTGTTCAATATTAGGAACCCATCCAGAGCCCTAGATTGAAATCCTGGCCGCACTGAACTCAAGGGAAGTTTTGTGATTGACTTCAAATAGGGCCAAAATATTGCCCCTAGTCTCAAATCTGCCTGAAATTGCTCATGGAATAAACTTTTTATCTCAGTTTCTGGTAAGTTTCACACAACATAATGCTACAGCTCAATTCAGTGGGGTTGGTGGCCTGCATTCAAGTAAGGAATATCCCGGGCTGGAATCTCAGAGAGTGCCCAGGTCAGGAAAGAGCCGCAGGGGCAGAACTGCGTGGGCTGCAGAGTCCAAAATGGGCCCGATAGGGGTGTTGCAGACTGGGATTGAGCTGTGTAGGACCAGATCTTCCTGGTAGCACACGTACCTCCTAGTCTTTTCCTTTCTTAGGCATTAAAATGTGTGTGTGTGTGTATATATATATATATATATATATATATATATATATATATATATATATATATATATACACACACACACACACACCTGCAAGTTGAGCACACACAGACAACAATAACTAACTCCAGTACTAATGCTAAGTCATCAGAAACTAATATAATCTCTATTGGGTATTTTTTTTCCCTGAAACATCCCCCCCTCCCTTCTAGACCCTAATTTATTGATTCCTTTTGCAGCTCCACACATTGTATTATTTATAAGAAGCAATATTCTAGCCTCCCTTGACAGTGTTTGAGGGGTAGCAGAAAGCAGTGCAGCAGAAAGGTGGTGGAATAATTTTGGTTATGTTTCCATAGCTACCTTGCTGTTCAATGTGGTTTATTCCATTTTAAAGTCAACCAACACACACGCAAATCACCAAATGAAGTATGTTTACGCTAATCCTTGGCCTGCCTATTACTGTCTACTGTGGCTGTGGTTTGTGTATTTAAAGGGGCACTTGCTACATAAATAAATGGCAAGGCAGCATTCTAGCTAGATATAGGAGGATGATAAACATATTGTTTCTTTTTTCTTCTCTCCTCCGACCTGTGTGTTCCAATCCACCCCTCTTATAGTATAGATATTTATAACATGCATTCCTCACAGAGGAAGTTTGAAGTGGGATGGTGCCCTCTAGTGGCATTTGATGTCCTTGCAGTCCTCAGCCCAGAAGTAGATAGAAGTACTATAGGATGGTAAGAAAGAAGAGACCTGAAGAAGAGCTCTGTGTAGCTCAAAAGCTTGTCCGTTTCGCTAACAGAAGCTGGTCCAATAAATGCTATTGCCTCAGCCACTTTGCCTCAGTAAGATTAGCAATAGCTATGGGGAATAGCTTGTGTTTTTTAGGGATGTTTTTGGATTTGGATTCTCACCACTGAACTTCAGCTTAAAGATAGATGTCTCTCTAGCATCCATATAATGATGGAGACAGGTAGACAGACAGACATTCATTATTTTCTAATGAAAGCACTGAATCAAGTATTAGTAGATGCACTCCGTTTTCTGGGCATGCCCCTGGTTTTGCCTCAGTTTGGCTGTATCATTGAGGGCTGGGGTTTAAGTAGGGTGACCAGATGTCCTGATTTTATAGGGACAGTCCCGATTTTTGGGTCATTTTCTTATATAGGCTCCTATTACACTCCCTGTCCCGATTTTTCACACTTGCTGTCTGGTCACCCTAGGTTTAAGAAGGAGATGGGAGGGGCAGACCATGGTTCTGCCATGCCATGGAAGTGGCAGATCGCAAGGGGCAGCCGTGGCCCAAACTCTGTACCTGGCTGACGTGTATTTGGGCTCACTTGTGGCATTCAGGCCCAGGCCTGCATTGAAAGCAGGGGTGAGCTGCACCAGTCCAGGGGTCGGGGAGGAGTTATGCCTTTGGAAACACAATCCTTCCCCAATCTCCCTCGTGAGCAGAGGGACTGTGCACACTGCACCGCCCCACAGGATCATGCAAGCTACTGCCTCTGCTGAGAGACAGCCCTACCTCCTCCCTGCCATGCTGGGCAATTTTGGACTGTGTGGGCACACTGAGGGAGTGGATCCTGTGCTTCCTTCAGCACAGGACTTGCAATTGTCCTGGGCCACTGGAGCCTTGTGCCCTCTCACCCCAATGCGCACACTCACACAAGGGCCAGAGAGAAATCTAGCTTATAATAAGTAAAATGGGAGGGAGGAAGGAACCCTGATATTATTCAAAACATACTCACACTGCATCTGGCTGTGCATTGACAATTCCTAGGACAGAGCCCAGCTGCACCAGAGGAAAATTCCTATCCCCCCTAAGCCCTAACAGAGCCTCGGAGCAACCAATGTCAATTCTAGCAGTAGCTAAACCGTGTTTGTGGATTCTTCCCATCCCCAGTAACCAGCCAGACCTACAGCCTTGGAACGTCTGATTGTTGCTCACAGGGCAGAGAGGACTTCTGCTACATTGCAGAGAGCAATTGATTTAACCCTTTCTCTCTCTCTCTCTCTCGCTCTCGCACACACACACACACACCATTTTCATAGCCATCAGATACACAGCACATCAAAGGCTGCCCTGCCCAAAGGCTGCCTACAGAAGCCCATCTCGTAGACACGTGGGACAGGAAGTAACATTTTGGACCATCTTATCTGGACAACACCCGATTCCTAGACCAGCGTTTCTCAAAATGTGGCCACAACAGCCTCCACAGGAGGGGCGGAGATGGCAAGGGCGGAGCCCCTCCATGCAGTGCCCAGCTGTTGCTCCTGAATAGCTGTTACCCAGGGCAGTGAGATGCTCCACCTTGATGTTTGCACTGGTGCTGCCAGCAGGGATCGGTGTCCTGCACCACATAGGCTTCTTGGGGGCTCCGGGCAGTGCCTCTGGAGAATGCAGGGCTGGTGTGTGTGGTGCCGGAGGCAGCTCTTGTCAATGGAGGTGGCTGCAGTGTTTGATCACTGGGGCGCTCCCTGGGCAGATCCCCCACTCCCGCCTGGCTTGGGCTGGAGAAGCCTGGGTTTCTGCAGGTGGCCGAGGAGTTCCCGACCCACTTTCCCTGGGGCAGGCTCTTGCTGAAGGGCTGCAGGAGGCAGGGATGGAGATGGGTCAATGCTTCCCTTGCTTTAAACTCGCTGTTTACAGTGGCTGTAGGTACCACAGCAACGAAATGGCTCTGGACTGCTGCAGGGTTGGCAGCTCCCTGGCAGGGTGAGGGGATCCCACTCTGTGACACGCTTCAAGCACAAGAATAGGAGCGAAGTCTGGGTGCACTGAACGGGGAGCTCTTCATTCTACACCCTTCCTAATACATCAATAACTTACAATGGCCTGGACATGTCTATGTGCATATGGACTGGTTTTTCCTAAACTTAATTATGAATTTTAGGAAAAATTCACAGAGTGGCCACCAGTAAGAGTTGGTGGCCGCACTCAGAGGCCACCAAAAGTTTTGTTGTGAGAACCCCTAGCCTGTCAGTCTACACCATTAACAGACACATCTCTCCAACCCGGAAAACAATCTATCCTGATGCAGAGCACTATGAAACAATGACAAGTGACAATGGCTACATAGTCTGTAGGAAAATACGACAAGCAGATAATACCTCTGGAATGATTTACCTGTCTTAAAAACAATCTGTGGGTGAATAAAATATTTGTGAGAAGGAAGGGCTGATGCTGTGGGCAGGTGTGATGGGAGCTTTGCACACACAGTTCTGTCAATGCACATCCATCCTAACCTGCCAAACCCAACCCAACACTAATCCTGGCCTAGATCCCTATAATGGTTATATGGCTTCCACTTCAAATTATAATTGTAATCCTACCTGTATTGCTGATATCTTAGGGTCCCTGTGTCTGTTTGTCTGTGCATACAGCACCCAGCTTACTAGAGGCCCTGATCACTGACTGGAGCAGAGGGATGCTGCCACAATACAAATATGAATATAATGCTAAGATCCAATACTGTCAATGCAATTATCTCCTATTCCATGTCATGTCAGTCATTCCAGTTCCATATCTTTCAAGTGTCCTACATTTGGAGAGCCAGAGCTGCAATTTGGCCTGGGAACTCCAGTTCTGACCTGCCTGAGGCGGCCGTGGACCCATCAGTGAGTCTTCAGGCTCCCCAGGAGTGGGCCCTTTAAGAAAAGATGCTGGACAGCAGTTGGCCCAGTTCTAGCAACTGTGTGCGCCACTATACATCAGGGCCGGTCAGCAGGCTGTGGTGGAAGGGCCATCTGTTCCACAAAGCAGAGATGTCAGGGCTTGGCTCGCTCCAGAGGAGAGCTGTTGAATGAGAGGTCCCAGATTGTGTAGTCATTCTGAAGTGTGTGCCAATGACACTAAGCTGGGATTTTCAAAGAAGCCTTAATCAATGGGACTGCAGCACCTAATTCCCTTTGTGCAAAGCCCAGCCTCAAAAGATAGACCCCCAAGTTCACTTAATGTATTACCTAGCCCTGATATGAACATAGCTCCATAGATGGCCCTCTGCAACAGCTCATTATGTCACATGCCAAGCTCCTCATGGTCCCTTCCATGCCTTGTTTTCACCTCCCTCGTTTTCCCCTGCTGTGGTGGAGAAAAGAGAGGGACACCATCTGTTTGGCTTTTCCCACCAGAGAAGAAAATAGCCTTGATGATAAATGATGGTACATGCAGTGCTGAATGGGCTTTCCCCGTCAGTGGAGAATAAAAGTAAATTGCCATTTGTGTAACTGTATCTCAAGCCTGTACAGTGAACCCATAAAACCACTGCAGCTTTAGCATATTTGCAGGTTGAACAAGGGCTCGATTCAAGTGTCCCCATTGCATGCCCACTTTCATGCAGGACAGTAGCATTCAACATTGCTGGAGCAGTATGATCCCCTTTGCTCCATGTGCTGAGCACCTGCAGAACAGGAATCTATCTGATAGACCAATCCAGAGCATTTCTGGAAGGATTGAGCCCCAGCTAAGCACTGGTCTTTCTACAGAGCCTTTGAATGCCCTAGCTCAGTTCTCATAGGTTAGTGTCTCGTGGCCGTGGTGTCCAGCCTATGGTGCTCATATACTATGAAGCTGGGGGTTGTGAGAGTACCTAGGCAGATCTGGCCCAGATTCTCAGTTGATGGAATCATCATAACCCCATTGACCTCAGTGGAGCTATGCCAATTTATACCAGCTGAGCATGTGACCCCTGGACTGATGGCAATCCTCTAGTCATGGGTCATTCTACTTCTCGTTCAGCTTCACTGCGTGTGGAGCATCCCTCTGCTCAGAATGTCCCAAACTGGGGCTGGTTCCTTTGCCTTCACTGCTCTAGGGAACTGTGCATGTATCTGTGTCTGCTGACATCTGGGCCACCATCGCTGAGGGACAATATGCCAGACTGTGTGCCAAGCGCCTTGTTTCTGTACTCTCTGCATACATGTCTCTGCATGAGAGTCATAGAGTGTGCCCAGCCTTGTTTAGAAATCTCACCCACTGGACTGTCCACAGCATGGCATCCCTACCCCCCCGATTCTTTCATCTATGGGTTACCATTATTTGCTGTCACGCTCCCTTATTCCCCATTTATGGCAAGATGGCAGTGTAAGAGGGTTCACTCACCACAGGAATGCCTCCTTGTGGCCAGGCATGGTGTAGCAGCTGTCTCCCCATATGGCACCCCCTGCCAATGGTTACTCCATCACTGTGGTGGTCTCTTTCCACAACTTGGTCTTCCAGCCAGGTCAGGCTTTAGTCTATCTCTTCCGGGGTAACAGAGTCCAAACAAGCTGTGGTCCAGTGACCTTACAGCCGGTCTTCTGTCTGTCTCTGGGCTCTATGGTTCTTACACCCCTTACCTCAGCAGGTTTCACCCCACCTTTCTTGGAACCTCCCACTACTCTGGGTTCCAGCCCAGGGACCCTGGAGATGGCAGCCAAGGTCTATGTCCTGCTGCCTCCCTGGACCAGTTCCTACCTCATCTATCCCCAAGAGAGTGACCACAGTCTCTCTCCCTGCAGCTCCTTCCTGCTACAAACTTCCTGCTTTTATAATCACTATCCAGCCCCTCCTCAGCTGAACTTTGTTATCAGTTAAGCCTGGCTTTCACTATCTCTCACAGGTGGTGCCAGGTTTGTTAATTGGCCTCTCAGGACCACATTAATCCTTTTTGGACCTGTGTGGGGTACAAATCCCGACACTGGCAAGTCTAGCTATGATAATACAGCCCCACCAGAAGACCATTGTATCAATCACATGCTGTCAGAGGTAGAGCTGGGTGAGAAGTTCTTGCCAAAACTTTGTTTTGCTTGTTTGGATTTTCATTATTGTCCTTTTGGTTTTGGTGGAAAATGGCTTTCTTGTGAAATGGAAGTTTTTGTGAGGAAAAAATCAATTTCTATCTCAGATTTTGGGTTTTTTGATGAAAACCTGAAAAAAAGAAGAAAAATGTAGCTGAAAACATAAAAAAATATTAATTTTCATTTAATTTTTTCACAGGGAAATGAATAATCCATCCCTGCCCAGCTCTCCTCAGTGGGAAATGGGGGATCAGCTCTCCTGTATCACCATGTAGCATTCTGCCAGTCTCCCCGTGGCTGCTGAGACTGTCATAGCATCAGTATCTGCCCACATCTGCCCTTTCCTTTGTAGCCTTTGGCCACAGACTCTTTGGTTTGCTGTGTCTCCTGAATAGGATCCTGCTGCTCATTGCTGCCTCTGGGGGTGGAGGAATCTGGCTGGGAGGTGCCTTGGGCTCACTTTGCCTGGATGTGTGGTATTCATCTGCCAGTATAGTTGTTGTTGTGGGCATGTGTCTCCCACCCATCCATGCTGCTGATTGGGCTGGTCCTTGGCGTCCTGTGGAAGAGGCCTCCCATGTTCTCTTGTGAATTAGGAGTGACTGCACTGCGGAGCTTACCTGTTTCAAACAGTGCCTGAAGAGTGGCTCTCCCAACATGGATCCTGCCTGGTGACTGCCTCCCGGCTTTGAATTGCTTTTGAAACCTTGCCTTGTGCCTAGACTAGCAGCGGAGGACTCTGCTGCCTCTGCCTGTCTCTGGTGCACCGGATGTAGGGTGACCAGATAGCAACTCTGAAAAAACAGGACAAGGGGTCGGGGGTAATAGGCGCCTATATAAGAAAAAGTCCCAAAAAACAGGACTGGCCCTTTAAAAACAGGACATCTGGCCACCCTATCTTCAGGGCATCTGCCCACTGGCCATGTGCAGGCTGTTTACTGTGCAGCATTTCCACACGTTTCACCCCCTGCCTGCACTAGTGGAGGATTGAGCCAGCATCAGGGCTGGATAGCTCCACACCTTATTCATGTCTGTGGGGACTCACACAACCCACCCCTTTGACTTTAATGGGGCTACTCACGTGATAGAATGCTCACCACCGTAAGAGAAGGTGGCACTGGGATTGGATGGGAAAGGAGCAGCAAGAAGAGGGCAGGAAATACTAAAAAGACACCCCCATGCCAGATAAAATGTGCTCAACCTTAATGGGGCCAAGTGTATTATTGTTATTAATGCAGTAGCCCAACTGGGGACACAAAGACAGACCCTTTCTGGGTCTGACCAGTGCTAGAGGCAGGCAAACTGGCATGTCTGGCACATCCCTGCCTGGGGCTACGGGTGCTGTGTCCCTGCCTCAGCTCCCTCCTCCTAGGTTCTGTCCCACCACACCTCTTTCCTTTGTCCAGTTTTGGGCTCTCTCGCCCATTAATCCCTCCTGCAGCATTTTCCTTTCCCTCTCTCTCAACTCAGCCTCTTACCTCAGGCCTGAAAAAGGCATCTCTCAAAGAACTGGCTGGCACAACAACACAACAGCTCAGTTAAGCTTGAGTGGCCAAAAATGGGAGGCAGATTTAGCTTTTGATCCTGTGAGAGGCTGAGCGTCTCCTCGAAGGTTCTGGATACCCTCAATGCCCATTGATTCAAAGGAGCTCAGCACCATGCAGACATCTCGTGGCATCGGGCAGAATCGGGCCTCGACTTACTGCATATTGTGGGAGAAAGTGGGATAGTGCAGCAGGTTTTATAGAGAGCAAAGCGGGAATGGCAGGGCCAGCTGAAATATTCACCAGGCTCTCCTCTCTGAATTAAGGAGGTTTTTTTGTAATTGGTTCAATGTTTTACAGCTAAAATTCAAATAGAAGCTTAAAAGCTTAACCAAGGAAACGCAAGATGTGCTAGTTTGGCAGGGATGTATTGCACACCCCTAGGCCAATGCGAAGCGGGGGAGGGTTCTCCTGGGCCAATTCTGCTCAGTCTTAACCTGGGGCAAATCTGTATATCATCATTAGAAAATAATAATCCTAAACACAGCCAGTGAGCCTGTCTGCAGGCTCTTCCTAGGTTTGCTGGGGAACTGATACACTGAGCCATGTCTGCAGCTTGTGAATCGGATCTGCTTCTCTGGAAATTGACGGAGCAACACCACTGTACATCAGCTGAGGATCTGGCCCAATTAGCTTGTATGGTTGCAGCCCTCAGATATGTTGAGAATATAGTTTATTTCCTCATGTGATGTCCTGTGGCATCCGGAGAAGGAGGAAGGCGTCAAAATTGTTTTAAGGAGAGGCGGCATTGATGACTCGTGGCATCTTTATTGGGCCATTATTTCAGAAGCCAACAGTGACTCATGGCAAATAGCAGCCAGGCTTCAGGATCTGCCTCCACATGGAGGGATGAACGACATAACCTGTTGAGGTCCCCCCAGCCATGCATTTCTATGATCTCCTAGAGAAGTGGGGGAAGAGAAAACTGAACTGTATTCCCCCCTGCCCATGCTCAGAGTGCAATCTCCAAAATCAAATTCACCCAAGGCAACGTGATTTAAAACCCTGTTCCAGAAGGACAGAGTGGCCTGAAAATAATTGTAGGTAACTGCCCTGTGCTCTATAAATCCTAGTTACTATTCAGAGTCTGCAGTCTGCTACTGTCTGCTACTCCGCTTGGACGCCTCGGAATCCCAATGAATCCTTGCAGTACGCCTCTGTCTTGGTCTTTCTCACTCTTGACTGCTTCTTGTCACTCTCTGTCAGTCTTAGTAGTTCTCTTCCTCTCTGGGTTAGTCTCCCTTGCCTTCGCATATCACACACAGCAACTTTCCAACTCAATAAATTCCCTCACATCCTACCTCCTTCTCCCTTTCCCCCCTCAAAAAGAGTTAAGCAGTTGAGCACAGAGCAGCAAAAAGCATAAGAGGCAGAGCATTTCCTGGCAACGGTGGCTTTTCTTGGCCACCAGCGCACACCCTGAGGAAGTGCAAGTGTCTGGGCATCTAGTGTTATTAGGGGCCAGATGTGATTGCATGTGAAAGCAGAATGCTAAGATGACTCTAGTGCAAAGGGTCTGATTCTCCACTGCACTGCAGCTCTGCACTGACAGAGCTCCACTTATTTCAGCAAAATCCTGGAGTTACCTAGTGAAGGATCAACATTTATTTGTATTATCTGATGGGGCAGATCCTCAGCTTGTGTAAAATGGAACCACTGGAGTTACACTGATCGACACCAGCTCAGGCTCTGGCCTACATGTGCCAAAGTACTTTCCTGTAGGGTTGATTTTCCATCTTTCTGGGGCTGACTGTCTTCCATCTGCTCGATGTGCTGAATAAAACCCAGGCACACAGCCCTCCATGCCTTCTGTCTTCCAATCAGAGAAAGGGGAAGTGAGCTGGCCAGGCAGCTGCCAATCATTCACTGCTAGAACTGGGCGAATTCAGGGAAAACAACGGTACGTGAATTGCCTTGACCCACATCCCACTGATTTCAGTGGAAGGTAAGTGCCTAAATACCTTCGAGGCTCTGGGCCCTTGTGAATAAAGCCTAGCAGTTTGCTTTGCTGGGCTCCACAATCCCCTTTGGTCCCAGACGTTTGGTTGAACGTGGTTTTATATACAATTGTATCCATGCAGCAGCACAGTGACTATGAGCCCGGCTAAATCTTAGTGCGAGCATCACTGTTAAACTCAACATTCAGAAAATGCATCACCGCTTTGATCTGACAGAAGGGGAGTGCTCTGTATCGACATCAATAACCAAAAGAAATATCTCAACCTATAGACCCTCAGCTGGTGAAAAGTGGCATGGCTCTACTGAAGTCAATAGGACAAGACAAATGTACATGACCTGAGGATTTGGCTCTAAATATGTCTCCATCTTCTGTCTCTTTAGTTTATCTGATGGATCTGGTTTGACTTGAAAACTACTTCCCCACATCCACTTGCCTAGACTACTAAGAATCGTATCCATTATATCCCTTATTAATCCAACCTCTCTGCAAATGAATATAAATGCAATCTCCTACCGATTAAATTATTATTAATCATTATTATTATTTCTTCTGGTATCTCATAACCATAGCTCCATATATTCTGCAGCAAGATAGACCAACATTTTCTGATCACCTCCCCTCCTCTCTGCTGCATTTTGAGGTGAACTGAATTTTGCCAGTAGAAAGAAATGAATTCGTTAAAACAAATGGTTTTTTTTTGTTGGAGTAAATATTAAAATTAATAATGTATCCAATGCTGTATTTATTGTGTCATTTATGTTAATATTTAATTCAATAAAATCCCATGTTTTACAATGTTTTCCCATTTGTTTTATGCTACCACTGAAATTGCGGTTTCTGCTAACACAGACCAATACATACCTAACAGCTTTATGGTGGGTGGAGGGAGAGCCAGGTTAGGTTTAGGGGACTTGGAAGGGGCTTTTTAGCAGCTGGGTGGTAAGGGGATGGTGGTCGGGTTAGGCTGCTGGGCAGAATCTGGCCTCTAGTTGCTGAAAGAAGGTTTGGAAGCTAGAAAGACAGCTGTTGCTTGGGTCACAGAGGGTGAAATTCACCCCTGTCCAGGGAGCCAGCACAAAGTCATTTAAGTCTCAACATAGGGCTTAAGTGACATCTGGGCTGTGTGTCACCCATCTCTTCCCCAGGGAGAATTTCATCCTGCAAGAAGGTTTTGCAGCTGCAAGGGGTTGGGGGTTTTTGTGATGTGGCAAGTAGGAATTGGGGCTTGTACCTCAAGGAAGAAGAACACCAACATTGAATTTCAATGAGACTTAACTGCAGTTCCAGATTTTCAAAGGTATTTAGGCACATAAAGATACCGATAGGTGTCTGGTGGGATTTACAAAACACTTTAAGCAGGTCAGGTACCTTAGGTGTTTTTAAAAATCTCACCAGGTGCCTATCTTCAGATACCAAAATATCTTTGAAAATTCAAGCTGCTTCTGAAAATGGGACTTATGCTCTTAAGACTCAGAGCTGCTTTACCCGCCTACCATTTCACAGAGACAGAACAAAATGAGCAGCACATCTTCCAACAATAACTAGCCTCTGTGGCAGAGCTGAAAACAACAGATGCCACATTGTCTATGGACATTGGCACCTTGACAGCAGTCACTGCTTTACAACTGATCACCGGTACTACTGGGGAGGTGATGATAATAAAAATGTTTTACTTCTGCTCTTGGGGCTGCCTACAGCCATGTTAGACTAGAGTGCCCTGGAGTTGGATTGAGGGGGCCCGACCTGAGGTTGCCAAAGCAGAGCCATTCTTGGTTTGCATTTTGCACTCTCCAGGTTTCTCATATTCAGGGCTGCAGACTCAAAGGGATGGAAGGCAGTGGCTGAAATGCAAAGACTGGTTTTTTATTTTTCAAAGATTCTTTAAGGGTTATTTTTAATGCTTTTACACCCTGAAGACAAAAAGTATTGACTCATAAAAATAAACTGTGATTCTATGGAGCTGGTAATTCTGAGAGTTCTACGGCCATTATTTTTTTCTGATGATTTGGGTGAAAGACAAGGAAGAGCGAACATAATGCTTTCTTCAAAAACTGTTTCTATAATGTTCACGCACGGCTACACAGGAAACATTTTACTCTTGTATGTTATATAAGCCACATCTTCCTGGTCTAGCGTAGCCCTGACCACATGGTGGCTGCTGCATCATTATACTACAGGTTCTCAGAGTTGACAGTTCCTCAGTAAGTTATTCTTGCCTTACGTCCAGATCAGGGGGGTCTCAGACTTTGCCATCATACAAGAAACTCTCCCTCCCCTCTACAGCTTTAATAGGAGCTAAACTTCAGAGAGCTCACCTGACCCTCTGCCAGCTCACTCTATCTCCAGCAAGCTCCTGGATTACCTGGGCTATTAGCAGAATGTCTTTGTATCCCTCAGTCAAGGACAAAGAGTATCTCAGGCAAGAGAGATCCCCTAGACACTGCCCTTCCCATTCACTACCCCATGGTCTGTCTCCTCTCCTGCTGGTGATCACAGTACATCCCTGTGGCAAGTAGTGCATTTACTTGCATGGAAAAATAATAACTGGCAAATATTTTAGTTCCTTTTAATATAGCAGCTGGACACAAGGACAGCCAGAGCTTTGTCACCAGCCACCATGTTTAAGACTGTGTTCAGGCTGTCTCTGACAACGGAGCGCCTGCCAAGCCTAGCAGCCTGACCCCGCCACGTCTCTCTCCTCTCTCTCTGGAAAGCCCAGAAACTAAAAGCTTCAGTGCTGTTTTTCAATCCTCCCTCCCGCACGTCTGCTCCCATTGCTGCCCAACCTCCCACTGGCTTCAGTGGAACCAGCATCAGCAGCCCAGCCCAGCTGAGCAGCCCTACAAGCAACAAACCTGGGATCTGATTCTGTGAGGTTCTGAGGGCACTCAGCACCTTCTATTGTCTCTCCCCCACTCTCCCAGCATTGCACTTTTGGTAGCATGAATTAAATAGGTAAGATCACAGCTTTCAGTTCAAGCTCCCAAAAGGCTATTCAAACACCCTGTGACAGAGCATACTGCCTTTTCCATACGGTGATGGACTGTGTACTGGGATGGGGAGATTGCATAGACTTGTCAAAGACCAATTTTGACATCACGCTGGCTATAATAATAATGTCTAGCTCTTTTCATCAGGCAATCTCAACATCCTCTACAAAGGAGGTAAGTACCATTATCCCCAATTTACAGCTGGGAAAGCTGAGGCACGAAGCAGGGATGTGATCTGCCCAAGGCCACCAACAGGCCATTGGTGGAGCCAAGTCTCCTGAGTCTCAGTCCACTATGCCATCCACTAGGCCACACTTCCCAGGGCATCGATCCTTTTCCTCCTCACCCTGAAATAAAGGTTTAACGCTGCATTGCGCTTGAGTTCCACCAACCCTATAGAAGGAAAAGTCTTCAACCCGCTTTCCCCACTCAAGACCATCTCATTGCCCTCAAAAGCTTTTATTTAACCTGAGCAAACCCAAAGAAAAGACGCAGCAGCAGTGTAAGGGACTGAAACTGCTCTCTTTCTCTCCGCTGACTCAGCAGTCCTGGTTTTTTTCACCTTAGGGGTTTAGACAGCACAACAAGTCCAGTAATGAACTGTTACTCTGGAAAATAAGACTTTGATTAGGTTAGGATTCTGCTAGGGTATTTGTGTTCCCTTATAATGAACCATTATACTGTGCAAAAGAACATGGCATATGCTGGAGCTCTTTTTATCTCTCTGCTATCACTTAATAAACATCACAATCAGATTCCCTCCTAAATAAAATACTACAGCCAGGGGGTGGGTGGGTGGATGGGTGCAGTGCTGTGATAAGGCTACTCCGTCTATTTGGAATGGCTTTTTGGCAGCTGAAATCCCGGAATGGGTTGCACTATTTGCAGAGAAGAATTGTGGCTGTTGAATTTAGCCCTTTCTTCTCTTGGTGAATGAGCTGTGAGCAGACTCTGGTTTTTATAACCATACTCATTATTTGTAATTGTTCAATAAAGAGTTTATACAGCCACATTGTAGCCTGTGCATTTGTTTACTTGGACTATGTGCTATCCATTATGCACGCTTAAGTCATGTGATGTGGCTTCTGTTTCCTAATTGGAGGATTGAAATTTTGTATGCAGGGAACAGCGGGTAATGAATAAAAAGCACTCTTGCATACCTTTCCAGCAGCTGAGTAGCCAGAGCACTCCTTGGAAGACCTGGATTCTATTCCTGCCTCTGCTAGGCAACTTTGTGTAAATCACTTTCCCTCTCTGTGCCTCAGTTTCCCCATCTGAAACATGGGGGTAATGATACGAACTTCCTTTGTAATCATATAAAAGCAGGACTGGAAGGGATCTTGATAGGTCACCTAGTCCAGTCCCCTGCAGTGAGACAGGACAAATTAATGTGCTTTGATATGGCTGATAAAAACTAGGCATTGTTATTACTCATGCAGAGTGAAATTCACACCTGGAGCCAGCACAAAGCCTAGGTCCTATCTGGAGAGCTTAACTGATGCTAGTGTAAGTTTCACGCTCTCTTTAATGAGTCCTTCTTGCCCCTTCATCTTACATTTGATCTTCCTTGCTGTGGCAGCAGCCTGCACAGAATGAGACTTAACAGCAGAATTCACCCACCCCAGGGCAACCTAAGATGGAAAAGGAAGTTAAGATCCCTAGATACAGCCATCCAGATCCTGTTCCCTTTAACGTCAATGGGAACAGGGTCTGACCCATTGCAAAGAGAGCTCCCTCTCCACTCTTCAGCTTTATCAGGAGCTAAACTTCAGAGAACACACCTGGCCCTATCCGTGTCTCTGGCCAGCTTACTTTATCCCCAGCAAGCTCCTGGATTACCCTGGGCAACGAGCAGAATGTCTCTGTATCCCTCAGTCAAGGACAAAGAGCAGTAAAATCACATCAGGCTTCTAAAAACATGTTAATTAAAAAACAACATAACAGGAGCTTTAAAGAACATGAAACAACAGCTGTGGAGCTCCCTGCTCTGCCCCCACCCTTCCAGAGTGTTTCTCTTCAGAGCAATTTCCATTTAAACCTTTTATTCCTCATTTCCAGACACTGTCAGTTGTTTTCATCTCAGGGCCGGTTGTAGCAGAGGTCAGACAGAAAGGGCCCTGGGTCATGCTGACGGTTTTGGAAAGCACACTGTATTACTCAAACCAGCCAGCATCCCCCCTCCTCCCCAGCCCAGCACTACAGAGAGTGCGTCTTGGAACAAAGCGCCGCTTGCTGCAGCACATGCTTTAATCTCGGAGAGAGATCGCATTCGCCGCTGTGCTCAGAGTGCTGCTACCCGCCTGCCTCAGCGAGCTGCAACTTCCTTGCGAAGCTACCCAGCTGCCGGTGAAAAAGGACGTAGGACAGATCCTCAGCTGATATCCATTAGTTTGGCTCCATTGACTCCACTGGAGTTAATCTGGCTCACATCAGCTGGGGATCAGGCCCATTGAGTCCAATGGACCCTATGCGGATTTACACCAGCTGGGGATCTGTCCGAGAGATCCTAATGGAGAAACACTGATTTATTGTGAGCTGATTAACAAATAACCTGAGATTTCACAAGATGAACAGTACAGCTACCTGAAAATTCTCCGACATAATGTTTTTTTCTGCTAGAGAATGCAAATTCATTATGATTCTTGGAGATAGTTTTATTTCAAGAAAGTTCTTTACGATGCTTGATAGGTTTTTCTCCCAGGATGCCTTGCTCCTCAGCAACCGGCTTTGACAATCAGGGTCCTGACACCCCAAGGGGAGAATGGGCGGGAGGGTAGGGAGGGGGGAGCCCAAAGAATGAGCAGCTGAACCAACTGATTATATACAATATTATTGTACTAGAAAAGTAGACTAAGTAAGGTCTTTTGTGAAAGCCTGTAACATTCTGAATTTGATGGTCATTATGAGATACACACACAGACCGTGGTCATGAACTTATGTACACACAAAACTGTGCTCATAATTCATACCACAATATTCAGCTTCATCTCACCCCAGGGCTGTGGTCAGCCAGGCAGGGAGGGGCTGCCTCCCCAACCAGAGGAAACTAACTCCAAGCATCCAGCATTGCATAAGCCAGGAAAACACAAATGATGGGCCTTTAGAGTTAATGGGAAGACATCGAGACATCCTGGCTAGAATTTCCCCAATCTGAATAACCATGAGTCACTGCAGTCTGAGAGACAAGGAGAAACCCCTTTAAAAAGGAAAGGGATTGAACTGAAGGTCAGCCAAAAACTGAGGGACAGACACTTGGCGAGTGATGTCCATGAAGCATGTCCCCTTCATGGAAGGGGGTATGCTAGGAAACTATTCGAAGGCAAGAGGTAACTTGTTTTAGAAAAGGGACTTTAGCTCAGAGAGAAGTGTAAAGCTGAAGGCTACATCTTTATGTTTATTTTCTGTGTAATGTGTATGTCTTTGCTTTCACTTACTATTTTGTCTTTGAATCTGTGGTTTTTCTATTAAATAAACTTTTTTGTATATTTTTATCCCAAGCTGGTTTCACACCTTCGGGGGTGACAAACCAGTGTGTGCTTGTGGGTTGGCTATTGATACTAGGGATCTGAACCAAAGCTTCCCAGCATCAAGATATCCAACTTTACAGGGCAGTCAATGACAAAATCCCTTTTTGGTTTGGGTGATCCCCAAAACATCACACCCACCTGAGGGCCTGATGGGGAGCTGAGAGCCAGGAAGCATGGGGAGCCCTGGAATGCTTTGAAATTTTTGGTGAAGTGTCAAAAAATTGTTTAAATTTCAAGGCTGCTTAAGCATTTTTAAATGGCTGGTAAAATGAAATTATGGGAAATTCTAAAATGAAAAGGTGAAAGAATTCATTTCAGAAGACAGAAAATATCATATTGCCTCTATATCAAACCATGGTACGTCCACATCTTGAATACTGTGTGCAGATGTGGTCAAACCATCTCAAAAAAGATATATTGGACTTGGAAAAGGTTCAGAGAAGGGCAACAAAAATTATTAGAGGTATGGAATGGCTGATTTATGAGGAGAGATTAATAAGACTGGGACTATTCAGCTTGGAAAAGAGATGGCTAAGGGGGGATATGATAGAGTTCTATAAAATCATGACTGGTGTGGAGAAAGTAAATAAGGAAGTGTTATTTACTCCTCATAACACAAGAACTAGGGGCCACCAAATGAAATTAATAGGCAGCAGGTTTAAAACAAACAAAAGGAAGTATTTTTTCCACACAACGCACAGTGAACCTGTGAAACTCCTTGCCAGAGGATGTTGTGAAGGCCAAGAGTATAACAGGGTTCAAAAAAGAACTATATAAATTCATGGAGGATAGGTCCATCAATGGCTATCAGCCAGGATAAGCAGGGATGGTGTCCCTAGTCTCTGTTTGCCAGAAGCTGGGAATGAGCGACACAGGATGGATCACTTGATGATTACTTGTTCTGTTTGTTCCATCTGGAGCACCTGGCATTGGCCACTGTCCGAAGACAGGATATTGGGCTAGATGGATCTTTGGTTTGACCCACTATGGCCATTCTTATGTTCTTATGTTAGAAATGCCAAAATGAACCACTTTAATATTTCCAGGAAGAATTTTTTTTTTTTTACTGCAACAATTCACCAAAATCGACCTGAATTTGTGTATTGTTTTGGTTGATCAGAATCTGCATTTTTTGGCAAAAAAAAGGGGGGGGGTTGCCTAAAAAATTTCACCCAGCTCTAATGAGCTATCATATTTGTCCAGAAATCATTATACCTAGAACTCCTAGGGTTGGATTTTCAAAAGTACTTAGCCTTGGCCTATGTTCATGGATTTTACCATCACAGGGGAGCATTTGTGAACATTTTCTCTGACCTCATGCATAGCACAGGCTATAAAATTTCACCCAGTGATTCCTGGATCCAGTCCATTAACTTGTGATTCAAGTAGAGAATAGTTGTGATTTCAATGGGAGCAGAGATAGTCCAGTGCTGGGTGCTTCTGCAAATTTCACTTGAAGGTACTAATGTCTCAGCAAATCTAAGAATTTAGTTAGAATTGCAGTCTTGTGATTGGTTGAGGATGCTTGTTTCTGAAAACTTCTATTCCAAATTCTGTTGCGTCTACTGAGAAATGGCTTCAGGGCAAAACAGGATTTCAGATTCATAATTAAAACACAAACAATTGATTTTTATGAGAACTGATGAAAAACAAGTTGCCTCTAAAGCAACTTTAAAAGGGAGAGTGATCCACGCCCTTAGTCCCACCCCAGCACCAATAGCGCTTACCATGGTCAGCACTTTAGATACCTCAGATTGTATAACAAGGTCTCGAGCCCACAGAACACATGAGTAACTTCAAGCCCACAGATTGTCCAATTGATGTTACTGGGACTATCCATGCTTAAAGTTATGCATGTGCTTAAGTGTTTTGCTGGATCAGGGCCTCTGATACTGTGCTGGGTTTTCCCCTGAATATAAGGGTGCCACTGATCGTTTAGGGGAAGATTTAAGTTTGAGTAGGGAGTGTGCAGAGAGTGGAGTAGAGAAAAAAAATCTATATTCCCCAGGAGTTCCCTCCTAACTCATTGAAGTCACCAGGAGTTTTACAGACATGCTTTTTAATCAACTATTTAAAACCCTGCTCTGAGGCTTTCATCAATTTCCAAATCCCTTACACTTAAAAGAGAAAAAAAGAAATCTCTTTAGAATCCGGGGTCATTCTAAGCCTGACCCAGTTAGATGACTGTGATCCCCATGCAAGGTGAAAAGGGACACCAAGCGAGGGGTGAAGAGGAAAGTTTTGGGGGATAGAGTTGGAGGGGGCAGTCAGTGGCTCTACCCCTCCCATGGTCTGCTGGTCTGCTTTCATTTTCAGCCCCATTGCACAGCCAGGGCTCCAAAGGGATTAGTAAAGATTTCGTTTTCTTTTTCCAGAGTGAGATGAAAGGGGGTGGGGAGAAGAGCAAGGAGAAAGAAACTCATTATTTTTTATCTTTTCCAATGACCTTGTTTGTTTTATTCCTACTTGAAAGTGATTACTTTCCCTGTGAAAGTTTGGAGACACCTAGAGACTCAAGCAAAAGAGGAGAAAAGAAAAAAAAAAGAAAAAAAAGGCTGGGGCAAAGGAAATGAAATGGGAAATAAATGTGAAGCAAAAGGAGAAAAATCTCTCTCTCTGCTAGGAAGTCACTCCAAGAAGCTGCACCTGGGAATGGCACCAGGCCTAGGGCTGATGCTGCAATGAAACTGATTTCTGGCAATGATCAAAATGTGTCAGCTTCTGGGATTGGGTGGAGGGGTGTACTTGACTTCTGTATTTAAACTGTAAGCTCTTTTAAGAAGGAACTGCCTCTTGCTACGGGTGTGTACAACAACTGGCACAATCAGGCTCTGATCTCAGTTGGGGACTCTTAAGTGCTACTGTAATAGAAATAATAATGATATTGTGGCTCATTCAGAAAAACTAGTGGGAGGTAGAAGGCACAGTGTCATTCCAACACTACACATCGTATCTCTAAAAATAGAACATATCGAGAGCAACTTCATCCCCGGTGTAACCCCACTGCCTTCTATGGAGCTACATCTATCAAGATTTTTTTATATAGCCTTCATGACTATAGTATCTGAGCATCACACAGAGGGATAGATGCAAAGCTAATAGGAGTTTTTCCATTGACTTTGGTAGACTTTGATTCTGGCCTGAAATTCATGGAAGATGACAAAAAAATTAAGTTTCTCTCTTTCTCCCTTCTCAGCCTGCCTTGGCAATTTGAAAGGTGGCAAATTTCCACCAGGGATTGCTTTGGCCCACGATTTTAGGTCTGATCAGCAATTTTACATACATTTCTGTTCTTCATCTTCTTTATCAGGTGCTAAGAGCTGACAATTCAGTGGATACTGACCAATGTAGAAACATCAAAGTAGTACTTGTCCCAAAGATTTTCCAGTCTAAGAGACTAGTTCAGGAGATGGCTTACACTGGAGAACTCAGAGGAGGGGTATTTTGTTGGCTAGTCTTAGGTTTTCTTCTGAGAACTGTAGATGGAGTGAGATTTGATGAGGGATTAGAAGGGGGAGAGGGTGGTAACCTCATTTGCCACATGATCTCAAGCTAATTACTGAGTCCTCAGTTTCCCAGCTGTAAAATGTTGTATATTCCCCTCCCAATCATCAGTGACTGGGAGGTGCTCAGATACTATGATAATGGGGGCCAGAGTGGTAGATTGCAGCTCTCCTGGGTTCTGGGGGGCAACCTAAGGGAAAGGGAAGAACCTGTATCAGCCATTAGTATTCATTTGGGACTGACTCGAGCTGTGTTTCTGCTGTTTACTTTGACTGCACCTTTGATCTGGAAGAACAGAATTGCCAATGGTTTTTATATAGTTCCTCAGTCCGAGCTCTGCAGAAAATTGGTGAAGTGTGACCTCTAAGCTACAGGTGGAAAAAAACAATTCAAGTTGCCAAAAGGTGAAAGGTTAGAATATTAACTTTGAGGAAACCCTTGCATACATTTCAGATGGTGAATTTTAAATCAAACCCAATCCGCTTTTTCCACTGACTACTCATAATGATCTCCAGGCCTCATGGTTACTCATAAATACTTATGAAAGTGCTTCAAGTGCCTCACTTTGCACAGCCATAAAGCCTCATAAATAATTCTAGGTACTAGTATTTAATTATGTGACCTATATTGTGGAGATATTTTCACCTTATTTATGGAAATGAGAGTCCTTCTGAGGGGAGGCTGTGCTAATAAGTGGCCACTGAGCTGCTGCCAGGGCAGGAGTGTAGAGGAACGTGATGTGTCTCCTGAAGGTTTTCATTAATAGTAGCAGCAATCAAGGATAATTTAACTTAACTAAAACTTCTGTGATGGCTTTTATTGGAAGGCCCCATTGCAAACATTACAGTCTCCCAAGATTCTCCCATTCATTACCAAGCCAGAGTGATCCTGAGGGAATGCATTATATTTGTTACCTCCCCACGTATGGTACTGACTGTCCTTTCGTAGGATCTGGGCCTAATACATTAACATGGAAACGTTTAGGGCATGTCAATTAAACACCCCTGCCTGGTTCAGGCAAGGCTCAGGCTGCTGGGCTGTAAAATTGCTGTGTAGACATTCGGGCTTGGTCTGGAACCCAAGCTCTGGGACCCCATGGGTTTCAGGCAGTGTTTTGTATTCAGCCCTACTCAGCTGTGCCTCCACTACCACTGCTTGTGCTACCACGGCTACGTCACTGTTTATACGCACTCTAGCTCAATGAGAGCTAGTCTGAGTGTGGGTACATAAACAAGGGACTCACATCCCAGCTGGTAGTAAGACATAACCCTCATGATATGGGTTGACTAAAACAAGAGAGAAAGTCTTTTGCCCAGCTAATAGGAGACGGGGCAGATGATTGAGCTGGGTTTTCTGAACTCTTTTAGAGGAACACATATTTCAAAGGCCTAGATTTAACAAACTATAATTCAGATCTGAGGAATTTAAATGGGGATTTAAAGAAAATTGTTAATATTTCAAAGTAATTGTTAAAAAAAATATCATTTTAGGTCTCTTCCTCAAATAATTTTTTCAAAGGCTGTGGTTTGTTTGAATTGTGGATAGGAGAAGCCGTTAGAGGGGGTATTAACATAGTTCAAAAGAAGGCACAAATGAGAATGGACATTTATGTTAATAAGCAAGATGGCTGAGTAATGAGCAATTTCAAGCACCAAAATGTGTCCCTGATTTATCTGAAAATCTGGTAAAGCTTTACAGATGAGCTTTTCCACGCTGCTAGGGGTATTTGCGGATCATCAGTTTCCATTCATTTTAATTGGAAATGGGTGTCCAAATTCATAGCTGACATGTACAGGTGGGCACCTGACAGGCTGCTCATTTGGACACACAGACATTTAAAATCACTTACTTCCCACTGCCGAGAGGGCCAGATCATGAGGTGGTGTAAGCCAGCATTTCTGAACAATTCTCACTGAAGTCAAATCAAGCTACCATGATTTACATCACCTGAAGATGTGGGCCAGTGTGTTTGAAGTGCACTTATGAAAATAAGACCATTTATTTGCACATTGATCTGTGTCCTTTGCATTCTTTTTTTGAAAAATTAGTCAATATAGTCTAGGAAATAGAACAGTCAGGGGAGATAGGATTATTGTCTATCAATACTGCACTGTACCATCAAAGCAAAAATGAAGAATATTCCCCTCTCAGAATGTAGTACAGTGAGGGGTAACAGCTAAAAGCCGAGGAAAGAAAAGATTAGCATAAATATTAGAAGTTGCTCTTAACTGTAACAGCAATTTGACAGGGAATAGTCTTTCAAGATTGAGGTGCCATCCCTTCAGGTTTCCAAGGATGGGTCACACAAGGAGTTACTGGAAATGAGACATTGAACAGTCCTTCAAATTTTGGGAGCTCAGACTGGATAATGCAAATAGCCTCTTCTGGCCTTATGAGCTACAAGTCTACTGTCACACTGATATATTAAATAAAGAATCTAAATAACTTTATGCTACCATCAGAGACAGCCAAACATTGATCCTAGTGATCCCTTGTCACTAAAGATTCATCAATGAGTGGAAATGGGCAACGGCTTCAAACTTAGGAGGCCACTTGTTTCCTATGTTGGGCACTACACCATGATTGGAAGAGTCACTAACTGATCTTTCTCCTATGTTCATTAAGCTCTTTCATGTTCACCCCAGACTCCATTGTTTACGGAAGATGGGCAAAAAAAGGTTCAGAAGACTGTTCCTTCCCTGAGAGAGGATGGATACTTGAGTACTTGCCTCTCTTCCAAACTGTAGCTGGAGTCATCATGCTTCTGATGTCTCTTGGACACATACTCATTCTTACCTCTACTCTGAAGCACAACTCCTTCTTTGAATGAGATTGCAGATGATCAGCTGTTGTCATGCCAATGGTCTCATATTATGCCCCCCAAGGGTTGCATGAGTGTGAATATTCTGCAGACCTTGGAAAACATGATTGGTGCAATGCCAGTTGGTGAGGATCTATATAGGCCAGAGAAAAGGAATGGAATGGTGTTTCTCATAGGCTTTATACTCTGCCCTTTCAGAGAAATACCCTCAGCCTACATTACAAGGCCTTGCTTCAACGAAGGGCTAGTGATGGGGCAGCTGCCCCTCATTGGTATGTAAGGGGTTAAAGCATTCAGGGGGAGGCTGCACGGGATGCAGCCAATAAGGAAAAGGCTTGTAGTGCCAGCCAATTAGGGGAATATTTATTGGAAGAGCCAATCAGGGCCAGGATGGCCCATATAAGAAGGGGCTTTGGAACAAAGCAGGGGCAGTCACTCCCTGGAGTTCAAGGGAGAAGGACTGGCAGCTTAGAGGGCTGGAGCACCATGGACAGAGCAGCGCTGGGCAGGGTCAGCAGAGTATGAGAAAGCTCCAGGCTGGCGGCTGCCAAACTGAGGCCCTGGTACCAGGGCAGAGGAGGTGCTGGGCTGTGGCGAACTGGCCCAGGGAAGGAGAAGGTGGAGTTGGAGGAGGGGCAGTATGTGGCTGCTGGCTATATGATCCCTGGGTTGGGGCCCAGAGTAGCAGGCAGGCCTGGGCTCCCTCCCCCTTGCCCCCACTGGTCACTGAGGGATGTGGCCAATGCATGGACTGAAGTCTACCACTGAGATAAGTGGCTAGAACCTGGACTGCAGATTGCCACTGAGGCAAGTGGTTGGACTGAGGACTGTTGGTCCCCCGGAAGGGGGGAAAGAACCAAATGGGGCACAGCTGGAAGGCTGTTTCCAGAAGAGGACGATGCAGTCCAGGGAGCAACGTGGGTCCTGGATGCAGAGACAGGAGTGACGATTGGCAAGACACCACCTGAGGAGGGTGCACCAATTCCCACCCAGCTCTAGATATAAGCATCGCCTCCATCTCTCAACCCAGGCCAGTTTCATGCTCCTCTGCCAAGGCCTCATAATAAATCACCCCAGCAAGCGTGGGTGTTGTGCTGAAGCCCAGGGAATAATTGCAAGGTAGGAGGAGAGAGAGGGCTGGTTCCATGGGTGAGCTCCCTTCCCCTCCTCCCAAAGCCAACCAACAGTACCATCACCTATGCATATACCATGAAGAGTGTCTGTCTGTGGGTGTATTGTGGGGGGAGGGACCTAAATGGGCTTTGGATGAGACCCTAATCTTGGTTAAATGAAAACCCTGGGGACCACAATAAATTGTACTAAGCATAGATTTTAATTCAGTCCATCACACAAACAACAGGAGAAGGAACGGGAAAGATGACTTGACTCAAAATGGTCCTACCTCCTTTTAGAAATATGTCACTGAAAGCCCATTAATAACATAAAGAAGTCCAGAGATGAGAAACTAAGAGCGGAGGGTCATGTGACTGCTGACATATTCACTATACAGAGGGTGTTTTGAGACTTCTCTAAAGCTGAGATTTTTAAATAATTTCAGTGTGGAACACATCTTAATAGAGAGATTATCCCATGGCGAACCCATCCTCTGCTTCACAAGTGTGTGTACCACCTCTCCTCCCAGTCACATTACATCCTATGGTCATTGTAGCTATTACACGTGTAGCAATGTACGGTTGGGAAAGAGTTTCTATATTTTTACAGTAGTCTGTAATGTCAATAAATGGTTTTTCCTTTCAAAGAAAGTTAAGCCCACCATCTACTTGGTTTCACCAGTCCCACCCATCTGTTCTTGTCCCTCAGCGAGAAACGAGGAGGTAGCGCTAGCATCAAGTGATAATTCCAGTGTTTTAGTGGGGTACAGAGAGAGATGCATGGGGGGAAATATGGGTCCCTACACCTGGGAATAATGAATGCCTGAGTCATAATCCTTATTGTGACACTGGCTCCTTTTATAGCCTTGGATACTTCATTCTGATACGGCAGGGGGAAAAGAACGATGCAGTCATTAGGCTGCGTGGCAGAAGCATTCCCTTGCAGGATCGGGAAGTAACATTCTCTCTCCCTACACAGGTCTGATGCAATCACTGTACCCGAGACAGATCAGATGCATCTGGAATATTGCATTCAGTTCTGGCCATCTCATTACCAGACAGAAAGTGACAAATTGGAAGGATTTCAGAGAAGAGTTGCAGAAATGATTAGGAGTTGTAGTGAATGATTTATGAGGAGAGATGAAAAGAGCTAAATGTGTCGAGCGTGGCCAGAAACTACATAGCAGCTTACAAATATTAAAAGGAGGCAAACACCATGGAGGGAGAGGGATTTATTTATTGGTGTCCACAGGAGTATAACTAGCAGTAATGGATGAATTTAAGAAAGGGAAAACACAGGCTGAATATCAGGAAACACTTCCTGGCAGTGGGATATATTACCCTGCGAAATAGCATCCCAAAGGGTAGTGGTGGAAGTGCCATCCCCTGGTACATATAAAACCAGATTGGATTAATTGTTAAAAAATGTGCTGTAGGGAACAATCCTGCACTGGCAGTGGGATGGGCAGGATGAGCTAAGACAGCAGCGATTCTCATCCTGGGATCCCCACGCACCTGGACTGGAGCTACCCAGAACCTTCCTGCCACTTAATATGGGAAGGCCAGGCACCCATGAAGCCCTGATGCCAGCTTGAGAGCAGCAAGGTTTTCCTACCTCTGACTTCTCTGACTGTATGACTCCAGCCTAGGGACAGACCAACGTATGATGGGGGTCCCATTTGGGCCAGATCCTCAGCTGGTGTAAACTGACCTAGCTCCATTGAAGTCACTTCACAACAGCAGAGGATCTGGCCCTGTTATTTTTCCTGAACTGGCTTGCCTGTTCTTAAGACAGGCCCGTATAGAATCAGGCACAGAGTCGGGGCTGGGGGGAGGGGAGGTAATTAGTGACCCTCAGCCACTTCTGATGACTTTTCAGAGGGTTAGTAGAAAACACTCCTTTCTTGTCTATCTAAAAGGGGTGGCACACTCTGTTTTCCCCTCATTTCTGCCCTGGGACTAGGACACAAATCATAATAATTATCCCTGTGTTTTTGTCTCTCACTCACAATCACTGCAATTATCCCCCAAGACATGGCAATTATTAAAAGCACAACATAAACAGCGAACACTCCCGCTCCAGACAGGAGGCTATCAAAGCCCAGGAACACAAAGGGAAGGGGACTCAGAACAGTGTGTAAACAGGAGTGACAGCCCCAAATGCAGGGAAACACAAAGCATCGTTAATTACTGCTCCTGCTACAGCCTGGTAATTTGCTGATACCACTGCCTTCCAGCACAGCCCCTGTGATCTGCTTAATAATTGTTCTGATACTTGTAACAAGCCAGAAGAGAAAGGCAAAAGAGCTTTACTTTCTCTTTCCTACTCCCCTTTTCTTTTAATCTTTAATCATAGCAGCCACAAAGGTCAAGTGTTTTCTTCATTAACTTCCAGACTCATGGTTCAAGCAAGCTTGAAGCTCTTTGGCATTTGGAAGTGAGAGAGGGGGTTGGGATATAGAGAAGTGGGGGAGATCTTCTGTCTCAGGAATTCCAAGACAGATTGGACCCTCTCAGATGGAGAATGAAAGTCTGATTTGCTGATGGCTCAGGCACTGCACTGTGTGGACAAGCTAGTCTACCTACTAATGAGGTCAGGTAAAAAGTATGGGAGGCCTGCAGTGCAAAGACAGTGGAGTCCTGCTGGATTTTTGTCGAACTTGCGGATGCTCTGACATGAGAGCTGGTTGGAATATTTTGCACAAAAGGTTTTTTCCCCCCTTTGTTTAAAATTAGCCTTTTTCTAAAACAAAACAGTTTGCAAAAGAAATCATCAACAGTGTTGACATTTTCCACAAAATTTTCTGCAATATTCCGATGGATATTTTTATTGAAATTTTATCAACCTGTTTATCACGATCGTTTTCTAAATCATCATTGGAATGAGGCAAACCCATTACATCGTTTTCCTTTCTGGTCACATCACTACATTGCTGTCATTCTGCAACGCATGACTCCCGTTGTTTTAATTTGTAGATTGCAGCCTTCCTGGTTCAGTCCCGAGTTGGTTTTGCCCTGATTCAGGATCTGCGCAGGCTGTGCCGGCATACAGCTCCAGGCAGGGCAATGGCAGAGGGATGCCAGTGCGCGCCTCCTCTCACTCTGGCCTGCTGGCTCTGGGCCTGGCCATCAGATATCTGCACTGAAGAGCATTGCCAGGCGTGGGTGCCCATGTCAGTCCACACATTCCACATGTTTCGGGGGGGGGGGGGGTTTGCTGGACAGCTTCCTTGGGTGGTGTGTCACCCTCCAATCCAGAAAGCCAAAGTTCAGGTGAGCAGCTCCCAACAGGCAACTGCCCCTGCCATAGTGATGCAAAGGGGCCAGAAAGCCACCACAGCTTGCCTGTTATAGGGAAATCCCCGAGGTGGCTGGCTCCATGTGACCCCCAGGTATGAGGCCTTGGCAGAGGAGCATGAAACTGGCCTGGGTTCAGAGATGGAGGCGATGCTTATATCTAGAGCTGGGTGGGAATTGCTGTTCCCCTCTCAGGAACATTTTTGAGATGTGAAGAATCAGGATGAAAAGACAAAATCTTGAACATTTTCACACACTGAACAAAACAAATGTTTGGGTGAATCAGAATGTTTTGTTTCAATAATTAGCTACAATTTTAAAATGAAATGTTCTTTGGCAACCAGAAAACTCAATTTTTGTTTTGAAAATGTTTAAACACAACATTTTGACAATTTTTGAAACTTTTTTTCCACATTTTTGAGTAAAAAAGTTGGTCAAAACCAATCCCTTCCCGTGAAGGGTTCCAGTTTTGATGAATCTGCATTTTCCAAGGAGGAAATACTTTTAGTCAACAAATTTCTGACCAGCTCTCCTCATAGCTTCTAGTCAGGGTGTATGGCTGTGAACGACCTTCCTCAGCTTCAGAGAGAAACAGGTAATCCAGAAATACAGGCTCACCCCTGAAACCATCATTTATCAATGTGATGAGCTGTAGGGGGACCTGGAGACGATGAGTGACAGAAGCAATGTCTGCTCCTCTCAATGCTCGTCAGAGTCCCCACACAGCACTGGACATACTAGGTACTTGGTTCTTTCCATGGACCATAGGGAGTACAATAAGAGCCAATCAGTCAGCTGCCTGAGAACTTTACCATGGTGAGGAATGTCACATGACACATCCCCTTCCTTGTGCACCGAGACAAACAATTGCAATTTGGTTTGTACTGTAACCCTTCTGCCAGGCTGAATTGATAGCAGCAAGGGCCGGGTTCAATACATAGGGGTCCCTTCCCTACAACGTAATGCAAAACCAGCTCGAGCCCCCACCCAGTGACCTGAGAAAATCTTACACACACCCCTGGGTGCCTCAAAGAGGCAATACTTCCCCTCTCGCAAGCACAGAATCTCGGTGTAGCAGAAAAGGTTTAATTACATGAGATAAACAACAAGCATTAAATTGGGAAAACACCTCAACTAGAGTTCATAGACCAAACCATGAGCAGAGACCCACCACAGGAAATTGGGCCGTGTCCTTTTCCCTGGGCTCCTGAGTCCAGCAACCCCCAAATCACCCGAAGACTCCCAAGTCCAATACCCCAAATGTCCCTAGAGTCCAGCAACCCAAAGATCACCTACAGTCCCAAAAGTCCCACAATCCAAAAGTCTCTGTCCCGGGTCAGTGCAGCCCCAGAGTTCGAGAGTCTATCTGCAGAGGTTCCCCCCACAGCCTGGGTAGAAAGGGGCACCTTACGTGGTCCGGGGCCAACTGCCCTGCCTCTCCGTGGGGTTCTGCTTCCGCCTTCTCCACGAACTGCTCCGCTCTACCAGCCACTCCACTCTGCTCCTCCAGCCGTCCTCACAAACTGCTCCGCTCCGCTTCGCCAGATGCTTTGCTCCACCAGCCATCCCGTGATCCGCTCCAGCCATCCCCGCAAACTGCTCAGCTCCACTCGTCCTGTGATCTGCTCCAGCCGTCCCCACAAACTGCTTGGCTCCACAAACTGCTCCACTCCGCTCTGCCAGCTGCTCTGCTCCACAGTATAGCTTCAGGCTCCCCCACTAGTTAGCACAGTACTCAGTGCTCTCAGCTCAGCAATTCCAGCTCTTTAGTGATTTCAGCTCACAGTAGGGGAGCCCCGGTGCTAGTGCACCATTAGCCCAAAGTGAGTTCAGCTCAGTAACCTGTATCTAGATTCTTAAGGGAATCAAAAATCAACTGATATTGCATAGTGGAGAGAGGAGTGGGTGGCACTGGTGCTTCTGGCTCACACAAAGCACCTGCACCACCAAGTATAGATACCTACCCTCAGCCTCTCTCAATTCACTGGGTTTTGGAACCCATGTCCCTTGTCTAGCAAGTGCTATTTAGTTGATAGTGAAACCCTTTATCATAAAACAGTTTAATAGTTCCTCATTTACTTAATCAGGGTGACAACACTTTATTCCTCCTGCCCCAATAACAAAGAAATTGGGGATCCCACAGCTGTGAAAGTAACCATTATAGGCTGCCGTGGGCTATGCTAGGCGGAGTGGGTGTGCCTATGCAAACACAATCAGCCTCTGAAATTCTTTTCCACACTTGCCATAATTCACCACCAGATGTCAGGATAGAGCTCATCCTGACTGCTTACAGTACTATCAAACCAAAATGGCATAGCAGATGGGGCACATCTACCACCGGGGGCCCCAGAGAGAAATGCAGTGTTCAGAAACAGCAAAAGTAGAGCGTGTGCGTGTGTATGAAACTCACAAAAGATGGCTCCGATTGTGGTGGGAAAATTCTCTGAAGCTTGTCATAGCTTCTATGTCCTCAGTGCATCATCCCTTGCCAGCACTGTTCTGCTGAGTCTGGTTTCATCCTGGGTTAATCAGACAATCAAATAATATGCACAAGACCATTTACACTCATCTCACCAGTGCAGGGCTCATTCTGGCTAATAATTCTCCTTCTCTCTGCAGGGGCACTGGAATGGGGGGGCCGGGGAGTCTGGCCATATCACTTTTAAAAGGGCAAGTGATGTGGGGAGGGGGTGGAGAGGAGCGAGCAGGGGGTGAGGCCTCCGGGGAAGGGGCAGTGCAAGGCCAGGGACCTGGGAGAAAGGTTGGTATGAGGATGGAGCCTTGGAGGGGGGAAGGGTAGCATGAGGGGTAGGGATATGGGAGAAAGGAAGTGCTATTATCATCCCCATTTTACAGATGATGGACTGACGTACAGAGAGAATTAAGTGATGTGACGAAGGTCACGCAGGGAGTCTGTGACAGACAAACTGAACCCAGATCTGAGTCCCACCAGTGCCTTCGCCTCAAGAACACCTTTCCTCGCCAATTTAAATGTAGTATATATGAGAATAACAAAGAGAATGTGAAATGATCAAGAGAGTAAATTGCGTTTTATACCAATGTTTTCGCTTTTGCAAAGTTATGAACGATCCCCTTAATGCAATGAGAAAAGGGCATTTCTTTAGAGAATGGCAACTGTTCCTGTGTACTGGTGTTTAGAGCTGGGTGAAATTTTTCAGATGAATATTTTGCGTGCAAAAAATGCAGTTTTGGGTAGACCCAAACTAGTCACGAATATGTGTTGAATTCAGCAAATAGTTTTGGCTGAAAATAAACCAAAAAAACTATTTAACAATAGTCAAAATGTTGCATTTTGAGATTTTTGAAAAGAAACATTTGATTTTTTGGTCCAAAATGCTGTTTCATTTCAAAGTTTGCCTAAATGCAATTTAAAAAAAAAAATCCCCCAAATGAAAGGAAACACCTAATTTCAGGTTGAGTTAAATGTTTAGGTCAACCTGAAACCAATGTATTTTGTTTTTTCATTTTGCCAACCCCCACCCCCAAAATTGTCATTTCAGATTGACCCAAAATGAATTTTAAATAAAATTGGTTCAGATAGCGACTTGAAAAATCAATTATTTACATGGGTCTGTTGATGATTTCTCATGGTCCCGGATAAGATCCCAGAAGACTGTATCCTAGATGTAGCCAGTTCAACATGCCAGAAAAGCACAGCCTGAAAAATCAGAACAGTCCATACAAAAATGCAGAGAATTTAAGACAAGGAATCCAAATCAAGAAAGAACTTCCTTTATCCAAACAGTCAATGGAGCATTATTTAAAAGGCTGAACATTAAACACAGACTGTTATTGGGAACTCAATTATTTTTATTGTTTAGTCAACACATATTATGTGTGATTTCTCCCATTCTGCATTAAGGTTCTACATTTTGACACATTCTCTCATAGGAGATTTTTGGGGACACAAGATTCAGTTCCAGAGGACAAACCAGTTAATTATTTAAAATTAATCAATATATCGATTGATTTATCAGATGATAAACAGACTTGCAGCTTTAGTCAGGGCTGGAAATATTAATTGATTTGACAGGCTGAAGCTTGGTAAAACAAGTAGAAGGGGCATCAGGGCATCTCAGTTTTAATTAGCTACGCTGAAGCTGCCTTTAGCTGCTCCGGAAGTTTAATCAATATGCTACATTTCAGTCCCAAAAGGCTTATGAAAACAACCTTTGAAATCCTTTAAATTGTTGCCTCCACGAGGTTTTAGATTTTTCATGTATTCTTGTTCTATTGCGTATTTTTTCTCCTTTCTGAAATCAATACTGACCCAGAAGGATCTTTGGTTGATTGCTTATTTGTATCACACACTAAGAATAAAAAAAGCTTTTTCCTTCATAATTATAATAATAATAATCCTATGCTTTAATGATCTGTTGTCTGCTTCTATATGCCGTAAATTACTTCTATAGTCCTACTCTGATGTGGTTGGGCAACGTGTCATTTAAATCATATTGTTCCAAGTGCATACACGCTGCTCAAAATTTGATTTAATACAAAGAAAGATTTAAGAATGTTAATGAATTTTAATGAACATGACCACGGAGTAGGAAGAGACAAAGGAATGGGAATAGGAGGAGGGATAGGTAGTGGAGCCAAGAAATAAAAGCAAAGGGAGGGTGGTGATTGGCTGGCCTCCCTCTGATGTCACAATTCCACTGAGAAGGAAGGATGGCAGAACAGATGGGGAGTGTGGTGAACGGGGGTTGGGGGGAGTGGAGCTAGCTCTGATGATATGATCCCACCCCCTGAAGATGAACGAAAGATAAGAGAGGGGATGAGGGGAAGAGAAAGCAAATGGAGGTGGCAGTGGAAACCAGGGCCGCCCAGAGTGGGGGGAGGCGGGGGGAAGTGGGGCAATTTGCCCCAGGCCCCGCAGGGACCCCCATGAGAGTTTTCAGGGGCCCCCACAAGAGTTTTCGTGGGTCCTTCAGTGCCACCGACCACACTTGGAGCGAGTAAAGGACCCGCTGCTGAAGACCTGGAGCTTCTTCCGCTCTGGGACTTTGGCGACAATTCGGTGGCGAGGGCTCCTTCTGCTCTGGGTCTTCGGCGGCAGTTCGACGCCGGGTCATTCACTCACTCCAGGACCTGCCGCCAAAGTGCCCCGAAGACCTGGAGTGGAAGGACCCCTGCCGCCGAAGACCCCAGACCCCCTGAATCCTCTGGGCGGCCCTGGTGGAAACAGATGAAAGAATAACTGGAGAGGAAATAAATGAGAACAAAACTAAGGAGCAGGGTCAGATTAACACATAGGCAAACTAGGCATGTGCCTGGGGCTCAAATCTGTGGAGGGAGCAGGCCCCAAGATGGTTGTTGGGGTTTGTTTATTTTTTCCCAATGCAGATTTGCAAGTGATCTGAAAGAACTGCCCTTGCTTGAGCTAGAGGCATTGCAACATGTCACCCAAGGCTGCACACCACTCAGATTTTGCCCAGCCATAGTAGAGGGAAGCTGGGCCAAATTGGAATGGCATTGCAACTCTGTGCATCAGGATGCAACGCCCATCACTCAAGCCAGTGGAGTTCTTTCAGTTTGCGTGGACGTCCGCCCCGGCGGCCGAGTGCGCAGAGACAGTTCTTGCTGACCGCTGAGTATCACTTTGCCATTGCCGACAGGGCCGAGGAGAGAGGAGACTCCAAGAGCAGTCAGTGAACAGCCAGGGATGGGAATTTACTGCAGTGGCATGCAGGGGTGGCTTTATGACCCGCGGGGCCCAATTAGAATACTCGGCGGCGGGGTGTCCGCTCCGGGTTTTCCATGGCACCGAAGGACCCCCCCGCTGCTGAAATGCCGCCAAAGACCCCCGGAGCAGACCCCCACTGCCGAAATGCCACTGATGACCCCTGGAGCAAGGCCCCCTTAGGCGCAGGCGTGAGACCCCCTTCAGTGCAGGGCCTGATTCCGGGGAATCGGGTGAATAGACTTAAATCTGGCCCTGGTGGCATGAATGAGAGGAAACATCAACTGACATGTATTTTTTCCCTTTCTGCCATTTATCCACTGGTTGTTATTATTCATATTGGAAGTTAGGGGCCCAGAAGCATATGTTTGCCTAGGGCTCAGTGATGGGTTAATCTGCCCATGCTAAGGTGAGTGTATGGGGTTGTTATTTGAACTGCAACATTTGGTGACTCACTTGTGCATGTAATCTCCTGGAAGGTACATTATCCCAGAACTTGCTATACGGCTCTTCCATATCTGGGACATCCTTCTCTGTCTGGAGCCAGGAATCCTAAGGGACAATGCCTTCTGTCTCTCTCTCCCTGTAACTGAGCTGCTGTGGCACATCATGGGAGATATCATCTGCCTGGGAGCCAGGCCCATATGGGAGAAGTAGGGCCCGGGAGACCCACAACTCCTGTGAGATACTGCAGCAGCTCAGGCTGACACACGGTTTATATCAACCCCAAACAAAAGTTTTTGCCATTTTCAAAGCAAAGAGTTTCTTAAGTTTCCCCTTAGAAATTTTTTTTTCAATATTTAAACTTTTCAGCCCTATTTAAGGTGAATACAAATTGAGAAATATTGTCATTTCCAACGGGATGGAAATTCTGCCTTTCCATCAGCTCTGAAGGTATATCTAGGCCAGAGCTGGAAAGTGCAATTACCAGCTCCAGGAGGCATACCCATGCTAGCATGCTGAGAGAGCTGACGTGCTAAAAATAGCACAAGTGGTAGGAAGGGGTTCCTACTCAAGTACATATCTAGGGTATCGGGTGGGATTGTTATCGGGGCAACTAGCTCATCTCACTGCTGCCATGGCTACACTGCTACTTTTGGCATGCTAGTTTGATCAGATTGGTTTGAGCTAGAAATGACAACTTTGAAGTTTCTGTGTAGATATGCCTAGTAGTAGATAGCAGTAGTAGTAGTAGATAGTGCCTTCAGCGACCCTCTGCATCAGCTCTCATGGGTTTCTCATTACAAGTTTAGCACATACACCACGGATCCTGCAAGACCATGAACACTTTGTAAAGCATGCAGGGTGTCAATGCACATTTTATAAAATAGGCAAAGCTCTGCTAAAAGCAGGTATCTGCCATGTCGACTTCAGTTAGTGTGCAGAAACCATCAATAATGAAATAATTACCTTGTACCTCCAAAACTAATCAAAGGCACCACTCCTTGCTAAGGGCATGATACTAAATCAAGTTTGAAGTTTCTAGGGCAAAATATTTTTTGAGTAATGATGAGGAACATTTCCAACAGAGAACAGTGTGGGGTACCAGGGAAAAGGAGGGTATAGATAATTTCATGCCATCCTTCTGCTCCATTGATCCTGGGGCCTACCAGGGCCAAATTAGTCCCTGGTAAAAATTAGAGCAACCTGTATCCATCTAACTTGGAGCATCCCTCTGAGCACCTCACAATTTTTAATATGTTTATTCTCACAACACCCGGATGAGGGAGGGATGTACTATTAACCCCAGTGTACAAATAGGGACCTGAGACACAGAGATGTTAAGTGACTCAACCAAGATCACCCAGGGAATCTGGGGAGGTGCAGAGACTTTAATTAAGACTTTCTGGTCTGTATCGTAACCACTGGACCACGCTTTCTCTCTCAGTGTTAATGTGAATGGGCACTAGATCAGACCCTAGTTTTGGTGGATTTTTGAATACTTTTAAGGATGCTTGTCTCACCATGATTCCACCAGTTTTCCCCTTCTGACTCTGCTCCCTTGCCCCTTGACCATGCCTTGATATTCGCAGCCCAGGTTAAAACAGCACTGGACAAAGTAGAGAGAAGAAAATAACAGTTTGTAGATTTATTGAAGAGGTGGGTGTGACGGGTTTGGTCACAGAGACCCCCTTGGGACTGCCACCTGATGTGCTGAGACTACCTCTGAGCCCATTTTCCTTGCCAGCTTGGGACTTCAGAAGCCTGCCTTGTTGAGCCAGACATGCTATCCTGCAGCAAACACAGAGCCAGGTCTGAACCACGTCCCCCAAAGCTGCAGGTTTTAACTGAAAACCACTTAGCAGGTAATCCTGTCTCCAGCATCCAGACACCCAACTCCCAATGGGATCCAAACCACAAATTATTCCTTTTTACTCTGTATACAGCTTATACAGGGCAAACTCGTAAATTGTCTGCCATCTATAACACTGATAGAGATATGCACAGCTGTTTGCTCCCCCGTGCATTACTTACTTACTCTGGGTCAATTAATAAGCCAAAGTGATTTTATTAAGTATAAAAAGTAGGATTTAAGTGGTTCCAAGTAATAACAGACAGAACAAAGTAAGTTACCAAGCAAAATAAAACAAAACATGCAAGTCTAAGCCTAATACATTAAGAAACTGATTACAGATGAAATCTCACTTCCAGAGATGTTCCAATAAGCTTCTTTCACAGACTGGACTCCTTCCTAGTCTGGGTCCAGCAATCACTCACACCCTAATAGTTACTGTCCTTTGTTCCAGTTTCGTTCATGCATCTCTTGGGGGTGGAGAGGCCATCTCTTGAGCCAGCTGAAGACAAAATAGAGAGGCTTCCAGGGTCTTTTATATTTTCTCTCTTGTGGATGGAAACCTGTTTGTTCTTCTGTGCAAAGTCACAGCCACAAGATGGAGTTTGTAACCACCTGAGCAAGTCACATGTCCATGAATGATTCCACTTTTTGCAGGCTGATGCCATTGTCTACATGTTAATTTGAACGTTATCAGGAAAGCTCAGATGTGGATTGGCCTCTCCCAAAGTCCCTTGTCAGTTAAGTGTTTCTTGACTGGGCACTTATTGAGAATAGTCCTTTCTCAAGAAGCTGACCAAATGATTCACTGAGACTACTTAGAATCAAACATATCGAGATACTAAGCTGATTGGTGCCGCAAGCCTGGGAGGCGGGAGAAGTGAAGTAGCGACAGCATTCTCGGGGTGCTCGTGCACAGAGCAGGGGTGAGCTGGGGCGGGGGGGTGCTTAGGGTGGAGGGTGGGGGGTAGGGAGCTGCCACAAGGGGGCACCTCATGGCGGACAGGGAGAGCTGCTGCGGGAGAGGGCAGGGCGGAGGCATGGGAGGGGGTGCAAGGTGGAAGTTTCGCCTAGGGCGCGAAACATCCTTGCACCGGCCCTGCCTCTTCTCATAAGTCATGTGCTCCAGTCCCCAAATCATTTTTGTTGCCCTCCGCTGGACTCTTTCCAATTTTTCCACCTCCTTCTTGTAGTGTAGGGCCCAAAACTGGACATATTACTCAAGATGAGGCCTCATCATTGCTGAATAGAGGGGAATGATCATGTCCCTTGATCTGCTGGCAATGCTCCTACTTAGACAGCCCAAAATACCCTTAGCCTTCTTGGCAACAAGGACACACTGCTGACTCATATTCAGCTTCCGGTCCACTGTAACCCCTAGGTTCTTTTCTGCAGAACTGCTGCCTAGCCAATCAGTCCCTAGTCTGTAGCAGTACATGGGATTCTTCCATCCTAAGTGAAGGACTCTGCACTTGCCCTTGTTGAACCTCATCAGATTTCTTTTAGCCCAATCCTCTAATTTGTCTAGGTCCCTCTGTATCCTATTCCTACCCTCCAGCATATCTACCACTCCTCCCAGTTTAGTGTCATCTGCAAATTTGCTGAGGGTGCAGTCCACGTCATCCTCCAGATCATTAATGAAGATATTGAACAAAACCATCCCCAGGACCAATCCTTGGGGCACTCCGCTTGATACTGGCTGCCAACTAGACAAGGAGCCCTTGATCATAGAATCATAGAATCTCAGGGTTGGAAGGGACCTCAGGAGGTCATCTAGTCCAACCCCCTGCTCAAAGCAGGACCAAACCCAACTAAATCATCCCAGCCAGGGCTTTGTCAAGTCTGACCTTAAAAACCTCTAAGGAAGGAGATTCCACTACCTCCCTAGGTAACCCATTCCAGTTCTTCACCACCCTACTAGTGAAAAAGTTTTTCCTAATGTCCAACCTAAACCTCCCCCTCTGCAACTTGAGACCATTACTCCTTGTTCTGTCATCTTCTACCACTGAGAACAGTCTAGATCCATCCTCTTTGGAACCCCCTTTCAGGTAGTTGAAAGCAACTATCAAATCCCCCCTCATTCTTCTCTTCTGCAGACTAAACAATCCCAGTTCCCTCAGCCTCTCCTCATAAGTCATGTGCTCCAGCCCCCTAATCATTTTTGTTGCCCTCCGCTGGACTCTCTCCAATTTATCCACATCCTTCTTGTAGTGTGGGGCCCAAAACTGGACACAGTACTCCAAATGAGGCCTCACCAGTGCTGAGTAGAGGGGAATGATCACATCCCTCGATCTGCTGGAAATGCCCCTACTTATACAACCCAAAATGCCATTAGCCTTCTTGGCAACAAGGGCACACTGTTGACTCATATTCAGCTTTTCGTCCACCGTAACCCCTAGGTCCTTTTCTGCAGAACTGCTGCCCAGCCATTCGGTCCCTAGTCTGTAACAGTGCATGGGATTCTTCTGTCCTAAGTGCAGGACTCTGCACTTGTCCTTGTTGAACCTCATCATATTTCTTTTGGCCCAATCCTCTAATTTGTCTAGGTCCCTCTGTATCCTATCCCTACCCTCCAGCGTATCAACCACTCCTCTCAGTTTAGTGTCATCTGCAAACTTGCTAAGGGTGCAGTCCACTCCATCCTCCAGATCGTTAATGAAGATATTGAATAAAACCGGCCCCAGCACCGACCCTTGGGGCACTCCACTTGATACCGGCTGCCAACTAGACATGGAACCATTGATCACTACCCGTTGAGCCCGACCATCTAGCCAGTTTTCTATCCTCCTTACCGTCCATTCATCCAGCCCAGACTTCTTTAACTTGCTGGCAAGAATACTTTGGGAGACTGTATCAAAAGCTTTGCTGAAGTCCAGAAATAGCACATCCACTGCTTTCCCCTCATCCACAGAGCCGGTTATCTCATCATAGAAGGCAATTAGGTTAGTCAGGCATGACTTGCCCTTGGTAAATCCATGCTGACTGTTCCTGATCACTTTCCCCTCCTTTAAGTGGTTCAGGATTGATTCCTTGAGGACCTGTTCCATGATTTTTCCAGGGACTGAGGTGAGACTGACTGGCCTGTAGTTCCCTGGATCTTCCTTCTTCCCTTTTTTAAAGATGGGCACTACATTAGTTTTTTTCCAGTCGTCCGGGACCTCCCCCGATCGCCATGATTTTTCAAAGATAATGGCCAATGGCTCTGCAATCTCATCGGCCAACTCCTTCAGCACCCTCGGATGCAGCGCATCCGGCCCCATGGACTTATGCTCGTCCAGCTTTCCTAAATAGTCCCGAACTACTTCTTTCTCCACAGAGAGCTGGTCACCTCCTCCCCATACCGTGCTGCAGAGTGCAGCTGTCTGGGAGCTGACCTTGTCTGTGAAGACAGAGGCAAAAAAAGCATTGAGTACACTAGCTTTCTCCACATCCTCCGTCACTAGGTTCCCTCCCTCATTCAGCAAGGGGCCCACACTTTCCTTGACTTTCTTCCTGTTGCTAACATACCTAAAGAAACCCTTCTTGTTACTCCTAACATCTCCGGCTAGCTGCAACTCCAAGTGTGATTTGGCCATCCTAATTTCACACCTGCATGCCTGAGCAATACTTTTATACTCCCCCCTGGTTATTTGTCCAATCTTCCACTTCTTGTAAGCTGTTTTTTTGTGTTTAAGACAAGCCAGGATTTCACTGTTAAGCCAAGCTGGTCGCCTGCCATATTTACTTTTCTTCCTACACATCGGGATGGTTTGTTCCTGCAACCTCAATAAGGTTTCTTTAAAATACAGCCAGCTTTCCTTGACTCCTTTCCCCATCATGTTATTCTCCCAGGGGACCTTGCCCATCAGTTCCCTGAGGGAGTCAAAGTCAAAGTCACCCATTGAGCCTGATTATCTAACCAGCTTTCTATCCACCTTATAGTCCATTCATCCAGCTCATACTTCTTTAACTAGCTGTCAAGAATACTGTGGAAGACCATATCAAAACCTTTGCTAAAGTCAAGGAATAACACGTCCACTGCTTCCCCTCATCCACAGAGTCAGTTATCTTGTCATAGAAGGCAATTAAGTTAGTCAGGCATGACTTGCCCTTGGTGAATCCCCAAAACTACAGTTGGGCTGTTTTCTAGCTTGTGCATCACAGACAGAATAGTTAACCATGTTCCGAATGCAGATTCTTTAGTAATGGTGGTGAATAGTACTGAATTGCTAATGGATTTACCATCCTGCTAAAATTTTTGAGATTTGGAAATATTTTCCTGTCCCAAATTGGACAAAAAGACAAAATCTCAAAAATTTTCATGAACCAACAAACCAAAATAAATTTCACTTTGGGTCAATCAAAATATTTTGTTTTGATTTCAATCTTTTCCCCATTTTAAAAACCCTTTTTAGTGTAAATTTACTAAAATTTTGAAATGAAAAAGTCATTTCAATTTGAAAAACCAAACCTTTTCATTTAAAAAATGTTAAAAATTGGACATTTGCAAAACTGTCTTTTTTTTACAACATTAGGAGATTAGGTGACATTTCCCAGGTTTCAGGAACAGTTTTGCTTTTGATGAACTGGCATTTTCCAGCAAAACAACGATTTTCTGAAAAATCTCCAACCACATGTAACGGTACAGGAGGTTAGCTTGTCTTTCTGATCCTATGTTGAGAGTAGCCAGGCTCTTGTTTGGGGGAAAAAAATCATTAATTGGGGCCAAATTGTGATACCCTTGCACTTGTTCAATAATATATGAGCTGCTTGTGGAGTAAGATACTGCTTGGTGAGCAGGAGAATTGTAAGGTAGCCTTTAACTTGTAAATTGAACACATCTGAGATGTCATCACCGACCAAGAATGAGATGGAAGCTCATTCATGCTGTTGTTCTTACAGAGCTATTGTTCAGAATAGTGCAAACACTTCCAAAGCCCATCCCCAAGATTTTCATCTAGAGATCATCCAAGGATTGGAAAGTATGTTTGTGGGTAGAGTTTTGATCTACACTACAATGTTTTGCTGGTGGAAAAAAAAATCACACCCCTAACAAACAGCTATGCCAGCAAGAACCCTGCGTAGATGCAGCTCAGACCTGCAAGGGTTCTTTTGCTGGTATAGTTTATGTCCTTTGGGTATATGGTTTAACTATGCTGCCTAAAGAACTTCTTTGGCTGGTATAATCTGTGTTGCCAGTAGTTTGCCAGTATATCTATGGCTGGCAATGTTATTGTAATGTAGACTAGGCCTTCATAAAGACACTTGGGGCCTATTTGTAGGCACTCCTGTGATCCATAAAATGCCCGCTTGGCTGCCACCAACCCTGTAGGTGCCTAAACTCATTCAGAGCCCAAGTATTTTCAGTAAAAGATTCCTAGGCACCTATGTTTCTGCCTGGGAACATGCGCACTGCTACCTCCTTCTAGGTGGCCAGCTCCCACCCAAGCCCCAGAAAGATTAATGAACAGGGAAAAGATAGCACTCCTCCCTGTAACTCACAGATGGGGCCCAGTTGGGTAGGTGTGCTCAGAGGCCACTTATATCTATACAAAGGGAGGGGGGATGGGAGGAAGAGGCCTCTGAACACATCTGCTGAATCAGGCCCCCACCCACAAGTTAGGCAGAAGAGCATCTATCTTCCCCCAGTTTGTGGTAGGTGCCTATCCCTGAGAGAGGGGTGATGGTTATCACACCCCCTCCTTCCTCGGCATCTCCCACTGGCTGGCTCAGGCAGCTCTCCAGCTGGTGGTCTGGCTTTATGAGCTGCATTCCAAAGCACCTATCTCTCTCCAGGCGCTGCACAGGGAGCTGAGGCACCTAAGTCAGCTTTGTGGATCACAGTCCTGTTCCTGTGATTTTTGAGGGCATCAAAAGTTCGGAGTTGTGATGTGGATTTAGTCCCTAGGTACCCAAGTTACTTTTGAAAATGAGCCTTAGGTTCCTAAGTCTGTTAGGCATTGCAAAACTGAGCTGAAAAATGCCTAAATACCCTTAAAAACGTGGGTGTGAGTGAGTGGAGGAAATGTACAGCACGGTAAAAGAGCATGAAGCTGGTTTCTGGTGACTGGGTAAATCTCTTTGCTTAGGGCTCTCGCACTGCTTAGCTGACTTATTTTATCCTCTGTTGGTGGTATGTTTACCCAGAAGGCACTGCAGGATGGCAAAACAGAACTGGAAGCACAATGATATGAAGTGTCTCCATATTCAAAACAAAACCAAATAATTAAGAGTGGGAGAGGCCATCGCCGATCTGCAGTGGATTCTGGGTAACCATGCTACCCATAGAGGATAAAATAAGCCAGCTCAGCAGTGCCAGTGACCATGTCAAAGAGATTTACCCAATGAGTTTCAGAAACTTGAGCCCCGTGAGTCTGTGAGTGTCTCTTTCATCCCTGCCTGCTTACAGGAAAGTGGAAGGAGATCCAACAGTGTATGTTGCTATCGATCAGAATCAATAGTTAGTTTTCACCCCCAAAAGAGTTTATAAAATGAATGCCCCTTTAAAGTAGAGTCTAGGTACATACTGGGCTGAGGGATATATCCTAACAGGAAAACACAGCAAAAATACCCAGGCTGTTTTCACATCACGGAGTGCCTCGTGTACATGGTGTGGAAGGCTCCTAGGGATTTCTCCCAACCAATTTCCAACCTCTGACTTGGTTATCTTTATGCTGGGGATCAGCAGGACAGAGTCAATGTGGTACTGGGGTCTTAACCAGGGCTGATAGTTAGAAAACTTGTGTTCGGTTCCTCACGCAGCTTCAGACTTACTCCATGACACTGAGCAAATCCCTCATCCTCCTTGCTGCTCAGCTTTGAGTTCTGTGAAATGCGTGAAACAAATTGGGATTCATCAACGCTAGGCACATCGACAGGAGAAGTATTTACACTGAAACATACAAGCGGCCTCGGACTGCCCACCTTCCTCTTCCCCTTGAGTACTCTTTGTGTTCTTGATGTAATGATGAACAGCCCCTTTAACCAGTGATTGCAAGATTCTCTTCTCCTATGACAGGACCTTGTGTACAAAGGAATGTAAGACAGATGTATTTGTTAGCTTAGTTTCCAACTCATATAAGCAGATGGACAGTAGCCCAGTGGTATGATCCCCTAAAGACCAGTTTGCTTCAATGTGATTTATCTCTGAGATCTTTACCAACCATTGCCTTTCAAATACACTACAATAATATTCAGAATCTGCATTTGCCCTGTCTGTCAAGCCCAAGTCATTTGTCTTGTTAATAGATGAGGCTACGTTGTTTTGCAGCAAACATATTCCAGGCGTGTATGCTTTATAGGACCGCTCTGATAACTGGGTAGGTGCCTTTCTCCTCCACTAATCCATCTCTTTGTGAAAAAATCCCTTTGCTGCAGAGAAACAATATGAGTTGCATGTCATCATTAGTTTAAAAATTATAAAAGAAACCCTCCATCAGTGCTGGCACAATTACCTTCCCATTTGCCTGCTCCACCTCATTAAAAGGAAAATGTTACAATTAAAGTGCAGACTTGAGGAGCAGATTAATGTCCTGTTTCTAATGCATTGATGAATTGACACTTAGTCAAAGGGTTTAAAAAATATTAAACAGTGTCTGGCTTTTTAAGAAAAAAATAATAAATATAAGAGACTCTTCTGTCTGCACTGGAATGTCCCTAGTTATATAGTCACATTCCTATATATCTGTCAGTGGCAAATTTCTGATCAATAAGAACAAGCAACTTCCTAAAAGGGTTCATTTCTCTGCAGAGGGGATACCATTAGTGATCAAATTGATAGGGATTAATCATATGTATTAAAGGAATATTAATAAAATGCTGTTTACTTTGGGAATTAGCATGGATCAATTTTGTCAGCTAATGCTACAGAGTGAGTTTGCCAGCTGGTTACATATTGCCAAACTGAGAGCTCTGACCGTGGGGAAGGTGTTTCACTGCACATGCTATAGACTTTCTTAAAGGAATCAGAGATCATTACACATCTATCCTAGCTTTTAGATCTAATTTGAATAGATTTATTTAGTTATTGTCTGTCATTTTTTTTCTCTTTCTTTCCACTTCCCCTTCTCTTCTTAATTTGATTTTATGCTGGCCACATTAGACTGTTAGACCCCAATCCTGCAGACTACTGGAACAAAGTACAAGATTCCAACCCACATTACCATTTTCACTGTGAATAGGATCACTCTGGATCTGACTGTCATTTATACCGGTCCCCTTTAACCACTCTAGAAGTGTAAAGAGGCCTTAAAATTGATATAAATATAATTTAACTTACACCACTTTTAATGTAATTTAATTTGACACCCATTTTTGGCCTTCATGTAAGAGAGAATCAGTTTCCTTTGTTTAATGTTTCCATTACATCATTTGTATGTATCAGTTCTTGCATCATGAAAATATCATTAATGACAAATACATAAAGGGACAGGATGGTTTTTAAATTTGTTACTGACATAACCTTTCTACATTTGGATTACCCATGTGGCTTGCCATTCATTCAAATGCAACACTGTGAAGAAAGAAGGGCTGCAACAGACTAAAGGTTGTGGTTGCATTATAAATGCACGCTCCACATACAATTACAGAACTTTAATGCTTGGTATAATTGCTAGCTGCAGTCTGCATTAATGCTCTGGATGAAATAGCAAAGCGAGCTATTCCTTCATTGAAAGCTCTAAGCCCAGAGGGGCCTAGAAGAATCATTGCGTATGATCTTGCAATTAATTATTATGCCTTGCACTTTGAGGACCAGAATTTCAAAAGTGCTTAACTCCCACAGTTGATTTAAGAACCTAAATGGGAGCTGGGCAGTGATGAACCTGTGAGATTTTCCTACGGGCAGGTTTATGCTTTACAATGAAACAAGGTTCCCAGAGTTTTCAAATGCAAAAAGGAAAGCCAAGCACTATGGCAGATACAAGGAAGGAGACAAAGTGACAAATCTGGGCTACTTAAAATGTGACACTAACTTGTGTCCAAAGACTATCTGCCATTTATTTTTGCCAGTGATCTCTAAGATGTTGGGGTAGACCCACACCAGGGATGCAATGTTAAGAATATGAATAGATCTGCTGAGGGCAGAGGACAATAGCTCACTAGTCTTCTACCTCATGAGTTCAAAGGAAATGAGTGTGGTATTTTCATCTTACTTCTTAATAGGCTCCTTCTCACAAAATCACCCCACCATGTACTTGGTTGGCAGTCCCTGCTGCAGTGAAAATGGAGTCATGTCAGGACTTGAGGCTTTGGGGGGCACTCAGATTAGAACATCAAATGATGCTAAAGGTCAAAATTGAGTTTCACTGGCAGGGTTATGAAGGCAGGTGAATAGCAGGGCTACAGTTCAGTGGCAAAAGGGGTTGGTGAAGTGACTGGGATGATTGACTCAACCTGTCATGTCAGCCATAACTGAAACTTAACCTTTCTCTAAATCTTTCTGACGTTCAAAAAAAAAAAAAAAAAAAAAAAGGGTAACTTCCCCCAAGTTCTAATCAGGCTTCTGCAATCTTCCTCATGTCTAATGGATCTAGAAACCAATTTGCTGAACTACCAGGAAAAAGGCTGTTCCTGTCAGGTTTCTAGCCAACATCTGCAGACTTGAGTGGTTCCTACAATACTGTGGAACAGCTGAACTCTTCCAGGGCAGGGGGACCATGCAATGGAGAACCTCTGATTGGAAACTTGCTCAGCACCTCACCAGATTGGCCCTAATCCCACTCCCAGACTGACACATATCAGTCAAGAGTAAATCCATTTTACTCAATGTAATTCCAGTGGTGTAACACTGCAGTAAAAGGGAGCAGAGTAAGGCCCTACTGGACAAAACTCTCCTCTCACACCAGTTAACATTATTGACTTCAAATAAGTGAGACCTGATTTACTCCAGTAACAGCAGAATCAGGCGCACTTCCTCTCTCCATCAGGTGTTGTCAGCCCCTTGCTCTCATAAGAACTACATTCACTTGCAGAGGATGAATAAGAAAGATAACTCAGTATAATTGAAAGCACAAATCTTCAGGCCCATGGCAAATGGCTAAATCTTAAATCAATGCAGAAATGGTAGCTGGGTGAGAATGCAGCAGCTTGTTTGTTATGGGGTCTGCATGACATCAGTGCTTTTAGGTTTGCATTGGCTACCCATGCGGCACTGCATATCAGCTGGATTAATCTGTGCTATGTAGACTTGCAGGTGTTAGAACTCACCTCCAAAAGCCCCAAATGACCTGGGACCTGGTTATTTGAAGACTTTCAAAGCACATTGCAAGGATTGGGAGGACCCTGGTGGAACATTGCAAAGCTCTCTAGTCTGATTTCAGCTGCTGGGTTTATTGTACATGTAGTAAAAAGAGAAAGCCTGAGACATGAGGCCTGGTATAAGAGGCCCAGTATGAGGCCAGAGGCCTAAACTAAAATAGTGGTCAAGCCTTGCTAATATAAAGCTGACATCTGACAACAATACACATGAATGACTGATCGAAGGCGGGTTGCAAGAATAGTCCACTTCTATAACAACAAAAACACTAACCTAGGAACCTATCCTTGCAACAAAGCCCGTTGCCAACTCTGTCCACATATCTATTCAAGGGACACCATCATAGGACCTAATCACATCAGCTACACTATCAGAGGCTCCTTCACCTGCACATCTACCAATGTGATATATGCCATCATGTGGCAGCAATGCCCCTTTGACATGTACGTTGGCCACACCGGACAGTCTCTACGTAAAAGAATAAATGGACACAAATCAGAGGTCAAGAATTATAACATTCAAAAACCAGCTGGAGAACACTTCAGTCTCCCTGGCCACTCAATTACAGACCTAAAAGTCGCAATATTACAACAAAAAAACTTCAAAAACAGACTCTAAGGAGAGACTGCTGAATTGGAATTAATTTGCAAAATGGACACCATTAAATTAGGCTTGAATAAAGACTGGGAGTGGATGGGTCATTACACAAAGTAAAACTATTTCCCCATGTTTATTTTCCCCCGCTACAGTTCCTCACACATTCTTGTCAATTGCTGCAAATGAACCATTTTGATTACCACTACAAAAAGCTTTTTTTCTCTCCTGCTGGTAATAGCTCACCTTAGCTGATCACTCTCTTTACAGTGTGTATGGTAACACTCAGTTTTCATGTTCTCGGCATATATATATATATATATATATATATATATATATATATATATATATATATACAGGGCCGGTGCAAGGATGCTTCGCGCCCTAGGCGAAACTTCCACCTTACGCCCTCCCCGGTCCCCAAGCCCTGCAGCGGCTCCCTGCCCCCCCCCCGCAGCAGCTCCCCCCATCTGCCCTGAGGAACCCCCCCACGGCAGCCCCACCCCACCCTGAGGCGCCCCGTGGTAGCTTCCCACCCCTCTCCACCCTGAGGTGCCCCCTGCCATGGTAGCTGCCCCCCCCCCGCCCGGGGAGCCATGAGGCAGCTGCCCACCCCAGCTCACCCCTGCTCCACCTCCTTCCCGCCTCCCAGCTGATTGATGCCGTAAGCCTGGGAGGCGGGAGAAGTGAAGCAGTGATGGTGTGCTCGGGGAGGAGGCGGAGCAGGGGTGAGCTGGGGCAGGGAGTTCTCCTGCATGTCCCCCCTTACTCGCTGCAAGCGGCCCTCCCCGCGCTCCCCTACCCCAGCTCCCTCTGCCTAAATGCTGGCGGTGACCGGGGCGGCCGAAGATCCAGCCACCGCGGTTGCCGCCAAAGAAAATGCTGCCCCCCAAATCCTAGTGCTCTAGGCGACCGCCTAGGTCGCCTAATAGGTTGCACCAGTCCTGTATATATATCTTCCTACTGTATTTTGCACTGCATGCATATGATGAAGTGGGCTGTGCCCACGAAAGCTTATGCTCAAATAAATTTGTTAGTTTCTAAGGTGCCACAAATACTCCTGTTCTTTTTGCAGATACAGACTAACACGGCTGCTACTCTGAAACCTCCATTATTAAGATGTGTCAAAGAGCACCTGCAGCACAGAATGGGTGCTCGTTTTGCGGAATGACTGTGCAAAGCGTAATAAACAAAACAGCCTAGCAATTGATTTGGAAATAAAGGGCTAGAATGGGAGCTAGTGCCTTGTTACAATGGTTTTCTTTCTTAAGACCATTTGGACGCCACTGGCTCCAGCTATTTCCTGGATAGCTGAGAAGGCAGCATAGCCTGGTGCAATGGGATAAGCTCCAGTCAACTGGAACGTTAAACCAAAGTGAATCTGATCCGTTCCCCAAGTAACAAGTTCTTGGGAGTCATTTTGCTTCCAAACTAGATAACAACGGCAGTGTCCGTCATTTGAAATGGGGCTGAAAGATAAAGTCAGGTAAATGATTTCCTAATTTTCAGCCTGTCCTCAGCTGCCAGGAGAGACTCTTTAATCACTGTTACATAGCGAGTGGTGTCAGGTATAAGCACTTACCTTCCTTGTGTGCCTGGCAAATGGTTACTCAAAATCCGATTCCAGCACACACACAAAAGCCTTCACTAAATTATCATTTATTCTCAGTCACTGCTTTGTCAGGCGTGGATCCTTATGGCTAAACGGGTAATTACAGCAATGGAGCGAGCGCCACTCAGCCAACACATCAGCTGATATTAGACTCAACTGGAAAAAGAAGACAGATGAAATTCCCATTCCATTCACATTGATGTAAACAAGGATAGGTGTTGTCTCGGCTACTCATCCACACGAACAGCTGCATGCAGCCTGCACTGTAAAGGATCTGCACCGTAGGATGCAGGAATCAGCAGTGGGGGAGGCAGCAGAGATGGGTGGGAAATTATTTTTTTACTTGCAAAAAAAAATTCAATTACATTATTTTTGTTTTTAATGGAAAATTTTCATCAACATTTTCCAGTTTTTCATCAAAAAACCCTCAAACCTCTCAAATCAATTTTACACCATTTTTAGTAACCAGACCCCTTCCTCCCCCTTTTTTTAACAAAAGACAGGATTCTTGCAAATGTTTCTGCTTCACTAAAAAAATACTATTTCCCGCCTGCTTTCAGTGGAAAATTTGCAACCAGTGCAGATGCTTAGCTGTGTAGGCATAAGTATATGGGTATAAACATCTAGGTGCATGACAACACGTGGATAGGCAGGACGTAGGGAAGATCTACACTGCAATCAGAAGCATTATTTAAGTTTGGGTACCTTTAATATAGCTAGCATGGCTAAGAATCGCAGTGAGAATATGGTGGGGTGAACCTCGGCACAGGCTATCAACATGAGTAGCTACCCAGCGTTCTGGGCGGGCACGTGCAGCCTGAAGCCCATGCCACTGTTGCTTCATTGATATTTTTTGCCGTGCTAGCTAGGTTAAAGCTAGCATAGATATGCCTCTTGACCTGTAATCACACCTCTGGTGGCAGGGTAGATGTGCCACAGCTGAGCTGTGTATAGTTACCAGCACTCAGAAAGTCAGCACAAGATTATACAGAAATTAGCACATGTGAATGTGCAGGAAATCACCAGTGCAAGAGTAATCATGTGTCAGTAGGTGCCTCCTATTCAGTATAACCCTGGGGCAAGAAAGATAAGGTTATTCAGACACTTGAATATGCACATATCAGTCCCTGGACAAAAGGAAGCTTTGGTATATACATCTAATGGGAGGCTATGTGTTCTGTTTCTTTACAACCATAGTAGGCAGAGGGTCAGGTGGGGGCTAGGAAAAGTTCTAGGCAGAAACCCAACAGTGAAAAGGTGTTTTAGGGATAATCCTGTTTCCCTTATTCTAATTACGTTCCTTGTTAAGTCTGAGAAGAAAGAGGCTCTTTCTGTAATTCTTTACCAGTGTATGCCTGGTTACAACCAAAGTGAAGTGCATAACCTAACCCAGAAAGTACTGTACCTTAGTCTGATAAGGAACATGGGGCTGAGGACTTGAAATGTAATGGGGTGAAGCAGATGGTCCTAACATCTGTCAAGAAAAGGAGCAGCTCCTGAAACAGCATGAAAAAGGAAATTCTCCAGACAGTTATGTCTAGCAGTCTTGGCTGAAACCCATAGCTGCTTTTCCTTCAAGGAAGAAAAAAATAAATGAAAAGAAAGGAGTTAATGGGCTTGATTGAACTTTGCTGAAAAACTAGGGGAAAAAAAAGAGGTGGGGGGAAACTGCTGAGGCAGCTCCATTCTGTGTTTTTGAACTTTAGGCTTTGAAAAGAGATGGGGAAAATCTTAAGGAATTAACGAGGACTACTGGGAAATTACTCAGAAGGAACTTTTCGTGCTCTTGACTTTGAAAAACTTGATGTGCACATTTGTGTGCGTGTGTGTGTGTGTACACCCTCCATTCCTTTGGGCTTTTGAATTTTTAAAGGACTCATTGACCAAGCGTCTTGCAGGGGTAAAACAATAGAGAGAGTTGTGTTTCTAGTAAAATTGGGTGTGCAAATGAACATTATTTTGTAACCTTGCCTGGTGAGCATCACAAAGCACAAACAAAAAATGAAGGGCCAGAGCCCTGAGAGCCTCCACTGCCATAAAGCATTGCCGCTCCATTGACCTAAAACACTTTTGCCTAAAACAACAACAACCCATTTTTAGTTTGGAGTTTGGGTTTTTTTGGTTTGATGAAAAAAAACCAAAAATTTTCAAGGGAAATAGACATTTTCCAGGAAATGTTCATTTAATCAACATAACAATTCGCCATAAAAAAAATGTGTAGATGGAATTTTTCAACCAGCATGCATGAAACGAAAGAGACCAATATTTTTACAAGTGGGTGCTTCCTAACTCCATATTAAGGCAGCTAAATAAGTAGCCTCTTCTTAAAAAATGCTGACCCATTATTGATTTCTGATTAAACTATTGGGTGCTCACCATGCTGGAAAATTAGGCCTCTTATTTAAGTGCCTAAATAAGAATTTTTTGGAACTTGACTTTAACCATTTCCCAAAATCTTCTGCTAGTTTTTAAGCAATTCTGTCTATGGTACCAACATCTATTTTCTCCAGTAAATATATGAGAGGCCTAGTCAGCAGTTCCTGCATTCTCAATGCAAGCTTGTTCCTCCAGCTGCAATTGGTTACAGTGTGTTATGTAGATGTTAAAAAAGCTCTTCTAGCATATAACTGGAGGCCAGTAAGATTCATATTATCTAGGGGATATAGCACTACTGAAAATAGTAACAAGAGTGCAGGGTTGTTATTTCTTTAATTATTGGTTTTAGTAATTGGCTAGAACATGGTCAGGTGATTGGGATGAAAATAATCAATAGCTCTTGCCCGCTAGTGAATGATTTTCTACCAATCACCAGTGCAAGAGGGTTTCATTAAAAAACAAAACCAAGCAAACAAGAAAATAAACAGTCAGAGCTTATGAAACCTCTGAAATTGCTTGGGTCTGGATTTCTGGCTGAAATTACAAATAGCTGCCACTGTGATTTCGGTAATCAGGTTTTCTTGTCATTTTTCATTCAGGGTGTTTAAATAACAACAACAGTTAGTGACACTTCAAGTGTTTCATGCCCTCATTCAGCAAAAGACTTGGGCCCTGATTCAGGGCTTAAAATTAAGCATGTGCTTGCTTGGCATCAGTGATCATTGACGCACACGCTTCAATGCTTACCTGAATTGGGGCCTGTAGCATGTGAAGTCAACGGGACTATGCACATGCTTCAAGTTAAGCACACTCTTAAGTCCTTTGCTTAATCAGAGCTTTACAAATGTACCTTACCCCTCAAATAGTCCCACTGAAGTAAATGGGGCTCCTCAGGTTATATGATTCTACTGAACATAGAGGTATCACAGTCTGGCCCTTTATAAAGGAGCCGCAGTGAATCAGGGACTTACTCAAGGCTACATGCAAGCCAGTGGGAGAGCCAGGACTAGAGCCCAAGTGTCCTGATGCCAAAGCCTGTGCCCCATTGATTGGAGCACATCGCTCTCTTCTTCATTGTACAGATGGAGTGGTAACCGAGCAGAAATAAGACAGTGATGACGTTTGTAACAATTACAACATTGTAAGTTGTGACTGGAGATATTTAGCATGGCCAGTCTGTGTGCAGATGCTAATCCAGCATAGACAGCATGGCAGGGACATATGGGAAGTGCGCTAAATTGTGACATTCAGAGTCGAAGCTGCCAACTTCCTACCTTTATCCACCAAGAACAAACCTTTCCAGGGCTCATTTAAGAGAGCAGCCCAGCAGCACCATATTGGTAGAGGTATAGCCAGGTACCTGGGAAGTGCAAAGCACTGCAGAAGCTCAATTCCTTATTCTCAGAAGTGCAAAGCAGAGGTGGTGAGTTTGAGAGTTTGAGAGTGTATTACTCCCTTGAGCATTTGGAGGCTGGTCACCTCCTGCTTGCTGATCCGTGAGAGGCATTACTCTGTACCTATTCTGGGGGATGTGTGTCTGAAATCCATTCCAGAGCAAAAGGGACACTTTATGGGGGCCAGTATGAGCTCAGGAGTACTAGCTAAATCTGAATGGCAGTAATGGACCAATCATCCTCACCCTCATCAAAAAAAAATCCCAAGGGACAGCACCACCCAGTCTGACCTCTAGCAGCGTCAGCTATGGATAGCACATGCCAAACCCTTCTTGCTCTCTTATACCATGTCACTTTTCCTTCTCTCTCTTTTGTTTACTCAGACTCTCTTGATCCCTTCAGTACCCTTCCCGCTTTCCTTCTCTTTTCCGTGCCATTGTAAAACCGGTGCCTTGTTTGCATAATGCCCCAGAAATTTTGCAAAAGCAAGTCTCAGGCATATCTCCGAGAAGCTTCAGCACAGCCCAATAGAGCACACAGAGCAACCGCAACAACCAGAACCCAGTTCTTCAGCAAGGAAATGGAGCCGGTAATTTCTCTTTCCCATGAGATGCTCTCATTTTTCAGGACGGGCTGTGGATGAAAAGAGAAAACACTTCATTTGCTCCTTGGAAGTCAGGGCCATAGATCATAGCCATGTTCCCTTGGAGACTGGAAATGGGCTTTTTGTGTGGGAATTGAGGCTGTCCTTCAAGAAAACTGAAATGATTCTCTACACTTTCATCAGGAGCACAGTAATAGAGATTTTCTTCCAAAGCTGGGTAAATCCAGGCTACTTAGTTCCCTCTTTTCTTCTCTGCTCAATTATTCCATTATATTAGCCAAACTGTCTGAAACAAGCTTCTCTCAGTTCCACTTTTATCACTTAAAAGGACTGGATTTTTTTTTTTTTTTTTTGGTGCACTGAGAATGTCTTTGCCAACTTTTGACCCGTAATGTATTTCTGCTTCCAAGTTCTAATGGTCCAATAAAACACAGTTTTTATGGGAAAATCCACTGCCTGGAAGGGGCTGACACATAGGAGGCTCAAACTAGATTTCTGTTCCTCTTCTCTTGCTGGGTCATGAGGAAGGGGGTATTGGCTGTCAAGAGTCACCCTTCCAGCTAGCAAGAAACAGCGCTAGCAGGCACCACACAGAATGCTATGCTTGTCAGCTAGTGTACCTGGCACGTTTCTGGGCTAGCCGTACCTCTTGGACTCTGAGTGCACTCTTCTAGGTGACAGGCTCCATGGAACCCTGTGATTCTCCCACTCTTAGACCGGGCCCTGACCAACAGCACCCTATGTACCAAGCACGATTCCTCAGCAGGCCTGATGAAGTTGGCCACCTGCAGGTTTTCCCCTTGGCTCCTTGTGACCAGTAGTTAACACAGCGAGCAGGCCGTTTTCTCAACCAGGCAGGTGCAGCTTCTTCAGACCCTCGTGGAGATTCAGTCTCTGTGGCAGCCTGTCCTTCTGCTAAGAGCTCTCTAAGCTGCCCAGAGAATGACTTTTTAACAGGTTAGCATCCTTTTGATCAGTCGGTTTCCAGCCTTGGCAAAACAAGTCTTGTCACTTTGCTGACGCCTTCAGTAGCTTCTTCGCAGTGTAACGGCTCGGGCATTATTCCTGAGCCCCCTTGACATGTTTACTTTTCTGGAGCTATTGTGCTGCCTTCCTGCTTCTTTCCTAAGAGCCCTGCTACTACACCAACCCACTATATGCATACAGTAAGCATTCCAATCACCCAACACAGCTACCCGGCAGTAACTCGGCAGTAACCCAGCCACACACAGTATTCAAGAATTATTACAGACCGGTGCCATGTCCTTCATGGTAACTTCCTAGGGTCTGTTATGCCAGCTAAATATGTAGTAAATTAATTGAATCTGCACAGGGGTGAGAGCAGAGTTTGTCCCTATTTGTTTTTGTAATGCTCCCACCTCTGGTAGCTAGGGTCTCCCACTCAACAAGATGGTACCGATAACACAAGGCCACAAGGGGTGTTACCATACAGCTGAGAACCTTGTTTCTCTGAATACCTCACAGCACTATGAGGCAGGGAAGTACATTTTACAGGTGGGAAACTGAGGCATGGAGAGGCAAAGTGAGTTGCCCAAGATCACATGGAGAGTCTGTTGCAGAGCATCAGAGGGGTAGCCGTGTTAGTCTGGTTCTGTAAAAGCAGCACAGAATCCTGTGGCACCTTATAGACTAACAGACGTTTTGCAGCATGAGCTTTCGTGGGTGAATGCCCACTTCTTCGGATGCAAGAAGCAGAGCATGAGAAAAGGAGTCTCCTCAGGCCCAAGCGAGCACTTAACCACTGGACAATCCTTCTGCTCCTCACATGAGACTCCATTGCTTCAAACGGAACACAGACAGGAGTTGTAAATGAAAGTCCATGCACAGCTTTAGCATTAGCTGCCATTGGCTTCACTACTGTAGGAAAAATCAAGAGGGAAAATACCATTTAGATCATCCCCAACCCAGTGCAGGACTGTTCCTTACCAGCAAACACACTTCCTACTACATTGGCTCTGAGCCTGGGGGCACGGCTTAATGGCATGGGATCCCCAAGTGTTTATCTGTTGTGTCAGCGGGTCAGGGAAGAGGTTGAAAAGCATCAATTTAGCACTGTGTCCTGTCCTCACTTACATAGCTGAAGCAAGGAGGTTTCCCCACTTCCCTTGGGATACTAGTCCACGCGCTGACAGATATCACTAGTAGGAAAGTGTTTTGGGACTTCATGCTCAATTTTATCACATAGCTCTTACATAGACAACATCTCCTGGTACTGCACTAAACAATTGCACTCCATGCCTGGTGTTTGGAGCCTTCCAACACCCATGCTGGAGCTGGTTATTATATCACATGTCATCATTGTTTAGCTCTTCTCTGCAGTCCCTTTGATTTGGCTGCACCATTCTGAGACCGAGTTATCCAGAGCAGAGCACTGTGCTCAAGGTGAGCCTCTCCTCAGAGCTTTAGAATGAAATTTTGTTGCCAACATCTCACACCGAAAGCTGCCAAATTAGCGGTCCACGGTTGTCCCTATTCGCCTTTGGGCATTATTGCTTTGTAAGTGATAGAGGGCACTATTTAGGCAAAGGGATGGGTATGAAGTCAAATTGTTCCAGAAGGAACACTAGGAGGCATTCTCTGCAGCCTTTTGGAGCTCCCAGGAACACAGAGGAACCATTACTTCCTTCTTTAGCACCCAGGCGCACTCACTACTGCACCCTTTCCTTGGCTGCAGTTTTGGGTCTACACAGAAGACAATGTTAAATAAGGCCAAATCAGTTTCCAATCCCTGCATCAATCCAACAGGCAGCCTCCTACAAATAGACACATTACCCTTTTTTATATACAGTCCTTCATCCAATTTTCATCTCCCAGCTTCTTATTTAACCAAGCAACAATCTACTGGTTCAGTGCAAAAGTCCACAGCTGTATGGTAAGGTAGGTATCACCAAATATCCAAATAAGCACTAATACAAAGATTGTACTATTCTAGCAGCCAGCAGTTTTCACTGTAATGACACAACTCATTTGTCCCTCCATTCTGGGAAGCTCAGAATTTGTTGCATTTTCCACAGAAGACAAACCATTTCTGCTCAGCACGATGAGTAGTCCTTTTGAATGCTAAACCCTTTCCTATCAAATTCACGCACATGGAGAAGGCAGGTGCAATATCAGTGCCTCTAAACCAACAGGGGTCAACAAGAATAAAAGACTTCCTAACTCCAGATTTCAAATGAGCACTTTTCCTATATGGATGACAAGTAGATCTGGTCGCGAATGTTTGCCTATTTGCCAAAAGTTAAACTTTTTGCAGGAAAGGGGTGATTTTGACAATGCTCTTGACTCAAACACGATTTGGTGAAAGAGTTTCAGTATTCATTTTTGAAATAATAAAAAAAAATCATTGTTCTGGTTTAGAATGACTTTTCATTTCAAAATGTCTGTTAATTATAGTACAAAATAAAAACGATTGAAATCAAAATAAAACATTTCAATTGACCTGCATTGCGATTTTTTAAAATTATTTTTGGTTCATAAAATACTTTGAAATCTCAATTTTTGTCTTGATTCAGAATGGGGAAATTTCTAAAATCTCAAACATTTTCCAGGATGGGAAAACTGTTTCCTTGCCCAGCTCTGCCCAGAAGCATTGTCAGTGGTCACAGAGGGTTATCAGGCTGGAATATAATAGGCAAGATTTCCTGTATTTAGTCCCAGTAATGCCTGGACTGTATTACATTCCTGAAGGGAATGCCACATTGTGGTACACTGTACTATTTACACAATATACACCACACCAGGGCGGGGTTGTGACTTGCTGTAATGACACCACCCCAGGAATGAAGGGGTTTCATGGTGTCCATGTGTTCCCCTGCATGGTCTGCCTTTCTCATGGCTCACAATGGAACTGCTTCTCCTTCCACGGAGGTGATTACAGAGTGGCCAGGCAGCGCGGCAGGGACTGGGGAGTGTTGATATATCCCAGTAGTACATCACCTCCCTGATGGAGTGAGTGGGGAACGGGGAGCAGGGGACCTGTCTCTCTCAAGGTCACCAGGCTGGTTCACTAGCAATTTTGAAAAAATAGGAAAAAATGGTTTGGGGCCAAACCAAACATGATAGTTGTCAAAATTTTGTGGTGAATCAAAAAGTAGAATTTTTTTTGAGCCAAAATGTTTCGTTTTGACCCCCAAAATTTTCATTTTAACTTTCAGGCATTTTGACAAAAGCAAGAAAAAGATTCATAGCATGGCCAGAGGAGGGGGTGTTTCCACCTTATAAGGGTTAGCCCCAGGGTTAGGACGCTCAGCTAGGGTGAGGGACACCTGGGTCAACCCCCCTCTCTGTCCAATGGGGAAATGGGATTATGAACTTGGGTCTCCCCACTACCCAAGCAATGGGGCTTTCTCAGACACTCCTGCTGAAGTGGTTCCACTTATTATAAGTAATTAAATAGTCATTGGGGCAGGGCTTGAAATGGGGCATCCCACATCTTCAGTGGGAGTCCTGATTAGCAGGGTGCAGTATCATTCTTGCTGGCCCAGTGAAGGACATTATGAATGACTAGGAATTGCAACTATGAATGACAATAGATAGTCATTTGGCCAAGGAAAGAGAGTGAGAAAATCTCTACACTCTGGTGACTAGGGCACTCACGTAGGAAATGGAAAAGCTAAAATTTTGGCTGGCTCTAGCCACAACTTTTCCCCGATCTGCTTCTAGAGCAATTTAGCTTCATGCTGTCCCTCACTCAGGGAGAGATGTAAAGCAACAATCTAGCCTATATTCGATAACATCATGTTACAATTGTTGTCTAAACCCACAGGAAATCAAACCTCTTTGTAAATGAAAACACAGTGTTTGCATGAAGTTATTAACATTGGCTTAAGTCTTCCATGATTTCCAGCTTCCCGTGCGGAATGTGGGCTCTTGGGGCTACAGATGTGGGAGACATCTGCATAGACGCAGCCAGGTTTTAACTAACATGACAATGCTTGCATCCACTCTAATTGGAGAGAACACGGTGAGTAAGATTTTTGCAAGGCATTCTGTCAAGTGCATCTCTGAAACCCAGATACATTATTCCTACTGCATTCCCTTCATCCATTAATTTTGTAACTCTATCAAAACCAGTGATTGCGTCTGTCTGGTATAATTTGTTCTTATAAGCCCATGTAGTTATTGTGGCAATGATTATCCTCTCAAGGAACAACAATTGGGATGAAATCTTTTCCTCCAGAGACTATTACAAATGCCACATAGCAAGGCATAACTACCCCCTACCTCCCCAGACTTTGCTACTTACCCCCTTTCCTAACCATTCTCTTTCTATCATTTCCTCTAGTCCTTTACCTCTGTCCTCTGTCCCTATTACTATTACTTGACCTTCAGGTATCTGGTTAAGCAACCAATCAAACAGCAATAATGATCTTACTGAATCAACAGAGTGCTACATCTACTGTGCTAATGGCAGCTATATTTTACTTCACATGCAGGATATTTGGTATTCCCCCACTCTGTTCTGACCAGAATTTCAGTGATTTGCAGCTGACTTTTTCTTTTTCTTTTCAGCATCTGGGCTCATTTCTATTTGTTAAAATAGAAATTTTCTCCATCTTTCCTATGGCAGCCTTTCAAGTAACTGAAGATCACTATCATGTCCCCCCTTAATCTCCTCTTTTCCAAACTAAACATACCCGGTTCCTTCAGCCTTTGCTCCTATGGCTTGCATTCCATCCTTTTTATCATCTCTGTCACTCACCTCTGGATCCTTTCGAGTTTATCTACAGCCTTTCTATACATTGGTGACCAAAACTGGACATAGTACTCCAGCTGAGGCCTAGTAGAGTAGAGTAGAGTGGTACTATCACCTCTTGTGACTTGCATGCTATGCCTCTGTTAATGCAACCTAAAATTGCATTTGCCTTTTTTGCAACAGCGTCTCATTGCTGACTCGTGTTGACGTTGTGATGCACCACAACTCCCAGATCCTTCTCAGCAGTGCTGCTGCCAAGCCAGTTTCCCCTCATTCTGTATTTGTGCATTTGCTTTTTCTTCCCTAAGTATAGCACCTTAGATGTGCCTTTGTTGAATTTCTCTTTATTGTCTCTACCCAGTTCTCCAATTTATCAATGTTCCTCTGAATTTTAGCTCATTCCTCCAAAGTATTGGCAATCCCCCTTAGCTTTGTGTCATCTGCAAACTTGATCAGTATGCTCTGTATACCTACATCCAGGTCATTAACAAAGATTTTAAATAACACCAGACCCAGAACAGATCCCTGTGGAATCCCACTTGGGAACTCCCTCCAGTCGGGCATCTTTCCACTAATAGTTACTCTTTGTTTGGAGTTGTTTAACCAGTATCCACTTAATGGTAGTTCTGCCAAGCCCCCATTTCTCCAGCTTACTTATCGGCATGTCATGTGGGACTGTGTCAGAAGTCTTGCTGAACTCCAGGTATATTATGTCCACCGCATTCCCCTTATCCACCAAATCAGTTACCCTGTCAAAAAAGGAAATCAAGCTGGGTTGGCATGATTTGTTCTTGGTAAATCCATGCTGGCTGCAAGTGATCACCCTTTCATCCTCCAGGTATCTGCAAATCAGATGTTGAGACAGAAGTCACCTAACAGAGAGCCAGAGAGCAATTTAGTCCTGACTGTGAGATAGAAACATAGAATCATAGAATCTCAGGGTTGGAAGGGACCTCAGGAGATCATCTAGTCCAACCCCCTGCTCAAAGCAGGACCAAACCCAACTAAATCATCCCAGCCAGGGCTTTGTCAAGCCTGACCTTAAAAACCTCCAAGGAAGGAGATTCCACTACCTCCCTAGGTAACCCATTCCAGTTCTTCACCACCCTACTAGTGAAAAAGTTTTTCCTAATGTCCAACCTAAACCTCCCCCTCTGCAACTTGAGACCATTACTCCTTGTTCTGTCATCTTCTACCACTGAGAACAGTCTAGATCCATCCTCTTTGGAACCCCCTTTCAGGTAGTTGAAAGCAGCTATCAAATCCCCCCTCATTCTTCTCTTCTGCAGACTAAACAATCCCAGTTCCCTCAGCCTCTCCTCATAAGTCATGTGCTCCAGCCCCCTAATCATTTTTGTTGCCCTCCGCTGGACTCTTTCCAATTTATCCACATCCTTCTTGTAGTGTGGGGCCCAAAACTGGACACAGTACTCCAAATGAGGCCTCACCAGTGCTGAGTAGAGGGGAATGATCACATCCCTCGATCTGCTGGAAATGCCCCTACTTATACAACCCAAAATGCCATTAGCCTTCTTGGCAACAAGGGCACACTGTTGACTCATATTCAGCTTTTCGTCCACCGTAACCCCTAGGTCCTTTTCTGCAGAACTGCTGCCCAGCCATTCGGTCCCTAGTCTGTAACAGTGCATGGGAATCTTCCATCTTAAGTGCAGGACTCTGCACTTGTCCTTGTTGAACCTCATCATATTTCTTTTGGCCCAATCCTCTAATTTGTCTAGGTCCCTCTGTATCCTATCCCTACCCTCCAGCGTATCAACCACTCCTCCCAGTTTAGTGTCATCTGCAAACTTGCTAAGGGTGCAGTCCACACCATCCTCTAGATCGTTAATGAAGATATTGAATAAAACCGGCCCCAGCACCGACCCTTGGGGCACTCCACTTGATACCGGCTGCCAACTAGACATGGAACCATTGATCACTACCCGTTGAGCCCGACCATCTAGCCAGTTTTCTATCCACCTTACCGTCCATTCATCCAGCCCATACTTCTTTAACTTGCTGGCCAGAATACTGTGGGAGACTGTATCAAAAGCTTTGCTAAAGTCCAGAAATAGCACATCCACTGCTTTCCCCTCATCCACAGAGCCGGTTATCTCATCATGTTATGATGTTATGGTTGAATCCATTCCGTCCAGGAAAATCCACTCCACAGTTTCATCTTCTCTCTCCACTCCCTCTGGCCTCCCTCCTATGGCTGGTTCTGGAGTGAGCGCCTATAAAGTGCGTTTTATTGTTTGTCACCTGCAGCACTTGAAAAAATTACACAAATCCATCAAAGTAATGAATCTTCTCAGCAGAGGCAAATAGACAGAGACAGACAGGCACTCATCCGAAACAAGTCATCTTTAAAAATTAATATAAAATAAACAACTGGCCTTTTGCTTCGTTCCCAGGAGGCGAGTGTGTGAACAAGGGAAGGGGGTGGGGAGGGACAAAGAGAACAGCAAGAGGATTTATTCACGGACATGTTCTACTGATGTAGGCAATCAGCTGGCTATAGTGTCAATTTAACATCAGGGATAAGGGGCTCTGGGCCCACTGGCTGTCGCTTGGCAGGGGTGGATGGCCTAGTAGATCAGGAATGGGCCTAGGACTAAAGAGCCTTGAATTCAATTCCTGGCCCTATCAAGGGACACTGGTATCATTTCTCTCATGTAAATGGGAAGGAGGCTGCCAACGGCTGCTTCCAACATAGAGTGTTCTGCTTTTTCTCATGATTCAGCCTGCCAGCTGGGTCACATATACTCCCCCTTGCCTTCTGGGGTGACACAAAGGCCAACAAATAAAAGTCCAGTGTTGTGACACCAGGTCTTTGGCCCTGAATCTGGACCCCCTGGTCTTTACACTTGCTCATCTCCGGCTTTCAAAAGTCCTTTTTCTCTTATACCAGGGGCTATCCTATCTCACACAGAGGAGCTGTGAGGATAACATGCATTCTTGAGAAGGCAAAGCTCATGCCATGAGAGGCGGCGGTGGGGGGAGGGGAAAGAGGTCACATCGTAGGGCAGAACTTGGATTCTGCCCATGTATGCCAGACATGGAGTTGGGAAAGGAGGAAGGTGACGTGCAGGTTCCGAGATGCAGGGGTCTTACTGGCTAGCCTATTGTTTCTGACCCATGTTCAAGGCACTCAGTGAATAACAGATGGGCTGAATCTGTTAGCTAGAGCTCAGATGCTGTGATTTTTATATTCCCTTTTAGACCTCACTCAGAACCAGCTACCACACTACCATTTTGCATAATGCCTTTCCCATCACCTGCACCTGACATGGGCTTACTGTGAGGATGTCCGTGCTGACTGTTTGCATCTGGCATGTGACATCTGGCCGTGCGTCCTGTAATGACATGCAGACGTGGCAGACTATAAACATTCACTGCACCCTCACCCAATAGTGTGTTTGGGGGAGGGGGAGATGGCTGACGATGGCCAAGCTGAGCAACCTGTGAGTCCAGAAACCTCAGTTCTAATCCTGTCTCTGCCAATGATCTGCTATGTGACCTTGGGCAAGTCCCTTCTTTTGTTTAGTTAGCTTGTGAGCTCTTTGGTCCAGGGAGTGTCCTTGCACTGAATGTTTATGAATGGTCTGGGAGACTCTGAGCGCAGTTAGGGCCTCTAGCAGTTGTTACTATTTATATTACAGTAACATCATATGATGCCATGGCTCATTTGATCAACATGACTTTAGGATGGACAGAGCCACGGGTGGTGAGAAAACCTTCTGTCTATAAATGACAGGTCAAGTCTAAGCTTTTCAAACTCGGGATCATAATGCTAAGCCCCTAAATCCAAGTGCCCTGATTTTCAGAAGTGCTGGGGACTCACAGCTCCGGTTCATGTGATTGCTTGTTGCTTTTATTTACTCACATAGCACCCTCCAGCCCTAGCTGTTCATGCTATTTTGCCTGTGTCTGAGTTAGATTGTGAACTCCAGAAGGGAGGGACTGTGTCTTCATTTATGTCTGTACAGTGCCAGTCCCACTGTGTGTGCTCAGTAAATAATAGTATCTTCCACCTCCCTCTTTAACTCAGACCTGCCATTTGCCTTCCCTCGTAATTCCCAATTCTCAACTTTTTGCACCTTCAGTATCTAATAGCCCATCTATTCCCTATACATAATATAAAAGGAAATGTAGAAAAGTGGGCTCACCACTGGGTCACCCTCTCATGGCTCGGTACGGCATAGCCGGCAGCTCCTCCTCTAGCACCACCCATCAAGAGCTGCTCCCGACGTGCGGTGTTCTGCCTCTTCTCCTGATTCAGCCATCCAGCCAGGTCATGTACAGTCCCCCTCCCCTGCTGGGGTGACAGGAGGGCCAACAAATAAAAGTCCATTGCTGTGATTTTGGCTGTGAGTCTGGATCCCATGGCCCATTCACCCGCCCATCTCAGGCTTTAAAAAAGCCCTTATTCTCTTATATCAGGGGTGTCAAGCCACTTTCCCTGATGACTGGTAGGGGTAACCAAGCCTTCCTGCTATACTGGGTTCCAGCAAATCAGCCAGCAAGGCCTATCTATTCAGACCTGCCCCCTGCTACCTCCCTGGGCTTCTTCTACCTCCACCTGTCAGGAGACCTTTCCCACAGCCCCTTCTTTCTCAAGCTACATGGCTTGTCTGGGCTCACCCTTCTTTCAGGGCCAGGACTCACAGGGCTTCCCCTTTGGAGGCCTCCGACAAATCCCAACTGAAGATATACATTGAGGCCTGGTCTACACTAAATAGTTAGGTTAGGTTGCCCCAGCTACATCGCTCAGCTGTGTGAAAAATCCACTCCCTAGAGTGACACAGTTAAACTGATCTAACCTCTGGTGTAGACAGTGCTCAGTCAATGGAAGAATTCTTCTGCCGACCTAGCCAGCACCTACTGGGGAGGTGGATTACCTATGCTGATGGGAGAACCCCTCTTGTCACTGTAGGAGGTGTCTACACTGAAGCATTGCAGCTGTGCCATTGTAGTGTTTCAAGTGTAGACAAGCCCTTAAATTCACTTCAGTCCTCCTCAGGCTTGACCTTTCATTCTCTTCTGTTTCTCTGTGCTCCATTCCTCAGCTGACCTGCTGGGCTGACTCTACTGTTTTTGCCGCCCCAAGCAGTGTGGTGAATTGCCGCCGTGGACGGCGGGGGCAGTCCATGTGCCCTTAGGGTGGCATACGCACTTCCACGGCGGTGGCAATTTGGTGGCAGCTTCTGTCTTCATCTGGAAGACAGATGCTGCGCTGCTGTGGACATCTGAACATAGAAGCTGCTGCCGAATTGCCACCATCACGGAAATGCGCGTGCCCCCCTAACGGCACACGGACTGTCCCCGCCCTCCGCGGTGGCAATTCGGTGCGCTCCTTGGGGGCAAAAACACATGGACTGCTGCCCCTTGCAGATTGCTGCCCTAAGCACCTGCTTGGAATGCTGGTGCCTGGAGCCGGCCCTGACCCTACCTGCTCCCAGGGCTGTCTGCCTGGAAGTCTGGATACACATTTCCATCAAGGCTCACCACCAGAGACTGCTTCGCCCTAGGGGCTGTTCCGTGTCACTCCTGGATCTTCTCTGGAGAGGATCCCACCCTCCCCCTGGGGGGACATCTTAAACCTTATAAAGTTACAGGCTTTGGGAGGAAAACAGTAGACAAAGAAGCGGATCAACGAACAAGAGAGCAACACATTGGGAGAAGAGTGAACAGCAGGTCAGTGGGCCTAGAGAACATCATTGCAGTGTGGATAGGAAAGCTGTGGAGAGCGAAACTCAGAGGAGAGGCACATAGACTGACCAAAGACAGCAGTGATAGGTGGTTCAAGGCACAATGACTCAGAAGCTACCTGTTTCAGCACAGCTATGAAAAACACTCTTTTGGGCCCCAGTTCAGCAAAACATCCCTATTCAGCAAAACACTTAAGTGCATGCTTAACTTTCAGCACATGCTTAAGAGGTTTGTTGGATTCAGGCTTAGGCAAGGGCTATACAAGACTTTCAGATAATAAAGAGTTCTGAATTATGGATGCAGCTAATCAGGGCCAGGGCCGCCCAGAGGATTCCGGGGGCCCGGGGTCTTCGGCGTCAGGGGGCCCCGCTTCGGCGGTAAGTCGGCGGCGGGGGGTCCCTCTGTTCAGGGACCCGCCGCCAAAGTGCCCCAAAGACCCACGGCGGGGACCCCCTGCCGCCGAATTACCGCCGAAGTGGGACCCGCCGCCGAAGTGCAGCCCCCACTGCGGGTCTTCGAGGCACTTCGGCGGCAGGTCCCGGAACTGAAGGACCCCCCCGCCGCCGAATTACCGCCAAAGACCCGGCTGCACTCTGGCGGCGGGTCCCGCTTCAGCTGTAATTCGGCGGTGTGGGGGGGGGTCCTTCTATCCCAGAGAGGAAGGACCCCCCGCCAGTGAAGACTGGGAGCGAAGAAGCTCCGGGGGCCCGGGCCCCGCGAGAGTTTTCCGGGGCCCCCGGAGCGAGTGAAGGACCCCGCTCCAGGGCCCCCGAAAAACTCTCATGGGGGCCCCTGCTGGGCCCGGGGCCTGGGGCAAATTGCCCCACTTGCCCCCCCCCCCGCGGGGCGGCCCTGATCAGGGCTTGTATTGAATTAGCTTAATAGATTTTAAGGCAGGAAGGGACCACTGTGATCACGTAGTCTGACCTCCTTCATAACCCAGGCCAGAGAACTTCCCTGAATTAATTCCTGTTTGAGTTAGAGCAGATCTTTTAGAAAAAAAACAATTAAATCCAGCCTTGGTTTAAGAATTGCCAGAAATGGAGCCTCCACCACAGCTCTTGGCAAGTTGTTCCAATGGTTAATTATCCTCATTGTTTAAAATGTGCACCAAATTTCTATTCTGAATTTGTCAAGCTTCAATTTGCAGCCATTGGATCCTGTCAGACCTTGGACTGCTAGATTGGAGTGATCGCTGTTATCTAATTTTGGTTCCCTAATTACTGTGATCAAGTTATTGTGTAGCTTTCTTGTTGTTAAACTAAACCAATTTAGCTCCTGGAATTTCTCACTATAAGGCATGTTTTCCAATCTATTAATCCTCCCTGTGGCTCTTCTCTGAATACTCTCCAATTTCCCATCAAACAGGGGCTCTCAGTAGGCATGCTCACCACAATTCCTTGAGGAGGCTTCAGCCTACTGTCTTCTGCCTGGTGGGGCTCATGGATTCAAGGGAGACAGCCATTCATTTGCCATTGCTCCAGCTGCCAACGGAAATGGGTGACTCACCCCAGGGAGCTGCTGCTGGTCACTAAAGCAGCACAAAGTTGCCACCTGGCATCTTGATCTCCCCAGGCCCTAATCCTGAGCATTGCAATGGCAGTGGCTCTCGTGGGCCTTGGGCTATTTGTCATCTTTCTTTTAAAGCCCCAAGCTCCTGGAGTCCCGTGATTGTGTAGAGTCATTTAAAATAAAGTAAGTTTCCAGCCATTATGGTGGTGGAGAAAAGCTTGATAATGTCACCTATAAGCTCAGGAGTCAGCAGGCAAAAGAAAAAAAAGAAAAACCAGAATGGATTGTGGGGTTTTAAAAAAAAGATAATCTTATGATTTTTAACCCAATCTCATGATTTTGGGGGCCTGACTTGGGATTTCTGAAGGTATGGGGTTGGCTGTACTGCAGCCAGCTCCTCCTGCCGCTGTGGAACCCCAATCACTGAAATAGTTACAATGAGAATCATTCATTTGGGGCCAAAAATCTGAAGAGAGGAAGAATGGCCCAATGGTCAGGGTACCAGCCTATGACTTGGGAGACCTGGGATGAATTCTCTGCTCTGTCGCCACCTCCTTGGGCAGGTGTGGTGTTTAGATGTTGCTTGTGATTATTAGAACTGGGAGCACTGACTGTTGGGAGCCTGAAAGGACAGGAAACAAGAAGGAGGTGGGAGGAGTGGAGGAGGCTGAGTGAGAGTTACAGAGGGTGCAGCAGCAGCTTGGTAAAGAGGTTTCCACTTTAAAAATAAAGTCCTGTTGAAGTTTGTTAGTACCTTGCCTGGTTGATACAATAGCAGGTCACCTTGGTTCTGAGCATCAAAAGGTATTTAGGCTCCTAACTTCCACTGAAATCAATAAACAGAGGCTCTGGCTAGGCAGCCTGATTCTTTGGCTTCTGTCTGGTGAGGGTCAAGGGAAATGGACATAATTATGCCAGGTATTGTGGGGGAGGTGTCAGAAAAGAAAAAAAAAAGAAAAATTTCCCTTGAAAATGTTTTGATTTTTGATGAAAAATTGAAACCAGACCTTTTTATTTTTATTTTTCTACGTTTCCTTAAAATGTTTGTTTTCATTTCATCTGCTTTGGGGGGGGGGGGGGGCAAAAAGCAGGAAAATTTCAATCAAATTGAAAAATGCAAAAATATTCATTTTGGTCAAAAGCCATTTTTTCACTGGAAACACTTTTCAGTGAAAAAAAAACCCCAACAATCTCAAACCAGATCCAATGGTAATAAAGGCAGCAGAATAAAATAATTAACTTACCTACAAGTACTGGACTTTATAACTGACTTTTATGATTTTAAAATGTTACTGTTGAGCCTTTTTAACATGTCCGCTCAGAGTGCCTTCAGCTGTCACTTTAGTAAGATATAGATCAGAGTCAGAATCAGGGAAAATGCAGAAAAATGTTCCACCTAAAAGATGCTAATTTCACAGTATCCAGAAGGAAACAATCCTGCCACACTCACACTAAAGATTTGAAAAGAAAGAGAACCGCAGAAGGGAAATGGCTCTGTAGACCTTGAATTCTTTTTCATTCCGCCTGGTACCATCTTGATTTTTTTATTTATTAGTCTATAAATAGGCCAAAGTGTCAGATACCTATGGGGCCTTTGCTTGACCAAGATACAGTGTTGTGCTGTCAAAAAGAGATAATCCAGCAGAGGACTACGAAAGGCAGAGAGACAGAGAGTGGGAATGAAGATTAATGGATCTTGAATCGTTTCTAATTTATGGGGCTACGTGATTCCCACTTCCATATGTCTCTGAGAAATGACACCACCACTTCAGCAGCAGAGATTAATCGGAGTCAGCATAAGAAGGACAAAACAAATCATCTAATGTGGGGATCTCATTTGACAGCAGTTAGTAGAAGCATTGGGATGAATGGCTTTTGTAAAGCCCTCACCACAGTATGGTTTTCCCTGCCTTTTTTTGCTGCTCTGCAAATTGCAATCTTTAACAGGTGAGGTGGGGTAACTTCCCAAGACTCTTCTTAGCATGTGCAGTTGACAACATAGGGATGTAGGAACAGAGGAATTGCCATTTTGGATCAGATCTGAAGTCCTACACTCCTGTACAGGAGACTGAATGGTTGGACTGAATAGCTTCATTAGAGGGACTGAAGATGAGTATTTTATTACCTTCCTCCAACTCTGAACTCTGATGTGTGGGTTTGTACCGGCTCTTCTGAGCTCTGTGATGTTTCGGGAAAGTGAGTCTTTTGGGAATGTTATTGTAAGGGATTGTGTCATTTAACTGCTAGTATCTTTTTGCCTAGTGCACAGCTGGTTGCATGCCATTTTGCTGGGAATGTTTCATTTGTTATAAGCTTGAGCTCAGGATCTAGGGAGATATTAAACAATTCCATGTGCTCAAAGAAAAAGGCTGTGGCGAAGCTTTGTTGCGAAGACAGAGGTATCCCTGAGAAAATACAAGCCTGGGAGATGCGTGTGCATGCACTGAGATCACAGCAATATGGCTTTAAGGCATATCCAGTCATGCCCTGCTGGTCTGTCATCTGCAAGTGATACCATGAGGAGAGGAGGATGGCAGGAGTGACTGGCCCAGATTCTCTTCTGCAACCAGTCTCCCTAGCAAGGGACATGCATCCAGTTTTGGTCCCCTTTGCTCTGGCAAAGCAGAGCAAAGGTAAATGAGCTGGCCAGAGAAACAAGTCTCTTGGGATATCACATTGGGTTGGTAGCAATATTCAAAGCCTTCCTGTAGATCTCTGAGCACTTCCAAACATGTGGTATGCAGAGCTGAGAAAGCCCATTTCACATGTTAAAACCACTAATTCCAAAACAAAACGACACTGAGCTGAATTGATCTGGCTGGTAAATTCAACCGCAGCCCCCATGGGAAGGCTGAATCATAGCTGCAGCCTGGACTGTGCAGCTATTTCTTCTCTGTGTGGCTCATGGTGGCATTTGCATTTTCAGAAGCGCCCCAGGCCATGGAAGACAAATGTGAGGCAGATGGCCTCAAATCAGAGGAGGGAGGCCAGGGTTGAGGAGGAGGAGGCTGAATCTGACGTGGAACACCTGACCATACTGAGTCTGCGCAAGGAATAGCTCCACAGAGTAAGGTGCCAGATATTGGGCACAATGGACAGGGAAAAGCACTTGTTCAGTGCTAGGTGGAAGGGATGAGGAGTATATGTGGATGCTGAAAAAGAACCAAGTCTCTGGGAGCAGGAGGCCAGCAAGTCTCATCATAAACAAACATCCTCCCACAATGTTGTGGCCCCGTAGCAGCCACGAAAGCAGCTCCTACTCGGCTGGCTTCAGCTCTGCTGTGGAGCCCAAGTAACCACTGGAGAAATGATAGCCACATAGGAGGAAACAGATCCAGGTAGTGTCAGGCAGTGGCGTAGCCAGGTTTTAAGTGCAGGGGGAGCAAACATCAAAAAGGCATCCTCCCTTGGCTCCTCCCCTGGCCACGCCCCCAACCCCTCCCATTCCCCCCCCAGATTAACCCCGGGGCCGGCTCACGATTCCTGCGGGCTTCCTGGGGGTGCGGATACCCCCCCATCCCCGGGAGAGTCTCTCCTGCCCAGCACTCTCTGCAGCTGTCCCCCGCCGGGCTGTGCCGCCCAGCCCCACCTGCGGGGTCCTGTCCCCTCCGTCCCAGACTCCTGCACCTCGCCAGGGCCCCCCGTCCAGACAGCATGGCCTGCGCCCCTGCCCTGCAGTCCCGGCCCAGGGGAGCCCCTTGCCTGGACCCCCTAGTGCAAGGCACCATACACCCCCTCCCGCTCACCTTCCGTCCTGCGCCGCCGCCTGTCCCTGGCCTGCTCCCAGCGCGCTCCACACGGGGCTCGCCAGCCAGGCATCCTTAAAGGTGCAGGGGCCCTTTCACTTTCCCCCTCCCACCGCATTAGCAAGGGGCAGGAAGCGCTTGGCCACCAAGCCCTGAGCCGCTGCAGAAAGTGGCTGCGGTGATGTTGGGGCCGCGCTGTGCATGGGGTGCGATGGCCGAGAAGCCGGCCCCCTCGCTCCTCTGGCCACACTTGCCTCCCCACCATGGCTCCTCCGGCCGTGCTGCCGCCAGTGCTGGCCTAGCAGGTGCCGCTTTTTGAAAACGTGCTGAAGGGAAGCAGCTGCTTCCCCTGAACCCCACTAGCTACGCTACTGGTGTCAGGTTTGGGACTCTGGACAGGGCAGCTCTGCAGCCTGCGGTAGCTCCTCACTCTCGCAATGCCAGCCATGGTGGCAGAGAGGACTTCCTTCCTCAAATCCAGACCAAAGCAATGGTCTCTTCCCCAAAGTAATGGGGCTGCCAAATCATCAATGGCAGCAACAGCGATGAGACCAGGCACTCAGCTCTATCAAAACTCAGATGTTGCAACTCAAGGAACCTTCACCGTTTTTTCACAGTAATTTCATAGATGCAAGGGGATGGACCTGCTGCAGATGAGAGCTGAGATTTTCAAAGCTGGATGCCAGTTCCCAGTAAGACGAATGGGAGATAGCTTTGAAAACCCCAGCCGAAATGTCTGGTCCTCCTCTGTCCCTGAAAATGAATTCCCTGCATGTTTTTTGTTTTTTTTTAAAGCAGGAGAGAACTCACATTTACATTTCTTATTCTGTATGAGAAAGTGTAGCAGAAACAACAGATTTTGCATCAGAATCCCAGGGCACAATGTTATTCCCATGTGCAATGTTACCTCAAATTCATAAAGCATCGGTTGAATAGATTCAGCTTAAAGCCAGTCTTGGAGTGGTGGAGGACAGAATGAGAAAGATGGAGTTAGGTCTACGCTTCCCCAAAATAATTTGTCAGGCCCCACTGTAAAAGCCTAATGATGGTTGTAATTTATTGCTGACAAAGGATATTTATCACTGCCAGCGTTCTCTTGCGCTCTCTTCCTCGGTCTCGTTTGGCATAGCATCAATAATGTTTATTGTAGCTTTTAATTTTGTATAGTTAGTATTCCTACCTGTGTTGATAATGGCTGGCTGGAGACAAGAAAAGGCATTAGAGCAGACATGGGGGTGGGGGTATTATGTGCATTCAAGGGTGAAAGATAGATTTAGGACTTTCTTCCTGAAGCCCTAAGTGTCCTGAGTTGCAAGTGCAGGGTTTGGAATCTATCTCAGGATCATTAGCACATCTCTGGACTTCTACAGCAGGGGGTAGCACTGGAGGAAACAAGAATATAAGAATGGCCACAGTGGGTCAGACCAAAGGTCCATCTAGCCCAGTATCCTATCTTCAGACAGTGGCCAATGCCAGGTGCCTCAGAGGGAATGAACAGAACAGGCACTCATTGAGTCATCCATTCCCTGTTGCCCAAGTTGTCTCACTGCTGATTGCAGTCAGTGCTCTCAGCAGACTTTGGAACTACAGCCATATAAGGATGATACTCAGCTACAGCTCTCCTCCCATGGACCATCTGGTGTGAATTATCAAGGGAATCAAGACAGACCAGATGATGGAAAGCCCCTGGCCTTAGGTGACTTGCCAAGGTCACACAGAGAGTTTGTAGAAGACCTGAAATTGAATCAGATCTCCAAAGTCTCAGTTCATTATTCCTATTCGTTATTATGGTAGCACATAGAGGCCTCAGCCAGATTTGAAGCCCCTGGTGCTAAGGCTCTGAACAAACACATAGTGAGAGAAAGCTGATGTGCCATTCCAGCATCTTAACTTCAACACCATCATTCCTTGAGAGTCTTTAGACTGGAAATCAGAGCATCCTTAGTAACATTTTGCACATGAGCGAATCTTGCTGTTCAGTGTGCAAACAAAGCCAGTTATCCGTGAGAACGCCTTGGCGAAAACATTATTTTCTCTCTTTTTCTGCTCAATTTACCATTGTCCTCACCATTTAATGCAGCTCAGCAGTCCCAGGTGGATGTTTACAGGTTGCACACAGGCTCTCTTTACACCTAGCAGCCAATGTCTTAGTTAAAGCGCTCTGTGAGCATGTTGGCAGGTGCTTCCCCATCGGGATGTTGCTTGCTGTCTATGCCTGAATATTTAGGTAGCTTGAAAGAAGACCCCCACATGAAAAATGATTTCTCTCAGGCAGTGGAGCTGTGCCTATCAGAAGGTGTCTACACTGCATTGTAAACCCAAGTCTGCAGGTGCCTGTGGACACCATTTTTCTAAGCCTGTGCCTGAGCATCCATACTGCATTGTAAACCTGGGCTTACAGTTGCTGAAGGTGGGTCTCACAACCGTGCTAACAGGTCCATACTACAATACACAGACCTTCTGACTTGGGTCTGCTCTGGAGCTGTGTCCACACTGCAAAGTGACAGGGCTTGGACCTGCAAGTAAGGGGGACTCAGACTCAGACGCCTCATGGGGGTAATAGGCCCATAGGTGCTGACTTTTCGTTTTGTTGTTGGGTTCCCCATACCGGCTCTGCCACCTCCCCTGAGGCTCTGCCCCCACTCCACCTCTTCTCACCCCGCTTCTCTCTCTCCCACAAGATCCCCTCCTCTGAGCGTCTGCTGCCTGCCACTTGCTGCTTTCTGTCACCTCCTGCCTTCAGGGCAGCGAGTGGGTAGGGGGCAGAGAGGAACATGGTGGGGCAGACCTGCTCAGCAGCTGTTCAGTGGAGCAGCCGCTAAGAGCTGCTGGGAGTATAGGGCCAGCTGCTGAGTAGCTGATTGGCAGCTAGCCCCAGGGCCACCAAAACAGCAACCCTGGCCAGCCCACTGGGTGCTGAGCACCACCTATTTTTTCTCCATGGATGCTTGAGACCCTGGGAATCCATGGGGTCAGCGCCTATGAATAGGCCCCAGTGCTTGTTGTTCCTAGTCAGACTGATGTGTGGAATGTAGGGGTGTTTGGGCTTGGAGCCCAGGTTTGCAATGCAACATAGAGATCCCCTTACAGTGCTCCAAACTCATTTTACATAGGACACCTGTGATGAGGTGTAGCAACCCCCACACTGACCAGAAAGACTTAACTAGAGCCGAAGAGCTCCAGGGTGTGTCAGGCTCAAGGAGAAGACAAAAAGGAAGGTGTTCAATGCCACTGGGAGGAGGCAGCCCAGGAGAAGAGTGGCCTGGCATTCCCATCCCACTCCGGGGGAAGGGCCTGGCACAAGCAGAACTGTGGGAAAGCTACAGGAGTGGAGTTAACTTCTGTGGTGGGCCTTGAATCAGAGGCAAACTCCCGGGAGGCAGCCCCATGGGTCTGCATTCTGCAGAAGAGTGGAGGACTGACGAGAACTGAAGAGGGTCTAAAAGCTCAAGCCTGGAGTGGGTGGAAGTTGCCTAAATTTGTATTTTTGTCAGGTTTTTAAGTTTTGCTGAGGGACTCCAGGGGCAGCCACTGCTCCAGAAGAAGACTGCGGCTGAAGAGGAGAGCAGGAGGGCAGAAGCTGTTGTGTTGATTACCAGAGATGATGTGTCTGGGATGGTGACCTCACAGAAGTGGTGGGTCTCTAGTAGTGACCTGTCCAGAGAACCGAGTCACCACCACTCCAGATTACTGCTGTCCCGAGGAGCAAACTGAGACAGAGTTGCTGAAATGCTGGGTGATGCCATGAGGGGCCCTTTGGGATGGTGAGACTACGGCTGCACCCAATGGCCATCAGGTGGTAATGAGCACCCCAACCAGTCAATTGTCGAGCCATTCATTTGGTGCGCACTAAAAATACTTGAAAATTCTCCATCAACTTTTTTCTACAGGAAAATGGCTTTTTTCTTTAATTAAATATTTCATTTCGTTCTAAACTGCCTGGATTATTTTGATGAAAACCCCCAAATGTTCATGGAAAATTAGAAAAATAAATAAATAAATTGTTGCAAAAATACAGTTGGCATTTTCTAGCCAGCACTAGGGTGCACTTGCTCAGGCATATAATTCCTTTGACTTCTTGGGGACTACTCGCATGAGTAAATGCTCACCACTATATGGATGCATCCCACATTCTAGCCCCACTGAGTCCAATAGGATTCTCTTCATGGCTGCAATGGCCTTCAGGTCAGACCCTGAGACTGGAAGCACTTCAGTACTGGGACAGTGTCTTCCTATGCCTATGAGTAGTGCTGAGCACAACTGAACCCCAATCCAGACTGAAGCCTCCACACACTCCCACAATGTAAACATTGTATGAGACTAATTGAACATTGTGGTTGTAGGGCATATCTGTGCTTGCATTTTAGTGATGAGATGCTAGCAGGAGTTGGTGTAACAGCTATGATGTAACAAAGTGGCGCAGTGTGATGGGATATAAAACCCCACGCTGGGCCCGAAAGGGGCTAAAAGGCAATACTGGACCCAGGTAGCGCATCCCTCCAGCCCGGCCAAGCATGCTCTGGCTGGAGAAGCATGTTAAAAGGAGGTCAGAAACCCTAGCAAAGGGTGGTACACAGGCTGCAGGAAAGAGGAATCATTCTCCAGGAAGACAGAGAGGGGACCATGGAGCTGGTAAGGCCCACAGGCAGGGCCTTCACCAACCACCACCCCCTCTGAGAACCAGCAGCTCCTACTACAGGGCCCTGCTCCTTTGGACTTGATGTTCAGTGACTAGCTGTGTGGACTGGCTGTGTGCCCTTGTTGCCAAGAAGGCTAATGGCATTTTGGGCTGTATAAGTAGGGGCATTGCAAGCAGATTGAGGGATGTGATCATTCCCCTCTATTTGGCATTGATGAGGCCTCATCTGGAGTACTGTGTCCAGTTTTGGGCCCCACACTACAAGAAAGATGTGGAAAAATTGGAAAGAGTCCAGTGGAGGGCAACAAAAATGATTAGGGGGCTGGAGCACATGACTTATGAGGAGAGGCTGAGGGACCTGGGATTATTTAGTCTGTGGAAGAGAAGAATGAGGTGGGATTTGATAGCTGCTTTCAACTACCTGAAAGGGGGTTCCAAAGAGGATGGATCTAGACTGTTTTCAGTGGTAGCAGATGACAGAACAAGGAGCAATGGTCTCAAGTTGCAGTGGGGGAGGTTTAGGTTGGATATTAGAAAAAAACTTTTTGACTAGGAGGGTGGTGAAGCACTGGAATGGGTTACCTAGGGAGGTAGTGGAATGAATCCATTTTGCTAGAGCTTTTTAAGGTCAGGCTTGGCTGGGATGATTTAGTTGGTGTTGGTCCTGCTTTGAGCAGGGGGTTGGATTAGATGACCTCCTGAAGTCCCTTCCAACCCTAATATTCTAGGATTCTATGACTGTAGGGGCCATGCCCCAGACTGAAGGGACCTATTGGTAGGAAGCATCCCAGGGAAGTGAACTTAGACTTGCTGCAGGGAGAACCAAGCCAATGCTGCTTCCCACTCACACCTGGGCTGTGACCTGGTGGAAAGGGAAGTCACAGGTCCCTCTACAATACCCCTTTAAGGGCTGAGGTCCAGATGCAGGTGGAAATCTGAAGATTATTGGCTTAAGGCCAGGAATTGTCAAGGGGCCAGAAGCAGGGCATGCTACCACTAAACCACCCAGCCTTCTCAGCCCCCTCACACCCAGCCAATCAAAAAGTGGCTATGGACAAAGAGTGACCTCTGCCATATGCTGATATACGTTATTAATACCAATCCTCAACAATGGCTTTATTGCAATCAGACCTTATGCATGGGTGTAACCCCTTCTTACAGAACAAAAGTGCATGGGGTGTCTCTTTCTAGGTGAGGAGGCCATCCAGGCTGAATCCTACCAGAAATACTGGATGCCTGTCTTTGAGAAAGAGAATTATCCTAAACTTGCTGGAAAACTGCTTGTATAATAGCAGTGACAGATGTGAATGCTACACCGGGAGCTGAGACAGGAGTTAATGTATTGTTATGGTGAGATTCACACCTCTGCTAATGCATTGCAGTGAGAGTGACTGTGCCTGCTCCCAGCAATGGAGGAGAATGGCCTTTGGATAACACCACCAACAGCACGTCTGGCTCTTTCTGGATTTTTGCATGAAAAGGGACTCTTTCCCCACCTCTGATGTGAATAATTACTGATCGGATGGTTATTTTAACATCATTATAGGAGACTCTCCGACTAGTTGGTCATTTACAGATTAGATGTTCCTTACATTGTTCATAACTGATTAAAGTGACAGCTTGGCTTTCACCCAAAACATGGAGCCTCAATTTAGCATAATTGGAATGGAGTGACATAGAGATGGGGGAGGGATTTGTGGGTACTGATAATTTAGTAGTTAATGCTGCTTTTATTGAACTTTAAAAAGCCTCTGCTGTTGCATATCATTCTTTATGGGGTAATAAACTTTATAGCTTGGGCTGTCCTGTGGGAGTGACTTTTATGAGTCTCTTTCTATCAGAGAGGTTGTTACTAGTCTTGGAAGCAGAGCTGGCTGCAGTTACATCCCTGTGTATCTCAATAATTAAGAGGTCCCAGGACTAGGCCCTATCTTTAGGAAACAAAACAGTACACTCCCAGTGTGAGAGAGGATTTTCTAAACATCATGGAGGAATCCATTTCCATCCATTCCCCTGAAAGCAGAACAATAATTCTAACCTCCGCACATGAGATGCTGCTTCCTAGACCACAGGAGCTGGCAGGGTGGATGGAATCACCTTAAAGTGGCTTTGCCTTTTTTCATTCAAAGAGATTGAAAAGAGCAGGAACAGGCACTTCAGCTGAGGGATCTCTATCCTGTCACCATACTTGTTCATCGTTTAAATAAATCTATTCCGGGACATCTTTGGGAGATAGGGCTCCACTACAGTGTCCTCAACATACTGGTGGCACTCAGCTCTACATCTGTTTTTCAATGGATACTGACAGAGCTGCTTTCCTGCTCTCCCAGTGCCTGGCAGAGATTACGAAAGCCAACTGATTCAGGGGAAATCCAGACCAAATGGAAGCAGTACAGGTCAACAGAGCATAGCACTTGAAAGAATTAGTAAAGCCTGCTCCCTGCTTCCTCATTTGAAGGTGTCAACTTGCTTATTGTTCAAATGGCAAGTCAGAGAATTCCTTTCTTCTTCCCCAGCAGACCAGATCATTACGACTCTTTCTCTTGGATGCAGTCAGACATTATCCCAGTAGTTCATGCTTTTGTTAAGGTGCAACACCTATTGCAAGGTGCCAATCTTGAAGCATGCTCGAAAGCTCTGGCTAGGGCAAGATTCAACCACCGGCTTCATAGGCTAGTTAGATCAATGAGAGGACATCACACCTGTGCTCCTTGCTTTCTACTGCCTGCTAATTCACTTGCAGGTGTTGATCAGGAACTTTAAAGCTTCAGTGTATGTGTATCCCAGCTGTCTCAGAGACTGTGGCTTCCCTATACCACCCCATAACAGCTAGGCTTGAAGGAAATTATTTAACTACTGTGAAGCTGAATGGGATCAGTTATAAAGCTAGTCAGGAACCAATATTTTCATTGGGTGGAAAATTCTGGCATTTTGGGGGAAAAAACTATTCTGAATTAGAACATCAAAAAAGTTCAAAATTTCCCACAAAACAAAACTTTGATTTTAGACCATTAAAACATGTAGTTTCGACTTCAGCATTTCAAGTACTGTAATTTAATTTTGTTTATCGCATATTAAAATATTAAATATACATATTGTGTATATATTTACATACAAATATTAAAACAAAATTAATCACAATGATAAAGTCAAACCGAAACATTTTGACTTTTTCAGCTGAAAAATGCTGGTGAAATGGATGTTTCCACTAAATGTTTAGTTTTGGATGAAACGGAATTTTTCAACCTGCTCTGCTGAGGGGGCAGGACCTTCTCAGGACCGGGCCCTTGTCTCAGAAATTTGATCTCCCCAGAAATAAATCTGAACCTCAAAGTGGATTTTTCTCTCCTTCTAAAGTTTTCCAGTAATGGTAGGAGCTGGATTTTCTTGATGTTTAATTGTCTGGATGCTCTCTGATCTCTTGGAGCTTAAGGGAATGAATTTGCTGCTTTGGAGGGTCACAAACTGAGCTGGTTGTAATTTTTCAGATGACAGATTTATTGAAAAAATGACCTTCCCCCTGCAAATGAACGCACCCCAGTGAGGCAGGGCAGTGCTTTTATCCCCATTCTACAGATGGGGAACTGAGGCACAGAGATCCCAAGTAACTAGCCTAAGATTGTAGAGGAAATCCAAAACAGAGCTAGGCATTGAACCAGGATGTCCTAAGCCCCAAAGTAATACCTGAGCCATCGGACCATCCTCCCTCACACTCGGCAAGGATCTCTGCCTTATTTTGAAATGCTAATTAAAACACAGACCTGGCCATGTGTAGAGAATCAGACTCCAGCTAGGGTGAGCATTCTCAGAACAATAGCATCCCCATCAAACACACTTCTCAGCTGGCCAGAAAAAAAAATCAGAAGCACATCCACAGATGCAGAAGCAGCCAGGCCACTGAGCAGATGCAAATGTTTAAACATCTCCCAGTCAGGTACCACACAATTTCAGTCTGTGGCTTGTGGAACATAAATAATTGTGCTGCTGAGCTGAATGGCTCAGGAAATTTCAGGATAGGAGTGTAGGGCTCTTTTTTCTCCTCTCATTCCTTCCCTCTGACCGCAGAGTTATCTCTAATGTACTAGCAGAGCTCTGTTTCCTAGTCCTGTGGCTTCCAGCTCATTTGTCAAAGAGATAGATCTTTATGAAAGACTGTTAGCAGGGCATTTACTTCCCATTCCTCATCCTGAGCTGTCATCACCTTCCAAGATTAATTAAGGAAAAAGAAAAGACATCTTGTCTCCCTTTTGTTTTTTCTTTCCCTTTCTTTTTACAGCCCCTTTCTCTCCATTCATGCAGGGAATAAGTCTATGAAATAAGACAACACACAATCTAGGATTATTTCCCTTCTTCTCTTGTGGGCAATATATCTTTTTTTTTTTTTTTTTTTTTTTTGTAAATGGAAGTGGTGGGAGATCTTCATTCGGAAAAATCAATTTTCTCAAGTGGCCTCAGCTGCTAAAGCCAAGCAAGGAAACATCTCAAATTCATTGACTTATATCATTGCAAATGCCTGTTGCAGACTCGCAACCACAATCTCTCAGGTCAGTGTCCTGTCCCCAGATTCCATGCAGATTTATATAGCACGTTTCCCTGCCATTCACTGTGTAACCAAATGTTTGCATTTCTTTTTTAAAAGCAGTTTATTCTGACAGCACTTAGTCCTTCTCACAGGCAATCCCACTGCCACCAGGCTATTTTGGGGGTTTGTCTTCATGACATAGTTAACTCGTGTTGTCAAGTTATCCCTTCTGAGTTAGCCTTGCTCAAATGCAAGCAGCCATGCAGTGACAGAACACTTGAGTTGCTGTGTGTGCACGGGTGCTGCACTCGCTCACGTGTGGCACTAAGAGTTCGGGGGGCATAGCCCATGGTCCTTAGTGCGGCTGTAAGAGGAGTCACTCTATAATTTGTTCCCAGTGAATCGTGGAAGAAGTTGTCTGTCCACTCTTGGCACAAAGTGAGAATTGTGGGAAGGCCCTGGATGACTAGCAGTACTAAAATGGGGCTAGCCTTACATCCAGACTAGAGCAGTTGTGCTAGCAGCTTGAGTGTTAGCAGCACTAGAGTTTAGCCAGTAGTCCCCGGTGCAGGGGTGCCAGAATGGGGGGAGAGGGACAGGGGGCCATGAGTCCCCCACTTTTTACCGGCCCTAAGGGCAAGTGACAGCGGGAGGGGCCGGAGACAAACAAATGAGGGGGTGGGGTCTTGGGGGAAGAGGCAACACAGGAGCGGGGCCTTGGGGGAAGAGGTGGTGCATGGGCAGTAGTGCCATGGCAACTGGTCCATTAGGCCACAGTTCTGTGGTCTGATTTAGAAATGGGCATAGGTGAGGAATTTGTACTGCAGGGTGCACCCACAAGGTACCGATATCTCCATCAATTTATATTCTGGACTCTAAGGCCTGAGCGACACTGAAAAGTTACATCAGCGTAGCTGCATTGGTGAGGTGTGTGAAACATACTCCCTCCCGCCCAGTGTAGATGCAGCTATGTCACTGGGAGGGCTTCTGTCGACACAGAGCTAACTTCCTTTGGGGAGCTCGTCATCCTACACTGAGCAACACCTTCTCTGTCTGTGTGGGAGGCAGCTACACAATAGAGCTATGATGGCATATAGTCTCTATAGTGTAAACATACTCATAGCAGCTGCAAGCGTATCCAGTGCCAGAGATCACAAAGCAAACCATTGAGACAGTTCTGGAGGCTGCTTTTTGCCCACTGACTCATACAGATGAAGATCATGGACCACAATTCACATCCTCTAGGCTTCAAGCACCCATGAACATTTGATGCCTCTACCCAACCCACAGGGCATCTCCTGCAAGTCAGTAGTGATGCATCACATTTAACTGTATGGCCAAGGAGAAATTATAAATCCATATGTTACATGGCTCATCTTCTGAGGCAGCACTATAATTAATGGTGCCTCTTACTCCCTACAACCCACAGGCTCATTACCGGTGTCTTTTCTTGCAGGCAAGGAACCGAATCTCCTATTCTGCCAGCTCTGAGTGCCAGTAATGGAATAAAACCCACAAGTGAAGATATGCAGGAGAGAAAAGAGTGCAAGATGAAAGGGTGTTTGACCAATGCAAAGGAGTTTTCTGGGCAGATCTATGAGCAATTGACTGGGCTCGGTCCACTCCAGACACATCCCAACTCTCAGAATGCACTTACCAGCAGATTAATTACACCGTAACATTAACTATTAAGAGCATCCCTACTGAATAAAGACCAGAAGCTTGGAGCAAACATAAGCTGTAGCTTCAGATGGGTCCCCCATTCCAGCTGCCAGAACATCTAGCCTTCAGCGGATCCATCATACACCCCCTAATTTTCACGACTGTAGCTACACAATCAGGATGACTTGGAAAGAAGGAGAATATAGTGATTGAAGTTTAGAAATCATTAGAATGAATGGATTAGAAGGATCAGCCAGCAGGGGCCATTAACCAGGAAGTGAAGTGTTGTTTCCACTGGTAGCTCTGTATTGGAATTCAAGTATAGTTGTGTATGCTAGTTGCCCATGCACAGCATCTTGTGTATGGTATTAACCACTGCATAACCATCACACGATCCTGAATACAACACTTGCAGTAGCTTGGGTTATTTTCTTCCTTTCTGAAATTGTTCATGTCCCAGCTGTGTGACTGGACTAATACTTAAAATGCTGAACCATGCTACCTAACCTTTGCCTGATACAATGTCTCTAATGGTACCTGGGAGGTACAAACCATGTTGCAGAACTCTCCCAGATTATATTATTAATTTACTCTATTCGCTTGGTGTCTTTGTTTTTGTGTGGCTGGTGTTTTGTTTTTCTCTGTTGTATAGTGCCCTCGATATAGTCCAAGGGGGCGTAGTGATGAGGGAAGGCAATGCAATATGTCACACAGTGAAATAAAGCAAACTTGGGCACAAAACTATGTCTTGACAGGTAGGGATTTAAAACACAGGAAATGGGAACTCACTAAAGGTGTCTGGCTGGTTTCCACAGAGAACTCCAGGCCGTGGGATTCTACTCTATTCTGGTCCTTGTACTGCCTGCCTCATCAGGGTATCTGAGCACCTCCCAGTGCAACAGCGCTAATATCTATTACCTGTGGCTCATTCTCTTTCAAGTTTTCACCGGGGGAGAATTGCGTGTGTAGCGTTGTGTTTTGTTTACGTAGGGTTTTTTTTACATGTCCACACTGCTGTGTTTCTGGTAGAGAAGGCAGGTCAAAGACGTGTGCCTTGCACTTGGAGTGGGAGGTGGGGCACTCTGGGGATGGCCCTCAGGTGTGATGGGAGTACTTTCCACAGTCACAGACCAACCCCCAAGAAAGCTCTGTTTCCTGCACAGATGTATTTAGCCTTAGGGCAGAAAGTTCCATTAAACCTGAAGAGCGGAGTTGCCAAACATGGCAATGGAGCACCTTGGAGATAAGTATTGAGACCTAGATCTTGATTCACTATTCTATGAGAAGCCAGTGTAGGAAGCAGAAGACAGACGTGATCGGATCATGGTAGCCTGAGGAAATGTTCTGCAGTGTTGTGCACTAGTTGGAATTTCCTGAGTGCTGAAGGCTTCATGGCCCAGTATATCACATTTGTGTAGTCTAGCTGGGAGCTGATGAAGGCGTGAATAACTGAGGACAGGTCAGTCTATCAGGATGGGATGGAGTCTCCTAGTCAATTAGAGATGGCAGAAGGTGTCACTCATGGATGGCCACTATCTGACAGCTTAGTGAGGAATTCAGGAGTGCTCCTAAATGTGGATGGAACAGACCAATTGTGGGCATGCCTTCATCCAAAAGAGACTGCACTGTGGCTGTGAATTCTTTAAAGTGCTTTCTCTGCCCACCAGCAGAGCTCTGTCTTGCTCAGCTTCAGTTTTGGCCTGCTGTACTTGATCCATGGGCTGATCTCATGCAAGCACTGAGCCACCGTGGTGGTAGTGGTATGGTCATATGTGATGAAGGGTCACTAGATAGAACTGTGTGTCATCTACATATTACTGCCACTTGAATCCATATCGTCTGACCAGTTCATCTAGTGGCTGCATGTAGATGCTGCATAGGAATGGAGAGAACTGATTCTTGTGGGACGCCAGAAGTGAGTGGTCTAGAGGTGGAGGTACAGTTTCCCCACTATGTATTGGATGTGTCCCTCGAGGAAGGACAACCATTTTAGCACATTCCCCTGGATCCCTGCCACCTCTCTCAGGCGAGATAGAAGCATCTCATGGTCAACAGCATCAAATACTGCAGAGAAGTCCAGGAGAATGAGAATCAATGTCCACCCTTTATCCATTGACCGGATATCATCCATCAGTGCCACTACAGTCCTTTACATTATGTGTCCTTATCTGAATGCTGATTGTTCTGGGTCCAGCAGATGAGTTTGTAGGAGGCTTTTGGCTAGCTTATCTGAGCTTGCTTGGAAATGGAAGGTTTGACACTGGAAGGCTGGCAAGAACTGATGTATCCAGGGTGGGTGTCTTCAGTGTCGGTTGGACTAATGTGTGTATGGAGGAGGAAGGGAGGAGTCCTTCACTGAAATGAGGCATTGGCTTTTCTAATTAGAAGTGCACCCATTGCTTATGATTCTTTCACCAGCCAGGAAGGACTGGGTTGAGAGACCGTTAGGGTGTTGAGGGGTGAATATACTGACCTTTGGGTATGAAGGAAAGCAGTTGGGTGGTCATTGTATGGGGCAGCAGATCCATGCTCTTTGAGAAGTCTTCCAAAAGGTTGGTGATCTTTTCTGTGGGATAACTGTAAGTCTGAGGAAACTGAGGAAAATATAATTAAAATCCCTCCTAGAAGCCTCACTCCTGCCATTTTGCCTATGAGAAGTGAGTGGGGAGAAGAGGGAGGGAAAGCCCCAAAGTTAACAGAAGCATCACTTGCCTTCCTGAGGGATGATCTCATCATTGTCACCCCCTCACTGATATGTGCACTGGAAACACTGCTGTTTGCTGTGAGGGTGGGGGGAATCAGGGTGATTGCACACCCATCCCTCTGGCCCATTCCCTCCTCATGCACAGATCCTTGGGCCTAAAGAGAAGCTTCTCTGCACTGGGGAGATGAGGGATGGTATTGCAGAGATGGCTAGATTGGCTGAGTGCATAGACGCTATTGCACTGGGATTTCATCCATCTCCAAGTCTGGCTTTATACGACAAAGCGCTAGAGGTAGGATTTGAAAGCAGTGGCATTGAGGAGTCAAAGCTGAAAACAATTTGGAGTCACACCAGCTGGGAAGAGGAATTTAAATCAGAAAAAAAAAAGAAGTATATTTGGGAATTGTTTAAGGACACTACTAGATGCTCCCAAAGCCACAATCACACAATAGAGGAAGGCTGTATTGGTTAAAAAACTGACCTGATTTAGATAGGAAGTAAAGGTAGATACAAATTTTATATAGATAAACATATTGAAGAAGAGTTGATAGTCATGAATATAAATCAGAAACTAGGAAGTGTAGAAAATTGATAAGGGAAGCAAAGGGACACAAGGAGAAATCTATAGCCAGCAGAGTTAAAGACAAGAAGAAACTGTTCTTTAAGTATATTAGGAACAAAAGAATCCTAAAAATGTCATTTGTCCATTACTAAATGGAAGAGGTAGAATATTAAATAATAACGAAGACATATATTTAACTATATGTATCATTTGTAGTCACATCATATGATAACACTCTTTCTATTCCACTAGTATCTTAGGAGTATGTTAAACAGCAGTTAGTAAAGTTAGACCATTTTAAATCAGCAGGTCTGGATAACTTGTGTCCAAGTGTTTTTTAGAAAAGCTGGCTAAGGTGCTCGCTGAACCGTTACTGCTGATTTTCAATAAGTCTTAAACACTGGGGATGTTCCAGAGGACTGGAAGAAAGATAACCTTGTGCCAATATTTTAAAAGGGTAAACAGGATGACTTGGGTAATTGTAGGCCTGTCAGTCTGCCATCAATCCCATGCAAGATAACAGTGCAGCTAAAATGAGACTTAATTTATAAAGAATTAAAGGAGTGTAATATAATTAATGCAAATCAACATGGGTTTATGGAAAATAGGTGCTGTAAAACTAACTTGATATCTTTTTTTTATGAGATTGCAAGTTTGGTTGATAACATTAACAATGCTGATGTAATATAAGGTATTTCATTTGATACCATGTGACATTTTGATTAAAAAAATAGGAAGATAAAATTAACATGGCAGACATTAAATGGATTAAAAGCTGGCTAACTGATAGGTTTGAAAATGTAATTGTAAATGGGGAATCATCACAGAACAAGTGAGTTTCTAGTGTGGTTCTGCAGGAATCGGTTCTTGTCCTTACGCTATTTAACATTGTTATTAATGACCTGGAAGAAAACATAAAATCATCACTGATATAGTTTGAATATGACACAAATATTGGGGGACGGGTAAATAATGACGAGGACAGGTCACTAATACAGAGTGATCTGGATCACTTGGTAAACTGGGAGCAAACAATATGCATTTTAATATGGCTAACTGTAAATACATATAGAAACAAAGAACATCGGCCATACTTACAGGATGGTGACTCTATCCTGGGAAGCAGTGACTCTGAAAAAGATTTGGGGTCCAGGGTGGAACATCAGCTGAACATGAGCTCCCAGTGTGACTTTCTGGCCAAAAGGGCTAATGCAATCCTGGGATGCATAAACAGGGGAATCTCAAGTAGGAGTAGAGAAGTTAGTTTACCTCTGCATCTGGCACTGGTGTGACTGCTGCTGGAATAGTGTGTCCAGTTCTGGTGCCCACAATTCAAGAAGGAGGTTGATAAATTGGAGAAGTGTCAAAGAGCTACAAGAATGATTAAAAGATTAGAAAATCTCCCTTATAGTGATAGACACACTCTATTTAGCTCAATCTATTTAGTGTCACAAAGAAAAAGTTAAGGGGTGACATGGGAAACAAATGTTTAATAAGGGGCTCTTCAATCTAGCAGCTCAATCTAATATGATCGAATGGCTTCAAGTTGAAGCTAGACAAACTGAGACTGGAAATAAGGTGTTAATTTGTAACAGGGAGGGTAATTAACCACTGGAACAATTTACAAAGGGGCGTGGTGGATTCTCCATCACTGACCATTTTTAAATGAAGACTGGATGTTTTCCTGAAAGCTCTGCTCTAGGAATTGTTTTGGGGCAGTTCTCTGGCCTGTGATATACAGGGGGTCAGACTAGATTATCACAATGGTCTCTTTCGGCTTTGGAGTCTATAGATGGTCTCTTGGAGCCTGATTCCTGAAGGGCCTGACGCAAAGCTCATTTAAGTCAATGGAAAGACTCTTACTAAGTTTGATGGGCTTTCGATCCAGCCCTAAACCAGGGTTTGTTGGAGCCGATATTTTCTAAAGTAACAAACAAAAAGCTGAAATAAAAAAGCATAACATGTGGAAGGCCAGATCCGCCACTTGTGTAAACTGGCATAGACTGACTGTAGTCAATGGAGCTGAACTGATTTACACTAGCTGGGGATCTGGCCCAACATTCTGGTCATTTGAGTAAAGGAAATAGCTGCTGTAATTAGATCTGGAGCATGATTATCCAAAGGGAACTGAGAAACGAATGTGGGTGACAGGTTTTTCCAGGATAACTGGTGTTATTAATGTTCTTCTTGCTACCAATGACGGGCACAAGGGATTTGCATAGCCTTAAAAAAGTCTGCTGTTCTGCATGCCTGTGAAGATGGCTTAAGCCAAAAGAACCCAAGGCATACGTGACCCACATACAATGGGAATAAGAAAAGTGTACCTGTTGCATGTCTGTCTTCAGAGCATGGGGTCAAATTGTGACCGCACCATTCTCACTGGTAAGGAGTTACTCACACAGGCAGTCCTGGTGACTTCTGTCCAACTACATGAGCATATAACTGATCATCAGTGGGAGAAAAAGGATATGTCTCTAGCTGACAGTGCCAATCTCGGACTCAGTATACAGCCTATTGGGACCCTATGGTTTGACCCTGCCTTCTCTTAAAGTTTCATGTATTTTTTTTATAAAACAGAAATCTTAAGTAGAGCTGGTCATAAAGCAGGGAAAAATTGGTAGGATATTTCCAAATTGTTTACATTTTGCAGAGTTCGAAATAGAGTTCATTTTCTGTCCTTCATGAACCTGAGAAATTTTTATTTACTTTTTTGAAATTGTTCCATGTTATGGAACTGAAGACTGGGGTTTCAGTAAACAAAAAGTTTCAGAAACAATTGAGAGAAAAAAATATCAGTTAGAATATCAATTGTTAAAAAGTCATGGCAAATTTGATGAAAAACAAAATTTCAATCTGACTGATTTTTTTTTTTGGCAAAAAGATTCCTTTTAAAAATGGCTCTTTCCCAATTAGTATAATCTTTGCAGAAAAAAAAAAACGACTCAAGAAGTTGGGAGTCCCTCACATTGAGTGCTATGGCTTTGTGTCTCCACTCCATTCATGTATGAACCATTTCCATTAGTATCACATAGGACCCTGGAAATATCCAGGCTGGCTCAGACCTTAGGGCCATCTATTGGAGTATCCTGTTTTTGACAGTCGCCCATACCAGCGACGGAAAGTGAAAGAACCCGGCAATAGCAGATGTGCGGTAATCTTTCCCCGGTAAAGGTCTCATCCTGATCTCTAATTGTTAGAGACTGGCATGAACCCTGAAGCATGAAGTTTAATATCCCTTCCAAATGTGTTAGCTTTAGCTATTATAACTCTGGATATTCTTGTTATCTATATAACTGTCCAGACTCTATTTAACAGCAACTATGGCTCGGACATAATGGGCCGGATCCTCAGCTGGTGCAGGTATACACAACTTTATTTAAGGCAAATGGAGCTGTGTCCTCTGACACCAGCAGAGCATTTGCACTAATGTCTTTGGAACTGTTATGGTTACATCCATATAGGAGGGGCCATTCAATACAGATAACTTAAGCGATGGAAACTAGTCCCTCTGAACTGTAGACTGAGACCAATGCCTTCCAGTGGAGTTACTCCCCTGTGATACTGGGGTAAATGGGGGAGTAAGGCCTTAAATAGCTTGGCTTTTTAAATGAAATTGTGTAGCGGGAGCAGGTAGACACATTTGAAACCACTGAGAGAAACAGTATTCAGTTTACTGCTCCAATAATAAATAGCCATATGCAACCCCACAAAAGGAACAATTGCAACCGGTGTGTGATGAGTGGCGGTGTGCGTGTGTATTAAAAAAAAAGAAAGCTCCAATTCAGAATGAGTCTGGGCACATTCAGAGCACACTGCAAGAATCAAAAGGACTGTTCTCTGTAAAGTAAGCTGCTACCTGGCTTGGCAACCTTCCCTTTGAAATCCACCTCCAAACTCATCCTTCAGTAAAAGAAGATACCCCAGGTAAATGCAGAGAATACAGTCCCAGTCCAACATCACAGTGTTCCTACTAATTCTTGTATATGGCAGCTTTGGTACCACAGTAAAGAGCACATGAGCCATTCGTGGTAAGACTGGCAGACATGCTAATCAAGTCACTGCAGGCCTCAAAAAATAAGGGACCAAGTCTTGGCAAAGTTGGATCATATGCCACCAGCTCCATGCAGCCCCTAGGGAATGTGGCAGGGCAGAGAATGGTTGTAGCTGGAGCGCACTGCATGCTGGATATCCCTAGCTGGCAGATGTGCCCTTGGGGTCTGTTTTTAGAGTAAACAGAGTTTAGAGCAGCCCCCAGGCTTTCTGAACCTACACTGGTGCCAGGGTGGTCATCAAGCAGAGAATTCCTGACCACACTGCTGTCCAACCTCCAAGCTGAGCAGACATTGGCCCCAGCAGAGAGCCCAATGTATATATGGTTCTAGCTTTGAAGCCACCTTGCATGCTATGGGACACCCTCATTTACTTTTTAAAAAGTTAACGGGTAGCTAGGTGTTAGTGGGAACTGTCCCTCTTTGCAGCTGGGATGGAGCCCATGAGAAGATCTAGTGGAAAGAACTTTACTTATAAGAGCAAAACTTGCCTTTTCTCTTTACATTCAAAATGCACCTGGAAACAGCCCACTAGGTGTCTGTGAAATAGCAGCTTGGTGGATTAAAAGAACAGCACATGCTGTCTGAGCCATAGCTTATTATGGAAGGAAATCACTATGACCCTTTGTTCTCATAAGGAATAATAAATGAATAGGTAATGATGGGTCTAGCAACATAACACAAGGACAGATGAAAAGAAAAACAAAATCCATCAGGAATGAGAATAATAAAGCAACAAGGAGATTCTGTATACAATGGAAATGAGAAAGTGGCTTATGCACAGTGTGCACGGGAACAGAATAATACATGCAAATAGAGCAGCGGCCCGGAGGACTATTATATGAGCAAATACAGCTTACAAGACCCAAATGATAGAAGGAGAAGTTACAATGTGAACAGTGGTTAAGTTCTGAGCTACATCAGAGCTGTTTCACAGGCCTGATTCTCATCCTTCTGGAACCCAGGGCCTTATGCAGTTGTTTCTCAAAATTTGAAGACACTTGTGAAATGCTTTTATTAGAGCTGGTTGGAAAATGGGGTCTTTTCCCACAGAATATTTTAATTAAACTGATTTTTTCCCCAAAGCTTTTATGTGGAAAATTTTGGCTTTTAATTTAAACTGAAAACGTTCACCTGAAAATTGCTGAAAACCCCAACAGTTTTGGTTGACTTCTTGGATGAAAAGTTTCAAGTGTCAAGTTTTTGGTTTCCCAACAAAAACCAAATTTTTATTATTTACATGAAAACACATTTCCCATGAAAATCTTTGCAGGGTGTGGAAAAAGTTGACAGAAAATATTTTCAAGCAGCTCTATATTTTATTAATTCTAGTTAGCATGGACTTTCCATCCCCATTCCCCCTTTGTAGCATTTGACAGGTGCTCTAAGGTTCCCCCCTCACCCCCATGGCTAGGATGGCACATGAAAATTGCTGTGGGTGACAGCTGCTTTCCAGCCGGCAGACAGTGGGTGGGTTAATCCTTTACAAGCAGGTGGGTATCCTCCCATGGGATCATTTTATTTTAAAGTACCCACCCCTTTGGTTCATTCCAAAATTGGAACCCCACCCCCCATGAATGAGCTCCAACAGAGACAGAAACAGAAATAAATGCAATCTTTGTGCATGGGTACAAAATATACAAACTATAGAGCAATGCTGGGCAACGTGCGGCCCATCAGGGTAATCCGCTGGCGAGCCGCCAGACAGTTTGCTTACATTTGCACAGTCGCCGGCGCTCCCAGTGGCTGCAGTTCACCGTTCTCGGCCAATGGGAGCTGCAGGAAGCAACGGCCAGCACATCCCTGCGGCCCGCACCGCTTCCTGCAGCTGCCATTGGCTGGAAACGATGAACCGCGGCCACTGGGAGCTGCGGACACCCGTGCAAATGTAAACAAACTGTCTGGCAGTCTGCCAGCAGCCCGCAGGCTGCCCGGCATTGCTATAGAGGAAGATAAAGTTCATGTAAAACAGGCCAGTGTAAAGTGCAAGGATATTAGTGGTTACAAAAGGAATGGGCCTTCACTATTTGGGCAAAATCAACTTAGATAAAAAACAAAAACTACTTTAAATCTAGGTTTAATGAAAGGCACAGCTGGGAAGCTACAGGATCATACATTTCTTGATGCTTGCTGTGTATTTAACACTTGCCATAAACTCCACCATCCCCAGAACTGATAGCCAACTGTGACCAGACATTGTCATCACCAACTAGGACCAGAAGAAGATCATCATGGTGGACGTCACAGGGCCGTTCAAGAACAGGACCCCAGCCTTTCACAACACCTGAGCTCAAAAGGTAGAGAAATATGCTCCTCTGGCCCAAACCTTGGGAGGTAAGGGTTACCAGGTCCAGACACACGCACGGATTGTCAGAGCCTTAGGCGCATGGGGCCCCAGTAACGAGCAAGTGCTGAGAGAATGCGGAATTGGTTAGTGCTACGCTTGGCTGATGTGGCAAGTCAAGGTGTCGTATGCCATCAGATGGTCGAGGGACATCTACACAAAACACATCATCAGACATCGGCAATACCAGGAAGGATGAGCTGGTGTGCCGATGAGAAGCACAGTCAGGAAAGTAACTGTAATACTTTCCTCATGGATTGTATTTTCTAAATCGACAACCAACCTGATTCTCAGTTACTGAGGGACAATACCCACTCATTGATATATTTTGGTTTCCACAACTAAATCTCTGTACAACTTTTCATGAGTCATGTACCTGTGTATTCAGATTCTAATATCTAAACTGTATTGTTAAATCTATTCACCTAAATTTGGGTTATTGCTGATTATGCACTCTATGTGTCATATGACTTTTAAAAACAAACTTTGTATTTGTGGATAATCTAAGCACTATACCCAGATGTACAGACACTCTTTCCCCTACCTACGGATTATATATATTTTTTAACATTAGCTTTAATAAAAAAATGTAAAGGTTTAGCTGGGAAGGCTTTAAGTTCAATTGTAGATTCTCAGATTCCAAGGCCAAAAGGGACCAGTGGAATCTAGTCTCACCTCCTGTCTAACACAGTTCACAGAACTGCCCCAAAATAATTCCGAGAGCAGATCTTTTCAAAACGCAGCTAATCTTGATGAAGTCTGGTAAGTGAGAATGAAAACCAGACCCAGGGAAGGGTCAGTCAAGCCTTGGCCAGTGCAATATGGTTTCAGCCTCCTCCTGAGACCTCAGTGTTAAATTACATGTATTTTTAATGGTGCTTGGCTGTGTGAGACTTTAGAGGGCACAGTGTGAACCTCCACTCACATTCTTGCTATCTGGTTGACCTGACTGGAGTGGCATGGGTCAGGTGGAACTAAAAGGAATACTTCTACATTGCCAAAAAAGCAAAACTAAAATTCCCATTTGCCACTGTTATTGTTTAACACAGATCACAGCTAAAACCGGATTGATTGCAGCTTGGGTGCCCATACGCCCAGCTCCAGAATCTATACATTTGCACTGCAAAGTCCCCAGGTCAGTCAAGGAATCTGAGCTAGATGGCAGGGTAGATCTTATCATAAAAAAGAAAAGAAAAAAAACCCCAATAAACAACCCATGATGAATTCATCCTTTGCTGTGATCTTAGCAGAATCCCAGCCCCACACCTCTTCTCCCATCACCACTAATGAAAAAATACATGCTCCCATCAACCAATTCCTTGTTTCAATGTGTGTCTTTGAAAGCCAACCCTTCTGTAAATGGTAATGCCATTAATGATGCAGGGACATATCTCTGTCTGTAGACAAATCAAACCAGCCAGCCCCCTCCTCCCCCTCAAATTAAACCCATCTACTACCTCTTCCCCCTACACCTGTGGCCTAGCATTGTGCAATTATTATTTCACTGGAGATCAAGGGCAAGAAGCAAAAGTGGTGATAAAAAGGTCCTGGAAGAATGTGAATGAGTCCACGGAAGAGAGGAGATGAATAAAAGGAAAGGCGCAGAGAGGGAGGAAATGAAAAAAAAAAAAGATTAAAAGAAGGGAAACAGAAAAGAGAAACGAGCCAAGGTCAAATTCCTTGGAGTGGGAGCCCCAGCCTCCCCAGCTCTGTTTTAATCTCTTCCCTTTTCCCCTCACAATCCCCATTTTTATTAGCCTCCCATTGGCTTGTTTGTTTGTTCTCAGCAGCTGCCTCTTCGCTCAGTGACAAGCGCACTCTCAATCTTCTCCGTAACAAATGGAGCACAGGCCAGGCAACGCACGCTTTCCTGCCGAAGATGGTCTGGGAGACAAAGAGCCTGTGGATGAAATTATTCAAATTGCAACTATTGGGAACAGAAAAAGAGGGGGAGGACAGGCAAAGAAAATACCAGTGCTGAAGAATGTGCCTCAGCTGGTGTCTGGGTTATTACTCATTGCCCCATCATATGCCATTAGGAGGCATGTAATTGCATATGGTCACTGCAACGACCAGGGTGGCCTGTGTTAGTCTGGAAGGCTGGAGTGTGTTTTAAATAGGAGGGCCCTACTTGTGCTGTTGTGAAGCCACATCTCACAAGCAGGGGAAGGCCCAAAGCTTGTCTCTCTCCCCCAACAGAAGTTGGTCTAACAAAAGATATTCCCTTCCCCAGCTTCTCTCTCTCCTCTCCTCTCCTCAAAGGTTCTGTCTAATGTTTGGTAACATATAAGGTAATAATTGGAGACATACCAATCTCCTAGAACTGGAAGGGACCTTGAAAGGTCATCAAGTCCAGCCTCCTGCCTTCACTAGCAGGGCCAATTTTTGCCCCAGATCCCTAAGTGGCCCCCTCAAGGATTAGACAGAACCTTTGAGGAGAGGAGGCCTGGAGTAGCCTTGGATGAGGATAGGCCTGATGCAATAGTAAGATCTTCCTGCAGGTTGCGTCCCTCCCTCTGTCTGGCAGAGACTGGGCATAAGCTACTTGAAAGCAGAAAAAAATATCCCTTCCTTCCAGAGAATTGGGTGAACTTGTGGAGCTAGGGTTGCCAGCTTTATACTCTCACAAAACCAAACAGCCTTGCCCTGCCCTGCCCCTTCTCTGAGGCCCTGCCCCGTCTTACTCCATCCCCGCTCCCTCTGTTGCTTTCTCTCCTCACCCTCATTCACTTGCTCATTTTCACTGGGATGGCTCAGGGGGTTGGGGTGCCAGAGGGGGTGAGGGCTCCAGCTGGAGGTGCAGGCTCTGGAGTGAGGCCAGAAATTAGGTGTTCAGGATGTGGGAGGGGGCTCTGGGGTGGAGCTCTGGCAGGGGGTTGGGGTCTGGGAGGGGTACAGGGCTCCACGCTGGAGGTGCGGGCTCTGGAGTGAGGCCAGAAATTAGGTGTTCAGGATGTGGGAGGGGGCTCTGGGGTGGAGCTCAGGCAGGGGGTTGGGGTGTAGGAGGGGTACAGGGCTCCAGGCTGGGGGTTTGGAGAGGAAGGTGTGAGCTCCGGCTGGGGGTGCGGGCTTTGGTGTGGGGCTGGGGGTGAGGGATTTAGGGTGCAGGAGGGTGCTCCAGGCTGGGACCAAGGGGTTCAGAGGGCAGGAGGGGGATCAAGGCTGAGGCAGGGGGTTGGGGTGCAGGAGGGGATCAGGGGTGCAGGCTCCAGGCAGAGCTTACTTCAGGTAGCTCCTAGAAACAGTGGCACATCCCCCCCATGGCTCCTATGCGGAGGAACGTCCAGGCGGCTCTGCGTGCTGCCCCGTCCACAGGCACCATCCCCACAGCTCCCATTAGCCATGGTTCCTGACCAATGAGAGCTATGGAGCTGGCGCTTGGGGCAGGGGCAGTGCATGGAGCCCCCTGGTTGCCCCTGTGCCTAGGAGCCAGAAGTGGGACATGCTGTTGCTTCTGGGAGCAGTGCAGAGCCACAGCAGGCAGGGAGCCTGCCTTAGCCCCACTGTGCCACCGACTGGACTTTTAAAGGCCCAGTCAGCAGTGCTGACCAGAGTCACCAGGGTCCCTTTTCAACCAAGTGTTCCGGTCAAAAAACAGATACCTGGCAACCCTATGTGGGGCTCAGACAGCCATCATGAACCCTCATATTTGCAGCTGCTGGCCAAAGTTAATCTCTAGCTTCCTCTTTCCTGTATTGCTGTTCAAGGTGTGCCTGTGCCACCTGTGGAAGGGGTGGCTGTGGTGAGTGGTAGCTGAACTTGGCAAGTCTTCTCAAAACTAGAGGCTCAGGCTGAGAACCTAAGGCAAGGGACATGAGGGCATGAGGCTCTGGGAAGTCACTGTTTTGCCAGCCAAACCTTGTGGGCCTGATGTCAAGGCCCTGAGAGGTCAGTTCCTGTTTCATGGCCAGCATGAGGTCACGAGGGTATCTGGATAACAGGAACTAGAAAAACCAGAGATGAACCATCCATTGAACCGCTTCTTCCTCCACAGCCAGAAAAAGATTGTTCTAGATGATCTAGGTGATGCCAATTGCATGTTCCCTGCTGGAAGGGCACTTAGACAAACAAGAGGCTCGCTACTTCATCAACTGTTTTCTTTGGAGCTGCTCAACAGGGCACATCTCTGTTCCTTCTCTGTTCTTTTAAGTGCCACTCTCATGGCTGTTGGGTCTGGGATGGCAGCAGGTAGGGAATGGCATGGACACTGACAATGATGAGTTTGGTATCCCAAGCAGACCTGAAGACCAAAGCAATACCTCAGAGTCATTCTCCAGGCAGAAGCCTGAGATTAGGCCTTTGTGCTCACAAGCTTCCTAGAAACCACTGTTTCACCCAGCCCTGCCCCAGTGTAGGGCTGATACCACCAGAGCAGAAGCCTCTAGCAGGTGCCTGCCTGGCCCATCTTAGACCCGTAAGTCTGTTGTCATGGCATAGGTCTGCTCTCACCGCCTCACTCGTCACCATGTAGCTGCTGCAGGGGTGTCACAAGGACAGACAAAGTGGGAAGTGTAAGATCTGGGGATTTCCTTGAGGTTGCTGCACCCCACCTCACCCCCTCACACACACTGGGGAAAATGGATCTCCAGTTCAAGTGAATGTGGAAACACACTAACTGATGATCTGTCTTCTCTGCAGCTGCCTGACTGACTCCTTGCTGCCCTACCTCAGCTACCAAGGGCTGTGAGTGACTATGCTGGCATGGAGGGAGACACTTGCATGAAGTTTGCCTGGGCCATCCATAGCTGCATAGTAGAAGGAGCTAGATTCAGCTGGGCATATGGTAGCAAGGAATTCCTTCTGGGGCACTTCCCCACAGCCCAAAGGAAGGGTGCACTTCCCCCCCCCCAAGGTCCAGCATATTCACCCTCACATGCCTGTGCGGTGCACCCCATGGGAGCAATTCCTGCCCTCTTCTGCTCTACCCCTCCCAGTTAACTGCATACCAGTGTAAGGGGGAAGAATTGCAAGAGACTTTCAAAGGGACTCTAGATGCTTTTGAATGTCTCTCCCAGGCAGGCTCTGTACCTAGAACCATAAATTTGCATTATTCTATAGTTATGGTTTTAATGCATAATCTTGCACTGTACTTTGCTTTCACTAAAAACCCCATCTTACATTTATAATGGTAACAAACATGGTTAGCCTCAACAAATCTGATTTGATTTCCAGGTCTGCTCCCTGCTTCTTAGTTCCAAGGAAGCTTTACATGCCACTCAAAATCCTTCTTCAATCAACATTGACACATAAATATGAGGAGTTGGGGGTGGGGGAAATAGAAGCTGGCACTTCTGATGAAGCACTGCAAGCAGGGGCAGCTCTAGGAATTTGGCCGCCCCAAGCAGGGCAGCATGCCGCAGGGGGCGTGCTGCCGGTCCCGCAGCTCCAGGGGACCTCTTGCAGACGCGCCTGCAGAGGGTGCGCTGGGAGGGCAGCAGGCGGCTCCGGCGGACCTTCCGCAGTTATGCCTGTGGGAGGTCCGCTGGTCCCGCAGCTCCGGTGGACCTCCCGCAGGCATGACTGCGGAAGGTCCGCCAGAGCCGCCTACCACCCTGCTGGCAAAATGCCGCCCCAAGCGCGCGCTTGGCGCGCTGGGGTCTGGAGCCGGCCCTGACTGCAAGAGGTCACACACAAAAAACAGTCCCAGGAAAGTTATTTCCCCAGAGCTACCCAGGCGAAATCCCTGGCAAAACTATCCTTGCCCCAACAGTCAGTTTACTTTCCAACACCAGACTAATCTCCTTAAAGGTTGTAAGGGATTTGGCTAATGCTGCACAAGCACTATAATAGGACATGACACATTTAAAATGATAGATGAACCCTTCCCCATTTCAAGTCAGACACCAGTCTTGAGTATAAACACTACAGCAGGCTGTCTCCAATGCTGGAGAAAGTCTGCCACTGGTCTGTCCTACCACAGTATCAATGTTTGCCAATCAGAATGACATTTCTTAGAGCAGCACCTTACCTCCCAGCTGCAATGATGGATCACTTCCTGGGCACAGAGGAGAAGTGAAGTTTCCCTACCGGCCTAGGCATTGCCAGGATTATAGCAGTGACACTTATTTAAGTAATTATTCTAATGTTTATAGACAGTCCTGTTTATAAGAGATGACCAGAACAGCTGGGCATATCATTCTGTCCCTTCCATGCTGAGCATGGTGCCAGCAGTACTTAGATAGGAGATCTTCCAAAGGCACAAAGGGTAGTTAGCTGTCCAACTGGCATTGAAAGTCAATGAGAGTTGGATGCTTATGTCTCCTTCAGGCTTTTGAAAATCTCTATAGTAACTATTTTCTTCCTTCTGTATTTCTCATATTACTGTATTTTACCATTCGGAGACAAATCATTAGATAAAGGACACAGCGGGTCTGATTATGTGACTAATAGAACTAGAGCTGTAAAAAAACCTGACAGAAGTTCTCATCAGAAAATAGGGTTTCATGGAAAATAATTTTCCAGAAAAAAAAAAGTCATTTTGGATTAAATTCACTTTTCTTAAAGTTTTCCAAAACAAAAACATTTCAGGGGAAAACATTTCAGATTTGTTTGTTTTGCTTAGAACTCGTGTCAAAAAGGCCCCAGGAGCAGGGGTGGCTCTACGTTTTTGGCCGCCCCAAGCAGTCATGCGCGGGAGGCGCCCCGGAGCCGCGGGAGCAGCGGACCTCCCGCGGGCATGACTGCAGAGGGACCGCTGGTCCCGCGTGGCTCGGCAGGACCTCCTGCGGCTGCGGACGGTTTGCGGGTCCGGCGACTCCGCTTGAGCTGCCGCAGTCATGCCTGCGGGAGGTCCAGCTGAGCCGCGGGACGAGCGCCCCCTCCGCAGTCATGCCTGCGGCAGGTCCGGTCCTCCCGGGGCTCCGGTGGACCTCCCGCAGGCATGACTGCGGCAGGTCCGCCGGCCCAGCCTGCCGCCCACCCCGGCGGCAGGGAACACCCCCTACATTTTGCCGCCCTAGGCACCAGCTTGTTTTGCTGGTGCCTAGAGCCGCCCCTGCCCAGGAGAATGTGAGGGTTATGACGTTTCAGGAGAGACACGTATCCTGCTGGCTCTTTGAGGCACACGCTGACAGACTTTCAGCACACACTCATTTCATATAGAGGTGAACACATTGGAGAGTCTCAAGAGCATGATGCTGAGACCTGTTATCTCTCACAGGCTGGGGGAGATAGGGGGGCTGTGCTTGGGGGATGGGGGGGTCCACATTCCGAATGCTTTGGAAGTGGCTGCAGTTCTGCTGTCTCTAGTAGTGTCTGGGCCAGTACTAGAGTCATTGCTTAATCAGTCGCATCCAAAGCCCATTGACATCAATACGAAAGGCTCACTTTCATTGACTTCAGTGTGCTGTGCATCAGGACTTGTATGCACGTGCAACACTGCAGCTGCGGTGTGATGGTCTGTACCTCAGGGGAACACCCTGTACCCCCCATGTTCAGCCTTATAATGATTGTGTGGTATCCAATGCAAAGTTTGTCATGTCGGGTGTCTTCAGAAGGCTCATGATGCACTGAGCATTGTTATAGTGATGTTACAGGTTGTAATTTCATGTATATAGTTATGAAGCTGAAAATGTGTCCTTGTGGCTTAAAACAAGCCCAGGCAAAAACTCTCCAGGAGCAGAGGGCAAGGCAAAACTCTATAGGAGCAGAGGGGCAGTTCACACCTCATCGGGGCATGTATGGGACAAACCCAGCCCACCCTCACAGGAACAAAGGATCTGTTGGACTCTCAAGTGAGTCACTCCCCTTCCCTTGGTCAGCTTGGAAATGAAATAAGGTAATGCTCACCTGACTCTGAAGGGGGAGAGGCAAAGCCAAGAGGGAAGAAAGGACATGATAAAAGGGAGAGACTTTGCCATGTTCTCCCTCTCTTCCACCTCCATTTACAGACATCACCACCAAGCAAGTGAAGCGCTGATCAAAAGGGAGAGTCTGGCTGAAGGTCAACCAGCCCGCCTGTGGTGAGAATCATCTAAGTTTGTAAGGGACACTGCAAGACAAAGGTTCCTAGGATAGAGTCTGGGACCAGAGATACTGGCTAGTGTCATTCAGTTGCACAATCCAAGCAGCAGCTGGCCAAAAGTGCTCACTCATGTAGCTGGGAGCAGCTTACATGCTAGAGGCTGTGTATGAACAGCCTGGGAGTGGGGATTCTCACAGCAGAGCAGGGTAAGGCTGGCTCCCAGAGTAGAGGATTGAAGTGACCTAGCAGATCACTGGTCTAGATAACACCAGGAGGAATGTCACATGCAGATCTTCAGTGTAGATGCTACCTATGCCAGGGGGGAGGTTCTCCTATCAATGCAGTTACTCCACCTTCGCAAGAGGCAGTAGCTAGGTCAACAGAAGAATTCTTCCTAGTGCTGTCAAAACCAGGGGCTAGGTCTGCTTAACTCAAGTGTAGTCAATGTGCAGATCGTGGGCCAAATCTGGATTGCCACATGCTTTTGAATGGGCCACAAAATCTTATTTACTTGTTATTGTGGTGTGAAAAACATTTCTCTGGAGTCTGGACATGGACTATACCTGACCAAGAAATTTGTACCTTGACAAAAATAATTGACTACATTGGGCTTAAATACTCTATGCAGGAGCATGGATTTTTCACACCCCTGAGCTATGTAGGTTGGTTGAACCAAATTTTTAGTTCAGACTAGGCCTCAGGCCTCTGAAGTTGTGCCTTAAAGCATCCTGGTTTGGCCATATCTGCAGAGGGCTGAACATCTCTCTACTTGCCATACAAACAAGGAGTGAAATGGAGCCACTTACAGCTGAACTGTTGTTGAAAGCACATTTTGCAGAACCTCTAAAGCATTCCCCCCTGAGGGCTCTTTCACCTGCTCTCTCATGGTGTTCCTGGCCAGTGCTCACACATACAGCAAACAAATATATAGCCTTTCTGCATGCTAGTGGGCCATTAGGGAGACAGGTCAGCATAACAGATAATGTGCTGATTTCGCACCGGTTCAGGCTAGATACCTAACACCTTGTGGCTAGGAATGCCAACTTGCCCCTGGTGAATTTTAAACACATCCTGTGGCTGGAAAAGCTGCCCTGACTAGAACAAAAGCTGCATTGGACTTAAAGCAAGAGAGGGTAAGTAGAGAGATATTCTCCATGTTGATTTCTGTTGCTTTGTGCTATCATTTGCAAACAGCTGGTTTTGGGACCCCCATCTCCAAGTGGCAGGACCAGTGTAAATACAGAGTAGAGGGGGAGGAGAAGAACCAGAACTAGATTTCTGTACCCACATGGTATGGACTGTGAATCAGCCTTTGAAAAAGAAATGTAGCTCTGGATTTCATTTTCACCCGTTATAGTCTCTGGCTAGACCTCATATATTAGGCCTGATTGACTCAATGGGTAAGATATCTTTCTTCCTTCATTTTTAGGGCTATGTCCTTACTGTTCAGCATCGGTTTTCCTTCCTGTTGATATTACTATTGGTGTCGAGTCTCTTATAGAGCCCTGTGAACAGATTTCAGTTTGTTGGTAATTAAAGAAATTATATATATAGACACACCCCGGGTTATGCAAACCCAGCTTACGGAAATCCTGATTTACGGAAAAAGTTCTGTAAGTTTTTTTGTGTGTGTGCATAATTGTCAGAGATATGTTCCAGACTTATGCAAAATTCAACTTATGCAAGGCATTCCGGAACAGAATGCCTTGCGTAAGTCAGGGAGCTTCTGTAGTTAAGTTTTAGGTTGACCTAATTAAAAATAATTGGTGACGTGGAGTACAAAAAAAATCCATTGGTTTCAATGTTGAGCAATTTAATTTGAATTTTTAAATAAAATTCAAGATGTCAAAACAAAAAGATTTTTCCATAAAAAAACAACAGTGTTTTGTTTTGAGAATGTTGGAATGAAACATTGAGATTTTCAGAATTTTTCTTTTGACATGAACTATTTGATGAAACCAACATGAATTTGAAAAATGTTCTGGGGCCACCAAATTGGATTTTTCACTGAATACATATTGCCAAAAAATTTCACCCAGCTCTACCTCTTATGGAAGACCCAGACTGCTCTAACATAGCAAGGATACTTGGAAATTGATGACCCAACAAGACACTGCAACACTGACCTTTTACCACCATCTCTAATGGAAAGCCTCAGTAGCCTGCTCTCAATATGTGCCAATAGCATTGCTGCATCTCCTGAAATAACTCACCCTTCACATGTGTCACTGCTGTTTTCAGCCCCAGGTAAGCCTAGATTTGCATGACATGGAATGCAAAGTATGCAGTGCTATTTTGTTACTAATCATGCACTGAAATGGTAGTCTCACATCATGTCTTAGGAGATGGAGATGTGACAGGATATTATTTCAAACTGAAATAAACTGAACATAAGCATGACAAGGAAGGGTGCTTCTGCAGAGCTCCCCCAAGGTATGTCCCCCTTCCCACCCTGTCTCCCTTCTAAAGCATCCCAGTGAGACCTCTTTTGCCTCCTTCTGCATGAGTCACTCTCTGGAGTGGAGTTCAGCGAGTTGTGCTGATGGATGATCCCTTTCAGCTTGCACACGCTAGGAGCACATAAATAGGGGAAGCAGAAACAGCAGTGAGATAAAGGAAGTGGAGCAGGGAGAGAACAATGCATGTATTTAAGAGATTATCTCAATATGCGGAAGAGCTGGGTGGGAGGGGAGTTAGACAGATAATGGTCTGTTGTAATCAATAGTTCATCGGCAGCACTTAGTTTGCCTGCAGTCAAGCGTATGAAACCATCCCCATTGAGATAAGTGCCTGATATTACTGTTGGAAGACAACAAGAGTGGCCCTGCTTTATGGAAAGGTGTCTATTCCTACAATGACATTTTCCTTTCCTTTTGAATAATAGCTTCTCTCAGCCCTCAATTAACCTATGGACACTTGGGGTGAATTCCAGAGGACGGTGTGTCCTCTGCAATGCCACCGATCAGTGTTATTTGTGGAAGTATTGGTGGTGGTGGTGGGGGGGGGGACATCAGGAAAGCTGGGAGTGAGGTATTGGCACGCTGTCTCACCAATATTGCAGTCCCAGACAGCACTACATTCTGGATCATTTGGTTACAGTCCTTTGCAATTATAGGGCAGACAACCTGAAGCACCCAACAGTGACACAAAATGGTCTTGTGCTAGGTTCTGGTGAGTCCAAGCAATAGGCCATGATCCAAAGCCCATTGGAGTCAATGGGACTCATTCCATGGTCTTCAATAAGCTTTCAATCAGGCCCAGAAGTGGGAAATATTGATTTTAGATCTTGTTCCAGTCCTCGTGTTGTGTAGTGTGGGCACCCTGAGGGAGGTACTAGCTCTGCATTATATCGATCAAGAAATGGATCCTAACTCACAGCCAGAGTCACTTCTGCTCCTGAGAAGTCACACAGGAGCTCAGATCCTTGAATATGTATGGAAAGCAAGTTTAAAACCGTATATCCAGTTGACAGATTTGTCTGCAATTCACGCTGCATTTTTTAGTTATGCAAGTTACATGGTATAGTTGTTCCCTGATTGGAGGAGATGTGACAAGTTTTAATTGTGAATATGAAATTTGTCTGAGTCATTCTTGAAAAGTGGATTCCTATGCCAGGTAAGCACTTTGGATAGTTCCCTCCCTCCCAAAAACTGTTTTTTTAACAACAAAGTAAGTGAGTCACACAAAGTTGTGTGAATCAACTTAGCAAGCTTGCACAGCTGGTATCTGTGGGGCCATAATGGTTGTTGCTTGTGGGTATTTCAACCACCATCAGTTTATTACTGAAAGCAACAGCCATTATAAGTTAGTGAATAGAGCAAAGGATGACTGGACTCAAATGACTTGGGTTCTACTCCTGATTCTGGCACTGACTGGCTGTGTGATCAGGTCCAAGTCACGTCACCTCTGCTTCCCTTCCCATATTTTATCCATCTTGCCTCTTTGAGGCAGGGCATGTCTCCTGCTAGGTGTCTACGCAGTGCTTAGCACACTAGTGTCCCAATTGCCTTGGGGACATGAAGTGTTGCTGTTCACACATTCTGACAGCTTCAGAATGATTTGTGAACGTGAACATTTGCACTAGTATTGCTGTTATTCACTATTTTCCATTTATGGTTTGTTTTTCTCCCTTTAAAAAAAAAAGTTGTCATCCAATCAGGGAGCAGAAGCAATACCCACATTTCTTCAGGAAATGCTTTGGTCACACTCAGTGTACCAAACTCTTTGCTAACATAAACTGACACAGCTTCACTGAAGTCTGTAATGCACCATGCAAACTTATGGTACCATCCCAAATGATGAGGCAAAGGACCCTTAGAGCAATGCCAGCCTGAGAGTAAAGATGTTAGTCTCAAAAAGCACATTGCATAAGGTGTATACAAATTACATTGCCTCCTGTCTGATCACTGTGCCTCTCCTACCCACTTGTGTGGAAAGCAATACTTATTGAGCATTATTGGAGGGACATAACCAAGATCAGTAGACTCACTAGCACTTCAGAAAGAATAAGCTGAAAGAAGGACACTATAAACTTTTCCTTTGGGCAAGGCCAGGGGTTTTGGGCAATGTATGGGGTGAGGAGAAGTGAGCCCAAACTGTGGGATCATATCAGAAAAGTTCTCTGGTATCTCTGCATCTTGGTCACCTTCTCTTTCCTAACCAAAAACTTGATTTCCAAGACATGGATTGAATTGTTCAAATAGATCTGGTTAAAAAAAGCCTCCCCCCAGAAAATTAGACAAGTGAAAATAATTGTCTAATTTTTTTCCAAAGAAGCTTTCAATTTTCAGCAGAAATTCAAAAATTTAAATATTTTAATTTGGAAATGCTGCCATGATGCCTCAATGGGCCATGTTCTTCTCTATATACTCAGCTTTCTAGTTGAACTACATCTTTCCCTTTCCAAGAGGTAAGGCCATGGAAGTGGTGCATCATGGTAGATGTGGTCTATCTGGGTGCCAACCCCTGCAGGAAAACAGACATGAGGCAAACTACAGCTCTCATGAGATATTACAGTAGCATTTCCAAATCAAAATATTGGTTTTTTTGACAAAATATTTGTGTTCAGGTTTAAGATGAAAACTCTAAATTTTCCATGGAAAAATTTTGCAGAACCCATTTCCTTTTGTCAACCCCTCCCAATTTCAGTGGAAAAATTTATGACTGGCCCCAGTCATAAACAAGAAAATACCAAAGCTCCTGAAAAGACAAAGCCAGCAGAGCCCGGTTAGAGCAAGTTTGAATCCAAACAACCCCTATTTAACAAGTCCATTGTGTCCAGTTTGAGTCATGTGTTGATGTGACCGTTCATGACAGTATGCTATGAAAATCCATCATTTAAGAGGAAGGATGCTGTCAGAAAGACTCAAGGAATTTATTGTTTTCAGTGAAATATGGATAACATTTGTGTTGTGTTTGACTTCCCCTTTGCAGGTTATTTTCCATCTCTACTTCACCTATACTCCCACTGTTGCTAAAAATATCATTTTGCTTTTACAGCTAAAGTGATTTTTTATGCCATGTTGATTAAGATACAACTAGCAGCTAAAACCATCTCTGGTGGCTAACTATTGATCACACAGTTTCTTACAAAGGAAATCCCTATAATTATCTTCCATTTACAAATTGGTAAACTGAGGCACAGAGAGGGGAAGTGACTTGCCCAAGATCACCCAGTGGCCACACTGAGTAGAATCCAGGTCTGGAGAAGTGCCTCATGGTATAGACTCTTATGCTCTTAGTTTGTTTATTCTGGTTCTTCCTTTCCCCTCTCCCATCACAGGTTTTTTTTAAAAACGTTTGTATGTATGTGAATTTGTATACTCCAGCACCTCTTGCCTCCTCTCACATCAGTTTTGCCCATATACCATATTGATCTGCAGCACCACTGTACCAGTTTTTGGCCAAGTTTCTCTGAAGTGCACCAGATTGCATGAAGGCTCAATATAACCATGGCAGTGATATTCTTAATGAAAACACATGGGCCAGATGGAGTGGATTAGTCTATCAACCCGCATACTGCAGGGATGTCTTAGGGCTCACTCCCTGTGTAGACAAGCTCTGAGAGAACAAAGAAGCTAGCGTCTTAAGCTAAAGTGCACTAAGGCCCTTTTCAGGTGGAATAAAAGTGTCCACATGGGAAGTTAAAGCATGCTAGTTCACCCGCATTAAATTCACATCCTAGCTTACTTTGCCCTCACTTCCCCATGTAGACAAGATCAGACAATCTGAAGTGGAGCTGGTTGGGAAATGAGATCTTCTACCCTTCCCGTCCCCCTAAAAACATTTTTTGGGCAAAAAGAATGGCGATCCTGGGTCATACCAAAGGTTCATCTAGTCCAATAGCCTGTCTTCCAACAGTGGCCAATGCCAGGTGCCCCAGAGGGAATGAACAGAACAAGTAATCAAGTGATCCATCCTCTGTTGCCCATTCCCAGCTTCTGGCAAACAGAGGCTAAGGACACCATCCCTGCTCATCCTGGCTAATAGCCATTGATGGACCTATCCTCCATGAATTTATCTAGTTTTTTTTAACCCTGTTATAGTCTTGGCCTTCACAATATCCTCGGGCAAGTAGTGCCACAGGTTGACTGTGTGTTGTGCAAAAAATACTTCTGTTTGTTTTAAACCTGTTTATTAAATTTCATTTGGTGACCCCTATCCTTGTGTTATGAGAAGGAGTAACTAACACCTCCTTATTTACTTTCTCCACATCAGTCATGATTTTGTAGACCTCTATCATATCCCCCCATAGTCATCTCTTTTCCAAGCTGAAAAGTCCCCGTTTTATTAATCTCTCCTCGTAGGGCAGCCGTTCTTTGTATTAAATGTGCCTCGTATTAAATGAGGAATTGATATTTCATTTGATTCTATGCTTTCACATATAATGCCACTCCTACACCAGCATAACCTGTTCTGTGCTTTGATATATTTTGTACCCTAGTATTACTGTATCTATAAATCCATGGTACACCCACATCTTGAGTACTGCATGCAGATGTGGTCACCCCATCTAAAAAAATGTATATTATCTATATCTATAGGACTTGGAAAAGGTTCAGAAAAGGGCAACAAAAATTTTTAGAGCCATGGAGCATCTGCCATGTGAGGAGAGATTAATAAAACTGAGACTTTTCAGCTTGGAAAAAAGATGACTATGGGGGGGATATGATAGAGGTCTATAAAAAACATGACTAAAAATCATAAAAGTTGGCCTCCTGGCTATCCTCCAGTCATTTGGTACAGAAGCAGATTTAAATGATAGGTTGCAGACTACAGTTAGTAGTTTTGGAATTTCACATTTGGGTTCCTTCAGAACTCTTGGGTGAATACCATCTGGTCCTGGTGACTTATTACTGTTTAGTTTATCAATTTGTTCCAAAACCTCCTGTAATGACACCTCAGTCTGGGACAGTTCCTCAGATTTGTCACTTAAAAAGAATGGCTCAGGTTTGGGAATCTTCCTTAACTGTGAAGACAGATGCAAATAATTAATTTAGTTTTTCCACAATGGCCCTATCGTCCTTGAGCACGAGTGGGAAAAGTAGTCCAGGAGGTCTCCGACCCTAGTGGTTTCTGCCAGGACCAATCTCCAGCGCACCGAGGGAGACTCCGCCACCTGCACATGTAGATCAGGGTTGTGTAGCAGGGGCTCCACAAGGAGATCCACCCCCTCAGTGGCCACAAAGGACCTGGTTGCCAAAAAGAGCTTCCAGGTCTGGAGGAGGTCCTGGTAGAAGACCGGCAGCTCTGAGAGGTCTCGTGGAAGACCCCTCAGGTGGAGAAAGAGAGCTGCCGGTCATATCGGAGCCCTCAGAGGCAGCGGAGGAAGGCGTGTGCCAACGTGCTCCATGCCGGACTACCTGAACTGTAAAGGAGTCTCTGCAGGGCCTGGAGGAGGAAGACATGGACCTGGCTGCAAATGCAAACCAGGCCCTGCCCACCCTCCGAGGGGAAGATTCAAAACCCCTGCAGAGACCCAGTGCAGCTCCGGCCAGAAGAACTCCAGGGCCATCCTCTTGAGCCTGGCCAGGATCCCCGGGGCCAGGCTCAGGGTGTTCAGGCGGTGCCAGAGCATGGCCAGGACTAGCTGGTTCAGCACCAGCGTCCTCCCTCGCAGGGAGAGACACCAGAGCAGTCCTGTCCATCTCCGCAGCCGCTCACCCACCCTGGCCTCCAAATCCTGCCAGTTCTCTGGTGGAGAAGGATGCGTGGCAGATAAATGCCAAGATAGAGCAGCAGACCTTTGCTCCACCGGATGGCTTGAAGCGTGGGTGGGAGGAGCTTGCCTGCCACCCGAGCCGGACCACCAGGCCAGAGCTCTTGATCCAGTTGACCCGGGCGGAGGAGGCTGCCAAGTAAACGGCCTGGCAGGCCTCCACCCGCAACAGGTCGCCTGGGTCCTGGACCATGAGGAGCATGTCGTCAGCGTACGCCAACAGAACCAGCCGCAGCTCTGGCTCCCGAAGCACCAACCCCATCAACCTCTGGCAGAGGAAACAGAGGAAGGGCTTGATCGCCAGAGCGTACATCTGGCCTGAGAAGGGGCACCCCTGCTATACTCCCCGCCCAAAGCTGACCGGCTTGGTCAAGGTCCAGATGAGCCTGACCAAACACCCTGCATCAGCATACAGCACCTGGAGAAAGCCCATGAACTGGGGCCCGAAGATGAACGCCCGCAGAGTTCCCAGGAAATACCCATGGTCCATCCTGTCAGACGCCTTCTCCTGGTCCAGGGACAGGCAGGAGGAGGAGTCTCACTGCCCTCTCCTCCGTGGGCCTCGCCGAACTGCAACCGAAGGAGATGAGGCCCCACCCGCTTGGCCGTCCCTGTGGCCTGAGCGGTTGCTACGGCAGAAGGAGGAGGGGCAGAGGCAGCGATAGCTAGGCCACCAAGGTTGTTGGCAATGACAAGGCCAGCACCCTCCTGGGTATCGGAGCTCCTGGATGCCCCTCCGTGCCAGGCCAGGGGACAATCCCTCCAGACATGCCGATTGCCAGGCAGAGGAAGCACCAGGCCTCCCCCATCATATAATGGACCTGGTAGTGGGCCCCCTGGTAGGGCACCAGGAAGGACCTCTTGAGCGCCACTCGGTCATGTGCCACTGGCGGTAGTTGGATCTGGACCTGCTGGCGGAGGGACAGAACATGACAAAGGGTGGGGTCCTTACAGCCCAGGAGGAAAGGGCTGATGATGGAAATGGGCTTCCCCAGGGTGGAGAGGGCAGGTAACAGGGCAGCGCTGGGAAGGAAGGGCAGAACGGAGGTTAACACCACCTGTACACCCAGGTCCTCCAGGGGTTCCAAAGAAGAAAACATGCCCCCTACCACCAAGACCTTCTCCACCGCCTCCTGCGCGGCAGCCTCTGACACCAGGAAGAATATGATCTTCCCGTACATTTTGGAGGCCACCATGATGGCCGCGGGCCCCACCATCCTCGCCAGCACCCACACGTATGTTTTGACATGGGGCAAGGTGGGCACCAGGAGGCAATGGACGCCATGCCTCCTGGTCATTGAGGGGAAGGGGCCCCGGCCGCCAGGGATGGTACCGAGGTGGCGGTCAGGGTGGATGGCGTGGTGGCGCGTGTAGGGGCGGCAGCCACCTGGGCGTATGCTCTGGAGGTTTGAGATAGGACGCCTCCAGAGCTGGTGGAAGGAACAGCAGAGGAAGGAAGGGCCACGGCAGGTGTTGGGGCCGCAGCGGGAAGGGCGGCCCTGCCGGTGGGAGATTGTTTTCTGGGCTGGGCCTTTGCCCTTTTTATTCCCCTGGCCCTTTTTGCCGGTGGAAGGGGCGGCCATGGCAGTGGTGGAGTCAGGGCTGGTGGTGGCTGAGAGGTCAGCCGCTGGGGCGGGCAGGGACAGTAACAAAGGGGACACCACAGGGTCAGCTGAGGTAGGGGCAGGGGGAGGGGCAAGGGTGGGGACGGGGGCAGGAGCAGGGTCCTCCATGATGGCAAGAGGAGGCCCTAATATGGGGGTGAGGCAATGGACAGCTGCTCCTCCCCACTAGGCAACACGCAGGGGAAGAGGGTCCAGTGGGAGGGGCAGAGGGGATAGGGAGAGGGAACAGGGCTAGCCACTCCTCCCTGCCAAGCTGTGTTCAGGGAAGAAGGGCACCAGTGGGCAGGGAACTGCAGGGGGGAGCGAGGGAAAGGGAAGAAGCAACTGCACCTCCCCGTTAGGTTGCAGACAGGAGAGGAGGGTGCCAGTGGTGGGGTATGCAGGGGCGAAAAGGGGTTGGAATACCGGCTCCTCCGGCTGCACTGGGAAGGGGAGGGTCTACAATATCAGTGGGGAGGCTGTGAACAGTGTGTGGGGGGGCAACCGAAAAGGGGCACAAGTGCTTATGGAGGGGGTATGGGCACACAGGTAAGGGGAAGGGCTAGCTGCCTGGGAGCAAGATACCTGAAGCAGAGCAGTGCTGGGGAAAGGGCAAGAGGAACTGGGGTGCTCTAGCCTGGCAACTCCCCAGGCTGAGGCCTTGGTTAAGGCCTAAAGAGGTACTGGGGCTGCAGAGGCAGCTGGTCCAACTCCTTTGCCAGTGATGAGTGGCCATGACAGACTGCAGTCTGCCCCAGTGAAAGGGGGCTAGATGACTAGCAGTAGCCACTGAGGCAAGGTGGGTATAGAGGGTTGCGGGTACTGCTGTGGGCAGAACCCCAAGGTAAAGGGCACTGGGGTCTGGGAGGGACACAGGGCCTGAGGCAGGTGAGACACCAGCCAACTGGAGGTGCTCTGAAGTCAAAAAAAGCTAATTCCTAGATAGCCAACCGGAGGCACTGTGCCAGTTAGAGTCATTAGAGTCTGTAGCCGATCGACAATTACCCATAGAAGGATCCACATTTCAATTAACCAGTAGATGGCAACATGTTCAAGTGACCAAAAAAACCCAACATGGATAACCTGAGGGTAGCATGCATTGGGCCAGGACCACAAGAGGCAAGTAGTTGTATTGTCAAACCCAAGTGTTCAGAAATCATGCTTCATGCACCTAAATTTGAGGGAGGTTTTAAGCAATACATTTGGGTCTCTTTGCATCCTGGTTGCTGAGACTTTTGGGTACACTCAGGTGACATTTTAAGGTTTCCCTACAACCATGTGGGTAGAAATTTACCATTCTTTCAGAGTGAAAGCAGAGATTCTCTTCTATTCACATGTAGCTGGGACTTTAAAAACACCGAATATCATGAAACTCAGCTGAAGTTGTGAGCATTGGCAACACTGCAGTTAGCATTGTGCAACTGGCAGATCTTTCATGTAGTAGGAAGTGAGAAAGCACTTTTAAGAAGATGAAGGTTAGTGCCGTGGTTTGAGTAGAGGACTAGGTAAGGAAGATACAGGTTCAAGTCCCTGGTCTGCCACATCTTAAGCAAGTCACTTAACCTTTGCTTCCCCATCTGCACAATGGGGATAGTAGCATTGCCTTGGCTTACAGGGGGTCTGGGAGGATAAACACAAAGGTTATGGTAGGCTCAGACACTATGGCCATGGGGGACAGAAAATTAACTATGTCCTGATCTGTGCACCATTTTTGTACCAGTGTGACTTTCAGTGAGAGGTGTGAAATACCAAAAATTACAATGTAATTAATGTAATTAATGTAAAGCCCTGTGCTGATGCAGTTATACTGGCACAGCTTATTACCTTTCCCATATGGGAATAAGCTATGCCAGTACTGTGACAGACCCAGGCTACAATCCAGACTAATGATTAGCTATGTCACCCCCGCCCACCAGCCAAGGGTGCCACTTACAATGCTTTTGATTGCTCACAGCCTCCTGCATGCAAGTCACTCCCAGCAGTGTCTGGGAGTGTACTACAGCCAGCCAGCTGCACCTGGCCTCTTACCATCCTGGATTATCCTGCAAGGTGACCCCAACACACTCCTGGTCCTAGATTTTTCACTCTAGAAATTGGTGTCTGGTCCTGCCCAGCCCTCTCCTAGGTGATACAAGTTTACAAATGCCTGTTTCATCAATGGAAAATATGCACACATTCTTATTCCAAATAGCATTTCCCCAGACTATCTACAGACAGATTTTAAGTGAATACAAGTAATGAGGCATGAGAGTCCAAGATAGTTACAATAAAAATAAAATGCAACAAGCTGTTAAATTCAAAGCAAAAGTTTCTCACCATAGGCTCAGTCTTACTGGCCAAACTCATTAGGCCAGGATCCCTTCTTCTGTGTAATGGCTGCTTCCTTTCCCCTTCTCATCCAGTGACTCAATGGACAGGGGAGGGGAGGGCACACAGGAAGAGGAACGGTGCCTTGGGGTGTCTGCCCCTTTATATAATCCTGTCCTCCCCATTGGGAAGCTTTTCCAGCTGGAAGCAGAGAGAACAGGCCATTGATGTATCTAGAGCACCATGTGATTAATTAGATCTCAACACTGCCAAAATATATAGAAGAGCATACAGAAGCCAGCCCACAGCATTGCCATTATGCATGTGAATCCAGACAAGAGTGGGCTCCAAAACACATCCATGCTCAGTGGCTTAGCTGCATAGCAGCACAGGATAAAAAGACCCTGGGAATCACAATCCCAGCAGACACAGCCTTCCTCTGACACCGTCCTGGACAACCTGAGGCTTTAACTTCAGGGAGGGGAGGGACACAGGCCCTCAGGACTTTTCCCCCAGGGCCATCCTTAGCCATAGGCAGAACAGGCAGCCGCCTAGGGCACCACTAGGTCTGGGGGCACCGCTCTGCCAGGAGCCCGGACAGACGGGAAGCAGTGGAGCATGTAAGAGCAGGGCTGCTGGGTCCTAGAGAGAGCTGAATGCAGCACAGTCTGAGGTGGGGGATTGGCGGCTGGGGTCTCTGGGAAGGGGTGGGGGAAGGAACTCACCTTAGGGTGACCAGATGTCCCGATTTTATAGGGACAGTCCTGATTTTGGGGTCTTTTTCTTATATAGGCTCCTATTCCCCCCCACCCCGTCCCAATTTTTCACACTTGCTGTCTGGTCACCCTAGGTGGGGGTAATTGGTACCTATATAAGACAAAGCCCCAAATATCGGGACTGGCCCTATAAAATGAGGGCATCTGGATCTGGTCACCCTAGCTGGGGAGTGTCTCTCTCCCCCGGGCTGGCAGTGATCCATCTCATCCGGGGGGAGCTGCACAGGGCAGGATGAGCTGCTGTGGCTCCATGGGTGCCCCGTCCCTGAGATCAGATGCTGTGCTAACTTCACCATGGTCCGTTGGGCTGACGGTGGTGCCCATTGGCGTGTGATCGGAGCTGAGGGTTTGCTGCTGCTGTTGCCACTCTGCACCCCAATAGGTGGATTTTGGGGTCCTGAAGTTTTCCACCTATCGCCTCCTCTACTGCAGCTGTTGGACCAGCAGGCTGGGGGGTGAGCCAAGCATGGAAGCAGTACTGTGTTGCCATTTTGATTGTCATTTAACAAATTTTTTCGACAAAAATGCTTGCTAACAATCCTGAATTCAATTTAAATATATTTTTTTAAAAAACAGAAAAAACAGAAAAAACAGAAAATTAAGTTGTTGACAATTATTTGTGACAAGTTTGGTATGGGGAAGGGAGTGGGCCAGTTTTCATCAGAGAAACAAAAAACATTGACTGACTTTCCTATAGCCCTGTTACTGCTAAATAGAGCCCTCCAACAACTGTAATATGCTCATCTCCTTTCTAGTGTATAAAGCAGGGGTCAGCAACCTACAGCACACATGCCAAAGGTGGCACACGAGCTGATTTTTGATGGCATGCGGTCATTCCACCACCACTCCAAATTCCCCTAAAGCCCCCCGCACCCCCCGCTATAGACCAGTAGGTCTCTTTGGCTTTTTACGCCCCTTTTCCTTTTTTTGCTCCCTGTCACTTTGCGGGGCTGGCGGTGGGTCCTTGACTTGCTCTGTGTCTTTGGTGGCATTTGTGGTGTTTGGTGGCATGCCGGAGCAAGTCCTTGGAGGCGGGACCCACCACCCACCACGCCGCCGCCCGAGAGCAGACCCAGTGAGCGCAGCCAAGCCCATGTGTTTTTTTTTTTACATTTTTTTTGTTTGTTTAATATATAGTCATCCCTGCCGGGGCCCCGTCAAAACTGTTGGAACTGGGCCCTGCACTTCCTAAAGCCGGCCCTGCATGCGGTGGTGGGCTGAGCGGCTCAGCCCACCACTGTTCTGGGGTTCCGGCTGCTTCCCCATTGCCACCCGGGGTCCCGGCCACCGGCCCCACTCAGCACCTGCTGCTGGTCTGGGGACCCCCAAGGAACCCCAGGCTGGCAGTGGGCTGAGCAGGCCGGTGGCTGAGACCCCGGCTGAGCCACTCAACCCGCTGTTGGCCTGGGGTTCCATTCACTCAGCTGGTAACGGGCTGAGCAGGACTAAATTCAACAAAATAGGAAAACAAGAGCAACTAATAACAAAGTGCAAGAACCTAGAGCACTGGTCCCCAACCTTTTTCGTCTGGCGGTCACCAGTCGAAGGACCGTGGCAGTGGACGAGCATCCACCGAAATGCCGCCAAAATTCAGCGGCATTTCAGCGGTGACGCCTCTGGATGACGCTGCTTATCGGTGGCAAGCGGTGTCATCCAGAGGCATCGCCGCTGAAATGCCGCCGAATTTTGGCGGCATTTCGGCAGATGCTCGTCCGCCAGCAAGTAAGCAGGTGCACTGAGAGGCCCCTGTGGGCGCCATGGCACCCTCGGGCACCATGTTAGGGACCCCTGACCTAGAAAGCCTCCTGAAGCACGGCGATCATTTTGATTTAAATGGACTTGAACTGTATGAAGAATTGAGTACACTGTCATCAATGTTGCCACATGCAAAATCAGTGATGGATATTGTACAGTTTACTCATACCAGCAAACTTGTTGACATATATCCTAATGTGTACATTGCCACTCGTATTCTACTGACAATTCCTGTAACAGTAGCATCAGAAGAATGGAGTTTCTCAAAACTAAAGCTCATTAAAAACTATTTCCGCTCTACAATGAGTCAGGAACACTTGACTGGTCTTGCTATTCTTGCAATCAAACAAGACATCACTTTGTCTTTGTCATACGATGACATTATTACTGATTTTGCAACCAAAAAAGCCAGAAAGATTGTTTTTAATTAAAAACAAATCCTTGTTTCAATACCGCTTCATAGAAATTTCCAATAAAATGTTGACAAATTTAAAAAATTACATTATTTGCATCATTCTGTCAAATCAGAATTTTTTCTATAGTGCTACTTCTTTAGTGCTAGTCCATCAGCATTACAGTGTGCTTAATTAAGTTAAACTGGTTTTAATAACATGCATGTGGCAAGTTTTCCAGTAGTGTAAGCTTATGTTTGTGTTGCTAAGAGCAAGACAGGCACAGGGGCACCAGTTTAATAATCCCACCTAGGACACCATAAATCCTAAGGACGGCCTTGTAATTTCCCCAAACATTCGGGTGCTCAGATCTTGCTGCCACCAGTGCTATGGCCACAATAGCCATGTTTAATAGCACAGTGAAGGAAAGCAGAGATGGGTCCTGTGCTGTGTCTTGTCCAGATTCACGCAGCAGGAACTAGATTTGTTTCCTCCTGATTTTTAAGGTTACCATCAAACAACTGACAAGTGCAGTATGGAAGGGAGGGGGGCAGGTCAATGGAGAAGTAAACCTTAGGCTTTTCTATTTCTTTTTGACTCTCAGTCAGCCAGGCCTCACCCCCTGCAGCACTCTCCCATCTCCAAGCACCATCTTCTGCAAGCTCCTGGTCCTGGGTCCCACCTCAGCACCTTCTCTCCCCTATGCAGGAGGAAGAGCCCTGCCATCATCCCCACACTCAGGCCCCCACACAACCCTGCTGCCCTCCTACCCAGGTTTTCTGTCAGAACTAGGATGCAGGCAGTCTTACCTAGCAGTCAGAGCCACCAGCCAAAGCTAGAGTCAGGAATCAAGCCACCACTCAGAGCCAGAAGTCAACATCTAGGGCTGGGCAAGGCAGCAGGACATGAACAAGGCTAGCACAGGAGCAGCTGCAGACACAGCATGGAGCAGCCAGTGACCTTGTGCTGCTGCTAAGCTTAAATGCAGACCTGTTGGCTCCTTTCAACCAATGGGGAAAGCCCACCAATCAGGCGGGTCTGCCGCAGCCCATCTTGGCTCATTAGCCTTCCTGAAGGCTGAACGGGGCTAGCCCCACCCAAAGCACAGCAGGGACCACCTGTCAGCCCCAGCTATTCTTCCACTCTGGGCCCTGGTCCTCATGTGTCCAGGCTCTGGGCTCTGCAGGGCAAGTCAGTGAGAGCTGGCTCTGATGGAGTTGCTGATCGTGCCTATGCCCAGCTATTTCATTCCCACTCTCCCCTTGGAGCAGGTACTGTGCTGATTTTGACTCCAACTGCCTGCCGGCACTAGTGGTGCAGCATGAGTGTTAATTTTCACCCACGTTGAACAAGTCCTTGAATAATTTATTGGTTATTTATTCTGCTGGAGAGGAAGGTCGGACTGTGAATTTAAATGGAAATGCTCTTCACAAAAGCTACAGAAAGGACCTAGTAATTATCACTACTTCTCAGCGGGACCTAGGTTGGAAACAGACTGACCGGGAAGATCAGACACACTGTGCTCAGTCCCTGCGCATTCATCAAACACTATCTCGACTGTTTTACATTGAGAGGCTTTCCTGAAATGTGTCTCACACCCAGCACATGTCCTTGAATAGGCTGAAGTCAGCATTAGCCTCTTCCCTTCCCCTTCCTGTCCTCTTTGAACTACCAACTTTATCGAGGTGGGAAGGGGACTGAATAGTGTGCAGAGAGCAGTTCTCACAGCCCATCAGCATTGCGGTATGAGCAGGGGAGCAGCCTAGCATTCTGGGCTCTACAACAGCAATGAGCATGACAGGGCCACAATCCCAACTGGCTTCTTCAGCACAAATAATGTATTATCATAATTATTCTTCCTAGGGGAGCTTGGTTCAAGGGACAGCCACACATTGGAGGAGGAAAAGGGGCCTAGCTTACTCATATTTTGTAAAAAGCCTGTGCCTAACAACTGATTGAAAGGCTTTGTTCAAGGTCAGCTCATGCCTATCCTTTTCCCGCTGCAACTCACTTTCTCTTTGCCATCTCAGCACGCTCGATGCCGAAAATCACCAAATGAACTGCCCCCTAACTCTCCTCTCAGTCAGTCAGTTCCTCTCACTCCTCCTTCCTCAGTGGCAAATTAGGACACCAGTAGCAAGCCAGTCTGGGATTAAGTGCAATCCTGTACTGAGCTATTTGCGCTGGAACTAAGGGGGTTCCTTGCTGCTTGGAGGTGAGAAGGAAAGAGCTAACATAGAGGGAGGAGGTGGGAGCAGAGGGGAGAGTGCCTCATGATTCACTGCCCAGCTGGTCACTACTGCTGGTCCTATACACAAATCCATTCTCGTGCAGAGATTTTCTTCCACCTCCCATCTCTCTTGACTCTGCAAGGACTAGGCACTCTCTCGTCAATACCATTCTGTTAGCCCCCATTCTCTGCTTTCCTTCTCCATGTAGTCATTGAGTGTGCACGCCTATCTTAGGTTTTATTGTAGCACTCATCACTATGGTGTCTAAGCACATGACAAATAATTACATCCGCCAGGGTGCTTGTCTAGTGGACTTCATATAGGATCCTGTTCTGCTCACTCTGAGGTTCAAGGAAGCCCTGTTTTGTTTTCAATATTGTTTAGTTGTGGTGGGAATCCAATAGGTTTGGCCCTGTAGCATATTCTTTGAGGCAGGAACCATCTTTTTGTTTTCTTCGTTCAGCCCTGGCCCAGTGGGGTCCTAGTCCATGGCTGGGGCTCCAATAGCTATTGCAATGGGAGGACAGAGGTGAAAGTAAGCTGGTACGGTCCGGTACAGCATACCGCCTTGCCAGTACGCCTTGCTGGACCACACTGGCTTTCGCGGTGGGAATTTAAAGGGCTATGGGCTCCCCACAGCGGTGGGGAGCCCACAGCCCTTTAAATCCCGCCAGCGCTCGGCGGCTGGGCTGGGACCAGGATTTAAAGGGCTCAGAGCTCCCGCGGCTGCAGGGATCTCAGAGCCCTTTAAATCCCGCCCGCAGCTTGGGCAGCCAGGCTGGGGCTGGGATTTAAGGGGCTTGGGGCTCCCTGCAGTAGTGGGAGCTCCAGGCCCTTTAAATCCATGCCCGAGCTCGGCTGCCGGGCTGGGGCTGGGATTTAAAGAGCCCTGTGCTTGGTGGCAGCCAAGCCCCAGGCCCTTTAATTTGCCCTTGAGCCCAAGGGGCTCCCAGCCACCTCTGCAGCTGGGATCCCCCGGTTGATTTAAAGGCCCTGGGGCTCCCAGCCAAAGCCAATGCCCCAGGGCCTTTAAATCTCGAGAGGCCTTGCCTCTTCTGGTTGAGGCCACACCTCTTCTGGATGAGGCCACGCCCCCCGCAGGACTCCAGCAGTACCAGTAAGTCCTGTAACTTACTTTCACCCGTGTGGGAGGAACATATCATAATGAAGTCAGACTTCGCCATATTCTCTTTTGGAATTGTCTTGTCCCCTGTGGAATTAGTTCCAGTATCCACCACCAGAGCAAATGAATTCTCAGAGTGGAGCAATTCATCCGAAGCACAAACATCTGAAGTGGTTTGGTCCTTAGTTCTGTGGAGAGCTCGCTATCTGAGTAACCCTACCCATGGGTGCCCTGGAGTTTTAATCACAGGCAGGACAATTCTCTTCATGTCTCTGCTGGAGTTAATCACAAAGCTGCTTACAAGAGCTGTGGACCATTATTTATAAAACATGAATTTAGAAATTCTCATTCCTCCTCAATGGACAACCTCCCTCGCTACTCACTGTCACCAGGGCCTACAGGATCATTGAAAGGGAAGTGCCAAGTCCAGGAGTGTTTGGAGACCGAGTGAGAGCAGGAGGACAGACAGACATGCAGGAGGTGAGAGGGAAAGAGTTAACTGGTATGAGGAGGCTGTATGCTTGGGATGGACTAGGCCTCGGGGAACGTTTCATTCTGGCCTGAGTTAGCATTGCTTAGGTGGACAGAGAGTGACGCCCTCAGAGCCACCGAGCTGCAATGTGGATTTCTTAAGATATATAGGATCAAATTAAGAGCCGCTGTGTTCAGAGGTTCCAACTGATCAAAGCACCGTTGCCAAGGTAACCGTGCAGATTGCCATTGGGGACCTCCTTTGGGCAAGGTTTTCAGAGGGAGGCAGAGAGGAAGAATGTCTAGTCGAAGCTAAGACAGGAAAGGTCATGTCATTCAGGAGCTGTTGCTTGGAGTTGGTGGCTTAGAGGATGAGCAGCCTGCAGAGCTACAGAGTGAGGACAGTTACCTCCTGAGAAGACGTCGAGTGAAGGTCTGAGCAGGAGATGCTGAGAGATACAGTGTACCCGAGACACCCTGAAATCTGTGCATGGGTGAAAGCAATAGGAGGAAAATAATGTCTCTGAGGCAGGGTGTCACGGATCCACAGGATCAGTGCTACACCCCAGCTTTTAAACAGTCTCTTGGAGGAATCCCTTCAGTACCACAGCCCTTAAAGGGTCCCACTTGTGTTTTAGGGAAGGCCATGCAGTCTTGCCTCCTCCAAGACTGAGCCTCTGAGCTCCAGCACTCCTGCTTCACACCACAAGTGCTGCCCAGCAAGTCCAACTGAGGTAGGCTCTGAGTTAGAGGTTTGTATACCCTTCAGAACTAATGCTCCTCAGCAAATGCTTGCAGCGTCACCAGGCAATGAACAGTAGGGTTTATTAGTCAACTGGAATACAGCATTGGAAATCCGTTGGTTAGCACAGAGAACTATAGGTTAAGGCATAGTCCATCTGGCCAAGCCAGAGCAATCCACCAGCCAAGCTGTGATGGACTCCATTTCAGGCTCTCTCTCTCTCTCTGGTCCTTTGTCAGTCCCAGGTCAGAGCAGCCAGCCTCTTCCAGAAGCTACTCTTTTCCCACTATAAGTCTCTTCTCTGTTCTGAAGCTGTCCTCTGCTCAGCTTCCCAGCTGAGAGGAGTGTGTGGGAGGGAAAACCTCCTTCCTCTGGGTCACGGATTGCTAGGTGTCAATGTTCTGGTTGCTGGGGCTTCCCGTTGTCTCTTTCAGATTCTGCATGGATACTGGTTGCTTTCAGCATATTACAGCCAGTTTCTTAATGACCCTTTCATTATGCCAGAGACAGCAAGGCAACACACATATACCTCTCATGACTCCTGCACTGCCCCAAGAGCAGACTTAACCATTTCCCCCCACTGGGTAGCAATGCCAAGTACAGAGGGAAACAGGCACACATAGGATTCATAAAAATATTACAAAAAATTCCCACTTCGTCACACTGAGCATGAACATTGGCTTTTGTAAGAATGGTTCTACGTTGTCCTTTGTGTGAGGGTAAATACTGCAGTTCTTACTGGGTCAAAACTCCAGGTGAAGTCAATAGGAGTTTTATCTGAGAGTAGACTGGGAGGAATGCAAGGCTGGTCCTTAGCAGTTTCCCTCTTTGCCTAAGTCGCCCAGTTTTCAAAACTGCTGAATACCCAGCAGTTCTCATGGCCTTTAATGGGTGCTCTTAGGTGCCCAGCACCTTTGAAAATCAGGCCCATCCTGTGCCGGGATTTGTATGTATTGTTCACTGTCCTTCGGACTTGGTCACTATTGGATATACATAAATACAAATTTAGCTCCACCTGATACAGCCTGTTACCTAGACATCAAATGAATTAAAGGGGGAGTACAACAAGCTTAGAACTGGTCTGCCCTTGGCTGAGACTCTATATTTCAACAAACCCATAAAAAGGCTCAGGGAGCTCACTCAAGCATGAATAGTTACAAGTGTAAAAGAGTGGTGACATCGTATTTATTATTAAAGCCTTTTTAAAGCCCCATGTTGCAGATGGTTTCTGTATCTCTGGAGAATGGCAGGGACAGGGTATTTAATAAAAACTTTATGAAAAATAGAAACTGTTTCCCATGGTTAATCATAATGCCCAGGGACAAATTACCTGTGGGAATGTTATTGGAAAGCATGCACTTTATATGGTTGGGTGAGGCCAAGATTAGTATTCAGGCCAATGCACTGGGGTTCTTGGGCAAGCAGCAGCACCCCAAAACACACTGGGCTATTTGGGGGACTAGCCATGGGAAGAGACACACTGGGGCTCATGGAAGAATAGCTCTGACATAATACACAGGGGTCCAGGGGCAAACCGCTCCCCAAATAGACACTCTAGGATTCAGGGAGCAGTACATGCACCCAGACTAGACTCGAGTCAACTTTGTAGAAGGTTGATTAGCTGCTGGAAGCAGCTCGGAGATTTGGAACATCTAAAGTAGTATGGAGTAGTGGGCAGAGTGCCGGTGAGGCTGGCAGGGATTCCTGATTAATGCAATTTATCACATCGTCAATCTGCAATGCATCACTAGGATATTGCCATCACCCGTGAAATATGTAGATACAGGATGCTCCTGATTGGCAGAGACACTGAGTACCCACAACTCAAATTGGCCCCAGTGGCAGGTTCTTCAAAAGAGTTCCGCTTGCTGTGGGTGTGTGGGGTGCTGAGCATTTCTCTTTGGAAACCTGGCCCTAACTGTGGGTGCTGAGTCCTGGAAAATATGGCCCTGAGATGTATGGCAAATCTACTCCATGGGTCCATATACATGCATGCTGCAGAGGGATTTCTGAGTTGATCTTATGTTCTCCTAGTTCCCTCATGTGCTAAACACCAAGGAAGACAGGCAGATATCACACAATCAGCACGGCAAATGTCCCCCCAATCAATAGCTGACTACAGTGCAGTGAAATAGTTTGTGGTCATCTAAGCTTTGTTCGTCTGCAATCATTTCCTGTAATGTTTCTCTAAAAAAGAAGCACGGGGGGGGTTGAAGGGGGTGAGGATGAAATTAAATGAAAGAACTTCCAAGAAGGTCTGTGTGGTTAAAAAAAAAAAAGGCTAGTGCTGAAATTTTGCTTTAAGCATCAATCTCTTGTGGATGCCGTAAACCATCTTCCTATTTATTACAGGCAATCCCCTCTTATTTAATGAAATCCCATCCATTATGCAACTTTGCAGATATCCGAGATCACTATTAGGGAGTTGGGCCTCATTATAAGTGGAGTTATTGTCCTTTGGAGATTGAGTTAATGGTCATTTGTCTTTTTCATTCGATTAATAGCAACCCTCTCGGGACACTGAATAGGTTATGTTTAGTGATGCAATGTTAAGTCCCTTCCTCCATCAATGCAGATTGCTGAACATGACCCAGATCTCTCAATACAAGGTCTGGCTTCAATGTCTTTCTTAATAGCAGCTTCTCACTTTTTAGCAGTTAAGGAGAACAGCACATTAAATTGCCAGTGAAAGAACTGGACCGGAGAGAGCGGTGCAAAGAAAATGCAGGTGTTGATGGCAGTTTTTCCAGCTGCTCCTATTGGCCATTAATGGTTCCAGTAACATAGAGCTTCCCTAGCCATGCAAGAATTTGAAATGCAGGAATAGTCAGCTGCAAAATAAGACCTGGTCTACACATAAAATCTAGGCTGACCTAACCACATCACTCTGGGCTGGGAAAATGTCACACCTTGTGCAACGTAGTTAGGTTGAGCTAACCCCAACTGTCAATGCAACAGGTCAATGGATGAGTTCTTCCATCAACCTCACTGCCACCTCTTGGAGAGACAGATTACCTACATCAATGGAACAACCCTTTCTGTTGATGTAGGAAGTGTCTACACTACAGTGCTATAGCAATACAGTTGCAGCTCCATAGCAGTCTCTCTCGTGTAGACACACCCTAAGTAGCTGCATCTGTGAACAAAGGACTCAAATGGGAAAATGCATCCATCCCTGGCCTTCTATGGGCTCTTATGTTCTAGATTTATGGAGTACAAGATGCACCAATGATGGGCATGCAGTAAGCACTGCCCTTGGAAAGAGCCTGAACTGGATCTCGGTGCTCACTTTGGAATACCTGATCACCCACTCTGGATCCTGTTAAACCATTCTTACCAGGGATGATTTATATCCTGGTCTCTTGCAGCCAAATTTAGGGGCTGGTGTAAATTGTCATAGCTCTCTTGAAGTTAAAGTGATAGCTTGTCATTTTTAACCAGTTTCCCAAACAAACATGTCTAGGCATGCACACACGTCAGACCTGGAAGTAATGCCCCATGATAAACTGCAGATTCATATCATACATTTATTTCTCAGGCATCTCCATCAACCCCACCTGCCCACTAACACATTTCTTGAGGGTTCATTATTTCCTCTGCCCCCTGAGCAGCTTCAATCAGCTGTCATTAAAAGATTAAATTAAAATACAAAATCTGCCTATGCCAGGAACGTTTCTGCCTTTCTCCCCCAAATATGGAATTTGCCCCACAACTTTCCCAGCCCCTGGTTATGCAAGATTCACCCCTGTGCCAATGGCAAACTGCTCTCCCATACCTAGAAATGCCATGCCTTTGCCATATGACCTCTTATTGCCCTGTAGGGCTGGGGGTGTCTAATACCATTGGAAAGGGTAGATTTCCAGGACTTGCTTTGAATTTTGAAACGGGCTGGGATACTGGATTTTAAAACTGGGTCCTTTTCAAATCTTGAAAGGTGATGTTTAGATTATTTTTGACTGTTTCCTGGCTCTCTCTGAGCTCTGTACAGTTTGACTCATGGGATAAAAATCTGGCCGCAATGGAGAAATTATTTTGGGGCAGTTCTCTGGCCTGTGTTATACAAAATTTCAGACTAGCTGATCACAAGGGTCCCTTCTGGCCTTGGAATCTATGAAGTCAAGGGGAGTTTTGTCACTGACTTCATGGGGGCCAGGATTTCACCCCTGGTAACTAAAACTTTACAAGGAGAGGGATACATAAAATAGTCCTAATCAAATGAATAAAGGTCGCTAAAACATTCCCAAGTAAAGCTTTTCTGCGACCATGTAATGAAGACAGGGCATTGTGGTGTAATAAAGAGGCCCTCTGCTCTGTTTGTTGGTAATTTCATAGAATATCATTTGTCCCTGGCAAGCTATTCTGGTAACCATTCAAGGTAAACACCCAGCTGACTTGTTTTTCTAACGTACAAAAGTCTGCCTTGAAAGACTTTAAAAAGGTCTTACATTTTTATAATTTGTGGTCCGGTAGCACCCAGAGAAGAACTTGAAATCTAAACAGACAAAAAGTGTGTGTGGGGGCGGTGGAGACTTAGACAGAGGGAAGTGAAGGAATTTGCCTAAGGTGACCCAGCAGCAAAACCAGGCGTAGAACCCAGGTCTTCTGACTCCCACTCTAGGGGTCTGTTTGCTAGACCACCCCATTTACAAGACATTTTTACCTGCAATCTTTGAATTTCTGTTGCTTCCCCTGAGTTCCCCATTTCTCTTTAGGTAGCCAGGGACCTGCATAGGAAACAGCTTCCCCTGCACAAGCAGATCTCTCTGAGCACTAGGAAGGTAGTTCATGTACTGGAGCAGCCCACATATCCTGGTCCCTAGTATGTATGCTTTCTGACTAGGGACACAATCAGCCCACTAGCTGGTATGCTGTAGACAGAACCATGCACTAGCTGGGGAGGGCACTGCCTGAGAGACATAGACGTCTTTCCCTACAGCCTTGAAGTACCTCTCTTCTGGCTTGCTTGGCGTAATCCCGTCTTGCTGGGCAGGATTCTTTATGCAAAAGGCATCATTATGGGGCAAAAATACTTGGTCTCTTAAGGCTTTATGTCTCTCTTTTGAAGTCCGTGGGAAATATACTTAGGGAAACAGGACATTGAATTCACTTGAGACGAATCTGGGTTATGCTTACAATCTTGCTGTTTAGCCTAGACTTAAAGCCCTGCAGAATCTTAGCAAAGGTAATAAATTAAAGCTTATCAATAGCACTAGTAGCGCTTAACCAAAAAAGACACAGGATGGTCTCATGGTCTCATGGAACAATGAGTTACTACACTGGTTCATTACCTTTGGACACTTGGTTAAACGCTGATTTAAATCACATTGAAATACGCGATGTGTTGGTCTCAGGGTTTTCCCTGTAGCTATCTGTCCATATTTTACATATACATAGTAGAGCTGATCAGAAATCCCCTCCCATCCACAGGAAAGTTCATCTTTTCAGTGAAAACATGACCACCATTTATTCCCCTGCCCGGTTTCTGGCTGAAAAATCTTTTTAGAAACCAAAAGTTTTTGGATCTTGCTGTTTCAACAGAAATACACAATAACAAAAAAAAGTTGAGGAAAGCAGAAAATTTCCATGAAAAATATTTTTAGTCAAAAAACTAATTTTCCATCAAAAAAAATGTTGGTGGAAAAGTTTTTGACTGTCTGTAATATAGTACGTAGGTCACTGCAATAGACATGGGGAGGAATTTTTCAGTGAAACTTTGTCAGAAAATGCCAAATCATCAAATTTGAAACTTTTCGCAGGAGAAGGTAGGTCAGCTTCGCTTCATTTTTATTTTTTAAACTCCAAAAAATTCTGAAAAAAGTTTTGAAATTGTTGAAAACTTTTGTCTTTACCTTTTCAAAAAGAAAAAAAATTCCAGTTTTCTGGTTCAAAACAACTTTGTGTACCAAAATTAAAGCTAATTATAGTTTTTAAAATATTCAAAAAGGATTACAAAATTGAAACAAAACATGTTTTGATTGACCTGAAATGATTTTTTTTCAGGCAATTTTCAGTTTACAAAAACAATTTAGATTTCAACATTTCTATCTAACTTGGGATTGAACATTTTTTCAACAACATCAAAAAATTTTGGCAGGATGGGAAAACCGTTTCCCACCCACCTCTGCATTGCTATATGATATTATCGTACACAGAGAGAGCCATTTGGGGCTCAAGGCTGGAGAAGCAGGGGCTGTTACAGGTCAGGAATTTGTTGTGTTGGAGAAGTTGTGTTTGGCCCTGTATTTGGAAATTCTGCAGGGCAGAACACAATAGCTTTGCTAAAAGTACACGGGGACCTTGCCCTGAAATAGCAAAGCTGCAGTAGACCAAAACTGATGTGCATTGACAAAGGCGTTATGGGAAAAGATTGCAAAGCACCTGCTTGGCCTGTGCCCAGTTCTAGTTATTCACTCACCTTTACAATCACAAAATTAAAATAAAAGCTTAAAATGCTCGGCTGGATTGGCTGGCTGCAAAGAATGAAGCTTTCTCTGTGTCATCAATATTCAAGGAGATGGAATAAACACAGCCTTGCCTCACTGCGGCTGTAAGTAACACAGGGATGGAGTCACTGAAATGTAACAAGATTTATTACTTTCTCCCAAAGAACAATTGCCAGTTTGGTGTCCTCAGTAAATAATGCTCTCCTGGTGTCAGCTGGGGACACCATCAACCCAGTGGATAGTGACACCACAGTTAACCCTTTGGGGTATTATTCTCAACACCCGGAGGCTGCTACAATGTGGGATCACATGAAGGATTGTTCCTGAATGAGATGACTTGTGGGAATGTCTTCCCAGAAGAATGGCTATTGGGGTGTGTGGCCAAAATTAATTTGCCCCGGGAAGAATGAAGGATCTGACACCGAAATTCACTAGGGGATTTACCTCCAGCAGTCACAAATGAACAGCATGAGCTGACCCATTATCCTGAGCACGCTAACAGCCTGTGGGAGTCCTGCATCTAACTGACACTAACACAGGCTTTGCCATAGAGCAGAATCCAGGAGCTGATTCCACACATGTGCACAGCAGGAGTGACTCTATTGGTGTTATGCTTGGGTAAGCGAGAAGAAAATCAGGCTCCAGAGTTTTGTGTACCACTAAAAACAGCCAAGTCTGTCCTATGGGCTCAACACCTCATTCATGCTTTTTCCTCCACATACCCCCAAAATGACCTTGACAGTATTTCTACATTGCAGTTACAAACCCTTGGCTGGCTTGTGCCAGCTGACTTGGGCTCAGGGGCTGTTTAATTGCATTGTAGAAATTTGGGCTCAGGCTGGAGCCTGAGATCTGGGACTTGTGAGGTGGGAGGGCCCCAGAACTCGGGCTGTAGCCCAACGTCTGCTCTGCAATTAAACAGCCCCTGAGCCTGAGTCAGCTGGCACAGGTGTCTAAGTGCATTCGACATAGCCTATGGCTAGAGCAGGAGGGTTCTCTCTTCCTGTCCAGAATATAAAATCCTTCTCCAAGATTCTAACCTTGGCTCTACCTAGGTCACCTGGGGATTTACATAAGTGGACAGCTGAATAACAGGCTGACAGCTCTTCTCACATATACTAGTTTTTCCCACAGAGTAACTCCGTTGATTTCAGTGGAGCAACTTCTTCAGGGTGGTGTCCATTAAAGGAGAATCTGACCTTGTGAGTCCAAACCACCAACTTCTACAAACGTCTTAGTTCATTCAAGCCCAGGCTGCACAGGAGTGCGAGGTTTTTCACGTGAAGAGGAGGAGCTGCGGTAACTGCTATTTGTGGAGGAAGATGCCATGCAATAGGAGCTGTGGTTATTAGAACCTAGCCCCCAAATGGCTGGTGCGATATGTTTTATGCAACCCAGGTTGCAACTGGCAGTGCTCGGAAAGGTTTGAAGATGTCCTTCCTAGACCATTCACTCCATGTGTGTCAAGGAGGTCCAGGCACCACTGAAGAAATCTAGACACTTTACTAGTTGCAGTATTATTTTGGTAGCATCAGGTCAATTCCCCTAATTGCTGTGAGCTGCTGTGTCTCTCCTAGAAAGTACCTTAAAACGTCCAGTCAGTTCTTTTTAAGACAAATATCCAAAACCCACCAGGACTCAAAGGAGTTTGGGAGAAACACCGAGACAAGGATGTTCACAAATGGGGTCCTAAAATTCGGCCAAGTCCATATTTAAGCACCAAAATAAGTAGCTGATTTTCAAATGTGCCGAGAACCTTAGGGTCCCATTGACTTCCAAGGATGTCTGCCTCCTTACCCCTTCTCCTCCATTCTTGATCAGTACTGCTCCACAGCTGCAGACTGCTCTCACAGCCAAACCTTTGACTGGCACTCAATTCAGTTATGTATTTTTAATTAGAAGCCCTTAAAGCTCCATCTGGAAGTGTTTTGCATGTTAATGTCGTCTACTTTGGGAAAACTCATATCCTTTTCTAATGCCAAATTCTAATTCTGTACCATAGGTCCATATCTACCTACAGTAAAGCATCCCATTAACTCTTCATTCTTGGACTGACCAACTTGGGGATAGGATGCAGGCATGTAAACTTGATAAGCAACTGATTAAAATGGGCATCAGCAAAAGATTGTTAAAAATGGATATGTCACAGTGGGGGTGGTTACAAGTGGGGTGACTCTCAGGTCACTATCTTGGCCACTGTTTTGTATTTTCATAGAATCATAGGAGTGGAAGGGACCTCAAGAGATCATCTAGTCCAGTCCCCTGCACTCATATGGAAGGACTAAAAATTATCTAGACCATCCCTTTTTTGCTTGTTAATGAACTGGAGCAGGACTATGGAGTTTGTTTTCTGCAGTTATTAATTGCTCCTAAGCTCTGATTAAGCACATTGCAAAGGTAGGAATTGTTATAGTTCTTCTCATTTTACAGATGAACAAACTGAGGCAAAGAGAAGTTAGGACTTATCCAAGGGCACGCAGCAGGTTGGTGGCAGAACTGAGGAAGGATCCCAGGTTTCCAGTCTGCTTGGTCAGTCTTTGTGCGAGTCAGAGACTCCTGCACAGCCACTGGTTGAGTCCAGAGCCTACTAGAAAGTGCAGCTGCCCATAACAATAATTGTTACAGGCTGTGGAAAGGGAATCCTGCACTAATGTTCAATATTTGCAGCAGTGCCGTGTTTACCCAGGAGGTGTTCACACCCAATTAATTCCCTTGATGAGAGCTGCAGACTCAGCATAGCTTGGGTCAGTGACTGCAAAGACAAAGACATTCCAGAACTCAACAATGGCTAATGGAAACATTAGCAGATGCATTGCCATATAGCTTACATCAACAATACATGTGGCAGAAAAGTCTGCCATAACCCCAGTCTATTGCATCTGGACCAAGGGCATCTCTCATCTTTTCAAAGAACTCCCTGTTCTTGAGTACAAGCATCATTAATTGCAGTGTCATAACTCATGCAGAGGATGTTCACCGAGCATTCAGAAGACTTGGGGTTAATTCCCTGGCCTGCCACCTACTTCCTGTGTGGCCTTGGGCAAGTCGCTTAGGCCCAGATCCTGTAAATGATTTAGATGCCTACCTCTGATTGGTTTCAGTGGGAGTTGGGTGCCTAAATATCTGTGAGGATCTGGATCTCAGTTCCCCATTTATAAAATGGAGATGGCAGCACATCGCTACTGCACAGGGGTGCTCAGAGGATTAATTTAGTGCCTTAGCCAGTTCTATAGGTGAGTTGTAGCATAACTTAAATCCCAAGGAATGAATGGATCCTTCATCTGTTTGTATTCTCTTCCCAGATACGTAGTTTCAGCAGCAACACGGCTTCCAGTGGTGATGTTTTTCATGCAACGTGCAGGTTACTGGATGAAGGATCGAGCTGGTTTAGTTATTTTGTCAGGAAGGACTATATATATATATATATATATATATATATATATATATATATATATATATATATATATATATATATATATATGCAGGAAGGTTGCATGTGTGTCATGACAACATAAGGTATTTTAGTAGCAGTGTATTCTCCATAATCACGTGTGCTTTGTCTATCAGAGAAGTATCTGCTATACAAACCCTATGATTCACAGGCCCAGGTCCTCACCTGGAGTGAGTCAATATGGCTCCACTAAAATGAATGCAGCTACATCAATTTAAAACTCCTAAGGATCAAGCCCACAGGTTTTAAGGCCAGATGGGGGCAGGATGATAATCTAACCTGACCTTTTCCATATGACAGGTCATAGAATTTCAGCCAGTGAGTCTCTTTTTTTCATAAAACATTCCACTTCTAAGGAAAATTCAGGCAGAAATATTCATCCCAGTTATAAAGGGCTGGTCAGGAAACAATGAAACTCAATGTCAATGAAACTCAATTAAACGTTTCTATGGGAAAAAAGGGATGAAATATTCATGCAAATTTTTCATCAATGCTCTGTCCCGTTTTTTGGCTAGCTCTGGTCCTGCTCTCCTTTCAGCCTTTACACCGCTGACTTTTTCTAAGGGACCGTGCTTCCAAGCGACAAATTTCCCATTGGATGCTGCAAGGCAACCTAATTTAGTATTCTATATTCTTCACTTCCCCTAGCAATTTAAAGCTTCCCCATCCCACCCCATTTTTCACATGCAGATAACAATCTGAAGTGTCTTGGCACAATGACATTTATTGAGAAGGAATAGATCCATTGTGCCAAGACCCCTGCAGAGAGAATGTAAATTGCAATGCACTTGATGGGTTTCCCCTTCTCTCTCCTTCTCTATTTCCAATTGCTCTAAGTTACCCTTAATGTTTCTAACCTCTCTAGTTTACCTTTGCCAATTGGAGAGAGTGTTTATTGACAAATCTCAATTACTGTAAAGCTCTTAAGGGGGACAGGGAGGGGAAGCCGCCTGCTGTGCGTATGCAGAGTTTGAAACAAAGGCCTCCTCCACACCAGCGCTCAGCTGTTGACAAATCACATTCTTCAGGCCATCCAAACTCAGTTTCATGAAGATGCTGAGAGGCATCATTTAAAGGTGACCTAGACAGGGATCAGTTTGGCCCAGTGCTCTGCCTTGCTGTTTTATCCTGGGCAGAGAAGGCCTGAAAGGGACAAAGAATTTATTTGGTGCTTTCAGAAGTCAAAGTCAGGTCTTGTCTACCCAACTCTCCCTGAGAGACTCTCTGAAACACTGCAGACCTCTACTAGGTCTGTAATTAGAGCTGGGTGGAACATTTTTCCCAAAATGCCTTGTTTCATTAAAGCCAAAACATTCAGAAGAGCTTAATTGGTTTTCATGAAACTTGAATCAGGAAGGTTTTTGGGTCCAGAGAGAGAGGTGATGTGAAAAACACCTTTATTCACCAAAAATGCATATATAAAATGTTGTAAAACATTAAATATTATATATTACAATATAGTTTCAGGAAGGAATCAAGAGAATCCCACTCCCTGCAAACATCACACATTACCAAAAGCTCTGACGGTAAGCTGGCATGGGATAACAGGGAAGGCCCTCTTATGGATCAGTAATTGGTTACAAGATAGGAAACAAGGGTAGGAATAAATGGTCAGTTTTCAGAATGGAGAGAGGTAAACAGCAGGATCCCCCATGGATCTGTCCTGGGGCCTGTGTTATTCAACAAATTCATGAATGAGCTGGAAAAGGGTGTGAACAGTGAAGGTGCTGAAAGGGGCATTTGCTGCTTGTTTTTCATAAGGCAAAGTCGGATCTTTTCTGCCCAGCTCTCCCTGGCAAACCAAGCACATCAAATGCAGCCATATCTTTGGAGTTCCTAGAAAAAAAGACATCCTGATTCCATTGCTTTCCTACAGTAAATGGCTCCCAGCACATTATATTCAGAAGAGCATTAGATTAAATAGATAGACAGATAGATGACATAGGTTTCAACAAAATAGGAAGTACAATTCTTGTTACAGTTTCATAAAGCTCGACAGAAGATCACATCAGCAACTGGTTAAAAAGCAGCCTGTGAAGAACACACCACCTTAGCTTTCCCAGGTTGTAATGTAGCCACACATGCAGCTTAGCAAATAATTTTTTTTCAGATGGGGTTGCTAGGGCATAGGGAGGATTTATGGGCTGGCTTTAAGTAAATGTAGCCTGGATAGGTGAAGCAAGGCTTATGGCCAAAGAACTGGGGCCTGAGCCTCTACAGTCTTGCACCTCGTTTAGCTAACTATACTTCTCCAAAGTGCTGTAAAATGCTGACAGAAAAATCAGCTGAGATTTTCAAGGCAGAGGACAGTAGAGCTGGTTGAAAAATACCAATTACTTTTCCAGGGATATTGTGGAAAAGAAATCATCATTTTTGTTTCTGTCAAAATTTTCTGTGAAATTCTTTCCATTTTTTGATGGAAAATTATTATTATTATTATTTACTTTTGAAAGTTGTTTTGAATTATTTTTTGAGGGGAAGGATTGGTTAAAACGCTTGATTTTTTTCAAAACCTGTTCTCAGTAATACCCAGATTTTAGTAAAACTTTGAACCCAAACCTGAAAATATTTTACTAACCATTTTTCAGCTTCTGTGTTTGTATTGAAAAAACAGAATATGTTGCCATTGACACTTTCCCTCATAGATTTCCACCAGAACTTCAACAACCACCACCCATCAATTAAACTCTCACTGGAACACTTCCATGCTAGCATCAACTTCCCAGACACTATAGTCAGCCTCAACAATGGTACCCTACAGACAATGATATATAAGAAACCCATGGACCACCACACCTACCTTCATAGATCCAGTAACCACTCAAAATGCACCAAGAAATCTATTATCTACAGCCAAGCTCTTAGATATCACAGAATATGCTCTGAGAAGAAAGTCTTGGATATACACCTTTAACATCTTAAAACACTTCAAAACCGCCTTCACCAAACAAGGAATCTCAACCAGAGAAATAGATTGCATCATAGAATGGGCCACCCAAATACACTGAGAGAACGTGCTTCAATCCAGAAATAAAATCCCCTCCGACCACCCCCCCCCACCTGTCACCTACTGCCCCACTCTGGAACCCATACAGGGTATCACCAAACAACTACAACCCATGCTCGATGGGAACCTCATCCTGAAATAAATCTTTCCTGAACCCCCATTTTGGACCTTCGAAAAACTTCCCAACCTCATCATCAGAAGCAAGCTCCCCACAGACCAGGACATACCAACTCAAAGCAGCACCAGACCCTTCCAGAAAAACCTGCAGACATCTCTCCACGGCTACAATGCCTGGCACCATCCACAAAACCGCTTTCAAGATCCATGGGTCCTACATATGCTTATTACAACATGCATAAACATCATGAGAGTCTTCCATTTGGAGAGGCTCACACCCAAGCACCAGAAGCAACCTAGAAGTGTGGAGGGGCCCACTGGCAACTGAACCATGGCCCTGCCTCCGAGGCCCCACCCTCACTCTGCCTCTTCCCACTCTCTGTCCAGAGGCCCTGCCTGCCCAATGCTTCCTCCTCTCCATCCCCTCCCCATGCCCTCCACTTGCTCCTCTCCACCCCCTTCCCTGAATGGGAGGGCATGGCCTCATCACTCCTATGGAACTTTACTTCTGGCACTCCAAAAGTGGAGTCAGAGGGGTGACATGCATTGCATACATGGCATTTCCCCCCTGGCATGGTCGGCCTTTTTTGGGGAGGCTTAGCCTCCCCTGGCCTGTTATACATGCCACCCATGACAACATGTGGTGCACCGCATCCAGAGCACTCAATGCCCCAACAACAATTATGTGGGTGAAACCTGACAATCACTATACTCTTCAATGAGTTCACACACAAAAATGATAAAAGACAATAACACCCTATCACCTGTGGGTGAACACTTTTCACAAAGTGATCACTCTGTACCTGACCTACCAGACTTCAGCATCAAAAGAAATCAGCGCAACACTTTCAAAAGACAAGTCTGGGAGCTTAAATTCATAATTTTGCTAGACACTAACAATCATGATCTTAATAAAGACACTGGATTTATGGCTTATTCGAACAATCTGTAACCCACTGACCCCACTTTCTGTCTTATTCTAAGGGACCATTCAAGATGAGGTGGCCGATTAACACCCCTATAGTTCTATGTGCTAACTACTTATGCTAAACTATCTGATCAACTTGTATTTAGCTGTGATACACTAAGTACCCTTTCCAGATCTGAGGAAGAGCTCTGTGTAATTTGAAAGTTTGTCTTTCTCACCAACAGAAGTTGGTTCAATAAAAGATATTACCTCACCCACCTCTACTTTCCAATCAAAACTGTTTCTGACAAGAAGTCATTTTTTGTCAGAATTACTTTTCAACCAAAAAAGCTTTTCATTAGCTACATAATGTATCTATCAATGTTATGGTACATATTACTTATTAAAGAAGACTATTCCCCAGATACAGCATTTATAAGTACTTTACAAAAAAGTATATACTGTCAGCGAATACATCTACTAACTAATGATTATTTTCCACTTTAGAAAATACTTAGATCCTTAAATCTTTTTTTAAAAATCCATGAGTTAAAGGGGCTGTATTGTGATGAATATACATGTCTTTGTTCTGGATAAGAATAATGTGTTTACATATATATGGATAGTGTGTAATTTATATTGTTACCTATTCATTTCCTACTTTCAAGTGCTTAGGTTTTACAGATGATGGGATAGTTAACTCCAGTGTTGTTACTTAGCAACGTTAATTGGATTCTGAATTGAAGATTTTCTGTTTTGGAAATGGCAATAGAACCTGTATCACTTTTAGAATTTTCAGAGCCAATGAAGTAACTTTAAAGCCATTTTCCCCATATATGGGAATATTCAAGAGCAGCGTTACTCAGTTTAGAGGGGCTTGATATTAAGATACAATTATTTATTGATCCCAGGCCTCTCTCTTCTATTACCGATAATAATCTCTTTTCATTTTACAGATGAGCCACCGAAGCATTAAGTGACAATAGGTCAGTAGCAGAATAAGGAACATAATGCGAGTTTCCTGCCTGCCAGGTCAATGCCCTCTTCTACAGTGCACCACATCACCTCTTTACGAGGCTGAGCTGACCAGAGGCCAGGGACTGCACTGCAGTTGGTCATGGTGACCGCTCTGTCACTCCTGAAGGGCAGACTGTCCCCAGCTACTGTTGCAACATGCTCACCCTCTTTCCCTGTGCATCTCACGTGACCCAGACCTCCCAGCCACCGCAGCTCTTCCTTGCTCCTCAGCAAGGCTTCTCTGCTCCTTCTGCTCACTAGATCCTAGTCTCCACTGTGGTATTTGGGGATTTCCCACTCTGAGGACAGGGTAGGGACATTGGGAGTTGTAACGGGGGCAGTGTTGCCTAGTGGATCAAGCACCAAACTGGGACTCATGTGTAGAGCTGGGCAAAATTTGTCAGGCTCAACTATTTTTCACTAAAAAATGCAGATTTGGGTCACCTGAAACATTTCATGAATTCCTGCTGAATACGCCAAAGTGTTTCTGTTGAAAACAAAACAACAAATCTGAAAAAAACCCAGAAACGTTTCATTTCGACAGATTCAAAACAAGATGTTTAGATTTTTTTTATTTGAAATTACTTTGTTTTGAAATTTGCTGCCTTTTCATTTTAAAAAGTTAAAAAAACCCTCAACCTGAAACAAAATGTTTATTTTCATTGTTGAATAAAACACTTCATTTGTCCCAAAACAATATTTTCCCCCAACTTCTCAATTCACTCCATTTTTTTTAAATGATTGCTTTGGGGCAAGCAAAACACTTTCAAAAATATATTTTTTGGCTCACTCAGCAAATCAGAAAATCAGTTATTTGCACAGCTCTGTTCAGGAAACGTGAGTACTACTCCCGACTCTGCCACTGGCTTGCTGGGTGACCTTGGACAAATCACAGCATCTCTCTGTGCTTCAGTTTCCCCATCTGTAAAACAGGGATAATGATATTGACCTCCCTTTGTAAATTGCTTTGTGATCTACTGATGAAAAGAGCTAAGACCTGGTGTACACTATAAATTTAGGTCGACATAAGCCACATTAAGTCAATTTAATAAAGTATGTGTCTACACTACCGAGTCCCTTCCACCAACCTAAGTGGCCTGTAAAGTCGACTTCTGTACTTCACCTCCACGAGAGGCATAGCGCTTGATTCGACATCCCCGGATTGACATGGGGATACTGTAGACACTGTGTTGTGTAATTCGAATTAATTGGCCTCCAGGAAGTGTCCCACAGTGCTCCACTCTGACCACTCTGGAGAGCACTTTCAACTCCACAGACATGCCGCTTCTATGAGGAGCTGCATGAGATTCTCAGCGACGACCCTACCACTACCCCAAAATGCTCTGTGGATACCTCCCAGGAGCCCTAGGTGACCTCAAGCAACAATGAGGAGGACACTGTTGCTGAGGAAGAGGAGGAGGAGGAGGAGGAGGAGGAGAATGTAAGTCAGGCAAGTGGAGGATCCATTCTCCCAGACAGCCAAGAACTGTTTTTTACCCTGGAGTCCATCCCTTCACAGGACCAGTTGGCAGTGGAGCATGATGCTGTGGAAGGCACCTCTGGAGAGTACACATTTCCAGTCAAACTGTAGGAGTTATATTCTATTATTTTTAATATTTAATCTGAAAAAAAAAGTAGATGTAGTGGGTATCGGTGGCCACTCCAGCTACACAGAGGGTGCTTTCAGAAAAAGAATGTTTATGTGCATGAAATCCTCCATGGAGATCTCAAGGAAGCTTTCATGGAGGTACTCTGCAATCCTTTGCAGAATGTTTCTGGGAAGGGCTGCCTTATTTTGTCCACCATGGTAAGACACTTTCCCGTGCCACTCAAGTATTAACTCTTCTGGCATCATTGCGGCACACAGCATTGCAGTACAAGGACCAGGTCTGTACCCAGACACTTGAAGCATCTGCTCCCTTTCCGCCTCTGTTACCCTCAGTAACAGGGTCACGTAGGGGAAATGGGGGAAGTTTTCAATGCTAGCTCTTAAACCGCAAACAATTCAACAAGTAATCTGCCCCCAGTAGGGTGAAATCTGGGTCACACAACCACTCTTCTCCGAGTGTACCAGGGTTGTGGTTGGAAGGTATCACTGTGTATTGCAAGCAACACTGAAAAAAAAGGGGAGAGATGGCAGCCTCCTGTTTGTCTCCCTCCCTCCCCAGCCTAGTGCCGCTTTTGTAAAAAACAAACTATCTGGGGGACTTTATACTGGTGCCTGTCCTCAAGCACCATCCAGGTTGCTAAGGGAAAGGGGGCTTTTCTGAAGTTCTAACCTATGGTCCCAAGGATGTCTTCACGAAAGCAGCAGCACAAGACCTTTCGCCCATGCCTTGTGGCCTTACTCACCATGGCTGTAGCAGCAAATCAACTCTTGTAGTGCCCAGCGATTGTGATTACGTTGTAACTTGAAGTGAAGTATGTTGAGGGGTGTTTTTAAATTTAAAAATTAATCTTGCACCAGAAACAATGTATGCACTGTCAATGCTATCCTTGGGCTTTCAATTCCTTGCAGCTGAAATCTTGTCCGTAGGTGCATCCTCCACGCTGGGACAGAGACTTTCCCAGATTAGAAGCTGGAAAAAGAAGACTTGGGAGGACATGTTCAATGAGTTAATGCACACCTACAAGAGTGACAAGACAGAGCTCAGAGGATTACATTGTCTGAGAACCAGGACATGGAGGACAGGAGAGCATGCAGGAAACCAGAGTGTGCCACACAGGATGAGATGCTGCAGATTATGTGGGAGCAATCAGACATGTTGAGGCATCTGGCTGAGGTTCAAGAAAGGCAGCTGGATGCTAGAGTCCCTCTGCAGCCTATGCTGAACCTGCTGCCATCATCGCCATGTTCCACATCCTCCTCCCCAAAAAGTCTTATGAGGAGCGAGGGAGAAGTTTGGTATCCCTTGCACTCAACTCCTGGGGAGGGTACAAGAGGGATCAGAAGGTGCTCATTCCCACACCTTTGATTGTTATTGCAGTGCATCTGTAAGCAAGCTTTCCTTTTTTCTCCTCCCAAGTGTTATCAACCCTTTTGCCTCAGATTAACTTACACAAAGACAGCAAAGAAAAGTGTTTGTGAGCATAATAAAACTTAACGGATTGAGGAGAAAAGGCTCTTTATTTATTCAACACATGGTGGTTACTGGGGATGGAGTTTATAGGGGAGAAAATGCAGTGCAGAGGACAGTTTGGTAAGGAACACCACAGATAAGTGTCACATTACTCTGGCTCATTGCTGAAACTGGTTTTCAAAGCCTCATGGAAACGCAGAGCCCCTCAGCGTGCTCTTCATATTGCCCTGGTGTCTGCTGGCTCAAAATTGGCTGCCAGGAGATTTGCCTCAAGCCCTCCCTCGGTGGAAACTTTTCTCCCTTTCTTTCACAGATATTATGGAGCACACAGCAGGCAGCAATAACAATGGGGATATTGCTTTCACTGAGATCTAACCTAGTAAGCAAACAACACCATTATCCTTTTCTATGTCCAAAGGCATATTCCACCACCATTCTGCACTTGCTCAGCCTGTGGTTAAACCGGTCCTTACTGCTGTCCAGTCTGCCTGTGTATGCTTTCAGGAGCCATGGGAGCAAGGGGTAGACTGGGTCTCCCAGGATAACGACTGGCATTTCAACATCACCAATGGTTTTTTTGCAGTCTGGAAAGAAAGTCCTTCCTGGCAGCTTTCTGAACAGACGGTGTTCCCAAAGATGCATACGCCATGTGCCTTTCCTGACCATCCCACACTGATGTGATCCACCAGTGCTTACCACACCATTGAGAGGTACCCCTTTTGGAAAGGTGGTCTGGTGCCAAGACAGGGATATGCATTCCATCTATCGCCCAACTACAGTTAGGGAACCCCATCGTGGCGAAACCATCCACTATATCCTGCACATTGCCCAGAGTCACTACCCTTCTTAGCAGAAGTCTGTTGATGACCCTGAAAACTTGGATCACAACAGATCCCACAGTAGATTTACCTATTCCAAATTGATTCCCCGCTGACCGGTAGCAGTTTGGCATTGCAAGCTTCCATAGAGCTATTGTCACTCACTTCTCCACTGTCAGAGCAGTTCTCATTTTAGTATTGCTGTGCTTCAGGGCTGGGGAAAGCTCTTCACACAGTTCCTGGAAAGTGGCCTTACACATTCGAAAGTTCTGCAGCCACTGCTTATCATCCCATAGCTGCATAATGATGCAGTCCCACCAGTCAGTGCTTGTTTCCCAAGCCCAGAGACAGCACTCAGCCATGTGAAGGTGATGTGTGCCAGCAACTGCAAATTGTTCTGCTTGTGGCATTATATTGTTCTGTGTGGTGGCTCCTGTATTGGCTGTGTATATACAGCAGGATAAGGTGTGAGGTGTATGAAATACTCACAACAATAACAGTGTACAGCTGAGCGGGGTTCATGCTTACTGTGCTATGACGATTGCACGGGTATCCCAGGCTTGCAAAAAAAGGGCTTAGTTTGTTTGCCATTGATTTCAGGGAGGGAGGGAAGTGCATCATGGGAGGCTAATTTCATGTTCCCATAACCAGCCCGTGCCAATGTTTTGGTCCCATAAGGCATTGCAATCCCAACCCAAAATTCCACTTGGCTACATGCACTGTGGGATAGCTAACCACAGTGCAGTACTCTGTGCGTTGATGCAAGCCCTGCTAGTTAGGATGCACTCCCCTGATACAATGAGCATAGTGTGGACATGCAAGAGCGACTTGCTTAAATTGGATGAGATCTTGCATGTCCACACTGTGCTCGATTTCCACTTACATGATGTCAACTTCACTTTGTAGTGTAGACAAGCCATAAGTGTTAGTGTTATTAATGCAGGCAGCTCAGAGTCTGCCGCTAGTGGGTTCAGCCTCACTGTGATTGGGTGTGCAGCAGCTCGAGGGATTTGTTGCTCAACAGTGAGTAGACAGATGACACCTGAAATCCTTCAGCGAAACTTTTTTTTTGAAGAAACATGGCTTCATATCAAAACAACTATTCCAGCTGGCCTGAGGAGGGTGGGGAATGAACTGGCAATGATGGGTTGGTTGACAGAGTATGGAAGCGGTGAGTAGTTGAGGCATCCATGTTTAATTTGGGCCAGTATTTTGGAGGTAGTAGCCAGTCACAGAAGAGTTAGCAATATAGGGCCAGATTTAAAATGAGCTCAGCATCTGCCTCATAATGGGAGCTTCAGGGTACAGTGCTGAAACGGGACCTGAGGCCTCCCAAAAACCTGCCCCCAGTTGTGGGTGCTGAGCACTTGGAAATGTGCATACTGCTATTGAGTTATTGAGCATACTGCTATAGCTTTACAAATATTAATGTGATTATTTCAAGCAATATGTAAATCATGGTGCTCTGATTGGCTGCTCATGGCTCCCACCTACCAGACAGCAGCAATTTACCTGATACAGGACTACAGACAAGCTACCTTAACTGTAGATCTATAATTGCACAGCATCCCTGCATCTGATTCCATTTCACCATAATTATTTATAATCTTGAGTTTAGTGTAACGGAGGTCCTTTTAAAGTAAGCCATGCAACTGATGGGAGAGTCAAAATTGTTCTGAAAAAGAGCCATTCATATAATCCTTGCAGCCTGATGGGAATATAGAGTAAAAATTGAATGCATAGCATAGAACCTAGCCAGCCATTTCAAAGCATCAAATATTTTATTCAACACTGTCACATTTGTAAAGGAGTTGAAATAGCCTAGAAGGAATGTTATTTTCTTCTGTTAGGTGAACCAAATGACACAGCTTCTGAACCAAGCTGCTACTTCCGGAAATTGAACCGATTAGGATGTATCATGGGTACGTTAACCCTATTTAATTCAAAGAACTTCTACAGTAAAATCTTCTAAGGCTATAGTTTGTGATATATCGCAAAAATTAGGCTTTTAAATTATTGTGTATAACTGCTGACTCATATCCTATTTTGGGAAACCATACAATTTCAGTCAGAACCCATCATTTCACGAGAATGGAACAAAACAAGAGAATAAAAAGGATCTCTATGAAAAAGTAATAGATTTTTAAGGCTGGAAGAGACCATTTTGATCATCTAATCTGATCCCCTGCATTACGCAAGCCAGAGAATTTCCTCCAGTGATTTCACCATCAATAACTTGTCACTGAACTAAAGCCGGCCTCTTAAGAAGACATCCTATCTAGATTTAAAAACTTCATGTGGTGAAGAGCCCAGCATGTCCCGAGATAAGCGAAAATCATAAGGTGGAGTTAGTGAGGGAGACATTAATGTAGCGTAGGCCTGAAACAATTGGGGCTGTCAGGACTTTTGATTGCAAGTGCAGCTAACGGAGCACAGGTTAGCTATGCTTACTTTGTCTCTCTTCTGGCAGGAGGTGACAGCTGAATTCTAGACCAGCTGGAACCTTTGAATAGCTGGCAGGTCCACGTAGCTAGCGCTCACTGCCATAGTCCAGTGGAGAGGCTGCAAGCAGATGGGTGAGAGAAGCTGGATCGGCTCTGAAGGGAAGGGGCTACAGGCTCTTTGACAACCATTGATGAAGGGTTGCTATCCGGGGACTGATGTCACATGCGACACTAAGAATAATGGAGAGTCTAATCTGATCCCTAGGTTGTGGATCACCAATGATGTTGATCTGATTGATGCCCTCAACTGATGGCGCACCAGGCCCAGTGACCTCCATCCCCACCAACCCACGTGGCCAGGAACAGCAAGGTGAGCTTCTCAGGTGCCTATTAAAAGCCCCTGCCCCACAAAACCATCAATCTTGGGAACTCCAGTACAGGGCTTGACAGCTTCTTAACACAGCTGTGCAGCCTTCAGTATTGGAGTCTTCTTTATATCAGAATAAGACTCACGTTTTTTTCTCCCTACTGGGTCTCATACCAAGAGACTGTAACAACATTGCTCACACATGTGGGTCTCTTCCCACAGTCAAGGTCAGGTCAGAGAAGCCCCATCACACCTGCTTTCTTACCATCTTTATTCCTGCAATCATTCCATGTTAAGCCCAGCTATAGAGAACAAAACCAGCATTGATCCAGCTGCACTGTCCAGCCAGGACTCAGGGATGTGTGCAAGACAAGCACTGCATCCAAAATTGAGTGAAGAATTATGCTGGTTTTGTTGATGGCTGTCCTTGCATTCAGTAGCTCAAGGCACAGCCTGGGATTCCTGTCCTGACAGTGAGAGGTGAGACCCCTGCAGTGACCTGATAATAAGGCTTCATGCCAGAGAAGATTCCCATTGCTCTGCTTTCCAATGGCCATTGGGCACAGCCTAGATATTTTGTGACTGTCTGGAGTGGGAGAACTTGGGGTTCCTGTAATCATTCAGCTGCATTCCCAGTCAGCCAGTTCCATCTGCTGCCAGTGGTTGTTGTCAGGCAGACTAAAGGAGTAGTTAATATGGAAAACATTGTGTTTTTTTATTTCCTTCCTCTCTATCCCCTTGTCTCCCGTTTTCACCCTTCTCTTTCATGCAAGAGTGCTCCCTGGCAGTGTGAGTTAGTTTGGTTCTCCCAGGCCTTAGCACCTCTCTTTGGCTTCTGCAGATTGGTATGCAGGAAATCCAGGAAATGGATAGAAAGTGGCCTCAGAATGTATATAGTGGGGGAGGTAAGTGTTCATTCCCCCTTGCTCCTCCGTGGTGGGGGGTAGTGAATGAATAGGAGCAGTATCAAAGGGGCTACCTCCCAATCAGCATCAGGAAAGGACCGAGGGCAACTGAGGGCAAATGATGGCTTCAAAATATGGAAATAGCTTTGCTGTGTTAATAAGAAAAGTCTGTTCCAAACTTGAGCGAAGTTTGCTTGCCTTTGGAGATTTATTCCTGGCAGAACTGGAAGGAAGCTGATGCTATGTCATTTAGCAACACTAAACGGGCAAGCCAAGCATTAAGCCAATTATAGCCCACAAATCACTGCACAGCAGGGCAGCACTCTGACTGCAGCAATGGGCCAGCAACTGCAGGGATCAGCAGGGAATTAGCATTGATTGGCTGCCTGGGGCCCAACAACACAGCCCTGCCACCAGCTTTCATCGCCCAGTCAATAGCCTCCAGCTGCCCTGGTATTACTAACTAGGCTCACTTCAGCTCCTGCTAGGACACTGAATTCCAATTGTTTGCAGGGTTGCTGTAGCCGTCTTGGTCCCAGAATATGGCAGAGAAAAGATATTATCTCACACACCTTGTCTCTCACTGAATTTCGAGGCAGAAGAGTCGCTTCAGGCTGGGAAAGGACAAGGAACTCAGACCACTCACAAAAGCAAGGGGGTTGGAGACCCTAGAAAAGCAACACAATGTTGTCGCCATGGCCTAAGTGTGGCTGTGTGCTAGGCCTAGGCTGCGTGGTATGGAGTGTGTGCTGGGAAGGGGTAGGTAGGAAGGAGACCAGGATGGGGTCTGGGTGGACAGGATGGGTGTGGTCTGAGCAGGCTGGAGGGGGATAGATTTTGTCCATCTATCCTCCCAAAAAGAATTCTTCCGCAAGATGATCTGTGGAGAGTGGGACTTTTGGGGGAGGGGAGGTTCAATTGACTAACTGGTGAGTCAATAATAAACTAAAGGGGTGCTAAGGTAGCTAATTCATTGTACAGCGCACAGCACTGAGGAAGGGGACACAATGTCAGAGAGGGGCCTGTTGGTGAACTGGACCCATTAACATCTCCAGGAGAAACATTTTCTGTAGCTAAGGGAGGGTTTTGACCAGGCTGTGCGCCTCCATGGTTATTGCAGTGGGTGATGGGGCTGGCGTCACTACTTCTGGGCTGGGGCAGCCTTCTGCAGGGTATCAAGGGCAGGAAGAGGCCAGTTCTAGGGGGCTCAGTTACGGTGATTAGTGTTGAAATTTCAGTGTTGGAGCTCTAGTGGATATGCCTCCATTCAAGGGCCCAACAGGCTCAGTTCCCTCAGTGTGTGTCCCTGCTTCCTCACAGTTTTGGTAAGACAACTCCCACCTTTTCATGCTCTCTGTATGTGTATATATATCTCCTCAATATATGTTCCATTCCATGCATCCGAAGAAGTGGGGCTGTAGCCCACAAAAGCTTATGCTCAAATAAATTTGTTAGTCTCTAAGGTGCCACAAGTACTCCTGTTCTTTTTACAGTGTGTGAAGGGAGTAGTAAGGATGCCGGAGGAAGGCCATGAACCCTACACTGCCGACAACATGTCCTACCCAGTCTACTGTACTTCACTGTAGGGCGATGGGTTTGATCATAGTAAGGAGAACCCCTATGCTTCAGTGTCTATTTCATTCTGCATTTGGCCAGCTCTGCTCTCTCTCCTATAGCAGAGGCTTCCCTGACCATAGCCACACACATGCCTGCCTTGCTGGATAAATAGCCATCCACTTTTGCAAAACAGGGAAGAAGGCCTAAGAGAAATTGTTCCATGACTCTCACACGTACTTATTCACACAAAGCTGCATGTGGTTGCCTGGGCTTCTCCCCTAGGAGCTAAATGCTGCTTTGCAGAGTGCTCAGGTGAGAAACTCAGAGCCTTGAAGACCAGCTAAGCTCAGTTAGATGCTAATGTGGGCTCAGCTGGCGCACAGCTCGCCAAATATCTAGACTAGGGCTGATTGGAAAACTTGTTTTTCTGCTGAAAATTTAGACATAAATGGAAAAGGTTGTTTTTTATTGAAATTTAGGCTTTTTATTGGAAAACCAAAAACTGAAAAATATTGTTGGCAACCAAAAGCTTTTGACCAAAAAGTGCACAGACCCCAGAAATGACACCCCAAAATGGAAAGTTTCGGCTGAAAACCAAACACCGTTTTTCAGCTGAACATTTTCAGCATTTGAGTTTATGATTTTCAGATTTGAAAAAAATCAAGTTTTCAAGGAGAGCAGACACATTCAGTCCAAGATTTTGTGTCCAATCAGCTCTAACCTAGACCTATATGTGAAACATCCTACCTGAGGCTGGGTTTGTGTGTTAGGGATGGGTGTCATTCATGGTATTAGGAACATTGCTTGAAATTCCACTTGAAAAGGCTCATTGGCCCTCTTGTTAAAAGAAAAAAAATAGTATACCCACAAAAATCATGTTAAACAAATATTAAAGTTGTAAAGTCAAGCACTCAAAAATTAGGAAATACTAGAATTGAGATTGCCTGTGCAACCTTAATTTGTTCCCTTTGAAAGTAGGCCTTATTGTATAGTATGCGATCATTTAATTAAAAGCTATTTTTTCCACAGGACCTGTATTATTTTAATGTTATGTGTGTGTCAGACAGAGAGAGAGAGAGAATTTTAGATTTTAAAAAAAGGAAACTGAAAAAACTGGAATTCCATCATGTGGCATCATATTGATGCCCACATGGTTCATCAGCAGAATTGGAACCTTTTGATCCACAGCACTGGCCTCTGCCACTTCAGCTAATGGAGTAACTAACAGCAGTAGTAGGTTGTTATCCTGTATGTGGACCAGCACTAGAGGGCGATAGGATTTTTTGCCAGGGGTTTCCCAGGTATTTGTTGACAGCAACAGAATAATGAAACCTAGTGATCTTGGGTTCCATTCCAGGCTCTACAGGGGAACGTGCTCCACGAAGCATAGATTCTTCTGCCCAGTCCCCCACCCCAAAACTTGACCTCTTCTGCCCCATCTCCACCAACCTATCCCTGTCCCAGTCCCAATCCTGTCTCTATGGCATCTCTTCTTCCTTGTCCTAGTCCCATTCTCCTCATCTAGCCAGTCCCACTCTCCACTCCTCAGACTTCTGCTCCCAGTCCCGATCTCCCTGGCCAGCAAATCCTAGTCTCACCCCTTCAGGCTCCCCATCCCTTCAGGCTCCTCATCCCAGACTCCACAGTCCCAGTCTCCCCATTTTCTATTCTGGTCTCCTTGCCCAGCCAGTCAGTCTCCATCCTCCAGGATTCTTGTCCCAATCTACTTCCCCCTCCACCCCACTCCCAAGCCCTTGTGCTCTCTACATATGAATTAGACAGCTTCCTCCTACACACTTTCTGCACCCCAGCAGCGGGGTCATTGGGAGCACAAGAGAGACAGGCTACTAGCTCTCAGATCAGGTGTCCAGCCCCATCCCAGCCCAGAGCAGCTGGGAGTAGCCATTACCAGGCAAGCGGGGCTTCCCTCGGTAGCCTTGGCTTGGAGCAGCTCAGTCTCTCTGTGGGGATGGTACAGGTGCAGTCTGGTCAGCCCTAGCGGCTGTGAGGGGCTGGAGCATGCTCACTGCGGACACAATCTTCTGACATTTTAGCAGTTAAGCTCTAGCAAGTCTCTCCTCAGCATGTGAACTGTGATTTTTCAGACTTATAACATGGCCACATTTGGGCTTCTTTCCACAGGAGTAGCAAATGGCACATCCGCAGCACTAAAGCCACCCCCTGCCAATTTTCAAGTCCCTGCTGCAAAGCAGGGGGGGTGCTAGAGCTTCCCAACAAAAAAAGAACACCAGAATTTTTTTAACATTGAAAAACTGCTATTGGTTGGGGTTGGGGGGGTATTTATTTTTGTTTTTTGGCTGGCCTTGCTCTCAAAAATGGCTGAACCATTTTGCCTGAAATTTTCCAAAAATATTCAACATGAAGCAGATACTTGGCATGGAAAATTTCAGCCCTAGCAGTTAATATCTGGCAAAGTTGTAAGCAACTGAAAATATGGTCTTACACTAGGAAGTGTCAGGTAACCTTAATAATAGTGATATCAGCTCTGCCTATAATGAATTCTATGATCTTTGACCCCTTTTTTTAATTACCCAAATAGTAGTCAATTACATTTGAGGTTGATGTGCTATGTGATATCTGCCAGTGGATCTTCATCCTAAACCCTCTTACCCCTAGCTAACTCAAATGTTAACATCTTATAACTTTCCCAAAATTCAACATTAAAAATAGTGAGCAATATTCTCCTGGACAAAAGTTCCAGTTACAGCCTTATCGCTGTCTCTAAATTACCTGGATCAGCAACAATAGTCTATAAAATTCTTACAATTAAACATTTTTACTTAATATCAATAAAACAATTATCTTAAACAAGTATCCACTGAGTGAGAGAGCCATATCATGAAGATTCAGTCTAAACACAGACAAAGACCTCAAACAGGGAAGGAACAGAAGAAAAACCGTTGTTATAGTGAGCAAAGTTTTTTTAAACCTTACAATTCATATCATACAATCACTGCACAAACAATACATTCAACATAAGAAACAAATGTCTATTGAAAGTTAGGCAGCACCGAACCACTTAATCGTATACCTAACTGGCTATCTCTACAGCAGAAGAAAAAAATCTTTATAATTCTGAGACTTTAAAAAGGCATTTTTGCTATCAAAAAATATTGCATTTATTCTTATTAATCTGCAGATTTGCACGGAAAATATGAAAGCAGAAAAACCCAATGTAACAAATTCATTATAGAAAAACAGCAACAGTTTTCTAAGAGCTTGAATTATTATTAGAATTGGTTGAAAAATGATTAGTATATTTTGTGGAAAGTTTAAAAAGTAAGGAACTTTTTTATTCAATTTGAAATTTTTTGGGAAATATTTTATTTTGTCAAAGAAATAAATTGTTACATTTATGTGGGAAATTATTTTCATTATTTTTTTTCCTTTGGGGAAAAAAAAGAGGAAAAACTTGGTTTCCCTCAGTTTTTTTATATTTGTTTTTGTTTTTATTTTTACTTTCCCCCATGTTTTCCCACTAACATAAAACAAAGTTTTGTTTAAAAATATTTTCATTAAAAGGAAAAAAAAGACAAATGAAAATGGAATGAAAAGGTGTTTTCCTTTGGGAAAACAGTTTGTTGGAAAACTTTCAATCGGGGCTCATTATTATTAGACTATTTAGTCCCAATACTGTAAGTTTTTCCATGCAGACCGATTCCAATGGGGTTCTAAGGGAGCATGGGGTTTTGTGACCATGGCACAATTTACAGGATGGGGGGGGATTGACTCTGCACAGGCACATACCTCCTGTGACATTCTGTACCTCAAAGTAGCACCCTGGAACCTTCACCACTGTGATATGATTAGGATATGTTTTGTACAAAGTATGTCTTGTGAGTATGTCATTTAAAAAGTCTTGATATGTTGAACATTAATATATTGTTGGGTTGTAAGTGCTATTTTTGCACGTGAAGTTCTGAAGTATGGCTATATGTATTACTGAAGTATGTTGTGAGGTTGGGGACACTCACAACTAGCCTTTCAGTTAAAACAAAGGAATAGCCATCAATAGCCAGATGGGGAATTAATGGCTTATCAACACCCACTCCCCTATCCCAGAGACTGTCAGGGTGAGAAAAGCAGTTTCATTCAACACCTGCTTAGACTAAAAGTTTAGGATTTAGACCTCATGTTTCTATTTTTATTTCTTAAGGTAACTGTCTCTGACCTTTTTGCCTACCACTTATAAATCACTTAAAATCTATCTTTCTGTAGTTAATAAACTTACATTAATGTTTCATCCTTACCAGCGAGTTTGTCTAAGGTGCTTGGGAAATCTCAGCTCAGGTTACAAAGGTGCATTTCCACTTTCCTATGAAGAAGTGGCAAACGAAGTAATGAAATTACACTGGTCAGGCTCCTGACCTGTGCAAGAGGGTACAGTTCTGGGGTGCAAGGCTGGGAAGATGCATGGTGGGGGAAGCAGGAGGAATTGGCTGAAACCTCTCTTTTGATGGTTCTTGTGTGGCTGGGAGATCATTCATGTAACACAGTTGGGTATGTCCCTACTTGTGCATGGCTCTACAAGTGCAGTACCTATCAAAGGTTTGTAGCTTGTCAAAGCATCACAATGTGGGAGGCAGCCCAGGTCAGTGAGTTTAGAGGGCTCAGGAGTCCCATAGTCCAGGTTGCACCCTGGGGACACTGTCAGACACCCCGATACATATTTTTTTTAAAATATACTTCCCTTAGATTTTTCCACTAATAAAACTCATCATTACTTCCTAGCTTAGAAAAGACATAATGAAGGATGATGATAGGAAATGAAGACTAGCCGGGGTTAAGAGAGACAACAACAGAATAGCTTTTATGGGTAATCTAAAATGCTTTGGTAGCTAAAGTTAAGAGGAGCATCAGAATCAGCAAGAAAATTAAAAATATTGAGCTGAATTAAAACATTCCTCCCTTTTGCACATTACAGGGGATCCCAACAGGGCAGATTTGCTGCTTCAGAGTAATGCCAGCTCTTTTACTAGACTGAATGAAGGTGACATTTTTTGTTTTGTTTTGTTTACACAGATCCATGGACAGAAGAACAGAACAAATTTTCTTTCTTTCTTTCTTTCTTTCTTTCTGTGCTCGGTTCAAGATTCTCTCCTAATGCACAAAGTGAGAGCTCTTCAACTAGAGGTTCTCCTGACACTTTTCAGGACACCCAGAACTGTGAGCAACTTTGTTGTTACCTGTCCCCAGTGCCAGGAAGTCTTGCCAGCTGAGTGTTAGCTCCCTACCACAACCAGCCTGTCAGCCACTCAAGCACTCTCCTCTAGTCTAGGCTACACCAGCCCAGCCTTTGCCCTGCAGGATGACACTAGATGCACCTTGAGTCCCTTCAAAGTTCCCTCCTGTGGTGTCCAGTCCCTGATCACCAGAAACCCATAGAAATTGCACATCCTCTGTTCCCAAAAGAGCAGTGAACTCCTGTGTTATCCTACACCACTGCTCCTGTGTCACGTGCAGCACTTGAGCCCAACTGTAATAAAAACAAAGGAAATGTATTGAAGACTGACTAGAGATTCAAATAGAAATGTGTGAGTGATGAAAATAAATAGTTATAAGAACATAAGAATGGCTGTACTGGGTCAGACCAAAGGTCCATCCAGCCCAGTATCCTGTCCACTGACCGTGGCCAATGCCAGGTGCCCCAGAGGGAGTGAACCTAACAGGTAATGATCAAGCGATCTCTCTCCTGCTGTCCATCACCACCCTCTGACAGAGGCTAGGGACACCATTCCTTACCCATCCTGGTTAATAGCCATTATGTACACAACAAAATCACAAAACACCAACTAGCGCCTACACATATTAATAGTCACCTTTCTTATCTAACAGAGTAGGTTCTCACCCCAAAATCCAGTCTTCTACAGCACTTGCTACCCCAAGGAGCCAGGAAGCAGTCTTTCATGAAGCACCCACCTCATCAAAGTACCTTCTCAGTAAATGGATGCAAAGTGTCTTTCTCCACTGTAACAACAAGGAGTGGGTAAAAAACAAAAGCTAATGTCCAAATAAATCTGTTAGTCTTTAAGATGCCACCGGACTCCTTGTTGTTTTTGTGGATACAGACTAACTTGGCTACCCTCTGATACTTTTCTCCACCTTGTGATAAACTGAGGCCTGGGCTACGCTGCAGAGTTAGGTCTTAAGTCGGTGGAAGTGCTCCTGGTGAGGATGTGAACCACGAACAGAAGGAGGACAGTGTGGACATGAAAAACCACAGGAATTACTGCAGTGGCTGTCAGTCAACCTAGCATAGGTCGACTTACGTTTGTAGTGTAGACATGCCCTGAATCAGTTTTTGGTCTCTGTTCACAGACTCTGTCCCTCACTGCCATGTCATCCCTTTTCACTTCCAGGTGGTTTCCATGTTTATAGTTTGATGGTTTTCCATTGACTTTTCTGGGTTATTGCAAGGGTGGGCAATTGAACAGTACATTACATCACTGTAAGCCGGGGAAGGTGACAACTCCCAGCCCCCTGCATGGGCCATTACCCAGACATATTATTTCCTGGTGTCTCACTTTTACTCCAAGACCAGAGGGGCATAATATAGTTATATTATTCCTTAAATATTACCCATGCACACATCTCACAATGATTATGAGGATCCATAAGTTACAAGGTTTCAGTAGAAACTTCACATGCTGCTCTTTATATATAAATACCATGAACATTAGTTGTAGTGAGTTTATCAAGTCTGAGGCAGGAGTTGCTTGTAAAGATCCATGAAACCTTTGCCAGCTGGCACCAGTGGGCCTCTGTGTTACAGTTCTCAAGCTGAGGGGAGCATCTACCCTGAATGGGAAGGGGTGCAGCTGGATCCATCTGCCTGGTGTGATCGGAAGGGGATCCCAGTATGGAAAAAGTTGAGAACTGCTCTCATAAACCAAGGCCAGAACAGAGCTGAAATGAGTATTCCTCACTTTTATTCAGAAGAGCTGATCTAATAAAAGAGGGCTCAACAAAAATCATGTAAACTGTGGTACTGGCCAAAGGTCACAAATAGGAGCAGATCTTCATTGTGTTAGGTGCTGCACAACCTCAGGGACACATGGTCTGTGTCTGGGAGAGCTCTTAGTCTAACGGAGAAGATAAGCAAAAATAAATGAACCTATGCAAAGCCTCAAAGGTCCATAGTGTTATGTTCACAGCTTGCATGGTTCCTTATGGAGCCCCCAAACCTGCAAGCAGGACCAGGAAACCTTCCCCACCACTACTCTTTTAAAGTGAGACCTTGCAATTCCAACCCAGTCCTCAATACACCCCACATAGATTGGTATTTTTTGCCAGATAGCACCTATACTGTGCTTTGCAAACAGGTGCTGCAGCCTGGTGCTTTATCCCTCTAGCTTGGGGAGTTCATAGAAAGCCTCACACTGGTTTCTCTTACCCCACCCTATGCAACGAATCCACCCCAACTGGGATCCCAAACCATCACCCTGGCCCACTGCTGCTAGAATTATGTGGAGTAAGTCCCCAGGCTGGGCCACCTGGGAACTGATTTGGCAGAAAGTAAAAACAGCAGAAAGCTAGGAGAGGGCAAAAGGACCTATAGTAATATGGAAGAGTTGGCAAGAATCCAACACCCCCCCTCCCAGTTACTGAGGGACCAGTGGCCTGGATCCCAATAATCTAGTACCGCGTCTCCTTCTGCTGCTTCAACTATGTGGTCCAGAAGGTCAGGATATAAAGAGCAGGCAAAGTTCCCCATTGAGTCCAAAGAGAAAGGGCAAGGGTCTGTTCTCACCAAAAAGAGTGTGTTCAGCAGTCAGTGGTAATGTTATCTATAATTGGAGGTGGTGATGGTGGGGAGTTGATAGAATAATCTTTGGTCAGAAAATGCCAATTTGTCAAAACCGAATCTTTTAGAGGGAATGTTCCTCAGGTCCAGAATGGAATTTTGGGACAGACAGTAGCTAATAGCCTGGCAGTTCAGGTGCTCGCATGGGATGTAAGAAACCCAGGCTGAAGTCCCTGATTTGGATCAGGGTTTTGCACTTCAGTCTTCCCCATCGCATGTGAGTGGCCTGACCACCAGACTACAGGCTACTCTTGGGTGGGGCTCTCACTTTCAGATTTTTTTCTGAAGACATTTTGGAAAGGTCTCTCTTGCATTCCGATATGGCAGGAAAACAAAAGGCAAAACCTCAAAATGTTCCCCGATGCAGAAATCTTGTTTTCCAGGCAGCTCTTTGCGCAATGCCGTGGAGCTCTGAGGCTGCAGCTGAGGTCAGGGCCCCTCCTGGTAGGCACCGTACATATGCATAACAAAAGATGGTTCCTGCCTAAAATCTATACAGAGGAGTCAGACATAGGTTATGTCTGTGCTTGTGGCTAGGGAGGTGATTCCCACCTCATACAGACATGCTTGTTCTAGCTCTTGTTGAGCTAGTCCTGAGCAGCAGCATGGGTTAGCCGCCCTGAGTATGTACCAAGGGGGCCAGGTGGGTTTGTATTCAGGGTAACTAGCCCATGCCCGTGTGACTGTGACTACCTTACTATTTTTAGTGCACTAGCTCGATGACCACAAGCGCAAGTGTATCTACTCACGCTGGGGATCACACCCCTAGCTCTGAGTATAGACACAGCCACAGAGTGGGACAAAGGAGTGTTAACAAATGGGGTTGTGGAAGCACTGAGATTAAGTGACTTGTCCAAGGGCACCAAGAAAATCTGGAGCAGTCAGGCGGGGCAGCCAAGTTTTTCTGATTCCCAGCTGATTGCCTTAACCAAAAGATCAACCTTTCCTCGCTCACTGCAGGGCCCAAACAATCCAGCTCTCATTTCTTGACAACTCTGATTGCATCACTCCATTCCACTCTTTTCTGGTCTGTTGCTACAGGAAGACATGACCTTGTTAAGGTCTCTGGGACTCCTGTAGCTGCTAATCATGGCCTATTTACAACAATCAAGCATCTGCACTGGCTCCTTTGCTCTCTCAATAACAATTCATTTATAGGTCAAAATGACCTTCTCTTTCCTCTCACCTGCCTTACAAAATGTTTGTTAAGTTCAGCATCACCCACCCTGTTCACTATTGCTGTCTGCAGTGGAAGGTTGCCTGCCATCTCCCCCTCTGCTTGCCTCCTCTTGGGGTGTCAGGGGCTGATGTGTGCTTGCTCCCTAATCTTGTGTCTTCAAGCGATCCACTGTGACATATTTCCAAGGTCTAAGGGAAGGCGTCAGGGTGACCTGCCCCAGCGAAGCAGGCAGACACACACACACACAAAACACATGGCCATCACCCCTAGACAAAAAGAAAAAGGAATATCCCCTCTTCTGCTGCAATCATTGCAAACCCAGGGAGGAACAATGTGATGAGTATAGTCTCAGCATGGTTTTTCAGAGCATCTAATCCGGAAGGCACCACTGGGATCATCTAGTCTGACCTCCTGCATAGCACTGGCCACAGAACCAAAACCGTGTGCAGGATTCCAGCAGCGGTCACATCAATGCCAAATACAAAGGTAATAGAACCTCCAACTCCTACTGAAAATCCCCCAGGATCACATTAGCCCTTTTGGCCACAGCCTCACTGTGACGGTTCTCAGGGTACCCAGGACTAGAAGTCACCTTGTTGCCATCTGTCTCTAGCATGAGGGAGTCTTGCTGGTGCTTAACGGGGTGTTAGCACCCTAACACCATCAGCCTTTCAGCCATTCACGCACTCTCCTCTGGGCTGTGCCAGCCCTGACTTCGCCTTGCGGGTGAACACAAGGTGCACCCCAGTCTCCTTGAAACATCCCTCTGTGGAAGCCAGCGCCTGGCACTGGCTGCTCACAGACATCCCAGATCCTCTGCCCCAAAGCAGTAATGTGCCTCAGTTAACCAGTTTACCTAAAATCCACCGCTCCTGTGCAACACACAGCTCTTGTAATAGAACGAGATATGGTTTATCTAAGAAAGAACAGAGATTCAACTAAAAACAAGGGTGAGTGATGGAAACAAATGATTACAATACAAAACAAGATCATAAACGTGAGCTAGGGCCTACACTTATCAATAGGTCCCTTGCCTATCTAATAAAGTATGTTTCTCTCCCAAAATTCAGTCTATTGCAGAAGTGGCCAGGAATCAGGATCCAAACTTTCATGAAAATATCCCTTCTCACAAGATGACTACTCAGTGAATGGATCCAGAGGGCCTCCCCACACTCTGTTATACTGAAATAGCCATTTGTCTTTAACCATAGACAGGGCCAACCCCTGTCTGTTGTAATGTTCCTTCTTGACCTCCAAGGGGTTTTGATTGTTTGCAGTTGTCTTTTATGGTTTTCCATTGACAGTTCTGGGATGAAGCAACGGTGGACAATTAAGCCTGGCATTATATCGCTGGCTGACCAAAGAGGGGTGGCCAATCCCTCAGCCTGAATATGCCATCACCGAGTAATATTGCTGCCTGGTGACCCCTTTAAACCTTAAGACCAACAGGGCATAATTTTCAATATAGTTACAATATTCCTTAAATATCAATATCACCCATACATACATCACACCAGGATTAGGATGATATTCAATAAGGAGAAATACAAAGTACTCCACTTAGGAAGGAATAATCAGTTGCACACATAGAAAATGGGAAATGACTGCCTAGGAAGGAATACTGCAGAAAGGGATCTGTGGGTCATAGTGGATCACAAACTAACTATGAGTAAACAGTGTAACACCATTAAGTTTGAGATACTGGCTGGGTGGCACTGGACTCTATGGGCTTTTTCTCTATAGAGCAGGTACAAAGGCAGCTTCCCCACCCTGAATCACAAGGACATCTCAGCCCTGGGCTGCTAGGGATAAGCTGCAGGTAAGTTTTCAGGCTTATTCACTCATCCATCTGCCACCTGACCCTGTTGGCAGTGGAACCAATTAAAGGGGATTTTCTTTTTATCATCATCATTACTGCAGTAGCACCTGCAGGTCCCCACTGAACTCAAGGTCCTAATGTGTCCCTGCCCCGAACAGCTTATATCAAAATAGACAGGACAAAGGACCTATGTTATCCCCATTTTACAGACGGGGACCTGAGGTTCAGAGACTTGACCACGATGACACAGGAAGCCTTTAGCAGAGGCAAGAATTGGACACATCTTCTGTCCCACTCCAGTGCCATAATCAGAAGATTAGCCTTCCCCTTCTCTCCTTTGATAAGGTGGACACTTGGCTCCCAGGGACTGGACTGGGCCAACCAATTTCATCGCACAAAGGATATACTCTACAATGCCAGCTGTGCCTCAGTTTCCCCATCTGTAAAATGAGGATAATGATACTGACCTCCTTTATAAAGTGATTTGAGATCAACTGATGGAAAGGGCTAAATAAGAGCTAGGCATTATTATTATTGCCACACTGGCCTTATAGAGAGCTACATTTGTGAAGAGTCATTGAGAAGTTCGCTCAATAACAAGCTGGCTGGGGTGACCAAGACTGGAGCTTTTTATGAAAAATTCTGAAAGTCACTAGTTTTAGGTCAGAAATCTTGGCCTGGCAAACAGCCCTCCCAGCATCCGCCCCCTGAGTCTTCCTGTCCATAACAGGAAATAGAGGAGTTTACGAACTATCTCATATAGACCTGAGAGGAGGATGACAATCCATTTTTGTGGCAACTGTTGAGGTTTTGAAATTTGGTTTTGTTGTGTATGGGATTTTGAATGTGGTTGCAAAAATGGAATTGTGGCAAAATTAAATCTGAAAATGAACCTCTCCAATTTGCAAGCCCTACTGGATAGAGCTCTGGTGTGGGAAAAACACAGGTTCAAGTCCCTGTTCCAGACCAGAGCTTTTCATCCCAGATCACTCTGAATCAGGCAGAGCAAGGACCTCAACTTGGCCCTCTACACCAGGTTACAGAGCATGAGAAAGAATCTTTAACCCTTTCTGATGAAAACATCATTGAAATGGATACATCTGTGCAAACATTTTGGCTTTGATGAAACAACATATTTTGTTTCAATTTCATATCGTCAAAAATGTTCAGACCAGCTCTAATATCATATGCATATTTACTTCCCATTATTTGCAAAGCATTCTTAGAAGCTCAAAACTAAAATTCCTTTCTCTTCAGAGACAGTCCTTTCCCATTTGGAAAACACTGACTTTTTTTCTGTGTATCTAATGGATCTTAAAATGATTTTTTTTAACTTCCTTGTTTGTCTAGCACTGCTGATGTCAGAGGATTTTTTTTAGTTAACGGATGCTAAAGAGGGTATGTGGGGCCAGCTTGTCAAAAGAGCACAGGACCGGAAAATGGGAGTTTTACTGTTGACTTCAGTGTGAACACAGTTTACTTCCATTGAAGCCAATGACCTGAGTTAGAGCAACACTCAGCACTTCCAAAAATCCCACCCTAAATGAGGGAATACAAATAAATCAAGTAAAGGAATCTGAAAGACAAGGCTGGTGAGGCAATATCTTTTATTGGACCAGCACGGCTACAGCAATGCTGCAAACAACAATGGAAGATATAAATTTTGCTGTCTGAAATGCAAACTCCACAACATGAAGAAAAAGGAAGTTGGACACAACAGCGACCTCTACTTCCTGAGCAAATGCAAGAAACAAAATATCATCCCCTGAGGACTCACCATCTATAGCTTTTTCACCACTACATATGACTCTAGATATACAGAACAGCTCTGCAAATGGACTTCAGGAAAACTGAGGGACTGTCTCCTGCATGTCAAACATACTCTAGAAGGGAGCTCCTCAAACAAGAAATCATCACATGCTCCCCCACACTGGAATGAGAAAATAAGTTGGTCCAATAAAATATACCATTATTTCACCCACCCTGTCTCTCTAATATCCTGGGACCAACATAGCTAAAATAACACTGCAAACAACTAAGTAAATCTGGTCCATTCTGGGCATCTCTGTTTAAATGACGCAGAAACAGATAATGGAAGAAACCATATAACCTCTCATGTTTGCAGACATTCATATAAGCATCCCAGCTGTTAGGAGACTCAGCTGAACCTTCACTGGGGTCTGCCTATACTTGGTTATTATGCATCCAACTATTCAGAAGGTTTAAAATATGCCTTATGTATTTGGACAAAAAAGCTCTGACATGTAGAGAATTGGTGAATACTTCATAGATAAGACGGCCAGAAGAGATTGCTGTTATTATCAAGTTTGACCTCCTGTATCACACAGGTCATAGAACTTCCCACAGCAACTCCTTCATCAAGCCCATAACTTCCAATTGAGCTAAAACAGATCTAATACTGGATTGCTTTGCAGCACACTGGGGCTTCTGGGACTAATGGGTTGGGACACTAATGAGAATGAAACTGACATGCAGCAGTTACTTAGCAACTTTCATACAGAAGGATCGCAAAGTGCCTTACTGGGATCATTTCACTCACCCAGGAAATGGGGGTAATTTAGTAGTGCACAGCAACAATGCACCAATTCTTTTTGGAGATGAAGGAAAAAATATTTTAGCCAATAGAAGCTGTGTGACACTGCACCCCATATTCTTCATAGGGATATTATTATGATATGATTATAACATAATTATGATGTATTTTATGCAAGACAGGTCATGTAAGGTGTCATTGGAAAAGTAATGATTTGCTGAATATGATTATCCTATTTGTATGTATTGTGACAAAGTTCCTCCTCTACCTTGGTAGGTCCTGCGCTTATTGGTGGATTTGCTCACCTCAGTGATCTTCCCCTCTGGTGGAACTCACAGTCTGGGTCAACTCCTCCTGTGTCTGATCAGGAGTTGGGAGGTTTGGGGGAACCCAGGCCCACCCTCTGCTCTGGGTTCTAGCCCAGGGCCCTGTGGATTGCAGCTGTCTAGAGTGCCTCCTGGAACAGCTGCATGACAGCTACAACTCCCTGGACTACTTCCCCATGGCCTCCCTCCAAACACCTTCTTTATCCTCACCACAGGACCTTCCTCCTGGTGTCTGATAATGCTTGTACTCCTCAATCCTCCCACTCCCACTCCCACTCCCACTCCCACTCCCACTCCCACTCAGCTCCTTGCGCCTCTTGTTCCCAGCTCCTCACATGCGCACCTCACTGACTAACTGGGAGGCTTTTAATTAGTTCCAGCCAGCCCTTGATTGGCTTCAGGTGTCCCAATCAATGTAGCTATCTCCACTGCCTTCTAGAAAGATCTTAATTGGCCCCAGGTGTCTTGATTAACCTGGAGCAACTGCCATTTGTTTACCATGGTACCAGGGATTTATTTAGCCTGGGGCTAACATACCTGTGCCTCATTACTTTACTATAGCCATCTGGCCTTGCCCCATCACAGTATGTATCAGTTTTGCATCTGAAGTTATAAATACTGACTATGTATCTGTACTTCAATTGTACTTACACCTGGGTAATGGTCAGTAGACAAGATGCCCTAGGAGAAGCTTATCTCCCACCTGGTGAGCCTTCCTGAGAACATGCCAGACAGCCTGTAAGTAATGGCTGCTATGACTCTGCAAGGACACGTGACCGACCACATGATTCAGGACTCCATCTTGTGATGTCAGTATTTTTCCACAAACCGGTCTGGGATCCAAGTTTTGAAACAAAGGGTTCTTGCCATATGCTATAGCTATATAAGGCAGGGAGTGACATCATCTGTGGTTCTTCATTCCCAACACAAGACGACTCCTGGAAACACCTGAGGAACAAAGACTGAACTGAGGAAAGTGCTGGACCCAGGCTAAAGTGATTTCTAGCCTGTGTATGAAAGACCTGGGGATTCCAAGCTGTAAAGCAAGTGCAGCTTGTGCCTTAAGAATCTGAAGCCTGCTTGTACCATCTCTTAGGGTGAGAAACTGCTAATTCATATTCACAATCTAACTAGTGTTTTAGACTTAGTTTGTGTTTTGGTTTGTTTGCTAGCTAATCTGCTTTGATCTGTTTGCAATCATTTATAAACACTTAAAATCTATCCTTTGTAGTTAATAAACTTGTCTTGGATGTGTCTAACCCTGTGAGTTGGAATGAAGTGTGTGGGACTCTTCGCTCAGAGAAGCTGTTGCATATTCCTCTCCCCACTGAGGGGGGGATGAAATCTATGAGTATATGCTGTACGGTTCCCTGTGCAGTGGCAAGCCAGTATAATTTTGGGTTTATGCTCCAGAGGGGGGCGGTGCCTGGGGAGCTGAGAGTTACCTGGGCTTCAGCCTTTCTATTGTTGGTTCACATGCAGTGGCTGGTCAGAAAGCCATGTATTCTAGAGAGTGAAGTTCAAATCCAAAGGAGGTCACAGGTAAAATGAAGTTGGTGGTCTCAGTCTAACCAATAGCTAAATGGGCAATTTGTATTTGAAATCCAGCACTAAGACTGCAGGTGACGCAAGTCAGGGCTATGGTAGGTTGGCACATCAGTGGGTTGTGGGTTCACATCCTGCTCTCACACATTAGGACAGGGGTAGGCAACCTATGGCACACGTGCCGAAGGTGGCACGTGAGCTGATTTTTCAGTGGCACTCACACTGCCCGGGTCCTGGCCACCGGTCTGGGGCACTCTGCATTTTAATTTAATTTTAAATGAAGCTTCTTAAACATTTAAAAAACCTTGTTTACTTTACATACAACAATAGTTCAGTTATATTTTATAGATTTATAGAAAGAGAACTTCTAAATGTTAAAATGTATTACTGGCATGCGAAACCTTAAATTAGAGTGAATAAATGAAGACTCAGCATGCCGCTTCTGAAAGGTTGCCGACCCCTGCATTAGGAAGCCATTTGAAGTACAATATAATTATTGGTCCTACAGATTCATAAATAATGATACATGTTCTTATGTACGAGTAGATGGCGCTTCCAGCACTGCCAAACCCCCTGTTGAAAGCCCCCACCCCAGTCATGAGATTTTAAAATAAATAAAACTCTGGTGCTCTTTTTATTTGCTTTCTGGCTTTTGATCCTTCAAGGGAGGTGGGAAGGGTCACATGTCCCAGCTTTTCTCTGCAGCCATGAATCTTACTTTGGTTTTCAAATGAAAGCGGAGATTGTCACATAATCACTAGACTCAGGCAGCTGGGGCTTTAAGAAAGAACACCAAACTTTGTGAGGTTTGCAATAAAATCACAAGAATTGGCAACACTCTACTCTTTCTATTAGCTATCGACATATACTCATCTATATAAAGTTCTCTCTCTTAATGAAGCAAACCTTACAAGCTGCCATGAGCATGAAAATCATTGACAAAGCAGAGAAGAAAAGCAAAGGTTTTCTATAAATGCAAGTAAAACTATTCCAAGTGCAGTTTCGCGTAGAGTATTTTACCATCTACAACAATAAATTCCTCTCTAGATAGATAAATGCCCAAGAAAGAGCCTGGAACTAAATTGACCTCTATTTATTTAGCATGTGTGGGGTCTAATCGTTTAGTCACAGGCCCAGTGGGCCTGGAAATCATCACTTTGATTGGGAAGTCAAGTTGTTGAAAGCAGACGGAGGAGGAAGAGACTAGCTGAAAGAAAGCTGCCCTGACCCCCAGCAGTTTACTCAGGGCAATTCTTTCAGGTAGGGGGAGAGAGAGCAAAGAAAGAGGCTGCTGGAAGAAGCACTTCATTTGAAATGGATTTTGTAGCCTCCTCTCCCAGGGAACGTGGATTTGGGGACACCCCTTTAATCTTCTGGAAAAGGCTGCTGAAATCAGACCCACTGCAGAAACCCTTTTGTTCAGAGAATCTCCTGCTAGGAGAGACTCTCATATTATTTCAAAGGCTCGATGATTTGGATTGGTTTAACCTTTTCTAGGTTTACTCTGCTCAATAGCAAAGATGAGCTATAGCTTTTCAAGAGAGCAGGTTGAAACAGGAGATGGGGATGGGAGGAAAGAAGGGAAAGAAATCAATTAAAGCCAAAGGAACCCAGCCTGTCATTCCCAGACGTGATTTGCCTTCCAAATTCCCTGCACTCTTCTGCTCACTCAGGGCAGAGACAGCTTTTCTGTTATGCTGCGAGAAACAAGGCTGTGTGGCCACGCCGCACGATCTTAAACAGAAAGCAATGTGCTCAGCTCTGTTAACATTCTTAGGGCTTGGCAAGCACACCAGGGCCCACCCACAACCAGGCGCCTCAGACTTCCAGGGGACATATAGCAACAGAATGAATAAACTCAAAGGTGAAAGGATGGAGAGCAGGAGACCGGCAAATGCCACCCAGGCTGCTAATGGCAAAGCCAACAAAGGGACTATACGAGCGGCCAGAGACAGTCTCCCAGTCAGATGGGAGCAGCCTTTTGCACTGCAGCCATTTGCACTGCGTATTGATTTCAGACTAGCGCCATTGCAATGACGGTCCGTCACGATCACAGCTCATCACTGGGACATTTCAGAGCTCTTTTTTACAGAAGAAAATCAAGACCCCCTCTGAAACGCTTCCCGAGTTCACCCAGAACAGCATCCATTACAGCAAAAGGGGTCACGTGAGCGAATGATCTGAATTATTTTCAGTCCCCCTTAGATGGGGCATGACACTGAAAATATTCCAAAGAGTAGGAGAGATGAGATTTCCTAGCAGAGCAGGACAGCCTGGCTTTGATGTTGAAACAACAAAGACTCACCCGCAGAGAAAGGCAATACAAATGCATGAAAACAGCGGGTTGCATTTCAAAAGCAACATCAATAGCTTTGAAAAAAATCAATTTTTCTGGGAAGAACCAATTGCATTCCCTGACTCATGGACCATACCATACCTTGCGCCCAGGGCTACAGCGTTGTCCACTGCCAATAGGTTCTGGGGCTGGTTAGGTTTTAAATGAAATCTTTGGAAATCTATTTTTCTGAGAGCCTGATCCAAAGCTCATTGAGTCAATGGAAAGACTCCATTTGGTATTAGTGAGTACTGCATCAGGCTCTACATTTGGAGAGATTGGAGTGAAGTGTAAGGGCATTCTTCGTGGGAAAGTTGAATACATTCAGATTCTAGCTGAACAAATGATGGGGAAAGTGCAAGAATTGCTCTTCAGCTGCACTGCCTTTGGCTGCCGGGGCCCCTAGGTGCATGGGACACCTATTACAAGTGATTTGTTGTTGAGCAGCTGGCCACCATGCTCAGAATGATGGCTTAAAGGTGCAGGAGATAGAGGAAAGGGAAGGGAAAGGGAAAGAAAACAGAATGGGGAGAAGGATAAAAGGACCCAGAAAGAGGAGAAAAGAGATGGCATACTAAGAAAGTGTGCTTGGACTAGAAACCATTAGCATGCATATGGAAGTGTCTACACAGGTGGGGTGAATAAATACAATAATAGATACATTAATAAGAATGAAGGATGAAGGTCAGACACTTTCCTAAGCGAAGACTTACTCTCTCCTGCTCTCAGGGCAGGGTAGGGAAAGCACTGTTATTTGGGAAGTCAGTGTCAGCTGCAATATTGCCAACCCCAGGTGCTCAAAAATCATGAGTCAGGTCCCATGCTCCCCAGTGCCCGGCAGGTGGAAAACAGAGAGACACTCAGCGATAGGCTGCCTCCCAGTGCCAAGTACAAGAATAATGATTAAAAGACTGGAAAACATGCCATCCAGTGTTAGACTCAAGGAGCTCAGGCTGTTTAGCTTGACAAAGAGAAGCTTAAGAGGTGACTTGATCAGAGTCTGCCAGTACCTACATGGGGCATGAATATGTATTAATGGACTTTTCAGTCTAGCAGAGAAAGGAATAACATGACCCAATGGCTGGAAGTTGAAGCTCAACAAATTCAGACTGGAAATTCAGACTGTATTCAGTCATATAAAAGTATGTGGGGCTACTCCCTTTGCAAAGCAGATGGGCAGGGATGAGTGGATCCCTGACTCTACCAGTCTGCTTGCTGACCACTTCTGCTGAGCCATGTGGGGATGGAAGGAGTAATTTATGGCTGGCATAGGCCAGCACTGATATCACCAGAACAAGGAGGAAGCAGGGGAGGAAATGTGCCCCCTGGGATAGTGCAAAGTCCACACCATCCCTTGCTCAAGACAAGGCCTGAAAGCTCAGCCTAGCTCAGACACTTCATCCAGCTTTACTTCCAAATTATCTTAGATTGGGGTGGCCAGGAGCACGTATGTGATGTCATGCCCCTGGGTGGTTCATCAGCACTGGGGACTGAACCTGAGATCTCCGGATGGAAACACACCACCAGCTAAAGGGCCCAGCTCTGTTAGAAACTGATGAGCCTTGGCTGTCTGTGACCCAACCACCATTACAGGGGGACAGAGCGCCATGTGGAATCTGTATGGTTTACACCTACTTACATTCAAATAGTAGCACACCCCCTTATATACTCACAGCTCCTTACAACAACCACTTGCAATTGAGTGCATGCAGCATATTGGCTGTAGTTCTTTCCCTTACAACAGGCATGCTTCCCCCACCCACCCACCCACGCCATCCCCTGACTCAGGTGTATGAGATTGTATTATATTTTCAGGGCTTATTATTTTGATTCTCATGCAGAGCAGCCTGTTCCAGCTCCTCGTAATGGAGACAATTATGCTAACTTTATTGGATTTGCATTCAGGGCTGGTTTGGCAGACTCACATATTGGTTCAGGGAGAGGGGACAGGAAGAAGAAATAATACATTTGCTTTTCCTTATTTAAAAGCGAAGTATATGTGTAACATTTGCCTCTAGGTCATTGTGCCCCTCCCCCCAGCCCCTCTCTCCAGGGCAGGGGCTGTCTCTTACCCTGTACCTGGCCAGGTTCTGGCACAAGGGGATATTGGTTCTGACTGGGGCCTCTAAGCCCCGCTACAGCACAAATACCAATAAATACATCTGGCACCTCTAGCAGCCAATGAGTATATACAACATCATACAAATACGGGAGTGTCTGATTGCAGGGGGTGACCATGGCCAACGCGACAGCGACAGCCAGAGACCTCCTGCTGCAAGAGGAGCACAAGCTACAACAGCTTGAGCTAAACGGCCAAGCCCCTGAAACAATTGACATCCTCTGTGGCACACTCACAAGTGGTTTACAGATGTTTTGTCCTATTGTGTGCCTGCAGGGAGCACAGGCAGGAACACTGTAAATGCCCTATTCCCATGGCTGATGGCTCAGAACCATGGGGAACAGTGGACAGCAGACATTGCCTTGACACCATGGACAGCTTGGTAGAATGAGCTACTGAGAGCTAAGGGCCTGATCTTTGCTAGTGAATTCAATGGGTGACTTGGGCATCTTGCCATTGATTTCAGTGGGAGAAAGTTTAAACCCTAAATTAGTCAATTGCTATTTATTCGCTGTACTATAGTAGCACCTAGAAGTGCTGACCAAGGTCACAGCCCCATTGTGCTAGGCACTGTAATGCACAGAGTAAGATGCCCCTGCCTCAATGCTCTCCCAATGTAAATAGGCAAAAAATAAGGGTTGTTATCCTCATTTTACAGATAGAAACCGAGGCAGAGAGAAATTAAGTGATTTGCCCAGGGTCACCCCGGCATCCTGCAGGAGAACCAGGAAGTAAACTCAGATCAGAGTGGCAGCCAAGTGCCTTCACCACGTAACCATCCTACCCCTTACAATAGCTTTATTGTTAATTCATGGCAGATTGGAAGATAGCTTGACATTATTCGTCAGTGCACTGCTGAGAAAGTTAGTAACATCACAGGAATCTTAAAGTGGAGACAAGACAAATGGGGTGATTCTGAGGGGCCCAAAGAAGGAGGTGTGAGAAAATGGGGTGGGGGGGGAGAGAATGGCCAATGCATCTATAGCAAAGATAAAATATTTGCCATTTTCCAGCTGAGCCATTCAAATACACTGCCTTCCTCAATATACAATGTTCCACCGCCTGCACAAAACACCTTTCAAAATGCAGTTAATATAATGTATCCTGTTAGAATATCCTAGCTGGAAGTCTGCAACTCAGTCTGCTCCGGAATAAATCTAGCAAAGAAGATTGCGGCTATTTGACAAACACAGTTATTTCCTAATCAATTTCCTGAGTTTCATATCAATCCTATTTTATTTTATTTTTTTACACTCCAAAAGTCCCCATGTTCTATTTCTATATAACCTTGCTGTGCATTTATTGATGATATTCCAGTGGTTGCCATGGCAACACACCCCCGTGTCACAAGACACTAGGCTTTGGAGGTCACATGCTAGTGAAGTGGCAACTGGAGACTGATAAGAGAAGGACTATCCATATCCATCTAGTTTATTAAAATGCTACAAATGGCTGTATTATTATTATTATTATTATTATTATTATTATTATTTTATTATTGGGCTTCACCTTCCCTTGCTTCTTGTCTTTCCACGCTGAAGATTAAAATGCCTGCTTAGTTCTCCTTCAGTTGCTAGCTAAGAATAGTGGAGCACATGCAATGTTTCATATTTAACATCCCTGTAGGAGAACTTGACAAGCCAAGCCACACATCCTGAAGCAAGGTTAGACACGCAAAGGTCCCCTAGTGCCACACTATGTGCTAATTTACTGTATGGTTTTCCACACACAGCAAAAAATAAAAGCTTCAGAAATGTTGCAGCCATGTCCTTCCTCTGGCTCTGGCTCATGTGATCTTTGTGCAAAAGGCTCTTGTCTGTTGACTGCAAAGTACATGTAGGATGCCTTGTGCCTTAGTAGATGAGTAAGGGGATAAGTGGCCTTTCACCTTTGCTAGCCATCATTGGTTGAAATCCAGCTCAGCGCATCGGTTGCGGAAAGTTATCATCACCTGACAGCTGTTCAGTGATCTCAGTGACCTGTGCTGATGTTCTCAAGTCCAATTCTGAAGTGTCTGTCTCACAAAAGCACTCTCGCTGCTGCTACCTGGTTGGCAATGTCATCAGGGAGGGATGGAATTAATTGGCAGGCGCACTTATCATATCTTCCCCCTTCCGGCTGGTGAGGGCTGAAGCATAAGGGTGGAGCTGACTGGGTAGCTTGCATTGCCACTACTCATGTTGTCCCTGTTCCATGGGCAACAACAGGACTGTAGGGGGAGCATTTCAAATGCACAAAGGGTAGTTAGGTGTCCAACTTCCACTGAATGTCAATGAGATTTGGTGACTTCAATCCCATTTGTACCTTTCAAAGTCTCCCCTTTGTTTTCCACTTCTGCCAATCCAGCACACAATGCAAAATGAGAAAACAAACAGTTAAAACCATGGTCTTTTCTTCTGCGATTGTGGATGATGGATCCAGTTTACTTGCTCTTACTCAGAATGTTCTGCATGTGAATAAATGAGAAACTACCTCCTTGTTACTGGGTGAGTTACTGGTTAATATCATGTGATTATTTATTTTGTCTTTTAGACATTGTCTATTGCTATCTATAAGTACAGATCACCAGTGTTTTTGAGACTGTCACATGCTCAGTATTGCAATATTTAATAAAAGTTGGAGATTTCTATTATTTCTTATTTTATCATTACTAAGGCTTTTTAGAGAACTAGATCCATAACACCTGTAAAAATGCTAAAATCCCATTGCCTGTTCCAAGCAAAACGATTTATAAAAACAAATAAGAAATTGCCAAGATGGAAAATTTGTTTTCCGACCCCCAAGATCATCACAGCACTCACCTATTACCGGGCACACTGAGTCATCACACAGAGATACTATTCACCAAAGTAAAACTGCTGGTAGCATGGGACAGATGTCACTGAGACAGCCAATCAATATTAATGGTGCTGTATTGTCTTTCTTGCAGACATGATTTTCACAGTTGGGCAGGGTTACGCCTTAAGAAGCAGATGACATATGTGTTGAGCCCCAGAGTAGACAACAATATCTATCAAAACACCTGACTTTTACAACGGACACTCCAAGGCATAGGTGGCTGTTACATGTAACATATCTTTGAGCAACAAATCCTACCTAGCCATGGGCTGCTGTACTGACAATCATCTATGACGCGGGATCTTTTTCAGGGGAAAAGGCAATACTCCATGTTTATTGAAGATACAACAATAAGCATATGCATTCAATCACACACACACACACACACACACACACACACACACACACACTGTCCCGCCAGTTGAAGTTATAGTTACCAGTCCAAAGTCTGGATCAATCTAGTGGCCAGCTAGGTTGATCACGAGCTGGTAGGAGCCGGGTTCTATTGGTCACGACACAATGATCCAGGGAAGTCTTGGCAGGACGAAACCAAAGTTTTATGGCAAGGCACCCTGTTTATATAGTGATTTTCCTTCATTGGGACCAATGAGTTTTGCACCATCGTGCTGCAATCAATTGTTGTTTGACAAGTGCTTGTTTTCTTAAATTGCCCTTCTCATCCTTTATCGTGTTCTTTCATCAAGTCTCTCAGGGAGTTACCCCATGCTGGTTTTAATCACAGCTATTTTGTCCCCATTGATAGGTGCCTGTCTCATCTTTAGAGTCATCAATCTGCCCTCCTCTGACATTTCAATAAGGGCGTGTTGCAATCTCCTGGCGCCCATACATCTGTCCTTGGTTTCTCCCTAGAACATCTGGTCCAGTGATGGCCTTCACACTTATCTTCTAACACACACATTCCTCGTTCACACACAAAACAGAATTGATTTACACAGAGGAACATCAAATTGCAATGCAAGAGAAAACAATCATTGCATTCTTTTACTTATTTTAAAATGCTAAACCTACAACAAAGTGGTGACCCTAAAAGGTCTGTTACTGCCTTGAAATCAGCTCAGACACAGATTCTGGCTGCTACATCTCTACCAATGGCCCATTAGGCCATTCTTTTCTGCTTTCAGAAAGGTTGGCTGGCAGGATATGGTCAAATCATACACCAATACATTTAATACATGATACATTATTATTCTTTATCCTTCGTTATAAATTATACAAAAGACAAACATAAAATCCTACTACTAAACATGTGCCAAGAAAGCATTCACCAATATGTAAACCATCTTCCACTGTCCTTGCAGGTTTGGGGTATATTTGATACAAAAGTGTGTGAGTCATCATACAACAAGATTTCATATTATGACACTACCTGTCATAATTATCATAGAAATATCCACAGCTCTTACTAACTGGATAGTAAGTAAGGTAAGTAGTCCAGGTTAACCTCTTCTCTCCACTGCAGGCTATTTTTCTAAAAGTCCTTTTCAGGTGCATGCCAAAAAAAGGGATGATCAAATTTGTTTCAAAAAAGGAAAGGAAAAAATACTCATCTGCATTTTCTCAGGGAACCCGCACTGAAAGGATTGAAGCCTCTTCGGAGATTGGTGGACTTTGTTAAAATGGTCACACCCTCCGCTCTTTCTGCTTCCAGCCAGGAATGGATGTGGAAATACCAAAATATGGCACATGTGGTCTTGGTACAAGGTGCAATGGAAATCCAGGGCCACCCAGAGGATTCAGGGAGCCTGGGGCAAAGCAATTTCAGGGGCCTCTTCCATAAAAAAAAGTTGCAATACTATAGAATACTATATTCTCATGGGGGCCCCTGCGGGGCCCGAGGCAAATTGCCCCACTTGTTCCCCCCACCCCCGAGCAGCTCTGGGAAAAATAAACATTTATAAACTTTCCACATCTCAGCACAAACCCAGTTTTGAGAAAACGTCTTTTGAAGTCACTTTTACAAGGTCACTGGTTCTCAGCATCAGCTAGTGCTAAAAGGCACTAAAGCTCATTAAAAGGGTTGGACAAATATTTTCCGTCAAAACCTTTTTTGGATCGAAAACTAGGGGTTTTTAAAAAGCAGAAAAAAATCATGGACAATGTCTGCTTTCCTTCAAAATTTGTTGTGGTTTTTTTAATTGAAAAGCTGAAATTAGTCTGCCAAAACCTGAACATGGTTTGGGGTTCCAGAAGTGTGTGGCCAAATATTTGCTGCTTGCTGTGTTTGATTGTTTAAAGAAACAATAAAAAATTTTTGCTTAAAAAAAATCCAAAACTTTTGAACCACCTCAGCTTGTGATCAAACGCCTGAGCCCATCCAGTCAGAGATTTTTCCAGGTTTCTGATACTCTGCTGGCTTCCTTGACTCATATCTGTCTCCATAACTTTGGGTTCATTTAGCTTAGAAGATAAGAACATAAGAACGGCCATACTGGGTCAAACCAAAGGTCCATCCAGCCCAGTATCCTGTCTACTGACAGTGGCCAATGCCAAGTGCCCCAGAGGGAGTGACCCTAACAGGTAATGATCAAGTGATCTCTCTCTTGCCATCCATCTCCACCCTCTGACAAACAGAGGCTAGGGACACCATTCCTTACCCATCCTGGCTAATAGCCATTAATGGACTTAACCTCCATGAATGTATCTGTTTCCTAGAGATTGGCTCCATAGGGTCCCTCACAAACTAGAGACAGTTACTGTGGGTTTGTCTTTAGTATAGCTTATGTACATACTCCACGAACTGAGTATTTGAGCTTGTTCCAGAATCTGGGATTATTTTATGTTGTGAAAACTGAAATGTTCAAAATAGCACATGCATGTGAATGGACACAGGGTGCTAAAATTAAATTAACCAAGGTGTTCTCAAACTGGGGGTTGGGACCCCTCAGGGGGTCACAAGGTTATTACTGGGGGGTCACGAGTGTTAGCCTCCACCTCAAACCCTGCTTTGCCTCCAGCATTTATAATAGTGTTAAATATATAAAAAAGTGTTTTTAATGTATAAGGGTGGTGGGGGGAGTCGCACTCAGAGGTTTGCTATGTGAAAGGGGTCACCAATACAAAAGTTTGAGAACCACTGAATTAAGCCCTCTGGAGCCTCGGGGAATCCAGGGGACGGGGGGGGGGTCTCCCTTGGTAGGGTTGGGAAGGAGGTAGGTAGTGTAGGATATTGCTATTCTCATGTGATCCCTCCCCCATGGAAAAGATAACAGCTTGGCTCTTTGTGTTAAATAGCTGTCTGCAAGCCTCAAACTGCTGAATGAGCTTTAGGGTAGGGAAGGCTATGCCTCCCCAAACAGTCCAGCCCTGCCCCCTATCTGCCCCCCCATCCACTTCCTGCTCCCCGACTGCCCCCCTCAGAATCCCTGGCCTATCCTGTTCCTTGTCCCCTCACTGCCCCCAGGCTCCCCAACCACCACCCCGGGACCCCACCCCTCACCAACCCCCGTTCCTGACTGCCCCATCCCCTATCCATCCCCACCCCCCGCCAAGTCCTGACAGACCCCCGGAATGCCCATGATCCAACCCCCCCGTCCCCCATCCTCTGACCGCACCTCCCCCAGAACCTCTGTCCACTCCCTGTGCCCTGACTGTCCCTGGGACTCCCTGCTCCTTATCCAACCTCCCCGGCCCCAGCCCCCTGCCATGCTACTTACCCCCGCCTCCCCTCTCTCCCAGACCTCAGCTCGCCACGTCCAGGAGTGGCCCTGGTCCCTGGACAGCGCTGCATCAGCGTGGCTCTGGTGGGACCAGAGTTTGCAGCCCTGCCCTCTTACCACATGGCTCCGAGCAGGGAGGAGCTCAGGCCCCGCCCAAGCCAAGCCGCTTTAGTTCTGTCCAGGGCCACTCCTGGGCTAAATTGCCGCAATTGCCCCCCACTCTGGGTGGCCCTGTGGAAATCCACCAGAATCCCTGATGTTGTGAGAATTCCAGCGAAAGATTTCCATAACTTTGGGCACTTTTTTATTGGCATCTGAATGCTAGGATACTTCCAGCATCACCAGCTCCAAGCATCCAAAAATCACAAGTCAGAGTCCCCAAAATCATGCTGCCTAGAGGAATTCTCTGCCCTGGGTGAGGTGCCCAGGCTCCTCATTCAATGGGGACAGATAGGTGCCAAAGAAGCCAGCAAGCCTAACCTAGCCAGGAGTGAAATGCACAGGAAAGGGATGTGGCTTAGGCCCAGCTCCACAAAGGACTTGGGCACCTAACTGATGGGAGACACCTATCTCCACTCAGCCATGGACCTTCTCCTGGACTTACAGCTGAAGCCAGGTTACCCTTTTGAGAGACAGAGACCCACTCGATTATAAGCAATAGCCCAGAGGTCAGGGCACTCCTCTGGGAGGTGTAAGACCTAGGCTCCCATCTCTGCTCCAAATCAGGCAGAGCAGGGATCTGAAAGTGGGTCTGCCACATCACAGCTGAGTCCCCTGACCAAGCTGATACTGGGTATTTTACACACATGAACAAATTCACGATCTGCTCACGCCCTACTGTCTTGGGTGCAGTGCCAGTCCAGTGCTCTGAGAATGCCAACAGGAGTGGGTCCTGCAGGCGAGACAGGTGGAGGAGTGCCTACTTTGAGAATACTGGTGTGAGCTAGGGCTCTGAGCAGTTTGTTAGCTGTGGGGTGGCAGCAGGACTCAGACAGTTTTGTGCCTAATCTAGGTGCCAAGGGTGGCCCTAAGGACAGCGGTGGTATCTCAGTGTTAGATTTAGGCACCTAAGCCCTTTTGCACGATTTGTGCAATGGGGCTAACAGCACTTCCCTACCTCGCCAAGGACTGTGAGTGCTCAGACACTACAGTAATGTTGGCCAGATAGTACCGGAGGCCTGGTCTATAGCTAAAACTTAGGGTATATCTACACTACCCGCTGGATTGGCAGGCAGCGATCGAGCTAGCAGGGATCGATTTATCATGTGTAGTCTAGATGCGATAAATTGACCCTCCGAGCGCTCTCTCGTCGACTCCTGTACTCCAGCTTGGAGAGAGGTGCAGGCTGAGTCGACGGGGGAGCAACAGCAGTTGACTCACCGCGGTGAAGACATCAAGGTAAGTTGATCTAAGTACATCGACTTCAGCTATGTTATTATGTTATATAGCTGAAGTTGCGTAACTTAGATCGATCTCCCCCCACCCCCCCCACAGTGTAGACCGGGCCTTAGGTTGACCTAGCTAGGTCACTCAGGGCTGTGATAAATTTCTCTCCCTGTTCAATGTAGCTAGGTTGACCTAATCCTCACTATAGATGCAGATAGGTCTATGGAAGAATTCTGCCATTGACCTAAATACTGCTCTCCAGGGACTGGATTTACTACAGCGAAGGAAAACTTGCCTTCCATCACTGTAGCAAGTGTCTACACTACAGTGCTGTCTCACTTGTAGCACAGACATACCCTCAGAGAGACTCTCTGAGCATGAGAGAGAGAAGCACAATCTTGCCCTTCAGAATCAGTCAACATTTTAAAAATGACGACATTTATTATGGTAGTGCCAGGGGACTGATCAAGTAGGGACTCTGTTGTGCTTGGTGTGCTACAATTTCAATGGTGGTTTTTCACAAGAAAATTCTGCAGGAAACATGTGCTGCTTTCAGATGACTCGTAGCAGTTGTTTTGAGTGGCTTACTTTCGTGTAGGTGTTGAAACAGGCATTGCTTTGTCCTTGATAAGAATAAATTTGATTATTACGCAAGCCCAGGCAAGAGTTTGGAGGGCCTTCGCTATTCACTCGCTTGCTCTTGAGTGCTTGTGTTTTGTAAATGATGCGATAGGTACATGCATTGGCGTCACTCAGCATCCTTAATTGGGGGTTGAAATCAAGATTGTTGGTTTTGGAGTAAATGTGTGCTTCTCCTCTCAGATTAGCACAACAGAGCATAGACCCTTTTTTTTCTCATTCCACTGCTGATTAACGGGTTACTGCTTCCATTGGGACGAGTGCCTTGAATATTTAAGGTTATAACTTGCCATGTGATAACATATTGCCCACTTTGATAACCCATTATTAGTAGGTTGGTTCTAGGAACTATTATTGCTCTTAAACTAAAATGGCTTTCATTAGTCCTTGATGGGGAAGATTGATTTTCAGTTAAGGACATGGCTTGCAAAGTAATCAGATTATTGAATAAATTCAGGGAGAGAAAATAAAAGTAGGGTGCTCCTAACTATCTCAACAGAGCACAAAAGGGTTTTCTTGCTTCTAATCATTCACAGGGCTTCTATCCTACTGCCAGAGATGGACAAAGGAACAGACACGGCAAATAATGATTTTCCTTCTATTCTATTAAATATGTATTGGAGACAAATCTGCTTCCCTACCATATAGGCGATGCAACTACATCTGGACAAATTAATGTTATTTATATTACAGTAGTGTCTAGAGATCTCAATTAAGAGCAAGGCCCTGTTATGCTGAGTGCCACATAGACATATAATAAGGAAGAGTCCCTGCTCCAAAGAGACAATCTAAATAAGGGATGGGAAACTGAGGCACAGAGCAGCGAAATGACTTACCCAAGATCACCCAGCAGAGCTAGAATTAGAACCCAAATCTCCTCATTACTAGGCTAGTTCTCAGTCATCAAACCACACTGCAGCCCAGCTGCATAAAATTTCAAAGACTTGTGTCCAATCATATTAATGACAAAGTCCCTCGATTTCTATGGGAGCAGGACTTGAGTTCCATTTCTGTTTTTTTAACCTTACTTGGTGCATTTTCACACATTCATCATTGCAAAAACACCTCTTTATCTGTCATGGGGCAACCAGTAAGGTAGATCCCACTCTGCAACCTTCAGGGGTTAGAATGTAGTGATTCTCTGAACAGCAGCCTCGTATATATAACAATGCATGCATGCGTTTCCACGTTTGATTCATTTCAGTTATTTCCATCATTCTTCAAAAGCAAAAAAAGGTGTCCTCCCTTTTCCACAGCTCCCGAGAAGCCCTGAGCCCTGGAATAGTTTCCTGGTTGTGTTCCCCGGTCTCCAGGATATAATAGCCACCATGCTGCCTAGATCTCACACCACATGTCTCAATGGCAACTTGATCATGGTTGGGGAGCTATTGGTCCAGCCCCTCTCTGTCCTGCCTCTACAATGGGACAGGTACGTGGGGAGGCCCTGTGAAACTGTGCTCTGAAGAATGGGGTATATCAACACCTGGCTCTGATGGCCCACATTATGTCTCCACCTCAAATGCAATAAAAGCTGAGCAGTTCCACCCTGGGCAGTGTCCTCCACTCCTTTGAGAGCGGGATCGGGCAGGAGGGTCATGTTTGGAGGGTGGGGGTAGTGAGGGGGAACGGTTGATGCCTACTTTGGTTTCTCCTTTCCTGCAGCAGCACTCAGCAGGGTTAAGAGCATTTTGGGAGCAGGTTTATGAAACCCAAGAGAACAAAATGATGGGTGAGTCCAATATGGCATCTATTATTAACCCTGAGTGAGCAGAGTGTTGCATGGGACAGACCTGGTTGGGGGGAGTTGCTCCCCAAGGTATATATGCTCTCAGCCAGCCTGCTGTCAGCATTACCCATTCAGCTGGCTGGGAACACCTTCAGGTGGCTGGTACAAACACCCTCCAAAGCTCAGGTGCATGGCTCCATGGGCCACTCCTCCAAGAGATTGCCCAGACTCCATGTCAGTGGATGGGGGTGGCTACCAGCTCTAGCAATACTCCCGTTCCATAAAACAACAGATGAGATTTTCATCACTGAGCCCTTTGGAAAATCCCATCCACTATCTGCACTTCCCAGTCACTTGAATCGTTCCAGCTTGAAATTTGCAGGCTGCCCATACTGCAGAGCATCTCTCTTGAGAAAGGATGAATGCTGAGGGCTGCAGGGACACTTCTTGTCCCGGGATATCAGTCTCACTAGCCTGCAGCAGAACATACAGTAATTGTATTAGTGCAATTCCTGTGTAGCAAATGTCGTCTCCTTTAATGTTCCCTCCATCTGTCAGCATACTCAGGCAGCATAGAGCACGCATATCAAGCTCTCATCCTTGCACAGTGGTGCTTGCTCACACATTGGCTTCCTTCGACTCTTCCCTACAAATGGTGTGGTAGATTTTCAAAAAACACCCATTAAGGAATTTCAGAGCACAAATCCCAGTGAAAGTCAATGACACTTCTGCTCCTAAATTCTTTAGGGCTTTGAAAATGTCTTCAAGTGAGAACCTCACTTCTCTGATGGTTAGAATCCTTTTACTCTCCAGTCTAATTTTATCCATGGCCACTTTATCCCCATTTGTTCTTGTATCAACATTATCCTTTAATTTCAATAGCTCTTCTCCCTCCGTGGTGTTTACCCCACTGATGAATTTATAGCGGACAATCATATCTCCTCTCTGCCTTTGTTTTGTAATCTAACCAAGGCACTTCTGGGATCTAGAGCATTTCTGCTTAGACATATAGTTTTTAAGCATCATAAAATCATAGAATCATAGACTATTAGGGTTGGAACACACCTCAGGAGGTCATCTAGTCCAACCCTCTGCTCAAAGCAGGACAAACACCAAATAAATAATTCCAGCCAGGGCTTTGTCAAGCCGGGTCTTAAAAACCTCTAAGGATGGAGATTCCACCACCTCCCTAGGTAACTCATTCCAGTGCTTCACCACCCTTCTAGTTAAATAGTGTTTCTTAATATCCAGCCTAGACCTCCCTCACTGCAATTTGAGACCATTGCTTCTTTTTTTGTCATCTGCCACCACTGAGAACAGCCTAGCTTCATCTTCGTTGGAACCCCCCTTCAGGTAATTGAAGGTTGCTATCAAATCCCCCCTCACTCTTCTCTTCTCCAGACTAACTAACCACAGTTCTCTCAGCCTCTCCTTGTAAATCATGTGCCCCAGCCCCCTAATCATTTTCATTGCCCTCTGCTGGACTCTCTCCAACTTGTCCACATCCCTTTTGTATTGGGGGGACCAAAACTGGACGCAGTACTCCAGGTGTGGCCTCACCAGTGCCGAATAGAGGGGAATAATCACTTCCCTCGATCTGCTGGCAATGCTCCTATTAAGACAGCCCAATGTGCCGTTGGCCTTCTTGGCAATGAGGGCACACTGCTGACTCATATCCAGCTTCTCATCCACTGTAATCCCCAGATACTTTTCTGCTGAACTACTGCCCAGCCAGTCGGTCCCCAGCCTGTAGCAGTGCACGGGATTCTTCCTTCCTAAGTGCAGGACTCTGCACTTGTCCTTGTTGAACCTCATCAGATTTCTTTTGGCCCAATCCTCCAATTTGTATAGGTCATTATGGACCCTATCCTTACCCTCCAGAGTATCTACCTCTCCCCCCAGCTTAGTGCCATCTGAGAACTTGCTGAGAGTGCAATTCATCCCATCATACAGATCATTAATGAAGATATTGAACAAAATCGTCCCCAGGACCGACCCTTGGGGCACTCCGCTTGATGCCAGAGGCCAACTAGACATCGAGCCATTTATCACTATCCATTGGGCCTGACAATCTAACCAGCTTTCTATCCACCTTATAGTCTATTCATTCAATCCATACTTTTTTAACTTGCTGGCAAGAATACTGTGGGAGACTGTATCAAAAGCTTTGCTAAAGTCAAGATCTATCACATCCACTGCTTTCCCCATATCCACAGAGTCAGTTATCTCATCATAGAAGGCAATCAGGTTGGTCAGGCATTACTTGCCCTTGGTGAATCCATGTTGACTGTTCCGGATCACCCTCCTCTCCTCCAAGTGCTTCAGAATGGATTCCTTGAGGACCTGCTCCATGATTTTGCCGGGGACTGAAGTGAGGCTGACCAGTCTGTAGTTCCCCGGGTTCTCTTTCTTTCTTTTTTTAAATATGGGCACTATATCTGCCTTTTTCCAATTGTCCAGGACCTCCCCTAATCTCCACAAATTTTCAAAGATAATGGCCAATGGCTTTGCAATCACATCAGCCAACTCCCTCAACACCCTCAGATGCATTAGATCTAGACTCATGGACTTGTGCATCTCCAGCTTTTATAAATAGTCCTTAACATGTTCTTTTACCACTAAGGGCTGCTCACCTCCTCCCCATACTGTGTTGCCCAGTGGGAGCTGACCTTGTCTGTGAAGACCAAGGCAAAAAAAGCATTGAGTACTTCAGCTTTTTCCACAGCATCTGTCACTATGTTGTCTCCCCCATTCAATAAGGGTCCCACACTTTCCCTGACCTTCTTGTTGCTAACATACCTGTAGAAACCCTTTTTGTTACCCTTCACATCCCTTGCTAGCTGCAACTCCAATTGTGCCTTGGCCTTCCTGATTACACCCCTGCATGCTCTAGCAATATTTTTATACTCCTCCATAGTCATCTGTCCAAATTTCCACTTCTTGTAATTTTCCTTTAGGTAATTGTCCAAAGAAAGCCTTGTTTACCTCATCCTTCTGATCCGGTGGTCTATAGCACATGCCCATCATGACATCACCCTTGTTGCTCTAGCCTCTAAATTTAACCCAAAGACTCTCAACTGGCTTTTCTCCAGTTTCATACTGGAACTCTGAGCAATCATACCACTCTCTTACATACAGTGCAACTCCTTCACCTTTCCTCCCCTGCCTGTCTTTCCTGAGCAATTTATACCCACCCATGACAGTGTTCCAGTCATGTGAACTGCCCCCCGCCCAAGTTTCTGTTATTCCAATCACGTCATAGTTCCTTGGTTGTGCCAGGACTTCCAATTCTTCCTGCTTGTTTCCCAGGCTTCTTGCATTTGTGTACATGCACCTAAGATAACTAGCCGATTGCCCTACTTTCTCAGTATGAATCAGGAGGCTTCCCATCTTGTACCCTCCTCCTTGTGTTTCCTCCTGGTATCCCACTCCCTCAGACTAGAAATAAGCAAAATTATCTGCAAGCATGTTCCAATATGTGTAAGAATGCAGCTTCTAATGTAGCTGACCATGCTTGGATCATCAGGGGATTTGAACTCAGGACCCACAGAGCTTCAAAACATAAGCCTCTATTGTTTGAACTAAAGGGCAGCCTACAAGTAGGACTGGATGGGAAATAGTTTTCCCCATCCTCCAAAAAGTTTTGAGACTTGAAAAAAAGTCCAGTTCCACATCAGTCTGAAACCAACACTTTCTGCCATTTTTCACATAAGAACAGAGAGATCGTGTATCTGACATTGCCAAATGCCGCATAGTTCATTAGTCAAGGCACTCAGTTGGGGTATGGGAAATACAAGTTTAAGTACCTTCTCTACCTGATACAAAAGCAAGGACTTGAACCTCTGTCTTCCATACTCTGTGTGGATATGGGCTCTCTTTCTGTTTTTTACTGGAAATTCCTGGAGGAAAGCCGAGGACCTTTCTTGTTACAAGTTTTGGTTTCCACGAATAGACATTTTTTGGCAAAAGAAAAAAATGTCAGAAGTTCCCTACCAGCTCTAACTGGGATTGCCAAAGCAGCTGAAAGAGAGACAAGGTAGGTGGGGTGATAGCCCAATAAAAGATAACTTCTGTTGGGGAGAGAGACAAGCTTTTGAGCCACAAAGAGCTCTTCTTCAGATCTGGGACAGGAACTCCCAGCATCACAGCAGAATGCAAGGTGGAACAGATTGTTTAGCGTAAGTCATTACAATATGTGCTAAGGGACCATTCAAAGTACAGTGGCCACCTATACTTTTGCTAAACAATCCAGGCCACTTTGCATTTTGCTGTGGTGCTGGGAGTTCCTTTCCCAGACCTGAAGAAGAGCTCTGTGTAGCTCGAAAGCTTCTCTCTCTTCCCAACAGAAGTTGGTCCAATAAAAGATCTTACCTCCCCCACCTTGTCTCTCTAATATCTAATATTTTCCTGCTTTGAGCAGGGGGTTGGACTAGATGACCTCCTGAGGTCCTTTCCAACCCTGATATTCTATTATTCTATCCCGGGACCAACATGGCTACAGCTACCCTGCATAAAGCAGCCTGAGAGAGTTAGATGCCCAACAATTCCCTTAGGTGCTTTTGGAAATCCCAATGCAAATCCAGTAGCATGAAGCAGGAGCAGACTCATAGCACTTGACACTAAATGGGGACAAAACGACACACACTCTATCAACCTGGGTTACACATAGCAAACCATAGCCCTGTTCATTAGGAATGAAAGACACTTAATTGCAGAATACATACCAAGAACCAGGCTAACTGCAAGGTGAATAAATAAATTCCATGTACAGGCCTGACAATCCTTCACACTGGCACCCTGTGCTTCAACTTCTCTTCCCACAACACCCAGCACCTGTGCACAGAGAGCTGCAATCTTATTAGCAACATTAAGAAGCACTTCAAACACACACGGATAATGTGTGCAGGGGGGCTCTACCTTTTTGGCTGCCCCAAGCAGTCATGCGCGGGAGGCGCCCCGGAGCCGCGGGAGCAGCGGACCTCCCGCGGGCATGACTGCAGAGGGACCGCTGGTCCCGCGTGGCTCGGCTGGACCTCCCGCGGCTGCGGACGGTTCGCGGGTCCGGCGGCTCCGCTTGAGCTGCCGCAGTCATGCCTGCGGGAGGTCCAGCCAAGCCGCGGGACGAGCGCCCCCTCCGCAGTCATGCCTGCGGCAGGTCCAGTCGTCCCGGGGCTCCGGTGGACCTCCCACAGGCATGACTGCGGCAGGTCCACCGGCCCAGCCTGCCGCCCCCACCAGCTGCAGGGGACGAGCCGCTCCTCGGCTCGCAGCGGCAGCATGAGCTGGGGCCCCAGCCTTTTGCCACCCCCTAGATTTTGCCGCCCTAGGCACCAGCTTGTTTTGCTGGTGCCTAGAGCCGCCCCTGAGTGTGTGGCAGGGGGAGAGTGAGGGTAGCCAGCTTCAGCAGTGTTACTGAGCATGCACAGTCTGTGTGATCATGTTCAATCCAAGCCACACAGCATATCGGGGCAGGGGGGGAGGGGAAGAAGGGGAGTAAAGGAAACGTGTCCCCACATGCACCCCACCCTCCTACATGTTGCCTCTGATTTCAAAACACTTCTGAAAACCTATGTATCTCTCTACCAGAATAGGCTCTGAATACTTATGAGTTGTCAGTCAGGATTTAAATGCCCAGAGCCTGGCAGATCAGTCTGGTCTGGAAGGGGAAGAGGTTCTGGAGTTGGATAGGGACTGAGATAAAGATGTGGGTTATGGACACTCAAGTGACAGACTGATCCTGGAAAGCCAGAGACAGACGGAGGAGGAATCTGGAAAGACAGACATGAAAGAAAAGTTTTCCTAAAATATCTGCAAGATTGTGTGTGCTTAGTATCACTAATTGGTCCAGGGGATGGTTCCTGCTTGGTTTGTTATATTTAGTCCCTGTTTCCAAAGGTGATTTCTGTAACAGCTGACTGGAGCAGCTGGGAAATGCTCGGGGCTTTCTGTGTGCCAATATCCTGCCTAGGGTTTGTTCTGGCCCATATGACTGCATAGCTGTTTCAGGCTGCTGGCCCACATTAAAGCAATGGATCCAACAGTTTGGCTCAGCAGCTTATTAAATTTTGTGTGTCCGTGACAAGGTGTTAACCTCCATTTTAAATAAACCCACCCCAGTTGTACAGGGATTGCCACTAATGGAACAGTTAATAAAAAGCAGGTGGCAGATCAGGAGCTGCATTCTGCAGCGGTCATTTGGGCTTGGTGTTGAATAGAAGGACAATCGAGCAGGATGCAGTGCTCCTCTTCATTACAGACCCTAATGAGATCTGGGACCAGGGAGGTAGTGGGAAGTGTCACTTTGATCACTTCACCCATGTAATTTAGGGCAGGCCTTCACTACCCACGATCAATCTATCGGGGGTTGATTTATCGCGTCTAGTGTAGACGCGATAAAATCGATCCCCGAATGCGCTCCCCATCGACTCTGGAACTCCAGCTCATGAGAGGCGGAAGTGAAGTCGATGGGGGAGCAGCAGTGGTCGACTCGCCGCCGTCCTCATGAGCAGGTAAGTCGACCTAAGATACACCAACTTCAGCTATACTATTTGCGTAGCTGAAGTTGCGTAACTTAGGTCGACCCCCCCCCCCGCTAGTGTAGACCTGGGCTTTGTGTAACCGCCCCGCTTTCCTTCTGGGGTTACACAGAAGCAGGCAACTCTCACTTGTGTGTCTGGGTGCCTGATGCTGTCAACAGTACAGGAGATCCTGAGTTTTCCAGTGGTGATACTGCATAGGTGGGAATCCTCTAGCCTCCGCTCTGCTGCAGTCCTTTCACTCATAAAGAAAATTAGTCTTGGTGGTACCTCCACCTGGCTGGGCCCTGCACACATTCACTGGCCTGCCTTGGGAGCCTCCCGAAATACACTTGGGCTGATCTATGGAATGGATCTAACTCAAAAGTACCAACAGCAGACAACCAATATACACTTGGTTCAGAGTTAGCACACCTGTGCTTAACAACAAAGAAAAACATGATACGAGATTGAGATTGAGTAAAATGTCACAACCAATGTAAATCAGCAGGGGGCACTTCAATAAATCAATTAATAAACACAGTTTTCAGTGGTAACTTAAATTTAACCCACGTATATGTACACTGGTGCCAATGACCCCACCTGTGACTGTGCATGCCTCTGAATGTCAGAGTTCTAGATGCTTGCTTGCGTGGGCACGCCTGCAGATCTTGAAACTGGGCACAGCGCTCTGTTGGTTCAATAAAACCGTCCAGCCAATGCAGTAAGGGACAGAGCAAATCTACTTGGGACCATGCCAAGCTGCACAACTCAGCTGAAGATGGGAGTTGTTATAACCAGAGGTCAGTAACCCAGGGTCCTGGCTAGATGATAAGACCAGTCCATCTCTTCTCATACCTCTTACAGTCTCTTTGCTGTCCCCCTTCCCCTGCAAGCACTGTCCCTAGCAAATATGGGGGTTACTCCCACAGCCTGAACTGCGGGCCAACCTCAGTCAGTTCTGTGCACAACTACAGTCTCTGCCCTGGCACCAGTGAGTGAAGCCACCAACAGCCTGGCTCCCTGCTTGGGCACAGCCCCAGCAGTTTCTCAGCAGCTGCTCCTGGCTTGGACAGAGCTCCACAAAGCAACCTCCGCTCCCCCAGCAGGGTGTCAGCTCTCCACCAAGATGAAGCCCACCATGTCATCATGCTGTCCCTCCATCCCCTGGAAGTCTCGCTCTCTAATCCCCAAGGCATCATGGGAGTTGTAGCCTGCAAGGCTGGATTGCAGTAGTCAGGATCTTCCCAAGTGGAGCAATCCCAAATGAAATTCAGAGGCCCGTCTAGCAGAGAGTGCTCACTTTAGCTGCTTGGTTCATGGTTGAAAGGAGCCACTTGGCACTCGGGGACTCCATGGTGTCCCATCTAGATGTGCTGTGGCCTGAGGTTTTGATTGGACAGCTGGTGCTTGGCCTATTTATTCATTCAGACACTTTCCCCATTCATTTCTTCTTTGTTTATGAGTAGAATTAAACCTTGATTTCTGATGGCAGCGAACTTACCGTTCTCATGCCCAGTAGGCTCTGCAGAGCATGGCATGTTGCAGGCAGGTGTTTCACATCTAGGACTCCATGCTCCAAGTGTGTAATGTACTGACCACTGCCAGCCACTGTTTTCAAATGGGTGGCAGTCAGTTGAGGGTCACACCATTAACATATGCATGGGGTGGAGAGATCTCCTCATTCATGCTTTAGCACTTAGGGAAGTCAGATTAATTATTCCCAACATTCAGTAGCATAGCTGCAGCAGAAACCCTGCTTTCACAGCTGGTTGTTTGATAGGGGACCCTACTCCTGCAGATGCTTCCACAGTGTGTGAGATTCAAAAAGGGACCAAGTGTTTCTATGGGACTGACACTATCCAGCAATAAAAGGAAACACATGAGAGCTGGAAGGGCTGTAAACCCTCTGCATCCATGAAGAAGCCAATCATGCCTGGTGAGGAGGTGAGGCAAGTTCCCCCACTTTGGGGTGTCACTTGGGACTGAGCCCACCTGACCCAACAGCCTGGCTCCCTTTACACTGTATTGCTGAGGCAAACCAGCCAAGCCCTCTCTCAGGCTTCAGACTGCACTTTACCAGCACACATACAGGTAAGGATACACTCAGCTGCAGCTTTACACACAGATGCTGAGATCAGTTGTTTATGGGAAGGATCAGCTAAGGAATTTCCCAGTACTCAAGAGCATGCCCCCCCTCTAGATGTTAAACCCAAAATTGTACTGTCTTGAGCTGCACATATTATTGTACAGTGTAAGCTCATGAAATTCGCCCCCTCCCTCAATGTGGAGAGATATACACAGCTTTCTGCCCCAAGTTATGAATTCCACATACTGGGTTTTAGACAAAACAAAACAAGTTTATTAACTACAAAAGATAGATTTTGTAAGGGATAGCAAACAGATCAAAGCGGATTACCTGGCAAATGAAACAAGCACGCAATATAAGCTTAATATACTAACACTAACAATTATATACCAATATACTAACACTAACTAATTATATAGTAATAACACTAACATTAATATACTTAATATACTAACACTAACAATATAACTAACTGGTTATAAGTAGCAAACTCTCACCCTAAATGTTTTAGGCAGATTGCAGAGATTCTTGAAGGCAAGCTGCACTTGCTTGCAGCTTAAAACTCCAGATATTCCTTTCACAGGCCAGACACCCTCTAGCTTGGGCTCAGCCCTTCTCCCCTAGTCCAATCTTTTGGTTCTCAGTTATTTCCTGAAGTCCTCTTTCTTGGGTGGGGAGTCAATGAAGAGTGAACCACGATGATGTCACTCCCCTGTCTTAAATAGTTTTTGCATATGGCAGGAATCCTTTGTCTCTTACTGGAAAAAATATTTGTATTATCATGGAGTCCAGTACCAGGTGACTTGGTCACATGTCCCTGCAGTTATAACTTACAGGCTATTTTTAGTGTCCCCAGGAAGACTTCCCAGTGGGAGATTAGAATCTTTAAAGACCAATTGTTTTCCCTAATGGCCCTTTCCAACTGGCCATCAGACTGATTGCATTCTGTCTAGTGGGCATTCCCCAGGTGTAAACACATTTGTAATAGATGCATAGACAATATTTGTAACTTCAAATACAAAAATGATACATGCATACAAATAGGATAATAATATTCAGTAAATCATAACCTTTCCAATGATATCTCACATGACCCATCTTACATAAAATACATCCTAGTTATGCCATAATCATATCATAACCATATCTCTATGAAGAATATGGAGCACGGTGTCACAGGGAGGGTTAGAAGGAATCTGCCTTTGAAGTGTTTATTGCTAGCCCCTGTCAGAAACAGGATATTGGACTAGATCAACCATGAGTCTGAACCAGTCTGGCAATTCCCATGTTCATATCACTTCGGCCCAGAGTTTTAAAGACATTTAGGTGCTGCTGTGCTCAGCGCTGCAATGCCTATCTGATTCAGGAGCCTAAATCTCATTTTCAACAGCGATTTAGGCACTTAAAAGTCTAAAACTCATCCACTGTTAATAGGATTTTTGCTCCTGAATCCCTTTTGAAAATGAGACTTCGGTATTGCACTACTGAGCGCAGCAATCCCTAGACACCTTTAAAAATCTGGGCCTTAATCTCGCTGTGTCTCACATCCCTAGCTGAAATAAGAGGATGATAGTATTTTTCTCTTACTCTGTTTTGCCTATTAGGTTCTAAGGTCTTTGGGGTAGCTACTGTCTCTAAGCTTGTGATTGTACAGTGTCCTAGAACAATGAGCCTCCAATTTGTTGTTAATAATAAAGTTTGGAGGCCAAGCAGGCAGAGTTGAGTGTTCAGAAGGCAGGCATAAACAGGACTTTTAGACACAAGCAAAGAAGCATATTAAACAAACATTTATGAATGAAAGAAAAACTCCAGAAACAGTTTAAGAGTGAAATGTGCCATCTAGAGCTGATGATAGCCCAGGACTTATCCCACCACTGCAGCTTAAGAAACGACATGTTTTGACAAGTAGGCAAATCCTCCCTTTTGAGACACAACACTGGCAAACCATAGGAAAATCTCATGTGCCTGGGAATAGGGAGATAGCCGTAGGGTCCTGGTGGGATGCAGCAGATTGGAGAAGGCACTCGTTTCAGATGGGAGGGCAGAAGACAAGTTGCCACCTTGAATTTAGGATGGAAGATAAAGTGGGTCTGGCTGAATGAATGGTGTGGGAGTAGGGCTCTGGGCTGGTATCCTGCAGTCAGGCTTTGGCCAGCAGGGAAATGTCACAAGCTGGTAGTCTCAAGTGATCTCGGGGATCAGAGGTCCAGCCTTTGTGAACTGTAATGTGTGCAAGTACATAAATACTGACTGTGCTTTATCACTGTGGAAATGTACGCCCCTTGGGTTCCACACTTCATATAGTGGAGCCACTAGGACCCAGACTTGGATGCTCTGCTGGCATAATTCCACTGAGGGAGCCCAGATGGACCCCACTGTCTCAGAGCTGGTCATGTATATAATGAACCATCCATATACAAAGGCCACCACACAAACCTAGTTTGTTGTGCCCCAGCTCTTCATGGTATATATAATCTCAGCGGAATGTGGCAGTTTCTATTGCCAGTAAACCACACATGGAGTGCAGGACGGTTACCTAGCTCGTCCTGAATCTCCTTGTGGAGGAACTCGCTCTCCTCTAGTTATGAAGAGAAACTGATTCGCTTCTGTGGCTTGCTCTGAAGACGAAAAAACTGCACGAGTGTCAAGTATCCGTACAGTATTCCTTCATAGGACAGGCTGCTTACTCCACTGACTCAGTGGCATCCTCTAGTGGCCAGACAACAGAGGTGCTTATCAATGTGCTAGTGCCATATAACTTACAGAGTTGGTCCTTTATCTCAAGCAATTGAGGGTGAGATGCTCCACTTGAAAGGACCCTGGTTCAATCCTTACTACTAATTACCCATCACACAGAACAGAATTTGTCACATGCATTACTAGTTTAACCTAGAGTGACCAGACAGCAAATGTGAAAAATTGAGATGGGTGTAGAGGGGTAATAGGAGCTCATATAAGAAAAAGACCCACAAATCAGGACTGTCCCTATAAAAAAGGGACATCTGGTCACCCTAGTTTGACCTCTCCTCCTTGCAGTGACATATCAGACACGTGTGACATACAGAGCAAAATTCTACTTTGACTTACACCTCATAGGGCCAAATTCAGCCATGGTGTCAAGCAGTTATCTCTTTACAGTAGTGCCCATTGCGTGAAAAAATGATTTACAGATATGCAAGAAGGACACTTCCTGTTCCTCACAAGATAAGGACAGACTGAGGTTAGAGGAAAGGGAATGGAAACAGCAATAGGCAAATTGCTTACAGTTTACATAGACATCAACTTGAGTTACTACAGGGATTCAATGGAGTTACAGTACAGCTAAATGATTCACATTGACTCCACTGGGGCTGAACAGGTTAGCAGGTAAGTTAGAGCAGATTTTGTCTCACAACACCAATTATGGTATTTCATGGTGGACTTAGTCTACAAGTCATTATTACTTTTACTAACTATGGCAGAGCAGTGATGTTACACAAATCAAAATGCTGGGGGCAAAGAGGGAGGAGTAGGGAGAGATAGTAAAGCCACTGGCTGTTTCAGACCGGTTGCAAGTGGGTGAATATCCACTGCTTTAAACAGAGTTGCTTCTGCTTACACTGGCTCTGAATTTGACAAGTCTACATAGAGGTCCCAGTTGCTCTCCATCGCCACAGAATAGGCTAGATGTGCTTAAGGGCCAAATGAAAGGATGGCATGCCTGGTGGCTTGGTTAAAGTCCTGGCATCACATCACGGGCTCCTTCATGCACAACACTACTGCCACGCACCCAGGAAATGGGACACTCCTCAAAAATATACAGCGTTTCCACCATATTGGGAACACACCTTCACTAACAGGTGTGAAGAGGGTCACGGCAAGCTCCAGAGGTCTTACCGAACATCAGATCCCTTTAGTTGTACCAACCCCCATCACAAAGGAAGACGAATGAGATGATTATACTGGTCCCTGCTGGCCTGAAAATCTATGAGTCCATGAAAATTCTATTTGCCCCTAAGGACTGTTTTTAAGTTGCAGCTCCCAGAGTTTTCCTTTGGATCTTTGTTCTACCTGTACCAGTTAGGCAGCCCCCATTCAAGAGCTTTTTAGGAACCATCTGGCCTGTGCCAATATTGCTGATGTTCTGGAATGAAAATTAATGAGACGTCAGCAGCTGGTTTTACAGGAGGTTCTGCCCATTTGTCTCTAGCTAGACACTCCTGCTTATTGGATAAAGAAATTTCAGTAGCCTTTAGAAGCCACTGCTCCCCGTGAACCTTTTTTTTATTTTATTCCACCCCATCTCTTCTTATAATAAGCACTTTTGTAGCTTTCCATTTCTCTGTCATTTTAATCAGATCCTCAGAGAATTAAGACTGAAGTGTAAGTGTATCAAGTGAGATGCTGGCAATTTGGCTTTCCGAACGAGCCCTCTCAGGTTTGTGGGAGCAATCTGCTTACAGGCTGATCCTGTATGTGTCAAATGACATTAAATCCCGGGAGCTGCTGTTCTTTTGGAGTGTCTGCTGAAATGTCCTCTCAATCCAGAGCCAGCTTTGAGTGAGTGGAGGTGCGCTGTGTGCGTGCATCTGTCTCTTGGGTGGGATGGATCAGGAATGTAATGGAAAAATTAAAACTGACTGATAAGTGTATGTCCAGCAATTCTGATTGTAGTAAGATTCAGGGATGGAGTCTCCTGCTTGCCATGTCCTTTTGTTCCCCATGAGTGGTGCAAAGTGGTGGTGTGGCATACTGACATACATGAATGTGCAAATGTCTATCTATCTTCCACCCACTGTCCTTGGTTGGTAGACTCTGCCTGATCTCTCTCTCTCTTCTCTTATCTTACATTCTCTTGCTTGCTGCTGTCTCGTGCATGGGTTCCCTGATAGCCCCCAGCTGACTGCTCCGAGTTGAGAACCTGGCTGTCGGTGTGTAGTCTGAGTGGATCTGGATCTGAAGAAGCAGGATCGGGTTTCAGGAGAGACCTGTTTGGGTGTTAAACCAGGGGCTCAGCCATACAATCTGGGCCAAGGCTGCTGCCTCACACATTCTAGAGCCTCAGCATGTAATGCTGGCCTCTCAGCATGCTTAGCAAAGATCTCTTCCCTAGAACTCTGCTTGCCTGGTGCATCACCGGCTGCTAATGAAGCAGGAGTACATGGAGAGCAACGGGCTAACAAAAGACAAAGGCTAAAAATGATTCTTTAAACCAGTGTGTCTCATCCATAGAGCTGTCTGAATAATGAAATCAAATGTATATGTGAAAGAGACATTTCAAAATGCAGTGGGTACCGGTAAATCTCTCCCATTGAGCACTCCAGCCTGCTCTGTTTATACATTCCCTTTCTTAGGCCAGTTACACAGGAAGTGAACTCTGAACCAAGAGCCAGATTATTCTCCCAGGGTCCAGGCTCAGCTATCACCCACATTGCCTGGAAGAGGAAAGCAGCTACCTCTGCAGGAAAGGACCCATCCTGGCAGGGACACTGCAGGAAGTTTGGAGTGGGATCAAGAGGTAGCCACGAGAGGGTGGCAAGGGGCATGGAGTGGCTAGCCCAACACTGGGTTGGGGCAGGACCAGGGGAGCTGACACTGCCCCTTCTAGCTCCATGGAGCTTACCTTAACTACAGACCCCCATTCATGATACAGGTGGGAAAAGGAGGGAGGGTGCCTTGGAGCAGCCACATTGAAGGAATTCCCTGGTAGCACAGCTTTATTGGAACTGTGCTGTCAAGTACCCTAGGACAGCGGGTGTGGTGCTGGGGCCAGGGCCTCTGCCAAGAAGGCTGCAGCCTCTAGTAGATGCTCTGGGGTTTGTGCTGAACCCTGGAGGGCCTGTAGATTTGTGACCAGACCCCATGGCCATGGGTCATTCCAGTGGAATGATTGGGAATGAGCCCTGAGGAGACACACTCATGGATATGTCTTCCTTCCTTGTGCCTTGCTATGGGCAGTGCTTAATTTGTGCCAGGGCTCGCCAGGGCTGAACCCACACCTCCGGGCCTGGCAGGTCACAGCCCCGGCACCTCTGGGCTTGCTGCAATTATGAATGTAAAAAAACTGTTTGAGTGTGAGCATCTAATCGCTTGAGCTCCAGCACCTCTTTCATTACAAATTAAACACTGGCTATGAGTTCTACTGAAGGAGACAATTTCAGCTCCAAGACATCTGCTCTTTGCACAGATTGCTAGGATAAACTGTCATCTATTATATGGGGCGCTTAGCCCCCATCGTTAAGGTTGCCTAACAATCCCCACAATCCAACACTGCTGTTACTTGCTTATAAATTTGCCCAACTTCAACCCTTTGGGCTGAAATTTTCCACTCTGGGACCTGCCTCAGACTGATTTATTTGTTGTTTTCAATTTCAGCAAAAACAGTTCAGCCACATTTGAAACTGAGGCTGGGGAAAACAGGCAGTCTTGCCAACGTTAAAAAAAGAAATAGTCAGAAAAAGTGGTTAAGAATCCTAGCACATTAGGTGTTTGGAGCAGGGATGTGAAACTTGGCAGGGTGATAGTCCTGAGGTCAGAGGAATTATTTTGCTCTTTTCGTGAAAATCCACCCAGATTTGACTAAGTTATAGGCCTTTTGAAATTATCATTTGCACATGCTCAGTTGAGCTTTTTAGAGACTCCTTGATTTTTAAACAGTCCATCTGCAATGAGCATGCTCATCAGCCTCAGGGAGCCTCCCGCATTGTCCTGGAGCAGCCACACAGACCAAAACATCTGGATGAGACGGACACAATGGTTCTATCCAACTAAAAAATCCCTTTTGTCGTAGGGAAAGTGCACTGTGCTGGCAGCCAGGAGAACAGGAATTTAACTCTCTCACCTCTTATACTCACTGGTATTAATTATTCTGTGCAGTTCACAACACTTAGTATTCAGGAAGGGCTCAAATCCATATGATAGGAGGCAGGTAAGCATCATCCTTCCCTTTGTACAGAAATACAAACTGAAATACACAAGTTCACTCCTAGCAGAGGTGAAAGCATGACCCAAATCTCTAATATGACAGTTTATAGTTTCAACCACTTAGGTTCACTGCCAAATCTAGGTATTGTGCTATGCTGTCTATTTAATGGGGCCACTCCTCCATACGGAACCCACCATTTGAGTGTGTTAAGTGGCTGGTTCACAGAGGATACCAGTCTGTTGGTGCTACCAATTTGTCTTATTTCAAGCGGTAGCAAATTATCTGTGCTACAGCGCTCAAGGGTGTGAACTCAAACCCAGAAGAGGAATGATGCATTTATTTCAGTTGCACATGATAGAAAATATTTTTAATCTTGTCCCCTTTTTCCTTACCCCTCCCCCCACAATTAGCAAATAATTTCTAAAAAATCACCAATGTTAAAAGAACTTTGCTAAGTTAGCAAATGCTGGAATGAAGAATGCTCATGCAACCTGAACTTGGCCCCCTTGTGTGCATACATTATGATACAGTCTTTATTTACATGATCACATACTATTTTTTCCAACATTCCTACCCTCAGTAAAATAGGTTCTAATGTCAAAAGCTGTGAAGAATGGCTGTCACAATTTTCTTGCATAAAAATCACTGAACAGCCACTATCAAGTTCAGTGGTTTGTAAAAGTGCTTTCTGATCTGGACATTTTTAATCAAAATGGCTTTGACAAAACACGCTGTTTTCATGGAAATGAAAATGTTTAGAAATAGGTGTCAATTCTGGTGAAATTTCATTTAGAAAAAAATGAAAAGGAAGCATTTTGATAATATGAAAACATCTCATTTTGACATTTTTGGACTGGAATGTTTTGATTTTTCCTTTCAAAATGACTTTTCTAAACCAAAATTCATTGTTTAGTAAAACGTTAAAAAAATTTAAAGGGTCAAAATCAGAATGCTGTGTTTTGATTTTACCTAAATGTAACATTTAGATCAACCCCATGTGCATTTTTTCCAGAATTTTATTTTGCAGGACATTTCAAAATGTCTTGTTTTTGTTCCATTTCAGAACAGAAAGAAAATTTAAAATTGCAGAATTTCCCATGAAACAGAAAATCCAGTTCCTGCTCTACTTCTGATGCCGTTGAGTATGAAAGATGTTAAGTCTTATTCTATGTGTATAGCATATATATATTACAATTAACTCCCCTGTGTTTTTATATCCTGATACTAATTAGCTCCCACCCTCTTTTAAAAGCCTTCATCATACCCAGAAATCTTACATCACAGAGCCAATGTCTTAGCTAGAAGAAATGCACTGAGCTCACGATGTGTGATCTGGCAAATTGGTTTTTTCTTTTGCTGTTAACAATCTCACCCCTCTCCCTGTCCCCTGCAAGCAGCTCATTCCATTTCAGTCCCTTTTTGTCCCTGTCACTAATGAAGTTGATGGAAATTGAGGAATAATTGCATTTGCAGGTGACAGGGTTGGAAGTGCACTGACTGGGAAAAACACACTTGGCAAAGGCTGCCTGTTTGGAGGTGAGTGCAGTCAGTCAAGTGTGAAATCCATGGCAAAATGATCCTGTTAAACTGGCTTTGCTTTGCTCAGCCAAAACACAACAGAAAATATAGGGCAAAGTGTGCTTCCCAGGGAGACACTGGGGTCTAGTGGGTAATCATTGTACTAGGAGACCTGGCTCCTATTCCCACTTTGCCCATGACCCTCTTGATGTCTCTATGCCTTCGTTTCTGTGTGTACAAAATGGGGTATAACCAGGCTTACATCCCTATCTAGAACCCTTGGGGATCTATGGATGAGCAGCATTATATACAGAGCTAAGTATTATTAACTAGCTATGCCTTTGTGTAACTATCACAGAGACATAGGGAAGTGACTCACCAAAACAATCACACAGCAGGTGGAGCTGGAAAAAGGACCTCAGTGTCCCAGTGTCATGACTCCCAGTCCAGTGCTCTAGCCACTGGATTATTCTTAATGCAAGCATTTTTACATCACTTATGTATTGTTGCCCTTTTAGCCCGAGCAGTTAGTCAGTATTAGGGGCCTTGTAGGGCTGTTTTGGTACAAGGAAAAAAATTGATTATATGGATCAGGTCTATTCTTTGGTGTCAACTTATTTACAAATAATGTGCACACCGTGCTGTTTCTCTGAACACAGTAGAAACAAACAACAGCCAGAAGTTTCCTTGCTCAAAAATCCCCAAGCCTGGCTTTTGAGCAAGCTCTGTGCCCAAGGAGCTCTGTTTCTTTGCTTCCTCTCAGGGTCACACTCACAACTAGAACTAGCTAGAACTCAGAATTCCCAGTTCACAGGAAATTTCAACATTTGGTCTGATTCAGAACAACAATTCCCATAATCCAGAGATTCCAACAGAAACCTGCCTGTGATGTCAGAAACCTGCCTGTCGTTTAACTAAAGTTTTTCTGGGCGTTCTTCTTTTTAAACACAGACTCTGCAAAACCAATTTCCTAGCCCCTGTGTTTACAAGCAGGAAAATCCCTCACCTTACAAGGCTTCCCTCTGACCTGTCAGGTGCTTTGGGCAGTCTCTCCATTCTCTGCAGCTCTCTCTACTACATAAAAAGGCTTCATTGCTCCTTCCATTGAGTCTGAAATAGATCTTCAGTTCCCCCATCAACTTTAACAATATCTATGATTGTCTTTAGATCAAAGACACACCTGACAACAGCCATTAGCTCCTTTCAACGTAAGAGCATTAAATGCACTATGGACAAAATATTCCAACTCCTAAATCCATATAGACTCTGAAATTGAAGGGCTCTTGTTTTCTGATGTTCTGAGAGCCCACAGCTCTCACTGATGTCCGTGAAAAGAACACTTCTAAAAATAAGGCCCCTTTTATTAAGAAACTTACATAGAATCAGAGAAGATTAGGGTTGGAAGAAACCTCAGGAGGTCATCTAGTCCAACCCCCTGCTCACAGCAGGACCAACACCAACTAAATCATCCCAGCCAGGGCTTTATCAAGCCAAGCCTTAAAAACCACTGCCGAGAGCGGGTTCGGACACTGGTGAAAATTTTTTTGGGGCCCTCCAGCAAGGGCGGACCAGCTAAACAGGGCCGACAAAGTTGGGGAAGCCGGGCCCTGGACCACCGGGCCCCAGTAATTTGTACCAGCTTCCCCCCACTCTCGTTGGCCCTGATTCCACCACTTCCCTAGGTAACCCATTCCAGTGCTTCACCCAGGGGCGGCTCTAGACCCCAGCGCGCCAAGCAGGCGCGTGGGGCGGCCCTTTCCCGGGGGGGCGGCATTTGGCTCCGGTGGACCTGCCGCAGGCATGCCTGCGGCAGGTCCCCTCTTCCCGTGGCTCCAGTTGAGCTCCCGCAGGCATGCCTGCGGCAGGTCCACCGGAGCTGCGGGACCACGGCACCCGCTGCAGTCATGCCTGCGGCAGGTCCGCTCGTCCCGGGCTCCGGTGGACCTGCCGCAGGCATGCCGGCGGGAGCTCAACCGGAGCCGCGGGAAGAGGGGACCCGCTGCGGGACTGGGGAAGTGCGGCGCAGCGCACCGCGCTGCTTGGGGCAGCCTACTTTCTAGAGCCGCCCCTGGCTTCACCACCCTCCTAGTGAAATAGTTTTTCCTAATATCCAACCTAGACCTCCCCCACTGCAACTTGAGACCATTGCTCTTTGTTCTATCACTGCCACCATTGAGAACAGCCTAGCTCCATCCTCTTTGGAACTCCCCTTCAGGTAGTTGAAGGCTGCTATCAAATCCCCCCTCACTCTTCTCTTTTCCAGACTAACTAACCACAGTTCTCTCAGCCTCTCCTTGTAAGTCATGTGCTCCAGCCCCCTAATCATTTTCATTGCCCTCTGCTGGACTCTCTCCAACTTGTCCACATCCCTTCTGTATTGGGGGGACCAAAACTGGACGCAGTACTCCGGGTGTGGCCTCACCAGTGCCGAATAGAGGGGAATAATCACTTCCCTCAATCTGCTGGCCAATATGCTATTAGCCTTCTTGGCAACAAGGGCACACTGTTGACTTAGGATCATAACTTCAGACACCCAGGCTGTAAAATATAGCCCCAGGTTGCAGTTACACTGTGCATGAAAAATAACATCACTGTTACCATATTACAGAGAGAGGGACAAACTCTGCTCTCAGGTATAGTTATGCAACATTACTAATTTGTATAGGGCTTCACTTGTGTGTAACTGAGCCTGGAGTTTAGCCCACACATCACAGTACAGTACATGTTCTTTTCACACAATTACATTACTGGAAGGGTACCAGTAACTGCCACTGGGATATTCACTACAGAAAGTGTTTCATAGCCAGAACTGTGCAAATCACGGGGAGATGTATTCACACTGTTTCAGTTAATTAAAAATCAAAGGTTGATTCAAAATGTTTGTACCTTGTTTGCATTCACTTTTCATTACTATTTTTAGGAACAAAGTTTTGCTTGCATGAATGTTCGTGCAAAACAAATTTGGCAGAAATTGAACTAGGCTCCAGAACACCTCAAAAGGGCTCTACTGGGGGCTAGGGTCTGACCCATTTTTTCCATTGTGGATTATAAGTAGTGTTCACCAAGCTGATAGTTAGCAGTTGTACTGGGATGCACAGACCTTTTCCTCAGGACGGTTTGTGACTCAGTGCACTGTGAGTTCCTGGGACAGGTAAGAAGTATAAATGACACTACTCTAAATTGAGTCACCAGGATTGTTACTGCCTGATTTCCAAAAATGCGCATGCAAAAATACATAGCTAATTGCACACCTAAATTTTGCATGCAAATCCCACAATCATGTACCATATTGGGTAGCTATACACCCACCAACCTCTTGGTGCATAACTAACCATTTGCAAATTCTCAGTCATCATGAATAGTTGAGGTGACTGAAAATATAAATTACACAGGAATATTTGAAAACCAGGCCCTGGACATACAGAGGCCTTGTGCATTGTAAGGGGGAGGAGTAGGAGGGGATTGTACCACTGATCTGGTGGGAAAATCATTTTACTATTTTACCATGCTTTTCTCTCAGACCATTTCCCCTTCACAAGGATTTTGACTGCTGACTGATTCCCTAATACTATCGAGAGCTGCATTATCGTAAATGTTTTTCCTCTGCTAATTCTTCCATGTGCACAGGTTGCTTGGGGTTGTGGCATTGCAAGGTATCTCATTCGGAAGAAGAGGAGAAAAGGCCTTTTTATTTCTGCTTGTAACTCTTGCATTTGTCTGTTAAGTACCATGCACATTTATGGTACTGTAGTAATAATAAATATAATAGTTCAGCATAGAAGTGGACCTCAGAGAGGAGTCAGCTACAATTGCACTAAGTAGCTTTCGCTTTGGGAATTTCTATGTGCCCAACTGTTACACAGAAGTAGGTTCTTGCAGTGCAATTTCCTTTGAGAGCCAGTGCAGCCTGTGCTCTCTAGTAAAATGAACACTTTGGTTGCAATGAAGGAGTTTATAAACACAGGGCCCGATTCTGCTCTCAGTTACATAGGTGCAAATTTGAACTAACTCCACTAGCTTTAATTCATACAAAGGCACGGGAACTTAAACTCCTGGAGTATGCATCTGCATAAAAGCATTATCTGATAATGTCAAAAGCCATTTTCCATCCCTCGCAATCTGGCTGAAATCAGCTACGCTTTGCTAGAATGGGAAGGATGTATACTGAGCGAGAGAGAATTAACCTAGCAAGTGGGACAGGCAAGGTAAAAGGCAGTAGTACAGTAGGGTTTATTCTTCTTGTTCCAGATCTATAAGTACAATAAAGTAGGTGAAACAGCTCCATTCTGGTCCTGTTTTGCTCCTACCCCGCCACCCAAATGAGCATCCATTAACGAGATTCCAGCACACAGCCAATCCCTAGGGAAAGCCAGTCATTTTATCGTGAGGTTGCCAGACCTGGCCTTTGAACAATGAGGAATATTTTATTAATCGAGGTCTTTTAAATTTAAAAAGTGTAACTTTCAACCTTTCTGCCTTCCACCTGCTTTTCTGAGCCCAGTGGCTAAGAGGGACTAATTAAATCTACCTTGCAAAGATTAACAGTGTTTTAAATGGCCACAGGGAGAACTCTTAAGACCCATGGTGAAAAAAGGGGGTGGGTACTGAACAACCCCATTCATTAGCAGCTTGCAGAGCCGACTGCTTCCACCTGCCAGTGTAACAAATGCATCAGGAGAAAGCAATGCTAAGGATGTGGGTGAAAAAAAAGACATCTCATCAGTTACGCCTTATTGGGAGAAGGTTTCCTCTCTGCAGAGCAATAAGATGCTCGCAGGGTAGTAACCTTTAGGGGCACTGAAAATGGAACATTCCAGCTAATGAGACAGAATGACATTCTTCTAGGACACGGCGAGCTCTGGGGATGCCCAGCTCACTGGATCCAGAGGTTATGTGATGAATTGTTTCTTTGCAATGCCAATTACTATCCTCAATAGCCAGCCTCTCTGCCAGTGATGCAGACTGCAGTAGAAAGGATTTTGGCTAGCAAGTGTTTAGCAATCCGGGCGGGCGGTGGGGCCGCTCTGTTTTTCAGGAGCCCAATGTGAGACACCTGAAAGAGGCATGTTTTGCAGATTGGGGGTGCTCAGAGCTTCTGATAGTCAAGTCCTCTAAGGTGTCTCACATTGGGCAACCAAAAATCACTAGCCACTTTTGCAAATTCAGGGCTTTCTCTCAGTGCCTTGCTATGAGCATCATGAATGCTAGACCAAGTCCTTAGCTGATGTAAATCAGCATAGCTTCATTGGAATCAAGGGACTAACACTGATTTACACCAACGGAGAACCTGGCCTCTGGCATTTCAGACTACACAGTTGTTCAGGAGAAGACACTTTATTGCTCCCCCCTGTCCAATCATTTCTTCTCAGCCTCAATTCCCTTCCATTACATTTAGGGTGGACCCATCTCCAGCACAGCTTCTGGCCAAACCATCCAGCTCTCTGTATGTATCCCTGCTTCTGGAGGGTCCCTTATTTCCAAATATGCCTGAGCCTAAACATGAGACATGGCATAAGGCTTGCAGATCAGCATTTGAAATAGCATTTTACAGCAATAAAGTTACATTCAGCATATGAAAGAGTAAGAGAATGAAGAAACAGAACCCTTGTAAAAACAGCCCCAGGTTTCATGCTCTATTTACAATCATCCCTGTGTAATCTTTCTGCCCGGGGTTGTCATCAGCGAAAAGGGGTGGGTTCAAATTTCTAGGGGTTCCTTCTGAAAACTTAAATAGCACTGACTTAAGCCTCTACCCAGAAATCTGGGAAATTACATACACCACCCAGAGCACTCCGATAGGCAATACTGCCCCACCTGCAAGCACTAAAGTCAGGGTTTGTCAGGGTTCCCTCCCCACTTTGAACTCTGGGGTACAGATGTGGGGACCCGTGTGAAAGACCCCCTAAGCTTATTTCAACCAGCTTAGGTTAAAAACTTCCCCAAGTCACAATTTTTTCCTTGTCTTTGGATGGTATCGCTGCCACCACCAAGTGAGTTAGACAAAGATTCAGGAAAAGGACCACTTGGAGTTCCTGTTTCCCCAAAATATCCCCCCAAATCCCTTCACCCCCTTTCCTGGGGAGCCTTCAAAATAATATACCAACCAAATAGGTAACTAAGGTGAGCACAGACCAGACCCTTGGGTTTTTAGGACACTAAAAACCAATCAGGTTCTTAAAAGCAGAACTTTATTATAAAGAAAAAAAGTAAAAGAAGCACCTCTGTAAAATCAGGATGGAAGGTAATTTTACAGGGTAATAAGATTTAAAACACAGAGGATTTCCCTCTAGGCAAAACTTCAAAGTTACAAAAAACAGGAATAAACCTCCCTCTTAGCATAGGAAAATTCACAAGCTAAAACAAAAGATAAGCTAACGCATTTCCATGCTATTACTTATAGTTTTTGTAATCGTGGATGCTTATTTCAGGTAGGGTTTTAGGAATTTTTTTTTCTGCCCTGGTGCCTCTACTGTCTCTTGCACTGTTTGCTGTCTTGTAACTGCCTCAGCTCAGCTCTTCAGAGAGATCATTGACAGAATTCTCCCCACTAGAGAAATACTCCCAGCAGGCAGTAGGGTTCCCCAATCCAGTTCCCCATTTTCTCTTTAGTCCTATCCAGGCTCCTTTAACCAACTGTGCCAGACTGTGGTCTTAGTCACCAGGTACATTTTATGTAGGTCTCTTGTCCTTTCATTTCCCAATATCCAATAGCATGTTCCCAGGGAGTAGTTATCAGTGGTTCACAGTTATGCTGAAAGGGCATAATGGGTGGAGTCCCGCAGTGATCAGTCCTGGGTCTGGTTCTGTTCGATATCTTCAGCAGTGATTTAGATAATGACATAGAGAGGACACTTATAAAGTTTGTGGACGATACTAAGCTGGGAGGAGTTGCAAGTGCTTTGGATGATAGAATTAAAATTCAAAATGATTTGGACAAACTGGAGAAATGGTCTGAAGTAAATAGGATGAAATTCAATAAGGACAAATGCAAAGTACTCCATTTAGGAAGGAACAATCAGTTGCACACATACAAAATGGGAAGTGACTGCCTAGGAAGGAGTACGGTGGAAAGGGATCTGGGGGTCATATTGGACCACAAGCTAAATATGAGTCAACCATGTAACGCTGTTGCAAAAAAAGCTAACATCATTCTGCGATGTATTAGTAGGAATGTTGTAAGCAAGACACGAGAAATAATTCTTCCACTCTACTCCGTGCTGATTAGGCATCAATTGGAGTATTGTGTCCAGTTCTGGGTGCCACATTTCAGAAAGGCTGTGGACAAATTGGAAAGAGTCCAGAGAAGAGCAACAAAAATGATTACAGATCTCGAGTTCCCTTCCAGTTCAATGATTCCATAATTCTATGTTATTACTTGCAAACTCACAATGTAACTGTATTTTAACTAATATCTCCCAAACTGTCAAAGAATTTATATGCAAATGAGGCCTGACCCATTCAGTCATTTGCCCTTGCTTACCAACAGCTGGTGACAGAGCTCCCTCCCCTCTAGAGCCCTGTGGTTTCAGAGCCAAGGCTAACACAGCCATTCAATACAACCCACCACTACCAGTGAACTGCATTAGGTCCCCAGTTTGTAGTTCTGGGTATCCTCCATGGATACTCCTTCCTTCTTCTCTAGTCACCCGACTCATTTCCCTGCCATTGTGGGGGCCTTGGGGCTCTGGTGCACCTTGGTCCCTCCGATTCTCTGCCTCTGGTATGTAATACTCTAGTCTCCTGTCGGCTGGAATACTTCGGTCTCATTTCTATGGGTGGGTTTAGTGTGTGGGGCTGGGTGGGGCTGGTGGCCTGTGATGTACAGGAGGTCAGAGTGGATGATCTAGTGGTCCCTTAGGGCCTTAACCACCATGACTTTAAACACATGCTCACTTTAAGTTCTGCTCGCAGCTGCTGGTGGATGGGTATGATGGGTGATGCTGAGCGCAAGTGAGCAGTAATGCTCAAAATGTTACATGCTGGATTCAGATAAGAAATGCTGGTGCTGCTAGGTAGGGGCTGGGACCATGTCTAAACCTATTTTTTCTCCCTGATCACTGGTCCCAGTGCTAGCACTTAGCAATGTATACTGGTCCTCAAAGCATTTCTCTATCCTGGAAAGTCATGAACCATTTAGCCTTAAAGTGTGATCCAAACTCCAGGAATCACAGAGTATCTGAGCCCTGGTTACCCTGCTACTCTGGGTGGGAAGTCAGCTGTGCCAGCCCCCTTGCTGACATAGTTCCGCGCCCCTTTACCAGCACAGCTGCACTGGCTGCTGCATTGAGGGGGTGGTATCAAGGCTCGACCCATTCCCCACCTCATCACCCCACCTGCCTGGGAAGGTGAAGAGTGGCCCCATTAAGGCTGCCCTTCCTCTTGTGCTGTGATCCACAAGCTGAGTGGAGAGATGGGGTGGACTAATGAATATCTTGTCCCAATTAAATCTGACCCAAACACTTTATACCAGTGTTTCCCAAACTTGGGACGCCGCTTGTGTAGGAAAAGCCCCTGGCAGGCCGGGCTGGTTTGTGTACCTGCCACGTCCGCAGGTCCGGCCGATCGCAGCTCCCACTGGCTGTGGTTCAGTGCTCTAGGCCAATGGGAGCTGCTGGAAGCGGCGCAGGCCGAGGGACATACTGGCCACTGCTTCCAGCAGCTCCCATTGGCCTGGAGCGGCGAACTGCAGCCAGTGGGAGCCGCGATCGGCCGGACCTGCGGACATGGCAGGTAAACAAACAGGCTCGGCCCGCCAGGGGCTTTCCCTACACAAGCGGCGTCCCAAGTTTGGGAAACACTGCTTTATACCACTGAAGAGTGGGGACTGGATATTTTCAGCCAGCAAAGTTTCTAGCTGTAATTGCTCCCAAAATAGTGACTATTAAAATCACCTGGGGAGTCCAAACAGTTATCAGACTGATGTGATACTTAGGTCCAGTGTCTCGTCAATCACCAGGCTACAGGAAGCTGCCCAATTTCACTGGAGAGCTGTGAAAAGTGGTGGAGGCTAACAACACATTGACAAAAAGGAATCATAATTCAAAAAAAAAAAATCCTTGCCAATGTTCGGGAAAACATCAGCCATTTTGCTGGTGGGATGGGGTGCTTAGAGACATGGGAAGGGAAACAGCCATTTGGGGAAATCCTCAGACTTCAGCAAAAGCAGGTTAACCAAGATGCTTCTAAAAATAAAGTGAAATGAGATTGCAAGTCATGAAGGGCCTGACATTGAAGCCCACTCAGTCCATTCCCTGCCACTGCTGGGGTCTTGGGCACTGGTGCACCTTGCTGCCTCCTGTGGGGCACGGAATAGTTTAGGCTCCTCAGGGCTGCGACACTTTGGTCTGATTCTTGTTGTGCTTGGTGTGCGGGTGGCTGGGTGGCGGTGGCAGCCTTTGATATAAAAGAAATCAAACTAAATGATATGGTGATTCCTTCTGGCCTGGAGCTCTATGAAAATCTCCTACTGATCTTCACGGCCTTTGGAGCAGGGCCTTCACAAAATGCACACATGGATGTAAGCATTACAAACAGATGCACTGCAAGAAAATATCATCTCATGATGATAAGTGGCAAAATGATCCATAGTCCTTTGAGAATTTAAAAACAAACCCCTTCTCTCTCTTTTCCTATGAGGACATATTGCAGAGGGCCATTTTAGAATCACAGCATGGTCCTGGTACGACCAGCGTGGGGTGCTGCTCAGTACACACATTACCTGCCGGGGCCTATAACTGAAGCATTGCATAGCAAGTGATAAGTGGATTCTCTTTCATCCCAGCTTAGGTGCTTTAAAGGAAAATGAAAACACAACATGAGAAACAAATGAAAACCATTTTTTTTCCCAGCAGCTGGAAGGCAGGCAGATAAGTGAGAGCTGGCTGCATCCCAATGTAAGATTTTCCCCAGATGAGGGGCATGGGGGATCGAACACAGTTTTCAAGCCTAACCTTATGCCTCAGCAAAAACGGTGAGGTGGAACAATCCATTTGAAAGTGATTAATAGCAAACCGTTCCCCTGGGGAATTCAGCTGTGTCTCACGCTGCCATGGGAAATGGAAGAAGCAGTAGTTACATTCCAACAAATCTAAGATGATTTACTTAGGTTTTATTTTTTCATTAACAAATGGATGCCTGTAAATTGAAAGCGTCTCTGCGAAGCATACTGCAGTAAAACTCACAAACTTGAAATCTGCTGGGAATCAGCCTCTGAATTCCAGTGGCTGCAAAACGCCCCCACTTCATCAACAGAAAATCCACACCCAGCCCAATATTTATAATCTGCAGCATGTGGAGAGAGACCACAGTAATAATGTGGGATTTGCTTGAGGATTTAGCACTGGCCTACCTCTAGTCCACTGAAGCTACAGGGACAGATCTCAATGGGAGAAGAGTTAGGCCAGTGCTGAGCCCTGTAGAAAACCCCACCCATTAAGTCTGGATCTGGACACCTGCAAAGATCACAGGGGTTCAGGGCCGGGGGCATCAGGGTTGGTTTGGCTCATTCCCATCTAGGGTGACCAGATGTCCTGATTTTATAGGAACAGTCCTGATATTTGGGGCTTTTTCTTATATAGGCTCCTATTACCCCCCACCCCATCCCGATTTTTCACACTTGCTGTCTGGTCACCCTATTCCCATCCTAGAAATGAAGTCAGTCCTGTGGTTTGAACCACTCTTTCAAGCACCCCTACAAGGTTCAAGGCTGTTTAAATCCAGTGTTTTGGTCAGGACTCTCTCTATTAATGTAGGCCCTACAAAGATCATGCTTCAGTCCTGCAGAGCTAGCCTATGGAGGGAGAATAAAACTAAGTCCTTCTATTTCTGGAGCAAAAAACCAAATAGCCCTCCTTTCCCTACCCATTTCCCTTCCTCTTTCCCTGCCAAACAGCAAACACCCCTTCACGGTCGTCAGAAAAGATTGTACTCCTGGGAGCCCAGGGAGGTCTGTATGGAATAGCACCAGGGATCAATTTCCCATGGTGCATGACTCCTGTCACTTGTTCATTACCCCAGGATGGGGGCCACCTGGCTCATAGTGTTACTGCCAACTGCTGAGTCTTCTGAGTCACATGCCGTGCTTCCTGGGGGCGGGGGCGGAGGGGAAGGTCAATCCTGAAGACCCTATTCAGGGAAAATAACTCCCATTGACTGCTATAGGAGTTTTGCCTAAGTAAGGACTTCTGGAATAGGCTCTGTCATTCTAGGAATGGAAGGCAAGATGCAAAGTCCACCCCAGCCAGTAGAAAGGCTCCCACTGACATGAGTGGGTTTGGACAAGCCATGAAAGCATTGCTGCAGTGGTGTCCTGGCACATGGGGCAAGGCAAGATGCAAATCAATGGGAACTAAAGTAGAGCCATCCTCTTGGGTGCTTCAGCATCATTCAGCACAGGAGCACTGTGCCCAGTAGGGAGGTGACAAAATAAACCCTGGGCCTTGAAGTAAAAGCACTAGACTGGTGAAGGAGCAGCTAGGCAGAGATACTGTCTGGAGCTGGCATTGCTGGTCCCATAGTTATATAGAGTGTGGGCCTATAATATGGGATTTGATACCCTCCTCTCCTGCCTCCTTCTTGTCTGCAACATTCCATGACAAGCACAACTACTTTTCCCAGCTGCACTGAGCAGCATGTCCATAAGCACTGTCATTTATCTTAAACCTCCCTCCAAACCCCTTCCCACACTCACCAACCGAGGCCTTGCCAACTCTGTCAGGGAGAACACGACAAAATATGGAGTGCTCTCTCCTCCCGCCAAACACCTGCTCCTCCTCCTTCCAGACACCAACACTGAGCCTTCCCACCAGTCCCCCAGCCCCATCTTTTTCCACCTCCGGACCTCCCTTGCTCCCACTACCCCTCTTCCTCCCTCCACTCTCCTCTGGATCCTTCCCTTCTCAATAAACACATGCTCTGATCTCTCGATCCAAAAAAATCAATCAATCCACTGTTGCTATCTTTAGTTTCCAACAACTGCCACACCGAATCCTAGAATGATAGCACTGGAGGGGACCTTGAGAGGTCATATAGTCCAGTCCCCTGAACTCATGGCAGGACTAAGTATTATCTAGATCATCCCTGACAGGTGTTTGTCTAACCTGCTCTTAAAAATCTCCAATGATGGAGATTCCACAACCTCCCTAGGTAATTTATTCCAACCTTTTATGTACTTGAAAACTATTATCATGTCCCCTATCAATCTTCTCTTCTCCAGATTAAACAAACCCAATTTTTTTCAATCTTCCCTCATAGGTCATGTTTTTCTGACCTTTAATCATTTTTGTTGCTCTTCTTTGGACTTTCTCCAATTTGTCCACATCTTTCTTGAAATGTGGCACCCAGAACTGGACACAATACTCCAGTTGAAGCCTAATCAATGCAGAGTAGAGCGGAAGAATTACTTACTATGTCTTGCTTATAGCAATCTGCAAATACACATCTCCCTTTACCTACCAGTGTATACAGTGACTAAGTCAGGCAGCAGGTGACTAGGACTAGAGGGGGTTCAGATCTTTCCCCAGTCGATCTACCAGTGCCCAGCTTGGCAGGCGAAGCCCCACATCTAGCAGTATTGGGGCCAGGAAGGGGTGTGGGGGCATTGCATGGGGATGGCCCCGCCTGCACATGGATACATGCACCACATGGCTCTATGGCAGGGTCTTCCAAATCTGAGAGCGAGGAACTCAGTCCAGCCCCGCATGACAGGAGCCTTCACTATGTAGTGAGCTCGCAGTCCAACCCCCTTTGCATGGGCCCAGGAAAAGAGCAGCAAATTACCTTCTTCCTGCCCCAAAAAAGAGGACTTTCACTCGTCACCTCCAGCGAGTAGTTCACAACTGTTGCATGAGGTTTGTCCTTTGCAGCCCCCTCCAGCAGTACCCAGGTACCCCACTGAAGCCCAGGGCCCCATTGTGCTGGGTGCTATACATATACATATGTGTGGCTTCTGGGTTTTCTGCTCCTCTGAAACCATGCCCACTGAGATCACACGTGACCTTCTCCACACCAGACCTCAGGCCTACACTCAGCACCTTCAACTCCACCGTTGCTTTTGATGCTCCAGAGCTCTCCCTCCTTTATGATGCTTTTCCTCTCTTGTTTCATGAGGCTGCCATCTCCTTGTGCTCCGCCTGCCCCTCACTTCAGGATCCCCTCCCTCTTGCACTTTGAGGGGTTGCCATAGGGACCTGACTAGGCTCCACTTCTCCCTAGGGGGGAATCTCACCTGCTCACCAGTCCTCAGCTCTCAGTTGCACACATGCTGCCTGCAACACAGGAGTTCCCCCTGCCTCCCCACATAAAAGCTGAAAGGAAAGAAAACAAACAAGATGCCCAGCGCCCAGGCAAAACCAGCACTGTATATAGAGCTGCCACTTGGCAACCCCAGTGCGGCAGCGAGCACCACGCCCCTGCTGCCCAGGAGGACGATGTGAGCTTCGCTGTCTTCAGGAACCATGACATGTTTCAAGGGCTGAAGCTGAGCCCCAGCCCTGGGGGAAGTGAGGCTACAGAGCAGCATCAGGACACTGAGCCTGCTTCTCAGTGCATCGGCCTGCTCTGGGGCCAGCGCGGCCTAGAGCAGCATCTGTCCCTCCCTTCTCCATCTCTGTGCCCATACATGATCCCCCAGGAGTACATGGAAAGGACCATCCCTGTGCTGCCCCCACACAATTATCTCTGGCCCTTTCATGGGTGGGGAGTTTGCTGCTCTTTTCCCCCTACCATTTTGCTGGTACCACACAAGGTCAGAGACAAGCTGACCCCATAATGTTCAGTGCCTTCCCCTCAGGGTCTGCACACCATGTATCCTCCCCCTCTGCCCTGTGCCAAGATTGGTATGCAGCAGCTTATAATAGGAAACCCCTGAACTACACACACACATTCTCTTTGCTCGGCTGGCTGAAGGTCACACAACCATGTGGAGTGGCCTAAAGGCTGAGAGGCCGGATCAAAGGGAGAGTGATTACATCTCATTGGGAAAGTGAAACACAGGGTCACTTAGCCGATGCAGAAAGGAAAAGGAGTGAGGATTGATTTTAAAGTGCAAAAAAGGGAAGAAAAAAAATCCTCTCATTCCTTTTATTCTCTAAACGCTGCGGCGCCTTGACAAGACAGGGCTCCAAAAACTGCTGAGGCTATCAAGACATCCTGCTTGGCCTCATCTCCTAGGCCTCATCTCATGCATATTACATGACTGCTGATTAGAGAGGAAAGCTTCAGTTCTTCCCCCACCTTCTCCATTCTTTTGAACCAGGGAACTACACGTCTCTATCAGGACAGCCCTAGCAGAGCCCTGTGATGGAGGGGACGACCATGGAATCCTTTAGGAGGCCGAACACTGCAGCAACAGCAAACACAGAGAAAGGAAGGAAGTGCGTGGTATAAATACGCACAGCTGCACTGAAGTCAATAGCACTATACCAGTTTACACCAGCTGAGGATATAGCCTTGCCCTGGTTCTTCAGCTCAGTCAGCCTTTGTGTTTTCCTTTGTCTGTGATTAATTTTATGCAGGATAAAAGGATAGGTTGTTGCAGGGTAGCAGTTACTTCATTCATCTCATGCAAGAAAGCTCCCCAGCGTGAAACTGAAAAAAAATCTCCTTCAAAGGGTTTATTAAGGTTGAGTGGTAAAAGCAAAGGACTGGGAGCCAGGCTAGCACTGGGTTCTAATCTCAGCTGAGCCAGTGTAACATCAGGGAAGTCTCCCTCTGTCTCGGCCAAGCCACTTAGAAAGAGGTGCTGATGTTTTCCTGAGGTTTCCTGCCTTTTATCTCATTTTCTGAGCCAACCTTTTCTAGGGAATCAGACTCAAAAGATGGAAAATGAAATGGTGCAGGAGGAGAGAGATGAATATGCCTGCATGATACATCTGGGAAACATGTTCATGTCACAAAGGTAGCAAGAGCTCCCAGTGGTTGACTGGTTACATGGTTCCAGAAGGGAGGGAGAATTGAGTGCCCAGAATCATAGAATATTAGGGTTGGAAGGTACCTCAGGAGGTCATCTAGTCCAACCCCCTGCTCCAAGCAGGACCAAACCTCAACTAAATCATCCCAGTCAGGGCTTTGTCAAACCTGACCTTAAAAACCTCTAAGGATGGAGATTCCACCACCTCTTTAGGTAACCCATTCCAGTGCTTCACCACCCTCCTAGTGAAAAAGTTTTTCCTAATAGCACAGGGACTGAGCAATCACAATTCCCAGACTGTGGGGGCACAGAGTGTGGGCTCGCTTACTTTTTTATTCCTTCACTGGAAGAAGCAAAACTATGGACATCCTTACTGTGGGAGATGTATCAGGAGCAGAGCGGGACACATGCTGCAAAGAAAGCACACGTCAACTGCTGTGGAAATAAGCTGCTCGGGGCTTTAGGGATGTCTACATTAGCCATTTTTTGGGGGGCAAACACAAGAATATCCATAGAGAGTGAAAACCTTGCAAATGCGCAGGATGATTTGTGCTTCACTTTAAGCACATGCTTAGATCCCATCAGCTTCAACAGGATTTCCACATGAGATTAAAGTGTACAGGTGGTTAAGTGCTATGCTGAATAGGGGCCCATACATATCCTGCTTGCTCACCACTGGAAGATGAGCAGTATTGCCAGCCTCAGGAGATCAAAAATCATGAGTCAGATCTCCCAAGATCATGAGTTTTTTTTTCCAGAAAAAAGGTTATATTGTGTTTTTTGGTCTGTCTTTTGATTGTCGAATGCCCTTGCGCATCTCTTCCCCTCCTGCTTTGAGAATGGCAAGTGGGGTCTGAACTTTGCTAGAAGGCTGGTGCCTTTGCGTCCTCACGGGATAAGATGCAGCCCTCTGAAATGCCATCACTGCGGAAAAGTCATGAGAGTTGGCAACACAGGATTGGGGCAAGAGAAATGTTGCTCCGAGCTCCCAGGAATGAGGGGTGAAAAACTGGAGTAAAGGGACCCTAAAATCCCCAGTTACAGCCGAGGGATGAATCCCCTGGTGCACACACTGTGGGATCTCCCTAGGCTGTGAGTTCCGTGCTGTGAATCTTAGAAGTGAGAACAGAGTCTCACCCAAGATCTCCAGTTGTTCATGACTGTTCTGATTCAAGCAGGATGAATTGTTCTTCTCTCTGGCTGTGCAGTGACACACCGTGTCCTATGCTCTGTGACTTTGCACTCTCCTGTATTTCCTACTTGTGCATTTTACTCTGTCCAGAACCTCTAGGGATGAGCATATGCTGCAGAGAAATCGGAGTGGCCTTGCACAACAGAAAGGAAACTTTCTACCCAGCCATTTACTGTTTTGAGAAGTGTGTTTTGAAGTGCAGGAGAGAATGAAAGATCAATGGCCATAGCTTAGTTGGCTCATTGGTAGGCATGGTGATGGGGTGCTGAGCTGGGGATACCCAGGTCAAGAAGCAGAGATGTAATTCCAGGCAAAGTCATGCTGCATTTCCAGATGAGGGCAGTGAGGAAACGTACACTTGGAGAAGGACCCCTTTTGCTCCAAGAGCTCTTTAATATTCTCTATGGACGCTTAAGAAAAAGGTCATTCTCTAACATGTCAGGTAGAAATCTTTTCTTCCTCTCTCATTTGCCAGCAGTTCAGCAATCTGTAGATAAAGTGAATATAATGCAGGAGCTGCCTGAGGGAGGCAGGCTGTCATAAGCCATTACCATTGACTTTGCCAATGTGATAATATTGTCCTTCATCAGCAAGAGAAGGATTAGGAGTAGGAAAGATTGTTGGGTGCAGTAGATTAATGCTTTTTACCTTCCAAGGTCAAAGGGAGATTTTGACTGGGCTTCAGCTGATGTCTTCATGGCCTCCTACTCCTGATGCAGCCTCTTGAGGAAATTAAGAGGGACATATACTCTTCAATGTACTTCCAGCCTTCTGATATTCCCATTCATACAAGTTGCAAGACTCATGGGTTATTTCTCCTAGTTCCCCTGACTTTTTTACATGTGGCTGCAGTGTGGCATAACAATGGGAATACAAGCAGAGCTGGAAGGGAAATGATGGGGGGAGGTGTTTTGTTTTTTTCCTGGGATTTTTTTTTAATTGTCTTTATCAAACTTTCCAGTATTATTTTTTAATATCTAACAAACAAACAATGTTGGGTTTTGGGTAAAAAAAAAATCAGTTTTAGTAAAAAGATTTGGTTTTGGAAAACCAAAAGTTCTGAGCAAAAACTGAAAGAATTTGGGTTTTCAGTTTCTTATTTTTTGTGGAAAAGCAGGAAAACTTCAATCCAAACGAGAGATTTTTGCAACAACAACAAAAATATTTTGGTTGAAAAGCCATTTTTCATTGCAAAATGTGTTAAGGTAAAAATATTTCCACTAGCTCTAAAAACAAGGCATGCATGATGCTAGATGAATCATTCCAACTAAGCTGCATTATTTAAATTTATTTACCCTGACTACGGATTCTAGGATGAGATAATTACAGACCCAAATAACAAACTAACATCTATCTTTTATTACAGGCATTTTGTTTAGAAATTTATCTTTTTAAAAAAGTGAAAAACACCTGAAACAAAACAAAAAAGAAAATTTTGAACAAAACGTTTAGTTTGTCTTGAAACTAAATATTTTAATTTCATCGAGAAAACTCTGAAGAAAAACATCAATTCAAACCAAATCTGATTTTTTTAAAGGGTTTTTTGGTTCAACTCCAGTTCAGCTAATGGGAAATAGTTAAAAGGAAACAGACAAATAAATGCTTAAAAATAAAATCCTACTAAATTTGAATCCGGATTTATTCAGAATTTGATTCTGTGTCCTGTTTTCAATAATTCTTGTGTAAAGCACATTGAAAATTTGGATTTTTGTTGTTGTTGAAAGTTTTCATGAAAAAAAAATTCCCCTTTTTTAATTTTGAAAACTTATGACCATCTTGATAGTTATTAAAATTCACCCATGGTGACTAGGAAGTCTGTGGCTGAGCAGGGATTTCAACCTATGAGGACCAGGTGAGGGTTTTAAACACTGGACCATCCTTCCTTTCACATACCTACAAACTAATAGCGTTCCTATATGGGTGAGCACTTTTGCCACAGATATGCCTGTTTGCCTGCAAATGCATTCATGCACATAGAAATACACACGTGACTCCCCATACTTGCACATACAGACATTTCTGAAGATAAAAACCAGTTACACAAAGACTTGTGTGAAAGTGAACAGAAAGGTCACTGTCATGGTTGGATTGGGTCTCGAGTTAGACATGGCAAACATGTTGGAGAATACATTTTTGTCCGCTCTTCACCCAAGGGTAATCAAGGTTCAGTGAGCAGTGACACATCTCAGCACATCCAGAGTTTTCATCTTTTTGAGTCTTGAGCTTAGACTCGGAATGTTATTTTTACAGAATTGCTTGCATGTTGCTGATATATATATAACAACAACAACTTCAATTTATATAGCACTCGTCATCCAGAAGTTCCTACAGCACTTTAGAGATGTTTTATATACAGGAATCACTTCCCCCATTATATAGATTACACTTATCTTTCATAACTCTAATGGCTGAGATAAAGGAAAGACAGTTTGCTCACAAACACAGTATTTTTCAATAATGACACTTAGCATGAAATAAAGGCCATTTTTTTCTGAAATAATCTTTCATAGATTTCCAGTCTTGTTTGCTGACAAAGAAGGAGACCTGTGCATTTATTGTTGCTCTGACAGGAGAAGTGACTGACAACTCTGCTTTGCTTTGCTACTGCCCCTCAATAGCTCTTCTAAGCAAGATTTTGGTAACATTTTTAAATGTGGGACAGCACCCACCCTCCATACAGTCCCAAAGGGATGTGAGTATTTTGTAGGGCTGGGAGAGAGATGAGTATTGATTATGACCTGCTCATTTTCTCTACTGTGAAACTGAAAAATAATAAACACTTCCAAAATGAAAGTTTTCCAAATTTTGATTGATCTGCCACTCCTCTTAAAAGGAAACCACTAGGAGTAAACACAAATGATATGGAGCATCAGGGCTCTAGGACATGCCTGCTTTTCCACAATCTATAAATTGTTTAGACCTGGTGAATCATGAGTTGTATCTTAAAATCATATCTTTTGGATTACCACCTTCTTATTTCATTTTTCCCATTTCAGTTCTCATCTGATTTTAGTGGCCTCGCAGGAGCTAAACCAGTGCTGGATGTCAACTTACAGCTTGCAGTCCTGTCTTTTGACTCTTGGACTTTGGGAGAATATTGACTGCTAAAGTGATGCTGGAACTGAAGTGCAATGAAAAAGCAAGACAGTAATCAGAATGACATGATTTTGAAGTGTGTTTGCCATCTGATGTATTAAATTGTGGGCTAGATTCACCACTGCACTCTGGCTGCTTTGCACCACTCCAGAAATGTGGAACAACCATGAAGATAAGCTGCTTTTATGAAAGCTTTGTGTTGCTGGAGCAGTGAAAAGCAGATGGAGCATGCTGCTAAATCTGGCCCTATGTTTTCACTGTTTATGTTGTTTTTGAAGGCCCGGTTGCCTGGGTTCCCACTGGGCTATTCCAGTTTTATGGCATCCATCATAACTCCGTTGACTTATGCCCTGACTTGTGACTACTTCAAGGCTTTCCACCTTTTCACAAAGTGGAAAGGACAGCTAATATCTGAAGTCAAAATTGTTCCCTCTCCCAGCAAAGAGTGATAAGTCATGAGTCCCTTGCAAGCTGCTGAGATCAGAAGCATTTCTTGTTTCCATATTCAAGAGGAAATGTAGCAGACCAATAAAGCTAAATAAAGAAAATATCAGACTTACAGAAAGAAAAAGGCATTAAGGTTTTAGATTTTCTCCATTTAACATTATTGGACTGTTGTAGCACCAGACCCAGCTACCGCGTTGGCACAATCTCCTGTACCACACTCCAAGGCTATCTACCAGCACTGACAGCAAAATTGTACTTGGTAAAAGAGGAGAAGGAGGAGAGTAGGTTTCCACCTGCAGTGCAGGGAAGAGGAATTGTATGCCAGGATAAGCCACATCCACTGTAGATTCAACTTATAGCTACACATCCTGGTCATTGTTCCAGATAATCTGCTTCGGCTCCTCCTGACTCAGTCTCGACCGTATGATACCAGCATCAACGTTAATATAACAGGAAGTTGTCTGCTATTCCACAGAAGGTCCATTGGAGGGGCAGGAGTAGGAAGACCAGTCATAGCAGGAGTTACTGTGGCAACAACAGTAATCTTGTTTTACCTGAAAAAAACAACACTGGACCTATCTACCTCTGCTGCAGTCTTGAAGGAGAGGGTTCCTCCTGGGTGACAGTAATGTCTCAATACTAGTTGAGAAACACAACTAGGTGAGGTAATGGCTTGGCATTGAAAAAAAACAAACACCTATTTAGGCTCTCAAGGAAACTATGCAGTCATGGAATAGCAGGGAAGGCCCTCTTATGGATCAGTAACTGGTTAAACAATAGGAAACAAGGGTAAGAATAAATGGTCCGTTTTCACAATGGAGAGGTAAGCAGCTGGGTCCCCCAAGGATCTGTCCTGGGATCTGTGCTGTTCAACATATTCATTAATGAGCTGGAAAATGGGGAGAAAAGTGAAGTGGCAAAGTGCAGACGATACAAAATTATTCAAGAAATTTAAGTTCAAATCAGACTGCAAAGTGTTACAAAGGGATCTCACAAAAGTGGGTGACTAGACAACAAAATAGCAGGTGAAATGCAACACTGATAAATGTAAAGTTATGCACATTGGAAAGATTAATCCCAACTACATCTATATAATAATGGGTTCTAAATTAGTTGTTACCACCCAAGAATGAGGTCTTGGAGTTACCATGGATAGTTCTCTGAAAACCTCAGCTCAATTCACAACAGTGGTCAAAAAGGCTAACAGAATGTTAGGAACTATTAGGAAAAGGATAAAAAGTAAAACAGAAAATACAGTGGCACTATATAAACCCATGGTGCATCCACATCTTGACTACTGTGTCCAGTGCTGGTCATCCTGTCTCAGAAAGGGATATAGTGGAAAAGATTCAGAGAAGGGAAACAAAGATGAGCAAGGGTATGAGGAGAGATTAGGTATGTTCATCTTAGAAAAGTGACAGGTAAGGGGGGATATTGGAAAGGTCTATAATATCATGAATGGTGTGCAGAAAAACGTTATTTAACATTTCACACAATATAAAAACCATGTGTCACTCAATAAAATTAATAGGCAGCAGTTTGAATACAAACAAGAGGAAGTATTTTATTATAGAAAATGCACAATTAACCTGTGGAACTCGTTGCCAGGGGATGTTGTGAAGGCCAAAAGTATAACTGGGTTCAAAAAAGACTTAGATAAGTTCATGGAGGATAGGTCCATCAATGACTATTAGCCAAAATGGTCAGGGGATGCAGCCCCATGTTCAGGGCAACAGACTGCCAGAAGCCAGGAGGGAACACAGGGTGGGTCACTTCAAGTGGCCTGTTCTGTACACTCCCCTGAAGCTCCTGGAGAACAGGGTACTGGCCTAGAAAGACTGTTGGTGTGACCCAGTATGCTGTTCTAATGACCAAATGCAGCTTTGGCATATTCCAGTCTCTGGGCTCAGTCCTGCCTCCTCATGTTCAGATTTCAAACACCTGCAGAGACTATTTTTTAAAATAAACTGAAAGAAGATTTCAGCCATTGTGCAGTAGGAACATCCCTTTGGTGACTGCAGCTTCATGGCACGACTCTTAGGAACATATTCATTATAAATTCACCCTTATCCATATCCTTGTAATAAACATGGGGACAGGACTGATTTGTCCTGAAGTAACACCCACTGGAAGGGGTCATCAACTCAGTAGGAGTGGGCTGTCCCCCTCCATATTAAGAGCTTTATGAGTTTGTAACTTTCTTCACTGAAGAGGGACAGCTCCTTTAGCTCTGACAGGTGAGGATCATGCTTTTTAGATGTGGAGGTTGGAGGTTAAAATCCTTGCCAGTGGTAGTATTACACAGGCAAGGAAATATTAATGAGCGCCTCCTTGTGGAGTTCCTCCCCTATCCTTCCAGAGGAGAGAGATGTTTGCCTCCTGGGGAACAGGACATCCCAAGAAGCTTGGATCCTGCAGGGAACCAGAGACAGCTCCTTGGAGACCCTATGTCCTTATGCCAGCCTAGTGTTGCTCTCTCACCATGCACATACTCTCTTCCCCGACTGCTCCAGCTGGAGCTCTGCTAGCAGGACTCCTCTTGGTTGCAGCTGACTCAGCAACCCGCACACACCTTAAAAGGGGACCTCCATTCTGACAGAGATTCTGAAAAAAGGGGATAGCTTCTGGCTATGTTATTTTTTCTGTGGGGGAAGGACACAAACAACATGCATCACAATGGCCTTGCACTGTGCAAGGCTACCCACTTCCGAGCACTGACTCCACAGCTCCCCCAGCACTGATGAAGACCCTTGAAGTTGTGAGATCTGTACGTGGTTTCTGAGGACATGATGTGACTCATTAGAAATACCTAGCTCAGATATAGCACTTTGCATCCATTGATCTCACAGCGCTTAACCAAGGAGGTCAGTAACATTATCCCCATGTTACAGCTGAGTCCCAGCAGTAGACACAGAACTCTTGTCTTCTATCTTCTAGATCAGTGCCCAGCTACTGGATCTCCCTGCCTCTAACACTAGGGGCTGGTCACCACGGGGAACTGACATCAGCATACCTATGTCTCAGGGCTGTGAAAAATCCATATCCTCTGATCAATCTAGGTAAGCCAACCTAACCCCCGGCGTAGACAGTGCTAAGTTGAGGAGGAACTCTCCCATCACTGTAGTGTCTACACTGAAGCGCTGCATCTGTGTCGCTGTAGTGTTTTAAGTGTAGATGTAGGCTAACATTCTGCAGCTAATGCTGCTTTGACCCTGCCTGTGCTCAGTCCTTCATTCGGTATTATACCCGTTCTTTGGAATGGGTGAATGACCCATTCCACACACATCACCAGTGACCAAAGACTTCTGGCTACTTCTAACAGCAACTGCATTCACGCTAGTAATCTAGAAGTGACCCCATGGCACATAAAACTCCCTGAGCGATCCAGTCCCATAAGACATCTTCTTTTGATTTTTAAATTGAGCATACAAAAATATATTACATTGCAAGTTATTTTAGAGTCAGGAAAACACCTAAATATATTGCAAAATTGCCTCTTTATTTATTTGAATTCTCTGTGCCGCACTCTGGTTTCTGTGTATTCGGGTGACCAAGAGAATCAGTATTTCAAAACACATAGTAGAAAAAAAATACATAATTGAAGTGAGGCAGCCAAGATTAATTTGTGTTATCAGGTGAAGTTACCACAGCAGTAAATCATTGTCTCTGCACAAGCACTTATCCATATTTCCATATTAAGTCAGAACTTGGACAATCTAGCTCAGCTCTGTTTAACTCAAGGGTGTCCACGTGTCTTAGCACGCTCCGTTTTATACGGTAGCTGCAGCCAGGGTGAAGGGACATTAGAATGATCTATGGAGTGATCCATGGGGTTTCAAGCCCCTCTTGTAGGATTTAGGGGGCAGAGCTTTTGTAGCTGTTTTCCCCTCCCCTCTTTCACCAGGCCTGTAGCCAGCCAAACAAAAGTGTTTGCAGAGCTAGACTAAGGTAATGCCATTCGACCTCCCATGGTCCCTCACTCGGAGTGGTGTTGCCCAGGGAACTCCTCCCCTCTCCGAGAGACACAAATAACAGCATGAGCCTCCCTTCTACAACACGAGTGCAGTGGGGGCCCTCACTCCTTGGAAGCTTCAGGTATGGTAGCCGGGATCACCAGAAAGGCAGGGATGACAGCACACTCCCCTCTCCCCAGTACTTACCCCAGCATCTGTGATGTCTGTGATTGAATGGAGGGCTGCACACACTGCACTCTTCTCTTCTTGTAAAACATGACCCCCTGATGGAATGACTTTGCAGGCCCCCAGAATATGCCATTGTGATGCATGGGGCAGTTCATGACCTCAGAGCTATTGTTTCAGGCTCTCAGCAGATTCAGGCAGGTGTCACAGCATCAGTTACACTTGGCTCATGTCTTCAAGCTTTTCTTTAGAACCATTAGGGCTAGAAATGTCCGTATTTATCTATTTATTAAAAATTAAAGCTGAGATTCTGGTGTGGCCACATGACTTCAGTAATTGGGCGGCATAGGTACAAGCCTACAGAGACTATGCCTTAATCTGTCCTTGGAAATTTAGTATTTTTCTTGGGGCAAAGCACTCAGTGGCATAGAACAGAGTCCTCATTGTCTTCAGCTTTATTCATTTTGGCTATTGCATTTCCACAGGCTGTCCATAGTGCAACATTTCTCCAGAAGCGATATACCACATGCTTGAGACAGTGTTCTGCATTGTTACAGGTAAGAAACAAAAAACTCAGATGAGATGCAGGAGGTTTCCCTGCCCCCCAAAACATACCCTAATGCCAGATGCAATGTCCTGCATTTTCAAAGGTTTAAATATATTTCTGAAGAAAGCCATCTGAAATGGAATCAGCCATATCTGGCTTTATTTGTTACTTTAAATACTAAATAATTCTGCACTGAAGTAAATTGCCAATAGTAAATTACTGTGTTCAGGTTTGCCTCTGCTTAGGGTCCCTCTTGGCACAACTCAACCCCTCCTCCCCCCGACACACTTCAGTCCTATCCCTTCCTGGGTGTTTGAACCCAAAAGAAACCAGGACAAAACACCACTCAGAAGAGGGTCATCTGACAAACACTTAGCAGAACCCCACCCTTCTCTCCACAGCCTGTCTTCCAACAACCAGTACTCCAGCTGCTCTTCCCGGGTCTGGTCATGCCTTCCACCTGGAGGCTCATCCAACCTGCAAGTCACTCTCTAGGCTACAGCCCAGCTTCCCTCACAATAGGATGCCCTCGGCTCTGCTCTGCTTCCTGCCAGCCTTGAATCGGGCTAGGTCTCTTCCTTTTAACTCCCCTCTCCACACCTGATATCTGCTGCAGGTATACTGGGACAGGACCAGTTGGGTCCTCAGGCTTTCATTAACTCTCTCCTTGCCAGCGTGGAGCTTATTTCCCCATCACAGTCAAAAACAGGGCTGGTCAAAAATTTCCTCACAAAACTGGGGGAACGGGGGCATTGACAGCTATTGTGTTCACAACTAAACGACAATTTTCCTGGAAACCAGACACTTTCTGTGGAGAATTTCAACTTTTCATCAAAAAAATGAAAGCGTGAAAACTGAGACTTTTTAGCTGAAAACCAAACTTTCGGCTAAGCTTTTTTTTGTTGTTATTTTTTTATGGTTTTGGTTTTCAAATATAAATGTAATCCTTCAGCCAGGTGATGGTGGTAGCAACAAAGGCCAGATTCAATACCAGGCGGTTCCTCTTAGCATTACAAAGCAGAACGGGCTCTAGCCCTCACTCAGAAATCTGGGAAAACTAAACACCACCTCTTAGGGAGCCTCTTAGGGCTTGTCTATGCAAACAAATGGACCGAAGCAGTTTAAGAGGCAATACTTGCCCCTCGCAAACACTGAGTCTGTGTATGACAAAAGAATACTTTTGTTAAGAGGAGAAGGAAACACAGAATTCATTTGGGAAAACATTGGAACAATGACTCAAAAATATGCCAACAGTAATTAAAACACCTGCCATACAATATCTTGGGCTGTAGTCCTTTGCCTCAGTTTCCTACCTTACGATGTGAAAGTCCAGTGGACGAATGTCCCTTTAACACATCACTCCCCTTTATCTCTGCCACCGCCCATGCAGAGTTTTTTGCCCGAGGTCAGTGAAGTCCCAGAGTCCAGGGATGCATTCAGGTATGTTCTCTTCCTTCCCCGGGCATGGGGTGAATCAATGTCACTGCTCATCACTGTTGCTGTCACCTCTGCCTTGAACTGCAATACCATGTTCTGAGGTTCCTCCATCTAGCCCTGTTCTTCCTGATTTCATGGGGTACCAGAGAAGCTCACTATTACCGCATCCTCTGCTGTGTCTCTCACCACAGTGTTATCCCCCCACCTCTTCTGAGGCTCAGCCCCTATACCAGCGTATCAGTGTTTTCAGCTCCAGTGATTACTGAGCAGAAACAAGGACTCTCAATTGAATCTAGTCAGCTCTGTAATGAAAAACTGGTGCAGGAAAGTCAAACAGCTTCCAGGAACCTCCACACAAGTCCACACCACCAAGTACAAACACCCATCCCCATGCCTTCTGATCTTCCATTGGCTTTAGCATCACGACCCTCACTTAGTGAATGAGGTTCATGTTAGTACAACCCCCCTCAATTAGGACATATTAAGTACAGTTTTGCTGCCCTTGAGTCATATGACAAGGGCAACATTTCATTACCCCTGCATCCAAGATGAAAGTTAATTTTAACCCACAACAGCCCAAATTGGTCACTTTAGCAAATCAGGTCTGTCTGCTGATTACGTAGGCAAAGTAGGTTTGTCTATGCAAATATGCTCTGCTCCCCAGTTCATCAACAGAGGGCACAAGAGAGCTCATTCAGATCCTGGCTTACATAAAGGTTAAAATGTTATGCAAAAATAAATAAATAAATAAAAACAATTTTCTGTTTTCATCTAATATTTGTGTGTGTATGTGTGTGTGGGGGGGATTCTGACTACTGAGTCCAAACTCAGTTATTTATCATCAGTTGCACAGCACACACACATACTACACTGTACAATATAGAAAAAAATAGTGAAAAAGCCAGCAACTATATTATTAAAGAGCCCTGGAAGGTAATTCCCACCTCCATACATAGGAACTATGGACTTTTATGCCCATGAGTTGAGACAGTGTCTGAACCAGTAGCCGAGGAGTATGTTACCTGTTAGCAAAAGAAATTGCTCTCTCATGGTCCCGCTTTTGGATTCTCAACTAGCAGTAGAGACTTATTGTGACTTTCATGGTCTGTAGTGTCTGCAGGCACCCTTGTCTAATGTGGACCTTGTAGAAGCCATCCACACCTTTATCATCGCCATCACATTGTACTACTTCAGTGCGCTCTACTCAGGGTAACCGTTGAAATCCATCCAGAAGGACTAGCTGGGGCAGAACCCACCTGCCCATCTTCTGAGTGGGCTGAACCATCACGAGTACCAAGCGCCTGCGCTCAAGTCTTTGCACTACTTGTGTTCACTTTTAGGCAAGTTAAGGTATTGGCGATACTCTCGAATAGGCTGGGATCTGTACATTTGAAAGACCGTCTTTCACTCAGCACCATCTGTGCCCTCACTGCAAGGAAGATTTGATGTGAGGCGCCGCTTGCTGTCATTGCCTTGGTTCATTCACACCAGGCTACGCTATGACGTTCATTTGCAGCCCTAAGAAAAGAGTGGTGCATAACATACACTACCCCAGGAACAGCCCTAGGTGGCACTGTCACTCTGAAACATCCATGTGACTTATACAGGGAGCAGATTACACTCCCACACACACACACCCTCTCCACTGCTACACCCATATGGGTGGGTTTAGTCCCCCTGCCCAGTGAACAGTCTCTGTTCACCCCCTGCCTCATCCCACCAACTGCCTCCAGAAAGGGAGGAACCAAAGCGAGAACCCTGCTTATTCCTGTGTGCCCGGTTCCAAGGTCTAGGGAGGCCACATAAGGGCATAAGGTAGGTGTGTAGAGGGGCTCTTCAAACAACAGGTCAGCCTGAGACCCAGTCACTCACACATTCACAGGCCTGGTCTCATTAAAGTCAATAGGACATGTGAGTAACTACACACTAATGTGAGCAAGAGGTTTCCAGCCTGGCCCATTGATCAGAATTGCAGTAGGGAAAATGTCAGACTGGCTTTTGGGTGTTGGCTGCACTTCCCTGTCACCACCAAGGCTCCGTTTCACATAAAGAAGATCAGAGCAGGGGAGAGATAATCCCTCTTTTAAGTCAGGCCGGAGAAGCCCATACCAGAGACGACTTGGCTAAACTCCTCACATCAGAACAAACACAGCCTAATAGCTTCATTTATTTCAGAGGGGCTGGCTGGAGTCCAGACACCCTGTCCGTCTAGCTGCTCCTCCCTGTGCTGAATCCAATCCATCCATTACCCATTTCCCTTCCCTTTGACGCTTTTAGAATTTATTCACCTATTTCCTGCCTGAGCAGAAAAAGCAAAAGGGAAAGTTGCTGATTGATTTCACTCTTGGAAAGTCCCTGTCATCTTGTTTGATGACTTCATTGCAAAACTGAAATAGGCCAGGCAAAAGCAATGTTTTCAGAACAATTTGGAGCAAGGGGAGGAGGATTGGGGGAAGGAAGAGGAGGAGGGGAGCCACGGGAAGTTGATGGCCTTTATTCTTCAATTCCCATGTTGTGTCTGGCTTGCTGCAGGCTACAGCCAGAAAACAAAATTGTTATGATTCTTATTAGTTTTTATTTTCTAAAGCCTGAACTACACTGTGTAGAGGTTTCAAACCGGAGCTGCAAATCATAAGCATGCCAGCCTGCCTGGGCACCTCATCTCTACACTAATGTACCACCTGTCTGCAGGAAAGAAAACTTCCATCTTTTTGCTAATCACCAGTCAGGAGCCTGGTTAGTCCTGAGGGTTTGTCCTGGCATACAGAGGGATTCACAGCTGTGTTACAATTCGAATCTGCCCCACTTTAGAATCTCTGTCACACTTGGTTCACCAGCCTCTGCCAAAGGAAGTGGTTCCAGTTTGGATCTTGTGCTTCATAGAAAAATACAGAATAAAAATTACAGTCGCAGAGCAGGACACGGGGATTTATGATTGGGCATAGGGACCTGCTTCTACCTTAGCATCACAGCTGAGGCATGTTGGAAGCTCTCTGTGGGGAAGCTTGATAAAAAGGACCTGGGACTGCTGGGTATGAATTTGGCTCCTTTTTCTCTGCACTACAGCTCAGGAAACTACTTGGCAAACAAGTGTCTGAAATCCAAATTGCACTGGGACCTGGCCATGTTCATAGCCTCTCTCATGTGCTCAGCTGAGAATAGTCACACAACCATCACATGTTCCCCGGAACTCTGGGGGCAATTAGAATTACCAAGACGAAGTGGTCAAAAATCACACATCAGTTGCCAGAATATCATGAAGTTGGCTTCAAAAGCATGAGATTTTAAAAGAAATAGCATACATTGGGTGCTTTTGATTTGCCTGCTGGTATCTGGGCCTGTAGGGTGCACTTTAGTCATGTTTTCAAGCTTTTCTCTGCAACCATGAGAGCTACGGACTTTTTTTCTAGTCACAGTCTGCAAGGAAAGACAACAAACATTACAGGATTTAAGAGAAAGTTGCAAGTGTTGGTGACATCATGCGATCCCCACACACTCATGTTTGCACATGTGAATAAACATGTTCACTCTCAAATACTGCAGTACAGCCAACTGCAAATATTTGGTAATTTTTAATCAAGCCCTAAAATAATAATTAGATTGGCTAAAAAAATCACCATTAAAAAAGTTGGGGTCTATTGCTTTGTCTTTTGCTTTTTGAGTCAGTAGGGTTCATGTTTTCCAGCTATTCTACACAATCAAAATACAGTGGCTAGAAATGTACTTTTCTCTCTTTAAGTGAAAGGCAAGAATCTCATGTAATCAAAGGCTTCAGGAACTGGAGATTTAAGATAAACACCAAATATTGTGACACTTCTAATAAAATGGCAACACTTATACCTTGTATTTATACCAGTGGTGCTAGTTTTGTATTTTGGGGTGTGAGATGCCAAGGAGCTGGGGAGAGTGTTTTAAAATAATTGGCTTCCTTAAACAAAATAAAGGAACGCACCATCAACAGGAGCAGCAGTCAGATGGGGAAGGTGTAGGGAATCGGAGTAGGGAAGTGATTTTTCCCCTGTACACAGCAATGGTGAAATGGATACTGGAATACTGTGAACTGTTCTGATGTCCCCCTTTTTTTAAAGGATTTTGAAAAACTTGAGAGAGTGCAGAACAGAACCACAAAAATGATTAAAGGTCTGGAAAATGCTCTATAGTGAGAGACAGAAAGAGCTCAGAGGTCTTGATTACAGTGTGCAAGTACCTTCACAGGGAGAAAATACTAACGGGCTTTTTAATCTTATGCGAAAGGCAGAATAAAAACCGATGGCTAGAAGCTGAAGCCAGACAAATTCAAAGTAGAAAAAAAGGCCCATTTCAAACAGCAAGGGTGATTAATTACTGGAACACACTACCAAGGAAAGTGGTGGATTCTCTTGAAGTCTTCAGATCAAGACCGGAAGCCTTTCTGGAAAACATGCTTTACCCAAACATATGTTATTGGGCTCAGTACCTGACTGAAGACCCCTGGTTTGTGTTATACAGGAAGGCAGACTAGAGATGATCTAATGGTTCCTTCTGGTCATGAAATCTATGAAGACAGAGAGGGGATTGTGACATTACTCAGGGTACAATCTGGACTGATGGACGGCTGTGGCCCCTCAATTCTCCAACTTGAGGTGCCTTTACCCTGCTTCGCTGTGAGAGTAACAATTCCTGATCGGCTCATACACAGCCTCCAGCATGTAAACCACTCCCAGCTATACTGTATGAGTGCTATGGCCAGCCACTCATGAATTACATTGCAGAGCAACACCAGCAAATTCCCAGTCCCAGACTTTCCCCCATAAATTAGCATTTTGTACTGCTCAGAACCCTCCTCATATAAAGTCTGTCATTTATTAATAGAAAATGATATGAACAAATCTTGTTATCCCAAATGGAGTTCCCCAAACACTCCAGTCCAAACACACTGGTTTAGATAAAGCAACAAAATAAATGCATTAACTACAGAAAGATAGATTTTAAGTGACTACAAGTTATGAGGCATACAAGTCAAATTCTTCTTCTTCTTCTTCTCCTTATTCACTCCCTGTGGAGCATAAGGCGCCAACCACTCTCCTCCATTCATTTTGTTCTTGAGCGAGACAGCAGATTTCATCCCACTTCATTCCCAAATCTTTCATTTCCTCTTCAATGGTCCTTCGCCACGTCTCCAATGGTCTACCTCTCCTCCTTCTTCCTTGTGGTGTCCATCGTAGGGCAATACGAGGGTGTCTGTCAGCATCCATTCTCATATTGGAGCTCTCGAAAAAGTTTCAACTTCTAAATGACTTGCGAACTGGTAATATAAACAAGTCAAATTGGTTGCTAGAAAATAAAAAGGTAAAATGCAGCTACCACCTAACTTAACAAGCTAAATGAATATAAAGCAAAGGTGTCTCTCACCACAAGTTCCAGCATCTTACTGGCTGAACCTCTTTCAGTCAGGATTCTCTCCCCCCAGCCCAGTGCTGCTTCCTTTGCTCTTCAGGGGTTGATGATGCCAAGGAAGAGCAAGGGAGAGATGATTTGGGGCATCTGCCCTCTCCTCTTATAGCCCTTTCTCTTGCACAAGAATTTTCTCCAGCTGATGCTCAGGATACAAAGTCTGCATGGCCAGGAACCTTAAGATGCTTTGTCAAAATGTAGATTTTTTTCCCACATCCTCTTTCATGCTGAAGAGAGGCCACTTAGTCAGGTGATAAATAAATAAAATAGAGATATCCTATCTCCTAGAACCAGAAGGGACCTTGGAAGGTCATTGAGTCCAGCCCGCTGCCTTCACTAGTAGGAACAAGTACTGATTTTGCACCAGTTCCCTAAGTGGCCCCCTCAAATATTGAACTCACAACTCTGGGTTTAGCAGGCTAATGTGCAAACCACTGAGCTATCCCTCCCTTTGGTCCATTTGACCTTGTTGACACCTGGCTGAAGCATTAGCAAGCCTTTTGTCTCTGGGGAACATGTTTGTGATTGCAGAATCTGTTGGACCACATCTTGGGAATATCATACAGTGGAATTGTATATCTTCACATTATATATGCATACATCCAGACTACAGTATGGAGCAAGGTGTCCTGCCTTGTGGACAGACACTGAGCTGTGAAGATCAGCCTCCAGACTTTGCCACTCAGTGCAATCAGCTCTGTGCATGGCACAGAGCCACATACATTGTCCTCCAGGCAGATAGGCACCACCTGTGTCAGGTCAAAGAGCTACTGTTGTTTGTGACTGACAGCAATTGCTGAGAATGGGGACAAAATAGCAAATTCAATAAATGTGCTAGAATGGGGATGAAAAATTCTGGCAAAACATTTTTGTCATCTGAATTTGCAGAGGAAAGATTTAGGTTAGGTATTAGGGAAAACATTCTAATGATAAAGGAGCAAAGAATCCTGTGGCACCTTATAGACTAACAGACGTTTTGCAGCATGAGCTTTCGTGGGTGAATGCCCACTTCGTCGGATGCAAGACTCGGATGAAAGCTCATGCTGCAAAACGTCTGTTAGTCTATAAGGTGCCACAGGATTCTTTGCTGCTTTTACAGAATCAGACTAACACGGCTACCTCTCTGATAATGATAAAGGGTAATTAACTCTGGAACAGGCTTCCCAGGGACTCTGTGGAATCCCCATCCTTTGAGGTTTTTAAGAGCAGGTTGGACAAACATCTGTCAGGGATGGTCTAGGAGTACTTGGCCTTGAGCAAGGGACTGGACCAGATGACCTCTTGAGGCCCCTTCCAGCCCTACATTTCTATGATTTTTCAGAATGGAAATGTTTCTCGGTGATTGTCTGATTTTGGCAAAAGCCTGATGGAACCCAGCAGGGTCCAAAGAGAAATCTGCCTGGCTTCCTGCCAGCTGGCCTGCATGGTGGACCGTGAGGAGCTGAGGCTCCTGACTCCTTGGCAGCCCCACTTTTGGGGAAATGGGGAGCTGGAATTATTTTGGGGTAGTTCTCTGGCCTGTATTATACAGGTGACCAGACTAGATGATCACAATGGTCCCTTCTAACCCTGCAACCTATGAAACTCTGCATCATTTATTATTTGTATTATGGTAGCACCTAGAGGCTGCAAATGACTTTGGGGCTCCATTTAGGGGACTGGACTAGATGACCTATTGAGGTCCTTTCCAGTCCTATACTTCTACGATTCTATGATTGTGCTACACACTGTGCAGACGCAGAATGAGAGACAGCCCCTGCCCAAAAGAACTCCCAGTGTAACTAGCCAAACAGACAATGAGCAGAAGGGGACTCAAAGGCCCAGAGTTTCAAAGTCTAACAGTGGTTTTCTCAATGTCAGTCCCTGTGACAGTGACAAGGCCGTACGGTTTAATCCTTGCAGTGGATAACAGACACAGCTGAATTTCGGGCAGCAGTTTCTTTCCCCCTCTCAGGATCCACCCCTGGTGATCATTCCCTTTGGAATTATAATGGACATCTCATGCACTACAATATGGACAAACAATCAAGGGCAGGTAATTAAAAAATGCTCAGTGATGGCTTAATTTCATTCCCACTGAAGTCAGTGGGAATTTCACTCATTGACTTTAATGGGAGCATGCTTAATGACTTTAATGGGAGCATAATACTGAGTATTAGTTCCACTTCATGGAACTGGTGCAGATCCCAAATTCTGCCCCTTCACTTCTGCTGAAAAATTATGCACACAGATCCAGGAAATGAAGAACCCTTATTTTAACCAACACAGAAAGGAGCTTGAGGTGTTGTATAAACATTACAACACTCTTTTCCCTGCCTCATAAAAGAGAAAATGCATTGTTAATATTTAGTAGTGCTTGGAAGATTTAAGGAAGCCCAATATCCTGTCTACTGACAATGGCCAATGCCAAGTGCCCCAGAGGGAGTAAACCTAATAGGTAATGATCAAATGATCTCTCTCCTCCCATCCATCTCCATCCTCGGACAAACCAAGGCTAGGGACACCGTTCCTTACCCATCCTGGCTAATAGCCATTAATGGACTTAACCTCCATGCATTTATCTGTTTCCTAGAGACTGGCTCCATGGGGTCCCTCACAAACTGGAGACGGTTACTGTGGGTTTGTCTTTAATATAGCTTATGTACATACTCCACGAACTGAGCATTTGAGCTTGTTCCAGAATCTGGGATGAGCCTATGTTGTGAAAACTGAAATGCTTAAAATAGCACATGCATGTGAATGGACACAGGGTGCTAAAATTAAATTAATCCAGGGTTCTCAAACTGGGGGTCAGGACCCCTCAGGAGGTCACGAGGTTATTACTGGGGGTCGCAAGCTGTCAGCCTCCACCTCAAACCCCATTTTGCCTCCAGCATTTTTAATAGTGTTAAATATATTAAAAAGTGTTTTTAATTTATAAGGGTGGGGGGGGGAGTCGCACTCAGAGGTTTGCTATGTGAAAGGGTCACCAGTATAAAAGTTTGAGAACCACTGAATTAACCCCTCTGGAGCCTCAGGGAATGCAGGGGAGGGGGGCCTCCCTTGGTAGGGTTGGGAAGGATATTGCTCTTCTCATGTGATCCCTCCCCCAGTGACTAATTTTAAATGAAGCTACTCTCCCCTGACATGAATCTCCCTATGGCACTGAAATTAAATATAGACTATAATTTGGCATTTGAGAAGTGAAAGGGATGGTAGCCCTAATGGAAAAGCTAACAGCTTGGCTCTTCTGCAAGCCTCAAACTGCTGAATGAGCTTTAGGGTAGGGAAGGCTGGGCCTCCCAAACAGCCTGGCCCTGCCCCCTATCTGACCCCCACCCACTTTCTGCCCCCCGACTGCCCCCGTCAGAATCCCTGACCCATCCTGCTCCTTGTCCCCTCACCGTCCCCCCGAGACCCCACCCCCAACCACCACCCTGGGACCCCACCCCTGCTCCCTGTCCCCTGACTGCCCCGACCCTTATCCACTCCCCCGCTGAGTCCCGACAGACCCCCGGAACGGCCACGATCCAACCCCCCAGTTCCCTGTCCCCTGACCGCCCCCCCCCAACCTCTACCCCCTCTCTGTGCCCTGACTGTCCCTGGGACTCACTGCCCCTTATCCAACCCCCTGGCCCTGGCCCCTTACCCCTGGCTCCCCCCTCACCCGAAGCCTCAGCGCAGCCTGGAGCTCCCAGCCCCGCCCCCTTACCTCACGGCTCTGAGCGGGGTGGAGCTCAGGGGCCCCGCCGGACCCACGCTGCAGGTGTCCAGAGACACTCCTGGATGCGTTGAGGCTCCAGGAGAGGGGCGGAGACGGGGTCGGGTCGGGCTGGGGCCAGGGAGGGAGCCGCAGCCATTCTCGTGGGGGCCCCTGCAGAGCCCGGGCCCTGGGGCAAATTGCCCCACTTGCCCCCCCTCTGGGCAGCCCTGTCAAAAGCTCTGGGAGTCAATAGCAACAAAGTGCTGAGTGATGCCCCAGGGTGAGATTTCGGTCCAACACTTCATCTTCATAAACATTGAAGGAGAAAGTGGCTAATGCAGATAGATGAATGTGCTCGGAACATGGCCTGCATTGTGCAGTGAGCTACGGTAGATAGACAAGAGCACTATGGGAAAAGAGCATTCAGCCTACTGTGTCAGACCGTGTGGCTTGCTCATGCACTGGTAGTTGGAGAACAGCCATTCATCTACAGGTTGTAAGGGTTGGATGTGTATGAAAATGCTGAAACAATTCCAATCCCATCAGAAATGATGAAAAAACCCATATACTGGGTTTGATGTTGCCCTGTGCAGGTGCAGACTATTCACATAGAAAAGCAAAGAAAAACTGATGCCCAGAAGAAGGAGCCCAGGGGAATTCAACCCTGCCTGAATGAGAGAGCGGCTGCAGGACTGCCGTGTTACCCATGTCTGCCAGCAGGAGCGAGGTCAAAGAGAGGAGGGTGTAGCGAAGCACCTCATTTGGACATTGAAGATGGTGCTTAAACCTATGTCTCTTCTGACATGTTCTTTCTCCTCCACACCTCGTCCCTTTCTGACCATCCCTTCTTGACAGTGATGGAGCGTGCACACAGGGGCCCTGTGACTTGTGACAGAGCATGCCTAGTATGTAGCCTTATTGGTACCAACACATAGTCTCTACTCACAGTTGCCCAGACGTACAATCACCTTGTGTGGTTCACTGCACTCCATATAAGGAATTGCAGAATCAAAGCCCTGATGTGGGCAACAGAGGGCTATGAACCTGACTTTGAGTGGCTCATAGGAATATGGTGCAACCTGGACGATGCTCTGCCCATGATGTGGTGTGGGAGTGTAGCCAGCAGGATTTCCATGGCCTAGCCTGATTCCACACCCACAGGTGGCTAATCAGTCCTGAGGGGATAAGCTCATCAGTTCTCAGGAAGAGGTGCTGCACCACCCCACTCTCGCCCCATTCCCCACAGCTTCACGTGGGCATGGTGGGGCTCTTGGGAGTGACATCAGAGGAGGCAGTGCCCTCTCTGACATCTCTAGGCCTAAGTGTATGTCTACATTGCAGCTGCCTAGGGAGACAGACTTGTGTTAGTGGGGCTTGCACTAGTGTGCTAAAGATAGCTATGTGGAACTTGTGCCACAACAGCCACACAGCAACCTCTAGTGCTCTAACATGAGCTCTGCTAGCACAAGCCTGTCTATATGGGCTGTGAGGCTCGCTCCGAGCCACAATGTAGACATGCCCGGAGTGGCAGCAGGGGAGAGCATGCAGCATCCCAGCAGCTTATAGATCTGACTGTCACATCCATTTTTATGGGCCCATCAAGCCTGGAGACAAGCCTGAGAGCAGAAGGTAGGAAACATACTTCCCCATGAGCACCTGGGCCCACAAACAGAGATTGGAGGGAAGGGGAAGGGCTCTAACTTCCCACCACCAGAAAGCCTCTCCATGTCCTTCTCAGCAGTGGGTACCATACTCTCTACATGGGGGGCAAAAGACAGGCGGGGCTGGTGAGCTATGAACAATCTAGTCATCAGCTTTCCCATGTGCACATTGTTCACGAAGAGGGCATGGTTTTTACACACATACAAAGGCGGAGATCTTTCAAAGCCACCTAGGGGAGTTAGGCAGCGCGCTCCCACTCATGTCACTGAGAATTCTGCATCTCGATCCCCCAGGCCTCTTTGAAAAATCTCTGCCTAAAATTCCCTTTTAACAAATAATGGAGACATTTGTAAAACCCAAACCTGTTCACGGATCCTTCACCATTTGAAGCTAATAACCTGGCCAGCTCCAGTGACTGTTGTGGGTGTTGTCAAGGCCAGGGAGTATTTTGGCGTATGTGTAGGCGACATAAAGTGCTCTCATGCAGCAGAGGGATGCTGATCAGCTTTCAACAGGAATTAAAATGTCCAATGTGGATGAATCCATTGGAAGCTAAATGCTTTTAATCAGGAGCACATGGATGAACTTTGTGTGGGAAGTTTTCCATCCCACTGCCCTCTGCATTACAGGGTGGCTTGTCAGCCGATGGCCCCCTCGTCTTTGGCTTCCACTCCGTCAGATATCTGCTGTGCCTGTTACACACTGCTGTGATGAAAGCACCAGCATGCCACAACTCAGACAGCAACTGACGCGAGCCAGAAGACAATCCCTTCATTTGAATGTAAAGTTATTAGTGTCAAGGCCTGTGTCTGGGATCAGGGTCCTGCCCAGTCTAAACCATCATTTTGAGCTAATACGTTCAGCGTCGTGAAAGTGACAAGGCTGGTTACAATTTATTTGTCAGACCCAGCCGCAGAGAAATGCATCATTAACCAAGTGTAAAACAGCAAAGTCAGACTCTGCTCTTTCAAAGCACTACAATACACTTTCCTTATCTATTGCTGTTGCAAAGGGCCCAGGAGTCACATCTCTCTGTAGAACTTGTTTGACTTATTATGGATCTAGCTACCAACAAAACAACAGCCCTCCACCCCTTGTATCCCTGATTCCACTTCTGCTCAGATATACTGTGACCACAAATTCAGACTTCACTATGCATTGTAACCAGGATATTTTATAGCTGCTAATATGTCAATTTCAAAACCGTTCCCTCTTTGTTAGACTCTGAGCGTTGCTATTCCAGTTCATGCTTTCTAGTTCTTGCTACCAGTGAATGACATTAAGTCTCTTTTTTTAAATTAAATACATATGTGGCCTCCTAAACATTAGCAGAAATCTCCCATCAAACTGCTAACTTGCCCCATGTTAAAAGGAAACTGACAATTTGCCTTCACCATGGAAGGGGACTTTGGGAGTGATAATATATATTGAAGCCAGATGAAGAAAAGGTATTGGAAGCAAAAGGTTAGGGAGCTGCTGCCATTATAAAGCTAAGAGTCTGATTTTTCAGAAGGTGTCCTTTTGTGTTTGCTCACCTTTGCACACTCAAGCAGCTACATGTTCCCTTTTGAAGCACTAAACACCTGTGTGCACAAACATTATTTATTGGAAAATGCCCATGCTGGTGTTTACACATGCAAAGTTGATAATAAATGGTTTATTTTCTGTGGAACTGAACTTGAAGCAGAGGAACATATAAATGCTAACGGTCAATGAAAGACAAGAGTTAACAAAATACATTATGTATGAAGGAGTGTTCCATTTTATAGAGAACTTGTTTGGGTTAAGGCCAAGCTTTAAAAAAAATCCCATTTGTAATGCCAAAAAAACAGATGAGTAGCTATTTATTTGGATAATATTTGAGTACAGTGGGCTGGCACATCATGGTCACCTAAAAAGCCTTATTTGTTCACCACCATTTGACTGTGAATTTGACTGGGAGAAATTGGGCTGACTTTGTGGAATTTGAGATTTTGGCAGAGGAGCTGAAACCATTCTATCGAATGCAGATGCAGTTCAAAATGGTGAGTGATCGCTGTAAGGGGAAGCAATCATTTTCTTTGTCAGGCAGCATGACCTTGTACCTGGGATTTATGTCACAGAATGGAGAGTTAAGAGCAACTTTGAGACCATGTTTAAAGAAAGATGTTAAATGGGAACAGACTTGCTTGTGTAGTGGCAGTGCAAGATTTAAAAACGTATTTGTCCTCTGCATTTGCATTGGCCTATTTGATCTGAACATATCAATGTTCAGCAGTGCCTGTGTTACTTCGGAGTGCAGTCTCAGTGACTGGTGATTTTGAACATCCCACCCATGGCCTGTAGGTTCCAGCAGCCTCCTGAATGGAGATATGTGTTGGTGGGGAAAAGAGAACTGTTGGCCGGTGAGAGACCAAGTGTATCATGGAGGCACCATTCCCCAATAGCCAGATCTGCCAACTTTCCACTCCTGTGCACAGTTGGAAAGGGGTTATAATGCAAAAAGGAATTGATCCCATTCTGTTTTAGGGCCGAATTCTGTCACCCATAATCCCACTGCTTTTAGTAAGGCTACTTGTGATGTCAGAGACTACTCACTATGCATGAAAGGGGCAGGCTGTGATTGTGAATAAGCTTCCCATGCTATATATGTGACATTACCAACCAAGTAAACAAGCAAAACTAAAATCAAGCTTCAAAGAGTACATTGATCTTTGGACAAAAGGAAATAGCTTTCTTATCCCGAAGAGCCTGCATGTCAAATTATATAAAGGGCTGGAGTTTTGATCACCTACTTTCAGAACAAGGACATATGGGGAAAAATAAAATAAAGAAGAAATGGGGCAATGAGTTATTTTAGAAAAAAACAAATTCACAAAAGATTACCTAGGTCCCTGTATGGTATGGAGCAGATACCTTAGTGATATGTTATAAAATGCCAATATGACTTACATGTTGCTGGTAATATGCTCGACCTTCCAGTTTTCAACAAAATGGATATTTCTGTACATTGGAGTGAGGGGATTCATGGAATCTGGAAGGAAAAGCTTACGGTTAATAAATTGCCATTATTTTAATAACGTTTTATTCATTTGCAGTCCTGTGGAAAAAAGTTGGTCTCCTGAAAGCACTGTTAAATATCCTCAAATCTGTACACATGTATCAAAATTCTTAGGTTTGACAATCAAAAAGGAAAGCATATCCCTTGTGGAGAGACTATTATTAAAATGTTATCCATAGTCAAATCCATTTTTCATCAAAAACATACAAAACTCCTGGCAGACTGAAAGTAAAGTAAGTGCAAACTGATGGCAGTCTGACAGTAAAGTCCAGATGGGAACAGAATCTCCCTAAATAATGGAAAATGGGCTTCTAATTAATAAAGTCCCCTGTAGTTGCATCTTTGTTTGGGGAGCTGTTGTGCCTTTAGGGATAGACCAGGGTCAGGAGTGGCCTCCCGGGGGCAGTATTCTGTGCACACTGCTACACTCCGTCAGAGCATGCAGCTTTTACTTTATTTATTGATTTTATTTTACTCATTATTACATCCACACAGGCTACTTCTGCCTGCCCCACCACAAAGCACTTTACTAGTCAGTGGATTGTGTGCAGAATTGCAAGGGAAAGGTGGGTTTTGAAAGGGGATTCAAAGGAGGATAGGAGGTTGTGTATCAGGCAGGACATTCCAGGCATAGAGTCCAACATCAGAGAGGGCACAGAAGCGCTTGTGGGTAGAGCTGGTCAATTTTTTTCTAACTGAATGTTTTTTCCATCAGAAAATGCCACAGCATCAAAATCAAAACTTTCCACAGGAACATGTTGATTTCAATAACATTTTGTTTTGAAAAAAAAAAAAACATTTAGATAAATTCATATTGGATCCTTATTGGAACAAAACAATTTTACTTTTTGTTTCAAAACATATCGTTATAACATTTTAGGAGGAGTTGAAATTGAAATGATGCAGATCAATTTTATTGACATAGAACAAGCAATTGTCCCAAAGTCTTGTTCTGTTCCCCTCACCCCCACCTCCAAAAGTTATTTCACAGGAAATGTTGCAAATTTTGCTCTTCCTTTCATTTGGGAGCCAAGGGGCCAGGAAAGGAGGCAGAGGTAGCGGAGTGCAGGGTCTGCACAGAAGCGTAACAGGTGCCCATTAAGGAGTTTGATACTGATGTGGAATGGGAGGCAGAGCCAGTGAACGGGGTTATAAAATGGTGCGCATGTGGGGGGCAGAAGGGGGGGTGATATGACTGGAACAGCAATCAAGGAAGATGAGTTTGGTGGCAGCATTTTTGATAGATTATAGATGCCTTTGCCCATTAATTTCACTTTCTAGCCCCTCCTGATTGAACAGCTCACTGTAATATCTTAGCTCCCATAGCCTTGTAGGCCTTTGGATTGCATATTTTATACCTTTTGCTTTATTGCTTCGGAAATGCTCCTCTGGACTCCTATGTCTGCAGAATGGCCACGCTGTCTCTTTGAATTCCCCATGTAACATCGCATTGTAGGATTGTTCCAGCCATTCTGTACAGTCCCCTATTCTGCTAAAAACGTATCTGCTGTATATATGTGAAAGGACCAACCCTCCTGTATTTCTAGTGCATGCCTGTATTAATATCTCACATCTGCATAGGACAGATACCAAACTATACACATAAAGCTTAGATCCCTTTAGTGTAAGCTCTGTCCTTAATGTACCCTTTTAAAGGATGAACAGCAGATACAATGATACCTTATATCTTAATAATACCACATCTTTCCATAACAAGAATGGTTTTACTGATCGCCAGTGCTAGACAGCCTCCCAGCACTGCTGCAGCTCCAGGAAGAGATGATGCTATAGTGACACCAGTCCTCCATGTGCATGCTCAATTTTGCCTTGAGGGACCATTTCCTACTCTCCAACTTCTTGCATTTGGAGTTATGAGTCACAACAGCTGGAGGGCAGAAATCGTTAAGGAGGAAGCAAAGGAAGTTATTAAAGCGCAGTGTCCCCATCTCCTCTTCAGAATGCCTCATTTATCACACTGGAATTATAAACCACTCCAGTTAATACGTTGGGTTAGACTGTAAGGAAAGAAAACAAAGGGAAGCCAGCACCTCCGGTAGGAGCAGTCTGAGATGTGGTTGTAGTGCATCTCTGCCTCTTGCCAGTTGTTTTGTTGAGTTCTAGTGAAACATCCAAGTCCATTATTATTAAGGCTCCCACCCCCACCTCCTCAATTCACAGCAGAGTGTAAAATTAATTTGGTTTATTTCAGAGTGGGCGATCGCTGGCTGTCTTCACTGCCTCCCCATCTGCGAGGAAACAAATTTCCTCCTTAAGTGCTTTCCACTTGACCTGCTCTTTTCTCCACTGAGAAAATTGAGGTCAGCGGAGCGGTGTTGTGCACTGGCAGCCATTTTCACAGTGCCCTGGGTTTTGATTGCAAATGCTACAGTGGGGCTGGGCCTAGGATCCCTGCATTGCCTCGTCCAGCAATTTATCAACTCGCAATGCTCCTGACCATGGCTAGCTTCCGTGCCTTGGTCCCAGGAGACTTGGGGGATTTAGGGAGGAGGAGGCTGCATTCCCACTTGGTCCAATTATTTTTCAGGCCTCTTATACACAGTTTGAGAGGTTACGTCTGACAAGCACAATAAATAAAGCTAAGCCAGAGAGCTGTGGGAGGGGATGGAGCTATCCTGAAGCATTTGAGAAAGACTGGGCCTGAGGTATTAACTCCGACCCTTCCTTCTGTGTGTGAATGAAAGGCACTGGGCTAGAACCAGTTGGATAGCGGAGGAGGCAAGTACATTGCAAACTGTTTGACAAGTTACTCTCACTGCTTGTAGATTTTGCTTCATTAACAATATTCAGACATGAAAATGACCACGTATACATGCAGCTTGTACAGGGTTTAGCAGAATGCTCCGTCTCGCTGTTTTTAAACACATAGGCCTGGATTCTTCTCCCTTGCCCTTGCAGCAGGACTGGAGGGGAAGAAGAAAAATGACTGGAACCCACCTCCCGGTGTTATGGAACAGCCAGCATGACCGTCCAGCTCCTGCTGTAAATTAGAGCAACCTCAGAGCTACTCTGTATTACGCCATATGGACCATGGGAAGTGGAGAATAGGCACAGAGTAGCACTCCACCCCTCCTAATAGGGCTTGTGTAGGGCCCTGACACCAGCTCTGTGCAAGCTGGGCCAGCAGGGTGTGTTCTAAAGCAGCTGTCTCAATCCTATTAAGACTTGGACACTCACGGTCAGAGTGGCCCAAAGAGGTCTCAGGGTTTGTCTAAACTGCAATCAGAGGTGTGACAGCAGTATGTCTACACCTGTTGCAAACTAGATCAAAGCTACTTTGGGTAAATTAGTCATGAAAGCATGGGCTGTACAACTTGCTTGGGATCCTGGGTATGCCCTTGAGCAGCTAGCCCATGCTGCTGTGGCTTCTCTCCTATTGATACTGGATCTAGCTTGACCAAAGCTCGCTCAGGTATGTCTACACATGTTGCAGTCAGACCTAGGCAGCGTAGACATCCCCAGTGCATAACTGACACTCGGGCCCGTGGCACGTCATTCCTACTTTACACGCTTCATGGCTGAAAGCTAACCTGGCACTGTTTATAAAGGAGCAGAATATTCAACAGCCTGCCAAAGGAGCTTGTCCCATGGCTCCTGCAGCCTGTGGGGACATGGTCTCATTCCCTCTCCTCCTTCACTCCTGAGCAGGGTCTGACAAAAGGTGAATGGAGAGAAAAAGGGAAGGGTGAGAGACATAAAGGGACAGTGTGGATCAAATCCTCTCTCCAAAGCTGCAACTGTGATAGATAAGTGCCTCCTACCCTTAATGGAGGGGCAGAAACTCCCCAAGCTCTGTTCTAAATTTGTAGCGCCAGCAGGGTACGGGCTTGGGCAGTGAAGGACAAGCTAGTGCTCCAAAATGTTCCTTTCTTGACCACAGCTTTGCAAGATATGGGGCAGAGACTCTTTTCTAAAGGGTTCCATCTTTTCCCACTCGCCTTTGCTGCTCCCAGCACCAGATAGGGGGTAGCGGGCACACAGGAGAGACGTGTCGGTATTGGCTTGCAGCTATCCTGTTCTCAGGGGAGAACGTTAGGGGAAGCCCACCTTAAGCCCTGAAGAGGGACAGATTCGCTGGAGCAATCGTTGTCTGGGGGCAGGGGTGGATCTTTGGGCTGATGTTTGGAAAAAGGGGCACATGTACCAGCACTTTTAAAAGTACAATTCAAATGCTGGAACAGCTGGGATGATTCTCTACCTAACAAGTTAGAGTAGAGATTTGGTTGCTGGGAACCCTCCTCAGAAGGGACAGGTGACTAGATACTCGCGGGAATGACTCAGGAGTCCATATTCCATCTACTTTGGTTAACTCTTCTGACTCTGCAGGACCCTCTAGTTGCAGCCAAGAGTTTACCCCGTGATTGTTACCGTTGGATTTGCACAGTTAGATTTGTATCCATTATATACACATTCCTCTGGCAGAGATGATGGACAAGTGCCAGCTGCATTCCTCTAGTTACTGTCAGTCTATTAACCACATCACTCATTCATTTACTGTGAGTTACTTCTATTACAGGCCCCAACCTAGATCCGGCCTCATTGTGATAGGCCTCGTACAAAGATATAGTGAAAACCAGCCCAAAGAGTTGACAATCTAACTAGACAAGACAAACAAGAGTTGGAAAGAGAAAGAGAGGGGAAGTAACTTGCTCACCATCATGAGAGGTCAGCAGGAGAGTTAGCAATAGAACCCAGAGCTCCTGACTCCCTGCCTGGGGCTCTGTCCACTAGATTACACAACCTCCCCAGCCTTGGTAGCGCCTGGACATGCACATCTGGAAATCTCTCTTTAACACAGCAATGTGGGTGCTAGGGAAAGCTAGTGCTGCAACTAACTAGGGGAAATATATTACAAACACTCGGTAAGTAAAAGCTTATATGTTCTGCAGAGTATGTTGTAACCTTCATTTTTTTCTACCCCTATTGCAGAACTTCCATTAATCCAAATAAACAATCTTACTTTTGATGTACCGGAGGGGTGTATTGCTCTTCTGTTCCTGTGTTTGGTTATTGACTCACAGAGAAAACTTATTGCCTAGCTAGTGTTTGGAGTAGGGCTGAGTGAATAATATACAACACACCATTTCCTTGACAAATATAGCCTCTACCTCTGCTCATAGAATGGGCATGAGCCAACTGTAGTCTCCTCCAGTTTACTTCTTTAGAACTGCTCAACAAATTGGTTTGCAATTTCATTGTATTTATTTTTGACCTGTGGGTTGATTGTGAGCAGAACATTAATATCAATACTTGATACTCAAAATTGGTTACAAATAGGGAAAATAGCTTTATTATCTATCTAATACGATTCCAGGAATGTCTCTCTGAAGCCTTAAATGCCTGTAGAGTCAGTGTGAAGCAACAGAATCAGCTACAAGCTTGGCTGAGAGCTCTTTTTGTTTGGAATGTCACCAGTCATCAGTGGGATTCATGGTCTGTTACCATCCAGTTTTCAAGTTCTCAGCCATTTTGACTTTACGAATTAGGCCCGTATAGGGTACAGCTAAAGCAAGGCATGTATCTATGCTATGCCAAGAGTCCTAACCATTGTGATATCAGAGGTAACTCAACCAAACATCACCCTTACTCTATAGCTCATTTGCATGCAACAATTCCATTGGTTGTATGAGAGAGACGGCACAGACGATCGATTGCTTGGTCCATCTGCCACAGTTCTTCAAAACTACCCACAGAACCATCACACTTAATAACCCTAAATTCACATAGACCCTCACTGGTGCACTCATCCTTTGTTCGCCACCTGCACAAATAGACCTTCCAGCATAGCACAATCAACACAATCAGCATCCACAATAACTCTGAATACACATAGCCTCTCACTGCAGCATACACCCCTCCTTCTCCACCCACACAACCTATCCAGCACAACACAACCCACACTCATCAAAACAATAACCCCCAAAACAGATAACCCCCTCATTGCAGCACAACAACTCATTCACTCCCTGCACAAATCAACACAAACGTTCCAGGATTGTCCCTCTCTCTGTCTGTCCCTCTGAAGCTTAGGAAGTATGTTGAGTCAGTGTGAAGTGATGGAAACAACCCCAAGCCTGGTTGTAGGCGCTTTGTGTTCAGAATATCACAAGTTCAATCATCCCTGGGCCCTAGGAGAACCAGATGGGACGTTGGAGCCAAAGGGTCTGTGTCTGTTGGAATATGACAACTGATCTGAAGAGGTGGGAGTAAAAGCTCTGTAGGGTCACAGGAGCCGCTCTGTAGGATTTCCTGGTCACTAATCCACACAGCTCTGTGTCACGCTGGCATGTTTACCACGGCAGTGTTTTGTGAATGTGATTCCTACGGTGGTATTGGATGAAATAGTACACAGGTAACTGGTGTGAAGGCCTGCCACAAATGCTGAGATAATGGGATTCCAAGCCATGCAGAATTGGGCGCATGCAAAAATAGCTTCCACAGGTACTGGTGTATGGTGGCACTGTTACCAGTACCACACTAAGCTTTGACTATTCACAATGCCAAGAAAGCAAGCTACCCACACTGTCCACAGAGAGGCTAAAAGAAAGAGGACATTAAGGGGAAATAGATAAATCAGATACAGAACGCAACTGCCACACCCATCCAACTGCACAGCCTTTCAGCTACTAGTTTCTAATTATTATTATGTATGATCCAATTTCCCTGTTCAATTTGTGATAGTTTCCTGCCTGAATACCTAGTCAAATCAACTGAGGCTGTAAAAGAGGGGTTGTTAAAGAACTCAGGAATGAAAAAACAATAATACAGCTCAAAGCCTCTCAGGTACCCACCCCATTTCAAAGGACTTAATACAACAACGGCTGGGCAATCAGTTGTGAGGAGAACCTACCTGGCTGGCACTATCCAAAGTAAGATGTTTTCTTCTTCCCAAGGTTCAGGCTGAGATCAAAAGCCCCTCCAGGGGGTTAAAAAGGTGCCCTGGCAGATGGGTGGATGGAAGAGGTCAGGAAGCTGCCAGAGAAACATACAGTCAGGGTGCAGGGAGGCTGACAATGCAGAGTCAGGGTCTGCCAAGAGCAAGCTGTCGTGTGATGCCCAGAGAGAGCAGGGCACACAGCGAGGCTTAGTCATTCTACCTGGGGAATGCCAAACATAGATAAGACACTCTGTGTATAAGTCTCTGTTATTTTTTCAATCTACTTCTCTAAACTCCGTATGCTCTTTGCTGGATCATACTCTGTACTGGAGAAACCGCTTCTGTGTCACTGCATACTGTTACTGACCACAGACCCGGAGGAGAACTCTGGCAGGGTCCAAGCCCAGTTGGCACTGCTAAGTAATAAAGATGGATGCTCAGGGAGGTGTAGTCTGGACACCTGTTGAATTGGATTGAGGGATCTCACCCCAAAGGGAATAGAAGGCATGGGCCTGTCACTGGACAGAGGTGCTGGAAAAGAGTCCCAGAATGGTAGCCTGCCCAGGAAATGAGACACTATATAGGTCACATGGTATTTTTTCCTCCTCCCAGCCTGGCACAGTCTAGCTCGGGGGGGGGGGGGGGGCAAAAAACGGCCGTGGGCCAGATCTGACTCACCAACAGTTTTAATCCGGTCCCTGAGCTCCTGCTGGGAAGCAGGATCGGGGGCTGCTCCATGTGGCTCCGAGAAGCAGCTGCATGGCCCCCCTCTGGTTCCTACGCGCAGATGCAGCTAAGGGGCTCTGCTCTGCATGCTGCCTCTGCCCCAAGTGCCGCCCCCGCAGATCCCCGTGGCCGGGAACCACAGCCAATGGGAGCTGCAGGGGTGGCACCTGTGGATGGGGCAGGGTGCAGAGCCGCCTGGCCATGCCTTTGCATAACAGCCAGAGAAGGGACATGCTGCTGCTTCTGGGAGCCGCTTGAGGTAAGCGCTGCCAGAAGCCTGCATCCCTGAGCCTCTCCCCGCACTCCAACCCCGTGCCCCAGCCCTGATCCCCCTCCTACTCTCCAAACCCCTCAATCCCAGCCCACAGCATCCTCCTGCACCTCAACATCCTCATCCACAGTCCCACCCCGGGTTCACTCCCACACCCAGAACTCCTCATTTCTGGCCCCCACCCTGGAGCCTGCACCCCCAACCAGAGCTCTCACTCCTTCCATACCCCAACCCCAATTTCCAGATGTGGCCCTCGGGCCAAAAAATTTGCCCACCACTGGTCTAGCTCCTCGAAGCCCCAGTCCAGCATAGCACATAAGGACATGCGTAATTTGGAGTACACGGTTAAATGCTGTGCTGGCATGGAGCTATAATCAGGAGGCGGTCTTGAATGGAAACCACTAAAGCCCCAACTCTCTGTGGTCCTGATTTAGCCAAACATGTAGGCCCTGAATCAGCAAGGCATTTGAGCCCCTATCTCACAGTAAGTACTCCCACTGACTTCAATAATGGAGCTACTCACATGCTTAAAGTTAAGCACCTGCTTAAGTGCTTTGCTGAACTGGGACCTATGAAAGCTTATAGACAAACAGGCTTGTAGTATTTTAGAAAATGTTAACCCTTTCATTTCTGGACCATACAGTTCTTTCCTGGCAATATTAGGCTGCAGTTTCAGATGTATTGACTGGGAGCAGAGTTTCAATTTAACTTGGCCTTGTCACATTCCCTCAAAGCAACTCTATAAGCCTGCACAGGCTAGCTGCAAAGAATGTGCTCTGATCCGATATAAAGTGCCACAAACCACGCAACAAACTCCATCATTTCAAAACCCAATTAAGGTTGCTAAGTGACAATAATATGGTTATCTTTCACAGCTTTTACAAAACCGAAGAACTTAAAAGCAAGGGAATGAAGAGTAGATGATATCATAAATCTTACCCTCCACATATAAAAACCAATCATATTAACCTGGTAAAGTTCAAACGAATGCCTCTTTCATTATGGCACAACAACCGTTAACATTGATCCCGGGTTTGTTTGCTGTTTTCATTTGTTTGTTCTCTTGATTTCAGTATTCACATATTTCCTTTAAAAAGATGCTATTAAATGGGAAATATTATTGCTAATATATTACTCAGTTGATGTGCATACTTTTTTGGCATTTCTTGAGGACAATGCTGTACATGTAGTTTAATAGTCAATGTGTCTAACATCAATTCATGGTAATGTTAAACTGATTAATACGTGTCATTAATGTGTACTACATAATATTTAAAGTCTATAACGGGGTAGGCAACCTATGGCACGCGTGCCATCTTCAGCAAGCGAGCTGATTTTCAGTGGCACTCACACTGCCCAGGTCCTGGCCACCGGTCCAGGGGGCTCTGCATTTTAATTTAATTTTAAATGAAGCTTCTTAAACATTTTTAAAACCTTATTTACTTTACATACAACAATAGTTTAGTTATATATTATAGACTTATAGAAAGAGACTTTCTAAACACATTAAAATGTATTACTGGCACACGAAACCTTAAATTATAGTGAATAAGTGACGATTCAGCACACCACTTCTGAAAGGTTGCCGACCCCTTGTCTATAAGAAGGTGTAACTGGGTTGCCTAGGCACCTCCCCCTTGTGGCCTACCAGGTCACAACTCACCCAGCTATGGTTTCTGCTGGTAAGAAACTAGAGTGACCAGATGTCCTGATTTTATAGGGACAGTCCCAATATTTGAGGCTTTTTCTTATATAGAAACCTATTACCCCCCACCGCCGTCCCGATTTTTCACATTTGCTGTCTGGTCACCCTATAAGAAACTGTCTCTGTAAAGTCCTAGGTAACAGTGCTTTGCCCTCCGGCCAAGACACACTTCAGCCCTACCCCTTCCAGGGTGTTCATGTTCAAAGAAAATTAAGAACAAACCCCCTCCAACTCAAAACAGGGTCATCCAACTAACCTCTGGTAGGGTCCCACCCTTCTATTTATAGCTTGTCTCCAAACAGTCTGTGCTTTGCTCCACCATTCAGACTGACTAATCCTCAGAAGCGTTCCAGCACTTCATTAACGATGTGCTACAAGACCTCTTGGACCAGCTCATGGTAATGTATCTATTTGATACACTGATCTTCTCAGATGATCTGAACCAACACACCACTCATGTCCATACAGTCCTGGAGAGACTCCGACAACACAATCCTTATGGTAAACTGGAGAAGTGCACGTTTGATCAGATCTCAGCTGAGTACTTGGGTTTCATCCTACCTCCTGGAGGAATCAAGGTGGATCTGCGAAAAGGTCCAGGCTGTTTGCGACTGGGCAGACCCCTGTAATGTGCATGACCTAATATGTTTTTTAGGCTTTGCAAACTTCTATTGGAGGCTCATTTTGAATTTTTCAAAACAAACCCCTCACTGCCCTACTCTATAAAAACTGCCCATTTCAATAGGTTGCCTGGGACCTGGTATGCATTCAAGCAGTTGAAGCTTGCTGTCACCACCACTCCAGTATTGACCCACTCAGATGTGGTGCAAGCTTTCATTGTGGAAGCAGATGTCTCTAATTCAGTGATCGGGGCAGTACTCTACCGAAGGCGTACAGCGAAGCAAATATTGCACCCCATCACCCACTACTTAAGGAAGCTCACTCCTGCTGACTGAAACTACAAGATTGTGGACAAGGAGCTCACGGCAATTAAGACTGTCTTCAAGGAGTAGTGACACTATTCAGAAAGGACCCACATGTGGTCCAAGTGTTTACCAACCATGAGAATCTAAAATACCTCTGTAGGGCCAACACCCTAAACACATGACACCTCTGGTGGGCCCTATTCTTCTCCTGGTTCAGCTCTACCTTGACCTACTGTCCTAGAACCAGAAATGGCAAGGCCAATGCCTTGTCCTGAAGATATGGCTCTGACCCACAAGGTCCCAGTCCAGAACCACCTCACATTCTCAAGTCCTGTAATTTCCTTAATGTGACTCACCACCAGGACCTGAACACACTCATCCACTCTGCTTCTGTCTCCATAAATCTGCCTGACAAGTTGGCCATTATCAACCGAGAACCACGCAACACCCAGGAGGAGACCACATTTGTAAGGGACTGCATCTATTTTCCCCCAGGACATGCAAGAATGGCAGTCTTCAACTGTCACAACTTCACCCTGGCAGGACACTTAGGGCAAATATAAAAATTGATGATTAACATCCAATTTCTTCTGGTGGCCCCAAATGGCTTTATGATAGAAACCTTTATAGCTTTCTGCAAGATGTGTGCCTGCACCAAGATCCCATGTCATAATCCCCTGTAGTCTCCTCCACCGTGTGGACACCCCGTCTCAGCCCTGAGACGCCATTGCCTTAGACTTTGCTGTTTCACATCCATCCTGATGGTGGTAGATCATTTTCTAAAATGGCTCACTTCATTCCCTGCACAAGTTTACCCTCTGTGGAGGAAACCGCCCAGGTTGGATAAACAACATAGTCCATCTTCATAGCCTTTTGGATCACATCACCTCTGACTGGGGACCACAGTTTACTGCTCGCTTCTGGAAGAGACCCTACATTTATTAAAAGTCCACACAAACTTGTTCTCTTCCTGCCACCCTCAGTTGAGTGGCCAGACAGAATCAACCAGATCTTCAAACACTACTTACAGTTCTGCATCAACCATCAGCAGGACGACTGGCCTTAACTGTTATCCTTTGCACAGTTTTCTTACAATAATGCACACTATGCCATAGGCAACAGCCCCTGCTTTTTCAATGAAAGGTAACACCCCCAATTTCACCCACAACTACCCACATCCTCCCCCAACCCATCTGCCTTAGACCTAGTACAATATATCCATCACATCCAAGAGGAAGTGAAGGAACACACTGAAAAGGAGGACTACAAAAGGCATGCAGACAAGCAAAGACAACAGGGCCCTACCTACAGCATAGGACAAAAGGTATGACTTTCAACAGAACACCTCTGCATGGACAGACCCTCCCGGAAACTAGACTATTGGTTCCTTGGCTGGTACCAGATTTGGAGACAAATCAACCTGGTCACTTTTGAAGTCCAGCTCCCTCAATCCCTTTAGTGTTCATCCCATATTCCATGTCTCACTTCTAGAACAATATATCAAGAACAAATTTCCCCATAGAGCCCAATTGCTGTCCCCCACTTGTGCAGGGTCAGGAGGAATACATTGTTCATGAAGTCCTCAATTCTAAAATCAGGTGGGGCAAATTATGATACCTGATTGACTGGGAATGTATAGCCCAGAGGAACGAACTTGGGAGCCAGCTGAAAACATTCTTGGTTTGGGTCTTCCATAGGAACCACCCCAAGAAACCTGGACCTATGTTGCCTGGAGGGAAACCCTAGTGGAAGCCTATGGATCTCAAATCTGGATGTAAAGGTCTTCTGGAAGCAGCCAGGCTCCAACCCTCCACTGGCAGCCTGCTGACAATCACTTACCATGAAGCCCAGCCCCAGTGGGAGGCTCCATCCCCTGATGTCCAATTGGTGGAGCCCCAGAGCACCTGATTGGTCTGCTGGCCCTACTTAAGCCAATTGGGATCCATCCTGCTCTGGACTGCATGCCTTATGCTTTCTGCTCCCTACAACTCCCTCCTCCTTCCCCAGCTTGATCTCCTGGCATTCCAACCTTGCTTAACTGCTGGCATCTGACTTGTGGTTCCCGATCTCCTGTTTGTCCCCTGCTTCTGACCTCCCGGAATCCCAACCAGGTGACTCTTGACTCCTGTCTCATGACTATGGAATCTGGATCTGACTATTAGGTCTGGCTGTCCATGGCCATGACATATCCATTTTTTTTAATGCTAGCTCTGGATTCTGAAGTTAAGCATGGTCTAATCTTGTATCAGCAGTGAATGACATCAAACTTTCATGGACTCAGATATTTTTCTCCATCCCAATAATAAAACTCAGTGTAATTAATTTGTAAAGGAGGAAGCCCCAACTTCAAGTTTCACCAGGATCTATGGAAAGATTCCTTCCAAGAACTGTATATTAGATCTGGTCAGGAATTTGTTTTTTCACACTAAACTTGAACCTGGGTCTCTGACATCTCAGGTGAGTGCGCTGACCAGTGGCTGGGCTTGTGCACATGAACAATTTTTGAAAGGTCCTAGTTTTTGTTCAGCTGTGAAACAAAAAACAAATCTCAAAATCTCACAAATTCTGTTTCACAAAAAAATTGTGTGTTCCAAGCCTTACTGTGTGTACAATAGTGTTCCCTTGAATACTTAATATCTCAACTCTCCTTTTACTTGATGCCAAAGAGGAAGATATTAGCTGGACTTGTACTGGATGGAGGAATTAATGTGACATTTTAAAGAAATCAATCTATCTTCATTGTGGACTTTAGATGAAAAATTATCACAAGAAAAAAAATCAGTGTTAAGGCAGGATTAAAAATTCTTTTGGCTTGGCCTAGTAATTGAAGCAGGCTCCTGAAATTCTCTGTTTTATTCTGTGCTAAATTTCCCCAGTGACTTTTGAAGTGTACAGAAGTATTCCAAAACCAAGCAATTACCGGGAGGGGAATGGACAGACACGAAAGGAAGTTTCAGGTACTGCTAACAGCTGTCAAAATATATCACTCCTCCTTTCTTCCTTCCTTAGGTAATGATGCTGTTATAGATAGATGATGGGAGCTTAAATTTAAACACTGGTAGCTAGATTCTCCACTTGTGTAAATCTGCATAGTTCCACCTAAGTCAATAGAGCTACACTGCTTTACAACAACAACAGAACTGTCCTCATAAATCTCTGCAAAGAGCCAAAGAGTTCAAGCAAACTTGAGAAACTTGTTGATTCCATTACAGTAAGAAGAGAAGTTAGGAGTGTGGATCTCTGTCCTGGGGTGTGACCCCTGTAGTAGGAAGAGAGCATGAGGCATAAGCCCTTGTATTAGCAGCCTGGTATGAGGCAGAACCTGCTCACAGAATCTGGCAAGACCAGGGCTAATATTGCAGAAATATACATTCTTAAGAAGTGCTAAGCACAGAGTACTCATGCAAACACATCCCGATTATGACTTTGCAGTCTATATGGTATTATAAAAATATGCTAATGAGTGAATATAATATAACTGGAATATGCTTCATGCAAAAGGTCTCTTGTAAAGTATCATTACAAAGATTATAATCTACTGAGTGTCATCACTCTATTTGTATAAATGTACCACTCTTGTATCTGAAACTAGAAATATGAAATACAACTCTCAAGGCCTATTGTAATTATGCAAAGTGTGGGCTATTAATGGTGGCTTGGAATCTTGATGACTCCCATTAATCAGGACCATTGTCTGCAGATGGCTGTGTTTTATCTGTAAGTCTTCCTGTATACCTGTGTGTTGGCAAGTGGGCAATGAAGTCTTGCAGTGACATGTGATCATGTCACCTGAACTGGAATCCATCTTTAACCTGGAGCTTTTCCATTGAGAAGGAGGGTGTGGGAACCCAGAGAGGGACAAAGGATTCCTGCCTTATACAAAAGATATATAAAGGCAGAGGTGAAAGTAAGCCGGTACGGTCTGATACGGCGTATGGGGAAGAGCCAGCACACCATGCCGGACCGCACTGGCTTCTGTGGCAGGGATTTAAAGGGCTCAGAGCTCCCGCGGTTGCGGGCAGTCCAGAGCCCTTTGAATCCCACCCGCGGCTCCGGCGGCCGGACTGGGGCCGGATTTAAAGGGCTCAGAGCTCCCGCGGCTGCGGGCAGCCCAGAGCCCTTTAAATCCTGTCTACGGCTCCAGCGTCTGGGCTGAGGCCGGGATTTAAAGGGCTCAGAGCTCCTGCGGCTGTGGGGAGCCCAGAGCTGCAGTGGGGATTTAAAGGGCCCGGAGCTCCATGGCGTCCGGAGCCCCGGGCCCTTTAATTTTCCACTGAGCCCCGGGGGCTCCCAGCCACCTCTGCAGCTGGGAGCTCTGGGTTGTTTTAAAGGCCCTGGGGCTCCCAGCCACAGCCGGTGCCCCAGGGCCTTTAAATCTTGAGAGGCACCGCCTCTTCCGGTTGAGGCCACGCCTCTTCCAGATGAGGCCACGCCCCCCTCAGGACTCCGGCAGTACCAGTAAGTCCTGTAAGTTACTTTTACCCCTGTATAAAGGGGTGGAACAGAACAAAGGGGGAGAGGAGCCATCATGAACAATCCCCTAGCTACCACCTGAGCTGGAATAAGAGCTGTATTAGGGGAAGGAATTGTGCCCAGGCCTGGAAGGTGTCCAGTCTTAGGAAAAAACTTACTGAAGCATCTCTGAGGGTGAGATTATCTGTATTCAATTTGATTAGACATAGATTTGCGCATTTTATTTCATTTTGCTTGGTGACTTACTTTGTTCTGTCTGTTACTACTTGGAACCACTTAAATCCTACTTTCTGTATTTAATAAAATCTCTTTTTACTTATTAATTAACTCAGACTATGTATTAATACCTGGGGGAGCAAACAGCCATGCATATCTCTCTATCAGTGTTTTAGAGGGTGAACAAATTATGAGTTTACCTTGCATAAGCTTTATACAGGGTAAAATGGATTTATTTTAGACCCCACTGGGAGTTGGGCATCTGAGTGTTAAAGACAGGAACACTTCTGTGAGCTGCTTTCAGTGAAGCCTGCAGCTTTGGGGCAAATAATTCAGACCCTGGGTCTTTGGTGGAGTAGATGGGAGTGTCTGGCTCAGCAAGACAGGGTGCTGGGGTCTCGAGCTGGCAGGGGTAGAAGTAGTTTTGGCACATCGGGTGGCAGCTCCCAAGGGGGTTTCTCTCATCCAACCCGTCACACCGATATCAAGTGGTACCTGAACATCCCAGTATCAAGGATGGTACAAAAACATTCCCCAAGGATAACAGGAACACACTGACCTCTCCTAAAAGATAAGGTCAGGATGACAGTACATAATAGAGATGTTTTAATCAAACCAACATGTACAAGGTGATGGATAATAATTAGCCATGTCAGAGGGGCAACATTAACTTGTTTATATCGGGGTATAAAGATGTATCTCAGAGGGAGTATCTTTGTCCGGCCTAGGGAGGAAGGGAAAGTCTCGCCATTCACTGAGCTATTCCATTATTACAGGCATACATGTATTAGTGGTCCAGTAGAGTCTGCAGAATACTATTACCATGCTTCATTGACAATAAACCTGGCTGGGTGCCTTCGTCCCTTAATGGATCTTGTGGTCATTGGGTGGCTCGCTCAAAATCTACCATGTCAGCCGTTTAAGAGGGCTGAGGTGGCACACAGAGGGAACACATACACACACTGGCAAACATCTATCAACATCTAGCCACAACCCCTATTCTGCTATCAGTGTAGCAAGAATGTAACTTATTGTACTCAGTATTAGGGAAATGTGAACCAATCTAAGCAGATGAAAAAAATTAAAAAGTTGACCCACATCTTTGACCATCTCTTAAAGTGAATCAGATGTGGACTTTCTAACAAGCCATTTAGTAATTTTGCAATAAAATTCCAGATGAAGTAACTCCAGATGAAGCAATATAGTACTGGTTTGCTTTTGGCGTAACATGGACTTACTCAGACACACAAAAGACAACAATATATTACATAAAGTTGAAGCATCTCTGTAGCTAAGCCCCCATTCAAGACACATGCATAATATTAAACACATGTGTAGTCTGGGACTACTCACATGCTTAAGCATCTTCCTGCATTTGGTACCAAGATAGTTCCCATTACAAGCTTGATCTTCACTTGCTCCACTCCCTGCTACCTTCCAGACACTGCTTAGTAGAATATTTGTGATCTGAGCACATTTTATTATTTTTTCCACCAGCTCCTCAGGCAGTTGCATAACATTTGGTAATTAATTCACAGCATATTTTTGGCAATTTCCCTGTAAATTATCCCAGAATAAACATCTTCCGTATTCAGCCAATCAAAAATAGTTTTGCAATCCCCGCCCCCAAACCCAGCCCTGTGTAGAAGGGCGTGATCACAGTGGAGGCAGTCAGTTTCATGAAACAGAGGGATCCAACATTGTTTTGCAGGCCCGTCAAACTCTGCCAAGGCCAGCTCTGAGTGACAGAAGGGGATTGAAGGTGCTTTCATTTTAAGCTCTACCATACTCTGCTCAGCTGGAGGAAGTAAAGTGGCAGCCTAATTTCACCTCTCTCTTTGAAGCGCCTCACCGGCTGATCTGCTTCAGGAAGCAGAAGAGCAGCAGCCTGAGCTGCGGTTGCTTTTATTCCTCCACTCTCATCAAAGCAGCAGAACAGAGCTCTCTCCAGTTGCCATTAGCAGGAGGAAAATGATGCTGAGCAGAGTTCTAAGACCTCCGTCTCCCAGGAGCTGGGGGAAGCACTGCGTCAGGGTTCCCCACATTTCCTTTGGGTCCATCAGCTAGTGGAAGCTCCAAAACTAGAGCAATTTATGATTGTGAGTTGGTGCATCGGCACCCCCTCTGGCCAGGCATGGTGTGGCACCTGCACTCACTCACCCTGATGGGGTTGTCACTCAATTCCTGATGCCCAGGTGTCTGAAAACTCCCTCTATTCTTAAGCCCCTCAGGAGGCTGGTAGGGGGACACACACCACTGGCTTCAGGGCTTCAGGGCTCAGGGCCCTCAAACTAGACAAGCTGAATTCGGGTAAAATTACTCCGGCTATACCCTGGGTTCCAATTTATTACCCCGGGGTTTCTGTAGTTTCTTCAGCCTGCTGGTCTGGTCATCCCCTTTTAGGGTGCCATCCCTGAGTGGCTTTTCAGCAGCTTGCTGGCAGGAGTTCCCTTCTCCAGCCTGCTTGCTCACTCTGCTGGTAGCTCTCTTGCCAGTGTCCACTAGCCTGACACCGCCATTAACCCTGAAATAAATGAGTATTGGTGCTATGGGCCCAGAATCATGTCTACCACGGTTACAAATGCCACTGAATATACAGGCCCTGCTGGTTTATAAGCCTGTGATCTCTGTGACCCCAGTAATGTTTGCAACAGCCATGAGCCCTATACCTGAGATCTTGTAACCACTGGGAAAGGTGTGCTGCAGTGCACTGCAGGACTCCTGGGAACAAGGTGGTCATGCCAGTAACAATTACATCAGCTTACATGCCACACTATTTACAAGAGAAGGGCTGAGCTGGATCACTTTGGGTCTTCATTGTGGTGTGGCAAGACCCAAACCAAACCCACCCATGGTTTGCTGTTGGATTTCCAGCTTCAAGCACTTCTCCCAAGGCTCTGTAAAGAAGGGTAATTGGCTTCTCAGAAACCATAAATATAAGTGTGCAAGGAAGAGGGGAAATAACAGGACAAAAAGTTAGATGACCAAGCACTGAGGTACAAGAGCTCAGAAACAGCAAGCACATCAGTATCACCAGCGGCATCACTAGCAGCTAAAAAGAGCTCCCCGTTTTGCAATGAGACTCAGAAAATGTAGGCTCCCACTCTTCTGATACTCTCTAATGGATGCAGTCTCTCGGAGATCATATTGACAAACTGTCATTGCTAATACAGCTCTCACTCAGAGATGGCATCAGCTGTCACAATATGGGCATATTTACCAACAGCCAATAACCCACGGCAGGTGGCGGTAGCTACTGATGTACTTTGGTACACAAAAACATTGCAGCTTGCTGTCTTTGCTGCATGTACTCTCAACCTGTAATAATGGCAACTTGCCAGGTTTTGAAGTTGTTTTGCCATGTTTTGGGGGGGGGGGTGTTTTGTTTTTTTGTTTTTTAAACAACTGGAGTTCTTTTTTGAGGGGGATGAGCCATTTGACTGGCTGGTGATGTTCTCAAACAACACAGCTGATGGGATGTACACAGAGAATAGTGTTGGATGGCAGAGATGGCCAGGTCACTTTTCCCTTTCATGCCACATGCATAGCTTTGCCTGTGATGGTCACGATCTGTGGAGGGGCAACATTTTGAAAAGCACCTAAGTGATTTAAAAGCCTAAGTCCCAAGTTCCAAAGTGAAAACTGTTTTTCATAGACATGGTCCAAGGGAAAGGTGTAACACCAAAATGACATGTAGCTCAAGGTGCTAGACATTAATTTCTAAAGTTTCATCCTGTGCCAGAGCTTGGAGAAAAGCAATCAGAAGAAATGCAGAAGCAGAGAATAATTTCACCTCTCTAGTTTAATGAGTGGCCTGCAATGACTGTATATGTTCTCAAAACTAATGGGAGTGCAGGGCTTGTGTATGACTTAGCCTTCTTATCTCCATAGTAAGAGGTGGTGCAGAGCTCTCGTCCAGCTATTTCAGTATCCTGTCTCTGAAAGTGACCAGTACCAGATACCGTAGAGGAAGGTGCAAGAAACCCCAGAGTGGACATTACAGAATATCTTGCACGAATAAGTTTCTTCCTAACCATCAGCCAAAGGCCTTCCAGAACATGCTTGAATGCTACTGACAGTAGCTGTTGACATTCTCATTCTCCACATAAATGTCCAATCCTGCTACACTCTTGACCTCAGTGGTAGCTTGCGGCAATGAGTTATTTCCTTTTATTAGTTTTATATTTGTTCATAGAATAATAGAACTCAAAGGGACCTCCAGAGGTCATCTAGTCCAGTCCCCTGCACTTGTGTCAGGACTAATTATCTAGACCATCCCTGACAGGTGTTTGTCCAACCTGCTCTTAAAAGTCTCCAATGATGGAGATTCCACAACCTGCCTAGGCAATTTATTCCAGTGCTTAGCCACCCTGACAATTAGGATTTTTTTCCTATGTCCAACCTAAACCTCCCTTGCTGCAATTAAAGCCCATTGTTTCTTGTCCGATTATCAGAGGTTAAGAAAAACAATTTTTCTTCCTCCTCCTTGTAACAGTCTTTTACATACTGGAAAACAGTTATGTCCCTTCTCAGTCTTCTCTTTTCCAGACTAACCAAGCCCAATTTTTTCAATTTTCCCTCATAGGTCATGTTTTCTAGACCTTTAATCATTTTTGTCACTCTTCCTTGGACTCTTTCCATCCTTTCTGAAATGTGGTGCCCAGAACTGGACACAATATTCCAGTTGAGGCCTGATCAGAGCAGAGTAGAGCGGAAGAATTACTTCTCGTATCTTGCTTACAACACTCCTGCTAATACCTCCCAGAATGATGTTTGCATTTTTTTGTAACAGCGTTACACTGTTGACTCATATTTAGCTTGTGGTCCACTATGACTCCCAGATCCCTTTCTGCAGTACTCCTTCCTAGGCAGTTTTTTCCCATTTTGCATGTGTGCAACTGATTGTTCCTTCCTAAGTGGAGTACTTTGCATTTGTCCTTATTGAATGTCATCCTATTTACTTCAGACCATTTCTCCAGTTTGTTCAGATCATTTTGAATTTTAATCCTAACCTCCAAAGCACTTGCAACCCCTCCCAGCTTGGTATCATCCACAAAATGTATAAGTGTACTCTGTATGTCATTATTTAAATCATCGATTAAGATATTGAACAGAATTGGAACCAGAACACCCTTTAATTTCATTGTGTATCCAATTAATCTAATGTTGTGACCCAGGCTAAATAGGAGAGGCTGATCTCTCTGCTGAGTATTCATTATTCTGTGTTCCTCTGTCATGTCCTCAGTTATTCATTTCCTCTCTAAATTAAAAATCCCAATTTTTTTCAATTTTTCATCAGAAAGCTTTCTCTACTGTCAATTGTATGGACCTTCTTTACTTCTGCCTTGTTCTTTTTGAGATAGTGTACTCGGTTCTTGTCACCCTATCCAAGAGGAGAGTGTACTACTGAATTCTATAATAGCATTATAATAATTGTAGTGTTTCTTTCTATCCCTTTGCTTACATTGTTTGCTTTTTATGTTCGTTACTGGACACTGAAATGAGGTTTGGGGCTATTCACAGTGATGGCCATGTCTTGCTCCTCAGTGGTCAGAGTCGATGTAGTACGCAATTTGGTCTCTGTGTCGTACACATAGCACCTTGGAAAGATCAATCTACTACTATTCTGACACCCATTCACCTGCTTTTTAGGTCCTCTAACGTCCCCTTCAATCTTCTCTGGTCTTGACTACCCTAAATAATGGTGTTATCTGCAAATTTTGCCACTTCTCGGTTCACCCTATTTTCAAGCTCAGTAATAAATGTATTAAATACAGGTCTTAATACAAAACCTTGTGGCACCCCACTCTTACCCTTCTGTCATATTGACAACTGACCATTTATTCCTATGCTTTGTTTTCTGGCCCCGACAATTTCTAATCTGTGACCTCTCACCCCATGACTATTTATTTTCCTTAATAGCCTCTAGAAAGAGGCTTTGTCAAAGGCTTTTTTGAAAGTTCAAGTACAATATGTCGGCAAGAGGGCTTGAGCTGAAGCCCAATGAAGCCAGTGGGAGTCTTTCCTTTGACTTGCATGGTTTTTGGATCAGTCCCAGCATGCCAACAGATTGGAGATACACATCAGTGGTCAGGGGGACTCGTGCTAAGTTACTTTGGCATCTTGGAAAATCCTCAGCCAGAGAGGATAGTGTTGTGTTGTCCAAAAAACCCTGCACCTTTTAAAAAGCACAGGGAGTGACATATACTTATCACTGTGTTGCACTGAAATAATTAATTGCAGCAAATGCTCTCTGTTGGTGTTAAAAGCCACAGTCCTGAAGGGTCAGTCTGATATTTCCCTTGGCTCATGTGTTCAGTGACCCATCAATCAGATCTTTTATTTCGATTATGCCATTTTATAATTGCTCTTTTCCTGAGAGCCCCAAATCCCAGCAGTCCAGTTTCTCAGCAAACTCTGTAAAATCCTCTGTGCTTTGCACTGCTGGCAGCATTTTAACTGGATTCCATAGGCAGACCTTTGCATTTGAGGTACATGAGCAGAGCACAAGCCCTTAATGAGACCCACCAGGGCCCTTTGTATCACTACCTTGCCTATGATCCCCATCGATCTGCTGCTACCTCTGCTCTTTAATCAGACACCTTGTAAGGGCAGAAAGGTACATTTACTGCCACACTCTTTCTCCTCCTAGACAATCAATGGTTATTAAGTGTATCTTGCAGGCTGGTAGGCAGAGAGCGAGATTCTCATTGCTCATCAACTCAAAGAGACTTCATTTTCCATTAAGTCTGATAAACAAGCTACAAAAACCCAACACAACCCACTTCTTCCTGACAGGCATAACCAAAGAGTTTCATCTGCATATGACTGTGAACTCTTTGGGGTAAGAACAGTTTCTAACTATGTATATGTGCAGTGCCTAGCACAATGGGGCCCTGACATCAGTTGGAGCCTCTAGGTGCCACTGTAATACAAATTAACAATCACGACCACCACCACTAAAACATCAAAAAAATAAGGGATGCCTGCAGGATCTATCTGAGGGGCCAACCCTGGATACTAAAAACACCTCAGGAAACCAATGTAAGGTACTTTTAAAATATGAGAAGGGATTAACTGAGATAGATCAAAGAAAGAGTGAGTTCCACGCCATAGAAGTCACAACAGCAAAGACCTGTCCATCTGCTGACCTCAAATGGAGTCCCTAAAGGTCAGTGGTACCAGAGTACAAATATCCATTGGAGCAAAGAAAGCAGGTCTCAGCTATGAAGAAGGTCCGCATTGTTGAGGAGCTGAAAAACCAGCAGTGCCATTTTAAAGTCAATCTGCTACACAATAAACTGACAATGTGCAAAACACAGGATGGGGGTGAAATGATCATGGGTGGGCAAACTGGCGAGCTTATGTATTCCTGAATTCTGAGAGCCATACACTGCTAGGAGCCCAGCTGGAAGGTGATTACAGTAGTCAACCCTGTCATCACAAGAGCAGATGCTGCTGCTGTGAGGCTGCCATGGGATAAAAAAAGGTACAGCCTCAGCAAGTTGTACAAGTGAGAGAGCACCCTGACACATGACTTTCCATGGAATCAGCATGGTTCATAGTAACGCCCAAGTGTTTTACTTACTGTCTCCATGCATGAAGACGTGATGCAGATCAGAGCTTCTTCTTCATGTTGACCTCTAGACACCTATAAAACTTATTGTCTTCCCAGAGTTGGGAAAGACATAGCTGTCATGCATCTCACCAGTGATATCATCTAACCAATCCTCTAGTGCCAAAACTAAATTTACAGGGTAAACAGGGCAAGAGTGTACAAAAGTGTATCATCAGCATACTGGTGAAACATGAGGGTTGATCTCTCAAGAAGCTTGAATAACATGGGAGCTAGGATTATTTGTAACTGTTTATTGACTCTCAACTTCCAAGGGGGTCTCCAACCCTGAAAGAGCAATTCCAGAAATACCAAAAATGCCCCTTAATCGCTGAAGTAACAAGTCATGGCTGGTCAGCTGGAAAGCTTCTGAGAGGTCCAGCATGACCAAAATGGCCCAATAGCCCCTAATACCAACAGATCATCAGCATGCTCACGGGGTGTTCTGGGTGCGCCCAGGCACACCCTAATGCCTGCAGGCCAGATCTGGCCCCTCAGGGCTTTGGATTCCAGCCTGCAGGATTTGCCCTCCAATGGTGCCGCATGCTCTCAGAAGCAGCCGGCACGGCACCACGTCCCTGCAGCCCCGGAGGGGGTGGGGCAGAGGGCTCTGTGTGATGCTCCAGACACCGCCCCCTTCAGATCCCATTGGACGGGAACAGGGAACTGCGGCCAATGGGAGCTTCGGGGGAGGTACCTGGAGGCATGGCAACGGGGGCCGTGCAGGGACGTGGTGAGCGGTGCGACGTGGGGCCAGAGCAGGCAGCCAGGGAGCACGCTGCTGCAGGTAAGTGGTGCCAGGCTGGAGCCCAAACCCCTCCTGCATCCTGCCCCCCAACTCCCTGTCCTGAGCCCCCTGCCTGCACCCCACACCCCTCCTGCATCCCAACCCCCTGCCCTGAGCCCTGCCTACACCTTGCACCCCAACTCCTTGCCCTGAGCCCCCTGCCGCACCCCAAACCCCTCCTGCACCCCAACCTCCTGCCCTGAGCCCCCTGCCACACCCCTCCTGCACCCCAAGTCCCTGCCCTGAGCCCCCTGCCACACCCCTCCTGTACCGCAACTCCCTGCCCTAAGCCCCCTGCCTGCACCCTGCACCCCTCCTGCACCCCAACCTGCCCTGAGCCCCCTCCTTCACTCCGCACCTCCTCCCACACCCCGCACTCCCTCCCACACCCCAACCTTTATGATGTTCACCATTAAAAAAATAAAAATAAATAAATAAATAATAAATAAATAAATAAATAATAAATAATAAATAATATTCCCTGAGTGCACACCCTAATGAAACGCTCTCATTACATTTTGTTTCAGTATGAAGAGATGAGTCCCTTGTGGCTGGTAGTGGCACAGCAGGTTCTCTGCCACTAATGCCCACTGTGACAGCTGCTCTGGCCCTGCGTTGGTCTGCCTCTTCCCATGACTCGGCCCTCCGGCCAGTTCATATTCAGACACACCCCTTCTGGGGCAATAGAGAGTCCAACAAATAGAAGTCCAATGTCCTTCCAAAGGGGTTTCATTCTGAGGTCCTCATACCCTTCTCTCAGGTCTCTCAGTAGTCCTTATCCCCGGAATGCAGGCCCTCCGACTAAACTAGAATCCAGTCCAGGGACCGTGTAACCAGCAGCCAAGGTCACCTGGCTGCTGCCTCCTGGATGTCTTCTGACTTGAGTCTGTCAGCAGGCCTCTCCCAGAGCCTTTCTAAGTCCACCCTTCTTTCAGGGCCAGGACACACAAGGCTCACCTAAGGAATTCCCACAACGAATTTCCACACTAAAATATGCAGTTTAACCCAACTCCTGCCCTCCTTCGGTTTGACCTGTCATCCCTTTTAGGTTTCCCTGTTCTGTTTCTCCATTGAACACCTCCCTGGAAGGCCAAATCCTGCCCCTGCATCAGAGCTCACCACCAGAGCTTGCTGCTCACCCAATGGCAGCTCTGTCTCTCTCCTGGCCTCCTGCCAGACCTCTCTAATCAGGAGAGGATCCCAGGGCCAGCTCTCCCCCTGGGTTTCATCCCTGACCCCCCTGGTCTCTCTAGTCCCAGAAAGTGACTGCAGATTTCCTCCCTGCAGCCTGCTTCTGCTCCAGAATTCCTTCTCCAGCCAGGCTTCCTCCTTAATTAGACGTGGCTCATCCTCCACGTGCAGCCAGAGGGGTTACTTGGCCTTTCGGGCCCACATTAACCCTTTCTAAAATGGGAGGGGGTATAAACCCCCATCACACAGTAGTACACAAAACGTTATAGGAGGTTTGATGTAATCAGCAATGAGACTTCAAACTTTTTGTGGAGAAAGCCCTGGTGCTTGAAATTCTGTCAATCAAAACTGGAAGAAATGTTTAGTTAATGGTAAGAGGTGTACTTCAGCAAGAGTTTTGCTTCATGAGGAATTCAGGCTGGATCCTTGTCTTAAGCTTAAAATTTTACTACATCAAGATATGATAAGATAAACTTATGAATATAAAGCAGGGCAAAATAATAGGTATTATATGTAGCAGCTATGGGCACAGGATTAAGTCATTTGGACCCACATAGAACAAACAGAGAACCTGGTGCATTAGCTACCAAAGGAAAGCAAATCCTCTTCAATACCTCTCCCCGCACAATACATATCGGTTAATTCCCAGGCATCTTCATTTTAAACATTACAAACCAGTTATCAGTACAGAAAAAGAGACAATAAACGCTGTTAGAAAATTCATCATTTATACTAGTTCCAGTTAACTCTAATGAAGATGCAAGACCTTTCAGTTCAAGTCAATCAAATCCATTCAGAAGCCACCTTATGATCCATCAGTTCAATCCCCTCAAAATTGATTGCAGTTGTGCTTTGATTCAAATCAATTGTTTTCACCTCTGTTCCATTGATTGCAATGGACTCACATTAGTCAACAGAGCCTCCAGTTAAACATGCGGGCTGGAATCAAGAGAGTGCATCATTGCGCAGCCTTGAAACAAGCACTGTCTGAGAGCTGAACTGTAGTTTTGTGCTAAGTCCCAAAGCACAAGAGGGGAAAGATATTCAGGTTATTAAACAAAAGGAAACACTGATATTAGCAGGCATTTGCATAAGTAAGGACCTAACAGACTTTCATTCAAAGAAACCACAATCTCTGCAAGAGTCTCTGTTGTAACTGAGATCAGGGCCGCCTTGTGCTAGGCACTGTATATAGACCGAGTGAGAGGCAGCCCCTGCCTTAAAGAATCTGCAATCCAAATGGACAAGACAGGCAAAGATGGGAGGAGAGACGCAGACACAGAGAGATGAAGTTATTTGTTCAAGGTCACACAAGAGGTCAATGAAAGAGCTGAGAATAAAGCACAAAAGTCTTCCTAGTCCCAGGCCAGTGGTCTATGCACTGCATTGCACCATCTCCCCTGAAGTAGACGATATTTCCACCAAACAGCTGGTTCCAGGTATTTAGAAGATTCACAGATACACCTGGTACAGTTTTTAAACTATATAGACCCCATCCCCACTTAACAGGAAAAGGTATCTCTGCTTACCTGAAAACTTCCTTTCTTGGAGTAATAAGGTCCATAGATCCCCCAAAACGAGTAGGTCAGCCTGCTTGCAGCTTTGGGGCAGAAACAGACCTGTCAGTCACTGGCAGCAGGGAATGCCTTTCTCCCTAATCCTCTAAGTTCCCGCTACTTGTGACAACTTTCACGCCCAGGATAATTCAATTCTGCTTCACCACATTGTGTTAAATATACTTTGAGGAAAAAGCACAACAATTTCTCCTTATTGCAAAACATGGGAATTACCTCTAATGAAACAAACCCAAATGTTTGGATGGCAATTTCCTTCTCCCTTTAAGATGATCTGTTTGCCTCCAAGGTGGGCAGCACTCGGAACTACATTTCTCAGAGAAAAAGCATTTTCAGGTAAGCATTTTAACAAATAATATAAAGAGAACAGGTAATCATCAGTTGATACATCCCTGTTTCCCACTCCCAGCTGCTGGCAAGCAAGCTAGGGACACTTCGGAGCATGGTTCTGCATCCCTGCTCCTACAGGCTAATAGCCATTGATGGACCTATCCTCCAGGAACTTATCTAGAAACATCCTCTGGCAAAGACTTCCACAGGTTGACTGTGCATTGTATGAAGAAGTATTTCATTTTCTTTGTTTTAAACCAGCCGCCTCTAAATTTCATTTGGCAACCATTAGCTCTTGTGATATGAGAAGAAATAAAAACACTAACTTGTTTCTGTCTCCAGACCAGTCATGATTTTATAGACCTCTACCATATCCCACCTTAGTCGTCTCTTTTCCAAGTTGAAAAGTCCCAGTCTTATTAACCTCTCCTAATAGGACAGCCATTCCATACCCCTATATAATTTTGTTGCCCTTTTTCAATTCCAATATATCATTTTTGAGATGGGGCAACCACATCTGCACACAATGTTCAAAATGCGGGTGTACCGTGGATTTATATAGAGGCAAAATGATATTTTCTGTCTTATTATCTATCCTTTTCCTAATGATTCCCAACATTCTGTTTGCTTTTTTGACTGCTGCTGCACACTGAGTGGATGTTTTCAGAGACCTATCCACAATGACTCCAAGATCTCGTTCTTAAATACATAAATAAATAAATAAAGGTTCATCTTCTCCCATTGTGCTAAAGCCCACAAATCCATTGAAAAGGGATTTTCACAGTAGTGTGCCTCCAGCATTGGAAGCAAGATTATCCTTTAAATATGCAGATCCAAAGCAAAGTATATTTTATCTCTCTCCTCCATCTTCCCCAGGACACTAAATCATACAGAAGACTTCTGACAAAAATTGTATTTGCTAAAGACCAGATGACCAATGTGTATGATTTGGTGAACTTCTCTATTGATGGACCTGTGTCCACCTAAAAGACCTCAATACATGGGCTAAGGACTTCTCAGCCCTGAGGTTGTCAGTGCTCCTAAGGACTGGACTTTGATGCTTAACAGAAAGAAGCACAGTTCTCAAATTTACTGTGAGAATGAATTCTAGGACTGTTGTGAGGACTACCTGCATGAATTAACATACAATATTGGATGCTATCAGAGAAAGCCCCCAATTTCAAAAACTCATCAGAATGGAGCTAGTAGCCATTGGAAGGTCTGGTTTAATGAATGGGAAGTGAAGTGATATCTCCTACAGGGGTTTGGTCTTGGTAGTGCTGTACGAAACAGAAGGAGGTTCCAAGGTCACAGTCTATGGCTGGACTAAGTTTTCTCTCTAAGGACACATTTAATGTTAAGATTTGTAGAAAACATCTTTTTCTTCAGCATGCTGAGAACATTATACTAAAGAGTCTTGACCTCTTTGCTTGGACATTCTATACACCTGCAATAAAGCCTTCCTGGATAAACTCCAGGATAGGTTCACTGGTTTAACATGGTAGTTAAACTATGGACTTGCCACCAGCTAGTAGAGTAAATTCTATTTGTTGACTTCTTTTTAGAGAGTCATGACAGTAACAATCACTCCATCCAAGTATTAATTTTAAGCCTGTCTGGTCCCAGCTGGAGGACTGGGTTTGCAATAGCAGACCTCTTCTGAGAGACCTTGTCAATTGCTGGAAATGGGCCATTTTCATTACCACTACAAACAGTTCTTTTTCTCTCCTGCTGGTAACAGCTCACCTTAACTGATCATTCTCCTTATAGTGTGTATGGTAACACCCATTGTTTCATGTTCTCTGTGTATATATATATCTTCCCACTGTATTTTCCACTACATGCATCCGATGAGGTGGGGCTGTTGCCCACGAAAGCTTATGCTCAAATAAATTTGTTAGTCTCTAAGGTGCCACAAGTACTCCTGTTCTTTCTGAGAGACAGATATTCAGAGATTCAATTCTAGGTTAATTGGGCCTGAGAGCCATAACCTCCTCAGCCAGAAAGCCACACGCAGAATCACTGCCTCTCTCTCCTTCCTGTCTTTGGTACTGTCCTGGGGGAAAAGGTAGGAAAACAAACATCAGGGACCTTGCCCAGCTTTGCTAGATGTCATTTCCATATCACATCCTAGGTCCTGACACAGAGAGGTTCCAAAGCACAAGGAATCCTTGTGTTCCAGCTGGTGGGGGCTGTTTCCTCTCTTTCTGATGCTCATTCCCTAAAGTGAAGATCCCTTAAAAATTAAAATCTGATTCTCTGCATTCAGCAGTTGTGGGAGCGTGGAATATACAACTGGAGCTAGATCTCTGCCAACAGATGAGATAGAATGAGATAGGGACGGGATACTAGGAGCTACTGGACAAATATCATATAAACTGTGTAGGAGATTGGTATTTCAAATAGACTCCATAAGAACGGGATTTTTGTTTGGGACACCACTTGTTTTCCATTATAGCCAGCTTCATCTTCCCGTAACACTCTTCTAAGATGGGACCTTGCACTGGATAGTATTCATCCTCAGCCCAGGCCTATTATTGCTTTTCCTGGGACCTTGTGTCTGTGTTTGTTCTGAATCCAAGACACTCCAGGAACAGTGTCACATAAACCATAAAACAGCATTTCCCTATCAGCTCATAGCCAGATGGGAGCTGTAGTTTGGGCTCCCATTTTCTTGTACAGGCTGAGCTCCCTGGAAAACTGTAACTCCCATAATGCAACACTGATTTCTCACTGACCAAGCTCTGCATGGTGCATCATGGGCAGGGCCAGGTCTAGGGGCGAGCGATCAGTGTGGTTTCCCTGGGTGACTACTTCCAGGGGATGCCATACTGCTGTGCCACTCTGTTTGGTTGATTTTTGTCTCAGCCGCTCGGGAGGGTGGGGGGTGGTGGCACCAAAAACGTCTTCCACCCTGGCACGCAAAACACGTAGGGCCATTCCTGACCAGGCTTTGGGTCAGTTCAACAGACTGGAACGTTTCACTTCTAGGAAAGTCAGTGTTTTGTTTCAACTGAAAAATGTTGAAACAAAACATTTTGGCATCACGAAATGCAATTTTTCAGAATGTCCATTCTGTGAAAAATTTCAGTTTCCACTTTTTGTCCCAATTTGGGATGAAAACAAATGTGGAGACATCAGAATTTCCTGAGGGATGGGAGTTTTGAATTTTGCCCAGCAATAGTCCATATTGGTCTGCTGGGGGTAGGCATAGAGGCATGGCCACCTGCACTAGAAGCTGGAGTAATAACCTGGACATTAGCACATGGTGACCCACACCATAGCTGGGGACAACTGCCCAATAGTTAGGTCATGGTGACCCACAGCAGCAGCTGGAGATTACCACCTGATACTTTTCCAGCCTTGAAATTCCTATCCTCCTGTAACCCTTCTGCCAGGTGAAACCAGCAGCAACCAGAGCAGGGTTCAATGTCTAGGAGTTCCTGCCTTGGAGAGGGAAGCAGAAGTCTCTCTTGCCCCACATAGGACCTTTCTGGGTCTCTCAAGGAAGGGTAGGGTCTCAAGATAGGCCCCCCAGAAGCTCCACCCCTCATCCATTGCTTGGGATCGACATAGGCCAGATAGATCCGTGTTTCTCCTGGAGGTCTCAGCCTGGGAGGTGAGGAGGGATCTCTTCCATTGTGGAGGTGGAAGCAGTGGGGCTGAAGACCCCTTACAGTTCTAGCTGGCACTGGCTGTGTCCAGTGCCCTCCATCCACGACCTGCAGGGAAGCAGTGGGGGAGGCAGAGGAGGTGGCTGAGCTCCGCAGTCAGATGCGCGACTGTCGGTGCCGGTGCCAGGGGCCGCAGGCACAATGTTCCATCTGGTGCACAGTCCTTTTGGCTTCACTCCCCTCATGGAGACTTTTGTGAGGAAGTGCCTGCCCTGGAGCCAATTCTTTTCCAAGCCTGTTGGGGGACAGAAGGATGAGGTGACCCCACCCAGACTGGGCTACATCTTGCCATGCAAAGCTGGCCTCCCTAATCTTGCCTGGCTTCTTTCCTCTTCAGAGAAAGGGGGGCAAAGCAACTCTTGCTCAGACTGGGCTGTGAGGGAAACTGCATTGTGTATGCAGAGCTGGCTGAGCTCCCCAGCGACTCTCTCAGTAAAGGGGCAAAGCAGAGGACACAGACCCTTCGCATTGCCTCTGGCTTTCTCAGCCCAGCTTGCTTCCTGAAGCCTGCCAGGGCACTAGCCACTGCAAACACCTCAGCATAGGTAAAGAAACAATTTCCCCAGAGGGCAAATGCAGCCTTGGGCCATGGCAGGGCATCAGACAGACAGATCCATTACTCAGCTGAACTGCTCCTTATGTATTTGAAAGGAAGCTAGGAATTTCCCTCTGCAAAGCTCTGCAACAGGGAGGGCCTGAGGAGCTGCCAGCAACTGGGGAGCAGGAAAAAGTGGGGGACCTTCAGGTGCAGGGCTTTCCCCTGCTACTACTGACTGACAGCTCTGGGCCTGCCCCCCAGTTGCAAGCAGGCTGAGTTACCCAATAAAACGAGTCTGTAGACCTTAGCTGGCATGAAGAACAGGCAGTCCTCTCACTGAAAAACACAGAATGCAAAAATGCAGGAGGGGAAAAGGAAGGGGCTTTGACAAGGGGCAGCTGAGCCTGCTCTTGAGCTCCCTGTCAGATAGGCACACAGACTGGACCCCCGGCCGAGAGCATCAGGGAAGAAGGGAAAAGAGAAAGAACACTTGATTCTCTTGCAGTCTGGCAAAGTGTCATTTGTCACAAAAACAATGCAACAAGAAACAGAAAAAGCAGCTCATCTGAATACAGTGGCAGCATTGTCATCCGTAATTGTTCTGGATCACCCAGCTCTGCATTCCTATCTGGAAGCAAATCTAAAAACACACCAGGTGATGCTGCTGTCTCAACAACTGTTAAAGTCTCAAGGTAAAAGAAACCAGCCGTGCCAACTGTAGTCAGCTGTCTGATGAAACAACTGGTAATGAAGTTTGCTATAGGTGAAAGTCACTCCATGCAGAGCATCCTCATCAGGGCAAAGCTCTAGGGTTGGTCATAAAAATCAGGGGTCCCCCCTCACAAAAAAATTAAATTCTAATGAAATATTTTAATTCAAAATCTTTCAAATGGAAATTTTAAAATGAAGACAATGAGATTTGTTTTTGTTTTGTTTTGAATAGCATTTTTCATTTTTTCCCATTTTTCAAAAACAAACAAAAATGACTTTTGGTTCCCCAGTGAGGTTGGGTGGGATCGTTTCCCCTTTCTTCTTTTGTCTGCTTCCCCCTCCCACTAGAAAAAGGTGGGAATTAGTTTTTAAAAGGTGTGTGGGGGGGAGGCAAAGTAAACAAAAAGGGTTTTTTATTTGGTTTTGTTTAGAAATGTTCTATTGAAAATGTGCAAAATTACATTCTACCCCTGAACAATTTCATTTCTGATGAAACCCCATTTGTCCAATGGGAGATTTCTTCAGTCCATTTTTTTAAACCAGCTCTGCTAAGCACCACTTAAGCCCACAGGCCTTTCAACATACTTGCCACACCTTCATTCAGCAAAGATGTTCATGCTGAGCATCCATCCATGGAGTGAGTCTCCCCTTCATTCTAGTGGAACATGTTGTTCTGGAAGCCACTTGTTTTCCAGGCATTTCTGAAACCCTGCAAGTGCTACAGAATAGGATCTCCCCTACTCAAAGGTGTTTGGGGTTGTGACAGACAGTGCCATGTGTGTGAGCAAGAGCTGGTGGGGGCGGGGACTGAATGAGGGTGTTGTTTAATGGAGTGAAAGTAACTTGTGTAGTATGCCTCCTTGCTTGTTGGGAGCTATTTGGATTGAGTTTAGCAGCGTGAATGACCTTGGTGTAGCTTTGGGAGAAGAGAACATTCACCATGACTCATGCAAGGAAAATCAGCATTTCTAAGGGTATGTCTACACTACAAGAGTAGTTCGATTCAACTTAACTCGAATTTGTGGAATCGACCTTACAAAGTCGAATTTGTGTATCCACACTAAGGACACTAATTCGACTTTGTGAGTCCACACTAACGGGGCAAGCGTCGACATTGGAAGCGGTGCACTGTGGGCAGCTATCCCACAGTTCCCGCAGTCCCCGCTGCCCATTGAAATTCTGGGTAGAGCCCCCAATGCCTGCTGGGGGAAAAATGTGTCGAGGGTGGTTTTCGGTAACTGTCATCATTCAACCGTCACTCCTGCCCTCCCTCCCTGAAAGCGCCGGCGGGAAATCTGTTCGCGCACTTTTCTGGTCAGTGACAGCATGGACGCCACAGCACTGCGAGCATGGAGCCCGCTGCGATCATCGCTGCACTTATGGCTGTTGTCAACTCCTCGCACCTTATCGTCCACCTCTTCCACAGTCAGCTGCTGAGAAATCGGGCGAGGAGGCTCCGGCAGCGCGGTGAGGACATGAAGTGTCAGAGTGGCACAGACCTCTCACAAAGCACAGGATCCCGCGCCGCAGAGATCATGTTCATGTTCATGCTGTGGAACGGCGATTCTGGGCCCGGGAAACAAGCACGGACTGGTGGGACCGAAAAGTGCTGCAGGTCTGGGATGAATCACAGTGGCTGCGAAACTTTCTCATGCGTAAGGGCACTTTCCTTGAACTGTGTGAGTTGCTGTCCCCTGCCCTGAAGCACAAGGACACCCGGATGCGAGCAGCCCTGACTGTGCAGAAGCGAGTGGCCATAGCCCTCTGGAAACTTGCAACGTCAGACAGCTACCGGTCAGTAGCGAACCACTTTGGCGTAGGCAAATCTACCGTGGGGGTTGCTGTGATGCAAGTAGCCCACGCAATTGTTGAGCTACTGCTCTCAAAGGTAGTGACCCTGGGAATGTCCAGGTCGTCATAGATGGCTTCGCCGCGATGGGATTCCCAAACTGCAGTGGGGCTATAGATGGGACTCACATCCCTATCTTGGGACTGGCCCACCAGGCCAGCCAGTATATTAACAGAAAGGGCTACTTTTCAATGGTGCTGCAAGCACTGGTGGACCATAGGGGACGCTTTACCAACATCAACGTCGGGTGGCTGGGCAAGGTTCATGACGCGCGTGTTTTTAGGAACTCTGCTCTGTTTAGACGCCTGCAGGAAGGTAGTTTCTTCCCAGACCACAAAATAACTGTTGGGGATGTGCAGATGCCTACAGTGATCCTCGGGGACCCATCCTACCCGCTAATGCCCTGGCTCATGAAGCCTTATACAGGCGCCCTGGACAGTGACAAAGAACTCTTCAACTACCGGCTGAGCAAGTGCAGAATGGTGGTGGAGTGTGCTTTCGGACGTCTCAAGGGGAGATGGAGGAGCTTACTGACTCACTCGGATCTCAGCGAAACCAATATCCCCATTGATATTGCAGCTTGCTGTGTGCTCCACAATCTCTGTGAGAGCAAAGGGGAGACCTTTATGGCGGGATGGGAGGTTGAGGCAAATCGCCTGGCTGCTGATTATGCTCAGCCAGACACCTGTGCGATTAGAAGAGCCCAGAGGGAAGCGCTGTGCATCCTTTGAAAGCTAGGTTCCTCAGCGAGCAGCGTGACCTGTGACTATTCAGTTTCTTTACAGAGAAGCTAAACCTGCCCCTGTTTCTTTACCCAGTTACTGTTGACTATCCTCTGCAGTTACATACCCCGTTCACCCCGTTTCCCCCCTTCCAACACACGTGAAAAATAAAATACATGTTCCATTGTTACTTAACAAACGTTTCTTTATTAATGACTTTGCGTTAAAGGGTTGAAACTGGGACGCAGACTGTGCTGGGTAGGGTGTGTAGTGATGTAAAGACCGCCTCAAAACTCGAAGAATGACAGGCTCCTGCTCCTAGAGCGGTCCGCAGTGCCGGACTGGTTGTTTCAACGGAGCCTGCCATCCCTCCTTTTTGGGACTCTGTGTGTGGGGGCTATGTGACCTTGTGGCGGGGGAGGACGGTTACAGATTCCCCTGCTGCGTGGCTCTGTGGTCCAGGACAAGGACCGCTGCATAAGATCTGTAACCGCCCTCCCCCGCTACAAAGTCACGTACCCCCCCACCCACACAGAACATGGAAACCACCTCCCATACCGACCAGGGTGCCTACTGACTGCACTGTGTGTGTGACCTGCTGCTGATCCTGCCCCCGTGTCTGTACCCTGGTAAAGGTGACTGTCCTATGCAATTACCAACCCCCTTCCCCACCCCCCCTTCAAACACAGTCTTCTGTACAAAAACATGACGGAAACAGTAATTAACAGCAAAGAACTTTTAATAATTGACTAGATAGTTAGGGGATGAAACTGGGATTGGGCCTTGGGTGAGTCAGGAAGGGAAGGACTTCTCAAAATTTAGGGAATGAGAGCTTTTGGGTAATTGAGCACTCTGCTGGGGTGCGGTGACAGTTTTCACGGCCCCTGGTGCCCCTCCTTCTGGTTATTTTGGGTGAGGGGGGTATGGGAGTTTGTGGCGGGGGAGGGCGGTTGCAGATACACTGCAGGGGGGCTCTGTCCTCCTGCCTGCGGTCCTGCAGAACATCCACAAGGCGCCGGAGCATGTCCGTTTGCTCCCTCATTAGTCCAAGCAGCGTTTGAGTAGCCTGCTTGTCTTCATCACGCCACCTCTCCTCCCGTTCGCTGTGTGAGCGCTGGTACTGAGAGAGGTTCTCCCTCCACTGGCTCTGCTGGGCCGCCTCGTCTCGGGAGCAGCCCATAAGTTCAGCGAACATCTCGTCCCGTGTCTTTTTCTTTCACCGCCTAATCTGCGCCAGCCTCTGTGAGGGGGATGCTGGGGCAGGTCTGGAGACAGTCGAAGCTGTGTGATGGGAAAAAGGGAGTGAATTCCTTGCAAAGATACATTTTTGCAAACAATGAACACAGTGTAGTCTGTCTCTGTGAACAAGACCATGCACAGCACCTATCTCATGCGCACTCAGGACAAGTTCAAATTTTCGGCCTTCGCTTTCATTGCCTGGGGTCTTGCACTGGAGATCAGACAAGCGGGGCAGGACAGCAGAATCCGTGTAGCAGCCAGGCATGGTAAGCCGTAGACTTTAGGCTGCTTAAAACTTAATGTATAGCAGTGCCCTCCTGCTGCAGGCAATCCGGAAAGCATAAACTCTGCCCCTGTTCCACCCCGTCACGGCTGTCCCCGCGAAAGATCCCTGTATGCTGCCCCTCTGCAGCCTCCACCACGTGGCTGTAAACCGACGCTTATTGTTATGCAAAGGAAAAGTGAAGCATTCCCAATACTAACATTACACTAATTCCCCTAATTAGATGCAGGAGTCGCCGAGCGAGATCACCCTGAGGAGGGTCACTGAGAGAGATAGAGAGCGCATGCTGCGTGAAAGCCAGCACAAACCAGGGGCCTATGCTGCCATGCTCGTGGAGGCAATGCTCCCAGAGTACCTGATGATAGCCTGGCGTGGAAGAGTGTGCTACCACGGAGCAACCAATAAGGCAGCTCTCCCCAGGAACCTCATGCGTAGGCTTTTCGATTACCTCCAGGAGAGCTTTGTGGAAATCTCCCAAGAGGATTTCTGTTCTATCCCCATATGTATTGACCTTCTTTTCACATAGTTTATATTCCTGTTCTTTAAAAAATAAATGTTTACATGTTTATAGCACTTACCGACTGATCCTTCCCCTGATTCAGAGTCCGGGTTAACGGCCGGGGAGGGTTGGTAGGGGATCTCTGTGAGCGTCGGGGAAATCAGCATTGTAAGCGCTGTTGCCTGCCTCATCCTCCAAAAACCCTTCCTCATCTTCCCCATCCGCGAACATCGCCGAGGAACTGCCCGTCGACACTATCCCATCATCAGAGTCCACGGTCACTGGTGCGGCAGTGGTGGCAGACCCACCGAGAATGGCATGCAGTGCCTCGTAGAAGCGGCATGTCTGGGGCTGGGATCCTGAGCGTCCGTTGGCCGCTTTGATTTTTTGGTAGCCTTGTCTCAGGTCCTTGATTTTCATGCGGCACTGCGTTGTATCCCGGCTGTATCCTCTGTCTCTCATGGCTTTGGAGACCTTCTCGTAGGTCTTTGCATTCCGTTTTTTGGAGCGCAGCTCCGAAAGCACAGACTCATCGCCCCACACAGCGATCAGATCCAAGACTTCCTGGTCAGTCCATGCTGGGGCCCTCTTTCTATTCTGAGATTGCATGGACTCCTCTGCTGGAGAGCTCTGCATCGCTGCCAGTGCTGCTGAGCTCGCCATGATGTCCAAACAGGAAATGAGATTCAAACTGGCCAGACAGGAAAAGGAATTCAAATTTTCCCGGGGCTTTTCCTGTGTGGCTGGTCAGAGCATCCAAGCTCGGACTGCTGTCCAGAGCGTCAACAGAGTGGTGCACTGTGGGATAGCTCCCGGAGCTACTAAGGTCGATTTCCATCCACACCTAGCCTAATTCGACATAGCCATGTCGAATTTGGCGCTACTCCCCTCGTCGGGGAGGAGTACAGAATTCGAACTAAAGAGCCCTCTAGGTCGAACTAATTAACTTCCTGGTGTGGACGGGTGCACGGTTAAGTCTAATTAACGCTGCTAAATACGACATAAACTCCTAGGGTATGTCTACACTACAAGACTATTTCGAATCAACCTTAATCGAATTTGTGGAATCGACATTATGAAGTCGAATTTGTGTATCCACACTAAGGACACTAATTTGACTGTGTGAGTCCACAGTAACGGGGCCAGCGTCGACTTTGGAAGCGGTGCACTGTGGGAAGCTATCCCACAGTCCCCGCACTCCCCGCTGCCCATTGGAATTCTGGGTATAGCCCCCAATGCCTCCTGGGGGGAAAACTGTGTCGAGGGTGGTTTTGGGTAACTGTCATCATTGAACCGTCAATCACGCCCTCCCTCCTTCCCTGAAAGCGCCTGCGGGCAATCTGTTCGTGCACTTTTCTGCTCAGTGACAGCGCGGGCGCCACAGCACTGCGAGCACGGAGCCCGCTGCAGTTATGGCCGTTGTCAACTCCTCGCACCTTATCGTCCACCTCTTCCACAGTCAGCTGCTGAGAAATAGGGCTACTTTTCAATGGTGCTGCGAGCACTGGTGGACCATGGGGGAAGTTTTACCAACATCAACGTCGGGTGGCCAGGCAAAGTTCATGACGCGCGTGTTTTCAGGAACTCTGCTCTGTTTAGATGCCTGCAGGAAGGTAGTTTCTTCCCGGACCACAAAATAACTCTTGGGGATGTGCAGATGCCTATAGTGATCGTCGGGGACCCAGCCTACCCGCTAATGCCCTGGCTCATGAAGCCCTATGCAGGCGCCTTGCACAGCGACAAGGAACTCTTCAAGTACCAGCGAGCAGCAAGCAGCGTGACCTGTGACTGTTCAGTTTCTTTACAGAGAAGCTTAACCTGCCCCTGTTTCTTTACCAAGTTACTGTTGACTAGCATCTGCAGTTACATACCCCGTCCACCCCGCTTCCCCCACTTCCAACACACGTTTAAAAATAAAATACATGTTCCACTGTAACTTTACAAAGGTTTCTTTATTGATGACTTTGTGTTAAAGGGTTGAAACTGGGACGCGGACTGTGCTGGGTAGGGTGTGCGGTAATGTAAAGACGGCCTCTAAACTCGAGGAATGACAGGCTCCTCCTCCCAGAGCGCTCTGCAGTGCCGGACTGGATGTTTCAGCGGAGCCTGCCATCTCTCCTTTTTGGGACTCTGTGTGCGGGGGCTATGTGACCTTGTGGCGGGGGAGGACGGATACAGATTCCTCTGCTGCGTGGCTCTGTGGTCCAGGACAGGGACCGTTGCATGAGATCTGTAACCGCCCTCCCCCGCTACAAAGTCACGTACCCCCCCACCCACACAGAACCTGGAAACCACCTCCCATACCGACCAGGGTGCCTACTGACTGCACTGTGTGTGGGACCTGCAGCTGATCCTGCCCCCGTGTCTGTACCCTGGTAAAGGTGATTGTCCTGTCCAATTACCAACCCCCTTCCCCTCCTTCAAACACAGTCTCCTCTAAAAGAACCTGACGGAAACAGTAATTAACAGAAAAGTATTTTTTATTATCAACTAGACAGTTAGGGGATGAAACTGGGACGGGGGCTTGGGTGAGGCGGGAAGGAAAGGACTTCTCAAAATTTAGGGTATGAGAGCTTTTGGGTACTTGAGCACTCTGCTGGGGTGCAGTGACAGTTTTCACGGCCCCTGGCACCCCTCCTTCTGGTTATTTTGGGTGAGGAGGTTATGGGAGTTTGTGGCGGGGGAGGGCGGTTGCAGATACACTGCAGGGGGGCTCTGTCCTCCTGCCTGCGCTCCTGCAGAACATCCACAAGGCGCCGGAGCGTGTCTGTTTGCTCCCTCATTAGTCCAAGCAGCGTTTGAGTCGCCTGCTGGTCTTCCTCACGCCACCTCTCCTCCCGTTTGCTGTGTGAGCGCTGGTACAGAGAGAGGGTCTCCCTCCACTGGCTCTGCTGGTCCGCCTCGTCTCGGGAGCACCCCATAAGTTCAGCGAACATCTCGTCCCGTGTCTTTTTCTTTCGCCACCTAATCTTTGCCTGCCTCTGTGAGGGGGATGCTGTTGCAGGTCTGGAGACAGTCGAAGTTGTGTGATGGGAAAAAGGGAGTGAATTCCTTGCAAAGATACATTTTTGCGAACAATGAACACAGTCTAGTCTGTGTCTGTGAACAAGAGCATGCACAGCGTCCTATCTCGTGCGCACTCCTGCTGCAGGCAATCCGGAAAGCATAAGCTCTGCCCCTGTTCCACCCCATCGCAGTGTCCCCCGACCCTTGGAATTCCGGGTTGAGATCCCAGTGCCTGATGGTGCAAATTTCATTGTCGCGGGTGGTTCTGGGTACATGTAGTCAGTCATTCCTTCCTCCAGGAAAGCAACGGCAGACAATCATTTCGAGCCCGTTTTCCCTGGATTACCCTGTCAGACACCATAGCATGGCAACCATGGAGCCTGTTTTGCCTTTTGTCACTGTCACCATATGTGTACTAGATGCCGCGGACAGAGGCGATTCAGCAGTGCTACACAGCAGCATTCATTTGCTTTTGCATGACAGCACAGATGGTTATCAGCCATATTGTACCATCTACCATGCCATTGTAAATTGGCAAGGTGATGATGGTTACCAGCCGTATTGCATTATACCTTCTGCTGCTGTCATAGGTGCCCCTGGCTGAGATCAGCCGGGGGCGCAAAAGACAAAACTGGGAATGACTCTCTGAGTCAATCCCTCCTTTATGGTATCTAAAAATAGAATAATTACTGCATAGAAGATGGGGTTATTGTAGTAGAGATCCAGTGTTTCAGAGAACCAGAGAGCACAGCCGCTCCGTGTCAGATTATGCAGGAATGATGAGCTGCATGGCATTCACAGGGGGTGCTCCTGCAACAACCCCACCTGTTGCTTCCCTCCTCCCCCAGCCTTCCTGGGCTACCGTTGCAGTGTCCCCTGATTTGTGTGCTGAAGTAATAAAGAATGCAGGAATAAGAAACAGTGACTTGTTACTGAAATGAAATGAGGGGAAGGCAGCCTCCAGCTGCTATGATTGTCCAGACAGGACATTAAGCAGTGTGGTGGGAGAGGAAAACAGCATCCTGCTGCTATGACAGTCCAGGCAGTACAGAATCTTTTCTTTACACATGAAGGGCAGGGGCTGATGGAGCTCAGCCCCCTATTGCTATGCTGAAGACGGTTAGCAGGCCGTCTACTTATGGGCTGATGACGAGGACGGGTACCAGTTGTATTGCACTACACCATCTACAGCAAGGCTGATGATGATGATGACGGATATCAGTCATATTGCACCGTCAGCCACCCATGTGGGTGGGGGGGGGGAAGGATGCTACAGTACAGTGCCGCAGCATCGCGTCTACCCGCAGCATTCAGTACACATAGGGTGACATTTAAAAGAGTCAAGAGATGATTTCTTTTCCTTTTCCTTCTGGGGGTAGGGGAGGGGGGTACATTGACGAGCTATGCCCTGAACCGCCGCGGACAATGTGTTTGACCGTACAGGTATTGGGAGATCAGCCAAGAATGCAAATGCTTTTTGGAGACTGCAGGAACTGTGGGATACCTTGTGTCCTCAGTCCCCCCTCCCTCCATGAGCATCCATTTCATTCTTTGGCTTTCCGTTACGCTTGTCACGCAGCAGCATGCTGACTCTCTGCTACACCATCTGTCCGGAGATTTTTTAAAAATACTTTGGACCAGGCGTAACATTATGGTAATTTTCCTAATTAGATGCAGGAGTCGCCGAGCGAGATCGCCCTGAGGAGGGTCACTGAAGGAGATAGAGAGCGCATGCTGCGTGAAAGCCAGCACAAAGCAGGGGCCTATGCTGCCAATATTATGGAGGCAATGCACCCAGAAAACCTCAATAAAGCCTGGCGCGGAAAATTGTGCTACCACGGAGCACCCAGTAAGGCAGCTCTCCCCAGGAACCTCCTGCGGAGGCTTTTCAATTTCCTCCTGGAGAGCTTCGTGGAGATCTCCCTGGATGATTTCTGTTCTATCCCCATATATATAGAGACCTCCTTTACACATACTTCAGATTCCTGTTATATTAAGAATAAAAGTTTACATGTTTAAAGCACTTACCGACTGATCCTTCCCCTGATTCAGGGTCCGGGTTCACAGCCGGGGAGGGTTGGTAGGGGATCTCTGTGAGGGTGATGAAGAGATCCTGGCTGTCGGGGAAACCAGCGTTGTAAGCGCTGTCGCCTGCCTCGTCCTCCACAAACCCTTCCTCATCTTCCCCATCTGCAAACATCGCCGAGGAACTGGCCGTCGACACTGTCCCATCGTCAGAGTCCATGGTCACTGGTGGGGCAGTGGTGGCAGGCTCCATAGCGTCTGTTTGCCGCTTTGATTTTTTGGTAGCCTTGTCTGGGGTTCTTGATTTTCACGCGGCGCTGCGTTGCATCCCGCCTGTATCGTCTGTCTCTCATGGCTTTGGAGACCTTCCCGTAGGTCTTTGCATTCTGTTTTTTGGAGCGCAGCTCCGAAAGCACAGACTCCTCACCCCACACACCGATCAGATCCAAGACTTCCCGGTCACTCTATGCTGGGGCCCTCTTTCTATTCAGAGATTACATGAACTCCTCTGCTGGAGAGCTCTGCATTGCTGCCGGTGCTGCTGAGCTCGCCCCGATGTCCAACCACAAAATGAGATTCTAACTGTCCAGACAGGAAAAGGAATTCAAATTTTCCCGGGACTTTTCCTGTGTGGCTGGTCAGAGCATCCAAGCTCGGACTGCTGTCCAGAGCGTCAACAGAGTGGTGCAGTGTGGGATAGCTCCCGGAGCTACTAAGTTCGATTTGCATCCACACCTAGCCTAATTTGACATAGCCATGTCGAATTTAGCGCTACTCCCCTCGTCGGGGAGGAGTACAGAATTCGAACTAAAGAGCCCTCTATGTCGAATTAAATGGCTTCCTGGTGTGGACGGGTGCACGGTTAATTCGAATTAATGCTGCTAAATTCGAATTAAAGTCCTAGTGTAGACCAGGCCCTAGTGTAGACCAGGCCTTAGAGGCTCCAAGCAAATCCTCAGCTCTCTCCCTCTGACTAGTAATCACAAGGTGAAGCGCTAGGATTGTTTCTACCTTCATTTACACAGGTGTAACTCCATTGACATCCGTGTGAGGGAGGAATGGAGCTCTGGGTTACTTGCTATTTATTAACCATCCAGAACACTCAGGCAACAAAATCTGCTTTCTGCATGAAGAGTGCGTACATGTCAGAATGTTGGAAACTTGTCCTTGTTACAAAACCAGGAGTTATTCGTAGACTCCTCAGTTCCAAGACTGGAAGGGATTGCTGTGGTCAGTTTGTCTGTCCTCCTGCGTAGCACAGGCCAGAGAATTCCCCCAAAATAATTCCTAGAGCAGAGCTCTTGGAAAAACATCCAGTCTTGATTTAAAAATAGTCAGTGATGGTGAATCCACCACGACCCTTAGTAAATTGTTCCAGTTTATGACTCTACACATGAGAAAAGTTAAGCAGGTGAGTATGTGTTTGCCAGCCTAGGGGCTACATAATTTTACTTAGCATTAGTTTCGCGTAGCAACTGAATCACAAGAAATAGCTTTGGCCCAATACTGGAAACATGCAGCTACGTAACATTATGCACATACATAGTTCTATTGAACTCAGTGAATCTACACACATGCATGATAATGCTCATACACAAGTGTTTATAGGGTCAGTACAGGAACTAAGCAGTATAATTATTTCATTAAAATACAAAGTAATTCATTTATTTAATATATAATAATTATTATTTTTATAGTACAGAAATGCTTGAGGTACCAACTTAGCTTGGGGACCCATTATGCTAGGCACTCCACAGAGAGACAGTAAGAGAATATGAATTATTAACCATTTTTGCTAATTTCTTTTATAATGAAGTAACTATAAAAAATCCTGATAAAACCTAGAGACTATGATAAAATGACAAATGAACAATGAGTCAAGCTAACAAAACCAAGCACAATGCAACAAATAAAGATAAACTGCATAACACTACCTAGCTCAGGGGTCGGCAACCTTTCTGAAGTGGTGTGCCGAGTCTTCATTTCTTCACTCTAATTTAAGGTTTTGCATACCAGTAATACATTTTAATGTTTTTAGAAGGTCTCTTTCTATAAGTGTATGATATATAACTAAACTATTGTTGTATGTTAAGTAAATAAGGTAAAATTAAATTAAAATGCAGAGCCCCCCGGACCGGTGGCCAGGACCTGGGTAGCGTGAGTGCCACTGAAAATCAGCACGCGTGCCATAGGTTGCCTACCCCTGACCTAGCTGTTATGTAGCTGATTTTGTCCATGAATCCCAGAGTGCTTACAAAAGAGGTCACTGCTATTATCCCCATTTTACAGATGGCAGAAAACTGAGGCACAGACTTTCCCAACGTCACTTAGCAAAACAGTGGCAGAGCCAAGATTTCCTGAGTCACAGTCCAGTGCAGTGCACTAGGCAGCACTGCCACACAAGTTTATTTTTTTAATATACCAATATATTGGTATTTTTTTAATATACCAATGGAGAATGGTAGTGATCCATATATTGAGGTTGCCCTACACTTTCCATTATACAGATTCTTCCAACTGCTTCATTGAAAAGTTCTAGCTCCTTCCTGGTTTGCAGCAGGACTTTGGAATTTACTAGGGAATCAGGGAGGTGCTTTGTTAGGCTCCATGAAAAGCCACCCATATTAGGCTGTCAAAAATCTACCTTTCTTATCTCTGTTTTCTTTAGTAGTACTTGCTAGGAGCTGGCTGTTATAGTGTATGAACATTCCATTAGCACACTACATACTGCACATAAATTACCCTCCAGTGGGGACACAGACAAGCTAGACCCTCTTCAAAGTATCTTTTGGGTTCAGGATCATGCCTTGTGCGGGGAACCAGGAGACCATGAGTTGTAAACTCACTATTCTCAACTCACTGGTGTTATAATTCCCCACCCCCACCCCTTTACAGCCCTTATTATTGAGCAAGGCATCATACCTCACTGAGAGGTTGCACAAGCTAGGAATGGAACCCAGCTGTTCCATGGCAGGCTCAACTCCAGGTCCCTTAGTCACATTGACCTTTAGAAAGAGTCTTCCAAAATCTATATTCATGGCTATGCTGTTTGTAAAATGGGCCTACTCATGCATGTCACCCTCTATTTCAGTGTCCTATGCACCTTGTTGGTCCAAGAGCTACAGTAGGAAGTGGTAGAGGTCTATAGTGCTTTGATGACAGTGCAGGGTTCAGAGACTCCACATCATTGCATGCCGCCAGGTCACTGGAAGAGCATTCGTGCTCACGCAGTGGCATAGCAGAAGATGTTTTTTATTTTGAGGCTCCATGTGGAGTTACAGGCACTGGGGCCAAAGATGTGGCCCCATGTGATCATCGCGTCCCTCGATCGTAGGGTTGCAAGGTATCCGGTTTTTGACTGGAACCCTGATCAAAAAGGGACCCTGGTGGCTCTGGTCAGCACCGCTGACCAGGCTGTTAAAAGTCTGGTTCGCAGCCCAGTGGGGTAGGAAGGCTTCCCACCTACCTGGCTCCGCGTGGCTCCCGGAAAGCAGCAACATGTCCGGTTCCTAGGTGTAGGGGTGGCTGTGGAGGCTCTGTGCATTGCCCCCATATCCGCCGAGCGCCAGCTCTGCAACTCCCATTGGTCGGGAACTACAGTCAATGGGAGCTTTGGAGGCAGCACCTGCCGGGGGTGTGTGTGCACACATAACCCCCTGGCTGTGCTTCCGCCTAGAAGCCGGACATGTCACCGCTTCCTGGGAACTGCCTGAGCTAATCGCCACCCACAGCCCGCACTCCAAACCCCGTCCCATGCCTCAACCCCCTGCTCCAGCCCTGAGCCCCCTCCTGCACCCAAACTCCCTTGGAGAACACATCTCCTCCCAAACCCCAACTCCCTGCCCCAGCCCAGAGACCCCTCCTGCATCCTGAACCTCTCCTTTCTGGCCCCACCCCAGACCCTTCACCTCCAGACTAAAGCCTGTGCCCCCTCTCACACCCCAAACCCCTGCCTCAGGTTGGAGCCCGCTCCCACACTCTGAACCCCTCAGCTCCACCCTCCAGCCTGGAGCCCCCTCCTTCACCTCAAACCCCTCATCACTGGGACCACCCCAGAGCCCTCTTCCCCAGCTGGAGCCCTCACCCCCTCCCGCACCCCAACCCCTGCCCCAGCCCAGTGAAAATGAGCGAGAGTGACAGGGTGGGGCACAGCGAGCAAGGGAGGGGGATGGAGTGAGCAGGGGCGGGGCCTTGGAGAAGGGGCAGGGCATGGGGGGGCCTTGGGGAAGGGGCAGGAAATGTGGTGGGGCAAGGGTGTTCGGGTTTCTGCTATTAGAAAGTTGGCAATCCTACAGACTGACCAACGCCAGTGAGGAGTCGACCAAGGCAACATCATACAGTCCAGCGCTGATCTGCACCAGCTGGTAGGTGCTCAGCTACTGGTAGCTGAACATGAATTCATTAAAATTTGTAGAGGGTTTTCCATCTGAGGATCTCAAAACACTGGAGCCCTGACTCTGTTACCCTTATTATTACTGATTGGTACCAAACTCTGTGAACAGGTCCATTTAAATCAGTGGGACTCCATGTGGAGTAAGGCTCTCTTGTGCACCAAGAAGGGTATCCGAATCTTACCCATTATTATGCCAAGAACAGTATTACAGTCTAGTGCAGGGATTGGCAACCCTTCAGAAGTGCTGTGCCGAGTCTTCATTTATTCACTCTAATTTAAGGTTTCGTGTGCCAGTAATACATTTTAATGTTTTTAGAAGGTCTCTTTCTATAAGTCGATAATATATAACTAAACTATTGTTGTATGTAAAGTAAATAAGGTTTTTAAAATGTTTAAGAAGCTTCATTTAAAATTAAATTAAAATGCAGAGCCCCCCCAGTCCGGTGGCCAGGACCCAGGCAGCGTGAGTGCCACTAAAAATCAGCTCGCGTGCCGCCTTCGGCACACGTGCCATCGGTTACCTACTCCTGGTCTAGTGGATGGGAACACCTCTAGTTATCTACCTTTGGGGAAATACAAGGGATGGACATATTCACTGGGGAGAACGCTGCTTTGATCCACTGCCTATGCACCACTCAGGCAGTGCTAAGATAATAGACATTCCATAATCTTAGCTGGGGTTCCCCTGACACAGGGAAAGCTTCAGCAACTGTAAAGCTCACAGAGCCCCTTGAAACACCAGGATCAAGGGGCATGCATTGGACAGGAGAGGGAAAAAGCATAGCTGGAGAGCAGTGTGGTCAGCTGGTGCAGATTAGCACAGCCCTGACCTATGCAGGCTGTGACCGGCTCTCTGAAAAGCCGTCCTTCATCTGCTGCACTCAGTGGAAGATGGACAAAGCAGAGAATCTGACCCACAATTTGTACTGTCCTAATGCATTAACAAGGGAGTGTGGAGGAGGTACATGACTACAAGCACCTACATCATCATTACCAGCATGTGTGCGTACAACACAAAACCCAACTCCTGCATCCCAGGAGTAGAAGATACATTTAAATATTAATCAGTGGCAAGGCCGAGGGCACAACAGGTCAATAAAATTAGAAGAGAGGCAGGAAATGCAGCATTTTTCTTCTCCTTCCCTCCCCCTCTTGTGTTAATGGTGGAAATTTCTCAATATGTTGCTAGGTCCCAGGGGAAAGAAGGGCACCCAGCTCCACATTAGCATAAAATCTTGTTTTCAGACTCATGAGGCTCCTGTCTTCATCCCTTACCAAGAGGCATTAGCACTGCCTCTGCTATACTGTACCTGCATGTAGCTTAAATGGGATTGATTTATGTGCCATATATAGTATTCCCCAATGCATCCACATGTATTGGATGCATTTATATACATGCTGCTTAACAAGTGTTCCATCAGACCACTTAGACCCTGGTTATTTAAAAATGACTTTTCAATGACCTATAACATGCCTTTTGCTTTTGTACAACACGCAGCTGATAACAGATTTGTCAGAGCAACTGCCTTGCTAACAAATAATAGATCCCAACTCAGAAGGTGACATTTAGGTGGAATTCAATTCACTTCTTTGTGTTTTTTCTTTCTTCTTTTTTTTTTGTTTTGTTTTATGTATGATATCTTTTCCCCTTTGATTCTTATTTTAAGGTCAGCAGAGCTGAGGAAGTAGAGCTGTTATTAAAAGGAAAAGCTTTATTTGATTTGGAGTAGACTCCAGGCTGTTAAGCAGGATTTCTGACAGTACAACATAGGATCATTTCTTTTTATGGTGTGCTCAAAACTTCTCTCTCATAAAGGGGTACAGTCAAGATCTTAAACCCAAGATTTTCCCTGCTGTAAAAATTGTGTCAGATTTTGGAATACGTTCTCTGGATTCGCAGTAACATTTTTTGTTATGACTCACTGCTTCCTTGCCTATATTTTCATGCACAAGAGACCAGACATGCGCTCACCCTGCCAGCTCAATTTAATAAATAAATGATGATGATGATGAACAAAGAAGGAAATAAACAAAGGAGATCTATTGTTGTGATGCAACATTTCTGTTTCAGACCAATTCTGATAACTTCACCCATGTTGGTTAGAATCTTCTTTAATCCACAAGTAGTCCCATTGGAATGCACGAAACTATTTGAGGAATAAGGAATAACTCAAAGTTAACTGAGGCTGGCAGAATCTGGGCTGAAATTGTTACACTAAGTTAAGAGAAGGAGGGTGGCTGTGATTAGGGGTCCTACAGACTTCTGATTAGGTCAGAAATTACCATGGTAATGAATCAGAAATTTCTTGAAACAAAGGAAAATATTTGTATTTAGAGGCACCGACAGCCAAGTTCAATTGGACACACTGATCTGATCCTAATGGTTCACCATTGTCCTTTTGGACATCATACTGTGGGAGACGCTGATGGACTGAGACACCCATTCTTCCAAAACCTCTGCCTGTTGTGTCTGAAATCCATTTTCCATATTATATATCCATGCTATAGATGCGCCAATGAGGGTGAAGAGGTGCCAGGACAGGAAACAGAGAGAACACTAGTGTGATGTTGCACTCCATATGCTTTATGAAAATATGCTTATGAATGTGAATATGATGTAACTGGAATATGCTTTATGCAAAACATCTCTTGTAAGGTATCATTACAAAGTTTATAATCTACTGAGTATGTTCTGTGACAAAGTTCCTCCTCTACTGTGGATTGCCCCAAGTACGGCGGCACGCCGCGAAGGGCGGGGCACTCTGCCCGTTGCCGGTCCTGCGGCTCCGGTGGACCTCCCGCAGGCGTGCTTGCAGATGCTCCATCAAAGCCGCAGGACCAGCGGACCCTCCGCAGGCACGCCTGCGGGAGGTCCACCGGAGCCGCCTGCCGCCCTCCCGGCGACCGGCAGAGCGCCCCCTGCGGCATGCCGCCCCAAGCACGCGCTTGGCGTCCTGGGGCCTGGAGCCGCCCCTGTGCCTCAGACAGAATGAACAGAACAGGTAATCACCAAGTGATCCATCCCCTGTTGCTCATTCCCAGCTTCTGGCAAACAGAGGCTAGGGACACCATTCCTGCGCATCCTGGATAATAGCCATTGATGGACCTATCCTCCATTAATTTATCTAGTTCTTTTTTGAACCCTGTTATAGTCTTGGCCTTCACAACATCCTCTGGCAACATCCTGTGCATTGTGTGAAGAAATACTTCCTTATTTGTTTTAAACCTGCTGCCTATTAATTTCATTTGGTGACCTTAGTTCTTGTGTTATGAGAAGTAGTAAACAACACTTCCTTATCTACTTTCTCTCACCAGTCATGATTTTATAGACCTCAATCATATCTCCCCTTAGCTGTTTCTTTTCTAAACTGAAAAGTCCCAGTCTTATTAATCTCTCCTGATACAAAAGCCATTCCATACTCCTAATCATTTTTGTTGCCCTTTTCTAAACCCTTTCCAAATTCCAATATATCTATTTTGAGATGGGGTGACCACATCTGCACACAGTATTCAAGATGTGGGCATACCATGGATTTATATAGCGGCAACATGATATTTTCTGTCCTATTATTGATCCCTTTCTTAATTATTCCCAGCATTCTGTTTGCTTTTTTGACTGCCGCTGCATATTGAGTGGCTGTTTTCAGAGAACTATCCACAATGACTCCAAGATCTCTTTCTTGAGAGGTAGCAGCTAATTTAGACCCCATCATTTTATATGTATAGTTGGGATTATGCTTTCCAATGTGCATTACTTTGCATTTATCAAAATTAAATTTTATCTGCCATTTTGTTGTCCAGTCACCCAGTTTTGAGAGAGCTTTTTTAGTTCTTTGCAGTCTGCCTGGGACTTAACTATCTCTAGTAGTTTTGTATCATCTGCAAATGTTGCCACCTCACTGTTTACTCCTTTTTCCAGATCATTTACAAATATATTGAATAGGACTGGTCCCAGAACACACCCCTGGGGGACACCACTATTTACCTCTCTCCATTCTGAAAACTGACCATTTATACTTACCTTTTGTTTCCTATGTTTAACCAGTTCATCCTATTTGTATGCATGTATCATTCTTGTATCTGAAGCTAGAAATATGAAGTAAAACTCTGAGGTCCTATTGTAATTATGCAAAGTGTGGGCCATTAATGGTGGCTTAGAATCTTGATGGCTCCCACTGACTAGGACAATTGGTTGTGAATGGGTTAATTTATCTGCAAGCCTTCCAATGTACATGTGGGCCAGCCCATGGGTAATGAAGAATGAGGTCTCACAGGGACATGTGACCATGTCACCTGGTGTTGAAATCCATCTTAAATCTGGTACTATTCCATTTAGAAGGAAGGATGGGGACCCAGAGGGAAGGGACATCCCCCTACAGAAGACAAATTGGAAAGAGTCCAGCGGAGGGCAACAAAAAATATTAGCGGGCTGGGGCACATGACTTATGAGGAGAGGCTGAGGGAACTGGGCATATTTAGTCTGCAGAAGAGAAGAGTGGGGGTGGGGGGCTTGATAGCAGCCTTCAACTATCTGAAGGGGGGTTCCAAAGAGGATGGAGCTAGGCTGTTCTCAGTGGTGGCATATGACAGAACAAGAAGCAATGGTCTAAAGTTGCAGTGGGGGAAGTCTAGGTTGGATATTAGGAAACACTATTTCACTAAAAGGGTGGTAAAGCACTGGAATGGGTTACCTAGGGAGGTGGTGGAATCTCCATCCTTAGAGGTTTTTAAGGCCTGGCTTGACAAAGCCCTGACTGAGATGATTTAGTTGGTGTTGGTCCTGCTTTGAGCAGGGGATTGGACTAGATGACCTCCTGAGGTCTCTTCCAACCCTAATAAACTATGATTCTATGAAAAGATTCACGCCTTGTGCCAAAGCTATAAAAGGGGGTGGAGGAGAACAAAGGTGGCCATTATGAGAAAGCCCCTGCTTAACACCTAAGATGTCTGCTGGAACTAACAAGGACTGTACCAGGGGAAAAGATTGGGCCCAGACTAGGAAGGAGTCTAGTCTGTGAAAGAAGCTTATTGGAACATCTCTGAGGGGGAGATATTACCTGTAATCAGTTTCTTAAATGCATTAGGCTTAGACTTGCGTGTTTTTGCTTTATTTTGCTTGGTAACTTACTTTGTTCTGTTTGTTATTACTTGGAACCACTTAAATCCTGCTTTTCATACTTAATAAAATCACTTTTGTTTATTAGTAAACCCAGAGTAAGTGATTAATACCTGTGGGAGCAAACAGCTGTGCATATCTCTCTAACAGTGTTATAGAGGGCAGACAATTTATAGGTTTACCCTGTATAAGCTTTATACAGAGTAAAACGGATTTATTTGGGGTTTGGATCCCATTGGGAGCTGGGTGTCTGGGTGCTGGAGTCAGGTAACCTGCAGAGCTGTTTTCACTTAAAGCCTTCAGCTTTGGGGGTGTGGTCCTGGGTTTGTGTTGCAGCAGGCTAGCATGTCTGGCTCAACAAGACAGGGTTCTGGAGTCCCAAGCTGGCAGAGAAAACGGGCTCAGAGGTAATTTCAGCACATCAGGTGACAGTCCCAAGGGGATCTCTGTGACCGAACCCATCACAACTAGGTCACAGCAACCAAGGCTAATGTGTCCTAAGTAGCCTCTAGGGTGTAAGATTTATGATTCCTTCCACATTCTCCTAGTGGGTTTCACCCCATTCTATTGCTCCTGCTCTTTTCTATCCTTCTTTTTTCGTTCTGGCTAATCGGTTCTAAGCTTTCCCAGTTCTGTAATCATTCAGCTCCCTTATATCACTGCTGTATCTGCATGATAGGATAAAACAGTGAGCAGCTTCTCTGGTTTGAAAAAAGATAGTACGAAGTAAACAGAAAATAGCAGATGTTGTCCCTAGCCGAAGAAGTGAGATGAAGACCAGCAACCCAGTGGACTGTCTTATAACTTGCTTTGTAACACACTGGTAAAGCAGAATCAGAGACAGCTTCTTATTCATTTCCATCCTCTCTCTTTTTCTACTCTGAGTTTTTGGGTATGTCTATACTGCAGTCACAGGGAGCTGCCCTATCCAAACTAGCTTTAATCTAGCTAGCTCAAGTACTGCAGCTGCCCATGGCTTTACTGTTTGTGTTTCAGCATGGGCTGTACAGACCCACCCAGACCGCTGGGTAATTACTAGGGCTGTCAAGCGATTAAAAAAATTAATCACGAATCGCACTGTTAAACAATAATAGAATACCATTTATTTAAATATATTTGGATGTTTTCTACATTTTCAAATATATTGATTTCAATTACAGCACAGAATACTAAGTTTACAGTGCTCACTTTATATTTATTTTTGATTACAAGTCAAACTTACAAATGTACAATTAGGTACAAAAAAACCTGCATTCAAAATAAAACAATGTAAAACTTTAGAGCCTACAAATCCAGTCCTATTTCATCCAATCGCTCAGACAAACAAGTTCATTTACATTTGCAGGAGATAATACTGTCCACTTCTTGTTTACAATGTCACCAGAAAGTGAGAACAGGCTTTTGCATGGCACTGTTGTAGCTGTGGCATGTAAAAATATATTTATGTGCCACATGTGCTAAAGATCCATATGTCTCTTCATGCTTCAACCACCACCCTAAAGGACATGTGTCCATGCTGATGAGGGGTTCTACTCGATAACGGTCCAAAGCTGTGTGGACCGACACATGTTTATTTTCATCATCTGAGTTAGATGCCACCAGCAGAAGGTTGATTTTCTTGTTTGGTAGTTCGGGTTCTGTAGTCTCTGCATCAAAGTCTGCTCTTTTAAAACTTCTAAAAGCATGCTCCACACCTCATCCCTCATATTTTGGAAGGCACTTCAGATTTTTAAACCTTGGGTCTAGTGCTGGAGCTATCTTTAGAAATCTCACTTTGCATTTTCTTTATCTTCTTTGCATTTTGTCAAATTTGCAATGAAAGTGTTCTTAAAATGAACATGTGCTGGGTCATCATTCGAGACTGCTATAACATGAAATATATGGAAGAATGAGGGTAAAACATAGCAGGAGACATACTATTCTCCCCCAAGGAGTTGAGTCACAAATTTAATTAACACATTATTTTTTTAACAAGCATCATCTGCATGCAAACATGTCATCTGGAATGGTGGCCAAAACATGAAGGGGAATACAAATTTTTAGCATATCTAGTACGTGAATACCTTGCAATGCCAGCTACAAAAGTGCCATGCGAATGTCTGTACTCACTTTCAGGTAACATTGTAAATAAGAAGCAGGCAACATTATTTCCCATAAATGTAAACAAACTTGTTTGCCTTAGCGATTGGCTGAACAAGAAGTAGGACTGAGTGAACTTGTAGGCACTAAAGTTTTACATTGTTTTATTTTTGAGTGCAATTATGTAACAAAAAAATCTACATTTGTAAGATGCACTTTCACGATAAATAAATTGCACTACAGTACTTGTATGAGGTGAATTGAAAAAACTATTTCTTTTGTTTAGAAATATTTGCACTATAAAAATGATAATCACAAATAATAATATAAAGTGAGCGGACACTGTACATTTTGTATTCTGTGTTGTAATTGAAACCAATATATTTGAAAATGTAGAAAAACATTCAAAATATTTAATAAATTTCAAATGGTATTCTATTGTTTAGCAGTGCAATTAAAACTACGATTAATCATGATTAATTTTTTTTAGTTAATCGTGTGAGTTAACTGCAATTAATCGACAGCCCTAGTAATTACTTGTGGGGCAGCGCTGTACTGCAGTGGCTTCACTGTTCCAGGACTTCAGTTAGCTCTGTTAAAGCTAACTTGGGTATGCCAATTTCTCCTAACATAAGGATCGATCTGAAGAAAAGAGATGGATGAACCAAATTTTGACACTTTCTGTCCCCTACAACAGGAATATTACCAGGGAGCTTTCCCTTAAAACCCTGATTGAGAATTTTTATGCAAATATAAAGAAACCAAAATTCATGCCCACTTAACTTCTCTTATATTATGATTTTGAAATTATACATAAAAAGTTATGAAAAAAGGCAACTCTACTGTATTGTATGCATTCAGGGAGCAGAGTTAAGGTTGTATGTTCAAACATAATTTTGACATTCCCTTAATGATGCAGTACTGTAGGTTTATGAAGGGCCAGGATGACAGAGGAGAATCCACCAGAGGAGGTTGCAGCAGATTAAAGTGGCCATAAGCTCCTTATTTTTAACGTTGTGGGGGTTTTTGAAACCATGGCCACTATAGTCAGTCATTTAATATTATATAATGTAAATCTGTAGAAACGAGTATCCATGTTTATCAGCCTATATCAAGAATCAGTTTTTGCTTCATTGCTATTTTTCATGGAAATTACCTTGGGCTGGATGGACACTTTAGCTCGGCCCTGAGTATGAGGCACCACATGGCTATGCCAGCCCAGGAGCCCTATAAGTATGGCCTACTGGGGCCGAACAATGGTCCATTGAGCCTGCTATCCTGTCTTCCAGCAGTGGCTGGTGACAGATGCTTCAGAGGTAATGAACACAACAGGGCAATTTATTGAGTCATCCATCCCCTCCATCCAGTCTCAACTTCTAGCAGTCAGAGGTGTAGGGACACCCAGAGCATGAGATTGCATCCCTGACTCTCTTGGCTAATAGCTATTGATGGACCTCTCCTTCATGAACTTCTCTCATTCTTTTTTGAACCCAGCTCTGGCAAAGAATTGTGACTTGGAGGCATGATTCTTCTTCCCTTGCTGCCCTCTTTCTTCCAGACAAAGTAAATTGTGATGCTCAGTTTTGGGGGAAAGTTTACTCCCTCCCACTGTATGCCAGTCCAGGTCTGCTGGCTGACCTGAAGGGCATGGAGCATGGCTTCACCTTCTGCCTGTCCACTCCCTGTCCATCTGATTGCTGGGGAGAATACTGCATGCACAGCTCTTCTTTGCCCCATGTCTGATCATTACCAGAGAACAGCCTTTCTAGCTGTGCAGAAAAGTAGTGGAACTTCACTCCCTTGCAGCACAGAACCAAGGTACAGCCTTGCTGGTAGGTATTACGGTGATGGCTGCTATAGAAAACCATACAGTCCAAATTTCTCATGATTTTGCAAAAGAATAACATACAAGCACATTTAATACACAGCAGATTCCCGAGGAAAGCTAAAGAATAAGTATGCCACTACATTAGGGAAAGTATATCCCATATTTTGTGGAGTGAAGGTTTGAACTTTAAAGTCTGAAGACAGGTCAGATGGGTAATAGAAATGATTATGTAAATATTACATTAAAAAGGCATAGCAAAGGAAGCAACCTTAGCCAATTTACACAGATAATACAATCCTCTGAGTGCATTTCTTTGAGAAACAGATTGTGAATTAATACAATAAGAGGTTACTGTTCATTGATGGGCTGCATCTGTGTCCAAAGGGAGGAAAGAAACTGTTTATATGTACAGACGCTCCCCGGGTTACGCACATCCGATTTACGCAAATCCGCACTTATGGAAAAAGTTCTGTAACTTTTTTTTTTTTTTGCGTGTCGGGTATACATTCCCGACTTACACAAAGTTTGACTTACACAGGCATTCCACAATGGAATGCTTGCATGAGTCAGGGAGCGTCTGTATAGGGCTATCTGGTGACAAAACCATTAAAATGTATTTATTTTTAGTGTGGCAAGGCTCCTCCTTCACCTCACCAGCCTCAGCACTTCCTCATCTGGTGATGAGGGCCTGGAGTTAATCAGTCCCAATCTGGAGGTTTTTAATTCTTCGCTTTGATTTTTTTTTCAATATTTACAAGGTGGGCCTCACCGTATTTGGGGTCAGGAAGGAATTTTCCCCTGGGTCAGATTGGGAGAGACTCTGGCAATTTTCCCCTTTCCTCTGCAGCATTGGGCATAGGTCATTTGCTCATTTGAACTAGTGTAAATGGTGGATTCTCTGTCACTTGAAGTCTTCAAATCCTGATTTGAGGACTTCATTAGTACAGCCGGAGGTTAGGGGTCTATTACAGGAGTGGGTGGGTGAGGTTCTGTGGCCTGCAACGTGCATGATGAGCATGAGGAATGCCTGACCACTCACTTCCCTACAGAAAAGACTAACTCCCTGAAATGCTCCAAACCTGCCAGGAGATCTGGACTATTGGTTTGAGACTTTCAGGACCTGATAAAAGATTAGCACAATCCTCTCATGTACACTGTGCTGGGAGATGCTGGCCCCACTGAAGTCAGGGGTAAAACTCACCCTTGGAATTAATAAGGCAGGATTTAACCTCCTGATTTATACTTATAGCTTTAGTAGTACTTCATACTTAACAGACATTCTCTGATGAGAGCTCATACAATTCCGATGAAGAAATCAAACAGCAAAAGCTGAAATTGTACTGATTAGGTAACTGAGGCATGAAGAGGTTAAGCTCCTTGCCCAGTGTCACAGAGGAAATCCGTGGCGGAGTGAAGATGAGAATCCACGTTGTTGGACTTGAGGTCCATGAGACCAGAGTGACCTCAGGCTTTCTGCTTTCCATAGTTATCTCATCTGTACAATGGGGCTAACACTGCTTACCCTCCTTTGTATGGCAATTTGTGTTCTACAGCTGAAAACGTGCTATGCAAGTGAGAAGCTCAGTGTAAATAGTATGTTACCATGTGTCCATAAAACTAGAAGCAGAGAGCAGCTTGGCATAGGTGAGATTGTTCATTCCTCATTGCCTCTAAATCTGTTGTCTTCCATGCAGCCCAAGGTGGTATGGGAAATTCTCAGAGTTTATGAAAAGAGACGAAGTGGAGCTGGAAATGGAGGATTTTCTGTAACGGGAGAAGCTGATTTAAGAATGTACTCAGAGCAGCAATGGAGCATTGAGGGAGCAGTTTTGTAATCTAAATTTCACATTTGAACTATTTCATCTCCATGGAATTACAGGTTCAAATCTAGGCAGGTTTGACTCAGCCTTTCATCCTCAAGGTAGATAAATTCAGCTCTGCACAGTTTACAGTGAGGGTTTTTCAGACAAGATCATAAAAACTGCTTTGCTCGGGTGCAGACGTTAAACAGCTCACAATAGATTTTGTAAGAGGTAGTTCATTCAGCTATAATGGTATAGAAGCCCTGCCCCCAACTACTGGGCAGCAGTCTATGCACTGGTTAACTGCTACTCTCTGTCCCAGAGCCTGGTACTATTTCATGCTCTATGTTTAAAATGTCTCCAGTGGTTTGGGATGCAAAATGCTGTGTACATTTTAAATAATTATTTCACTATAATTTGGTGGGAATTAATGGTTGATTAAACAGTACATTATTAGCATGACCACTGGGTAAATTTAACTAGTGGCAAGTAGTTTAATGGTGATTCACTGGGTGTTAAAATAGGTAGGAAATTCTAAGGTCTGTGTTTTTAATACACAGCATAATAAAGATTAAGGGCCAAGATTTTCAAAAAAAGTGACTGGTGTTTCTGGGAGACTCAAGTTTGAGCCATCTAAAAGACCAGGTTTCTGAAGTGCAGGTGCTCAGCATTTTTTGAAAAACAATCAGGCCTCTTTACCATGTCTCAGATTGGGAACCCAAATTTACTAGTCACTTTTTAAAACCTGGGCCTACGGGGTGCATGTGTGTATATATAGATACATGCACACACTCTTTTGGGTACTTAGGAGACCTCGTTCAGAGGCAAAGGGATTCTTGTGGCTTCATTTCTGAACTGTCTAGTAAATACTTCCATCAACGTATAGATAAAGAATAACCACCATGGTCTAATGGATTTTGGATCACTAAAGCCTTTCTACCATGTCCAGAGATCCACAGGCAATGGAGAGATCCAATCACGCATATCTTTGAAGGGAAAGAGGAGGATTTTACCTTTAGTTTCCAGCCCAATTCAGACTGGAAAACCAGCATGAATCACTTAGAGAATCAAAGCAAATGTATTCAGGTACAAAAGATTTAGACAGATGCCTAGGGGGATTTCCTAAGATAGTCAGGTGCTTAGTTCCCACCAATTAAAAAGTCCTACAAGGTATCTTTAGGAGCCTACACACCAGCCTCTCTTTACCTCAGTTCCCAAACTGTAAAGTGGGCATAACAATGCTCCCCTACATTAAAGATTCGAGGCACTTAGATTCTATGGTAATGGGGCTATAGAACCATCATAGCAGGAAGTCTTTCCATTTACCTGATTTGGGATTTAGATTAGGTACATGTTGACCATAAGCTATTGTTACCAAGGGGAACAATGGAATCTGAATGAAGTATATAATGTTTGACAGGAGCAAGCCTTTACAGTCTCTGCTGCTGAAGAAGAAGATACCGGAACACACACGTTGCTACTGGGGGTTGTGCCGTCTGCTGTGCTGAATTGTAACTCACTGCCAATAGCCTTAATTAAAAATATTAATGCTGGACAACTACTGTTGGAAAGGCCAACATTACATTCCTCTTTCTTTACAATTGTTCTGTAATTGCAATAATTCCTAGGTCTTGGCGAGGATTATTCCCCAGGGCCCACCTTGCTGAGCCTCAGAGTGCAAAATCCTCTATTATTTTACCGGCACACTCTACCACAAAGGTGTTAGCGCTTAATTAGAAAAAAACGGAGAATATATATTAGAAGGATCCAGACAAATCAGAAAGGAAGCCAAATACTTGGGATACTACTAACTCCCAGAGCATCTAAGCCTACTGCGTGTGAAGAAGGGGAGACACAGGCTCATCCCCTCCTGGTGACAGATTTAAGAACTGGGAGAGGAGTAGAGATGGACTTAGTGGTGGCCAGGTGAGGTTCTCCCAGCAGCAGCCAGAGGAATGAGGCGCTTGTGATGGGTGCGGTCACAGAGACTCCCCTAGAGACTGTCACTCGATGAACTGGGATACCACTGAGAACAACCCTCCTGCCAGAACAGACGCCCCTCCACTCCTGTCTTGCTGAGTTAGACACTCCAGTCAGCTCCAGCACAGACCCAGAGGTTGGTCCACACCTCCCTGCAGTTAACTGAAACTGAGATTCACTCAGTCCAGAGGATTCTCAGTTAACAGGGACTTTCCCAGTGCCCAATGTTCAGCCTTTCTGGGAGCCTGAACCCCAAATAAATCCATTTTACTCTGTATAAAGTTTATACAGGGTAAATTCATAAATTGTTCATCCTCTATATGACTGATAAGAGAGATATGCACAGCTGTTTGCTCCCCCGGGCATTAATCATGTACTCTGGATTCATTAATAAACAAAAGTGATTTCATTAAGTATAAAAAGTAGGATTTAAGTGGTTTCAAGTAATAACAGACAGAACAAAGTAAGTCACCAAGCAAAATAAAGCAAAATCACGCAAGTCTAAGCCTAATACATTAAGAAACTGATTACAGGTAATATCTCTCCCTTAGAGATGTTCCAATAAACTTTTTTCACAAACTAGACTCCTTCTTAGTCTGGGTCCAATCCTTTCCCCAGTACAGTCCTTGTTAGTTCCAGCAGACATCTCAGGTGGTAAGCAGGGGTTCTCTCATCACTGGCAGCCCCTTTTTTCCTGCTCCATCCCCTTTTATAGCTTTGGCAAAAGGCAGAATCTTTTGTCTCTCTGGGTCCCCTTCCCTCCTTCTAAATGGAAAAGTACAAAAGTTAAGATGGATTTCATTACCAGGTGACATGGTCACATGTCACTTTAAGACGCCTAATCTCCATTCCTCATGGGCTGTCTGCAATGGTCCCTTGCTCTCCTGCCAGGAGAGAGACCACTCAGGCTGGTCCTGTCTGGCCAGGACCAGAGTCTGCAAGACAGCCAAGAGCCCACAATAGAGTTGGGTGATTAATAGTCACTGTCATGCTTTAGCCTGGGTTTGGGTGGCTCAAGCAGTCAGCCCTTAAAAAGAGTCTATCAGGGCTGGCTTTGGCCTGGGCGGAGCTCAGGCAGCCAGCGAACAAACAGTCTTTCAGGGGAACTGGGTCCTGGGCTTGCAGAGGCTCAGGCTACCAGCAAGCAACACTCTTATGGCTGGCTTTAGCCTGGGCGGGACTCAGGTAGCCAGCAAAGCAAACCATTCTACAGGTGGGCTGGGGCCTGGGCTTGAGTAGGCTTAGGTTGCCAGCAAGCAAACAGTCTTAAGGCTGGCTTTAACCTGGGCGAGGCTCAGGCAGCCAGCAAAAAAACCAGTCTTTCAGGGAGCTGGTCACGGAGGCTCCGCTTCAGAGCTAGAGCTTCTCTGAACAGTGTAGGAGGTCCACCACCCCAGGGTGGGTGGCAGGAGGATGTGGGCCCACCCTACTCCACTGCATCCCAGCCCAGGAAGGCTTTCAAGTAACTAAGGCCATTTACAACTGATTGTTTCTGGAGCACCCTTAATGGCCTCCACTTAATGTGTTTACCTCAGTGATACAAGTTTATATCTTATTCTCCTAACTCCAGATATAGACATAATGCACACAAACAAATAGGATGAACACCCGTAGTAAATTACAAGCTTTCTAATGACACCATACTAGGGGTATTTAGCATAGAGCATATTCCAGTTATGTCATATTCATAAGCATATTTCCATAAAGCATGTGGAATGCAACGTCACAGAGCTCCACCCTTTAAAATAGCTGTGATGGGAGGAGACATGGAAAGAAGCATGGTGCCACCCATTCTCCCAAAATCTAGGAGACTGGGTGGTTCTTGGGGATGAACCCACCCCCTCTTCCCCAAAAGATGGCAGATTTCAGGGAGGGGGCAGTGCAAGGGACCTCACAACCAATTCCTTGAGCTCATTTCTCCTCCTGCTGCATTGAGAAGAGCCACAAGAGACCTGTCTGTTGCCATTTCCTTCCTGGCAGCCTTTGGATCTGCTGTGGAGGTAGGTCATTTGGTGACCCGTGCTGCCCCATGCCTGGGGGAGCAGGAGAGTTGTGCACTTCAAACTGAAATGGGGAGAGAGACCTGGAGGTGTATGGAGCACTTCCTCACTGAATGTAAAACTAGAATCATTGTACAGACCTGGTCAGAAAACTGGTTTTGGGGGGAAGGGGTGAGGAAAAGGGGGATGAATTGATTTTTCACCAGAACTTTCTAAACGAAAGAACTTTGTTTTCTCTCAAGATTTTGCATTTAGTTTTGACTTGACACTTACTTTCAGCTTTTGTAAATCTGCTTTACTCCCCCCACCCGCCCTGAGACAGCTTGATAAAACAGTAAGGAAATATGAGAAAGTGTGTGTCTGGTGGGGAGAAGACAGTAAAAGGGGGGAAAATTTCCAGTGGCAAAAGAGCAAAGAATCCCAAAAAAACAAAAAAACAAAAAGAGAGGCATTTTAAGTCAAAAACAAACAAAAAATGTGTTTCATTTCAAAGTGTCAGTCCAAAACAAATAAATTTTCATTGAAAAATACAATAAAAAAGTTGAAATCTACATAATCCTAAGGAAAAAAACCTAACTGATAAAACCACTTTTTCCAGCTGGAAAATTTGTTAGCCAAATTTCTTTCAACTAGTTCTAGAACTGAAGGGAATATTGTCTCATCCAATATGCCCCATTCTAGATTGTATAGACTAAGATAATCAGATGGAATGAGATATTGAATATAGACCATTACAGAGAACATAGGCCATACAGGGAATGAAACACACCTTGTTCCATACATATTTCAACATCTCATACACTATGAATGAGAAATTCCACTCTGCTTACGTATGCATGTATCTGCTGGGAGAGCAACAGTGTGAAACTTGTTATCATATGCTCATGCTACTTTCAAAAACTACAGTTTAACCAAATTGATATGGATTGTCACAGGATCACAAGGTGTATCTGTTGTCTACAGACCGTCTCCCTTGCCAAATCTGAAGTTTCTCCAATGCCCACTTTGAGGTTAAAGCCTCTCAGAAATAGGTGAATTAAGTTTTCCAGGCATTTGGGTCTTGGGATAAGAATAAATGTAGACGCGTTCAGCCCAAAAGGTACAAGGTTGAGAAATAAGCAAATGAAAAAGGCTCTTTAGAATGCAGCTTTAACTATTGATGTAAACACTTGTTCTGCATTCGGGATGCATAAAAAACCACGAGTGGTAATTTATCCTACCTGACCCTCACTTCTGAAATAATATGAGTTAGGGAGTCCGTCAGCACTCTAAGTAGAATTGGCCCAATACTACCCTCACATAAACCAGTTTTACATGGATGTAACTCCCGCATCTCCAGTGGAGTTACACCAATGTCACTCAGACGAAGAATCAGTCTGGTATAATAAATTCTATACTCCTGGACTGGCATTGTAGGGTTGCAATATGTTTATTTTTTGAGCATGGAAATACAGGGGCATATGTTACCTAGTTACTGACATTTAGGGTCAGATCCTCAGCTGGTGTAAATCAGCAAGTTCCACTGATTTCAGTTGTCTCACTGAAAGTCAGTGGGATTTAGGCACTTTTGAAAATGTCTCTCCTTCAGAGTATCAGAGGGGTAGCCGTGTTAGTCTGGATCTGTAAAAGCAACAAAGAATCCTGTGGCACCTTATAGACTAACAGACGTTCTGCAGCATGAGCTGTGGTGGAAATTTCCAGGGGCAGGTTTATATATGCATTTGTGTCCATTTATCCTTTTCCTTAGAGACTGTCCAGTTTGGCCGATGTACATAGCAGAGGTGATGGTGTGGCTGATCTGAAATGGACACAAATCAGATATTAGGAATGGCAATATACAAAAACCTGTAGGAGAACACTTCAACCTCCCTGGCCACACAATAGCAGATCTTAAGGTGGCCATCCTGCAGCAAAAAAACTTCAGGACCAGACTTCAAAGAGAAACTGCTGAGCTCCAGTTCATCTGCAAATTTGACACCATCAGCTCAGGATTAAACAAAGACTGTGAATGGCTTGCCAATTACAGAACCAGTTTCTCCTCCCTTGGTTTTCACACCTCAACTGCTAGAACAGGGCCTCATCCTCCCTGATTGAACTAACCTCGTTATCTCTAGCTTGCTTCTTGCTTGCATATATAAACCTGCCCCTGGAAATTTCCACCACTTGCATCTGAAGAAGTGGGTATTCACCCACAAAAGCTCATGCTGCAGAACGTCTGTTAGTCTATAAGGTGCCACAGGATTCTTTGTTGCTTCTCCTTCAGAGTGTTGTCCAATTAAGATCTGTTAGAAAGACATATATCTTCCCCGCTGCAGTGACTGCATGGATTCCTCCCCACGAAGGAGGAAGTGCACACAACCAGTTACAAGCTGAAAGAGGTTCATTTTTGCATGTCTTCTCGGTAGCTGCTGATCCCATGCCAGCTCCATTGTACACATCCTCAGAGCTGTACCCTGTGGCAGCTGCTCTGCTATTGCATGTTGCCCTGCCGTTTCTTTTGGAGCAACTTACCAAGCAGGAATTGGTTTTGCACTGTACGGTGGCCTCCTTTTGCAAGTCTTGGCCCTTCCCTTGGCCTTTAAGTGATTCTGGGGCATTTGGCCAGACTCAGCCTTATGCTGGCTCCACATCCACTGTTCTGCCTTCTTTTCCATGTGATTTGCACAACACACTTAGGGACCCATTGTAGAGCCCTTCCTCGCATTAATGTGCATTTACTTATGTGACTAGCTCCATTAAAACCAACAGGAGTGTGGACGGGCTCCACGATTGGACACTCGGGGTGCAATCAATAATGCGCATAGGGACAGTTGTGCCCTTAGCGCACAAGTGGTACTCAGCCATTACACAGAAAGAACAAAACACAAAACATTGAGATTAAAAGTAATTAAATGAATTCTACATTGAGGTTGAGAGGTTTTACATGCAGAAAGATCAGGAAACTGTAAGTTCAAGCAGATGGAAGGGGACAGTGAATTAATCAGTAGCTGATTTTCTTTTTCTGCTGTGGAAACAATGGAGAAGCTCTATGAGAATGGATTTGTCTAAACAGTATTTCCTACTATACACAATTCCATGGGCGCCAACTTATATGGGCTCCTGGGGCTTTAGCCCCAGGAATATTCACAGACAGGGGCTCTGCTCCAGCAATATTTGGAGCTAGGTTTCTCCCCTGCTCTGCGCTGCCGGCAGCCCAGAGCCTTTTAAATCCCAGCCGCAGCTGGGAATCAGAGGGCTCTGGGCTGCCTGCCGCGGCGGGGAGCCCAGAGCCCTCTGATTCCCGGCCGCGGCTGGGATTTAAAAGGCTCTGGGATCCCCGCAGCTGCCAGCAGCCCAGAGCCCTTTGAATCCCAGCCCCTGTCCGCTGATTGCCCCCTCCCCAGACCCCTGCCCCAACTGCCCCCCAGAACCTCCACCCCCTATCTAAGCACCACTGGTCCTTGTTCCCCGATTACCCCCTCCCGAGACCCCTGCCCCTAACTGCCCCTAGGGACCTCAGCCCCGATCGAAGCCTCCCTCCTCCGTGTCCCCCACTGCCCCCACCAGAGACCCCACCCCACTTCCCCCAGGACCGCACCCCCTACCTGTCCCCTGATAAACCTCCTAGACTCCCATGCCTATCCAATTGCTGCCTGTCCCCTGACTGCCCCTTCGAACCTCTGCCCCATCCAACCCCCCCTGCTCCTTGTCCCTTGACTGCCCCCCGGAACCCCCTACCCCTTCTCCACCCCCAAACTGCTTACTGTGCCACTCAGACCAGCGTGTCTGGCTCCATGCAGCTCCAGACAGTTGCTGCCATGCTCCCCCATGGAGCCCACAGCCCTCTCCCACCCCCAGCACCTGCCTTCCACCTCAAAATTCAGGAGTGCTCAAGCTCGGTTTGGGCAGCTTTTACTTCATTTCTCCCAAATCAGTTTCCCCTGCAAGGTGCCAACTGAAGGTGATGGAGAACAGAGAGATCGGGTGGCCTCCTAATGCCTGGAAAAGAGACAAAGGCCGGAGGAGGGAGTGTCAGTGCCTGTGCAGACTTCTGGGAAGTGCACGGTGTGGAAGGGAATGCTGTGATGCTTTGGAACAACTCCATACAAAGCCAGTCAGGACTCTGGGGGAGCCTCCTCTCTCGGAGCATACTGTCTCCAGGGCAAGAAGCTTACACCTTCCTGGGTCTGACCTTGGAGCATTCAGCATGCCCTTCCACGTCATGCCCCTTCCAAAGTGAGTCTGCCCAGGCTGGTCCTGGGGCAACCAGAGGTCGCTGCACCCCAACTCCGCAGTTTGATGTGACTCTCAGCCAGACAGTAAAACAGAAGGTTTATTAGATGACGGGAACACAGTTTAACCAGAGCTTGTTGGTACAGAAAACAGAACCCCTCTGTCAGGTCCTTCTTGGGGGGTGGGGAGCCCAGAACCAAGTTCTGGATCTCTCCCCATTTCCCCAGCCAGCTCCAAACTGACACTCCCTCCTCTGGCCTCTGTGTCTCTTCCGGACAAGGAGGCCACCTGATCTCTTTGTCCCCAACACCTTCAGTTGGCATCTTGCAGGGGAAACTGAGGCACCCACACAGTATTCAGAGAAAATATTAAGAACATTCCCATTTCATCACAACAGATGCAACAAAATATAATACTGTATATTGAAGTAGGCAAGTGCTGCTTCTGACTTTCCACTTTTAATTGACTCTTGTAATCTTGTGGCACTGACGCATTGTAGCTTCATTTTATATCGGCTTACAGGGCGGGAGCGGGGGGCACCACCATTTTGGGCCCCACCAAAAATTATACAAACCTGCCGCCTATGAATCCTGGTATCCAGACTCTGTTACCACCCAAACCTTTTCACAGATCACTTGCCTCTACTTAGTAAGGTTTTAACTTTGCTGTTTAAAACTGTTTTTTACCCCTTTTCTGCCTCTGCCACCTGCCTCAAAATTTGCTCAGCAAACCTGCCTGTTGGTTTGCATTGGTCACAGTCAAGCAAAGTGATGAGAGGGAAGCTGCACAACATGTAACAGACAATCTGTAGAGCAGTGGCTCTCAACCTTTCTGGACTTCTGTACCCCTTTCAGGACTCTGATTTGTCTTGCCTACTCCCAAGTTTCACCTCATTTCAAAACTACTTGCTTACAAAATCAGACATAAATATACAGAAGTGTCACAGCACACACTGTTACTGAACAATTGCTGACTTTCTCATTTTTACCATATAATTATAAAATAAATTGATTGGAATATAGATATTATACTTAAGTTCCAGCGTATACTATATAAATCAGTATAAACAAGTCGTGTGAAATTTTAGTTTGTACTGACTTTTGTTAGTGCTTTTTATGTTGTAAACCTAGTCAAATATCTAGATGAGTTGATGTACCCCCTGGAAGACCTCTGCATACCCTCAGGGGTACATGTACTCCTGGTTGAGAATGACTGCTATAGAATAACAGCGGAAAGATGATCTTGTGGGTAAAGTAAAAGTTGAAAGTCAGCAAATTTAAGGTCCAGTCTTGATTTTGTCCATAAGGTCACAGAAGAGAACATAGTTCCATTTCCCCATCCCTAAAACTGTATAATACTACTACCTAATTTAGGGAGCTGGTAAGGATTCATTCTTTATAAAAGGCTTTGAGACCCCATGATGGAAAGTGCTATAACACTGGGAAGTGCTGTATGTTGCCATGAAACAGTCACATCTTTGTTTTCTGTGTACTGCACCTTTAAATTTCTAAGAGCACTGCTTATACCGCAGAGAGACCAGCTGGCTACTCACACGCTGTGCTTCCTCACAGAGACTTTACTGTTGTTCTTTCTTGGTACTGTTTTCCTTCCTCTAAAATCAAGTCTATTTAGACTGAAGTACGTGGCTACTCTGTGTATGGAAAAGGATAGCAGGTATGTCCCATCACACACAGCCTCAGGCATGAGACTGAAAGGTGTTATTTTATCCCCAAAACAACTGACAAAGATTTTGTAATCAAACAAACCTTTGCTCTTTATTTCTTTTAAATCACCACTATCTACAAGCATCATTGGGTTGGTCAAATGTTGCCAAACTTTTCTTGGGATATTAGGGAGCTGTGTTTTATGAATGAACTTATGATTCAGTGTGGTAATTTCACCCCCTTCAAGAGAGCGTGCACTTCATAAATTATCTCACTAGATACAGCCACAGCAACATGCTGCAGTACAGGACTTAACAGAATCTGAAGTAGCCTATGTGACTGACATGCATACCGTGATAGATGAGTTCCCTAGGAACTATCTTGGGAGGCAGTCTTGCCTAGCGGCTAGCATACAAGACTGGGCATCAGAAGACTTGGGTTCTAATATTGGCTTTTCCACTGATCTGCTGCAAGTCTTTGAGTAAGTAATTTCGTCTTTCTGTTTCCCCTCTCATGTCTTGTCTGATTAGAACGTAAGTTCTTCTGAGAAGGGTCAATCTCCCATTGTGCGTGCATGTACAGTGCCAAACAAAACGGAGCCTGGTCATAGCTGGGGCCTGCAGGCATTACTGTAATAGAGATAAAAATAATAAAATGAAGTGTCTTCTTGATTTTTGACTACCCGCTGTTCTGCCATCACACATGTAGGGGCAGCCAAGCAGTTAGCAAAAGGAACAGGCCTGCAGAGCTCAGTTTCTCATTGACATGGGTTGTCACTTTGAGCAGAGGTCTCTGATTTGCAATAAACAAAATAACTGATATCAGAAATTAATCTCAGCTATTGCATGCCACCTGAGAGCCAGGAGTGAGTGTTCACTGGTGATGCAAGTTAATTACCACACTGTCACCAGATATTATGTAATTTCTGTCAAGATCTTATGACAGGCCCCTGTATCCCAAGTCCTCATTTCTGGTAGAAGTAAATGTCACTGAATTTCTGTGTAGTATTACTGTCATGTCATTCTAGGATGAGCCTGAAATGAACGGCCCCATGAGTGGTGCTGATAAAGTTATTTTATTCAAAGTAACTTTTGTCTGTGTTATTACATTACATATTCCAATGAGACATGCCAGGAAATCTAAACTGAATAGTCACCATATGCAAGCATATATAGTCCTGAATGCAAACTGATTGCAGTGCGTGCACTTCATGTGTACAGTTACACCACAGCCTTTGCTAAGACCGGCTCCAATTAAAAAAAATAAACTGCATGGAATGGTAGCACTGGGTATGAGAAATCTGCCTATTGCCTACTTATATTTAGAACTAGTCAGAAAATGACTCGCCTTCCCACACACACACTTTTTTTTTTTTTGAACAAAGAAAAGGGAGTTTTTTCATCTTTCTTGAAAAATTTCTTCCATTTTTTGTATTGTTTGATGAAGAACCAAAACCTTCTCAAAAACAAAAAAAAGTTTTTGTTTTCTTCAGTAACCACCAAAGCCTTGGAAGTTTTTTCCATTTTAAAACAAACACTTGACACTTTTCAATGAAAATGGATTTTTCCAAAAGAATTTCCATTTCACTGAAAAGCCATGGAACAAAATTTGGACAGAAAATTCCTGACCAGCTCTACCTCTCATTGCTGCAGTGTGAGTACCTTCCCCAAAGTAAAGAGAGGACTATGTTCTCTCTTGTTTCCCTGACATCAAGTGTCAAGTGGAGAGATTTGGGTGGATTTCTTGAAAGGAATCAGTTACAGCAAGAAACTTGTCCAAAGAGGCAGGTTTTACATGAAGCTCCGGAAGCAGCAGTGAAGTCTGTGGTCTTTCATCTTTTCTGCAAACTAGTTCCATAATTTTGGTCCAGTCCCAGTGATAGTTCTGTCTCCCAAGGTCACAAAGCTCCCCTTACTGGATAATAGTTCTGTTGGTCTGGTGGAACAGAGCGATCACAGTGCACAGGGTTATAGAGGAAAAGATGCAACCTCTCAAATATCCAGGACCAATTCTAAGCATGGCTATGAAAAAAACCAGGACAGCAACCTTGTGGCCAATGTGTCCAAAAGAAGAGTTACATATAGCTATAGAGAGTTTTTAACCTTTTCAATTCTGTGTCCTCATGTTACAACAGAAAAACAAAAGTCGGGATCCCTCTCTCATTTAGCCATAAAGAAAGGGAGGCTGCTCATGACCCCCTTGGAGCTGTTTGCAATACCCCCACCACTTGTGACCCCGCTCTCCCAGGACAGCAATCCATGGTGTAGTACATATAATATGGTGCGTCTACAGCATATATTTTAACCCCTGCTCAGTGTACTGTATTTGACAAACAAAAGTCACAACATTCTAGGACCTGGCTAAATACTTTTTAATGTGCTTTTATGTTTCTTATTTCCATGGAAAATTGTACTACTGTCCAAGAATCTGGAAAATTATTATTATTTTTCCTTACTGATTTGCCATTTCCATTAAACCACCTTTCCAACTGTTTGTGTTTTCAATGGAAGGGAAAACCACTACAGCTCCATTTTATTTACATTTTAACATGCACCAGCATCTTTTTGACTAGAACATTAGGAATACTTGGAATCGCTTCTGAGCTAGATCTGTAGAAAGAGTTTATATGATACACTAAAATGGCAGCCATTTCCCTCCAGACCCCTCTATATCACAATTTTCCCCCCAACATGTATTCTCTCAGTACAGTAACCGTGATGCAGAATAGAGGCCAGAGATGAGGAAAAATACCCCATGTGTCTGCTGTTTGTGTTCAGGAGACACAGGGACCATCCATCTTAACAACAAGGACATGCTACAGCTCTTCTTAAGGAAAGAGGCTCTTTAAACATCACTGTCATAACTCTGAAGGCTCTGCTGACCCAGTGCTCAATTTCTGGACAAACATTCCCTGAGAGAGTGTCTCCCAGCAGTTCCAGAGGCCACACAATGGCAGCCCACAAGATGAATGTGCAAAGCACCTGTCACTGACAATTTGAATAAGCTAATTAGTTCTTTAAATTATTCAATGCCTTTAAAAACATAATACATGTAATCAGAAAGAGATATTTTGCCTGTGCACCAGCAGGCCGTTACAGACAGCAGTTTGATTCCTTCAGTAAATGCAATCTTTCCTGAAATGTCTTGCCAATCTGGCTTAATAAAGGTGTTGGGCAAGGCAGTTAGTTGCCTTCCTTTGGAAGAATCTTAACCTCTACCAAGTGAGAATGGTAGAAATAGTTGCTATCTCTTTCCTCCTTAAACTGTCTCTGTGGCCTAAGCAATGAGATGTTAAAACAGGATGTGGGAGTAGGCAAGGCTGGGGACTTTTCATACGTCCGAACCAGAGCTGTAATGAAGAAAAAGCCATCTTGATTCATGATGGGGATCATGTTGTTATCCCTCAGAGAGCTCTCAGAAACAAAGCAGCTTGTAATCCATACTGAACTGCAAAAATGCCTATCTACCATTCTACCTCCTCCTTGGTAGAGTCGTTCCCTGATGTACTACACTGTCTTAACATGTCTCATCTGTCCCCACCAACAGAACTAATCCTACTGAGAAACTACTCCAACCCATATATGCAGGGTCTGGATGGAGGATCGAATTCCAAAGACAAGGACAAAGTTTGTTCTCAGCTACAGGGAGATAGAGAGAAGTCTGGCTTTAAAAAAGGATGGGCAGGTGGAGAAATAATTAAATGGAAATCTGAAGCTGATGGGAATTAATTCCCTGATTACTATGAGAAGTCCTTATGAGTTGTGCCAAAACCAGAGACAGAAAGCTATCCTATAATTGCCCTCTCACTATATATAATAGGAAAGGGGCTGAACCAGCCACAACATTCAAAGCAAATCCAGTCATGCAGCATTCCAGGAGTCATCTGTATCTCGTATAGATTAATGGAAGTGTCAGTCAAGAGGTGAGCCATGCTCTGACAGCTCCGGAGAATTATGCTTTGATCAAATGTTGCCATGCAAACGTGGATTGGTAAAAATACTGCCTCGCCTTAAGTCCCATATAAAGACATATTTAAGTGTGGTAGAGGAGTCTAGAATGTGGAATAGTTAAAAAAAAAAAGGACATGCAGATATGTCCCATTGTTTGCCTAGCACACAAAATAGAAATATTACACTCTTACCAGCGATCTAGCAGACTGTAGTCAAAGATCAGGGCAGACAGCACTAAAACCCAAACCCATTAGTCCTACATATACATATAGTTGTGTGGAGGGAAACAAGGCCGACCATGGTGAGGAGAAGGGATTAGAAAATTGCACTGGGGCTCTGCTAATGTACCACATAATTTACCAGAGCTCCATATGGTACATAGGAAACAGTAATATTAGTAGGGACTGGAGCAAGAAAGGATAAAGAAATGTCCTTCTGGATGTACAGACGTCCAGTGATGGAGAATCCATTCCATTCATTCGTAAGTTGTTCCAATGGTTAATTGCTGTCCCTGTTAAAATTTGCACCTGATTTCTAGTCTGAATTTGGCTAGCTTCAGCTTCCAGCCCCAGGGTCTTTCTACACCTTTGTCTGGTAGATTAGAGAAGATTTCTGATAGTAGAAATCTCTCTAGAGACAGTAGATGACTTGATCACAGAAGTACCTAACACCAGTTAGACTAAAAAAGATTGAAAGGGTGAAATCCTGGTTCCACTGAATTAAATGGAAAAATTCCCATTGACCTCAATGGAGCCAGGATTCCACCACATGTGTCTGTGAGGCATTCCAAGCTTGTCTCCATTTTTCCAATCGGATTATACTATGTGAGAAGTTTGTATGTTAGGCTAGAGGGCTAAAGAGCAAAGCAAAGGTGCTCCAGCTTGAACAATGGATGAGAAACCCACTCATACCAATACAGGCGGCGTGGAGAGGCTGGAGACATGAATTTGAAAATCACCAATATATGAATATTCTCATATTTCATTTAATTCTCAGTGCTTCCACTTTTTCCTGTTGAGTCACAAGACAACAGCATCATGCTATTGCATGAGAACTTCCCCACTGTTCCAGATTTCAAGTTAAGAAGAGTCACCCATTTCAGCCATCATTGATTGGCTGAACATCCCCTGGGCTTAATAATGGTTTCTGTGCAATTAATTCCATTGCAAAAATAGGGTAACGATTATTGAGCAGACTTTGATAGAAATATAAAAAAAATAGCAGGTCTGTGCTTCTAAAACCTGGTCTACACTACGGGGTTAGGTCAAATTTAGCCGCGTTAGGTCAATTTTAAAATAAATGCATCCACACAACCAACCCCGTTCTGTCGACTTAAAGGGCTCTTAAAATCAACTTCTGTACTCCTCCCCTGACGAGGGGATTAGCACTAAAATCGACCTTGCTGGGTCGAATTTGGGGTAGTGTGGATGTAAATCGACGGTACTGGCCTCTGGGAGCTATCCCAGAGTGCTCTAATGTGACTGCTCCGGACAGCACTTTGAACTCCGATGCACTAGCCAGGTACACAGGAAAAGCTCCAGGAACTTTTGAATTTAATTTCCTGTTTGGTCAGCGGGGAGAACAAAGCAGCACAGGTGACCATGCAGTCCCCCCAGAATCATAAAGCGTAGAATGTTTCTACACTCCCCCTATCATCTCCATCCCTGAGGTTATCGCAGATTAGAAGGCGAAAAAAACGCACTCGCGATGACATGTTTTCCGAGCTCATGCAGTCCTCCCGCACTGATAGGGCACACCTTAATGCATGGAAGCATTCAGTGGCAGAGGCCAGGAAATAATTAAGTGAGCGCGAAGAGTGAAGGCAGGACGCGATGCTGAGGAAAGCCAGCAAGAGCACAGACCCCCACTGCATTCACTGTATAACCGCCTACCCTCCTCCCCATGTTCCATAGCCTCCTCACCTAGATGCCCAAGAACGCTTGGAAGGGGGAGGCTCTAGGCACCCAGCCATCCACTCCAGAGGATGCCCAAGGAACAGAAGGCTGTCATTCAAACAGTTTGATTTTTAGTGTAGCTACAATAAGCAATGTGGCCATGTCCTTCCCTCCTCCCCCACCTCACCCGGGCTACCTTGTCCGTTATCTCATTTTTTTTTAATTAATAAAGAAAGAGTGCATGGTTTCAAACAATAGTTACTTTACTTCAAAGAGGGGAGGGTGGTTGGCTTACAGGGAATTAAAATCAACAATGGGGGCCGGTTTGCATCAAGGAGAAACACACACAACTGTCACACCATAGCCTGGCCAGTTATGATGCGCAGCGCACCTTGCTGTGCTCTTCTAATCACCCTGGTGTCTGGCTGCTCAAAACTGGATGCCAGGCGATTTGCCTCAACCTCTAACCCCACCATAAATGCCTCCCCCTTACTCTCACAGATATTATGGAGCACAAAGCAAGCAGCAATAACAATGGGAATGTTGGTTGTGCTGAGGTCTGACCTAATCAGCAAACAGCACCAGCGAGCTTTTAAAGTGTGTGACGGTGAGCTGAGTGGGCTCCATGCTTGGCGTGGTATGGCGTCTGCATGGGTAACCCAGGAAAAAAGGCGCGAAACAATTGACAGAGGGAGGGGCGACTGATGACATGTACCCAAAACCACCCCATCAGGCATTGGGAGCTTAACCCAGAATTCCAATGGGTGGCAGAGACTGCGGGAACTGTGGGATAGCTACCTACTGTGCACCACTCCGAGGGTCGATGCTAGCCTTGGTAGTGAGGACGCACTCCACCGACTTAATGCACTTAGTGGGGACATACACAATTGACTGTATAAAATCAATTTCTAAAAATCGACTTCTATAAAATTGATTTAATTTCATAGTGCAGACATACCCTAAGTCATGGTGCAATAAATGTCTCCTTTTTAGAGGATGTCCGTGTTTATACTTCTACCACTTGCTACCCTTTCTCAGCTAGATGACACACATCTTATTCTAGGCTCAGTCCTTCTCGGAGCTATATATTCACATACTGATGGAGCTGAAAACCAGAAGGGACCATTAGATCATCTAGTCTGACTTCCTGCATAACACAAGCCAAAGAATTTCAGCCTGTTGCCCCTGCATTGAGTAACTTGTGTTTGGCTAAAGCATATCTTCCAGAAAGGAAAGTGCTCTCCCATAAAGATCGGGGGATGAGGTTATAGGTACAATCCTAGGAGAACAAAGTTCAGGTTGGGGGTCTGAGGGAAGAAATTGTTGTAACGAAAAAAAAAATGAAAATGGGAAGGAGGTAAGAGGATTCTGGAGATTTTAGAAATTTCTGAAATACTAGATACAACGTAATTCAGCAAGATTAAAACATTTCAGAGCGAGTATTTTATGCTGAAAGGTAGGCCTGTTTAATCAGGAATTCACCCCTCCAAGGAAGGCAAGACAAGGCCTATGCACTAAATGACAGAGCTCATGTTGGAGAGATGCTCTAGTGCAGTGGTTTTCAACCAGAGCTCCACGGACCCATGGGGGTCCACAGACTGTGTCTAAGATTTCCAAAGGGGGGCACACCTCCATTTGAAATGTTCAGTGGTCCACAAATGAAAAATAAAAGGTTGAAACCCACTTTTCTAGTGGACAGAACACTGCACTAAGACTCAAGATACCCAACTTCTCTTCCCAGTGCAACCACAGGCTTTCTGTAATCTTGGGCAAGTCACTTAATCTCTTTGTACATGAGATCCCCATGTATAAAAAAGGGTGATAGTACTTTCCTACCTGACAGGGGTTTTGCAAAGAGAAAATCCATTAATGATTGAAAGGTACTGAAATACAATGAGATTTGTTTGTCTAAGATGAATTTTCAAACTTTTTTTTTATTCTTTATAAAATAGGTGATTTAAAACTAATCTGTAGATTGAAGAGCCCCTGGGACTAATTCCCTTTTAGAACTAGCTCTAGTGATATCTTTGGTGTCCCAGAATGGTGCGTTCTGGAACACTTTTAATGAACAGGCAGTGTGTCCTTGAGGGACTTATCAAAGATATTTTTTTATTAAAGCTGAGTTTACATTTGTTTACTTGCCGAATGCTTTCATTGCCTGGTGAGAGTATATAGCACACAGGGTCTGATCCAAAGCCCATGAAAGTCAAGAGCCACTGGGCTCAATGACTTTGGATCAGGCTCATATTTCTTGGTTATGTCAAGATTTTAGCTTTCATTCGCAGATTGCACCAGTATTTCCCTCTCCATGGTCCCTCAAAAGCATCCACTTTAGGTCCCAGGTTCTCAGATGTCACCCCTTTGGATAGAGATCCTCATCTCTTTCCCTACTATCTAGGAATTTTTCAGACTGCACAGCTCCCTGCCTTCATTATGATATCCCCAGCAAGTCAGACTGCGTAAAAGCCTAGCGTCTGTGCTTTGCTTTCTCCCCAGAGGTGATGAACAACGTAGTTGCCTGCAGTTACAAGTTACCACACAGCACTTTCTAAGCAAGTACATTTATTGTTAAGGCAAAAGCATTATGGAGAAAACATTAAAGAACCTACACACATACTAACAAGCTTACCACCCAAACTTCAGTTCTGGTGGCTGTGAGTTTTGAAGAACTGACAACTGAGTTGCCCTGTGGTTAGAAGTTCAGAACTGTCTCAGAATCAGAACACTGGATGGTCAATTCAGTTGTTTCTTTATACAGTTTGGCTCTGATCTCATCTCCGGGAATACATAAACTTTGCATTTAATACAGTGGATCCGAAAGATAGTTAAACTTAGTTCAATGAGGTTTCCCAAAGATATTTCAGGGAATTGCCAAATGAGTCACTGTCCCCTTTAAAGCCATCTTCCCTTTGTGTTTTCTCCTTCCTTCTCTCCCTTGTCTGTCCAGCTCCTTTTTCAGACTCAGACCCCCTCCATCCACACACACACATACACACACTCTCCCATCCCTCAGATCCCTTGCACTTTCAGTGTCAGGACCAAATTCTGCTCCCTGAAGGGTGCTCTCTATTGACTTTAGTGTTACCTGCAAAGTCACATCCAGTGAATGAATTTACCTATAAGGGTTATACGTCACAGCCAGACAAATTGAGGGCTCCTTCAGTCCAAAACAAATGAGACAAACTTCATTAGGATTTCTAAGCCCAGCAGGGCTGGAGTTTGACAGGAGGAAAAAATAAAAAAATGAACCAGCTCTCTGTGACCAGCTGGAAAGGCGTGGGTCTCCCCTGACACCCTGCACGGGGCTCAGCATTGAATATCCACTGAATAATACATTTGTGCAAGGAGCCTTGACCATAACTTCTTTGCTTTAGGCAAAAAATGGACTTTTTAAAACTAAAATGAAAACCCTCTTCAAGTAAACTCTGGTGGAGCGAAATTCTGATTATAACCTCATCACCCTGCTGCCTGCAGTCTCCTTCTCTGTTCAATTCAATAGTCTGTCATGCTTGTTACTGAGAAATGAATTCCCTTCACACTGACATTTCATATACTTACTGATACGGCATATAATGAACACTCTGCCAAATCTGTCAGCTTCTTGCAAAACTAACTTTTTATTACCTTTTTTTTTCATTATTTTATTTAAATTTTTCTTCTTTTCTTTAAGAGAGAAATTTAGGATTACAGATCTAGGTGTTAGGTCCACCCCTATGGCAGATGTTTACCGTGGTATAAATGCAGAGATTATAGCAGATTAGCAGCTATTGTCGTTGTGCAACCCGCCGGAATCTCCCCCGAGCCACCTCAGCATTGCCTCCTGTGGTCAAACAGTAGAAAACCCAACATAGGCTGTCGCACACTTGGCACCAGTATTGCCAGTGAGTCAGAGATGCTTAATTATATGGCCCTGACTCAACAATGTAATTAAGCACGTGTAACTTTATGTCAGGGCCGCCCAGAGGATTCAGGGGGCTGGGGCAAAGCAATTTTGGGGGCTCCTTCCACAGAAAAAATTGCAATACTATATTCTCGTGGGGGCACCTGTGGGGCCCGGGCAAATTGCTCCACTTGCTCCCCCACACGGGAGGCCCTGGGAAAAATAAACCTTCCGCATCTCGGCACAAACCCAGTTTTGAGAAAACTTCTTTACAAGGTATCACTGGTTCTCAGAATTAGCTAGTGCTAAAAGGCACTAAAGCTCATTAAAAGGGTTGGACAAATATTTTCCGTCAAAACCTTTTTTGGATCGAGAACTAGGGGTTTTTAAAAAGCAGAATAAAATCACAGACAATGTCTGCTTTCCTTCAAAAATTGTTGTGTTTTTTTTAATTGAAAAGCTGAAATTAGTCTGCCAAAACCTGAATATGGTTTGGGGTTTCAGAAGTGTGTGGCCAAATATTTGCTGCTTGCTGTGTTTGATTGTTTAAAGAAACAATAAAAAATTCTGCTTAAAAAAAAATCCAAAACTTTTGAACCACCTCAGCTTGTAACCAAACGCCTGAGCCCATCCAATCAGAGATTTTTCCAGGTTTCTGATACTCTGATGGCTTCCTTGATTCATATCTGTCTCCATAACTTTGGGTTCATTTAGGTTAGAACATAAGAACAGCTATACTGGGTCAGACCAAAGGTCCATCCAGCCCAGTATCCTGTCTACCGACAATGGCCAATGCCAAGTGCCCCAGAAGGAGTGAACCTAACAGGTAATGATCAAGTGATCTCTCTCCTGCCATCCATCTCCACCCTCTGACAAACAGAGGCTAGGGACACCATTCCTTACCCATCTGGCTAATAGCCATTAATGGACTTAATCTCCATGCATTTATCTGTTTCCTAGAGATTGGCTCCATGGGGTCCCTCACAAACTGGAAATGGTTACTGTGGGTTTGTCTTTAGTATAGCTTATGTACATACTCCACGAACTGAGCATTTGAGCTTGTTCCAGAATCTGGGATGAGCCTATGTTGTGAAAACTGAAATGCTCAAAATAGCATATGCATGTGAATGGACACAGGGTGCTAAAATTAAATTAACCCAGGGTTCTCAAACTGGGGGTCAGGACCCCTCAGTGGGTCACAAGGTTATTACTGAGTGTTGTGAGCTGTCAGCCTCCACCTCAAACCCCGCTTTGCCTCCAGCATTTATAATAGTGTTAAATATATAAAAAAGTGTTTTCAATTTATGAGGGGGGGGCACTCAGAGGTTTGCTGTGTGAAAGAGGTCACCAGGACAAAAGTTTGAGAACCACTGAATTAACCCTTCTGAAGCCTCAGGGAATGCAGGGGGCGGTCTCCCTTGGTAGGGTCAGGAAGGAAGTAGGTGGTGTAGGATATTGCTCTTCTTATGTGATCCCTCCCCCAGTGACTAATTTTAAATGAAGCTACCCTCTCCTGACATGAATCTCCCTATGGCACTGAAATTAAATATAGACTGTAATTTGGCATTTGAGAAGTGAAAGGGATGGTAGCCCTAATGGAAAAGCTAACAGCTTGGCTCCTCTGTAAGCCTCAAACTGCTGAATGAACTTTAGGGTAGGGAAGGCTGTGCCTCCCAAACAGCCTGGCCCTGCCCCCTATCTGACCCCTCCACTTCCTGCCCCCCAAGTGCCCACCCCCCTCAGAATCCCCAACCCATCCTGCTCCTTGCCCCCTCACCATCCCCCAGAGACCCACCAGCACCACCACCACCACCCTGGGACCCACCCGTGCTCCCTGTCCCTTGAGTGCCCCAATCCCTATCCATCCTCTCCCACTGAGTCCTGACAGACCCCCAGAACGCCCATGATCCAACCCCCCCAGTTCCCTGTTCCCTGACCCCCCCCCAACCTCTGCCCCCTCCCTGTGCCCTGACTGTCCCCAGGATTCCCTGCCCCCCGCCCCTTACCCCAGCTCCCCCTCACCCAGAGTCTCGCAGCGTGGCTCCGGTGGGGCTCCTGAGCTCAGCGCCGCTCAGAGCCGCGTGGTCAGGGGCGGGGCTGCGACCTCCAGTGTGGCCTGAGCTCGCAGCCCCACCCCCTGACCACGCGGCTCTGAGCGGGGCCAAGCTCAGGAGCCCCGCCGGAGCCACTCTGCTGTGCTGTTCAGGGACGCTCTTGGTTGCGCTGAGGCTCCGGGAGAGGGGCGGAGGCGGGGTCGGGCCGGGGCGGGAGCATCACACATTCTTTTGGGGGCCCCAGCGGAGCCCGGGGCCTGGGGCAAATTGCCCCCCCCCGGGCGGCCCTGCTTTATGTACATAGTGGTCCCATGGAATGTGAGTGCCTTTGTGCTATTTGTAGAGGGACAAAATAGGAATGATATTATTCTAGTATTCCCATCATCTCAAAAGTTCATTCCAGAATTGCTGTCATTGTCTGTTTTCTTGTACAGCGCTGGACACAATGGGGTCCTGGTCCATGAGTGGGGCTCCTAGGTTACCACAAAATAAAATAATAATTAGTAGGAGTTTTACTGTAGCACCTAGGCATCCCAGTTATAGATCAGAACCCCATAGTGCTAGGCGCTGTACAAACAAAGTATCATGAACCCATGGGATCACATCTACTGCACCTAGATTTATATTTGTGACTTTGATTTCTCACTTTCCCCCTGCAAGGTACTGAATCCACTCAACTGCCATGGGCTGTGGTTTAGTCTGATGGCAGTCAGTACCTCTGAGGCTAGAGCACTATATTTAGTGCTGGGTGGGAACTGGCAAATCTTTTATTGATAGTGACACTGTTTAAGAATGAGAGACCTATGCCAGCAACAAACTGACCTTGCCACTCCACTGGGGACTGTAGGCTATTCAATAGGACCTCACTTGCTTATACTCTATCTGTTCTTTTTTGTCTAGAGCTTCAATCATACTGAACAAACTTTTTAAAAATGCCAAGCAATTGACAAAAGACACTTCAAATAACTGCAAGTTGACATGGAAAAAAGTAAGAAATGATAAGTTCTCCCAGGATCATTTTCCTCACTTCTCCTGTTTGACACTCCACCATTCCACCTTTGTAATGTGGTCTGATGGATTTACTCACTGCATAATCACTCTTAACATGAGGGGCAGTGAACCCTCCTTGGTAAGCCATTAAAGCATCATAAACTCCAGCAATGGTTGAATGGATGCTTAATATTTGATGAGGATGATCATGAACATGGAACATTATCCTGTAGCTAGCTTGATTGCTAGGGTAACTGCAAGAAGTTGCTGTATTAAAGGGAATCCACCAACTTGAAAGAAAGCAAAACAAACAAAGATCACATTTTGATATAAACTCTTCTATCACTTCCCCGCAATCTGAAGCGTTTCCTGGAACCTGGAGGAGGAGTTTCATGGCATTCACTTAACTCCAATAGAAGTGAAATTGTCACATTTCAGGGCATCTGCACCTGTATTCTCCATCTGTGGTCCAGAAAGGCCACCCACACTTGGGTTTCCGGCTCCCCAGTCATCACCTTTCTTGGGCAGAGGCATGCATCTCTCTCCCTCCTGACCAGGGTATTTCCAGTCTGCACAGCTCCCTTCCTACACTCTAAATTCCTCAGCAAACTCCACTAAGCAACTCTGCTTTGCTTTTCCCTTGAGATGCTATAAACAGCATAAGCAGCTCGTTCCAATCAAGCACATTTATTCTTAAGGTAAAAGTATTACAGAAAAAACTATATTAAAAACAATAAAAGAACCATGACCACATGCTAGTAAGCTTATCTAAGGTCATCCTCTGCCTCCCCATCTCCACAAGGTCCTGCCCATTGCTGGATCAGAAAGCAGGCCCTGAATCAGTTTAAACTCAAGCTGTTTATCCTAAAGTTCTTTCTTTGTCTGCTGATCTCTACAAAATCCAGTTTGAACCAGTATATGCAAATCTGAGTGAATCTGCCAAAGCATCCCCTACTGGGGCTGTACTCCCTTTCCTCAATGGAATTACATACAATCCCTGGCCCACAGTGATACATACACTCCTTACAGTAAGACTTTACTTAAATCATTAAGGTGCTTTCAGGATACTGTCATATCTATCACAGGGGTATTTAGCAGGTCCTCTCTTCCACGGAGCTACTTGTTAAGAGAGCATCAGGCATGTTAGAGTGATGGCTACCATCTTGGCTGACACACTGGGGATTGAACCGGGGAACTTCACACTAAAAATATGAGTCTTTATGGCCTGAGTTGGGCCAGGCTCCCCAGCTAGGGTGGTAACAGACTCCTATTCTCAAAGGATCAGGCACAGAGGAGAACCTGTAACACACACTCACCAGTGGTTATAGTAGCAGCTTGGGGGTGTGCACAAAAGGCTGAGAGGAGACATGGGCCAGAGCACAAAGCAGCCTTGTCTGGAACTTGTATTTCTGATATACGTCACTTTGGAAAACTTAAACTAGTTCCCTTTGTAAGCCCTACAGAAAGCAAAGACAGCTCAAAACCAAAGCCAGGACAAGTAGAGTACAACATGGCACGTAGAGGGAGACTAGCCTCCTATACAATGATACCGTCACCTTCTGTGCAGCAGCCACCCTTAAAATCCCCAGGATTTTATGCTACCTGTTACCAGCATGCAGCCCTATGCTTATCTCCTGCTCCTGAAGATAGGGGGAATGTCAGCTCTCCCAGACAGCCCTGCTGGCAAACATTGTCATATTAATGGTGACGACTGTACTTTCTCTTTAAACACAGTCTAAGCAACTGTTAGTATAGCAGCCTAGGGGAATTCTGTCTCAATAACTGTCATGGCAGACAATTCCCCTTGCTCCTATAGTAAAGTCCAGCATTTTTGCAGCTCTGGGAGCAGCTCATTATGTTCTGGGCTCAGTGGAGCATGTTTCCATGGAAACAGACAGGCATTACATGTCTGTTGATAGCTTTGGATAGTTTTGTTCTAAAATGCTTGGACATATAACAGGTGTATCCAACCTAGGTAGCAAGTGACAGCACAAATTTAGAATGGCTAGATAATTAGACTAGTGTTTAATATGGGGGGAGGACATTTTACTTGGGAGGAAGAGGAACACTGAGGCATGATCTTCATTGATACTAATGGGAGACATCTTGCAAACCATCTGCCACTCCCACCATCTGCAGGAGAAGAGGACCCATCCATTTAGCCACGCAGTATGTATCGTGAGCAGCATAACTGCTTCCTCTGCTTACTGCCCACCATGGAAATATATTCCTTGCATGCCTCAGCAGAGATATATCACTGAAGTCCTTTATACAAAGTATAGGGACAACTCAACCACTAAGGAATGTGTTGCCAGGATGCTTCCGCTAAGTCCCCTGGGGATCTCTCCAGCTCATCTGAAAGCAGTGATCTATTTGTTATGCAGCAGGAAATAATCTGATCTAATTTCTGTTCCTATAGGGAAGTGGAATTTGGGTGGGGAGCAGTTTGAAATTAAGTTGGGGATAAGAGAACAGGGAAATAATGGACTCTTCCTCTATTTTAGCATCTAATTAAGCCTGTGATTATTCACCCCCCCTCAATGAAACAGAAATCTCTTCTATTTAGGCTCTTATACAGTGCTAATTACTGTATGTGAGTGCCTGCCCTGGCTATGTGCCACTCCCGAATAAAGAGAAATATTGAATAACTCTGAATGAGGCCAAGGTCCCATGGAAAATATGATCATGTAATTAAAGACAACATCAACGCATACACACAAGGAAGCCAAACTAAAGTTGCATGGGCAAACTTAATTCTGGCATTTACTAACTTTTAAGTGCTTGACAACTGTAATGTTGTTTGATCATACTTGTGTAATTTCCTAATTAACAAACAGACAAAATGCTATCATATGGAACCATCTTGACCTCCCAACTTTATTCATCAACAGGATTCAGACCTTTAAATCCACAGCACAGTCCTCTACCACTTGAGCTAGTAGAGTAACAGGGACCAGTATTAGATTATTCCCCACCCAATAGCTGGGGCTGCGACACATCCTTTGCCAGTAAGTTTCATGCTCATTTGGTAACAGGAGAGAAACGAAGAGACTTGGGACTCCTGGTTTCATTTCCATGTTCTGGAAGAGGTGCTTTCTAGTGGCTGTAAACCCTTTTGCCCCTATATCCCTAGTATCCACCCTGCCCCATCCTAGTTCCTATTCCCCTCTCTTCCAACCCATTCCCAGACCAGCTGGTTCTTGCCCTCTTCCCCCTATGCTTCTATCCAGCCCCATCCCACACCTATATAATGTTGAGTCCTGTCCCTCCCACACGGTTCCTGCACCATTCTGCTCCACTCTTCCCTGCAGTTCCCCACCTCTCCCCTCTTGTTTCTCGCCCCTCTTAATTGAAATCAGTCTGTTTTCTCTCTGCTGCCTGAGCGCCAGCTGCAGAAGCACTGAGAGCACAGGAGAGAGGCGCACCCTGCTCTCAGTTCTTATGCCCATTGCCAAAGCAGACTCTGGCATCCAGGAGGAGCGAGTGCAGGGAAAGTTCTGCTCAGTCCCTGAAGTCCTGGGAGCTCAGCTGCTCTGTGGGAATAACACACGCACAGTCTGGTCACGCACAGGCGCTCTGAGGGGCTGGAATCTGCTCAGTGCAGATGGAGTCTTCAGAGACTGTAGCTGTCCAACTCTAACCAAGTGTGATTCTCAGAGGCTTATAACTTGGTAGCAGATTTTCCCAAAGGGAAATCAGGGACTGGGGGCTTTTGCTTCCCAACAGCTGGGTGAACCCCCTACTAAATGCAAAGCCTTTCTCCCAAAGCATGGAGCTGCTAGAGCTTCTTCATGAAAAATCCCCTAATCTCATTCTTGCAAACAGCAGAACAACTTTAACTGAAACTTTCAAACAAACAAAACTGCTTGAGGCAGATGCCAAGCATGGAAAATTTCAGCCTGAACAGTTAAAGTTTGACACAGTAACAAGCAACTGAAAACAGGGTCTTATAAAATGAAAAGCAATAGGCAAACTTAACTATGGGCTACTGGCTCCACCTATAGCATGCACATGAATTTGAAAGGCACCCGTGAAAACATTACACATCTCCCCAATATATTTTGCTTAGGACTGATCTGAGCGGAGTTCGTGCAGTACCCGTAGCTCATAAGCTAGCTTTACCTGTGGTCCCACTGAACATTTTAGTGCTGGCTGCATGGTGAGGAAAATGCTTTCAGTGAAGATCTAAGGTTTATCAGCCTGAGGATGGTAGGGACTTAAATGTAGCAAGTGCAGGAGAAGTAGGTGTATTGACTGGGAATGTCCAGATTCTTCGCACAATAGACACTTCCATCCCAGTCAGATAGGCATATTTCCCCCATCCCAGTACAATGGGAACTGGGAAAGAATGAGCCACAGGCTAGGGCACTAAGCTCGCAACTTGGGAGGCCTGTGGTCCGTCCCTGGGTCTGCGACAGACTTCCTGTGCAAGTCCCTTAATTTGGTCCATAGATAGAGGAACTGGTTTGGCAAGGCCTGTGTGCCCTATTTGTGCTGATATTCAGCACCTTGCAATAGCCAAGAAAGAACCCAATGACTGGGAGGTGGCAGCTGGGGTAGGGAAGCTGGTTTGGAACTGAATTTCTGGTTTTAAGGTGGGTGGACAGTACCGTAGGTGTTTCATTGGATTTTTATGTGTGCATTTGCTGTTCTTACCAGGAATATAATACTTGCTTTGTGCTTTGAATTTATACCTAATAGACATAACCGAGAAAGATGCAGGGAGATAAAAAAATGAAAACATTTACAAAAAGAGTGAAAATTAAGGGGGGAAAAACCACCAAAAACAGACAGGGAAAATGATAATAAAAAAAGATGCATTAAGAAGTTGCTAGGAAGAGGAAAAAAGAAAGACGGGAAAATGCCCAGAGATGTAATAAACTATTAGCCTTTCCTTTATGATGTTTGCTTTATTCAGATCTTGGAATGTATGGTTTAATGGCGGGTTTGGTTATTTCTAGTTAAATGAACATTTCCCAGGTTTTTGTCCAGGGAGTGGAGGGTTTTGCTTCCAAAACTTGACCTCCTTTGGCAGCTGTAGATCATCCAACCACAGTGTATTCTGAAAAACACACATCTCCTCTCTGCACCATCTCTCCTGTGCTGGGCACTCATCGTCGTTCTGATCCCTTCTCTGTGCTCAATGCAGGGGTCTAGCAATCAGCCTCTCCCGCAATTTTCTCTTCTCCATGGGGCCATTATCAATCTATCCCTGCTTTCCCCATGCAGATCTTCAGTCTTTTTATACAACATCCTCTGTGGGTCTAGTCCTCATCTTGGGCACATATGAATGCAGGCCTACAGCATTAACCTCCATTCTAGTCTTTAACGTCTGCAGAGTTCTGCTAGTCCAGTTCATGCTAGACATTCAGCTGCCTCTTCTGTTCCAGTTCTGGGACTCTTAAAAAGACATTTATAATCATTGCTCTGGATTGCACTGCTGGAGCCTAGGGATTAAGGCATCTTTGAAAATCCCACCCTAGGCTATGACTATCCGTCTACTCCAGCTGATTCCAAGCCATTCAATTTAGAACCAAGAGATATGAACTATCGAGCAGCAATGGGCCCACTACATCCTCCCACTTGAGACTCCAGATGTTGGATTGTGCCACTAACAGCCTTCACAATTCTCTGTCAGGGCCCAAAGTGGATAACAAGCAGTGCCTTCTCCCCAGGACTCAGACAAAGCTATTGAACCCTTTCCGAAGAAGATTAAAAAATATTCATAGTTTATTAGATGGATTCCTTTTTGCTCATTTTATTATTCAGCTCAGCTCCAGTTAAACCAATTTAAGCTCCACAACATCAGAGTTATTAAAAAAGAACTATGCCTGTCAACTTTTCATTACATTACCGCTTGACTTTCACCTTGGAGAAAAAAAAAGACTTTAAAAATGTGTTAAAGTATAAACCAAGCATGGAAGAGAAGAGAATTAAAACACTATCACTATAATGCAGCCTGTGTGGGTCCCCCACCCCATCTGCCTGAGCCCCAGGGCATCAAGGAGTAATTCAAAGGAACAACACCACTGCGCTCCATTTTCTTATTGGTGTTTCACTTTGACTCTGATATGCTTGTTGAAGCCATTGTTTTCCTCCTGGAGCGGTCAGTTTCTCATTGTAGGAAACTCAGCTGGGCTAAGCACCTGTTTGATGAAAACAAGTACACTCCAGTAACACAACTTGCGGCTGTTCACTTGCAGGGGAAACAAATCAGACCAATACATTTTCAGCTTCCTCTTCGGCATGTTTTTTTCTTTCCATCACAGGCTGCAGAGGAGTAAAATGCCAACATTCTGTGCCCCAGAGGGTTTTCTTTAGAAACAAGCTTCTGCAACATCTAAAGTGCAGCACTTTATGTTTCAAACAATGTTTATTGTCTCACGGAGCATCGCAGTAAAACTATCCTTTACATCCGATTTTCAAGGCATTTCATTTCCTGTTTTACTGGTGGAGTTGCCCAGCTGGCAGTACGAAAGAATGAAAGAGAACCGTTACTGTTACTGATCTGAGGTAGCACCCGTTGGATGAGAGGCACTTGCCAGAGATTCAAGAAGCGATGGTCCCTGCACACAGAAGCTCAAACTACGGAACTGGGGTCAATTTAGGTACTTATCTGGCTCACGTCACCATAGTATGTGAGCATTTCACAGTCCTTAATGGGAAGTAGGACGGAGCTATTGCCCCATTTTTTACAGTTGTGAAACTGGAGGTACCAAGAGACTAAGTGACTTTCCCCAAGGTCACACAGGATTCTTATGGGACAGCCGGGAAATGAAACCATGTCTTAGGTGAGGTCCCTATCTACTGGACCCTCCTTCTCTATCTCAAGGCAGTTGCCGTTGTCTTCAACAATGGCTAACCATAATGAGCTGTCACTCCCCAATGCAGATATACAGCAGTAGATGGAATGACAGAGGTCCTGGCAAAGATATCCCCCGGGTCACCCACCATTCACGCATGAAATCCACTCAACCATGGCCAAGTGTGAGTAACACAACCCCAGGCCAGCACTGTAGCAGATGTGAGACCTTGGAAACATGGCAACTTCAAAACGGCTATTGGACTGAGACATTGCAGATGATATGGGCACTGAAATTATTCATAAACTTGTGTATCTATAAAGGTTATATGTATCTTTGTGGGCTAGGGATTGTTTTCTACTTCATGGGGGAGGGTTACCAAGCTTCTCCAAGAAATTAAAAAAAAAATCAGTAGGAGGTTTCAGTGAGGCCGAGTTGCCTCCCTCCAAGCAGGAAAGCGAGCGTCCACTACAGGGGTAAAGTATCAGAGGGGTAGCCATGTTAGTCTGGATCTGTAAAAGCAGCAAAGAGTCCTGTGGCACCTTATAGACTAACAGACATATTGGAGCATGAGCTTTCATGGGTGAATACCCACTTCGTCAGATGCATTACTACAGGGGTAATTACTGTAGATCCCAGGACAGGTAAATAACTCCAGAGAAGTACTACATCCTGGTGGAATGACATGTACTTGTTCAAACCTGGTTCAAGAGGTCAAGCAGACAAAGAAAAGACCTTTGGTATAAAGGGTCACCCTGAACTAGCTGAGTGGTCCTCATTTTGCTCCAGGCACTGACATGAAACTGTAACCAAGGGGGCAAAACCCTGCTGGAAAGGTTTGAAAGACTTCAGGACTCTACCAGGGTCTCCATGTGGAATATCAGTGATACCTGGTAAGCTCAGAGAGACAAGGTAGGTGAGGGAATATCTTTTATTGGACCAACTTCAATAAATTAACTCCCCCGCCTTGTCTTTCTAGTATCTTGGGACTGACACAACTACCACTACTCTGCATACCTGGTAATCTTCGCATAGAAGCATAGAAATGTAAGACTGGAAAGGATCTTGAGAGATCGAGTCCAGCCCCCTGCACTGAGGCAGGACCAAATAATCCTAGTCCATCCCTGATCGGTGTTCGTCCAACCTTTTCTTAAACACCTTCAGGGATGCAGTTCCACAACCTCCCTTGGAAGCCTGTTCGAGAGCTTAACTACCCTGAGAGTTAGAAAGTTTTTTCCTAATATCTGACCTAAATCTCCCTTGCTGCAGATTAAGCCCATTAACTCGTTTTACCTTAAGTGGACATGGGGAACAACTGATCCCCACCCTCTTTAAATCAACCCTTGATGTATCTGAAGACTTATCAGGTCCCCCCCCCCGTCTTCTTTTCTCAGCCTCTCACACTCTTCCCCTCCACCTCCTTTCCACCAGTCCCAGCAAGTCATGCCAGGTTTCAAGGGCTGGGTGTGGCTTATTCACCTGGATTTGATAGTGAATGGTATCAAGCCCCACATCTAGCTTCATTCTCAATACCCCATGCCCTCGTTAGCCGCTTGGCATGCGTGAGGTGTGCAGACAGCCCTCTGTCACCAAAGAAGCAAAATAAAGGCAGTGAGAGATGAATATTTCTGTTATTACTTGTTTCACTTGAATGAAACTACATAATTGGGTGGTAGCAGGGGGTACTCACCCTGAGCAAACGTATATTTGTGAGCATGTCAAAAATATAATCCACTTGTGGGGAATTACCCAGCCTGCAGGGAAAGAAAATAGTCAGATGCTCCCAATTATGAGAAAGGAGACAGAGCAGGAAAATAAAGACTGCGAACTGAGAGACTTTAATCAACCCAGATCTCCTGACTGAGCTGAACAATTCAAACCCAACTCTAGCCACAGACTGTTCCATTCTGTTGTTTCACTGAAAAAATAAGAACCGCAGCTTCCTAAAACTATAAAAGGTTTTCACATGTCAGATCATGAAATCTTTCCTGGCGGAGTCTTTTTTTTCCTCCTGGACACTCTGACTGGTAGTTTGTAACTGTTAGATTGCTCAGGAGTGCCGTGTTACAGGAACTTGTATTTTTAAGGGAGGAAAGAGAAAAATAAAGCATTTGTTTTGAAAAAACAATTACACATTTGAGACCTGATTCTAAAACCTTTCCACACATACTTAGCCTTGACACTCATGGGTTGTCACTGCAGCCATAAGAGCTAGAGTCTATGTGCTCCCAGCCACTTCCGAATTTGAGATTCTGGAGTACAACATGGCAACCTCCAGAAAAAAAAAACACTTGTTTACCAAATACAACCTGATTTGACCCCTTACTGATGTCAGATGTAACATTTAACTGATGTTCTTCACAAATCTTTCAATATTTCCAAATGTGCTTAACTCTAGACCTACATATTTAGCACAGTTTTTGCCTGCTAGAGCATCAAATGCATTGTGGGCTGACCAAAGGGAATGAGGGTGCTTAGCGCAATCCAGTCAACCCATGTACTTTGTATGAAAATTGTTAAATTGCAGTTAGCTTCAGAGACTGTGTTCTATCCTCAGTCTGCCTGTGGCAGCTGCATTCACATGGAGGGGGCTGTGCAAAGCCTGAGAATAGAACACAGCTTGTGCAATAGTATCAGTTAACAGTGTTGCCAGCCCTTGTGATTTCAAAAGTCTTGCAATATCTGTTTTTTTCTTAAAGCCCCAGCTTCAGGAGTCATGCAAATATGAGAAAAATCTCATCATTCATGTTTTAAAAAGCAAGTCTAGTCCTTCCAGTAGTGGAGAAAAACTTGAAAACATGAACCCTCAAGACCCCAAAGGAGCTCAGCATTTGTTTCATGATTTTGGAGCATCTGATTCATGATTTTTGTATGTTTGGGACCAACAATACTGCAAGCAAAGCAGAGCCATGTTCTAAAGTGCTTCTGATAAACCTCAGGAGATCCTTTATAGGAAAATCTTCTTTGGGGAAAGACACTTTCCTGTTCATTTTTAGGAGGGCCATTTCAGAACAGTGTATGGTACACGGACTCACACTCAATCTTAAGCAAGAAGCATCTAAGAAAGAAAAGGAGGTACAAACTCTAGACACAAACAGCCTTCCATGCAACTTGAGTCCCAGCTTTGTCTCTGTTGTTTACCAGGGAGCACACCTTGTCTGGAACTCTGCACACCACACAGAGACATCTAGTGGCTACAAATAAACGCTGTTACAGTCTATCAAATGAACATCACCTCTTTGAACTGTTCTCTCAAAACAAACCCCCCACAAGATACAACTTTGACTACCCCTCCAGCAAGGGAAGGCTTGCTCCCTCCAGAGTAACAGCTCTTTCTGGAAAACCAGCTGTTTTATATATGCAGTACTGCCAACCCCAACAATTCAAAAGCCCCCCAAAAGCACTGGATTGACACTTATAATCAAAAGGTGTTTTTTTAAATGGTTTGTCTTCTGATGTCTGAACTCCTCCAGCCCCTCCAATGTGTGTCACCAACTTCCCCAAATTTATAGCCGGTAACCTGATTTTGGCTCTTGCCTCAGGAGGTCTCGCTAGAGGACCTATATGAGATCAGGGCCCCTTTGTGCTGGGCACTGTACAGCTAGTGACAATTCTTGCCCTGAAGAGCTTACAGAGCAATGCAAAGCATGTGACAATGGACTAAAATTCATCTCAGATAGGCACCACCAAACAGCCTTTGGTAGGGAAGATGTTCCAAGCCCTGCAGAGTGGGGCAGGACCAAGACAGATGATCTGCAGATGACAGATTCTAACAGAGCTGGGCAAAGTTTTTTGGATAAAAATTTGGACAAACAAAATTCAGCTTTGGCTGACCCAAAACTTTATGAATTTGATATGACAGTTCCGGCCATTCACAAAACGTCTGGAAGAGAAAGATATGGCACTGCCATTGCCACCTAACAGCCCTAATCCCAGTGGTTAGGGCACTGACTCAGGTTGGAGACCCCAGGTTCAAATCGCCACTCAGGTCTCACTAGAAGGTTACTAAAAGTTACCCAGGAAGATTTTGAAGCATACAGTAGATGCCCACTATTGCTGCATCAGTTTATAGTTTGTTCGTAACATTCCATGAAGCATCTGCTCTGATGACATTAGCAGGTCCATGGGACTTAAGCAATAGAAAATGTAAGTTCTCTCCCATTTCAGGGGTGACACTGCACCTGCTGTTTGTCAACCGAGCCAACTTTTATAGGTAATTTTATAATTTCAAGTACAGAGGATTTGTAATGGGTATTAGAACAATCCAGAAAATGGAAATCCCCCCTAAAATATATGTTTTTGAAAAACAGTGTTCTTCCCAAGACAGAAGGAAATAGCAAAAATGTGATTTCTCACCCCACTCCTCTTGGGAAAAGTGTCGAGAAATGTCTCCAACAACTGAATTTTTTGACTTCCCAGCTACCAGCCTGGGAGCATCTATTAACAGGAAATAGACAGAAAGCCTGAACTCAGAGTTTAGCAAGTCAATGAAAGAGGAACTGATTTCCCAATGTTTTGTTTCAAGGCAAAAGTGTGTATCTGATTTTTAAGTGTGACAAAATTGCTCTGGGATCTTAACATTTAAAACAAATATATAACAATCTCACAACCACTTTTAAAGGTTTTTAAAGATGATCTCTATGTGTGAGCTCAAATTTCAAGAAAAGCAGAATTTTTCTGATGAGAGGTTCTTTTCGGAACAGGTGAAACCACTCCATTTCACACCCTTGACACAGGAACCTGGCTGGGATGTTATTTTTGGGGCTATATTTCCTGGTTCTTGTAATTCAAAGCAAATGGAGCTCACTCCAGAGGCACTAGCCATATTTTATCCCAAATGACTAATAATAGCCAAGGTCAAAATTAAACAGCTGACCTGTTTCCAACATCTCTTGTATCTCTCTGCCTCATTGACTCTCCATCTCTTTCCAAATCTCATCTGAAAATATATCTTTTCTCCCTTGGCCACAGCTGTTAATTTTTCTCTATCTTATTTATTATTTAGCTTTGCAATACATCTCAGGATGCCGTGTGCATTGAAAGGCACTCTACAAAAGGAAGTTGTATTTGATTATTTTAGAAAGCTCAGTATTCTGCGTTCAATATTGGAACCCCAAGTTTTCAAACACCACAAGTCAGTCTCAGAAATGTTGTGCAATTGCTTTTAAAAATAAGAAATTCAGGAGTCCTTTTATTCTAGATTTTTGAAACCTGAGGATTTTCATTTTCATAATTTTCTCTTTACTCACAAGGGCTAAAAACTCTCCTTTTTAAAGAACAAACAGAGAAAGCTGAGATTCTCACATGATCAGGAACTGAGGCTTTAGGGGAAAACCCCATCAAATATTGGGAAACTTGTGATAACATTGCAAGAACTAATAAACTGGTGGCTTCTTGGCCCAGATATCTCTAACTAGATGCCCTTCTCTCTCCAACTTTTTTCTTATCAAGATCTTAGTTCCCTTTAATTGTTTCCCTTCAAATGCCTCATTTAAAATTAGGTAGACCCCCTGTGTTCAGACCCAGAGTTGGGCCCTGATCTTGTAAGCTGACCTTTGGGCCCATGTGGAGCCAAAGAGATGTCACCCCTGTACATTTATGAGAGCTGTGGGTGTCTCTAGAGATCGAATGTCAAGATTTTGGTGGGTTTATTTACTTGTATTATTTTTATTTTAAATGTAAAAACAAGAAGCTATTCAAGCTCCATGCACCCTGATCCTTATTTGAAATAGTAATCTATACAAAAGAAAAGCTCTCTCGCAAGGTAGCAAATCCGACACACAAGCAAAGGCTCAGCCAGGAATTTTAAATAATGGTGTACAAATATCTTAGCTCCCCAAAGACCTCTGCATCAGCCCTCCCCAGGCCAGAGCAAACAGAGAACCTTCCCAGCATGCCCTGAATTTCAGCAGAGGTAGGCTACCTCAGACCAGGCTGGGAAGGGAGTTCTACAGTTCAGGACCCTCATGGAGAATGCCCAGCCAGAAAGTCCTGCTGGCTGTCATGTTCATGGCACACTAATGGAAAAGACATCAAATGCTCTTGCTGCAAGGCTGCAACTGACTACTTTATTTCTTAGACTTCAGAGCATTCACATGCCCAGATACCAACTTAACGTAGAAGGGATGTCCAGGGAAAAAGTGGATTACCTCTCGAGAACCCTGAAAGACCATCACATTGGCATTGTGGCCCTCGAAGAGACACAAGTGAAAGAAGATAAAGCTGCCAGACATAAAATTTATGGCTATACTAAAATCGCTGCTGTCAACCATCCAACACATGGGCTAGCAGTGTACATGCAAAATGGATTAGAGGATGTGGAAATTTTGGAAGAATCATCGACCAGTGGAAGAGAGATCAACATGGTTAGAATTAGAGACATCATTATAGTAACCATATACAAGCCACCTAACATCATGTGGCCTGATCCCACCTTACCTTCCCTTCCTCATCTGGCCATCTACATAGGTGACTTTAACAGCCATCACGAAGACTGGGGATACTGCTCAAATGACATAGCTGGGGAGCAGATCACAGAATGACCTCCATCTGTTCTACGATCCAAAGCAATCTGGATCTTTTCAGTCTGCGAGGTGGACAATGGATCACAACCCAGGCCTGTGTTTTGTGACTTGTAATAGTGCAGGTGTCCCACTGGCCACCACAAGAACCATCCTGAGTCACTTCCCGCACAGCCAACATCACCCACTCATCCTCCAGATTGGCCTGGAAGTGCCTCTTCTGCAGTCTGTGCCAAAGCCGTGTTGGAATTTCTGCAAGGCTGACTGGCTTGCCTACACCTTGGATCCCATGGCTTGAACCAATATCTAGAAACTTCGGTCGTTTTACAAACATCCTGAAATCGACCCCTAAGAAGTACATCCCACATGGTCAGTGCAAGGCTTTCACCCCTGCTCAACAAAAGAATCTGAGTCTCTCCTGAGGGAACCCAGAAAAAGCCACTGTGCTGCTTGGGACCTCTGGTGAGTGTAACTTTGTAAATATTAGACATGGTTTAAAAGCAAGCATGTTTAATGATTAATTTACCCTGGCATTCGCGGCCAGTACAGCTACTGGAAAAGTCTGTTAACGTGTCTGGGGATGGATCGGAAATCCTCCAGGGACATCTCCATAAAGCTCTCCTGGATGTACTCCCAAAGCCTTTGCAAAAGGTTTCTGGGCAGGGCAGCCTTATTCCGTCCTCCATGGTAGGACACTTTACCACGCCAGCCAGTAGCATGTAGTCTGGAATCACTGCATTCAAACAACATCCATTCCTTATCTCTCTGTGTTATCCTCAGGAGAGTGATATCATTCATGGTCACCTGGTTGAAATAGGGTGATTTTATTAAGGGGACATTCAGAGGTGCCCGTTCCCACTCGTCTGTTTGCGTGTGGCTGAAGAGAAATGTTCCCCACTGTTAGCCACGTGGTGGGGGGAGGGGTGAAGCAATCACCCCAGAGAATTGGTTGTGGGTGCGTGTGTGGGGGGGGGGAAGGGGGGTTAGTTGGGTTTGTGCTGCACGCTAACCCACAAACCTCAGCCCCTCCTTTTAAATGGGCAACCCAATGGCTCCTTGGTATGGGAAATGAGGGCGCTGCTGTTTGAAACCATTCCCACATGTTATGAAGGTTAAAGAAGCCAAAAGACTGCGGCTTACCATGGCTGCCTGCAAGCTGAATTCTGTTGCCCGGCTCCGCGTGAGTGATCTCTCACACCACACCGGCAGGCCCTCCTTCAATAAGAGGCAAAATGCGACCTTGTAATGAAAGCACATGTGCTATGTAATGTTAACAGCAAGGTTTACCGTGAAAGAGTGTACCCACTGTTCTATAAAATGTGTCTTTTTAACTACCACTCTCCCTTTTTTCCCTCCACCAGCTGCATATGTTTCTCCTTCCCAGAGACTAGCAAAGATTAGAAGGCGAAAAAAACCACACTTGGGATGAAATGTTCTCTGAGCTCATGCTGTCCTCCCACACTGACAGAGCACAGCAGAATGCGTGGAGGCAGACAATGTCAGAGTGCAAGAAAGCACAATATGAATGCGAGGAGAGGTGGCAGGCTGAAGAGAGTAAGTGGCGGGCTGAAGATGATAGGTGGCATCAGCTTGCTGACAGAAGGCAGGAGTCAATGCGCAGGCTGCTGGAACATCAAACTCATATGCTCCAGTGTATGGTTGAGCTGCAGGAAAGGCAGCAGGAGCACAGATCACCGCAACAGCCCCTGTGTAACCAACTGCCCTCCTCCTAAAGTTCCATAGCCTCCTCACCCAGCTGCCCAAGAATGCGGTGTGGGGGCCTCCGGCCACCCAGCCACTCCACCCCAGAGGACTGCCCAAGCAACAGAAGGCTGGCCTTCAATAAGTTTTAAAGTTTTAAAGTGCAGTGTGGCCTTGTCCTTCCCTCCTCCCCCACCCCTCCTGAGCTACCTTGGCAGTTATCCCCCTATTTGTGTGATGAATTAATAAAGAATGCATGAATGTGAAGCAACAATGACTTTATTGCCTCTGCAAGTGGTGATCAAAGGGGGGAGGGGAGAGTGGCTAGCTCACAGGGAAGTAGAGTGAACCAAGGGGCAGGGGTGTTCATCAAGGAGAAACAGACAAAACTTTCACACCATAGCCTGGCCAGTTATGAAACTGGTTTTCAAAGCTTCTCTGATGCGCACCACGCCTTGCTGTGCTCTTCTAACCACCCTGGTGTCTGGCTGCATGTAATCAGCGGCCAGGCAATTTGCCTCAACCTCCCACCCCACCATAAACGTCTCCCCCTCACAGATATTGTGGAGTGCATAGCAAGCAGTAATAACAATGGGAATATTGGAGTATTGGTTTCGCTGAGGTCTATACGAGTCAGTAAACTGCACCAGCATGCTTTTAAATGTCCAAATGCACATTCTACCACCATTCTGCACTTGCTCAGCCTATAGTTGAACAGCTCCTGACTACTGTCCAAGCTGCCTGTGTACAGCTTCATGAGCCATGGCATTACGGGGTTGGCTGGGTCCCCAAGGATAACTATAGGCATTTCAGCATCCCCAACGGTTATTTTCTGGTCTGGGAAGAAAATCCCTTCCTGCAGCTTTTGAAAGAAGACCAGAGTTCCTGAAGATGCGAGTGTCATGTACCTTTCCCGGCCATCCCACATTGATGTTGGTGAAATGTCTCTTGTTATCCACCAGGGCTTGCAGTGCCATTGAAAAGTACCCCTTTCGGTTTATGTACTCACTGGCTTGGTGCTCCGGTGCCAAGATAGGGATATGGGTTCCGTCTATTGCCCCCACCACAGTTAGGGAATCCCATTGCAGCAAAGCCATCCACTATGACCTGCACATTTCCCAGAGTCACTACCCTTGATATTAGCAGCTCTTTGATTGTGTTGGCTACTTGGATCACAGAAGCCCCCACAGTAGATTTGCCCACTCCAAATTGATGCCCGACTGACCAGTAGCTGTCTGGCATTGCAAGCTTCCACAGGGGTATCACCACTCGCTTCTCAACTGTGAGAGCTGCTCTCATCTTGGTATTCTGGTGCTTCAGGGCAGGGGAAAGCAAGTCACAAAGTTCCATGAAAGTGCCCTTACGCATGCGAAACTTTCGCAGCCACTGGGAATCATCCCAGACCTGCAACACTATGCGGTCCCACCAGTTTGTGCTTGTTTCCCGGGCCCAGAATCAGCGTTCCACGGCATGAACCTGCCTCATTAACACCAGGATGTGCATATTGCCGGGGCCCATACTTCATGAGAAGTCTATGTCCATGTCTATGTCCTCATCACTCTTGTCACCGCGCTGCTGTCGCCTCCTCTCCTGGTTTTGCTTTGGCAGGTTTTGGTTCTGTATATACTCCAGGATAATGCGCATAGTGTTTACAGTGCTCATAATTGCCGTGGTGATATGAGTGGGCTCCATGATCCCAGTACTATGGCGTCTGCACTGAAAAAAGGCGCGAGACGATTGTCTGCCGTTGCTCTGATGGAGGGAGGGGCGACTGACAACATGGCTTTCAGGGAATTAAAATCAACAGAAAGGGTGGCTTTGCATCAAGGAGAAAGACAAACAACTGTCACATAGAATGGCCCCCTCAAGGATTGAACTCAAAACTCTGGGTTTAGTGGGCCGTTGATTTCACGGAGGGAGTGGGGAGCAAGTGAATACAAAACAAATTGGGTCAATTTCTTGTTTTGATCCACTCCATCTATCCAGGGCCGCCCAGAGAATTCCGGGGGCCCGGGGTCTTCGGCGGCGGGGGGCCCCCGCTCAGGGGCGGCTCTAGACCCCAGCGCGCCAAGCAGGCGCGTGAGGCGGCCCTTTCCCTGGGGGGCAGCATTTGGCTCCGGTTGAGCTCCCGCAGGCATGCCTGCGGCAGGTCGACCGGAGCCCGGGACGAGTGACTGCGGCGGGTGCCGTGGTCCCGCGGCTCCGCTTGACCTGCCGCAGTCATGCCTGTGGGAGGTCCAGCCGAGCCGCGGGACGAGCGCCCCCTCCGCAGTCATGCCTGCGGCAGGTCCACTCGTCCCGGGCTCCGGTCGACCTGCGGGAGCTCAACCGGAACCGCAGGGGCCCCAGAAAACACTCGTGGGGGCCCCTGCGGGACGCGGGGCCTGGGGCAAATTGCCCCTCTTGCCCCCCCCTCTGGGCGGCCCTGCATCTATCTTTTACATCTTAGGCTGGCAGCAGACGGTGCATTACAATTGCTAGCCATCATCATCTCCTGGCTGCTCGCCAGAAGATGGGAATGACCTGGCTAAGTCACTCCCATGTCTGTCCAGGCGCCCCTGACCAACCTCACCAAGGTCGGCTAAAAGAGCACCCAGGAATACGACCACAATAGCTACCCACAGTGCAATGCTACGGAAGTCGACGCTAGCCTCTGTAGTGTGGATGCAGTCTGACGAGTTAACGCACTTAGAGCATTTTGTGTGGGGACACACACAATCGACTGTATAAAAACGATTTCTAAAAAAATGACTTCTATAAATTCTACCTAATTTAGTAGTGAAGTCATACCCTAAGAACTCTTAACTTGAGCACCTCTCAGGGCTCTGTCCTGGCCCCAATACTTTCTTTAATTTATACATCACAGATATACCAGCAATGAAGTCAAAGAAATTCATGTATCTGGATGATATTCCCCTAGCTGTTCAGCATACAAGCCTCCATACCATCAGCTGCACCCTAACCCGAGATGAGATCTTAACACAATGGTTGATTATTTCGAATGCTGGAAACTTACGCCTAATCCAAAAAAAAACAAACCATGGTAACTGCTTTCCACCTGAACAATAAAATGGCTAATATCAAACTTGATGTGCAGTTCTGCAGTGAGAGCGTCAGCCACTAAGCTAATCCAAAGTATCTTGGCATTACACTGGACCGGTGTTTAACCTTTTGAGAACACCTCGAGAACATCTGCAATAAGGTGAGGTCTCATGTCGCGCTTATCAGATAATTGGCTGGATCATCATGGGGCTGCAGTCCACGGACCTTACAAACCACAAGAATTGCCTTGGTATAGTCTGCAGCTGAATATTGTACACCAGTGTGGTCTCATAACAGTCACACTAAACTTCTTGACACTCAACGCAATAATGCTATGAGCATAGTATCGGGGACGCTCAAATCTACTCCAGTTGTCTGGCTCCTAGTCCTATTGCACATCCAGCCTCCACAGATTAAAAGAGCTGCTTAGACATCTTGCTTTCTTAATCATGTCAATGCAAATACAAGGATCCCACTGCACTATGACCTGCAGAACCTGCCAAAGGTGAGATTAAAATCTCGCAACTCTCTATGGAACCGTATCAAGATCCTTACACCGAACTTTGATGCTGAGGCTCAATGGAGAGCCACATAGAGCACTTCGACCGCTCAAAACAAACAGCTTGTCGTTGATCCTGTTGAGAAACCACTGGGTTTTGATTTATGTTGGAAAGACTGGTGCACATTGAATCACATCAGGACATCTCATGGGAGATGTGGACAAACCCTCTTTAAATGGAAAATGAAGCAAACATCTGTATTCAGCTGTGGTCACAGGCACAAATGATAGAACACATCATATCTGAATGTTCCCTTCGTTCTTTTGCCGGGAGCCTGAAGGACATTCACCAGCTCACTGCTGTGGCAATGTGCTGGCTATCAAACTTAGATATAAATTTGTAGTTGTTGCTCCCTACCCAAGCCATACAAAAGAAGAAGAATGTGCCCAGATCACATGCTTCCCTACAGAGCCGCCAGCCTGCAAGCAGAATCCGGGAAACCTCAGATAATTTAAAGCGGTAGAATACAATTTCAATATAGCGCACTTCTACAATGAGTTGGAGGTCAGTATCATTTTTCCATTTTACAGCTGGGGAAACCAAGGCAGAGGGGAAATGCCTTGCCTAAGGTCAGCCAGCAGCAGAGCCAGGAATAGAATGGCGGTCTCCTGGTCCAATGCTCTATTCACTAGGCCACGCTGCCTCTCCCTGACTTCAGCATGATAAGAGTAATATCTGGAAAGTATATCTTTTTATCTGTCTCTTTAATGCAAATAAGCAGCTGAAAATGAAGAGGAGGAGGAACCAGCAGTACACATGAGCAAACAGTTCTCTACAGACCACCACCAATTGCTCTACAGACCACAATTGGAGTACTCTTAAGGACAACAGGTATTTTTGCTGTAGAAGATGTGTGGGATGCCCTACTTAATTAACACAGACTTCTTGGGCTCTTGCTGATCCTCTGAACCAAACAACAAATAGCTAAGAAGATGTATTTACCCCTATTAAGTAGATAAGCCTGTTCACGAGATATTTCGCACAAAGGGGATTGCAGTTTAATACTTTCCATATGTTTACAAAAGAAAAAGGAATTGTACTTCAGAGACTTTTTCCTAATAAAAAACTAATAGAAAAATGGTCTTTAACAAACCTCAAAATGCATCAGATTATGCAAAAAAATATTATTGGTAAATGTCAGAAGGAAGCAGTTCACAAGTCCCCCTAAAACAATGTCATATCACCACCCCCGTCCAAGCACCACGCCAGCCAAAAAAGTGGAGAAGTTAGATGCAGTGAATACACATTTTTCAAGGAAGAAAAAAGTAATTTCAGTCACAAATTGGTGGAAAAGCCACATAAATGGCTGCAGTACATATCTGCCCATTACATTTGAGAAGCCAAATAGTGCTAGAGCCTAAGTGGTAATTGTGCTGGCTCGGTAGATAATGTAAGGAATAATGCCTCCTCAGCTGTATATAATGAAGGTGCAATTCCACAGAGGAATTCTAGGGACACCATAGACCATGAGTCACTATATCCTATAACTATAGACTTATTTTATGTGCATTGTGGGGCAGGAGGTGACACACATTGTTCTGAGAAAGGAGGACACAAGACAAATTGGGAAAATATTTTTTTAATCTAACCATTCTGTAATTTCGCTCCTTCTCCATGGGTTTCTAGTCTGTTGTTTTCCTGGTCCTTCCTGTAAGTTCGACATTCTTTTTTACTTTTTAAAAAAGGGGTTGTCACCTGTTTTAGGCATTAGTGGGGGGATGAAAAATTGATATCTTAATCTTTGGGGGTTGAATACTTCTGCCCTTTACCGTAGTATCTGAGTTGTTCTCAGACTATTTCAAAATCCCTTAAAATGTTTTTAAAATATATTTCAGCATCCCTGCGGTGTTAGAAACCTCTACATAAGCACTGTGCATGCAAAACCAGGAAGTGAAACTGATCAATACTGTTCCCTTGTCTAAATGCAAAAAATAAATTTGCAGCCCAAGTACTGAACAGTAAATTAGATTTTATGCATCCATTCTGCATTAATAACCTAAGGGCTTATTACTAACATAGATAAGGAAATAAAAACACTCCGTCATAAGCCTTACATGCCAGCTGAGGTTTACTTAGAATTTCAAAGTCTGGTGGCTGGTGTTTAAATATTTAACACATTGAACCATCTAAAGAGTATGTCAAAAATACTGTAGGCTCTCTATCATATCAGTAAGCAAAGCTTGGGACGTGCTCTAAGACCAACTTAAGCAAAGGCTAAGTCTGTGGCCATGCTTTATAACAAAGATATAGGAAGAAGAGAAGGTTTCAGGGGTAATTTTGGTATATCTGTTTCTGGTATATCTGAAAGCTCTATGAGTACTTTTTTCTGTCCTTCTTTGGACTGTCTTTTGGTTCTTGGTTTGCACTGTGCCTAGCACAGCAGGGTCCTAGTCCATACCATGGTGGCGGTCTCCAGGCACTAGCAGCAGAAATAATATTCCTTGTACATCCTGACGTTTTGTTTGCTTTTCTGTTTGTTCCCATTCAGTTAGCTGATGTTTTCAGTGAGCTGTTCACAATAGCCCCTAGGTCTTCTTCCCAAGCGGTTACAGTTAATTTAAAACCCAGCAATGTGTAAGAGTTGGTTGCATTATTCCTTCCAATACACATTAACTTGCATTTGTCAACATTTAATTATAGCTGCCTTTGGGTTGCCTACTCACCTTGCGTGGTTAAAGCTATCCAACAGCTCTGTGCAAACTGAAACAATTGCATCATCGGCACATTTTTCCAACTCACTGTTCCCTCCCCTTTTCCTATATTATTACCGAATTGATCATATGCCAGTCTTAGCATAAGTCCTTGAATCACCCCACTGTTAACCTTTTGCTAGGTTGAAAGTTGATCCTTCATTCTTACTCTTTGTTTTTCAGCTCTGATAAATTAATGGCATGGGTTAGCAAGTGCCTTAGTTTGGTCCAGTACCTCCTCTTTTGACTCTTTACAGGTAATAAAGATGAGGTACTGATATCTGATCCTTAAAAAGGTAATCATACTTATATTAACATAACATAAGAACATAAGAACGGCCATACTGGGTCGGACCAAAGGTCCATCTAGACCAGTATCCTGTCTACCGACAGTGGCCAATGCCAGGTGCCCCAGAGGGAATGAATAGAACAGGTAATGATCAAGTGATCTCTCTCCTGCCATCCTTCTCCACCCTCTGACAAACAGAGGCTAGGGACACCACTCCTTACCCATCCTGGCTAATAGCCATTAATGGACTTAACCTCCATGAATGTATCCAGTTCTCTTTTAAACGCTGTTATAGTCCTAGCCTTCACAACCTCCTCAGAGAGTTATGAGCTACTCTCTCTGCCTGAGTGGGTAAAGCCAGGCCAAGCTTACTCCACCCCCCAGAAGGGGAAGGGTGGAACAGGAAGTACAAAAGGCGGGACCCTTAGCCTAGTCAGGGCTGCACCAGGGAGGGAGACAGACAGACTGCTGGCTGTTCCCTGCAGACCCTGCTGCCGAGCCAGGGGAGGCCCTGGACCAGGGGAAACCTGACCTTGAGGAAGGATTCAGGCTACCAGGACTGCCGGCCGCAGAGCACCTCGAGGAACTGGAGGAGCCAGGCAGCAACCCGAGCCATTGTGAGCCTGACACTGAGGGTGAGCTGGAGCTACCAGGGCTACCGGCGGCTGAATATCCCTACAAGTTGGAGGACCCAGAGGGACCCACTTGAGAGACCAGGTAGGAAGTAGCCCAGGGGCAGAACTGGACAGTGAGGTGAGTCAGTATTTGGTCAGCATGGTGCAGACGGATCCCCGGTGACCCAGTGGCGGGACCCTCTCCTCCCACCTCTGTCAGGGCCCTGGGCTGGAATGCAGTGGAGTCGTGGGGGGACCTGCGTTCCCCTACCCCAGCCACCCTGCCTCAGGTGGAAGAACCCCGATAAAACCACTGACTCGTGCTGACTCTCCTCCTGCCTGACAGGCGTGCCACTGACTCTTCTCAGCGCTCCCCCTGCCTGAGGGACGCGCCACTGACTCTTGCCAGCTCTCCTCTTGCCTGACGCACGCGTCACTGACTCGTGCTGGCACTCCCCCTGCCTGAGGGGTGTTCCACTGACTCGTGCCGGCACACCTCCCTCCTCTAACTCCCCATCAACAGAAAGGTGTGACCAAGGCCTTTCGGCGAGGCAGTAGCTCTCCACCACCCCCCAGCGGCTGGGCAGACCAACTGCGAACCTGCTACAGGTAGCCTCCATGCTGAGTGCAAGGATTCTAATGTTCTTCCCTTTGACAGGAGGGTCTTTAGCTCAGATCTTCAAAGGTAATTAGGCACGCAACTCCTACTCAAGTCACTCCCTTTGAGGATCTGGGTCTTTATTACTAGCTTCAACATTTCTTTTTTGACCACTCCCTGCCCCCCAAAAGTTTAAATCCCCCATTGTAGCATTTCAAACAGTTCCACCCTTGGATACATTGAACGTAATTATATTTAGGTTTGGAAGGATTAGATTTTTACCGGTAAACATCAATTTCACTGTACACATGCAAACCAATGAAAAATATGTCCATCAATAATAACTGAAGTTTACAGATAGGCAAAGTACGAAAAATGCTGCTTGAGCACTTATTAGCGACTGTCATGCAATAATGGTTATCTGACCCACCTCCCTGTAATTTCCCATAGCTGTGAAAGTTTAAGATCGATAAAAATAAACAAAATGCTTAAAAAGAAACATTGATATTATCCATCAAAATTATAAAAATAAAAATCTCCCAAGCTTGACTATATTGTGTAATGAATTCACCATGGTCACTCCTTGAACAACCCGTATATTACTTAGGACTATGTCAAGAAGATAGCCTTTCTCACATGCTCTGGAATGAGATGGTCCAGGAAGTGATCATTTTGGATATGGAGAAACGGGCTGATGTCTCTGTGTTGGCTGTCTCCCAGGTCCCCTGCATCATATACTGCTACTGTACAAGCAGAACATATAGCCACAACTGGCAACACAACAGGTAGTGCTGGACACCGAGCAACCATATACATCTGATCCTCAGTGAGGCACCAAAGGAGTCTGTACTATTCCTTTAAAATGCTGCAGCACAGCTGTTGTTTTACCATTCTGAAGGGCTGCAGGTTCTCCATCTTCCACTATTCTGAGGAGCTGTGAATCTACTGGTGGTGGCCAATTAGTGTTCTCGGCAATGATCTGGTGCTTTGAATGGAGAGAATAATACCACCTCCTCTCTCCTACATAGCACTTTCCATCAGTGGATCTTATAGCACTTTACACAGGCAGCCAATACCATCACCCCCATTTTACACATGGGGAAACTGAGGCACGGGAAAGCAGCGAGATTTAACCAAAGTCACCCAGCAAGGCAATAGTAGAACCAGGAATGGATCTCAAGTCTCCTGAATAGAGCTGGTTGAAAACTTATTGGCAAAGCAGTTTTCCTGTGGAAAACATTGTTTTAAGTAAACTGTTTTCTTTTTTTAATTATATTGATTTCTACAAATATTCCCTGGGCGGGGGGGACCTGGAAATCAGTTTGGGAACTAAAAGGCTTGATTTCAAAATGACTGTTTTGGCATTTGTTTTCCCTTTTTTGAATAAAGATATTAAAACCAAAGTGAAACATTTTGATTGATCTGAAATGAAATTTTGTTTTTCCATTTTTTTCTAATTTTGGTTCCCCCCCTTGCACAATATGCACCATTTCCCACCCCCTCCATCTCAAAAAGTTTGTGAGATGGAAAAATCTGTTTTCCTACCAGCTCCATTCCTGAGTCCCAATCTAGTGCACTACCCACTATTCACTGCCTCTCTCAAATAAGTGAATGGAGTTAGGGAACACACTTAAGAATGGGATTATTGCAAAGAAAATGAGGCATCCATATTTTTATCCCTTAAGAAAATGCACCACTCCATTTGCATGGAAATTACAGACCCAGTACCATTATCCGTACTATCAAATGTATCTGTCTAATGAGAACTGGTGATCCATTGCTTGCTGTGCTTCTCTGACCTAGCCTTTTCTAATTAAAAAAACACAGATAAAAATTATAGTCTGAATTTCATATTTCTTTCACAATTTACCATCTGAGGAGAAGGAAGAAAGAAACTAGAGGAATTTGAAGATGCAATGGGTTCAAACTACAGCATAGCAGGTTTAGATTGAATCTCAGGAAAAACATCCTAACTGTAAGAACAGTAGAGCAATGGAACAGACACCTAGGGAGGTTGTGGAAGCTCCTTCGCTGAAGGTTTTCAAAAGGAGTCTGGATAGCCACCTGTCTTGGATGGTTTAGACCCAACAAATCCTGCATCTTGGCAGGGGATTAGACTAGGTGACCCTTGCAGTCTCTTCTAGTCCTATGGTTCTGTGACCTATCTGTGATAGACATTAGCCATGTCTCTTAATGCCCTTGTAGAGGGTCAGATACCAGAGTGATGGGTGCAGTAGCAGAACATGAGAAGACTAAAGTAGAACATGTCCCAGTGGCCATCCTTCATATTCCACCACTCCTCCTTTCTATAAAAAAAGTGAAGTACATAGAGTGCTTATACCTAGATTATATCCCCCTACTTAATGTAAGGAGAAAAACCCAAATCCAATACTTCATATAATCCACTGGGGGGGGGGGAGGGAATCAACATCATGATTCAGCAATGTCATGGTTACTAATAGCAATATTTAATTTGTCACTGTAAGATTTATTCTGTGGTGCTAAATGTCTTCCTTTGCAAACTCAAGGTTTTGAGGTGTTCAAGCTCTCTTGTAGGAATACCACATTTTAAAGAGAATATTTTTAAGCATTAGCAGTGGGCAAGATTAGTGCCCATGAAAGCGAAGGGCTCATAGCAGTGAACTGAACTTGGAAAGTCCCCTTGCAGCTCTGCCAATTCACGTTCAACATGTGCTACTTCACCCCTACAATCCCCACTACGAGCTCTCACATTTCTGTGGATGAACCTCACTTCTGACCAACCACCAGTGCCTACTAATAAAGTCTGAGTCTCAAATTGCCAGTTGTGCTGTGGTTTTGTTATTAATCAGAGAGTCACTCAGCTGTGTTGACCAGTACATGCTGGGCTAATTTATCTATCAATCACACCACATCTATTAATATGCATAAAGAACACAATATCAATATAACATTATATATATTTCTAGCAGTAACATGGCCTGAATTGGCCTGTCTTTCTATAATCCTGTTCACTTATGCCAAGTATCCCATAATGCTTTGGGAAGCTGACATCAGCTTTGGCATTAGCAAATAGAAAACCTGTCAAAAGCAAAATACATTAAATGTTCTTCCCTGGCACAAGCAGGGGAGGCACCGTCATGGATCAGTACCTGGGATGCTGATGTCTAAAACACATCTAGGGAGGGTACAGACCAACATGTTGAGGAACTAGTGCAAGCTGATGGGCTGGATTTTAGTGATGTGTGCAGAGTTTTGTAATTTGTGAAATCATCCTATGAAGACTCCTCACTGAAATGCATCACTCTGGAAACAGCTTCTGTGTAAAGTGAGTTTAACAAAGCTGCATTAGACTGAGTCCCAGAAAGCTCCCCATACTACATTATTATTAGCTTAGCAATAAACTTGACTGATATTGGTTATTTGGTCTCTTGAGTAGATTTCATAATGAACCAAAGTGTGGTCAAGCAATTAACTGTACAGTTCACCAATAACTATTAAACCCGTTACACTTGTGGCTTCGGTCACAATTTAAATGCAGGTTAGTAGCTAATGGTTAGGGCACAAGCCTTGGAAGACCTGATGTGATTCCGTGATTCACCTCATATGTCCTGTGTGACCTTGGGAAGTCAGTCAGCCTGTGCCTCGGTTTCCCCTCTATTAAGTGCAGAATAATAGCCTTGCCCTGTCCCTGAGGCGTGTTTTGAGGATAAATACATTAGAGGTTGTAGCACCTGGGCACCTTACAGTGACAGGGGCTATGTAAGTATCACAGATAGGCCATAAGTCAACAAGAACTACAGCCCTGAAGAAGAGCTCTCTTGAACTCAAAAGCTTGTCTCTTTCACCAAGATAAGTCAGTCAAATGAGATGTATTACCTCACCCACCTTGTCTCTCACAAGAGATACGGTTAGATTTAAAAAAACCCAAAAAACCTAACCCCGATTCTATATTGACAGCACAGTGTACACTTAAATGAACAGTCAGAGGGTCACCATCTTGGAGCACCCCATCCTCACTGGGGGCAGCACTGCAGACACTCCATCTGCAGTTTCCCCTTCTCAGGGCTCCTCAGGAATACTTCCCCCAATCCTCCCTTAGCCTATCACCATCTCCAGCACAGGATAACTCATTAACAGACACCTCAGCTCACCAAATCAAGCCCAATACCACAACTCAGGAGGTTCTGGCTCTGCCACTGTCTGTGATTGCAGGCTGGTCAGCAGTCTCTATCTTCCTTTAGGCTGAGGGCTCTTAGGTTCACCTGCACAGTCCACTCCTAGAGTTCAAAGGGCCTAAACAACATCCATGCCTGGCCTTGTTTGAAGTACCATGGCCCCAGTTCCCTGCCCCTTGTGAAGAACAACAGCACTCTCCTGCAATCTTTTCACTGCTCCAGGGACTACTATAGAGACTGACCCTTCCCATCGCTTCTCTCCACCAATGACCCTCGCCCTCCAGGCACAGCCAGGTGGGTTAACTGGCCACATTAACCCTTTCACCACCTGAGTGGGGTAAACACAAACCAGCACAAACCTTAAACGGTAACGAATTTATGGAGCCCGGTTGTACCCGATGGGGAACACTTACTCCCATGACCAAGTTCATGGACTTAAGTGGGCTTACACCTACCATGAATGCTCCCCAGCGTGACTGCAGAGGAAACACTCTTTCCTGATCCAGCAAAGCCCTTGCTTAACCGGAAAGTGGTGAGCAGTCCCATTTACTTCAGTGCTGAAAGATCTGCAGGTTTCCTGGCAGGGGTCCCAGGAGAAGACTAACTTGCTTACTGGTCATCTCATGGATAAATTCAGGGGATTAATTCAGAGATAAATTTGTAACTGCCAAGATTTCTGACTAGGCAAGCCCTGCTTTTCCTGCTGCCTCTAGACATTGATTGCTCTAAGGCTCACCATTAGGAAGAAAGCTGAACCCTGCTTCAAATTCCTGCTACTCGACAGGCCCCTGAGACAGAACTGGCTGTCACCCTCATTAGGAGGGGCCAGCTGTTATCAGCATTGAAAGAAACTGACCTGACAAAATCACTACTGTATTTCTAGGGTAGAAGGCACACACGTGTTTCAATACTAACCAGATTATTAGGGAGCTAATGGCTGTCTCTGATGGGATGGTTGGAATTAACTGATAGTGATTTAATTGGTGCTGCAAATTGCTAATTAAGCTTGTGAAGAGGACCAAAGGAAAAAAAATCCATTTAATTAAAGAGATGGGGTGATAGATGGAGTGTATTCAAGTCATTCGCATACAGGGATTTTTCTTTTTATTCTTGATTGTTTATTTTAAACAGAGATAACAAAGATAAAGATAAGAAGAATATCTAAGCAGGAGTACAGAACCAATATCAGATTTTAAAACAAGGTAAGAGTGACTAAACTTCTTCATTATTAAGAGGAATGAAACAAAGACAATTGTGGACATTTTTAGAAACCTACTGCACTGCTTTTACTCTAATGGTTTTATGGTGGCACATGAGGGCTCAGATATACAGCCCTCACCACAGACAAACTGCAACCTTTTCTACTACTCACTAAATCCATGGTTGTATTCCTGTGAATGCTTTGACCAAACCTGAAGTCCATACTCCATGTGCACCACATTGTTGAAACTCCCATTAGGCAAAATCCTGACTCCTTACAGCTCTCACGCACACCAATGGGAGTTTCTGATGCTCCATAACTGTTCAGCATGAGGGCCTAGAATACATCAAACAAGAGGGAGAGCTCATCAGTCCTGATGGCTGTTGTCTTGTGTCTCAGTGGGTATGTCTGCACTTCAATAAAAAACCCAGTGGCACCAAGTCTCAGAGTCTGAGTCAGTTGGCTCAGGCTGTAGGACTAAAAATTGAAGTGTGGACATTTTGGCCCAGGCTGGAACCAAGGTTTGGGGACCGTCTGCCCTTGCAGGGTCTCAGACCTCAGGATCCAGCCTGAGAATCTACACTGCAGTTTTATAGCCCCACGAGCCTGAGTCGGCTGATCTGGGCCAGGTGTGGGTCTTTTATCACTGTGCAGACATACCCAGCATTACTGGGTGATGCAATACCATCTTGTAGTGAGGGGGAGCAGAGGACAAGGACAAAAGATGTGTCACCAACAGAGTTCTTGTCTCTGAATAGGCCCACATAGAGCAAAGCAAACGTAGGTGGGTAGAGCTGTGCAGAGCAAATCCATGGAGCTGCCAGCTCCCTTCCTATAAATCATAGAATCATAGAATATCAGGGTTGGAAGAGACCTCAGGAGGTCATCTAGTCCAACCCTCTGCTCAAAGCAGGTCCAATCCCCAACTAAATCATCCCAGCCAGGGCTTTGTCAAGCCTGACCTTAAAAACCTCTAAGGAAGGAGATTCCACCACCTCCCTAGGTAACCCATTCCAGTGCTTCACCACCCTGCTAGTGAAAAAGTTTTTCCTAATATCCAACCTAAACCTCCCCCTCTGCAACATGAGACCATTACTCCTTGTTCTGTCATCTGCCACCACTGAGAACAGTCTAGATCCATCCTCTTTGGAACCCCCTTTCAGGTAGTTGAAAGCAGCTATCAAATCCCCCCTCATTCTTCTCTTCTGCAGACTAAACAATCTCAGGTCCCTCAGCCTCTCCTCGTAAGTCATGTGCTCCAGCCCCCTAATCATTTTTGTTGCCCTCCACTGAACTCTTTCCAATTTTTCCACATCCTTCTTGTAGTGTGGGGCCCAAAACTGGACACATTACTCCAGATGAGGCCTCACCAATGTCGAATAGAGGGAAATGATCACGTCCCTCGATCTGCTGGCAATGCCTCTACTTATACAGCCCAAAATGCGATTAGCCTTCTTGGCAACAAGAGCACACTGTTGACTCATATCCAGTTTTTCGTCCACTGTAACCCCTAGGTCCTTTTTTGCAGAACTGCTGCCTAGCCATTCGGTCCCTAGTCTGTAGCAGTGCATGTGAGTCTTCCGTCCTAAGTGCAGGACTCTGCACTTGTCCTTGTTGAACCTCATCAGGTTTCTTTTGGCCCAATCCTCTAATTTGTCTAGGTCCTTCTGTATCCTATCCCTGCTCTCCAACGTATCTACCACTCCTCTCAGTTTAGTGTCTTCTGCAAACTTGTTGAGTGTGCAATCCATGCCAGCCTCCAGATCGGTTGGTGAAGCACTGGAATGGGTTACCTAGGGAGTTGGTGGAATCTCCATCCTTACAGATTTTTAAGGCCCAGCTTGACAAAGCCTTGACTGGGATGATTTAGTTGGGGATTGGTCCTGCTTTGAGCAGGGGGTTGGACTAGATGACCTCCTGAAGTCCCTTCCAACCCTGATATTCTATGATTCTATGAAGATGGCAAGCTGCAGGGGATTGGTTAACAAAACTTAGCTGCACTGTCTGCCCCTGCAGGGAGGTAGTGACCGGGCCCATGGAGACTGGGATTTGTTTCCCCGCTTCTTTGTCACTTTGTTTTGATGTGAAATTGATACAAATGCAAATAGAGCTGAACCAGTCATATGCTCTAGGGGGAGGAAGGATGCTTTGTTAGAGTTATTTGCCTTCAAGTGAAACCGCATGGTGAGCGTGCTGTGAAGCCTTTCCAACAATTCCAGCATTCACAGTTAATGAGCTGTCGAGCTAGTTCAAAAGGAGAACTTTTTGTTTTGAAGGAACCAAGAGAAAGAGGTGCATGGGTATGCCTGCCTGGATCCAGAGGCAGGATCAGAGCTCTGGTGAGCATGTACATTGCTAGACACTGGCTAGTTGTTTGCACTGTAGCACCTCAGAGCCTGAGACATGGACCAGGAACCTACTGGGCTAAGCAGCATACAAATACAGAACATGAAGATGGTCCCTGCCCTAAAGGGCCTATAATCAAAGATTCTGCCCTATTTTGTGCACTGGGGAAGGGGGAAGAGTGCAGGAGCTTCTTCTATGCCCAGGCAACTGTTGCAGTTCCAAAGGATGTGGAACTAGACCTCCCTGAGGCATGGACATTCATGGCCTCAAAGAGGCATGGTTGGTCATCTTGTGGGTTAGGACCAGCATCCCAGTCCTGAACGGCCATCAAAATGTAACAGCAGCCTGATGGCCATTCAGGACTGGGATGCTATGCCCAGCTCCATCCGCACACACAAGATGGCACAGGCACCCTCCTGTTGGCCACTACTATGCTTGAGCAAACCTCTGTAGTTGCCAGTAAAATTAATTTGTAGTGGACATTTCTAAATTGAAGAGGAGAATGAACACTATTACAGTAAATATAATCGTACCTCAGAGGTCCCCAAATGTGAGACACACACCCCTAGGGGGGAGTGGATGAATGTCCAGGGGAGTGCAGCAGGGCCCAGGACAGCCCCAAGGGGACAGGAAGGGAGCTTCACCCATCCCTTCTCCACCCTCAGTTCTGCTCCGGTCCTGCTCCCAGCCACATACCCGGCTCCACGCATGGCCCTGGCCCCAGCCTCAACTCAGCTCCACTCCCACTCCTGCCCCCAGCCTCAGTGCCTGGCCATGGCCCCACTTCTGGCCCAAGATCCAGCCCCAGTTCCAGCCCCAGGCTCAGCCTCCTTATCCCTGTCTGCGTCCCCTCCTCCCCGGAGCCGCAGCCCTGCTGCTGGCCCCGGCTGAATGATGATGTCTAGTTGGCAGCCAGTTTCAAGCAGAGTGCCCCAGGGGTCGGTCCTGGGGCCGGTTTTGTTCAATATCTTCATTAATGATCTGGATGATGGGATGAATTGCGCCCTCAGCAAGTTTGCAGATGACACTAAGCTGGGAGGAGTGGTAGATACGCTGGAGGGTAGGGATAGGATCCAGAGTGACCTAGACAAATTGGAGGATCGGGCCAAAAGAAATCTGATGAGGTTCAACAAGGACAAGTGCAGAGGCAGTTCTTGGTTTCCTATCCAGAGGCTCAGGGGGCTGGCCCTCATAAATGACTTGGACAGGTGATATTTGTTAAATTATTGTGAACACTGAAATTACTTACAAACCTGAAAGCGGTCACACTCTCGCCACACAATCATTCAAGAACCAGTCTGAATTAATGTTAAAAATGTGAAGTCAAAGATGAGGAGCTCTGTTATCAGCTTAGCCTTCAACCCACACTATTGTCACATTCACTTCACATTCACACTTGAATTTGTTTTAAGGTGCCTTGAGCAGGAGCCTTGGAAATGACAGTTGTGGGATGAAAAGCCCAGTAGGAGGTGACTCTGTCAAGGGAAAGAACCAGTGGACAATTGCTCTCCTGAGAGCTGTGTGCGTGATCTTCCCTTTCTCATGCAGCAGTGGGAGGAGGGTGGTCGGAGATGCTCCATGAGTCAATTGATCCCCTTGGATCTGTGTGCAGAGGGGCATGCACATGTAGATCTCGTCCCCCACCCTACAACTGTGCTTGGAATCTCACAAAACATTAATGCAGCCAGGGAACATTAGGAAATTCAGCCCTTGCAAATTACAGCAGCTAAGCTGAATCACTGCAAATTGCAACAGTGCAATTCCCTAAGGTAGAAAAGGTCTCTGTGTCTCCACGCTCCTTCAAAACACTTACCAGGCAGCACCAGCATCCCACTAGCAGTTTCCAGTGGAAGATTGGCTCAAAGGACTGCAGAGCAAAGGTGCACACAGTTGATTCAGCTCTGAAGGAGTCAACGCTCCAGCTTTTGCCTGTGTCAATCTCCAATTGCAGTTAGGTCTGCGGGAGGCCAGGGATTTCTTGGAAAAGAGTTGATTGCAGCACACTGTATGGATTAGCTTTCTTTTTGAACTTTTAACAACTTTGTGAGGTCTTTTACAGAGAGAGGTAAGCAAAAGACACAAACTTAAAGGGAATTTTAGAAAACGTCAATTCTTTTTTATTTTAAAACATTGAAAGAAAATTAGTAATCCTCCCTAACACTGACAGATAAACCCCTGGCCACACTTGTAAGGGGGAGTCAATAGCTCAGGGACGTTGGAAACTCTACAAACCCTATAGGACGTGCTCCGATTCTCCTTAGATGTGTGCCTTTGTCGAAGGAGCCCGGTCAGATGCTATCATGCCTTGGAAGTGCAGGCTGTGGAAAAACAGGGGCTGAGTTTTCTATAGAAGGAGTTTAGTTCTGAGCAGGGGTGTGATCATTGAAATATTAATACACCCCTTCAATGTGTTAAGAGGGAGAAACCAACACTGATGATTAGAGCAAACAATGCAGGCAAGTGGCGAGTTAAGTTCCCCTCACAGGCTTTGCCTGCACAAGGAATTGTGGTTGAGTCTAGGTCAGGCTGAGCTAGCACAAGCCCCTAGGTTAGAACTCAACCAGTCAGACTGAGCTGTGAGGTGTTACTCTGAATCTATGCGAGGAGAAAGCTAAGCCCAACCATTTCCCCTAGTCACAACATCATCAGAGCGGGGTAGATTTGGCTGAGGCTAATGGCTCAGAGGTCTGTATTGCCCCAGTAAAAGCTCAGAGAAGGAGTGGGGATGCAAAGGGGCACATTTCCTTCCCTACCTCCCTTCATTTTGATTTGGGACCAAGTCATTTCAACTCTTTATCCAGCCAGCCAGCCAGCTACTCTGCTGTTGAGTAGGGGCAGAACCACTTTCTGTCCCTCCACACCCTGCTGTTCCTCTGCTAGGTCTCTCCTGGGTAGAACTGCTCCTCACCCCCACACTAGGGGGATGCGCAGAACAGACAGTGGATTAAATTCAGCTTTCAACTTACCAGGCAGCATTCACCTCCCCATGGAAGCGCAGATCTCAACTCCAGGCAGAAAGCACCTTGCTATCTTCCCTTTTGACTTACGTTCTGATGTGTGGTTGGGTTAACTGGCCAACCAACCATGACTTCCCACGTGAGATTTACTAATGGAGCCATTTATCTTTGGGAAGCATGTTGTTTGCCTTGCTCAGAGGCAACCAGAACAGTCAGGGGACACTCCCTCTGCCACAAGGATCGTGTTCAGGGGACCGTTTCCCCTACAAGAGGGTCATGTGCTCCATCTATCTGAGCATCTTCCACAAAATGAGTCACGTTCTGCTGAGTCAAAAATATGCTTTAGTCCCGCCCCAAGTCTACATCCATCAGGAACTGGGAGGAGATCACAAAACTCATTGCACCTGGGAGGACATCCATGAAAGCATGAGCTGGAAGGTTAGGAGATCACCTTAGTAATCAGTCAAATCAGGAAATATTTGGTACAATATAGGATCATGCTCCCCTTACAATAGAATTAACACACACTGAGTTGGGAATGACCTGATCCCATCCAGCTCTGTGCAAAATTTGGCTATTTCCTGGTCAATGTAGTTAGGATTGAGTCATATCTGGAGATTCTGATATCGGAACTTCAATTTGGACCGTGTAAACTGGATAATGTTCTAGTCACGTGTAAGTGGTAAATAAGGTTGCACATATATCTTATGCTGAGCTATGTACAATCCTATTTACTTACTAAATTGCCTTTATATTTTCATTTCAGGTAAAAGAATTAACACTGCTGTTTTGCTTACAAAAGCAACAATCATGAAGAAATCTGTATAATTTGTAACCTTCCAAACCTCTTCCTTGCCCACAGACAGTTATGCAATTTTTAGACAAAAAAACCCACAACTGAACTGAGGAACTCATTAATACACCCACACCTCAAACCTTTTCTTTTGGACACAAGAATTGAACTCAAGTTTTAAAGTCTGTAGGGAAAATACTGCCTCAAAGCTGGTAAACAATGGAATAATTAGAAAATATAAGGTTGCATTGCAACATGACCAGCATAACACACTTGTGATTTCTTTCACTAAGAAAACAGAGCCACATGTTCTTGGGGCTCAGTAGGCATTGTCTGGAGTTAATGGTTAGGGTTACAGAGCAGCGCTGCAGATACAGAATTATTAGTCAATGAAACAGCTGCTGAGAGAGTTAAGAAAAGAATACAGTGCTTTAGGCATTTGGATTAGTGGTGTGGGTGAGCAGTTTAGTTGTACGTGAAAGTGAGGAACAAATATAGTCAATTGTTTTCTAACCTTCATATGAAAAGAACTCCCTCCCCGCGCCCATCCTTGTCCTTGTCAAATAGCCCTCCATCTGAACACGAATGGGACATAGCTGATGTCCTCCAATTAAAGCCTGGAAGGCATGGAGTCAACTGATTTTTCTAGGAGTGCTCCTGAAAAGCAGACTGGAGATATGCCGGAGCATGTCCTTCACAGAACAACAGCTTCATTGTGCTGCTTCCTTTACAGCTCTGCCGGGGGGAGGAGGAGGGCGGGGGGAGGAGTGCTCTGTCGTGAAAGGCACATGGCTGCTCCTGGGGAAGAAAGCTACTCCCCACCCCCCTTGGAGGACAGTCAGAGGGAGGGGTGTGGGCCCAAGAAGGGAGAAAGGCTTCATCTTTCTAGCTTTTTAGCTCTGCCTCTACTGAAGCTGGCAGGAAGTTGCCCAGAGCAGAAGTTGTATGGGTGAGGAAGTGACAGAGTGGAAGAAGGTGGTGGTCCCTTCAAGACACTAACTATTAGGCTGGGGTATGGCTCTTTCACTTTGGAGAAATGTACATGCCCAACATGTTTTAACATTTAACATTTGGTCCTTCTAAACAGCTCTGGAAAGCCAGGCCTTCCCATTTTCCATCCCTACCCCTTGACAGAGTCCAGCTGGCAGGATAAAAAGCCTTCCAGAAATTCAAAGCTTCTTTACACGGTTCCAGGCCAATGCTGTATCCTTCTGATCCAAAATCCTCAGGCATAAAAGGTGGTTAGCTGCAGCCTTAGCTGTAACATAATCAGATTCTGGTGCAAGCAATAGCTACTCAGCACCCTCCCCACCCATTCATTGTGCCATGAAGCAATACATAACACAAAGTAGAGACAGACAGATACTGAGAATGCACCTTGTGCCCCAACTGGTGTACACAGAGAAACAGCAGTACAAAGACCAGCAGCAGGGTCGCACTCACCTTCCCTATGCTTGGCACTGGCTATTGGAGACAGAAACCACAATGCTGCTGATGCAATATTCACTTCAATGGCATTGAGTGAACATGGTGTATCGATGGTGCCCCTTGCTCTAAAGCCTGGCTCTGGATGCACCACTCTGACCTGTGGGCCAGCGGGACATAGACTGAGAGCCCATTGCAGGTATTGGGTTCACACAGGGACCAGCTAAAACAGAGGAATTCTTGTGAGACCTAAGGAGTGACAAGAGAGCAGGGAAGGAGAGTTGCAAAGTGCCACCCAATTGTCTGAGGCACACCTGCTTCCCTCAGACTCACTGAGCAGCTGATACACACATTAGTGTCTCCCTGCATACAACCAGGATCCTGAATATTCCAGATCCACACAACTGCCAGGCTTCAGACTGCAGAGAGATTTCAACTTAGTCAAAAACAGAAAGTCTCCAATACAACTCACAACTCAGGGAGCTTCAATGCACTTAAAAGAACTTCACGTGTTATGTCCATTGTAGGGCCTCAAATTATTCAGAGCTGATGCCAAATAACATAACTTTTGCAGTTTTGGCTGATGGGAACCACTCAGGAGTGGATCTGCCAACAGGTGTTGTAGAAATCAATTTGTGATCCCAAGACAAACATATGCATCCACAAACCTCCAGGGAGGTTTGGATGCACTTTGGAGAAATGTACATGCCCAACATGTTTTAACATTTGACACTAAACTGGGAGGAGTGGTTGATACGCTGGAGGGTAGGGATAGGATACAGAGAGACCTAGACAAATTAGAGGATTGGGCCAAAAGAAATATGATGAGGTTCAACAAGGACAAGTGCAGAGTCCTGCATTTAGGACGGAAGACTAGGGACCGAATGGCTGGGCAGCAGTTCTGCAGAAAGGGACCTAGGGGTTACAGTGGACGAAAAGCTGAATATGAGTCAATAGTGTGCCCTTGTTGCCAAGGCGGCTAATGGCATTTTGGGTTGTATAAGTAGGGGCATTTCCAGCAGATTGAGGGATGTGATCATTCCCCTCTATTCAGCACTGGTAAGGCCTCATTTGGAGTACTGTGTCCAGTTTTGGGCCCCACACTACAAGAAGGATGTGGATAAATTGGAGAGAGTCCAGCGGAGGGCAACAAAAATGATTAGGGGGCTAGAGCACATGACTTATGAGGAGAGGCTGAGGGAACTGAGATTGTTTAGCCTGCAGAAGAGAAGAATGAGGGGGGATTTGATAGCTGCTTTCAACTACCTGAAAGGGGGTTCCAAAGAGGATGGATCTAGACTGTTCTCAGTGGTAGAAGATGACAGAACAAGGAGTAATGGTCTCAAGTTGCAGAGGGGGAGGTTTAGGTTGGACATTAGGAAAATCTTTTTCACTAGTAGGGTGGTGAAGCACTGGAATGGGTTACCTAGGGAGGTGGTGGAATCTCCTTCCTTAGAGGTTTTTAAAGTCAGGCTTGACAAAGCCCTGGCTGGGATGATTTAGTTGGGAATTGGTCCTGTTTTGAGCAGGGGATTGGACTAGATGACCTCCTGAGGTGCCTTCCAACCCTGAGATTCTATGATTTCTATGATTCTATGAACATATAAACCCAGCAGCCAGGGTGTCCCATAAAGCAGCAGGAGGGTTTCAAAGGGTTAAAAAAAATACCAAGATTTTAAATAAAAGAATAGAGAAAATATCCAGCAAGTAATACCTTCCGTAATGCAACTCCAGCAACCTGACATTCCTCCATGCGACTCTGCAACTCAGATTCCCAGAGGGCCTTTGTGAGGAAAGGAAGTCCTGCCTCTGTCTCTTTCAGTGATTGACAGGCCATCCAGCTCTCTTTTCCTCACTCCTGCCTCTACAAGAGCTTTGCCCCATCCCACTATTAATACTAAGTATTCATATTACTGTAATATAAGGGGCATCAATTGATGCGCTGTACATATTCATAATGAGAGAGAATCCCTGACCCAAAGAGCTTACTGTCTAAATAGGCAAGACAGACAGTGGGAAGGGAAACAAAGAGATGAAGTGATTTGCCTAACGTTACACAGCCAGTCAATAGCTGAGCCAGGAAGAGAACCAAGTTCTCGTGTTTCCTAGTCTAGTATCCAAACCACTAGACGGGGGATCAGCAACCTTTAGCACATGGCCCATGAGGGAACTCCACTGGCGGGCCGGGATGGTTTGTTTACCAGCAGTGTCTGCAGGTTCAGCCAATCGCAGCTCCCAATGGTTGCAGTTCGCCATTCCAGGCCAATGGGGGCTGCAGGAAGCGGCGCGGGCCGAGGGATTTGCTGGCCACCGCTTCTTGCAACCCCTATTGGCCTGGAACGGTGAACCGCGGCCAGCGGGAGCTGTGACACTGCAGGTAAACAAACCATCCCAGCCCGCCAGCAGATTTCCCTGATGCACCGCCTGCCAAAATTGCCAATCCCTGCACTAGACCATGCTCCCTCTCAGCTTGGTTTTTTTTTCATAGAGTTTCAAAGGAAAACTGTCCCTGTGCATGTTTCAAATCAACATTCTGAAGACTCAGTGGATATGACCCACTATTTAATATGAACAGATTCCCAACATTTACATGCTAAATCATGTGGGATCATTGTTTTGAAATTTCCTATGTTCACACTGAGAACAGAATACAGATTGCCTATCCAAAAATGTAAGAGAGTGTATGCAAGATTATGCCATGTTACATGAATGCCTTTAAAGAAAAGCATGTTGCACGTGGGATTGGGAAGTCTGGCATGCTACAAGCAAGCAGTGACACGGCTTCAGGTGCATCCCAAAAATGAAGGATGGGTCTATCACTTCAGCAGCATGTCTGACATTAAAGGTTGCTAACGCTAGTGCTTTGCTCTGGAATATAACCTCTGGGTGACAGCAAACATATGCTGATAGGGTGTCCAGCACAAGAGCTTTATGCTGTTTGACGTGATGGTGACATGTGGCATTTTGGTTTGCAAATATTTTCTACGTCTGTGGACTAGCCTTTCCGATTTTTCATTACAAGACTGGGCATTCAGCAGAAATATAAATGTGTCAGAAAATACAGTTCCAAGTCTGGAAGGTCAGAGCAGTATCAGTTCAGGGAAGGAAATGAACAATAATATTTCCCCTCCATCTCCCCAGGGTGGAGACACATTCAGCAGCAGCTGCCCAGTGAGGAAGCAGTATGTGGATGGCTGGTTTAGAGTAATGCTCCCCATTCTTTGCTTCCATGGAAGCTCCATCATAGGAGTACTGTGGGGATTTATGGGTTTCTGGAGACAGGGTTGGGAGTTGGAGGGGGTGAAGAAAGAAAGGAGATGCTCTCTGTGGCATGCTGTCCTGCTGAACCTGGAAGTTCCCAAACAGCAATCCGGATCAGGTGTTAGTGCCGCTTGGTGTGCCTTAAACAATATGACCCCCACAGACCAACTCTTCTTGCTCCTTCGCCTTAATCTGGAGGAAACCAATGCTGACTAGGAGAATAGGGGGAACAGGCCCTAAGTGGAAAATCCAGCTTGCTTCATCTAGGCATTAGAACACAGAAGAAAAATGACTGATTTCCCACCCACCCCCAAAGTCACATTTTTAAATGTAGCTCCTAGTATGGGGCTGGCTATTGGGCAGTCCCTGCCCATTTGTTTCAGAAGTGCTGATGTACAAGCCATACCCAAAGCGCTAGGGGACGTGTGTTTGTGATACAAAGAGACGTGTCACAAGGTTCACATCTCTGCGTGCACCCAGAGAGCTGCCTAACATCAATGGTGAATTTCAAAAGTGTCCCTGACAGCTCAATTTTGCTATTATGTTCAAATTGAACCTGAACCTCTTATGAAAACATTATGGGTCCAGATCCCCAGTTGCTGTAAATTGACACCAAAGCCACATAGACAATCTCCACTGAAATTGATGGAGTTGCGCTGATTTGCCCCTTTTAAGAATCTGGCCCCGTATACAGAATAGCTTTGTTTAAAAGCTGTGGCTTCTGTTAAATATAAATTTGAATATGCTTTCCCTTGTGGCTTTATATCAAGGGCAGCCTTTGACTTTAAATCATTTCTGATAGATTCAAAATGGCACTTTTGTGGTTTTTATACATGGCGATTCATGCAGCATTTGCTTTAGCATTTAAACTGATGGGATGAGGAGGCAAAAAGGAAAATGTTGGCATGGAAGGGAGTAGTGGGTAAAAATTTGCCTTCATTGTCTTTAAATATAGGAGTGGGAGGCCATATGACAAATTTATCAGTGTTCTCCAGAAATTACTAATAGTCTACCTAGGTCAGGCACGACTGAGATGTTTCTGTCTGTACTATAAATGGGGACGGGGGAGTATTTCACCCTGGGGGCGGTCTGTCCAACCGTGGCATTTCCTAATAGTCACCTAACAGTAGAGCTGTGCGAACAACTGATTTTTCGGTTCAGTGGATGAACAAAAGCAAAAACATGTTTCATGCTGACCCAAAATTACATTTTATTTACTTTTTCTGCAAAACAAAAAAGTAAAAAAAAAATCAGTTCAATGCTTTGTTTCATTTTTAAGGTTTTTTTTTAACCTTTCTTTTAAATAAAATTAAGTAAAATTCAAAACAAAAAGTCATAGCTTGTCATGAAGGTAAGATTAGCTAAGACTCAATAGGAGACTGTAGGGTTGGTTTTCTTTTTCTCTGGTGCTTTGTCACAACTCCTAAAGAAACTGTTGGTCACTAGCACTGGTGCTCAGAAGCCAACGATAAGCGCTTGGTACATGGGGACGTGCACCCAGGCCCAGGTATGAATGTGGAAGAGTGGCAAGGTTCCATTCCAAGAGAAGTACAGGCAAGCGGCTGGATGCCTGAGGGAGTGCACTCAGCGAAAGCAAAAAGGAAGCAGAGGTGCAGCCCTGCAACTCTGACAAAGTAATAACTGGTTCTTAAATGTAACCAATAAAATAAAGAGGATGTTATGTGCAGCTGCCACTGAAAACAACACAGTAAAGGGGGTGGGGCTGCAAATCAAGAGCAATTTTGAATCATAGCAGAAGAATAAAGGAGGCCTAACTCAGAAAGTTAACAGTCTGTGTCATCGGCAATCCCTCGGAGTTCGAGAGTGATGGTCTTCCAATAAAATGATAGCCGGTTATCACTGGTGGATCCGCAGGTACCTAATGAAACCTATCTGGGATCCACACATCTTATCACAGTTGGGGCAGACATTTCCCAATAGAAGGGGCGAATCTGAATTATTGAATTGGTCGGTGGAACATTCTTTACTCCTTTCCTGTTTCTCCATTTCCTGTTGTCTCCATTGGATCTCAAAATACTGGCATCCTTGCCACAAAGTCCTTTTCCATTTTGATCGATCTAGGGCTTGGGTTTCCCATGAGTTTATGTCAATATTGCACTTCTTCATGTGTGCTTTGAGGGTGCCTTTGAAGCACTTTTTTTTCCTGCTCCTTGTCCGTTGGCCATGGCTCAGTTGTGAGAATATGATTTGCTTCAAGAGTCTACTTTCTGGCATTCAAAGAACATGACCAACCCAACAGAGTTGGTGGTGGATGACCACAGCTACTCATCTGGGCACCATGTCCCTTCTCCAGCCAGCACTATGTGTCTCATCCATACCTTTCAACCCTCACACCCAACAGTGTGCGGCACCAGCAGTGGAAATGTGTGACAAATGAGCAAAACGTGGAACACCTCCATTTGTAGTGTGTTGCACCGTGACTGGCAGATTCTAATTTTTCAGTATAAAACCTGTTTTTAAAGGCAGTTTTCTCTCTGCGTGAATTAAAGAAAAGAGAGTTAAAAAACCCTGGAAAGACAAGCTGTATGACATTTGCCCCATCAGCAGGGTGCACCCTCAGATCCCCATCACCATTTGTGCAGTTAGAACTACTAGAGTCATTTTTAGTCTAGGATGGACATTAGGAAAAATGTCCTAACTGTCAGGGTAGTTAAGTCCTGGAAAAAAATACCTAGGCAGTGTGGCTGAATGGATAAGTAATGGGTCTGCCCATAGTTCTTCCAGCTCTGCCTGAACTGACCTTATGTAACCTCTCTGTTAAGGTATTTGTAAGAAGAGGGTGGATGGTATATAATATTAGGTTACCTTATGGGGAAGAGATAGAGGACTTGGACAGTAATAACAGCTATGAATTGCATGGAAACGCAAACATCGGGGTGAGATTTGAACCCACGTATGTACAACTCTCGGCTCAGCTTTCCCAAAAATTTAGGGTATTTACTGAAACCCTCCCTCTTACTCAGCTCAGTGGTGCATCAGAACAGGTAGCCTGATTCACCAACATGGGATGCTTTGCATAATCTAGCACACTTGTGAGATCTGGTCTACTGCTCTTTCCACACCCATCGTTGGATTTGCAGATGTCACCAACATCCACTATGCTCTTCGGGGCATATATGCACACAGACATCAACATGCACAGATATGGATGTGTGCATGCATGCACACACACTTTGGTTCAGCAGCAATGGTCCTTCAAAAAACCAGAGCACAGTCTAGTCCTGTGCAGTCGAACACATTCCCTTGAAGAATCCCTGGTTTATTCACCTGTGCCTGTACACGCATACATAATTTAGTTACAGTCACTCATGAAAATAGCATATCAGAGACATCCGAACTATTAGAGTGGAACTCAGGTTACAGGGGCTCTCGGATGGAGTTTCTTTATTATTCCATTGTTACAGATTGGTTGGTTTTCTATCCTTCAAGGTTAAATCATTTCTGTTTGAAACACTCATCTGCATTCTACGCTGCAGTGTGTGCTGTCAATGCTAATGGGCCCCGTTGATCTTGGAAATGCTGTCCATCCATCTGGAGGAGTTTTTGGAGCCTACATCCTCCCTGCCTTCCTGTGCACTCTGCTCCATCCTGCCAGTTATGGCCGGCCTTCTCAATACTTTGATTTTAATTCCCTGCTGAAAGCACAGACCTAATGCACCCTAGTTGCTGGGGGGTAAAGGAGTTGAGAGAATACGTCAGCAGCACAGATTGATTTCTCTTTGTTTCTAATATTAGTTCCTGTGGCCCACGAAAAGATTCTCCCATCAGCACGGAGGAGGGGACCTTGCTTTCTTTTCTCTTTCCACGCACTGTTCTAGCAATCCATCAGGGGAGAGGCAATCACTTTCTATTACTGGGAAGTTGTTAGGAGCAAGCGTTGAGCTGCTGATGGAGAGATATGCTGTGCTATCATTTAGGTGTGGGAGATAAATCCAAGCCCTAATGTGTAGATTAGCTGTTCAATGCACGATTCCCCCGAGATATCTATGGAGTCTGCAAAGCTTTCCTTGCAGGGAATCTGCACCTCTCCCACACTGCCTCGGAGCTGGAAGAAAGTATTTTATCTTCGCATTAAAGACTCGAGTGACACACCTCCCACATCCAACACCTTCAATTATCCCAAGCATGACTAGCGCAGTGACACATGATATACATCCATATCTGTTTTGGTATATGCATGTTCTCCCACTCCCGGTCCAGATTTAGGAAGTCTGGCGCCCCAGAGACTGATGTACATTTCACACCCAATGTGTGATGAAATTCTGGACTGTAACAGTGAGGGTGCATCAAACAGTTTCCTGAATACCAAGGCATTCACTATGCCCATGCATACAGAAGTCTTTAAGCCCAGGGCAGACTACTCCAGACTCAGCAACACACACAAGCAGCCAGTGTTGTACAACTATGTTGGACCTAGCTCAATTCCTCCTGCAGTTTCACTTCAGTAGTAATTGAAATTATTTGGGTGCAGGCAAAGAGTGAAACCCTGCTCTTATCTAATGAGCTCCCCAGTCTACTGTAGGTATGTCTACACAGCAACTAGACACCCACAGCTGGACCAAGCCAGATGACTTGGGCTTGCAGGGCTTGGGCTGCAGGGATGTTTCATTGCTATGTAGACTTCTGGGCTTGGGCTGACCCTGGGCTCTAGGACTCGGCGGAGTGAGAGGGTTTCACAGCTCAGGCTCCAGCCTGAGCTGGGAAATCTAAACTGCAATGAAACAGCCTGGCAACCTGAGTCGGCTCAAATAGCCCAGCTGTGAGTTTTTCTTTGCTGAGTAGACATTCCCTAACAGGCCATCTCTGTTAGCTTGGAGGCAGTAACAGACTCGTAAACCTCTACCGATGTTTTAGCCACTAAAGGGAGCTCAAGACCCATGCTGGGGAGCAGAGCTATGTGTGCATTTTGGTACAATAGCCATGGCAGCAGTGGAGAGCAATATGGGGGTGGCCCAGTGGTGAGAGTGCTAGCCTGGTACTCAACAGGCCAGGGTGCAATTCCCTGCTCTGCTACAGATTTCCTGCGTGGCCCTGAGTGAGTCAGTCTCCCTGTGCCTCAGTTCCCCATGTGTACAGTGGGGTTAATAGCACTGTCCTACACTGCAGGGGGTTGTGAGGATAAATGTGTTAACAAGTGTGCAGTGCTAAGATGATGAGTGTCATGCAAGATTCTAAAATAGGAAGCTAAGGGACAATGTGTTGCTGGGAGTGATTTCCTGCTGCTTTGGATTGGAGCACTATGTGGCCCAGCTACACATGGTAGCTTGCCCAGTGGCCAGATGGAGGGCTGGCCTTCACAGAGCAATTCATGATCCTTTGTGTAGAATTGGCCAGTATGTCAGCACTTCTGAGATCACCACTACTGCAATGGCTTGGTGTCATTGAGTGAGACCTGTAGGGAGCAGCATAATCTAAGACCAATTCCAGGCAAGAACATTTTCATGCAGGGTGTCAGCACTACTTCTTCCTTTGAAGAACTGTACCGCAGCTAATAATAAGCATTTCCTCCAAGATTTAACAGTCTACTGCTAAACAAATATGTAGTTAAAGGCTGAAAGTGAGTTTCAGTGGAGTCCCGTTAACACCCCCATCCTTCCAAACAATTTATGCTTTTTCTATAAAAAAAAAACTACAACCAATAAAAAATCTAAATCTATAAACAATGTTGCACAGAGTTCTGAAGAGGGAAATAATCAGTTAAGAGACACATCCACTTCCCCACTGCCATATAATCCCTTATCTTACTAGTTTTAGAACACAATCCAAGCTTGGCCTAGAGTCCACCTTGACTAGCTAATACATTTTAAAATACAACTTACCGATACCAGAATGAGCATTTTCACAAAATGGAATTCTTGTTTCTGGCCCTATTAGTTAACGTGTTAGCAAAAATATTCAAACACACAAACAAAGCCACCTTTTGCCCCATCTAGACATACCAAAAGAGGCTACGCTCCAGCTGCTCTCCTTGAAACCCAGTGAGATGATGTTGCCCATTTTTATAGGCCAGCCAGCCTGGCTGGGAAGAAGCTGCGCTCCTGGGGCTGCTGTGAGGCAAAGGCAGTCAGCTTTGCAGGCTGGCTGAGGGAAAGGGCTGCAGTTCAGAGCGGAGTGCAGCCTTCGTAATGTGTTGCCCAGCCTACAGCCACATACATCTGTGCTGGGGAGCTTGCTCTGCAGATTCCTAAGCTGTACTTGTTCTCTGGATAGATCCCTGTTCCACTGGCATCTTTCATCCTCCCAGCATGTACTGACAAAACACACCAACCGAAGTACATATCTGCATGAGCAAAGTAACTCCTTCCATTGGGAGCTGCTACGAGCCCATTTCAGCTGGTGGGCTTCCCATCTTATCTGATCAGGAAAAGTGAAAGTGAACTAAACTAGGTTCTTCCCGCAGTGCCAGGTGATGGTGTCTGGTGGGGGGAAGGTCCATAAACATGTGTTAACTGATGCTACCATTAACCCATCAGTCGCCATCCTCCTCATCACATAATCCTGACCCCACACATTCAAAACAGTCCCTATTTCCTTCTGATTTCTATAAAAGCCTGTGAATCAAAGTCTTGTCTCTTTCACCCACAGATGCAGGTTCAATAATATATATTCCTTCACACACTTTGTCTCTGGGAATGAAAAGTCTAATTAGCCCTTAAATTAGAAGGCCATTAGAGACGAGTCTGACCATTTAGTCTGATCGGGTTTACTACCAAAACAAAAGAGCCAAAATCTTCCCAAAGGTAAAACAGAGACAGGAAACCAATGCTCTGCCTAGAAAGCAACTCGTGCAATAAAACCAGTGATAACTCTAGCTGGCACCCCTCATTGAATCCAGCTAGCCAAGCTGTGGCAGGGATAGATGACATAAAACTTCCTACAATAAACTAATAAAAGAGATTTTTTATGTAATCATTGATTTGACAGGATGTCAGCCAAACCCATCCATCACCATTGACATGTGCCGACAACCTTCCAAAAAAACCAGGGGCTATAGAGGGAAATTGAGAAAATGGCCCATAATGTCTCAGATGCTACATAAAGACGACCACAGTCGGACTCCTCAGTCGTTACTTTCTATCATTCACTTGGGGCTGTGTCTTTAACAATCCCTTTAAGATCACTAAAACCTGGCATCAGCAGCAAAGTAGTGCCCTCTCCTTCACATATGCTGCTTCTGCACATCTCACAGTCACCACATATTTTCCATCTCTAACGAAGCTGGACAAAAAACTAGCCAGGAGTAACTGATTTGATCAATTGCACCTCTTTTTCTATCCACAAATAGATAAATCTTGATTTTCTGAAGTGCCTTTTTTATTGGCCCTTAATTGCAGCAAATAATTTCCAGTCTCTAGTTTGTTCATTGCTAATATTTGAGATTTGAGCTGTTCTGACTGACTCCTGAAATCACATGGGCGTGACCTTAGGCCCAGTCGTGGACCAGCACCCCATTGCGCTAGGCACTGTACAAACACAGAACAAAAAGACAGCCCCTGCCGCCCCAAAGAACATGCTGCAGAGGGTGTCTCTGAAACTTCAATCCTGCACATGCTTAGCTTTACTCAGGTGATTAAACCTGTGGACCAGGCTCATGTGCATCAAGTTACGTTGAAGCCTATGGTTCTACTCACAAAAGTAAAGCTAAGTCTCTCTTGGTCCATCCTCCTCCAGGGCTGGGACATTCCTCTCCCCGGGAATCTCCCAACAAATCCCCAACCAAAAGTATGAACTTAAATTAACTTCTGCCCTCCCCAGTCCTGACCTGGCATCCTTCATAAGTCACCCCTGTTCTGTTCCTCTGTTGAACGTCTCCCAGGGCTCTCATGAAAGTCCAGATCCTGCCCTTTTATTAGGGTTCACTACCAGAGCTTGCTGCATCCCAAAGGTTGCTCTGTGTCTCTCCTGGCCTCCTGCCAGGCTTCTCTACTCAGTCAAGGATTCGAGGGCTAACTCTCCCCTGGGCTTCCTCTATGACCTGTTGGTCTCTCCCCTCTTTAACACCAAAAGAGTAACTGCAGAGTTCATTCCCTGTCTCTCTCCAGATCCCTTCTACTCCAGACTTCCTCTCTTCCTAGCATCACTCAGCTCCTCCACAGCTGGGCTTCATTTTTAAGGAGGCTGGCCAACCCTCCAGCTGCAACCAGATGTGTTACTTGGCCTCCCAGGCTCACATTAACCCTTTCACTGCCTGTGTGGGGTAGACACCCCATCACAGCAGTGCATTGAGTTATCACGGTTCATCCATCCTGGATGCTGAATGACAAAAGGATTTTGTAGTAAAAATACTAGGTGATCACGTCATTAAAGACTGTATCATAATGCCAAAATAAGGATGCACAAGTATCCTTAATTGTAGCATTTCCTAATATATGATTGTCTTGGCTGCCTTAATGTTACTTTAACTGAAGGTGTAATATGTATTCAATATGGGCCAGCAATACCTGTATGCACCCCACAGGCGCTTCAAGTCATGGACTCTGATCTTTGGCTCAGTGCAAGACTGTGGCAGTGAGGAAAGGTGGCATTACACCACTTTGAGCTCCCCTAATCTCTGGGGTTGCTGGGCCCAGTTTGGCCCCTGTCACATATTACTGCAGCCTCAAGGGTGCTTGGATAAATGGCTGCCTGTGAAAGCTCCCCAGAGGCCGCTGGAGCAGCTGGGAATAGAGTAGCTCCCAGAACTGGACTAGAGTAGCTAACACTGCATGGAGTGTTTGACCTGGTTGTGCTGGACTCTAGTTGTGTTTATGTTTACCCCAGGGGCTGTGAAAGGGAGCGGGCTGTGCCATTCAGGGATTCTCTTCTGCCAGGGGTATCCTGAGATGGCCACTTGGGCCAGCTTTAAGGCTGCAGCTGGAAGGACAGCATTTGGGGGAGGCCAGAGCAGCACTCAGATCTTACAGAAATGGGGGCCACATAAAGTTATAGGAAAGTCAGACTCCTTCTAGCAGAAACTGATACACAATATGGATCCCGCTTCAGCCTCTCTAGCAGCTGGGGGTGTTGGCCTGAGCTTCTCACTGGTGTTCCGCCCCAGACTTGGCTGAAGAAATGTCCATCGCATATCGGCATCTAGTTAGTAGGAATCTCCTCAATGTTTCTAGCCCTTCCATAGCACCATCACAGTCATAGATGTGAAGACCAGACAGGGACTGTTAATGATCATCTAGTCTGACCACCTGCATAACACAGAGCAGAGAACTTCACCCAGAAACTCCGGTGTCAAGCTTAGAAAGTTGCACTGTGTCTCTCCTGGCCTCCTGCCAGGCTTCTCTACTCAGTCAAGGATTCGAGGGCTAAGCTTAGAACTTTTGTTTGAGCTCTAGTATAGTTACTTAAATGATGCTGTTTCCACAAACACTACTGCCAGTACACTCACTTGGTAGGCTATTCCCAGAAAGTGATCAAAAAAGGGGGGTGGAAATCGTGTGACTTCAGACATGCAGATGGATATTCACAGATGAGTCTGTGTGGCATGCACTGAGCTCTAACCTGTCCAAACATAAACACAACTAGAGTCTTTCAGCACAACCAGGTCAAACACTCCATGCAGTGTTAGCTACTCTAGTCCAGTTCTGGGAGCTACTCTACTCCCAACTGACGCTACGCACACAGATCCACAGGACTTTTACACTGACTTGAAGCATCCTGTACAAGTCTGAAGGCTAAATGCTACTTCTAGTTATTCCCATGCAGCTCTGTTGAAGCACATAGGCATGCTACACAGACATTAACAAAAGCGGGTTTATTTATTTGTATTTTATGTTTTATTTCCAATTAAAAAAGTGGTGCTTGTCCTTGAGTCCTAGAGGCATAGCAAGATATTTAAAATACACTCAATACAATCAAAGTCTACCACATGCCTTTCGCAAAAAATGTCCGACTGTCAGACCTCCCCATCACTAAACTAGAACTGGTCAGAAAGCTTTTTGGCAATGTCCCCCTCCCCCATTACCACCACCTGCCCCCGGTAACAAATAGATTTTCAACTGAATGGAGATGTTCACCAAAACAATTTCATTTGCCATCAGAAATGGTTGGGTTTTGATCAAAAATTTGAAAGTCAACCTGTTTTCAGCAACTGACAACCCCAAAGTTACAGATTTAAGCAAAAAATGTTTAGCTTCCAGTTACCAAAAAAACCCAAACATTTTAAAGATTTTTTGTTTTTTAATAAAAACCCAAATAATTTCAGACACATTTTTTGTGAGGAAAAATCCATATTCTGGCCAATTACACTAGGAAGCTGTTCACAGGAGTGTTTCTCCTGTCCTTGATTACAGAGAGAGGGGAAGAGTGGTATTAAAGCCTGCAACTTCCAGGCCCCCTACTTCACAATACCCTATTTGGTTGTCACTGGAGAGCCATTCAAACTGCCCTGGGTCTTCTTAAGAGAATTTGTTTAGGAATGGAAATAGTGGGTATGCAAATTTACATCTCTTGTAGTTTTAAGAGGGAAGCAGGGTGAAGTGTTGAGCCCAGAAGATGTAAAACATGCTTATACTTGCCATTTGGAGGATGCAATAGAAGGGGTTTACAGTATAAAGTCTTTCTCTTTCCACTGCAGCCCCACTGACCTTTCCCCTTCTCCCTGACCTCTACATCAGCCCATGGAAGAGAATTCCTTCATGTGAGCCACTAATGACATTCTCATGAGTAAACTAGGGACATGCCGTCTCAATGAAATTACTCCAATTGGTTGAAAGATGGTACTCAAAGAGAGTTATCAGTGGTTTGCTATCAAACTGGGAGGACGTATATAGTGGGGTACCATAGGGTCAGTCCTGGATCTGGTACTGTTCAATATTTGCATTAATAACTTGGATAATGGAGTGGAGAGTAGGCTTACAAAATTTGTGGATGACACTAAACTGAGAGGGCTTGCCAGCACTTTGGAGGACAGGATTAGAATTCACAATGATCTTGCCAAATTAGAGAATTGATTTGAAATCAACAAGATGAAATTCAATCAAGTTGAGTGCAAAGTACTACATGTAGGGAGGAAAAATCAAATGCACAACGTCAAAATGGGGAATAACTGGCTATGTAGTAGTTCTGCTGAAAAAGATCTGGTGGTTACAGTGGATCATAAATTAAATATGAGTCAACAATGGGATGCAGTTGCAAAAAAGGTTAATATAATTCTGCAGTTACCAGCAGAATCATATGTAAGGCACTGAAGGTAACCATCCCTCTCTACTTGGCATTGGTGAGGCCTTAGCTGGAATACTGTGTTCAATTCTGGGTACTGCACTTTAAGAAAGACGTGGACAAATTGGAGAGAGTCCAGAGGAAAGCAACAAAAAATGATAAAAGTTTCAGAAAGCCTGACCGATGAGGGAAGATTTAAAAAAATGGGCATGTTTAGTCTTGAGAAGAGAAGACTGAGAGGGGACCTGATAACAGTATTCAAACATATTAAGGGCTGCTATAAAGAGGATGGTGATCAACTGTTCTCCATCTCCCCTGAAGAGAGGACAAGAAGTAATGATATTAATCATCAGTAAGGGAGATATACATTAGATATTAGGAAAAACTTTCTAACTCTTAGGGTACTTAAGCTCTGGAACAGGCTTCCAAGGGAGGTTGTGGAATCCCCATCACTGATGGTTTTGAAGAAGAGGTTGGACAAACACCTGCCAGGGATGGTCTAGGTTTACTTGGTCCTTCCACTGCACTGGGGGTTGGACTTGATGACCTCTTGAAATCCCTTTTAGCCCTTCATTGCTATGATTCTGTGATACACACGGCTACTGGAAACTACACTAGTGAGGTTCTTGTATAGGCCATTGTCAAAGAATGCTACAAATGCAACCTCCCAAACACTAAGGAAGACAATGAAAGCAGGTTAGTATGCACTTCTGTCTTAGTATATTATCGAGATAAGGTAGGAGAGGTAATATATTTTATTGGACCAACTTCTGTTGGTGAAAGAGAAAGCTTTTAAGCTACACAGAGTTCTTCTTCAGGTCTATGGCATACAGATACTTGGGATACTGATAAAGTAGTAACACTTCCTGCCAATTCTTTTCCTTATGCATGAGAGCAATTGTTTCTCATCCTGACTAGTTTAGATAGCACCCTATTGTTTGCATGTTAATTTCCTTAATACCAGCTGATACAATTATGCACAGGTAAGTGTGAAGCTTAGATCATCACTGATCTAATGTCAAACACTATGAAAAAAAAAATCTGGGTGAAAATGTACAGTAATCATAAGCCTCCTGCATTGATTTGGTGAGCAGAAAAAGGAATTCCATTTTTAGCTGAATCTGTTCAACTAGTGGGCTCAACTATCAGCATAGTATCAATCATCATGCCTCAGCAGAATGGCCTAATGAGGATGGACACTCCCAGTTGCTGCTAGAGGGATGCACAGTATATTCCAAAGAGATATTATCTTGGAGATTAGAGGCCACTACACTGAACAATGTCCAAATAAACCAATTACCCATCACTGTCAAGAAGATCTCCCAGACTACACATGCAGATAAATTGTTATAACAAAGTTCAGTGTTAAATACATGGCCAACTAAATATGGAGTTACTCAGGAAATAAGGCCTTATTTTTCTAGTAAGGGTGAATATCTCTGCTGGGATGTAAGCAGCACAGTTCCAAACAAGTATTGTCATCAAGTTCCATAGGTTAAAAGAACCATTCATGCATGGTTTGCACAAAAACCTTAGCTAAAGAGCAAGTACGCTAGCCAGACATGGACAAGGATAGTGAAGAATCAGTTCATAACTGTAACCTGTGAGAGTTTGGACAATCAAAGGCTTGTTTGCACCAACAGAACTGTGGAAAATACCATCACTCCTATGGCTGCAAGTTCACTTTGATTGTTTTGAGATGAAAATGTTCTGGGATGAGTAGATGCACAATCAACATAGCCAGAAATGAGTGAATCTGTGCTGCATGTCCTCAGTGAAAGCAAACTGCATCATTAAGGCTTTACACCAGGAGTTGCCAACCTGAGCCTGAGAAGGAGCCAGATTTTACCAATGAATATTGCCAAAGAGCCACAGTAATATCTCAGCAGTCTCCCATCCGCTACCCCCCTCCAGATCCCAGAGCCTCCCACCAACCAGCAGCCCCGCCAATCAGCGCCTCCCCCTCTCTCCCCACGCCTCCTGCCTGCCACAATCACCTCTTTTGCAGTGTGCAGGAGGCTCTGGTGGGGAGAGGGGAGGAGCGAGGGCATGGCAGGCTCGGGGGAAGGGGCAGAGGCCTTGGGGCAAGGGGTGGAGTGGGGGCAGGACCTGGGGCAGAACAGGGGGCTGAGCAGTGAGCACCCCACAGCACGTTGGAAAGTTAGCATCTGTAGCTCCAGCCTTGGCGTCAGCGCCTAGCCGCATATTAACCTCTGAAAAGCCACATGCAGCTCTGGAGCCACAGGTCAGCAACCCCTGCTTTACACTTTATTTTAGTGACTGTTAGCAATCACATGTGGTCTTCAGTGCCCTCTTGTGGCAAAACCAGGTGACACAGCAAACCAGACTCAGTTTTCTGTCTTCTTAGGGCTAGTCTACACTTACCAGCCGGGTCGACGCGGTGAGTTCGACTTCTCGGAGTTCGAACTATCGCGTCTAATGTGGACGCGATAGTTCAAACTCCGGAAGCGCCGCGGTCGACTCCGGTACTCCACCACTGCAAATGACGGTGGCGGAGTTGACCTTGGAGCCACGGACTTTGATTCCACGGCGTCTGGACGGGTGAGTAGTTCGAACTAGGGTACTTCGAATTCAGCTACGCTATTCACGTAGCTGAATTTGCGTACCCTAGTTTGACCCCGCTTCTTAGTGTAGACCAGCCCTTAGAATCATAGAATATCGGGGTTGGAAGGGACATCAGGAGGTCATCTAGTTCAAACCCCTGCTCAAAACAGGACCAATTCCCAACTAAATCATCCCAGCCAGGGCTTTGTCAAGCCTGACCTTAAAAACCTCTAAGGAAGGAGATTCCACCACCTCCCTAGGTAACCCATTCCAGTGCTTCACCACCCTCCTACTGAAAAAGTTTTTCCTAATATACAACCTAAACCTCCCCCACTGCAACTTGAGACCATTACTCCTTGTTCTGTCACCTGCTACCACCGAGAACAGTCTAGATCCATCCTCTTTGGAAACCCCTTTCAGGTAGTTGAAAGCAGCTATCAATTCCCCCCTCATTCTTCTCTTCTGCAGACTAAACAATCCCAGTTCCCTCAGCCTCTCCTCATAAGTCATGTGCTCCAGCCCCCTAATCATTTTTGTTGCCCTCTGCTGGACTTTTTCCAATTTTTCCACAATTTTTCCACATTCTTGATAGATTCCTCACCGTCTAGCCTGCTCATTGGTCCTTTGCTCCAACTTCATCTCTCTGTCTGGGTTGTTACCAGTCCCTTTCTCTTCCAGTGTGCTAAAGAGCCCAATGATTCAGGAAGCAGGTCAGCTTGTGTGAGGGGTGTACAGTCTCTGGCTTCTTTGAGTGTGGCCTGCTTGCTCAAGTCTTTAGTAACTGCTCCTTGGTTTGGTAGGAGAACCCAAAGCTGCCCTCCTCCTGGAGCTGGGGTTGTCATTCAGGTCAGCTGCAGAGCTTTAGCGAGCTTCACCTTCAACTGGGCCCTTTTTCCCAATGAGTCCTCAGGCTCAGATTGTTCAGCAGGCAGCCTTCTCCTGCCAGCCCAGCATATGCCCTGCTATGAGAGAAGAGGCAGCATTTATACTCATCCTCTTCTTAAAGTTCATCTCAATTGGCTGAGGGAGAAAATAACCTTGCCCTGCCCACTTTGCAAGGTAATGGGATTCCTCCCAAACACACCTGGGACCATTTCCTCTGTGCCAATATCTCCTTGGTCTTTGTATATCAGACGTCTCAAAATCTTAAGGAGCCATGCCGCTTGACTGAGGGGGTTGGTTGACCCCTAAGCACCACTGTCCTAAAGGGGACAGATCATCCCATCACAGTGAGTCATGGATTACCAGGAGAATTTATGATGGGCTTCAGTTTACATCTTGAGAACTCCACAACATTTTTAGGTTAATAATACTGACACGTTTTATCAGTTCCTTGTCATCAGAGCTCTAATAGGAAAAGCCTAACGTATTGTTAAGTCTTTTAAAACTACCTTGACAACTGTTAAGGGAGATAAGCTATCTTTAAATCAGAAAATAGCTTCCTTCCTGCTATCTTATTGAACAGCACATAATTCTACAAAAGGTGTACTTGCCTAACGACTAACAGAAAGATGTATATGTACCAGACTGGAAGGTATGAGAACTCAGAAGATTTTTGTAGGCCTCTCAGATGAAGTGAGTCTTTGGGATCTGAAGGAGGGAGAGGGTGGTGTATTTGTGAAAGGAAGGTAGAGCTATTCCAGAGAGAATGGAGCTTTGGAAACAACTTACTGAACCTATCAGCAACCCGACGTTGCTGCTGTAGGTGAATTCAGCATGGCTGAGAATGCAAGGAACTGCCACCTTAATTCAGGATGCCATTTTCAAATGCAGCTGCAGTGGTTGGAGAAGGAATGATCTCAAAGCAGGTATGGATAGTGGTGTGCTGGAACTAATGTCTAATCTGTGGACATTTTTATCATGCTCATTCATATGTTTGGTGACCACTGTAGTTGCTGGTATAAACTCATGAAATGGGTGTTGTTAGCAGAAAGTCTGTGCAAATAGATTTTTTTGATCCATTGGCAATTTTGAAAAATAATTTTAAAATATCTCATTTCGGGTCGAACTGCAAACCAAATGTTCAGAAAATCAAAAAGCTGGAAAAAAAACAGTTTGGGATTGTTTTGGGACTTCAATTTAAAAAAAAATTAAATTAAATTAAAGGGACTTTTGAATGAAAAGTTGTTTCAAACCAAAAAATCAAAATGTCTCTTTTCAAAAATGTTAAAACAAAACATTTGGATTTTTTGGAATTTTTTTTTTAATTTTTGATGAAACAACTAGTTGAAACCAACACAAATTCATTAAAAGTTTTGGGTGTCACTGAATCTGCATGATTTTGAAAAAAAAAAAATCAGTCAAAAAATTTCCCCAGCTCTCACTGGCAGCCATGCTGTCCAGGCCAGTGAAGTAGCGCAGGAACAATTATTCTGCAGAGGAGAGTGGGGAAGATAAGTTTTGCCATGGGGTGAGAAGAGGCAAGTGAAGAGTGTAGTAGGGCAGTGAATAGGAGGTCAGAAACTCCAGTCACTGGGATGGTAAGTACTTAGGACCTGATTCAAAGCCCATCAAAGTCTTTGGGAGTCACTGGGGGACTGCAGTGGGTTTTCATTAGGCCCTTGATGCATTTGGCTGGATTGAGTGGTAGAGTATTCCCTCTTGCTGCTACTTATTCTGAAGTTTCCAGTGAATTTGTTCATCACAATTGGAAACATCAAGGCATGCTTTTCAACTTCCATTCTGTGTATTTCCTTTCTGAGAGCCAGACACTCACATAACCTTTTCTCCTCCAGCTCCATCTGCATCCTCCAAACCTCAGTATAAAGTTCCAAGTCTAAATGTCATGCCCTCTTCTTCCTCTGTTGGCTGTTGAGGGGCTCCAAAGCTGCTCCTTGTTCTCTCTCAACAAAGCACTGCTGAGCGACGGTGGATGCATCATTACTTCCATGAGTCCCTCAGTTCACAATCCTATTTCATTTGCAGAGAACTAAGGTGTGGGGGAAAGGAAACAAAAAACATTATTTTCTTACATAGTTCCCTGTGTCTGTGCAGCTGTGACATGATGAGCTGTGAGGCATAAGCTTCCTTGTGTAACTTGCAGACCTGGGCAGAAAAATGTTATTTTCCCATGGAAAATGTTGAGGAAAATAATTTAAAAAATTATTTCCATTGAAACTTTCCATTGAAAATTTCAAGTTTTCATTAAAAACTCTGAAATATTTCCACCGAAAACCAAATTGCTACCATAGGGCCTCCTGGGAGATGTAGTTTGGATGTCATGATCCCATTCTCCTCTTTATGTCAGACTCCTAGAATGGACTACATCTCCCATAATGCACTGTGGTCTCCCCTCTTGGTGAATTTCATGGCCAGAGTGCATCATGGGAGACACATCTGGCTGGGGAATCCAGCCCACACAGAAGAATGGATAAATAGGAAACCAAACTACATCTCCCATGAGGTACTGCAACCAGATCTCTAAATAAAAATGTTTCCGTTTTCAGGTGTTTGGTTTTTTGATGAAAAAAATCAACATTTTCTGCAGAAAGCAGACACTTCACAAACACATTTGTTTAGTAAAAACCAATTTTCTGTCCAAAACAATTGGTTGAAGAACTCTGGAAATAGTTTTCACTATTAAGAGAGTGACTTCCATTCACTCTTGGCTGTTGTACGCATCATACAGGAACTCGCATGGCAAATGCCACGTTAGTTCCCAGTCTATATTTGTGCCAGTTTATACTCTGGCACATACTATATTTATTGCTGGCTCTTGGAATCATCCCACTACATATATGGGCACTCCTACTCATGCTCAGGATGAGATTTATGCTTGAGTCTAAGGTCACACAAATAAATTTGATCTTGAACTGTTTCAAGGGACTGTCACAGCTGAGAACTTTGTCCTGTGGCAAGTAGTGGTGACTTTGCTGGTGATGCATAGAAATAAAAAGGCCCTTTGTTGCAATTTGGGGCTGCAGTAAGGGGCAGTGAAGCTCTGGGCATCCCTATACATCAAATTGTGGAATGTCTGCTACAGCTCCCCAGCACAGGGTGCAACATCCCTCCCTGGGGTACAGCCATACTCCAGTCTTGCTCTGTGGATTGGTACCACGAAGGGGTGAAGACTTGATCCTGCCTCCTTCCTGCCATACAAATAGAGATGCAGAACTGAGGCACTTCTTGCACCTTCCCAAGCTCCTTATCAAAGGAACTTGAGAAGAGGGCAGCTGTCTTAGAAATTGAGTATTACAAATGGAGACAGAAAACAACTGGAGAGAGATCAACGCTTATCTGCCTTAACTCTGCTCTGATTGCATATGTGGCAGGGAGAGCTGAAACACGGTGGCTTGTTTTGTTAGTGACTGGGCAACTAATAGAATTTAGCAGCAGACTGAAGCACAGAGCTTTTTATCAGTATTTCGTCTCCTGAGTGAAAATTGCTTGAGTTGGCAGGGGTTTCCCACCCTCACAATATTAACAGTCTATCTAGGTACTTTACATGGCCCCATTACCATAGTATTGGAATACTTCACCATCCTTAATGGATTTATCTTCATGGCACCTCTGTGAGGTAGGTGTTCTCAACCTCATTTGACAGGTGGGAAGCAGAGGCTCTGAGAGACTTGCTTGAGGTGCCACAGGAAGTTTGTGGTCAAGCCAGGAATTGAACTAGGGTCATAGGCTAGTGCCCTAACCGCTGGACCATCCTTCCTCTCTGCGGCAGTGAATTTCCAGATCCGTTACCACCCTCTAGGAAAGCGAGAGTCAGGGCTCACACATCCCAAAGAGCAGAGAGGAATCCAGCCTCCAATATTGCCTCAGGCCATCCCCTGAGGAAACAGAGAGGGGTAGACCTGTTAATTGCCCTGCAGCAGCCAGAGCTGGGCAGCCTCACCAACTCCCAGTGCACCTTGAGGTTGGTCTGTGCCACACCTGCTGTTCCAGGAGCCCAGCCAGTTTATTTATTTATTGTTAGGGACAAACATTGATTATGTTCAAGGCTGAGAGTCCAAAATTCAGCAGGACTAGCACCCAAAGGCTCAAAGGCAAGTGTATCCCCACACTGCACCAGCAAGTCCCCACATTAAATACAGTTTATTTTTACAAGTTCCTCTTTTCCATCCCCTTGTGGCCATTCAACCGACAAGTGGTGACTCAGGAGACAGGCTCACTGGGATGCATTTGAGATCCACTGTGAGGGGCATTCGAATGTAGATGACCCCCCCCCCGCAGGGCATTAGTTCCAAATCCCAAGTCCTGGTGTGTTTTTGGCTGCTTCTTTCCTGCAAACTGCTCATCCACCAACCTTCCGCAGGAATCTGATCTCCTTGGGGAGGCAACATTCATGAGCAAATAACAGTCACAATCAAAGTGGCAATGTTGGAGGTCGGCAGTTCCAAGCAGAGCTGGCACTCATTGCCGTGAGTCAATATTGAGCAGAGAGCTGTAACAGACTTCGTGTTCATGAATTGGCTGGCGTAGCAGGGGAGGGTGGGGGAAGAGCACTGTTTTAAAATAGATCTTTCTGGAGGACCTTGGCATTTGGCAATTCCCAATTTCAATGCAGTGCGGGAGGAACTCAGAACTACACCTCACGTCCCCCTCCCCTACATCCTGCTAGCCTTACTTATGTGGAGTAATAATTCCCCATGGGTGTAATCCCATTGATTTCAATTGGCTGTATTCGAACACCCTACGTCACGGTGAATATCACTTTATTTTAGAAGCAATTTCACTAAGTCCAGTGGAGCTAAGTACCACCCAGCATGAGGAAGGGTGACAAAATCTGACCCAATGGGACAAACTGCAGGATAAGATTTGATTCAGTGTCAGGGTGGTAGAATCTGGCCTTTGAAATAAATTAACAACTGACTTGAGGGAGTTTTCAAACCCACCAACATTAATGCAAACAGCTGTTGGTAAATCTCAGATTGAGTTTTTAGACTTTTTTGAATAGCCTTTCTCTACATCCTTGGCAATAGATGTCTGTATGTGGAACTTGGGTCAGGCAGCAGGATGTAGCGCTCCCCACTTTACCTACACACAGCCAGCTGTGTGTGTGTTTCCCACCCACCATGGTACCCCATAGATTTATTTAGACCAGATAAAAATATTCCACTTCCACCCGCATCCGCCTGATATCCAGCCATGGAAATTCATACCGTGATAGGGAGCTGAAAATCAGCAAGCTACCTTTACACCTACAGGTTCAATTTCTAAATAGGAAGTTAGCCCAGTCAAGAACTGACCCTTGTCTCTCTTTCCATTTAAGACAATCCCTAAAATATTTGCAATTATTTCCTCCCAGTCTGCAGTCACCTGCTGCTGCTCCACTTTCCATTGCTGTAATCAGCTTGCATCAGAAGTACTGAGCTAGGAATCACAAAGCTCTGGACAATCTTCAGCAGCCATTAAATGAGAAGCTATGATTTTAACAGCATCTGAGGTTTGCCCCCCTGCTCAGTGTTTGTTGCTGACGATTCAGCCAGAGCACAAAGCATTCCAGCTTTCTCCCAGCTATGAAGAGGGATCACAGCAGGCAGAGGCGTAGCGAGCGCCCTCCGTACCCTCCGACCGGAGGGGGGCCCGCAAGGAAGGAGGCCCCTAAAAGTGGCAAAAAAAATGTAAGGTATAACTAGGTAAGTGACATTTATTGACGCTATTGCACAATCCATGTCGGTTTTACTGACAAAACCGTGAAGTCATAATGATACATCATAATGCTATTGGCTACATCAGTTGTCTGTCAGTCAGTTTCGAATTTTAGTTGGACCCATTCAAAGAATGTGTATTTGCGTTCATAATGGTGGTCGGCGGATAAATGTTATTAATTTAGTTGTTTAATTTTTTATCGTTTCCAACGCAGAAGCGTGCTTTGTGATGTCTAAGAGAACGTATAAGAGCGGAGCTAGTAAACGAAAGGCAGCAAAAGATGCCGAGAAGGAACTTGAGAAAATTCCAAAGTTGTCAACGTATTTTGCGCTGCAATCCAACGTACAGTTACAGGCACATGAAATGGACGGCGCTAGCAGCGACGAAGCGTATCCAGAAGTATCCAGAAGTGCTTCAAGTGAGGTCGAAGGTGAAGCAGTTGTTCTACCAAACAAACTGTGACAGATATTCCAGCTGCTGCCGGGAAAGAAGTATCTGAATCTGAACCACTGACTGATGATCCAGGAGATTGGCCGTCTATAATATTGGACAGGCAAGTGTGTGACATTGTTGCACGTGGCCCACCGCAGCAGAATGAAAGTTACGAATTTCCATTTAACGAGGAAAGACGGAGGTTCACAAGTACTCATTTCTATCGAACCATGGCAAATGGCGAGAAAATAAGACGTTCATGGTTAATGTACTCAGTTCAGAAAGATGCCATTTTTTGTTTTTGTTGTAAATTATTTGGCACTGGCGACATACCGCTACGTCATGGAACATCTGCTTGGAAAGCACTGTCAAAAAGACTTCAGCAGCATGAAACAGGCAAAGGTCATCAAGACTGTATGGTGAAATGGTTTGCCCTTCGGTCAGGCATAGTAAACCGTACATCTATTGACCAACTCGAATTGCAGGCTTTTCTGAAAGAAAGAGATTTCTGGAGAAATGTTGTCAAACGCATGGTTGATGTCATTATTTTCTTGTCCGAAAGAAACTTGGCATTTCGAGGAAGTAATGAAAAGCTTGGCGATCCTTCGAATGGCAACTTTTTGGGACTGTTTGAATTGCTTGCAAAGTATGATACTGTCCTCAGCAAACTTTTACAGAGGATTAAGAAGGCAGAGACACATGTTCAGTACCTCAGTCCACAGATCCAAAATGAGCTGATTCAACTTGTTGCCAGTAACATTCAAGAGGCCAACATAGCGCAGCTTAAAAAAGCAAAATATTATTCAGTTATTTTGGACTGTACTCCCAACGTGTCACATGAAGAACAGATGTCTGTGGTGTTACGCTTTGTTGAATGCAACGGTGAAGATGGTGTCAATATTTGTGAAGTGTTTGTTGGTTTTCTTAATGTTCATGATACAACTGGCGAGGGCTTATTGGAAGCGTTTCTTGAAAAGGCAAAAAACTTAGGAATAGACATTGCTGACATGAGAGGCCAAGCTTATGATAACGGTGCAAATTTGAGAGGAAAGAATAAAGGAGTTCAAGCCCACATGCTAGAAATAAATGACAGTGCCTTGTATGTACCATGTGGAGCTCACACTTGGAATCTTGTGATCTCAGACGCGGCAAAGTCATCGAAATATGCCGTTGACTTTTTCGGTCTGATTAACAGAATATACGCTATCTTTTGTTCGTCACCTTCACGTTGGGATATACTTCAAGAACATATGCCAATATCTGTTAAAGGGTTATTGGACACTCGTTGGGAGTCGAGAATTGATGCTGTGAAGCCATTGCATTATCACCTTGAAGAATTGTGCAATGCTTTGTCATCTTTGCGAGAATATGCGCTCGAAAAGAAAGATGGCAATACAGCAACAGAAGCCGGTGCGCTTTTAGACCATGTTACTACGTGGCCTTTTGTTCTGACTGTGTACATGTGGTACGATATACTTTCTCACTGATCAGGCCATATCTTCTGTTTCGTCGCGATTTGACCAACTTGTGGAGTGGTATTTGTTGTTTGGATTTCTGTACAACGCTAACAGCCTGAAGCAATGTCACAGAGAAAATGAACTGGAGAATCACAGCAAAAATTTTGAAAGAAAAATGGGAGACATTGATGCCAATGAACTCATAATGGAATTGAATCATTTTATTTATGTCATCGAGAAAGAGAGAGGACTTGTCACGGCAAACAATTTTTTAATGTACATATACAAGAACAGCCTTCAGGAGATATATCCGAATCTTTGCATTTGCATCAGAATTCTTCTGACCACACCAGTTACTGTCGCCGGTGCTGAAAGGAGCTTCAGCAGAATGAAACTGATCAAGAATATCCTGCGCTCAACCATGACAGATGACAGGCTTTCTGCGCTTGCAGTTGTCTCAATCGAAAACAAGATTGCCAGATCTCTGGACTATGACGCATTGATTAACCAATTTGCGGAGAACAAGGCTCGAAAGAAGCGCTTTGCGTAAATACGGAATACATGTACACTGTAGGCCTATGTAAACATAATATGAACCCTGTATATTGTATAAAATAAATACCGCATTCCAGTTTCTGCATTGTAAGGGGCCCCGGACATATGTTCGGAGGGGGCCACGTTCTTTGTTGTTACGGCCCTGACAGCAGGGGACAGAATCTGGACCTGCCTTTAGGGCTGGGTAGTCAAACATTGTATGTGTCATTCTATGGGTGTTTATAATATATGTTTGTGAAGCTGGGTGCCACAGCATAGAAGCTTTATGGCAGGAGTAACAGAGAGTGAAGTCTTTATGAGAGTTAGTGTTGTTCCCACATATATTGTAGGACACCTTCTAGAGTCACAACCTCTTCTCATTCCAGCTGAGGTCACAAGGCTTGCTGGGGAAGGGGGAGTGCATCAGGAGGCAAGTTCCTGAGGCTGAGCTAGTCAAATGTAATGAAATCAATGGGGTTGGATTGATGGGGGAAGGGTTGTTCCCAGGCTCTCCAGATGCTACTGTTGGGTTTATAGAATCACAGAAATGTCGGGCTGGAAGGACCTCGAGAGGCCACCAAGTCCAGCCCTCTGCACTGAGAACAAATCAAGTAACCCTAGACTGTCCTTGGCAGGTGTTTGTCCAACCTGTTCTTAAAAACCTCCAGTGACAGGGATTCCACAACCTCCCTTGGAAGCCTGTTCTAGTGTTAACTACCCTGAGTGTTAGAAAGCTCTTTCTAACCCAGGGGCAGTCAACTGGCGAACCAAGGGCCAAATCCAGACCACCGGACACTTTTGAATGGACCACAAAATCTTTTTATTTACTTATCATCATCATTGTAATTGCGTTTTGAATATGTTTCTCTAGAGTCTGGAACTTGACTATAATACCTTGACCAAGAAATTTGGACCTTGACAAAAAATAATTGAGTACCCCTGTCCTAATCTCTAACCTTAATCTCCCTTGCTGCAGATTAAACCCTTTATTTCTTGTCCTACCTTCAGTGGACATGGAGAACAATTGATCGCTGCCTCTTTATAACAGCTCTTCACATATTGGAAGATTGTTATCAGGTTCCACCTCAGTCTTCTTTTCTCAAGACTATACACACCCAGGTTTTTTTGTTTGTTTATTTGTTTGTTTTTACTTTTCCTCATAGGTCAAGTTTTCTAAAACTTATTATTTTTGTTGCGCTCCTCCAAACTCTCTCCAATTTGCCGACATCTTTCCTAAAGTGTGACGTACTCCAGCTGAGGCCTCACCAGTGCCAAGTAGAGCGGGATAAATACTTCCCGTGTTTTACATATGACACTCCTGATAATACACCCTAGAATATGAGCTTTTTTTCACAACTGCATCACATTACTGACACATATTCAATTTGTGGTCCAGTATAACCCCCTGATTCTCTTCAGCAGTACTGCCACCTTACTCCCACCAGTTATTCCCCATTTTGTAGTTTTGGGGGTTGATTTTTCCTTCATAAGTGTAGTTCTTTGCAGTTATCTTTACTAAATATCATCTTCCTGAATTCATACCAATTCTGTTTTTTGTCCTCCAATGTGCTGGCAACCCCTTCCAGCTTAGTGTCTGTGATGCTGATAAACCAAGTGCCAGCTCTGGCCAAGGCCATAGGCGTTAGCTAAGAATGGACAAATGCATAGCTGGAAACCAAACCAGTTCACTTGTACGTTAGTTTTGTTCAAAACAGATATTAGTCTTATAAGAATGTATTTAGTGTTTAGACTCTATGAAATGCTTGTTGCTGCATGCATTAATCTCACTTGTAAATCCATATTCTATGCTACAAGGTAAATATAAGTTTGTTTTATAACTGTAAAAAAGCCTGCTCTGAACTAGTGAAATCCAATGGGATGAGCAGCTTCTCCCGTACATCCAGGAGGACTATCAAAAATTAAGTGGGCCATTGTAGGACAAAAGCTTTGTTAATTGCCCCGTCTACCTGTGGAGAAGTATGTGCAGAAGGGCTTGCCCCATCAGTTTGAATGTTTAAGAGGGAAATAAAAATAGCTGACAATAAGATTTTTCATCTCTTTGCTCTTTGGACACTCACAAGGGCTGAAGCTAAGAAACAAAAAGCAGAGATCCCCAGGGTTGAGCAGGGTTAAGCCCTATATTAAGACAATCGGTGCTAACAGATTGCTACATCTCTATCAACTTTTGAATCACAGACTAAAACTTATTTGCATATATATGCCTGCTAGCTTTAACCTCAAAATAACTCTCCTATTTTTTCCTAATTAATAAACCTTTAGTTAGTTTATTACAGGATTGGCAACAGGCGTTGTCTTTGGTGTGAGATCTGAGGTACCAGTTGATCTGGGATAAGTGACAGTCTCTTGGGACTGGTGTAACCTGAATATTTTGTGATCTTTGGTGCAAGTGATCATTTATCACTAAGTCCAGCTAGCCTGGGTGACAAGATACAGCGGAGAGCCCAAGGGGACTGTGTGTGACTCCATGGTGAGACTGTTACAGTGATCTAGGAGTTCACATTTGTTACTGGCTTGGTGAAATCTAATTATAGAACACACCACCACCTTGGGGTGTGTGCCCTGCTTTTGACAGTCTGTCCTGAGTTTGGAACTCTTGGTCATAAGCCACTCCAGATACTAGGACAGTGTCATATGCAAATTTTATACACATACTCCCCACTCCATTATCCAAATCATTAATGAAAATATTGAATAGTACCAAACCCAGGACTGACCCCTACAGAACGTAATTAGATGTGCTCTCTTAGCTTGACAGTGAACCATAGATAACTACGCTTTGAGTATATTCTTTCAACCAGTTGTACACCCACCTTACAGTAATTTCATCTAGAACATATTTCCCCAGTCTGTGTATGAGAAAGCCATGTCGGACTGTGTCACAAGCCTTCAAGAGATATCACATCTACGACTTCTCCCCCCCGCCCCACATCCACCAGGCCATTAACCTAGGGTGTATTGATGTGACACTTCCTTCCTGTTTCCCTCTTCCCGTTACTCCGAGGGTGAGATAACTGACTGCTGGTCCATTCCTTATCTCAGAGAGAAAGGATGGTCTGGTGAACAGGGCATTGGACTTACATTCAGGAGGGCTGGTTCTTTTCCTGGCTCAACAACAGGTTTCCTCAGTGATCTTAGGCAAGTCACTTATTCCACCCTGTGCTGTAGTGCCCTAGCTGCAATTTGTGGCTAGCTGTTCACTACCACAAAGTGGGTCAGTAAGGCTAAAACTCTCTGGTGCTTCTGAGGTGCTCAGATACTATGGTGAAAGTACTTAAATGACTAGAGTCCATGCAAAGTGAAAGACAAGGAAGTATGCATGTGGCTCAAAATGACTGGTTTGATGCCACATAAAGCTGACAGCAACCCTCAAAAAGCCAGAAACAATAACTTGACTCAGTGATATAAGAATCAGCATTCTAGAGAATTCAGTTACTGCTGGCTTTGATTAATAATAACAGCAAGGTAAGCTGAAAGGGTAAGGTTAATAATAAGTTTACTGTGTTTATATCGCATGGCTTTGTTTCAAAAGAATTCAAAAATAATTTTGAAATGATAAAGCATGTATATTAGGGGGTTCACTATGTGGCACTGGTAGGTATTTTAATGCTTGGGGAAATCATCTTGACATTTAAATCAATACAAGGAATTATTCAAGTTCTTTTGAATTTCTAATGTTTAGGTTCATTGATGATTGTCACAGATAGTCCTTCCTATTAATTGGAAAGCTTGATTGGCCTTAAAAGTATCTGCAGTACATATCCATATTTGGACCAAAATTGTCTTCCCAGAATCATAACACACAAAAGAGTTAAGTTACATTACCTCACTGTAATAATACTTTAATAACTGTGTTTCATCTCGAATTTGATTAATCTCATAAATTGTAAAGTACCCAAATTAAAACTTCATATATTCAATTCTTCTTACCTATCATATAACAAATTTTATTTTACTTGTTGTAAAATAGTTATTTTTGAATTTTGTTCTGGTTAATAAAACTGTACATTTGGAAGATGTCTCAAGCCTGCTTCCATAGGGCTGATCTACAGTATAAAGTTAGGGTGACTTAACTACATGGCTCAGGGCTGCGAAAAATTTCACATCTTCTGCAATGTAATTAAGCTGAACTAAGTCCTGGTGAGGACACTGCTAGTCTGACGGAAGAATTCTTCCGCCAACCTAGTTACTGCTTCTCAGAGAGGTAGATTTACTACAGCTCTGGAAGACCACATTGTCTCATGGCTAGCGTACTGGCTTAGAACTCAGGAGACCTGCGTTCTGTTCTTGGCTCCAGCACAGACTTGGTGTGTGAACTTGGCCAAATCCCTTTCCACCAAGTGCCTATTGTAACTACTTAGATTGTAAACTCTTTGTGACAGGTATTGTCTCTCACTGTGGGTTAGTACAACACCCAGCACGATCAACTGCTGATCTCATATGTGGTCTGTAGGCACCTCTGTAATCAAAATAATAATGCAAAAATGTGGAACAGTTACTGTCACATAATCATTTTGTTTTGCACCTTTATATTTTGCATTCTTATGGACTTAACCCACACACTGATCTTGGGAAATTGTCTCTAATTATTTTGACTATGCCCTCTTTCTCAGCTCTGATGGTGTTTAGTCCTTTCAGCTGGTATAAGCTACTTTGGTATTGGGTGCTCTTTAATCAAAGCACAAGTTACTTCATAACTTCTTTTAGTAGACTCTTTCAGGGGGCAGGATAGCTCAGTGGTTTGAGCATTGACTTTCTAAACTAAGGATTGTGAGATCAATCCTGGAAGAGGCCATTTAGGGATCGGGGCAAAAATCTGTGCTGGGGATTGGTCCTGCCTTGAGCAGGGGATTGGACTAGATGGCCTCCTGAGGTCCCTTCCAACCTTGATATTCTATGATTTGGGGATATTTAATTGGACTCTTAGTCCAACTGACTGCTGGAATACACAGACTCAACTGTATTGACTACAATGGAGTTAGGTTCACTGAATATGGCTGCCATCATTTTCCATCTCAAAGCAATCTGAAGAGTGGCTTTTTTCTTGCCAACTTCCTGTAAGAACATAAGAATGGCCATACTGGGTCAGACTGACGATCCATCTAACCCAGTATCCTGTCTTCTGACAGGCCAATCCCAGTTGCTTCAGAGGGCAATTATCAAGCGATCCATTCTCTGTCACCCAGTTCCAGTTTCTGGCAGTCAGTAGTTTAGGGACACCCAGAGCATTTGGTTTATGTCCTTTTCTTCAAGAAAGTAGTTTAACTTTTCCACACACATTCTCCCAAATCTTGTCCTTCTGTGAAATCTTTTGTTTTCCCATGCTCTGTCATTTTCCCTTGTGAAAAGCACACACAAAAAATATTCCAATCTTTTCCTTTTCAGCTGAACAGTCAAAACTCAGCCAGACTGTACTATTGCATTATTCCAGTTCAAGGAAATAGAAATATATCACTTACTGACTCTTAAAGTCAAACAAGTTGTGCAGAACTCTTTTATTCTGGCAAAGCCAACTCAATTTTGTGAAGCGCTTTAACTTCAATGAAACTGTATATTCCAATCGAATAGGGTTCAATCTGTCAGTGCTAAGACAGAGACGGCTGGGTCTAGTGGTTAGCCAGGTCCCCACACCAGCAGGAGGTCAGAATCAAAAGCTGACATCCGGAACCAGGCCGAGTCAGAATCAGGCCAAGTCAGATAATTAGGAGATGAGCCAGAGACAAACCAAGAATCAGATACCAAGAACCAGGCCAAGTCAGGAAGCCAAGAGGTCACGGTCAGGACACAAGAGCTTGTAGCACTGGGTGAGCAGTTCAAAGCAAGGTGGAGCCCAGATGTACTGTTCTTCCTTCTAGCTTAAGTAGGGAGAGCAGCTCAATCAGGAGCTCCAGCATTCTACCAATCAGGGCCTGGAGTGGAGCCTTCCTGTTGAGCTGGACTTTAAGGTTCTCCGGTTATAGCTGATGCTAGTAAACCATCAGGTAGAGGGTTGGAGCGTGAAATCCCTGCCCTATTGTCCCAGGTTTGAGACCCAGAGGTTGCAACACCATCAAAGTTTCCCTAACTAGCTCTAGTTAACAGAAAGACTCCTCCTGGTTTCAGTGGGCTTTGGATCAGGCTCAGTATGAGTAAGGGTATCAGAATTTGCTCCTGCGTGTTTAGTGAAGCCAAAGGACACAGTAAAGTGATTATTCAATATCTGCAGTTTTACTGCTTATGGCCATTGTATTTAGCCAACCACTCTGTTCTGCATCTTCTCCAATGGGCTAAGATGCTGGGGTGCCATAGATTGCTTTTGGTACTGCCCATACAGGGATAGACTGCCATTGGCCCTTGCTCAGAGGGTGGAAAAACCTTCTCCAATCCTGCACCCAACACACAATCTCCAGCAACATCCACACAGGAGGGGGCAGAGGAGGAGACAAAGCAGAGAGGAGGAGCCTGAGGCACTATCCTGACGCAGCCTGAACACCCTGTGTGCACATCTGAACTCCAGGGGCACCTTCCTCACCACCTATTGGAGTAGATCTCATGGGGAGCAGGCTGCACCCTCCTAAAGCACAGGGCTGTAGCTAAATGGTGCGATCTAACCCAGAACATGGCATGTTTCCTTTGCTGCTCAGATTTGCGCAGTCACAGTTCCAATAATCCAATCAGAAAAAAAACAATTTCTAGCCTGTCACAAGGCAGCCAGGCAGCCTAAAAGCAACAGTGACAATGAGCAGAAATAACGATTGCAAACAGTGGAATCGAATGCTCTCAGGGCCAGGCCCAGGCCCAAGCCACTTTGCAAAGCTTTCAGCTGACTTCAGTCCTTGGCTAGGATCAGGTCCTTAATCACCACACCACCTAGGTGGCCCTGTCCCACATTCAGTGGTGACACCAACGTGAAAGCCATGCTGCTGTCTAGGCCACTGTTAAGCCCATCCTGCTGCCACAAGGAAGCACTGTCTGTATCTGGATAGAGACAGAGCCTGCTGCCTGCCCAGCACCATCCACAGATCAGCTGCATGGTGCCTGCTATGGCCACCGAGCAGGGGAGGCTGGCAGGCCAGGAACAAATTGTCAGTCTGGAAGAGGCAGTGGTGGATCAGCTCATCACACCCCGGCCGTGTGCATCGCTGGGAGCTGTGTGGCTTGAGACCGACATAATGAAAAACCCAAGCACCACGCAACCATAGCGGTGAGTCCCTAGTCAGTGGAATTACCAGATCCATTAAAAAGCAACTATTCCATTTAAGAACACTGGGCTTAAATCAGGGAGATGCCGCATTAACAGGCTATTTCTGCTTAAGTGTGTCCTACATGATTCTTTACTTTAATTGCTAATACTTTACAGGTACCTGTCCCTATGGTCCAATCAGGGTTAAAGTTCACACTGCCAATAACACTTCTGCCCTGTCTGCCCTACAGCTGACATCACATGCCTGGAGGATGCAGCTATGCCACTGTTGGCAAACAAGTAGAAAATTCCTAGTGCAGATGCCCCCAGGAGTTCTGAGAGGGCTAAACACCTTCCCAGAATGCAATGCAGCTTCCAGTATGCTTTGCCAGCACTGGGCTGTCCATGCTGCATATTTCCCCATATTTGCCAGCTCCTGAGGCACAAGTAGATGGCTGCTCTGAGGCCCCAGAATACAGACAAGTAACGAGCATTAAGTATGGTCTCAGCCACACAATTGCACCAGGTGCACGTGCTGAGCCATGTGGAACCTGAATTATCTTTAGCTTGGGGGATCTATGTCTTCTGACTAGCTTGCAAAATGCAGTCTGGACAAGGAAAGATGAGGCTAGTGGTGGGTGCAGTAGGGACAGAAAAGGGGCAGGGAATATATTAGTAGTATTACTGTAGGACCTAGGAGCTCCAGTCATAGACCAGGGTCCCCTTGTGTACTTTGTTCACTGTACAAACTGAACAAAACAACAGTTCCTGCACTACAGATGGAAACAGATAGACAGGTACAAGGAAACAATAAAACAGTATTGGTCAATGTGATAGACAGTGGTCTCAGCACGCCAGCTAGGAGTTCTGACACGGAAAGATCCATGCACCCAACACAATAGCCCTTATTACCTGTCCCGTGTGCAGTGCAGCAGCTGTGATGAGAACAAGGCAGTTCTCTGCCTTTGAAAACAGCAGATCTGAGCATCCTCCCAGAGACACCTTTCCTCGTGCTCTCCCTAGCAGGGCTGCTTGAGTGCCTCATTCCTCCTGTGCTGCTCCACCCACCTCTTTGTGGCACCCACACTTTTCTCCCTCTGCCTGGCTGGCTCCTGTAAACAGCTCTCGGCCCTTGGTTCCTCACATGCTGCTGGTTGTGGCTGCCCCTTGCCACCCCCCTTCCCTGCATGGCAATGGCCCACTGCCCCTTGCTAGTGCCCCTCAAGAACATCTTTTGCAACAAAGATATTGGTCTCCCACCTGCAAGTTGTGGGGCCCTGCTGAATGCCATGCCAGCAGGAGACATGATGGTAAGTTATGTCCATGCCCATCTCAATGTATACCATGATGGCCACCATTTACCACACGGGTGACTGAACCAGGGTCCCTTGGAGGGAAGGGCTTAAGTCTCTACACCTTCAGCTAAAGGGGCTTGCTTGGTGGCTTGGGGCTATAACAGACTCATGTCCTCTATGGATCAGGCACAGCGGGGACACACAACACATGCTCACATGGTGACCAGCAGCTCACACCACCTCAAGTATAAATATGAGTGTCAGGTTGGCTCCTGATCCTGTATGCATTAATGTCAACAGAAAGACTCCTGCTGACTTTAATGGGGGCTGCATCAGACTCCAAGTGCACATATGGGGACAATCAGGCTCCCAATTTTTCCTGCCACCCCTCACTTCTCCTGTAGTCAGCCCCTGCCCAGTGCTGGCAAGCTGCACAGAATCCAAGTAGTGTGCAGCACAAGTACCGCCTATGGGGCTCCCCACTGGCTTGTCAGTCCCCGCCTGCCTGGTATTCCCAGGAGGGAAGGTTACAACTCTGTGATGCTGTATTAGTCAAGCTTGACATCTCCTATCAAATTAAACACGGTGATAGCTGTCAGCCATCTGTGCCGCACCTGACTGGGGGGGATGCACACATAGAAGAAACCAAGGCACCTAACTGTTGCTTAGTTTTCTGCATTCAAGCTTGGAGTCCACTGAACTGCTCTTCTCCTGGATAGAATGGAAGCAGGGCTGGTGAACAGTGAGCGTATGTGAGGGGAATCTCCATCCTTAGAGGTTTTTAAGGCCCAGCTTGACAAAACCCTGACTGGGATGATTTAGCTGGGGTTGGTCCTGCTTTGAGCAAGGGGTTGAACGAGATGACCTCCTCAGGTCCCTTCCAACCCTGACATTCTATAATTCTAGGGGGGTGACGCTGTGTCAACCAAAGCTTTAGTTAACCTTTTCTTTCTTGTTTTGGTCCGGTGCATTGTGGGTGAAGGAACTGTGCCTTTTCTCTCTCTCTCTCACACCCACCCCCCTTCACTTCCCACTCACTCAATTACTTTTTCTGGTGTGAAAGGAGATTTTGGTCAAAAGGAACTCTCGCCTTCAGGCCTGGAGAGTGCTAGACATCTCAGCCATGTTCCTCAGGGTGGTGCTAGCTCAGGCCAAATGGGACCACCCATTCTGGGACATTTTGGCTTCTATGGTCATGCTGGTTTACAAACCACCCCCAAATCTAGAGGCCTCTCCTCTCCCTGGGAGGGGAAAGGGAAAATGATTTTTCATGGGCATCCTGCCTTAGGCAGCATGTGTCTGTCTGTGAACCCTGATGGCTGTGTTCTCAGGGAGTGGCAGCAAGCCAGCTACTGGGGTTGGCTTGGAGATTTGGGTTGCAGAAGAGCCCCAGTAAATACTGCATGCTGTTCCCAGGTGTGCCCCTCGCTGTCCCGCCAGCATGCTAGAGCTTGGCAGCTGGGAGCTGAGGCTGTGGAGTGGAAGTGTCCCCCTGCTCCTGCTGTGGAATGGAATGCAGAAGGTGTGACCTTCTCTCTCACAAGGACAGGAGGATGCAGTAGCCTATACCAGACTGTTCCCTGAAAATCTTGCTGGGAGGAAAACAGCTACCACTGCACGCTGCTGACTGAGGTAATGGGGAAAGGGACCACCTGGCTCCAGTAGCCCAGCAGGAGGGAAGCAGGCCCAGCAGAAAAGGTAAGGCGGTGTGCCAATGTCTGTAGGGAGGGGCAGATGGGAGTCCGTGGGAGAGCTGTGTGAATGGCCTCAACCAAAGTTTGTGGTGCTGTGCGATGTCTAGAAACCAGTACAACCTGAGCCCATGTGTGATTCGCACTGGCCTCTGGGTCTCGTGAAACCTGCTTGAATTACCCTCATTGCAGGCTTTCCTCCACGTTTCCAGCAGTGGGACCCTGAGCTGTGGAAGTGAGGGAATGAAGAGCTTACACAGCACCAGGCATAGTGCTGCAAGCACCACCCCCCCACACACACACACATGGCTCTGTCAATGTGTATTACTACTAAGCTGTAGTCTCCTGCTGTTCTCACCCGGCCCCCACGCCAAGCTCTGCCAATGCATGTCAAGCCTGCAGCACCTCCTGCTATTCCCAAGTCTCTCCTGATTAGAGCATGTCAAATGGTGTGTGTATGGTGCAGGGAACACATATATCAGCTGGGGGCTATGCTGAGACTGTCATGCTCACTTCACTTGTGACCTAACCACAATTCCAACACAAGTTCATAGGGACAAGAAGCTGGTGCATTGACCACACCCCACCTAGCATTTGTCTGGTCTTCCCCATAGCTTTCCTCCTGACATTTCCCAAAGATGGCTGCGCTTGCAATCAAGAATGAAAACAAAATTCCTGCTGCTCTCCCCCATCTTCCCTCTCCTTCTTAACATGGAGTAACCCGACACTGCAGGCACCCACCTCTGCTGCACAGAAATGATTGCAATGAACATTTGAGGTCAGAAGCTTTCCACAGCTGCCAAGCAAAGTGAGAAATAAAAGGACGGGAGTGTCAGAATTTCTTTCCTTAGGATGTGAAAGTAGAGCACCCAACCTGATTGCATATTTATTTACAGAGAGATACTCTGATAGCATCTGTCAGAGATCATTGCAGGGCTTGGAATTCTGCTAGTCAGACTGTGCTGGGACCTGCATATTGCATCTCTCCACAGCAGCACATAAGATCATTCATCAGCAGCCCTGTTGGTGTTTTCAGTTGGATGGGGTCAAAGTTCATAAAGGGGAGCTGTTGTTGGCTAGCTCCAAGGACTGGGACAGGAAGGTGTCCTCAGACTTCTCCCGTGCAGCAGCATCAACACTTTCATACATATTTGGAGCCTGCCCTGCCATCTCTTGCAAAAACATCAGTGATCTCTAGTCTAATGTGTATTGTTTTCTATAGGGGTCAAATTGGTGATTGTGGTGGTGGTGGTGGGGAGGTAGTGGCAATCTTTAAGGCACCACCCACACTTCTCAGTACTATTGTTCTGGACACACCTCTCCAAGCTTTTGTTTCAGTTACTCTGCAAGCTGAGGAGAGCTTCACTTTGTCAGTTGCACTCAGTTCACTTTTTCAAGCTTTTCTTTGCAACCATAATAGCTAGAGTCTTTTTTCCCCCTACTGAGATTCTGGAAAAACAGGAGCAAGTTTATCATAGAATCACAGAATCTCAGGGTTGGAAGGGACCTCAGGAGGTCATCTAGTCCAACTCCCTGCTCAAAGCAGGGCCAAACCCCAACTAAATCATCCCAGCCAGGGCTTTGTCAAGCCTGACCTTAAAAACCTCTAAGGAAGGAGATTCCACCACCTCCCTAGGTAACCCATTCCAGTTCTTCACCACCCTACTAGTGAAAAAGTTTATGAGTGATGCCTGTGACATTCTATACCTTGAGGGAGTGTACTGTAACCCCCATATACCTCATTTTCATATAATTGTGATCTTACATATAAAGCATGCCTTGTAAGATATTAGGGGAAAGGTTATGATCTGCTGAAAGTCACTTCTCTCTCCATATATGTGTATCATTAGTGCATATGAAGATATGAGAATTGTGTTGTATGGTGGTCACTATAACATGCTGTGAGTTGGGAAATCAACCAGATATTAGCTCCCCAGAGGCAACAGCAAGGAAAATAACCAATGCCCAGGTGGGGTGTCAAACAACCCATCAGCAGCCATTGTCCAGCAAGGGAGCTACAATGCAATGACGCTTGCATAAGGCCACACCAGGGGAATTGCTCAACCTTGCTTGGAGAGACTTAGCAATGACCCCAGACATGCCTGGACTTGTGTTTTCCAAGCACATGGACTGAGGGTATAAAACAGACAAAGTGTACACATACTGGGCCCTTCTCCTGCCCCCACCTTCGCTGCAAGCAACTAAGACACTGAGAAGAAGACAAGACTCCAACAGAGGAGATTGTTCCTTAAACCTGGGCCAACCTGTATATTAAGGACTGCAATATCCAGTGGGGTGAGAAAAAGTGCTCAATCTAGATGTTGCCCAGTCTAATAGGATTGAGAGCTCCTGGAGGGGTTGCTACTGGTCACTAGCAAGGCATTCTGAGAGTCAGCTCAGGCTGGGAAGAGTTCAGGGGACACAGTCCCAGGCTGCATCCCGGTCCCAGGCTGCACCCTGGGGGATCCTGTCACAATGCCAATCCCCCATACCATCATATACCAGCCCAATCACAGCCCTGATTTTCTATCATATTCTTTATGCGTTTTTACATTTTGCTTTCCGTTTCTGTTCATCACTGCATGTTGAGCCGACATTTGCGCAGAGCTGCATGCAGCAATGCCCATGTCTTATGTGCAATGAATTTAGAGCTCAATTATATGTCTGAGTAGTTCAATTGACTCCTTCCAATACACATTCCCTTGCGTTTGCAACAATGAATGTCATTGGACATTGTGTTTTCCATTCACCTACCCTTGCTAGGTCCTTCTGAACTTCTTCACTGTATTCTCCCATTGTGACTGACCAAAATTATTTTGTGTCATCTGCACATTTTGCCACCTTAATTGCATATTTAGAAATGTCTTAACTGGAAATAATGAATAGGGAGAGACTGGAACAATAATTGCTCATTATTTTCCCATTATTTCCTTCTTTGGTGATATGTAAATTACCAAGGATATTTGCAGTTCTCTATTTTGACAATTTGATGGCATTAGCTATTTCAGCATTTGTTTTTTTTTTCAAGTCTAATTTGCAGTGTTTATTTCCAAGAAGAGGCGACACTAGCAATTTGGATATTTGTGTGTGCGCACTTGGCTTTCATCCTACAATTGACTGCTGTGCCATGATTTGCAGAATCAAGGCTTTCCCATGCTCTACGTTAACCACATTCCAGAGAAAATGTTCAAATTTTAAACTAAAATGGTCAAGAAAGAAAGAAGCCTGGTTCTTAACTGAATTGTCACTCACTGATTGCATTGCCTAACTGTGTCATCTCTTTGGCTAATCTCAGGAAGCCCAAAAGGCACATTGGTCTTACTTTAACTCCTGGTCTGGTTCAGCACTGCATTATTCCAAAGTATTTGATATTGATGGGGTGACACTGGCATAAAACTGCAGCGAAGAATCAGGCTCTTTACCTGCAGTTAAAAAAAAAAATCATAGATTCTAACTGCAGACATGGCACAGCTCTGCATGATCCCTGTAACAACCATCACAAAAAGAGGGAGAAGAAATTGACCCTCTTTAGGGAAAACACTGCAAAACCTTCTGCTTCAAAAGGCTTTTCCACCATAAGAATGACAACACTGACACAAAAGTGACCCCCCACACTGCTAGCCTATAAACCCTAGCACTGAGCCAGGCCCTACACAATAAACCCATCAACTAAAAATAATAAAAGGAAATTAACAAAATCTAAAACAATCAGATACCAATAAACTACCCCAAGCAGGATTTTGACCCCGCAAAAGGAGAACCAGATACTCCCTGAAGCGACCTGGGCACTTCACTATTGCTATTGATTTTATGTGAAAGGCTTTCAGGGTACATATAGACAGCAATAAAAGATCCATGCCATGGCCATGGTTAGTCCTGGTCATCTTACTTGCAGGAGTAAGGCTGAGAGGCTAAGAATTGCAGGGTAGATGCTAGGACTGGCGCCTGGGCTCTGAAACCCCACATGGGGGATGGGTCTCAGAGCCTGGGCACCAGATCAAGCCCTGAACATCTCTGCTGAAATGTCTAGCCCCATAGGCCGAGCCAATCGACCTGGGTTCTGAGGCTCGGGGCTATGGGTTTTTATTGCAGTGTAGATGCACCCTCATATAGTATGGTGAGAGTAGCAGGATAAAACCCTGGGATAGACAGAAATTACAGTGAATTGCTACCAGATCTGTCAGATAAAACTCAACATTACCTTGAGCGATACATCATAAAATACTCTCTACCTGGAGCTGCGATCTATTGATCATGCACTTCTGATCATTTCACCTGCACTCTGCTCACTAATCCATCTCTGCTAAGATTCCAAACTGCTGGGCAGCTTCAAACAGCTGTCAAGACGGTGGATAGCTGCCAGAAAAATGTTGTCCTAAAGTGCATGACAGCAGCATTCAGACCTGAGCCAGCAACAAATCTGAGATCCAATGTCTTGTGATTCTTCCCACCTGCCACTAGAAATGGGGTCTTTAGAGCAGGAGTTTTCACAAACCTTAGCAGCCTGCCCTTCCCATATTGCTAAATAGAAGAGGAGCCCCAGGGTGGTCTGGGTATGGAGAAGAGAATCCCAGTATAGAATCGGTTGAAAATTGCTTCTTTGAACCCCCGAAAAAGGACACTTCCAGCTGTGCAGTGTAGAGCTCTGTATGGGACCTGTATACAAATGTTGAGTTTGGTTCAGCTCTGGTAGGAAAACAACTCAACCCTCCCAGGCTCAGGTCACCTCATATGACCTTCTCCTGCCTGGGGGTTGACATGGCCGCAGCTGTGTGCCCCACTCCTGCCAGCTGCCGCCACCTCGCTGTGCTCCATGTGCCACAGAGTGACAGTGCAGAGGAGTCATAGTGCCTCTCACTCTACAGCAGGGGGCAGTGGCTGACAGGTGCTGTGCCTACCCCACGGGCACAATGATTCAGGTTCGTGGGGGGGAGGGTCAGGCCAGGAAATGACTCTTGGAGCTGTGCACGTTTGGGTTCACAGTAACTGAGGCAGGGAGCCCTGTAGGTGGTGGAGGGATATGAAGAATAGTGCCAATCCTGTGCCTGTGCAAAAACACTCTGAATCCTGGCTGAAATTGGGGGAGGGAGGAGAATGGCTGTCTCTGTAAAACAGGTGAAGAATTCAGAATACGTGGTGTGGTGTAAGGGCATGAAGGTTTTGTTGCCCAAGCCTCTAAATGAACCCTTTGTACTTCAACAGCCCTCCATGTAATCTGTCTGACCCTGGGCAGGTCACAGCCTCTCTGTGCTTCACTCCCCTTGTGACAGGTGGAGAATTTATAGTCCTGCCCTACCTCAGAGTGCTGTGAGGCTCAGTCCATTAAAGATGGGGCAGCCTTTTGAGATCTGCCGATGAAAAGCGCTATGCAAGAGCTAGGTGTTCTGCCTTTGGTCTATGAGTCAGGTCTTCCTCCGTGGACCTTTCTCCCCAGGCAAACTCCCTCAGGCAGAAAGGAGATCAAGAATGATACTATTATTATTCATAAAATTTAATTAACTAAGGTACAGGGCATTAGTTCTCAAGACATGCCCTGTACATCAACTGAGCTTCTGAGTATCCATGGAACTTATGTGGCCTCCATTACCATACCATCTGAGCACCTCCAAAGGTGAAGAAGAGTTGTGTGTAAGCTTGAAAGCTTGTGTCTCTCACCAGCAGAAGTTGGCCCAACAACAGATATTACCTCACCCACCTTGTCTCTCTGGTATCCTGGGACCAACATGGCTACAGCAACACTGAGTGTAACTTTCAGATAGGCAAGCTCTGAATCTCACCCCATTAACTGCATTAGGAACTAAACTTTTCTTGTAAGACCCAAATGAACTCCATGAACTCCAACGACATTGGTCGAAGACAAACTAATCTAAGGTATTCAACCTAGATTTAGGGTTCACAAAAGAAACAGCAGCCTGATGGCATCAATATCTGACTGGACTTCCTTAGCATGCTGAAACCCAAAGGCAACACTGATAGTCCAGAAAGAAGTCTTGGTGTTTTCTAGAAGAGGGTGACAGTGAAGAAAGAGAGGTCATTTTCCCCTTTATTAATTGTAGGTTTAATGTTAATGCAGAACTTGAGATGAAGGGAAAGGCTGTATAACAGAGTTGTAACAGACTCATGTCTCCTGGAGATGGGGCACCAAAGAGGAACCTATAACTAGACCTGGTCAAATGGCAGAATTTTTGATTCACTGATCTCTCTCTCTCTCTCTCTCGCCATATATATAAAATTTATATTGTAATTTCGGTTCAAGTAGAACCAAATTGGATAATACTGAAAGTTTCCAGCAAATCAGAAAGGTCCATTTCATGTTGAACAAAGCATGGCATTTAACATGGCGACCTTATAGCTTTTAGCCCAGTGGTTATGGCCCTCCCCTGGGAGGTGGGATACAGGTTCCAATTCCTGCTTTGGAGCAAAATTTGGAACTGGCACTCCTCGTTCTTGTAGAGTGTCATACCCACCAAGCTGCAGGCTAGGCTAGTGGGACTCTGTCTCCTGTTGAAGCTGTCTCAATTTATATAAATAAATAGTCACGCTTGCCTTTCCTACCGCCGAATCTGGGCTAAAGTTAATATGTTGGGCTCCTCCTCCAGCTGTTTTGTGAATCTAGCTGTGATCATCTGTTCACCCCGCACAAGCCTGGAAAGGTTTAATGAGGTTGCAAAGGGGACGATTAACCAGATAGGCCATACCTGAGTGGAATTAGGTGGCCTAAAGAACCCTCAGAATGGGAAAACACATAAAGTCTGTCTACACTGCAATTTGAAATCACTTCTGGCTTGTGCCAGCTGACTCAGACTCATGAGGCTCGGACTAAGGGGCTGCTTAACTGTGGTGTAGACCCTGGGCTGTGGGACCTGAAAGGAGGGGGGATTTTGAGAGCTCAGGCTGGAGCCCAAACCCAAACATCTACACCACAATTAAACAGCCCCTTAGCCCAAACCCTGCAATCCTGAGTCAGCTGGAACACACCATCTGCAGGTGTCTAATTGCAGTGTAGACATACCCATAGCGACTGAACCGGAGGGCCAAGCCACAAAGAGGGAGCAGCTAAGCAAGGAAGAGGGACCATTCTGAGTCACAGAGACAGGTTGCAGGGCTTGCAACCAAGCAAGGAAGAGGGCTTTGGGCTTGGAAAGAGTTAATCCTCAGAGCAGCCAGGAGGCGGCACCCTAGCAGTGAGTGAACCCCTGACAATAGCCCTCTTTTTTTTTTCTGGACAAAAATTAGTCAGCGAATTTGTGTCAAAATTTCAGATAGTTTTGGGTAGTACAGAACTGCATTTTTGGAGAATACAATATTTGTGCCAAAAATTTAGCCCAGTTCTACCCCCAACACACATACTCACCAATGTGTGTATATGCATGGAGGAATCCAGAGTGCCATGACTAAAGCTAATTCCATAGCTAACGGATTGCTCCAGAAGTCTGCTGGATTTCTTGGTCATCAAGCCAAGGCTGCTGGTCTCTGCTGAGGACAGGCTCAGTGCTGGATGAGGAAAGGGGGCTGTGGGTCATGACTGAAGTGGTTGGCAGAGTAGTGTGAAAGCCCTGGCACGGAATAGCAGAGGTGTTGCAGCTCAGGGCTTATAAGGCTGAGCCCAAGGAAAGTTTGTGGAGCCCTTTGCAATATTAAACTGGTTTCTTTTCTCAGTGCCTGGCTTTCCTGCGTGCGGAACAATTCAGGCACTTTAGTAACCTACAAACAAATATTAAATAAAACCCATCAAAGCATTTGATGTAGATTGTCGCATGAATCACACTGTCAGCAAACAGGTGCAAACAGCTACTGTCAAGAGTTTCAGGGAGTTGCACCACCTCACAGCTTGCAGTTTGAAATTCCCACGGCCCAAACACTCAATCCAAAAAGGTTTAGGGTTCAGTGGGGCTGCTCAGAGTACCAATGCAGAAAAGTCAGATGTCACTTTTATTTATCATTGTTGCCAATGCAAATAATGGCTTTGTGCTACCACAATGAAGCATAGTATGATGGCCAAAAACAGCAGAGAAGAGGACTTTGACAAGCCCTGTTGGACTGACCCATCACTGTATTGTTCATAATTGTGATTTTGTGGCTGGTATGGTACAATGCAGCAAGGGATTTTTCACAATGATCTGCTGGCTAAGAGAGAGGAGGGGGGAATTGAGAGTGTCCCCACATCTCAGTTGTTATAAGAATAACCTTTCCACTCTCTGCTTACAATGTTCTGTTTTACCACTGAGCTGGTTTTGTAAGGAGCTAAATTATGCACAGGGATCAATGTAGGATGCTGCCGGGCTTGCAAGTTTCAGGAGGAAAGTTCATTGCTGCCACCTACTGTTTAATCTGGCAAGGAGAGAGAGTGAAAATATTTGAAAAGGGCTGGGTGAAGCTGGTGGAATTTGCAAAGCCTGGGTAAATCTCATCCCTGCAAAATGAAGACTTACTAGCCAAGATCCTGCCTGTTTCATAGTGGGTTCCCTCATCTGATGATAAACAACATAGAATGCTTTGGCCAATGGTATGCACACACTTTAGGCCCGATGGAAAAGAAAAAGACAAGAAAATACAATAAGACTGGGAAGCTGAAAATGATGTGGGATTCCTTTAGATTCTAGAAAGGTTTTTTTTTTTTAATTAATGTAACCATTCCACAAAGTCTGTATTTATCATCATTTTTCAATAACAAAACAGGAAGGCCACATCTGGTTTGCGTGGAAAGGAGTCGTTGGAGTCTGAAACAAGAGGTGTGTTTTGTAATCAAGTACAGCCTGGCTGTATGGCAAGCAGATAACCCTACCAAAGTCATAGGGAACTTCATACATATATAACTGTACATGTCTATAAAAGAGCACTGCATATCAATGGATCTTAAACTTTCATGGTCTATGCTGGCAAAAGGCCAGGACACGAAAAAGAACTCTATCTACCTAACACACTGCCTAATCTTATTTTACTGCTAAGACAACCATCCCCTCTCAATAGGAAATTGAGCCCAGACAAAAATAAATATAAAAAACAGTTCAGTCTTTTAAAGAAATACCTATTAAAAGGCTGCAGACCTACAAACACACACATAAACAAAGCACAAGGAAACTCAGATGGAAAATAAACCATTTCAGAGCGGCAGCAGCCTAACAGCTTGTCCTACTCTGACGACGACAGAGGCTGCAAAAGATCTTTCTGTGCCACGTATGAGGGACACAGAGGCAAAAAGAAATGAGCTCGGTATTGAAGCCCAATCACTAATTAAAACGACTTAAAATAAGTTTAAATATTTGTTAACCCCCCTTCCACTAGCGTACACTTAAAATCAACCTCAAACTAAAGAAGAAATGGGAAACCTAAACCAAATTACTGTAACTGGGACTCTGGGAAGCCAACTGGCAGAGGGCACCTGCAAAGCGTTTTACAGGGATGCACTGAGGCAGATATCTCCATAATAGTTGACCAAAGGGTGGCATGTGAGGTCTCTCCCAAGAGCCAGTAGCCCACTGGTTTGTCATAATCATTGTGGAATGTATGTTCGGATAATATTTAAGGAGTTATGTATCTATACTGAAAATTATGTCCTCAAGGTCTTGGAGTTTAGGCAGGTCACCAGGAGGTGACAGACCTCAGAAATATTCCTTTCAGGCAGGAGGGAAAGAGACACCTATCTCCCTATCTGGCCATTTGTGTATTTCCTGCCTCACACTGAGGGCCTGTTTACATCTTGAGCTACTGGCAAAAGAAGAGATTGCAAAATCTACAGGAAAGAAAATTTACAGGAATAAACAAACAATAAGGGCAGGTTTGTTTACATATAAAGACAAATGATCTGGCATATCTTGGAGTGCCAAACGACACACTAGGTGCTTCACCTAAGAAGGAAACTGACAGCAGGATTGTCTCAGGGTCACAACCAACCTGGCTGTAAAGCACTGCAATGATTTTGGATGAACATAACTCTACAAGACATGAAAGTATCTAGTTAATTAAATCTGGGCTCTAGAATATTCGTTATGATTTTATTTCATATGTATGAAATTTTATTTCATTTGTTTCCAATATTTCTATTACTTGGATGTCTGGGTTTTTTAAAATAAACGAATACTTAATTGCACTATGAATGTATCTAAGTGCTGTGAGCTAAGGGGAGTGGTGATCTGAGGTGGAACTGGAAAGCTAGGATGTCCTGCTTCTCTGGAAGCAGTGGACCGGTGAACACTGTGCATGTCTAGTGGACCAGGGTCTAGACATTCCACAGAAATGTTTGGGGGGCTCAAGCATTGGAGTGTGTCTATTGCTAATCTGTACAGAGACAGCGGGGCCTCCAAGAGCTAGAGGGGGGCACTTGTGTAGCCTGTGGAGCTGTATAAACACACAACAAAGACAGTCCATGCCCCAAAGAGTTATGAGGTAAGCATAAAATATACTTCAAGGCAACATTTACATATACAGGAAAAGCTAGATGTTCCATAAAAGAAGTATAACAGTCTCATAATCCCCTATTCTGTATTTGGCCTATAATTTCATGTGTCGGTTCATCCACCATGGATTGTGTTACAGCCTAAAGAATTGCATTATTATCTGCATTTCATCCCTGTGACAGTATATTCTGTCAGTTATCTTCATAGACATGAAATAAAATATTTGCTGAATATTTTATTTGAAACATTTAGAAAAATTTGTCAAATTTATAATTTAATATATTTGTGAATGATTAGGCCTAGCTCTAAGTGAAAACAAAATCTCATTGAATAATTTATTGAAATAATGTTGCAAAATTTGTCTAATAAATTGTTTCATGACTATTGTTCGATATACATGAGCATAATAATCTGCATACATTTCTTTGTTCTCCAACTAGGGTAATTTTTAGCCAAATGAGATTTTCTAAAGTAGATATGTAAAATCTTGTAGACTTGAAAATAGATTCACTAAGATTAGATCAGCCTGTGTATGTTAACATTTTGTAGTATTATTTATATTTGTCATGCAGTGAACTAGAAAATAGCAACCATTTATAGTGCAATTCCAGTAAACATTACTGCCTTTTCCCAACATACATACACACCCACAAAGTTAATCAGCCAGGCAAATAGTAAATGATGATCTTTCAGAGCTTCCTCATAGTAGCAACTTTGCCTGTAACAATCTTTACACACTACGTTTTAGAAGAAGAGGTGATTGTATTCTACCAGCATAACACTTAATCCCAGTTATTTGAGACCTGATCCTATCTCTAATAAAATCAGTGAACAGACACCCCACTCACTTCAATATGGATTTGTATTGGACTACAGGAGAATAAGTTGTTCCATGAAATAATCAGAGCAATATGTGGCCTCGATCTTCTGATGCATTGGGTAGCTTAACTGGCCATAGCAGGATTCATAGGTGGTGTAGCAATGCTGCAGTGATTCCCTCAGTGGCCATCCAGGGGGTGTGGTCAAGAAAAAAAGAGGCATGGACATGGCTGCCCTGTGCTCTAAACAGCTGTCATGGGTACTTGGGGCTGTGGCAGCCAGTGCAAGTTAGAACAGTTTTCAGGTTGCTGTAACTTGCACCTGGGTTTAGAGCAAAGCCAATATGAGGAGAATAGAAAGATGGATTAAAACTGTCTTATGCTACAGAGTATCAGCTTTCATTTAAAAATCAAGTTATGGTTGGAAGATTATACTTTAAAACGTGAAGCAAACATAAACAATGCAGTTCTATCTGCCTGAGTTTTCTGAGATCCTAAAACAAGGGCTCTGGGAGATGTGAACTGCCTCATTCGTCTCATTGTAGTGCTAACTCCGATGCCCACTACTGCTCATTTAAATGACAACACTACTGTTCAAAACAAGTTAAAAAAGGAGAGGCAGAATTATACCATGAGTTTATGGTGAGGGATGTCTCACTTTGATACAATGCCTGGATGGGGCTAGGGAGGAAACTGACACTTTTTCAGCATATGATGCATGGAGCTAACAACCCACAGTGGAGAACCAGAAATCAGCAAGGCTGAATGCCAAAGATGGAGAGACCTAACACAAGAATCCCAGCAGAGTCCATGAGAAGATCCATCATCATGTTCTGAACATCTGCACAATCTTTTGTGAGTGACCTCTCATTTTAGAGTGTCAAGTGGGGGGAACTTTGTGGGTGGAGTTTGGTTTTGGGGGTGGGCCTTGGAAGAGTAGAGCTCCTTTCCTCTCACCCATTTGACCCTTGATATTTTTTGTGCATAAAAATTCAGGCTGTCTCCCAATTCAGACTCAGAAAATGAGACATGTATCTGCTGTGAATCAAAATTGATATTAAGAAAGACTGTTCCTAAAGGCAGGATGTTTAATCAGATAACCACCAAGGATTTTTTTTAAAGCAGTATCATGGGTATTAATCCTCAACAGCCAGAGGACCCTTTAATTCCCAAATATTCAGTGATGCAGATGTAGAAGAAAAGAACTGGATGATATTCCCTACTGAGGGAAAGTGAATATAAACAAACATACAACTGCATGTCTCATCTATGAATTAGTGCATGAGAGAAACAAATCCAGCCCCATCTAGTATGTTAATGAGGGCTTTCCATGTACCGAAAGCCCCCAAAATAAACAGCAAGCTCATGATAAACAGCAAGCTCATGAGACACAGAAGAGAGCAGAGTGAACCTGGAAGAAGGATGTCAGAGTTGATGGAACCAGCATGCTGCCAGCCAAGCAAGGCAAACCTTGCTGAGATGTAAGACTTTTGATGCTGCTTAATCAATAGATTGCCACTACAAGCTTGAACCTGATGAGTCAGGCTGTGTCTCAGTCTCTAAACTGGAAATGTTTTATTCTAGTGAACTATCATTTCCTTTTGATTTGCCCTTTCTTTGCGATGTGAGAGAAACCTGTCATTATTTAAGCCAATTGGAATGATTAATTTAGTGAGGGCAATCACTGATGGGCTTTCTTGAGTCAAAGGAATTGAAACTCTGACATCAAAGGGGACTGATCAGGGACATAGGTTCTATGCTGAGCCCTTGATTTAAAAAAGGTGGCACAGGAGCCCACCCCCAAAATAAATGGAAAAGACTGTGGATCAGGTGGGCATAAGAAAAGTCTAATAAACTCATGAGCTAGGCTTTGGTTACAGAATCAATGGGGTTTTTGCCTCAATCATAATTTACTCCTGGGGGAATTCTGCACCACTGCACAATGCAGAATTTTGCAGAAATTAACATGTGCACAGAATTTCCTTTCCCCCACAGAAATGGGCTGCAGTGCTTCTAGCTGCCACTTGGGACCACTGGATCCACCAGAGCCCAGCTCACCCATTGAAGACACTGCTGGTGGGAGGGGAGAGAGCTAAAGGGTTCCTGGCAGCTGCAGTTCCCAGCATGCCCTGAGGGAAGGAGAAGGCAGCATGAAGGAAACTCCATGCAAGCCTGGGACTGAGCATCAAGCTGGGGACGGGGTGCAGTATCTGGGGGGAGGGGGAGGCGTCTGGGCCCTGGGGAGGAGGGGGTTTGGGTGTATTTGCCAGGGGGATACAGGTGGGATCTGGGGGGAAGAGTTGTGCCTGTCTGGCCCCCTGGCTAGGCTCTGGAGGGTGGTGGGAGAAAAGGGCAAAGAAACAGGAACAGGGCTGTCATAGGGGTTTCTTTAGCTCTCTGCTCCTCAGGGAATTTGTGTGTGTGTCTGTATTGGTATAGACATACTTGCTGATAGGTATTTTGAAATAAATTACCAAAATAATTGAACCTGGTGTGTTTATGTAGTGTTATTTTGACCAATAATATTTGCAGAATTTTGCAAAATTTTAAACTATTGTGTGCAGAATTTTTAATTTTTTGGTGCATAACTATTAATTTTTTGGCGCAGAATGCTCCCAGGAGTAATAATTGTAGGATTTGGCCAATCTATAAAATATTTAATTAGTCGAACTTTTGGGACCCTCTGGCATTAACTGGCATATGCTGATTTACATCAACTAAGAATCTGGCCCTTTAGGTCTATTAATAAAGACATGAATGAGATGACAATTGCTGTTTGCAGTGTTGCTGTAGCCTTGGTGGCCTCAGGATATGAGAGAGATATGGTGGGCGAGGTAGCATTTTTTATTAGACCAACTTCTGTTGGTGAAAGAGACAAGCTTTCGAGCTACACAGAACTTTTCTTCAGAAGAGTGTCACCCATCTTGTCTCTCTAATGACCCAATTGCACATTCATATTACATGTTGTGCACTCTGGAGCTCTGCACCTGGCAATGCAGAAAGCATTTCAGAAAGAGGAATCTTTTAAGTAGAAAGAGAAGGGCACCTGAGCTACTGTGATCTCTCGAATGGGATGCAACATGAAGGGAGGGGAATTGCTGAGTGATTCCAAATGCTGGGATGAAACTGTTTTGAGAGAGAGACAGATGTCGTGGTGATGAGTGCAGGAGTAGTAGTATTTATTTGAATTATGGTAGCACGTTGGAGCCCCACCCCAATGTGCTGGGCACCATACAAACTCAGAACAAAAGATTGTCTCTGCCCCGAAGAGCTTACAATCTAACACAAGAAACAACAGATAGACACAGACAGACAAATAAGGGAGTACAAGGAAACAATGAGATGATATTGGTCAGCATGGTAGGGTGTGGTCTCTGCACACTAGCAGCCTCTAGCTGCTGTCAAGGTTTTTGCAGGCACCATAGAAAAGGAGAGTTTTGAAGGAAGATGACAAGGTAACTTTTACAGCTGTTTGTGTGGAGTTACTCTCAAACTGTGAGAGGCAGCAGGGGAGAAAGCGCAAAGGAGCTAGTTTGAAAATTTATTAAGTGGGTGATAGATGCTGGGGCCATGGGACAATCAGAGGTGAGAGTCAACATCTCACTATGGAATGAGAGATGGTGGGTAGGTGGTAGGCTGTGAAAGGCCATGAAAGTGAATACAAGTAGCTTATGTTTGCTGAGATACAGGAGAGGCAGCCAATGAAGGGATGCAAAGAGAGGGGTGATGTGGTCAAAGGGACAGACTGCGGGAATGATCTTGCGTGTGGTGTTAATAACTAGAATAAAATAGGGGGGGAGGAGTCATTGCTCACTGGGACAGAATAAGAGCTGGTGAGAGAATAAAGGCGAGGGTATTGTCTGGGATTGTGGGCTGGTGTAATGGGCATTGCCCTGCATTGTGGAATGAAGACATGGGCATTATCCACATTTGTACAGCTGGCTTTCCTCTTTCTACCAAGAACAAAAAGAATGACCAGGGGATTTCTGTCCATACGGTACACTTTAGTGTTGGATTGTTTGTGTCAATAGCTGGGATGTGGGTGGTCATCCCTAGTGGTTAGAGCAGGTGTCTGGCCACATGCCCCAGCCAAGGGTCACAGCTAGGATCAGGAATTGGCACCAAGGGTTACCTGGAGTGAGGCAAGGCAGGCTCAGGGCAGGGTCCATGACAGGAGATGTCACAGCCATAGGCAAATGGGGGAGGGAGAGCTCAGTGGTTTGAGCATTGGCCTGCTAAACCCTGGGTTGTGAGCTCAGTCCTTGAGGGGGCCATTTAAGGATCTGGAGCAAAAATCTGTCTGGGGATTGGTCCTGCTTTGAGCAGGGGGTTGGACTAGATGACCTCCTAAGGTCCCTTCCAACTTTGATATTCTATGAAATGCTGCTGCAGGGCATAAAAGTTGGTCTGATGTCTCTTGCAACCTATTAGGTAGGGTAGCCAGTCAGGTAGCCTACTGCTGGCCAGCTACACTCATTAGGTTGCCCAGAAATTGGCTCTGATACCTGACAGTTTGGCTTGCCAGTTGTCACAAAGATATGGAGCAAGTTCATTGTCTCCTTTAACTGGGTAGATATTATATTTGAGCCGTTGTGCCTGCTAAGCACTCTGATGAGTTAGCTATTACTTCTCTGCTAACCACAGCTTTTCCAGACTCAATAAGAGTGCAATGCTTCTTTCCAGGGCTGCTGGTGTTCTGGTTGGATGGTTTCTCCAGCACCCTCTTAGAACTGTCACCTGACCCATGGGTGCATTGGAGGATGGATGGCCAAAGTCAGTGCAGTGACAAGGCTGGTACTTGATGTGTTTCTCATCATACATTGGTCTCCTTCAAAGGTGGCTGTACTGATTCCCTGCAAGAGACTAGATACATGGTCCCCAAGGTGGATGGGAAGACACCATAACTGTGTAGTGGTTGATTTCACCATATAGAGGGCCAAATTCTCAGCTGATGCAAACTGAGATTGTTCCAATTATTACTCGGGATTTTCAGAACCCAAAGCAGGGGTAACTTTACTGTTTCTCTCCAGGCGGTGTCAGGAATAAATCAACAGGGGCACAGCTGATCCATCTGATAAATAATTGATACAAACCAGAGTGCTGTCATCTAAAACTACTTTTCTATTAGATCTCAAGCACACTTACATGCACATATGCTATTGCAATAGGTTTAGAGCATTCCAGACATTTATAGTTACCCAGAAAGTCTGAAATGGTTCTGAGCAGGGGCGGCTCTAGGCACCAGCGCGCCAAGCAGGCGCTTGGGGCGGCCGTTTCCCGGGGGGGCGGCGTTTGGCTCCGGTGGAGCTCCCGCCGGCATGCCTGCGGCAGGTCCACCGGAGCCCGGAACGAGCGGACCTGCCGCAGGCATGACTGCGGCGGGTCCCGTCTTCCCGCGGCTCCGGTTGAGCTCCCGCAGGCATGACTGCGGCAGGTCCGCTGGTCCCGGGCTCCGGTGGAGCTCCCGCAGGCATGCTGGCAGGAGCTCAACCGGAGCCGCGGGAAGAGGGGACCCGCCGCGGGACCGGGGAAGGGCGGCGCAGCGCTCCGCGCTGCTTGGGGCAGCGTGATTTGTAGAGCCGCCCCTGGTTCTGAGGGATCAGCCACCAGACTTCAGGGGGGCCCGCCTTCCATCTAGCTGCTGGGGAACTTAGCTGACAGATGCTTGCCCAGAGGAAAGCTTCCTCGGACAGCTCCAAAGCAAATTCTTTCCCCCAGTCTTTTATAGCTAACTTCAAACAAAGCACATAACTTATAGTGACTCCTAGTGGGTCACCACAGTAACATTCAATGTGTCGCCAATTCTCTTACTTTGAGCAAAACTCCTCATTATCTCTTATCCAAAACATTTCTAGTCATAATAATAAAACTTACACATCATAGGCATCAGAAATGCTCAAGACTAAAGTCAGCCATCCAAACATTCCTTCTTTTCTCACAAATAACTGCAAATGGTTATTTCTTCTTGCCTTTCAGGGGTTAAGATTTTCCTACCTATGTAATGTTTGGTTTTCAGCTGGCAGGGGCTGAACATACAAAATTGCTGACTGTGGTACTGTCAAATTCTGGGGCAAGATAATGGTTTCACTGGAGCAGTGTGATTTATACCAGCTATGAGCTGTTTTATAGTTTTCAGTTTTATAAAAAGGATTTTGCCCATAGAATATATGATATATTTTATATGTTATGTCTATAATCTCTACATTTGGCTAAAATATAACAAGGGGGTTGGATGGTTCAGGAAACTGATAATGGAACCTGGAGCTTCTCTTTGTTGCTGGATCAAATCCACATCTGGTCAATAGCTATAGAAACTTCTACCATCTAATCGTAGTTCTGCCAGCAACTAGCTGTGTACCTTGGGCAAGCCATATAACCTCACCACAGCTTGGTTTTCCCATTAATTGTGGATAGTGATACTTACCACTCTTGGTAAAGTGCGTTTGAGATCCGTAGATGACACAGATACTTTTGGGAAGGATGTCACTTGTTATGATGATTGAACAAGTCACTGTGGGCTTTGGATCTAATACAAGAAGAATGACGAGCTAGCAAAAGTACCGAGTTCTAATACACATCATCCACTGTCTCATTCACCATGTGACTTTTGTCGTGGTTCATTAATAATGGGGAAATTGGGGCAAAAGCAAGAATCCATCAAAAAAGGGTGGGTCTGTACTCAGCCAGAACTCCCCTGGCTGAGGGAGGGAGGCAAAGAGGGAATTACAAAGAAAGGAGGAGAGAATATTTTTCTTTCCTCTCATCTTACTAGTACAATTGGTGGATTTGCTAGAAGCAGATAAAATATGAAAGGCCTGACACTGGGGCCTACGGTATAGTCATAGAGTGGGAGGTAGAGGATCCAGAACAAACAGTTTGTGAGGAAAGAGGGAGTGGAAGCTGGTGATTGTGGTGCTGCTTTTAAGGGTCATATTGATGCTTGTCCAGGTCACTCATGAGGCTGTAGAAGCCCAGTCACACTGTATAGCCCACACTTTAGCTGGGGTTTATTCACTCCAGACTTCCACATCAGAAGTGAGTACTGGGCTCAGCCCATCAGTCTAACACAATCTGGGGTCAGATCCCCCCTCCTGGGGCCAAGGCCCCCTTCCTGCTCTCCCCCTCCCACCATACCTGCCCAACACATTTGGTTAAGGCAGAGTTATGGTGGCCCAGTAGTGACTTCCAGAACATTAAGTAACCCTGTACTCAAACCTTTTTAAACCATGAAATACAGAGATACACACCAGCCCCAAGAGAAGAGCATAAGGCATGATTACATTACCCAGATGTTACTGCTCATTAGAGGTTTTCATGTTCCCACTATTAATTGATTCTGTGTTCCTTGACAATACTTCTAGAGTGAAATCAGAGTCTGCGTATGGAATTTAGAGCACTTTGAACTATTGGTTCTTGAAACAGAAATGTCACTTGCACAGCAAAAATCCCCAGAGGAGCCCTGGCCAAAAGCTCCTAAAGTGCAAAACACCCATCCTCTGCAAGCTTCGAAGGGAAGGACTCAAACTCCCAGTATCTAGGTGCTGTTCAAATTCAGTGGCCACAACATATCCCTTGGAGCCATTCATTAACCTGACAGCAGATTATCTGCAACAGAGCACCCCTCCGTCTGTGCATGCACAAATGGCTTACTCTGGCTTGCCAGCTTGGCTCCAATTTTTATCCTGAATACGCTTTTCAGTGTTGCTTCCCCAGTGGGGGCTGTGCACTAGCTGTGATCTGTCCAAGTGACTGGGATCAGTCTTGTCAGGATCAGAGCCATAGTTTGAGTGTCAGGTGTGTGCAAGGAAAGTTATAAAACCTGAAAAATGTTGAGGGCATGTGATAGTTAGGCCTGGTCTACAGTAAGGGGGGGGGGGTCGAACTAAGGTATGCAAGTTCAGCTACGCGAATAGCGTAGCTGAACTCGAACTACCTTAGTTCGAAGTACTCACCCATCCAGACGCTGTGGGATCGAAGTCCGCGGCTCCCCTGTCGACTCTGCCACCGCCGTTCGCGGTGGTGGAGTTCCGGAGTCGACGGAAGCGTGTTCGGAGTTCGATATATCGCGTCTAGATTAGACGCGATATATCGAACTCCGAGAAGTCGAATGCTAGCCGCCGACCCGGACAGTAAGTATAGACGTACCCTTAGTGGGTCTGTATCTAGGGAACTCCTTGTGTACATGACTCAAAATTAAACCACTGACCCAGATCCCCATGAGGCACAGCAATTTTCAAGACAGTCCCAGTAAGCATGTGGATTTTAGAGCACCTAGAAAACTCAGCGGTTAAACATTAAGCTAGTCTTAGCGTTAATTATATCAGGGCTACTGGCCCACTCTAATGCAGCCTCTAGTGCTGTCCCTTCAGCCATCTCCACCCCAGATGAAAACTGCTGCTGCAGGGGGCTTTGAGTGGAGGAATCTGTGGGAGGACTATCCCCAGCTGTCACCTTTCCCAGCTGATACTGTGCAGCCCACAGTAACACACATTGCCAATATTTAACCGATACATATCTAATTACGATAAAATTATGAAGGTTTGTGTGTGAGACTTATTATTGTAATTGATTAATCAAATGTCTGATACTTACCATGCAGATTTGGTTCATCCAGAGAGGTATTGCTGTGCTAAAGACTCTGGGTCTTAAGTAGGGAAAAGGTGGCAGAGGTCTGTTGGAATCTGTAGACATTAAAAATTGTTAGCTGGAGTAAAAAAAGATTGGTGCAATCAGTGTCATTAACCTAAAATAACTGACTAGGGATTTTCAGTGGTTCTGGTTGTTTTCTCAATTAATTGAAATGTTGCTTGGATGAGAGGAAGTGTCCATATGCAGTAGACCCAGATATGGGTTTTGACTGGTTCATTCCAATGGGCCAAGGTTGCCATAACTTTTAGGACACTTCTTATCTAGGGAGCAAGTAGACCAAGGAGGGACCCATTGTGTGTGTCAATGGGATGTCCCCATCAATTTACCATCACAATGCTGGGCTTCTGTTTTCTGGCTGAGGAGAAGGTACCTGATGGCATCACCAGCTTCATCAGGTCGTCTGATTCCTCATCAACACCTGGCACCTAAAGATCCTTATATCACTTCCTGCCCAGTGTTACTTTTTTCTTCCCTACTTTATTTCTTTTTCCTCTTTCTTCTTTGCTTTTTCTCCAGTGACAGTCCAGCTTGTCCTGCCAGGCCAAATCTACCCTTGCAACAGTGCTGGGACCACAAAGGCAAACTCTTAGAATGCCTTAAGACTCTTGCAAAAGTTTGCAAGGCTTGGGAGTGGCTAATAAATGCATGCACACCTTGTACTGTGCCTGGGATGTTTTTCCAGCAGTTAGATTGGAAAGATCTGAGAGAGAAGCTGCATTTTCTTGTCTTTTCTTTCTCTGGCAGAGGCAGCAGGTCCAAACCCCTTTGCCTATGATGAGTGGCTGATACTGCAGTCTGCCCCAGTGAATGGGGGCTAGATAGAGACTGGGCAGTAGCCAAAACTGAGGCAAAGTGGGGATAGTGGGTTGGGGGTTCCCCAGGGAGGGGAGACCCAGATTGGTGGGGTACTACCAGGGGGCAGCACCCCAGTTAAAAGGGCACCAGGGTCCAGGGAGAAACACAGGGGCCAAGAGGACAGGCTGATCACCAGCCTACAGAGGGCGCTCCTGGCTGGAAAAGAGCAATTCCTGAGGATGACCAGCAGGAGGCGCTGCAGGGGTGAGTCCGAACCTCTACAAGGCCATGGTGGTAGGTACAAGTTAGGCAGCCCGTGACTAATCCTATTCTAAGTAGGGGGCTTGTCTATCTCCACAAATCACTTAAGATAAGAACAGAGCATTCCTTGGCAAGGCCAAGAATACTGCACCACAAATACAGCCTTTTATTTCAGGCACACTGAATCCTGATTCTCAATTAAAGGCTCAGTCTGCCACCTCCCTGGGAGATTTAGCCAGTCCAGCTCAATTGCCACAGCTCACAGACCTGTCTCCCCCTCTTTCTAGCTGGTCCTAAGGAAAGGACCCCTTCCCCCCCACACTGCTCACAAATATCTTTTTTGTGAACACCTGAAGTGAGGCTGTTCTATTTGCCTGCAGGGCACAGATGATCCTTAGATGAACTGAACCACCTTCATCCAGCTCAACTAGGTTCCATAAACTCCCTTATCAAAGTGGGCTGAATTGTCCCCCAAGTTTCTCTGGCTCACCTATGGCTCCTCTGTCACACAAGCCATCATTGATGTAGCCAGTTGACTTTCTTCACTCAGAATTGTGCCTCAAAGGCCAGGGTTGATGATACTAATTACATGGGAGCCACAATTCCCTGTTGGTCTTTATCTAGCTCTCCATTAATCCCACACCTCTCTTGTAATGTTAATATCAGGCTGTCTACAGAGACCAGAAGTAGTGTTTAGCATGAAAGAGCCCTGCACAGAGAATTACACAATCTGATGTATGCAGTATTGTTGTAGCCATGTTGGTCCTAGGATATTAGAAAGACAAGGTGGGAGAGGTAATACCTTCTATTGGACCAACTTCTGTTGGTGAGAAAGACAAGCTTTCAAGCTACCCAAGACCTGAAGAAGAGCTCTGTGTAGCTTGAAAGCTTGTCTCTCCCCCCAGCAGGAGTTGGTCCAATAAAAGGCATTACCTCACTGTAACAGGGTGGGACTCACCACCTGGTGCCTCCTGCTGGTGATTCCAGGAATTAGCTCTGTCCAGTGGAGCGCCCCCTCCTGGTGGTGTCCCATCCATCATTCTGCCCTCTGTTGCTGTCTTTGGACCCGCGTTGCTGCCTACTCAGTGGCATCCTCTTCAAGGCCACTGCCCTCCAGCAGTGTCCCTTAATCCATCTGCACCCCCTTCCGGGGGTCAGTGATCAGCAGTCCTACACTCCAGCCATCATGTCCAACCGCCCTCTGAGTCCAATCCCTCTTGTCAGGGATCTGGCATAGTCTAATGGCCACTCCCTATGGCTGGATGTACTGCAAGGAGTGAAGGGGGGGAGGGACCCAGGCCTGCCCTCTACTCTGGGTCCTGGCCCAGGGACCCTGTGGCAGCAGCCTCGCTGTCCTCCTTCTCTCCCCTCATCTGTCTGCTTCCCTGGGCTGCTTCCCCTACGGCCCCTTGCCCCCACTAGGCCCTTCCCTTCAGGGCCTGCAGCCTGGCGGCTATGGGCTCAAGCTCCCTAGCCTCCCCGAGCCTGGCTAGCACTGTGCTGTCCGTGGTGCTAGCCTCCACCCTTGGAGACTGACCTTCCCCTATCAAAGGCCTGGGACAGATTGACTGCTCCTGCTCTGGGCAGCCTTTATATACATCTGAGCCTGGCCCTGATTGGCTCCCCATAAGCCCTTTTCTGATTGGCTCCCTGTCTGCACAGGCGCCTTGGCCTGCCACAGCCCATTCTCACAGGGAGTGGGGCAGTCTGCCCCACTACACTCACCCACCTTGTCTCTCTATGATCTGAGGAGGATGAATTGCACAGAGTGCCATAGTGTCTGTCAGGGTGGGGTTAAGGTTCACCAGGGGAAGGAGACCAAAGCCCTGAGGTAAGTGGGGAAGTGGGATACCAGGAGGAAGCAGGAGAGCACAAGAGGAGAAGACTCCTGCCTCATACTGAGAAAGCAGTATGATCAACAAGTTATTTTAAGTGCCTATATATAAATCCAAGAAATCTGGGAAACAAGCAGGGAGAACTGGAAGTCCTGTCAGTCAAGGAATTATGATGTGATTGGAATAAGAGAGACTTGGTGGGATAACGCACATGACTGGAGTACTGTCATGGATGGAAATAAACTGTTCAGGAAGGACAGACAGGGCAGAAAAGATGGGAGCGTTGCACTGTACGTAAGAGCAGTATGACTGTTCAGAGCTCCAGTATGAAACTGCAGAAAAACCTGAGTCTCTGGATAAAGTTTAGAAGTGTGAGCAACAAGAGTGATGTTGTGGTCTATAGCAGACTCCCACCACAAGACCAGAGGGATGAGGTGGACGAGGCTTTCTTCAGGCAACTAACAGAAGTTACTAGATTGCACGCCCTGGTTCTCATGGGGGACTTCAGTCACCTGAGAGAGCAATACAGTAATGCACAGACAATCCAGAAAGTTTTTGGAAAGTGTAGGGGACAATTTCCTGGTGCAAATGCTGGAAGAACCAACTAGGGCCAGAACTCTTCTTGACCTGCTGCTCATAAACAGGGAAGAATTAGTAGGGGAAGCAAAAATGGATCGGAACCTGGGAGGCAGTGACCATGAGATGGTCGAGTTCAGGATCCTGACACAAGGAGGAAAGGAGAGCAGCAGAATATGGACCCTGGACTTCAGAAAAGCAGCCTTTGACTCCCTCAGGGAACTGATGGGCAGGATCCCCTGGGAGAATAGCATGAGGGAGAAAGGAGTCCAGGAGAGCTTGCTGTATTTTAAAGAATCCTTGTTGAGGTTGCAGGAACAAACCATCCCGATATGTAGAAAGAATAGTAAATATGGCAGGCAACCAGCTTGGCTTAACAGTGAAATCCTTGCTTATCTTAAAACACAAAAAAAGGCTTGCAAGAAGTGGAAGATTGGACAAATGGCCAGGGAGGAATATAGAAATAGTGCTCAGGTATGCAGGAGTTAAATCAGGAAGGCCAAATCACACTTGGAGTTGCCGCTAGCAAGGGATGTTAAGAGTAACAAGAAGGGTTTTTACAGGTATGTTAGCAACAAGAAGGTGGTCAGGGAAAGTGTGGGCCCCTTACTGAATGGGGGAGGCAACCTAGTGACAGAGGATGTGGAACAAGCTAATGTAGTCAATGGTTTTTCTTTTTTGCCTCAGTCTTCCCGAACAAGGTCAGCTCTCAGATAGGGTCTAAGATAGGGTGACTGTGAAAAAAACGGGACAGGGGTAAGGCGTAATAGGCGCCTATATAAGAAAGTCCCAAAAAGCGGGACTGTCCCTTTAAAAAGGAACATCTGGTCACCCTACTGCCAGACTACTGCACTGGGCAGCCTACATGGCCCTGAGTGATGAACAGGGCAGGGGTTAAGATATTGTGAAGGTGACCATACTGGTCCAAATGGGCCTGTTCACCGAGAAGTATAGGCAGATGTTTGGGGCCTCTAAATGGACTGGAAGGGTATGGCCAAGGGCGTTTGCCACAAAATTAAAAGACTAGATGTCCTGCTGGTTAAAGCTGGTTATGCAAAGCAGGGGTGAAATTATGGATGCTGTAATTTTGGAGCAATTCCTTCAAAGCCTCCCTGAGAACACCCTAGTGTGGGTCAGGAGGAAGCACTCAATAACACTGGAAGCAGTGGTCAAACTAACAGATCAGTTTGTGAAAGCAAACTTCCTCCAAAAAGGGAGTTTGTCCATTTCAGGGACTGGAGCTGGGGGAAAAAATCTGGGATGAGCCCAGCGATAAAGCCCACAAAGATGAAAAAGGAGGAGACAAAAGGAACTCTGATGGCATCAGGAAATTGTATGCTATCAAGGTGGGAGACAGGGACACATGAAAAGAGATTGCCCTATATTGACTAAATTTTGTAGTTGGGCTGGGACAGGAGCGTGGGGTAGTGGCAAAAAAGAAAAATGCCAACCATCTCTGTGAAGGTGGGGAGGAGACAGGAGTGAGGCCTGTGGATGCTGCCTCAGGATGTTCACTGGCCAGCAAAGATGTGATAAAACCAAACTGGATTCTGTTGGGGAGAGGCTGAGATTGGAGTGCATCCATGGGGAGAGAAGATTCTGCCCAATGGCCAACATACCCCTGAAGATCCAGACGTTCAGGTGGAATTGGGCTGGGGTAGCAGATAGGTTGTAATGCTAAAGATCAATTGGAGCCCCCTCCCATTTGGGAAGTGACCAGGCATCCAGAGTTCATGGCAGAGAGGAACAGAGCTACCATGGAAGACGAGTGGACACAAAGAAGAGGAGCCAGAGAACCCTAGAAAACAGAACACAAACCAATGGGGCAGGGGAAAGGAGAAGGAAAAATGGAAAATTTCTGACACTTCTTTAGATTTCTCCCTTGTGTGCAGGGAAGCAATTATATGTAGTACATATATATGCTACAGGGCCCCATGGTTTAGGGGCCTGTAACAGTGTTGGGACTCACCACCACAGCACCTCCCGCTGGTGACTCCAGGAATTGGCTCAGTCCAGTGGAGCACCCCCTCCTGGTGGTGTCCCATCCATTCTCTCAACCTTGGTTGGCATATGGACCCACATTGCTCCCAACCTGCAGTGTCCTCTTCAAGTCACTGCCCTCTGGCAGTGCCCCTTAGTCCATCCTCACCCCCTTCCAGGGTGTGTGTGTGTCAATCAGCTGTCTCTCTGCACCCCGGCCAATGTGAGCAACTGCACTCTCAATCACACCCCTCTTGGCAGGGGATTGGTGCAGCCCTAGACAGCTGGGTGTAAGGAAAGGGGGAGACCCAGACCCACCCACTGCTCTGGGTCCCAACCTAGGGACCATCTAGTGGCAGCCTTCCTTCCTTCCGTCCGTCCGTCTGTCCACATTCCTGGGCCACTTCCCCTTCAGCCTCTCACACTGGCTAGGCCCTTCCCCTCAGGGCCTGCAGCCTGGCAGACACCAGGCTAGAGTTCCCTTCTGCTCCCCTGGGCCTGCCCAGCTCTGGAGACAGACTTTCCCCTATCAAAGGCCTAGAACAGACTGCCTACTCCTGCCCTGAGCAGCCTTTTTATAGGGCTGAGACTGGCCCTGATTGGCTGCCTCCAACCTGGGCCCCGATTGGCTCCCAATAAACCCTTCTCTAATTGGCTGCCCATCTGCATAGGTGCACTGGCTTGCTGCAGCTCACTCTCAGGGAGTGGGGTAGCTGTATATGTTTGTTTGGGGGAGGGAGGATGGATCCTAGGGCTGGGATAGCAGGTGGCTGTGGGTCAGGAGTGAGGAGTAGCAGCACAATTGTGTGCATGGGGATCCCAGTGCTGGAAAAGCACATTGGAATTGAGAGGCTGTGCTATGTAGGGGGGTGGGGGGGCAACCCAGGCTGGAAGGGCACAAGGAATGGCATGTTGGGAGGGAGTGGTGTTGTCAGAGCTGTGTGTCTGGTGGGTGGGACCCTGCAGCTGAAATAGCAGGGAGCTGTGAGTGGGGGTCGAGGGGCATTAACAGAACTGTGGAACTGGGGGAGCCCAGTGCTGGAATGGCAGGAGAGCTGTGCATCAGGACTGAGGGACCTGGGTAGAGCTGTGGAAGATGAGCCCAGGGCTGGGAGAGTGGGCAAGGCTGTGGGTCAGGATGGAGGGGCACTGGCAGAGCTGTGTGAGAGCGTGTGTAGTGCACTCTGGGTGAGATTTTATGCAGATCATTTAAAGAGCTAGTTCATAACCAATATGCACCCCCTTCCATATTTCCTCTCTAAAAGGTTGATGAGGATTTAGTGCAGGGGAAAGGCCTCAACCTATCTGACCATTGTAAGTGACGGCAGGCCTCCAAAACCTTTCTCCTAACAGTGTTCTTTGAAGTCACAGCTGCACTTCCTTTTCCATTAGCTCCTTAGTCCAAGGCCTTAAGCGGGGGCCTGCTGGAATGAAGGCTATCATGCAAGCTTCGGTCTTTGCCCCTAGTAGGGCGACTAAGCTCTACATAATCCCATTTGATGATTTCCTCCATGAGGGAGCCCCCACCCCATCTCAGAATAGCCACTAGGCCAGTGGTTCAGGCACTCACCTGGGACCCAGCTGAATCTGTCTGATTCAGAGCAGGGATTTGAGTGTTGGTCTCCCACAGCCTGTCTATTGCCTTTTCTAGAGTGGGTTTCTGTCTCATCTCATCTCTTCCCTTCCCAGCCCCTCAGATACCTCCCAGACCCAAGTTTAAATGAAGCCAAGGGATTTCTGTGAAAAGTTTTGGCTTCAAGAAATTGGCATTTTCGTACCAAAAAGACAGTTAATCAAATACCTGCCCAGCTCCAGTCCTCTGTGGTGTTTAAACCCACAATATGCCAAACCATAGCAAACATTTCTTCTACTGGAGCTATAGTTGAAACTGGATGGAGACTTACAATTATCTCCCATGTGAGCCAGCCTATGAGGAAGGACATGACAGAATCTGTCTGCAGATTAAATGTCTAACTCCAAGAATGGGGTGTTAGACAGCAATAGAATTGATGGCAATGGGACTAAGTTTATGCTCAGTGTTAAGCATCCCAAAACTGGGGAGAGAACCCAGGAGTCCTGGCTCTTAGCCCCCCTACTCTAATCTACCAGACCCCACTCCTCTCCCAGAGCCAGTGAGAGAATCCAGAAGTCCTGCTCTCCAGGATGCTGTCTGATGCTTTCTATAATTCTATGTGCTTAATTGGTTTGCTGGGTCAGGGCCTTATGTGAATTAGTCTATTTGTCTCAGTCAAGTCCCTAGAACTGTTATCATTCCATGCCACAAAACCACTGCACAGTTCAGCACCAGTAAGAATCCCTCTCAGAAGCTGGAATTGGAGGGTGTCACCTGAAAGGCTTAAAGTGCAAGGGCAGAACTAGGGTTAGGGCTGGGATAGCAGGGGAGCTGCAAGTCAGGATTGAGTAGTGTCAGCAGAGTGGGGGGGGAGGGGCTCCATAACTGGGTTTGCAGAGTACATCAGAGGTCAGGGAGGGGCTGACCGAGCTATACGCAGGAAGCATGCAAAGCATCTGCATCCACAGCTGGGCTTTCTGGAATTCACTCTCCTAAACAGTAAATTCACTCACATTTAAAACATATCTGTTTGGTTGCACAAGATTGATTGCACATTTAATCAGTCCCTGTTTGGGTATAAGGTATCACTGAAATGGAGAAATAATAAAGAAATCATTCTTTTAAGAGAGTAACTGCATTGCAGATCAATTTCTTCAAAACCTTCATGTGCACAGAAATCCTGTGGGATGAATATTTCATAAGGGGAATAACACTGTTTAAATTAATAAAACCCTGCATGCCTAGTTATGAACTACAATGATTGCTGAACTTGTTAAAATCCTGTTCATATTTTGTGCATCAATTTATGCCAGATCCAGAGCTGGACCCTGAAGGCAAGTAAGGAGAAAAAGGGAGTCTTTTGAAGTGAGACATTCTCAGAGAGTTTCACGGACACAATGGTCCAGTGAGAGGAGGCTGCAACACTGGGAAGCTGAAATTGGTTCTTGGATGGGGAAAATGAAATGGTTGAGATTAATTAGGCTGGGCAATTCCTTCCATCTGGCCCAGATCATTAGTGAGCCATGACGACTTGAGTGGATGGAGTTAGGGGAAACAACTAAATCTCTGAAAGCATGGTTTGTCAGCAGTGTACTAGTCTCCGTCAGAGCCCTCAGGTTCCATTAACTTCTAAGGCCAGGTCATCAAATCAGGCTCTCTGCCCAGCAGGAAAGCTGGAGCCCTCCCTCAAACCTTAGGAGACAGAAGAACAGATATGACATCCACCCTGCCAATCCCCAATTCTAAGCCATGCTCCAAAGCTAAATGGTGACCAGTGTTATGAGTTGGGCCTTCCCCCCTGGACAAGCCCATGGTCCTCATGGAGGCCATGAAATCCTTAGCTGACCTCTACATGGATGTTAAAATCCTCTACATGGATGTTAAAATCCCTGAGCACTCCGGCCAGGATTCTCAAAGTGACCTAAAGTGCCAGGTATCCACCTTTCAATGGCTTTCAGTGGGATTTAGGTGCCCAACTACCTGAGGCTCCTTTGAAAATCCCTCCCCAGGACCCTTGGTGACCCCACAGCCTCTGCATTGAGCAACCTGAGCCACTCCCACCAGCTCTGCAGTGCAGCAGGACAAGCTGTTCACTAGCACAGGATTCACACACCAAGTGAACACACTGTCAGGTCCAGCGGATAGGACATGCAGTGTATGTGAACACGGCCATGCTGCCTCCCCAGCTCTGACAGCATGAATATGCGGCTGCACCAAAGCCTATCCTGCCAAATCCTCCCACTAGGCCTCAGCCATGCCAGGCCAGTGCCCCCCCTTCCCAATTCATGACTAGCTGATGTTTTAATAACTCTTTGTGCATTGAACAGCCCGAATTGCAGCCTGGGATCTGTAACCAGACCCTTCCTCCTGAGAGCTAAACAGACATTACCGCAGGTGACCACCTCACATGAAATTTGTTTTCCCCTTCCCAGAAGCATAGGAAACAAAGGCCTGATCCTTCACAACCACCCCCACTCCTTCCTGCAAGCCTCCATCTCCCCAGCTCAGGACAGCATCATTCCACCCTCTCAGGCATCAGAAGGTGGCTATAGCAGGGCCATCATTTCTGTAGTCCAAGGCCGGTTGCAAAGCCCAGCCCGAGCAGTAACCAGCCCTCATGCCCTAAGAACTCACATAAAACTCCCTAATTCCCATGATCCAGCCAAAATACACCCCCTTCCTCCCATTCATCCATCAACCCCAACCATCCCCTGGGCCTCCCATGACTGCTGGGGTTCTACAGCAAGTATCTGCCCTCCCCACACGAAGTAAACTCCTCCCCATAGTTGCTCTACCCTCCAAGTGTGCCAGCCCTTGTCCCCCTTTCCTCTCAACCCCAGGCACCAAGGCTGGGATTCTGCAAAGCTATTCAACCACCTTTTCCCACCACTCTGTCACCTGCCCAAAGCAGGCACTCCCAGTGACCAGCCAACAGTGCACCCCTGTCCCCCACTGAATCCCCCACCCTCAGCCCATCCACCACAATTCAACATCCTGCTACCAGGGCCAAGAACTGGAACAAGCTCGCCCAAGCTGACCCAGGGAGAGAAAAGTGGCCTAACAAACCACTACAAAGGGGCATCATTTACTCAGCACCTTCACCCTTCCAGAGGAGTCACATCTCCCTTGGGGGGAGGGATAGCTCAGCGGTTTGAGCATTGGCCTGCTTAAAACCAGGGTTGTGAGTTCAATCCTTGAGGAGGCCACTTAGGGATCTGGGGCAAAAAAATTGGTCCTGCTAGTGAAGGCAGGGGGCTGGACTCAATGACCTTCCAGTTCTAGGAGATTGGTATATCTCCAATTATTACCTTTATTATATTACCCCACCTTTGCAACTTCAGAAGGACATACCCCACACCCATAAACGCAGTTTGATTTCTATATTTGAGGGGGTGGTTCCAATGGGGCCATGCATGGAGTGGGGGGGGGGGGCTGCTGAGGCTTACAGTTTGGAGGCAATGCCTCCCTTGCTCCTCCAAACTATGCCCATGCCTCTCATTTCCATAGCAACCACCCTCCCCAGGGATTCAGGTGTAACCCCTCCCAAATGCTACTACCCCAATGCAAGCCCATTGGCCTTGTGCATTGACTCATCACTTTATATGTGCACTTAGCACAATCAAACCAGTGGCAATCCCCCTCTGGTTTGGCCAGTTCTGCCCTCTGACAGATTACCTTCAAAGCACAGTTGCATAAATGAGTATGACAATGAAGAGAGACATAACACCTCCCTGACGCCCAATATTATCCATAGCAACACAAGCTTCCCATCTGAAAGGCAAACCATTCTTCTTACTGTCAGTTTTTCCTCTGGCCCTTTCCTTCCTGACTTGCTTGTTCAGCAACAACGTTTGCCAGTGCATTGCTCCTACCGGCGGCTAGGAAATATAAGCGGCACGGATCCGTTTTTACAAAAAAAGTCAGAGAAGGCTCAAAAACACTATATTGACCTTTTTCTTTGAAATCTTCTAAGCAGCACCAAATAAAAACATTGTAACACTGTCACAACATTTTCTACTGGTAGCCGACTTGTCTGGTTGGCATTATATTTTTTCTCCAGCAGGGTGGAGGGTGTGGAATGGAAAAGGGGACATGGGCATGGAATGAGTAGAGTAAGAATGTAAAATTGGGTGTTTTGATTTTTTTTTTTAATGTTAACTAGATAATGTATTCATAATCTTCTCTGCTTATGACAAAAAAATGAGGACTCGTCTTTTGAAGCCTTCATCTGGCAGACAGAGATAGCAGATTTCTAAGAGCATATTTTATGCTCCTTTGATGACTGGGAGAGAAAAAAAAATACAGAGAGCCGAAATGACATTTTTCTATAAATTTCACACTGCTCTGCAGGCATGTACGCATGGCGGCATTCATTAAGATTAGTTAGAATTACTTAAGCGCCGTGAATTTTCTCCATCAAGTTGGTAACTGGAACGCTACGGATTAGTTATTGATCAGCTGCCATTAATACTCGGGGCTCTTTCCATGGCTGTTGCGGGTTGGATCTGTGAAATTCACAAATTAAACAGACTTTCCTCAGTCTTGCCTTTGTTTTTGGAACAAAATATCAGAATAAAAAAAGCATTCCTTTGTTTTCTCAGATCTTTAGCTGCACAGCCCTTCACCCCACATCCAAAGCGATGGGCTGCCCAACGTCCCCCACTGCAGCCATTGCACACAAAGTTGTGAGGGGAGGATCCCTTTGGTGTCTTTGAAAATCTCCCCCTTTATCTTTTGTTTCATCATCTTTAGCAGCCAGGCCCTGTGGAGTTCATATTTTTAGACACCGACTGCCACTGATGAAAGCCAGCTACTCATCACCACTGCCTCTGATCCCAGGCCCAACCCAGCCTGTACATTTGGTCACCAATCCACCACGGAAGCACATGTGTAACTTTAAGCATGTGAGTTATCCCATCCCATCAAAGTCAATGTGGATTTACTCATGCTCTTAAATTTATGGGCGTGCCTAAGTGCTTTACTGGATTGGAGACCTAAAGTGAGATTCCCAGGCCTATGTTATGCAGGAGGTCAGATTAGATGATCACAATGGTCCTGTCTGGCCCAAATCCATCTATCATGCTACTTTAGGGTCACCTTTGTTAGTTGCTCTCCTCCTCATTGCTCTTGCCACCTGTAGTAGAAAGAGAATCTGAGGCATATGGCCTTGTCTCAGAAGCCCCGTGTGAGGCCTGAGGCCTGAACTAAAGTACCAGTACTACCCACATCAGAGGGGCCTGGAAAGGCCCACCCTTCACTGCACTGCATCCATTGTCACGGGCATTCATGTGCTAGTGTAACTATAGACATTCATCTAGGGAGCAAGGACCGTGCTTCATTGACAATAAACCTGGCCTGGCGCCTTCATATCTTAACAGATCTTGTGGTCATTGGGTGGTTGGCTCAAGGTCTTCTGTGCCAGCTGCCTGCGCAGAGCTAGAGTGGCACACAGAGAGAACACACACACGCAGTCAAATATCTGATCACGTTGGGGCCTAGCACTTCTTAGGAATGTGTCTGTTTTTGCAATACCAACCCTGTTCTTGCCAGATTCTGTGAGCTTGCAAGCAGGCAGAGCCTGACTTCTGCTAACTTTGCTTCTTGCTTTATATCAGCAAAGCTTGACCACTACTTTAGTTCAAGCCTCAGATCAAGCTTCTGAGACAAAGCCTTATGTCACAGGCTCTATTTCTACTGCACCACCTTCTCAACTCACAAATGACATCCTCATAGACACCTGCCACTGGAATCTGCATTCTCCACACTCCATTCCCACAGACATGGGGTTCTGTGGTGTTAGAACCATTCTACAGAGTACTGCCCTCTCTCGGAATTTCTGAATCTCTTCCTTTCTCAAGTTTCTTTCCTGTGGAGATAACTGCTCTCTCTGCCCTCCCCAACCCCCTGAAACAGCTGGGATCTAATTTCTAGACCCCAAATATGTTTTAAGAGATACCTTCCTTTTAGCCCTCATGCGGCCTCTTTTGCATAACCCTGAGATTCTATATGTAACAATTTCCTTGGATACATAAGGTCCGACCTCAGGACCTGTGGCTATATACTGCACAAGGATGTATTGCCTGAGCTAAAGAATCACATCTCTTCAGGGAAATAGCAGATTTATGAACCTCTACACATGCTCTAGCTACTAGCAAGTGACATGCTGTGTTAACCTGGTGCCCAGCCACACTCCATGATGTGCTGCCTACAAAAGCTACATCATGATGCCAGTAGCATCAACATGATGGGACCACGCACTGAGCAGGTTTACTCTCCATGCCAGGAATATGGGCTCCCAAATGTCTCCCCTTGCCTACAGCCTTTGCTCTGGATTGGGCCAGCTCTCTCTGATTGCGAAAGGCAGCCTGCACTGAGCTGAGAGAAGCTGCATGAGTATGTCTCCGCTCAATACATCTCTTCCTAAAGCATCTGCTCCTCAGTAAACGACGGGGGTTGGCCCTGCAAGTGAATAGTACAACAGAGCTCAGGGGAGCAGCTGCTTCAGGAGCAGGTTAAGATATTTTTTTCTCTTCCTACAGTTGTTTATGTTCCTGCTGTCACTCTCCTTGCATGAAGGTCAGTCAAGCCACTGAAAACAATGAATGCAGTCACTGCGGGCTCTCGTCAGCTAAACACGAACATGGTGCCTTGAGCTCTCCTAGAATTAGGGGTGCATCAAGGTGAAGGTTTTGATCCCCTCAAAGGCATGGAAGATAATGCTCTCCATTAACCAAATGGAGAGGCCAGAGGGACTCCAGTTAGACTCCAATTTTTAAGGGATAATTTAAAGGGGGAAAACAGAAAAACTTGGCATCTCACTGCATAGCACAGCTCAGTGACAACTGGTCCTTCCTCATTAGAATGATTTTATATTAGAGCTAATGAGAAGTCACTAGCATTCTGTGTCTTGAGCAGGAAAATCAAAGCTATTCACGTGTGGACAGATGAGCTGGTGGTTAAGGTGCTGGCTTTAGCTTCACAAGATCTGGGTTTAACCCCAGCTCTTCTCAAGGCTTCCTATGTGACCTGAGACAAGTCAGTTAACTTCTCTGTACATCAGCTCCCCATCTGTACAGTGGGGTGAGTAAGACTTACTTTGTCTGTTTATTCATCTTGTCAACTCTTTGGGGCAGGGACTGTTACCGTGCTCTTGGCCAGCATGTAGCACTACGGGATCTGTAGGTCCTTCTGTAATATAAAGAAAGACAAAGAAATACCCATTGTTTACCTTGAGAAAGTCATCTAAACATTCCATGCCTCAGTTTCCCCTCAGTAAAAATGGGAATGGGGCCATTATAAACAGACAGAGAGGCCTATGCCAGGATGCTCAGGCTGACAAATATCTCCAAGAACTTTACAACCGAGAACTTTGGAGAAATCTCTGATCTTTCAGGTGTTGCCAATCCTAACTGAACCCACCCTCCTCACTTTTTTTAAATTCATGCATCACCAGAATTGACCAAATGAAACTGTTACCTAGGGAAAGAATAAGGACTCTGAAATGGAAGCTGTTCTTTGGATTTAAAACAGGAGCCTATGGTTGGGTGACATCAGTTGACAGCAGTGGTAAGAAAGCAATTCTTAACTATCCCTCCTTAGGGATGACTGATGACTTGTAGTATGGGATGTCTGCCCCTTCCCTTCATGTTTTCTGCTTCATTCGATATTTCACCTTGGCGACGTCTAGATGAGGCTGGGCGGATTTTTTGTGCTGCTTAAATTCCAATTACAGAGGGATATTGAGGGCAATCCATGTTCTAACTTCCTCTCTTAGTGGTGCTCGCTCAGGATCGGGGGAGGGGGGGAACCCTTGTCTTTCCTGCCTGATTTTCAATTATCCATTTTGCATATGCTGTGTGTCTGATGGAGCCTTAACTTAACTGTTCCTTCCGCTTTCCTTTCCCTGGCTGTGCACAGGCAGCACTGGCAGTCAGCACAGCTCTGGGAATACCCTTTACTAATTAACTGCTGTTGCAGAATTAGCACCAAATGTTGGGCCTAATTCAGCCGTGGGCTCTGCCAGTGTAACACACAAAGCCCATAGCTATAGAGAGTGTGCCAGGCAGGACATTTCCCCAATTGCCCTTTTAAGCTGCCCTCCTCCTGGGTAGGAGTGTGCTGGAAACAGTTGTTGCTCACCCTGCTTCTGGGATGAATCTTCCCTTGAGCACAGAGGTTACTGCTTGCATGCAGGTCCAGCTTGGGAGGTTCCCATCAGTCTGAGAATGCTATTGACAAACAATTATAACTCATGCAGAGCTTTGCCACAAGCCCTGAGTAGCCAGGACCCAGATGTGACTCAGGGACTCAGGGTCATGGTTCCCCTCTTGTTCCTACCTGGTGCAGATTGCTCCACACTGGCTGAGCTGCACTGGCTGGTGCATTCAGGAGGTGGGGATATTCTCCACCCCTGCTTGTCCACTCCCCGCCCGCCTGCTCTTCCCCCATTCTGCTGCCTGAGAGATAGATAGCCAGGGCAAAGGAGCAAGGGGCTGCCTGGAATCCCCTTACCGACCTGAACGGGTGCACAGAGCATTAGAGTCCCTCCTATACCAATTAAATGTCAAATCCAAACTCCTGTGAAGTCAACAGAAACATTTCCATCAACCTCAGCAGGTTTTGGATCAAGCCCTAACAGGCTTGGAATTTCTTACACTATTCCCTCTGTTATAATTCAAAGAGTAAGTGCCCTAAGCACGCTGGGTTGGGCCACACTGTCTTGCCCCTAAGCATTCAGCCAGGAGGATCATGGGAAGGCCTCTGTGAAGGAGAAACACCTGACATGGCTAGTTCCCGTCAATGCAGCAAGGAGGGGCAAGAGGAATACTCCACTCGGAACACAGGGGATGGAAGAGGGCAGGACTCATGACCACACTGGTGGTGGGGTGCAGGAGAGGAGAGACAGTGCTGCCAGATTGGAGAGAAGGAAAGAGTAAAGGCCTGGAAGCTAAGAAACCACATCTAATCTGAACACCTCACCCATTCACTCCCATCAGGGATAGCGGCTCATGGGCCACCTTCTTAAAAATTGTTATGCTGTGACTTGATGGACTGTCAAGCTCATGTCAAACAGTGGAACAGGTGCCACAGTTCAGAAACCCCTGGTGTAAATAACTGACAGACATTTACTTGAGCTATAGGTTTCCTGGAATGGTGGGAAAAGACATACATAAGTGAGGGGATTAATTTACCCCATAGGCACCTCCTAAATTCAAAGAAAAGCTTAGTCTCTATTTCGAGAGAGATACTGGGAGTCCGGCACTGTCTCATGAAGGAAAGTGACTCCATGCTTCACCAGCCTTGTTAGGAGAGATGCTCAGGCCTAGTTAGGAGAAAGAGAGATTTTGTGACTTTTAATGAGGTAAGAAACCTTCTGACTTTCACTATTACTTTTAAACAGTTTTCTGTCTTACAAGGTTACGACCTAACACGAGAAAACGTGACCAAGTTGTGTAATCATGCTGATGCATAATTTCAGAGTTGTTTTTTTCTGTTGTATGACTTGACCTTGTCTTTGTGAATAGTTTAATAACAGAGTATGATTTGACTGCTCAGTGGGCGGGAGCATGGGCTAGTTAGAGCAGGGGATGAGGAATCAGGACTTCTGGGTTCTTCTCTTCCTGCCTCAGTCACTGACTAACCATGTCCCTTAGGGCAGGTCACGGCATGTAGGGCTAAGCTGTGGCTGTTTGCAGGCATTGCAGAGCCACTCTGCCTTGGGGCATCTCTAGGAGGGATTGTGCCCAGAGGGGGACCCACAGCAGGTTACTCCAGACCAAGCCTGCAGTAGCTTGTGTGGTTTCCTCCTTCCCTGCTGTGGCTCATACACACAGATGAGCTTATTCTGGGACCTGTCACAGTCAGGGGAGCTCCTGGCCACATGCCTCTTGCTTTCATGGGGACTGGGGTTAGGGGCAGGTGACAGTGTAGAGGCTCAATGCAGATGGCTTTTGCGTTCCTTACACCCTCTGAGTCACACACTCGTGGGAATTAACCCTTGGCCTCTCCGACGGGCCCAGCAGCCAACACAGCCTCTCTGATGGAAGACCGAGGAGAGACCTCCATGGGTTGTAACTCGCAGAGCTTCTACTTAAAGAAACAAGAATAATCCACATAGAAGGAGCAGGGCACTGGGTGTGTGTTATTTCTGTCACAGTGTGTGGCCATGATCACCATGTGATACAATACATTGTACCCTATGAATCCTTGAGTTCTTAATTTGCCCTTTCCCCACTCATCCAGGACTCCGTCCGCATTTCAGAACTGAGCCCTTTCAACAGCAGCCGTGTTTCCAAAAATAACCTGCCACTCATATCCCTTCTCCATTCCCCTCCACCCCCACACAGAGACTCTCTCACTCCCTGGCAAAGTTAACATTGGCCAAAGGTGCAGGATAAGCAAAGTTCAGTCCTGAACCAGTGGGCTTAAGACTCAGTAGGTCATGAATAAGCTTGGCAAGTAATCAGAGATTTATCCCTCCAATCCAATGGAGTACAACACTTTTTCTAGCAGGGGAAAGTCTTGAATACAGCTGGGTAAACAGTGGGGGAAATTATCTGTGAACATGCCACTGAATTAGAAATTGAATTTTCGCTTGCCATGTTCTCACCATCTCTGCATTTGTTTTTCAGGAACTTCCATCCAAGTGAAGTTTAGATTGTATAAACATTCCTCCAAAAACAAGAAATACCAAATTCTGGTCTGTAGCCAAAATTAGTTTTGTGATTAAATGAAATTTGTTTCAGATGCAAATGAAAGTGTCAGCGTAACAGCTGCCTAAACTAAGGCCCATACATTAAATTAGAGATCATATTCACTGACAAAAAACTTCATTAACACAGAGTTAAGGATGCCTGGTTGTATCTCGTGCCCTTCCAGAACGCTGAGTTCAGCAGAACTCCTACCTCTTAAAACCAGGAAATACAGAATTAAAGTATTACAAACTTAAATTTCTGAAAACCGAAGCACAGAATTAAGGTGCATGCTAGCACTCTGCTATTTTAGGATTAAATGAAGTTGGTTTCAGCGTCAGCATAACAGCCACCTAAACTGAGGCCCATAAATTAAAGTAAAGAACCATATACCAGCAATAGCAACAGAAGAGGTGGAATATCTTCTCATGCAATATACAGGGTGTCACAAATAATTTTTGCTGACAGATCTGCTATGCTCAACTAGGGAAATATGCTGCTTTTTCTTCAACAGAGTGCAGCCATTCCAAGGTATACATAGAGATCCCTCCTACAGATCCTGCATATTGTGTGATTATATATGAAGATAAAAATTAAGAAGTGGTTGAAATTGTTTGCCTAAAATTTTCTCAAAAAAAAAAAAAGACTTGTTGAATGATAATGAGCATTTTCACAAAAACTTTTGCATCTTTGGAAATGTTTTAATTTCTTAATCAAAATGAAAACATTGTCACGTGATGACATCAATGGAAAACAAAGAGCATACGCACACCCTGAACACAGATTGTGGGCAGGCATCTGTTGACTGCAATCACGTATCCATTGAATGATTATGAATAACAGATTTACAAAATCAAAGTCTGTTCCAAACAAGCAGTTTGCCAAAACAGGCCCAGATTCACCAAGAAATTGGTTACAATGTTCACTCAATTCTTATGAAACATCAAACTTTCAAATCACAATGTTCATATTTCTAGAAAAGGTACTTTAGATCATCTTTGTAGATTCCAAGACCAGAAGGGACCACTATGATCATCTAGCCTGACCTCCTGCATAGCACAGGCCAGAGAACTTTCCTGCTTTAACTCCTGCATGAACTTGAGCAAATCTATTAGAAAAAAAAAATCCAATCTTGATTTTAAAACTGCCAGTGGTGGAGAATCCACCCAAACCCTTGGTCAGTTGTTCCAGTGGTGAATTAGCCTCACTATTACAAATGTACTCCTGATTTCCTATCTGAATTTGTCAAACTTCACTCGTTTTCTCTTGTTATATCTTTGTCTATTAGACTGAAGAGCCCATGATCAAAGTTTTTGTTCCCCAGGAAGATCTTTATAAACTGCGAGAGGTAGAAAATATTTATGAATCTCAATTTTTGCTAAGACCTGTAGAATAAGAATCATGTCTGATTTTGCAGACAGGGGGATATGAAAAATAGCACCAATAAAATATTTAAGATGGTCTAAAACATTTCCAAATGGGACTTTTTGTAAAATATGAGGCTTACATAAAATAACGGCTGATGTGGTATGTGTGGTGCATCGGATCAAGGGAACTGCCATACTGGCTCAGTCAAATGATTAGTGTAGTCCAGTATCCTGTGTCTCCAGTAATGTGCTTGAGAGGAAAGTGCAAGAAGCCCGGCAGGAGGGAAAATGTCTTCCTAACTCCTATTCGTTACAGGCTGGTTCATGCCCTGAAACATGAGGATTTATAGCCTGTCCATTTTTTAAAAATCATTACCATTATAATATTAGGGGAAGGATCCTCAGCTGCTGTGAATTGTACTAGTTCCTGGGTGTTCTTGTTATTCACACAAATGTCCAATTCTTTTCTGAAGCCTGTAAAGTCTTCAGCCTTGATGACACCACTGGCAATGTATTCCACAGGCTACGTGAATGAGAAAAAAAATCTCCTTTCCTCGGCTTTAAATGTGCTGCCCTTGTTCTTAGATTATGAGAATAGAAGTTCCTGATCTACTTTCTCTGTTCCCTATGTTATTTTCCACCCCTCTGTCCTGTACAGTACTATGCTGTTATGCATTGTCAGTACAAAAGTCTGCAGCAGGTTGGAAACAGAAAACGATAGGACAGCATAAATTAAATTTGAATATCAAAGTAAATAACTGCACAGGCTGGGTTATTGCAGTGTAAATTGAATTCATTTAACGCTTCTAATTTCAATGTAAAAGAAGCTGCCACAGAATTTCCAGGCAGCCCCACCAGCCATGGAATCTAGGGACCTTACTGAACAATTGAAGTCCAGTTTGCTGTAGAATTCTCCTTCCCAGGAGGAGGGCCTTGTCTTTGACATAGAGATTTTCTATGACCATTGCAGTGGGAGCTCTCCTTTGGCTAGATCTATACTGTTCCCTCTGACCTCGCTGATATATTTGTCAAATATGTTTTACCCCAGAGCCAATATAATCTATTTCTCCATTGGTATTCCATCTGCCTTCCACAAATTCCGAAAATCTTGCCTTGGCCGCTTCATTTGTATGCACTTAATCTGGCTTTATCCTGTTTTATGGAGCGCCGTCTTTAAATTGATTCAGGCAAAAGCATAGCAGGGGCTTTGCATAGATTTTGCATGCATGACATTTCTGCACAGTTGGGGCCCATTATACACCTTACTGAGCACATTCGGCACATAAAAATTCCATATTAAAAAAAAAAGGAAAATAAATGTGTACAAATAAATACAATTGGAGGTGGGAAAGACAAACTGACCACTGCCTGCCTCATCAATATGTTTAGTGGTTTTTCCATCTTTAACCTTTGGGGATCTAGCTCTCCACACCACTCGACTATAGTTCCCCTCAATTTAGGGCCCAATCCAGCAGCATTGAATTCAAAGGGAGTTTTTGCCATTGATTTCAATAGGATCAGGGCCAGACCCTTTATTTCTCAGGTGTCCCCCTTTCCCAGTCTGGGAAAGGCAAGTAAGTATCCCAGTTGCCAGCTCTTCCTCTCTGCTGTGCAGGGAGGAAGGTGTATCCAGCAGGGGGATGGATGGCCTCTTTAGAGCAAACACACTCACATGGGTGGCGGGGGGAGGGAGGGGACACAACTTGGCTGCCAGTGCTAGGGGGTACAGCTAAAGCAGGGGAGAGAGTGATGAGATAGATACTGCTGTTGGCCATGTCAGATCTCATGCTTGGTAGGATGGAACTGGGGCTCTGTGCTGGCTGTGCGTTGGTTTCACCTGTTGAACAGTTTAGAAAATCTCATTGACTTCTATGCTCCCCCTGCATTGTGCCTTACAGAGTCATGAGGTCTCCAGCCACCACTGCTTTGACAAGCACCTTCTCCTCTTGTAGCACAGGCTCAGCCTCTGGAGAGGCATAACTGAACCCTTAGAGGCAGATACCCAGCAGGGGAAAATCTCTGTAGCTGCATTGACTTCAACCTGGCCCTTAATCCTCACATTCAAACCCATCCCAGGGACTTCTGCCAGCCTCCAGTTAATGTAGAGTTCCCTTAGCCTTGTCTCCAGGCCTACATATTCTTTCTTATGCAGACTTTTCAATGAGGGAAGAGAGAACACTCTTGTCTTGGGAACTCAGGCTTCCCTGGCTCTTCAGAGCCTATGATCATAGAATGTCAGGGTTGGAAGGGACCTCAGGAAGTCATCTTGTCCAACCCCTGCTCAAAGGAGGACCAATTTCCAGACAGATTTTTGCCCCAGCTCCCTAAATGGACTCCTCAAGGACTGAACTCACAACCCTGGGTTTAATCAGGCCAATGCTCAAACCACTGAGCTATCCCTCCCCCCTTTGCCTGCCCCTACAGAGTCCTATAATAATTTCTGGGGAACCTGTAGCTCTTACTACCTTGCTCAGAATATAATATTAAAAATATACATGCTAGGGCTTCCTTGATAGTTGCTCCTATAGATCCATGTCCTATCAAGATGTGCACGTAAGTGCTCAGTGACATACAGTGTGATGTCCAGTAAATGCCATGTTCACATATATGCAAGAGCCACATCAGCCTATGACCTCTGGTACCTTACCATTCCAAACTGGTTGCAGTCACTTTACAGAAGATACATTATAGCTTAACAGTGCAGTTTGCAGAACTGTTCTAATGAGCTGGGGGGAGGCAGAGGAGGATGAAAGGTCTCCTATGACTTGATTAAGAAAGTGATTGAGAAGTAGCATTGTGGCTATCTCTAGGCAAAAGGATTCCAGGGGGAAAATGCTAAATAGCTGAAGCAACATCTGTCCATTATGGCACATTTAAGCACTGGAGAGACCTGGGTCCTAGCACTAGATTAAATCATCTGAAAATTGTGGAATAAAGGATAGATCAGAGAGAGAGAAAGAAAACTCTGATCAAGATTTCAGCAGGGAGATTGGACTGGTGTAAACTGGGCCTGAACTGAAAACATATACTTATATGTTTTACGTTGCCATAGAACCATAGCAGCAACAGTTTTGATCAGCTGAAGACTGTTAATTTATGTGGCCAGATGCCAGCAAAAATGTGTTAATCAATATTTTATTACTGAGGATTAATATTTTTAAAGGAAGCTTAATGACTTAATAATATTTTTGTTATGTTAGAGATAGAAGAGAGTTAGCAGCAGAGCACTTACGTTAATATCTACGCACATTAAAAACCCAACTCCACTTAAAAGGACATTGTCAGGTTACAAATGTTATATTTTTAAAAGTCAGATTTCCATAGCTATGCTGCAAATAACACCTTAGATTACTGAAACTGAAAGAATAGCGACACTTGTAATTTACTTTTCACTATCATGTTATTTGGTTGATAATTGCATTTCTCAAAATGGGTGATGACTATAGATTAGTCAATTTCACCTTTGTTTGCAGTCAATTTCTTGACAAATTCACATGTAGTTTCCCATGTGCTAGAAGAAATACTATGAAATTAGGCCCAATGCTGAAAGCCCTTGGCTACTTGAGCAAATCAGGCACCTTATCTGGAGTGGCTTGCAACTGAGAGTGCCAACCTCAGTGCAGACTGCCAAAAGCAGGGTAGACACCCCAAACTGCTGGTATGTTCTATAATTGGATTTCACCAACCCAGTAACAAATGCGAACTCCTAGATCACTGTAACAGTCCTACCATGGAGTGATAGACAGTCCCCTTGACCTCTCCGTCTATCTTGCCACCCATGCAAGCTGGATTTAGTGATAAATGGTCACGTACACCAAAAATCTTCTATTGCACATCAGCACAAGTCTCCTGAGGTGAATGGAGGAGCTGTATTGACTTATAAACCCCACAGAGTCTGGCCCCAGGCATTTTGAAAACTTCTCAAAATGTTAAACAAAGTTTAAATTGTGGCTGAAGAGGGCACAAAGCGCTCCCATGCAAACAAACCCCACATCTACTCTGGGAACTCAGGGGGTGAGGACTCGGCTGACAAGAGGCTAGTCAACTACTCCTATTCACAGAATGGCCTAAATCCCCTTTACTGTTTGGAAATTTCCCTTTTTCCTTAAACAGACCAGTACTCACTAGACTCCACTGCCTCAGCAAGAACCCCAGTCTTCTCACTACTCTGTACAATACAAATGTTCTAAACGCTTTGAAACAGACCCGGCAGTACACTATGGTCCTTTTGAACCTCCACAGCGCCACCAAGAGGCCAAAATGCCTGAAGAGCTGGCTACTGGGAACTACCACAAGTTGGGATTTCCACCACAAGAGGTCCTGGGCCCTGAGTTAGGGCTGCAGCTGCCAGCATACCCTGCCCTCAAATCCAGCCCTTGGTTTAGTGAACAGTTCAAGTAGAAAGAGCCCATCACTCTTGAGTCAGGCGATTCAGGTTCTGTTCCCACTGCTGCCTGTGTGATCTGTCACTGACTCTGCACATCACCTCCTCATCTGTAAAATGGGGATAGTAGCACTTTGTCTTGTCTATTTACATTGTAGGATCCGCAAGGCAGAGATAGTCTCTTACTACCTGTTTTGTACAGTGCCCAGCACAATGGGGCTGAGGTCTCAGCTGGGACCTCTAAGGCATGACAGCAACATAAATAATAAAATAAATGTGCATTTCCCCCTTGATCTCCTCTCCACCACTGTTGCAGAAGCAAGCTTGTCTATGCCACAGAAAAGCCCATTCTGAGGAAGCATCCTCCACAATGGAGAAGGAACTGGGCCATTTTCAGAGCACCATTACCATCAGATCCAGAAAACCGAAGTCATCATGTCAATAGTAATAAAAGATAACCCCCACTCCAGAGGATGTGAGACCTGCGTACTCGGGAGTGCTGTCTCTGCCTCCTTGCCCTTGGGATTCCAGCACTCACAGTATAGTAGATGAAGCTTTCAGCACAGTTGTGCTTCCCAGCAAACTTTAATTTCTCCACAGAGAAGCCTCACAAATCATGAGCCTTTGCTTTGTGACGGAACTAGACTCAAGTCCTATCATTAGCAGCCTTAGAATTATAGAATCATAGAAGGGTGCCTCAGGAAGTCATCTAGTCCAACCCCCTGCTCAAAGCAGGACCAACACCAACTAAATCATCCCAGCCAGGGCTTTATCAAGCTGGGCCTTAAAAACCTCTAAGGATGGAGATTCCACCACCTCCCTAGGTCACCCATTCCAGTGTTTCACCACCCTCCTAGTGAAATAGTTTTTCCTAATATCCAACCTAGACCTCCCACACTGCAACTTGAAACTATTGCTCCTTGTTCTGTTATCTGCCACCACTGAGAACAGCCTAGCTCCATCCTCTTTGGAAAGCCCTTCAGGTAGTTGAAGGCTGCTATCAAATCCCCCCTCACTCTTCTGCAGATGAAATAAGCCCAGTTCCCTCAGCCTCTCCTCATAAGTCATGTGCTCCAGCCCCCTGATCACGCTTGTTGCTCTCCACTGGATTCTCTCCATTTTGTCCACATCCCTTCTGTAGTGGGGGGACTAAAACTGGATGCAATACTCCAGGTGTGGCCTCACCAGTGCCAAATAGAGGGGAATAATCACTTCCCTCGATCTGTTGGCAATGCTCCTACGAATGCAGCCCAATATGCCTTTATCCTTGTTGCCATTAGCAACAACGGCACACTATTGACTCATATCCAGCTTCTCGTCCACTGTAATCCCCAGGGCCTTTTCTGCATAACTGCTGCTTAGCCAGTCAGTTCCCAGCCTGTAGCAGTGCATGGGATTCTTCCATTCTAAATGCAGGACTCTGCACTTGCCCTTGTTGAACCTCATCAGATTTCTTTTGCCCAATCCTCCAATTTGTCTTGGTCACTCTGGACCCTATCCCTACCCTCCAGCATATCTACCTCTCCCCCCCATCTTAGTGTCATCCGAGAACTTGCTAAGGGTGCAATCCATCCCATCACCCAGATCATTAATGAAGATGTTGAACTAAACCGGCACCAGGACCAACCCCGGGGCACTCCACTGGCTGCCAACTAGACCTCAAGCCATGGATCACTATCCATTGAGCTTGACAATCTAGCCAGCTTTCTATCCACTGTGATAAAGTTCCTCTTCTACCTTGATGCGTCCTGCACTTATTGGCAGATTTTGCTAGTCTCGGAGATCTTCCTGTGTTGGATCAGGAGTTGGGAGGTTTTGGGGGGAACCCCGGCCTGCCCTCTACCCCGGGTTCCAGCCCAGGGCCCTGTAGACTGCAGCTGTCTTGAGTGCCTTCTGGAACAGCTACACGACAGCTACAATTCCCTGGGCTACTTCCCCATAGCCTCCTCCCAACACCTTCTTTGGCCTCACCACAGGACCTTCCTCCTGATGTCTGTTAACACTTGTACTCCTCAGTCCTCCAGCATTACGTCCTCTGGAGTGAGAGCCTTTTTATACCAGGTGTCCTGATTAGCCTTAATTAATTCTAGTAACTTCCCAATTGGCTACAGGTGTCCTAATTAGCCTGCCTGCCTTAATTAGTTCTAGAAAGTTCCTGAGTGTTCTGGAATAGTCCCTGTTATCTTACCCAAGGAAAAGGGACCTGATTAACCTGGAGCTTATGTCTCTACCTTCGACCACGCTCTTGTAGACATCTGGCCTGACCCTGTCACACCACCTTATAGTTCATTCATTCAATCCATACTTTTTTAACTTGCTGGCAAGAATACCGTGGGAGACCATATCAAAAGCTTTGCTAAAGTCAAGATATATCATGCCCACTGCTTTTCCCATATCCACAAAGCCAGTTATCTCATCATAGAAGGTAATCAGGTTGGCCAGGTATGACTTGCCCTTGGTGAATCCATGTTGACTGTTCCTGATCACCTTCCTCTCCTCCAAGTGCTTCAAAATGGACTCTTTGAAGACCTGCTCCATGATTTTTCCAGGGATTGAGGTCAGGCTGACCATTCTGTATTTCCCCGGATTCTTCTTGTTCCCTTTGGCCACAAGCTGAGGGTAAATCCAATAAGTTAATGAAATGCAAATTGGATTTGTTAGAATTAGACCATTGGGATGGGCGGGAAGTGGAGGGGACTCTTGGGAAATAAAGCACAGTAATGCCAAGCAGACACAAGCTCTTAGAAGGTAGAGGTAGATTTCAGTTCATACTGAGAAAAACACTACTGCTGTGAGAAATATATTGCACTGGAGGGCTGCAATGTCAGTGCATGCAGTTGGGAGATGCCTTTTCTGGTCATCCTGAAGATCTAAGTGTGAATGCAGATGGAGATAATGAAACTGGTGTCCTTAGTGACACAATCTAAAATTCAGTACAAATGAGGACTCAGGAGACTTCCAAGGACCAAACAGATTCACAGCTTTTATGACCAGCAGGAACTAGCAGGATCATACAATCTGTCCACCTTCATAACTCAGGCCACTGAATCTCAACCACTTGTCCTGGCAGGTCAGGGCTGAAGCACAATGACAGAGACATTGGTGGTTGTGTCCCATTTTTAGTTTACGTTTTGAGCTCCTTGGGGCAAGGACCAGGCCTTTTTTCCTATTGGGCTGGCATCTAGCCCATCACTGCCACTCCTGGCAATTTCCTCATGGTTAGATGTTCACCTCACCCATAACAGGGCCATCCTTGTACCAAACTGGCTAATTGCATCATGTTCCTAGTCGGTGGCCAGTCCATATAGAAAATAAGGGCCTTCTATTGCTCCTTTAGCTCAAGTGGAAGAGGTTTGTGGCTTTGGGGATGAAGGTCCCATATTCCAGCCTCACTCATCATCCATGATATGGAATTGTTACAGTAATGTCTGACAAGATGTGAAGAACTGGATGGGCACATAAAGTGAGCTTACCTTTCACCTGTAAAAGAGGCTCCTTCAAGTAAGAAATGAGCTACAATGCATGAGATTTGCAAGGATATGTGAAGGGGGCATTGTGGATCAGGACTGAGGTTCTCTGCCTGAGAAGTACTGGAACAGAAAGTAGCTCTGCAGATCAGGACTTATTGTGGACAAGAACAGTAATGCCAAGCAGATATTATTTATCATAGACGAAGATGGCAGTGCTGCCTATAATTAAGGTTGCCTGACACTTGCTATTATAAGATCCTCTTTCAATAGTTTATAACTTTGCCAAATTGTAACTATTAGAGCTGGTATTTTCCCTGCACAGTGTTTGCTTCAGGCAGAGTTTTATAGAAGTTTCAGCTACCACGTGGCAACTGTTTCCAAGAATAGGATTAGAGGAAAATATGTTGTTTTGCCCATGTTAAACAAAATCATACAACTATTTGGGTGAGAAGTGCTAGAGTATAACCCTGTTTGTTAGCCTGAGATAGAATTTTGGGTTTGACTTTTAATACTTACATCCTTACTAATATCTGTGAAGAACAAAGATGCTGTGTGTTGCATTTCCCACAACCAGATGGGGCTTTTAGTACAATGAGACAGATAAAGGATGGAGATAAAAGTGTTACAGGGTATGGTGGGAGTGTAATATATGAGTGCACACTTGATGACTGCCTCAACTCCTTATCTCAAAGCAAGGTCAGGCAATCAGTCAGGAGGGGCAAAGGTGAATTGTGGGGGATGAGGTAAAACATTAAAAGACCAGAGAAATGCCTGCCTCCGACCAGAGCAAAACCTCACTCCTCACCCCTCCCATGGGGTACAAAATGGGTGGGATGAAGACACCAACTCAGGACCCTCCAGAACAGAACATGACCATAAGTTATAAGTTATGCAGTACAGGTATATTTGGGCCTGCTAAGAAGAAGTGGGGGAGTGGGAATGGGAATGATAATGGTAAAGGGGAATGAGGAACAGGGACACAGGCAAGGCTCTGCAGCATCAGAGCTGGGAAGCCCCCTTCACAGGGTAAATGGTCCGCAGTATCAGAGCTGGAAACAGAACAATGGGAAGAGGGAGCTCCATCGGTGTGAAGAGCTTGGGTTAGAAGAAGGGGGTCTATTGGCATATAGAACTGTAGTTGGGGGAGGGGAAGGGGAAAAAACTCTATCGACATATAAAGATAAGCCTGACTGGTGTGAAGGGCTTTGGAACTTGGTTAAACTCTATCAGTGTATAGAGATATGCCAGACTGGTGTAAAGGGCTTCGGAATACGTTTGCTTGGAACTAAAACCTCAATAAACATTGCATTGTTTGCACTTTGGACTTCTGGTCTTCTTTCTGTCTGTGTGACAAGAGCCCGGGAGAGGGTGAAGGGAAAGCCCTCTAACAAGAAGGTCTAGGACTGCCAGGCTTTGATGCAAGGGACTTGAAATGTGGTGGAGGTGTTGTCTTGGTGTGAGGCCTTTTGCTGGCTCCATGAAAATTCATACAAATTTGTCCACATTATAAGTCTCCAAAAGAGTCACAGTTCACCCATACTCAGCCGCTTGCTAGAGTTTGCCAAATAAACTCTCCAAATTGCACATCAGCAGTACAGAGATTCCATGCTGCATGCGCCAGCCTAAGGCTGCAGGGCCTGAGCAGGACTTTTCCTGCAATTCCTCCTCTCAGCTTCCAGGGCCACTGTAGCACCAGACACTGGAATTGAGATCTGAGAGATTGTTTGTCTTGTGCTCTCAATGCTCCTGTGGCTGGGGGCTGGACAGCAATGGGGAGCAGCAGCCTGTCTGGAATGCAGTGGGATGGAGACCCTGCCTCATTCAATATAGTGGAGAGACCTGCTATGGGGGTGGAGCAGGGATGTGCAGTGAAGAAGGCTGTTGTCTGCAAATCCCTGCCTCATTTGTTGGAAGATGTGTAGTGAACAAGGGACAAGATCACAGGAAAAGAAAAGAGGGTCTCATGGTTAAGGCAACTGAATGCTGCCCTGGAGAACTGGATTCTACCCCTGCGTCTGCCACAGAGTTCCTATATGATGCTGGGCAAGTCTCTTAAACAAACATTTTCAGTTAGCCTCTAACTAACTGTGTTCTTCAGTTTCTGGATCCCCTGGAGACTTCAATAAAAGCTATTGATAATACATGGAAGGTACTCAGCTATTTCAGTAATGGGAGGTAGGCTAAAACCCTAAGATAGATAGATTTGCAGAAGTTCTGAGCACTCCCAATTGCAACTGAAGTCGATTGGAGCTGTTCTTGGAACATCTCAAAAAGTGTGATATAATGATAAATACCCTGAAAAATCAGATCCTAAGTGTCTCAAGTTAGGCACTCAAAATTAGTGGATACTTTTGACTTTTTTTCCTTAAGCGCTATGTGCCTCAGTTTCTCAGAGCCAAATGGGGTAATAGTACCACCTAATTTCACAGAGGTGTGGTGAAGAGAAATTCATTAATGTCTGTCTTATGCTTAGATACTAAGGTAACGCAGCCTAGAATGACCAGAAGGAAATTCATTATTTTGTATTCAATGTAGGGTTTGGATGGTATGCAGAAAATAAGGCCTGGGACCACACAGAATGAGGATAAAACATATATATTGCATAACTATGTGTTCACTAAATTAGATAGGAGTCCTGTGACCATGTGTGATGATGCGGTTCTGGCGGGACCCAACTGAGAGTGCCAATTCAGGACAAATCACTTAAAATAGGGCAGTTACAGCCCAAGGCTGGGGTTTTTCCACCTCTAAGGCAAACCAAACCAGCCAGACAAAGAGGACTTTCATCTCACCCTACTGGCTAACCACAAATCAAACAAGCAATTCCCTTAGACACTCCAGTTTCCCCAGTATCACCACCAGTGCCACTCGTCCTGGGGATGAATGGTTATGAAAACCAACACCCCAATAAAAGAAAAAAGGTTCTCTCGATGCCAAAGAATCAAGCCCCAGACCCAGGTCAATATACAAATCAGATCTTACCCACAAATCACGCTGTTGCCAATCCTTTAGAATCTAAAATCTAAAGGTTTATTCATAAAAGGAAAAAGATAGAGATGAGAGCTAGAATTGGTTAAATGGAATCAATTACATACAGTAATGGCAAAGTTCTTAGTTCAGATTTGTAGCAGTGATGGAATAAACCGCAGGTTCAAATCAAGTCTCTGGAGTACATCCCCCGCTGGGATGGGTCATCAGTCCTTTGTTCAGAGCTTCAGTTTGTAGCAAAGTCCCTCCAGAGGTAAGAAGCAAGATTGAAGACCAGATGGAGATGAGGCATCAGCCTTTTATAGGCTTTTTCCAGGTGTAAGAACACTTCTTTGTTCTTACTGTGAAAAATTACAGCAAAATGGAGTCTGGAGTCACATGGACAAGTCCCTGCATACTTTGCTGAGTTACAAGGCGTATCTGCCTTGTCTCAATGGGTCAATTGTGTAGCTGATGGTCCTTAATGGGCCATCAAGCAGGCTAGGCAGAGCTAACACCAACTTATCTGGGGTGTCACCCAGAAGCACAGCATAAGTTTGAAGTACAAATAGTATAGACCCAATATTAATAACTTCAACTAAAAAACGACACAGCATACAGACAGCATAATCATAACCAGCAACCCATAACCTGGTCTTAGACACCTCATATGACCCCCTTTACATAAGATTTGGTGTCACTACAGGACCTTGGTTGCAACCATGTTCTATGCGGTCCCAGATTATATCAATAACGTCACACCATGTAAATAAAGACTGCATCACAATATGAATGTACAAGGGAAGAGGGGTGAATTAAGACTGCACAGGCAACCTGGAACCAGGCACAGGCATTTCCTAATTCCCAAGTGCTTGACTTCGCAACCTTTACGTTCTTTTTGTGTAATGGTGTATAAATACATCCAAATGCATTGAGTGAGGATGATGCTTTACAAAGAAATACAAAAGATTCAAGCACATTCTGAAAAGTGGTCACTAATTTTCTGTTCCTTCGTTTGAGTGGCTAACATAAGATACTCGGGGGCCTAATTTTCCAAGGTGCTGAGCACCTGCACCTCCTTTAAAATAAAGTACTTTAAAGTGTTGTGATTCTAAATAAATTGGAGAGGAGGCAAACCATGGTGATGTGGTTCAGCTGCCGCTTATAGATGCATAGATTTTTAAAATCAGAAAGGACGATTGTGAATATCTACTCTGACCTCCTGCATAACACAAACTAGTGATTCTCTCCCTGCCATTCCTTTATCAAAGCCAGTAAGGATCATTGGCTCTCTAGCAAAGGGGAACAGGTCTGAAGAATGCAAGAACAAGTATAAAATTCTGTTTGTTTTGAAAGTTTGCTAATGAGAAGAAAAAAGATATTTATCTGTAAACAATTATATAACTGAACTCCAGTTCAAAGACCTGAAAACTACATACACGGTGAGATGAATTCAGAATAAGGTTCTGAATTAATTTCTTTTAATGTGCGGATCATCAATAAATCCTCAAAGACGCTTGTATCAGAACAAAAGCCAGCTATGAAAATCATTAAATCTACGGTCAATAATTAATAACTTGCATTTCAAACACTGAAATAAATTAGTTTTTAGCTTTTTTTGGATTTCAGGCTGTATCCAATTTCATTAGCCAGGACATTTAAATGATCAAGGAACAGCCTTACATTGTCCTCTTCTTAAAAATGTATATTTGTTATCCCATTATCTCCTCTGAAGAGTTTGATTTGTTATATTCAAAGTAGAAGAAATCACAACAGAGTATTCATTATCCAAGAGAGTTCTGACTTCAGAAGCTTCACACACACATCCTCCTTTCAACAGTCCACAGGTTCTCCATGAACGAAAATACTCTTAAATTGCTATTAGGACTAGACAGGGCCTGTTGCACCTGTTCTTTCCTACTCTGGCTGCTTCTGCTGCTGCCACCACCACCACATTTTCAAAAGCTTTCAGTCCGGGAACTGAAAAGAACTTCAGAGGTGAGATTTCAAATATAAACTGTTCTAGAAAGCTCCCTCCGCCTAAATGCCACCGACGACCAGGGCGGCCAAAGATCCGGCCGCCGCAGTCACCACCGAAGGACCCGAAATGCCGCCTCCCCAAATGCTAGTGCCCTAGACAACCACCTAGGTCGCCTAATGGGTTGCACTGGCCCTGGGTGCAAGAACTTCTCAATGAGACTGTTTTAAGAAATTTTTTAACATTGGCAAAACTTTATATTTTCTCCTAAATGTGTTCTGAGGAATGGCTGTAGCATTTATGCTGAAATTTTCCAGAAAGATTCAGCCTAAGGCAGACATCCTGCATGGTAAATTTTAACACAGGTAAAGGTTAGCAAAATTATGAGCAATTGAAAACAGAGTCTTGTAATGGAAAGCATTGGGGAACCTTAACTAGCAGCCTTGCTACCAGCAGTGCCCATAGAAACATGATTGTAATTATTCATTTGTTCTAAATTGATTTTTGTGTTCGTTTGCCTCCCGGCTCCTGTCACAAGGAAGTGTGTCTCAGGTTCTTCCCTGAATGATATGTGGAAAGGCATACATTTCTGCAGCGATTATGGAGCAGTTTTTGCATAGGCAGGGAAAGGAACGAATGACTCCAGAGTCAGGAACAACATGCTGCTTATGGAGAGTGCTGACTGATCTCTTTCCTGCTCGCATGGGTGCTCTGTGCTAGGACACCCTGATGAACTGCAGATGATGCACTATTCACACCATTAGTGGGAGGGAAAATAATTGAGGGGTTGTAAATTTATGGGAACGGGAGCTCATTAATGATTCTATGTGAGGGGGACCCAGCAACATCAGATGTTATCGTCTGCTGCTGTGGACCCAAGCATTCAACCCCTTATGTAAAATCAATAGTACCCATGCTAAATGGATTTTGAATTTGAGAGCAAAGTCCATAATTTTCCAGGAGCTTCTGCAATCTGCAGAACCAAAGTAGGAATAAAGAGCTCTCCCCTCAGAAAAAAAAGCATATTGAATTACATTCCTGTGTACAAAATAATCAGCTTTAACTCAGACATTTAAGTTTTAACATATTTAGCCCAACCAGGTCTGGTTCATTAACATCCAGCCTGCAATTTCAGAAGGTGGAATTAACAATATCTTAAACAGATGTTACCAATAAACTCCCAAAATATGTGTTTCTTCCCCCCAAGTAGGGATTAGGAGGATATTCAGTAATTAGTTCTGAAATATTTTGGCTGGATTACTGTGTATGGCTATATGAAAAGAATGTAACTATTTCTCATTTGCCTGGATAATACATTCCATTTTGTGTTTCAAATACATTTACATTGTCTATGGATTTGCAAAAATATAAATGGAACAAAATCCCCATCTATGTAACTGCAAGCAAAAGAATATTTTAAAGATTGGAATAGTCATTAGACCAAAAGTTATGGGCCACATTTTCAAAAAATGGCTGCTAATTTGGGGCACTTCAGTATTTGGGTGCTCAGCTTTGGACAAAGGGATTGTCCAAGGTTCTCCTCTGGGTACTCCACAGTGAATTTGGCTAGGTGGTTTTGAGCATTCAGAGCCTGATCTAAAGCCTCTGGTGTCAATGGACAGATTCCCACTGATGGCAACAGGCTTTGGGTCAGGCCCTCAGAAAGGAAGGAGAATTTACTAAACACATTATCAGCTGTTTTGCGCCTACTCAACCTGTAGCACATTTTACTCTAGGGTCTGAGTTTCAGAAATGTTGAACACCCAGGTTTCTAATGGGGATAGGGGGACAGATAAACCAGGGGGCAGGCTCCACACTACATCCCCTGTCTCCCCACAGCAACAGTCAATACCCCCACCACAAAAGCAAAGTTGGAAAGCTACTCAGTTCTTCAGGAGGCCCCTCCACTGTGTTTGTAGGGTTCCTGTGCACTTCCCCAGAAACAGAGGTCTCCTTCTTCCTCCTCGAGGCACCAGCAAGCTTCCAAGAAGCAGGCAGCACCAGGCAGTCTGGCAACTAGGCAGGAGGGACCTCCTCAAGTGGTGGCAGCAGAAGCAGGGGCAGAGTCTCACTCCTCCTGTGGGAAGCAGGTCAGCAGCCTCCCCCAGGAGCAGCAGCCCAGATAGGAAGCTGAGGCAGTAACAGTCATGGATCCAGCAGAAGCAGCAGCAGCAGCTCCACACCCCCAAGAGAGTGGTCTGGAAGGCCAATGTACTAGCCCTAGAATATTAAAGACCCTTTTTCTTACAGCTGCTAAGTGGTTACCTCAGGTCAATTAGGGACACCTGAAACCAATTAAGGGCTGCCTGAGGCCTTTAAAAACCCCTCCTCTGGTGGAGAGCAAAGGGAGAGAGAAAGAGAGACAAGCTGCAGCTAGGCTGTTTGTAGTAGGGAAATAGGCTGTGCTCCTTCCCATAGGGGAAACAGCCAAACCTGAGTGACAACTAGGGGAAGGACTGACACCCCAGGGCAACCAACAGGATGACACCCTGCCCCAGCAAAGGGGGCAGCAAAAGATACACCCCTGGGTTTTTGTTTATGAGACTGTTTCCTTTTTGTTTGGTGGAGGATCACCCCTTAGGCTAACCCTCAGGTCTACCCTGAAAATATGACCAAGGGAGCACCAAAGGGGAAAGGCAAACCCTACCTGAGTGGGGCTGATTACCCCTGGCCTGCCATCACCAGAAGGGAAAGTGCTAAGTCTGGTGAGAGAGAAAAAAAATATATATATATATATATATGTGTGTGTGTGTGAGTGTGTACAAGATGGAAATAGCATATAAATAACATTCAATTTTTCATTAGTTGCAAAAAATACTGGAATGCTTAGAGGCCACCAGGACATCAATTATTAAAATAACTAAATAACAAATAAGTGAGAATGTAACCTATGAGTATCAGGGACTAATGTATACTAAACTGCAAAAGAGTACAATAGCTCCATGTATGACCAGACAGACATCCTCCTATTTTCTCTGTGTTTCATTTGATAGTCATTTTTTCCATCAGTGCAGTAACAGAGAGCTCTCTGAATCAGTCTGTGTATGAGGGAGGAATTGCAGGTTTCCATTTTCTCAAAATAACTCTTCTGGCCAGTTCATTCTTACTGGTAACACCAACTCCTCCAGCACCCATAAAATACACAAGATTGGGGAAGGAAATATGATGACATTGACAATTTTTGAGAGAGCATGGAATATGGTGTTCCAGAACATGTGCATTTTTTGACATGGAGAGAGGATGTGTGAAAGGTTGACATGTGGCTGTTTGCATCTCCAGTATTCACTGTGCATTGCTAACCGAGTCTTAAACAAACCTTCTGGAGTCCAGTCATACCTGTTTAATATCTTATTCTGGAAGAATCACAAGGATAAAGAACTTGAAATATGTTTCACATGAAGCCAGACTTCCTCCCAGGTGTCTGAAGTGATAGTAAAGCTAAGCTCTTTTTCCAATCTTTCTTTGAGACTGGGAAGGTACCACAAAGCATTAAGTCACCTGTAAGTAATTTCTACAAAGTGACTTTTGTTTTCTTAACATGTTCTTCTAGAGGTGAGAGAGTTGAAGCAGGCCAGTTGTCTCTATCCTTGCATGAATCCTTGAGCATAGCCACTGAAGAAGGAACTGTGAGACAGCGGTAGCTTGTATGTATTACACATGTAATCGAAGGAAGGCTGGTGCACTGCTCAGCACTTCTAAAGATCAGGTGCTAGGGTGAAGTCAATAAGAGTTTTGTTATTGACTTCAAAGGGGGCCGGATTTCACCCTGTATATCTAAACGCTGGGCACCAAGAAAACAAGGTACTGAAATCTGGAGGACACTTTTGCGAATTCTTGTATCCATGGCTTTAGAATGCTAGGTATGAGAGGACCTTTCTGACTGGCTGCCAGTGATCTTGCACTTTTCTTAGGAATAGGCAGTAAAATACCCGAGGCTGTGACAGCTTTCCTTATTTGTATATGTACATTCCATTTGGTAATAACCATGACAGAGGCCATGACAGTGATCTGTACAGGGGCCAGTCATGGTACTAATGTAAAAGACAAAACCAAAGTAAGGGAAGGGTGACTTATCATAAGATGGGATTAAAGGGTTTTGGCAGCAGCAGAACAATGTTGGAGAATGAGCAATATTTGCATTTTGAAATTTCAATAAATGTTTGGCCACAAAATTTTGAAATTCAGTAAAAAAAAAAAAAATCAGGGGAAAAAAAGACCAGATTGGAGGTAGGAGAAAATTACCATTTTTGACCAATTATAGAGGTGGTCTTAATATTCAGATTATGAAACGTTGATGGAATTTCAGTCAGGAAATAGAAAAAAATACCATGTGACCTATATATCCAACCAAAACCAAATAATGGAGCTTGAATTGGAAATAGAAAATACTCACCACCAACTGTTTATGAATAAAGTCTATACACCAAGATATATTCCCAGAAATTTGTTTGCAATTATGAATAATGAATAAATGTGAGACAACTGTTCACTGTCCACAGGCAATTCAAATAGAAAAAAGTGGCAAAATACATGAAGTAAATTATTCACTATTAATTATTTGCTCATCTCTGTCTGCTACTGTGCTACATGAGAAGCCAGAAACAGACAAGCTTTCAGGTAGAGCGTAAATATTTTAAACAATAGTCAGACATACCTTCTCAAGAGAGGGAAGATATAATATTCTATCCTTTCTTCTAGCATCACTTCCGCCTTGTCTGGGTTGAGACAGCTGACTCCTGTTTGTCTTGATTAAAACATATTGGAACAGTTTAGTTTATGTCTATGGAATCTGTTTTTTCCCCACACATCAAAGGGCCAGATTTTCAACTGGTTCATAGCTCCATTGTATTCAATTGACAGCAGCTGAAGTAGTGGCCCTGAATGTCTTGCCCTTCCATTGATATGCCAGAGAACAGAGGTCTTCATATATACCCTCAAGGTGAAGTACAGGAAGACCCATGCTGTGCTTTTCAATTTTCCATCTGCTCTATGATTCTCCTAAAAAATTACTTCATTTTGTTCTTAAAGAACATGTTTCCAGGGACAAAATGTTCAAATACTAAGACGCCAATAAAATGAACTCTTTTTACACAAGGATTCTCTCTTTGATACTTCTATTTCTCGCATTTCACTTAGGTGCTAGCAATTTTGGTCTTGGCTCCAGGAGCAGAAGATGTGAAATATTTATAACATTACTCCTTTTATTTTCCAGGCCTACATATCACTTAAGTTTGGAAAGCTTGTAAGAAAAAGAAAGCAAAGGATCTTTATTATGCAGTCTTTTATATATAGATATAAAGAATTTACAGTCCAAATGAACCAATTTCGAAGAGTAAGAGGAGAGGTTTTTAGAGGTCTTATCAGTTACTTTTCCTTGTTCCATTCTCTTGGAAGAATATGTAATATTTATAAAGGGAAGAGCTGGGTACATTTATGCAGCAGTTCAGAGCCAACCTTTTTGTTTCTAAATATTCATGAAGGAAACTGCAAGAATATCAATAGCAAGAGACATACTTTTTAATATATTTTCCACATAATTCTCTTTTTACATTTATTACCTGTGCTGTATTTTTTATCTTTAAACCTTTTCTCTTCATTACATGGTTTTGAGATATGGAGATCTGTAAAATTGGCAATCTGCTATAGTGGCAAGCAACATACACTCATCGTGTCTCCAATTTCCCGCAACATATTGCTCTGGCTAGCAGCAATCTGAAACCACTCTTTCTACAGAGGTATATTACAGTAACCTGTGTGTTACATCATTCACATCTGTTGCAAAATATCAACATACATGTAGACCATGTCATGCCCGTGAACCAAACCTGGTTTTATATATTGTCTATAGACAGAGATAATATCTGTGACAGATATTGCAACCCTATGCAGGACCATTGTATTAAATTTATGAATGATTTATGTATATTTGTGTTCTTCTCCATTGGTGGGGAGTGACCACAGCTTCTCCAGGAACTAAAACAGTAGTGGGCGATTACCCTGCAAATTGTAAATAACTCCAGAAAAGTTCCCCTGGGGTGGTTTGCATGGACTGGTACTGGCTGGGTTTTCCAGAGATGAGAAAACAAAGAAAGGGCTTTTGGTATAAAAGGATGAGCTTCCATGGACACATGGCCTTAAATGTACATGACTCTTTGTCTAAGGGGAAGCCCCAAGCCTTGCCAAAGGGTTGGCAGGGACATTGGTCTATCGGCCTCCCCATGTGGAAGACTGGTGATTTCTGGTAAGTTTAGTATGTGTTTAAATTTGTTTTCCCTGTAATGCTTTTACCCTAAGAATAAATGTGCTTGCTTAGATAGAGCTGTGTGGTCACTTGTAGCTGCTGGCCACACACTGTTCATAGCCCTCAGAGAGAAAGCAGTGCACAGGAGCTAGCCACTAGGTTGACTGGCTTGCTGGGGATATCACAGCTTAAGGCAGGGAGATGGGAAGCCTTAAAACTCCCAGTCAGAAGGGAGTGGGACAAGGCTCCCTACCAGAGACAGGTGAGTTGGAGACATGACTAAGCACTCATGCAGAGGTGAGGGTGGATACAGGTACAGTTACCCTAAAACTGTGACATCAACTTGAAACCACCAAAGAATCCTACCCTACAACAAGGTAAAGAGTTCATTGCTTTCTTAGAGCTCCAATAAAAGGGATCTGCTTCTTCGATGTTTGGTTGGCAGGTAACATTTAAAGGCAGAGGAAATGGCAGTGATAGAACTACAAAGTCAAGCAAAGGTATTTTTCAAGTGGGATACTGAGAAGGCAGCTCCATGGAGCACCTCAGAAAATCTTGCAGTAGAAAAAAGGGACATGGAAAACAATGAGAAGAATCTCCCTCTGCTTAGTGGCTTCTAGGCCACAGAACGCTCAGTCCAACTCCCAATATAGTAAGTGGAAGACTTCTGTTGGTATGGTATATTGATCAGGCCACAACTTTAATATTTGGGGCCAGATCCTCAGCTATTTTAAATGGGTGTAGCTCTATTGAAGGCAATGTAAACCAGATTTCATTCTTTGATGAGATTATAGGGTTGGCTGCATGGCTGTAATATACTTAGAATTCTGTAAGGCATTTGACTTAGTACCACATGAGATTTTTGATTAAAAAATTATCACTCTACAATATCAATATAAGAACATAAGAATGGCCATACTGTGTCAGACCAATGGTCCATCTAGCTCAGTATCCTGTTTTCCGACAGTGGCCAGTGTCAGATGATCCAACCTTTGTCTTCCAGTCCCAGCTCTTGCAGTCAGAGGTTGAGGGATATCCTGAGAATAGGGTTGTGTCCCTGATCATCTTGGCAATAGCCATTCATGGACCTACCCTCCATGAACTTAGCTAACTCTTTTTGGAGTCCATCAATACTTTTGGCCTTCACAACATCTCTTGGCAATGAGTTCCAGAGAGTGACTGTGTGAAGAAGTACTTCCTTTTGTTTGTTTTAAACCTGCTGCATATTAATTTCATTGGTGATCCCTGATTCTTGTGTTACATGAAGGGGTACATTACACTTCTTTATTCACTTGCTCCACACCATTCATGATAGCACACATGGATGAAGAACTGGCTAGGTGACATCTCAAAAACTAATTGTCAACAGGGAATCATTCTCAAATAAGAGTGTTTCTAAGGAGGGTTCCATAAAAATTGGTACTAAGCCTGATGCTAATCAATATTTTTATAAATGATCTGGAAGTCAATATAAAATCACTGCTAATAAAACTTGCAGCTGACACAGAGATGGATGGAATAATAAGTAATGATGGGGACGGTGCTGTCACATAGATCAATCTGGAACACTTAGTAACCTGGGCCCATTCAAACATAATGCAGAGTAACACAGTCAAATGCAAAGGGATAGATCTTGGAACATGGGGGAAAAAAATAAATAAAAATAAAAAATAATTGGAGCTATACCAATCTCCTAGAACTGGAAGGGACCTTGAAAGGTCATTCAGTCCAGCCCCCTGCCTTCACTAGCAGGACCAATTTTTGCCCCAGATCCCTAAGTGGCCTTCTCAAGAATTGAACTCATAACCCTGGGTTTAGCAGGCCAATGCTCAAACCACTGAGCTATCCCTCCCCCTGTGGAAAGATGGCCACACCTCCAAAATGTGGGACTGTATCCTGGAAAGCAGTGTCCGCTAAAAGGATTTAAGAGTCATAGCGGACAAACAACTCAACATGAGCTATTAGTGTGATGTTGTGGCCAAAAGGGCAAACTGATCCTTCAATGTTTAAATGGGGGAGGAGGGAATAGGGGCAGGGAGGTGATTTTTACCTTTGCATATAGCATTGGTGAGACCCATCCGGGAATACTGTGTCCAGTTGTGTACATGTTTCAAAAGGATGTTGAAAGTGGAGAGGGTGCAGTGAAGAGCCACACGTAGGATTCGAGGGCTGGAGAAAATACCTGATTGAAAGACTTACAGAGCTCAATCTGTTTAGCTTCTCGAAAAGAAGATTGAGAGGTCCCTTGATTACAGCATATAAGTATGTTCCTGGGAGATAATACCCAGTACTAAAAGGCTCTTTAGTTTAGTGGAGAAAGGCATGACAAGAACCGATGGCTGGAAGCTGAAGCCAGACAAATTTGAATTAGAAATCAGGCACAAATTTTAAACAGTAGGGTGATTAACCACTGGATCAAGCTACCAAGGGAAGCACTGGATTCTCTGTCTCATGATATCGTCAGATCAAGACTGGAGACCTTTCCGGAAGATGCTTAGTCAAACACATTTATTGAGGTCAATGCAGGGGTAAGAGTGAAATTTAATGTCCTTGATACATGTGTCCTGTAATAATGTTCTGTGTGGCCGACCTGTTCCTGTCTTTAAACTCTATGAATCTATTAAACCGTAGCCAAGTCCTTGCTAGTATTCATGTTGCCTCATAAGTAGAGGTGGTCAGTGTCAATAACTGGGGTGTGGGCAGTCAGGCCCACTGGTCAGAGCCAGAATCGGGAACCACACAAGGAACAGAGCTGAAACAGACCAGGACAGGAACAGGGTTGGAGCAAGACTGGGAGAAAAGGCAGGCATAGGAATGGTCGCAGCTCTGGGTGTAACCATTGAGCAGCTGGTGAGCTTAAAAGCAAGGCTGCTGGCTCCCTCAGCTAATCAGTCAGTTCTATTGTAGCTCAGATGTGTTCATTAGTCTGCCTGGAGACTAGTTCCAAGCTCAGCTGCAGACCCTCATTCCTGACAGTCAGAACAAACTTTGACAGAGAATGCAACTCTGTTAAAAGCAAAACATTTTGCAAAATCTTGTGGATTATTGCCAACATTTCGTTTAGAAGACAAAATAGGGAAAAGTTCCCACAATATTTCAGAACAAAATGTTCCTTTTTTTTTTTTTTTGGTTTGGAAACATTTAAATGTTGCATTATATTATATATGACAATATAATATACAATTTTTAAAAAGTCACAATCAAAATTAAACATTTGGATCCATCTGAAACAAAGAAACAAAATATTTGGAGTTGTCCTTTCTGGAGAATTGCAACATTTGGGGGTTTTGTTCCAATTCAGAATGAAGCCAAATTTCAAAACCTTGACCTTCTTTACGAAACGGAATTTCCATTCTCCAAAAAATTCTACTTATAAGTATTGTCCTAGTATTGAGGCTCGATTGTGTGACTGTGTTCTAGGATGGATTGTGGTGGCAAAGGGGATAAGTCATTAAATGCAACTAATCATGAATTACTGAAATGAACATACAAGGTGAAACTTTTCAAAACAGATTTGAACTTGAGTCACTGTACTCTAATATGAATAGCTGTGATTTATGGCCCAATAAGGATATAGATATAAAGTACACAGCACAAATGAACATAGAGGGTGCTGAATAATATGTGGTATAATGAACCCTTTTTGATATGGGGTTGTTTATATGGGGTTGATATGGGGTTTTTTGTTTGTTTGTTTTTTTGTATTGGAAACCTATATAAACTGGCTATTTATTAAAGTTGGTAAGAAAACCAAAATATTTGCTGTGACAAATTTCAGCTAAAAAAAACACTCATTCAAAATATTTCTGTCGAAAATGTTGGTTTTCCTACAGGAAGTTTCTGGCCACTTCAAAAGGAAAATTTTATTTTTGAATCAACATTTCTATTTATTCTTTCTTTGCTATTTACCTTAATTGGAAATAAAAAGTGAATTATGTGTGGAAATATATAACAATATGTTCTGAGAAAGGACAGCCCGATACTTGGGGTCTAATTAAGACTCAGGCCTAGTCATGAAAAACTGAGACCGACTACAGTAAGATAATCACAAAACAGTTGCAATTAACATTGTTGCTCATGGAGACTCTACCCTAATTTGCAGAGAGGTCTCCCCCATTCAGTTTCAAGAAGGTGAACAAGCTAGATTGACATAGTTGCTAAATCTGCCTGAGAAGCAGATTTAAAACAATAGTAATAATTAATATAATCTACTTTGTTCTGTGCAGAACAGGAACTCAAACTGAACTATCAAATTAAAACAACATTTAGCATGCTGTACAATATTGTTTATGAAAACATCTATTGATACCTGCAATCTGTTATGCAAATATGAAGTAAGCAATGAAGTTATACAGTGACCTTGCGGTGCATCATACAAAGGAGATGTAAATGGTTAAAGACCAACTAGAATTTTCTAGCGTAAAAATACCCCAGCCAGGACATATCAAAATAACAGAATTATTTACCTGTATGTTCAAATCATGGCCTACCCCTACACTGCCGAGTAGTTCAGGTTCACTCTCCAGCATAGTAAGCATTATTGTTGAGCCATACAGTGAGTCAAAGTATTTTTCATCTAAACTTCATTTTTACTTTTTCTTTTAAACAAAAAATAGCTTTTCAACAAAATAAATGTTTCATAGTCAGTTTTCATTTTCCTTGTAATTTTCCAGTTTTTCACTGAAGAAACATAATCTGGAATTTTTTGGTAAAAATAGTTTTCAGGAGAAATGTTTTTTGAAAATCAAAACGTTTTTGGGTTGTGGGTTTTCAATGAAAACCCTGAAATTTGGGAAGGAAGTCAGTTTTTCTTCAGCATTTCCTGTGGGGAAAAAAAGTTGGCATTTTTCAAATTGATGTATATGAATGACTTTGCTGTGTTAATTCAGAGATCAAATTATGTTACTGTAGAGATTAAATGTTGCTCCTTGGAAATGATGGGTCAGATTCAAACCTGGAGTAAGCAGGAATAACTCTACTGAAGGTTGGATCAGGGCTGAGTCTGGCCTCTACCATACCTTCTGCCACAGCCTCTATTAGCATAATGGAATCAGCGAAACCCCACTCCTAACTTGAACCTGGAGGGTGCTCTGGGAAACATGCCCTGGCTTGGTAAGTATAAACATAACAACATGAAAAGAGAAGGTTAAGAAGTGACTTGATCACAGTCTACAATTACTCACATGGGGAGGAGACTGCTGATGTTAAATGGCTCTTTAATCTAGCATATTAAGTCATAGATTCATAGATTCTAGGACTGGAAGGGACCTCAAGAGGTCATCAAGTCCAGTCCCCTGCCCTCATGGCAGGACCAAATACTGTCTAGACCATCCCTGATAGACATTTATCTAACCTACTCTTAAATATCTCCAGAGATGGAGATTCCACAACCTCCCTAGGCAATTTATTCCAGTGTTTAACCACCCTGACAGTTAGGGCTGGTCCACACTAGCTCTTTAAATCGAATTTAGCAGCGTTAAATCGAATTAAGCGTGCACCCGTCCACACCAGGAAGCCATTTAATTCGACATAGAGGGCTCCTTAGTTCGACTTCGGTACTCCACCTCGACAAGGGGAGTAGCGCTAAATTCGACATGGCTATGTCGAATTAGGCTAGATGTGGATGCTAATGGATCTTAGTAGCTCCGGGAGCTATCCCACAGTGCAACACACTGTTGACGCTCTGGACGCCAGTCGGAGCTTGGATGCTCTGACCAGCCACACAGGAAATGCCCCGGGAAATTTTTAATTCCTTTTCCTGTCTGGACAGTTTGAATCCCATTTCCTGGTTGCTCATCGGGGCGAGCTCAGCAGCACCGGCAACGATGCAGAGCTCTCCAGCAGAGGAGTCCAGGCAATCTCTGAATAGAAAGAGGGCCCCAGCATGGACTGACCGGGAAGTCTCAGATCTGATTGCTGTGTGGGGCGATGTGTCTGTCCTTTCGGAGCTGCGCTCCAGCAAACGGAATGCAAAGACCTTCGAGAAGGTCTCCAAAGCCATGAGAGACAGAGGATACAGCCGGGATGCAATGCAGTGCCGCGTGAAAGTCAAGGAGCTGAGACAAGGCTACCAGAAACTCAGAGCGGCAAACGGACGCTCCGGAGCCCAGCCCCAGACATGCCGCTTCTACGAGGCACTGCATGCCATTCTCGGTGGGTCTGCCACCACTGCCCCACCAGTGTGCGTGGACTCTGAGGATGGGATAGTGTCGACGGACTGTTCCTCGGAGATGTTCGCGGACGGGGAAGATGAGGAGGACGAGGCAGTCGACGGCGCTTTCCCCGACAGCCAGGATCTCTTCCTCACCCTCTCTGAGATCCCCTACCAACCCTCCCCAGACGTTACCACGGACCCTGAATCGGGAGAAGGATCAGTCCGTAAGTGCTTTAAACAAGTTAACATTTATTTATTAAAAGCAGCTAAGACCAACGAGTTAACATTTTTTTAGTAACTAAACAGGGAGAGACATTAGGAGAACAGAAGGTCTACATACAGGGGGATGGAACTTTTATCTTCATAAGAGATCTCCAGGAAACTCTCCTGGAGGTAATCTGAAAGTCTATGCAGGAGGTTCCTTGGCAGAGCTAGCTTATCGTGTGCCCCGAGGTAGCACACTTTGCCGTGCCATGCTATAAGCTGGAACTCCGGGACCATTGCCTTCACAAGCATGGCAGAGTAGGCCCCTGGGTTGTGGTGGCTTTCTTCCAGCATGCGCGCTCTCTCTGCCCGTGAGACTCTCCTCAGGGTGATCTCTCTCGCACACTCCTGCATGAAATTAGAGTAATTGGGGTACTATTAGTAATGGGAGCGCTTAACTGTTCCTTTGCATAACAAGAAGCCTCACTTAACAGCCACGTGCTGCAGTCTACAGAGTGGCAGCATACAGGGATCTTTCCCAGTGAACAGCCGCGAGGGGGTGCAACAGGGTCCGAGTTTATGCTTTCAGGATTGCCTGCATCAAGAGGACAGAGCTGTACATTCACTTCTATGAATCCAAAAGTGTTTGGCTTACCATGCCTTGCTGCTACATGAATTCTTCTTTCCTGCAAAGGTTCTCTGATCTGCAGCCCAATAGACCAGGCAATGAAAGCGCATTCAGAGAAATCGAACTTTCCATTAGTGAGTGCGCATGAGACAGGTGCTGTGCATACTCTTGTTCACAGACACCGAGTAGACTGTTTCTTTGTTTAAAAAATGTATCATTGTAAGAAATTCACTACCTTTTTGACATCACACAGGTGCAACTGTATCACGACCTGATCCACCATGCCCCTCACAGATGATGGCGCAAACTAGAAGGCGTAAGAAAAAGACAAGGGATGAGATGTTTGCTGAATTTATGGGCTGCTCCAGAGCTGAGGCGGACCAGCAGAGCCAGTGGAGGGAGAACCTCACTCAGCAGCACCGCTCACTCTGCGAACGGGAGGACAGGTGGCGTCAGGAGGACCAGCAGGCGACTCAAACGCTGCTTGGACTAATGAGGGAGCAAACGGACACGCTCAGGCGCCTTGTCGATGTTCTGCAGGACTGCAGGCAGGAAGACAGAGCCCCCCTGCACTGTATCTGCAACCGCCCACCCCCGCCTCAAACTCCAATCCCCCCCTCATCAAAAATAACAAGAAGGAGGGTCACCAGGGGCCGTGAAAAGTGTCACTGCACCACAGGACAGTGTTAAATTACCCAAAAGCTATCAGTCACTACATTTTGAAAAGTCCTTCCCTTACTGTGTTGTTGATTATTAAAAGTAGTTTTCTGTTACTTACTTTTTCCATCATGTTTTTTTACACAACGCTGTGTTAGATGTCTTGGGTGGGTCGTTGGGTGGTTGAGGGGGTAGTGTAATGCATAGGACAGTCACCTTTAGCAGGGTACAGAGACGGGGGCTGGATCAGCAGCATGTCACACACACAGTGCAGTCAGTAGGCGGTTAGCTGGTATGGGAGGTGGTTTGCAGGTTTTCTGTCGTTGGGGGTGGTACGTGCATTTGTAGCGGGGGAGGGGGGTTACAGATGTCATGCAACGGTCCCTGTAATGGACCGCAGAGCCACGCAGCAGAGGAATCTGTATCCATCCTCCCCCGCAACAAGGCCACATAGCCCCCGCACACAGAGTCCAAAAAAGGAGGGATGGCAGGATCCGTTGAAACAACCAGTCCGGCACTGCTGACCGGTCTGGGAGCGGGAGCATGTCAAACCTCGACTTTAGAGGCGGTCTTTACATGACCACACACCCTACCCAGCACAGTGTGCTTCCCAGTTTCAACCCTTTAATGCAAAGTCATCAATAAAGACACCGTTGTAAAGCTACAGTGGAGCACGTACTTTAATTTTTAAACGTGTGTTGGAAGTGGGGGAAGCTGGGTGGACGGGGTATGTAACTACAGAGGCTAGTCAACAGTAACTTGGTAAAGAAACAGGGGCAGGTTCAGCTTCTCTGTGAAGAAACTGAACAGTCACAGTTCACGCTGCTCGCTGATCGCTGGTACTTGAAGAATTCCTTGTCGCTGTGCAAGGTGCCTGCATAGGGCGTGACGAGCCAGGGCATTAGCGGGTAGGCTGGGTCCCCTAAGATCAGTATGGGCATCTGCACATCCCAAGCGTTATTTTGTGGTCCGGGAAGAAACTACCTTCCTGCAGGCGTCTAAGCAGACCAGAGTTCCAGAAAACACGCGCGTCATGAACTTTGCCAGGCCACCCGACGTTGATGTTGGTAAAACGTCCCCCGTGGTCCACCACTGCTCGCAGCACCATTGAAAATTAGCCAAATTTCTCAGCAGCTGACTGCGGAAGAGGTGGACGATAAGTTGCGAGGAGCTGACAGCGGCCACAACTGCAGCGGGATCCGTGCTCGCCGTGCTGTGGCGCCCGCGCTGTCACTGAGAAGAAAAGTGCACGAACAGATTGCCAGCTGGCGCTTTCAGGGAGGGATGCTGGGCGTGATTGACGGTTCAATGATGACAGTTACCCAAAACCACCCTCCACACAATTTCCCCCCCCCAGCATGCATTGGTGGGAAATCCCAGCATTCCAATGGGCGGTGGGGAGTGCGGGAACTGTGGGATAGCTTCCCACAGTGCACCGCTTCAAAAGTCGACGCTTCGCCCGTTACTGTGGACTCACACAGTCGAATTAGTGTATTTATTGTGGATACACAACTTCGACTTCATTAGTTCAATTCCAGAAATTCGAATTAAGATGAATCGAAATAGTCTTGTAGTGTAGACGTACCCTTAGGAACTTTTCCCTAATGTCCAACCTAAACCTCCCTTGCTGCAGTGTAAGCCCACTGCTTCTTGTTCTATCCTTAGAGGCTAAGGTGAACAAATTTTCTCCCTCCTCCTGATGACACCCTTTTAGATACCTGAAAACTGCTATCATGTCCCCTCTCAGTCTTCTCTTTTCCAAACTAAACAAACCCAATTCTTTCAGCCTTCCTTCATAGGTCATGTTCTCAAGACCTTTAATCATTCTTGTTGCTCTTCTCTGGACCCTCTCCAATTTCTCCACATCTTTCTTGAAATGCGGTGCCCAGAACTGGACACAATACTCCAGTTGAGGCCTAACCAGCGCAGAGTAGAGCGGAAGAATGACTTCTTGTGTCTTGCTCACAACACACCTGTTAATGCATCCCAGAATCATGTTTGCTTTTTTTGCAACAGCATCACACTGTTGACTAATATTTAGCTTGTGGTCCACTATAACCCCTAGATCCCTTTCTGCCGTACTCCTTCCTAGACAGTCTCTTCCCATTTTGTATGTGTGAAACTGATTTTTCCTTCCTAAGTGGAGCACTTTGCATTTGTCTTTGTTAAACTTCATCCTGTTTACCTCAGACCATTTCTCCAATTTGTCCAGATCATTTTGAATTATAACCCTGTCCTCCAAAGCAGTTGCAATCCCTCCCAGTTTGGTGTCATCTGCAAACTTAATAAGCATACTTTCTATGCCAATATCTAAGTCGTTGATGAAGATATTGAACAGAGCCGGTCCCAAAACAGACCCAATGGTTGGAAGACAAATGCACACTAGAAATAAGACGTAAAATGTTAACAGTGAGGGTAATTAGCCAATGGAATAGTGTACCTAGAGATGTGGTGGATTCTCAAAAACTCTGTATTTAAACCAAGACCAATTTTTTTTTAAATATGTTCTAGGTCAACCAGAAGTTATGGGCTTGATGCAGAAATTACTGGGTGAGATTCTCTGGCCTATGTAATGCTGGAGGTCAGACTAGGTTAAAGCATAAAATCGGGTCTTAAAATCTATTATTTTAAATCCCCAGTATTGTAGCAATCCTACAATACCAGAATACCCATGACACCATTCCACTGTGTACCCCACACCTTTTTCTAAGGTGATGCTTATAGGAATTACATAATAGGTCCAGTCAGTCCACATCATCTGAGATTGTTATATCACTGCTAGCAGTCACGCTCACAGGACAGCCTCATTAAAAGTGTATGAATCATTTCTTCTATATCATGATTAATTTAGTGAACAGCGTATACTTATATTTTGCAATGCATGAATTTTAGCTTAGGGAGGAAAGCAAGAGCAGGTCACATACACAGCAGCGATGGGCCCTATCTGATTAGACCCTTTCTCAAGATTTACAGGATGGATTCCTGTCTTCTGCCTCATAAATGATGCCATCATAGAGATGCTGGCTGAAGCATTGACTTCACCCTCCACTGAGTACACCTGTTAAAGTACTCTGCTCTCTTGGGACTGCTCATAGAGACATACATTGGTACAATGCTAAGAAATACCTTCTTCAGCCAGCCCGGAGGCTTTGCCCATATCTTTTAGATGAAGACATACCCAGAGTATCCATGTGTTTATCATCACCAGGTTACATCACCGCATCTCTAGATGGGAAAGCTACCCAGATACTCCAGCTGGTGCAATATGGAACAGACAGCCTCTTACAGAAGAAAGACTGAACGGGGTACCAAACACCAGTCTCCTATGTAGCAAAGCACCTCACTTTTGGATTCAGATCCAATTCAAGGCCCAAAGCCTCATTTTAAAAGCCTTTAAAATGCAGCTGTGCTCTGAGAAGGGACTGTGAAATTATAGCACTTTCCCCCTGTCACTTCTGCCAGCTTTACTTACTAAAACAAACAGGTGCTGCATTTTACTCTTGGTTGTCCTGCAGCCAGCTCAGCGAGGTGACCCGGAGCCTGCTGTGCTCCGAGCAGCAGCTGAATTGGTAATTAAGTTCCACCTGCAGAATCATCACTGCTGGGGGTGACTCTCTGGCTTGAGGCTGAGTTTGCAGGGATACACCAGCTAGGAAAGAAACATTTTTTATTTATCAACTAAGCAAGTTTTGTCTGGACTCCCAGTGAGATAATAAACATGAAAACCTCACCAGTCCAGTGACTTTGCAGAGTAGAACCATATTCTAACAAGCTCAGACCTAGCTGCCTTTCAGGCTGCATCCCAGCGTTCCATATCACCCGGGAGCATGCACAATGGATGGAGGTACCCTCACATGCTGGCAAGGCAAGGATACAGGGGGCTTACCAGACTGTAAATCAGCCAGCAGGTTATAGGATCATAAACTAGGACAGCTAATGCTGAGCACAGGGTTACAACTTCAGAGCACTGAGACCGAGCACTCATTCACCTCTGCAGACCTAGGGTCAGAACCTCTTTGAGTCACAGATGAAACAAATTTACTAGCCTCAGCCTCATTTAGGGCCTGACCAAAGCCCACAGCTAAACTCAATGGACATCTTTCCACTGACTTCAATGCATTTTGGATCAGGATTCTCATTTCCCACAGCACTGTATATAATAGAGAAATACTGTCCTGTTCTATTTGGAGAGGCACTTGATCTTCACAGAAATACCTTGCGTAGCACCTACCACTAAGCTCTGTTTGAGAAAATGCCATTGCTGTATCAGTTTCACGGGCACTAAAATTCACTGTCTGTCTCCTCTGATTTTTGTTTTCAAACACGTCACAAAGAGCTGACTTTGCCATGAAGAAACAAAAATGTGTTTTTCTCCTATGTCGTCGCATGAGAGAGTCTGGATTTTGCCACCCTGGAGCAGCCTGAAGAGAGGAGAAATGTACCTTACAGTGATGCATGTCGATGAGCTAGGATGAATGGAGTTCACATCAGGGTTAATTGAACTACTTTATACAGATCAATAAATCACTGATAAACATAATGCAGAAAAGTTGCCACTCCTGTGTACAATAACAGTCACACATGCAAAGATAGAGACACAGCCATCACCCGGCCTGCTCAGAAATGGAGTAAAAAGCATCGAAGACTTTTGCTCTTGTCCTCAGATTATCAGGTATAATAGCTGGGGCTGACTGGATGATAATGTTCTAAACTTAAGGCATCTTTGTATTCTGAGGCCATGGCAGGGCACACGCTGTGCGCTCCCTGTGGTTTATGACCCTATCAGAAGCTTTTTGATTGATTTACAGCCCACTTACCTCTTTGACCCTGTTCATTATCCCAGGCTGAAAGCATGGCATTATGCTCAGTACAGGACACAGTGGGAAACTCCCAGAGAAACAGGATGAATTCTGTTGTCTTTGTCACTAACCTGAAACACCTGCAAATAACCAGGAGAAACAAAAGGTATTGTTCTCATCTAGGCTAGTCCCTAATTACGCGCTGCAGTCTTCAGCGACTTCTTCTGAAATATTTGATACTGGCAACTGTCAGAGACAGGTGACTGGACTAGGTTGGGCCCATGTCTGATCTGTTATGGGCACTTGTAATTGCCTGATCACTGGAGAAAGTGAACAGTACAGCTAGTTGAAAATGAAAGGGACATTTCAGTTTCATTCGAAACCTCTCAACATGAATCAAAATGTTGATTAGTTTTGAGAGGAAGACTGGTCCAGGGGGAATGGTTCTAGGCTAGTTCTCAGGAGAACCTAATTCAGTTCCCTACTCCCTGACAGGCTTCGTGTGTAATACTGGGCAAGACACTTAGCCTCTGTTTTCCATGGGGATAACAGCACTGCCTTGCCTTGCAAGGCATTGTCAGGATAAATATGCTAAAGAGTGTGAGCTGCTCAGATGCTATGTTAGTAGGGCAAGATAAATACCTTAGGGTCCATTTCAAATACAACATTTTCATTTTGTTTTCTCCTTTGCCCCACCCACCCCAAATGCCTAGAATCATTGCACTGTTACATTCTCCTCTTTTCTCTCATCTTCATCTCTTTCTAGAGTCATAGATTTTAAGGCCAGAGGGATCATTCAATCATCTAGTCTGATCTTCTGTGTAACAGACCAGAGGATTTCACCGAGTTACCCATGTAATGAGCCTAATACCCCTGCACTGATACTAATGCATCTTCCAAAAAGGCCTCCAATCTTGATCTGAAGACATCAAGAAATGGAGTATCCACCACTTCCTATATCATTTTATTCCTCTGGTTAATCCCACTGTTGTCTCATTTTACATCTTTGGGGCAGGGATTGTACTTTTTCTTAGATGTGTATTCAGTGCCTAGAATGATAGAGGCCTGATTGAGATTGCTGGGTGCTACTATACTATTATTAAAATTTATTTAAACACTAGAGCTGGTTGAAATGTTTTTGCCAGAACTGCTTTCTAGAGGAAAATGCAGCTCCATCAGAATCAAAACCTTTCGGGGAAGTGTTGATTTTGATGGAATTGTACACGTGCAAATGGCGAGATGAATCATTCTGATGTTCTCGTTTCATTTTGATAATGTCAGTATGTTTTGTTGTGATAAAGGAAAGTGGTTCATTTGGACTCTCTTGTTTCATTTCATTTTGACTTGGATATTAGAATAAAATTATACATGTAATATTATGTGGCATTTAATATCTCATGTTATATTATAGTATTTCTACACTATCAAAATAATTTTTTTGCTGTTTCCAAATCAAAGTTATTCAAAATTTCTATTCTGCAAAGATTTATCCAAATTTCACCCTTTGGTTTCAATTCAGAACAAAAACAAATTTTGGGATATCAGAATTTCCCATGGAATGGAAATTCTGTTGTTTTGTTTTTGTTTTGTTTTGTTTGTTTTTTGACCGGCTCTAATTAACACCTGCTTGGGTCAAGAAGAAAGCTCCACCATCCACTTCATCCTCCCTCTCCAGACCCCATACTCATCTTATGGGAGAGTATTGAATTCAAGCAATTACATTCTCTTGTGTTTTGTTTGATTCTGTTCTCAGAAGTATCCAGTTTGGGCAGCTGTCAGAGACAGGGCAATAGATTAGATGGGTCCTTTCTCTGCTCTAACACTGCAGATCCTATGTTCTTCTTTGGTGACCCGGGGAGAATGAGACAATGCTCACCAGAGTGCCTTTTGGGGCAATATTTTAAACTTCACTGTCAGATAATAATTATGATAACAGCACAGTAAGGGTGTGAGTGCAGGGCAGCAGAAACAAAGTTTAATCTCCAGTTTTATTTAGTCCTTTTCAGATGACCATACCATTAACTGCCTTTTCACAAGCCATTTGCTACTGCTGTAATTATAGCACGGTAATGGCCATCATTGCTTTATAACTCACAGCTCTGAAACTGACATGGGCTCGCAAAACAGAAGACCAGACACTGAGCCAAGCTTGGCTCTGCGTATCTGGCATCTACAGCTGAGCAAATGTACACAAAAAGCTTCTGATTTCCTTTACAGACCATTGCAAACCCACTCATTAGCGAGCATGCCAGTGAAGGAGACTGTTTGGTCACAAGCAGCTTCGTGGAAAGCAAAAAGTTTGTGAGCATGAGTGTCAATAAATATTACCCACAGCAGACACACTGAAAACACTCCCCCAGCCGTTTTATTATTATGTATATTCCTGGAGCACCTAGAGGCCCAAATGAGACCATGGCACCATTTTGCTCTTCAGTCCCTGCCCTGAAGAATTTGCAGTGTAAATAAACACTGTAAGAAAGGGTGGGAGGAGAAACTGAGGCACAGAGACTGGCCTACTGCCTCACAGGCAGGGAGAAACAGAGGAAGAGATAGAACTCAGGATTTTTGAGTCCCAAGTCCGGTGGGACATGCTGAACTTTATATTTCTCCCCAGGAGTAGATTTGTCCTAGCCTGTCTGACCTCCTTCCAACTGCAGCCCAGTGGGAAGCTGCTCAAGGGACACCGGCAGCCTGGCCATCCCGTGCTCCACACAGGGCACTGCCACTGGCAACTCTATGCCAGGGTGGGCTTTCCAAATCCCTGGCACACCTGGGTAAGCCCTGCAGCACCAGCTGCCAGTGGGGGAGCAGAGAGGAGGCTCCTCACAGCCTCTCCCCTTTGCTTCTCGTCTGCCACCGTCCTTAGTGTCCCACCAGCCGTGGCATCATCTCAGGACCAGGGCTCCACTGAGCCAGAGTTAGAACCACTGGAAGGAGCTTTTTGGCTCAGAGCAGCACCTCAGCCCTGCCAGGGTCCCAGGGAAGGAGTCTGCAGGGGCTTATGGGCCAGTACATCCATTACCTCCATACAAGAGCCTCCAGGTGCTACAAAAGCTGCCAGCATTGTGCCTTTCCACCAGCCTCCAGCTGCTTCAGGCTTTTGAGTTTTCCCAACATCAACTGACTCTCTACTGCCACCTGCTTCAATCCACAGGCCTTTATTGGACCCAGCTCACCATCCTGCATGATGGCTACCTGCCTTTGCCTTCCCAGGGCGTGATTCTACATCACCTTGGATCTTCTGCCGTTATTCCCACCAGTGCAGAGTTAGTTCAGTTCAGCATGGCTGCATTTTACATGCAGCTTGCATAGGTGTAAGTGATGAGATAAGATGCAAGGCAGGGGTGAACCAGACTACAAATACTTCTGTCTTCCTGCCCCTTTCCCTCCTCCACACCAGTCCTCAGCCCACCCTTCCTTCCTTCCTCTCCCTCACTTCCCTCTCCTGCCCTCGCCCCACTCTCCCCTTCCCTGATGTCTCCGCTCCCAGTTGTATGGTTTCACCCCACTCCATCTCCGCTCCCAAACCCCAGCCCCCAACTTCACTTATATGCAGTTGTAATGTGTGAAATAAACAGAGGCAATTAAACTACCTGTATAAACTCTATGGAATCACTGGGCACACAGCTTACTTGAGTATCCACACCACCATATTACTAATACCTTGTCCTAGCATCCCCATTTCGTAAGCTCAGTCCTTGCCTCTTGTCTGAAATTAGGGCCAGAACTTGATACTTTTACTCAAATTGAGGAGCAGCCTACTCTCCAGTACACTTGAGGCAGGCTACTCAGAGAGTAAGGGACAACGTGAGCAGAAACTGGTCCATACATTGCAAACTCTTTGTAGAGAGGGAACATGAGCCTGATCCAAAACTCTCTGAAACCAATGCAAAGACATTCCATTGGCTACCATGGGCTCTACACTGTCTTTCGTATGTAGCTCACTTTGGGGTTCTGCAATAATAATTAATAATAAATAACGTAGAACTCCAACCACGGCGAGGATTTTACAGAACATCTGAAAGACATAAGACCTGATTCAAAATTTAGGTCTACTTTTAATGTCAGATGTTTTCCCCTCCCTACTAACAGGCATTTGTTACTCAAAGGAAGAAGAAGAATCTGCTGGAATGCTGGGAGAAAAGACAAACCAATCATCTAAGGAAGGTGATTAAAACAAGATTTATAGCCATAACACTGAAATTAATCCTAAGAGAATATATAAATGAATAAAATAAAATGACTCCTCTTCCTCAGCTTATCTGTAATACAGTCTAGTTATTAGTTTCACCACAGTGCACATTATCACATTGTCAGGAAAATCAGTTCAATAGTTTCAAAGTTATGAGCATTAGAAACAGCCAATTTCATATGCACGCAGTAGAAATGTTCTGCTGTATCATTTGTTTGTTTGTTCTTTTTCTGTGTAACTCTTAGAAATTTGGGATTTATTTGCTAACTTGTACAGTCGTCACTTTAAAAGTAGCAAACAGCTTCACTTCAAATGTGGCTTGCTTTTAAGTCTCAGACATGCCTAAGTAACCTACTTATTCATTATTATTATTTATTTGTATTACCGTAGCACCTAAGAGCCCTAGTCATGGACCCATCATGCTAGGTGTTGTACAAACACAGAACAAAAAGATGGTCCTCTGCCCCACCGGGCTTACAGTGGAAATTAACCTCTCTGCTTCAGTTCTGGGTGGAATCGGCACTCATAAACCATTTACATGGACCAGCCACTAGAGGGAAACAAAGACCCACAACTTCCTAGGGTAGCTGACATCTAGACAAAAAGTGAAAGGATGGTAGAGATGGAGGAAATTGGCTGCCTTCCAGAGGATTCTGGAGAGAGAGGAAGTAGGTTGAGTGGAGCAGTAGAGCCAATCAGAGAGTGGGAGAATAGAATCCAACATTTTAAGGGGAGATGGAGGAGTCCTGGGTGCCTACAGGAGATTCACACACAAGGGAGGACAGGGCCTCGTTCATTATGGACAAGATTCTTTTATCACATGCATGAACATTTGGCTGCTTCGCAGATACAAAATGAGCCTCAACCTCCTGAGGTTTGCCCATCGTTAATTTAATGGGTCCAATTCAGTGCCCCGTACTAGCGCAGTGGAAATCAATAGGGTCATATGGAGTGTGTTTTATGAATTCATTAAGAGCATGACATCATACGGAGTCTATTAAACAAGTAAGGGAACTCTTATTAATCCCAGTGTAACAGCAGCTTTCCATAGGCTGCTTTTCAAGGGCAAACTACGGTATGGTTGTGTTCATGCATCTGCGTCTGATCTCTTAGCTGTCCCTCTAGCACGCACCACAGTACATGGCTTCTGTAAAAGCAAAGTACCTTGTAGGGATCAATGAGTGAAATCACACACCACAGGGTAAAAGAAAAAAGAAACAGTAAAAAAAAAATCAATAGCGCATCGTGTTTTTATTTCAGTTCTAGTAAAAGCCCAAGATTATTCCCGGGGCCCTCGCAAGTTCATAAACACCTTTATTTGTGGCTTCCAATCTGACTGTGTTCAAAACTGGAGGGTCAGAATGTGCTCCTGTCGCCAACTGCTAAGGTTGCTGAATCTCCAAAAAGAATGGTCTGCCTTTTTTTGTGTGTCTCATAAAAGAGGGTAGGGCTGTCGATTAATCACAGTTAAGTCATGTGATTAACTCAAAAAAATTAATTGCAATTAAAAAAAATTATCACAATTAAGCACACTTATAATAATAGAATACCAATTTAAATGTGTTAAATATTTTGGATTTTTTCTACATTTTCAAGTATATTGATTTCTATTACAGCACAGAATACAAAGTATACAGTGCTCACTTTATATTATTATTTTTATTACAAATATATGCACTATAAAAATGATAAACAAAAGAAATAATATTTTTCAATTCACCTCAGACAAATACTGAAGTGCAATCTCTTTATTGTGAAAGTGCAACTTACAAATGCAGATTTTTTTTGGTTACATAAGTGCATTCTAAAAAGAAACAGTGTAAAACTTTAGCGCCTACAAGTCCACTCAGTCCTATTTCTTATTCTGCCAATCGCTAAGACAAACAAGTTTGTTTACATTTACGGGAGATACCGCTGCCTGCTTCTTATTTACAATGTTACCTAAAAGTGAGAACAGGCATTCACATGGCACTTTTGTAGATGGTGTTGCATGATATTTATGTCCCAGATATGCTAAACATTCATATGCCCCTTCATGCTTTGGCCACCATTCCAGAGCACATACTCCCATGCTGATGATGCTCATTTGAAAAAAATGCATTAATTAAATTTGGGACTGTACTCCTTGCGGGAGAATTGCATGTCTCCTGTTCTGTTTTACCTGCATTCTGCCATATATTTGTTGTTATAACAGTCTTGGCTGATGACCCAGCACATGTTTGTTTTAAGAACACTTTCACAGCAGATTTGACAAAATGCAAAAAATAGCTACAGCACTTGAGCCAAGGTTTAAGAATCTGAAGTGCCGTCCAAAATCTGAGAGGGACGAGGTGTGGAAAATGCTTTCAGAAGTCTTAAAAGAGAGACACTCAGATGTGGAAACTACAGAACCTGAACCATCAAAAAAGAAAATCCATCTTCTGCTGATGGCATCTGACTCAAATGATGAAAATGAACATGCATTGATCTGTTCTGCTTTGGATTGTTATCAAGCAGAACCCGTCATCTGCATAGACGCATGTCCTCTGGAATGGTGGTTGAAGCATGAAGGGACATATGAATCTTTAGCACATCTGGCACGTAATTGTCTTCTGACGCCAGCTACAATAGTGCCATGCGTATTCCTGTTCTCACTTTCAGGTGACACTGTAAACAAGAAGTAAGCAGTATTATCTGCTGCAAATGTAAACAAACTGGTTTGTCAGAGCGATTGGCTGAAGTAGGACTGAGTGGACTTGCAGGCTCTAAGTTATCCATTGTTTTATTTTTTAATGCAGTTTTTGGTACATAATTCTACATTTATAAGTTCAACTTTCATGATAAAGAGATTGCACTACAGTACTTGTATTAGGTGAATTGAAAAATATTATTTCTTTTGTTTTTACTGTGCAAATATTTGTAATAAAAACAAATATAAAGTGAGCACTGCACACTTTGTATTCTGTGTTGTAATTGAAATCAATATATTTGAAAATGTAGAAAACATCCAAATGTTATTCTGTTATTGACAGAACAAGAAGCAATGGTCTTACGTTGCAGTGGGGGAGGTCTAGGCTGGATATTAGGAAACACTATTTCACTAGCAGGGTGGTGAAGCACTGGAATCGGTTACCTAGGGAGGTGGTGGAATCTCCATCCTTAGAAGTTTTTAAGGCCCAGCGTGACAAAGCCTTGGCTTGGATGATTTAGTTGGTGTTGGTCCTGCTTTTAGCAGGGGATTGGACTAGATTGGACTCTTCCAACCCTAATATTCTATGATTCTATGATTGTTTAATGGCGCAATTAATCACATGAGTAATTGCGATTAATTTTTTAAATCGCTTAACAGCCCTAAAAGCGGGATTAAGAGCAGTTGTTTTAATTTAGTTTTGTAATAGTGCGGCCCCACACCCCTTCAATCAGCAAACTTTAGCATGACTTGACAGACTAAATTGCCATTCCTTAACCCGCAGGACAAGAAGCATCATTTGCACATGGTCAAGCGGCGAGTGAGAAAGATTCATGCTGCTTGCTAATTGCCTCTGGCACCGAGATCTCTTCAGCGCTAACTGCTTTTCTTTTCACAATTCCATCTATTCAAACATCTGTTTCTGTATTTTAATGACTTTGAAAAGCATGCATCAAGAAACCATTTAATGTGGTGGATCTCTGATAGCATGTACCTAGGAAGGACACAAGTGGGAAATGTTCTGAAGCAAAAGTATCAGAGGGGTAGCCGTGTTAGTCTGGATCTGTAAAAGCAACAAAGAGTCCTACAGCACCTTATAGACTAACAGACGTATTGGAGCATGAGCTTTCGTGGGTGACGAAGTGGGTATTCACCTATGAAAGCTTACGCTCCAATATTTCTGTTAGTCTATAAGATGCCACAGGACTCTTTGTCACTTTTTACTGAAGCAAAAGCAAGTCTCAAGCAGACAGAAGAGACTTTCTGGGGCATGACATGTAACATTCCACCATACACATTGCACCATTTACACCTGTGGGAAATAGGTGCAAAGGGGTGTGACGTAGTGCTAAAGGTTCAAGTCCTGATGATAAACAATGTAGGTACTGATATGAAAGTTCCTATGGTGGTTAGAGGAAACGCTACAAAGACACACTGACAGCGTATCTCAAGAAAACTGATGTGGACGTCATAAGCTGGGAGGAGCAAGCCACCAACTGACCCCAATGTCACCACATCCTCCATCAGGCAGTGGCCCGCCTCAAGGAGAAGCGCCTTGCCCTCAAAGCTGAAAAGAGAGAGAGAAGGGAGGAAAAGGAAAGAACTTTCTTCCAGAAGGCAGCTGGCCACCAGGAAATGTCTATACCTACTGCGGGCAGATCTGTGGTTCCAGGATCAGACTCCTGAGTCATCTCAGGATCCATATGTAAATCCGTGGTAGAGATCATTTTCGAATCGAGGAATCATTGCTGCTGGTGCTGATATCAACGTAGTGTTTAATGATGTTCTTGATTTCTGGTGGACTTCAGATGGTTTGAATAACTCACCCTAAAAAAGGGAAGTTGCTATTTCAGTGGACTGTGAGTCAATTTCAAGTAATTGCTGCATGTAGGATAACAGCTTGCTACAGCTGCCAGCTGACAGTTATTCCTTTAGCTCAGGTGGTAGATGTCTATGCCATGGAATTTGAAGGTGCAGGGTCAAAGCCTACTAATGACCCATGCAGAGATCTGTCACAGCTGCATGTAGTAGATTTTTTTTTTCATTTCTTTAAATCCTAGAAAACTCCATACCAGACCTTTTCTTATTTGTAGATATACTAAGCATACACAACTGCACTGATATCAGTGGGAGCTGCAAATGCCTGGTCCATCAGGAAAATCAGGTCTCAAGTACGCACCCAAAATTAGCTGAATTTTTTGCAAGTTTTGGCCTGAAACTCTTTGCGTCTCAGCCCTCTACTTTAGTATGGGGATAATATTTCCCTACCACCTAGGGGTGTTGTGAAGGCAAATCCATTAGTATTTGCCCACAATGAGGAGTGACACACAAAACCCATGAGGAAATGAAAAATTCTGTATTCAGTACAAGGCTTGGATGGTGTCTCTTAAATAAAATGGGGGATGCATGTTGGATGATGAGGTTAACGAGATACATTCCCTGAGCACTCCCAGCCCTCTACCTTGAGGGTCCAATGATGCTGACCCAATGCCATTCAGTCCAGAGGAGTATGAAGCAGGGGCCTATGGAGAAATTGGCATGGTCATGTCATTAGAGATTGTCTCATAATATACACAAAAGAGGGCCGAATAAAGGTTACATGGGCAATGTTAATTCAGGCATTTCCTACATTTTGTGTGCCTGACTTTTCAACCTTAATAACTTTCTTTTAAGGAAGTTTTGTGCATGTTTGCCATAATATAATGCAATGCTGTGTATACCTATTAAAGAAGAATTAAAGTAGCTGGAATTATTCTTTCTGAGAAAAAACATCACATATGGAATTGTTATTAAAAGCATCCTTAAAGGAAGGTAACAGAGGCTGGAACCAGCATGACTTGTTAAGAAATATAATCTGTTTGTTTCTCAAGAGCAAAGACCTGACAATGAAATATATCCCTCTTCTCTTGTTTAAGGAGAAGAGAGGAGCATGGACCTTGAGTTACTGTATTTATCCTTTTTTTACAGATGGTATTTACAAAGAAGTGCTTTTACGGACTCTGTTAATTCATATCTGAAAGATTTTTGTGAGTATCATAACCTGAAGTATCATAATGGAAAAAGGAATGTGTTTATAAATATAGATGTTCATATAAAATATGAAATTTACTATTGTATAAAATGAACTATAAGGATACAGGGAAACAGATTTAAGTTTGATTTTAAATTGTGAGTTACATTTTATTTTGCGATAGGAATCCAACAATTAAAGAAAGGCATACAGGTCTCGAACCAGAAATGAATAAAAATTTGGAAAATGACATTAAATGTACAAAGTCACGTGGCGTGAACTTTGTGAAGATAATTATGGACTGTACAAAGTCCTGGAAGAAAAGATTTCTGAATCTGTGCCAGCATAATTTATGATCCAGATGCCACATGCTGACAAAAGATTATTCTTGCTGCCAAAGCAACATCAACCAAATGTGCATATGAGGTATTCCAATAAACTAATGCATTCCTCAGGTAACCCAAACCAGAGATGTTCTGTTACAGCCTTCATGCAAATAAGTGAAAGATAGATGCAATAAAATAAGACCTTCTAACATCCGCTGATCTCCACTGAACATCTGTCTGGACTTTGCAGCTACCAGAGAACTTGAAAGAGAAGAATTTTTAATTCAGCAGGTAGTCAAGACAAAACAGTTGAGGAAAAATCTCTAGCTATGCATGCATGAAGACGGCTTCTGCAAGTAAGTAGGAAAAGATTTGTATGGAGATACACCACATTCGTGCTCAGTATTGTGAATGCAGGAACCATGTTCACAGGCTTTCACAAGTTTATGGAGTTTGAGCAAAGTACCACAAAGGAATTAGTGAACTTCAACAGTTTTCTGTGACTTGTTCAGTGGGAGTCAGGTATCCATAGCTGAAGAGATCTGAGTAATGGGACACTTTCTGAAAGAAGACACAAATACTATTGATTATAGTTGCTTGCTTTAGCTAGAGAAGGATGGTCAAGTGGCCAGGGCATTAGGGTAGGACTCTGGAGACCTTGATTCCATTCCTAGCTCTCCTCCCCCCAACTTTCTGAGGGAACTTAGGCAAGGCACGTAGAGTACGCGAACATGGCAGCTGAGAGTTGTAATTCCCAGCTCATGTAGACTACATGCATTAGCTCTGCTTGAACCAGCTCACTGAAACAGCAGTGTGGTCACAGCAGCTCACACTAGCCACCCAAGTACATACCTAGGATTTCTGAGGGGGTTGTACTCAGGCAGTTTACCACAGCCACATTATTTTAGCATGCAATCTCAACAGAGCTAGTGTGAGTATGTCTACCCAAGCTGGGAATTACACCTTTCAGCTGCAGGGTAGAAATAACCTTAGTCTTTCTGTGCCTCATTTTCCTACCTGTAAAATGGGGATAATAGCACTGAGGTACCTCTCAGAGCTGGTGTTAGGAGAAATACATTTAGGCTGTGAGGTGCTCACATACTGTGGTGATGGGGGCCTGACAAAGCAGCTAGTGTTTTGAAGGATAGCTAGCAGTTTCAGAACACAGTCTCGGGGGCCATTAAGAACAACAATCGATCTAAAGTCATTAAGTCATTTCTCTCATTAGCCATTTATAATTCTAGTTTGATATTTTCAAAGCAGGCCAGGGATTTAGGCACACATCTCCCATTAAAATACTCTCAATGCTTCTGCTTTGTTAGGACCCAGGAGAGGACAAGCATAAGCGACTCATGTAATAGAACAGAGGTTTGGTCTGCTGAAGTATACAGCTGGAATGCAGCGTTACAAGGTATGCACAGCTTATTGAAGCACATATTGAAATACAAAGCTGAATATATTAAACTGAGATGGGCTGGACCACCAGTGATCACCTACTGATAGTTAATAAAATAATTATTTAGTATTGACATGTCACTTGTTCTCTATTAATTAAACACTGGTAGCTGAAAGTCTGTGCTGGTCAAGTAATCCACCATCTATGAGATTCCCCCTCATATAACGAATGGAATTGTTGCATGCAAATTAGTCATAGAGTAAGGGTGGTGACTGGTTGAGTGACCTCTGCTATCACAGTGGTCTAGGACTCCTCGCATGGCATAGGTGCATGTTTTACTGTAACTGTACACTGCATGGGTGTAATTCATAAATGAAAAATGGCTGAGAACTTAACTGGACAGTAACAGACCACGAATTCCAGTGATTACTGAATCTGGTGACATTCAAAACAAAAGGCGCTCTCAGCCATGTTTGGAGCTGTTTCCATCGCTTCACACTGACTCAGACACTGTGGGTTTCAGGGTGATTATGGAATCTTACTGAACAGAAATACTCATAAGATCCAAGAGTTCACATAACTCAGTAAATGATTTTGGGAAGTGACGGTGAGAAATGAATTGAGACATTAGCAGATTGGTTCTTATTGGTGATTATTAATGATTGTTTATTTACTAAGTACTTATATTCTTGAAAGGACAAGCCATGAAAGCTAGTATGTTATTATTTACTGCTAAGGTGCTTTTTATATAACTTGCATCCAAGATCCCTCAACTCTTCTTTCATAACATTGGTTCAGTAATTTTCTCTCTCCCATGTTTCAATATTAACCCCTATGTATCCAATTTAAGCACTTTGCAGGGACACAACTGTTGTTAGAACTTTCTCATTCCCTTCTGCTCATTCTAACTCCAAACCAGAACTGGAGGAATAATGGATTTTTTGCTTCACTGGTAATTCCCAAAAATCAGAAAAAAAAATTGTTTTGGGTTGAACATTTAAAACAACACATTTTGTTTAGTTTTTGAGCATATAAACTTTTTTTTTTAAGTTTTGAAAATCTTTCATTTTTAAAAAAAGGGAAAACAAAAAAAAATTAAGTTTTTTTCCCTGATGAAACAATTGTACAAAACCAACATCAATTCAAGGAATGTTTTGGTGTTACTGAATCTGCATTTTCTGCTGATCTTATCAAGCCCTGGTGTGACATTCAGCTCTGCACTGCAGCTGCCACTGCCAGTCCAGTCCCGCAGAATCAGTCCAGGGAATGCAGAGCAAAAGAGGGACCATTCCACAGAGATCGTGGTCTCTAGGACAGAGCCCTGTACTCTTTCTTGTTGTATTGGAATAAGATTCCCAAACCAGAGTACACTGTCAGCTCCAGGGCATATCCTGCACAGTTCCTATGCCCTTTCATAAGTGCAGACTCCATAACTATCTCTTATAGGATAGTCAATTTAGGATAGTCCTATAGGATGGCCAATTTTGGTTGGACGTATTCCTGGAGGTTTCATCACATGACATAATCTTTCATTAAAGATTCATCTTTAATTCCTGGAGACTCTAGATCAATTCTGGAAGGTTGGCAACTCTAATCTCTTATCAATTTATCATTTGTACAAACAGAGCAACAGAGCACAGTATGTGGAACTGTGGGTAACAACATTTAATTCAGGTAAATGTGGCTGGCCAGAGCTGACTTTTCCTCTCTAGAGGGATCAGAGAGTTCCAACCCTCTAAGCTTTATAATTAATTTACTATTATTATTGCAGTAGTTTTTAGAGACCTCCTATCAGTTGAGGCCCCATAGTGACAGATACTGTACAAACATGTAGTGATAGTCCTTGTACCAAAGAATTTACATGTCTTAGTACCTAGATTCCTTATATAAAAATGAGAATCACCCTGATTCTGCCCCTGAAGTCTCCACCCCTCCATAGAGTCGATGGTCTTTTCAAGAAGATTCAGTACTTGGAGGCTGTCATCGGAGAGGTATTGAGAGCAGAACTTGGCAAACATTGCTAGACATTTTCCTTGAGTGCTTGCTTATATTGGTAGATGAATCTGGTCAATTCTACTGAGAACCCGTTTGTTCTGGGTTTTCTTTTTTTTTTGTACCCAAGAATAAAAGATATCAAGACTATTTAGGATAAAGGGGTGAAATATAAGTATTAATTAATTAATATTGCAACACAGGTCCTACAGGCCTGTAAAATATTCAGCTTAGCCACATAAGGCCTTAGGCCTGAAATCGTTTGGCATGACTAGTTTACCGAGCTATGGCTCTGTACCTGTAAAATTGCAAAATTACAGTAAAAAATGTGTTAAATGCTGATGTTCCAGAAAATATTCTGCAATGTATCAGTTAATTCCACTAGGTGACCAGTCGGTAAAATCTTGGGGACTTCTAAATTGACTACAAGTTGCTACGGTAACTATTTGATGGAAAATAGTACAAAAGGAACTAATGAGATAGCCTATGAAAAATGGGGCTTCCCTAAATTAGTGGGCTGTGGCAGTATGGGTAAGGAAAAAGGGGTTGGAACCCTGATGCCTATGTATGAGCCTTGGTGGCTGTAAGCGTCATTCAGGATAAGAAGTGTCGTTCGGCCTGTGTGCTGTGAAGAGATGGGGAATACACAGGGAAAGGCCTGGATGACAACCACAGGTGATGATGATGACAATGAAGATGATGAGGAAGATAATGACTGACACTCCGGGGTCCCCATAGTCATAGGGCTAAACACTTTGCACTCTGACTGCTGTTGTATTTCACTGTTTGTGGGATTGTTCATCTGTTTAGAGGATTTGTTAATAAAGGGGCCTGTGATAAAATTGCAGTCGTTATTTGTGTGCTCATATGGTCTTATTCTAACAATACTGATAATAATCTTCCTGATGCTGCAGTCCTCAGGAGGCTGATGACCACTGCAGTCTAAGAGATTAATCTATAATCAATGCACCATCAATAAGGCTACACTTTCCATCAAGATTCCAGGGATTGATGAGTGGCTAGCATGAGTGTGGTTCACACGAGTGCTTGGAGAAAGTGTAGTTTAAGATTGCACGTACAGGAGATCAGAGACAGTGAACTTTCCATCTGAGATTGAACTGTTTGTGTAACACACTTATAAAATGCCTTTTGTGTCTCCCAAATGTAGTGAATCCACAGAGGAGAACAACCTACTAGAGCTGCCTGCTAAAGGAGTTATTCTTTCAGTTGAAAAAGGTAGACATATGTCTATACAGCCATCAGACTGTTAGCTTGGGAGATCTGAAAGTATAATTCATTTGTGTGTGTGCACAGAAGCAATGCTGATTAACCCAGAACAGGACACGACTCCTCACATCATTACCTACCATAAGCAGAAGAGACAACTCCTGAGAGAAATCCTCACACACTCATTCCCCAGCCTAGAGGTCACCAACCAAATGGATTCAAACATCCCCAGTATCTGCAGGTTCTGGACAAATTGGCAGCCATGCCCATATGTGCTAAGCCTGTCCTCAGACCCAACCATTCTGGTGATGTGTACTCAAAGCTGACAGAAAATCTTTCACTTACCAAACCTTCACAACCGCTGAGAGTGTTCCTTGCACAAAGCATTAAGAAGAACTGCAAGGAAATGCATTGTAACTCTGGGGCTTACCAAAAGAAGCAATTGAGGCAGCATTGCATTAAACTCAAGATCTTAAAGAGATGTATAGCAGGCTGAAGTCTTGAAGCAGGAGTTTCCTGGTTGCCTCTTTAAATTGCCCTCCTCCAGTGCCATCCAGACTTGCAGCAAAGCCTTTCAAACAAAACTCAGAACTGAAACTTCATACCCAAAGTCCTTTCCTCCCAGGTGTCTCTGCAGGGATGCCATCTTCTGTCCTTCCACCACCACTTGGAGGCCAGTGCAAACCATCTTAGTCCTTTCTCCCCTTGGCTGAAAGGTAAGCAGTCCTCCTGCTGCTAATGCTCCCCCACCCCCATTACAATGGACAAGGCAGATTACATTCTGCCCTCTTTCCCAGAACTTGTCCTAGTTGGCTGAGACAGAGTGGAGCTTTGTCCTCCCGTACACTATACGACTCCTAATCCCAGATCCTTAAAGAAACACAGCCTTGGATTGTAACTTGGACACTGTCACCCCAGGACCACGTCCTCTCTTCCAGCATCTGTTTCTATCATTCCTTAGGTCCCCGTATGATCCAGAATTCCTAGAATTGGGTAGCCTGGCCTCCAGAACATCTCCCTCTGGCAATAAAGGGACAGTATACCCAGTTACAAGATGCAGTGACTCACAGCTCAGATTGGACAGTCCCCAAATCTGCTGAAAAATCACTGGTCTGTAGACAATATTGTGCTTACAATATGGCAGAGACAAAGTTAAACATCAACAGCATAAAGCTGAAATAAAGGATGTTGCATTGGACCCAGACAAGATGTGACCTTGTCATATGCTGATACCAACACACACACCCGCTGACAATACAAACCATACTCCATCACGGGCTACACTATTAGCACCAGAGTTTCTGCTCTCACAAGAAGAAAAGCATCCTCATCACCATCTAATGGTTTGAAGAGATTATTTAAAAGGACCAGTGAAGACAGCTCTGCTATAAAATGTTGTTGAGTCCATGTTTATTTGGTGTACTAGTAGAATAAATAATATTAATAATAACTAATACTGTACTAAGGACAAGTTTGACACCAAGGGCAGTGTAAAAGAGGAATGCTCACCACCAGTGCCATCTACAGGTCAGGCAGGGTGCCGCATGCGGTCACCCCTTTTCAGTTGTAGTCCTGTCCATCAGCTTCCCCTAAGGACTTCAGGGCTTTCACCTTAGTATGGGGATTTTGGGGTCTGGGACCTTGAACAGAAAGGGTCTTCCCCAGCTGGCCTCTCTACCCAGTTAACAGCTTCAGTTGATGTCCCATATTTTGGAAGCAAGTAAGGAAGCCCAGGCCCACCATCTCCACTGGGCTCCAAACTAGGGCCCGATGGTGGCCAGCTATGTTCTGCATCTTGGGGTGCTATGCAGCTAACCCCCAGACCACTTCCTACTCAAGTTTCCCTTCTCCCCACAGAGTAGATTACAGAATCACAAATAATGTCTCTGATCTTCCCAACCAGTCCCCAGTCCCTCCTTTGCAGATCCTATCAGGGCTGTTTTTCTAGCTCTGAGGCCATGAGAGCTCAGGGGCTTTGCAAGTGCAGCTGGACAGGGCCACCTGGGCCCAGAGCTGCTCCTTAACCCCCTGTTCTCCAGTGTGAGGTTTGTACACCCCATCACAGACAGTAATACTGGCCCTTTCTGGGACCTGAGAGAAGTCAGAGATCTAATAAGTAAATTGCAGGTCACAGTAGTTTTATCAAGCCCCAAATAAGTCACCAGAGGAGCCCTAAGACTAATGTGGATGAATAGTGTAGTACAGTCCAGTGACAGCCTATGCTAGGTTAGTTAATCAGAGTGAGTTCTCTCAACTAATTTAGGAAACATTTTGGCTTAGGTGCCTGGTTTAGTTTTTCCTCTGCTTTCTTGTTTATTTAGTGACCTCACAATCCCCATGGTACCACAGAGCTCTAGGGGGTGGTTGTAGTATACATGATTAAAAAGTGGAATAAAATAGTACATGATCATGTTATTAAAAAATGCATATGCCCCCTCCCCGACTCTCCTCCTCCCCTGCCTCTATGCCCTACCTCCTGGGGTTCTCCATGCCAGTGTATCAGGAGGAGGCAAGTAGTGCTGATGGGTCCAGGGCCTCCCTGACTCTCCTCCTCCACCACCAGCAGGCTGGGGGAGCTGCCATCTGACCCCCTCCATCTCTCACCCCATAACTGTCCTCTGCACCCCCTCAGCTTCCTTCCTGCCCCCCATTCCCTTGCAACTCCCAAATCTGCTTCCTACTCCTCTTCACTCTTGCCATCCCCCTTTCACTGTGTCTTGGCAGCCATTTTGCCTGTGTTTTTTTCAAGCAAACTGTCATTTGGCGAGTCTGCATGTGATCGGCAAAAACTCGAGCTTTGAGATTGGCCGTAGTGTGGCAGCTTTTCATCATGTTTTCACAAGACAAGGAAAAACACAACCCCCAAATCACTACAGTCATGATAAAATTGCAAGAGCTAGCAATACTGGAGCATGCTCAGTCGCTGACTGAGTTTTGCACTTGCACCTAGTTGACAGGTAGGATCTGTGGGGGTCTAGAGCATGCTCAGTGCAGACAGAATCTTTGGGGAATTTAGCTGCAAAATTCTATCGCGCCTGTACAGAACATGTGTGAACAGAGGTCTTCAGAAAGTCATAACTCAACCACATTTGAGCAGAATTTTACAGGGAAGCAACAGACACATCCCTGAGACCAGGACAACTCCCCTGCCAAATATCAAGACCCTGCTCCAAACCATGCTTCTCAATGAAACAGTTGTAATAATTTATTTAACATAAGCAAAACAACATATTTCCCCTAATCTTATTCTTGTAAATGGCTGGACCATTTTAGCTGAAATTTTCCCCAAAATTTCAGCCTGAGGCAGACATCTGGCATGGAAAATTTCAGCCCCAATGGTAAACTTTGGTAAAGTTAAAAGCAACTGAAAACAGGGTCTTAGAATGGAAAGATGGCAGCACTCTTGTCTTCACATGTAATAGTGGGCCACCTACTACTGAAAAGTATAATTATTTTTTTACTGCATGTAGTAGAGCTTCTTCCCAGAAGCCTCAACTGAGATCAGGTCCCATTGTGGAAAGCGCTATAGAAACACATAGCAAGATACACTCCCCGACCCAAAAAACTTACAGTCTAAAGAGACAAAACAGACACAGGGTGGTAGAAAGAAAGGATTCTCTTCATTTTTCAGAGTGGAAAACTGAGACTGAGACTGAGAGAAACTAACTGACTCATCCGAGGTCACACACCAAGTCTGTGCAGAGCTGGGAATATAGCCCTGATCTGATAGGCCAGTCAAGTGTCTTCAGTACAAGAGCTCCTATCTCATTGATGGGTAGTATGTTGGAAGCACACACTTCACCTCCCCCGCCAAGCAAAACAGGATATGGCCAGAGGGCAGATACAATTTAATTCTGAGTGTCTCTGTTGCTCACTTACAAAATTACAATGTGCTAGTTTTGGCAACCAGACTGCATGCAGACTTTTCCTTTTCAGCTGTGCTATGTACCTCTTTTCTTTGATGCTGTAAGGTAATTGATTCATACACGCTCTCACACACACATCCCTACCTCCACCTTCCTAGGACACTTACATTGATTACCTGACAAATAGGAATAAAGAAAAGCTGTATGGAAAGGATTAATGGATGATGAGATTTATTTTCCAAACACTTGTTTGCTTTGATTGTAATTTGACTATATAAACTCCAAAGGCAGCATAACTGGTTATTTGCACAAGAATGTCATTCCTTTAGGAAAGAACAAATTACAAAGCAAAATATGGCAAGGATCCAGAGGAGGGAGGGCAGGGGTGGACATGAGGAAAGCTAAAACAAATGACTAAACAGCCAATCATTAAATACAGATCTAGATGCAGGTAGAGGCAGAGCGTAGGAATAAAAGCTGATGTATGCAGACACAAGCATGGACTCTACTGATCTATCAAGGAAAGAATATGTACACTGTATAATAAAGTGAAGCATTTACATTTGTATGTTTTCCAGGATTTTTGGAAGGATGGTTTTGATTTTAAAGGGAAGCCTGGAGGCATAAATATAATTAGGAGCTGGGAGCTTTTTGTTTGTTTGTTTAATTACTATCTGTGGTTTTATCCATGCATGATCAATGTATCCCAGACCCTTCCAAACCAAACAATCATAGCTGCAAGAGGGGTGTGTATGAGGGGACTCCTATCTCCTGTGTTTAGCAACAGAACATCTGGTCCCAAGCAGGAGATGGGAAAGACTCCCAGAGTCCTTCAGTGTCAGCTCTCTGCTATGGGAAGACCTAATAAATCCACCAGAGGGTCCTGGAACAGTTTGGAACCAGTCATAGGTCTAAGGGTATGTCTACACTACAAGAGTAGTTCGATTCAACTTAAGTCGAATTTGTGGAATCGACCTTACGAAGTCGAATTTGTGTATCCACACTAAGGACACTAATTCGACTTTGTGAGTCCACACTAATGGCACAAGCGTCGACTTTGGAAGCGGTGCACTGTGGGCAGCTATCCCACAGTTCCCGCAGTCCCCACTGCCCATTGGAATGCTGGGTAGAGCCCCCAATGCCTGCTGGGGGAAAAAATGTGTCGAGGGTGGTTTTGGGTAACTGTCATCATTGAACCGTCACTCCCGCCCTCCCTCCCTGAAAGTGCCTGTGGGCAATCTGTTCACGCACTTTTCTGGTCAGTGACAGCGCGGACGCCACAGCATTGCGAGCATGGAGCCCGCAGCAGTTATGGCCGTTGTCAACTCCTCACACCTTATCGTCCACCTCTTCCACAGTCAGCTGCTGAGAAATAGGGCTACTTTTCAATGGTGCTGCAAGCACTGGTGGACCATAGGGGACGTTTTACCAACATCAACGTCGGGTGGCCGGGCAAGGTTCATGACGCGCATGTTTTCAGGAACTCTGGTCTGTTTAGACGCCTGCAGGAAGGTAGTTTCTTCCCGGACCACAAAATAACTGTTGGGGATGTGCAGATGCCTATAGTGATCCTCGGGGACCCAGCCTACCTGCTAATGCCCTGCCTCATGAAGCCCTATGCAGGCGCCTTGGACACTGACAAGGAACTCTTCAACTACCGGCTGAGCAAGTGCAGAATGGTGGTGGAGTGTGCTTTCGGACGTCTCAAGGGGAAATGGCGAAGCTTACTGACTGGCTCGGATCTCAGTGAAACCAATATCCCCATTGTTATTGCAGCTTGCTGTGTGCTCCACAATCTCTGTGAGAGCAAGGGGGAGACCTTTATGGCGGGATGGGAGGTTGAGGCAAATCGCCTGGCTGCTGATTACGCTCAGCATGACACCCGTGCGATTAGAAGAGCCCAGCGGGAAGCGCTGTGCATCCAGGAGGCTTTGAAACCTAGGTTCCTCAGCGAGCAGCGTGACCTGTGACTGTTCAGTTTCTTTACAGAGAAGCTGAATCTGCCCCTATTTCTTTACCCAGTTACTGTTGACTATCCTCTGCAGTTACATACCCCGTTCACCCCGTTTCCCCCACTTCCAACACACGTGTAAAAATAAAATACATGTTCCATTGTTACTTAACAAAGGTTTCTTTATTAATGACTTTGCGTTAAAGGGTTGAAACTGGGATGCAGACTGTGCTGGGTAGGGTGTGTGGTGATGTAAAGACTGCCTCTAAACTCGAGGAATGACAGGCTCCTGCTCCTAGAGCGGTCCGCAGTGCCAGACTGGTTGTTTCAACGGAGCCTGCCATCCCTCCTTTTTGGGACTCTGTGGGGGGGGGGGGGCTATGTGACCTTGTGGCGGAGGAGGACGAATACAGATTCCTCTGCTGCGTGGCTCTGTGGTCCAGGACAAGGACCGCTGCATAAGATCTGTAACCGCCCTCCCCCGCTACAAAGTCACGTACCAACCCACCCACACAGAACCTGGAAACCACCTCCCATACCGACCAGGGTGCCTACTGACTGCACTGTGTGTGTGACCTGCTGCTGATCCTGCCCCCGTCTCTGTACCCTGGTAAAGGTGACTGTCCTATGCAATTACCAACCCCCTTCCCCACCCCCCTTCAAACACAGTCTTCTGTAAAAAACATGAGGGAAACAGTAATTAACAGCAAAGTATTTTTAATAATTAACTAGACAGTTAGGGGATGAAACTGGGCTTGGGGCTTGGGTGAGTCAGGAAGGGAAGGACTTCTCAAAATTTAGGGTATGAGAGCTTTTGGGTACTTGAGCATTCTGCTGGGGTGCAGTGACAGTTTTCACGGCCCCTGGTGCCCCTCCTTCTGGTTATTTTGGGTGAGGGGGGTATGGGAGTTTGTGGCAGGGGAGGGCGGTTGCAGATACACTGCAGGGAGGCTCTGTCCTCCTGCCTGCGGTCCTGCAGAACATCCACAAGGCGCCGGAGCGTGCCCATTTGCTCCCTCATTAGTCCAAGCAGCGTTTGAGTCGCCTGCTTGTCTTCCTCACGCCACCTCTCCTCCCGTTCGCTGTGTGAGCGCTGGTACAGAGAGAGGGTCTCCCTCCACTGGCTCTGCTTGTCCGCCTCGGCTCGGGAGCAGCCCATAAGTTCAGCGAACATCTCGTCCCGTGTCTTTTTCTTTCGCCACCTCATCTTTGCCAGACTCTGTGAGGAGGATGCTGTGGCAGGTCTGGAGACAGTCGAAGCTGTGTGATGGGAAAAAGGGAGTGAATTCCTTGCAAAGATACATTTCTGCGAACAATGAACACAGTCTAGTCTGTCTCTGTGAACAAGACCATGCACAGCACCTATCTCGTGCGCACTCCTGCTGCAGGCAATCCAGAAAGCATAAACTCTGCCCCTGTTCCACCCCATCGCAGTCTCCCCCGACCCTTGGAATTCTGGGTTGAGATCCCAGTGCCCGATGGGTCAAAAATCATTGTCGCAGCTGGTTCTGGGTAAATGTCGTCAGTCATTCCTTCATCTGGGAAAGCAACGGCAGACAATCATTTCGAGCCCGTTTTCCCTGGATTACCCTGGCAGACGCCATAGCGTGGCAACCATGGAGCCTGTTTTGCCTTTTGTCAATGTCACCATATGTGTACTAGATGCCGCGGACAGAGGCGATTCAGCAGCGCTACACAGCAGCATTCATTTGCTTTTGCATGACAGCAGAGATGGTTATTAGCCATATTGCACCATCTACCATGCCATTGTAAATTGGCAAGGTGAGGACGGTTAACAGTCCTACTGCACTATACCTTCTGCTGCTGTCATAGGTGCCCCTGGCTGAGATCAGCCGGGGGTGCAAAAGACAAAACTGGGAATGACTCCCCGAGTCAATCCCTCCTTTATGGTATCTAAAAATAGAATCAGTCCTGTCTAGAATATGGGGCAAGTGTACTAGGGTTGCAGTGTATCAGAGAACTAGAGAGCACAGCTGCTCCGTGTAAGATCATGCAGGAATGATGAGCCGCATGCCATTCACAGGGGGTGCCCCTGCAACAACCCCACCTGTTGCTTCCCTCCTCCCCCAGCCTTCCTGGGCTACCGTTGTAGTGTCCCCCCATTTGTGTGCTGAAGTAATAAAGAATGCAGGAATAAGAAACAGTGACTTGTTAGTGAAATGAAATGAGGGGAAGGCAGCCTCCAGCTGCTAGAATAGTCCAGACAGGACATTAAGCAGTGTGGGGGAGAGGAGACCAGCATCCTGCTGCTATGATAGTCCAGGCAGAACAGAATATTTTCTTTACACATGAAGGGCGGGGGCTGATGGAGCTCAGCCCCCTGTTGCTATGATGAAGACGGTTAGCAGGCCCTCTACTTATGGGCTGATGACGAGGACGGATAGCAGTCCCACTGCACTACACCATCTGCCACAGGGCTGAGGATGAGGACGGATACCAGTCGTATTGTACCATCAGCCACCCATGAGGCGGGGGGGGGCGGGAAGGATGCTACAGTACAGTGCCGCAGCATCGCGTCTACCAGCAGCATTCAGTACACATAGGGTGACATTTAAAACAGTCAAGAGACGATTTTTTTTCCTTTTCCTTCTGGGGGTGGGGGGTGGGGGTACATTGACGAGCTATGCCCTGAACCACCGCGGACAATGTGTTTGACCGTACAGGTATTGGGAGCTCAGCCAAGAATGCAAATGCTTTTCAGAGACTGCTGGAACTGTGGCATAGCTTGCGTCCTCAGTCCCCCCTCCCTCCCTCCATGAGCGTCCATTTGATTCTTTGGCTTTCCGTTACGCTTGTCACGCAGCAGCGTGCTGAGTCTCTGCTACGCCGTCTGTCTAGAGATTTTTTAAAAATACTTTGGACCACGCATAACATTACAGTAATTCCCCTAATTAGATGCAGGAGTCGCCGAGCAAGATCACCCTGAGGAGGGTCACTGAAGGAGATAGAGAACACATGCTGCGTGAAAGCCAGCACAAACCAGGGGCCTATGCTGCCATGCTCGTGGAGGCAATGCTCCCAGAGTACCTCATGAAAGCCTGGTGCGGAAAAGTGTGCTACCACGGAGCACCCAATAAGGCAGCTCTCCCCAGGAACCTCCTGCGGAAGCTTTTCAATTACCTCCAGGAGAGCTTCGTGGAGATCTCCCAGGAGGATTTCTGTTCTATCCCCATATATATAGACCTCCTTTTCACATAGTTCAGATTCCTGTTACATTAATAATAAAAGTTTACATGTTTAAAGCACTTACCGACTGATCCTTCCCCTGATTCAGGGTCCGGGGTAACTGCTGGGGAGGGTTGGTAGGGGATCTCCGTGAGGGTGATGAAGAGATCCTGGCTGTCGGGGAAACCAGCGTTGTAAGCGCTGTCGCCTGCCTCGTCCTCCACAAACCCTTCCTCATCTTCCCCGTCCGCACACATCGCCAAGGAATTGGCCGTCGACACTATCCCATCGTCGGAGTCCATGGTCACTGGTGGGGCAGTTGTGGCAGACCCACTGAGAATGGCATGCAGTGCCTCGTAGAAGCGGCATGTCTGGGGCTGGGCTCCGGAGCGTCCGTTTGCCGCTTTGATCTTCTGGTAGCCTTGTCTCAGGTCCTTGATTTTCACGCGACACTGCGTTGCATCCCGGCTGTATCCTCTGTCTCTCATGGCTTTGGAGACCTTCTCGTAGGTCTTTGCATTCCATTTTTTGGAGCGCAGCTCCGAAAGCACAGACTCCTCGCCCCACACACCGATCAGATCCAAGACTTCCCGGTCAGTCCATGCTGGGGCCCTCTTTCTATTCAGAGATTGCATGGACTCCTCTGCTGGAGAGCTCTGCATCGTTGCCGGTGCTGCTGAGCTCAGCCCAATGTCCAACCAGGAAATGAGATTCAAACTGGCCAGACAGGAAAAGGAATTCAAATTTTCCCGGGGCTTTTCCTGTGTGGCTGGTCAGAACATCCAAGCTCGGACTGCTGTCCAGAGCGTCAACAGAGTGATGCACTGTGGGATAGCTCCCGGAGCTACTAAGGTCGATTTCCGTCCACACCTAGCCTAATTCAACATAGCCATGTCGAATTTGGCGCTACTCCCATTGTCGGGGAGGAGTACAGAATTCGAACTAAAGAGCCCTCTAGGTCGAACTAATTAGCTTCCTGGTGTGGACGGGTGCACGGTTAAGTCGAATTAACGCTGCTAAATTCGACATAAACTCCTAGTGTAGACCAGGCCTAAGATACACACCCACAACTAGGCCACCTTTGGGATCACTCACACCTGAGGTAAAGAAAGGCTCCTCTGCCCTCACATTCTGGAGAAACAAGGAGTGTACTGAAGGCTATACAGAAATCTCCCCTCGGGCCTGATCCAAAACCCATGGAAGTCAATGGAAAAATCTCCCACTGATTTCAGGGAGCTTTGTATCAACCCTGGCAGGAATTCTGCAATCTCCATTTCCACTTAGTTTCTGATGGTGGTTTATTAAAACAGGTCTTTTGCCCCAATAGAAAAGATGCCCCTGGACCACAAACTGCAGAACTTTCAATTTGCCAAGAGCCATGGACAAGCTTCTGTCTGGTGCGGCAGACCTCTTTCTCTTTCTAGTTGCGTCTGGCCTATATGCAATATGATACAACTGCCGAGAAGGAAGGTTGGATCTTTGTTGGCCAACAACACTCTTTGGACTGCATCCAACTTCCCAAGGTGAAAGAAAGGGGAGGTAGATTTAAATTTTCAGTACATGGAAAAAGAATGTTTTTTCTAAGTCACATTTTTACAGCTCATTTTGCCATAGCACATTGGTGAGTTTGCAAGCTGTGACAAGGAAGGGGAAAGGTCTTGGCTTTGCATACATAACTCTTTAGCCACGAGGTTGTTCTGATGCAAAAACTCAAGACATTAAAATAAATCTTGCCTGATTAGACTAACGTAGAGCTAAACCATCCGGAGCTTGGGCAAACATTGAGGAGAAATTCTGAATGACACAAAGCAGTCTTTCCTCCCCCAGCCCCACATTTGCTGCCAGCACAGCACCACCAGCCTGGTGCCAGCTGGACTGGTGTGATGGGCAGGAGTTTTTCAATCAGAAGAGTTCCCTGGCCCTGCACAAAAAATGAGCCAATGTTGTTAGTTTCACAAGGCTGAAAAGGATCATTGGAAGAGAAATAAGCACTTGAGAATGTTTGCTGCATGCCTCCATTAACAAGGGAGAGGAACTGCCGTACAGCTTGTTTGGAGCTCAGCATGGATAGGAGGGAACCTCCTAAGGTATGCATGAATATTTACACCTCTGGGGAAAAGGCAAAGTCTACCATTTACTGCATCTCTCTGTCTGCTGACAGTATATTAACCTCTGGGTGAAATGATAGGCCTCAACAACTTCGCAGTGGCCTTTATTCTGTCGGCAGTGACTGCTAAATACTGCAGTGGGTAATGTTATTTATTCAGCACATTGCTAATGTCAGATTACAAAGGGACCCCTATCTGGAAACAGAGGGGACCCTCTGCAAGAGGCTGGCATGAGTTCATTATAAATCTGTGCTGCTAGAATAAAGCGTCTATTGAGACTATCTAAGCAGTGACCTTCATACAAAATGTATCACATAAAGCTTTCTATTAATATACTAATATACACAGTAAGCAGTAAACAAAACAATCAAAATGTGTCTTGAAAATGAATGAGGAGAGTGGAGGATAGATGGAGAGGTTTTCCATTTCCATTAAGGTACCATATGCAATGAAGGAAACTTTTTTCAGATGATGTTTCTAAAATCAATAACAGAGGGAAAGCTATTGTTACCACGGCGGGTGAGTGCCCTGACTTATCACCCCCAGGATTCAAAGTTAGGGCACATGTGCCCTGAATTTATTTGTCTCATCCCATCCCCAGTGGGTAGTTTTCCATAGTACATCAACCATCCCACAATCTGGCTGAATTCTACAAAGTATTTTGGATCAGTGTCTGCGCCAGCATCTGTCCCTCTTATTATTAATATTATGCTCAGACCGAGGGGCCTCAGCCAAGGTCAAGGCCCCTGTGGCGGGGCAGCGACTCCTGGCTGCTGTGCCCCCGCTGGTTGTCCAGGGAATTAGCTCTCCAGCCTCTGGAGCATCCTCTGCAGGCTGGTGTCTTGCCTGCCACTGGCCCCATGTCCTTCCCAGACCCTGGTGCCCTTTGCCCAGGGGTTCTGCCTACCGCAGTACCCCCTCGCTCTGGGTGTCCCCTCCCAGGGGAACCCCCAACCCCCTATCCCCACCTTGCCTCAGTGGCTACTGCCAGTCATCATCTAGCCCCTGCTCCCTGGGGCGACTGCAGTTGAGAAACCACTCATCATTGGCAAGGGGGGTTGGACCAGCTGCCTATATCTGGGCTGCCCCTCTGCAGCCCTGGTACCCTTTTGTGGACCCTTAGCTTGGCCAGCAACCTGGGGCTTTGCTCGGCTGGAGCTCCCCAGCTCCCTCTGCCCTTCCCCAGCACTGCTCCACCCTAGGTACCCTCCTCAGCTTCCCAGGCAGCCAGGTTCTTCTCTTTCTAGGGAGCTAGAGAGAGTGTGTGTTTTTCTTCTGGCCCACAGCCCTCTTATTAGGGCCAGCTGGGCCCTGATTAAGCTGACCACAGCTGTGGCTGCAGCCGCTGCAGCCCTCTCCAGGGCTGCTTTATCCCCTTCAGGCAGGAGCGGGATGACCACCCTGCTACAGCCCTATTGTACTAAGTGTTATAGACACATAGTAAGAGACAGCCTTTGCCCAAATTGTTTAGAGTCTAAGCAGATAAGGGAAGTGGTCGTATCCCTATTTCACTGAGAAATGAAGTCATTTACCAAGCCCATGCAGGACCTGGTGATAACAGGTAAGATCAAACGCTACTTTGCGGAGTACTGGTCCAGCACCACTCTTCACTGCAAGACACACATCAGTAGGAGCCAAAGCTACCGCTGCTTGCCCTCTGTCTTACATGATATGCAAGCAGTGCTGATTTACCCTCCTGCTGCAAATCTTTCTGCTCCCAGACTTATGCAAATCTGATGGGAGGTGCCATGGAGCATACGCACGTGAGCTGTAATGCAGCAGAGCATGTAATTCAGCTCTGATTGTGATCACAGCAAACACTGCGTGAAGTCCCTGGGCCCCAACTCAAGAGCAGAAGCAATTGGCTGCTGGCCACCTGCTTTCATGTAAGACACAGAGGGCTGTCATCAAAATGGTGTGATTGGACTGGAGAGTAGGGCCAAGCCTGGTATTTCCAGGGGGCAGAAACACTGCAGGTCATCACCTTGGTTTCTACAAAATGACAACTGTCAGGACTGGTGGCTGACGCAAAAGAATTCCCACCTGGCTAGTGCAAATTGAGGCTGGTTGGTGGGGTGCATGTAGCTAAGCCTAGCACTGCTGGCACTCGGCTGTCTGCCTGCCTACACTAACCCATTACAGTCCCTTTTCCGGCGCTGCTTGTGCGTGGCATCCAACTCCCTTGTTTTGATCCAATTCCCAGACCCTGTCACTGCTGTTTCCACCTCCCTGGAGGTTCATGCTCACTCTTGTTCTCTCCATGGTCCTTAAATAGTGAGTATCCCACCTTATCACCCTTCATCTCCAATTTCCTCATTTGTACGTAAGAGCAAAGTTTATTTGGCCCAGTGTAGGAAATAAAGGGAAATTCACAAACAAAACAAACGCAGCCAAGCTAATCACTGTGAAAATACCTTAAAATACATTATCAGCCACTCAAAAGTTAGGAAATGCCAGATTTAAGGTTGCCGTGCAACCTTAATTCACCCCTTGCATGTATGTATTATGATTTAGAGTAAAAAAAAAATTGACCAACCTTTTTTTTTTCTTGGCTGAAAAATTCAGATTTGGGTTGACCAACACATTATACAAATTCATGTTGTAGTCACCGAATTGTTTAGCCAAAAGAAGTTTCATTTCAACACTTTTAAATAAAAAGTTTGTATTTTTAAATGACTTCCTTTCAAATTTTACTTCTATATTTTAAAAAAGGTAAAACCCCTTGAAAATGCCACAAAGGTTTCATTCTACTAAAAAATGATTTTAGTTTCTTTTGCTTTTTGTTCATTTGTTTGTTTTTCGGGGTATGGGGGGTTACTTCTTTGTTTTGCTGAAAAAAATTGAAAAAGAATAGTTTTGGATCAATCCAAAACAATTGGGTTTTCAATTCAGCCACCAAACCAAAAAAAAATCAGTTATTTGCACAGCTCTATTGATGAGACAGCTTTAATTACATGATCACATGCTATTTTTTGCACAGGCAACCTTAATTCTGGCATTGCCTAGCTTTGAGTACCTGACTTCGCAACCTTAATCACGTTCTTTTCACAGGTTTTTTATTTGTAATTCTATAGAATTTCATCATGCCCCTTCTTATTCATCTCCTTTGTCTCTGATCAATATGTTTCCACACAGGAGTTTTTCCAGACCCTGGATCACTTTCCTCATCCTTCTCTGGACCCCTCCAGTTCTGCAATAGCCTTTTAGAGACAGGATGACCAGTACTGCGCACAGTATACCAAATGAGGCTGCACCGATGATTTATATAATTATATTTATAGTAGCTTCCATATTATTCTCCATCCCATTCCTTACGCATCCTAACATCATTCTGGCTTTTTGACTGCAGCTGAACATGGAACAGGTCCCCACTGAGCTGTCTACAATGATGTACAGACATCTACAAAACCCATGCCTATGACTCCCTCAGTTAGCGGACAGGTTCCCAGATCACTGGGCAACTGGAGGAAGAAGGCCAGTAATCCATTCTGCCACTGATCTCCCTCCCAGCTGGCTCTCTGCTGCTATGCTGGACCCTCCATTGAGCAGCACATGTGGACTCTGGACAGTACTAAGGTTATTGGAGAGACAAGGTGGGTGAGGTAATATGTTTTTTTTGGGCCAGCTCCTGATAGTGAAAGAGACATGCTTCCATGCTGCAAGACCTGAAGATCTCCATGTAAGCTCAAAAGTGTGGCTCTTTCTCCAACAGAAGTTGGTCCAATAAAAGATAATTCCTCACCCACCTTGTGTCTCTAATATCCTGGGACCAACACAGCTACCACAACACTGCAAACAGTAAGAAGGCTGGACTGCTCTGTCTGTGAGAGGCAGACTGGAGTGGATTATCATATGACTAAGAGCAAGTGACTCCTACCTTCTAGTGCTGGATCTGATACTGACTCTCAATGCAGGCTTAGTTTAGTCTTCACCTTTACAGGGGTGCTGTGGGAATTTAGTTAATGTTTGTAAAGCACCACTGCATTAATGCTGACATTCACCTGAATGCACACAGAGCTGTCCAGTGCCCCATTCTCATTCATGCTCCTCCTTCCATAACAGTGTTTATATAGAGAACTGTCCCTGAAAAACCTTTTTGAATATGAGCGATTCTGCCCAACAGACACCACTGGGTCCCCCTTCTCTGGGAGGTGACCTGAGGAACAGCCTCACCTTTATATAAAATGCCATTTTAAAAATCCTCGCATCAAAACACAAAGTGAGGCACTCCAAAGTCAGGAAATGCCCTCACAACCTTAACTCTGCCCCTTTGCATGCACGCATCACAACTAGATTGGGAGCAATTTGAGGCAGGGAATCTCTGTATTACACTGTGCCTAGTACAATAGGGTCCTGATCATCCAATAGGTACTACTGTAACACACATAATAAAGTCTATAATTGAATGATAACATGGAATTTTTGATTCACTTGCTTTATTCACAGGGATCAATGAATGAAGTAGCTGTTCAATATTTATTTGTACGCTCCCTGTTCAGTAAGTCCCTGCCTCATTCACTACAAGCCATCCAGCTTATGAAACAGATTTTATACTGAATATCATCAAGCAGTAACCTTATGTACTTTCCTTTTGCTTAGCACTAATGAATCTAATAGCATGCTTCTATCAGTGTTCCTTTATATTATATAGTTCATTGATATGCTGTGGGGCATCTTCTATAATGAAAACTATGAAATAGTCATGATAGATATGCTAAGTACTGATGTAACTCCATACTGACTTTAATTGTTGAGTTTTTCAGTAATAAAGCATGATACATGAATAAGACTTCAAAGCCATAGGGTTCACACACACACACACACACCCCCGCCCACGCACACACTTTCTATAAAGGTGGCAAATTCAAAACCAATACAAGGAAATTAGGCTGTCAAGCAATTAAAAAAATTAATTGTGATTAATTGTGCTGTTAAACAACAATAGAATACCATTGATTTTAAATATTTTTGGATGTTTACTACCTTTTCAAATATATTGATTTCAATTACAACACAGAATACAAAGTGCACAGTGCTCACTTTGTATTTATTTTTATTACAAATATTTGCACTATAAAAAACAAAACAATTGTATTTTTCAATTCACGTCATACAAGTACTGTAGTTTAACCTTGTTATCATGAAAATTGAACTTACAAATGTAGAATTATGTACAAAAAAACTGCATTAAAAAATAAAACAATGTAAAATTTTAGACCCTACAAGTCCACTCAGTCCTACTTCTTGATCAGCCAATTACTCAGACAAACCAGGTCAGTTACAACTTGCAGGAGATAATGGTGCCTGCTTCTTGTTTACAATGTCACCTGAAAGTGAGAACAGGCATTTGCATGGCACTGTTGTAGCCAGCATTGCAAGATATTTACATGCCAGATGCGCTAAAGATTCATATGTCCCTTCATGCTTCAACCACCATTCCAGAGGATGGACTTCCATGATGATGATGGATTCTGCTTGATAATGATCCAAAGCAGTAGAAGACTGACACATGTTCATTTTCATCGTTTGAGTAAGATGCCACCAGCAGAAGGTTGATTTTCTTTTTTGGTGGTTCAGGTTCTGTAGTTTATGCATCAGAATGTTGCTCTTTTAAGACTTCTAAAAGCGTGCTCCACACCTCATCCCTCTTAGACTTTGGACTGCACTTCAGAGCCTTAAACCTTGGGTCGAGTGCTGTAACTATTTTTAGAAATCTCACATCAGTACCTTCTTTGGGTTTTATCAAATTTGCTGTGAAAGTGTTCTTAAAATGAACATGTGTTGGGTCATCATCCAAGACTGCTATAACATGAAATATATGGCAGAATGTGGGTAAAACAGAGCAGGAGACATACAATTCTCCCCCAAGGAGTACAGTCACAAATTTAATTGACTTTTTTTTTTTAATGAGCATCATCAGCATGGAAGCATATCCTCTGGAATGGTGGCTGAAGCATGAAGGGGCATATGAATGTTTAGCATATTTGGCATGTAAATACCTTGCAACGTTGACTACAAAAGTGCCATGTGAATGCCTGTTTTCACTTTCAGGTGACATTGTAAATAAGAAGCAGGCAGCAGTATCTCCCATCCATGTAAAAAAACTTGTTTTTCTTAGCAATTGGCAGAATAAGAAGTAGGACTGATATAGAAAAACATCCAAAAATATTTAATACTTTTGAATTGGTATTCTATTGTTATAAATAAGTGCTATTAATCGTGATTAATTTGATTAATCACAATTAATTTTTTGAGTTAATCACATGAGTTAACTGTGATGAATTGAGAGCCCTAAAGGAAATATATTTTCATGCAATGTGTAATTAGCCTGTGTAACTCATTGCAATGGGAAGTAATTCAGGCTAAGAACAAAGTGAGATTCAAAAAAGGGTTGGATATTTAACCAGAATTTACAGAGTTATAATAGTTAATACTTAAAAAAATTAGAAGGGATATTAAACCTCCTGCTTCAGGATCTAAGCCAATCTCTAACTATTAGAGACCAGGATGAAACTTAATGTGAGGGACAGATTGTCCCATATCTGCCTCTTGCATGGTACTTCCTTCCTCTGAAGCGTCTGGCGCTGGCCACTGTCTGAGAGGTGATAGTAGGCTAGATGGACCTCAGGTCTGATGCACTCTGGAGAGTGCTACATTTCACATTTTCCTACATCATAGAGCAGGATTCCAAAAGAAAAAAATAGCATACTAAATATTTAAGTTCCTGATACTTCATTTTCTCTGTTTGTAATGGAGCCAATGGAACATATTCATTTCTTTGCTTTTATAATAAATAAAAATATAATTGAAACTTTTTTAAATGTAAAAAGGTTGGGGGTTTGAGGGGGGCGGAGACAAGTTATTTTGTTTTGTTGGGTTTTTTTGCAGAAAATATTAAATGTGATCAATTTTTTCCATATTTTCAATGAAAAATGTTTTGGTTTTCAGTAAATTTTCCAGATTTGGGGCTTACCAATTTTTTTTTAAACTAAAAATGTTTTCCAAAAACAAAACAAGGTGGGAGAGGTGGGTTTTAAATTGATTTGTATGTGGTGGGGAGGGAGAATATTGAAGAAAATAACTTAAAAAAAAATAATTGGCAGCTTTCCATCATCTCAACTCAGCATGCTGAGCTCTTTTGAAAATCTGGACCCAGCTGTCTGTCTTTGCAATAATAAACTCTATAGACCAACAATGTCAATGTGTAGGTCCAGTTACGGCTGATGTAACTAGTAACCTTGGTAAACCAATATGCTCTGGCTATTTTGTGCCAATCCAGCAATGCAAAGCAGGCTTAAACCTGGGTTTAAATCATTTAGTTAAGGTGGATTTAAAATCACTTTGCATCACAGGCAGCCGGATTTTACCAGTGTATGTGGTCCATTGGTTTCAATGGCATATTTAACTGGAGTAACACACTGTGGTGCCAACTCGCACAATGTTATCACAAATCTTGTAGGTTTTACTTAACTCCCCAGCTCCTGGACTTGTGCAAATACATGAGCATCTCAACTTTCAATCAATAAAAAAAAAAGAGTTTATAGCTCTCATGGATGCAGGAAAGAGCTTGAAAATGCAACACAGGTGCCCCCTAAAATTCAGAAACCAAAAGGCAAATAAAAGAATCCAATATCTATTAGCCATGATCTGGGGGGCCTGTCTCATGACTTGTAACCATTAAGGGATGGCTGTACTGCATACTGGTGAATCAGGCCATAGAATGTCACCTCAAAAGTCTCCTGCACCAGTTCAAAGGTCATTAATGAATTGTGGGCTGGGAAGTTTTCCTTTCGAGGTGCAAGTGGAGCAAACCCATTATCCCTCTTTTCCATATGTCTCTCCCTGATTCCTAAGCCCTGCAGCGTATCTCCTCTCTCTCTCTCTCTCCCTCCGTTAGGATGCTTAGAAACAGACTTGGCTTGGCCCTTCCCCTAAATTCAATCTTTAAGGGTCACCTAGCTGACAAGCAGAAAAAAGCAATGTCAGACAGCAAATTGCAACTTCTTCTAATAGAGCAACACTGTCACCTAGTGGCCAGTGGGGATAACACCAAATATTCCCCAGGAGAGGCCAATGGCACCACTGGCATAAGACTAAAACGGGTGCAATATTGCCAGCCGAGCCAGTCCTGGAGAAGTGCCAATAGCACAGTGATGCATGGAGCCATCTCGGTGGCCAGAGCCCTGTGTCTGGGATTGGTGGCAAGGAAGGCAGATTGAGGGGACTGCAGGCAGGTGTGAGCAGCAGGTGCTGCCTGAAGCAGGACGGGAGGAAACTCACACATCCCCCAGGTGAGTCTCACGCGACCACTGATCCACAACGATTAATCTCCTTCTACTCTGGGCCTGTCCACAAAGACTCCACTTTCCAGTCTGTCTCTGTCCCACCTCCACCACCCACACCTTTCCCTCTCTTTCTTACCCGCCTACCCCCTCAGTCTTGCCCAGTCCCAAAAATACACAACTCCCACCACCCGCATCTTTAGGCTCTCACGGGCACATACCCTGCCTTCCTCTCCTGCTCCCCAGACACATAGATCTCTCCCAAAGCCCTTCCTTTCCCTCCAGTCCCACATTCTCCAGTCCCCTTTCCCTCCCTCTCAGCTCTCCTCCAGGACTCCCAAGCCTGCTTTTTGGCCCCTCCCTCTGGGCCTTGTCCAAGATCCACCACTGGCTTCTGTCCTCTCACTTATAGGGAGTTGCTGCTGGTATGTGGTGACCAAGACCTTTGAAGACAGCACTGAGGATCCCCCGTCCTGCTCTGGGCGATGAAGCAGCCCCAGAACACAGGAGGTGCAAAGGGGGTATAAAGCCCCAGGTCCTATACTGAGCTGCTTTACACTAGGAACTTACATCAGCATAGCTGTGAAAAACCCATGCCCCTGAGCAACATAACTATAATGACCTAACCCCCAGTGCAGACAGTGGTAGGTCAATGGAAAATTCTTCCAAGAGCCGCCCCTCTCCCATCGATGTAGGTTGTATCTACACTGAAGTGCTGTAGTGGTTTAAGCATAGATATAGCCTGAGTAGAGTTTGTATGGCCCAGTCATTCAGGACCAGTGTCTCTACCTGTTGCCAGAATGTCACCCACAAATCATAGGGTCTGGAGGAGACCCTGGAGCATAGGCTCCAGAGCACTGGGAGATATTGTTGGGATATTGGATACCTTCCCCATTTCCTTCAGAGATTCCAAGGCCAGAAGGGACATCACAATCATCTAGTCTGACCTCCTGGATAGCACAGTCTATAGAACTCCCCCAAAATAATTCCTAGAGTAGAGCTCTTAGAAAAGCAGCCAATCGATTTAAAAAATGGACAGTGATGGACAATCCACCATGACCCTTGGTAAGTTCTTTCAATGATTGGTTACTCTTACTGTTAAAAATTTACACATTATTTCCCGTCTGAATTTGCCTAGCTTCAGCTCCCACCCCTTGACTTGTATTTTACCTTTTCTGATAGATGGAAGAGCCCGTTAATAAATATTTGTTCCCCACATAGGTATTTACAGACTGTGATCAAGTCACCCTTTAAACTCGTCTTTGCTAAGCTAAATAGATTGAACTCCTTGAATCTATCACTCTAAGGCAGGTTTTCTAAATCTTTAATCATTCTTGTGGCTCTTCTCTGACCCTCCAATTTATCAATATCTTTATTGAATTGTGGGCACCAGAACTGGACACTGTATTCCTGCCCTGTAGGCTTCCGGAAAAGAACAATTTGCTTGCTTGGCATTGCTGAGTAAGACCTGCTGCCCTCAATCCCATGAGCTCAATTGCAGGTCCATCCCTGAAGACCATGATTCTGCCCCTGGGGCCAGAGTGACACCAGCCAACTCTGCAGTGTCTGAACTAGTATTCCTCAGCCAGCATGAGGATGTGTGTGTGTGGAGCGGAGGAGAGTAACACTCATTGAGCTCAGCAAGCAGCCCCTAGGTTGGGTGGGGAAAGACCTTAGCTACTATCATCATTTGGGATGGGGGCTGAATTAATAAATAAAGACAATTTTTAAAAAATGGTGTATTTGTCCACCGGAACTGAGATGTAAGGAGAAGAGAGGCCAGCAGAACACTGCTCTGCATGATAGGAACTGGGGGCCTTGGAAAATGCAGGGCAACAGGAATTGGTTGTTGAAGAATGTGCTGCTAGAAAACCCCTGGCAACAGGTGAAATCAGTGAACAAGTCATGGGGAAGCTACTGGGGGAGCCATTCCCAGTTTTCAGGTTCACCCTGGACAACCGTCAATGCCCCAACCCCCCACCTCTTGTCCATCTCTACCCCAGTTCATCCAGAATATCTCTTGCATGCAGGGATGCTGCAGAAGTGAAGTAGACTCAGCAAAGCCAGCCCTGTGCCTATTGTCTTCTATATACATTTTCATACCATGCTTATCACCCTAGTATCAGAGCAGCTTCCAGCAGTGCGCTAAGCATCCTGCCTATACACCTGTTACATGTTGTTTGTTCTCTGATCCTCTTCCCAGAGTGCAGGCGGACACCTTTTGCCTTGGAAGTAGCCCCCAGAAGGGGGCTTACATCTGCCCCAATGCTCCTTTGTGCCAACCTAACTGGAGTCTAAATGTCAGTGCCTTGCAACTCCCCCTCCAAGGGGTGATTGGATTGAGAGGATTGCGGGAAAGGTGCCTGTAGCCCACTGGGACTGGACAGTAGCCTTACAGGTAGAAATGGCTCAGGAGTAGACGGAGAGGAGGGGCCAATTGATCAGTGAGGAGCAGGAGGCATTGTCACACTGTAGCCATGTGGGATGGGTGCACCACAGCCATTTAGCCATCAGTGCAGGTATCACACATACACTGCGCCAAGAGGCTCATGCTAGAGCCGGTAGAAGAGAGAGTACAAAATTCAAGATATTTGGAAAAATTGTCTTGATTTTTGGGCAATCTGAGAGTTTGACTAGTGATAGAGCTACTTGAAAATTAATCTACCAATTTTTTGTCTCAATTTTCTTTTCCTTTTTGGAGGGGTGGGGGTTTCAATATTTCAGCAAATTATATAACCCCCTACTGAAGATCTGTGCCTGTGAATTAGAGCTGATTGACATTTTCTCAAAGTTTTCACAACCAGCTGCCATTCAGGAAGCTGTAAGCTTGGCATCCTGCCCTAGAAACCTGTAACTATTGAAAGCTGACAGAAGATTCTGTCTGATGATGATCTATCAAGAAAGGCATCTGAAAGTCAATGAGGATGAGAAATCACATCAGACTTTCCAGCAGGTGATAAGAAAACTGTTATCAGGTCAATGTCCCACTCTCTTACCTAGCCAGTCAGCTCATATTTATTTTAGTTATATTTCTCCTCCTCAGGCTGGCCCCAGCAAGGTGCTATCATCACTTGCCTCTTCAATCAGAGACTTATTGATTATTATTAATCACGTTTGTTGGTCCTTAGGCACTACTGTAATAAAGAATGAGGCCCCATTGTCTAAGGCACTGCAGCAACACAGAGTAATAGCCAGTCCTTGCCCCCAAAAAGGTGACAGTCTAAAGGATGTCTACACTTGCAGTGGTGCACAGACACTGCACGCCCCACTAGCACAGGGACAAATAGTAGTGTAGGTGGTGAGGCATGAGGTAGGCAAGGAGAACGCCCTACATGCCTGAACCCCCAGAGTGTATACAATACATGGCTCTCTACACACCCAAGCAGTGCCTCCCTTATCTACAATGATGTTTTAGTAATATCCTGCTGCCTCCCTGCTGCCAGAGCCTTTCCCTGTTGCCTACCCTCTGCCAGAGCCTTTCACTGCAGTGTGTAACTACTATATAGTGCCTGTACTGTTCACACTGAAGTTAAGCGTAGATATAGCCTAAACCAGGGGGTTCTCAACCTTTTTCTTCCAGAGCTCTCCCCCCCACGCAACATGCTATAAAAACACCACACCCCACCTGTGCCACAACAACTCTTTTCTGCCTATAAAAGCCAGGGCTCACATTAGGGGGTAGCAAGCAGGGCAGTTACCCAGGGCCCCACACCTCAGGGGTCCCCAGGAAGCTAAGTTGCTCAGGCTTCCACTTCAACCCCAAGTGGCAGGGCTCAGGGACCTGGGCTTCAGCCCCAAGTGGTGAGGCTTCGGCTTTCTGACCTGGGCCCCATTAATCTATTGCTGGCCCTGCTTGGTGGCCACCCTGAAACCTGCTTGCAGCCCCCCCAGGGGGGCCCTGGACCCCTGGCTGAGAACTTTTGGCCTAGCAGACAAGGTAGACACAGGGTTGGGGAAGAGGTAGAATGCAGAAGCAGAGCAAACAATGGGGTGGCAGCAAGCTGCATGTTAGTTCCACAATCATTTTGGGAGCAGTGGGGTTAGTTCAAAGGGGATCAGCTAAAGGGAAGGGGAAAGGGCAGGAGAGAAGAAGATCAGAGGGGAAGGTGTGGAGACTGTGAGAGAGGGAGAAGGAGAAGGAAACGGGTGGAGCAAACAGCCAGTTAATGCCTTCTTCGCTTTTATTTCATACCTGTCCCCTCCCTCCGCCTTCTATGAAACCATCCAGTATTTCACTTGTAAAATAGGGATTTAAATTCCTGACATCAACCAAAAAGCATCTCAAGACTCTCCGGGAAATTGGATGCATTCACTAGACGCTAGCATCAGCTCCCAGATTCGCATGTCACCTTCTGTAAAAAAAAAAAATGGTTATGAAGATGGAGCATTAGGCTCACATACCATCCCTCGTAGCACAGCTGGGGAATGCCTGCCAGCCAGTGCATGGTGGAAGCTGAACTGAAGACATAAAAAGGGCAGTGTGAATTCCTCCCCTCCCCCACCACACCAGTTTTATACAATGATTGACATGGGTTGCCATGTTTATAGCATCACAAGTAATGGACAACCCCCTAGATTCTTTAAACATGTCACAGGAAGAATGAATGATAGCACCAGAAAGTGAATGCTTCATGTTGGTGGTGTTTAACATGGCGATGAGTGTTGTAGGCGAGAGTTACGAACCACAGTAAACCAACAACAGGCTATTTTGGGGGTGGCAGGATTTATTGCAGCTGCTGTCCATTAGCATCATTAATGTATGGCCATGGTGGGCGCATTGTTCTTATTAGACTTTGTATTGCCCAGCTACACTATTTGTAGTTAAACATTGTGTATCACAGCAATGGCAGCCTCCTGTAAGCTGCAGCCACAGTCTGGTCTCTTCAGTCCAGAGCCTCACATTCCAAAATGGAGGATGATCTTTCGTCTCTGTATCCGCCCCCACATTCCTACACAACCATGACAGCTACTCCACACAGTGTGAGGGAGGTGGATCATAGCTCCATGGGAAGGGGACCCTTTACACATGGATCATCCCCTTATTGTGCAGAATAGGGACTCCGCTGTTTCTGTGGCACCTGGATTCCCCAGAGTGCGCCCATGGGGAGGGACTGAGCTGAGCTGCCCTCCAACCCAAGTACTGTGTCATGACACCTTTTATCCCAACAGTTCTCAAACTGGGGGTCAGGACCCCTGAGGGGGTCGTGAGGTTATCACATGGGGGGTCGCGAGCTGTCAGCCTCCACCCCAAACCCTGCTTTGCCTCCAGCAATAGGTTTATTATAGTGCTAGTGAAAAACACTTTTTGTATATATTTTATAATTGGGGGGGGTCACACTGAGTGGCTTGCTATGTGAAAGGGGTCACCAGTACAAAAGTTTGAGAACCACTGTTTTATCCCATTCTCTTTAGTACACTTGATAAATCATCTCTAAATTAGCAGCCCTCAGCGTCCTTTGTAAAAACTAAGAGTCTGATTCACTTCCCATACATTCAATGGGAAACTTTCCAGTGACCTCAACAAGGCTTTGGGTCAGCCCCTAAGGACTAGAGGCCTAGTTTATCCCAGTTAAAACCCCTATAACTACGGTGGATTTCAGCCTGCTTCCAGCAGGCAGGCAGGCAGGCAGGGTGGGCTGTAATTAGAGTGCTAGCTTGGCAGTTGAAAGACCAGGATTGAATTCCCCTCTCTCCTACAGACTTCCTGTATGACCTTGGGCAAGTCATTTAATCCATGGCCTCAGTTCTCCATCTGTACAATGGGAATAGCACAGGGATGTTATGAGAAACAACATTAAAGGTTGTGAGGTGCAACGGGGGCCATGCAAGTACTGACAGTGGATAGAAAATCATTTGGCCCATAACTAAGTCTAATCCTCACAGATACAGCCAAATTGCCTGAGTACTGAGAATTAGTGCATGTTTTCTCCTTGCTTCCTTCTGTGTTTGTGTCTTAGAATTTCTCTTACTGTTCATGAAAGGCATTCCCTGTGTGGAATTTGAGTTTGTAAATTATTAAAATGTTATCTAGACCATGCAGACTTGCCCATCTTTTCTGCTGGTTAATAAACTGATATATAATTCAATTGCAAGCCTGTCCCCTCACCCCCACCCCCAGTTTCTTCAGTAATACTTAGAAATCACAAACAAGCCTATTCTAATTTATTTAGAAGTCTATTTAGGCCAGGGGCTGTGTCTTCCTCGCTGTCTGCAAAAGTGCCAAACAATGTCTGGGTTCTACCATAATATAAATAATAAATCCAGAGTTCTTTGTTTCTGAATTTATTTCCATAACAAATTATAAAAAAGTGTATTTCCATAGAGAAAGAATATTTCATTTCTCATATACTGAACTATACCCACGAGACACATGATTATTATTCATTATTCATTATTCATTATTTTTATTATTATTATTATTATTATTATTATTATTATTATTATTATTATTATTATTATAGGTAGCTGTTGAGAGAAATCTCTTCATTTGCCTGTGCTGCCATTGAGGACCTGGGGGCAGGGAGTTGCTAGTTTTCTGGAAACTCACCTTTGACTTGCCATTTTGAGTGATCTTACTAGGAATGCAAGACTCCTGCCAGCCTGGCTCTCAGGATCACGGGAGCACTCAAGCTGCTCCACCACGCCAAAGTCATGATTTACTGGGGCAGAAGGCAGATGAAGGATGCAGTAGGGTGGCAATCTCCAATTGTCTTTGTTCCCTTGCCACTTGATTCAGATCCTCATCCTGTCAATGACCGTGTGGACACTGGTGTGCAACAATGTCTTCACCTTAAAAGAAATCACATACAGACATCTTCCATATTCATGTCAAAGTCCTGTGGTGATTGGTGAATGGTGACAGGAGCAGGGCAGTGATGACCAGAAGCTCTTAGTCATAGACCGGCATGCAAGCGGCAGCTATCAGATGGTCATTTTGCATTTGGACAGAGGCAGGAGTGCAACTCGACAGCTGCAACCATGACTGAGCAGCCCACATGGAGAGGAAGCTGGAAAAGGTCCCCTAAACATAGTCCGCCTCACCTCCCCCCGACTGGATAATCTTACTGTGGTCGAAACCGAACAATGAAATTTAGAACCTGGAAAGTTCGAACCCTGATGGTCAACCCAGACAGTAATCAGCCATAGTGAAGAACAGTGATTGTGTCCAGAGAACTCAGGAGACATGACATTCACATTGCTGCACCGAGTGAGACCTGATATGCAGGAAAAGGACAGTTCAAGAAACAAGATGGTGGTAACACCTGTTTATGGACAGCAGTAGGCAATAATGAACAACGAATCCATGGTGTTGGTTTCACCATCAAAAACAAAATCAATCAACTAACTCTCAGAACTACCAGTTTGCATCAATGAATGACTCATGACCCTCTGCCAAACTTGCCAAGAACCAGCATGCAACACTCATGAGATTCAACACTGCTAGTGCAGCTTTTGGACGCTTGAGAAAACGTGTCTTCGAAGATTGTGACATCAAGCTTATTGTGTACCAGACAATCATAATGTTAACCCTGCTTTCCTGTATGGTGCCAAAACCTGGGTCATGTACAGCAGACATCTCAAGGCTCTTGAACTCTACAATCTATGGTGCTTCTGCAAGATCATCCGAATCAAATGGGATGACCAACCCACTGACATCACTGTTCTGTACCAAGCCAAAACCTCCAGCACTGAAGCTACAATCATTCACCACCAACTCCATTGGTCTGGGCACGTTCTTTGAATGCCAGACAATCAACTCCTGAAGCTTGTCATGTTCTCACAACTGAGCCAAGGCAAAGGGATGAAGGGAGAGCAAAAAAGGTGCTTCAAAAACACCCTTAAAGCCAACATGAAGAGGTGCAACATCAACATAAACTTATGGGAAACCCAAGCACTTGGCTGATTAAAATGGAGAAGGACTTTGTGGCAAGGATCCCAGCATTTTGAGACCCAAAAAAGACAACAGAAAATGGAGAAACTGAAAAGAAGGAAAGAACGTATTTCAGTCTGACTCAACAATACAGATCTGCCCCTTCCACTGGGAAATGTTTGTCCCAACTGTGGGCAGGTCTACACTATGGGGGAAAATCGATATAAGATACGCAACTTCAGCTACGTGAATAACGTAGCTGAAGTCGAAGTATCTTATATCGAATTACTTACCATCCTCACGGCGTGGGATCGATGTCCGCGGATCCCCATGTGGACTCTGCTACCACCGTTCGCGTTGGTGGAGTTACGGAATCGACATGAGCGCGTTCGGGGATCGATATAACGCGTCTAGATGAGACGCGATATATCGAGCCCCGAGAAATCGATTGCTACCCCCCAATACGGCGGGTAGTGAAGACGTACCCTTTGATAAGATCTGTGGACCTCAGATTGGTCTCATTAGCCACCTGTGGAACCACCAGTGATAACCAGCTATCATTTCATGGAAGAAAATCATCTTTGAACTCTGATGGATCACCAACTATTATAGGTTAGGCAGGTACTGAGGCCTACAGCAGAACTTTCCATTATTAGATCTCATGATCAATTGCTTATATTTTTGCCAAACTTTAACTATTTGGGCTGAAATTTCTCAGGCAGGATGTCTGCCTCAGACTGAACTTTTGGGTAAAGTTTCAGCTAAAATGATCCAGCCATTTCCAAGAATGAGGTTGGGGGAAAGTGTTGTGTCCATGTTAATATCCTTGTTACAACCATTTCTTTGAGAAGTTCTAGTGCCCTGATGCTTTGGAGCAGACACTTGAAATATGGCAGTGGGGGTAGGATCAGGGATGTGCATTTTGCCAAGAGCTAGAAAGGGAAATGGCAGGGGCGGGGGGAGGACAAGAGTGACAGGCAACAAAGGGGGAAGAGAGCTCTTTCGAATCTTAAAAATGTAGGGCTGGAAGGTACCTTGAGAGGTCATCGCACTGAGGCAGGATTAAGTATCCCTAGACTATTCCTGTCAGCTGTTTGTCTAACCTGCTCTTAAAAAACTCCAATGATGGGGATTCCACAACCTCCCTTCATGACCTATTCCAGAGCTTAACTACCCTTATGGTTACTATATTCCTCCTAATAGCCAACCTGACTCTCACTTGCTGCAAACTAAGCTGATTGCTTCTTGTCCTATCCTCTGTGCACATGGAGAACAATTGATGACCATCCTCTTTACAACAACCTTTTACATATTTGCAGACTTATGTCCCCACTCAGACTTCTCTTAGCTATACCAAGCAAGCCCAATTCTTTCAACCTTTCCTCATAGGTCATGTTTTCAAAGCCTCTTATTTTTATTGCTCTACTCTGGACTCTCTCCAATTTGTCCACATCTTTCCTAAAGTGTGGCACTCAGAATTGTACATAGTACTCTAGCCAAAGCCTCACCAGTGCAGAGTATAGCAGGACAATTACCTCCTGTGACTTACATAGAACAGGCCTATTAATATATCCCAGAATAATATTACTCTTTTTTGCAACTACATTAAATTGTTGACTTATATTCAATTTGAGACTTACTATAACCCCCAGATCCTTTTCAGCAGTACTATTATCTTGTCAGTTATTCCTCATTTTGTAGTTATGAATTTGATTTTTCCTTTCTAAATTACTTTGTACTTAGCTCAAGGCCGGGGCCTGATGAGGAGTTCTAGAGGGCATGGGGTGGGCATGGAGTACCTTCCTACAGCACCCACTCAAGGAAAGTGAGAGAAACAGGAGGCAAAGCTTTCCTTGCCTCCTGGAGCACACAACAGGGGACACTTGGGCAATCACCCAGACCCTCTGATAGTAGTTCCGGAGGTCTGAGTCTGGTAGCGCCCACCAGGAGCATCCTGAAGTGAACCCAGAGGGACTCGACCACCTGAAAGTTGGAAGATAAGTAGTGAATGAGGCAGGGCTTTGCAGGAAGAGAAAGGATGGTCTCATGGTTAATGCAATTAAATGCTGCCCTGGGGAATTGGATTCTGTCCCTGCCTCTGCCACAGAGTTCCTGTGTGATGCTGGGCAGGTTGCTTAAACCAAACTCTTCACAGGTGCTCTCCAATTATGTGTCCCTCATTTTGTGGGTGCCCAATGAGACACCCCTTGAGTCTGATTTGCAGAGCACTCACAATGTAACTCAAATCTACAGGAGCTGCGCTTTGGACGTATGAAGTACAATAAAAAAACAAAGTACTCTGAAATGTCAGGCCTGAGGTGTTTCAAATTAGGCACTTTTAATCAGTGGACACTACTGACAATTTTGGCCTTAATAACTCTGTGCCTCAGTTCCCCATCTGTATAATGCAGTAATAATACCACCTCTTCTCACAGATGGATTGTGAACATAATTCAATATGTATGTCAAGCACTCCAGTACTATGGTGAGAGGACTAGGGAAACACCCTGAAAGAAATTAATAATTTTATATTCAGAGTAGGGTTTGGGTGGTGTTTGGTAAATAAGGCCTGGGACCACACATTGAATGAGAAGAGTAAAAAATAAATGACTCATCACTGAATGAGGGGGAAGGCCATAGAAAAAACTAGCGGCTTCTCAAGAAAGTTAATCCAAGTTAACTAATGGTGTGGATTTGAAGTGGATTGGTTAATCCTCATTAAACCCTTAAGTGAATACCTTCATTCAGAATTAAAGTGGACTTAATTCAGTTTAGTTGTGAATTAAAATAAAGCAAAATTAAACCACTTTCATTCTGAATGAAGGTGTTCACTCAGAGATTTAATGTAGTTAAATGAATCCACTTCAAATCACACCTTTAGTTAATTTGGATTATTTTTCCTGGATGTCCCCAGGTAGACAAGCTTTATGTAATCATGTAATTAATAACTGTAGCATAATGAATATGGACATGGGGGCCAAATTAAGGTTGCACAGGCAGCCTTAATTCTGGCATTTCCTAACTTTTCATTGCTTGAGTTTGCAATGGTTCTTTTAACTTGGTTTTGGATGTAATTACTAACTACAGTAGCACCTAGAGGAGCCAACTGAGATCAAGTCCATATTGTGCTGGGTGCTGCAGGTACGCATTGGGAAAGTTACTCCCTTGCCCTAAGAGCCTTCAATTGAAACAGACAAGACTTACAATGAGTGGGAAAAGAGAACTATCATTATCCACACTTTGTGGAATGGGAAGCTGAGACACAATTGACTTGGTCAAAGTCAGGAAGTCTGTATTAAAACTGGGAATTAAGATCAGCTCTCCTGAATTCCAGTCCAGTGCCTTAACCACAAGACCATCTTTCCTGCTGGTGTGGGATTAGCCCTACAACATGTAACAAATACTATCTCCGGTGGAACTAACGGAAGAATATGAAAAATAGTGACTTTAGGGCAGAATTCCTATCTCCCTCCTCCCCTTCGCCTCCAGGATTATTGGACAGGTTGTCTACAATGGTTCTATTAACTTCCTCTCCTGCAATCCACTCCTGGGTCTAATCCATCTTCTGTTCTCACCAAAGTCTACCAATAAGTCTCCCACTCAACACTGGGAAATTGCTTGGTTAGAAGGTGAACCGTGAAAAGTGCAAGGCACATGTGCTGCATACATGTCAGGACAGTAATGGTGCCAAATGCTTACAATTCTGCACATAGAAGCACCACCAGAGCTTGGTGCTAGAACATACATGGAACTTAATAACAGAGGGGAAATATCCAGGCTCCAGTGCCATAAGCCTGATGACCTAATGTAATATTACACAGCTGTATGGACAAGGGCAGTTTCCTGGGAAACACTAGGGTAAAACAGCTATCCCTATGGATCTCATAGTACACACTCCAGGGCAAACCCCCATTGCACTGTAAGACTGATTGGCTAAAAAGATTTTGAGAGCAGAAATGTTAGGGGCAATGGTGAAAGGTAAATGATGCTACAAAGTGGGCAGGCTCCCCGGTGGTAGCAGACAAACTACACGCAGGAATACTCTGAATGTGCCTGCATCCAGGAGACTTGAACAAGGCAATCAAGTAAGAGCAATACCAGGTGCTTGCATTTAATAAATTAACTGAATAAATCAACTGGCACCCAGCGCTTCAACACATCAGTTATCACATCTGGATACTGGCAGATCAGACAGGATAAGGTAAGTTAATTGTTAACCACATTTACCAGCCCACAACATGTGAACTGATTCACTCCCATTCAAATACTGCCTAAAAAATGAGAGCCAAAGGGGAAGATATATTTGTTTTAATTGGAAACTGATGCATCCAGATGATGCTTGTGTTGCTGAGTAAATGTGGTCTGATTATTGTAACCCATCCCAGCTCACGCCCTTCCCCATCTCCTGCTTATGAACCTCACGTCTCATATTGTATAATATACAGACTGTAAATATGGGCCACCATCAGAGTTTGAATTTGGAACCTATGTTACGTAAAGCAGATCTTTTTGAGCTAAAGGAGTAACTCCATTATCTGATTGCTGTAAAAGACTCTTATCCCATTATGTGGACCAGCCACTAGAAGAAGACAAAGACCCACATTCTGCAGGTGTGCGTTACTGAAATCTTCAAGGCAGATACTGTGTTTTTACTAGGGTCCTGGCTGAGATGTTCTTAAGTGTTTTCCTCTATTAGGGCTTAGAGCTGCTTGAAAAATGCTGAAAATCCTTCATGAAAAATTGTCAATATTTTCACAACAATGTCAAAGTTTCAAGACATTTCAATGACCTTTAGCCTTTTGAAAAAATATTCACCACCACCACACTATGCAGAGACACTGTCACGTCTATGATTATTTAGCCTAGAGAGAAGAATGAGGAGGGAGCTGATTACGAAAGCAACAATGAAAAATGAGAGGATGACACTAAGCTGGGGAGAGAGGTAGATATGCTGGAGGGTAGGGATAGGGTCCAGAGGGACCTAGACAAATTGGAGGATTGGGCCAAAAGAAATCTGATGAGGTTCAACAAGGACAAGTGCAGAATCCTGCACTTAGGACGGAAGAATCCCGTGCACTGCTACAGGCTGGGGACCGACTGGCTAAGCAGCAGTTCTGCAGAAAAGGATCCAGGGATTATAGTGAATGAGAAGCTGGATACGAGTCAACAGTGTGCCCTTGATGCCAAGAAGGCTACTGGCATATTGGGCTGTATTAGTAGGAGCATTGCCAGCAGATCGAGGGAAGTTATTATTCCCCTCTATTTCACACTGGTGAGGCCACACCTGGAGTATTGCATCCAGTTTCTCCCCCCACCCCACTACAGAAAGGATGTGGGCAAATTGGTGAGAGTCCAGCGGAGGGCAACGAAAATGATTAGGGGGCTGGAGCACATGACTTATGAGGAGAGGCTGAGGGAACTGGAGTTATTTCATCTGCAGAAGAGAAGAGAGAGTGTGTGGGGTGGGAGGGGATTTGACAGCAGTGGCAGATGACAGAACAAGGAACAATGGTCTCAAGTTGCAGTGGGGGAGGTCTAGGTTGGATATTAGGAACAACTATTTCACTAGCAGGGTGGTGAAGCACTGGAATCGGTTACCTAGGGAGGTGGTGGAATCTCCTTTCTTAGAGATTTTTAAGGTCAGGCTTGACAAAGCTCTGGCTGGGATGATTTAGTTGGTGTTGGTCCTGCTTTGAGCAGGGGGTTGGACTAGATGACCTCCTGAGGTCTCTTCCTAATAGTCTATGATTCTATGACACTGCCGTTTCCTACAAGCAACAGGATTCTCAATTAAATTAAGCCCTGAAATTAAAACAAAGCAAAAGTGTTATTTTACCTAGGAGTGGGGCAGCCCTGAGGAAGTGGAAAAGCTCCCTAGCTGTAATTCAGTGCCATCCAGGAATAAGTTCTGGAAAAGCCTCTTACACTTCATCATTGAGCAATTTCTATTTTAGGTACAAAGCTGTTACATTGAGGCCTGTCGTTCTATTTACTGTGCAGACAAATGCTGATTTATTGCTGTGGACTTGCCTGCAAGTCGTTGTTTACTGTGATATCTGCTTTCCAGATAACTGGATAAATTGGATAAATGAGGGTTGTTCTTTACTTGAAGAAAGCCTTGTCAGTACACATGCATTATTGCTGTGATTAGCTGAGGGAATCATATTCATTTTTCATGCTTTTCTCATTCTACACTTCCTTTAATTCACTCCTAAAAGCCCATCTGTTTAATGTGCTTGTAATGCCCTCTGATCAATAGTTTTCATTCCAAGGCTGCTGAGAGGGATTCTGTGGGGAGCAGGGAAAGCTGCTGCAGTATGGAAGCCATCAAGACTGAAGGGGAAGAGGGGACACTGGTGTTTGGGGCAGACAAGAGATTGTTGCTGCCTGAAGATGCTGAGAGTCTGTGGGAAGAAGGAAAAGTCTGATGCACTCTGGGTGATGTGGGGTGAAGTGACGCACCAGTTTTGGGGGAGAGGGAAAACTGCTGCCACCTGAGAGCAACTGTACAGGGAGAGGGATTGTAGGGGTTACAAATATTTATTACTGAGTGTAATGCTTACTACACAATCAGTGCTATGGACTACTCAGAGCCAGGGCCGCCCAGAGGGGGGGGCAAGAGGGGCAATTTGCCCCAGGCCCCGAGCCCCACAGGGGCCCCCACCAGAGTTTTTCGGGGCCCCCGGAGCGGGGTCCTTCACTCCCTCCGGGGGGCCCGGCAAACTCTTGTGCGGCCGGGCGCAGGAGCTTCTGCCGCTCCCGGTCTTCGCCGGCGGGGGGTCCTTCAGCTCCGGGGCGGAAGGACCCCCCGCTGGCGAATTAACGCCGAAGACGGAGCGGGACCCGCCGCCGAAGCGCAGCCCGGTCTTCGGCGGTAATTCGGCGGCGGGGGGCCCTTCCGTTCCGGGACCCGCCGCCGAAGTGCCCCGAAGACCCGCGGCGGGGTCCCCCCTCCGCCGAATTACCGCCGAAGACCGGCTGCGCCGGGCGCGGTCCCGCCGCGGTAATTCGGCGGCAGGGGGCCCCGCCGCAGGTCTTCGGGGCACTTCGGCGGCGGGTCCAGGAACGGAAGGGCCCCCCGCTGCCGAAGACCCCAGGCCCCCGGAATCCTCTGGGTGGCCCTGCTCAGAGCAGTGAGCACTACCTACCCTCCATAGTAAGGGTCTGCAGGATCAGGTCCTTAGTTCCGAACTACTAGGAGATAAGCAAAAGTTTAGTTGCTGACAGACTGGGATTTTGCTTTAAGTTTGTGTTTTACCCATGGTTTGGAATGAGATTGTATCCCAGCTTGTATGGTGGAGGAGTGTCGTCTAATGGTGTTTGCTTCTCAAATTCCCAGAGTGTCGTTTTCATTTTGGTGGAAGGAGGGAGGGTGTGTTTTATTTCACAGACAGCTGGAACCCTTTTGAAGGCTTTCTTTTATAATTGGAGCATTTCCTGGGACACTGACACTTCAAAAGCAGTTCTTGAACCTGTTTGCTGACAGCACAAACAGATTGGTTCTCTTGGCAGCTGTCGCCAATCCTGGAGCAAGCTTTTTGAGCTGGATGAGACTTTAGAGACTGCTTTCCCTGTTTCCTCAGTCTAATAGCCTGATCCTGCAGAATCTACAAAAAGAGCAGGCCTAAGCTTTGTGGGGGTTATTACTGGGAAATGCTTCAAAGTACTTATTGTGATGAAAGTCTGATCAGCAAGCTGGATTCTATATGCTGGAGGATGTAAGGCTACTGGTGAAATCCACAACTTCTGAGGCACGACAATGAAACAGTCAGTCAGTTTTAACTTGCAAAAGAGGCAAGAATTAATCTAATGTGACTGCATGTCCAATGAGAACTCATTTCCTCTTCCATCCCAATCTGGGATTGTTTATACTGTGGATATTTGTACAGACTTAATTAAACGCCTTTCTATCTGATGCTGTTTAGCAAAGAACATAGTTTGCAGGCGTTTACTTGAAATGAACTGAGCAATGTTGGAGTCCTGGACCCTGAGTAAAGTCTTTCATTTCAATTAGAGATTGTGCCTAATGTTTGGCTAATTTGTTAAATGTCTGGTTTATTTGCCGACTTGAGCTCATCAGTGTAAATATTTGCCCTCTCTTGTCACATTCATTAAATCTTTCATGTTTGATTTGGAAATGAAACGAGGTAATTCGTGTGTGTGCTGCAATTTATATTTGTTTGTACAGGATCAAATTCGCCTAACCACTGGTTAATTTCATGTTTGTTAAGCCAGTCTGGTGTCTGGCAGATTTGAGCTGCTGAGAATAGTGTGGTTTGAAGATTGTCATCAACCAAAGCAAATCAAGAAACCAAACTGAAAACCAATCTCGTATTTTAATTTCATCATATTAGCATCCTAGGTGTGGGTGTTTTGGCATGAACACAAGTGGCTCAGTCTTCCATTTTTAAACAGAATTTAGTGAAGGCCTCTAGAGCCTGTTGAGGTAATTGTACTGTCTCCATATCACCACATCTGGAAATGTTCCAAAACATCAGTTCAATGAACTAAGCCTGAAACCATCCACCCTCCCTTCTTTCTTACACTGTTCTTAATCAGGATTATTTTCTAGCTCTTTGTGAATCTCAGCATTGAGCAGAGCTCTGTCTGAAATTCAGGCCAGCACAAATCCTAGGCCTCTGAGTAGCTCATGCCTTGTGCTTATTGTTCATGCAGGAGATAACCCTTTGCTCAGTAATATAGCGGCCATGCTGGTGACAGCTACCATTAAAAGCTGCTTAACATTGCCATCCCAAGCAGCAACTTTCAGCTGCTGGTAGCTTTCCAAAGCTTTCACCTCTCAGGCCCAGGTTTGACGTGCCTTGCATTTGCCCAGAGATTAATTGTTCCATGAACTAACTTGTGACTTGATCACCATGTGTCCACATAAAGAAGTGAGGGGGGAAATAAGGTTTCCTCTTCGGCTACCTGAACCTGGGATCCAGGTGTGTCAGAGGAAGCGGGGATTGTGCTCCGATTGGAAGTCTTGCTGAAATTTGAAAATATATTTGTCTTTAAAAAGATAAATGTTTTCACGAGTTATATTGCCTGTTTGACAGTCTAAAGAGAAGGATGAAACATTCTGAATTTAAAAGAGTTTCACATTTTGAAAGTTTGAAAAATAAAAATAGAGGGGAAAATCCAAACACGTTGGATTCCCTTATCCCCCTCCCCCCATTTTCCCCACCATCTCTAGTTCCTACTTATTCCTTAGCCCTGGCCAGCTGCTCTGGATGGATGGACAGGAAATGGGTAGAACTTGAGCTACAAACTCCTCCTGCTTGCCGCTCAGTGCCGCTGAGCTGTTGTACAGTGTGAGGGAGTTGTACTTTACTGCAGGTATCATGCCCTCTGGTGCAAGGGATGGAGTACTGCCTCAGGAGTGGCTCTGAGCCATACTGCCTCTGATGGCTAATCCCAGGGTGGAGTAGTTTATGCACCTTCCTCCCGTCTATCCTAAGATCAGAATAGAATCCTGTACGTGTGTTTTGTATTGTAAGAAAACTCCACTCCCTAAGATGAGTAGAGAATTGATTGAATGTGTTTGGCTTGGTCCAGTTTGGATGGCGTGTGGAGGCAGGGCAGTCCAGTATGGGCCCCATTCCCAGTCCTGCCTCCCCTGCACTGGGTTCCAAGTAATTGTGTGACAGTGGGAAGTCAGGGGGAGATTGCGGTAGTAATACAGGCACTAGCAGTGAAGATTGCATGAAAGAGCCCATTTTAGGGTCTGATTCTGATATGAGGCTCCTGATTTGGAGGGCAAAGTTTTGCAATTCATAAAATTAGCTGCTAAACTGCCCACTTTGCAAGTGCAAGAACAGATTATGGGTGCAATTATTGGCAGGTGACAAACTGCACAATTGCAAACTGACCAGCAGCTTCAAAGGCTGTAGATAGATCAGGAAGACTCAAGCTACAGCAGTGCCCCTGTGGTTTAGCTCGGAGGAGGGCAGATGTGACCCTGCTGCAGGATAACTGTGAGGAAGTGGGAAGGACAGAAGCCAAATTAAAGAGAGGTACCTGACTTCATGTCTATTGAGCTCCCAACACCATCCCGTCACCACAAGAAGCAGAGTGGAAGAGCTTCAAAATGTTGGCCAGCCAGAAAGCTCCCAGTCACAAATAAGAGATTATAAAGCTGCATTTTTTGTTCCTTTTGATAATCATTTACAGCCACCCCCAGTTTAATTCTTAGCAAAACCTTTGCTGTTCCTATTTTGACTGTGTCATTAATCAGACCAGTTTTCTGGTCCAAGAAGCTTTATTTAGAATGGGTTAGTGGGGGCTGAAGGGCAGGATTTGCCTTATATGGAAAAAAGGCATGGTAACACTTCATAATACTAAAATTTCCCATAAAATGTTTAAAAGGGGTATTTATCGCCTCCTCTCCATGCATGCCTTAGTAGTCATTTCCAAGGGAACATATGGCTGCAAGGGAAGAGAGCACCATTTCCTACAAGTAGCTGGTTGCATTTGCGGCAATGGAAGAGATAGTGCATCCCTGCTTCCTAAATAAGAAATGTGGATGAAGGCATTAATAAGGTGAAATTTACAAAGGCAGTGGCTGCAGATGTTTTAAAATCAGTACAACTGTTTTAAACTATTTTATTTTAGGAGTAAGTGAAATGATGCAGACTTTCAACTTTGCTTCCTAGGAGGACTAAAGACAAGCATGAGAAGGGTTTTCTGGGCTCCAGTAAACTTCACAACTGGAAATGTGGACAGAACTGAAATCAGAGATCTCCATCTGCCCCTCCACCTCTTGCATATACATGCTTACAGTGAGGCATGTACAGTAGATATAGTGTCTCCTTTTCTTTCACTCTCTGCCTACTGTGATGCAGCATTTGGAGCCAGCAACCTGATTTTGTCTTTATGCCCTTCACATGAAAGGCTTGTGATTTGTCTGATCTTTCTGCAGTCTGTCTCAATTTCATGAGCAGCACAATTTTTTTACCTGTATCTTTGAAGAGGTTCTAAAAGAGAATCTCCTAATTCGGGGGCACGGGGGTGGGGGAAGAGGGAGGAAGGGAGGCAAAACGGTGTATCTGAGCTGTAGTAATCATAGATTCATGGTTGAAAGGGACCATTATGATCATTTAGCCTGACCTCCTGCATATCACAGGCTAGAGAACCCATATTCCTTTTTATCCTCAGTGCATTTCCTCATTAGAATGTTTTAATTTTAATTCACTCCCTGATCTCTTCCAGTTGTCCACTGCTCTCAAGGAGCAGTTAGCGCTGGGGTAGGCAACCTATGGCACGGGTACTGAAGGCGGCACGTGAGCTGATTTTCAGTGGCACTCACACTGCCCGGGTCCTGGTCACCAGTTCAGGGGGCTCTGCATTTTAATTTAATTTTAAATGAAGCTTCTTAAACATTCTGAAACCTTATTTACTTTACATACAACAATAGTTTAGTTATATATTACAGACTTATAGAAAGAGACCTTCTAAAAAGGTTAAAATGTATTATTGGCACATGAAACCTTAAATTAAAGTGAATAAACAAAGACTCGGCACACCGCTTCTGAAAGGTTGCTGACCACTGAGTTAGCGTATGGCATCTTTCACTCTTTCTATGGGGACATTCACCTTGGGTGCTTAGCCATCAGTTGTCCCTAACATGCCAGCTATTAGTACTTTTAAGCATTATATGCTTATGCCCTCCAGGAATTAGCTCTAGCCAAGCCCTTTATACTTGGCTAGTACAGTATGGAAACCCTTTCCAGGAGGACAGGGAACAGAACTATGGACTCCCATATTCCACGCGCCAGATCCCACAGAAGAATAGCAGTTGTCATGACTAGAACTGGTTGAAAACAAAACCCAGTTCACAAACCATTTTATAATTCTTTTAGTTTCAATGGGCTCAGAATAGATCCCTTTCCTTTTTTGGCACATTTTATTGATACATATTTTTATTCAAAAACATCATTTTTTGGTAAGTGAAAATGGTCTAACCATTTTTGACTTTATAATTATCAAGATAAAGGCACATTTTTCAAGAAAAATGTCCAACAATGTTGGTGATTTTTTTCCTTCATACACTCAAAATTGTTTTTGAAGGCACGCAATTTTTTGGATGAGAAATCTTTTTGCCTCAAAAATTGGGACTAGTTCCACTCATGACGGCCAAGGTCTCCAACTTAGCTCCCCTCCCCCCCGGAAGCTGAAGACTGACTGGATTTACATGGGTGGAGAAAGCAAAAGTCATTACTACAAGCATGTCACCCAAATGACTGTGTAATGTTCTGCAGTACGATGCCCTAGCACTAAACTTTCATCCTTGTTCTAACCATTTCTAAATAAAAGGACTATGTAACCTTTGGCTTCTCTTACTTGCAAAGTATCTCTGCAGAGATACATTTGCTACAGCATGTACCATAACCAGTACATAAAGCTGGCCTCTCATTTTCCTTTGCTAGTAACATATGGCCCTTCACTGATTGCACACATGAATATGGACATTAAGAACTGGCCAATATCGTGGGGAATAGAGTTTTATCTTCAAATAATTATATTCTCCCATCAGAGTCTTCACATCTAGAGATTGTCAGTGGTCTTTGACTTCTTGGTGTTTCTTGGAAATTCCTGGGAAATTTTCCATTGTCTGCAGTAGCAGTGGGATGGAACACCTAGATTTGCCCCTCCCTTTAAAAATAGATATTCTGGGAGGACTTGGGCATTTGTGTGTGTTGACAGATGTTTGGCTGCATGTGTGTGTTCCCTCTGTGTGCCGCCCCAGCCCTGTGCAGATTGTTTTCAAGGCAGACCTTGAGGAACTGCCCAATGACCACAAGATCTGTTAAGGGACAAAGGCACCCAGCCAGGTTTATTGTTAATGAAGCATGGTATTAGTAGCCTGCAGACTCTACCAGACCACTAATACATGTATGCCTATAACACTGGACCAGCACAATAAACAGCGGGACATTCTGTTCCTCTCTAGGCTAGACAAAGATACTTCCTGTAAGACACATATTTATACTCCAATACAAACAAGTTAGTACTGCCCCTCTGACATAGTTAGTGACTGCCCCCTGACGTGCTAGTTATCACCCACCACCTTGTACATGTTGGTTTGATTTTTATTATGGACTGTTATTTTGACCTTATTTTTTACGGGCAGTGAGTGTGTTCGTGTTATCCTTGAGAAATGTTTTTGTACCATCCTTAATATCAAAATGTTCTGGTACCACTTAATATCAAAATGTGTTTGAGTAAGTATTCTGTAACTAGTGCTACTTAGAAATATGTATTTTTGCAATATTAACTCTGTTCTTGCCAAATTCTATAAGCAGGTCCTGCCTCATACCAAGCCTCCAGTACAAAGGCTTATGTCTCAGGCTGTCTTCCTACTACAGCGTCTTTGTTTTTAATCACCTTCCTCTGAAGCAGGAGGAATGGCCATGGCTGGAGATGGGACACGGGACAGAATGGGCCACGGCTCTGAGGTAGTAACAAGCATTCTCTCTAGCAGGTGCTTGGCTGGCTGGTTCTTGCTCACATGCTCAGGGTCTGAGTGAACACCACATGTGGGGCTGGGATGGAATTTCCTCCCAGGTCAGACTCATAGGGATCTTGGGGGCTTTTCACCTTCTTCTGCAGCATGTGGGTGCTGGTCACTTGCCAGCATTAACTGGGTCTCTCTCACTTAATCATTTCCCTGCCATTGCAGGGGCCCCAAACACTGCTGCACCTCAGTCCCTCCTATTCTCTGCCTGTAGAACATACTAGTCTAGTCTCCTGTGGGCTGTAATAGAATCCTAGAATCGTAGGACCGGAAGGGACATAGAGAGAGGTCATATAGTCCAGTCCCCTGCACTCGTCGCAAGACTAAGTATTATCTAGACCATCCCTGAAAGGTGTTTGTCCAACCTGCTTTTAAAAATCCCCAATGATGGAGATTCCACAACCTCCCTAGGCAATTTATTCCAGTGCTTAACCACCCTGACAGTTAGGAAGTTTTTTCTAATGCCGAACCTAAACCTCCCTTGCTGCAGTTTAAGCCCATTGAGTCTTGTCCTATCCTCAGAGGTTAAGGAGAACAATTTTTCTCCCTCCTACTTGTAACAATCTTTTATGTACTTGAAAACTATTATGTCCCCTCTCAGTCTTCTCTTCTCCAGACTAAACAAACCCATTTTTTTTTCAATCTTTCCTCAGGTCATGTTATCTAGACCTTTAACCATTTTTGTTACTTTTCTCTGGACCTTCTCCAGTTCGGCCACATCTTTCCTGAAATGTGATGCCCAGAACTGGACACAATACTCCAGTTGAGGCCTGATCAGAGCAGAGTAGAGCGGAAGAATTACTTCTCGTATCTTGCTTACAACACTCCTGCTAATACATCCCAGAATGATGTTTGGTTTTTTTGCAACAGCGTTACAATCTTGATTCATATTTAGCTTGTGATCCACTATGACCCCCCAGATCCCTTTCTGCAGTACTCCTTCCTAGGCAGTCATTTCCCATTTTGTATGTGTGCAACTGATTGTTCCTTTTGATTGTTCATTTTGATTGTTCATTTTGAATTTTAATCCTACCCTCCAAAGCACTTGCAACCCTCCCAGCTTGGTATCATCTACAAACGTTATAAGTGTATTCTATGCCATTATCTAAATCGTAGATGAAGATATTGAACAGAACCAGACCCAGAGCTGACTCCTATGGGACCCCAGCGGATATGCCCTTATAGCTTGACTGTGAAGCACTGACAACTACTCTCTGGGAATAGTTTTCCAACCAGTTATGCCACTCATCTTACAGTAGCTCCATCTAGGTTGTATTTCCCTAGTTTGTTTATGAGAAGATTGTGCGAGACAGTATCAAGAGCCTTACTAAAGTCAAGATATACCACATCTACCACTTCCCCCCTATCCACAACACTTGTTACCCTGTCAAAGAAAACTATTAGGTCGGTTTGACATGATTTGTTCTTGACAAATCCATGCTGGCTGTTACTTATCACCTTATTATCTTCTAAGTGTTTGAAAAATTTGTTGCTTGATTATTTGCTCCATTACTTTCTGGGTACTGAAGTTAAGCTGACTGGTCTGCAATTCCCCAGGTTGTCCTTATTTCCCTTTTTATAGATGGGCACTATATTTGCCCCTTTCCAGTCCTCTGGACTTTCCCCCATCTTCCATGACTTTTCAAAGATAATCGCTAATTTATAACACTTTGGTCTCATGTCAGTTATTGGGTTTAGTGTGTAGGTGCTGGGTGGGGCTGATGTCCAGTGATATACAGGAGGTCAGACTAGCTTATCTGGTGCTTTCTTCTGCCTTAAACTCTATGACATCTGAGACCAGCTACTAATAAGCCCCTGGCGCCTGTTTGGGCAGGGCTAGAAGTGCTCATGTTATGCTCTATGAAGGTTATCTTCATTTTTAAGGGTGAAATGCATTTTTTTAAGTATATCACGACTTCATTAATCACATCAATATTGTAAGATGTTCACAGGCCCAGATTGAACCACTATTTGGCCTAAGCTTTGTAGCCTCATCAAATGACCCTCCTATGGTTTGTTTCCCCATCATTGAGTCCCATCTAAAATAGGACCATAAACAGATTGGGGCACAACATGAGGTCTCCATTCCTCCTTTGCTGGCAGGTACTGATATGAGCAGGAAGTGACAAAGTGATATTTCAAACAGGAAAGAAAGCTTTGTGGGTCTCTCACAAAGCCTGATCTCGGTTGGGGCCTCTCAATGCTATTTTGATCCAAATAACAACTATTATGCATCTCCCATAAACCATGCTTGCTGACCTGCTGTGATGCTCTGTACCTCGGGGGAACACCCAGCACTCCCATGTTCATCCTTGTAAAATGATTGTGTGGTATCCAATGCAAAGTTTGTCATGTCAGGTGTCTTCGGAAGCTCATGATGCATTGAGCATTGTTGTTATAGTGATGTTATAGTAATTGTTCTTATAGTAATGTTATAGGTTATAATTTCATGTATATAGTTATGAGGCTGAAAATGTGTCTTCATGGCTTAAAATAAGCCCAGGAAAAAAAACCTCTCTAAGAGCAGAGAGGCAGTTCACACCTCATCAGGGCAGGTATGGGACAAACCCAGCCCAGCCTAACAGGAACAAAGGACCCTGGCCTAGGCAGCAACAAAAGGATCTGTTGGCCTCTTGAATGAGTCACCCCCCACCCCAGTCCTTTAGTCAGTTTGGAATTGCGATGAGGTAATGCTCACCTGACTCTGAAGGGGGGGGAGCAAAGCCAGAGGGAAGAAAGGACATGATAAAAGGGAGAGACGTTTGCCATGCTCTCTCTCTCTCTTCCACCTACATCTACAGACACCACCACCAAGTGACTGAAGTGCTGATTGAAGGGGAGAGCCTGGGGAAGGGCAACCAGCCAGCCTGTGGTGAGCAGCATCTAAGTTTGTAAGGGCACTGAAAGTCTTAAGATCAGCTTAGAATGTGTTTTGCTTTTATTTCATTTGACCAAACCTGACTTGTTGCGCTTTGACTTATAATCACTTAAAACTTATCTTTGTAGTTAATAAATATTTTTGTTTATTCTACCTGAAGCAGTGTGCTTGGTTTGAAGCATGTCAGAGACTCCCCTTGGGATAACAAGCCCAGCACATGTCAATTTCTTTGTTAAATTGACAAACTCATATAAGCTTGCAGCGTCCAGCGGGCATAATGTGACACTGCAAGATGGAGGTTCCTAGGGTTGTGTCTGAGACCGGAGATATTGGTTAGTGCCATTCACTTGCAAGTAGCTGGGAGAAGCTTACATGCCAGAGGCTGTGCATGAACAGCCCAGGAGTGGGGGTTCTCACAGCAGAGCAGGGTAAGACTGGCTCCCAGAGTCAAGGATTGGAGAGGCCCAGCAGATCGCTGGTCCATTTAACACCAGAGGAGAACGTCACACCTGCCCAGTGGCAATGAAGGAATTACAACCCTATGGGAATGGATACAGTGAGCCACTAAGAATGGTCTTAGGTTGCTGATAGGCTTTATATATCACTTCTTGCACCCACTCTTTCTTAAGAGGTCCCTTTCATTTGGCTTCATGGGCTCAGCTAGTGTTAATCCCTTTGGCTTTGATCAGAACCTTGGACTTTCCCAGGTGACCCTAACTGCGTGCTTGTTGTAATTGCTGTTGATTCCATAGAGAATGTGTAATGGGTTATTGAGAGTTGTCACATTTTTATTCACCATACATTGCCTCTGCCTTTCCTGTCTGCCACTGGAAGATAATTCCCAAGTGACCACTGGGGGATTGCATCCATATAAACTATTTGATATGCAGAAGCTCCAGAAGTGCTTCCAGAATTAGCAACTACTCCAGGTTCCCCTGATCTCTTTGAAATGTGCCACTTCAACTCCCTTCAAGAGGTTGATTTGGGAAGTAAATGGGATTCGGAGCAGGTGAAACATTAAGTAATTACAAATTATTGGAACACTTCACATTATAAGAGCCCTTCAAATAATTTTAAATTGCTCTGTGCTAATTGTGATCAGTGCTCCATTCACTTCCAAAGGCCTCTTCAGACAAACAGCAATGGTGTATTTTAGGGTCTGGTACACAAGGCTTGGTTTAAAAAAAAGTCAATTTTTTTAAGCTAAAATACTTCTAGAAATATAGAAAAATATTTTTTTCAGCTTAACAGATGTTCCCCACACACACCTTCATTCTACCTACAGAATGGTGCATTAAAAGCATAGCAGGGCCAAATTCTTTCTTGTTGTAAATTGGCAACACTCCATTGACTTCAGTGAAGTTGCACCAGCGTACACAGGAAATTTGACCAATATATATATGCCCACAATATAAGGGGAAAGGGAACCTTTCAGAGTTCCATGTTCCTGGTAGAATTTCAGTGGTTCTCAACCTATTTATCATTGTGGGCTGCATATGCAACCCATAATGTGTTACCTGGGCCACAGGTTGAGAACCACAGCTTGCCCCCTTCCAAGCTCCCCCAAAACCCCTATTCCCAGCTCCTCCTGCCCAGAGACCCCTCCACAGAGTGGGGCCAGGAGCAGAGCCCTGGGGGGCGGGGCTGGGCAGGTGGCCCGCACCAGGCCGGGTGAGCAGCCTGGACCCTGCCACGTGTCCTGGCAGCCTTTAGCACACAGCTGGGCCACAGCTGTGTGCTAATTGGGCCGCATGCAGCCCTTGGGCTGGGGGTTGAGAGCCACTGAGAGGAATGATTGGAATTTGGGGTCATGACCAAAGGCTTCATTTAGTTAACAGATTATTCACCAGTTTATACTGTAGACAGAGCCACAAATGGCCAACTGGGTCACCCAGACCTGCACTGGCCTTCTTCCATCAGCTGCATTAACAGACTAATTTTCTAGACTGCTAAGAGCTCAGCTGTGGTCACTTGCTTCACCAGGAACTTCTGAGTGTTCAGTGCATTTGAAAGTCTAGCTCAGAATCCTGACTGAGTAGCCTAAGCCCACTGTAGTCTATGGTAGTATGGGAGTTCACAGATATTAGGATCCAGGCCCAAGTGCCAAAATTTGGCTTTAGGAACATAACTTTAATCCTCAGGCCAAAAATGGGTGACTAAGCAACCGCCTCTCCCCCCCACCCATACACATTCTTGAGTATCTCCTGAGCAGTTACCAGTGGTGGCTCTTTGACAATCTAGTTTCATATTCCATTGTTCCAACTACCAAGAATTGTTTCCTGATGTCTCACCTATGTTTTCCGACCTTAATTTTAGGTCACCGTCCTTGTTTTATCAATCTGAAATAATATGAATTATTCATCAGATAGGATTAGATTCATTGAATGTGTTTAGGAAATTTGTATTTATAGACAGACAATACAAAACATCCTAACCTATGGCAGCCAAATCTTCAGGTTTTTTAGATCCAGTCACAACAGGTTTATATATTGCAGAATTATCTTTGTTTTTATTTCTGATGACTATCAAACACTCTTATTTTAAGCTGTTTCTCTCACTCATTCATGAAGATATTAAATCTTAAATGTCCCTGCAATCATCCTTACAAGGTCTGTGTGTTTGACATCCAAAAGCTGACGGCACTTAAGGTCACACAGATGGTTGACACACTAGAGCTGACAGGCCAGAAAGGCAAGAGGGGTATAATCAGTGATTTGAGCTGCCAGGCAGCTCATCATTAACCTTAACATTCCAAACAAAAATCAAGCTGCTTTTCAGGTGTTTCTCTTATTCTTTGCTCAGAATGTGGATAGGAAACAGTGCCTACTGATTCTGAGTACCATTTCTTAGTCAGGTGATGGCCAGAAGTGGTTATAAAATTCAAAGCAGAAATCTTCTTTCTCTCTCTGAGTTATGCAGGACTCTATCCATTCTCTGATAACATTCTGAGGAAGCGATAGGAAAACCAGCCCCGGGAAAACATGACTTTGCTTGGAATGGTTATGGTAATAATTAGCTTTGAGTCAGCTTCAGCCAGGGTATGTTCCTATTGGTTTTCCAGCATATCTTTCCAGCCTGAAGCTGTTTTGTTGACCTCATCGATTCTCAGCATTTTGTACTTAGTCATGTATCCATGGCCAACCCTGCAGTGCCTCATGGGATGCTATTCCTAACTGGAAGGACTTAGGGTTAATGAATATTCCCTTTCCTGTTTGGCAGCAAAGGTCTGAGCCATGCTAGGATATTTTTACCTGCCTGATATTTATCCACTTTTCAATGTGTTTTACGTGGTTCTGCATTACTCATGTCCAAATGTACCTCAAGGCTGGCCTTGTATGGAGCTGTGAGCATAATTCTGCACCAAAGAAACGGCAAGTGCAATTCAGTGCACTTAGGCCTCTACCTATGTGATTGCGCCTGGGTACAATTCCATTGCGGTCATGGGTAATACTGGCTCCCTCTCCTCTCCTCTCCTGATGCTGCTGCTCCTCTGCCATCAGCTATGATGAATCTTCAGACCTTTCCCCTCCCATCAGCCATGAAAGAGCTAGGTGCTCCCTTGGGCAATGGGAAATACTAATGATTTGAAAAGCCATGCCACTTATGTAGCATCCTTAAATATGGATTTAGGAGCCTACCTTCAGGCTCCTATTTTTGAAAATCTTAGCCTGTGCACTGACTTTAGTTGTGCAATAGGGCAATAATGCTCATTTGCCTTTGTAAAGTACCTTATCTATAGATGGAGAAAATACAATGTAAGTGCATTCTCATTAGCTATATTTTTTCAGGTGGGGTAAGTAAAGCACAGGGAGGTCCACCAGCTTGGTTTGGTGGTGCGGTGTGGGCATTTTCATTCCACTCTTGGTTGTGTCACTTAATTTGCTATGATTTGTGAGCACATTTACCAACTTCTGAAGCAGAGGTAGGCCGGCCAGGGCATGAATGTATCTCCAGCTCTGGATCCAGAAGAACACTTGAGCAGTTTCATTGAGTTCAGCGGGATTACTCCTATGCTCAAAGTGGAGCACATGCCCAATGCTTTGCTGGATCGGAGCCATAATGAGTGTGTGTGTCCTGTGAGATGTGCATTAAACAATGCAGGTCTCTGCACAAGCCATTATGAATGCAACAAGCAATTCACACTCCTTTAATTTAATAATCTATGACTTACTTAAACATGTTATTCAAGAAATTATTTAGCTATACATTTTTCCCAGGAACTGGATTTAGCTCAAACAATAGTTATGTAGCCCACACAGTATATGCAAAATCTGAAGAACCTAAGCTCTCATTTTTGAAAAAAAGAAAACTTGTAGCCCTAGTGGTTGTGAAGAAAACCATCCATATATGAACTGACTGTAACTGATGCAGTGTTGTCCATCTGAGTTTGCAGAGATCCTGAAACAATGAACCTGAAAGAATCCCCTGCCCCCATAAGTCCTATTGAGGTGTTAACACCAAGGCTGAATGGGTCTTTAAATGTCACCAGGAACTAGATCATTACTATTTTAGAAGTGAATTCCATGGTTGGGGAGGGGTAGGCTGGGAGTTGCTGCAGCGAAGGAAATGCAGAGAGATAAAGGAGAAGTGAGAAACATGGAAGGAGAAGAGAAATGGAGGAAGGAATGTGGAGAAGGAAGAGAAGCAAAGGGCAGGAAGAGTTGGTTGCCTGAAAGGGAGCAGGTTTTCCTACTGAGTGATACTGAATGTGACAATAGACACATACTAAATAATATTACCTATACATTCAGGTGCCATGTAAAAGCCAAGCCTCACACACCGAGATCAGTGGGAACTCTGCTGTGGAATGAAGGGAAGAGTCCTACATTAGAAATCCTGGCCCATGGTCCATCATTAGAATTCAGTTGCAGAACAAATTTGATCTACTCCTTCCAGGGTTTGACATGAAAAAAAAATGAGGAAAAGAAATCAAAACGAGACAGGGTAATTTACAAATATTTAAAAAAACTGTCAAGTTTGCAAACTAGCAACAATGAATATACACCTGTACCCCGATATAATGCGACCCGATATAACACAAATTCAGATATAATGCCATAAAGCAGTGCTCCATGGGGGCGTGGCTGCGCACTCCTGCAGATCAAAGCAAGTTCAATATAACGCAGTTTTACCTATAAGGCGGAAAGATTTTTTGGCTCCCAAGGACAGCGTTATATCGGGGTAGAGGTGTAGTTACCTGTCCCATCATTTACAAAGCCCAAGCCCTGAAACGCATGTACATGAATAGTTCAGGCCAAAGTTAACGCTTAGCCTACCCCCAGAACACACCTCCGGATGATCTTAGCACATACAAGGAAATGCATATTTCATCACAACCCAGCAACCTTAACTCTGATCCAATACACATAGTATCCTGTCAACAGTAACTTCATACACAAATTCTGTTGAAAAAGAAACATAAAAATGATGCAGGTACATATTAAAAACTCATTTATCAGCCTCAAATGTAATTCCACATACATGTGTAGTGTTACCATAAATCAACAATACTATATACATTCCTTGGTAAACTACACATGCAAGCAATGCCAGTTATAAGTTCTGGTCCAAAAATCTCTATAATTTGATAAAGATATTAACTGATATTATATATTTCAAAGTGTTACTTAAAAGATAATATTAAAAAACCAAAAATCAAGATAAAAATCAAATTAAAAAAGCCAACAGCTCATGGATCAGAGTAAAGATTGTGTTGTGCTGGAAAAGTATATTCCTTTATATGTCATAAAAATAATGTGTCTCTTAGGAGGACATGGTAAGACTGGTGATTGCCCTTAGCTAGCCATTTCCATGCATTTAAGTGCTTAGGTTTTGTAAGTCCTGCTGTGAAGAATGCCACCTAAAGATGGCTGAAAAATTTCTATCAAAACAGTTGTGACAGAAAATTAAATTTTTGATTAAAATAATTAAAAAAAAAACCCAAGTCTACTTTCCACGGAAGAAAAAAAACTGTTTGCCAAAAGATTTCAGCTGAAAATCAAAGATTTTGGCTTTACAAAATTTTGGTTTTCCAATTTGCAGTAAAAAACTTGAAAAATTCTACAGAATTTTTCCCCCCATAACAGTTCTAGTACCTACGTTGTTGTCACTCGACAATCTTAACTGAGTTATGAAACAAAGTTCTATTATTTAGTTTCTGATCAAATAATTGACTGAATGACCATGTTGCCAACTCATGCCTCTATCACAAGTCTCCCAATATTTCATGTTTTTCTTAAAGCCCCAGCTGCCACAGTCAAGTGATCACCTGAGAATCTCAGCTTTCATTTAAAAATAAAAATAAGTCTCTAGCCCTCATAGTTGCAGAAAAATATGAAATCATGACCCCTAAAGACTCAGAAACCAGAAAGCAAATAAAGAGAACCCACGGTTTATTCTTTTTTTAAACAAACCAATCATGATTTTTAAGCCAGTCACATGATTTTGGACGCCCTGACTCTCAATTTCTGAATGCTAGGAGCTGGCAATACCTGACATATGTGTTTGGTCCAGAAGTCTGGGTCCGATCTTGACAACAGGACTTACTGGGTTGGGATTGGAGCAACACTCCTGATGACACGGTGGGCTCTAGCAAAACCAGGTTTTTTTCCAAAGTTTGTTAGAAGGATGAGATACCAGCTCAGCTCTTGTGCCATCCAGCCCTGTGGGAAAGCGGGGTGGGCAGAGAGCCGTCCTATATCTGCTACTTTCTTTAAGAGGAACAAGGGGGAAGGGTGGTGAGAGAGCAGACAAATGTGGCAGGAGGAGGGCTGGCCAGAAATTAATGGCAGGGGAAAGGGGTTGATGATGATTCTGTGCAGGGTTATGGCAGTTATTCAGCTACTCTTTGATTCTAGTATTTTCTGAAAAGGCATCTAGCCTTGGTGAGACAAGGTGGCAGATTCTCCATTTCATCCATGTGCATCTCTCCTATTGAAGGTTAATGAAATGTAGGAGCCTGCATTGTGGGGGAGAACAGTGCCCCACACTATGAACGGCAGTATATTACTAACGTTCTGCAGCTATGTGGCTAACAGCTCATTAGTATTGAAATTGGTTCATACATAGTTCACTTGCAATTTAGGCTTCAATAAGCTTTCTATTTAGACCCTGCAATGCTATGAATTTATGTCCAACTGAAACCTCTTCTAATGCTACTGTGCAGACATGCAATTTCATACAGTGATAAGATACAGATCTGATGTACTCTGATGCTTCACTTTCAAAAGGATACCTTGTCAGACCATAATTTGATACGCTTTTACCACTCCAATGGGGAAAAAAAACCTTTAATTAAAAAAAATCACATTTTTACTCTTTTGTTCAGTAATGACACAAATAGTAAAATGTTCAGATTACATCAGGGAATGGGAAGGCACTTGGAGAAAAGACGCTGACAAAAGTTTCATTTTCTGGTGCAGTTGCATGTGGCTTGGGACATTGCACAAGATCAGGGCCGGCTCCAGGCACCAGCATTCCAAGCTGGTGCTTGGGGCGGCATTCTGCAAGGGGCGGCAGTCCCTGTTGTTTTGCCCCCAAGCAGCGCGCCGAATTGCCGCCCCGGGGGGCGGATACAGTCCGTGTGCCCTTAGGGCGGCAGGCGTGTTTCCGCGGTGGCGGCAATTCCGCGGCAGCTTCTATGTTTAGCTGTCCAGGGCGGCTTCAGCTAAACATAGAAGCTGCCGCCGAATTGCCGCCACCGCGGAAACGCGCCTGCCGCCCTAAGGGCACACGGACTGCCCCCGCTGCCCGGGGCGGCAATTCGGCGCGCTGCTTGGGGCGGCAAAAACTGTAGAGCCGGCCCTGCACAAGATAGTGGATTCCCCCCCGCCCATCCACCCACAAAACTCTGAATATTAATAGATTTTACACATGTGCATTCAAGAATACAGACCACAGGGAACAGGGGGTTTATGCTCTGTAATGCCTTCCAGGAATCTCAAAGTGATTTATTATAATAAGGTACATGCTGGTGGTTCAGAAATTGTATAGACCAATGCTCCAAGTTTCGTCAATAGCTCACATCCAGCTTTGGGCATTAGGTGTACTCATTAAAACAGTTTCTGAATTTTCCCCCTAATCATTTGTTTTAAAAGTACTTTGGTATTATTAACTCCTACCTGGACAACCATCAGACAAAGCCAGAAAGGGTTTGTCTCACCCGTCTGTTTTGTCTCCTCTGTTAAGACTGTTTTGGGCAGAGACAGCGGCTTACTATATATTTGTACAATGCCTAGCACAGTGAGGTCCTGGCCTGTCTGGCCTCTAGACGCTACTGCAATACAAGTATTAAATAACAACAACACAAGAAAGCACCAAAGCAAAGTTCCCCCGAGAGAGCACACAAAGTTCCTTCTCTACCCTGTACTGAATGTTGAGAACAAAATGGCTGCTGCATGGCGTATACAAAGGGGATGCTTAGAAACAAAGATGAGTGCACAGAAAACAAAACACTCCAGTTTCATTGTTATGTACAGTACATGGATATTGTTAATCTTACAGAGCTAGGGTCTTAGTGCACAGGCACTTTTCTGTGTGCACCAAGGTACAAATTTGACTACTGTTAGGCAGCCCTCAGTTGTCTCCAGAGTGGATTACTGCAATGTGCTCCCACAGGGGCTACACACCTGATGACTGCCTGGAAACTGACTAATACAGAATGCAGCTCCCCTCTTGCTTAGTTCTCACAGCAAGTACATTGCACATGTGCTCTTTGGTCTGTTTCCTAGACCAATACAGAACGCTGTGTTTGATCTATAAAGCCCTACTGCAAATGACTTGGGCCCTCGCTGTGTAAAAGCTGCCTCTCTCTCCTCCTCACATCATATTGCTCCAGGTGAGATCAACTTGAGCTAAGAGACCTCCAGACTAAATGAGAGAGAACTTTACTGGGACTCCACAAGGAGGTGAGATTCCAGCCAGGGGGATCCCAGTACAGGAACAATATGTAACTGAACTAGGAGGTTACAAATCCATACTCTCGTCCTGTTTCCTATTTCTGATGCACACACAGACAGGTCTTTTGTCAGAATTTCATGTCTAATTCTAATTAGGTTTTAAAAGATCCAGATGGTTTTAGTACTTCCAAGTTCCACATCCACATTTGTTTAGTTAATAACCCAGAGCAAACAGGGACTATAGCAGACAGCAGCACAAGAAGCAAGCTAAGTGATCCAAGCACCATTGGACTACAACACTCCACAGCTGCATGCCACTGGCATAGTACATTGCTAGTAGCGATGGATAGCAGTGCAGGATCTTTTTTCCCATTGATGCCTCCTGATTTGACCCTTATCAATATGGCATGAAGTTCTGGTAAACTTTTTAATATATACCATGTGGGTAAGATTCACAAAGGAGGAATTTACTGCAGGAATAATAAAGTATTGATCAGGCTAGTGCTTAACTGCACAGCTTCGAATCAATACCAAACACAGATCGCATTCAGGTAGAACAGTCAGTTATTGTTAAAGCAATTGAAAGTTCTCCGGGATGACAGATAGGAAGGTATAGCCACTTCATATTACTGTGTGTTGGACAGAAATACAGCAGCGGCCGCAAGCTTAAAAAGGTATTTGAGTGCCAATAAATAAGAGTACCTCTCTCTTTCACCTTCAATGCTCAGAAAATGCAGCAGAGCCCTTTCAGCTATTCAAACCACTTACCAAGTTAGAGAAATCAGCTTCCAGTGCATCAGAAAGAAAATGATCTATTCAAGAAGCTTACTCTGCTGTTATATTTTCGATGTATGGTACCTAACTAAAATGTTTAGTGAAACAATGGAGTGCTGTTAAGTAAACACACTCTAAAGATTTATTCGTTGGAAGAGTATATGTTTTTGTGTACTGGACTTTAAAGATCGAACTGGACAACACGTTATTATTAATTGAGGCCCTGTAGAAGGGTGGACTCCCCACTGGCATGCCCCCACTTGGCTGGATGTGGCATAGCAGGCACTCCTCCTCTTGTGGCCCTGGAGACAGTCACTCTGGCTGTGTGGTGGACAGCTTCTTCTCCTGGCCAGGCCCTCCAGCCAAGTCATGTTTTAGTCCCGCCCCTTCTTGGGTAACAAACAGTCAATGTAAATAAAAGTCCCAATCCTTACACCTGGTCTTTGGCCTTTAACTCGGGGGGAGGGAGGGGAAGCGGCTGTGGTCCTTATGTAACTCTCACACCTATTGGGTGTAGTGTTCTGTCTCATCTAGTGGCACCGGGACACTGAGACAGAGAGCTAAAATGAGACTGCTTGACAGCCTTAGCTAATAGCCAGTGGCTCTTTAGCTCATGCAGTAGAGGCTCATGCCCTAAGGTCCCTGGTCCAATCCTGCCTGATGATGACTGGGGTCTGTCAACATTAGACTTACACCCCCTTCTCTCAGGGCTTTCAACTGTTCTTATCCCTTCTCAGGGGTTGACGTTTTCTTCCCAGTGGCTGGTACTGAAACCCAGGCCCTCCTGCTACACCTGGTTCCAGTCCAGGGACCTTGGGACAAGCAGCCAAGATCTGCTCCATCAGATGCATAGCTGCTGCCTTCCTGGACTTTTTCCTACCACTAGTCTTCCTTCAGACCTCTCCCCAGATGCAGCAGCCTCTTTGCATCAAACATCACCGGATCTCCTCCCCAGATTAGACCTGGTTCCTGGCTCTGTGTCAGGATCAGTCACAGGAGTTTGCTTTAATAAATCCTGTGTCCTGCAGGTATCATCTCTCCCCACCCCGCAGGAGCCTTCCTGTTCCCCACAGGCCCTTCATTCTCTCCTACCAAGAGAAGAAGTATTAGTACAGGGTATCTTTCCGCAGCTACTTTCTGCCTTCATAGCAGCCACCCAGCTGAGACGCATCTTCAGCTGGAGCTGGTGCAGCCTCTCAGGCCCACATTAACCCCTTTTAAACCAAAATGGGGTATGTAGCCCATCACAGACCCCATTTGAAGCCAATTGCTGTGCACATGCATGGTCCCTTCCCAGAGAGTTTACAATCTAAATAGACAATGGGGGAAGGGGAAACAGAGTCAATGAGAGATTAAAGGCCAGGTCTGTGAAGGTGTTTAGGTGTCTAAAGATGCACATAGGTACCTAGTGGGATTTAAATGGCCCTGTGTCAGTTGCCAAAGGTAACATATGTCAGGTTGGAGGGAGAGCCAGAAACAGAACCCATATTTTCTGAGTCTAATGCTCGATTCTCTAGGCCCTGCTGCTTCATGATCGCGTGCCTCTCATGATCTTTTATGATACTGTCTTAAACTTTGCGTAAGACGTGAAGTTAGCACATGTAAAGTAATCACGTCATAGTCTTAAATACCTAGGACCTGACCCTGCCATGTGCTGAATGCTTGTGGAGAGATGCTGAGAACATCTGACTCCCAACTAAAGCGCTGATCCTGCAAACACATAATCTAGATGAGTAAATTTGTGAGTTCAGTGAGACAACTTTGGGGACGAAGGTCCTTGTGCATAAAGCTACTCACCGTGCACAGCTCTGTACACACACACACACACACACACACACACACACACACACACACACAATCCCACCTAGAAACTTTTTGAAAAACAGCTTTTTTCCCTCCCAGGGCTTGTATCTCCTGAACGCCTTTCTCAAATGATCCCAGATAGGGGTCTCTAAGCTTACTCTATACTCTCACGAGGCATAGCCATTTGCAAGCAAATCCATGCAAACATGCAGATTTTAGAGCACACAGGAGCATGGTCCTTTAAACAGGAAGGACAGAGGGAGGATGGAGGGAAAGGGCTCCACATCCTCTGCAGCACAGCAAGCTCTGAAAGACGCCTGGCCCATTAATCCCAATGTGTTGGTCACAGCTGAATGAGAACACACCAAGGAGATGAATACAGCCAGAAACAACAGTTCTGAGATGTGTGAACTGCTCCATCCATCTCACTGGGTGTTCCCATACCCCTTCCTGAGTGTCCTAGAGCCCATGGTATGCATTAAGTATGTCAGCTCTCATCTCCCCACCAAAAGGATAGGTCTTTCCCAGAGATATGGGAGCCAGGGAGGGGGGCCTCAGACCTTCCCAAAAGGGCAATGCTTTGCTTCCCCGCTAAACTCAGCTCACATGGAGTTCCCCAGGGGTCAGTCCTGGGGCCAGTTTTGTTCAACATCTTCATTAATGATCTGGATGATGGGATGGATTCCACCCTCAGCAAGTTCGGCAATGTCACTAAGCTGGGGAGAGAGGTAGATACACTGGAGGGTAGGGATAGGGTCCAGAGGGACCTAGACAAATTAGAGGATTGGGCCAAAAGAAATCTGATGGGGTTCAACATGGACAAGTGCAGAATCCTGCACTTAGGATGGAAGAATCCCATGCACTGCTACAGGCTGGGGACTGACTGGCTAAGCAACAGTTCTGCAGAAAAAGATCCGGGGATTATAGTGGATGAGAAGCTGGATATGAGTCTACAGTGTGCCCTTGTTGCCAAGAAGGCTAACGGCATATTGGGCTGCATTAGTAGGAGCATTGCCAGCAGATCGAGGGAAGTGATTATTCCCCTCTATTCGATACTGGAGAGGCCACATCTGGAGTATTGTGTCCAGTTTTGGGCCCCCCACTACAGAAAGGATGTAGGCAAATTGGAGAGAGTCCAGTGGAGGGCAACGGAAATGATTAGGAGGCTGGGGCGCATGACTTTTGAGGAGAGGCTGAGGGAACTGGGCTTATTTAATCTGCAGAAGAGAAGAGTGAGGGGGGATTTGATAGCAGCTTTCAACTAGCTGAAGGGGGATTCCAAAGAATCATAGAATCATAGAATATCAGGGTTGGGAGGGACCTCAAGAGGTCATCTAGTCTAATCCCCTGCTCAAAGCAGGACCAATTCCCAACTAAATCATCCCAGCCAGGGCTTTGTCAAGGCTGACCTTAAAAACCTCTAAGGAAGGAGATTCTACCACCTCCCTAGGCAACCCATTCCAGTTCTTCACCACCCTCCTAGTGAAAAGGTTTTTCCTAATATCCAACCTAAACCTCCCTCACTGCAACTTGAGACCATTCCTCCTTGTTCTGTCATCTGGTACCACTGAGAACAGCCTAGCTCCATCCTCTTTGGAACCCTCTTTCAGGTAGTTGAAAGCAGCTATCAAATCCCTCCTCATTCTTCTCTTCTGCAGACTAAACAATTCCAGTTCCCTCAGCCTCTCCTCATAAGTTATGTGCCCCAGCCCCCTAATCATTTTTGTTGCCCTCCACTGGACTCTTTCCAATTTTTCCACATCCTTCTTGTAGTGTGGGGCCCAAAACTGGACACAGTACTCCAGATGAGTCCTCACCAATGTTGAATAGAGGGTAATGATTCAACCCTGGCTGTGCTCAGTGGTGGCAGATGACAGAACAAGGAGCAATGGTTTCAAGTTGCAGTGAGGGAGGTTTAGGTTGGATATTAGGAAAAACCTTTTCACTAGGAGGGTGGTGAAGCACTGGAATGGGTTACCTAGGGGGGAGGTGGACCCTCCATCCTTAGAGGTTTTTAAGGCCTGGCTTGACAAAGCCCTGGTTCATATGATTTAGTTGGTGTTGGTCCTGCTTTGAGCAGGGGGTTGAACTAGATGACCTCCTGAGGTCTCTTCCAACCCTAATCTTCTGTGATTCTATGAATAGGAAGCAGAGGGTCCAACCCCTGGAGATGGGAAGTCCTCCCCCCAGATTCTGGCACACACATGGCAGAGGGATGTGGGGTGAATGGCCCCAGAGGGGCAAGTTTCTCCATGCCCCAGCTCAGATGAGGGGCTGAGAACTCCCTGGAGGGGCAAGAGCCCCCCAGCTCTGGGCACACAGATGGCAGGAGAGAATGTGGAGCTGACGAGTGCCTTAGCTCGTATTCTTTCCTCAGTCCACTCCCATTCACCCACATCCCTCTTCCCACTACCAACCCTCTCCACTCCCCCTAACTCCCAACCCTTTCTCACCTGACCACTCAGCTTCTCTTCCCTCCCTTCCCACCCATCCTAGGGTTTCCAGGTGTCCAGTTTTCAACAGGAACACTTGGTCGAAAAGGGTCTCTGGTGGTGCCGGTCAGCACTGCTGACCAGGCCGTTAAAAGTCTGGTTGGCACAGGCTGGCAGACTCCCTACCTGGTCTGCACAGTTCCCAGAAGTGGTGACATGTCCCTCGGCTCCATGTGCTGCCCCTGCCCTGAGCACTGGCTCCGCAGCTCCCATTGGTCAGGAACTGTGGCCAGTGGGAGCTGCAGGGGTGGTGCCTGTGGGTGGAGGCAGCATTCACTGTGCAGAGCCCCCTGGACTTGCCTCCGCCTAGGAGCCAAGGGACATGTTGCCACTTTCGGGAGCCACTTGAGATAAGTGCCGCCTAGAGTCTGCACCCAGCACCTCCTCCCACACCCAAAACCCCTGCCCTAGCCTGGAGGCCCCTCCCACACCCTAAACCTCTCATTTCTGGCCACACCCCAGAGCCTGCATCCTCAGCCCAGAGCCCCTTCCTGCACCCCAAACCCCTTGGCACCCCCCAGCCCTGAGCCCCCTCCTGCACCCCAAACCCCTCATCCTCAGCCCCACCCCAGAGCCTGCACCCTCAGCTGGAACCCTCACTCCCCCATACCCATACCCCAGCCTCCTGCCTCAGCCTGGTGAAAATGAGCAAGTGAGGGTGGGGGAGAGTACACGACAGAGGGAGGGGGGATGGAGCGAATGGGGGTGGGGCCTTGGAGACAGGGCAGGGCATCCGGGCAGGGCAAGGGTGTTCGTTTTGTGCAATTAGAAAGTTGGCAACCCTAGACCCATCCCCATATATCCCTTGCCCTGTAAGTTCCTCCCCTTGCTGCAGCCCCAACCCCTTCCTCCATTCCCCCACTCCTCAATCCCCTGATTATCCTTTCCCTTCCAGGAAGCATTCATATGTCTAATTTTTCCCCAAAGACTTTGGAGGATAGGGGGCACACTGTCAGAGCTGTGGAGTGTGGGAAAATTGGGGTGCTCTGGTAGATCTGGGGAGGGCAGGGGGTTGGGGTGCACTGTCAGAGCTGTGGGAGTGCCATGCCTCATTCACCTGATCCTGATCCTGCAGCTTCTTTCCCCCGCATCACCCATCCTCATTACCCCTCACCTCCCAGGAAGCATTCACATGGTTAATTCCCCATCCCCACTCCCAAATACTTTGATTACACCTGTAACTCACAAATAGATGTAACCTCCAGCCACTCTGATCAAAACTCCTTTTGTGTTTCTCAGGTGAGGGGTTATGATTAATTTATCCTTAGACAACTCACTGAAGGGTGAGTTCACAGCAATCAAGAGGTCTGTGATTCATCCAATCATTAGTACCTCTGGTTTAATAGTGCCAGGCAGCAGAAGGAAACTCATTTCTTGGGGAGAGCTGTAACTCAGAGACCCCTTCATCAAATGTCCCAAATTTGGAACACCAGTGCTGTGCTAAATCTCCACAAGGCTGACCAAACTTCAAAGCAATCCGATTAACCATTCAGATTTTAGAGCACTTACAAGTGTCAAGCTTTAAAGCATATAAAATGGTGGGAATGGAAACTCTGCGTCTAGTTGTTTTTCTGTATTGCTGCATACACAGTGTAAAAACATACATTTTCTTAAATACCATTCTCAACGTGGGTCTCCCAAAGATTTAGTGAGTGTCATGCACTACCTTCGCTAAAATCTGACAGATTGAGACCATTTTAACTCATAGTTTATCTATAGTTTAATCTCCAGTTCTCGGTAAAACAACAAGAAAAAACCACCTAGAACCTTATTTTAATGGCTATCTTGAGGGGGTTTACATCTCTGGAACCCTTGGCTCAAATGACTCCAGGTTTGGGTCGCTAACACTACCCTTCACTCTCCTGAGGTACACCAAATTTCAAAAAAATCCAACTAAGTATGTCAATTTTAGTGGATTTAGGAAGATCAAACTTTAAACAGATGTCTTGATGTAACCTTAACTATAGCAGCACTGATGCACCACAATAATATGTGCCCATTAATTGTTCTGTATATTTCCCCCCATTCTACAGAGCTAAGTACTTCTGTCTTGTCCGTGTGGTGTAAATAAATAATAAGCAATAATGACTTCTAATAATAATTCAGAAATTAGGTATGTATTGGACATCTAGGGAATGGGGAAAAAAATCTTGTTTACTGATAAGTGCTTTCTGTAATCTGGACTGGCTTCATTTCCTGTGTCAGCACCATTGCTAAAGACTTCTCCTGAGTTCTCTCTTAAGCTGCTTGGGGCAGGGACTGTCTTTTTGTTCTGTGTTTGTACAACACCTAGCACAGTAGGGTTCTGGCCCGTGACTAGGACTCCTAGGCGCTACCACGGTTTCACAGCTGACAGACTGTGGCTGGCTTCAACATTCAAAGCTCTTGTGTTTGAGCAGCTTTGTGATGCTCTGTCTCCTGAAACAAATGCTGCATGATGAGTACTATTCACATTCCCCAAAACCAGCTCTCACATGGCCAAGGAACAGGGGCTTTTACTGCAAAGCAGGGACACCAGTGAGGTTGCTTCCTTCCCCACAAGCAGTTGGAATGAAGCAGCACAACAAAGTCAGATCTCTGGTTTCTAAATGTTTGAACCTCAGCCTTATAAGATGCAATGGAAGGGTCTGTGGACAAATGTAGAGGGGTATGAATGAGTCATCATGTTTTAGAATCATCATGCTAATGCCGCTGCTGATTTAATACAGGACAATGGTCAAAACTGGAGAAAAAATCCCAGATCAAGCATTAGAGTCTTAGTGCTGAATTAAATTTCTTCATTAGGATTTGGATATTAGTTGACTTATTAGAACCCTATCTCAGACAGATGACTATAATAACCCCAGGCAGAGCTAGCTGAAATTTTTTTGAAAGAACAGTTTGTTGTTGAAAAATGCAGTTTTGTTGAAATCAAATTGTTTTGCAGGAATGAATTGATTTGAATAAAATTTTCAGTGGGAAAAAGCCCAAACTTTTGACTTTTTCTTTTCTTTTTGATAATGTCAACATGTTTAGATTAATTCATTTTGGGTGTTATTTTAGACTATTATTAGTTACATAAAAGCAACAAAGAATCCTGTGGCACCTTATAGACTAACAGACGTTTTGCAGCATGAGCTTTCGTGGTTACTTGCATCCGAAGAAGTGGGTATTCACCCACGAAAGCTCATGCTGCAAAACGTCTGTTAGTCTATAAGGTGCCACAGGATTCTTTGTTGCTTTTACAGATCCAGACTAACACGGCTACCCCTCTGATATTAGTTACATAATATATATAATACAATGAAATATATCACCATCCAAACAAGACATTTTTACTTTATGTAAATGAGACATTTCGACACTTTCTAAATGAAATGATCTGACATTATTGAAGCTAAAGATTTTGATGATCTCAAATCAACATTTTTGGAATACTCAAAAAATTCAGCTTTTTGTTCCTATTCTGAATGATTTTCTCACCCATCAAATTTCAGAATTTTCTGCAAAACAGAAAATCAAGTTTCTGACCAGCTCTAAATCCAGGAGATGTTCTCAGAGTGGGGAATATGCTTTGTCTGAGTGAATCTGTATCATGTACCATGTTAATAAGCTGTATTTCAGTGTCATTCCATATTATGGCCAAGATTTCAACTGAATTACTTTCTCAGAACATAAAACACTCAGTGATGAGGCTCTGCCCTAGCTGCTTTATACTGCTCTGGTTCATGTCTTCATTTATCTATGACATAGCTCTGAGAACACAGTCACTGCTTACCAAACGTGAATTAGAATGAATCATGTGCTATGGACCATCCACCTCCTCGACCCAGTGCTTGAATTTGTTGTGCACACAGTTATGACATATCCACACGGTGCTGCTCTTGGTTGCAAAAAGATGTAAAATCTTGTGGCTGGGGGTGAAAAAAAGGAAGAGAAAGAGGGGTGGGAGAGCTCTGGTACTACCACATCCCTTTATTTTGCATAGCATCACTTTGCTCCCATGTTCCACATTGCCTGGATATCTCTGTGTGTAATACAGGTCACCCCAGGCGCTCCCCATAGGACATCCGGTGGGTCTTGTGGGACTGTAGAGTACAATCATTCTTTGGTTTCCTGCTGTGCTAGTGATCTGGAGAGGGCTGCATTTCTGCACTGGGACTCGGAATCTCAGCAGCTGGAAATCAGCCTTGCACCATTGACCATCTCCATTGGAGTCCATGGAGCTATGCTGATTTCCACCAGCAAAGGAGCTAGCCCTGGGCTTTTACACCACAGGTTACCTGCAGAACAAGACATGGTACTGTGTGAAACCTATTCAATGGAGATGAGGTGTAATCAGTGGGCCAGATCCTCAGCTGGTGGAAATCAGTGCAACTCCATGGACATGAATGGAGCTATGCTGACTTACACCAGTTCTGGGGCTGGCCAACAGCTATTAATCTCCCCAAAGGAGGGTGTGTATCTCTTTGCTCTCTGTCTCTCTTGATGAAAATTGCATGCAATTTTGTTTTTATACATGATGTGCATGAGCCACCCCTGTGCCTAAGCTAGACAGAGCAGAGATCTCAAATAGCCCTTTTTAGCAGTGCATTTACCATTTCCAAAGGCTTAAGAGAGCAGAAGGCCACTCATTCAGTTATTCACTTGGACTCAAAGCTGTTAGACATGGATCTTAATGGATAGTATTGATTGAAAGTAACAAAGCAGTTTTTTATCAGGGGATTTCTAGGCTAAAATGAGAATATAAGGACATTTGCTGGCTCGCTCTCTTGACAGAGAAATACTGTCCTACAAGATGCACAAAAAGCCCTTGGGATATCACACCAGTGAAAGATTGATGTGTTAAGTATTAATGGCAATAACAAGTGAATAGAGAATGGAATTAACAGGAGAGTGTTTGGAACAGAGGTTTCTGAGGAAATACCCATTTTGGCAGTGCCCTGAAATGGGGACTCAGGCACAATGTGATCCTTTTGTAAGTGCTAGCCTGGAAACAGTACACTAGCCCAGGCCTAACCAGTGCTGAGTAGAGCAGAGCTAGTCCATCCTGTGTCTTACACATGACACCCTCTTAATACACCCTAGAATGATATTAGCCTTTCTTGCAACTTCATCACATTGTTGACTCAGTTGATTTATGATTCACTATAACCCCTGAATCTGTCATTCAGCTCTGAGATCCAGACCTTGAAAATACAGTTTAATCAAACATGATGGGGGAGAAGAGTTGCTACAGTGAAGAAGTCACAGGACACACCCCATCTTGGCTAACACCAAGGATTGAACTAGGACCTCTGAAGTTAAATGCGTAAGTCTCTGTAGGTTGAGCTAAAGAGCCAGGCTCTCAGGAGGAGAGCTGTAACAGACTCACCCACTTTACAGAGCGGGCACCAAGGAGGACACGCAGCACACAATAACCAGTGGGTTCCTCATGTTCTCCCCATTGTCAGTGTACAGGAGGCATGGGACCTGAGACATATTCCCAAGCCCACCTGGCCATACCCTGTTGTGCCATACAGCACTGACTGGATCCTCTGCTTGCATCCAGGAACTGCTGCTGTAGCAATCAGTCCCCTCATATGTAGGTGCACATGGGCACGGGTGTGGAGAGAACACTTCTCGTTTGGCCTGTACCGTTCATCTTAACCCCATCTACACTCCCACTCCCACATAAAGCATTACTCTCCTTAGTATGATGCTCTAACACAGCCACACATCTCTCCTCTTCACACAGTTTTGTGTCACCACTCTTCATTTCTGATTCCTCTCTGCTTCTAACTGCATATTTGCTCTTTGTGAGCAATGGAAATGTTACCACCTTCAGGATCCATGGCATTTTTCCTATCCATTCACTTTCCGGGTGGGTCTGATGGATTTTGCATATTGCAAGCTAGAGCCTTCTGCACCATTGTTTAACTGATCATCCTAGAGGTTTATTCCAGGCCAAGAAAAACCAAGCAGCCAAACTTTGGGCCTGATCCCAGAAATACTGCACAGGGGGAAGTACCATGAGCGGTATGACAGACCCTCAGCTGGTATAAATTGGCATAGCTGCATTAAAGTCAATGGTGCCACATCAATTTACAACAGCTAAGGACCTGGTGCAGAATTTAAGAATTTGGGGGAAAAAAACAGAAGAAACCCACACAGCTAACCTCTCACTCAAGCCCCTCCCCCAATTACAAAGCAGTGATGTATAAATCTCCAATAATTATTGGGGGTCTATGAAAGTGAGAGGAGAAATAATTGCACTTAATGTGTTAACACTAGTGTAGAGGCAATCACATATTCCTTACTCCCTTCTGTCATGCTGAATGCTCACACGGGCATTAAAAACACAGCTGGTTGGAAGTGCAATCACAGCCCTGAGAGGATTTGCACAAACAGCATTGTCGCAATAGCCGAGCCTTGCTTGTTACATTGGTCACATTCTTTGTGGAAATACCAAATGTCAAAATGTGAATCTTCAATAATTTCAAAACTTAAAATTCAAAATGGGAAATTTGGCAAAACCGATTATCTCTTATGAATGCTTTCGACTTCAACTAATCAACATTTCCTGACAAAAAAAAAACATTTTACTGAAAAATTCTCAATCAGCTCTACTTCTGGCAGAGTCTCAATTGCATTGCAGGTACAAAAGTATCTTATTGATATTCTTCATGAGGCCCTAGGATGCCTCTGTTAACTGCTTTTACTGAGATATAATTAATGTGAGCAGGGTCTAAATGAGCTCTCCCCTGACATCCAGTGCTGAACTGGGGGAAAAGAGTTCAGGAGCCTACCGTATTTCCATGGACACACCTACTCTGCTGAGGTGTTCAGCAGACAGAGCTGCTTTGCAACATGATCAGTTTGGGCTGGTTTTGGGTTGCAAATCACTTCCATATTCGAATGCAGGGGCAATAAAATGGTGTTATCCTTATGGTATGAGTAAACAGCAGCAGAACTGCACTTAGCATGCTCTGATTGAGGGGATCACACTGAACTGAGCCCAGGGGGCAGCTCTAGCTTTTTTGCCACCCCAAGCACGGCAGTCAGGCAGCCTTCGGCGACTTGCCTGCGGGAGGTCTGCCTGTCCCGCGGCTTTGGCGTACCCACCGCCAAATTGCTGCCAAATCTGTGGAACCGTCGGACCTCCCACAGGCAAGCCGCCAAATCCCCGGGATCAGGGATCTCCTGCAGGCAAGCTGCCAAAGGCTGCCTGACTGCCGCCCTCGCAGGGACCGGCAGGGTGCTCCCCTGCCACTTGCCTCTCCAGGCACGCGCTTGCTGCACTGGTGCCTGGAGCCGCCACTGATTGAGCCTCACTTTCTAAGCAGAGGGTAGGGATGCCAAATCGCCATGAAGGGGCAGGCCTGGGACTAAGAGAAGAAGAAGAGGGAGAAGGAGAATCTGACCCAACTTGACCCAACTTGATGATATGGCTGTGATGTAAAGAGTCCCAAGACAACATTTGGTTCTCTTCTCTCCACTGTTTAAAGACAGAGCTGATTAGACTCAATTAAGTGTCCTTGTTTTTGTTCAGTGACTAGTAGAGCTGAAGACACTGATGAGCAGCACTGGGAGCTGAGACTTAGACTTGGTTTGGGGGCAGTGTTGCAGTGGAAGACAATGAAGAGGCAGTAGCAGAGAGGTTCTGCACTACTCAGTCACATCATTAAGAGCTGGGCTAAATGGTGGCACCTCAGGCTGCAGCATCATGGAAGCAACACCGATAACAGTGGCGGGGGGCAGAAGGAGATGAACCTATGTGGACATACCACTGAACTCTGGGACTTTGCTGACCAATGAAAAACCATTGTGAGGAGGTGCAGAGGAAGAAGAGGATAAAGGAATATTAAAAGGCCATTCATTTGTCTTGTGTAATTGTTACTATGATACCATGGGAAGGAAATGCAAATAAGGTGGTCCCTTTGAAACCTATGGGAGTAACTAGGGAAGGGTGAGCGCATTGGGAGCCACTAGGAAATAGGTAGGTGTGTTGGGGTGTGGGTGGAATGGGGTAAATTGGACTGTCATCACACATATGGATGTGCCCCTCTCCTATGACTATGGAGGAGAAGGATTCTATTGCAAAGCAGGGGGGAGCATTTAGGAGTATTGTATATGGGGTACAGTGTATTCTGTTGGGAATGTGTGCAATCCTGCAATATACAGTAACTCCTCACTTAAAATTGTCCCGGTTAATGTTGTTTCATTGCTGATCAATTAGAGAACATGCTCCTTTAAAGTTGTGCAATGCTCCCTTATAACGTCGTTTGGCAGCCGCCTGCTTTGTCCACTACTTGCAGGAAGAGCAGCCCGTTGGAGCTAGCTGGTGGGGGCTTGGAACAAGGGCGGACCAGCAGCCCCGCTCTCAGCTCCCCACTCCCATAAGTTCCCTGTGCGGCAGCCGCCCAGCAGGCTACCAATTGCCAGCCGTTCAACTGTCCCTCCCCCCACTGCCATGTGCCTTGGAGCTGCTCCCTGGAGCCTCCTGCTTGCTGTGCAGGGGAGGGGGGAAGTGGGGGACTAATGTCAGGGTGTCCCCCTCCCCACTACTCCTGCCCCCCACTAACCCCTTCTTCATCTAGAGCAGAGAGGGGACACAACAGGGCTCAGGACAGAGAAACCCTGCTGGCCACAGCTGCTGGCTCAACTTCCTGATCTACTTAAAAAGGCAATGTACTTAGAGTGGTGTCAGCGTACTTAAAGGGGCAATGTGCATCTCTCTCTCTTCCACACACACATGTGTGGCTCTGTCTCTGTCTGCCATGCTGTCTCCCCTCCCTCCATTTGTGCTGCCTTGTAAAGTGTGAGGCTACATTAACAACGTTAACCCATGAGGGTTCAACCGAATGCTAGTTCATCATTTAGCAGTAAGACATTCCCTGGGAAATATCCTACCCTCTTCCACCCTCTAACTTCACCACCTCAACCAAGCTTCACAATCATCATTGCTGTGTACAGTACTAAATTGTTTATTTAAAACTTATACTGTGTGTGTGTATATATATATATATATATATATATAGTTTTTTGTCTGGTGAAAAAAAATTCCCTGGCATTTCCCCCCCCCCCGCCCAATTTACATTCATTCTATGGGGAAATTGGATTCGCTTAACATTATTTTGCTTAAAGTCGCATTTTTCAGGAACATAACTACAATGTTAAGCCAGGAGTTACTGTAGCACTAGGAGGCAAAATCCTTCCAGTATATGACTTAGGCCTGGTCTACACTGCGGGGGGGTCGAACTAAGGTACGCGACTTCAGCTACGTGAATAGCGTAGCTGAAGTCGAACTACCTTAGTTCAACTGACTTACCCATCCTGACGCCGCGGGATCGAAGTCCATGGCTCCCCCGTCGACTCCACCACCGCCGTTCACGGTGGTGGAGTTCCGGAGTCGACAGGAGCGCGTCCGGAGTTCGAACTATCGCGAGATTAGACGCGATAGTTCGAACTCCGAGAAGTCGAACTCTCTGCGTCGACCCGGCCGGTAAGTATGGACCTACCCCAAATTATGAACTTCTATACACTGAAACCTGGACTATGGTGCACCAATGGATCAGTGGATTTAATCCTTGTAAACAATCGAACCAGCACCTACTACCCCATGCCATACCAAGTAGTTGAATTGGTTTGGACAATGTCAAATTTCACTGTGGATATTCAATGAACACACAATATGGACAAGAGTACACAAAGATTACAAGAGCAACTTGCTGCAAGTGCCAACAGTTGGATACACTTACAATATACACTACAGGATGGAGCTGACAACATTTTAACCCTGTCAAAGGAGGAGAAGCAGTTGCTGTGGATTATCATAGTAGCTAGTGTATTGTTAACTGTATTTGCGTTACATTGCATATGGAAATGATCAAGGGGGACACAACCCCCTAAAGAACAACCACTAATTATAACCTATAAGTAATGTAGTAAGCCCTCCCCCCAAGTGTACTAGACAATCTGGACCCAACCTTCTTGGGCCCAATATAATGGGAAGTCTGGAACACTAATTGGAACAGGTGTGGCACGCCCTTATGAGAAAAGGTGCAGGGCACGGTACTACACAAGGGGAAGTGGCACAGATGGAATATTGACACCTTCCACCTTGATGCCTGGCCCTATCAGGAAATGTGTCGCCATATGTCCTATGCTTTTCCAGGGATACCTGGGCAGGAGGATCCCCAAAGAAAAAAAAAGTGGGTGGAGTATTAGGATATAGATTCAGGTCTGTCTGTAAAGGCCTATACTTTAAGAATTTAGGTATATGTTTATCATTTAGCTAGTGATAGAAGTATAAAACAAAGAATCAAAATCACAGTCCGCCTGTGTATGGGCCTTCTATCACTAGGATAGTCTGAGGCCTGGTTCTTAGGTTAAGGCCTTTGGCTAAGCAGCAGAGGCAGCCATAAGCTGGGAAGCGAATGGTCACATCCTCACATTCCAAACCAGTCACATTGAAATAAGGTGCTATTGGGCTGTTAGGAATACAGTCCTGTCCTGATAATGCCCATCACCACCAGATAAAGATGGTTAAAGAAAACTTAGTTTGATAGCATCCTGTCTGGCAAGAAATCACTTATTAATGGCTGTTGCTTTGAAACCCTCATTTCTGTATGTTTTATCTTTATGGCCCCCACCTTTCTATTGTTAATCTTTCTGGTTCTCTAATTTTTTCTGTCTGATGTATAATTAATTTTGCTGGGTGTAAACTAATTAAGGTGGTGGGATATAATTGGTTAGCTAATCATGTTACAATATGTTAGAATTGGTTAGGCAAATTTCAGTAAAATGATTGGTTACGGTATAGCTGAGAATATTATTGTATAAATTGGGGCAAATAGGAAGTAAGTTGGGATTCGAAAATAAGGAAAAAGGAACTTGGGTTTAAGCTTGCTGGAAGTTCACCCCAATAAACGTTTAATTGTTTGCACCTTCGGACTTTGGGTATTGTTGCTCTCTGTTCATGTGAGAAGGACCAGGAGAGTGGGAGAGTGAAGGAATAAGTTCTCTAACGACCTGGTTTGGGGGCAGTGTTGCAGTGGAAGACAATGAAGAGGCAGTAGCAGAGAGGTTCTGCACTACTCAGTCACATCATTAAGAGCTGGGCTAAATGGTGGCACCTCAGGCTGCAGCATCATGGAAGCAACACTGATAACAGTGGTGGGGGACAGGAGGAGGTGAACCTATGTGGACATACCTCTGAACTCTGGGACTTTGCTGACCACGGAAAAGCTATTGTGAGGGGGTGCAGTGGACAGAGAGGACAAAGGAATATTAAAGGGCCATTCATTTGTCAGATTTTCTCATGGCAAGATGGGGAATGGAGGCAAAGGACACTGCCCAATATACTATGGGGTTGGTGTTTGATTATGGCAGGGGTTCTCAAACTTCATTGCACCACAACCCCCTTTCTGCCAATAAATTTACTACATGACCCCTGGGGGGGAGGGTCAGAGCCCAAGCCCCACCATTCTGGGTGGGAGGTTAGGAGAACCACAGCCCAAGCCCCATCATCCCGGGTGGGGGGAGAGGGGGCTGCAGCCTGTGCCCCATTGCCCTGGGTGGTGGTGGAGCTCAGGCTTCACATTCAGTCCTGGGTCCCAACAAGTCTAATGCTGACCCTGGAAACCCCATTTAAATGGGGTAATGACCCACTTTGGGGTCCTGACCTACAGTTTGGGAACTGCTGTGGTTACATGCTTTTGAATCACATTTTCCCAAACTAATACTAGATTCCCTTTCCCATTTAATAAAAGTTCTCCTTTGTTATACACAGCCTCAGTGTCTGTGCATGGGAAATATTACCTCTGGGACATGCCCAGAGGTGGTGGTAGGTTTTCCCAGATTAGGCGATGGGGGCTCTAACCAGTTCTGCTGTGTATTGTTAAGAAGAACCCCTAGATATCAAACACAGCCCTCATTGCTGCCAGCATCACATGGCAGAGGGGTTACATTAAAATACTTTTTAAAAAACATACAAAGGTCCTGCTCCGGCAGGAACATCTGGTTGCTTTATACCATTCCTGCAATGTAAATGTGGGTTAACAGGCCAATTAAGATAGGTTTAGGGATGCTTTGCATCACCAGAGGAGTGCAAAGCAGCCACAGCACCAGGGTGAATCTGGCTCACACCACATAAGGACACTCAACTCTACATTGTGCATTGGGTTTGAAAATCTCCGTCAAAAGCTCATCCCCACCCTTAACTTCTGAGCTTTTTAAAGTTCCTTTATCACTAATAAAATATTGATCTGAGACCTTTTAAGCCCAGTAAAATCTCCACTTCTCTAACATTCATATTCCATTAATTCTTTACCAGCCCCTAAAGAAAAATCCTTAATTTCTCTTATTTTTCCATTAGGGAAGGAAGGAATTCAGGGGCAGAGGGAGAATCAAGAGGAAAGTCTAGGTGATTCAAGTATCAAGGTGAGGTCTGAAAACTCATTTTAGTCCTTGACTCCGCAAACACCTGCCTAGCTTTAAGCACTGGAATACTTTCCCTGAAGTGAATATGGCTATTCACGTGCTTATAGTCAGGGTCTTAATGCTTGGCTCAAATACATTTTCTGCTTTTCCTCAATGCTTAAAAAATGTGTTAGCACTTATTAGCATCAAGGGCCCCTTTCAGTCACACAGATCTGACATTTTGGTGCAACATAAGCTAAAAATATTTGGCAGGCCTACACATTCATTTCTTTATATGCACAAAACACTCTCTCTCACACACAAACTTATCCTGAACAATTTATTTCAGCTGGATTTTTTAAAATGGGAACTGTTATTTGATCTCCTAGCTCCTCAGGGAGCATACCAGTGAAGCCAGTTATGTCTCAGGCTTCAGCCCATATGTTAAGAATCATTTGTCATTTGCTGTGTCACCTCCAAATTTTCCCTTTAAATTAAAGGGGCTGATTGTCCAATGCATACACAAGCCAACTTCAAAATGTTTTCTTTTACACTTGGCTCTGGGACACAGATTGAACACGGGAGTTTCTCTCTTGGAACAAGTACTGGACTGAACCTAAGCAGAATTTCATATATATATCATAATATAAGAGGCATATGTATACTGAGCTAGAACTTTTCATTCATAGAGCAATAGTGCCACCCAGTGATACAAATGAATCCCTCCACCGAGCAATGCTACATTGTGAGCAATATGTAATGAGTTGCATGTTTGCATGAATTGTGTTCAGGATTACCCACTCCAAACATTAAAAAGTCATTAGTCAGACTACAAAAAATATCAAGGGATAGGCTTAAAAATCATGAGGTTTAAAAAAATTACTGTTTTGGGTGTTCTTTGTTTGCCTTTGGGTTTCTGAGCCTTTAAAGTGTACTCAGGTTGTGTTTTCAAGCTTTTCTCTGGATGTATCCAGAGCTCTTCAATAGAGCATTAACAGGACTAAATCTTTCAGATTTGTGGCTATAATTGGCCATTCTAAAGGTCAGACTATTTCACCACAAAGATTACCAAAATGAATAACACGATGTATCTTGACATATTAACATCTGACTCACTCCAGCAGAGCTCAAGCGACAATCTCACCCTGCTCCTGAAACGTACCAACATCAGAAATCTGCAAGGCAGCTACACATAGTAACCCACTTAACGCTTGTCAGACATTATACACTGTCAGGGCCAGGCTATGGGCAGCCTGAGTGCACCAGTTACAGAGTTGTGGTCAAGAGATGAGTAGCAGGGTCAGGGTCTAGCCAGGTCAGGATACCAGGGAGTCAGGGTCAGGCATCAGGTTACAGACAGCAGGCAAGCAGTGGACTCAGAGACAAACCAGAGTCTATGGTCCACACCAAAGCGATGTGAAGAGCAGAAGCAAGAAGACAGTCTACATCATTGCTCAGACAGCTCCCTATGCTGACATCCTGGTTTATATACCAGCATGAGCCAATCACTGGGCTGTAGGGGGCTGCCACTCATAGCCTGCTAGGCGATACTTCCTGTAGTGTCTTCCTGCAGAACCCTAGACTAAGCTTCCAATGGTGATGCAGAAGCATCTTTGGCCTAGAGCTTCCTAGGTTCTAGTCCAGCGGGTTCTTACAATACACTGTGCTTAACCGCTAGATCAGACGTAAAATTTGGGAGCACAGTACTCCAGTCTCTATTTGACTGATTCAGCTGATGTTCCTCATTCCCGCCATCCTGTGAGGACACTGCTTGCTAGTCCCCTACAATGGGATCCATATTCATACATGCTCACAGCAGAGAGAACGGTTATTTACCCTCCCGTAACTGGCTCTTTGAGATGTTGCAGTTTGTGTGGATCCTACAAGCCACCCTCTGTTCGTGGTCTTTGGAGTCCTCAGCAGCCACAGGCTTTCATCTGTGAGGGAGCTGAGGGAGGGTCATGGACATGTTGCCCAAGGGGGTTTGAGTTCCTCTGCCTGGGGCAGATGTGCCCCTGTGATGGAATCCACACTGATTACAACATCTCAAAGAGCCCGAGTCACAGGAGGGTAAGTGACCATTCTCTCCATCTCTTGGTGTCTTCTGATCCAGACTGGGGGCCTTTCTGGAAGATGCTTTAGCCAGACAAAAGTTATTAGGCTCAGTACAGGGGTCCCTGAGTGAAATTTCGTGGTCTGTGATATACACAAGGCCAAACTAGATGAGCTAATGGTCCCTTCTAGGTTGTCTGGCCCTTCTCCAAGGGGGTATAATCCCCCACAAAGAGGTCTGACCTGTCCTGGGCCTTAACTCTTAATGGCCTAATTGACTTGGAATCTGACTGACTTCACCAGCAATCATCAGTGACTGAAGACAGGGAACATGAGCTACTTTTGAAACCAGAAGCTCGGCGTGAGGAGGTGGAGTAGAGTTTCAGGACGGCTAATGCAGATTGGCTTACTCTGAACACGGATTTAAAAATGAGGTAATGACACATTCGGGTAGATTTCCCCACAGTACATGGGGATCAAATGAAAAGCTGCTGTCACTGTGAAGAGAACAGATCTCATTTCACCAGAGGAGTCATGGTGAATTCATGTGCTCAGCTGTTGCCCTGAGAGCTGGGACCCAATCCGGATTCTATTCACCAGCTAAATGAGGTTAGCATTTTCAGATTAGTGGCCAATGTACATCTGTGGACATCATTCCCACAAAAACCACCCTTGCAAAAATAATAATTTGCTCATATGGATTTAAAAAAGTGGCTCTCTATTTAGCCCTGGGTAAGCTGAGTGTTGTGATGCCTGCATGATTACTTACCCATGGAGCTGGTGAAGCGGAGATGTGATTGCCATGACGGGCTATTATTATTGTGACAGGCAGTGCTAGTGGCACTGCCTACAGTGCAAGTTTCCTGACACTTTCTGTTATAAATCCCTGTTTTCAGTTGCTATAACTTTGCCAAAATACAACTGTTTGGGCTGAAATTTTGAATGCCGCGTGCACACATCAGGCTGAATAGTTCTGGAAAATTTCAACAGAAACAAGTGAGCCATTTCTCGAGATGAGATTAAGGGACAATATGTTGCTTTGCCCACAATACAGATGTTCACAGCCATTTGTGTTGAGAAGCAATAGTGCCTCCACATTTTGGAGCAGCGACTTCAAATTTGGAAGAGGAGGGGTCAGCCTGTCAGAAATGTGCCTTTTGCTCCATCTGAAAAATTGCCCAATCTATGGTCCTTTGAAAATCTCAGCTTGCACATGGCAGTAAAGGCTTGTAAGAGTTTGGCAGCTAAATTCACCAAAGAATCTGTCTGCACTGAGCATGCTGAAGCCCAGGACAGAGCAGGCTTCCTCTGCAATTGCTCTGTTTGGGTAGCAAATGGCTGCCATGGGGCTGGTTACAGGCCCAGAGAGCAGGGGATGGTCTCTCCTGTGCTCTCAGTGCTCCTACCAATGGGCCCCAGGCAGTGAGGAGGAAGAGGAACAGCTTGACTGAAATGCAGCAGGGTGAGGAGCTGAGCCTGGAGGAATGGTAAATGGGGAGCCAGGGACATGGAACTGAGAGGAGGACTGGGACATGGATGAGGAATCGGGTGGGGAACTGAGACAAGGACAGGCTGGGGACAGTGGAGTGGATAAGGGACAGAAGGGTCTATGACCATTTGTTGCAGGGCTTGTATACCCCGTCACCCAACACTCATGTCACTAGGCTGCCCTTAGCCACAGGGCTGCACAGCCTAGAGACCGGAGCCAATAGGGGTTTGGTGGGCCACCACCCAAACAGTGGGGGAACCACCAGCCTAGGGGTGGGATGGCAGAGTGTAGGGGGGACACAGGCCCACCTGACTGCATTGCATCACAGCCCAGGACCCTGATAGTGGTGAGTGGGTTTGCCACTGTGTCAGTGGTGGGGACGGGGTCCAACCAAAACTGGCCAGCTCCCATGGGGGCAATAGATAGTCTCCCCTGGGCTACTTTCTACTGAGATTCCTGTCATCATGGTCTGGGTGTCTTCAGTGTCTCTGGTATACACAGGCTATGCTGCTTCCGGCAACTGCAACCTCCCTGAGGCGTCCGCCAACACTTAGGTGTCAGTCTGGGGCTTGGCACCTCCAGCTCTTGCAGTCTGGGATTCTGGCTGCTCCTTGGCTGGAGCCTGCAAGGTGTGTCCTAACCCTAACCCTAACCCTAACCCTAACCCTCCTCAGCAGTCAGCCCTGACTGAGCTGGGCTGCTCCTGTCCCTTTTATACTACAGCAGCAGTTGGAGCATGCCCAATAGGGGTGAGAGGGTGTGGCTTCCACTGCCAAGAGTGCTGCTTTAACCCCTTCATCTCCAGTGTGGGGCCTGTATACTCCATCACACCACTACAGCACAGTCCCCTCAGAAACTGGAATGGAACCCAGGATTCCTGAGTCTCACCTCTTTCCTGATAACAGATACCTGTGAAAACAATGGCAAAATGTGTGTGCCTCATCTCCCTTCAGTTCTGGCTCATACAGATGACAACAACCTGCTATTGCAGTTGGTTACTTTGTTAGCAGAGGTCTTTGTGGTGACTCCAAACCCTGCTAATGACCCATATGTGAGCCAATACGGTTCCACGTGATAGAAGTTCTGTTTTTTCAGTTAGCTTTTTAAAAGTCCTAGGACGTAACCACGTGGGGGGGGGGGGGAAGAGACATTAAAGGAAAATTAAGCTTGCAAAATCAATCACCGAAAGAAAGAACATGCTAAAGAAGGTTGCCTGTGCAATCTTAGTTCAGCCTTGTTGTGCGTATGCAGTACGATACAGTCTTTAATTACATGATCCCTTTACTTTTTTCCAGAGATGCTGCCTTATTTGGGGCACCGAATGGATGTGCTCAGGCAATGAATCAGGGTTGTGTAGTGAATTAGATTGTTGTCTGTAGGAACTCTATTTCATTTATTGCAGAAGCTAGAAGGCAAGTAGTGAACAAGGCAGGGGTTTGCAGGAAGAGAAAGGAGGGTCTCATGGTTCAGGCAGTTGAATGCTGCTCTGGAGAACTGGATTCTATCCCTGCCTCTGCCACAGATTTCCTGTGGGATGCTGGGCAGGTCCCTTACATCAAACTTTCCCCCTCATTTTCTGGGTGCCTGACTTAAGACCCCATGATCTGATTTGCAGAAGAGCTGAGCACTGACAGCAGCAGCTGAAGCCCCTGGGAGTTGTGCTTTGAACATATAAATACAAAGTACTCTTAAAAAACTTTTGACCTTCATTGCTGTGTCTCAGTTTCCCATACGTAAAATGGAGATAATGCCACCCTCTCACCTAACGGGGTGTTCCGACAATAAACTCATTAATATTCGTGAAGCACTCAGACCCGATAGTGATGAACGCCATGGCAAAGCCCAGGAGGATATTAATCATGCTGTCTTCAGAGCAGCGTTTGAATAATGTGCAGTAAATAAGGCCCGAGGGTGCACATTGAATGATGAGGATAAAACAAACTGTTGAATAGCAGATCTGTCATTGAGCACCATCCAGCCTGTGCCCTGAATGAGGCAGGGGTTGCGTGGAAAAATATTTGTGATTATGTAATTAAAGACTATATCATAATGCATTCGCACAAGGGGATGAGATTAAGTTTGCAGAAGCAACCTTAATGCTGGTATTACCTAACTTTAGGGTGTTTGGCTTACTGTTCTTAAGGTTTTTCTCTTCCAAAAAAGAAAACAAAAAAACCCTACACCCATGTTGTGTAATTATTACTGATATCAAAGTAATATCTGGAGATCCCAACTGAGCTCAAGGCCTCTTTGTGCTTGGCACCATAAAAACTATGGCAAGGCACCTTCTAAGTTTCACCAGCTTCAGCTGTTTTTAGCCTTGGCGAGACGGGCTTGGGGTAAAACAGTCCCTCTTGGCTGCACAGGGGCAGTCTTTCCTTCTCTCAGCCAGTGTTATGGGCTTGTTTTTCTCCCTTATGGGAGAGAATGTAGCCTCCCCTCCTGGTGAGGCTCACTGTCTTGCTGCTCCTCACATACTGGCAGCTTGACTTCCCTCCTTTCTCCCCATCAGGGGGAGCCCTCTCAGGGAGCCCTTAGTTGGAATCAGCTGATCCTAATTGATCTGTGGTAACCCCTTCTCAGCTGAACCTGATTGACCTGTAGTCACCGCTCCTCAGTTGATAGGGAGGAGGGGTCTTACCCTTCTGGGACTGTTTTCTACTCCGTTCTTACAGCTGTCTGTCCTGAGTTTATCACATATCCCGCCCCCTCTGCTCAACACTACGGGGTTGGGCTACTTGGGTCGGCAAACAGTGCACTCTTAACAGGCCATCTGCGTTGCTATGTTTGATTCCAGACCTATGTTGTACTCTGAAGTGGAAGGGTTGTAGCGACAGGAATCACCTTGTTACTCTTGTGTTTCTTTCTTTGTTTTGGTGCATCCACTTCAGAGGGGCATGGTCCGTGATGAGGGTAAACCTCCGTCCGAGTAGGTACTAGCATAGGCTTTCTACTGCCCACTTTACTGTCAGGCATTCCTTCTCAACTACAGCATATTTACATTCCCTGGGCAGGAGTTTCCTACTGACAAACAGGACTGGGTATTCTTCTCCCACCATTTGTGAAAGAACCGCTCCCAACCCAATCTCAGAGGCATCAATTTGCAATATAAACTCTCTCTCCCAGTCTGGAACTACCAGCTCTGGGTCAGTGCAGAGGGCGGTCTGCAGATCTGCAAAAGCTTCCTCGGCTGCGCTGGTCCATCTTACTACGTCTGGGCCACGGGCTTTTGTTAGGTCTGTTAACAGGCATGCCCTGGTAGCAAAGTGGGGGATGAACTGCCTATAGTATCCAACTAGTCCCAGGAATGCTCTGACCTGTTTCTTCTGGACTGGTCGGAGCCAATTCTGTATTGCCTCTAACTTGTTCACCTGGGGCTTCACCACGCCCCTCCCTACTATATACCCAAGGTATTTGGCTTCTGCTAGCCCAATCGCGCATTTGGAGGGATTTGCAATCAGCTCCGCCTTCCTCAGGGTGTCCAGGACTGCTTCCACCTTCCCCAAGTGCGTCTCCCAGTCTGAGCTATGTATAATGACATCGTCAAGATAGGCTGCTACACACTTGCCATGTGGATGCAACAGTTTGTCCATGAGTCACTGGAAAATTGCAGGAGTCCCATGTAAACCAAAAGGGAGGACAGTGTACTGATACAGTCCCTCTGCTGTTGAAAAGGCTGTCTTCTCTTTGTCAGCCTTGGCCAGAGGGATTTGCCAATAACCCTTGGTCAGGTCAAGGGTGGACAAAAATCGTGCTTTTTCCAGTCAATTAGCTCAGCTATCCAGGGTATAGGGTACATATAAAATTGGGACACTTAATTCAGTTTCCAGAAATCGTTGCAGAACCTCATACTGCCATCAGGCTTAGATACTAGGACAACTGGGCTTGACCATTGGCCATGAGACTCTTCAGTGACTCCTAACTTCAGCATTTTCCTGACTTCTGACTTGATCTCTTCTCTTTTTGCCTCCAGGATGGCTTGACATTCACCTTCACTCCAGGAGCTGTGAGGATGTGATGATGACCCTCAGTAGTCCTGCCTGGCTTTTCTGAGAATATATCCTGGTTGTATTTGATCATGTTGATCACTTCAGTTCATTGGCCAGGGGTCAATTCTGGGGATATTCCCAGTTGGCTGGGCCGGTTGCTTTCGTGGGGTAGTGACTCTTTAGTGACCACATGAGCTTCTCTGTCTTGCCAAGGTTTCAACAGGTATATATGATAGATCTGTTCCAGCTTCCGGCAACCAGGCTGTCGGACCTTTCCAATGGCTTCTAAACTAGAGCTTTAAACTAGACACTGGGGGGAGACGGTCGGGAGAGGTCCTAGTGCTCTCCACGCCAAATTTTCACATTGGGAGTGAGGACAACAAGATAACAGATATAGCCAGAGGGGGGCAGTTACGTGTAAGGAAGAGGGGGGGGACAGATTCTAGATCTACAAGTCATACTGGAAGTACTGTGTCCCTACCGAGTTGGGTGAAAAGAGTGAGAGGAACCCAACAGGAAAAATTAGGATGTTTGTTCACCAATGCGAGAAGCTTAGGTAACAAAATGGAGGAACTGGAGCTCCTGGTCCGGGAATTGAAACCGGATATCGTAGGAATAACAGAAACATGGTGGAACGGTAGCCATGACTGGAGTACAGGTATGGAAGGGTATGTGCTGTTTAGGAAAGACCGATGCAAAGGTAAAGGTGGGGGAGTAGCACTGTATATCAATAATGAGGTAAAATGTAATGAGATAACTAGCGCTGCAATGGACAATACAGAGTCTGTTTGGGCAATGGTCACATTGGGGAAGAAAACTACCAGAGCCTCATCCAGGATAGTGATTGGGGTGTGCTATAGACCGCCGGATCTAGCTTAGAGATGGATAGAGAGCTCTTTAATGTTTTTAAGGAGGTAAACACTAATAGGAACTGCTTGATCATGGGGGACTTTAACTTCCCGGATATAGATTGGGAAACAAATGCTAGTAATAATAATAGGACTCAGCTTTTCCTAGACGTGATAGCTAATGAATTCCTTCATCAAGTTGTTGCTGAACCTACCATTGGGGATTCCATTTTACATTTTAATTTGGTGAGAAACGAGTACATAGTTTATGACATAGTTGAAGGGGACAACCTTGGCTCAGTGATCATGAGCTAATTCGTTTCCAAATAAATGGGAGGATAATCAATAGTGCATCTGAGACTAGGGTGTATGATTTCAAAAGGGCTAATTTTACTAAATTAAGGCGACTAGTTAGGGAAGTGGACTGGGCTAACATATTTAGGGATCTAAGGGCAGATGACGCCTGGGGTTACTTCAAGTTGAAGTTGCAGGAGTTGTCAGATGCATGTATCCCGAGACGGGGAAACGCTCGTAGGTAGCAGTTTTAGACCGAGCTGGATGAGCAAGCGTCTTAGAGGGTCATTAAGAAAAAGCAGAAAGCGTACCAGGAGTGGAAAATGGGAGGGATCAGCAAGGAAACCTACCTTATTGAGGTCAGAGGGTGCAGGAAGCTGTGAGAAAGGCAAAGTGGAGATGGATCTAGCGAAGGATTAAAACCAATAGCAAACGGTTTTTAGCCATATAAATATGAAGAAAACCAATAAAGACTAAGTGGTACCGCTTAAAACTTTAAATGGTGTGGAGATTAGGTATAATCTTGGAATGGCACAATATCTGAACGAATACTTTGCCTCGGTCTTTAATGAGGCTAATGAAGGGCTAAGGAATAGTGATAGAGGACCGATGGGAATGAAGATATGGGGGTAGACATTACGGTAGCTGAGGTAGAAGCCAAACTTGAACAGCTTAACGGAAGTAAATCGGGGCCCGGATAATCTTCATCCTAGAATATTAAGGGAATTGGCGAGGATATTGCTAGCCCGTTAGCGATAATCTTTAATAAATCCCTAAATTCGGGATTGTACCGACTGACTGGAGATTAGCTAATGTAGTTCCTATATTCAAGAAGGGGAAAAAAGTGACCCGGGAATTATAGGCCTGTTAGTCTAACATCTGTAGTATGCAAAGTCATGGAAAAATCTTAAAAGAGAGAGTGGTTCCGGAGCATGAGGCCGATGGCAACTGGGATAGATTACAGCATGGATTTACGAAGGTAGATCGTGCCAAACCAACTTGATCTCCTTCTTTGAGAGAGTAACAGATTTTTAGACAAGGGAAATGCGGTGGATCTCATATATCTGGATTTCAGTAAGGCGTTTGATACGGTACCGCATGAAGAATTACTGGTTAAATTGGAAAAGATGGGGATCGAAGTGAAAATCCAGAGGTGGATAAGGAGCTGGTTAAAGGGAGACTGCAGAGGGTAGTATTGAAGGGGAACTGTCCGGTTGGAGGGGTTACCAGTGGAGTTCCTCAAGGCTCGGTTTTGGGTCCGATTTTATTCAATCTATTTATTGCTGACCTGGGAACCAAGAGTAGGAGTGGGCTGATAAAGTTTGTGGATGACACCAAGTTGGGGGTATTGTCAATTCGGAAGAGGATCGGGATATTCTCCAGGAGATTTAGATGACCTTGTAAACTGGAGTATTAGTAACAGGATGAAATTCAATAGTGAGAAGTGTAAGGTTATGCATTTAGGGATGTCTAACAAGAACTTTAGTTATAAGCTGGGGACGCACCAGTTGGAAGTAACGGAGGAGGAGAAGGACCTAGGAGTCCTGGTTGATCGCAAGATGACTATGAGTAGGCAATGTGATGTGGCCGTTAAAAAGCTAATGCGGTCTTGGGTTGCATTAGGCGAGGTATTTCTAGTAGGGATAAGGAGGTGCTAGTCCCGTTATATAAGGCGCTGGTGAGACCTCATTTGGAGTATTGTGTGCAGTTTTGGTCTCCCATGTTTAAGAAGGATGAATTCAAACTAGAACAGGTACAAAGAAGGGCCACTAGAATGATCCGAGGAATGGAAGGCCTTTCGTATGAAAGGAGACTTGAGGAGCTCGGTTTGTTTTCCTTAACCAAAAGAAGGATGAGAGGAGATATGATTACACTCTTTAAATATATCAGAGGATAAATACCAGGGAAGGAGAAGAATTATTTCAGCTCAGTGCTAATGTGGACACGAGGACGAACGGATATAAACTGTCAGTCAGGAAATTCAGGCTTGAAATTAGACGAAGGTTTCTAACCATCAGGGAGTGCAATACTGGAACAGTCTACCGAGGAAACAGTGGGGGCGAAGGACCTCCATGACTTTAAGATTAAGCTAGATAAGTTTATGGAGGGGATGGTATGATAGGATAACGGGCTTAGTCAATAGGTCAATTATGTGCCTGGTATGATATAACCTTTTCCAGAGGGTTTGGCTGGAGAGTCTTGCCCGCATGCTCGGGGTTTAGCTGACCGCCATATTTGGGGTCGGGAAGGAATTTTCCTCCAGGGAAGATTGGCTATGGCCCTGGAGGTTTTTCGCCTTCCTCCGAAGCATGGGGCAGGGTTCACTTGCTAAGGAGTGGGTGGATCGGCTTATGTGGCCTGCATCTTGCAGGAGGTCAGACTAGATGATCATAATGGTCCCTTCTGATCTTGAATTCTATGATTCTATGATTCTATGATTCTATTATCTTGTATGCCCCCTACCTCCAGGCCAGGAGCTTGCTCTCCACTGTGGGTACGAGCACCATTACCCGATCTCCCACCCGGAATTTTTGGATCATCGCTTAGCGATTATAGTATGTCTGTTGGGCCTCTTGCGCCCTCTCCATGTGTTCCTGCACTATGGGGGCGACTTGGGCTATCCTGTCTTTCATCTGCAACATATGCTCGATGATGTTTCTCCCTGGGTTCGGCTGTTCTTCCCAACCCTCTTTGGCAATGTCCAGTATGCCATGGGGGTGCCGACCATATAGCAGCTCGAATGAGGAAAACCCAGTTGAAGTCTGAGGAACCTCCCTTATAGCAAACATTAGGTATGGCAGCAGGGTGTCCCAGTTCTTCCCGTCCCAGCTCACCACCTTTCGTATCATGTTCTTTAATGTTCTATTAAAGTGTTCGACGAGGCCATTGGTCTGCGGATGGTAGACTTACGTTCTTATGGTCCGTATGTGGAGCATTGCACATCAATTCTTCATTAATTTAGACACAAAGAGCGTTCCTTGATCTGTCAGGATCTCTTTGGGTATCCCTACTCTAGAAAAAAATTGGATTAATTCCTTAGCTATGGCCTTGGGCAGAGTGTTCCGTAGGGATACTGCCTCAGGATATCGGGTGGCATAATCTAGCACAACCAGTATGTGCTGATGGCCCCAGTCTGTTTTATCCAGTGGGCCTACTAGGGCCATAGCTATTTGTTCGAATGGGACTTCAATAATTGTCAGAGATACCAAAGGGACCCTTAAGTGTGGTTGGGGGCCATGTAATTGGCATTCAGGACAGGAGGCACAATATTGTCAGACCACCACATAAATTCCAGGCCAAAAAAACCTCTGCAGAATTTGATCAAGGATTTTATCTACCCCTAGAAGCCCCCAAAACAGATGTCTGTGGGCTAGATCCATCATGCCTGTATGATGCTTCTGCGGTACTAAGAGCTGTTCCATGACTTGTTCCTGGATCTGGACTACTCTGTATAGCAGATCCCTCTTTATCATATAATGTGGCCCTGGCCATTGGCTCTCCCTTCCACAGGGACCCCATTCACCTCAACTACTTCTTTGTGAATATTGTTATATATTGGATCATTGCCCTGATCCTGCCCCAAATTCTCCAGTGAAGGTCCAATTTGCCCAAACTCAGGGGAAATCTGTCTCCGTCTCCCTCTCGGGGGGAGTCTCCGGGGAACTGGGTCCGGCTGCGGGTTTGTCAACTCCCTGCATAGTCCCCTTGTCAGTTGGGCCAACTCTTTCCCCTACGAGTGTAGGCTTCTGGTTCTGGGCCAAGATTCTCGTTTCCCCTCCTCTTATCTGCCCTCCTTTCTCGCTGAGTCTTCCTGGGCTTCCCAGGAGGAGAGAACAAATCCTGGGCAAATTCTTGGAAGACTGGGGTCTTAACTATTAGGGTCATCCCATTGCTCTCAGGATTATTACCTTCTTCTGACTCCTCTCTGGGGAGTAGGCTGTCAAACCCTGGGAAGTCTCATCCTATGAGGACTGGATATGGGAATTTTGGGACCACCCCCACTGTCACCTAAGTGGGGTTTCCCAGAACTTCTATTTTTACCAGGATGGTCAGGTAGTAATTGACATCCCCGTGTACCAGGATTGTTGGCCTTGCCCAACCAGCTTTCCCAAGACCAACGTGACCACACTTCCCGAGTCCACTAACACGGTGGTCTCTATGCTGTTCATCTTAACTGGTCTAGTATACCTGTGAGTAACCATCGCAACCCCTACTAGATTTATTAGGTCTCATAGTCCTCTTAGATCTCCCAGGTTGCATTGCATGGGCTCTTCTAGGTTCAGGCATTGGGCAGCTATATGCCTTATTTCCCCACATGCATAACATCTGTACCCTGCTTGGGGCAGCTCCCTATTTTTTGGGTTGTTGGGCCCCACCTCCCGAGTCTTTTTCTCCAGTCCCCAAGTCCCTCCATGATCTCCGGTCACTCTTCAGCCTCCTTCCTCCCCTCCGTAGTTCTGCCCGGGGCTACAGCAACTCGGGCCCTCAACACAGAGACGTGCCTCCTATTCTGGTGCATTCCTTCCCCCATGGTCCAAGAAAGTTCTTGGGCCGCTAGGTGTCTCTCTACGATGGCAACTAGCTCATCATAGGAGGAGGGATCATTTTGACTGACCCATCCTTGTATGTCCAGTGGTAGCCCTCTCATGTACCTGTCCAAAATTATGATTTCCACAATTTTCTCCAGGCCATGGGTCTCAGGGCACAGCCCCTTTTGGGTTGGGTGGATCAGATCAAACAGCTGGGACCTCGGTGCTTTGCTGTCCCAGTATTTCCACTCGTGGAATTGCTGGGCTTTTATAGCTGTCGTCACATCAGACCTCACCAGGGTCTCTGCCTTCAGCTGGGGGTAATCTGTAGCTGCTTCTGTCGTCATGTCAAAAGACACCTTCTGAGCCTCCCCACACAGAAAAGGAGCCAGGATACTGGCCCACTGGTCTTGGGGCCAAGCCTCCCGCAGGGCAGTTCTCTTGAACACAAGGAGATATTTCTCTATGTCATCATCCATCATCATCTTGTGTAAGTAGCTGCAGGCCCGCAGGGGTCGGGTCCCATGGGGACCGTGCGTCAGGGTGGTCAGAGCCTTTACCTGATTCAGAACCTCATGCAGGGTGGCTTGATCCTGGGCCACCTGGCTCATCAGTAATTGATTCATCTCCTGCTGTATTTGCACTGACTCCTGCTGGGTAGCCATCTGAACCCTGGTAGCCTCTTGTTGGGCCACGGTGGCCTGCACCAACGCCTTCACTACATCCTCCATTTTTTTCCCTTTTCATTGGGGGTGATTTACCCTGCCCTGAAATGGTTTGCTACAAAGTCTCAATCAGAGCTTCCCACCTCTGACACCAGGTGTGGCAAGGCACCTTCTTGGTCTCACCAGCCTCAGCTGTTTATAGCTTTGGCAAGATGGACTTGGAGTAAAACAGTCCCTCTTGGCTGCACAGGGGCAGTACACTCCTTCTCTCAGCCAATCTTCTAGGCTTGTTTTTCTCCCTCATGGGAGGGAATGTAGCCTCCCCTCCTGGTGAGGCTTGCTGTCTTGCTGCTCCTCACCCACTGGCAGCTTGACTTCCCCCCTCTCTCCCCAACAGGGGAGGGTTTAAAAAGGTCTCAGGTAGCCCTTAGTTGGAATCAGCTGATCCTAACTGACCTCGGGTAACTCTCTGTCATAGACTCATAGACTTAAGGTCAGAAGGGACCGTTATGGTCATCTAGTCTGACCTCCTGCACAATGCAGGCCATAGAATCTCACCCACCCACTCCTGTAACAAACCCCTAACCTATGTCTGAGTTATTGAAGTCCTTAAATCGTGGTTTAAAGACCTCAAGGTGCACAGAATCCTCCAGCAATTGACCCATGCCCCATGCTGCAGAGGAAGGCGAAAAACCTCCAGGGCCTCTGCCAATCTGCCCTGGAGGAAAATTCCTTCCCAACCCCAAATATGACGATCAGTTAAACTCTGAGCATGTGGGTAAGACTCACCAGCCAGAACCTAGGAAAGCATTCTCTGTAGTAACTCAGATCCCACCCCATCTAACATCCCATCACAGACCATTGGGCATATTTACCTGCTAATAATCAAAGATCAATTAATTGCCAAAATTAGGCTATCCGATTATACCATACCCTCCATAAACTTATCAAGCTTAGTCTTGAATCCAGATATGTCTTTTGCCCCCACTACTCCCCTTGGAAGGCTGTTCCAGAACTTCACTCCTCTAATGGTTAGAAACCTTCATCTAATTTCAAGTCTAAACTTCCCAGTGTCCAGTTTATATCCGAGAGGTAGCCGTGTTAGTCTGGATCTGTATAACAGACGTTTTGCAGCATGAGTGAATACCCACTTCTTCAGATGCAAGAAGTATGCATCTGAAGAAGTGGGTATTCACCCTCATGCGCTGCAAAAACGCCTGTTAGTCTAGGTGCCACCACTTCTTTTTGCTGCTTTTACAGTTTATATCCATTTGTTCTTGTGTCCACATTGGTACTAAGCTTAAATAATTCCTCTCCCTCCCTGATATTTATCCCTCTGATATATTTATAAAGAGCAATCATATCCCCTCTCAACCTTCTTTTGGTTAGGCTAAACAAGCCAAGCTCTTTCAGTCTCCTTTCATAAGACAGGTTTTCCATTCCTCGGATCATCCTAGTAGCCCTTCTCTGTACCTGTTTCAGTTTGAATCCATCCTTCTTAAACATGGGAGACCAGAACTGCACACAGTATTCCAGATGAGGTCTCACCAGTGCCTTGTATAACAGTACTAACACCTCCTTATCTTTACTGGAAATACCTCACCTGATGCATCCTAAAACCACATTAGCTTTTTTAACGGCCATATCACATTGGCGACTCATAGTCATCCTGTGATCAACCAATACTCTGAGGTCCTTCTCCTCCTCTGTTACTTCCAACTGATGTGTCCCCAATTTATAACCCAAATTCTTGTTATTAATCCCTAAATGCATGACCTTGCACTTTTCACTATTAAATTTCATCCTATTACTATTGCTCCAGTTTACAAGGTCATCCAGATCTTCCTGTATGATATCCCAGTCCTTCTCTGTGTTAGCAATACCTTCCAGCTTTGTGTCATCTGCAAACTTTATTAGCACATTCCCACTTTTTGTGCCAAGGTCAGTAATAAAAAGATTAAATAAGATTGGTCCCACAACCCATCCCGGAGGAACTCTACTAGTAACCTCCTTCCAGCCTGACAGTTCACCTTTCAGTATGACCCATTGTAGTCTCCCCTTTAATCAGTTCCTTATCCACCTTTCAATCTTCATATTGATCTGAATCTTTTCCAATTTAACTAATAATTCCCCATGTGGAACCGTATCAAATGCCTTACTGAAATCGAGGTAAATTAGATCCACTGCATTTCCTTTGTCTAAAAAATCTGTTACCTTCTCAAAGAAGGAGATCAGGTTGGTTTGGCACAATCTACCTTTTGTAAAACCATGTTGTGTATTGTCCCAATTACCATTGACCTCAATGTCCTTAACTACTTTTTCCTTCAAATTTTTTTCCAAGACCTTGCATACTACAGATGTCAAACAAACAGGCCTATAGTTACTCAGATCACTTTTTTTCCTTTTCTTAAAAATAGGAACTATGTTAGCAATTCTACAGTCGTACGGTACAACCCGAGTTTACTGATTCATTAAAAATTCTTGCTAATGGCCCTGCAATTTCATGTGCCAGTTCCTTTAATATTCTTGGATGAAGATTATCTGGTCCCTCCAATTTCATCCCATTAATTAATTCATGTGTGTATAGAATCCAAGACCACGGGGTCCTGATACATGATTGGTGCTCCTCACACTACTGCAATACGAATAATAAGGAAAATAATTCTTACCCTTTGGAACAGACCTGTTGTAAACTCTCATATGCCAGCCCAAAAGGCTGTTCACTGGAGAGTTGTCAAGCCCTCTGTGACCTCACAGGCTCACAGTTAGCAAGCAGAGACACACATGGTCAAGTACCAGACACATTTTAGCTATTGCTATTACTCAGACACTAAGCTGAGCCATTGGGAAAATGTGGCAAAACCTGTTTCTGAATTATTGCTGCCAAATAATGACATGACTGAAAACAAGATAACACTGGAAATTACTGACTGACTTGTGGCACTGCAGTATGGTAAGTCTGTCCATGTCTTGCATAATGCTTCCAGGATAGTAAAAAAAAAAAAAGTCCAAAATGGACTGTGAGTTTGAATATTGTGACATGGTGGAATCACATCATTTTTCATCCAGTAGGATACATCTCAGCATATCTTCCCCTCTAGATTGCCTCCTGGACTCCTGTGTATCCTACATGCTTTGTTCAGCTTCTACGTGCATCACTGGGACAGGCATTCTGATGGGCAAAGTGTTCTTGACAACATCTAACTCACAAAGTGGGAAAGCATGAGGGGAAGTGGGGCAGAAGGTCGTAGCAGAGCAGGCTCAGGGAGGGGCATGGCTGGCCAAGTGGGGAGTCCATACAATAGGATGAAGTAATAAGGGATGGAGAAGTGCTGGTGCTTTCAGGAGGTTAAAAAGGAGAAAGGCAGCCAACGGAGTGTAAGGGCAAGGTGGGCATGGCAGAGAGTCGGTGAAGGAGGAAGTCCTACACTGGAGGTGGTCTTGTGCAGGAAGTGAATGAGTGAATGACTGGATAGATGAGGGAAAGAATATGGAAGAAGACATCAGCTGTGGCAAGGGGTTAAGAAAGGAAGGGAGGAAAATACAATAGGAACCAAAAGTGCATTAAAACGTAAAAGGAAGACGAGGATAGCAGGAGGTGAAATGTAGGTACAGATGGGAACAACTGAATGGAAAGAGGGTCATCATCTGATTTATTTGTCTTAGGTCTGGGAAGTACATGCATTGTTCCTATTATTTATATTCCAGTAGCAAATACAGGCCCCAACCAAGTTCAGAGCTCTGTTGTGATAGGCACCAGATACACAGAGACCATCCTGAAGGGCTCAGAGTCTAAACCAACCACCCAGACAGGGCAAGAAAACAGAGACACAAGGTGATGGAGTAACTTGCTTAAGGTCACAGCAGGACAGTGGTAGAGTCAAGAATAGGACCCCAGTTTCCAAAGCCCCAGGCTAATTGCCTAGGCCCTGGTCCATGCTGCCTTACTGCACGTACACCATGGGAGAATGAGACTTTATATCAAGGCCATTTCTAGCTTAAAAGTATTAAAAGTAAATTATTGTTGCCTGCAGATTTCTGGAACTTCTCCAGCTGCCAGTGAGGAAACAGATTATTGCTGGTATGTGGCACCCCTTTGGGTTATTGTGCTAAAGCTGAACTTTGTTAACCTCCAAACAAGCCATTTTGGCACTGTTGTACAAATCTGGCTGTCACAGTGAGCTCATGATTGATTCTATCCTGCCTTCTCACCATGTTTTCCCCATCCTCTCATTCACTCCTCTCCTTTATCTCCTCTGCCACACATTGTCCAGGGGTGGGATTTTTTCATCACACCCAGTGAAACTGGGATAGTGTAGGTAAATCACTAATGATCTACATCTCTCGTATCTTCTCCTCCCTGTTATCTGTTCATTTGCATACTTCAATCCTATTAGTTAAATTAAATGCCTTGCCCCTTTTCACTTGTGATATATAAAAACTATTCTATTTAGAGGTTTGTACCCCATGCTTATCATTCCATTAACTGATGGTCTCCATAGTGTTTAAGAGCCTTTGATTCATATTTTTAGTGGCATCCCCCTTCTACAATAGATTAGATCCGAACTGTAGAGAAGTGAAGTGTCAGTCTGGACATAGTTCAGTGTGCACACAGTCAAATTTATAACTGAACATTATTAACTAGCCATCTATATCTTGGATATAACATAATCACAGGTAGCTAGCCAAGAAGTCATAGTCCACATTTCTGTTCAGCATATGCAGCAGCTGCTGTGGCACTTTACAATTTTCTTGTCTGTTGTCTGAAGTGCCTAAGTAGCCATGTTTCAGACTGCACTTACGTCTCCTAGCAACTATGCGGACACAAGCCTTTATAAAGAATATGGATTATGGGATAGTTTGGGGGATTATGTAGTGGTTCAGAGCATCTTTCAAATGAAGATCAACAGCGCAAACTCCACCTGGACAGGTAGTGCATAAAATGTGTTGCTATCTGAGGCCTTGGAGTTCTCACACTAGGTCTCAGGGGATAGGTGTCCACAGAACCATAACTAACGTGAATTTTCCAAATCTGGCAGCAGTCTCAAAAGGGAGACCAAAGATTGAACGCTATAGAGACTCCACATCTCTTGGCTCCAAGTCAGGGCCAGACACACTAACAGAACAGTGTGGCCTTGCTTTGGCCATTGGAGTGGTATAAATGGCTACAGGTACAGTTATCTAGCACAGTGTGCATTCACTGCCCATGTGACCACACAGCCATAGAACCTCAGTATTATTTAAAAGGTCTTCTGTGGGAAAATACAGTCTATGTTTTGCCTACGGTGCCTCAGTGATGGAGTTACTGAGATTAGGGCCAAATTCACAGAAGCCCCCCACAATCAGGGGGAGTTTGGGTTCCAGTGTGTGTGCCAACCTCAGCCAAGGTTCAGATGAAGGCCAATAACCTGGACTGGATCATCACAGCTCCCCCCTACACCCTTGCTGTTCCCACAGGAGCTCCACTGATAGCCCCCATACACTGCAGACTCTGAGATCCTTCCACCTTACTTCTGATGTCTTCTGCGCCAGTCTACTGAGGTCACCCTGTGGTCATGGTGACTCTCCACCAGTACACAGGTCCCACACCCCTCAATAGGCAGGGAGAAGGATGTGCCTGCTCCTCCATAGGGAAGTACCTCCTAGGGCAAAGGGGGAGACTCCTCCTCCCTCTGCCAGCTCCACTCAGCTGGGAACCCAGACACTCCATAATGCCCCATGTGATTGGTAGGGAACCTCAGGGTGTCCTAGCAACCACCTGTTGGGAAAAGGAAGCCTCCTACTGCCTAACATGCAGTTGTTACATGCAGTTGTTACATCATTTTAGAGGTTTCACAGCTATTGCAGTAGGTATTATGAAGTCTCCACAGCCAGCCCCACTGCCAGGGGAAGAGTTTCCCAGCGGCTGTTGCCCTGTTTCTTCATACAGGTCTTTAGAGGCCCTAACACACCACTGGTGCTGTGTGAAGAGTAGAAATGAATGCCATTAAAATTAGGAGCCTGAACGAATAAGAGGCATTATACTTTCTGGCAGTGAGCTGTTTTTCTTCGGCTGGTGGTCGCTCTCCTCTCCTCCTCCTCCTCCTCCCTCACCTCTCCCGTGCCCTGGCGCCTCTCTACACACTGTCTTTGTTTCTTTTGTTCTGTATCTTCCTCCTCCTCTCACCTCCCACTCTGCTCCTCTGGCCACCACATTTCTCTCCCTTCACTCATAGCCTTTCTTTTCACCCTACCCCCACAGGTGACCAGTCTCTTTCCATCCCTCACCTTAGGGCCCCAACATTTCTCATCCCCCCCTCGCCCAAGGCTATTGGTATTATTCCCTCATCCCCTTCCCGTGCCCCCTGAGTTTCATTTCTCACTCCTCAACTCTAGTCTCTTCCCAGAACCCTGAAAGTGGGGTGGGGTGAGATTCGTGGGGTCAGCACCTCCAGGAGAGCAAAACAGCCACTAACACCTCCCTCATTCAATGACTCATTCACACAAACACTATCTCAGCACCATTCCCATCTCCCTGGGTGCCATCAGCTGCCCAGGTTTTCCCCTCAGAGTTCCCACCAGCACTGAGGGCAGCTTCATGAACACATAGAGATTCTATTCTGTCATTTCACTGATCATCCAGGGGCTGGTTAGGCCATCACATATCTGGTGCCCATGTCCTTGAATCTCAGAGGTCACACTGATTCCCTTCTAAAGTACCAGAGTGGGATTTTCAAAGTACCCATGTGGTATAGGAGAACACATCAAAGGGACTTATGCGCCTATGTTGCTTAGGTGCTTTGGAAAAATCTCACCTCTGGAATGTAATCAAATGCATCTCCCTATATCTCTAGGCCAGCAGTTCTCAAACTGTGGGTCAGGACCCCAAAGTGGGTCACACCATTTTAATGGGATCACCAGGGCTGGCATTATACTTGCTGGGGCCTAAGCCAAAGTCTGAGCCCCACCGCCCAGGGCTGAAGCCGAAGCCTGAGGTCTTCAGTGCTGGGTGATGGGGCTCAGGTTACAGACCCCACACCCAGAGCTGAAGCTCTTGGACTTTGACTTTGGTCCCCACACCCGGGGTGGTGGGGCCTGGGCTTTGGCAGGGCTTGGGTGGGCTCAGGCTTCGGTCTCGCCTCCTGGGGTCGTGTAGTAATTTTTGTTGTCAGAAGGGGGTCATGGTGCAATGAAGTTTGAGAACCCATGGTCTAGGCATTTACTCTACCCTCATCAGCATGGTATCTGAATGGGGTAGACTTTTCTGACACTGAAAATTTTTTTTGTACCTGTGCTAGGGACATCTGGATAGCAGCAGAAGGTGACTCAGTCTTCCAGTCCCAACACATAAACATGCTACTGAAAGAGCAACTTCAAAGTCTATGTAAGGAAGGGAACAACATCAAAACTAGCATTGGAGATGTAGAAAAAGCCATGAGCAGCATGGAAGCCGAGCTCAGCAGGTAAAGGCAAACAGCCTGGGGTTTTAAATGAACATCCCGTCCACTGATGACATGTCCAAGGATGTCAACAACTCTAACACTCTTGAGCAAGACCAGATTTGCACTTTCCCTGATGAGCTAAGATAAGGGGAAAGATTTGGGAATATAGTAAGTAGAAGTTGTCTAGGTCAACTGGCCCATCATTGCCCCCTGCCTTTCATGTCCTTGTATTCATTTGCAGAGTATTTCTTGGTAACTCACATTTCTCTAAGTACATATTTCACTGATCTGCACAACTAGAATTTCAGGCCATCAGCCCATCAATTCCGAGCAACACACCACAGTACCTGGAGTTGCATGCATAGCATGCAAGAGATCAGCTCTGGTAGGGCACAGATTTCAGAGTTAAGCTTCTAAGTGATTACTTGAAATCACAGGGAAGGGAAACATGAAATGATGCAGGGGTTGGGCTGCAGTTTCCCCGCCCCTGCCATTAACCATCAGTATTGTTCTATTCCATGGATGAGCCTCTGCCAGTGACTTACTTACCACACTGCATCAGACCAGTACCAAGTGCTTCAGAGAAAGGAGGCAGAACCCCTGCTATGGGCAGAAATGGAAAGTTTCTTCCTAACCCCTGTTATTTACAGGTTATTGACAAGTTGCCAAAATGACATTTGGACTTGATTCATCTTGGCGGAGGCAGAACAATCCCATTGCCACCTTCCTGAACCAGCAGAGTCAGCACTGGACCCCAGCTATGGCTCTAAGGATACTGCCCCCTTCACATTCCTAGGGTTCCCTGGCCTTGCCCTCTGGCTTCCAGGCAGAGCAGCCTGGCTGCAGGCTCCCTAGCAGAACAGGCGACCTGGGTTCAAGTGATTCTGAATATTCACTCAGTGTCAGCACATAAAAAGACCCCAGAGGATCCTGGGGCAAGAATAGGTTAGGGGCCCCCTTCCCAATTCCCAAATCAGAAATTTTGCTTAACCCCAACATCATAGTCCCCAAAGTCCCCTAGTCCCCCAGCTCACCCTACACCCCAACATCCCGCACAACTCTTCTCCACTGCACTGAACTCTTCACCCCATTGCCCCCAACACTCCCTACTCAGCCATAGACCCCCAACAACTCACTCTCAGCCCTTCACCCACACCCCCAGGCCCCGCCTGGTCACTCACTGGCACCTGCCCCCTTTCCTCCCCCGCCAGCTCAGTGCTCTGCTCTTAGCTAGGCTGGGGTGGCTCCTCCCGATCCTGGCTCGCCAAAGGCTCTATTCGCTGTCAGTGCCCACTTTGCACTTGCCCAGCACAGCCTGAATTTGAGTGATGAGTGGCATTGTGTGTGACCTGGTGCATGGGCCCGCAGTGCCACTCAAGTTTGGCCTGACTGCCCATGTCATGATGGAGAGGTGAGTGGGCCAACCTGAGCGGCATTGCACCCCTGTATGCCTGGTCTGAATACCACTCAAATTTGTCCCAGCTATCCCGCAGCTCAACAGGGGAGATATGTTCACACCAAGCCATCTATTACACTTTTTCTCCTTCCATGTGCATACATGTTCATGACTTCAATTCAGGTTAGCAATACATCATCTTGACAGTCCATTATTCCAGGCAGAATTTCACCAAAATTCCAGGAGCAGGCAAAGCTGTGGCAGCAAACAGAACATTCTCCATCCCAAATAGCATCACAAAAAAGAAAAGCTAGACAATTATTGTTTCCTAATGACCACGGTGAAAGTCTGGGTGAGAGGGAGAGTGCAAAAAGTGGAAGGTATAATAGAGTAGATAGACCTATGAAAAGTTTTTTTTGGTGGGAGGCAACTGCCTGTCTTTCCCCATAGTATATGACATCCCTGCCCATGATTGGTTGGTTCCTTTTCTCCCCTGTTGTTCATTGTGTATGCCCAATGCTGTATAGCAGGAGTTCCCAAACTTTTTGCTGGCTCAACTCCATTTTAATGAACTATTTCCTCTGGGGACCCCAGACAGCAGAAAGGATGCCATTTTGTAGGGAAAATGGCATTCTCCATACATCATGACCTCGCATGCAAGGTCATGCTGTGTGGAGCAAAATTGGGTCCTCAGCGCACGACCTCATCTGCTGATGGTGCCACCCCTTTGGGGGTCATGACCCACTGTTTGGGAACTGCTGCTTCATAGACTTACATTTGAGGTTGAAAGTCAATGGCACTAGTACTCCTAAATCACCTGGGTACTTCTGAAAACCCCACCTTTAAAGTATGCTGAAAGAGTCAGAAGCACCAATGATAACCTGAAATGAATAAATAAATGTCAGCCAGGGATTCACAATCTAGCTCAGCCTTTGAGAATCTGTAGTAAACTGCTATATTAGCAATCTTTGGATTAAAATGTTATTGTCTTGAGTTTTTTTTCCCCTTCTGATGCATACAGAATAAAACAGGCAGAAACCATGAAAACGCTTTTAGAAGCAGAGATCCAAACAGCCAAGAAAACTCTGGAGGAGGAGCAAGAGTCAGCCTCACAAAAGGAACTTTACCTCAGGAAACTGGTAGTGTTATATTGTACCTAATAATGGAATTATTCCACATTTCTTATTTCAATAAGATTAACAACAACAACAATTTTATTATTGTGTAGATTACTCTTTTAGGACACTATGCTATTATTAACAGCAACAATTATAAGTGGTACCCAATAGAAGAATATATCTCAATAATAAAACAGATTATTATTATTATTATTGCTGTAGTTTTAGAAATAAAGTCTCTGAGATTAATTTTATTAGAACATATGGGTATGAGATGTCCTGGAAAATGAGAATGAAAGCAAGTAAAATAATCAGGTGGATTTCAGTGCAAAATTCAAATGCAGTGATTCTAAAGGAGAAGAAAAAAACAGATTTCTCTCAGAAAGTGTGTATTTTGCTATTAAAATCTCTATACAAAGTTTCTGATTCTCCTGTCTCAGACCAGAGAGTGTGATCCCCATCCTTACTTTCACATCAGAGCGATGATGTTTTTTTGTCCCATCCCACAAGTTGTATCTGTATGTGTTATTTTGGAAACTCAGAGGAATCCAACAGAAAGCAACAAACTAACTGGTTAGTTCAACATTGGCAAGCAGGGTAACAATAGGCCCAATAGTGTCTAGCACCAGATGCTTCAGAGGAAGGTGCAAGGAACCCCACCCTAGGCAGATGCAGCTCAGAGCAACATCCGTATTGTACAACTAACAAAATACCACACTCTATTTAGGAGGGTTGACTCACCACTGGCATGCCCCCTTGTGGCATGGTATGGCATAGCAGCTCTTCTCTAGCACCCTCAGCAGACAGCTGCTCCAGTCCTGCGGTGGTCTCTCCTCTTCTCGCAACTCAGCCCTCTGGCCAAGTTATGCTTTAGTTCCACCCATTCTGGGGTAACAGAACCACAAATAAGAATCCAATGTTCCTACAAATGCTCTTCAGCCCTGCAGCCCTTACACCTTTCTCTCAGGCTTTTAATCACCCACCTCCCCTTACATCAGGGGACTCATCCCACCTTCCCCTGTGGCTGGTAGGGGAACCCAGACCCTCCCACAACACCGGGATCTAGCCCAGGGTACCAGCAGCCAGGAGCTGCTCTAACAGACTCCTTACTGCAGCCTCCCTGGACATCTTCCTACCTTAGCCCATCAGCAGGTCTCTCCCAGAGATGTCCTAGGTTCAGCTTTCTTTCAGGGCCAGAACTCACAGAGCTGCTCCCTGGCTACTCCCAAGAGTACAGCTTAACCCAACTTCTTCCCTCCTCAGGCTTGACCTGTCATTCCTCATAAGTTTCCCTTGTTCTTTTCCTCCACTGAACACCTCCCAGGGCTCCCTCCCTGGAAATCTAGATCCTGCCCTTTTATCAGGGTTCACCACCAGAGCCTGCTGCACCCCAGAGGCTGCTCTGTGTCTCTCCTGGCCTCCTGCCAGAATTCTCTACTCAGGTGAGGATCCCAAGGATCAGCTAACTCTGCCCAGGCTTCCGCTTTGCCCCTCCCAGCCTCTCCCCTCTCTAGTGCCAAGAGAGGAACTACAGAGCTTTCCCTCTCTCCCAGCAATCCCTTTCTGCTCTGGCCTTCCTCTTTTTATGGTACCACCCATCTTTTCCTCATCTGGGCTTCATCTTCAGCCTGGCCCTCCCTCATGGTGCAAGTGGGTGAGTTAATTGGGCTCAGGCTCCTGTTAACTAATGTGGGGTTTATATACCCCATCACCATTATATTTGAAATGTCAGCTTGCACAGCCACCATATCCAGTCCACAGAGCCAGCGGCAAGCCCTTTGCATTTCAATCAAGGAATATTTGTTCCTCCCACAGGAAAAGGACAATGAAGATTTACATTTGAGGCTTCTCATGCTATCGGACGAGGTATGTAGGAAAAGCGGATCATGCCCCTTGGGACTGTTTCCTTTTCACTCTAGCACAAAAGATAAACAACTTGTCAGCATGTATGTATAAAACCATGAGATGTAACACAATCCAGGAATGCACCTAAGAGGTTTGGAGGAAATCGTGCACAGCAATGTGCTGAGCTGTGTTCGCAAATGAAATGAAATGGGCCCCCTCTGCCTTGTACCATTCATTCTATACCACCTTCCATTCCCCAGATACAGGGAGCTACCCACCACCACCACTCCCCAAGGGTGTGAAGGCTGATTAGCTGATTGTATTAGCTTGTATCGCCACAAATGTGACTGCTGATCACACAGTTATTACGTCTTTTTTAAGATCCAGCCACAGTGTTTCAGTATTCATGACAGAGTCTGATCTCACTTACTTTGGATTTGCACAGTGTAACTCCACTGAAGTCAATGGAGATATCCCAATATAAAGCTAGGGATCTATGTAGCTACTTATATGGCCTGCATCACCATGGTATCTGAGACCCTCACAAGCATTAATGGATTTCACCTTCACCACACCATCTTACTAATGCACATAGATTCTGTAACTTCCGCAAGGTTACACAGCACATCCGCAGCCTACATGGGAATCAAACCTAGCTTTCTTGACTCCCATTCCAGCACCCTAGCTACCAAACCACCTGGCCTTCCCTGCTGTGAATATTCTCCCCTGGTGTCAATGGAATCTGAGCTAGATGCTTGCTGTCCTTTTATTTGATGAAGTCAGGGATTGGTTAAAAAGGAGGATTAGAACAGTGTTCCTGATGCCCTTCATAATTCGGAATACCCAGTTTGCTGCTCTCCTTTCAGTCCCCAAGGTTGATTCCATCATGCCTTACACCTTGGGTTGTCATTGACACCTCTGAGTGGGTTTAAAACACCATCAGATCAGAACAGGTGCATTTTACATCTACATTGCACAAGTGTCAAGGATGGCACAAAGTGCAAGGCAGGGGGGAATCGGGCACCATATTAGATCAAATACTGCTGTCCTGAATCATTCCTTTCCATGTTGACATCAAAGTGAATTTTGACCTCAGGGGAAGCTTGGTCTGATGAATCCTACAGAATCTGGCTTAGCTTTTGCAAGATCTTGCATATGTAAAGCCTGCTGGGAATTATTGCTACCCTTTAGCCTCTGCCCTACAGGACATGGTCCTCCAGAGCAGGGTGTGCTATTGTTCACTATGACGTGGCTATATCCTGAGTATTACCAATGCCCAGTGATGAGCTGCCAAAATCTTAACAACCGGTTCCCTATAAAAAGTTCTGATTTAAGAGGAGGGCAGCGGGGGAGGGGCCGGGGCAGGGGGAGACATACTTGTGGGGCCGGGGGCCCCTGCAGGGCCTGGGGCAAATTGCCTAGAGCTTGCAGCCCCCTCCCCCCTTACCGTGCCGGCAGCTCAAAGCAGCAGGACGACTCCGGAGCTCAGCTGAGCTGTCCAGCTGATACCAGCGGCTGGCCACGCTGCAGCTGGGGGGAAGCGGGGGAAGGGCTGGGGGAGCCTCAGCCTCCCCAGCTGGGAATCCTGGGAGCAACAGGATGATCCGGCCCACGGACCGGAGTTCTTTGCCCACTCCCTGGCCCTTTAACAACCGGTTCTCCACGGAGGTCTAATTTTAGCAACCGGTTCTTGGGAACCTGTGGGAACCTGCTCCAGCTCACCACTGCCAATGCCTGCTCTCTTCACTAGGATGGACTTTGATAGCAAACATACTAATAGCTTTTGGCTACCCATCCTCTCCTCTTAAGGGAGGAAGGATGGTCTTTTGATTAAGGCAGAGATCTGGAAACCTGGGTCAATTCCAGCTCTTTTATAGACTCCCAATGTGACTTTGAAACAGTCACCTGATTTTTCTTGCCCTCAAGACCCTAGTTATAAAATGGGGTAATAATCCCTCCTTTCTTCCACTCTTTGTCTTGTGGGTTTAGGTCGTAAGAGACTTAAACTCAGCATTGCAGCACCTAATTTTTAGGCACTGTCACCTGGTGGAATCCACAGGCCCGAGCTATGAGCCCAGGCTCCCTGTACAATGCCTGGGGGGAGCTAGGCACCTGAGAATAGGATACACCAAGGCTCACACGCAGAGTGGGGAGCCCCCTAAGACAGCCATTATGAAGTGCCAGGGGGAAGGTTGAAGCCTAAGCCACACCTTTTCAAAGGACTTAGATGCTTAAACCCAGTTTGAAGGGAAGTACCTATCTCTGCGTGGGGTTCACAGCCATGAACCCTGTGCTGCAGTGAGGTGCCTACATCCTTTCCCATGAAAAACTCAGACTGTTTCCCTCCTTTAGCCCAGTGGTTAGTGCGCTCATCCAGGATTTGGGAGACCCCGGTTCACATTTGCATGCCTGATATAAAGCCAGGGTTTGAACCCATGTCTTAGGAGAGTGTCCAGACCACTGGGCCATGAGGTATTTGGGAGGGACTTTAAAAAAAATAATTATCTTAATTGATGTTGTTCTGCTTTTTAGAAATATTTAAATATTAATTGGGACAGGGACTTGTGTCTGCCATGTCTGAGGGGAGTGCCTTAACCACTGGGCAGTACAGTCATTCTTAGGCAATGTTGTCACTAGAAACATGGCAGGAGCATGGCTGTGGCGCATCATTGTAAACACTCGCTACATCAGTGGGATGGTTCTCCCATCACTGTAGTTAATCCACCTCCCTGAGCGGAGGTAGCTGGGTCAAGTTAAGGGGCTAGGTCAGCTGAACTACATCGCTTACGGGTGTGGGTTTTTCATGCTCTTGAGCAACAGAGCTGGATTGACTTAATTTTTTAGTGTAAACCTGGCCTCAGTTTTTCTCTTGCCCAAAGAATATTTACATGTCTTTTACATTCATTTGTTTATTGCAATTAATTACTGCATCCTTTTAATTAAAAGGGAAATTTTTTCAAAAGCTACTTTTTTAAAAGTACCATTTTTAAAAGTCACTTAGGCACCTGAAAGTCAGTTCAAATAAGGCAGTAAAGTGCCTACATCACTTTTTAAAAAGAGACTTTGGCTTCTAAGTCATTCAGATGCTTTTGAATTTTTACCCCCAAGCCTTTGTCCATAGTATGTGCATCTGCAGAGACGTGTTTTACATTCCACCTCAGCTCCCTGGAATGGATCAGAACAGTAGAAGTAATTTGTCTTCACCTAAAGACAGTACCTACAAATAGCAATGGAGACCACAGGGCATTACCACATATTGTAGATCATGCATATTGACAATTACATACCAGTCTGAGTGTCAGGTGCAGGTAATTTACACTGAAAGCAAAGCATCCAAGGATCTCCGCTTTCCCTTTTGACAGCTGAGAAATTGGAGAAAAATTCCATGCTGGGATGGTCTGAATTACTCCAGTGTCCCACCTGGCCTGGTGCTAGTAGAGATAATAGACCTGATTTTCTTCTTATCGGCACCTGTTACCACTCTGGTGAAATCAGTGAAATTACTCCTGATTCAGACCAGTGTAAACGGGAGGAGAATCAAGGCCAAATTCTAATCTCACACCTCTTATACACCAGTGACTTCCATGGAGTTATGCTTAGATGAGGATCAAGCCCATAACAGAAACGTTTGTTGGAAGAGTAATGACTTTCCTTGCATGCAAGATATTTGGCCCTACAGCAAATGAAGTACAATGGCACCGTCTGATTTCAGAACTCATCATTGACCGTGTCGAGAAGAGCCAGCCAGCGCAGCCACATGCAGCTTTGGGCTGATGTCCACAAACTAGGGGTGAGTAGAGCTGCATCCAATTAAGAGGAATGCTTGAAACACAAAAGGATCCAGTTCATGTAAAGGAATTGGGGGCCTGACCCACAACCCAGTGAAATCAGTAGGAATCTTTCTGTTGACCTCAGTGTGGTTTGGGGTCAGGCACTTGATGCCTGTAAATGTCATTTTTGTCAGATCAAGTGATTTAGGTGCCCAATGCCCCCTGAAATCCAGTGGGAATTGAGAACCTCATTCCCCTAGGCCCTCTATAATTCTCAGCCTGTGCCCCAGCTCTTCCATTCCTGTAAAAATTGCCATAGCACCATTGATTTCAACTGAGCTCTGATGCCGCACAAGTTCAGGATGTGGCCCTATATGTCTTTGTTAGATGTAAATCAAGGAAGCATGTGAAACAAATGACTCACTATAATCAGTCAAGCCTTTTTTTACCCTTATTCTGTTACTCAAGAATATTGCAATTGATGCCAGAGTTGAAGAGAGAAATTAGCCATGTGAATATTCTTTTGGAGATGCTTTGGGTAGTTTTTTTCTGAACCAGCCTGGATATGAACTTTGTAGAAAAAGTATAAAGATACCTAAAGCTGTGTCTAGATCAGCTAGCATGCAGGTAGCACCACTGTACTCATACCAGTGCCATGGATTCAGGAGGGGGCTTAAGACTTCCCTTCCTTGGCTAGCAGAAACCACAGTGGTGCATGGAAGTGTATATTTTTGGGGGTCCGGGGAGGGACTGTTGGCCAGGAAGTTGTATTATCAGAACATATTTATGGAAGGTTTGTCTCCTATTAGAAAAAGCTACAGGAATGCAAACTGGCTTCTGGTGTCGAAGATGAGATTTTCAGAAAGGTACAGTAAACTCATTTATCTAGGCATTATTTATTTAGGCTAGCGAGGCATGTTAGTGCATAGACAACTCAATATCACTAGCTGAATATGATCCAGGGTGTATATACAGGTAGATAGGGTCTTAGCTGGGCCTTCAATACATGCTACTACAGCTGATATGCAATATGAAGGATATTTTTGGAAAGTGGGTAAAGCCGAATGAGACCTAGAGAAAATAATCAACAGCATTGTTTGTCATCTAGCATAAAAACTCAGTGCAACTTTGGGCTGCAAACTCAGAGGCATCACTTCACAGAACTGGAAGGCTCCTTTCTAAATGGTATGGAGGGGCCATATCTCACAGCACAACTAGAAAGCTTTTGATTAACTGAAAGGAATTCAGAGACTAGCAAGTACAACTATTTTGGGGCTCGAGGGACTGGACTGCTTACATATACATAGCTAGACTCAACAAGGACTGGGGGGGAAGGGTATAATAATAGTCCACGTGTATCTGAAGGATGTGACACCAAGGAAGAAGAGGAATGTTTGGAGTACTCTGCAAAGCATAACTGGAACCAAGCATTAGAAACATAAATATAAAAACATTTAATCAAAAGTTTGCACAGAGATTTTTTTCACATTTGAGTCCCTACAGCACCAGCTGTTGATTATTTCACATGTTGGTTTTTCCTTGAAGGTTGGGAGAATAGAAATTCCCACTAGAGGAGTTCTGCCCAGTTTGAATCACCTCTGCTGTGGAGGGAACAATATGGGCTTAAATAATTTTTCATTCTGTATAGATATTTGCATTACTGAGAAGTGATTTAATAATTCCCAAGCAATTGCTTTTCAGTCATTCTTAGTAAGCACAAGTAACAAGTCATTACTTTATTATTCACCTGTAATTAAAAATCACTGATTCATTTAGCAAAAAAAGTAATTCTAAGCAACGATGGGTGAGTAAGTAGCAATTATTGCACTTGTTATTAGCATTTAATAATGCCAAGTATTTTGATTTTCTTTGTGTGTGTGAATACACAGATGGCTACAGTCTTCAAGGCTACCAAACTAGCACCTTTCACAAACAATAGATTCACCCATATTTCTTTCTATACAAGGTTAGGCACAACCCTCTCATCTGTATAATTTAGAACTTTATGGCCTGTTCCAAAGCCCACTGAAGTCAGTGCAATACCCATTCAGTGGGCTTTGGAGCAGACACTTATGTAGTAAAAATAAACCCTGGAGCCCCAATCCTGCAATGAACTGCATGCAGACAAAGCTCATTGCACAATAGTAACCTTAAAGAGCACATGCTGCCATACAGGCAACATAAAGGGAAATTTGTTTCTCTCCAGCGTTCCTGGGTAAAGAACCTTGAATTCCTGCTGTCATACTGGGTGCAGTTTGCTATCTGTAGCACTGTTCAGTGGTAACCTGAGACAAATGGCATTGGAATAATGTAGCCTATGGGCCACATGAAATTATACCTCAATATGTATTTTTCTAGATGAAACACCAGGCCCGAGAATTGGAGGAATCCATAAAAGAATATGAGGCAGTAATCCAGGTAAAGCTTCCATATGATAAAGTGGCTAAAGGTAGCATGTCTTACATAATTCAACCTGTAACACAGAAGAAGCAGGATCTTGTAATTAAGGCACTGGATTAGCACTCCAGAAACCTGGGTTTGTTTTTTGGCTCTGTTACTGTGTCCCTTGGTTCTCCATCTGTACGGTGAGGGTGCAGTGCTTCATTTGTCTATTGTCCTCCTGTCTATTGGTATGTTAAGTTCAGTGGGGTAAGAGTTGTCTCTTGCTGCGTGTCTGAACCGTACCTAGCACGACTAGGCTGCCATGTCAGCTGGGGCCTTTAATCATATTAAAGACATAATCATAGCTCTCCCCAACACTTGTCTTTGGGCTAAAATTTTTGAGCCTTGCTGTCCATCCAAAGGGACTTTGGAAAGTGGGGATAGGGTCTCTTCAGAAGCTTCTGCCATTCTAGGATAGTAACAACACACCTTTTCCCACTGTAAACAACTGTTGCTATTTTGGGAGGTGTGAAGGGAAGAGTGGGAGTGACAGAATAGCACCATAATGGCTGAACCTATAAACTTTACAATGGCCATTGTCACAGGGCGCATCACTCACCGCCGGACTGGCGCATTCTCCTGGTACTCTGTGGATTAGCTCGAGGCCAATGCTTTCCCCATCCAGAGTTCACAGTGTCACTCCATCTCTGCTGTCCACCTGCAGTCCCTCTCGCAGCCTCAGGATCCGCAGCATCCTCTTCATGGCTCGGCCCTCCAGCCGCGTCACTGTCCATGTTCCCCCCTTCTGCGGGGGGGATTTAGCTCCCCAGTAGTCTTAGGCAGTCTTCCCATTCACTGCCTCAGTGCCACTTGCCAAGTGGCTGATAGGGGAACCCGGCCCACCCTCTTCTCTAGGTTCCAGCCCAGCGGCCCTCAGCTCTTTTTCTGGCCTCACTGCTCTATCCCTGGGCTGCTTCCTACTACTGGTTCCCCTTATCTTCCTGGGTCTATCAGCTCCCAGAGCCTCCACCCTGTTTCCAGGGAGTGACTACACCCTGCGGTCCCCACTCGCTCATCCCTTTCTCCTGGGAGTGTCTGCCTTTTCCCAGCAGCTTCTGCTTTCAGCTCCTGGACTTTGTAGGCCCCATCTTTTCCTGCCCAGGTGAACCTCCTTAATCAGCAGCCTAATTGGTTAATTGGCATATCTGGCCTGCATAGAACCCTGCAGGGTGAGTGTGGAGTAGACACCTCATCACAGTCATGTGCACAGTTGAGTCCTGAGTGTGTAGAAGAGTGGTGCCCGCAGTTGTGCACCTTACGTACAGTGCTTTCCATTGCCAGCAGCAAGGAGAAGCAGCGCTCTACACCCCAATGCCCACTCAGGTTTGCCCCACCAGCCCATCATGATATAGGTGCCATGGGACTAAAACTGAGTGAGTGGCATTGCAACCTGGTGCTGGGGGTCACAGCACCACTCAGGAAGGAGGGGCAGCAGGGCCTCTCTGAGTGTCAGCATGATCCCCAGGGACCAGGTCACAACACCACTCACTCAGTTTTGGACATGCCACCCTCCCATCATAATGGAGGGTCGTGGGGCCAAACCTGAGTGGACGGTGGGGCAGCTACTCTTCACTGCTGCTGTGGGGCTGGCTCCTGCACCTGGATGATTCCCCCCAGTGATCTACCCCGCCTTCCCGCTTCCAGGGTCCCCTCTCCGGGGTGAGGAGTGACACTGCACCTGGATGGGCAGTGCTGGAAGGCAGGGGCTGAGCATGGCATGGACTTGGTGGGCAAGCCACTGAGATGCTGATTTACTTTCATGAGGAACTACCCTGGCCCCTGGATTGCTCTGAACCAATCCAGAGAACATTCTGGGGATTTCGCTTTTCTCTGCAGAGATCCAGGTACCACAATGTCATATACTGAACATCCACTACTTGTTGCCAAACCCAAACTGTAGCCATGTGGGTTCGCTGAGTTTAGTCTTTTGTCTGATTCATCTGCTTAGCCTCGCTTTGCCAGCCAATGCAACCAACTTGTTCTTGAAGCAGATCTGTAGGGAAAATACCCTCAGCATCTTATGGAACAAAATTAAACTGTTGAGATATAAAATATGTGAAACAGAAACCGAAGCAAGGGTGATTTAATGGGTTTGCTGTTTCTAAGGTTCTTCAGAATAAAGAGAAGTCTCTTCAGGACCAGCTCTCAGCTGCTGAGGAGAAGGCTCGGTAAGTCTGCTGGGTGCAAACCAAAGCTTTTTATGGCCAATGTCTTAGTGATGAGCATTACATGGGGAAAAGTAGTTTTGTATGCAAAGTTGAGAGTAAGCCTGTGTAAGGAATTTAAATTATAAGTACTCAGTACTGCAAAGGCTCAAGAAAGTGATTGGTTATTAGACTGGTCTGAGTCAAACTTGTAATCACATGAGGCCTAAGCTTCATTAACCCCATCCTCCTGGCTTTCTGTTTTGATGGCTGAATTGGCCAGGGTCACAGAAGGCCTGCTTGTTACCTCTGCTTATTACACCTGCAGAGAAGTGTCCTGCAGCATGGACAAATCCCTCCACCAGTCATGGCTAACCTATTCATTCTGGTGTCTTGGAACGTACAAGGCCTAAATAGTCCCACTACATGTACAAATATTCTGTCTCATTAGAAAAAGACTGAGCTCAGACATTACTTTCCAACCCATGTGAACACCGTGTGGTTCACTCTCCCCCTCTAGTGGTTAGACCACATATAGAGGTTTATGAGTCCATGGCAGTCTTCGAGCTAAACAATCTGGGTTTCATAAAGACTCATGCTTTTAGATCTTAGGCCTGGTCTACACTATGAGGTTAGGTCAATTTAGGCGCATTAGGTCGATTTTATAATGAATGCATCTACACAACCAACCCCGTTCCACTGACCTAAAGAGTTCTTAAAATCAACTGCTGTACTCCTCCCCGATGAGGGGAGTAGCGCTAAAATTGACCTTCCTGGGTCTAATTTGGGGTACTGTAGGTGCAGCGCTGTGCAATTTGATGGTATTGGCCTCCAGGAGCTATCTCAGAGTGCTCCAATGTGACCGCTCTGGACAGCACTTTCAACTCTGTTGCACTAGCAAGGTACACAGGAAAAGCACTGGGAACTTTTGAATTTCATTTCCTGTTTGGTCAGCATGGCAAGCTCAGCAGCACAGGTGACCATGCAGAATTGTATACGAGCTCCAGCATGGAGCGAACAGGAGACACTGGATCTGACTGCAATATGGAGAGAAGAATCTGTGCCTGCAGAACTCTGATCCTGCAGAAGAAATGCTGATATATATGCCAAAATCTCACAGGGAGTGGTGGAGAGAGGCTACGCCAGGGATGCACAGCAGTGCTGCATGAAAATTAAGGCGCTCAGGTAAGCCTACCAAAAAACAAAGGAGGCAAATGGTTGCACTGGGTCAGAGCCTCAGACATGCCACTTCTATGATCCACTGCATGCCTTTCTAGGGGGGGACCCTACCAGTATCCCAACACTCTCTGTGGACTCCTGCGAAGTGGCAGCCTCACGCAACAGAGATGAGAATTTTGTGGCTGAGAAGAGGAGGAGGAGGAGAATGCGCAGCAGGCAAGTGGAGAATCCATTCTTCCCAGCCACTGGGACCTTTTCCTCACCTTGGAGCCAATATCCTCCCAGGGCCTATTGTTCCCATACCCTGAAGGTGGAGAAGGCACCTCCGGTAAGTGCACATTTGTAATGACACTACAGGGGTTAAAAACAATTGTGTTTAATGTTTGATTTGCCCTGAGCAATTGGGATTCATTCATGGCCAGTACAGCTAATGGAAAAGTCTGTTAATGTGTCTGGGGATGGAGCGGGAATCCTCCAGGGACATCTCCATGAAGCTCTCCTGGAGGTACTCTGAAAGCCTTTGCAGAAGGTTTCTGGGGAGGGCTGCCTTATTTCGTCCTCCATGGTAGGACACTTTCCCACACCAAGCCAGTAGCAAGTGGTCTGGAATCATTGCAGCACAAAGCATGGCAGCAAATGGTCCTGGGTTTTGGTCACATTCATGCAACATTTGGTCTTTATCTTTCTGTGTCAGCCTCAGGAGAGTGATATTATTCATGGTCACCTGGTTGAAATAGGGGAAGTTTTGTAAGGGAACAGTAATACCCTGTTTGCTGATCCCTGACACATTAGACCCCGGGCATGGTTAGCTGTTTGTGCTTTGCTAAAAGCAGGGCCAGCTCTACCATTTTTGCTGCCCAAAGCAAACTGCCGAAGCAAAAAAAAAAAAAGCCACCTGGACTGTGCCACCCCAAGAATGGATGGAATGCCGCCCCTTAGCATGTGTTGCCCCAGGCAGGTGCATCCTCTGCTGGTGCCCTGGCTAAAAGGGATCATCCCGGAGAATAGCCACGTGTGTGTGTGTGGGGGGGAAGGTTTGCTGCACATCCACCCCAAAACCGCAGCCCCCACTTTTAAATGGCAAACACAACCGGCATTGGTTGCTATGGGAAAGGAGGGTGCTGCAGATTGAAACCATTCCCACATGTTATGAATGCAGAAGAAGCCAACCCCATGTACCCTTTGGCTTACCATGGCTACCTGAAAATTGAATTCTGTTGCCCAGCCATGTGTTATGTGTCACCATACCGGCAGGAGCGCAATATAAAAGGCAAAATACAACCTTGTACCTAAAATACATGTGCTGCCTGCTGTAAATTGCTTGATTCATTGTGAAAGGGTCTCCCTTTTGTTCTCAGAAATGTATCTTCTTAAAAGTCTACTCTCCCTTTCCCCCCCTGCAGCTGCAAATGCTTCTATGCTCCCCGCATCAACTCCATCCCTGAGGTTATCGCAGTTTAGGAGGCAAAAAAACCACACTCACGATGACATGTTTCAGAGTTCATGCAATCCTCTCACGCTGATAGGGCACAGCTGAATGCATGGAGGCATTCGGTGGCAGAGACCAGGAAAGCATACAGTGAGTATGATCGGAACACGCAGGAGGAGATGCTGAGGCTAATGGGGAGCAAACGGACATGATGAGGCGTCTGGTGGAGCTGCAGGAAAGGCAACTAGAGTTCAGACCCCACTGCATCCATTGTGTAACCGCCTGCCCTCCTCGCCAAGTTCCATATCATCCTCATCCAGACGCCCAAGAACATGTTGGGGGGAGGCTCTGGGCACCCTGCCACTCAACTCCAGGGGATGGCCCAAGCAACAGAAGGCTGTCATTCAAACAGCTTTGATTTGTAGTGTGGCTACAATAAGAAATGTGGCCTTGTCCTTCCCTCCTCCCCCACCCCACACCGTTATCAAACCCTTTGTACACTCCAGCTTCCTTTTACTCGTCAGTGATCTCAAGTTTTTTTTAATAAAAAAGAATGAATGGATTCAGAACAATAGGGACTTTATTTCCTGTGCCAGCTGTGGTCGAAGGTGGGAGGGGAATTGGCTTACAAGGAAGTACATTCACCAAAGGGGGCGGGTTTGCATCAAAGACAAACACACACAACAGTCACACTGAAGCCTGGCCAGTCATGAAACTGTTTTTCAAAACCTCTCTGATGCACAGTGCACCTTGGTGTGCTCTTCTAATTGTCCTGGTGTCTGGCTGTTCAGAATCGGCCGCCAGGCGATCTGCCTCAACCTCCCACCCTGCCATAAACATCTCCCTCTTATTCTCACAGATATTATGGAGCACACAGCAAGTAGCAATAGGAATATTACTTTCGCTGAGTCTAACCTAGTCAGCAAACTGCACCAGCACCCTTTTAAACATCCAAAGGCACATTCTACCACCATTCTGCACTTGCTCAGCCTATAGATGAACTGCTCCTTACTGCTGTCCAAACTGCCTGTGTATGGCTTCATGAGCCATGAGAGGAAAGGGTAGGCTGGGTCCCCAAGGGTAACTATTGGAATTTAAACATCCCCAATGGTAATTGGGTAATGGTAATTCCCAGACCTTCTGGTCTGGGAAGAAAGTCCCTTCTTGCAGCTTTCCCACCAGCCTCTGAATTGATTCCCGACTGACCGATAGCTGTCTGGCGTTGCAACCTTCCACAGGGCTATTGCCACTCGCTTCTCAACTGTGAGGGCTGCTCTCATCTTGGTATTCTGGCGTTTCAGGGCAGGGGAAAGCAAATCACAAAGTTCCATGAAAGTGCCCTTACGCATGCGAAAGTTTTGCAGCCACTGGGAATCATCCCATACCTGCAACACTATGCGGTCCCAACAGTCTGTGCTTGTTTTCCAGGCCTAGAATTGGCATTCCACTGTATCAACATGCCCCAATGCTGCCATGATATCCCAATTGCCACATCCTGTGCTTTCAAGAATGTCTGTGTCCATGTCCTCCTCATAATCTTCCTCATGCTGGTGGCTCCTAGCTAGGCACTGCACATACTTCAGGATAATGCGCGAGGGGTTTACAATGCTCACAAAAGCAGTGTGCAGCTGAGCGGGCCCATGCTTGCCGTGCTATGGCATCTGCACGGATAACCCAGGAAAATTATTGTTTGCCGTTGCTTTCAAGGGGAGGTGGGGGAGACAGACGACATGTACCTAAAACCACCCGCGACAATCTTTTTGCCCCATCAGACATTGAGACCTTAACCCAGAATTCCAATGGGCAGCGTAGACTGTGGGATAGCTACCCACAGTTCACCACTCCGTGAGTCGATGCTGCCCACAGTATTGAGGATGCACTTTTCCAACCTAATGCACTTAGTGGGGACATACACAATCGACGATCAACATCAGGGCAGGGGACTAGACTCAATGACCTCTCGAGGTCCCTTCCAGTCCTAGAGTCTATGAATCTATGACTGTATAAAATCTCTTTCTAAAGATTGACTTCTATAAAATCAACCTAATTTTATAGTGTAGACATGCCCTTAGGTTCAAGTCCCCCTGCTGCCAGACTATCCAGGGGTGTCACGTTATTCAGCCTTACAAGAAACGTATCTACTTGACCCTGAAACCACTAAAATACAAAAAGAGAGGCTGTGTGTGCATGTGGAAAGTAATATCTAATACTTTCTCCTCCAACTGCAGCAGGGTGTCACAAGAAACACTGAGTCAGTATTTCCTAGCTGTGTTTGGCTATACTCATAGCCAAATGGCTTATCTTGCCAAGGCGGAAATCCGGTTCGTTTCCCAAGATTGCTGTAAAGATTTATCAGAAAGCAGCCTGTAAGAGAACTCACATATAAACAACAACAAGATCTTTAAAAATGTCATGACCGAGGTCTTTACATTTCTTAGCTGAAAACTAATCATTGCCTTTCTTTGTGTAACATTGAAAAACTGTAGTTAACATACAAGCATGGCTGATAAGCAATACACTGGCTGGATCGTTATAATCTTCTAACCTCTTCCTCTCTGTTCTTTTCATTTTCTTTTGTTCTCCACTCACTTTTGCTTCTGGGCTGAAGTCTCTGTGGTAGATACATGGCACTCTCTTGTTCTCTTCTAGACCTTTGTCTTTCTATCCATCTTTTTTTCCTAGAACAGGGAGGCACAAGAAAGATATAGCAACTTACGACAAATGATTGGAAGGGATCTCTTGGGTCACTGAGTTCAACTTCCTATTGCAGGCAACCTCTAATTTGCTCTGTCTCTTTGATTCTCTTGTGTGACTTTATACCCTATAAAATTTTTAAAAAATTAATTTAGAAAACCTCCAACTAAAGATAGGTTGGTTGTGGGCTGTGAAGGTGCAGTCTGAGCATTTGCTTAGAAACTCAGAGTCAGAGAAAACTATACAGATCTGCCAAGTGCCAGGACAGGCAATCTTACAGATGTAAGGATGGTAGCTGAGATGCTCTGTGTGAGGTTATTGCACGGCAAGACGTGAAAAAAAACCTGCCTAATGAGAATAGTCAGTGCAAGGAAGGGCACCAAAACCTTATAACACGGCAAAACAGCAGCAGGAGGTATCATTGCCTAGGGGTTAAAGCAGAGCAGCTGAGAGAGAGAGGAGCCTTGACATTCTCTTAAGCAAAGTAGGTCTATACGTACTGTCAGATGGGTTCACAACTGTTGAAAGACTGTATTCAAAGAATAGGTACCAATGGTTTGCAGTCAGACTGACAGGCATATCTAGTGGAGTCCCACAGGGGTCAGTCCTGGGTCTGGTACTATTCAATATTTTCATTAATGACTTGGCTAATGGAGTGGAGAGTATGCTTATAAAATGTGCAGATGACATCAAGCTGGGAGGGGTTGCAAATACTTTGGAGGACAGGATTAGAAGTCAGAAGGGCCTTAATTCATTGGAAAACAGGTCTGAATTCAACAAAAGTATAAAGTACTTCACTTAAAAAGGAAAACTCAAGTGCACATCTACAAAATGGGGAGTAACTAGCTAAGTGGTAGTACTGCCAAAAGAGATCTGCTGGTGATAAAGGAGTATGTGTCCAATCCTGGGGACCATGCTTTAGAAAAGATGTGGTCAAATTGGAGCGAATGAAGAGAGCAAGAGAAAGATCAAAGCTTTGAACTAAGAGAAAAGGTTAAAAAAATAACATGGGCATGTTTAGTCTTGAGAAACAAAGACTGAGGGGGGACCTGATAGCAGTCTTCAAATATGTGAAGGACTATTATAAAGAGGACTATGATCAACTGTTCTCCATGTCCACACAAGGTAGGACAAGAAGTAATGGACTTCATTGGCAGCAAAGGGAGATTTAGGTTAGACATTAGGGAAAACTTTCTAACTCTAAAGGGTAGTTAAGCTCTGGAATAGGCTTCCAAGGGAGGTTGTGGAATCCCCATCATTGCAGGTTTTTAAGAACAGGTTGGACAAACACCTGTGAGGGATCATCTAGATTTATTTGGTCCTGTCACAGTGCAGGGGACTGGACTTGATGATTTCTCAAAGCCCCTTCCAGCCATACAGTTCTATGATTCTATTCCCAATACTGCCCTTTATTTGCAATATAATGTTGGGCAGTTTACTTAATCTCTGTGGGGCTCAGTTCTCCATCTAAACGGGGGGATAAAAACACATATCTCCAATGGCCCACAAATTGCATATAAAGGGGATGCGTGTTAAAATCAGCACCCTGCATAGCTGTGGTGCATCAAGGCAAAAGTAGCCTCCATTAGTGAAAAAGACAAACGTCCCACTAGTGTGCTGTACATTAGCCACAACAGACCCAATCTCAGTTTGAGGCATAAGGAATGGAACGAAAATATGCCTTTGTGACTGTCCTAGGGGGCAGAATACCTTTTCTTAGAACTGGAATCAAGCCATTAGGACTGAAACGTACATTCTTATACCAGGAGACTTGACAGAAAACATCACAGCTTTAGTGGCAAAACACATGATGGTGTTTACAAGAGAGATATTCATAATAGATAAAATAACTGTAAAGAAAGAAGTATAATCTGTCATAAATGTCTTCAGGAAAGTAAGCGTGTCTCTAAGAGCAGACTACAATCAGAACAGCATATCTATGGATGAAAATGACAGAGCTAAGAAACCTGCCAAATGAGCACATGGGAATGGGCACCCTACCCAACAGTAATGCACTCATAATGCAAGTTTCAAAGGTACTCAGCATTGGCTATACCAGGGGTGGCCAACCTGAGCCTGAGAAGGAGCCAGAATTTACCAATGTACATTGCCAAAGAGCCACAGTAATACGTCAGCAGCTCCCCGCCACTCCCAGAGCCTCCCACCCACTGGCAGCTCCGCCAATCAGCATCTCCCCCTCCCTCCCCACACCTCCCAATCACCTGTTTTGTGGCATGCAGGAGGCTCTGCGGGAGGGGGCAGGAATGAGGGATGGCAGGCTCAGGGGAGGAGTTGGGAAGGGGTTGAATAGGGGCAGGGCCTGTGGCAGAGCCAGGGGTTGAGCAGCGGGCACCCCCCTCTCCCCGGCACATTGGAAAGTTGGTGCCTGTAGCTCCAGCCTCAGAGTCAGTACCTATACAAGGAGCCGCATATTAACTTCTGAAGATCCACATGTGACTCCGGAGCCACAGGTTGGCAACCCGTGGGCTATACTCTGAAGTCAGGGGCAAAACGCCAATGGGAGCAAGGTTAGATCAAGGCTGGGAGCTTTTGAAAATCCCACCCTGCATAGTGATAGGAGATAAACAGTGAGATATCTGTGCTTGTGCTAGGATCCAAAGGAATCAGATGCCAGCATTATAAGGGAATGTTGTCATATGCAAACCAGTTATGAACACCTAGAAGAGATGGCAGGTACCACATTTTTCTCCATTCCGGATGCATCGTGTGTTATTTATTTATTTATTGGTGAATTTCCTCTGCTAAGCAGAACACAGGAATGTTCACTCCTACTTTCTGAATAAGCTTCACACAATGTATTCCCTACAACCCTGCAGGAACTCCTAGGTGATATTGGAAATGTCTGATAATCCAGAGAGGATACTCTCATCTGTGAGAAGAGGAAGATGATACATTTGTCATGGACTGTCTGCTGCCTCCTGCAGTTTGATGTTTGAGAGCATGTCTCCCATTGAGATAGGAGACCCATTTTACTGGCCCACCCTAAGAAGCTGATGAATCCAGATAGCTTTCAGAGATTCGGACAAGGATTACTGTACACAGAACACTATATGGTTAAATTTCTGAGCTGAAACTGATCAGTTACAATAATGAAGAGTGTTTGAAATCTTCTTCCATGGCTGTTCTAGACATAAAGGAGAGGCTCTTTGCTTCTTCTGTAACACCCATGATTTCCCAGGCTGTGACCTGCTCAAGCTGGCAAAGCCTCACTCCATTCTGTAGCAGATACGAGCATTAACTTGTGAGCTCATTTTATTTTGTTGGTTGAGGTCGTTCAGACTTGGATGAAGCTCTTAGCATCTGTGGGCTCAGAGCAGTTCTAGAGGCAGCGAATGCAGGGTCTTCTCTGCTTGTATTTTGGCCAGTGAGATTCTGCAGCAGGGAACTTCAAGTTTCCACATACAAGCCAGAGCCCTGTTGCTGTAGCTGACCAAGTCATGGGCAGTCAGGTCTAGTGGTGGAAGTGAGAGTGTGGCTTACCAGTTAGAGCTGGGCCCAGGATGGGCAAAGTCTAGGAAATGAGCTGAGGGTTAGTACCAGAGGGACTCAGAAGCCAAATGCCAGAGCTGGATGGTAAACCAGAGTCATAAGCCAGAGGCAGAGCCAGAGAATGAAGCTAGAAGTCTGAAGACAGAGGGGAGCAGGGACTGGAACAAGGGCAAGCACAGCTGCCGGCATGCTGTGCACTGAACAGCCGCTGATCTGCTGTGGTGGCCAGGCTTGTAGGCAGGGCTGCTTGTTAGGATATAGATATTCAGGCCTGTCTGCAAAGGCCTATACTTTAAGAATTTAGGTGTATTCTTATCACTTAGGGCTAGTCTACACTTACCAGCCGGGTCGACGCGGTGAGTTCGACTTCTTGGAGTTCGAACTATCGCGTCTAATCTGGACGCGATAGTTCGAACTCCGGAAGCGCCGCGGTCGACTCCGGTACTCCACCACTGCAAAAGGCAGTGGCGGAGTCGACCTTGGAGCCGCGGACTTCGATTCCGCGGCGTCTGGACGGGTGAGTAGTTCGAACTAGGGTACTTCGAATTCAGCTACGCTATTCACGTAGCTGAACTTGCATACCCTAGTTCGACCCCCGCCCTTAGTGTAGACCTGCCCTTAGCTAGTTATAGAGGTATAAAAGAAAGAATCAAAATCACTGTCTGTGGAATGGCCTTCTCTTACTGTGACAGGCTAAGGCCTTCAGTTACGATGTAGTTAGGCAGCCATAAGCTGGGAAGTGTATGGTCACATCCTCACATTCCAAACTAGTCACATTGAAATAAGGTGCTATTGGGCTATTAGGAATACAATCCTGTCCTGATATTCCTGTCACCTCCAGAGAAAGGGTAGAGCCTAGAAGATGTAAAAGGAAACTTAGTTTAATAGCATCCTGTCTGGCAAGAACTCACTTATCAATAGACACAGCTGGAAAACCCTTATGTCTGTATAGATGTAGTTGTGAAATCCTCACTTCTGTATTGTTTTGTATGTTTATTTGCATGGTCTCTGTCTGGTTCTGTAATTGTTTCTGTCTGCTGTATAATTAATTTTGTTGGGTGTAAACCAATGAAGGTGGTGGGGAATAATTTGTTAAAAAAACATGTTACAATATGTTAGGATTGGTTAGTTAAATTTCAGTAAAATGATTGGTTAAGGTATAGCTAAGCAGAATTCAAGTTTTACTATATAGTCTGCAGTCAATCAGGAAGTGGGGGCGGGAATGGGAACAGAGACTGGGGATGGGGGAATTAAAATCATGTCTTGCTAAAGGGGAAAATGGGAGCAGGGGATGGGAACAGGAACAGGGACACAGGCAAGGCTCTGTGGTGTCAGAGCTGGAAGGGGGACGCTGAGGAAGGAAACTGGAATCATGCTTGCTGGAAGTTCACCCCAATAAACATCGAATTGTTTGCACCTTTGGACTTCGGGTATTGTTGCTTTCTGTTCAGGCGAGAAGGACCAGGGAAGTGAGAGGGTGAAGGAATAAGCCCCCTAACACTGCTAAACCAGAAGCCGACCAGGTGCTGTGGCCACTCTGTCAGTCCCAAGGCTGTGCAGCTGGGCTCGTTTGTTGCCTAACAGCAAAATTAGTCAGGGAGCAGGCCAGCAGCTGGTCCTAGCTGGTCTTGTCCCTGACAGCACCTCTCTCCTTTTGGGGTCACCTCCCAGAAGACCTCAGGCTGGATTTGTCAGGACAGGCCCAGTGGAAGGCATACAGGAGGTCTGGGACCTGGACATGTTCCACAAGTTTCCACTAAGATTCCTCTGGGCTGTATCCCTCCCAGTCAATCAGATATCAGAGTCTTCCCCAGACTCAGCAATAGTCCAGAATGTGCTGGACCAGGTACTCCTCTTGGCCCTGCATGGTTAAAAAGTCCCTGAAATTATATGAGCTCAAAACAGAAAGAGACTTTAGTTAGGAGAAAATGCAAACATCTCTAGCCTGTGATAACAGATTAACCTGCCTTCTTGGGGCACTAAAGAATTTACCTGTGAACTCACTTGTATGATGAACTATGGATGTAGCTGTGGTCATGGCAGTGTATTAGATAGGATTCAATCTGTTGTGACCACAAAGGATTTGGCTTTACCTGACACAGGACCAGTGGACTCTGTTGGTGATGATGTGTTGAGTACAACAATGCAAGAAGAGAATGCAGTTGCTTCTTTAAGACTTCTTGCTGATAGGACTGTCCCAACTATTATAACAATGAGTAATGGCAAAACATGCAAAAAAATCCAGAGACTCATGGGAATTTGTAGACTGACTCTTTGTGAAACTATATGGATTGCTTTATTCTACAATAAAACCTTCATGGATAGTATAAAAAGGGTATGCATATGCATGTGGGAGTGGCTACAGAAGCAAAGATTGTCTATAATTTTAGACTGGTGACACACCCAGGAACTGTCTCATCCTGTGAACTGGAGACTGCAGCTCACAACTTTGGATTTACGTATTCATCTTTAAAATGAAAATACTTTGTTTGCAATCAGGACTTCCTGCTGGTTTTGAGAAAGGAAAAGCACACTGTACACTGTACACTCAGCAAGAGTCTTTCCATTGTCTGCAGTGGGCTATGGATGTAGTGGGCTTTGGATATAGAGGGCTCTAGTCCTTCTGATTGACTGAGTCCATAACAACATTGAAATTCTACAAACAAGCCACTCATGAATGTGAGTGCGCAAAATGAAAGGGATAACGCCTTTTTCAGACATGGTATTCTGCAAACTTTGCAAATAATTTCACCTACAGCTTGAGACCAAACATACGAATTTCTAGTCAGATACGGAAGAGCTTCCTTAGAATGTAAGAAAAGGGTGGGGAAAAGGGAATAGAACAAAGATGGGCAAACTACAGCCCAGGGGCCGCATCTGGCCCTTCAGACATTTTAATCTGTCCCTTAAGTGCCTGCCAGGAAGTGGGGTCCAGGGCTTGTCCATGGCTCCGTGCGGCTCCCGGAAGCAGGAGCATGCCCCTCTCTGGCTCCTATGCGTAGGGGCAGCCAAGGGGCTCTGCACAATGCCCCTGCCCCAAGCTCCGCCCCTGCAGCTCCCATTGGCCAGGAACCACAGCCAATGGGTGCTGCAGGGACGGCACCTGCAGACAGGGCAGTGCACAGAGCCGCTTGGCCGTGCCTCCATGTAGAAGCCAGAGAAGGGGGCATGCCACTGCTTCCAGGAGCAGCTTGAGGTAAGCGCGGCCCAGAGCCTACACCCCTGATCCCCTCCCACACCCCAGCCCTGATCCCCCTCCTGACCTCCGAATCCCTCAGTCCCAGCCCGGAGCACCCTCCTACATCCTCAACCCCTCATCCCCAGCTCCATTCCAGAGTCCACACCCCCAGCCAGAGCCCTCACTCCCCCGCCCCCCCCACACACACTAGCCCTCTGCCCCAGCCCGGAGCTCCGTCCCACATCCTGAACTCCTCATTTCTAGCCCCACCCCAGAGCCCACTCCCCCAGCCAGAGCCCTCACCTCATCCCGCACCCCAACCCACAATTTCGTGAGTAGTTATGGCCCACCATACAATTTCCATACGCAGATGTGGCCCTCAGGCCAAAAAGTTTGCCCACCCCCTGGCATAGAAAGAGATTCCATCTGCAGCCTTTGCTATGGCACTGCAGTGCATGGTGAGCTTGGTACCCATGCTGCTAGAAAGTTTTTAACATCAGGTCCCTTCTAATGGTCCTTTCTTCCATTTTCCAGTGCACATAAAGTGGTTGAAATGCATCATCTTTAGAAAGGAATATGATGTTCTTCAGATCCATATGTTCATAGAGAACAAATTGAGCAACTGAATATTATGATAATTATTGAAATCCTCAAACAAATCAAGTTCCTTTTATTTTTACAGAACTCTCCCAAGGACACCCAGTAACATCCTGAACATCAACCCAAAGAGTCTGATGTTTGAAATAGTCAAAGCTGAGTTGGTAAGTACTTTTATCTTAACCTGTAGAAGAGGAACTGTAAATGAACCCACCCTTTCTTTAGTTTCTTGATTTTACGTTAGGAATGGATGCATTATTGCGTTACTGCATTACTAATGTATACTGTAGGTCAGTGGTTTTCAACCTTTTTTGATTTGCTGACCCCTAAAAAATTTCAAATGGAGGTGTGGACCCCTTTGGAAATCTTAGACATAGTCTGCGGGCCCCCAGAGGTCTGCAGACCACAGATTGAAAACCACTGCTGTAGGTGCATGCGGAGACCTGACTTAAAATACTTTTTAAACAGTTTACATTACATTACTCCCTACTTTCTCTCACTGCAACCTAGAGGACATACCATGGAGGTGACAAGATTCATGTTTATATGGTTTATTCCTGTTTATATATCAGGATACTCCTTCCATGTCCATCCTGGAGCTAGACAGGCCTGTTTTAGGGCCAGCTGTCAAACAGGTCAAAATTCCAAATGTAACCTCTGTAGGAAATTTTGACATTTCAAATTTAGCTTTAATTCCAAATTGGAATGAAAACATATATTTTCTAAATGCCCCGTGAATCAGAATTTCCAAAAAAATTCATTATTGGAAAAATTTCATTTCAGAATTCTAAAATTTTATTTTGAATTTTATTTTTCTATGTTCTTTCATAACATTTCAATTCCACTTCAGAAAGCCATAATATAACATAATTTAGTAGTTGAAATATATTATTTTTATTTTATAAGTCATTAAGGGCAGCTGCTACTTAGTACTGACTGAAATATTTTATCTTCTTTTTTATTTTTATTCCTTTTTGTGTTGTATGAAACAAATTGACACTATATTACACACTACCACCTCTACTAACATGTTTTGAAATAATGTAAAAATAATAAAATATGAAACAAAATTTTGTAATTCCCTGAAATGAAAATTTTATGAAATGAACTTTTATTCTTCATTTTGCAATATATTTTTCCACAGGAATGTTCATCAAAATTGACACATTTTTCAGAATGTTTTGATTTTGACAAAAATGATATTATTGGTCAAAAAAGTTGCAACAAAGAAATTCCAACCAACTCTAGCTGTGAGCCTCAACTCCAAAGGCCTTCATGGGAACAGACAACCAGTTCTCTTCAGCCATGCCTGTCACTGTGAGTGGCTTTCACAGCACACCCACCTCTCAGGAGACTGTATCTAGGGTGACCAGATGAGAGACGTGAAACAACAACAACAAAAAAACCCAAGAGCCAGCGGCAGAGGAAATAACAAAAACAAAAGCAAAAAAAAAAAAACCTCAAAAAACCCAAGAGCCGCCAGAGCATAGGAAAAATTGGTGGGGGCTGAGCACCCACTGGCAGCTCCACGCCCCACCACCCTGCATCTCGCCTTAGCTCTGCCTCCACCTCCCCTGAGCTAGCTGCTGCATCTTGCTTCTCCCCCCTCCCTCCAGTGCTTGCACCACCATACAGCTGATTAGTGCAAGCCTAGGAGGGAGGGGTGAGGAGAAGGAATGCTTGCTTGGGGAAGAGGCGGGGCCAGGGCAGGGAATTGGGGAGGAATCCAATAGGGCAGTGAGGGAGCGGGGGTAGGGGTGGGGCCAGGGCAGGATTTGGGAAGGGATCCAATGGGGGAGGGAGGGGCAGGGCTGGGGTAGATTTAGGGAGGGCACGAGCCCCCTCCGCCTGGGCAAAATATCGGTTGGGATGTGGGACAAACAAGTAAATATCGGGACAGTCCCGATAAAATCGGGATGTCTGGTCACCCTAACTATATCCAGGGGCGGATCTAGGCACCAGCAAAGCAAGCAGGTGCTTGGGGCAGCCCATTTGCAGGGGCGGCAGCTGGCAGGGATTCATCCTGGGAGCTGAGAACCAACAGGGGGCCCTGGGAGCTGTAGTTCCTTGGTTAGCTCCCTGCCTATAGAGCCAGCCCTGGAGCAGGGAAAGAACTACATTTCCCAGCAGTCCCTTGGCTGCTATCAACAGGAAAGGGAAGGGGAGGGAGTATGGTAGCTGAAACCTCATGCTGCCGTTTGCTGTGAATGGGGTGGCACTGTGAATGGGGAACAAGTGTTCCCAAGGAGTAGAAGGCTTTGGCCCAGATATCCCCTTCAGAAGACATCCCCAGACTGGCTTAGGGATACTGGTGTGACCTCACCTTGCAGCCCCCAACGAAAGAATTGGATGGACTAAATGGACAGTGCCCCTCTCTATCTGAAGCCTAGCAAGGGAGGCATATGAATCCCTCTAGAATTTAAAATGAAAAGTAAGGGAGGGGAGGCTCTACTGGACCTGGGCAGCTTTAGATACAGTACTGGGCACTTAGGAGGATTTCCACTTCTGAGCCACAGAAGCAGAAATTGACTTTTCCTTTCCAGATTTAGCTAATATTCAGAAAGGGAATCTAGCACCTGCCTTCCAGATTTGAACACCTCAAAATTCAGGAGTGCTCAAGCTCAATTTGGGCAGCTGTTACTTCATTTCTCCCAAATCAAATATACTGATCCACTGTAATTTGCTGTAGAAAAAGTAGGATAAAATTAAGCAAGAAATGCTTCCCAGTGTTTTTTAGGACTGGAATTTCTATTTTCAACAGCCATTGCCTTTTTTTTTTTTTTTTAAGTTTTATTTGTTTAAAAGGACGACAGTGATATTGCATTGTTCCACTTTATTGCAGTTCTGTAACCATATGGGAACACCCGCCCTGGGAGCAAGTTACCAGTGACCCAGGGCTGGGGCGGCAGGGGGTGCGGGTGGAAGGGGCAGAGCCCAGGGCTGGGGCGGAAGGGGTGTGTGGGGGGGCACTGGTGGGGGGAAGGGGGGAGCCCAGAGCTGGGGCAGCACGGTCTGTGTGTGTGGGAGAGCCCAAGGTTGGGGTGGCAGGGTGTGCGGGGGGGGGGGGGGAAGCCCAGGGCTGGGGTGGCAGGGGGGGTGCAGGTGTGGGGGGGAGAGCCCAGGGCTGGGGCAGCAAGGGGTGCAGGGAGGGAGCCCAGGGCTGGGGTGGGGGCAACCAAAAATTTTTTTGCTTTGGGCGGCAAAAACCCTAGAGCCGGCCCTGACTGTATCATAAGGTTATATACCTGTATCTCAGTAAATAGCTGTATGAGCAGTCGGACAGAGAGATGACTTTGTGTTTAGGGCACCAAACGGGGATTTGGAACTTCTGGGTTCAGTTCCTTGTTCTTTGTGATAGGCTGAGTCTTTACCAGGTCTCATGTGGGCATTTTCAGAGTCTCTCATCCCCTTCCAAAGTCTTTCCCACTTTGGAACATCACTTCAGTCTGTCTGGAGTCACAAGCAGGGGGTTCTTCCAATTAAAGGCAGTGTTCAGTCTCTATGTTTTCCTTTAAAAGAATGTATAGAGATGTGGCTTGTATATGGTGGCTAGATATGGCTAAACTCTGACTCTGAGTTTATCTGTAATTGCTACCAGCAGTGATCAGCTTGTAACTAGTCTGATGAGTCTTTATGGGTGGCGGAGGTTTACAAGCTGTCTTCCTCCTGGTGACTCAGTTGCAAGAGTCAGAAAATCCTGGGGTGCAGCAGTTTTCCTCCTGGTTGCTGCCCCTTCCTATTACAACTTCTCCCTTTTAAGCTTGCTTCCTCCAAGAGGAGCAGGCTCTGCAGGTGCACCTATTTAACACCAGATGAGCCTAGAGACATGCTCAGGTTTCTTCTGATTAGGATGGAGATGTGCCATATCAGTTTGCTACAGACTCATGTGACACTGCATCACTGAGTCTCTCTGGGCTTCAGTTCCCCATCTGTAAAATGGGTATGATAACATCATTCCCTATCTGTTACACCAGTGGTCCCCAACCTTTTTGTGGCCAGTAGCACATTCATGTTTTCAGAAGAGTGTGGTGGGTGCCAACAATTTTTCAAGGCTTATTTTGTGTTTGTACATTAAATAATACAAAAAAAATCATATTTAATATTACATAGTATATGAATCCATAAGATAAAAAGAGTAATTTTACATGTAAAAGGTATAATTACATTATTTGGCAATTACTTTTTCACCTTACCATGTGAATTTGCTCTTTTTTATCTATCTGTAAGAAAAATTAAGGAGTTTTTACAAAATAAATATCATAAACAGTTTTCATCTTATTTATTTTAAAAAAGTAAAACATTGTTGAACTGCTGGTCCAAATATATTTATTATTCTTACTTTAACATAGAATGAAGCCTGAAGCCCCGGAGTTCTCTGTCGCTGGCAGGTGCGGGGCTGAGGTTTCTCTCCGGCTTAAGCCACAACCCAGCGCCTGCCGGGGACAGAAAACACCAGCGCCCGCAGCCTGCAGCCCCGGAGAAGCCGGAGAGAAGTTGCCGTCCTGTGCCTGCCAGGGACAGAGAATACCAGCGCCCGCAGCCTGTGGGGCCTGGAGTTCTGTGTCCCTGGCAGGCGCAGGGCCGCGGCTTCTCTCTCCTACTGAGCACTAGGTGGGCGCACATAAATGCCCTGGTGGGCACCATGGCGCCCGCGGGCACCGCGTTGGGGACCACTGCTTTAAACAATCTCTTGCTTGCTTATTTGCAATTGAAAGTGTCTTAAAATTTTCTTTATCTGCAGGAAGACAAAATACGAGGAAAAGAAAAGAACCAAATGAAGCACATTTTTGGTGGTAGGTTAGTGAAGATCCCTGTTTACATTAATGAAACAGCTGCATTTTAAAAATATTTTATGACCATACAAGAATATGCACATTTAAAGAAAGAACAGAATGGAGCAAGGGCCAGCTTTTGAAAGGTATTTAGATACATAAGGATGCAGGTGGGTGCCTAGTTGGTGCCTGCGTACTTTTGAAAATCCCATCAGACACTCATTGGTATCTTTAGGCACCTAAATACCTTTGAAAATCTGGACCTAAGTCTATACAAAAGGACTTTGCTTAGAATGAGCAAATTTTAATGGATAGGGCCCATTAAAGGGGAATATATTGGCCTAAGACTTTCAAGGCTATCTAAAGGAATTTAGATGCTGGATTGCTATTTAGTTTAATTTGTGCATCCAGATCCCTTCCACAGCTTTGAAAATTGCAGATTTAAATCTTCCATTAAGTTCAAACGATGGGACATTGCATTGTAAGTGCGTCAGGGGCAAGGACTGTCTTTTCATTCTGGGTTGTACAGAACCTAGCACAATGTACGTGTGTGACTAGGGCCCCAAGGTGCTTCATAATATAGACACTAAATAAAATAATAATTGTAGGGAAAATTAGAATGTAAACCATTTTTAAAAAGCGGAAAATATCATTTTAACCATAAGGTAGCAGCAATAATCAGCCTTACCAATCGGTGTGAAATGAACAGGGATAAAGAGGATGAATGAGAGAGAAATGAAGGAGAAGAGTGTGAGATACACAAGGGAAAGCAGTGAGGGAGGAGAAAGAGGCAGTGAGATGGGGAGGAGTTGCTGAGTTGCAAGCCTGAGCATGGCAGCGGGTACCATAGGCTAGGGAAGGCTGTGCCTCCCCAACAGCCAGGCATGGCCTGGCCCACGCTTCACCCTCAGGTCCCACTCCTGCTTCCTGCCTGCTCTGCATGAGGCAGTGTGACTCCAGTCCTCCTGTCCGGTGGCCCTGGCTCGGGCTGGGGCTGCGCCGCCTGCCCTCCTGGCACTCCGGAGCTGGCGGGGGGTTAGCCTGGGGTGGGGGCCAGGGGCTGCAGTAGGGAGGGGCTTCAGGCTCCAGTGGGGGAGATGTGCAGAAGGGACGGGGCCTTGGGCAGAAGTGGTGGGGCTGGGGACTAGCCTCCCCCAGCCTGCAGTTCACGTGCCGCCGATGAGCCTGAGAGACATGGACTTACAATAAGATGTGGTGTTGAGGGCACGGAATGTCTTGTGAAATCCAGCGACTCAGATGGCAGACCGCTGTTACCTCGGCTAGAGGGTTTTATCCTGTCCCACTGAAATCACTGGGGGAGTGATTTTTTCCCTTGGTGATCGTAGGTGCTGTCTTAGTTCCATTCTGAGCCTGGAGGAGGATGCAGAAGGAAGAGCTGTGAAGACAGTTTTTCCAGGTCCATTTATACAGGTTTCTCTTCACTGAGTCTGAGCAGGCAGAGTCTGACAGAAGGGTAGGGCTGAGCAAACCGTTCATTCTTTCAACAGTTTGCCTTTGTCTCTTTGCCAGTTGCCCATAAACAGCTTCTGATGATCTCAAATCTATTCATGATTCAGAAATATATGCTGCATGACTGGATGAGCGTAACCCTAAAATCAGGTTTCTGGTGCAAATATCCACATTGAGGAGTTCAAAATTCAATTAGCGGCCAGTCCAGCGCCCACTGAAAGTAGTGACAGTCTCCCACAGTCTTCAGTGGGAGTTAGGTAAAATCCTTAAGGCAAATAACCCTGCTATTGTCTTTAAAAGTTTTCACGAACATTCCTGCCAACAAATGTGTTTGTGTCACATGCAGTGTGTCAGTGTGTTTGCGTAATATGTAGTATGTCTGTGTAACATGCAGTGTGTTTGTGTAACGCACAGTGTGTCAGTGTGTTTGTGTAATGTGCCCTGTGTTTGTGTCTCCTTATCCTGCAGGCTGAGCCCCAAGTGGATTCTGGTTCTGCTGTGGCAGCTCACTGGTGTGCTGCTGGCCATCCTTCTGGCTGCCACCCTCGTCACTCTCTTTGTCCTCTACACCTGCTTCTCAGATCACACAGTGACAGAGGCCTATCACCAACCACCGTGGCAGTTTCTGGACTATTACCTCTGGCCTTATATGAAGCTGCACAGTTCTGGCATGTTACCCAAGTAATCCCCGGGCTTTGCAGAAGCTATTGACCAGTGCAAGCGTATTCGCAGCAAAGCCTTGTCACTCTACAACCTCCAGGCATATTTCCCCCAGATGGTTTGTGATCTGCAACGCCCAGAGCTCTAATTTTACACTGTCCATTCCGCAGTAGTGACGCACACAAGCAATTCAAATGTCAAACTCCTGGGGCCCTGGGGGTCACCTACACATTCAGTTGTTTAGTGAATCACTAGGGTAGCAAGAAGCTGTCATGTTAGGCCAACACTGTGCTAGATAAAAGCTAGAATAGAATGTTCATTAAAATATATCATCTATTCCTATACATGCCCCCATATTATTCTACGAATGTAACCTGTAAGCTCGGCAGACAGTACTGATGTTCATTGAGAAAAGACAGACGTTAGCCACATTCCTCTCTGGTGTAACTCCACTGGTTTCAGGGGCTGCATTCAGAGCATTGTATTTTGTTGCAGAATGAACTGGAAATTCTGGGCCCAATCCTCAAGTCTGGCCAAGCTAGGACCGAGCCAGTTTTTTAGGCAGATTCCCATGTTGCCATTTGTACTGGTCTCAGGGGTGCGCTGACGTGTTTCTGGGCACGTATATACTCATTTGCAGTGTAAGCAAAGCTATAGTCAGTGTAAATTAAACCCTCTTGGCATAATCCATGTGCCATTATTTATCCATTAAGAGCAGAATATCTAGATAACATATCATGGCAAGTGTTTGCACTGCTCTGTTCTGGCAGCATGAACAATGCTACATCCTCCATGAGCCATTTGAAACAGGAACCACATGTTTCAGAAAGCAAACACAACAGGAGCTAGGCCACAATATTGGGTTTCCAGGGACATTGCAACCTGGGGTGCAACATAGCTATGGAGGAGTGGGGAGAGCGGAATGCATTTGTATTTCAATGGTAGTAACTTTCTGGCTTTACTTGGTTGCTACTGTGTATTTGAATACCTGTGTGCAATGTGTAACCTCTTCTAGTGGGCTGGGAACTGGCCAATCCAGTGGTCAGAAAGGAATGAAGAAAATAATGGGTGAGCCCCGGTAAGGATGCTGTGCACAGCATCACTGTAGAGCTGCCTGTGAGATTCACGTGGTGCAAAGATTTGCACCAGAAATTGCTTCTGTAATGCCTGAACCAGAGAGCAGCCAACACTGGCTGCCGGGCATGGCCTCGTTGCACTTGCCAGTTGACACTCAGCAGCCAGAAACAAACCAGCAGCACACTCCCACCTCACACTGTGGCCAAACTCAGCCTCAGAGAGGATGGAGAAAGGGAATGAAGAGGACACAGTCTCCATGAACAGGGCAGGAGCTGATCAACTCCCAGTCAGCATTTAAATACCCTGGGTTAGCTTCCTCAGTAGGATATAGAAGTGATTCCTACAAAGGTGCACATGGGCACAGGGTACCCAGAACCCCTGGTGAGAGTTACAAGGTAAGTCTCACTCACAGGAGCCAGGCTATACCTGAGGGGTTATGGGTCAGTAGGCCGGGCTGGCAGACTACAGGCTTTGGTCAGAGAGCATGCGGGAACTTGTTAGCCGTTGGAAGTTGATGTGGCCTGTCTGAGTGCCCTTGTAATGGGGGTTAGTCATTGCAGTATCCTGTGACAGGCGAGTCAGGAGAAAGCTTCCTGGCTTAATCCAAGCCCCCAATCCTGGGTGCTGTAGTTCACACCCCTCCAACGGCAGCCTCCTCTGGGGCGAGGTGGCCCATGGCAACATGAAGCAGTTCTGTTCTATCATCACCAGACACCTCCACCCAGCAGTAGTGGTCCAGAACACAGGAGTATGTCATGCGTCTCGTCTTCTGAAGAGGTCTAGCTTCATAAGAGACCTTTGAAACCAGGCATTTGTGTAGTGGCTGAATACCAAGTGTAGTGGCTGAATATGCAGGAGACACTACCAATCCCTCAGAGACTCCTGGTTCAAATCCTTCCTCGAAAGTGATTCATAGCATTGCAAACTATGCCACCAAATTTACCTCTCCTCCCTAGAGAAAGTAGCAGCTCTCCTTCCAGGACTTTGTACAAATTACAAGTGACAACACATCCCTGATTCCCATTTCAGGTCCAAGGAGGAACAGTTAAATGTGCTTAAGAAATTACATCCACACCTAATTTCCATGTGCCCACAGATAAAACTGTGCCCCAAATAGGTGAACATAAGCAATAATTTTGTGCCCACTTCAGTCAACAGTGACAGCACCTGTCCTAGTCACGGGTGCAATTTTCCACTGTGCACATATGCTCCTCCATTTTGTTAGCAGCGCAACTGTGCATCTTCAAAGTAGCAGTGCCTGCATTTTTTCATTGGAAAGTATTCATCGTTGCACTGCAAATTCACATGTTTTTGTGCAGCATCCTTTCTTGTGCTCATAGTCCTACACATTGGCAAATGCAGCTCTTTGTGTTTCCTCCTCTTATCTCAATGGAGACAGAGTGCAAACACCAGCACGGCTCAAAAGCAAGGCAAAAGATACTGCTCTGAAAGTTCCACCTGGCGTGAATGTACTGCATAGGCAGTCTGAATTCTTAGGCACCAGGTCATGGACTTCTCCGACCTTCCTGCTCATTCTAGTGCCTGCTTTCAAAAGCATCCTAATTCAAAATAATTCAGCACTGGTTTCCAGCAGACTGCAAACTCTGTCTGGCTTTTTCTGATCAAAGAAGGTGAGTTTTGATTTATTTATAAATATGTCAAAAGTAAAATCAGAAAATGAGATGGAAATTGTATAATAAGATTTGACATAATTCACATGATTTGTTTTAGTTTCATAGATATATAACTATTCTATGTATTAAATATTATATAATCTAGAGGTTTTTCATCAGGCAGAAATTTACTGTGAGCCTGGGTTTAAATATGAGATGCAGCTGGCTTTGAAGTGCATGTGTGGGCCCTAACTCTACTTTTAATAGAATTTGTAATTTAATCGATAATTGACTATAGCAGATTCAGAAAAGAGATAACTGACCTATGCAGTTCAGATGGTGTCATGTCTACTACAAATAACAGTGTCTCTGGGAATCCACTGTCAGAAGAATTAAGAACAATCACTAACCTTACTGCATGCAGATCCTAATGTAAAACCCACCCCTTTATCCAGACAGTCCCACAACAGCAGCTGCGTTTTCATAGATTCATTCATAAAAACAAAACAAAAGCCTGAGCCTGTTTCTTGTTGTCAGGGAAGGAGAGGAGATTCAGAGAGCCGATTATTTTACTAGGAGGAGCAGCAAAGAATCATGTGGCACCTTATAGACTAACAGAAGTTTTGCAGCATGAGCTTTCGTGGGTGAATACCCACTTCTTCGGATGCAAGCAGTTCTTCGGATGCAAGCTGCTTGCATCCGAAGAAGTGGGTATTCACCCACGAAAGCTCATGCTGCAAAACTTCTGTTAGTCTATAAGGTGCCACATGATTCTTTGCTGCTTCTACAGAACCAGACTAACACGGCTACCCCTCTGATACTTTACTAGGAGGTGCTCAGATACCATGGTGATGAGCCCTGGATAGACAGCTGAGTATGCATGGTGATGGAATGTATGGCAATGACAGATAGCTAGATATGGGTATTATTTATCTTTTCTTGCAGATTATATGGATTTATATTTATGATGTGTGCGAATCAGTTCAGATAAAAGAGTAATTTACAGTAGCTGCTCCTTAGTCCAAACCTCAAACCAAATCTGAACTAAAAAAATTGTGTAGATTAAAAGTTTCAGCCCATTTAAAAATATCCAACAATATTCTGAAATGGTCAGACAAGGGAGGGAAATCGCCCCCGAGCATATATATGATAGCCAAGGCATTATGCTTTGACCTATCCATTCAAATCTAAATGTATATGTTATAACTAAGCTTGTCAGGAATCTCTGGGGAATTATAACTAAGCTTGTCAGGAATCTCTGGGGAATTCTGGGGAATTGTTCTGAATATATTCGACTGCCCCACCCCGTCTCATTCTGTGGAGAGTTTGAATTATTTTTAAAGCAAATACAGTCAAAATAGTTATGAAAACAAAATATACTAGTGGCATATCATGCTCAGATGAACCATGTGCAAAGGGGACTCAATGTGCATGGCTCTCTCCCACCCAACAGCAATTCCCCCCTTCCCAGGACCCATGGAGGGCTCACCATGGCTCTGGGAATCTGTGATTGGGGATCAGGCAGCAATAGGGCAGAAAGGATGGAGCTGTGAGATGCATGTCCCCCCACATCCAGCTGTATTAACTTTCATGCTGAGCCCCTTGTGTTGGGGAAACCCTTCACAATAGGGTTCTAGGGATAGGTGCTGACTGGGGGAGTCATTGGCAGCACTGACAAAGACCTGGAGTGGAGTCACAGATGGCCCCCCAAAAAGATGCAGGGACACAATGGCCCCTTACCGCTGAAAGATCCCTGAGATCTGCATGGAACTTGGGGAGCCTTCAGGACATATGGGCCAGGTCCCTGTTCTCTTCCACAGAGGTGGCAAAAAATCTGCCCCAAAGCAGAATTCAGTGGCAATTCCTTGAGAAGAGAGTCACAGAGCTTCCTGGCCCTGATGAAGAAAAGCGGAGATTCAAAGAGGGATCTAGAGATAGCACCCTCCCTATTTCCGCAGCAGCTGCTCACCAGGAAGATTGCTCAGGACAGTTGGGGCCCTTCCACCTTCCACAGCCTTCTTTGGTTAGTAGGGTGAGTCCTGTGGCTAGTAGGCATCTGGTCAACTCTCCAAGCCTGATGTGGGAGTGGAGGGTGTGCATGGTGGGGTGTGAGTCGGAGAGTGGGACAGAGAGAGAGAGAATGACTGGATATGTTAGAAAAGGGAACTATGCTATTGAGCTGGTGTCACAGGGTGTCTTCACCATTACCCCATGTACTCAGCTGCCTGGCCAGTTTGTGTGGCCTCATGGCCACAAACACCCTCTACCCTGGGTTGTCATCTGTCACCAAGGTGTGTAGTGATTCTCTTCTTATAAAGTAACAGCATAATGCGGGCTTGCAGCAAGGGGACACTTCCATGCCACCGTCACTGCTCAGCCCAGGATCCCCCTCTCAGCTTCCTCTTCCTTCCATTTGTATCCTCCCAGTTACCCCATTAGCACCACCCAGGTGCTCACAATCCCCTGACAGAAAGTGCATAATTGCCTCCCGCTGGGCTTGCAGCTTCTTCAGGCTGCAGCAATGTCCATGACCAGAGTGCTGCTGAGAGGGCCCTGTCCCAGCTGGGGACAGACTCTGAGGAGAAAATAGGAAGAAAGGAGAAGCAGCAAATGCAGAGGAGGAGGTAGAGGAGACACTTCAGGGTGTCAGAGAAACAGACCTAAAGTGTTGGCTGGACGAAGAAGGAAAAGAGGAGTCACATCCTGAAGACAATGTAAGAAGGGAGACTCAGTGATGGTGCCTGTGATCGGAAAGGAAAATCAGGAAAAGGGAAGTGGAGCCAGATGAAGAAGGTAAAATAAAAGCAAAAGAGATGGAACAACTGGTATTTTCTAACTATACCAGCTGAGTTAAAGTGGTGCCCCTCCTCCCCACCCCAGTGTGGATATAGCTAAATTGGTATAAAGGGGCTTATACTGGTATCCATAAAGGAAGGTGTCCAAGGCACCTTTATAACTGTGTCCACACTAAGCGCTGTACCTGGATTACTAGTTTGGTATAAAATTACACCCATGATGGACAGAGTTATTCCAGTACAAAATTGGTGTAGACAAGGCCTGAGAATGCCCCAAACACTGAAATGCAAACAATACAGACACTATATACCAGGAGTAGGCAACCTATGGCATGCATGCCAAAGACAGCACGCAAGCTGATTTTCAGTGGCACTCACACTGCCCGGGGCCTTGCCACCGGTCCGGGGGGACTTTGCATTTTAATTTAATTTTAAATGAAACTTCTTAAACCTTATTTACTTTACATACAACAATAGTTTAGTTATATATTATAGACGTATAGAAAGAGACATTCTAAAAACGTTAAAATGTATGACTGGCACGCAAAACATTAAATTAGAGTGAAGAAATGAAGACTCGGCACACCACTTCTGAAAGGTTGCCAAACCCTGATATATACCCTCCCTTCACAGCCAGTGTAGGGGTGGCCTGCTGTAGTAGTTTAGCCTGGAGGTAAAGATGATGTGCATCACCATGGCTAGTCTTGCATCTAAGAAAAAAGGGGGTAATCTGCTGGCTGGACAAAGACAGAAAACAAGATTCTTACCTAGGACCAGTGAAGTCACCAAAAGAACCCCACGATGACCTTCCATCTTTGTCTATAAGGAGTCAGTGCTCCAAACAGACAGTGAGGTTGTAGTTCCTCATAGTTCCTCAAACTTCTTCCCTCTTCCTACCAGCATCACCTCTGTAATACCTAGCCAGAGTGTGAGCGAAATGTTTTCACTCAGGTTCCAGGGTCCCCTCAAACACTGCCTTTGTCTGATGAGAAAGGTTGTTGTCAGCCTGTCAATGGCAGAGCTTCCCATAGCATCTCAAGATCCATGACACTTCCAGGACATTGCAGAAGTATAATTGTCACAAATGTTGGTAAGATGGCAAATGTTAGCTGTAATGAGTGGGCCAACTGACTTGCCCCTCCACTTGTGGAAGTTGTCTACACAAAGTGGTATTATTTACTGGCAATTAGATTGTACTTTTCTTTAACAAGTATTTCACCGACTAAGTTGAGGGAATTATTGCACAATGTTACCAGGGCTGTAACAGGTTGGCATTCTTGCTACTCTTTCTCACAGCCTCATCCCCTTTTCCATATTGTATTTGAAATATTGAAACAACCAAGAGAAAAGAAATATCTTGTCAAGGAAGGCCTGAAAGTCGGCATCTTGTCTGATGCACAAGAAAAAGAAACCACTTGACAGGGTAATCTATTTAATGGCTGGCATGTATTTTTAATGCTTGGTTCTGCAGCCTTCTTAACTTGAGAAGAGAAGTGTACATTTTGATAACAGTTGCCCTCAGGTCAAATGTGAATTGAATACATAACTCAACGCCTAGTGGCTTTGGAACACTAATCACGGAAAACAATTCTTCGGAATAAGACAACAAAGATTCTTTTTTTTTCATGTCGTCACACACAGAACTGATATCTGTTGGCATGTCGGCTTATTCGGTTTCCACAATTTGCCTTCTGGAGTACTTTGAAATTTATTGCAACCACACTTTTGTTGGGGTCCTCAGAAAGAATTGAGACATCAGATTTTAGTTTATGCATTTTACAAGAACTAGAAATATTACAGAAGGGATATGTTTGAGAGAGACACACACAGAGAGAGTTTGTATTTGAGAGTCAACATACCTACCTCTATTTATTATTTCTCATGTCCTTTTCACACTTTGGTTCATTGTTCTCTAGGTCTCACTGGCAAATTGTATTGACAAGTACAGGCTGCTGGAGGTCCAGCGGTCTACAGTGCACTACGGTCTGTTTGAAAAGTTGAGGCTGGTTGATTGCTGAGTCAGCCGTATGCACTCCCCCTCACCTTCCCTGAACCCCCAAACAAATTAGGCATTGGCAGGTGGGGCACCGTCTTTCACAACGGAACTGGAGGGTCGAGCTCCTCCAACATCAGCCCCTTGGGATGAATTATTAGCTAAGTGGGAATGAAGATTTAGAAAGGAAAGAAAAAAAATCAATGGAAAGTTTGTATGTGACCCTAAGATTCCAAATCTCTCTCTCTCACTCACACACACACGCATACATGCACCAACATAAACACACTGTGCATGCACATACATATAAACATATTTGACTCCTTCTCCTTCTGCCTTCACATTGAGGTTGCAACCAAGTCCTGCCTTTTTTTCCTCCAGAACTTATGAGGAAACGTATCCTTCCTATCTGTTGCTACAGTGTAATCACTGCCAAACTCTCCAGCTTCCCCTGAACAATTTCTCTGATGCCGTTACAACAGTCAGTGGCTTACTGAAAACTGAATAGGTGGGAACAACATAGAGCAAAGTAAATTTAACATCCAAATAAACAATCCAAGGGGAGTCTGAATTTCCACCAACATGCCAGAGTATCCAGGGACCTCACAGTAGAGTTTTGGTGTAGCTTAAGAATGTAAGAATGGCCATATGTAGCCCGGTAGCCTGTCTTCTGACAGTATGTGATGCCATATTGTTCAAAGGGGATTAACAGAATAGGGCAATTATTGAGTCCACTCCCAACTTCTGGCAGTCAGAGTTTTAGAGACACCTGGAGCATGGGGTTACATCCTTCATGATCTTGGCTAATAGTCATTGAGGGACCTATCCTGCATGAATTTATATAATTATTTTTTGAACCCAGTTATACTTTTGGCCTTCACAATGTCCTCTGGCAATGAGTTCTACATGTTGACTGTGTGTTGTGTGAAAAAGTGCTTCATTTTGTTTGTTTTAAACCTGCTGCCTATTAATTTCATTGGGTGACCCTGGATTCTTGTATTATGTGAGGGGAAAATAACACTTCCTTATTCGCTTTCTCTACATCATTCATGATTTTATAGACCTCTATCATAACCTCCCTTAATAATCTCATTTCTAAAATGAACAATCCCCGTTTTTTAATCTCTCATTTGATAGCTGTTCCATACCCCTAATCACTTTTGTTGCCCTTCTCTGTACTTTTCCCATTTCTAAAATATCATTTTTAAATGGGGCAAACAGAATTGCATGCTGTATTCAAGGTGTGGGCATATCATAGATTTATATAGCATCATTATGATATTTCTGTTTTACTATCTATCCCTTTCTTATTGGTTCCTAACATTGTGTTAGCCTTTATGACTGCAGCTGCATATTGAGTGGATGTTTTCATGGAACGATGCACAATGACTCCAAGATCTCCTTCTTGAGTGGTAACAGCTAATTTAGACCCCATCATTTTGTATGTATAGTTGGGATTATGTTTTCCAGTGTGTATTACTTTGCATTTATCAACATTGAATTTCATCTGCTATTTTGTTGCCCAGTCACCCAGTTCTGTGAGATCCCTTAGGCCTGGTCTACACTGGGAGGGGGTGTTGAACTAAGGTACGCAAGTTCAGCTACGCGAATAGCGTAGCTGAACTCGAACTACCTTAGTTCGAACTACTCACCCGTCCAGATGCCGCGGGATCGAAGTCCGCGGCTCCCCCGTCGACTCCGCCACCGCCGTTCGCGGTGGTGGAGTTCCGGAGTCGACGGGAGTGCGTTCAGAGTTCGAACTATCGCGTCTAGATTAGACGCGATAGTTCGAACTCCGAGAAGTCGAACTCTACACGTCGACCCGGCAGGTAAGTATAGACCTACCCTTAGTAACTCTTCGCAGTCAGTTTTGGACTTAACTATCTTGATTAATTTTGTATCATCCTGTCACATTTTTCTCCCAGGGATAAACAATGAACCACTAACATTGACTTTGTTTGTTTTTTAAGGAAAAGCAAGGATGTTGAAGGAGATCCAACTAGTGCTCTGTTTCTTTTTTGTCTTTGTGCTTGCCATTTTGTATGAACTCTCTCTGCAGTCTGGCTGTGTCTTCTCTTGTACGCCTATTACTAAGCGATTCCTGACGCAAGAGGATGTTATGAGCCAGAGCAGAAGCATCATCTTTGTGGAGACCACAGATCGCCTTGAGCCTCCTCCACTGGTTTCATGTTCTGTGGAATCTGCTGCCAGGATCTACCATGACAGACCTGTTGTTTTCTTCATGAAAGGGCTGAACAATAGCACATGGCTGGATTCAAATTCCACTTACACAGCCTTCTCACTTTTATCTGCTATGAAGAATGTCTTCATTTTTCCTTTACAGATGGAAACTTTGTTCCAGGAGACACCTCTGGTCTCATGGTATCATAAGGTGAGAGGAAATATTAAGGGAAAAGTGTTTTTGAACAAGATTTAAAGTAGAGGTTGTGGAAAATGAAAATAACATTTTTGGGCATTTTATTGAAGTTTTGAAGCTGTTGTCATTTTGTTTCACTCAGTATGGATCCCTGGTTCATGACAGTTCTCCATGCATTAGTCAAATATTTATTGAAATTGTTATAGACATTTGAGTTCTTGTTCTGAGTCCTGTCTAAAAACTCAGGCAGGCATCACTGCATTAGTCTGCACTTGCTTCGTGTGTTCATGGGTCTATTGGAAACTATTACAGCTAAGGACTTCTTTAGTTTATTTATTTTTAAATGAAAGTGGAGAGTCTGGAAGATAAACAGGGAGCTGGCTGCAATACTGGTTCTCCAGCCCTCCGTGCACCAGCATAACCCAAGGCCTGAATTTCTCTCTCATTTTTTATCCTCTTTAGAGATTGCCAGGAGGGGGCTATTCCAAAGCCCACTGAAGTCAATGAGAATCTTTCAATTGAATCCCACGGGCTTTGAATCAGACAGTGAGTGTGTAAAGTGAGATGCAGGGTTGTTTAATGGAAATAACAGTTTATGATTCATATTCTCATTATTTCATAAACACTGCATGTTTCCTTGGAGTTTACTGCACCTTGGAAACACTTGTAGAATCATGTTGAACAAAATCTACATCTGCTCTTGCCTTTTTCCAGCAAAGTTTCATAGCTAGAAAAGAAAAATGGCCATTAATTTTTAAAGGGATTAAAGTGAGGCTAGACACTGCTGAGAGTTTTATAGAATATATAGCTAATGGGATCAGGTGTTTAGAAATTTCAAAGTGGAGTCCATTGCATCTCTTTGATCCCTTTCCAACTCTGCAGGTAAATGCAACCCAGGAAAAGCATTGGGTTCATATTAGCTCTGACGCCAGCAGACTTGCACTGATCTGGAAATACGGTGGGATCTACATGGACACAGATGTCATCTCCATCAGGCCTATTCCAGTGGCAAACTTCCTGGCGGCCCAGGCTTCCCAGTTCTCCAGCAATGGGATTTTTGGCTTTTCTCACCATCACTGGTTCATTTGGGATTGCATGAAAGATTTTGTTCAAAACTACAATGGACACATTTGGGGAAACCAAGGCCCATTCTTAATGACGAGGAGGCTGCGAGCCTTGTGCAACCTGACCAATTTCCATAATGTGGAGGATCAGAGCTGTCAGAACATTTCCTTCTTACATCCTCAGCGTTTCTACCCCATCCCTTACCCAGCATGGCGGCAGTACTATGAGGTCTGGGATACAAACCCTGACTTCAATGACTCCTATGCTTTGCACCTGTGGAACTTCATGAACAAGGAACACAAGCCTGTGGTTGCAGGAAGTAACATATTAGTGGAAAATCTATACAAAACATACTGCCCTACCACTTATAAGGACCTTATTCAAGGCAGTGGTCATATGCAACAAAACAAGACTGAATGACTGGATCTAGAAGAACGAGGTGTTCTTTCCAGCCCTGATAGTCCTGTGACTAAAATAAACTGTTCACAATGTGTACCTCCTCTTAGTCAGTGACGCTCAGCCATTTTCTGTCTGCAGACCACTTTGTAGGAGAGAACCTCTCAGAAACCACCTCTTTTCCCAAGTTTCCCCCTAATGAAATGTGTAGAAAGGTGGTGGTGGTGGGGGGGAAATATCATGTCATCACCAATGGTAAGTATGTTTTGTCTTTTAGGGTAAAAGTTTACAAAGCAGCTAAGTGATCTAGGAGCCTGAGTCCCACTTTCGAGTCATGTTGGCTTTGGGAGCCAAAGATCCAGTGAAAATCAGTGCGACCTAGGAACCCAAGGGTCACATTTTGCAAGGTATTTGGTGCCTGCAGATGCAGATAAGTGCTTTTGCAAATCCCATTAGTCATCTGTCTGCATCTTTAGGGGCCTAAATGCCTTCAACAATCTGGCTCCTTAGATGCTTTGGGAAATTTTGTCCTGTCATTTGCTGTGTGATTGTACAGCACTTTGAGCAATGAGGCCCCAAACTGTCTCAGGCCTCTCGGTGCTACTGTAATATCAGTGTTCAGTAATAATGAATATAATGACAATCAATCATAATCCCACTCCAAGTGTTCATTAACATTTTTATTTTCCCTCTCTTTTGCTTCAGCTATGTACCCTACCTTGTGGCCAGTGACATTTTAAATGCACATGTAAATAAAATATCTAACCCACTCCAATGGCTCTGGATTTGTATTCCCCTCTCGAGCCTCCTTCAAGCTTCTGGGATGGAGTGCAGAGAAAAAGGGAGTTGTGTTTATTCATTGTTTCTTATGGCCCTATTCTTACAGTATTTGGGCAGCTCATTTAAATTATTAAATTATTAAATTATTATCTCCCTGGGCCGAGAGTGGCAAGTGCGGCTGCCCCGCTCCCGCGGCCGGAGCCCCGCAGCCGCGCGGCTCCGCTACCACCACCGGAGCGCGGAAATCTGAACTGCCCTCCGGAGAGTACATGCCCCACGAATCAGCCCCGCACTGACTAAAGCTGGCCCTTCTGCTAAGGGAAAGGGATTGTAACTTAGGCTTCCCACCTCTCAGAGGTGTGCCCAAGTCTCTGAACTATGGGTAAGGCTAAGTTTTTTCATCCATATTTTTAGTAAAAGTCATGGACAGGTCACAAGCAATAAAGAAAAATTCATAGAAGCCCATGACCTATCCCTGACTTTTACTAGAAATATGCATGACAAAATGGGGAGCTGAAGGGTCCCCACACCACACCAGAGGGGCCTGGCTTGGAGCTCCCAGGGTTCCCCCACCACCCACAGCAGCTAGAAGCTGCGGGGCACTTGGGGAGCTCCCAAGGACCTTGCACTCCCCAGCCTCTACAGGCGGCGGGGGCACCCTGCAACTCCCAGACTCCGTGGGCTCAAGTCACAGAGGTCTCTGGAAGTCATGGAGTTCATGACATAATCATAGCCCTAACTATAGGGTATTCTGATGTGAGAGTCTCTCCTGATGAAGCTTGGTCCACTTTGTATGAATAATTAAATACACATTGGGGCAGAGAAAGCATGATCCTCGGTACATCCTCTGCCAGGCTGTGGCTACATTGCTATTTTTAGCATGTTAGCTCAATCAGAGGTAGCCATGTACATTTACATAATGTAAGAGACCACAGCACAGGCAATGTGGCCAAGCAGTTAGAGCTGGACTGGGATCCACATGGCAGGGACAGTGGTCAGAGGAATTGCTAGAACCAGGTTCAATAAATAAGAGTCGGGATTGAAGTCAGGCCACTGTCAGAGACCAGAGATAGCGCCAGGCTGCAGTCAGGAGGTAAGGATCAGGGTCAGGCTGAGATCAGAGGATGGAGAGGAGGCAACAAGGTGAGGTCTGGAGTCAAAGCAGGCCCAATGTCTACATAGTTGCCCAGTCAGCTTCCTAGGGCACCCTCCAGGATTAAATAGGGCTCCTGGCCAATGAAAGGAACACAGGGTACTGTCACTCTGGATCTACAATCCACCATGCTCCCTGGCTTACTCCTGGGTGAATTCTGTGCCAAAAAAATAAAAATTCTGCAACAAAAAAAATAAAATTCTGCACACGATATTTTAAAATTCTGCAAAATTCAGCATATTTTATTTGTCAAAATAACACAATATAATCACACCATTTTCAATTATTTTGGTCATTTATTTCAAAATACCTGTCAATAAGTATGTCTATAACAATACAGAAAATAAATAAGATTCAGAAATGTTTTTTGACAAATAGATTCCTTACTACGCATATTAATACGGAACTCGGAGTAATAATTCATTTAAACTACAATACAGACCTGTATTTCCCACACCCCTCAAAAGCAGTGAAAAGGCTTGGGGGAGTCCGGGGTAACAGAGAAGCTGAGGGAGAGGGAAGTAAATTGCTGGGAAGGAGCCTGGGTGTGAACTTGGAGGTTTGTTGGGTATAGGTGGGAAAAGTATGGAACAGGGTTTTTTTCAGGGGTGGGGAGGGATTGTTACGGAGCTTCCCCCATGCAGACCCTGGCTGACCCCTAGCCTCTCCCATTCAGTCAGGCACATCTTCCCCTGTCCCACTGTGTTCCTGCATCCCCTGTGTCCTTGCACCACCTGTCCACATGTGTTCCTCCACCCCCACCCAGACACCCATTCCCCTCATCACCATGTGGCCCTGCACCCCATTCCCCTTTCCCTATGTGGTTCTCTACCCCCTCCCCCATCCTCATGTGTCTCTGTGCTCCCACCCAGGCACTCCCCTGTCCCTATGTGTCCCTGTACCCCTCCCCCTGTCCCTATGTGTCTCTGTGGCCCCACCCAGCCATCCCCTGTCCATATGTAGCTCTGCACCCCATCCCCCCTCACTTTGTGCCCTGCACCTCTCTCCCACCTGTTGCTCTGTGCCTCTCCTCCCATTCAGCCCCTGCCCCAGTCTGTCCTCCCGGTCTAGCCCTTATGAGACACTGTCTGACTCCCTCCCCCCCGCCCTCCAGCACCCAATTGTATCTGTCTCCCCATAGCCCCTGTCTCCTGACCTGGCCTGTGAGGTGCTGTGAAGAAGGCAGCTTTTCTCTTCCTTAGCTCCCCGGGAGCGGCAGCTTTGATCTCTTCCCACAGTGCCCTCTTGTGGGAAAAAGGCAGAACTATAGAAGTTATTTTCTGCAAGGAGCTACTGCTGTTCTTGTGCCATAGCACCATCTGGTGGGCAGAAGGCAGAGCTGCAACATTTCGGCAGAAGTTTTTTTTGCACACTAAAATCTGCGGTGCTCATTAATTATGTGTGTGTGCAGTAGCGCAGAATTCTCCCAGGAGTACTGGCTGTGGCTTTGCATGGGCTCCTGGTGGTGATGTGGGATTATAATCTGTCCCAGGATCTGCAGGCCTTGGTTCTCATCCCTGAATCCTTACGCTTATCCTGGCAATTACAGCTGCCGTGTAGCTACACCCTGAGAAAAGAATGACAAGATTTTTCACCATCCCTTCCCATCACCCCCCTGTTATTCACCGTGATGCTTCCCTCCACTCTGTAGTACAAACAAACCCTCCCCTTTCCCTGTGGTATGATTTTCAACCCAAAACAGCAGAAAGTCTCCTAGCATTTTATGAGGGGGTTAAGTTTACTTAGAAAGAAATTTAAGATGGATTCTTTCCCAGTTTTAATTCAAATCCTTTCAAACCCGGACCTCTAAGAAGTCTAAATGGCAAATCCCTTCCTGCTCTGCTTGAAAGGCTGTTTAGAAATCCAAAGCCCAGGGGATGGCAGTTTAATAACCCATTATCAAATGTTTGCCATCTGTGATATGGTATCTTTTGTAGACACAGCCGCTAACAAGCAGACTGCAATCTGTAGCCTTTTATCTGCTTCAGCAAGTTACAGTAGAATTAAACAGGGGGAGCATGTACACTAGGGTTGCCAACTTTCTACTTGCACAAAACCTAATATCTTTGCCCTGCCCTCTGCCCTACCCCTCCTCTGAAGCCCTGCCCCTTCTTCAAGGTCCCACCCCCACTCACTCCATCCCCCTCCCTCTGTCGTTCACTCTCCCCACCCTCACTCACTGGCTCATTTTCACCAGGCTGGCTTAGGGGGTTGCGGTGCGGGAGGGGGTGAGGGCTCCATTTGGGGGTGCAGGCTCCAGGGTGAGACCATAAATGAGGGGTTCAGTGTGCAGGAGGGGGCTCTGGGATGAGGCAGTGGGTTGGGATGCAAGACGGTGTGAGGGCTCCGGCTGAGGGTGTGGGCTCTGGGGTGGGGCCATGGATGAGGAATTTGGGGAGCAGGAGGGGGCTTTTGGCTGAGGGGTGGAGCTGAGGGGGCTCTGGACTGAGGCAGGGGGTTGGGATGTGGGAGGGAGGTATGGGCTCTAGGATGGGGGTGCAAGTTCTGGGGTGGGACCAGAAATGAGGGCTTCAGGGTATGGGAGGGGGATCTGGGCTGGGGCAGAGGGTTGAGGTGTGGGGGGGTTGAGGGCTCTGGCTTGGGGTGCAAGCTCTGGGTTGGGGACCCACACCCCATACCCCTCCTGCACTCCAACCCCCCTTCCCCAGCCCTGAGCCTGCTCCCACACTCTCAACACCTTAGCTCCACCTGGAGCCCCTCCTGCTCCCCAAGCCCCTCATCCCCATCGCCATCCTAAAGTCTGCATCCCCATCTGGGGCCTTCACCCTCTCCCACACTCTAAGCCTCTGCCCCAGCCCAGTTAAAGTGAGTGAGATGGAGGGGAGTGAGCAACGGAGGGAGGTGGACTGGAGTAAGTGGGGGTGGGGCCTCAGAAGGGGTGGGAAGGGGCGGGACCTCCAAGAAGAGGTAGGGTAGGAGGAGGGGCAAGGGTGTTCGATTTTGTGCCATTAGAAAGTTGGCAACCCTCTCAGACACACGCACACACACACACACACATTACCGGATTTGCTCGTTACTTTGGGGTGTGCTCATTTATTAGGGTTACTCTTCGGGGTGGGGGGGTCTGTAATTCTATCAATGTACTGCTTATGTTACTTGTGTTCTCATACAGAGCACTACTTCTCCCTACTGCAAGTTCCCTCCCAATGGAGCTATCCTGCAGGTTCCCCAGGGCTGGGTTCTTCCAGCCCCAGAATCAGATGAACACACACACACATATTAACAGAGTGCATCTGAGAGGATCGGGTTAATCAGCACTTCCAAGCTAGCCCCTTATATGTCCCTGGACTCAGTAGGCTGGGTCGAACAGCACCTCCAACCTGTCACCCTCATATGCAATGGGCACCGCACCAGAATAGAGCATGTCTGAGCAGGCTGGGTAGAGCAGCACTTTCAATCTGCCACTCTCATATGTCCCATGTTCAGCACATCCCTATCCCCACTTTCACATTACAATTGTTCTGGTAGTAACCCACTTGATGAGCAAACCTCTCCGGAGTTTTGGGCGCTGCAGGGATCTTTAGCTTAGGTACGAGGAGCGTTGCTGCAGAGCGAATGGGGAAGCCAAAAAACACCCACGGGGGGAGTGGGGAGAGGGAGGGAAGGAGATGAGAGAGAGAGGCAACCAGTTTAACCATGACAGTTATTTATTGCCAGGTACCAACCATAGGGGAGCCAAACAAACAAAGCAGTTATAATATTAAATCTAACTTGCATTTGATTATAAAAGTCAGGTTTAGAAAACTATAACTGATCACACAAGTCAGGGTCAGAAGGCTGTACTGAGAGAGAGAGAGAGAGCGAGAGAGATGGGTTCTCACCACTCTGTGAAGCTTGAATCAATTGGGGTTCCCAGGTGGTGGTGATAGCTGAGGGTCCAGAGAGCTGGAGACAGTCAGAGCCCCCAGCACGATCAGTCAGGAGAAGATGAAGTCCCAATGGAAATGATGCAGATTTTGGATCCAGGCATCAGAGCACTTACTTGAGCATGGGTAGGGTTTTTTGTAGGAAAAGAACAATGGTTCAAGAGAGAAGACTAGATTTGTTTATGGGTAAACTAAGTATACCAAAGTTGTTTTGTTCAGGTTAGACAATAGGAACTGATCATGCCTGGCTATGGGTGGTGTTCCTTGGAGGGAGCTCACAATGCAGTTAGGGGGCTTCACTATTTTGGATACCAATAAAGGATTCATTATTAGAATTGGTCTGATAACTACTGAGCTGGGTGTGTGCAGGCGGGTTCATTAACACCTGGAGCAGAGATCCCCCATCATGCAGTGCTTCCCTGCTTCTCTGGTCCCAGAGTTCCATGTGGTTCTTACCTTGGAATCTCTGTTCTCCATTCTGTATGTTAATGGAGATGCTTCCCTGTCCCATCTTTGATGCAAATGAGGCTAGGGGAGTTTCCTTAATCCTGTCACCCTTGTCCCAGGGATCTAGGTGTGTCTCCAACTGCCTTTTCATTGCTTTTTGTAAATCTTTCTTCTGATCAGTTCAAGCAAAGGCTGAGGGAGGGAAGGTCTTTTGTGAGTTGGACAGGCTGGGTACTGCACCCTGGTTCCCCAAGAACACAGAGCTGAGAGGTAACACATGCTTCACCCTCAAAAAAATTCAGACAATGAAAACAAGTTTATTTTAACCACCTGGAGATCTCAGGATGGCTGTGATATCCTCTACAACAGGCTATGCTTAGGCATCTTGTTACTATTGCACATGACACACCTAGTAAAATGCTGTTGCCCTATACAACTCACTGTTGTCAGTCCTCTTGATGCGCAGGGTTGATCTGAAAATATGGTATGTAATATTCTGTAAATGGATTTTTTTCTAAATATCTTTTCTTACTCCTGGGGGGATTCTGCACCACTGTGCATGCACAGAATTTATTTCCCCTGTAGATTTATTTGCTTCCACGCAGAAAAAACACTTTCTGATGGGGAAACAAAGGGAAGTCACAGGAGCGGTCATGCGACCCTCCCCAGCAGGATGTTTTGGGTGCCCAGGGCAGCCGGCAGAGACGTAAATCACTGTGGGGCAGGAGATGAAACTGGGGAAGTCCTGACTGGTGGCTCCTACCCTGTGCTGGGCTCAGCTGCTAGTCTGGGCTGGGCTGGGGACGATGGGACTTCCTCTTCCTCTGCACGGCATCCAGGGCTGGTCAGACCCACCCCCAGATTTCTTCCCCGGCTGCAGGAAGCTCTGCAAACTGCTTCCATCCCCACCCCATTTCCTGCACTCATTTCTCCTCAGCCGAAGAGGGAAGGATCCCTATACAGGGAGCTGCTCCCCCATCTGCCTAACCCCCGTGCATGCAGACCCCTTCATACCCATACCCTCCTGCCGAGCCTCACTCCCCCTGCACTCAGAACCCCCCTGATGAGCCCCACTCCCCCTGCACCTGAACCACACGCCACAAGCCACACGTACCCCAATCCCCACCCCACAAAGCCCCAACCAGTTGCACCTGGATTCCCATCCCACTGATCCCCACTCCCCCAGCATTTGGATCCCTCACTGAGTCCTCCACACCCAGACACACACACCTCATTGACCCCTAACCACCTTCACCTGAACCCCCCTGCAGAGTCCCATTACCATTGCACCAGAACACACACCCCCAACAAGCCCCTGTATATCCAGATCCTCACCGCACTCAGATCCCCCACTGAGCTGCCTGCACCCTAATTACCTCTCAGAGAATCCTCTCTACCCACATCTGGATTCCCCCACACTAAGCCCCTCCACACAGCCAGTGGCCTGTGCTCCCCGATGCCATGCTGGAGCCTCCACATTTATTTGACAAATAAAGTTTGCAAAATTTGGCAGAGTTTTAAACTGTTGTGTGCAGAATTTTAATTTTTTTGGCACAGAATGCCCTCAGGAGCATTCTCTGCAGGAATGTACAACAGCTGGTATCCCATCCCGTTCAGGATGATTGTAAACACTGAGAACAGAATTTTAGAATCCTGCAACTAATGTCTTGATTTTAACGGTTAAATGGTTGCCACATTTTACAGTTTGTAGATTTTAACCCACAACAGAATTTCCAGCCACCAAGGCCAATGAAAAAGATTCCTTGAAACTATATAGAGATGTTACAAATTTTTAAAATATCTTTTAAGCCTGATTATCTAACTGCTCTAATATGTATGTCTGTATTTTAGGATACAAGCAAGAAAATGACCAAACACTGTGTCAGAGAATAACTTATATTTAAGTTGGAGCTCTGTAACACAGAAAAGTGTTGTTGGCCTGGTTGGCTAGGAGTTGGTTAGAAGTAATTAAAATAAAATACAGATGGATTTTTCCCCTTTGTAGTGGAATGCTAAACGATATTATACTGTTCAGCCACTTGGTGGTGCTGTATGTAAAAATACCTTATTTTAAATAAAAAAACAGGAGTACTTGTGGCACCTTAAAGACTAACAAATTTATTTTAGCATGAGCTTTCGTGAGCTGCAGCTCACTTCTTCGGATGCATAGAATGGAACACACAGACAGGGGATATTTATACATACAGAGAACATGAAAAGGTGGAAGTATGCATACCAACAGGCAGAGTCTAATTAATTGAGATGAGCTATCCTGAGGAAACTACAATCCATCAGTGATCTTCCAGAAAACACCATTCTGGCCACTATGGATGTGGAAGCCCTCCACACTAACATTCCACACAAAGATGGACTACAAGCCATCAGGAACAGTATCCCTGATAATATCACGGCTAACCTGGTGGCTGAACTTTGTGATTTTGTCCTCACCCACAACTATTTCACATTTGGGGACAATATATATCTTCAAGTCAGTGGCACTGCTATGGGTACCCACATGGCCCCTTAGTATGCCAACATCTTTATGGCTGACTTAGAACAACGCTTCCTTAACTCTCGTTCCCTGACGCTACATTGATGACATCTTCATCATCTGGACTCATGGAAAAGAAGCCCTCGAGGAATTCCACTGAGATTTTAACAATTTCCATCCCACCATCAACCTCAGCCTAGACCAATCCACACAAGCGGTCCATTTCCTAGACACTACTGTGCTAATAAACGATGGTCACATAAATACCACCCTATACCGGAAACCCACTGACCGCTATACTTACTTACATGCCTCCAGCTTCCATCCCGGACACACCACACGATCCATTGTCTACAGCCAAGCTCTAAGATACAACCGTATTTGCTCCAATCCCTCAGACAGAGATAAACACCTACAAGATCTCTATCAAGCATTCTTAAACCTACAATACCCACCTGCTGAAGTGAAAAAACAGATTGACAGAGCCAGAAGAGTACCCAGAAGCCACCTACTACAGGACAGGCCTAAAAAAGAAAATAACAGAACACCACTAGCCATCACCTACAGCCCCCAACTAAAACCTCTCCAGCGCATCATCAAAGATTTACAACCTATCCTTAAAGATGATCCCTCACTCTCACAGATCTTGGGAGACAGGCCAGTCCTCGCTTATAGACAGCCTCCCAACCTGAAGCAAATACTCACCAGCAACTGCACACCATACAACATAAACACTAACCCAGGAACCTATCCTTGCAACAAAGCCCGATGCCAGCTCTGTCCACATATCCATTCAAGTGACAACATCATAGGACCTAATCACATCAGACACGCCATCAGGGGCTCGTACACCTGCACATCTACCAACGTGATATATGCCATCATGTGCCAGCAATGCCCCTCTGCCATGTACATTGGCCAAACCGGACAGTCTCTATGCAAAAGAATAAATGGACACAAATCTGACATCAGGAATCATAACATTAAAAAGCCAGTGGGAGAACACTTCAACCTCTCTAACCACTCAGTGACAGACTTGAAGGTGGCAATTTTGCAACAAAAAAACTTCAAAAACAGACTCCAAAGAGAAACTGCTGAACTTGAATTAATATGCAAACTAGATACTATTAACTGTGGCCTAAACAAAGACTGGGAATGGTTGGGTCATTACACCAATTGAATCTATTTCCCTATGTTAAGTTCTCCTCACACCTTCTATGGGCCATCTTAATTATTACTTCAAAAAGTTTTTTTCCTCCTGCTAACGATAGCTCATCTCAATTAATTAGACTCTGCCTGTTGGTATGCATACTTCCACCTTTTCATGTTCTCTGTATGTATAAATATCCCCTGTCTGTGTGTTCCATTCTATGCATCGGAAGAAGTGAGCTGCAGCTCACGAAAGCTCATGCTAAAATAAATGTGTTAGTCTTTAAGGTGCCACAAGTACTCCTGGTTTTTTTGCAGATACAGACTAACACGGCTGCTACTCTGAAACCTGTCCTTATTTTAAATGAATTTCTGCCTTACTGGGCAGGGCCTTAATGGACCTTGTGATGAACAGAGCTGGGGTGCAGAAGCAAACTCTGTGACCAGCCCATACGTGGTACAGGAGTATGACACCCTTTAAGCGCCCCACAAGGGACAGGCATATGATAGAAAAAAGAGAGAATTAGGACCCTCAAATGAGTCAACCTTCTGGAAGGCTGTCCAGGCTCCCTGGAGGACAGACATCATACCTGCAAGCCAAGATAAGGATTAGCAGTTAGTCAAACTTAGAAAAGAGATCACCAAAAATCAGGAACAGTAAAGTCTAGAAAAAGATTCAAAGGAGATGTTCATCCAAGATGAGAGACGGGAAAGTAATAAGAGCATGAGAAACAAAGCAATGTGTCCCCTTTGCTTATGAAGCTTAGTGTATTCTCCCCACCCCCAGATATTGGTCCTTTTCAAAAAGGAACAGTGCCCCAGCTTCACACGGGGCGGGTTAGTGTCAACATCCCCCTAGAGATCACCATACTGGAGGAGAAGGCAGATTGGCTGGATCCATCTGGGACCTAGATCATTCTCCACATTGTAAAAAAGGGAAAGGATTTCCCCCTCCTCCCTTGCCGTTCATTTTGGAGGCTTGAAGGATTGGCAGGGGAGAAGGAGAAGGAGAAGATGGGGGAAAGGATTGGGGCAATTAGAATAATGTTCTAATGTTTAACTTGATATTTATAGTGAGTGTGTTACTTTTACATGGGAGGGGTGGATAGGCTGGTTGGCAAGTGTTGTCAAATGAAAAGAGAAAAGGGAGATAAAGTTATAAGGGGGAGTGTGATAAATGAAGGAGGGTGGGGTTAGCTTCCTTTTATGGACACCCAGCCAGCCAGTTAGCTATAAAATGACTCTTGGTAGCTGTTCTCTACTTGCTTTACCTGTAAAGGGTTAAAAAAGCCCATAGATAAAAAGGAGTGGGCATCTGGCCAAAAGAGCCAATGGGATGGGTAGAACTGTTTAAAATTGAAACAAGATTCCCCTTTGTCTATCTGTTGTTCTCCGGAGAGAGGAGACACAGAGCTGGAACAGGACTAAACTATGCTGTAGAAAGCTTTAAGCCAGGTATGAAAAACCATCAGCTCATACCTAGAGACTACTTATCTGAAACCCCAAATCTGTAAGTAAATCCAGGAATGTCTAGGAAGACGCAATTAGGGTTTGTGATGTTGCACTCTATATGATTTTATGAAAATATGCTGATGAGTGTGAATATAATGTAACTAAAATATGCATCATGCAAAAGGTCTCTTGTAAGGTATCATTACAAAGCTTATAATCTACTGAGTGTGGTCATCCTATTTGTATAAATGTACCACTCTTGTATCTGAAACTATAAATATGAAAGGTAACTCTGAGGGCCTATTGTAACTATGCAAAGTGTGGGCCATTAATGGTAGTTTGGAATCTTGATGGCTCCCATGAACCAGGACAATTGACTGTGGATGGCTCTGTTTGCAGGCAGGCCTTCCTGTGAGTCAGGCTGGGAGAAATGAAGACTTGGGGTCTCACAGGACATGTGACCTTGTCACCTGGTACTAGAATCCATCTTAAATCTGGCGCTTTTCCATTTAGAAGGGGGGGTGGGGACCCAGAGAGATAAAAGATTCCTCCTTGTGCCAAAGCCATATAAGTTCGTGGAACAGAACAAAGGGGGATGCAGTCATGAGAAATCCCCTAGCTACCACCTGAGCTGGAACAAGGGCTGTACCAGGGGATAGGATTGTGCCTAGACTAGGAAGGCGTCCAGTCTGTGAAAGAAGCTTATTGAAACATCTCTGAGGGTGAGATTTTATTATTGTATTAGGCGTAGATTTGCGTGTTTTATTTTATTTTACTTGGTAATTCTCTTTGTTCTGTCTGTTACTACTTGGAACCACTTAAATCCTACTTTCTGCATTTAATAAAATCACTTTTTACTTATTATTTAATGTATGTATTAATACCAGGGGGTGGGGGAAACAGCTGTGCATATCTCTCTATCAGTGTTATAGAGGACAAACAATGTATTAGTTTACCCTGTATAAACTGTATACAGGGTAAAACAGATTTACTTAGGGTTTGGACCCCATTGGGATTTGGGCATCTGAAAGTTAAAGACAGGAACACTTCTTAAGCTGCTTTCAATTAAGCTTGCAGTCTGTGGGATGTGTTTCAGACCTGGGTCTGTGTTTGTGGCTGGCAAGCATGTCTGGCACAGCCAGGCAGGGCTCTGGAGTCCCAAGCTGGCAGGGAAAGCTGGGGCAGAAGTAGTCTTGGCACATCAATTGGCAGCCCCAAGGTGGTTTCTGTGATCCAACCTGTCACAGGGTTATTTCTTTTATTTTTTATTGGCTTGTGGACTCATCTGTGCTAACCCCCAAATGCTTTGGTTTTGCTTGTAGCCACTAAGCTGGACATTAAGAAGGTTATTCTTGATGTTTAATTTTTGTAAGTGGGTTTTTAAAATCTAGCAAAGCCCAAGTTCCAGATGTATTTTCTTTCTTTTTGTTTTTAATAAAATTGACCTTTTTTAAGCACAGGATTGTGTTGTTGGTTTTTGTTTGTTTGTTTGTATCCTAAGAGGTTTGTGCATATGTTATTTAATTAGCTGGTGGCAACAGCTGATTTCCTGTTTTTCTTTCTCAGCTCTTCCATGGCGTGTGTGTGTGAGAGATAGAGAGAGAGAGAGAGAGAGAGGGCTTGAGGGTACTCTACAGGAAGGAATTCCTAAGTGTGCCTTTCAGGGTTCTCAAAAGGGGGTTTTTGCAGTTGGGTGGTGGCAGCATCTACCCATCCAAGGTCAGAGAGAATCTGTAACCTTGGGAATTTAATACAAGCCTGGAGTGGCCAGTATTGATTTTTAGAATCCTTGCGGGCCTCAACCTTCTGCACTTGTAGTGCCAGAGTGGGGAATCAGCCTTGACAGGGAGGAAAATTGATTAGGAGTAATCAAAATAAAAAAAATATTCTTGAAAATTCTTTGGATCTAAAGAATGAAAATGGATATTTCATGTTGAATAACATTTTTGGTTTCAGTGAGGGGAGAGACCTACCAATGGCACAAATAGACTTTCAATTAAAAATCTGTATTCTAAAAAAGTCTGATAAATAAAAATTCCAAAATTTGGCTTTATATTTTCTTCATAGAATCATCTCTACCAACTAACAGTTTAAATCTCTTTGATCATAGCTAATATGATTGAATTGAATTCCATAAATGCCACCGATCCTAAAAAGGGGAAAAAAAAGGTTTTCAAGCTATTAAAGCTGAGGCCCCAGATATGTTTTCAACAAAAACAAAACCCCACACCTTAAATAGGAACATAAATACTTCAAAGGTAACTGGTTCCACACTTCTTATATTTCTCCAGGAACATCAAATAAAAGAGTAGCAATTATTATTGCCAGACATACCTTTCAAATTAAAGAATAAATATATGGATAATATAGAGAGATGTCTACTAGTTAAAAGCACAGTTGGTGATAGACTGCTAATTTTAGGAAGTATTTATGCCCCATATCAAGGTCAAATGCCTTTTTCTTTTTTTTTTTTTCAGAAAATTCTGTCAGAGTAGAAGATCTTAGAGAAGGAGCTGTTATTACTGGAGGTGATAATTGTGTTCTAGATGCAGAGAGCAGTATAGTAAAGTAGAAAATTCAGGTAATTTGTAATCTTTAATGACTAAAGATGATTTGTGTGACTCCTGAAGGTACCTTAGTCCAAAGGAAAGAGACTACTCCTTTTCAATACCCGATAGAATATATGTAAGAATTTATTATTCTAATCTCTAGATCTTTGCTTAATACATGAACATCAGAGCAGCAAGGCTGCATCTCCTGTTCAACTCATGGCACCATTTTGTATTAGAAACTGGAAGTGCACAGGGAGACTTTGGCAAACTAGTAAAGTGCCTGAAACCACTATAGCTTATTGTTAAAGGCAGCCTAGTCAGCAAGTTGTATATTGGCCATTCAACAGTCTCAGCTTGACCAAGGCAGGAGGGGGAGGGAGTTTTTGGGGTGCCACAGAAAGGATTTCTTGACCCCACATCCTTCCCGATAAGAATTGTGTTGAAGTTGCTGATACATGCTTTTAAAAGAGCAAGATGTGACTCAGGAATGTCTATTGGGGTCTCAAGGCTGCAAACTATGGAAAAACTCACACCTGGTTAATCAATAATCAGAAGGAGCCTCTTGCTTGCCCATTGGAACTGCTTGCTTAACAAGTTTTCTTTAAGGGACATGTCATTCTATTAATAATGTATAAATAAGAGGAAAAAGCTTGAGATAGTTGGGGCTTGTCTACACTACAGGACTATTTCGAATCTACTTAAGTCGAATTTGTGGATTCGACCTTAATAAGTCGAATTTGTGTATCCATACTAAATACACAAATTCGAACTTCTGAGTCCACATTCACGGGGCCAGCTTCGACTTTGGAAGCAGTGCACTGTGGGAAGCTATCCCACAGTTCCCGCACTCCCCGCTGCCCATTGGAATTGTGGGATTTCCCCCCAATGCATGCTGGGGGGAAAAATGTGTCGTCATTGAACCGTCAATCACGCCCTCCCTGTCTTCCTTGAAAGCGCCGGCAGGAAATCTGTTCGCGCCCTTGTCTGGTCGGTTACAGCGTGGACGCCACAGCACTGCGAGCATGGAGCCCGCTGCGATCATCGCTGCACTTATGGCCATTGTCAACTCCTCGCACCTTATCGTCCACCTCTGCAACAGTCAGCTGCTGAGAAACCGGGCGAGGAGGCTCCGGCAGCGCGGTGAGGAGAGTGGCACAGACCTCTCAGAAAGCAGGGTACGCCGGGCAGTGGAGATCATGGTGGCAATGGGTCACGTTCATGGTGTGAAACGGCGATTCTGGGCCCGGGAAACAAGCACAGACTGGTGGGACCGCATAGTGCTGCAAGTCTGGGATGACACAGAGTGGCTGCGAAACTTCAGGATGCGTAAGGGCACTTTCCTTGAACTGTGTAACTTGCTGTCCCCTGCCCTGAAGCGCCAGGACACAAGGATGCGAGCAGCCCTGAGTGTGCAGAAGCGAGTGACCATAGCCCTCTGGAAACTTGCCACGCCAGACAGCTACCGGTCAGTAGCGAACCACTTTGGCGTGGGCAAATCTACCATGGGGATTGCTGTCATTCAAGTAGCCCACGCAATCGTTGAGCAACTGCTCTCAAAGGTAGTGACTCTCGGAAATGTCCAGGTCATCATAGATGGCTTCGCCGCGATGGGATTCCCAAACTGCGGTGGGGCTATAGATGGGACTCACATCCCTATCCTGGCACCAGCCCACCAGGCCAGCGAGTACATTAACCGAAAGGGCTACTTTTCAATGGTGCTGCAAGCTGTGGTGGACCATAGGGGACGTTTTACCAACATCAACGTCGTGTGGGCGGGCAAGGTTCATGATGCGCGTGTGTTCAGGAACTCTGGTCTGTTTAGACGCCTCCAGGCAGGCACTTTCTTCCCGGACCACAAAATAATGGTTGGGGATGTGCAGATGCCTACAGTGATCCTCGGGGACCCGGCCTACCCGCTAATGCCCTGGCTCATGAAGCCCTATACAGGCGCCTTGGACAGTGAAAAGGAACTCTTCAACTACCGGCTGAGCAAGTGCAGAATGGTGGTGGAGTGTGCTTTCGGACGTCTCAAGGGGAGATGGCGGACCTTACTGACTCGCTCGGACATCAGCGAAAAGAATATCCCCGTAGTTATTGCTGCTTGCTGTGTGCTCCACAATCTCTGTGAGAGCAAGGGCGAGACCTTTTTGGCCGCTTGGGAGGTTGAGGCAAATCGCCTGGCTGCTGTTTACGATCAGCCAGACACCCGTGCTGAGAGAATATCCCAGCGGGAAGCGATATGCATCAGGGAGGCTTTGAAAGCGAGTTTCCTCGCAGAGCAGGGTAACCTGTGACTGTCCACTTGATTTTAAGAGAGCCTGATCATAAACCAAGTTTCCCCCACTTCCAAAGGACGTTTTAAAACTAAGGACATGTTTTAGTAATTAATAATAAATCTTTCGTTGACTTTGCATTTCTGTTTCTTGGTTGAAACATGGAAGCATTCTGTGCTGGGTAAGGTGTGCACTGATGGGTGGGTTTGCAGGAAGGGGCGAGGGGTGCCGTCTTTGGATAGGGGTTAACAAGACGGCTGTGGGTTTGGGCGTTGGAAGGGGTGAGGGGTGTGGGGGAAGGGTGAGTATCTGCCCCTGGATGAGGTCTCTTTTTGGGGCTCAGGGCACCGGGGAGGATCGTGACTACGGTCCAAGTGCATGTGAAGGGAAGCCTGCCTTTACATTCGGGGATGGCAGGCACCAGGACCCTGCACAAGCATACACATCAAGGAAAGACCCGGGGCAGCATACACCACACAGACTGTCCCTGGTGCCTAGTGACTGCAGTCTGTGTGTGCCCTGCAGTTGACCCTGCAGCCAAGTCTGTAGCATGGCACTGTGGGCTATGCACTGAAATTACAATCCCCCCCCCACACACACACAGAACAACAGAAAGTCTTGTGACACCAGAAACGTGACGGAAACAGTCAGTAACACCAAACCGCTTTTAATAATGTAGTACACAGTGGGGGGTTTGAACTTGGAGTTGGGACTGGTTGATGCTGTAAGGAAAGAGCTTGTACAAATTTACAGCGCGAGAGTTGTCTCGAACATTATCGGTCTGCTGCGGTGCAGGGACAGTTCTCACGGCCCCTACCGCCCCTCCTTCTTGTAACTTTGTGTGAGGGGGGGACAGGACTTCTTGGCGTTGGAGGGCGGTTGCAGATGCACTGCAGGGGGGCTCTCTCCTCCTGCCTGCGGTCTTGCAGAACATCTACAAGGCGCCGGAGCGTGTCCGTTTGCTCCCTCATTAGACCAAGCAGCGTTTGAGTCGCCTGCTGGTCTTCCTGCCGCCACCTATCCTCCCGTTCCAGGTGTGTGCGATGCTGCTGACACAGGCTCTCCTCGACTGTCTCTGCTCTGCCTCCGCTCTGGAGCTGGCCATCAGTTCCTGGAACATGTCGTCCCTAGTCTTTTCTTTCGGCGTCTAATCTGAGCCAGCCTCTGCAGGGGATGCCGGGCAGTCCGGGAAGGAGCCAAGCTGTGTGATGCGAAAAAGTAGGTGATTTCCTTGAACAAATACATGTTTGCCAACAGTAAACACAGTCTAGTCAGTTTCAGTTAAGAAGACCAAAGAGGGAACCAAGTCTCAGGAGATCTCGGAACTAGTCCGAGATTTCGGAATACGCTCTCATTGGCGCGCGATTGCACTGGATAGCGCACAAGCGAGGAGAGACAGCTGCATCCCTCTTGCACAAAGTCCTGGTAAGCCTTACAGTACAGAGTGCTTATCAGTTAGTGCTTAGCTGTGCTCTCCTGCTGGAGGCAATGTGCAAAGCAGAAAAGATGACCGTTTTGCGGCACCTCCCGCCAGTGAACGGGAAAGATCACTGTATGCTTTTCCTCTGTGGCCTCCAACACGTGGCTGTTAAGCGAGGGTCATTCTTATGCAAAGTAAAACTCTGTTAAGCGAGGGTCATTCTTATGCAAAGTAAAAGTCTACCATTCACAATAGTAACAGTACACTAATTCCACTAATTAGATGCAGCACTTCCACAACGACATCACCCTGAGGCGTGTCAGGAGGACTCAGAGAGAGCGGATGCTCACAGAAGCCCTGCACAGACCAGGACCATACGTTGCCATGCTCGTCGAGGCGATGGTCCCCCTTTACCTGAGGATGGCCTGGCGCGGAAGAGTGTGCTTCAACGGAGCACCCAACAAGGCACCTCTACCAAGGAACCTCCTGCTGAGGCTTTTCCAGCTGCTCTCTGAGAGCTTTTTTGAACTGTCCCCAGAGGACTATTGCTCCATTCCTATATGTGTAGACCTACTTTTTGTATAGTTTGATATTTAAAATTTTTAATATAGTATTTCTATTTTTTATATATATCCCTGTTTCTTAAAAAAATAAATGTTTCCCTGTTTGTAGCACTTACCGCCTGATCCTTCCCCTGATTCCGAGTCCGGGTTAACGGGCGGGGACGGTTGGTAGGGGATCTCTGTGAGGGTGATGAAGAGATCCTGGCTGTCAGGGAAAGCGGGAGTGGGTTCGATGTCGCCTGCGCCGTCCTCAAAAGACCCTTCCTCATCTTCCCCATCGGCGAACAGGGAGGAGGAACTGTCCCGGTACACTATTCCGTCCTCGGAGTCCACCGTCACTGGTGGGGCACTGGTGGCAGACCCACCTAGAATGGCATGCAGTGCCTCGTAGAAGCGGCATGTCTGGGGCTGGGCTCCGGAGCGTCCGTTTGCCGCTCTGACTTTTTGATACCCTTGTCTTAGGTCCTTCACTTTCACGCGGCACTGCATCGCATCCCGGCTGTATCCTTTCTCTTTCATGTCTTTAGAGACCTTCTTGAAGGTCTTCGCGTTCCGCTTGTTGGAGCGCAGCTCCGAGAGCACAGACTCCTCGCCCCACACAGCAATCAGATCCTGGACTTCCCAGTCACTCCATGCTGGGGACCTCTTTCTATTCTGGGATTGCCCAGACTCCTCTGCTGGAGAGCTCTGCATCGTTGCAGGTGCTGCGGAGCTCGCCCCGATGTGCAACCAGAACGTCAGATTCAAACCGCCCAGACAGGAAAATGAATTCAAATTTTCGCGGGTCATTTCCTGTGTGGCTGGCCAGAGAATCCAAGCTCGGACTGCTGTCCAGAGCGTCAACAGAGTGGTGTACTGTGGGATAGCTCCCGGAGCTGCTAAGTTCGATTAGCATCCACACCAAGCCTAATTCGAGCTAGCAAGTGCGAATTTAGCGTTACTCCACCTGCCGGGGTGGAGTACCAAATTCGAACTAAAGAGCCCTCTATTTCGAATTAAATGGCTTCCTGGTGTGGACGGTTGAGCGGTTAGTTCGAATTAACGCTGATAAATTCGAATTAAAGTCCTAGTGTAGACCAGGCCTTGGACTCGTTTGGGGACTTTTTTGCACTGTTTTTGGATTCTCCCTCTGGATACATCTTGTGGTCCCCACTGGCAGATGGAAGATTTGGCCACCGAAAGGCTGCCGCTATTTCACTTGAAAACCACACTCAGCTTTGGTAATTATCAAGGGTTGGGGGTGTTTTACTAACTTGTTGAGGACGTGTGTAAGTGCTTGAGACTAAGTAAAGTTTAGCTTTAAGTGAAAGCATTCTTGTGTTGTCCTGTTTGTGCCAGTCATCTATTGATCGGACGGCCGTGTCTCCCCTGATTTATTTCCTGACACCACCTCACACAGAGTAAAAGTTACCAAGAGCTTTGGGTTGAAAGACCCCCGGGTAACAGAAGGAGACACCTAAAAAAAAATGGAGATTAAACACCCAACTTCTAGATGATCAGAAAAGGGTTCAAGATATCAGGTATAAGCAATTTAAGAAAAACAATGCTGACCAGGTTTTGAAAAACACTCTGTGGTAGGCCTTCAAAGCAGTGATTAGGGGCAGCTTAATTAACGAAGAATCTTATCTTAAAGTTAGAGAGAGGAAATGCAAACATTACTCAATGAGGTTGAAAAACTGAAGTTATATCAGAAAAATCAATCACAGAACATTTAAAAAAAATTTGAGGCCACAAGCAAGCTAGAGTTACTACAAACAGACAAAGCTGAACAGGCAATCAGATACACAAATAACTGTGCTATGAAAAGGGGATACAAAAGCTATAGATTACTAGCTAACAGACTAAAACCACTTAAATAAAATTATACCTTCAGGCTAGAAAACTCCAAGTCAACTGGCAACTAGTCCAAAAATATGACAAGTTGGCAAAAGCCACAATTACTCCCTAGAGTTAGCTGACCATAAACTGATAAAGGAATATTTAGCTAAAGCTGTATCAAAACTAGAACATGCAGACCTAGAATCCCTGGAGGAAGATATTAAACCAGAGGAAGTCCCAGAGGTTATTAAGTCCCTTAAAATGGTAAATGGCCTGGCCCTAATGGATTTCCTCCAGAATTGTTAGAGTATTTAGGGTATATCTAATGCAACAATTAACAGATGCCTTCAGTGAAATATCAAAAGAAAGATCCTGGAGAGAAGCACAAATTGTAGTTTTCCCAAAACCTGGTAAGGACTTATCCAAGTATGTATCTCTTAGAGGACCATCTCCTTATTAAATCAAGTTGCACAAACATATATTTCAGTCCTAACAAACAGACTGAAAAAATTACCTACATACATTACAAGAGACCAGACAGGATTTTGTATTAAACAGGTAACCATTGGATAATGTTTACAGAGCTTTAGACCAGACCCTCTGAGACTCTACCAAAGAGCCCCATCTATTTTTATCACTTGATGCAGAAAAAGCTTTTGACAGAGTAAATTGTCAGTTCTTAAAATATACTCTAGATACATTTGGTTTAGGCCCTAAATTTTAAAATAGCATATGGGCTGGAGTATAAGACAAATGCAGCAATAAAAGTAAATGGATATCAGTCAGAAAAATCCCCCCTCCTTAGAGGTACATGCCCATTATCACCTCTTTTTTGCTGTGATAATCACCTGTTTGAAAGGATCAAGTGGACAAAAGGGGAGGGGGAGTAGCACATTATGTCAAAAATGGCATCACCTGTTTCCAAGTGACTGACCACTTGGAAGAAAATGATCTTGAATGCTTGTGGATCAGTGTCTGAGGAGATAAGGCACAAGATGAGGTACTAGTTGGTGTCTGCTGCTACAGACCATCAAAATCACACTAGGGAACAGGGTGATAGGCTGCTTATGCACCTATCTACAATGTATAAGGGGAAAAAACCTGATTGGGGACTTTTCCAGCATATGTCACTCAAAATTGGTCTCATGCTGCCAGTTCTAAACCATCCCTGGATGTCCTAAACATAACAGATGACAATTTCCTAACTCAGAAAGTGTTGCAGCCAAACATGGGGGAATTCTGTATTAGACTTTATCATAACAGACAAAGAGGAACTGGTCACAGAACTAAAAATTAACGGTAGTTTAGGTACAAGTGATCATCACTCATATGTATAATGTGCAAGCAGAACAAAGTCCAGACCAGTTATATATATATTTGGTGCTTTAATAGGGCCAATTTCACACAGTTGAAAACAGTTATAAGCCAACATCACCTGGGAGCAAGAAATGAACCAGAAAAATGTGAATAATAATTTTAAAACATTTAAAAACACCTTACTAGATACCCCAAAAAACACAAATTGAGGGAGAAAGTTGTGCTGGTTTAAAAAATAATAATCCTGGTTTAGAGGAGAAGCAAAGGCAGGTTTAATTTTTTTACAAACTAATAATATAACAAATGAAAGAAAGGGGAAGTAGATAGTAATTAATATAAATCAGAAATTATGAATTGTCGAAAATTGATAGGGGAAGCCAAGGGAGACTCAGATAAATTTATGGCCAGCAGAGTTAAGAACAATAAGGTGTTTTTAAAATATATTAGGAACAAAAAGAATCCTGACAATGCTATTGGTCCATTACTAAATGGAAATGTTAGAGCTATCAGTTATAATGCAGAAAAGGGAGAGGTGTTCAAAAAGTATATCTGTTCTCTATTGGGGGAAAACCAGTGATGCAATGTCATCATATGCTGAGAACACTTTCTCCATTCTGCTAGTATCTCTAGAGGATGTTACACAGCAACTACAACAATTAAACATTTTAAAATCAGCAGGTGTGGATAACTGGATAATTAGCTGAGTTACTCACTGGACTGTTAATGCTGATTTTTAGTAACTCTTGTAGCATTGGAGAAGTTCCAGAAGACTGGAAGAAAGCTAATGTTGTGCCAATGTTTAAAAAGGGTAAATGGGATGACCCAGGTAATTATATGCCTGTCAGTCGGACATCGATCCCGGGCAAGATAATGGAGTGACTGATATGGGACTCGATTAATAATGAACTAAAGAGGGTAATGTAATGAATGCAAATCAAGATGGGTTCATGGAAAATAGATCATGACAAATTAACTTGATTTTTTTTATTGAGATTACAAGTTTGGTTGCTAAAGGTAGTAGGGTTGATTTTGTAAGGCATTAGACTTGATGCCACATGACATTTTGATTAAAAAACTAAAATAATATAGAATTAACATGGCATATTAAATGGATTAAAAACTGGCTAAGTTATGTGCAAAATGTAATTGTAAACAGGGAATCATCATCAAATGGGTGTTTTTACAGTGGGGTGTGTTTACAGAAGGGATCTGATCTTTCTGCCCCATTTTTTGGCCCCTGCAGCTTTGTGCCCTGGGCAGCTGCCCCGCTCACCCTGCCCTGGTTATGGCCCTGCTCTCAAGTGGAGTAGAGAAGTTATTTCATTTCTGTATCTGACACTGGTGCGACTGCTGCTGGAATAGTGAGTCCAGTTCTGGTGCCCACAATTCAAGGAGGTTGATACATTGGAGAGGGGGGTCAGAGAAGAGCCACAAGAATGATTAAAGGATAGAAAATCTGCCTTATAGTGATAGAGCTCCATTAGTCTATCTAGCTTAACAAAGAGCAGGTCACAGAGTGGCTTAATTACAGTCTAAATATCTACATGGGGAACAAATATTTAATAACGAGCTCTTCAATCTAGCAGACCAAGATATAACACAATGCAATGGAAACTGAGGCTAGACAAAATCAGACTGGAAATAAGGAATAATTTAACAGTGAGACTGTTAAATCATTGGAACAATTTACCAAGAGTCAGAGTGGATTCTCCATCACTGACAAATTTTAAAAATCAAGATTGGCTGTTTTTCTAAAAGCTCTGTTCTAGGAATTATTTTGGGGAAGTCCTCTGGCCTCTGCTATGCAGGAGGTCAAACTAGATGGCCAGAACGCTCCCTTCTGGCCTTAGAATCTAATGGAGTCAATCGATCAGAAATAATTTCAATACAGTGGAGTCACATCATAGGCTAATTTAACTTACGTGATTTTAACTATACACTCTCAGCAAAACAACAACAACAAAAAGAGAAAAATAACAATTTAAACACTGTACCTGTAGTGTGGGTGATTCCGCCCGCCATTCCACTCAATGAGCATTTGATTATATGCGATTTTTGCCTTTCGCGCTGACTACAGAACCTAACCCCCACGTAAGATGCAATTCCCCTGTACGAATCAAGGAACACAAATTAGCCTTTTATGCAGATGATGTCATGGTATTTTTTTATTAATCCAGCTCACAGGCTACTAGAATTGCAAAAGAAAATCTTAACATCTGGTGAGGTGTCAGTATTTAAAACAAATCAGAACTCCTGCATGTAGATGTGGGAAAAAGATCTAAAAGATAAATACAAATGGGTAACTACTTCAATCAGGTACCTGGGGATATGCATTTCTAAAAGATGGCAAGTTTTGTATAATATTAACTATACTATTCCAATTAAGAATATGAAAACAGATCTGGATAATTGCCCCAAAATAGATTTCATTATCAGGCAAAATTGCAGCTGTTAAAATTAGTATCTTACCCCTAAATAGATTCCTTTTCTAGACACTCTGGTTTTAGTTCCAGTCTTAGCTCAATGGCAATCCATGGCAAATTTAAATCATTTGGGGAAATAAGAAACCCAGGGTTAACGAATCTACCTTACAAAGGCCATGGCAAAAGGGAGGATTGCCTCTACCAAACATTAAGCTCTGTTATCAAACTAGTCATAACAAAAACCTGAAGTACTGGGTAACACCAAATCCCGATAAGAACTGCGTAGAGGTAGAACAAGCCCACCTGTTGTTTGCAATCAAACTCCACACGATCCTTTGGATAAATAAAACATATAGGCCAAAAATCAGTATATAACCACCCTTTAATGCAAGCAAAAAGAGCAACTTAGGTACTTTATTTAGAAAGCTAAACCCATACCCGTTACCTTTAACACCCTACTAGGTAATATAAAATTAAACTGTAATAAAAGCCTGGGAAGTTTTGACATTTGGGAACTTATAGGTATATCAGAATTTGGCCAACTGTTTAGAGCCAATACATTTAGATAATTTGATGAAATACAACTTCCAAGACACACCAGAATTCCAGTATATCAATACCTACAATTGAGAGTTTTCAAAGAGGCAAACCTAAGCAGGAAATTGATGGATTCTGGAAAACCACTCACTACACCTATGAAACACAAAGGCTTACATTCTTCTTTATACAGAGTAATCTCTAACTGTTAGTTAGAAGAAATAACTATGTTCATGAAAGGATGTAAAGTTGGCGTAGGCACAGACAACAAAACTGAGTAATGGAAGAATATATGGAGCAATGGTTCCCTCACATCAATAAACCCATTAATAAAAGAAAATTAGAATAAAATTATTTATCCATGGTACCTAACACCCCTTAAAATTAAATTAATTTATGGTACAGGGACAGGCTAATGCTGAAGAGAATGTAATGAAATGAGAGGGTTTCTCCACATATGGTGGATGAACCCAAAAGTTAAGACATTTTGGACAGCCATTGAGGTTGCATAAGGGAGATAGTGTCAGCTAGCAAATAACCTCTTGGTATTTTTATTGAATTGTCCTGAAAATGCTGCACCTTACAAAAGTCATAAAGATTTACTCACTCGCCTCCTAGTTGCTCCTAGAAATACCATAGCAAGCCGGTGGAAGAAGAGTGACTCCTCTAAATCTATTGACTTGTCTCAGGAAGTGCAGGAAATTCTGCTAGTAGAAAAATTCACTCATGTTAATTCATTAAGTCAGAGTTTACAGAGGAGAAGGAAAAAAGATAACTATTTAGAAATCCAGTGGAACTTTTTGGAGTTTGCTAGAAAAGGGTCATCACCCACCATCAACCCTGATAGTATTCAAGAAAAGTTCTCAAACTCAGGAAAGGAGAAAGTCCTTCAGCAGTAGTCAAATTTAAATTTAAGATGTTTTAAACAAGGAAAATAGATGGGGGGGAAGGAGATAAGCTTACTGTTGCATAGAGTTTAGATAGGACAACTAGAAAACAGATTATGCATCTAAATGTAAGAACAACAGAAATTTGGACATAAACATGAGTTAATGAACAAACCTGTACTGACTCTATCAACTGACAAGGCAGAAGATGAAGACAAAGAGTAGAGAAGCATCAACCACTGTGACGTTGTGTGTGACGTTGCACTTCATAAGGCTTCATGGAAATATGCTTCTGAATGTATATATATGACATAGCTGGAATATGTTTTATGCTACATATGCCATGTAACATCTATGTAAAGGTTATGATCTACTGAATATATTCATCCTATTTGTATTCATGTGTCATTGTTGTATTTGAAGTTATGAATATTGGCTATATACTTGCTTGATTTCTAAGTAGCCTTAGTAAAGCATTTGCTCAGCTTCTTGAGAAAGGAATGTTCAAATTAAGTGCCCAATCAAGAAACACTTAAAGGAAAATGAATCTTCTAAGGCTCCAATCCACATAAGGAGTCTACCTGAGGACGTTCAGGGTAGCATGTAAGCAATGGCTGCTGCCCGTAAAAACTGAGTCATGCATGGACATGGGACTTGCCCATGTGACTCCAAAACTCCATCTTGGAGCTGGAATTTGCATAGGAGAGAGGAGGGGGTCTCCACCCACAAGAGAAAGTCTATTTAAACCCCTGGGAGACCCCTCCATTTGGTCTTCAGCTGGCTAAAGAGAGAGCCTCTCCACCCCCAAGGTTACCTGAAAGAAACTGGAACAAATGACAGTAACTACAGGGGGTGTGAGTGATTGCTGGACCCAGAGTAGAAGGAGACTAGTCTGTAAAAGGAAGCTTACTGGAATACCACTAAAGGTGAGGATTTTATCCATATTCAGTTTTCTTACTCTATTAGACATAGACTTGCGTGTTCTATTTTATTTTGCTTGATAATTCACTTTGTTCTGTCTGCTATTACTTGGAACCACTTAACTCCTACTTTCTGTATTTAATAAAATCACTTTTTACTTATTAATTAACGCAGAGTATGCATTAATACCTGGCTGGGGGAGAGGCAAACAGCCATGCATATCTCTCTAACAGTGTTGTAGAGGGCGAACAATTTATGAGTTTGCCCTGTATACGCTTTATACAGGGTAAAATGTATATGGGGTTTGGACCCCATTGGGAGCCAGGTATCTGAGTGTTAAAGACAGGAACACTTCTTGAGCTGCTTTCAGTTTAAGCCTACAGCTGTTAGGGGACGTGGTTCAGACCTGGGTCTGGGTTTGCAGCAGGCTAGTGGGTCTGGCTCAAAGCTGGGAGGGCAGGGAAAGCAGGGGCAGATGTAGTCTTGGCACATCAGTTGGCAGCCCCAAGGGAGTTTCTGTGATCCAACCCGTCACAACCACAATATGTGAACAATATCACAAATTTGAAGAAGGTGACTGGTAGCAGGTCTTATCAATACAGCTTTAGAGACTTCCACAGCATAATTTATAATTATATAGGCACTAAATCTATATGATTTTATAACTTCTTTTATAAAAGAATGGATCTGTTTGTGACAGACATAGCAATTTACTGCAATATCCTTGAAAAAGTGTTATTAAATTAAGGTTAAGTAGCTTTGGAGTCTATTGTATTACAAATGTAAGTTTATTGTACCATTCCACAATAACTTCTGTAGGTCAGTGTGAATGCTGGGAAGTGTTATAAGCTTCAAAGGACTGTTTGAAATAAAGGGGCAGACAAGAAGTGCCACCTCCCTGCCTCAGGAGGTGGGGGAACTTGATGGGGCGAGAAGGGAAAGGGGGACAGCACAGCAGCAAGGGAAGGAGATACTCACTGAGGGACATTAGATAGCCCCTCCCTCCTTTGGGGTATCTAGCATCCATTGACCCACTGGGGACAGGGTGGTGGAGAAGGGTGCTGATTGGCCAGCATTCCCCACCTCCCAGGATTTAACTTGGTGTAGGGGCCATTTGGAGCCTCTTTCAGCTCTGTTCCAGCAGCTCCCCCTGACCCACCCTGAACTAGTAAGGGAAATAGCCTGACAGATGCTGTGGGGGTCAGGAAGGAATTTTTTTCTCTCATGGGCCAATTGGCAGAGGGCCAGGAAGTTTTTCACCTTCCTTGAAGCACCTCCAAGCCACAGTGAGCTAAGTAGGAATGCACTTAGTACCTAACTGAGGCACTTGGTTGAATTGTTAATTCATCACAGCTTGTGGCCAGTTTCCAGGGTGGTTAAAAAGATTATATGAATAGTTCCCAGAGTTAAAAGACCTGGGATTTTGCGGAGGGGCCTTGGGCTCATGAGATTGGGTGAGACGTTGTGGCCTTCATGGGCTGAGGTCTCCACCCTTCTGCACCTTCTGTCCCCCTGGCTGGGAAGGAAGCATGGTCGGCCTCAGAGAGCTGAGTCCTGGGGCACAGGCTGACACTGTCATAAACTGAACATCCACTACTTAAGTGGCACCTGGCACCTTAGGACTAAACAAATTTATTTTCAGCTGAGCTGAGCTGAGCTAAAGCTCACTTCTTCGGATGCATAGAATGGAACACACAGACAGGAGATATTTATACATACAGAGAACATGAAAAGGTGGAAGTATGCATACCAACAGGCAGAGTGTAATTGTTGCCAAACCCAAACTGTAGCCATGGGGGTTCGCTGAGTTTAGTCTTTTGTCTGATTCATCTGCTTAGCCTCGCTTTGCCAGCCAATGCAACCAACTTGTTCTTGAAGCAGATCTGTAGGGAAAATACCCTCAGCATCTTAAAGAACAAAATCAAACTGTTGAGATATAAAACACGTGAAACAGAAACCGAAGCAAGGGTGATTTAATGGGTTTGCTGTTTCTAAGGTTCTTCAAAATAAAGAGAAGTCTCTTCAGGACCAGCTCTCAGCTGATGAGGAGAAGGTTCGGTAAGTCTGCTGGGTGCAAACCAAAGCTTTTTATGGCCAATGTCTCAGTGATGAGCATTACATGGGGAAAAGTAGTTTTGTATGCAAAGTTGAGAGTAAGCCAGTGTAGGGAATTTAAATTATAAGTACTCAGTACTGCAAAGGCTCAAGAAAGTGACTGGTTAAGAGCCTGGTCTGAGTCAAGCATAACATGGTAGTTCTTGCACAAGCACCTACCATAGCTCTTTCAGTTCACCACACTCGTAATCTGAGTTATGCTTCCTGTACGGATACTGGGCCTCTCTCAAACAGACTTCTTAACTGCAGGGTGGTTTTGTGATGTGCTCTAATTGGAGCTAGGATAAGACTGTCAAACTCCTATTCAGTTGTGTCCTATCCAGGATTGTTGCCTGGACTCTCACACTGGCAGGTGAGACTATAACCCCACTGCACTATTAAAGAGACCATATCACTTGGAGTACCAGAGACTTTTAGATATCAGCACAGGTAGCCCTGCAGTCCATTACGCTAAATGGCGGGGGTTGTCAAAGGAACATGAGGCTCATTTCCATCAGCCACATTTCTCAGCTCAGCCAATTCCTTGATAACCTTAGGAGAACCTCCTCAGCTTCTACTTGGGTTCTCCTGAGCTCTTTCTCTCTTTTCCCCAGGCTACGCACATTGGTGACTTTTGCAGGCCTAGGACTGTACCATGGTAGCATGCTTTTGTCTCCTCTTCCCCTTACATGTCTTGTTATCTTTTTAATTTGATGGCACTTGTAATCACATGGAGCCTAAGCTTCATTAACCCCATCCTCCTTGCTTTCTATTTTGGTGGTTAGATGGGCAGGGTAGCAGAAGACCTGCTTGTTACCTCTGCTTATTACACCTGCAGAGAAATGTCCTGCAGCATGGACAAATCCCTCCACCAGTCATGGTTAACCTATTCATACTGGTGTCTTGGAAACTATAAGGTCTAAATTGTCCTGGAAGACACCTCCTGGGTCATTGAGTTCAACCTCCCTTTGCAGGCAACCCCTAATTTGCTCTGTCTCTTTGATTGTCTTGGGTGACTATATACCCTGTAAATTTAAAAAAAAAATTTAGAAAATCACAAACTAAAGATAGGTTGGTCATGGGCTGTGAAGGTGCAGTCTGAGCATTTGCTGAGAAATTCAGAGTCAGAGAAAACTGTACAGATCTGCCAAGTGCCTGGACAGACAATCTTAGAGATGTAAAGATGGTGGCCAAGATGCTCCATGTGAGGTTATTGCTCAGCAAGACGTGGAAAAAAACCTGCCTAATGAGAATAGTCAGTGTAAGGAAGGGCACCAAAACCTTATAACAGGCCAGGAGTCTAGACATGTATGTGAATCGCAGAAGTGAACTTTCAGATAGTTGCTGGCTGGCATTGGGGCAAAACAGCAGCAGGCGGTATCATTGCCTAGGGATTAAAGCACAGGGGCTGAGATGGAGGAGACTTGACATTCTTTTAAGCAAAGTAGGGAAATGTGGTCTAGATGAATGTACTATAGGGTGGGTGCACAACTGTTAAAAGACTCTATTCATAGAGTAGGTACCAATGGTTTGCAGTCAAACTGGCAGGGCGTATCTAATGAGGTCCCACAGGGATCAGTCCTGTGTCTAGTACTATTCAATATTTTCCTTAATGACATGGACAATGGAGTGGAGAGTATGCTTGTAACATTTCCAGATGACACTAAGCTGTGAAGGGTTGCAAGCACTTTGGAGATCAGGATTAGAATTCAGAATGACCTTGACTAATTGGAGGATGGTTCTATATTCAACAAAATGAGACACTGAAAATAAGTGTAAAATATTTCATTTAGAAAGGAAATATCAAATGCTCATCTACAATAGGTGGTAGTACTGCAGAAAGGGATCTGGGGGTGATAGTGGAGTACGTGTCCAATTCTGGGTGCCACACTTTAGGAAAGATGTGGTCAAACTGGAGCAAGTGAAGAGGAGAGCAACAAAAAGTGTTCAGCTTTACAAAACTTGAGATAAGAGGAAAGGTTAAAAAAAACTGGGCATGTTTAGTCTTGAGAAAAGATGACTGAGGGGTGAAATGATAACAGTCTTCAAATATTAATATTAATGTTAAGAGCTTTCTAAAGAGGATGGTGATAATTGTTCTCCATGTCCTCTGAAGGTAGGACAATAGGCTTAATCTGTAGCAAGGGAGATTTACGCTAAACATTAGGAAAAACTTTCTAACTCTAAGGGCAGTTAAGCTCTGGAATAGGCTTCCAGGGGAGGTTATGGAATCCCCATCATTGTAGGATCTTTAAGAACAGTTTGGACAAACACCTGTGAGGGAGAGTGAGAGCAAGAGAGCACTGGGTTCTCACCACTCTGTGAAGCTTGAATCAATCGGGGTTCCGAGGTGGTGGTGCTAGCTGAGGGTCCAGAGAGCTGGAGAGAGTCAGATCCTCCAGCACGATCAGTCAGGAGAAAATGAAGTCCCAATGGAACTGATGCAGATTTTGGATCCAGGCATCAGAACACTTGAGCATGGGTAGGGTTTTTTTTAGGGAAAGAACAATGGTTCAAGGGAGAACACTAGATTTGTTTATGAGTAAACTAAGTATACCAAAGTTGTTTTGTTCAGACTAGACAATGGCAGCTGATCATTCCTGGCTATGGGTGGTGTTCCTTGAAGGGAGCTCACAATGCAATTAGGGAGTTTCACTATTTTAGATACCACTAAAGGATTTATTACTAGAATTGGTTTGATAACTACTGAGCTGGGTGTGTGCAGGCGGGTTCATTAACACCTGGAGCAGAGATCCCCCATCATGCAGTGCTTCCCTGCTTCTCTGGTCCCAGAGTTCCATGTGGTTCTTACCTTGGAATCTCTGTTCTCCATTCTGTATGTTAATGGAGATGATTCCCTGTCCCATCTTCGATGCAAATGAGGCTAGGGGAGTTTCCTTAATCCTGTCACTCTTGTCCCAGGGATCTAAGTGTGTCTCCGACTGCTTTTTCATTGCTTTTTGTAAGTCTTTCTTCTGATCAGTTTTGGTTCAAGCAGAGGCTGAGGGAGGGAAGGTCTTTTGTGAGTCAGACAGGCTGGGTACTGCATTCTGTTTCCCCAAGAACACAGAGCTGAGAGGTAACAGTTCCTGTGGGAGCTCCACTCCAGATGTTGGTGCACCCCTGTGCCTTCACTCGGAGATTTTTACAGCAGTACTCGCACAGGCCACGCACGCGTGGTGCCTACCTTGTGAGCCAAATGTGCCTCAATAACACACGCGCGCAGCCAGGGCTCCTCAGTTCCTTCTCTACAACAGAGACTGCTCCAAACTCCGAAGTAGAGGGAAGGAGGTGTAGCCCTGAGGATTAATCTGTTGGTCTGTATAAAATGTCTTTTTGATAAAAGTGTGTAGGCTTTATAGATTATAGAATTATTTGCAATAGAAATACAAAACACCCACAGACATCCAGGCCAGACACCCTGGCCAACTTCCTGCATGACGCTGAAAGCAACCTTTAGGACCCTTACTCAGAAGAGTAATAATAGAATACAGACCTTTGAATGTCTGGAGACCTTTCACCTAGTAAAGGGTGGAAAGTGGGGATTTTTGCCCACAAATCTAACAAGTACACCACAGATGCGTACATATCTGTCACTCATACACACATAAAATGTTAGCCTATGAGGATGTGTACCCTAACATTTCCGTGGGGGAAAGACAAATTTGGGCATAGGAGGAAGGATTTCTCCCTATAAAAAGGGTGACAATCCACCATTAGGGAGGTGATACATCCATCTTTCTATCTTCCATCGTCTCACCCTGTCTCCCCTGCGAAGGCTGTCAACTCCTGATAAGTCGTGGCATTATTTCTTTTCAAAGCTGTAAGTATAAAGAACTCTAATTTCTGCTTTATCTTTAAAAGCATCTAGTTTATAGCGGGTTAAACTTATAACCATTTTATTACTTCCTTTATCAAAGGTGTGAACAACACCCAAGTGTCTATTGCACAGAGTGAATTTGTCATAAGTATATCTCTTATAGAACTGTGATATTTGTAACTTTGTAATCTCAAACTGCTTTTAACATTTTTATATTTACTTATTGTTTCATTAATTTTATATAAAAGGTCTTCATTGACTATTTCTGTCTCAGTGTAAGTTCCTGTCATATACCCCAAAACTCCTTATATAAATTCTGTGAAGCCTGATTTAAGACGAACCTTATCTTCTAATCACACATATTGGCAAACCATATCCATATTATTAATATCTATTAATTATTATTAACATTATTAATTAATTAGAAAATTAATTATCAAATAAAACTAAATTAAGTGGATAAACTCCACTGACCCTACTAACACACCCCAAATCAGGCTACAGAGGGTGGGTAGTGGAGGACCCACAGGGACACTCATCTCAAAGAACTGCACAGGTGAGTCAGCTCCTCTTCTTCTTCAAGAGGTGTCCCTGTGGGTGCTCCACTCCAGGTGACTGAAAAGCAGTAACTCTTAAGGAGGTAGGGACTTCGGAGTTGGTAAGAAAACTGTAGAGAACAGAGCTTAGCCCATTCAAATGTTGGTCTGGCGTTCCTGAGTAAGAGTATAATGTTTAGAAAACTATGCTCTGAAGCCCAGGTGGTGGCTTTGCAAATATCTGTGAGGGAAGTGTTAAGTAAGAATGCCACAGACGTTGACACAGATCTGGTGGAGTGTGCTCTAACAGAAGTTGGAGATTCATCTTCTTTAGTTGGTAGCATAGGCGGATACAGTCTGCTATCCAACTGGATATTCTTTGGGTAGAGGTGGATTTGCCTCTGGATCATTCTGTGATTGAAATGAAAAGTTTAGGGGGAGCCCTAAAGTCCTAGCCAGATAAAAGGACAATGCTCTGCACATGTCGAGTGTGTGAATTGCTGATTTGAAAGTGTTCACATGGGGTTTAGGAAAGAAGTTTTGTAGGTGGATAGGTTAATTGAGGTAGAAGGAGGAATGCACCTTTAGGAGAAATTTAGGATGCGTTCAGAGCGTGACTTTGTCCTTAAAAAATATAGTGTACGGTGGGTCAGCCATGAGCATTCCAAGTTCTCCTACACATTTGGCAGATGTAATGGTAAATAAAAACATAGTTTTTATGGATAGATGTAGAAGGGAGCATGTTGCAAGTGGCTCAAATTGATGGCACATCAAGCATATGAGGACCAAGTGTAGGTCCCAGGGTTGAGGGGGTGGTCTAATGTCCAGGTATAGGGTCTAGAGGCCCTTGAGGAACCACTTTGTGATGGGGTGGATGAAGATAGTAGTGTCTCCATGTGAAACACCATAATTGCTGCCAGATGTACCTTTAAGGGCTAAAGGGAAGCCCAGATGGTTTAAGTTCTAAAAGCTAGTCTATTATTAGTGAAAGAGGGGCAGAAGCAGGAGCGGTTTTCTTGGTGGAGCACCAGTGAGTGAACTTAGTCCATTTCTGGAGTTAGGTGGTACGTGTGGATTGTGATCTGCTATGTAATAGTACTCTTTGTACCTGTTCAGAGCTGTCTAGTTCCTCATTAGAAAACCATTGAGGAGCCATGCTTTGAGGTGCAGCATCGTTACGTTACGTTGGGGTGGTGTAGTTGATCCCTGCATTGTGATAATAGGTTTGGAAGGGGAGGGAAGTGGAATGGGCGGGCAAACTGACATCCTCATTAAAAATGGGTACTACGCCTGTCTAGACTACATGGGGCTATTAGTATGACCCTGGCCCTCTCCGCTCATATTTTTTGTAATACCCTGTGAAGAAGTGGAATGGGGGGGGAATGCTTATAGGAAATTGTCACTCCATTTGATGATGAATGTGTCTCCCATCGAGTATTTCTTCTTCTAGTGATTGCTCAGGTGTCTTCCACTATAGGTGTGCGTGCTCACCACATGCACCAGTGCTGAAAGTTTTTCCCTTAGCAGTATCCATAGTGGAGCATCGCTGCGACCCCTGGAGTGACATATCGTGCCATAAAGGGGGCTGCGCGCTCCCTCCACCCTCAGTTCCTTCTTGCCGCCAGTGAAGGTAGTTGGAACTTGCTCCCGTCTTCAGCGTTATAGCCTTAGTGGTATCCAGTTTCACTGAAAACTTTCCTTGCTGAACTTTCTTTCGCGAGTGCCTGGCTCGGGACATGCCCCGTGGCCCAGACTTCAAGTTGTGCGACTCCTGTCACAACTCCATGCCCAGAAGCAATCCACACACTCAGTGTCTCCGCTGTCTGGGCGAGGCTCACATTAGTGAGAAGTGTAAAATTTGCCGCTCATTCAAGCTGTGAACAAAGAAGGAGCATGAGATCTGACTCTGAGCTCTTCTCATGGAGTCAGCATTGGCACCGGCCCCGGCATGTTGAGCCGACCCCGCGCCGGGCACCTCGTCTTCGGCATGTAGTGAAGAGCCTTCAGTGCGTTGTCTTGATTCCACGCCCGGTACCATGTCCTCGGTGTGCAGCGAGGCGCTGTCGACAAGCCGGCACCGCTCCCTTGCTAAGAAACAAGGGAAGACTCAGCGGCGCCGAGAGAAGGAGAAGGGTGAGGCCAGACCCGAGTTGGGCAGCCCACAATCCCCATTGGGACACAGACCTCTGACTCATGCTGAGTGGAGTAGTCCAGTACTGTCCGCGCGAGCCTCGCCTGAGGTACACATGCCTTTGATGCCAGAAGCAGCTCAGGCTGCGCGTGATATCCTAGCGCTTCCGGTGCCGGGAGCGCCACCTCAGTCGGGCCCCTGGTCCCGTGGGAAGCCGCCCTTCGATGCCCATCAGCCCTCCCCGGAGGTGTCGGAGGTCGAGGTACCTTCCTGGGTCGAGGTGCAGAGCAGAGCCCCGCGACGCACGTCGACTCCGCGTCCCGGCTCTTCGGTGAGTGGAACCCACTTATCCGGTCTCGGACACCATCGAGGAGGTGACAAGAGGCAGCGCCGTTCCTCCTCCAGCCAGTCCGAGAGGAACAGGTCTCGACACCGTCAGCACCGATGCTCATACTCAAGCGCCCGCCATCACAGAGGCCATGCTTGGGGTGCGACCCGAGAATCCCCGGCACCGAGGTGCCGTGGACATAGGCGCCGCAGGGAGTCCAGAGACACCTCTTCAGACATTTACCTCTTGACTTCTTCCAGGTCAAAGTCTTGGGGCAGGAGCCATCACAATAGAGACCGCTCCAGTCATTCTTACGGCACCGTGCGCTCCTCCAGGACTTCAGCATCGGATTCTGAATTCCTGTGTTGTTCCATCAGGGGTTAAACTCTGATGCCAGCCTACACCAGGGGAGATCACTGTGCTAAATACTGTGTGGACCCCCAAACGCTTGAGTCCACCCACAAAAGGGCCCCAGACAGCGCAGGACTGTGCCAAATACCAGGGGGGTTAGACTGGATTTAGCAAATAACTGCTGGGCGGTGCTGACCTGTGTCAATCTGAACTGTTCTAGTGTGTATGTGGGCAAGGACCAGCCAAAGTGGTTCCATTAGCTCCACCAGGCAGACTTTTGAAATCTCCCAGAATCCACTGCTTCTGGGATCTTTATCAGAGAATGGGACAGTGAGGTACCTACCCAGAGGGCATTGCTACTGAAAAGGTTTAGGACAGCACTAGGGTAATCCCCAGCTGTTATTTATACAAATCTGCATTTCTAATTAGGGTGGCCACAGATACATCCCCAGAATATGGGACATCCCCACACTTGCCTGCATGGACCCACCCCGCCTTTGCCATTCTGCATGGAGGTGACCCCCACCCCCTGCTGTCCTTCATGCATCCTCAGTCTCCTCCCAGGGCCGGATTTCCCATTAGCACAGTAGGCATGTGCCTAGGGCAGGGATCGGCAACCTTTCAGAAGTGGTGTGCCGAGTCTTTATTTATTCACTCTGATTTAAGGGTTTGCATGCCAGTAATACATTTTAACATGTTTAGAAGGTCTCGCTATAAGTCTATACTATATAACTAAACTATTGTATGTAAAGTAAACAAGGTTTTTAAAATGTTCAAGAAGCTTCTTTTAAAATTAAATTAAAATGCAGATCTTATCAGTTTAGTGCAGTGGTTCTTAACCTGGGGTGCACACACCCCCTGGGGGTGCGAGATGCCCTTTCTGGGGATGCGAGACATGTGAGATTTTTTTTAGAAGGTAAATCATCGAAAACACAAATTAAGCACAGGCACATAAGTACAACCACTGCTGCCAGCCTGGGGTTCGCAATCAGGTGGGGCAAGCAATCATTCTGAAAAGTGAGAGGGCTAAGCCTTAAGCCGTGGGAAGCAAGGGGTGGGTGGGCTAGGGAGTGGAGAGGAGCTAGTGGGCAAGGCCATGTTTGCTGTACTGCCCAGGTAGGTTGGAGACTGTGGGGATCAGTCGACACATTATCCCCAGCCCAGATGACGTGACAGCCAGTGGTGGATTTAGAGTTAGTGGGGGCCCCCCGGCCCTGTGCTCAGCTTCATTTTTGGGGCCCCTCCTTGGGACCCAGCCAAGAAAAAGAACATTCTCATCTCCGCTCACCCCTGTTTTTCATTCTTTTTTTCTTCATCATCCTCCTATAAGTAATAGCAAGTAAATGAAAATAAAGTTCATTGTACCTTGATTGTTCTTGTAGTCTAACTTATTTTTCCACAGACAACTTGAAAATCGTGGAGGGTGTCTACAGACCACTTAATGATCTTTCCAAATATTGTAAAAAAACATTGGGGTGTGGGGTCTGGCCAGGAGCTAGGGTGAGGGGGGGGCTCAGGGTTGGGGCAGGAGGTTGGGGTGTGGAGCGCTTCCCTGGGGCAGCTCCTGTTTGGTGTGAGGGGTGCAGGTGGGAATGGGGGGGTTGCAGGAGCTCCCATTTGGTGCTCAGGATGGGGGTGGGGATGGGGGGGTTCAGGAGTCAGGGAAGGGGGCTGGGTGTGTGTGAGGGGATGCAGGGGGCTGGGGGTGTGTGGGGGGTGCAGGGGTCAGGGCAGGGGATGGGTGTGTGTGGGGGTGCAGGAGTCAGGGTGGGCAGAGGGCTGGGGGTGTGGGCTGAGGTCGTGGGGGTGCTCACTGCAGGGGGCTGGAGGGGGGATGCCCCGATTCCAGCCCCTTCCCCAAGGCCCTGCCCCCACCTCTTCTCCTCCCAGGGGCGGCTCCAGGCCCCAGCACACCAAGCGCGTGCTTGGGGCGGCACGCCACGGGGGGGGGGTGTTCTGCCGGTCGCCGGGAGGGCGACAGGCGGCTCCGGTGGACCTCCCGCAGGCGTGCCTGTGGAGCGTCCGCTGGTCCCGCGGCTCCGGTGGAGCATCCGCAGGCACGCCTGTGGGAGGTCCACCGGAACCGCAGGACCAGCGGACCCTCCACAGGCACATCTGTGGGAGGTCCACCAGAGCCGCGGGACCGGCGACTGGCAGAGCACCCCCCGCAGCGTGCCGCCATGCTTGGGGCGGCGAAATGGCTAGAGCCACCCCTGTCTCCTCCTTCTCCTCCCTGGAGCGGTGAGCACTGTGGAAGCCAGTAAATAATTAACAAGGATTTAAAGAGATCTTAATGAATGTTAGTTAGCAAGAGTCAGGCCATACTGTAACCTTATGACGTGAGATTTGTAGAAGCAAGATAATGTAAGACAGAGTGAACTGTGTGAAAGTATTACGACCTTGTTATGTGCAGTCTTGCTTTTTCTAGTAAGATAGCAGAAAAGCTTATGTATAAACAAAATGTATTTGTTGCTTTTTACTGTCTCCATGATTGTCTAAGCTTGTCTGTAATAAGGTATAAAGGCTTGATGTAATTGTTTACCAGTTGAGAGACCTGTCCAGGACCCTGTATCCTATGGCACTCTCTCCCTCCATGGTAATTACTGGAGAAATAATAACGTATTTAATTTTGCTGCACCCAAACAAAAAGCCAGAACTAAGTTTTTCTTCGACAATTTGGGGGCTCGTCCGGGATGGCAACGCCCACGGACCCACAGACAACTACTACGGATCATTCCCCTTCGAACCCCATGGCGCCACATGAGAGTTATGAGACCTTTTGAAATCTCTATTGGGGTATCGGAGGAGGACTTTCCGTGAGGACGTCTGTCTCTGTTGGGCTCACGCCATCTGAATTTATTGACTGTGCAGCAGGATCAGATGCAAAGTGGTATTGGGGAGAGGCCCCAATAAGGTTAGTTTATAGCAGTACTGGGAACTGCTGAGTTGGCCAAGGAAATGCATAAGGTAATGCATAAGGTAATGCATAGGTAAATGCATTAGAATGCACCGGTGCTGAGGGGTTTTTACAGCCTCAAGAGGGGTTGTCATACCGCCTCATGGTATTGGTCCGGGCCAGGTAAAGATGCATCATGGTTAAAAAAAAAAAAAGAGATAAAAAGGTTAAAAAAGGGTTAAAAAAAAGGAAAAAGGAAGAAAAAAGAGGCCTTGATGTGTGTGTGTGTACACCAGTGTGAGTGGCTGTTACCGGGCTAGCCCGGTAACTAGTGGATCTTTAGGAAATCCGACCCATGGTGGGCTGACTCAGCCTGGCATAGTCCGGCGAGGAAGCTGCCTGGGTCTAGGGGTGTGTGAACCCATCTTCCCTCCCCTTTCCCTTCCGTGTGGGCTACTGACAGTCTGATCATCTCCTTAGCAGAAAATGGGTAAGGGACAGTCTAAATATTCCACCTTACCCCCTAAGGGTGCCCCAGCATATTACATGTACGTACATTATGGTCCTAAAACCTGCAGGTATTTAAATGATTGGAATCTGTACACGCGTGAAAAATTCATTTAAACAATGCCCATTAGAAGGCACCTTCAATCTAGATAAGATCATATATCTAAGAGGAGCTTTTAATCACCAAAGAAAAGCCTCTGACACGGTGTGAGCAATTTGTCTAGGAACGGGTTAATTTGAAATTTGGCTTCACCCAGAGATAGGAGAAGTTGTTTTGTGTTCAAGGTCATGAATTAGTGCGGACTATGCAAGTGCAAAGAAAACTGCTTTCAGCCCCAGCTGCTTGTGGAAAATAGAGACAGGCAAACCAAAGGCACTACAAGTTACAGAATTGGAATTATATTTGCAAAGCTTAACTTCCCAGTGAGACATGTGTGAGTATTAAAGTGGTTTAAGGCTTGGGGCATTCATATTTTTCCCGAGTGATGTGGGAGCATTCCCAACACTCTCCATTGTTGTTTTATTATTTTTAATGAAGCTTTAAAATTTGATTATATGCTCTGTCAGTCTGATCACCTGACATGAGGGATAAATTAGTAACAGGAATTTGTCACAGTTTGGTGAGCAATTAAGAATGGGGGGCACTGCAGAATTTACACCATCTATCTGTTTTACCCTTGTTAGTTTATGTTTGCTTTGTTTGGTACTGTTGGTGTTATGTGTTAAGAATAGCATGATTATAGGTGAGCTTTAATAGAATAAGGAAACACTATTTGGTTTTGGTGCACTATTTAGCTTTGGCTCTGTTTTGTTTAACCGGTTACTGTTGTTTTTCTGCTCTGTTCATTTGGGCGTTAGGTGTGTGAGCGGAACTGAACTTCTCGTTCGTAATTCCTCAGGGTGGAAGCCATGTGTGCGATGAAGCTCTGAGGTTGTCCTGAGATTTTACAGTCCCGCCCCCCCCCCCCCCCGTAGCGGACAATGTAATAGAAGTAGGAAAAATCTGGCTTAGACTGTAATTTTCTTTGCTCTCTGTGTAATTTTCTTTTCTGTTTAAGTGTCAGCAGACAAATGGGTGGGTCTCTGGGTAGACCCCCAAAGGGCTTTGGATTATGTGTTAAGTGAATGGCCATGTATTTTTGCCCAGGTGGCAAGCCTTACTAGGAAGGACTCAGGTAGTCTTGTAAGTAAAAATGTTTTGGGGAAAAGACCAGTAGGGTGGGCTAGTTGAGAAGCTCACCATCCTAGCTAAACTGGTAGTGGAGCAAATTGGTGCAAAATGGAAGGGACGGCTCAGCGAGAAAAAAAGGATCGGGCCCAGGCGAGCAGGCAACAGACAGAGTGATTGGAAAACAGGTTGGAAACTTTTGAGGGTGTAGTGGAAAGAAGGAGTAAGTGAATATAAGCATGAGGATTTCAAATACTCAGGAGGATATTTGGAATGGTGATTTGCATTGGTAAAGTGGCTGTTGGAAGGAAAAAGCAATTGATTTTTAAGAGAAAATGAAAAATTGACTCTGTTTGCTGGGGGGAACAGCAGTTGAACTTTGTGAAAATGCTAAAGAGAACAGTTTTTTGGTGTCTTTGACATGTTTGTGAATAAATTCAGGCAAATACATTTATTAGATTGTAATAATTTGGCTATGACCAATTTTGTTAAATCAGTTGAAGACTGTATACAGTGCTATGTAATGAAAATTTTATTAGGCTCTACAGGCACTATAAGTGGTGATGTTTTCTGTCAGTGTTTAAAAGCAGGAGTTAACAGTAAAAAAAGCAAGCCAGAAAGCATCTGTGTTAATACTAATTACCTAACTGATTGAGATGCAGATACTTGTTTTGTTCAACTTAGAATACAAAGTGTTTGGTTACATCAGAAAAATGTGATATACTAAAGTCTAATACATTTTCTTAAGTAAGAGAAAGAAACTACATTGGCCAAATCTTTTAATTGAGAATTGTTGTTAAAATTTGCATACTGACAGTCTTTGGAAGCAAGGACATGAAAAGTTAACCCACTCCCCATATTGTACGAGGGATCCTTCTGGCTACCTCAGACTTTTAGCCAGAGGGCTGGGGATGGTGGATAGCTATTGGACTAGAAGTTATATTAAGTGAACTTCTCAAAGTGGGTGTGCTTGTCCTGGCTTGTTCTTCCAAAGTTCTGTAATAAGGTTATTTTAGTGAAAGGGTACATGTGGCATACATTGAATGATAATACTTCTGTACTGTATAACAGTACTGTTTATGTGTTCATGGTATGAAAAAGGTGTGTAATTGAAGAGTAAAAGTTTCCTTTGTAGGTTAAAAAAAAAAAAGCCAAGAAGAGAATGGCTAACATGCGCTGGCCCCAGTCAAGGACACCGCTTGGCTGCCTACCAAGGGAAGGGGGGGGGAATGGTTGCTGCAGTTACATGAGATTGGTGTGCAGCGGCCAGCCCACTCTCCTCCTTGGGGACCTTTTCTAAATATTCAGATTGATTTTATTTAAATGTCTAAATGTTGTGGTTATGAATATGTATTAGTTTTAGTTGATGTATTTACCACTTGGGTTGAAGCTTTTCCCTGCAGGACAGTAGATGTCTTTGCTTACAGATTTTGTACCACGTTTTGGCATCCCTGTGACTATCAACAGTGGTCGTGGAACTCACTTTACTGGACAGATTGTAAAGGAGTTATGTGCAACTCACTGCCCTCACCACCCACAGTCTGCTGGGACAGTGGAACGCCGGAATGGGACTTACAAAAAATAAACTGGCCAAGATTTGTGCTGAGACACACTTAAAGTGGCCAGATGCCCTTCCTTTGGCACTGATGTGTATGAGAGCCATTCCCAATCGAACGACTGGACTCAGCCCTCATGAAATTTGACAGGACACCCAATGCTGACTACCAACTGCACCCCCACTAACCCCAGCTCAGATGGACATTCATTTGCTGGATAACATAATGCTTAAATATTGTCAGGCACTAATGAAATGTGTTAAGTCTTTTTATACACAGGTGATGGAAGCACTACCAAAGGATCCTGTGCAACCTTGCCACTCATTGGAACCAGGAGCCTGGGTCTACATAAAGATCCATCAGCGAAAGACTGCCTTGGCTCCATGCTGGAAAGGCCCTTTCCAAGTCCTGCTGACTACCGACACCGCTGTGAAGTGCCACAGACTGACTGCTTGGACCCAGGATTCTCACTGCAAAAAGACCCCTCCACATCAGAAGAATTTTCCTACTGATGATTACCCTATTCTTTCTTCTAGTTCCACTGTGCTTCTGGACAGCAGGAAAAAGGGCAAGATGCCAAACTGGCAACCTCTCCCTTGTCCACTGACAGACCAACTGTGCCTTTAGACTTTTCTAGAAAAAGCAAAGCCATTACAGGGTGATATGTGCTGGAAACCTCTCCCCTGTAGGATGCTAAACCACCATTGTTTTGGGAAAGAAGAAGAAACACTCACTCCACTGACATTGCCAAAGTCCAGGAATTCCTGGCTGAAAGGACATTGAGAACTGACCCTGGTGAAGACACAAAGAATTGTACATTGGCAAGGGAGAAATTTATGGGACCCATGATTGGGAATGCGGTATTAATTGGATTTTGGGGTTTAATCTACAGGCTGTGCCCTGTGTTTTGGATAAATCCTTCAGTATGTATTGCCCTCCCTGATTGGATTTTAAATGACATTGCCCTTATCCAGTTTTCACGTCACTTTTACATACCCAGATTGCTCACAAGGGGCTGCCATTAGATTAGCACAACGGAGAACCTGGAATGAGAGGACATTGGGCAGATCCCTGTGGGCTAGGGCCAATATTTTAAAAGCCAGGAACATGATAAGAAATTGGGCCAACTAGAAAAGGCTACTAGCCTTGTTCTTGAAACTCAGCTATCTTAAGTACAGGCTGGAGTTGGTGAGTTACATGTCATTTCAGCCCTTAGTTCTATGACCCAGAAGTTACTGACAGAGATGGTATTGAATACCACTGAGGCTGGGAAGGTATTGCAGTGGGATCTAGACCAGACTTGGCCCACTGCCCTTACAGATGCATCAGGAGTACCATCTGATCTGTGGTCATGGAGACATACTTGGACACTTTCTGGATGGAAGTGGGGACATTCAGAGTGCTCCTTCCAAGCATATGGACCGGTTAGAGTGGGTGTGGGCTCCCACATACCGAATCCTGCTGGGTCCATGGGGAGGATGCATGTGGAACTGAATTATTTGCCGAGACATCTGGGAAATTAGACCACCTGGTATACCTACCTGATTTATAGACAGTACCCCTAGAATAACACCTGATGAGATATACATATTGATCTTACCACTGCTGCAGGCAATTATATCATTTACTGGCCTGCAGATAGATTGCAGGTAGAATGTTGTAAGTAGCTCTTAGATTTCATTGTTACCAAAGGATCGAGGAATCTCTGAATTGCAAGGGCAAATTCACATGCTTTAGAATATATATTAAGCTGAAAAGAATACCTTTCATACAGCTTATAGAGTGTTTACTTTATGTACTAGGTATGATGTTTTATGCTTTGTGATCAAAATTGTACAACAGCCCCATTATATTATTCCTATGGGGATGTTATTGTTTGTCGTGTTGTTAGTTAATTTAGGATTATATTATTGTTGTTGTTGTTGTAAATAACGTAAGAATAGCAATACCTTTCATGTTCATGCTAATCATGCATTGTCATTACGTCCCATGACGGTTGACATGGTTGCTGTAGAATCTGAAGTCCATGGTTTCATGCGAATTGAGATTTGAAATTGTTTGTTGTACTAGAAGTACAAAAGGGGGGAGTGTGGAAGCCAGTAAATAATTAACAAGGATTTAAAGAGATCTTAATGAATGTTAGTTAGCAAGAGTCAGGCCATACTGTAACCTTATGATGTGAGATTTGTAGAAGCAAGATAATGTAAGACAGAGTGAACTGTGTGAAAGTATTACGACCTTGTTATGTGCAGTCTTGCTTTTTCTAGTAAGATAGCAGAAAAGCTTATGTATAAACAAAATGTATTTGTTGCTGTTTACTGTCTCCATGATTGTCTAAGCTTGTCTGTAATAAGGTATAAAGGCTTGATGTAATTGTTTACCAGTTGAGAGACCTGTCCAGGACCCTGTGTCCTATGGCACTCTCTCCCTCCATGGTAATTACTGGAGAAATAATAAAGTATTTAATTTTGCTGCACCCAAACAAAAAGCAAGAACTAAGTTTTTCTTCGACAGCACGCTGCAGTTCCACTCTTCCCCCTCCTTCCTGCTGGCAAGCAGCTGATCGGCAGCTGGTGGGGAGGGAATGCAGCACGCTGCGGGAAGAGGCAGGGGAGGAGCTTGGCTGCTGGCAGAGCCTGCCTGCTGTAGCAGGAGCCCCAGGAGCCGGCAGCACTAAGCTTCTGCCCCAATTGGGTTGGGGGGCGGAGAAAAGCAGGCCTGCATGGTGTCCCTTTGGACCGTGGGCCCGGCCCCCTGGAAAATCTGGTACTGCCGGTGTGGGGTTCTGTCCGCTGGTTCCTGCCAGCCGGCAGTGGGCTGACCGGGGCCAGGACCCAGCGTGTCAGTAAAAATCAGTTCGACATGCCTGCCGCAGGTTGCTGACCCCTGGCCTAGGGGCACCAGCATTCTAGGTGCACCTAAAACATCAAATGTTGCCGATCCCAAGTCCCGGCACGGGGCGGGGTCAGCTGAGCAGGACATGGCCCCACGCAGCCCTGCTGGAGAGCTCCTTACTCAGCCCAGCAGACACAGTCACCTCCCAGCAGGGCTGGTGAGTGGGGGCAAGGCACAGGGCAGTGGGTGTCTGGGAGGGTTTGTGGGGGGGCTCTGGGCAGTGAAGGGGTGGGCGGTGATAGGCAGTCGGGAGTGCTGGGCAGTGGGGGGGGTCTGTGTGGGGCAATGGGAAGTTTTGGGGGGGCTGTGCAAGGGGCGCTGGGCAGTGGGGTACCTAAACATTAAAAGTGGTGGTACCCCTACTTCACGTGGGGGTTAGGAGCTCCGAGCTGCTGCGGGCGGTGGGGTTACTCCGCAGCTCCCAGCCGCTGCAGGCAGCAAGGGACCTGGAGCTCCAAGTCCCTGCAGGCAGAAGGAGGGAGCTCGGAGCCGAGGACCCTTCAACTGCTCAGCCACCGGGGGCAATGTGCGGACCCCACCAGGGGCACGCAAGCTGTAAGTCCAGCTCTGTTTCCTCCTCTCTCTCATTTTTACCGGACAAAGCCACATCCAGCACTGGGTCCTTACCGGACAGGAACAGTGCTCCACAGCACTGGGACTGCGCAGCTTCAAACCAGATGAATGGCCTCCCACGTCTCATGGGGTTTGCCCTGGTGCTTAGACCAGCTCTGTCCAACCAGTGCAGACCCCAGGGCTTCAGGGCTGAACTCCCAGCCCGTATTTAAACCTTGGTGGTTTTTGGAACTTGTATCACTTTGTTCATTAAACCTTCTCAAACACAGGTTCATTGATTCACCCCCATTTTACTCCAGAGTCCTTGTTGGGAATATTTTGCTAGCTTGGCAGCTGGTAGTGTGGGAAGCTAAGATGTTTAGGTTTTTAGGATGGGTTAATTAGGCTTTGAGCTTTGTTTTGAGAAGTTGGCCTTGGCTAGTTTTTACTTGCTGTAGGCAGTAAATAGAATAATATATTAGAAAATTGTTTAGGATGATATTATCCAATGAAGTCATAGCTGTGCCTGTGTGTATTTTGTTAACCAATTAGCAATTGCTTGATTGCTTGCTTCAAGTGTATAAAGATGTATGCTGGAGAGAAATAAATGACTCTGCTACCAATCAAACTGACTGTTGAGCTTTGTTCATGTACGCCTGCGATGCAACAAGTCCTGTTATGCACTACACTACTAATCAGTTCATAAATACAGATAAAGCTTGGTTACAAATGAGATCTCTCTCTAATTACAAACGCAAAACAAAACAAACAAAAAAACCTGAACCTGAATTGCTAATGGTCTGAATATGACACACTCCCAGTCTGCATTGATAAGGTTTCATCTCCTTGGTGGTCCTGATGTCACAAAGTGATTATGTAACCCTTCTGCCCCTCTGAGTTAGCAGCAACAAGGGCCGGGTTCAGTATCCAGGGGTTCCGTTTCAATAACACAATGCAAAACCGGCTCAAGCCCCCACCCAGTGACCTGGGACAATTACATACCACCCCCCCCCCCGTGCGCCTCTAGGAGGCAATACTTCCCCACTCGAAAGCATGGAATCTGAGTGTAGCAAAATCCTTTTAATAAAGGAGGGAAACAATGCGGCATCACGTTGAAGAAACACCACAAACAGGATTATAACACAAACCATAAGCAACAAAACCCCACCTTCAAGTACATTTGGCAATGTCCTTTCCCCATTAGGGTCTTAAGTCCACTAATCCCAAAGTCCAACAACCCGGAAGTCTCTGGTCAGTGCCACCCCAGAATTCAAAAGTTTATCTGCAGAGTTTTATCCCCCCAGCATGGGTGGAAATGGGGGGGCACACACAGGGTGTTAAGGGGCACCTTACGTGGGCCAGGGCCAACTGCTCCACCTCTCCGTGGAGTTCTGCTGCAGCCTTCCCCACAACCAGCTCCACTACACCAGCTATGCCGCTCCACCAGCCGACCCGTGAGCCGCTCCACTCCGCTCACTGTTCCATGGGCTGCTCCAACACACTGCAAACTGCTCCACTCTGCCAGCTGCTTGGCGATAGATCTTCAGGCTCCCCCACTAGTTAACACAGCACTCAGTGATCTCAGCTCAGCAAGCTTAGCTCTTTTAGTGATTTCAGCTCTTAGTGATTTCAGCTTGTAGTATGGGAGCCCCAGTGCTGGTGCACTACTGGCCAAATGTGAATTCAGCTCAGCAGCCTCTAGATGGACTCCTAATGGAATCAAAATTAACTCTGTTCTTCAACAGTGGAGAGAGGAGGATGTGCAATGGGTGTTCCAGGCCCTCAAAAGGGGCCTATGCCATAAGGTACACACACCAGTCTCCAACCTCTCTCATTTCACTGGGTTTTGGCACCCATGTCCCTTGTCTAGCAAGTGCTACTTAATTTATGGTAAGACTCTCTGTCATAAAGCAGTCTCACAGTTCCTCATTCACATAATCAGGGTGACACCACTTTATTCCTCCTGCCCCAATAACAAAGAAATTGGGGATCCCAAAGCTGTCAAAATAACCATCCCAGGCTGCTATGTCTATTCTAGGTGGAGTGGGGGTGCCAATGCAAATAACTGAAGTGCCAATGCAAATACCTGAAATTCCTTTCCACATTCCCCATAATTCACCACCAGATGTCAGGGTAGAGCTCATCCTGACTCTGCTTACAAATAGAACCAACCAATCTGGGGGGTTTGGTTGGAAAAACATTCAGTTCTAGACCCTTCTTAACCCTCCAGATAAAACCTCCCAAATCATTTCTGTTTCTTCAGCAAAAAATCCAGGCCCATTTGAAGATTCTGAGGGGAAGAGAAAGAAAAGCAGCTGGGATTTAAAGTGACTGGAGTGTCCCAGCCTCCACTCCTGGCCCTCCGGACCTTTTCATCGGGCCCCTGCCCCATGGACCCTACCAGCCTCCCTGCCCTTTCACCATGAGCCGGCTGCATGATTTGCAGCCGGTTCAGTTCTAGACCTCACCAAGGAAACATCTGTACACGCTTGTGCTCCACACCCTTCACTTCCTCACCCTCGTGTCCCACCCCAACACAAAGTGGCAGGACCTCCTGCCACCTCTCGGGGGTGAGGAGCCACAGTGGGCCAGCCTGTACTACACCCTGGTTCCGAGGCCCCTGGGGATATCAGTTGGCAGCTCCTCCACGGGGCCATGAGCACAAGCATGTACTTCACGCGGTTTACCCCTATCCTGGACACCTGCCCCTTCTGTGGCACGAGGGAAACCCTGACGCACGTTTATCTAGACTGTGCCAGGTTGCAGCCCCTATTCTGGCTCCTCTTAGATATATTATTAAATTTTTGGTTGCACTTTTCCCCTCACCTGTTCATCTATGCACTCTCCATCTGAGGCCCCACTAAGTCGCGGGACCTCCTTGTCAACCTCCTCTTGGCCCTGGCCAAACTGGCCATCTACAAAACCAGGGAGAGGAAGTTGGCCGACAGGATTTCCTGCGACTGTGGAGCCTATTTCTGCTCCTCAGTCCGTTCACGCATCCGGGCAGAGTTCCTCTGGGTGGCGTCCGCTGGCTCCCTTGTCGCCTTCGAGGAGCAGTGGGTGCTGTCCGGGGACAAGGAAGGGTGACCTACCTCTCTTTACCCAGACATTTGAAAAAGTCATCTAGAATTCATGCTGGGAGCAAGAGGCACGAGGAGCTGAGAGTGAGAAGGCGTCCTGCTGGGGAACTGAGGAGTACAAGCATAATCAGACACCTGGAGAAAGGTCCTGCAGTGAGGCTAAAGACGGTGTTGGGAGGAGGCCATGGTGAAGTAGCCCAGGGAGTTATAGCTGTCATGCAGCTGTTCCAGGAGGCACTCTAGACAGCTGCAATCCACAGGCCCTGGGATGGAACCTGGAGTAGAGGGTGGGCCCGGGTTCCCCCCAAACCTCCCAACTCCTGATCAGACACAGGAGGTTCCACCAGAGGGGAAGGTCTCTAGGCTGTTCCCGGTGGATCAGCAGAAACTATGGGGATTGTTCTTACTCTTTTTTCCCCGTGCTGGCCAGTGATGAGGTTATCTGAGTGAACAGCAGATTTGAGCCATGAAAGTGACCAAACTGAGGACTACTGTGAATCTCTGAGACGAGCAAAATCCGCCAAAAAGCACAGGACCCACCAAGGTAGAGGAGGAACTTTGTCACAGTCCCCAAAACACAACTGCAGCCTACCCTGCATCAGCCAGATCTAGGGTCCTAATTTTTTTAAATTTAAAGTAAAACAACAGGTTGACGCTCAGTCAACCCGTGAAACTCTTTGCCAGGGGATGTTGTGAACACCAAGACTATAGCAGGGTTCAAAAAATGACTAGAGAAATTGATGAAGGAAAGGGCCATGAATGGCTATTAGCCAGTATGGACAGGAATGGTGTCCTTAGCCTCTGTTTGTCAGAGGGTGGAAATGGTCAACGGGAGATGGATCGCTAGATGAATACCTGTTCTGTTCAGGCTGGAGAACCTGGCATTGGCCATTGTTGGAAGACAGGTTGCTTGTGCCTCTGTGAATCTTCCAAGGACGGAAGTGAGATGGAGAGTACATGAGAATTTATGAAAGAGTGATCTAGAAGCATTCCACAGTGTTGCAAATCATGGCCTTGTGGACAGACAGAAAACAAAGTGGGGGAGTCTTCCCCCACCCCAGGCAATACAATGAATATAGCCTCTGTTTCCTTCCACTGGAAGACACTTGCACACTTGCTGGGCCAAGACTGCTGCCTGGGACTGCGGGTGGTACAAGTGGCCAGCAGTGGGCCAGAAGGACGAGGACCGTGCAGGAGGTTTGCCAATAGGGGCAAAGAGAAGCCCAAAGCACCTTGCTTTCAAAAGAGCCAAGGAGGAGAAGGACACAATCCACAAAGAGAGACTGCTCTAGAGGTTCCTGGATGAAGAGAGGTGGAGCAGACAGTGGGACCGATTGCTCAGGGAGAGAATGCTGGGTATGTGGGCCAGCAGGGTCATTCATCCAGCTCAGTTACAGTGCCTGCACCAATGCATGTGCCAGCTGCAATGTCTGCAGGTGCACAGATACATGCAGACAGGACAGTGGAATGGTGTCCCTGGTCCTGGTTCACAATGGTTGGAAGGTGGAGTTTCTAGCAGGGCCAGTGAACAAAATTACAAGTAGGGTTTGTTTTCCGAACTATTCACAGTTGTGTGTCTGAGAGAAAGAGCCTCTAACCCCTGTCCAAGAGATGTACCCCTGTCTCCGAGAACAGTGAGGTGGCAGAACACATACTGCTTTATGACATATACTACACCTTTTCTGGTCAGCCCTGAACTCTCCAATTCCATAATTAATCTTCTTCTGACACTTAATAGCTTTTATATTTTGTCTGTAGCGATTATTCAGATGCTCAGCCAAATCACAATCCCGCTCCCACATGGTACCTCAATTTCCCACTCTCTAAAGTGGATATAATCCTGACCCACATTCAGAAAGTGGTTGATCTTTTGTCTTTCTTCCCAATTCCCTGCCCTCCTTGCCCAACCCTGCCCTCTGTCCTGTTCCCCAAACTTCCACGCCCATGTTAGTGCCTGTTCCCCCCCGCAAACCTGCAAGGTCTCATACACAGTCTCCTGCCAGCAAAGGGAAGCTGCTCCCAGATCTGGAGCTGCATTTGCATGTCCTGAGTGCTGTCCTGCACCAGGTTCACCATCTGCAAGTAGGTCATCAACCTCCATCTCGGTCCCAGGTGCAGGATGGCCTCTGGTTCCTGCTCCCTCAGGCACCTGGAGATGCTGAAATAGGGGTGGGGTTGGCGGAGCAGGAGAACACACCATGTGGTTAACAAATGGCAGAGAGAGCCTTTTCCCTCCCTTGGAAATTACATTGTCCCTCTGCGGGGGATCCCTTCCTGGCAGATGCTGTGCTTTCGTTCCTGGACACTGCCAGGAGGCCCAGCTTCCATCCCTAGCAGCTTGGCTGTTCCATCCCCTACTGTGAACCTAAACTGCCTTTAAAGGACTATCCAAGCCCCTCCCAGGCCTGCTCCCATTGAGGGTCTCTCTCCTGGCTGAGCACAGGCTGTCCTTATATCACCCAACAGGCCTGGATCCTAGTTACATGCTGCTCCTTTTCATGTGAGCCCTGCACTTATTCCCTTCACCAGGGGTTAGGTTCAGTTGAGCTGCAGCCCCTTTAATGGCCATCTCACCCTGGGACAGACTGAAACTGAAAACCTGTGGGCTAACAGTAACCGTTTACTATGAAAAGTGCTGAAGACACAATGAAAGAGGAAATCCTTTGGACTGGATTTAAATTATTCCAAAGGAAAGTGAATGAGAGAAAATGTCCAGCATTATCCTCCTAGCAAATATTTGTTTGCAAAGAATGTTCATCCTACTTGTTATGATTTCAAGAAACAAAGTGGTTTCGTCTGAATGGATTTTCTGACAGAAAACGGTTTCCATGACAATTTTCACCTCTCATTTCCTGGGCTCTATTCCTGCCTCCGTGGGGGTTGTTGTCTGTTAGTTAGAACAGGAGTCAGGACTGTTGGCTTCTCTTTCTGGCTCTGTCATCGCTTTGCTGTGTGACGCCTTGGGTAGGTCCAATGGGAATAGGGTCAGTTCTCTAACTCCAGGCAGCAGTGAGCCTGGGTGAGAAGGGATGCTCAAGCTGTCTGCGAAGGAGAAAGGGATGTTTCCAGGTGTTGAACGTCAAGAATTCTAAACTTTGCTAAAATGGCTAGTCTAGAGAAACAAGAAATAGTTGGGGCCAAATTTTAACCATTGTCTTTTTTAAAGCCCATTCGAGGATGTGAGTCCCAGAGAGCCATAGAGAGGGGGGGCAACTTGCCCAGTCCCAAAGATCAATAGGCAGCAATGGAACCAGGAGTGACACTCCCTCTCAAAGGCAGGGGGACTGGACATTAGGGCCTGGTTACAATTGCCAGCTGTGGAGGGAGTGTGCAGCAGTGGTTAGTGAAGGGGTCCATCCATGGCTCTGACACTCGGTGTGACCCTGAGCCAGTAGCTGAGGCCCGTTTGCCATCAGTAGGGTTGGGGTCCCATGGCTACAGCCCTGGGGGGTTGGGAGGCTCCAGGAAGGGGTGTAAAGTGCTGGGACGTCAGGATCCTGGAGCTGCTGTCACCTCTGCACTAGGGCAGTGTTCTGCACCCCGCTGCTGCTGGCTGACTGTCTCCGTCCCCTGGCAATAAGACAGACTCTCGTTTTCACAGCCAGTCGATCGCCCTAGAGTCATCCCCCTGCCTGCTGGCTGGGCAGGGTAACTCCTCAGGTCACCACCCTCTCCAAGTCCTGCCTTGGGCTTGGAGAGTGAGGAGGAGGGCGAGGGACATCTGCTGACCCTGAACATCCGCCATCCATCATACCATCACCTAGAGCAAGTGAGTGGCATTAGGGTTCCTCGGTGGCTTCCCCTGTCTGTCTGGAGAGAGGCAGAAACAGGGGGAGAGAACATCTCCAAAGGGGGATTTCATTTGCAAACAGCCCCCAAGAGCCCCTCACTCTCATACTGGGCAAGGACTTCTCCAGAGCCATCTCCAGTGTGTTTGGAAAGGTCTCAGCAATGGGGCTCCCAGCCCTTCCCTTGTGGGACACTGTTCCCCAGGCTGGAGAGTCTCTGAGCTGGGCTAGACCCTGTGAGCTGCTGAGCATGGAAATCAATGGGGAATGAGGAGGGCTCTGGTCTTCCTGTGCCTAGGGTCTTTGTGACTTTGACGTGGAGAATGTTTTCCCAGGAGAAGTCCAGACTCCTGGGTTCTGTTCCTTCTCTAGCCTGGGTGGAGGAGTGTGGCCTGGGATGACAGGAGGGGGCTGCTTGTCCAGAGTAACTGATGGTCTTTGGGACTGACCCCATTGCTCTAAAAGAATGAGACTTTCTGGATATTGCAGCAGCAGCAGGGATTAGGAGGGGGAACATTGAGAGCAGATCATGCAATGAACTCCTGCCAGGGTGTGTAGCTTGCACTCCCTGCACTCCTGTGGTGGGAGAAGGGGTTGCTCTGGTTGGAGCAGGGATGAGGAGGGACTGAAAAGGCCCATGAGTGAAAGGCTGCCTTGAGCCCAGACTCACACCTGCTCCCCGCTCGATTCCAGGATGGCCAGGCTCCTGAGGATGTTCAGGAAGAAGGCTCTGCAGGTGGCCCCAGAGCCTGAGGGAAGCAGCTGCCATCTTCCCAATGGGCAGAGCAACCTCTCCATCCCCGCTGGCGGGGAAACAGCTCCCATCCAGGCCAGAAGGCGGAAGTGCCCAGCCTTCTGGTGAACAAAACCAGCTCCCGGCACAGGTGCTGAGCTGGGAGAGGCCCCGACCAGACCCAAATGGAGCTGGCTCAGGATGCGGTTTTGCAGACAGGACCCAGCCCAGGAGGGGCACCGGGCAGGGAGGCTCTGGGGCTTGTTGTGTGGGCAGCAGCGGCCCCAGAAGCCCAGCCCTCATTCCCAGCAGGAGGCATTGCACTGCCCGGTCACTGAGGACCTTCCAGCCCCCTCAGGCCAGGAGGTGGAAGCTCCCTGTCCCAGCACCAGCAGCTCAGCATGGGACAGCAGCAGCGCCTGGGACTCTGGCAGCAGCGACGCGGATGGATGCTGCTGCTTTGTTCCAGGTGAGGAGCCAGGCTGGGATCAGGGAGGGGTGAGGATGGGAATCTGAACACCCTGGGCCCAGACACTCTCCCAGTGATATGGTGTGTGGGGGTCCCCAGCCCAGGTGTCTGGTCTGAGCCACGTGAACCCCACTGACACCAGCAGCAGTCACACAGCTGTCCCTGCAGCAAGGGGAACTGGGGGTGGGGGGCATCAAGAGCTGCTGCCACTTTGGTCGTTGATGCTCCGGGGCTGGGGGAGTAGGCACCTCCCATGGAGTCCTGGACAGTGCAGGGGGCTCTCTCTGCTATGGGCTTCTGAAGCTGTTGGGGGCTGAAGGCATCCCTGAGAGGGAGGTGTGGGGCCCGATCTGCCCTGGGTGCCTGAGGTGGGAAAGGGGGTCTTTAATCCTGCTCTCCCCGCCATGCCCCTGTCCTACCCCAAGTGGCAGCAGGCATCACCAGGCGGCTCTAGCTTTTTTGCCGCCCAAGCATGGCAGTCAGGCAGCCTTTGGCCCTTTTTGCTGCCAACATCACCTGGTAAAGGGTTACATACAGCTATGGAGTTGTAATGCAGCAAAATGTGACTGAAAGTAAGACCAAAACTGTGTAGCTGTGTACAGCTATAAAAATATACAGGGATAATATATGCCCAATAGCAGGTAAGGATGGCAATTCCCTCCCTCACCCCCAGTGCCAGGACTGGAGCCCTCCTCTTAGCTGCCAGGAAGAAGATGGAGGCATAATTCTTCCCCTCACAACTATGTGCGTATATGGCTTCCCCTCAAGCAGGGGTGGCTTTGTGTATTTTGCAGTCAGGTGGCTTTCAGCAGTGTGCCTGCGGGCGATGCGCTGATAACACAGATTTGGAGGCATGCCTGCGGGAGGCCCGCCAGTCCCACACCTTCGGAGTACCCGCCACCAAATTCCGTCAAAGCTGAAGGCAGCCTGACTGCCACCCTCAAGGTGATCAGCAGGCCGTGCCTGGGGCTTGCCACCCCAGGCACGCTCTTGGTGTGCTGGTGCCTGAAGCCGCCCCCGGGCATCACCCTGTTACCTTCTCTCTCTGGTGCAGGGACCCCCAGAGATTCAGAGGAGGAGGAATGGGTGGACATGTCCACAGATGAAGCTGCTCTCAAGATCATCAGAGAGCAGCTCCGGTGCAGAGAAAAGGTGCAAATGTTCCCCACCTGGGCTGGAACCAAGATTGTCCTGTCCCTTCCCAGCATCCCCACCCCCTGCTGAGGGTCTTGTCCCTGATGATCCACCACCCCTAATGGGGCCTTTTTACATCCATGATGTGGGACCCCCAAGATGGGGGTGTTTGTCCCACAACAGCCGAGATCTCCTCCCCCCACAGGCACTGTCCCAGTTCCTGATCCTGCTTGTGTAGGAGTCGTGAGGGATTTGGACAATAGGCAGGTCCCCACAATCCCCCATTGAGGCCTGAGCCCTGGAGCTGGTGTGGGTGGGGCAGGAAGGTCCCTAGCTAACAGGTTCTCTCTCGCTCTACCCCACTCCTGGTGGGTACAGGATGAGGAGAAGCAGCTCCTGTTCCTGCAGGCCATCTACCCTGCATGTCTTGCTGCACAGGACAGAGGGCAGGACATGCTGGAGCTGCACTGCTGCAAGGCGGCTATGGTGGAGAGGAGTGTGGTGAGTGAGACACGTCAGACAGCAGCTGGAAGGAGGAGAGAGACATGGGACTGGCAGGGGTATCGCCGGGCTAATGGGTGGGGGCTGGGTGGCGTTGGAGGGGGCAGCAGAGGGCAGGGATTGCTGGGGCTGAAGGCTGGGGAGAAGAGAAGGGAGAAATTCTGAGATTGGGCAATGGGGGAATTGTGGGGCTGGAGGGCAGCTGAGACTGGGGGACAAGGAATCACATGGTCCTAGCTCAGTAGTTGGGATGGTGCTGAATGGGGGCAGTTTTGACAGGGAGGAGGAAAGAAGGGGATTGGGTCTGAGCTGGGCAGGAATCCTGGAAGGGGGACAAGTTTGATGGGCAGGAAGAGCAGGAGGTAGTGGGGGATCCTGCTGGCCACGTGGGGCACTGGCTGTGTAATCTCCTCATTGGGAGGTGTCAGTAGGGCCCGAATCTCTCATGCTCCTTTGTCTCCTTCGTAACTCACAGGAGCTCATTGAGGAGCTTCCTAAAGACTCTCCACCCAGCGCCATACTCGCCAACTCCCTGGTTGCAGTGGGCAACCTCAGGTACCAAGACAGTCCCCTCCCCAACCCCGCTGGCTCCCCTAACCCCAGTGCTGCTCAGGCCCAAGGCTGGGAGTCACTGTCCCTCCCACTCCAGGTCACCTCCCAGGAGTGGCTCCTCTGGCAGAGATGGTGGGATGGGAAGGTTCACTCTCTCCTGGCTGCACTGTTCTTTTCACTCCACTAACATTACAGGGGCCTTGGGGAGGGGTCCTGCTTTCTTGAGGGACAGAGGAAGGAGCTGGGACTTCAAACCAGAACTCTGCCTGGTTCTCTTGAGCACTAATCACAGGGCCCCTGGTTGTCTTGGGGAGTGAGAGTCTGAACACCCCACCCACTTCTCCCACCCCCCCAACACACACACCCCATTAGATTCCGGAGATGGTTCTCAGAGAAGAGGCACATGAAGCAGGGAAACAGGAGGACCCCAGGGAATCAGCCCTTCTCTCTGATATGTTCTGAAATTCCTGGGGGGATTGTGCTCTCAGTGACTCCCTACATCCCACCAAGGATTTTAGTAGCAGGGAAGGGTGAGGGTTCAGTCTCCTTTCTGGTGAACTGTTCGGGAATCAGGAGTTCTGGGAGGATGGGACCAGCCCCGACACCGAACCTTGTCCCAATCTAGAGAGACCCTGACAAGTTGTGAGCTGCAGGATACAAGCTGCGTCTTGGGGAAAAGAATCCCCTTCTAAAGCTCTGTGATCAATGACTCAGCTATTGCCCCCTGCGCATCATGTCTTGGGCCCCTGGGGCTGGGGGGGTTGGGGCTCATTTGCAAAGCACCACCTGCCCATTGATCCTGACCTGCCTCCTTTCCCCACAGCATGTCAACCTCTGGATTGTGTCCAGGGTGTCCCAGGAGAGAGCCAGGGCCATTAGGAGCTGCACGGCCCTGCTCAGATATGCAGTCACACTCCCTGAGTTTGATATAAGTGACCTCTGACCCCAGCTTCCTGACTCCAGGCGTAGGTGGGCTGGCTCCAACGGGCTGTAGCATCTGTTGCTGCAGGGGCTGTGGGTTCAGAGTGTTCCTCTTGGGGAGGCAGAGTCAGAGCAGGGAATGAGATCACCTTGAGTCAAGTTCTTCTTGTCCTGGCCAAGTGTTGTCCCTGGGCCTTTAAGGGGACCATGCTCCAGCCCCTGCTTGGCATCCCAAAGCAGCTCCTGGCTCCCTTGGCAGCAGAGCAAATGAAGGGTCTATCTCAGGCTCCTCTCCCCCAGCATCTCCTGCAGAGGGGCTAAGGGGAAGGAGCCTTCTGGCCCAGGGGGGACAGGGAGCTGACAGGAAAATGCTGATGGAGTTTCCTCTCCTCTCCCTTCCATTAGATCTCAGCAGAGTTCCCTAGGATAGGTCACCACGTGGCACAGCTGGCTCTGTTTGTCAGTGACCCAGACAAGGACATCAGCCGGCAGGCCAGGGAGGGGACTTACCGGCTGTACCAGCTGCTGCTCCAACAGAGGAGTAAGGAACCCGCTGGGACACGGAACCCAATAGGGGACTGAGAGTGACCACAGGTGGCTAATGGGACCCCAGACAATTTCTCTCAGACTGACCTGGAGGACAAGTCTCTCTCTGCCTCTGTTGTTCTCCACTCCACTGTGCAGCCACCAAGAGGATTGGAAGGACACAGAAACTGCAACCAGAATGATAAAAGTCTCTCTCTCTCTCTCTCTCTTCCAGGGCTGACCATACACGAGGCAGAAGATCTGTGGTGCCACAACTGGCACCAGGACAGCAGGCTCCTGGGCTATAAGAACACAGCCAGGGTGGGGGAGGTAAGGACACTGTGGCAGGGCATGACACAGCTCAGGGAGTGGGGCTGGCTGGGTCCCTGCAGTGGATGCCTCCTGGAGACAGGACAAGAGCCCACTCCTTATTCCTAGCTCAGAGTTCCTCATCCAGCACCCAGTGGGACAGGCTGGTGCTAAAGGTCCCAGATTGGAACCTCGCTGGTTGCCGTGATTTGAGTGTCTTACATGGAGCCATTGATATGTGCCAGAAGTAGAATCCCCGGGTGGGTGAGTTAATATAGGATTATGGCTCTGGGTGTCTCTCTGCTCCTTGTCCCCCTGGGGATCCCCAAGTGTCTGAGAGGAGAGCACTGGGTCAGTAAGTCACTAATGCTTGATCAGACCCTTGTTTAATTCCCTTCACCCTGTAGAAGCAGAGAAAGGAGGTGGGGTTTGCCCAATTCCATTACCAGTCAGGAAGCAGAACGCCCCAACCTGGGAACTGGGTAGAGGACACAGTGAGCTCCAGAGTCAATATGGACCCCTCATGTCTCCAGACCCGGCCAGGGAATGACAGAGTATCTGGACCTCAGCCACTGTTCCAAAGAAGCACATTGTCACTGACCCAAGTTGTGGCTACTTGCTGCACAAGAAGAAAATCAAAGACACACCCCCCACGCCCATCTCACAACTGTGGTGAGAACATCCAAACCTTGGAATGTCTGTGATGGGGACAGGGAGATGAGTCTCCTTATCCTTGTCAGGTTGCAGATTGGATTCCCTTTGGAAGAAACCAAGGAGCTGCAGAGGCCTTACCCAGCTACTAGAGAAATCACTAATTTGGGGGGGAATAGACCTTTGGTCTGTCAGCTCCAACCCCCTCCCCCACACGCACACTCCTCTAGCCACTGAGGTGCAGGAGATGTCTCTGCTGGAAGCGATACAGGGTCCCCTATCATCTCTGTGCACTGCACAGCAGAGTGGGCCCTGGTCACCCACATTAGAGATCTATTTCCAGCCCATCATGGCCCCTGTGGTAAATTGCCCTCCAGAAAGAGCCACTGGAGGCTTTGGTCCCTAAGCATCTGTCACCTTTTAATAAAGGGGCTTCCCTGAGCCATGGGACCCTGAAAGCCTCCTGGGGAATGAACTGCCTTGGCTACAGCAGCTCTCTTACCCTCCCTTTGGGGCACTAGAGGGTGAGGCCATTCTATCTCCAGGACTTGGAGGCTGGCTCTGGGCAATCTGCTAAAGCCTCGTGTCCTGTTGGTTTTAGGTCTTTGGAAAATTCTTCTCTGAGGGGCAGAGAAAATACTTCCTCCAGACAGCAATGCTGGCAATCCATGATCCCCTGCTGCATGTCAGCCAGGCTGGGCTGCTCCTCACATACTCCATCCTGGGGGAAGCCCAGCAACTGATGGGGGACAAGGTAAGCAGCTGCATTAGACTCAGGAGATTGGGGCGGGGCCCAGGTCTCATTCCCATCCTATCACCATTCACTGGCCTGGGAGCAAGGAGCCTAGTGGGGACTTCTGGACTTCATGGACTTCTGTTCTTAGGATGTGATGCTCTGCTATCACTCCTGGGAAGGGCAGGAGAGTCCCCTAAGTGCCCTCTGTGAACCTTTCCTGCCCCACAGAGCTGCACCCATTTCCCTGTGGCCTAGTGTCCATGTCACCGGAGCCACCCTCCAGAATTGCTCCCATCATTGGCAGCCTGGGAGGCCAAGGACTAATGGGTGATGGCGACTGGCCAGGCAGTTCTGAGGCACATGTGTGGGGGAAGCTTGTCCTGCTGCTGGCAGGGCTGGACCCGCTCTACAGAGAAGGGGAGGATTCAGTCAGCAGGGGCTGCTGACCTGCCCTTTTCACCAGGGCTGCCATCCTGTGGCTTCAGCATTTGTCACTGGGGTGACTTGGGCAGGGCCGGCTCTGGCTTTTTTGCCGCCCCAAGCAAAAAAAAAAAAAAAAAAGGAGGGGGGAGGGACCACCGGAGCGGCAAAGCAGGGGGAAAAACAAAAACAAAACCACAGTGCGGCCAGAGCGGCAAAGCGGGGTGGGGAGGACAAAAAAACGGCGCGGCTGGAACGGCAAAGAGGGAGGGGGGAAACTGCAGCACAGCCGGAGCAGCAAAGCAGGGGAAAAACAAAACAAAACAACAACATAAAACCATGGTGGGGCTGGAGCAGGGGTGGGGGAACGGCACGGCCGGCAAAGCAGGGGAGAACAAAACAAAAAACCCTACAGGGTGGCCGGAGCCAGGGGACTCCCTGTGCTGCAGAGTGTGTGACCGGTCTAATGGGGGGAAGGGGAGGGAGCGAGGAGGGAGAGAGAGAGAGGGGCAGCCAGGCCTTCAGGGGGGCGCTCACCCCGCGGCCCCGACCTCCGCGCCGCCTGCCGGGAGGGCTCCGAGCTGCTCCAGTTGGTGGGGAGGGAAGGACGCGGGCTGCCCTGCCAAATTTGCTGCAGGGCGCTCCCCTCCTCTGCCCCCTACAGGGCGGCCAGAGCAGCAAACAAAAAAAAAGCGTCAATGCCGCCCTAGGATTGGGCGGAATGCCGCCCCCTAGAATCTGCCGCCCCAAGCACCAGCTTGCTCAGCTGGTGCCTGGAGCCGGCTCTGGACTTGGGGAAAGGACTCAACCTCCCCCCATCCCATTTCACTGCTGCCAGAATCCCTCCTTCCCCCCTCCCTGCCCTACCTGGGTGGGGATGGAGGTAGGGGTGGAGGAGAGGGTTCTACAAACTTGAGCGGTGTCCCCAGGTGGGTTGGAGGTGGAACAGCTGTCAGGGGCACTGAGGGGGAGGTGGCAGGAGCTAACCCTACAAGGAGGGTGGTTGGCACTGGAGGTCACTACAGAGGACAACAAGCCTCCATCCTGGAGATCAGGAGGGTGAATCCACCACTCAGACATGAGCAGCTACTGCGTGTAAATGGTGCTGGTTCCAGGTGCCCTTAATCCTCCCTGATTCCTGGGCAGTGTCTCAGTCTCTGATATGTTCTCGTTCCCCTGCAGCTGGAGGATGTCACAGCCAAGGTGATGTGCCAGCTCCGCATCATCCGGCACTTGCACCAGGTGCCCGAGGCGCTGCAAGGACTGCGCCTCATCTGATGCCCTTAAAGGTTCTCCTCCCATGTTCAGCAACTCCCGCTCCCTGCTTCAGGTACTGCTCTGTCTCACTGTAAATGGGGGGCTAGTGGAAGGGGAAATGGAGGCCCCTGTCACTGACAGAAACTCTCTCCCCTCTCTGTGGACCAGGGTCCTTCCCTCTGACCCCAAACTTCCTTCATCTGGGGCATGAGCTCTTCCCCTCACTCCCATACCCCTCCCCTCTTTCCTTGCTCTGATCCCCATCCCATTCCCCGTGCTCCCAAGCAGAGATCTCCCTGCCCCATATGGCGCAGAAGGACCTTTGTGTCAGGGCTACAGACTGCCTGCCCAACTGAAGCTCAGGAAGCTCCACATTTGAGGAGGTGAGGATGGGACAGAGGCTCAGGGCCTGCTTCACCTCCTGCCCTTTATTCTTCCTTTGGCCCTTCTATGGGCTCTCCGAGGGTGACATGAATAGGAACCTCCTCCCCACCTGTCTTCTAGGCCCTGGGTGTGTGACTGCCTCCCAGATGGGTGCAGTCAGAAGCTGAGACACCTCAGGGAGCAGTGGGGACAGGTCACCTTGTCCTATGAAACCAAGCAGTGCTAGTTCTCAAAGAGGCTGAGACGGAAGACCCCGCTCCCTCATGTAGGTAAGAGCCATTTACTTCTTTGGGCAGATGGGTCTCCTGGGTGAGAAATGGGATCCCTGCTGCATAGCCTGGTTGGGAGCTTCCCCCATCCCTGGGACAGAGACATCTCCATCAATGCGCCACTCTTGTTTTTTTCCTAGCAAGAGGCTCCCCACAGATATCCTCAAACCTGTTCTCCTGGGAGCATTTCTGGGAGGATGCTCCTGTCCCTCAGTCTCCAACTCCATCATGCAGTCTCATTCACATAACATCTCCGCTCTCCAGCTGCACTTTCCACAGCAGGACAAATGAACCTTCAGCTCCTAGAGACCTGACTCTGACCTCCTTCTGATCAGCAAAGGGGTTTCACCATCCCCTCAACAAACCTGTCAGCCTCTGAATGATGAACGTCAGAGTCACCAGAACCAGCAAAACTCCAACTGCAGCCAGTTGAGCCTTTGTAAACTTAGCCCCTCTGGAAACCAGCTCTGAACTCGAGAGATCTGAACTTATGGACTCCTAGACTTTAAGGTCAGAAGGGACCATTATGATCATATAGTCTGACCTCCTGCACAATACAGGCCACAGAATCTCACCCACCCACTCTTGTAATAAACCCCTAACCTATGTCTAAACTATTGAAGTTCTCAAATAATGATTTAAAGACTTTAAGGTGCAGAGAATCCTCCAGCAAGTGAACCGTGCCCTATACTGCAGAGGAAGGTGAAAAACTCTGCTAATCTGCCTTAGAGGAAAATTTCTTCCCAGGCCCAAATATGGCGATCATCTAAGCACTGACCATGTGAGCAAGACTCACCTCAACCCAATAAGAGGAGGACTGGGCAGCACAGGTCTGTAACAGGGAAAGGAGAGTGCTTTCCCCTGGGCTGCAGAGCCTGGGGCTTAGCCAAACTGATTACAGAATGAGTCCTACCTCAGAGGGACCATTTATTGGCCCTGAAAGAACCAGACTTCAGCGGCGATAAAGCCTAGCTGGGCTACGAACTGGAATGAGAACTAGGTAGGAAGTTGAAAGCAGTAAGGAAAGCCTAGAAGGGAACTTGAGAAGAGAGGTAGGATGTGCCCATGGAAACCTGCAGCAAAGAGAAAAGAGCAGCCCTAGCTGTTAAGTACAGAGCCCTGGGCTGCTACCAGTGTCAGGGTGGGACCGGGTTTCTCTACTGGCCCCAAAGAAGGGGGCATACACGTACCCAGAGAGCGTTACCAAGCCCAGCAAGGGAGCTGCAGGCTGAGCCAGAGCCCCAGCGAGAGCAGAAGAACTTTTTTCTCTGGGAAGACCTCTTTGGACTTCCAGTGTGTGACAAGCTGAGCCCCAGAAGCATGGAACTAAAGGTGATGAGCCGGCCAGAGGGCCGAATTACCAGGCAGAGAGACTGCCATGGTGCTGGAGTGACCATCGATGGAGGATTAGAGGGCACCTAATAATGAGTAGATTCATTTATTATTGGCATAGTCAGCAGGATTGAATTCCCCCTGTCATCTGTGAGGGCTCATGGAAGTCTTGGTTACTGAAGGAAGGTCCATACCCAAAAGTGGGGTTTCCCATTTGAGTTCCAGGGACTGGCTAAGCAGCCAAAGCAGGTCTCGGGGTTTCTCCAGCAGCTCCTAGAAACCCAACAGAAGCAGAAGGAAGTGCAGGCAGAGCTACAGATGCAGCTGCTAATCTTGAGGGAGCAGCAGCAATACCTGTGAGAGATCCTGCAAAGGGAAATCAACCTGCTAGGCCCATGGACAAAAAGAGAAGACTCGGAGAGCATGCTGTGGCTATGCTGAGAAGGTTAGCCCAGGAAAGCAGGGCCTGAGAAAGTGTACAAGCATAGCCTAATGCCAAGATAGGAACAAAAGTTCTTTGGTTTTGCTGCAGAGAAGCAGGCCATATTGAAAGACCCGGCCTGCATAGGAAATTCCTGAGTGGCAAAAGGAGGGGCCAGGGCCCCAAGAAGGTAGAAAGAAAGGAGAAGGTGTCCTCTTGGACAAACACACATGAGGCAGGCTAGGTGGAGATGGCAGGGATGGCCATGGGCCTTGCAGACCCTCCTCCAACACACCTATCGGGTGCTGCAGGGAGGTGAAGGATGAAATGGTTGGCACAGAGATGAATCAGGCATGAGAGTTGAGCAGTGGTGTGTGCTCAGACACTGATGGAAAAGGTTTTGGGGGATGCAGCAGCAGTAGAAAAAAGGCTACAGAAGAAGCTAGTGGCTTCAGAACAAGGCTCTGCAAGCAGTTGTTAATGAGAATGAGTGGCTGCAGGAAGAGAAGGATGGCCTCTGAGTTCTGATGAGTACGAGGCTGTACGAGTGCATAGCCGGTGACAGCGACGAGATGGTGAGGGATGAAGACTGGACAAGAGAAAAACTTGCCCCGGGTTGGGCCGGATTTTAAGGAGGAGGGTATTTCACAGGGTGGCTTGGCCTGTGGCTGCAAACCTGGAGCTAGGCCAAATTGATGACCAAGTGAGCCCCACCTGAGAGGAAACAAGGGAAAACAGCAGCAAAAGTTCAGAAGCAGACCTAGCTGTTCAGTATACGGCCTTGGGCCAAAACCTGGAGTCCAGGGTAGGACTGGGTTCTCCCACCGTCCCTAAGGAAGGGGACATAGAAGACCATAGAAACCCAAGAAGGGCAGACCAAGGCGAAATCAGGCTGAGGAAGAGCTCCCCACGAGGGTGGAAGGCCTTGTTTCTGTTCAAGACATTTTTGGACTTTGTTTGGAAGGAGCATGACCCAGGAAGGAGTGGACTAAAGGACAGTCACCTGGTTGGAGGGCTGAGTTCCCAGCCAACAAACTGCAAGAGTGACTATCAACGGGGTTGCTAGCCCAGCTAGAAAGCTGTGACACGAGGCCTGGCCAGGATCTAGCGGTGAGTGAACTCTGGTAGAAACCTCCTTCCATTATGGAAACAGCCTGGTATTGGAGAGTGGGTGGGGAGACCAGGGAGATGGGAGGGGTTACTGAGGCTGGGGTGGGGAAGAAGCTGTGGGGCTGGGAGGGGAAGGACATGGCCCAGCTTGTGGGAGGGATCCTGCTGGCTGTGTCTGGAGCACTGTGTAGCCTCTTCTATGGGAAGTTTCCATAGGTCAGTGGGGCCTGAATCTCTCACGCTCCCTTGTTCTCTTTGGGCTCCCTTGTTCTCTTTGGGCTCTGAGAGATGTCTGGTGAACTGCCCGTGGACTCTGTGCCCAGCACCACTCCGAAATTATTCGCTACCTTCAAAGAAACAGGCACAGCTCAGCCTGTTAGGTAGGCTGGAGACTCACACTTCACTCAAACACACAACACTGAGGTGCTTTGGGAAGCATAGTAACAAAGAAGAGATTTAAGTGATACTAAGCAAGAGAAAGAGACAAATTTCAAACAGACAAACAAAACAAAACACACTTTGTAGTGACTAAAACTGAATCTTAAGAGTCACAAACTCAACCTTAGCAGTTTCCAGACTAACATCTCAGCTTTCCTAACAGACCTTATTTGATGTCCCTGTATGGTACAAAAATTCTCTGTCGAATCCGCTGATTTGATTGCTTAGCCTTTCGGTTTCAGACCCTCTGTTCTCCTTCTGGGGTGCCTGAACCCTGATTGTAACATCTCTCTTCCAGTCTCTGTCCCAGCCTCTTACACAGATGTATGCTGCAGCCTGCCCAGCTCAGAGAGCAGTGGAGACAGATGATCTCATCCTGTTAAACCAAGCAACATGGGTCTCATTGAGGCTTAGATGGAAGATCCCATTCATCTCCTGGAGGTAAGAACCGTTCACTTTTCTGGGCACTTGGGGCTGTTGCAACAAAGAGGGAGCTCCTGTTACATAGCCTAGTTGTCATCATGACTTTGTTTTTTTATTCTCAGAGGATGTGTCCAGGATCCTGGAGACTGTTTCCTGCAGGAGGTTTGAGTGGGGAGAGATCACTCACTGTCATGACCCATGGGTCATTAACCCGGGTCTGCAGGGCTCATGGGAGTAGCCACACTCCAGCAGGCCACTTCGAAACCTACTAAAAACTGCTTACCTAGGACTTACGAAGTCCAGATCCAGTTTGAGGCTCCACCTCTAAGGCCTATTGGCAGAGTCCCAGAGCAGCTAATTGGCCCCCAGGACCTCCTTAAACCAACAGCAGGAACAAGAAGCTGTCTGAACACCCGAGCTCCCCTGTCTTCTGGACCATGTGTTAGCTGTTTCTGCTCCCACTCCCCAGGCTTGATTTCCTGGCATCCTGACTCGCTGTGACTCATCTGATTTGAGGTTCTGAACACAATTTGGTCTTTTGCTTCTGCTCTTCCACTATCCTGACCCAGCTGACTCTTGACTCCTGTCTTCTGAGTGTGGACTCTGCCTCTGACCACTAGGTCTGGCTGCCCATGACATGGCCATGACACTGACTTTTCTCCGATTCCTCCAATGCCTTTTTCTGCTCTCCAGCTCTGCTCTCCCAGCAAGACACACCAATCCCCTGGCTCCGAGAGTCCTGGTTGCTGCTAGTCAAGGGCTCAGGTCATAGTGGATGGCTTTGCTTCAATGGGATTCCCTAACTGTGGTGGGGCGATAGATGGAACCCATATCCCTATCTTGGCACCGGAGCACCAGGGCAGCAAGTACGTAAACCGCAAGGGGTACTTTTCAATGGTGCTGCAAGCACTGGTGGATCACAAGGGAAGTTTCACCAACATCAACGTGGGATGGCTGGGAAGGGTTCATGACGCTCACGTCTTCAGGAACACTATTCTGTTTAAATGGCTGCAGCAAGGGATTTACTTCCCAGACCAGAAAATAACAGCTGGGGATATTGAAATGCCTATAGTTATCCTTGGGGACCCAGCCTACCCCTTAATGCCATGGCTCATGAAGCCATACACAGGCAGCCTGGACAGTAGTCAGGAGCTGTTCAACTACAGGCTGAGCAAGTGCAGAATGGTGGTAGAATGTGCCTTTGGCCGTTTAAAGGGATGCTGGTGCACGTTACTGACTCGCTCAGACCTCAGCCAAACCAATATACCCATTGTTATTGCTGCTTGCTGTGTGCTCCACAATCTCTGTGAGAGTAAGGGGGAGACATTTATGGTGGGGTGGGAGGCTGAGGCATATCGCCTGGCCGCTGGTTACGCGCAGCCAGACACCAGGGCAATTAGAAGAGCACACGAGGAAGCGCTGCGCATCAGAGAAGCTTTGAAAACCAGTTTCATGACTGGTCAGGCTACAGTGTGAAAGTTCTGTTTGTTTCTCCTTGACGAAAACCTGCCTCCTTGATTGACTCATTCCCTGTAAGCAACCCACCCTCCCTCTTCGATCACAGCTTGCTTTCTAAGGAAATAAAGTCACTATCATTTAAAAATAATGTATTCTTTATTAATTGATTATAAAAAGAGGGAGAGAACTGACAAGGTAGCCCAGGTGGGGTTTGGGAGGAGGATAGGAGGGAAGGAAAAGGTCACTAAAAAAGTTCAAAGTAATGACAGCCTTTTGCTTGGGCTGTCCGCTGGGGTGGAGTGGGCGGGTGCACGGAGCCTCCCCTCTGCGTTCTTACACGTCTGGGTGAGGAGGCTATGGAACATGGTGAGGGGGGAGGGTGGTTATACAGGGGCTGTAGTGGCATTCTGTGATTCTGCTGCCGTTCCTGAAGCTCCACCAGATGCCGGACAGAGCATGTCAGTTTGATCATGCAGCAGCCCCAGCGTTGCATCCCGCCACCTCTCATCTCGAGCGTCTCTCCTCTCCTCACGTTTGTCCCTCATAGCCTCACGTTCACTGGCAGCTTTCCTGTACTGGGATAGGGTGACCTTCTACTCATTCAGATGAGCTCTTTCATTGTGGGTCAATTCCATGATTTCCGAGAACATTTCATCTCACGACCTTTTTTTTCACCGTCTTATCTGAGATAGCCTTTGGGACAGAGGAGGGAGGCTTGAAAAATTTGCAGCTGCGGGAGGCAGGGAAAAAAGGGAGAGAAGTATTTATAAAGATACATTTTACAGAACAATGGTTATACTCTTTCACGGTGAACAACACTATTCACATTATATAGCACATGTGATTTCAGTACAAGGTCACATTTTGCATCTTAACATTGAGTGTCTGTGGCTTTGGTGTTAGAGATCACAGACGCAGGTCCGGGCAACAGAATTCGGCTTGCATGCGGGCATGGTAAGCCATTGTCTTTTGGCTTCTGCAGCCTTCATATATCCAACACCCTTCTTTCCCACATACCAAGCAAAGCCCGTTGAGTGCTGCGGTTTTCCTGTTAACGTGAAGCAGCAGAAACCAAACTAACGCCCCCACCCATCCAATTCTCAGGGATGATCGCTTTACCCCTCCTCCCACCACATGGCTGGTATCAGAGAAGATCCCTGCTAGCCAAACGCAAAAAGCTGAGTGCCAATGCCTTCCCCCCCCAGCTTGGCTAACTGCAAAGAAGGATTTCTTTTCAGTCACAGGCAAACAGCCCAGTAGGAACGGCCACCTCTGTCCCCTTAATTAAATTCCCCTATTTCAACCAGGTTACCATGACCAATATAACTCTCCTGAGGCTAACACAGCGAGATAAAGAATGGTTGTTGCTTGAATGCCAGCAAACACCAGGACCATATGCTGCCAGGCTTTGTCATTCCACAATACCAGATTACTTGTTACTAGCATGGCGTGGTCAAGTGTCCTAACATGGAGGACGGAATAAGGCTGCACTACCCAGAAACCTTCTACAAAGGTTTTTGGAGTACCTCCAGGAGAGCTTCATGGAGATGTCCCTGGAGGATTTCTGCTCCATCCCCAGACACGTTAACAGACTTTTCCAGTAGCTGTACTGGTCGTGAGTGCATCCCAAGTCCTCAGGGCAAATTAATCATTAAAAATGCTTGCTTTTAAACCATGTTTTATATTAACAAAGGTACACTCACCAGATGTCCCTTCCATGGATTCATGGTCTGGGATACTGCCTTGGGAGGGTTGTGAGGGTAATCCGGTCAGGCTGAGAAAAAGATCCTGGCTGTTGGGGAGAACGGAGTGCTGTGTGCTCTCCGCAAGCTCGTTCTCCTCCTCATCTTCCCCGTCTGCAGAATCCTCAGGCTTGGCTGAGATTACCCCCTCCTTGGAATCCACGGACAGGGGTGGGGTAGTGATGACAGCCCCCCCCTAGAATTGCATGCAGCTCAGCGTAGAAGCGGCATGTTTGCGGCCCTGTCCCGGACCTTCCGTTTGCTTCTTTGGTTTTCTGGTAGGCTTGTCTGAGCTCCTTAACTTTCACGCGGCACTATGGTGAGTCTCTATTGTGGCCTCTCTCCATCATGCCCTTGAAGACTTTTTCAAATGTTTTGGTATTTCTTCTTTTGGAACGTAGTTCAGCTAGCACAGAATCCTCTCCCCATATAGCAATCAGATCCAGTACCTCCCGTACAGTCCATGCTGGTGCTCTTTTTCAATTCTCAGACTGCATGGTTATGTTTATCTGTGCTGATGAGCTCTGCATGGTCACCTGTGCAGATCAGCTCTCCACGCTGGGTAAACAGGAAATAAAATTCAAAAGTTTGTGGGTCTTTTCCTGTCTACCTGGCCAGTGCATCCGAGTTCAGAGTGCTGTCCAGAGCGGTCACAATGGTACACTGTGGGATAGGTCCTGGAGGCCAATACTGTCCAATTGCGGCCACACTAACCCTAATTCAAAATGGCAATACCGATTTCAGCGCTACTCCCCTCGTCGGGGAGGAGTACAGATACTGATATTAAGAGCCCTTTATATCAAAATAAAGGGCTTCATTGTGTGGACGGGTGCAGGGTTAATTCGGTTTAATGCTGCTAAATTCGAAATAAACTCATAGTGTAGACCAGGCCTAAGACCCAGTGGTGCCCCAAATTTTCAGGTGTCCTACCCAACTGTCTATGCCTGAGGACAGCCCTGGGTGCCCCCAACCACTTGGCGCCCTAGGCTACCGCCTAGTTTGCCTACTGGTTGCACCGTCCCTGCCAAGCAGGAGGAACTGAAGCTTCTGCAAACAAATGAAAAACCAGTGACGTGATTCCTATTAAACAGTGAGGAACTGCAGTGACATCTCTGCTCAGTCTCAGGTGCTCAGTCTCAGTCAACTCCCTGGGATCCAGAATTGTCCCAGCCAGAACAGGGCTGCTGGAAAGTGAGAGAAATGGTTTCAGCCTCCCCTGGGGCTGAGCTCTGCCTTCAACGCTCTGATTCTCCCTCTCCCCAGCGAATGTGACTCTGGATCCGGACACAGCTCATCCCCACCTCATCCTATCTGAGGATTGCAAAAGTGTGAGATGGGAAGACACATGGCAGAATCTTCCTGACAATCCTGAGAGATTTGACACTGAGCTCGGGGAGTCACTGCTGGGAGGTGGAGGTGGGGCGGGGGGAGGCTGGGCTGTGAGGGTGACCAGAGAGGTGATCCAGTGATGGATCAGCCCTGAGGAGGGGATCTGGGCTGTGGGGTATGTGTTGGATCAGTTCTGGGCTCTCACCTCCCCTGTGACCCCCCTGCTCCTGAGCCGGGCTCCCAGCAGGATCCGGGTTTGTCTGGACTGTGACCAGGGGCAGGTGACATTTATCGATGCTGGTGACGAGACCCCGATCTTCACTTCCCCGCCGGGCTCCGTCCGTGGGGAGAGAATCCGACCTTGGCTCTGGGTGCTGGGGGTAGGATCCCGGCTCCACCGGTGTCCCTGAGACCCGGGGGTCGGGGGAGAGAGAGGGAGAGGAATATTCCACTGGGGAGCCTGAAATCAGCCCTTCTAGCCTCAGACAGTGTCGTCTCTATGATCTGCTCCTGTGGGCCTTCTATCGTGAAGTCTCTGCGATCCAGGCAGTTGCATCCCATCTCAACTCTGTGCAGTCCCTGGTGTCAAACCATAGAGAGCATTAGGTCAGTGAGGTAGAGAGGCCAATCTCGTCACTGCCCCAGGGATTGTGCAGCCTGTTTGCTGCTGTCCTCTATGATACAGGAGGACTCTGGGGATCCTTGGTCAGTGTCACTGACATGAGGGGGGGAAGAGCCCACTGGGAAGAAAAATGGGCTTCTCCAGCCACAGTCATCCTAGTCTCTATGGCCTGGAGGTCCCTTGTCTACCCATCCTCTCCCTGATAGCTCATCTCTATGGTTCCTGAAAGCTCCTCCCCCTTCCTGCAGCACCAGGGATGGGAGGGGGAGGGGGGAAGAATCCTTGGGGGCTGCAGGAGGAGCAGAGGTGCCCTGGGGCACAGATGTGAAGCTGCAGGGGCAGAACTGAGAGAGGGGCTAGGGGCAGAAGTGATGTGAGGGTTGAGGAGTAGAATTAACAGCCGGGCTGGGGACAGGCAGATGTGGGGGTGGCAGGAACACAGAATTAATTAGGATTTGGGGTTTGGGGGAGAAGCTGGAGGCTTCCCAGGAGCAGGGAGCCTGGGAGAGGGAGACCCAGAAACTGGAGAGTGTGACCTACAAGTCATGAGAGAAGGGATGCTATAGTGGGAAGCGGTTAGAGGGTGTGGAGAGTCAAGTACAGGGTAGGTTTAACCAAAACGGGGGAAAGAAATGAAAGAATAACAGAGAAAAAATAAAGTAAAACCAGTGTAAAGACAGAAGCCTGGATAAAGTGGCGGGAAACTCAAATGAAGAGTGAAAGCAAAATCGTCCTGAGAGGGGAAATGCTCTGGGGTAGGCAGCAAGAGCGGAAGAGATAAACTCAAGGGAGAGAACTGGGAACCTGGAGTGGATGTTTTTACCATGTATTCTGGTTCTGAAGGTTCCTTCTTAGCTCCTTTTAACCTGACATTTACTTAAGGTAAATAAACAAGACATGTTTTATATGTCTCATTTCTCTTTAATTTTCCAACTGTGATTTTTGAAGCAGACATGTGTTGACATAAGCGATTGGGAAGGATGTGGGGGAGGAATCCCAATACCAATGAGGACCTCTGTGCATGTTATGATGATAGCAACATATTACAGTAAGATCCAGGCTATCGAGCCTGCACTCTGGGTCATGTGTTTTATACAAACATACACATCAGGAATTGTTCAAGAGGAGAGAGCTGGTTGGGTCACTTTACTTCTCAATTTCCAAACCTGTCAGCGCGATGCAGATGTTCGCAGTTTGGAACAGCAGGATTTCATGGCACATCGCCCCACAATCAACAGATTATAACAGTTTTAACTATCATGTGAAATGAACTATTAAAAAAAAGAAAACTTAAATAGAGATCAAGTAGAACCACTCAATCCCCACTCCCACAGCGGCAGGGTTTGTAGCATGGCCTCTCCAGTCCCCAGCACACGTCCCCACCACTTGAACTTCAGGAGGCATTGCCATTGTTTCTGAGGCCAAACACCAGAGTGGGATTTGACACACACTGTGCCAGCAGGTCCACAAATGCTTACTAGTCAGATTAGAATATTAGAGATCACAACTCTAGTGCTCTCTTCCTGGCTCCATTGTGCGGAGAGAGTCCAGTAGAATGGAGAGAATCCAGAAGAGAGCTACAAAAGTGATCAGAGGTTTAGAAATAATGACCATTGAGGAAAAGTTGAAAGAGCTGGACATGTTTAGTACAGAGAAGAGAAGGTTGGGGCAGGGGAGCTATGCAGCGGGAGAGGGAACCCTAAAAACAGTCTATGAAGAAAGAGGGAACCCTAAAAACAGTCTATGAAGAAAGTTGTTATAAAGAAGATTGTGATCATGGCCATTGAGCACTACAGACCTCAACTGTCTAAGCCAGCAATGGAAAAAACTATGAACCACGGCCCCCGGGCAGCGGTTATCCGGCGCGCGAGCAATAGCCGGGGGAGCGGGGCCGGGAGTTTCGCTGCCCTCAGCCGGGCGCTCGGGACTGGGCTCTCCGGCCAAGGGAGCGGAGCCAGGGGGTTCGCTGTGCTCAGGCCGGCGCTCGGGCCGGGAGAGCGAAGCACGGGACTCCGGCCGGGAGATCGTGAACCGGCGCGCCGGGGTCACGACGAAACCCTCGGCCCCACTCCTATGGCCGGGCCCCAATCCTCCGGCCAGAGCCCCGGGCACCACTTCCCCGGCAGGAGTGCCGGGTCCCGATCTCCCGGTTGGAGCGACAGGCTCAGCGCAGCGAAATCCCTGGCCCCGCTCCCCCGGCCGGAGCCCCAGGCCCCGATTTCCCGACCAGAGCTCCGTGCCACGGTTCACCGGCCAGAACGCAGAACCCTGATCTCTGAGCTGGCGCGCCTTGCCCTGCTCCCCCGGCTGAAGCGCCGGGCTGGCCCCAATCTCCCAAGCAGGGCGGGCTTTAGCCAGTGCGGGCCGATTCGTGGGGCATGTACTCTCTGGGTTGCACTTCGAATTTCCGCGCTCCGGCGGCTGTAGCGGGGCTGCGGGAGCGGGGCAGCCGCACTTGCCACTCTCGGGCCCAGGGCCGCCCAGAGGATTCCGGGGGCCCGGGGTCTTCGGCGGTGGGGGGCCCTTCCCTTCCGGGACCCGCCGCCAAAGTGCCCCGAAGACCCGCGGCAGGAGCCCCCCGCCGCCGAATTACCGCCGAAGTGGGACCTGCCGCCGAAGTGCAGCCCGGTCTTCGGCGGTAATTCGGCGGGGGGGGGGAGTCCCCGCCGCGGGTCTTCGGGGCACTTCGGCGGCGGCTCCCGGAACAGAAGGGCCCCCCGCCGCCGAAGACCGGGCTGCGCTTCGGCGGCGGGTCCCGCTTCCCCCCCGCCCTGGCCCCAGCCTCTTACCCCCGGCTCCCTCCTCACCCGGAGTCTCAGCGCCTCGCCGGAACAGCCACAGCGTGTGGCCGGCGGGGCCTGAGCCCCGCCCCGCTCAGAGCCGTGTGGTGAGGGGGCGGGGCTGGGAGCTCACGCCGAGCGGAGGGAGCTGAGCTCAGCTCGCAGCTCCGCCCCCTGACCACGCGGCTCGGAGGGGGCGGGGCTCAGGGGCCCCGGTGGAGACTCGGCGCTTGATGCGCTGAGGCTCCGGGAGAGGGGTGGAGTCAGGAGCCTCCGCTGTTCTCTTGGGGGCCCCTGCGGAGCCCGGGGCCCGGGGCAAATTGCCCCCTTTGCCCCCCCCCTCTGGGCGGCCCTGCTCGGGCCGGGGGACCGGGGCCGCGGGGTTGCGGGGCTCCGGCCGTGGTAGCGGGACCACAGAGTTGCGGGAATTCGGCCGAGGGAGCGGGGCTGCGGGGTAGCGGTAGTCCGGCCGGGGTAGCGGGGCCTTGGGGTTGCAGGGCTTCGGCCGGAGGAGAGGGACCACGGGGTTGCGGGGCTTCGGCCGGAGGAGAGGGACCACGGGGTTGCGGGGCACCGGTCGGGGGAGCGGGACCGCGGGATTGTGGGGCTCAGGGCGTTAGAATGGGGCTGCGGGGTTGCGGGGCTCCAGCCGCGGGAGCGGGGCCACGGGACTTGCCTAGCTCCGCCGGGGGAGCGGGACCGCGGGGTTGCTGGGCTCTGGCCGGGAGAGTGGGGTTGCGGGGCTCCTGCCGGGGATCGGGGCTGCCTGGAAGTGGGACTCCAGCCGGGGTAGCGGGGCCTTGGACCTCCGGCCGGGGAGCGGGACAGCGAAGTTGCGGGGCTTCGGCCGGGGGAGCGGGACCGCGGGGTTACAGGGCTCTAGCCGGGGTGGCAGGGGAGTGGGGCTCAGGCCAGGAGAGTGGGGATGTGGGGTTGCGGGGCTCCAGCCGGGAGAGTGGGGCCGCGGGGTTGCGGGGCTCCGGCCAGGGTATCGGGACCGTGGGATTGTGGGGCTCCGGCAGGGAGAGCAGGACCACGGGGATGCGGCCGGGAGAGCGGGGCTGCGGGGTTGCGGGGCTTCTGCAGGGAGAGCGGGACCGCGGGGTTGCGGGGCTCCGGCCGGTGTAGCGGGGCCATGGGGCTCCAGCTGGGAGAGCGGGGCTGCGGGAGTTGCGGGGCTTCGGCCGCTGCGGGGCTTCGGCCGCGGTAGCGGAGCCACGAGACTTGCCGGGCTCCGGACTGGGTAGTGGGACCGTGGGGTTGCAGGATCCAGCCGGGAGAGTGGGGCCGCGGGGTTGCGGGGCTCCGGCCGGGGGAGCGGGACCGCGGGGTTGCGGGACTCCGGCAGGGAGAGCTGGACCGCGGGGTTGCCGGGGTCTGGCCGGGAGAGCAGGGCTATGGGGTTGCGGAGCTCTGGCCAGGGTAGCAGGGTTGCGGGGTTGCGGTGTTCGGCCGTGGTAGCGGAGCCACGGGACTTGCCGCGCTCGGCAGGGGGAGCGGGACCCTGGAGTTGCGGAGCTCCGGCCGGGGTAGCGGTAAAGCGAGGATGCGGCCGGGAGAGTGGGAATGCGGGGTTGCGGGGTTCTGGCCGGGAGAGCGGGACTGCAGGGTTGCGGAGCTCTGGCCGGGGTAGCGGCGCTACGGGAGTTGCGGGGCTTCGGCCGTGGTAGCAGAGCCAACTTGCCGGGCTCCGGCCTGGGTAGCGGGACCGCCGGGTTGCTGGGCTCAGGCCCAAAGAGCGGGGCTGCGAAGCTTTGGCCGGGGTTGCGGGGCTCTTGCCGGGGTAGCAGGGCTGCCGGGTTGCGGTGTGTGATGTTATTGATATAGTCTGAGACCATATAGAACATGGTTTGCAACCAAGGTCCTGTAATGGCATCAAATCTTATGTAAAGGGGGTCATATAAGGTGTCTAAGACCAGCTTATGGGTTGCTGGTTATGATTATGCTGTCTGTATGTATGTGTCTTTTTTTAGTTGAAGTTATGAGTATTGGCTCTATACTGTCTATATTTCAAATTTGTGCTGTGCTTCTGGGAAACATCCCAGATAAGTTAGTGTTAGCTCTGCCTAGCCTGCTTGATGGCCCATTAAGGACCATCAGCTACACAATTGACCCATGGAGAGAAGGCAGATACGCCTTGTAACTCAGCAAAGTATGCAGGGACTTGCCCATGTGACTCCAGACTCCATTTTGCTGTAATTTTCCACAGTAAGGACAAAGAGGTGTTCTTACACCTGGAAAAGCCTATAAAAGGCTGATGCCTCATCTCCATCTTGTCTTCAATCCTGCTTCTACCTCTGGAGGAACTTTGATACAAACTGAAGCTCTGAACAAAGGACTGACTGACCCATCCCAGCGGGGGATGTACTCCAGAGACTTGATTTGAACCTGCAGTTTACTCCATCACTGCTACAAGCCTGAACTAAGAACTTTGCCATTACAGTATGTAATTGATTCCATTTAACCAATTCTAGCTCTCATCTCTATCTTTTTCCTTTTATGAATAAACCTTTACATTTTAGATTCTAAAGTATTGGCAACAGCATGATTTGTGGGTAAGATCTGATGTGTATATTGACCTGGGTCTGGGGCTTGGTCCTTTGGGATCAAGAGAACCGTTTTCTTTTATTGGAGTGTTGGTTTTCGTAACCATTCATCCCCAGGGCGAGTGGCACTGGTGGTGATACTGGGAAACTGGAGTGTCTAAGGAAATTGCTTGTGACTTGTGTTTAGCCAGTGGGGTGAAACCAAAGTTCTCTTTGTCTGGCTGGTTTGGTTTGCCTTAGAGGTGGAAAAACCCCAGCCTTGGGCTGTAACTGCCCTGTTTAAGCAATTGGCCCTGAATTGACATTCTCAGTGGGGTCCCGCCAGAACCGCATCATCACACGATGCTCTGGCCGGGAGAGCGTGACCGCGGGGTTTTGGGGCTCCGGCCAGGGGAGCGGGGCTGCAGGACTTGCCGCCTTCCGGCCTGGGGAGGGCAACCGTGGGGTTGTGGGGCTCCGGCTGGTGTAGCGGGGCCACGGGACTTGCCGCCCTCCGACCTGGGGAGCGGGACCGTGGGGTTGCGGTGCTCTGGCTGGGAGAGCGGGACCGTGGGTTGCGGGGCTCCGGCCAGGAGAGCGGGGCCATGGAACTTGCCGCCCTCTGGCCTGGGGACGGTGAATGCAGAGTTGTGGGGCTCTGGCCAGGGTAGTTGGGCTGCGGGGTTGCGGTGCTCTGGCTGGGAGAGCAGGGTTGTGGGGCTCTGGCCGGGGTAGCGGGGCCGCGGGACTTACCGCACTGTGGCTGGGGGAATGGGACTGTGAGGTTACGGGGTTTCGGCCGGGAGAGCGGGGCTGCGGGTTGTGGAGCGCCGGCCGGGAGAGCGGGGATACGGGGTTGCGGGGCTCCGGCTGGTGGAGCGGGACCGTGGGGTTGCGAGGCTTCGGCTGGGAGATCGGGGCTGCGAGGTTGCTGGGCTCTGGCCGGGAGAGCTGGACCGCGGGGATGTGGGGCTCTGGCCAGGGGAGCAGGGCCAAAAGGCAAAAGCTGACATTAACATTGTTTTGGTCTGTGTGTTACTTGACATCGTATATTCATTGTCACCATAGAAGGGAAGGGCTCTGCATAGACGGAATTTTGCCTGGGCATCAGTAGAAAATGTTAAGTAAAATTTGCTTTAAAAATTAAACCTGGCGCTTTGTCATCTTTTGTCATCATTTTTATTTCTTAGCTTTCAGCTATTTAAGTGAACTCTAAAACTTTCATACTGACTGTTTGCTATCTGACATTGTATCTCTCTAATCTCCTTCTTAACCATCATTGACTTTTTTCCATTTTAATACTATCCCCTAGTATCAGAGACAGTGAGAAAAATAGCAAATAAAGGTACATGACTATCTTTCTATCTCTATAGAGAATGATAGATATACATGCATCTGTCTCGCATAGAGGGATGTGATGTATTCCCTGCAGCCAGGGCTGGCTTTAAGAAGTGCGGGCCTCAATTTGAACAATTTTGATGGGCCCCCAGCAGGGATGACTAAAAAAAAAACACATGTAAAAAAACATGTGGGGCTTGTACTCACTGGACAGTGCTCCGAGTCTTCGGTGGCACTTCGGCAACGGGTCCTTCACTCGCTCCAGGTCCTCGGAGGCACTGAAGGACCCACCGCCGAAGACCCAGAGCAAGCGAAGGACCCGCCGCCGAAGTGCCGTCGAAGACCCAGAGCGAGTGAATAACTCGCCACCGAAGTGCCACCGAAGACCCAGGGCGCCGCCAGGTGAGTAAAAATTTAAAAGGCGCCTCTAGCCAGGAAGGGATTCTCACTGGGCCCGGGGCCCTCTTAGGCACGGGCCGATTCGAAGAATTGGTGGAATAGGCCTAAAGCTGGCCCTGGCTGCAGTGAATGTTTTGGATTATCTGTGTAAATGGTTCATACATCTCTGAGCTCAGCCCTGGCTTGATCCAGGGCCAGAGATTAACTGTGAGCTGGCTGTTCCTTGCTGGGATCCAGGAGCGGGTGAAAAGCAGGAAAGGCAACTTCTAAGGAATATTTAACGAAACGACATTGTAATTTGGGGACATTTTTCAAGCTGCTGTTTCCTTCCACTTTATAGATGGCGCAGGGCCAGAGGCTCTCTGGCCAAGAGATCTGGGCCAGGGGCTTGCGGCGCTTGGAGCGCTGGGTCCAGATATCCCGGCCAGAGCGACGGATTGAGCGCGGGGTAAACCCCGGCCTGCTCCCCCGGCTGCAGCGCTGGGTCCTGATATCCCAGCTGGAGCGCCGTGCCCTGCTCCCCCGGCTGGAGCGATGGGTCGCGCTCTCACGGCCGGAGCGACGGGCTGAGTGCGGCAAAACCCCGGGCCCACTCCCCCTGCCGGAGTGTCGTGCCCCGCTCAGCCAGGTCCTGATATCCCGCCGGAGCGAAGGGCTGAGCACAGGGACACTCCCGGCCCTTCTCTCCCCAGCAGGACACCGGGCCCCGCTTCATCGGCCGGAGCGCCGGGTCCTGGTCCCATGGCTGGAGTGACGTGCTGAAAGCGGCGAACCCCCCGGCCCCACTCCTGCAGCCGGAGCGCCGGGCCCCGCTCCCCCGGGAGGCGTGCCGGGTCCCGATCTCTGCCACAGAGCCTGACCCCGATTTCCCAACTGAAGCTCCGAACCCAGCTCACCCGGCAGGAGCGCCGGGCTCCGATGTCCCAAGCGGAGGTCCGGGCCCGTTCCGCCGGGTCCCGATCTCCCGGCCGGAGCCCTGGTCCCACTCCAGCGGCAGACGCGCCGGGCTCCAATCTCCCGGATGGAGCGCCAGGCTGAGCGCAGCGAAACCCCCGGCCTCGCTGCCCCAGCCTGAGCACTGGACCCCAGTCTCCCAGCAGGAGCACTGTGCCCAGCTCCCCCAGCCGCAGTGCCGGGCTGAGTGCTGAGAAGCTCCCGGCCCCGCTCCACCTGCCAGGGCCCCAGCCCCGTTCCCCCAGAAGTAGTGCCCAGTTCCAATCTCCCCACTGGACCACGGGGTCTGGCTCCTGTGAGGATGTCGTTCTGCTGGGACCCAACTGAGAGTGCCAATTCAGGACCAATTGCTTAAACAGAGCAGTTACAGCCCAAGGCTGGGGTTTTTCCACCTCTAAGGCAAACCAAACCAGCCAGACAAAGAGGACTTTGGTTTGATCCCACTGGCTAAACACAAGTCACAAGCAATTTCCTTAGACACTCCAGTTTCCCAGTATCACCACCAGTGCCACTCGTCATGGGGATGAATGGTTATGAAAACCAACACCCCAATAAAGGAAACGGTTCTCTCGATCCCAAAGAATTAAGCCTCAGACCCAGGTCAATATACACATCAGATCTTACCCACAAATCACGCTGCTGTCAATCCTTTACAATCTAAAATGTAAAGGTTTATTCATAAAAGGAAAAAGATAGAGATGAGAGCTAGAATTGGTTAAATGGAATCAATTACATACTGTAATGGCAAAGTTCTTAGTTCAGGCTTGTTGCAGTGATGGAGTAAACTGCAGGTTCAAATCAAGTCTCTGGAGTACATCCCCCGCTGGGATGGGTCAGTCAGTCCTTTGTTCAGAGCTTCAGTTTGTATCAAAGTTCCTCCAGAGGTAGAAGCAGGATTGAAGACAAGATGGAGATGAGGCATCAGCCTTTTATAGGCTTTTCCAGGTGTAAGAACACCTCTTTGTCCTTACTGTGGAAAATTACAGCAAAATGGAGTCTGGAGTCACATGGGCAAGTCCCTGCATACTTTGCTGAGTTACAAGGCGTATCTGCCTTCTCTCCATGGGTCAATTGTGTAGCTGATGGTCCTTAATGGGCCATCAAGCAGGCTAGGCAGAGCTAACACTAACTTATCTGGGATGTTTCCCAGAAGCACAGCACAAATTTGAAATATAGACAGTATAGAGCCAATACTCATAACTTCAACTAAAAAAAGACACATACATACAGACAGCATAATCATAACCAGCAACCCATAAGCTGGTCTTAGACACCTTATATGACCCCTTTTACATAAGATTTGGTGCCACTACAGGACCGTGGTTGCAACCATGTTCTATATCAGGGGCGGGCAAACTTTTTGGCCTGAGGGCCGCATCGGGTTTCGTAAATTGTATGGAGGGCCGGTTAGGGGAGGGGGTCATGGCCCAGCCCCCACCTCCTATCTACCACCCCCCCCGGCCAGGACTCCTGCCCCATCCAACTGCCCCATTCCCTGATGGTCCCTCTGGGACCCCTGCCCCATCCACACACACCTGCTCCCTGTCCCCTGACTGCCCCTGGGCCCCTGCCGCCCCATCCAACCCCTCCTCTCATTCCTGACGGCCCTCCCGGGACCCCTGCCCCATCCACACCCCTTCTCCCTGTCCCCGACTGCCCCAGAACCCCTGCCCTCCCTGCCCCCTGCCACCCCACCCAACCCCCCTCCTTCCTGACTACCCCCGGGACCCCTGCCCCACCCCCCCACCCCGGCGCCCGGTCCCCGACTGCCCCCAGACCCCCTCCCCCTCCCTGCCCCCTGCCCCCCCATCCCACCCCCCTCCTTCCTGACTATCCCCCGGGACCCCTGCCCCATTCAACCCCTGTTCCCCAACCCCTATCCACACCCCGCCCCCTGACCATCACCCCGGACTCTCCTGCCCTCTATCCAACACACCCTGCTCCCTGCCTCCTTACCGTGCTGCCTGGAGCACCAGTGGCTGGCAGTGTTACAGCCGCGCCACCCGGCTGGAGCCGGGACATGCCACCACCGCCACCGCACAGCTCAGAGCACTGGGTCAGGCCGGGCTCTGCAGCTGCACTGCCCAAGGAGCTCACAGCAGAGCCTTGTGCCGGCTCCGGCAGTGGAGCGAGCGAGCGAGCTGAGGCTGTGGGCGAGGGGGAACAGTGTGGGAGGGGCCGGGGGCGAGCGTCTCGGGCTAGAAGCTCGGGGGCTCAGCAGGACGGTCCCGCGGGTCGGATGTGGCCTGCAGGCCATAGTTTGCCCACCCCTGTTCTACACTCACTTGCTATCTTGCGTTTCTTCGGTGCTGCCATTTCTGGTGACTCGTGGTAACTATTTTTCTTTGCTTAATTTTGTTTAGTGGAGAAGCACCTTTTCTGTGACTGGCTCCATCTAGTGTTGAAACTGAGAAGTGCAACAGAGTTGAGCTCAAGCGCCATGTGCGGGCCATATTCAATTATATTTTCAGAATTTGCTGCGGGCCAATAAAAACTGACCCGTGGGCCGCAGTTGGCCCGCGGGCCGTAGTTTGAACACCCCTGTTCTATATGGTCCCAGATTATATTAATAACGTCACAGCTTCCCCGGCCCCGCTGCCTTGGCTGCAGCATGGCTCCCCGAGCTCCCCGCCAGAGCGCCGGGTCCCTATCTCACGTCCGAAGCACGAGGAAACCCCCAGCCCTGCTCCCCTGGCTGGAGCACAGGGCCGAGCGCCACAAGCCCCCAGCCCAGATCTCCCCGCCGGAGAGCCTCCGGCCCTGCGCCTTCTGTAAAGTGGAAGGAAACAGCAGCTTGAAAAATGTCCCAAAATTACAATGTTATTTAATTAAATATTCCTTAGAAGCTGCTTTTCCTGCTTTTCACCCACTCCTGGATCCCAGAAAGGAAAAGCCAGCTCACAGTTAATCTCTGGCCCTGCAGCTTCCTACAAAACTATTTCTTGATCATGCCACCAGGACCATGTCTTTCCGCCATGCCATCTTCTTTACTCCAAGAGCATCCTAGGCTCTTCATGCTGTCTCCAACCTCACCATGGTGAGCATGAATTAGTGGCCTTTGCAAACCAGACAAACACACTTCCTGCTTCTTCCAGCTCCCCCACGGGCTTCTATTAGTGCCACTATTTCTAGCAGTCCACCACGTCTATAAAAGGCTGGGACAAGCAGGGACAAAGGGAGTGTGGCTACAGTCCACAGAGTGCAAGTGTAATTTATTGTATAAGGCACAAAGAGCATTGAGATGACTGTTGGAATTAATAATATTTGAAATTATTAATATTAATATGGGGAATCACGTATCAGAGGGGTAGCCGTGTTAGTCTGGTTCTGTAGAAGCAGCAAAGAATCCTGTGGCACCTTATAGACTAACAGACGTTTTGCAGCATGAGCTTTCGTGGGTGAATACCCACTACTTCGGATGCAAGACAATGGGGAATCACCAATCACAAATTTCATCATAAATTTCTTTATTAAATCCAACGGCCACTTTATTCAATTGCTCTAAACATGCCTAAAAAACCTAACAAGCAAATTATTACATCCAAACTTCTATAAGCATTTGATCAAGATACTTACCAATGGTCTAATCCTGGGGTGCTTAGACCCATACTGGTTGGCTTCAACATGGTCACGCAAGTATTAGCTATGAGCCCTTTAAGATTTGAGTCTTTATATCCTTTAACAAACAAGTGATGTCACTGCCAATTTCTGACTTCAGCTAACGAAATAATTTGAAACAATTCATCCTTATTTCCAGTCTTGATCCATATAAGATTTACAACCTCCTTTCTTCCAAAGCCTTTGCTTTCTTATTTTCTCCCCAACTCCTGGCTTGCCAGCAGAACAGTGGGAAGGTTGGGGCTTTTTTCTTTTAAAACAGTTTTTCTGTCTTGTTACTGCAGCTCTTTATTTTATTAGTTACTTTCCCACACTGCAAGTAATACTACTTATTATTCTCATGGCCTTTTTTACTCAATGATTGGGGCCTTCTTTACAACACAAACACAAACAGACACAGACACACCTCCTTAGCCAGCTTCAGCTAACTCTAATTCTTTAATTTTATACTTATTCTACAATGACACTGCCAGTACACAGATGAACAAGAGACAGGTGCAAAGCCTCTTCTCACTCCTGTGAGGTTCATGCATCAGGAGGCAGATTTAGAAGAACCATCGCCGATGATCTCATGATTTTCATAATCTTGGGGTCAAGGGCGGCTCCAGGCACCAGCCCACCAAGCACATGCCTGGGGCAGCAAGCCGGGGGTGGGGGCGGGGGAGGCAGCCTGCTGGTTGCCGTGAGGGTGGCAGTGAGGCTGCCTTCGGCGGCATGCCTGCAGGAGGTCCGCCGGTCCTGTGGCTTCGGCAGCAATTCGGCAGTGGGTACGCCAAAGGCGCGGGACCAGGGGGCCTCCGACAGGCATGCCACCGAATCCACGTTACCAGCGCACTGCATGCAGGCGCACTGCTGAAAGCTGCCTGACTGCAAAAAACATAGAGCCACCCCTGCTTGAGGGGAAGCCACACATACGCACATAGTTGTGAGGGGAAGAATTATGCCTCCATCTTCTTCCTGGCAGCTAAGAGGAGGGCTCCAGTCCTGGCACTGGGGGCAAGGGAGGGAATTGCCATCTTTGCCTGCTATTGGACATATATTATCCCTGTATAGTTTTATAGCTGTACACAGCTACACAGTTTTGGTCTTACTTTCAGTCACATTTTGCTGCATTATACCTCCATATCTGTATGTAACCCTTTACCAGGTGATGTTGGCAGCAAAAAGGGCCAGGCACGAGTACCTAGGGAAGTGATATGCAGATCTCAGTGGTTCAGGAGCCAAATTAATGATCAACAGAACAGCCACTGTAGTGTGAGTTCATGGTTTCTTTTACTGTAGTACTATTCATATTTAAATAGTATGAGAGGGGAAATATTTAGGGTTTTATATATAATATAATATATAAATCTCACAAGTAAGTTAATAACTTTGCACAAGATGATAATTTAATTGGTGAATAACATAGTAAAAGCATCTTGATTGGTTAATAACTTAAATTAAATCACACAGGGCTTTAATGTCATGTGCTGCAAAGAGCCACAGGAGACACATTAAAGAGCCACTCAGGGCTCATAAGCCTCAGTATGAGTATCACTGACCTAGGGGTTCCTCTTACAATTCACAAACAGCACCAGCCTGAGCCCCACCCAGAAACTTGAGGAGAAAAAACCCATCTTGTCACACGGCAGAAGTTTTTTCCCCCTTCCTCTTTATTTGACTTGTGTCCTAGGACTGAATCCCTGCTGGCAAGGACCTATATGGCACTGGCCCCCAGCTACAGGCACCTCTTTGCTAAAGGCACAGAGTGTAAGGCCAGACCTGAGTAACCTCCAGGAAGGATCCCCCTAGCCAGCGCCATTAGAGCTGAACTCCTAACTTCGGGGTTAGGTGGCAGAATCTCCGGACTGGTCCCAGACCCGGGACCCATCATAAGAGAGGGGGCAGGGACAGCATCATGGTGAGAGATGATGCCACAGCAGTTCTCCACCGTGTTCTCAGAGGGCAGCGGCAGCAGCTGAATGTGTAAAGAGTGATCAGCGTGAGAAGGTATTTCTGAATCTGAACTCCCGCATCAGGGCAGCGATCTCTTTTATAAAGGTCACAAGCAGAATTTTAAATCTTCATTCTCCCAGTTTGGTAAAAAGGAAGCTGGGAGTGAGTAGAGAAAACAAAAAGTCTGCTCCGGAAAAAAGAGACAAGAACTACCCAGCTTGCAAAAAGCAAAGCAGGGTGGCTTATTGCCATTGCAACTGTCACAGTTCATGGCAACTGCACCCGTGTTCCCCCTCCGGGGTCCAGCCAAGGCACCCACCCTCAGGCTCCTGGGTCCCCAGCCCTCACCTCTCTTGGGCAGAAACACACATCTCCCCACTCTCCTGACCGGGGTATTTCCAGGCTGCACAGCTCTCTGTCTACACTGTGAATTCCTCAGCAAAGTCAGACTGCCTCAGCAGCCCGGCTTTGCTTTTCTCCTCTGAGGGGGCAAACAGTGCCATTGCCAGGGCCATAACCAAGGTGCATGGAGAGGGCAGGCGGGCAGCCGCCCAGGGCAAAAAACTGTGAGAGGCAGAAAAATGGGGAGGAAAAATGATGGAAAAACTGTAGGGGTGCAAATATGCTTGCTCGCCCGGGGCACTAAAATGCCTCATTACAGCTCTGGACGCTGCCACAGTTGAACTACCGCCCAGCTCTTTCTAGGCAAGCACATTGATTCTTAAAGTACAAGTATTACAGAGAGAAAATAAAAGAACCTACATGCTTGTTAATCAGTTTGCCAGAGGTCGCCCCCCACCCCCCATCTCCACAAGGCCTCTGGTCAGTGTCAGACCTTCAAAGCCTTCCCTAAGGATGGAGGAAGGGGGGGCTTGGACAGTCTGTTCATTGGCTGGATCAGAAAGCAGGCCCTGAGTCAGTTTGAACACAGGCTATTTATCCAAAAATACTTTCTGTGTTTGTTGGTGCCTGGAGACTCCAGTTTGAACCAGTTGCTATGAGCCTCTCTCTAGGGGACGGGGTCTCTCTGGAGGTGTTACAACTGAGTGACTTTACCTTGCCCCCCCCCCCGCCTCCCCCACACACATATTTATTAGTGTCTGGAGGGCTGTGCTCCCCTCCCCCAAGGCGTGCATACAATCCCAGCCCACAGTGATAACAGAAACTCAATTAAATAAGGTTTGCTCAGGATATTGCAGGAAATTGCCCCATCAAAGCCTTTTCACAACTCTGCATTATGTATTATTGGTTGCGATGGCTCTGGGAACTCAGGCAAATGCACGCTATGATTCAGCAACCTCTCACCTGGTTGTTTCCCTCTTGACCAGAGTCACTGCATCTAGTCCATCTAATTATGGAATTTCAGAGACACCCAAATTCCTTAGCCGGCCCATTTGTACCATTGGCCCTGTTTGCAGCAGAGCTGGTACTCTACAGACAACGAGTAGAAGGTGGCCAGATCCTTCGCTGGGCCCAGTCAGCACAGCTCCATGGTGGAGCCATTTCAAATAGTGCGACACTAACGTGCACCAGGGAAGTTCTGGGGCACGCCAGCAAGGGCCAAGTGGGCCTGTTGGTATGAGACACGCTAGTGCAGACTAAATGTACACTCCTCTGGTATGGAGTAAAGCACCATGTAGACAGGCCCCATGTCTCCCAAGCCCCAGGCCAAGGCCCTAACCACTGGACCCTCCTTCCATCCCAGGGGACCAAGTCTCATCCTCCCCTGAGGGGCGAACAAACAGCAGTCCATTGATCTAGCTGTGCCAGGTCCCAAACCAGGGTTTGGGAGTGGCTGAGGCAGGTCTACAGGCATCGACAGGGAATCCTGGCAGCCTGCAGGGAGCTCCCCAGGCTTTGGGGGTACCAGGGGGTACCAGAGGCACAATGTGTGTCACAGAAACAGGTTAACAGGAGGGCCGCGTATCTGTTTGCCTCCCTGGGAATGTCTGACTCTGGGAATGTCTGCCCAGCCCATGGCAGTGAGCCTCCCAGCCTGGGGCGGCTGACTCGGGTTAGTGGGGCTTGCGCTAGCGCTCCCAAAACAGCTGTGTACACGGCACTTTGAAGTTGCGGCTTGGGCTGGAGCTGAGGCTGTGACACCTAGGGAGGGGGCTGCTGCCCAGGGCTGTGTACACATACCCACAGGGGCCAGCATGGGAGGATGTTTGTAGAACTGTTTATGACTGAAATATAAAAAGCAAACATTAAAATTCTCTGAATCATTACCAGGTGGCAGAGGGAGAACGTGGTTTGCAGAGCATGATAGAACATTGTTTTTCAAGCTCTCAGATCACCTCTGCTCCAGTTTGAATCAAGGCTGTGAGCTTAAAATACAGCCTATCAAGAGGCCAAAGTACACTGATCAGCAGAAAATTACATTTAAAAGAGAAGTAGAGATAGAATGACTTGGATACACCCCCCATCCCTGGGCAGCCCCAAACTCCTCAACAGTCTTGTAGGCACATGCTGTAGCTGCTGATTTTCCATATACCTGGCACAGATACTTTATACACAGGCCCCCAAATGCCAAACGTCTGGGGCTATTTAGAACACCATAAGATGACATGTGCATACGCCTTTTAGATAACATCTGCTTCCTGACAGACTTAGCTCTGATTTCAGTCTTCTGCTGTACAGTTTTCCTTAGGGTTTTGAGCACCATTGACAAGAGCTGGGTGAAATGTTTTGCACATTTTTTTTTTGTTTGTTTTGTTTTGTTTGGCTAAAAAGTGCAGATTTGAGTGAACCAACTGTTAAATCCTTGGGGCAGCCGGTGTAGGAAGCAATCACTTGAGGCCAGAGAGCAGGCAGCTAACCAAAACCTCCATTTTATTTACAGATATACAGAGAGCTCACTCAGCCGGTTGAAACCGGTTGAGCTAACCCATAATAATCTAACTCAGTTGCCATAGCAACAAAAGCCATGACAACCAAATACACAACATATTCCTCCCCCCCAATAAGAACATCCCCTAAATAAAACACACACTAGACTAGAGAAGGAGGGTAGACTGCCTCCATTCCCGGCTAAACCCTGGGGATTATTTTGCCCCATAACCGTAGGTTCGCCCTAGCTAAAGATCCAGCCGATGAGGAGGCCTTCTGTCTCTAGGTGGATTACGGCGAACTTCTGGTGTTATTGCACCCGAAAGCACTAGGGGCTCAGGGTTCGCAGCACGAACAGGTGAGGAGGTGGTATCAGCTCGTGCTGGGCAAAGGGGTATCTCAGCCGCCGGCAGTAATGGAGGAGAACAGTCAGAAACAGGTGACTCGTGATTCGGTCCCTCACCAGAAGAGGTGAAGGCAGACCCCTCAACTGCAGATGGGTCCTGAGGACTGGCATGACCTGGCAACAGCTGATCTACATGTCGCCGCCAGGTAAGATTCTCTGCAGTCCGGACTGTGTAGGAAACAGGTCCTGTTTGAGTGATGACTGTGGCCGGGACCCATTTAGCTCTGGAAGTATAATTCCGAGCCAAAACTGGCTGTCCCGGGCTAAAGGTTCGGTCTTTTGCTCTGGGTGCCCGTCTGATGACTTGATATTGCTGCTGATGTTGCACAATTTCTCGGGGTTCAGAAGGTTTCAGCAGATCAAAGCAAGTGTGCAGCTGTCGTCCCATCATTAGAAAGGCCGGAGATGCGTGGGTCGTAGCATGAGGTGTGTTTCTGTAGGAAAGTAAAAAGGTATCCAGACGCTTTTGAATGGAGTGTTGTCCCCTTGCTGATTTCAAAGCGTTTTTCATTGTCTGCACAAATCTTTCAGCTAATCCGTTGGTGGACGGATGATATGGTGCTGACGTGATGTGGTGTATCCCATTTGCCTTCATAAAATTTTGAAACTCCTGAGAAACGAACTGCGGTCCGTTGTCGCTCACAAGTTGTTCTGGCAGACCAAAACGACTAAAGAGTCCTCGTAGTTTTTGGATAGTACTCTCTGCAGAAGTGGACTGCATTATAGAGACTTCTGGCCATTTAGAATGGGCATCTATTGCCACCAAGAACATGCTTCCTTCAAGGGGGCCAGCAAAGTCAACGTGAATACGTTGCCACGGGTTTTCAGGCCAGTCCCATGGGTGTAGGGGTGCCCGTTGGGGTGCATTCCTCACACCCTGACATGACATACAAGCTTTTGCCTTCTCTTCAATAGCGCTGTCCAGTCCAGGCCACCAAAAATAGCTTCGTGCAATTTCCTTCATGCGCACTATTCCACAGTGACCGGAATGTAACTGTTCTAACATCTGTGATCTCAGTGGTGGTGGAATAATGACACGTCTCCCCCACAACAAACAACCAGATTGGACCGATAACTCCGTCCGCTTGGACATGTAGGGAACAAGGTCGGATGAGACCGGAGAGGTTTGTCGAGATTTTCCATGCATCACCAGGTCCATAACGTGGGACAATACTGGGTCAACGCGAGTTGCCTTCTTTATCTGAGTAGCAGTGATGGGTGTATTCTCTACCTGTTCAAAGTAGAAGATTTCCTTTTGGGCACTATCTTGGTGTTTGACCGGCAAAGGCAACCTTGAGAGGCCATCTGCATTGCTGTGCAGAGTGGATTTCCGATATTTGATTTCATTTGTGTGTGCTGAAAGTAATAATGCCCAACGTTGCATACGACTAGCAGCTAATGGGGGAATGCCTGTGTAGGGTCCAAAAATTGATGTCAGAGGTCAATGGTCTGTGAGAAGAGTAAATTTTCGCCCAAACAGGTACTGATGAAACTTCCGAATTCCAAAAACAATTCCTAATGCCTCACGTTCGATTTGGGCGTAGTTAGTTTCTGCTTTGCTTAGAGTGCGTGAACCAAAAGCAATAGGTCTCTCTTCTCCTGAAGGCATAATATGTGACACGACTGCTCCCACTCCATAAGGGGAGGCATCGCAGGCCAATTGCAGTGGTAAGGATGGATCAAAGTGCGTTAGAACTTCAGAATTTAGCAATGCATCCTTAGCTTTGTTAAACGCAACATCACAGGCTTCAGTCCACTTCCAGGCCTTGTTCTGCCCAAGGAGCTCATGAAGTGGTTTTAGCAGTGTGGCTAACTGTGAGATGAACTTTCCATAATAGTTCAGGAGTCCTAGAAACGAGCGCAGCTGGCTTACATTTCGAGGTGGTGGAGCCTCCACAATGGCTTTAACTTTTGCAGGGGCCTTATGAAGACCTGCAGAATCAATGATGTGTCCCAAATATTCAACAGAGGGCTTGAAGAATTCACACTTGTCTTTGCGAACTCGTAGGCCATACTCTTCCAGTCTTTGTAGGGTAGCCTCTAAATTCTTTAAGTGATCCTCTTCATTTCTTCCAGTGACCAGGATATCATCCAGATAGCACTGAACTCCTGACAAGCCACACAAGATCTGGTCCATAGCCCTCTGGAACAGGGCGGGAGCAGATGTTATTCCGAAGGGTAGGCGACAGTATCGATAAAGCCCCTTATGAGTCACAATAGTCAACAGCTCTTGGGACTTTTCATCGACGTGCATCTGTAAATATGCTTGACTCAGATCAATCTTACTGAACTTTTGTCCCCCAGCCAGGCCTGCGAAGAGGTCATCGATGCGGGGAAGCGGTATTGCTCTGCACACAACACTGGGTTGACAGTGACTTTAAAATCACCGCAAATCCGGAGAGAGCCATCTTTCTTCACGATTGGAACGATAGGAGTGGCCCATGAGCTATGGGTAACTGGTATTAGGACTCCATTGGTGACCAGGCGCTCCAGGTCTGCTTCAACTTTTGGCCTGATGGCATATGGCACAGTTCGGGCTTTCAGATATTTTGGTGGTCTGTCAGGTTTAATGTTCAATGTCACAGTGATTCCCTTCATACTTCCCAAATCATCTCCAAAAACAGCAGCATGTTTCCTTAGAATAGGGGTTAGACTGGTTTCTTCTTTAGTCATCCGGTGCACTTCTGCCCAGTTCAGTTGAATCTTCCCAAGCCAAGACCTACCCATTAAGGCTGGGTAGTCACCTCTCACCACAAACAGTGGCAATTTAGCTGCCTGTCCATTGAGCTCCACCTTAACATCAATAGTGCCCAACATGGGCACAGCTTCACCTGTATACGTCTTCAGAACAGTTTTTGTTGCCTTAAGCGGAAGATGCTGTAGCTTTTCCTTATACACAGTCTCAGGAACCAGCGAGACAGCTGCACCGGTGTCTAGTTCCATGCGTATAGATTTGCCCTCCAATAAAGGGGTTACCCAGTATTCATGTGAGCCCGCTGCCAAAGACAAAACATGCAGTGGCACTTCCTCTTGTGAGGAGGTGTCACCTTGATCATCCTGGGTCTGCTCTAGGGTATGCAAGGTTCCTCTTTTTGTCGGCCAGACCACAGGCCTCTTTTTCTTTTGTTTACAGGCATACTCAATGTGTCCCTTTTTGCCACAGTGTCGACACACCAGGTCCTTACACCAGCATTCTGATGCCTGGTGACCCAGCTTACCACAGCGGTAACATTCTTGACTCTGCACCGTTTTGTGGGTCAGTTCTTGTGACACTTTCTGCACCCTAGGGGATGCACCGATGTATTGTGCCTCCCTTGTAGCCAGTTCCATGGAGACAGCAATATCAACAGCCTTCTGTAATGTAAGCTGAGCCTCTGTCAGTAGGCGCTTCCGTATAGCTTCACTGCAGAGGCCACACACTAACCTGTCACGCAGGGCATCATTTAACATCTCTTTAAATTCACAGTGTTCTGCTAGCTTTTTTAAAATGGCTACAAATTGTACAACTGTTTCATCTTCCTTTTGGTCTCTTTTGTGGAACCTATATCTTTCAGCAATTACCAGTGGTTTGGGGGAGAAATGAGACCCCAGGATTTCCACAATGTCACCGTAAGATTTAGTCTCAGGCTTAACAGGGTGCAGTAAGCTGCGTAGCAGAGAGTAGGTTTTAGCCCCTACAACAGTTAAGAATATTGGCACCTTCTTTGCTTCTGTAATGTCATTTGCAATACCAAAAAGCTCAAAACGCTCAGTATACACATGCCACTGCTCTGTATTCTCATCAAAAGGCTCCAGGGGCCTGGTCAGAGTAGCCATGATTTTTAGTTTCATTTTCACAGTCAGTGCAAACAAGCAGCTTTTTTTTGTTTGTTTGTTCTTTACCTTGACTTCTACTTCCTTCTGTTACTGGAGCAGCACCAGGATCCCATCCTCGTCGCCAGTGTTAAATCCTTGGGGCAGCCGGTGTAGGAAGCAATCACTTGAGGCCAGAGAGCAGGCAGTTAACCAAAACCTCCATTTTATTTACAGATATACAGAGAGCTCACTCAGCCGGTTGAAACCGGTTGAGCTAACCCATAATAATCTAACTCAGTTGCCATAGCAACAAAAGCCATGACAACCAAATACACAACACCAACACATTTGACAAATTTGTGCAGAATTTATCACATTGTTTTGGCTGGGGAAACCAAACTCCAAAAAGAACAAAATGTTTTGTTCTCAACATTTTCTAAACAAAGCATTGCGTTACAAAACAACTTTTCTTTCCAAATTTTACTTCAATGTTATTGTTAAAGAAGGTTTAAAAAACACCTTGACAACAAAACAAAATGTTTTCTTTCAGGTTGACCACAGCACTTTGAAATGCAATTTTGTCAACATTTTTTGTTCTCCAAAAGATTTTTGAAAAAAAAATTATTTCATGCCAGCCCCAAGCTATTTTTTTTTCCAATTTTTTGGTTTGTCCAGCAAACCTCAAGCCTAAATGTGCTTGCTTAGAAAGCTGCATGGTAACTTATCTGTGGGCTATTACACGGTTTATAGCCTCTGATGAGAAGGCAAAGCAGCACCATCCCGCCCTCCCACACTGGCTGAATTAGAAGCAGTAGTGGCAGCCTGGGCTGGAGCTGTGTATGGAGTGAGCCAGGCAGGTCTTCAGCAAGACCTCCCCTGCCCCAGTCTGCTCCTCACATACTCGCTGGGATAGCACCAGCAGAAGTTTACTGTTCCCTCCAATCAGATTATCTCTAACTGTGCTGTATGATTGCTACACACAATGGCTGTCATTGGTAACTGTGGTGTATTGAAAACAGCTAAAATTATAATCTAACACTTCAAATTCTCAGAGGATTTCCTGGTCCTGCTTGCCAACTGGGGGCTCTTTAGGGAAATGTGCAGTCTCGGTCTTTCAGCAGTCAGTAAGATGGGGGTGAGTTGTGCCTCTGTCTTAGGGAGCAGCCAGCTTTGTCACTCTCTGTTTTTGGTTCTTGTATGGTAAGGTTCTGGATTTTAAGAAATAAAGGAGAGTGACATTGCAACCTTCCAGAAAGAATATTGTATCTAACTCCAGTTCCAGGTACCACACTGTCATATACTGAACATCCGCTACCTGTTGCCAAACCCAAACTGTAGCCATGGGGGTTCGCTGAGTTTAGTTTTTTGTCTGATTCATCTGCTTAGCCTCGATGTGGCAGCCAATGCAACCAACTTGTTCTTGAAGCAGATCTGTAGGGAAAATACCCACAGCATCTTATGGAACAAAATCAAACTGTTGAGATATAAAACATGTGAAACAGAAACTGAAGCAAGGGTGATTTAATGGGTTTGCTGTTTTGAAGGTTCTTCAGAATAAAGAGAAGTCTCTTCAGGACCAGCTCTCAGCTGATGAGGAGAAGGTTCGGTAAGTCTGCTGGGTGCAAACCAAAGCTTTTTATGGTCAATGTCTTAGTGATGAGCATTACATGGGGAAAAGTAGTTTTGTATGCAAAGTTGAGAGTAAGCCAGTGTAGGGAATTTAAATTATAAGTACTCAGTACTGCAAAGACTCAAGAAAGTGACTGGTTAAGAGCCTGGTCTGAGTCAAGCATAACATGGTAGTTCTTGCACAAGAACCTACCATAGCTCTTTCAGTTCACCACAGTCGTAATCTGACTTATGCTTTCTGTACAGATACTGGGCCTCTCTCAAACAGACTTCTTAACTGCAGGGTGGTTTTGTGATGTGCTCTAATGGGAGCTAGGATAAGACTGTCAAACTCCTATTCAGTTGTGTCCTATCCAGGATTGTTGCCTGGAATCTCACACTGGCAGGTGAGACTATAACCCCACTGCACTATTAAAGAGACCATATCACTTGGAGTACCAGAGACTTTTAGATATCAGCACAGGTAGCCCTGCAGTTCATTACGCTAAATGGTGGGGGTTGTCAAAGGAACATGAGGCTTATTTCAATCAGCCACATTTCTCCGATCAGCCAATTGCTTGATAACCTTAGGAGAACCTCCTCAGCTTTGGGTTCTCCTGAGCTCTTTCTCCCTTTTCCCCAGGCTACCCACATTGGTGACTTTTGCTGGCCTAGGACTGTACCATGGTAGCATGCCTTTGTCTTCTCTTCCCCTTACATCACTTGTTATCTTTTTAGTTTGATGACACTTGTAATCACATGGGGCCTAAGCTTCATTAACCCCATTCTCCTGGCTTTCTGTTTTGGTGGTCGGATGGGCAGGGTAGCAGAAGACCTTCTTGTTACTCTGCTTATTACACCTGCAGAGAAATGTCCTGCAGCATAGACAACCTCCCATTGCAGGCAACCCCTAATTTGCTCTGTCTCTTTTTTTGTCTTGGGTGACTTTATACCCTGTAAATTTAAAAAAAAAAAATTAGAAAATCCCAAACTAAAGATAGGTTGGTCATGGGCTGTGAAGGTGCAGTCTGAGCATTTGCTGAGAAATTCGGAGTCAGAGAAAGCTGTACAGATCTGCCAAGTGCCTGGACAGACAATCTTAGAGATGTAAAGATGGTGGCCAAGATGCTCTGTGTGAGGTTATTGCTCAGCAATATGTGGAAAAAAACCTGCCTAATGAGAATAGTCAGTGTAAGGAAGGGCATCAAAACCTTATAACAGGCCAGGAGTCTAGACATGAATGTGAATCGCAGAAGTGAACTTTCAGATAGTTGCTGGCTGGCATTGGGGCAAAACAGCAGCAGGTGGTATCATTGCCTAGGGGTTAAAGCAGAGGAGCTGAGATGGAGGAGACTTGACATTCTTTTAAGCAAAGTAGGGAAATGTGGTCTAGATGAATGTGCTATAGGGTGGGTGCACAATTGTTAAAAGACTATTCATAGAGTAGGTACCAATGGTTTGCAGTCAAACTGGCAGGGTGTATCTAGTGAGGTCCCACAGGGGTCAGTCCTGGGTCCAGTATGTCACAAAGTGTGGGGGAGTCCGGGCCCTGCAACCCCCATTTCCTGCAATTCACCGTGACTCTCAGCCAACCAGTAAAACAGAAGGTTTATTAGACAACAGGAACACAGTCCCAAGCAGGGCTTGTAGGTACAACCAGGACCCCTCAGTCAAGTCCCTCTGGGGGCAAGGATATTAGACCCCAGACTTGGGGTTCCCTGACTCTTCCCAGCCAGCCCAAGACTGAAACTAAAAACCTCTCCAGTCGGCTCTCTTCCTTTGTCCAGGTTCCAGGGCAAAGGTGTTGACTCCCCCAACTCCCCTTCCTGGCTTAGGTTACAGGCTCAGGTCCTGTCCCTCACCTAAAGTCATCCCCTGCTCTCTTATCCCCCATGCAGACAGTCCCTACTGCGTCACACAGTACTATTCAATATTTTCCTTAATGACTTGGATAATGGAGTGGAGAGTATGCTTGTAACATTTCCAGATGACACTAAGCTGTGAAGGGTTGCAAGCACTTTGGAGATCAGGATTAGAATTCAGAATGACCTTGACTAATTGGAGGATGGTTCTATATTCAACAAAATGAGACACTGAAAATAAGTGTAAAATATTTCACTTAGAAAGGAAATATCAAATACTCATCTACATTAGGTGGTAGTACTGCTGAAAGGGATCTGGGGGTGATAGTGGAGTACGTGTCCAATTCTGGGTGCCACACTTTAGGAAAGATGTGGTCAAACTGGAGCAAGTGAAGAGGAGAGCAACAAAAATATTCAAAGCTTTACAAAACTTGAGCTAAGAGGAAAGGTTAAAAAAAATTGGGCATGTTTAGTCTTGAGAAAAGATGACTGAGGGGTGAAATGATAACAGTCTTCAAATATTAATATTAAGAGCTTTCTAAAGAGGATGGTGATCAATTGTTCTCCATGTCCTCTGAAGGTAGGACAATGGGCTTAATCTGTAGCAAGGGAGATTTACGCTAAACATTAGGAAAAACTTTCTAACTCTAAGGGCAGTTAAGCTCTGGAATAGGCTTCCAGGGGAGGTTATGGAATCCCCATCATTGTAGGGTTTTTAAGAACAGGTTGGACAAACACCTGTGAGGGAGAGCGAGAGCAAGAGAGCACTGGGTTCTCACCACTCTGTGAAGCTTGAATCAATCGGGGTTCCGAGGTGGTGGTGATAGCTGAGTGTCCAGAGAGCTGGAGACAGGCAGATCCTCCAGCACGATCAGTCAGGAGAAAATGAAGTCCCAATGGAACTGATGCAGATTTTGGATCCAGGCATCAGAACACTTGAGCATGGGTAGGGTTTTTTTTTAGGGAAAGAACAATGGTTCAAGGGAGAACACTAGATTTGTTTATGAGTAAACTAAGTATACCAAAGTTGTTTTGTTCAGACTAGACAATGGCAGCTGATCATTCCTGGCTATGGGTGGTGTTCCTTGGAGGAAGCTCACAATGTAGTTAGGGGTCTTCACTATTTTGGATACCACTCAAGGATTCATTATTAGAATTGGTCTGATAACTACTGAGCTGGGTGTGCGCAGGCGTGGGTTCATTAACATCTGGAGCAAGATCCCCCATCATGCAGTGCTTCCCTGCTTCTCTGGTCCCAGAGTTCCATGTGGTTCTTGCCTTGGAATCTCTGTTCTCCATTCTGTATGCTAATGGAGATGCTTCCCTGTCCCATCTTCGATGCAAATGAGGCTAGAGGAGTTTCCTTAATCCTGTCACCCTTGTCCCAGTGATCTAGGTGTGTCTCCGACTGCCTTCTCATTGCTTTTTATAAGTATTTCTTCTGATCAGTTTTGGTTCAAGCAGAGGCTGAGGGAGGGAAGGTCTTTTGTGAGTCAAACAGGCTGGATACTGCACCCTGGTTCCCCAAGAACACAGAGCTGAGAGGTAACAGTCCCTGTGGGAACTCCACTCCAGGTGTTGGTGCATCCCTGTGCCTGCACTCGGAGATTTTTACAGCAGTACTCGCACAGGCCACGCATGCGTGGTGCCTACTTGTGCGCCAAATGTGTCTCAATAACACACGTGCACAGCCCAGTTTCCTCAGTTCCTTCTCTACAACAGAGACTGCTCCAAACTCTGAAGTAGAGGGGAGGAGGGTGGTTAGTGGAGGACACACGACACACAGGGACACTCATCTCAAAGAACTGCACAGGTGAGTCAGCTCCTCTTCTTCTTCAAGAGCTGTCCCTGTGGGTGCTCCACTCCAGGTGACTGAAAAGCAGTAACTCTTAACGAGGTAGGGACTTCAGAGCTGGTAAGAAAGCTGTAGAGAACAGAGCTCGGCCCATTCAAATGTTGGTCTGGCGTCCCTGAGTAAGAGCATAATGTTTAGAAAAGGTATGCTCTGAAGCCCAGGTGGCGGTTTTGCAAATATCTGTGAGGGGAGTGTTACGTAAGAATGCCACAGATGTTGACACAGATCTGGTGGAGTGTGCTCTAACAGAAGTTGGAGGATTCATCTTCTTTAGTTGGTAGCATAGGCAGATACAGTCTGCTATCCAACTGGATATTTTTTGGGTAGAGGTGGATTTGTCTCTGGATCATTCTGTGATTAAAATGAAAAGTTTAGGGGGAGCCCTAAAGTCCTAGCCAGATAAAAGGACAATGCTCTGCACATGTCGAGTGTGTGAATTGCTGATTCAAAAGTGTTCACATGGAGTTTAGGAAAGAAGGTTGGTGGGTGGATAGGTTAATTGAGGTGGAAGGAGGAATGCACCTTCAGGAGAAATTTAGTATGCATTCAGACCGTGACTTTGTCCTTAAAAAATATAGTGTACGGTGGGTCAGCCATGAGCATTCCAAGTTCTCCTACACATCTGGCAGATGTAATGGTAAATAAAAACATAGTTTTTATGGATAGATGTAGAAGGGAGTATGTTGCAAGCGGCTCAAATTGATGGCACATCAAGCATATGAGGACCAAGTGTAGGTCCCAGGGTTGAGTGGGTGGTCTAATGTCCAGGTATAGGGTCTGGAGGCCCTTGAGGAACCACTTTGAGATGGGGTGGGCGAAGATAGTAGTGTCTCCATGTGAAACACTGTAATTGCTGCCAGATGTACCTTTAAGGAGCTAAAGGGAAGCCCAGATGGTTTAAGTTCTAAAAGCTAGTCTATTATTAGTGAAAGAGGGGCAGAAGCAGGAGCGGTTTTCTTGGTGGAGCACCAGTGAGTGAACTTAGTCCATTTCTGGAGATAGGTGGTAGGTGTGGATTGTGATCTGCTATGTAATAGTACTCTTTGTACCTGTTCAGAGCTGCCTAGTTCCTCATTAGAAAACCATTGAGGAGCCATGCTTTGAGGTGCAGCATCGTTTCGTTACGTTGGGGTGGTGTAGTTGATCCCTGCATTGTGATAATAGGTTTGGAAGGGGAGGGAAGTGGAATGGGTGGGCAAACTGACATCCTCATTAAAAATGGGTACTACGCCTGTCTAGACCACATGGGGCTATTAGTATGACCCTGGCCCTCTCTGCTCATATTTCTTGTTATACCCTGTGAAGAAGTGGAATGGGGCGGGGGTAGGGGAATGCCTATAGGAAATTGTCACTCCATTTGATGATGAATGTGTCTCCCATCGAGTACTTTCCTAGGCCTGCTCTGGAACAGAATTCTAGGCATTTTTTGTTGGTCACATTTTGAATATGTTGTGTAGGATGGTATCATTTATCTCCCATTCTTGATCTAGGGGAAAAGATCTGCTGAGCTCGTCCGCAGTGGTGTTTACTGAACCAGATAGGTAGGAAGCTAAAATTTGATAGTGTGTTGGGAGGCACCAATTCCAAAGTTTCATAGCCTCCGTGCAGAGTGAGTGGGATCGAGCTCCCCCTTGTCTGTTTTATATAAAACATGCAGGTGATGTTGTCAGTCATGATCCCGATGTGACGTTTCTGTGAGGGTGAAATTGGAGGCAGGCATTGTGGGCCGCTCGAAGCTCTAAAAGATTTATGTGTAGTGATGCTTCTGTAGGGGACCAGAGTCCCTGAGTGGTGTGTGGTGTGCCGTGTGTGCCTCCCAGCCCATGAGGGAAGCATCCGTGGTAATTATGATGGAGGGGGACTCCTGCGTGAATGGGACTCTGGAGCAGAGGTTGTGTGGACGAGTCCATCATGTGAGTGAGTCCGCCGTGACTTTGGTAGGATAGAAGTCTGTTTAGGTCATGTACATTCAGTCTGTAGACAGTGGTCATCCAACCTGCAGGCACCACATGTAGAGGCGTGCATTCTTGAGCACAAAAGTGCAAGAGACCATATGGCCAAGAAATTTCAGACAGTCCCGGACAGTGACCTGCAGGATGCTTTGCAACTTGGCAACAAGATTCTTTATGGTGTTCAATTTGTTAGATGGGAGAGATGCAAGTCTGGTTGTGGAATCAAGGTGAGTGCCTATGAACTCTAGTCATTGAATAGGAGTTAATGTGGATTTATTTTCGTTTATTTGTAGGCTCAGTCCCTGGAAACAATCAATGGTCATCTGCGTGGCTTGGATGTCTGTGCCTTGAGCAGGCAGTCATCAATTATGATTCTTTTTTTCTGTAAGTGTGCCGATGCCACTATGAGAATCTTGGAAAAGAAGTAGGGTGCTATTGAGAGCCCAAAGGGCAGAACCCTGTATTGGTCATGCTTTGAGCCCATAACAAATTTGAGAAAACGCCTGTGGGCAGGGTGTATAGTTACATGAAAATAAGCATCCTGCAGATCGAGGGCTGAAAACCAGTCTCCCTGTTTCAGCGCTGGAATTATGGTTGTCAGGGTAACCATTTTGAATTTTTGCTTTTTGATGATGCATAAACTCGCCTGAGGTCAAGGATGGGTTGCCATCCCCCACTTTTCTGTCAAAAAGTCGTGGGAATAAAAACCCTTTTGCCTGTGCTGATCGGACACTATCTCGACTGCTCCTATTTGTAGAAGATGTTGCACCTCTTGGCGGAACAAGTGGTCGTGAGACGGGTTCCTGAAGAGGGACGGGCTGGGGGGTGGGTGGTAGGTATGGACGGGAAGGGGATGGATTAGCCCAATTGGATGACCTCTAGGGCCCATCTGTCCATAGTGATGGCTCACCGGTTGTGGTAGAATGGGAGTAAATGGTGAGCAACAGGCTGGATGGGAATTATAAGCACTGGAGTGTGTTAGGATATAGATATTCAGGCCTGCCTGTAAAGGCCTATACTTTAAGAACTTAGGTGTATTTTTATCACTTAGCTAGTTACAGGGGTATAAAAACAAAGAATCAAAATCACAGTCCTCCTGTGTATGGGCCTTCTCTCACTAGGATAGTCTGAGGTTTAGTTCTTAAGCTAAGGCCCTTGGCTAAGCAGCAGGGGCAGCCATAAGCTGGGAAGCGAACGGTCACATCCCAAACCAGTCACATTGAAATAAGGTGGTGTTGGGCTTTTAGGAAGATGATCCTGTCCTGATAGTGCCCATCACCACCAGATAAAGAAACAGATCTTAAGATGGTTAAAGAAAACTTAGTTTGATAGCATCCTGTCTGGCAAGAAATCACTTATCAATGGTTGTGGTTGTGAAACCCTCATTTCTGTATGTTTTTTCTTTATGGCCCCCACTTTTCTATTGTTAATCTGTCTGGTTCTCTGTTTCTGTATGCTGTATAATTAATTTTGCTGGGTGTAAAGTTAATTAGGGTAGTGGGATATAATTGGTTAGAGAATTATGTTACAATATGTTAGGATTGATTAGTTAAATTTCAGTAAAATGACTGGGTAAAGTATAACTGAGAATATTACTATATAAACTGGGGTCAAACAGGAAGTAGAAGGGAAATTGGAACTGTCATAGGTTTATTCCCCACTTTGAACTTTAGCGTCCAAAAGATGGGGACCTGCATGGATCCTTCTAAGCTTAAATCCTAGCTTAGATCTGGTTTTTGCTGCCACCAGCCAGGTTTCAGTGTCTGGCACACTCACTGTTCCCTCAAACCTTTCCCTGGGGAACACAGATCCAAACTCCTTGGATCTTAACACAAAGGGAAATAAACCATTCCCCCAGCTTCTTCCCCCTCCCCTAGTCGTTGGGAGAGATTACCTTGATTCAACTCCTTGAATCTAAACAAGGAGGGATTCACCTCCCCCCCTTTCTTTCTTTCTTTCCCCCCACCTGTCCCTGGTGAGTTAAACTAATCCCCTGAGGTTTTAAACAAGGGAAAAATCAAACAGGTTCTTAAAAAGAAAAGCTTTTAATTAAAAAAAATAAAAAAAATAAAACACTATCTCTGTAAAATCAGGATGGAAGTTTACAGGGTACAGCTTGTAAAAACTAGAGAAACTCTAGCCTAAGTACAAGTACAGCAAACAAAATAAAATAAAATAGGGTTCCAGCAAACACACATTTGCAAATACAGAAATTAATTAGAAGACTAATCCGCCTTTCTAATACTCACTATACTGAATAGAAGAAAATACTTCAGGAAGCTTGGAGAGCCTGGATATACGTCTGGCCCCTCTTAGATCCAAAGAGAGAACAACGCCCAAAACAAAGAACACAAACAAAGACTTCCCTCCACAGAGATTTGAAATTATCTTGTCCCTTGATTGGTCCTCTGGTCAGGTGTCCGTCAGGTTACTGAGCTTGTTAACCCTTTACAGGTAAAAGAGACCTTAACCCTTAACTATCTGTTTATGACAGGAACCATGCTTACCAAGTGGGGGAATAGGGAACAGGGACACAGGCAAGGCTCTGTGGTGTCAGAGCTGGGAAGGGAACACTGGGGAACAGACTCTATCGGTGTATAGAGATAAGCCCGACAGGTGTGAAGGACTTTGGAATATGCTTGCTTGGAAACTAACCACAATAAACATTGCATTGTCTGTGCTTCGGACTTCTGGTCTTTTGCTGCTTGCTGTCTGCGTGACAAGAACCAGGGAAGTGGGAGGGTGAAGGGACAGCCTTCTAACAGAGTGGGTGGGAGGTCTTCTATAGCCTCAACAAAGTCTTCAAATCTGCTTATTAGATGGAGGGGGTTGGGACAGTGCTGATGTTGTGGGGCGTCGTCGTTGATGCCTTGGTCTCTGGCGGTGTTGCTGCTGCTGGTTCTATGGCCTCTGTTGTTATGTGTAGGCCAGGCATCATGGGCACTGGTAAGGCTGATAAGTGTATTGTCTTCTTCTAGTTGCTGGTGTATGGATACCTAGGTTTCTGAGCATTGTTCTGGAATCCTTCATGATGTGCAGCATCTTGTTGGTTTTTGCTGCAAATAACTTCTCGCCATCGAAGGGGAGATCCTCCACGGTGTTTTATATCTCGCATGGGACAGAAGAAGAGGCAAACCATGAAGCCCAATGCATCACAATGGCCTTGACAGTGGACTTAGCAGCTGTGTCCACAGCATTGAGGGCAACCTGCATTGACAGTTGGGAAATAATCTGCCCTTCAGAGACTACTGCTTTGAATTGTTGTCTCTTGTGCTCTGGGATGTCATTAATAAAGTCTATGAGTTTCCCATAATTTCTGTGATCATATTTGGCCAGTAGGGCTGCGTAGTTTACCACTCTCAATTGTAGCGTGATTGATGCATAAACTTTGCACCCGAGTAGGTCCATTCTTTTGCTATCCTTGTCAGAAGGAGTGGACTGGAAATGCTACTGTTTGTTCTTTTGGTTTTCTGCTTCTACTACCAGTGAATTTGATGCTGGATGCATGAAAAGGAATTCTGAGGCCCTGGAGGGGACATAGTATTTTCAATTTGCCCTTTTGCAGGTAGGGGGTATGATGGCTGGGGTTTGCCAGATATTCTCGGCAGGGTCCTGCAACCCTGAAGGAACTCTTGGGTGATACTGGAAGTGTCTGATAACCCAGAGAGGATCAGATTGATTTCCTCCTTTGAAGGGTAACTGATTTGGTGGATGGGGGAATGCAGTGGACATAATATACCTGGAGTTCAGCAAGACTTCTGACACAGTCCCACATGACATGCTGATAAGTAAGCTGGGTACATAAATGGTTAAACAACCAAAAACAAAACTATTAATGGACGTAAGTTTGGAGGGAGGTCTCAAGTGAGGTCCCACAGGGATCTGTTCTGGGTCTGGTGTTGTTTAACATCTTTATTAATGACCTGGATGTAGGAATAGAGAGCATACTGATCAAGTTTGCAGATGACACAAACCTGGGGAGCAGCAAAGAGTCTTGTGGCACCTTATAGACTAACAGACGTTTTGGAGCATGAGCTTTCGTGGGTGAATACCCACTTCGTCGGGGCATCCGACGAAGTGGGTATTCACCCACGAAAGCTCATGCTCCAAAACGTCTGTTAGTCTATAAGGTGCCACAAGACTCTTTGCTGCTTTTACAGATCCAGACTAACACGGCTACCCTCTGATACTTGAAACCTGGGGAGGTTGCCAATACTATGGAGGACAGAGCTAAAATTCAGCGGGATCTTGACAAATTAGAGAAGTGAGCTAGAGATAACAAAATGAAATTCAGTGAGGACACAAGTAAGGTGCTACACTTAAGGAAGAAAAACCAAATGCACAAATACAGAATATGGGGGGAGGGGAACTGGCTTAGCGGCAGCACTGCTGAGAAATATCTGGGAGTGGATCACAACCACAGCATGAGTCAGCAATGCAATGCTGTTGCAAAAAAAGCAAATGCAATTTTAGGTTGATTTAACAGAGGAATAGCATACAAGTCACAGGAGGTGAAAGTACCGCTCTATCTCAGCTGGGGTACTGTGTCCAGTTTTGGTCAACAATGTATTGAAAGGATGTGGAGAAGTTGGAAAGGATCTAGAGACAAGTGACAAAGATAATCAAAGGGACAGAATTGGGAGGGGAGGAATAGCTCAGTGGTTTGAACAGTAACCTGCTGAACCCAGGGTTGTGAGTTCAATCTTTGACTGGGGCCATTTAGGGAGCTGGGGCAAAAATCTGTCAGGGACAATACTTGGTTCTGCTGTATTGGGAGGGAGGGATAGCTCAGTGGTTTGAACAGTAACCTGCTGAACCCAGGGTTGTGAGTTCAATCCTTGAGGGGGCCATTTGGGGATTGGTCCTGCATTAAGCAGGGGGTTGGACAAGATGGCCTTCTGAGGTTTCTATGAGAGCCATATGAACAAAGGCTGAAGGAACAGGGTATTCTTAGTTTAGAAAAGGGGAGATTAAGGGAGAATATGATAGTGGTCTTCAGACACTTGAAAGGCTGCCCTAAAAAAGATGGAGAAAAGTTGTTCTCTTTTGCCACAGAGGGCAGGACAAGAGGCAATGAGTTCAAAGTACAGTAGAGCAGATTTAGATTAAATCTCAGGAAAAAACTTTCTAATTGTAAGAACAGTAGGACAATGGAACAGATGCGTATGGAAGTCGTGGCAGCTCCTTAGCTGGAGGTTTTCAAAAGGAGGCTGGATAGTCACCTGTTATGACACTCTGTAACTCAGGGGAACACCTAGCACCCTCATGTTCATCCTTGTAAAATGATTGTGTGGTATCCAGTGCAAAGTTTGTTGGGTGTCTTCAGAAGGCTGGTGATGTACTGAGCATTGTTGTTATAGTGCTATTATAGACTCATAGAATCATAGAAGATTGGGTTAGAAGAGACCTCAGGAGGTCATATGGTAATGTTATAGGTTTTTATATCTATCTATCTATCTATCTATCTATCTATCTATCTATCTATCTATCTATCGTAGGTTATAATGTCATTATAGTAATGTTATAGGTTATAATTTCATGTATATCGTTATGAGGCTGAAAATGTGTCCTCGTGGCTTAAAACAAGCCCAGGCAAAAACTCTCCAAGAGCAGAGAGGCAGTTCACACCTCATCAGGGCAGGTATGGGACAAACCCAGCCCAGCCTCACAGGAACAAAGGACGCTGGCCTAGGCAGCAACAAAAGAATCTGTTAGACTCTCAAGTGAGTCAACCCCCTTCCATTGGTCAGTTTGTGACTGCAATGAGGTAATACTCACCTGACTCTGGGGTGCCAAGAGGGAAGAAAGGACATGATAAAAGGGAGAGGCGTTTGCCATGTTCTCTCTCTTCCGCCTACATCTACAGACATCACCACTACCAAGCGACTGAAGCGCTGATCAAGGGGAGAGCCTGTCTGAAGAGCAACCAGCCAGCCTGTGGTGAAAAGCATCTAAGTGTATAAGGGCACTGAAAATGTTAACATAGCTTAGAATGTGTTTTGCTTTTATTTCATTTGACCAAATCTGACTTGTTATGCTTTGACTTATAATCACTTAAAATCTCTTTCATAGTTAATACAGATGTTTGTTTATTCTACCTGAAGCAGTGTGTTTGATTTGAAGTGTGTCAGAAACTCCCCTTGTGATAACAAGCCTCATACATATCAATTTCTTTGTTAAATTGATGAACTCATATAAGCTTGCAGCATCCAGCAGGCATAACGTGACACTGCAAGATGGAGGTTCCTAAGGTTGTGTCTGGGACCAGAGATATTGGTTAGCATCATTCGCTTGCAAGTAGCTGGAAGCAGCTTACATACCAGAGGCTGTGTGTGACCAGCCCAGGAGTGGGGGTTCTCACAGCAGAGCAGGGTAAGGCTGGCTCCCAGAGTCAAGGATTGGAGTGACCTAGCAGATCACTGGTCTGGATAACACCAGAGGGGAACGTCACACCTATCTTGTCAGAAATCCTGCATCTTGGCAGAGGGTTAGACTAAATGACCCTTGCAGTCCCTTGTCACCCTATGACTCTATGATTCAATGTTGCCAGACATATTTTACCAGGACAATACTAAGCAGCAAATTATGAGTTTTCTAATGACACCTTATGTGACAATGCTGCCTGTGGGAGCCAGCTGAGGACACTCAATCAGGGTGAACTGCAAACAGAATGAGGCAGACAAACCCCAAATGCTGGTGGATATTCCAATACTTAGATTTACCAAGCCAGCAGAAAACAGCTTCTATATTACCATACAGGTTACTTAGAAGTCCAAATAACACAGTTCCCTTAAAGTGCCCAGCCTCAGGCCTCAATCCAGACACACATGTCAGATATGATGATGATTACTGAAAATCTTATCTCATCATATAATATAAAAGGTTCTCCTGATCCCAAAGGCCCAAACCCCAGACTCAGGTCAAATGATAACTTAGATCTTACCCAAAATACATGCTTATAGCCAATTCTTATTAACTAAACTAAAATTTATTAAAAAAGAAAAGAGAGAGAGTGCTGGTTAAAAGATCAATATACAGACAGACTTGAATTCAATTCCTGAGGTTCAGATACATAGCAGAGATGAGCTTGTAGTTGCCAAAAGTCCTTTTAGATATAGTCCATAGATTATAGTCCAATGTCCATATTCAGGGCGACTCCAGTCAGTGACTGGGGATCTCAATCCTTATGGTTTAAGGTTTCCCCTTCTTGAAACCCAAAGCAGATCTGAGATGAAGCAGGATCGTGTCCCAGGGTTCTTATACATTTCCAGCAGCCTTTTGGCCTGAGAAAACAATAGGCTTAACTCTCCTTCTCCCAAACATCCTGGCAATTAGCACAGGGTAATTTATCCATTAAACAGTTCAGATACAGGTTACCAGAACCTTCAAAGAGATATATAGACAATAATACTATTTGACTCAAGTGTCTTCTAAATGTTAATATTCCTTTTTTGATCTTTGAATCAAAGCTATAGCAATAGACAAGACTTGTTTGCTTATATCACAAGACCTAAGCAAACACCTACCCACAATGCAGACTTGCATTTCAAAGCTCTAGTCATTTACATACCTTCTTAACCAGTCTTTAAAGTTTAGCCATGGGTCTGGTCAGTCTGTGAGTTAATTAACTCTTTCTGGCACTGTCATCTTTCAATGAGATATTATATTAAACTCATAATGTCACACCTTACAAGGCATAACTTGTACAAAGATTATTACTATGGTGTGTAGGCTGTGCTTTGAGCAGGGGGTTGGACTAGGTGACCTCCTGATGTCCCTTCCAACCCTGATGTTCTATGATTCTATGAATACAAGGGGTGTATTCCATCACATTGGGTCATGGGTGGTCAGGCCTACTGGTGGAAGTGAGAATTCAGCCTACCAGTTAGAGCTAGGTCCAGGATGGGCAGAGTACAGGAAAAAAGCCAAGGGTCAGCACTGGAGGGACTCAGAAGCCAAATGACAGACTCGGAGGGTAAACCAGAGTCGTAAGCCAGAGGCAGATCTGGGGATTGAAGTCAGAAGATGGAGGGGCACAGGGACTGCAAGAGGCTGGAGCAAGGACTGGAACAAGGGCAAATGCAGCTCCAGTCATGGTACTCATTGAAGAGCTGCTGATCTGCTGTGGGGGCCAGCTAAAGCAGGGCTGCTAAACCAGCAGCCAGTCAGGAGCTCTGGCCACTTAGCCAGTTCTGAGGCAGTGCTTCTGGGTTCGTTGATTGCCTAGTAGCAAAGTTAGTCAGGGAGCAGGCCAGCAGCTGGTCCTAGGTGGTCTGGTCCCTGACAGTCACTGTTTGTTGGTAAAGCCTTTCAGAGAGAGAAAGGGTCCATCAGTAGATGGGACTGTTAACGATTCCTTTCAGGAAGCCGCTGAAAAAAGCTGTTGCTGGGACACTGCTCAATAAATCATGTCTCAGCATAGATCATCCTTTTGGATACCTATGACCAAAAGGTGTTAGAATCATAGAATCATAGAATATCAGGGTTGGAAGGGACCTCAGAAGGTCATCTAGTCCAATCCCCTGCTCAAAGCAGGACCAATCCCCAATGAAATCATCCCAGCCATAGCTTTGTCAAGCCTGATCTTAAAAACCTCTAAGGAAGGAGATTCCACCACCTCCCTAGGTAACCCATTCCAGTGCTTCACCACCCTCCTAGTGAAAAAGTTTCCCCTAATATCCAACCTAGACCTCCCCCACTGCAACTTGAGACCATTACTCCTTGTTCTGTCATCTGCTACCACTGAGAACACTCTAGATGCATCCTCTTTTGAACCCCCTTTCAGGTAGTTGAAAGCAGCTATCAAATCCCCCCTCATTCTTCTCTTCTGCAGACTAAACAATCCCAGTTCCCTCAGCCTCTCCTCATAAGTCATGTGCTCCAGCCCCGTAATCATTTTTGTTGCCCTCCGCTGGACTCTTTCCAATTTTTCCACATCCTTCTTGTAGTGGGGGGGGGGGCAAAATTGGACACAGTACTCCAGATGAGGCCTCACCAATGCCAAATAGCGGGGAATGATCACATCCCCAATCTACTGGCAATGCCCCTACTTATACAGCCCAAAATGCCATTAGCCTTCTTGGCAACAAGGGCACACTGTTGACTCATATCCAGCTTCTCATCCACTGTAACCCCTAGGTCCTTTTCTGCAGAACTGCTGCCTAGCTATTGGGTCCCTACTCTGTAGCAGTGCATGGGATTCTTCTGTCCTAAGTGCAGGACTCTGCACTTGTCCCTGTTGAACCTCATCAGATTTCTTTTGGCCCAATCTTCTAATTTGCTAGGTCCCTCTGTATCCTATCTCTACCCTCCAGCTTATCTACCACTTCCCCCAGTTTAGTGTCATCTGCAAACTTGCTGAGGGTGCAGTCCACACCATCCTCCAGATCATTAATGAAGATATTGAACAAAACTGGCCCCAAGACGGACCCTTGGGGCACTCCGCTTGATACCGGCTGCCAACTAGACATGGAGCCATTGGTCACTACCTGTTGAGCCCGATGATTTAGCCAGCTTTCTATCCACCTTATAGTCCATTCATCTAGCTCATGCTTCTTAAACTTTCCAGCAAGAATACTGTGGGAGACCATATCAAAAGCTTTGCTAAAGTCAAGGAATAACACATCCACTGCTTTCCCCTCATCCACAGAGTGTTATCTCATCATAGAAAACAATTAGGTTAGTCAGGCATGACTTGCCCTTGGTGAATCCATGCTGACTGTTCCTGACCACTTTCCTCTCCTCTAAGTTCATCAGAATTTATTCCTTGAGGATTTGCTCCATGATTTTTCCAGGGACTGAGGAGAGGCTGACTGGCCTGTAGTTCCCTGGATCCTCCTTCTTCCCTTTTTTAAAGATGGGCACTACAGTAGCCTTTTTCCAGTCATCTGGGACCTCTCCCGATTGCCATTAGTTTTCAAAGATAATGGCCAATGGCTCTGCAATCACATCCGCTAACTCCTTTAGCACCCTCGGATGCAGCACATCAGGCCCCATGGACTTGTGCTCGTCCAGCTTTTCTAAATAGTCCTTGTCCCCCACTTTGTGGGGTTGGTTCAAATGTTCACCCCCTGGGGGGACCTTTCCCCCCACCCCCCACCCGGGATTCTATTCCCCTGCGCTCTGGTTCCAGTCAGGTCCCCGTGTCTGACCCCCCCTCCTCCCCCCTCCCTTCCCTCCAGAATCCCAACCCAAATCCCTTCCCTCTCCTCTCACACCTCCTCTCTCTCCTCCCTCCTCCTCCTGCTCTGCTCTCTCTCTCTTCCCCCAGTCCCTGTCTCCACCCCCTTCTCCCCTCCTTCCTTCCTGAACTTAAGTAACTTAAAGAGTTTATTAAAAGAGAAAAAAAAAGAAAAAAAAAAGAAAGAGAAAAAAACACACAGTCTCTAATCTATTAATAGAATAGATCATAGAAAATCCCTTAATCTTATAATACCTTTAGAAATTTCTCTTTACAAACAAATACACACAAAACACGAATAATCAATGCAAACACACAGAACAGAATTGCACACACATTCACATACAATTACTATGTTTCTACAAAGTAGTTCAGCAGTTGAATAGGAGAAATTAGTTCAGAAAGATGAGCAGTGTTGGTTTGCCTCTGGTCTGTGTAGGTCCAGACGGCAGAGAAAGACAGAAAGAAACAGAGAGAAAGCTCAAATTGATTCTCTGATTTTCAAATTCTCTTCCTGATTGGTCCTTTGGTCAGGTGTTCCATCAGGTCTGTGTTAACCCTTTACCTTAAGACCTTAAACCTTAACTAAACACGCCCCCAAATCACCAACAGTGGGAGCACTGGCGGTGACTTGGTGAACTGCAAAAAAATCCAAAACCAAACAAAAACAATACATGTACTATACTACATACTACATTACATATACAGAACAGTTTATAACCACTTTATACACACTAGATTCTGGGAGACTGTGCATCAGCAACTTTGTTGGAAGCTCCTGGATGTTGAATTTCAAAAAAAATCAAAAATCAAAGTCTAAACAGAGAGTTTGTTCTTTTTTGTTAGTTTTTGTTAAGTATTGTTAGCCAGTGAAGCATTTCAGCAGCATTTGTAGCTGGAACTGCCCCCCTAGCTAGTATAAGGTATCCAATGGGCTTTTCCAAGGCATACACAATGGCGTTTTTCACTTTTTCACTTTCGGACTGACAGCGCAGCCAGCTTTCACAGACAGCAGGGACAGGACGACAGGTCTGATCTGTCCTTCCTGCATTCCCCCCACCTTACGTTCAGATGCCAGTGGTGGTCAGTGGTAAGGTTTGTCAAGTAGCGCAGGGGCTTAAGGGTCAGACAGGGTCAGGTCAGACAGTAAGATAAAAAGGCTATGACAACCTGTCACACTCATCCACTCACTTTTTTTTCCTGGTGGCTTCAGTTAGTGGGTCAGATATCAGTTAGTGGGCAGTGGCTGGCGCTGTAATGGTACAATAATGGCCCAAAAGAAACCTAAGAAGGATTGATTTTGACTTTTTTGCACTGTTGGATAGCCTCCACCTTGGCAGCCCCTGGGCCTGGCCTGTAGTGACCCACCTGACCTTGACCCACCTGGTGTCCTGTTTGGCCTATTTGACACTTTTTTTTTTTTTTTTTGGCCTTAACAGTGCCTGCTGCGCCAAAACCAGCCAAAACCATTTTCTGTGTGTTCAGCCATGAATCAGGAAAAAATGAAAAAATCAAATGCATCATGGCATGCACAGTCTTCCAATCCTGCTAGTAGACCATCCACCAGCCTTTGGAGGTGGCAGGTTGCAGGTGGCCGTCGAGTCCGAGGATGGAAGCACAGTACACCCCCTGCATAGTGGTGATGAGTGAGATTTTTTCATTGGCGGGTTCATCTAGTGGTGCCTGCCAGTATCCCTTGGTTAAATCAAAGAAGAATGATGAATTATTCCCCCCTCTTTCCACCAGCTCATCAGTGCGTGGCATTGGATAGTTGTCTGACGAGTTACAGCATTTTATTACAGCGGTAGTCCACACAACAAAATTTTATCCCATTCTGGTTTTGGGGAACCAGACCACTGGAGATGCCCATGCACTGGAAGGGGGCGGATGACCCCCATCCAACACATGTTCAATCTCCTGTTTTATAGCAACTTTGGCATGAGGTTGGGACACCCTGTGGGGGGGGGGGGTCCGGGTGAGCATTACCTGTGTCAATGAGTGGCAGGCAGGCTCAGTCCGTCCTGGTGCTGGCTGAGAACAAGGAAGTGAGTGCAGTGCTCCTTGATCTGTTGTTGCTGCTGACGTTGCAGGGTTGTTGTGTGTGGGGTCACCCTTTCCACCCACCATTTCTTTTTACCTTCGTAGTAGACACCTTCAGGCCACTCGTGTCATCTCCTTCCTGAACTGTAAAGTGACAGACCTGTAATTCTCTGGGATAAAGTTAGAGTTAACATAAAACACTTTAAACTTTTTAGAGGAGGGAAGAGAATCATGAATGTATTGAGGGAGTCCAGGTGCTCCTGTCCCAATGCAGTCCCTTCCTTCCATCCTTCCTCTCCGCTCTTCCTTTTGCCTTCCTGACCACCCCTCCCTCCCACCCCCCTTGACACACCTCCGCTCCTTGGCATGATGATCATAGACCTTTTTTTGCTCTTCATCTCTCTTCTTCTCTCTCTCGAAGCAAGGGCAGAGTCTCGGAGGGTTTTTGTTTGTTGCTTACAAAGTCCAGAATGTTAGTCCCTGGAGGAGGTGTAAACCCTCCCATTGCTGCTTACCAGCTGTAATGGCCCCCTAACCTCATGGCATATACCAGCCTCGAATGGTGAGAATCCTAAACTGGGATGTGGAACAGCCCTGTAGGCAAACAGCAACTGTTGTAACACTAGATCCCAATTATTGGAGTGTTCATTGACGATTTATGGGATCATGCCCCCAATGTTCCATTAAACCTTCTAGGCCATTATTATGGTGGTGGTGGTGGGGGTGGTGCAAAAAATGCACCACACCCATGAGTTTCAGGTCTTTTTTCATGGTCCCTGATAGAATTTGTGTTCGAATCTGTAAGAATTTCAGAGGGCCAACCCACCCTGGTAAAAATGTCAGTTAAGGCCTGGCACACCGTTTGAGCCCTGGTGTTGCCCTAGAGCTACTGCTTCCCCCATCTGGTAGCAAAGTCCACAAAAGTCAGTATGTACTGCTTTCCTCTTTTTTGGGGGGGGGAAAGGAATATCCATATCTAGCCACTGCTGAATGGGACCTCAATGATGGGTGGATGGGAGGGGAGGGCCTTGACCTGGTCTTGAGGTTTCTTTTTTTTGGCATACCTCACAAGACCGGACACATACTTGCTCAACGCCCATCCCCCCCTCCCTCCCAGTCGGACCTTCCAAACTGTTCTTTTTTGTTCACCCCCCCATGGCCACTGGGATGGATCATGGGCTAAGCTAAGAGCTTTTTTTTCTTGCATCGGAACTAACAACCGTTTTTGAGGATGCCAGCCCTCCTGTGTCCACCATAAAGACTTTCCTTGTATAAAAGTCTTGGTCCACAACGCTGAGAGGGGGGTTGCTGTGTGCCCGCGCCCATGCTGCTTGAGGCTGTCATCGGCTTCCTGCTCTGTCTGGAACTGTTCCCTTGAGGCGGGAGACACCAGTTCCTCTGGAAGTGATGTAGGTGATGAGATTGTTTCAGTTGACTGTGAACCGCTCTCCGCTGGTCCACGAGGTGTTATTTCAGGCTCCGGCTGAGCCTCTAGGGTAGTTAACCCTTTACAGGTAGACCTTAACCCTTAACTAACTACTTATGACAGTCCTGAACCACTTCTTTCTCTACAGAGGGCTGGTCACCTTCTCCCCATGCTGTGCTTCCTGATTTCAAGCCTGCATGTCTGAGCAATATTTTTATACTCCTCCCTGGTCATTTGTCCAATCTTCCACTTCTTGTAAAGGTTCTTTTTTGTGTTTAAGATCAGCAAGGATTTCACTGTTAAGCCAAGCTGGTCACCTGCCATATTTACTATTCTTTCTACACATTGGGATGGTTTGTTCCTGCAACCTCAACAAGGATTCTTTAAAATACAGCCAGCTCTCCTGGTCTCCTTTTCCCCTCATGTTATTCTCTCAGGGGATCCTGCCCATCAGTTCCCTGAGGGAGTCAAAGTCTGCTTTTCTGAAGTCCAGGGTCCATATTTTGCTGCTCGCCTTTCTTCCTTGTGTCAGGATCCTGAACTCGACCATCTCATGGTCACTGCCGCCCAGGTTCCCATCCACTTTTGCTTCCTCTACTAATTTTTCCCCGTTTGTGAGCAGCAGGTCAAGAAGAGCTCTGCCCCTAGTTGGTTCCTCCAGCACTTACACCAGGAAATTGTCCCCTACACTTTCCAAAAACTTCCTGGATCATTTGTGCACCACTGTATTGCTCTCCTAGCAGATATCAGGGTGATTGAAGTCCCTATGAGAACCAGGGCCTGCGATATAGTAACTTCTGTTAGTTGCCAGAAGAAAGCGTCGTCCACCTCATCCCCCTGGTCTGGTGGTCTAAAGCAGACTCCCACCACAACATCACCCTTGTTGCTCACACTTCTAAACTTAATCTAGAGACTCTCAGATTTTTCTGTAGTTTCATACTGGAGCTTTGAGCAGTCATACTGTTCTCTTACATATAATGGCACTCCCCCACCTTTTATGCCCTGCCTGTCCTTCCTGAACAGTTTATATCCATCCATGACAGTACTCCAGTCATGTGAGTTATCCCACCAAGTCTCTGTTACTCCAATCACATCATAATTCCCTGACTGTGCCAGGACTTCCAGTTCTCTCTGCTTGTTTCCCAGGGTTCCTGCATCTGTGTATAGGCACTTAAGATAACTCGCTGATTGTCCCGCTTTCTCAGTATGAGACAGGAGTTCTCCCCTCTTGCGCTCTCCCACTCATGCATCCTATTTCCCCAGTTACCTCAGGGCTTTGGTCTCCTTCCCCCGGTGAACCTAGTTTAAAGCCCTCCCCACTAGGTTAGCCAGCCTGCTTGCAAAGATGCTCTTCCCTCTCTTCCTTAGGTGCTCTTCCCTCTCTTCCCTCTCTTCCTTCCAGAGCCCATCTCTGCCTAGCAATCCTTCTTCTTGGAACACCATCCCATGGTCAAAGAATCCAAAGCCTTCTCTCCAACACCACCTACGTAGCCATTCATTGACTTCCACGATTTGATGGTCTCTACCCAGGCCTTTTCCTTGCAAAGGGAAGATGGACGAGAACACCACTAGCACCTCAAACTCCTTTATCCTTCTTCCTAGAGCCACATAGTCTGCAGTGATCTGCTCAAGGTCATTCTTGGCAGTATCATTGGTGCCCCCATGGAGAAGCAGGAAGGGGTAGCGATCTGAGGACATGATGAGTCTCGGCAGTCTCTCCATCACATCGTGAATCCTAGCTCCTGGCAAGCAGCACCCTTCTCAGTTTTCCCAGTTGGGATGGCAGATAGATGACTCAGTCCCCCTGAGGACGGAGTCCCTGACCACCACCACCCACCTCCTTCTCTTGGGAGCAGTGATCATGGAACCCACATCCCTAGGATCCCATTTCATGCCTTCCAATTGGTGGAGTCTCCTTCTGCTCCCTTCCCTCATATATATCATCTAGGTCACTCTCCGCATTAGTACCAGTGGAAAACTACAGCCTCTGTCAGTGATGGACAGCCACCCTTCACTGTCTCCATTCTTCTCTGCACCAGAGGACTCAATGGGTACTGTTCGGTAATTGTTGTGTGCCTCTGTCCTGTGTGGAGCACCAGAGAGTTCTACTTTGTTGTCCCATTCTGTCCAGCATGTAAATGAGGCTGGCTTGTAGGGAGGATAGCACAGCTGTTTCCAGATGTGATGTCTCTAATCAAAACAAATAAACAATATGCCAATGACACTCACTTCTCTGTCTGTTTCACTGGGCCAGGCTTATGCAGTTGATTACCAGTTGAACCTGTCTTGCTGGGATTTGGGCATGGCTGAGGGCAATCTTATCCAGACAGAGGCTGATGTTATGATGGCCCTAAAGTGTTAGCAAATGAATCCAGATCTGAACATACTACTTCTGGAGTGTGGCCTTTAAACTGTTAATACACTGTTTGAAAGATAAAATCATAAGAGCCTTTCACATCTTTCTTAACAACATGGCAATTACTGGATTGTGACAAGTCACCTGCTGATTTTCTCATTGAAACAATTTAATTCATTTAAAGTGTGACCAGATACATATAGTGATGGGTGCCTTACAAATACATGTAATAACAAGAACAATAATATATTTTTCTGGGACATCATATCTGGGCCATATTTCCCCAGTTTGAGATTGAACATGATAAGGCTGCAAGAGAACCTCCCATACATGTACAGATGGAAAAGGAAAAACAAGGACAAGAAAAAGTTACTTGACAAACCCTCTTTATAACTCAGGGAATGTAGCCCTGGAGAATTCATTGCAACTTGGAGCAATGGCACGTAAGGAGGTAGGGCTGAATCTTTACATAAAATTTCCCCAAAAGTATGAGAGCTCAAAACAGAAAGAGGACTTTAGTTAGTAGAAAATGCAAGCATTTCTAGCCTGTTATAACAGATTAACCTGACTGCTTGGGCACTGAAGAATTTACCTGTGAACTCACTTATATGATAAACTATGGATGTAGCTGTGACCATGGCAGTGTATTAGATAGGATCCAATCTGCTGTGACCCCAAAGGATTTGGCTTTACCTGACACAGGACAAGTGGACTCTGGTGTACTCAACACATCACCAACAATGCAAGAAGAGAATGCAGTTGCTTGTTTAAGACTTCCTGCTGATAGGACTGTCCCAAGTCCAACTTCTGTAAAAATGAGTAGTGGCAAAACTTGCAAGGAAAATCCAGAGACTCATGGGAATATGTAGACTTACTCTTTGTACAACTATATGGATTGCTTTTCCTACAATAAAGCCTTTGTGGATTATATAAAAAAGGATGATGAGCAGCTCACATTTGTATATGCTGGTAAACTGGTGCATATGCATGTGGGATTAACTACAGAAGCTTTCATTTTAGACTGTAAACACACCCAGGAACTATCTCATCAGGGTAAATAAATTACCCGGTCAAGTGGTTGTTTTTTCTTGTGCATCAAACAAGATGCCAACTTCCTGGCCCTCCTTGACAAGATATTTCTTTTTCTCTTGGGTGTTTCAATATTTCAAACACAATATGGAAAAGGGGATGAGGCTGTGAGAAAGACTATGAAGAATGCCAGCTTGTTAAAGTACTGGCAACGTTGTGTGATAATTCCCTCAACTCAGTCTGTGAAATACTTATTAAAGTAAGGTACAGTCTAATCACCAGTAAATCATAGAATCGTAGGACTGGAAGGGACCTCGAGAGGTCATCTAGTCCAGTCCTCTGCACTCATGGTAGGACTAAGCATTATTTAGACTATACCAGCCCTGATAGGTGTTTGTCTAACCTGTTCTTAAAAAATCCTAGTGATGGAGATTCCACAACCTCCCTGAGCAATTTCTTCCAGTGCTTAACCACCCAGAGAGTTAGGAAGTTTTTGCTAATGTCGAACTTAAACTGCCGTTGCCGCAATTTAAGCTCATTGCTTCTTGTCCTATTCTCAGAGCTTAACAAGAACAATTTTACTCCAATCCGCTTATAAAAACATTTTATGTACTTGAAAACAGTTACCATGTCCCCTTTCAGTCTTCTCTTCTCCAGACTAAACAAACCATTTTTTTTTCAATCTTCCCTCATAGGCCATGTTTCAAAGTAGCAGCTGTGTTAGTCTGTATCCGCAAAAAGAACAGGAGTACTTGTGGCAAGAGCCAGTAATCCATGCCGGACTGGACCGGCTTCCGCGGCGGTGATTTAAAGGGCCCAGGGCTCCAGCCGCTGTGGGGAGCCCCGGCCCTTTAAAGCGCTTTTGGAGCAGCAGCCAGGCTCGGGCAGGGATTTAAAGGACCCAGTGCTCCTGCCGCTGTGGGGAGCCCCAGGCCCTTTAAAGCACTGCTGGAGCTTCGGCAGCTGGGCTCGGGCGGGGATTTAAAAGGCCCGGTGCTCCGGCCACTGCGAGGAGCCCCGGGCCCTTTAAAGCACCACCAGAGCTCTGACAGCTGGGCTTGAGTGGGGATTTATACGGCCCGGTGCTCCAGCCACTGAAGGGAGCCCTGGGCCCTTTAATTTAAGCTGAAGCGTGTAGGAATTAGCAACAGGATGAACCACAAGACTGTGGGGATTCAGACTCTGGGAGAGAGGGTGCTGGGGGACTCACTGGAGAAGATGAAGCAGCTGCAGGGGAGACTGGTAGCTACAGAGCAGGCCTTTCAGGCGGCTGTGTATCACCTGAAAACCTAGTGGAAGAAATTAAGAGATGACATGGGGGGTGTTTCTCATGAACGGTGATATAAAGCAGGAGAGGGATGGTCTGTGTGCTTACTATGTAAGCAGCAGGGGAGATGATACTTGCTCCCTTCCCTCCCATGGGTAGCAATCTTGAGAGGGAGAGTATGTGATGGGGTGTCCACCCCACACAGACTGGAGGGAGGTAGGCCTATTAACTCCACAGCTGGCACCTGGAGGAAGACTAAGAGCCATGGAGCAGGGAACTGATTGCAAGCAGGTTCACCTAGGCAGGAACAGGCAGGGCCCATAAAGCCAAGAAGCTGGCAACAGAGGGGCTGCTGCTAGGAAAGGGCAGTCACGCCTTGGGAAGAGGGAGGAGTGGCTGGAGCTGATCTACCCACAGAAAGGAGGGGAACCAGGAGTTGTAGGAAGCAGTCCAGGGAAGGAGCAGTGAGGGCTGGGAGAGGAAAATCCAGAACTGCTGGGTTGAGGGTCCCTGGACTGGAGCTACCCGGGTTCCCCTACCTGCCATGTGGCACCAGCAGGGCAGTGAATAGGAAGACTGCCTGAGTCACTGCAAAAGTGACAGAGATTTGAAGGACTGTACCCTGGAAGTGGGGGAATGCTGTTCGACCTGGCTGGAAGCCAAGTCACGAAGAGGACACTGCGGTTCCTGGAATGAGAGAGGGGCTGCAGGCCAGAGAGAGAGAGATGGTGTGACAGCATGCAAACTGTGGAAGGGGGTGTTGACCTCAAGCACTAATCCCCAGAGTGATCAGCAAGAGGTGCCAGACAGGAGGTGAGTGGCGCACGCTGTGACACCCACCTTGGTCAGTGCCACATGCTTCAAAAGGAATGAACAGAACAAGGTAATTTTGAGTGATCCATCCCCTGTCATCCCATCTCAGCTTTTGGCAGTCTGTGCGTCCCTAAACCTCTGATCATGGGGTTGCATTCTTGATCATCTTGGCCAATAGCCAGTGATGGACCTCTCCTCTCTGAACTTATCTAATTCTTTTTTTAAACCAGTTATATTTTTGGCCTTTACAACATCCCCTGGCAACGAGTTCCACAGGTTGACTGTGTATTGTAGGAAAAAGTACTCCCTTTTGTTTGTTTTAAACCTGTTGCCTACTGTATTCATTTCATTGGGTGACCCCTGATTCTTATATTATCTGGAGGATTAAATAACATTCCTCTATTCACTTTCTCCACATGTTCATGATTAGATACTACTTTATTTTATTCCCCATTTGTTGTCTCATTTCTAAGCTGAGCAATCCTGGTCTTTGTAATCTCTCTTCATATTGCAGCTGTTCCATACCCCTAATCATTTTTGTTGCCCTTCTCTGTATTTTTTGCAACTCTAAAATATCTTTTTTTGAGATGGGGCAAACAGAACTGCCTGCAGTATTAAAGGTGTGGGCATATCATGGATTTATATAGTGGCACTATGATATTTGATGTCTTATCTATCCTTTTCCTAATGCTTCGTAGCATTCTGTTCGCTTTTTTGACTGCTGCTTCACATTGAGCAGATGTTTAGGGGACTATCCACAATGACTCCAAGATCTTTTTTGAGTGGTAACAGCTAATTTAGACCCCAACATATTGTATGTATAGTTGAGATTATGTCTGCCAATGTGCATTACTTTGCATTTATCAACATTGAATTTCATCTGCCGTTTTCTTGCCCAGTCACCCAATTTTGTGAGATCCCTTTGTAACATTTCACAGTCAGGTTTGGACTTAACTAACTTGATTAATTTTGCATCACTTGCAAACTTTTCCATCTGATTGTTTACCCCCTTTTCCAGATCACTTATGAATATGTTGAACAACACCAATATCAGTACTGATCCTTCACTGATATTTACTTCTCTCCGCTGTGAAAACTGGCCATTTATTCCTACCCTTTGTTTCCTATCTTTTAACAAAGTACTAATCCATGAGAAGACCTTCCCTCTTATCCCACAGTTGCTCACTTTATTTAAGAGCTTTTGGTGAGGGACCTTGTCACAGGCTTTCTGAAAGCCCAAGTACGCAATATCAACTGGATCACCCTTGTCCATATACTTGTTGACCTCCTTAAAGAATTCTAATAGATCAGTGAGGCATGATTTCCCTTTACAAAAAGCCATGTTGACTCTTCCCCAACATATCATCTTCATCTGTGTCTGATAATTGGTGAGCAGTACATGGTACTTTGTCTATATTCTGATCTGTTTAATTAGTTAATAAAAGAAGTTACCAGATAAATAAACGTGGGTGTAATCTCCTAACTTTACCTGCCTCGCATGCAGCAACTTCTGATCTACTGGGATTGGGCAGGAATGCTGAATTTGGCCTATGCATTTATTTTTCACTTTACGCAGCCAAAATAAAATACCGGGTAGAGGGTGAATGGATAATAACCCTGGGTTCCACAGGGACTGCACAGCCAAGTAGACTAAGTTTCTTCTAATATTACTAATGACCTGCAGTGAGAATATACATACAAAAATACACTACCCCCTTCTTTTGGGATTTCATATGATCTGAAAGGTGTGAGTGACTGACTCTTCTGCTCCCTTATATGGAGCTCCCAAGACAAGAGAGAAGGTTGTTCATCAGGGCCTTTAACTGGGCCTTCTTCAAACACCCACTACCTTAGCTCAGGAGGGTTCCTTGCTTGTGTGCAGCATGCTGCTCAACTAGAGTCCAGGCAGTTTCTCCTTCCTGTTATGATCTAGGGCCCTTTTCGTTGCCACTGAATTCCATTAAGTTCAGTAAGAACATCTCTGGTTTGAGGACTGCAAACTTCAGGGCTCCAACCCATACACAGTTGACAAGTCATTTTCATAAACTGCAGCCTGAGTCAAAGAGGCTGATGCCAGCTCAGGAACGTGATTGGTTTAACACTTGATTCCCCAGTTTTGTAATATGCTGTCAATCGCATAAGAAATAATCCAAGGTAATAATAATTTTGGAAATCCTGTCCTGAAACATTTTTCTCCCAGCGATAAAGAATGAACCACTGACATTGACTTTGTTTGTTTGTTTGTTTTTTATTAAAAGACAGATGTCCAAGGAGAAGCAAGAATGTTGAAGGAGACTCAAATAGTGCTCTGGTTCCTTTTTGTCTTTGTCTTAGCCATTGTCTATAAACTCTCCCTACAGTCTGGCTGCATCTTCTCTTGCATGCCTAGTACTAAGCGATTCCTGACACAAGAGGATGTTATGAGCCAGAGCAGAAGCATCATCTTTGTGGAGATCACAGATCGCCTTGAGCCTCCTCCACTGGTTTCATGTTCTGTGGAATCTGCTGCCAGGATCTACCATGACAGACCTGTTGTTTTCTTCATGAAAGGGCTGAACAATAGCACATGGCTGGATTCAAATTCCACTTATGCAGCCTTCTCACTTTTATCTGCTATGAAGAATGTCTTCATTTTTCCTTTACAGATGGAAACTTTGTTCCAGGAGACACCTCTGCTCCCATGGTATCATAAGGTGAGAGGAAATGTTTTTGAACAAGATTTAAAATAGAGGTGGTGGAAAATGAAGCTGTTGTCGTTTTGTTGCACCCAATATGGACCCCTTGTTTATGACAGTTTGCCAGGCATTAGTCAAAATATTTATTGCAATTGTTATGGACATTTACCATCTCCTGATGACAGGAGTTAATGTAAATGGCAAATTTCAATAATGATTTTGATTAACCATTTTGATAAAATATGGTTAATCACCATCTTTTCAAAAAAGGCAATGTATTGATAAAAAATGTTGTATTTGAAAAATTTCAGTCAGCATGAATTTAAAGTGAGCTTTTACTGTTTGCAAAAATGATTTCAGTGCTTCTTAAAGGTGTCAGAAACAGCAATGAAATGTCTGTGGACAAGCTCTAGAAGTGAGAGGGTCATTCAGAGGTCAGTTTTGGGGGCAAAAGGCAGTGATGCTCTTCCAAGCTCCACCCATGCTTCTCAGCACTGTGGTTCAGGGAGTTCACACTCCTTTGAGTTCTTGTTCCGAGTCCTTTGAGTCCTGTCTGAAAACTCAGGCAGGCATCACTGCATTAGTCTGCACTTGCTTCATGGGTCTATTGGCAACCATTACAGCTAAGGACTTCTTTATTTTAATTATTTTTAAATGAAACTGGAGAATCTGGAGAATAAACAGGGAGCTGGCTGCTATACTGGTTCTCCAGCCCTCCGTGCACCAGCATAACCCAAGGCCTAAATTTCTCTCTCACTTTTTATCCTCTTTAGAGATTGCCAGGAGGGGCCTATTCCAAAACCTACTGAAGTCAATGAGAATCTTTCAGTTGAATCTCACGGGCTTTGGATCAGACAGTGAGTGTGTAAAGTGAGATGAGGCAGGGTTGTTTTTGTGGAAATAACAGTTTGATTCATATTCTCATTATTTCATAAACACTGCATGTTTCCTTGGAGTTTACTGCACCTTGGAAATACTTGTAGAATCATGTTGAACAAAATCTACATCTGCTCTTGCCTTTTTCCAGCAAAGTTTCATAGCTAGAAAAGAAAAATGGCCATTAATTTTTAAAGAGATTAAAGTGAGGCTAGACACTGCTGAGAGTTTTATAGAATATATAGCTAATGGGATCAGGTGTTTAGAAATTTTGAAGTGGAGTCCATTGCATCTGTGATCCCTTTCCATCTCTGCAGGTAAAAGCAACCCAGGAAAAGCACTGGGTTCATATCAGCTCTGATGCCTGCAGACTTGCACTGATCTGGAAATACGGTGGGATCTACATGGACACAGATGTCATCTCCATCAGGCCTATTACACTGGCAAACTTCCTATCGGCTGAGGCTTCCAAGGTCTCCAGCAGTGGGGTTTTTGGCTTTCCTCGCCATCACTGGTTCATTTGGGATTGCATGAAAGATTTTGTTCGAAACTACAATGGACGCATTTGGGGAAACCAAGGACCCATCTTAATGACGAGAAGGCTGCGAGCCTTGTGTAACCTGACCAATTTCCATAATGTGGAGGATCAGAGCTGTCAGAACTTTTCCTTCTTACATCCTCAGCGTTTCCACCCCATCCCTTACCCAGCATGGAGGCAGTACTACAAGGTTTGGAAGAGAAGCCCTGACTTCAACAACTCCTATGCTTTGCACCTGTGGAATTTCATGAACAAGGAACACAAGACTGTGGTTGCAGGAAGTAACACGTTAGTGGAAAATCTGTACAAAACATACTGCCCCACCACTTATAAGGACCTTATTCAAGGCACAGAAGGCAGTGGTCATATGCAACAAAACAAGACTGAATGACTGGATCTAGCAGAACGAGGTGTTCTTTCCAGCCCTGATAGTCTTTTGACTAAAATAAACTACACAATGTGTACCTCCTCTTAGTCAGTGACGCTCAGCCATTTTCTGTCTGCAGACCACTTTGTAGGAGAGAACCTCTCAGAAACCACTTCTTTTCCCAAGTTTCCCCAGGACCTAATGAAATGAGTAGGAAGGTGTGGGGGGGGGGGTGCGGGAGGGGGGTAAATATCATGTCATCACCAATGGTAAGTATATTTTGTCCTTTAGAGTAAAAGTTTCCAAAGCAGCTAAGTGATCTAGGAGCCTGAGTCCCACTTTCAAGTCATGTTGGCTTTGGGAGCCAAAGATCCACTGAAAATCAGTGGGACCTAGGAACCCAAGGGTCACATTTTCCAAGGTATTTGGTGCCTGCAGATGCAGATAAGTGCTTTTTCAAATCCCATTAGGCATCTATCTGCATCTTTAGGGGCCTAAATGCCTTCAACAATCTGGCCTCTTAGATGATTTCGGAAATTTTGCCCTGTCATTTGCTGTGTGATTGTACAGCACTTTCTGCAATGAAGCCCCAAACTGGCTGAGGCCTCTTGGTGCTACTGTAATATCAATGTTCAGTAATAATGAATATAATGACAATCAATTGTAGCCCAAATTTTCCCCACTCCAAGTGTTCATTAGCGTTGTTTATTTTTCCTCTTTTTTGCTTCAGCTATGTACCCTACCTTGTGGCCAGTGACATTTTTAAATGCACATGTAAATAAAATATCTAACCCACTCCAATGGCACTGAATTTGTATTCCCTTCTAAGGGCCTCCTTCAAGCTTCTGAGATGGAGTGAAGAGAAAAGGGAGTTGTGTTTATTCATTGTTTCTTATGGCCCTATTCTTACAGCATTTGGGCAGCTCACTTAAATTATTGAATTTCGTCTCCCAACAACTTGTGAAGATGGGAAGTGCTATTCTCCCCATTGTACAGCTGGAGAACCAAGGCCTGGAGATGAAGGCCTAGATCCACAAAGGAACCAGGCACCTAAAGCCCAGTTTTAGGCACTACCACAATCCACAAAACCCCCATTCAGCTACTGCCTAACCCTGTAGATTCTGAACTCATGATTTAAGTTCCCTTGGCACTTAAGTTTCTTCCTCTAGTCACATGCGCTGCCTGCAGGGCCCAGCCTGGTAGGTTTTTCTCTGAGTATAGCTAACAAAATGGGTAGGGGAAGAAGCCTCCCTTATAACCTTTAGCGCCGTGGTTAGGGAACTCACACCAAGTGAAGAGGACACCAGTTCAATTCTCCCCTCTGCCTGCAAGGGGAAGGAATTGTAACCTGGGCTTCCCACCTCTCAGGGGACTGACCAAGCCTCTGATCTATGGGGTATTCTGATGTGAGAGTCTCTCTTGATGAAGCTTGCTCCACTTTTTATGAATAATTAAATATGCATGGGGCAGAGAAAGCACGACCCTTGGTACATCCTCAGGCAGTTAGCCTCTGCCAGGCTGTGGCTACATTGCTATTTTTAGCATGTTAGCTCAATCAGAGGTAGCCATGTACATTTACATAATGTAAGAGACCAAGGCACAGGCAGTGTGGCCAAGCAGTAACAGCCAGATTGGGATCCACACGACAGGGACAGTGGTCAGCGGAATTGCTAGATCCAGGTTCAATAAACAAGATTTGGGATCAAAATCAGCCAGGGTCAGAGACCAGAGATAGCGTCAGGATGCAGTCAGAAGTCAACTACCTGGGGCACAATCAATCAAAGGCCACAGGGTATTGTCACTCTGGGTCACTTCCTGCAGCTCCTACTCTCCACCATGCTCCCTGGCTGTGACTTTGCATGGGCTCTGGGTGGTGATGTCCCAGGCTCTGCAGACCTGGGTCCTCATCCCTAAATTCTTACACCTGTCCTGGAAATGACACCTCCAGCTGCAGTGTAGCTGCACCTTAGGAGAAGAATGACAAGATCTTTCACCCTCATCCCTTGTAATTCACCATGCTGTTTACCTCCACTCTGTGGTACAAACAAACCCTCCTCCTGTCTTCCATGTGGTTTGATTTGTAAGCCAGGACAGCAGAAAGTCTTCCCAGCTTTTAGTCTCCTGGCCTTTTATTAGCAGGTTACATTTACTTAGAAAGAAATGTAAAATGGATTCTTTCCCAGTGTTAATTCAAGTCCTTTCAAACCCAGACCTTGAACAAGTCTAAATAGCAAATCCCTTTCTGCTCTGCTAGAAAGGCTCTTTAGAAATCCAAAGCCCAGGGGATGGCAGTTTAATAACCCATTATCAAATGTTTGCCATCTGTGATATGGTGTCTTTTGTAAACACAGCCGCTAACAAGCAGATTGCAATCTGTAGCCTTTTCTATCCTGCAGCAAGTTACAGCAGAATTTACTAGCAGGAGTATGTACGCATAGACACACGCACACGCATAGTGAACCCTGAGCTCTGTTCCCTTAAATCATGGGGCCAGATTCTCATCTCACTCACCACAATCAATCAGGAGTAACTGCACCAAAGTCCCTACAACTACACCAGTGTCAAGAGGCTACATGGCAGAGGAGAGTCAAACCGAGTGTTTCCAGTTGCCAGAGCAACAGCTTGGCTTTGGGGAGCATTTTAACATTTGTTTTTCCCTGGAGAAGCCCTCTCGGGGGAGCGGGGGCGGCGCAGGCTGCTTTCATCAGCACATAGGCTGGGCTGTATTTTTCTCCTTGTGCTGAGACAAGGGAACTGGGATTTTGCTTGAGCTCAGCACTGACAGCTGCTTTTCCTGGGTGGTTTTGAATTTCCCTGTGGGAGATGCAGGGAGGGGTGTAGTGTTACAGCACAGGAAACCCTCCCTATTTTCCACGCAGCTTTGCATGGCCTCTCTGTGTTAGGAACCACTTTTTAACTCTCTGCATTCATCGCTCCAAGCCGACCTTTCTAGACTCTTTCCAAACTCTTCCTCTCTGGGGACAGGTAAGGATTTGTTTTTCTTGTGTCCTAAGGCTGGGTTTTGCAGTCTCTCCTGCCCGGTTGAGTAATAAATACTGTATGTAAAAGTCTAGCTCGGAAGAGGACTCTAGGCCAGTGTTTCTCAACCTTTTTGATACCAGGGACCAGCTTGCTGCCTTCCTAAACTGTGTCAGGGAGATCTCAGGGACTGGTGCTGTGCACGGACTGATCCTTGAGAAACACTGTGTCTAGTTGGAAAGAGCTTCTGTTTGCTCTCATGCACTGGAAAAGGAAATATTGCAGAGGTTCCGCTTGGTTAAGTATTAGCTGCTGTGTCATGTCTCTAGCAGGCGAAGGTACATCCCCCTCCCCCTCCGCTTGGCAGTGTGCTAAGTTTGCAGAGGATGGGGGATTTGTTACAACCAGCCCATGAGACCTGGGATCTGCACACAGAATCCCTGCCTTGCTCCAGCAGTTAGAGGGTGTTCCTGCTGCATCCATCCAGGAGAGAGAGTTTTGTGTGTGCGCCAGTGGCTTCCCCAGGAATGGAGGTCTGAAGCAGGCATGCAATAGAGGACCCTCCCAAGAAAGGAGGCGACCCCGGCACACTGCTGTCACTCACTCCAGGTCTTGGGGAGGACTGTTAGTCTGCTAAGCTGTTTCTGAACCAGGGCCCAAATCCTGAAGTCCACAATCTGGTTCTGAAGCCAGTGGGAGATTTGCCTGAATGAGGTGGGGTCACCACCTTTGAAATGCAAAAAACCCAGCACCCTTATAGCAAGCCTGCTGCAACCACAACCCACAAGGCAACTCTACAACACCACCCCACAACAGCCATTTATAGTATCTGGAGAGCGAGAGCACATATAGATAAGATTGATAACATCACAAGTCTCCTCACTCTCCTGTGACTCAAACCCTCTCTAACACACATCGTTCGCTTGTGTGTTTGTTTGTTTTTTTCCAATCAAAATCAATTTTATTTCTGTGTTCCATCAAAAACCCAACAGTGCTTTGTGTGTGCCACTGCTTGAATACAGCCTCTGACGGGACCTAGGAGGTAATACCAAGAGAACCTGGTTTTAAAGTTATATTATAAAGTGAACCCAAAAGCTGTTAAGTAGGTAGCAAAAAGACAGACACCACGATCACAGTTGGTGGGCAGACAGCTGCTCTCTTTTCAACAGTTTTGATCTGTTATCACTTAAACGGGGGAAGTGGGAACACTGCAGCATCTCTAGCTGGACACAGACATTTTTACATATCCCAGTGTATTGTCAGAATAATGCAAATCTTTAGACCCACGTAAAAAAACCCCAGCAGATTAAATTATTTTTCTGTCAACTGGCAAATCCATTTAAAAAAATGGCCAGGCTGGTCAAATACAGGCCAGGTGACAGGCCTAGAGCAGGGGCAGGCAACCTATGGCACGGGTGCTGAAGGCGGCACGTGAGCTGATTTTCAGTGGCACTCACACTGCCTGGGTCCTGGCCACTGGTCCGGGGGGGCTCTGCATTTTATTTAATTTTAAATGAAGCTTCTTAAACATTTTAAAAACCTTATTTACTTTACATACAACAGTAGTTTAGTTATATATTATAGACTTATAGAAAGAGCCCTTCTAAGAACGTTAAAATGTGTTACTGGCATGTGAAACCTTAAATCAAAGTGAATAAATGAAGACTCGGCACAGCACTTCTGAAAGGTTGCTGACCTCTGGCCTAGAGTGAGGGTTGAGAATTGAGAATACAACTTCCAGCATTTGGGAACTTTTTTCCAAGGGACAAATCTCCAAATGGGGTTCAGGTGGGGATGGAGGGAGAGGCTACTGTCTCCTCTGTGTGAATGGGGTGCATTAGTCTTCCCCATAGCTCAAGTGCCTTTCAGAAGAGAAAAAAAAGGCCATCAAAATAACCATGATGTCCCTAGAATGCTCAGATAGCAGGGGAAGGATGAGGGGTGGGAATGGGAATGGAGGGGTAGGAAACAATGCTGGTGGAAGATTCGATAATAATTGATCATTCTTAACACTTACCTACATCCTTTGCATGTTCAAAGTGCTTTACACACCTTAACTAAATAATCTGTGTATTGTAAATGCCCTAGCGCAGGGACTGCCTTTTCCTTGTGGGTTTGTAAAGCACCTAGCACTGTGGGTGCCTAGGTGCTTTGGTAATACAAATAAGTAAGAGGATGGGGGAAGGCCCTCAGCCCCTCCAATAACCTTCCCCTAGTTTTCTAATAGTTAAAACAAACTGTCAAACCTCATATCACTATATACAACGTAAATATTGTTAAATCAGAGCCTAAGAAGTTCTCAAGAAGCATTTTTCTTCCTTTTCCTTCCTGCATATTTTGATTATTATCTGTGGAAATATTTTTGTTGGTTTGTATGTGTACAGTGAAATGAATATTTGCTGACATTTACTGATAAAAATCGAATTCTTCCAAATCTAGTTGTAGACTTACAGTTAACCTCTCTTCAGAATAATACACTGGAGAGGCTGAATTTATCAGCTACTCCATCTCTCACAACGACTAGGTGGGGAGTGGTTTCTCAAAGTGCACAAGGAAACTACTCATTCAATTTCTAAAAGTCAGGGCCTTTTCTTAGCCTCATTTTATACTAACCTATGACCAGGTTTGTCCTTGAAATTTGAGGATGAACTCAAAACATTAACCATGACTTAATGCTATGGAAGCCAAAATGATCAATGCTTTTGAGGGGTTCAGATTTACACAATGGAGAGTTAATACCACTGTGCTGAGTTGAACAACACTCTAACATGCTTGGACGCAGGTGAGGACAAATAGTGAAGTCCTGACTCCATTGTAGTCCATTGGGGAAGGACTTCATGCAGAGATCCTCAGCTGGTGTAAATCACTACAGTGCCCTGGAAATCAAGGGAGTTGTGTTGATTTACACTGGCTGAGGATCTGGCCCCAATCTAGTGGCCTCAGTACCTGCCCCAGCAGCTGGGGTGGCTCTCGTTGGGTGAGGACAACCTTGCAGTGCCTTGTCCCTCCTGCCATTTAGAGTCCTCACCTGGAGTTGGGGTGTTGGACCATCAGTGGGCTCCCTTAGCTCAGCTTGACACGATGGGAAATAGAGTTTGATGGTACAAAACAAAGTTGTATTGAAATTTTGTTTGAGCCACCCACCAAAGCCCTTCCATGCAGTGCTGTATATCAAAGAGCCTGCAGAAAACGACGGCAAAGGCAAACAGTTCACTGTCACCCAGACACATACTTAGGGTAAGCAACAGCATGCTTAGAGCTGTATTGCCAGGCACCAAGTTCATGATGAAAATCAGGTTAAACACCATTCCCTTGGAGCACAAGGAGACTATTAATATTAATGAGGTTGCACAACAGCACCTGCCTCCATTGTCATGGAGCAGCTCATTAGTGGCTTCTAATTAGTGCTCTGACAATACACAGGAAGTGCCCATGGGCTGAGGGAACCTGGAGAGGTTCAGACTGTGTTGCTGGCTACAAAATTTGATGGGGAGCCAAATTTACTGAATTTGGATTCAGCCCTAGATGCCTCTTTTTGTCTGTGTTACAGAGATGGGTGGGCTTCCAGAGGAGTTGGGGAAGACATTCTCCTTAGCCATACGTGCTGAGCCAGACAACCAGGTCCCTCCAGTCATGTTATGGCAGGGGAGGTCCTGGAACACAGGCAAACTGAATTTATAGATTCAGATCCTCAGCTGATGTAAATCAGCGCCGTTCCCCCGTTGCAAAAAGAAGTTGTGTCTTTTGCATTTTACACAACAGAAATACTACATAGAAACAACAAAGGCATGGTGAGATTCAAATAACTGTACTGACCAACTACACACAATACACAAGATCTAGTTACACATTACACACAAAAACTAATGTTAAAAAAACTATTTAGGTTGTCAGCATCTGTATTAGCATACAACCATGTAATTAAGGACAACGCCATAGTGCTCAAGAAGAGCTAAATAAAGATTGTAAAACAACCTCAATTCTGACAGTTCTTAGCTTTTGAGTGCTTGCCTTTGAAAACTCAGTAATGTTCTTCTCATGTTGGGTTTGTGTGTGGAATTTCCCAGGTTTTTTAAAAAGCAAACGGCAAAACAGAAATTCTGGACTGTTAGAAATAAGCATCCAGGTCTTTTCTCCTTCTTTTTCCCTACCTCGCTTGTCCTACCCCAGGTTTGGGAAGATTTCGTATTCCATGGGCTGGTTTCCCTCATGGAAGAGAATACCTCTGTCAACCCCTTTGACTGCAATGGGAGGAACTTAGGATTTCTCATACAAAACCAGTCCATCAATCAATCTAGTGCAGGGGTCGGCAACCTTTCAGAAGTGGGGTGCCGAGTCTTCATTTATTCACTCTAATTTAAGGTTTCGTGTGCCAGTCATACATGTTAACGTTTTTAGAAGGTCTCTTTCTGTAAGTCTATAATATATAACTAAGCTATTGTTGTATGTAAAGTAAATACGGTTTTTTAAATGTTTAAGAAGCTTCATTTAAAATTAAATTAAAATGCAGAGCCCCCCGGACTGGTGGCCAGGACCCGGGCAGTGTGAGTGTCACTGAAAATCAGCTCGCGTGCCGCCTTCGGCACACGTGCCATAGGTTGCCTACCCCAATCTAGTGTGAGACCCTGCCTTCAGGAGTGGCTAAGGCAGCACATGATGCTTCAGAAGAAGGCAAAAGCTCCCATAAGGAACTCAGCCAGTTTGAAACTGCTATATATTTTTTGACCCACACAGTGATCAGTTTATGCCCTGAAGTGACTGATTCCCCATCTCCTCACCAGCAGGACTATACTCACTCTTTCTTTCACGCTCTCTAAAATACTATAAATATATGTAATATATAGAGCATTGTGTTCTCTATAATTCTGTATTTCTTCAGCAGCCCTGTGGTTACCTTTGCTATATGTAAACAGTGCAGGGCACTTTCGACACTGTTATTACCTAGGTAACCATAACAACAGGAGTCGATAACCCAAGGCTAGAAGCGATCCCTGCAGGATTCTATTTCACAGAGTGCTGCTCAGCATTCCTGTCCCCAGATCATATTGCATGTCACCTTGCATGACAGTCCCGCTCTCAGGGCCCCCCTTGGTTTGTTACAGCAACAGTGAAATAGATGTTTCACTGCAGGACACAGAAAACTGACAGCAGTTAGCTGGTTAATCTGATTTTGTGATTAACTGTTTTGAGCCAGGGCTGGGGTATGTGTCTGTTTTTTCACAGTGCCTGGCACACTGGGGTTCTGATCTCAAGTGGGGCCTCTAGATCAGTGTTTCTCAAACTTGTTCCGCCGCTTGTGTAGGGAAAGCCTCCGGCGGGCCGGGCCGGTTTGTTTACCTGCCCCATCTGCAGGTCTGGCTGATCGCGGCTCCCACTGGCCGCGGTTCGGTGCTCCAGGCCAATGGGAGCTGCTGGAAGTGGCGTGGGCCGAGGGATTTACTGGCCCACGCCACTTCCAGCAGCTCCCATTGGCCTGCAGCAGCGAACCGCAGCCAGTGGGAGCCGCGATTGGCCAGACCTGTGGACAGGATAGGTAAACAAACCGGCCCGACCCACAAGGGGCTTTCCCTACACAAGCGGCGACTCCAGTTTGAGAAACCCTGCTCTTGATGCTACCACAGTGCAAATCCTAATAAATGAATAGCAGTCATTACTTCTGCAGGCCAGAAATATGGTGCATCTGGGTATTAGTCATGGTAACCTTACAATTAGGGTTGCCAACTTTCTAATTGCACAAAACTGAACACCCTTGCCCTGCCCTTTCCCCAAGGCCCCACACTGCCCCACCCTTTCTCTGAGGCCCCCCTCCCTCTGTTGCTCGCTCTCCCCCACCCTCACTCACTTTCACTGGGCTGGGGCAGGGCACTGGGGGCAGGAGGAGGTGAGGGCTTCAGCTGGGGGTGCGGGCTCTGGGGTGGGGCTGGGGATGAAGGGTTTGAGGTGCAGGAGGGGACTCTGGGCTGGGGCCAAGGGGTTTGGAGTGTAGGAGCGGGCTCAGGGCTGAGGCAAAGAGTTGGGATGTGGGCTCTGGGAGGGAGTTTGGGTGCATGAGGGGGTTCCGACCTGAGGTAGGCAGCTGGGGTGCAGGTGGGGGTATGGGGTCTGGGAGGGAGTTAGGGTGTGTGGGAGGGTTCTGACCTGGGGCAGGGGGTTCAGGGTGTGGGCTCTGGCTGGGCAGCACTTACCTCAGGCGGCTCCCGGTTGGCGATGCAGCAGGGCTAAGGCAGGCTCCCTGCCTGCTCTGGTTCCACACCGTGCCTGGAAGCAGCCGGCATGTCCAGCCCTTCGGTGGAGGCATGGCTAGTCGGATCTGCGTGGTGCATGTTGCCTGCGCCCACTGCCCCTGCAGCATCCATTGGCCACTATTCCCAGACAATGGGAACTACGGAGTTGGCGGTGGGGGCGGAGGCACTGCACGGAGCCCCCCTGATCACCCCTGCGCCTAGGAGGCAGACATGCCGGCTGCTTCCGGGAGCAGAGCAGAGCCAGGGCAGACACGGAGCCAGCCTTAGCCCCAGGACCCCGCCAACCAGACTTTTAACAGCCCAGTCAGCAGTGCTGACCCAGAGCGGCCAGGGTTCCTTTTCGATTAGGCGTTCCAGTCGAAAACTGGATGCCAGGCAACCCTACTTGCCATCTCTATCCCAATGAGTGATGAAGTCAGGTTGTGCAGGATGGGCTTTTAAAGGGTTTTTATTCACTTCCAGAAAAGCTATGAAGTAGGAAACAAACCTATCCCATTTTTTGGTCAAAAAACTCAATTGTAGACAGAAGTATGTTGCCCAGGTGCACACTGCCCCCCCTTGGAGAACTACTGGGGAGATACAACTGTAACAAATGCATGCAGGTAGCTAATTTGCAAGTTCACCATTTCCTGTGTTCGTTGGATGCAGGACAAGTGTCTCAGCATTAGTCACTGTCAGCCCGATTCTTGTCCTGCTGACACCAACGCAAATGAAGGGCAACTCCATTGAAGTCCATGTGGTTTCTCCTGTGTTAAATAGGTGTAGGTGAGATCAGGCTCAGGCTCTGGCCCAGGACATGCACACCCCGGATAGATAGATTATGCTTCAGTAGGTTCTGGGTGGGAAGAACTCTGGCTGAGTTCTCTCAGCCAGGCTGTTTGTGACTCTCCCTCTTCTTGTTGCCTTGTGTCACTCCGTTTTACCCCCTTGGGCACAACTCAGGAGAAACGCACGGGATGGATCCTCTCCTGGCGTAAATCCTCACCTTTGAAGTTGATAAACCTATGTTGAGTTACACCAGCTGAGAATGTGGCCCATGAGTCTCTATTTAAGTGTACTAGAGGCTGTGAACAAATGCTGCCTTATCTTCCTTTGGGAGTTCAGCCTGGACAGAAGCTCAGAAAAATCTGATAGAGCTCTGCATTCCTTAAATGTACCCAGATCTGCATAAACTCTCACTCTGTTTCCTGGACCTGTTAATTACTTGCATCAGACACATGCACCCTGCACCCTCAAACAATTTCAGACAATGAAATTGTCACATGTTTATTTTAACCACCTGGAGATCTCAGGCTGGCTGCAGTATAAGTCTACAACAGGCCGCCCTTAGGCATCTTGTTACTATTGCTCGTGACACACCTAGTAACACACTGTTGCTCTACACAACTCTCTGTGGTCAGTCTTCTTGGTGTTCAGAGTTGATCTGAAAATATGGTATGTAACATTTTATAAATGGCAATTTTTCTAAATAACTTCTCTGTAGGAATAGAACAGCAGGTATCCCATCCCATTCAGGATGATTGTAAACACAGAGAGCAGAATTTTAGAATCCTGTAACAGATGTCCTGATTTTAATGGTTAAATACTTGTTACATTTTACAGTTTGTGGATATTAACCCCCAACAGAATTTCCAGCTACCAAGGCTAATGAGAAAGATTCCTTGAAACTATATAGAGAGGTTTACAGATTTTTTAAATATCTTTTAAGCCTGGTTATCTAACTGTTCTAATATGTATGTCTATATTTTAGGACACAAAATGACCAAACACTGTGTCAGAGCTATGTAACACAAAAAAGTGTTTTTGGCTTGTGGCTGGCACAAATCAAAAAATTTGCAATATTTAAATACAGTCAATGCATCTGTTTAACATGTGGCGTTTGAAAGCAGTCAGAACTGTGTGCTACCATGAAGAACTCTGTGTGTGTGTGTGTGTGTGTGTGTGTATATGTGTGTGTGAGAGAGACAGAAAATTCAAACAGTTGTAACTCAAAAAGGATGGGTTTCTTTTTAAAGTTTCCACTTTGAAGAATTAAAAGCTGAAAAGTATCTTCAGCATAGTTACCATCTGTTGATTTTCCACATATCTAGTGATTCCTCCGTCTTCAATATATCAATAGCTGACATGTATTTCCCTGAAGAATTTAACAAAATCTACCGATACCATTTCTTCACAGAGAATCATTTTCTAATAGTCTGTTCTATTTATACGAGCTATTCTTTATATGGGTATGTGCGTCGCTATGCATGTGTATGTGTGTATGTATACAGTGTAGTTATAGCCATGTGTTATTGGGATTCATACACTGTGGGTGCATGCATATGTTTTAGGTGTGTATGCAGGCTTTAAGTATAGGTGTGCTATACAGACGTGTTTGTATGATCATTAGATATGTATTTGTAAAATGTAGGTATGTGTATGCGTAAAGTTGTGAGTACTAAGGCCCCTATATTAAAAAGTGATTTTCTGAAATTGTCTCCTAAATACACATTTAAGCACCTAAATAAGTTATCTGATTTTCAAAAGGGTTGAATACAGCAGTTTGCACTGACTTTGTATAGGCATACATGTATATGCAAAAACCATGGGTATGTAAAAGCAGCAAAGAGTCCTGTGGCACCTTATAGACTAATAGACGTATTGGAGCATAAGCTTTTGTGGGTGAATACCCACTTCATCGGATGCATCTTCAGTATATGAGTGAGTTCTATACAGAGTTGGTAAAAATGTATTTTAATTACTACAAAAAATTGAAGACAATTTTCCTCAAAATAATTTGTTTTTTCATTAAAAAAAAGAACCATTGAAGGGGCTGGTTGGGGTTTTTTTGGGACAAAAATCCAAAATATTCCAACAAAACCAGAAATTTTCTTGCAAAAATTCAGAAAGCCATTTTTTTGTTCTGAAAAATGTTTTGACAAAATTTTGCGGACAGCCCTAGGATCACAGAGATTTGAAAGTATGCAGATGAAAGGTAGCTTTGTGTATGCACACAATAGATGTGCATGCTCAGTACAGATCTCTGTGTGTGAAGAACGATAAACATACTTACCAGCCTTTTTTCCTTATTTTCCAGGCTTTCTTCCAAAATACATATTACCCATTGCATTGGCCTGTCTTCAGAACTAAGTGGCTGGGTATGCCAGGGCACACCACTTCCATGAGCTACCCTACTAGTGGGATTGTCTTTGGGAACATGCTGGCGAACTCAGGTGGAATTCCTGCCTTCAAATTCCAGTCCCGTCGAGACAGCGTTGACTGGAGGCGGTTCAGTGCCATAGATGTGGAGCGGGTGGCTCGGGAGCTAGACGTGACCACGCTCCAAGAGAACATTGCCAGCGTCACCTTCTGTAACCTAGACTCGGAGAAGTGCCCGCACTGCCAGCAGCCCATAGATCCGGTTCTCTTAAAGGTCCTTAAGATGGCACAGCTGACCATCGAGTACCTGCTGCACTCGCAGGAGTACCTGACTGCCAGCATGGCTCTGCAGGAGGAGCAGCTGCAGGCTACCCTGCAGGAGATGAAGCACACCAAGCAGGAGCTGGACAAGCAGGCAGAGGAGCTGAAGGGAGTGAAGGAGGAGAGCCGGAGGCGGAAGAAGATGATTGCCACCCAACAGCTCCTCTTGCAGGCTGGGACCAATAACTACCACAAGGTGAGCTCTGGGGCAGAGAACAAAAATAACCTTCCAGCCTTGATTGTCCTGGAGGTGTGAGAGGAAGGAGCCTTTTCACCACTGAATTCAGCGGCAATGGCAATTCAGTCCCCAGCAGCACTAGGTAAGCGTGACCTAGACCAGGTGCTAGACAGAACAATTTCCTGTTCAGCCCTGATCCAGCCAAGCTGGAACCTTGTGAAGAGTTCCATTGACTACTGCCCTTCCTCCAGGTAAGTGTGTGCTTAAGTGCTTGGCTGATCATGGCCCTGGTGGCTCGGGCACTCACCCAGGATGTGGAAGACCCTGATCAAGTCCCCCCTCTGCCTCCCATTGGCTATCTTAGACAGCTGCCTGCCTAGTGTGCTGGTTTTGTGGATCCCATTCTTAGGTGCCTCTCTCTCCCCATTTGTTGTATGAGGAGACTAGGTGCCTCACTCAGGCTCTGTGGATCCCAGTGTGTTCCTGTGATTTGCTAGGCACCTAAAAGTTAGGAGTTGCAATGCCGAAGGCCCTTTGTGGATCCAAGCTGAGGTGCTCAGATTCTACGGTCCTGGGGGACATATAAATACCTATGATAGATATATGACAGGAAATGCTAGGATCACTCTTTCTTTGGAAACCAGTAGCACATTTCTTTCCTCCAGTCTTATTGTACCTACCCACTTATCCATAATTATTAAAAACAAGTGATTGCCAATAAATCACCACATCGGTCAGCTAATTTCCTTACTGCTGTGCAATGCGTGTCCTACAAACCATCGGATTTATATTCATCTGTTCCAAACTGTCTCAGCCGCAGCTCTTCTGTCTTTATTAATGGCTCCAGCTTCACTTCCATCTTTTTCCAGTTGAAGACCAATTTTTTTTTAAATTGCAGTACTTCAGCCATTTTTTAATCATTAATTCATCCTCCTCCTCATTTGTTAATGAGCCTACTCTCTCCCTAGTACTTCTTTCCTCCTGAATATCTTTATAAAAGCCCTTCTTTTTGTCCTTCATCACCCTGTGGCTGATATTGACTTGTTTTGGTCATCTGTAGCCAAAAGTTTTCCCTGCAAGCCTGAGCGGTCTCTCAATCTTCTTCTTGGATTGTCTCTTCTTCTCCAACCCTATGAGAGGTTCTCTTTTGGCCTCAGAGTAAGATGCTCCTGATAATCGTGCTGTGATAAGGTTCTGATTCAGTTATCCTAGTATGTTGGGAACTCTGCTTTCAACTAACAGAATGAAGTCTTTTTGTTTGGGGTGCGATGGTAGGATGGGGTGGGATAACCTGACCCTTTGACTCATTCACTTTTTCTAATGCCCAGTGTCAGCTGTGTGACAAGGCCTTCATGAACTACTCCTACCTCCAAGCCCACATTCAGCGCAGACACACTGAGGCCAGCGAAGCTGGTGAGTATGGGGCTGAGCTTTTCTCCTTCGGCTTCTTTTTGGAAGGGTTTTAGGCCTCCTAGCTGCCGGGGATGACAAGCCTTGGAGAGGAGCAACATGGGCATTCAGCACACTTTATTGTTTTTAAGACTGGCTTTCTCTTATATACTTTTGTTCTAAGTATATCATACTTTCCTTTAAGGAAGCTGCTGGGTCACTAATTTCCACTGTCATTGCCCTGATGGGAGCAGCACTGCAGGGTCTGAGTCCAAGTCCAAGTGCTAAGGTGATCACAGTGTATTGCCACCCAGCATCCAGTCTGAGAGTGGGAAAAACGTATCTTCTCACCCCTCAAAAGAGGTGACAGACCCAGGGCTGGGACTCAGAGTGGGTGCTGTCAGAGAGACCAGGGGCTGTGTGAGGTACAGTGAGCCCAATAACTATGATATTCAGCATCTCTGAAAATCAAGCTGTATATTTAAGTTCATAGAAATGGATCTACGTGACTAACATTAGGCCCCCATCTGCGCTGCTGAAGATCCCAAATCAGTAATGAAGCATTTGCATCTAAAATGAGAAACAACACATTTGAAAACATATAGACGTCTCCTTTATTCAAATGTAGCGCCCCCTCCACCTGATTACCTCCTTTAATGGCAATCTGCTTACAGGTTTTGATGGACAGGTCTGGGTTCTTTTGGATCCCGCCACCCACTCAGTAGGGTGAATCTTTTTTCTTTTTTGGTTATGAAATTAGTTGGCGGTGCCTCCACCCCCCTCGCTCCTTCCTGGCAGGGTCACCAGGGCAGCTTGGGCGGAAAATTTTAACTACAGAGGAATCCCCACTTACTTGCCAGATAGTTGGAGACTTCCAAGAAATAACACAACACATAAAAATATATTTAACACAACAATTATATTAAACAGGCAACAAATACAACATAACAGGGGAAACACTATTTTTAGGGTCACCGGTGCCCACACTTAAAATACCCGTGTCTGGATGTAACAAATGTAAAAATAGTGTCCTGTTGGTACGCGTACTTTGCTGGGGCCCTTGATGACCTATACAATTCTCTGCAGAGGTTTAGCAGTGTGGCTGACTGGGTTCAGTACAGCCCAAAAGACCCACAGATGGGAGGAGGTGGTGAATCCCTCCACAGGTGTGATAAGCAGTAGGTTATAAAATTCTCAAACCCGCACTCCCTGGCTTGAGGACACAGTTCAGGGAGTAGGGGGTCCCCAAAACAAATTACCAGACTAACTAACTAAAGACAAGGCACTCACAATGATCTTCAGGTTTGAAGATGACGCTGGACTCCTCAGTAACCGCAGGTTGGCTGCTGTCTGCTGTCAGGGATCCTCCTCAGGCAGGAATCAGGCTGCGTTGGTCCCAGGATTTCCCCTCATCACAAAGGGGCGCAGGGCTCAAGGTGTAGGTTATACAACTACCTTCACGTCCAAACTGTAGCCTCCTCGCCAGCCTCCAGTCACACACTCCGCAGGCAACAGCCCTGGACAAGCAGCACCGACCATGTGGGGACTGGTCTCACCAGGGGAGCTGGAGGTGAACCCAGCCTGGCTGGGGAAATTTCTCAGCAAACATAACAATTGGGAATCATCCATGGGGAAGGAAAACCCAGCTGAGGGATCTGGGGTCAGGTCCCTAGAGGCCAGTTCTCAGGGGGAACCCTGCTTGCAGGCCTGGGACTCACCAGCTCCCCTCACAGCCAGTCCGGCCCTTGCCCTGGCTGGCTCCAGCCTCTCTTCAAAATGGCTTCTCCCTCTCCTCAACTCCCTGGGAGTTGCATCTCCGCTCCCTATTGGTTGCTGGACAGACTCTGAGTTTGCCTTGGCTCCTGAGCTGAGCTACCAGCAGACAGAGCTCCAGGAATCGATGTAATCTCTTTGGGGGTTACACAAAAAAAAAAAAAGGAGAGACAGGGTGGCTACAGCAATGGACTGGAACTCAGGAGATCTAGGTTCTAATCCTGGTGCTGCCACTGGCCTGCTGGGTGACCCTAGGCAAGTCACTTCCCCTTCTGTACTTCAGTTTCCCCAGAGGGATAGCTCAGTGGTTTGAGCATTGGCCTGCTAAACCCCCAGGGTTGTGAGTTCAATCCTTTAGAGGGCAATTTGGGGATTGGTCCTGCTTTAAGCAGGGGGGTTGGACTAGATGATCTCCTAAGGTCCCTTCCAATCCCAATAATCTATGATTCTATGATCTGTAAAATAGAGATGATGTTGCTGATCTCCTTTGTAAAGCACTTTGCTATGTATAGATCTACTTAGTCACTTATCAAGACCAGAATTCCAGTGCTTCAACTTGGCAGAGAAGTCAGAACTGGAGCCACACAGACACTATATTTACCTATTCCACTACCCACAAACAAGTTGCCTGAAGGAAAGAAATCACAACATTGAGTACAAAAAATTCAAGCTGAGCTCAATTCAAGGATGGCTCTCCAGCTGCTGTGATATACATTCTGTCCAGCAGAGGGTTGTGGTGTTATACATATATCTTACACATGTGTCTGATCCTTACGTCATTTCCCCAAGTATCTTATTTTAAAATTGCAGCAGCTGTTCAAAAAAACTTGCAGTGAAAAGCAAAAAATGGCTTGGCATTTTTAATTTTGTTACATATTTGAACACGTGCCACATTTTGCAAATGTTTTTCAATGAAAATTGAGCCCCTTTTCTGGGGCAAATTACTCTTGGACTGATCCTGAAGCTTTAAAGTCAACGAGAGTTTTGCCACTGGCTTTAATGAAAGCAGGATCAGATCCTAAAGATCCCAGATAAGTCACAGCAGAAGCCTCTGGCAATTCAGGCTATCGCTCACGGTTCCACGGTTTGAATGGCCTTCACAGAGAGACAGAAGAAGAAGCAGGTGGAGCAAATGGAGGATGAGATTCAAGAACTAAGAATGAAGCTGAAAGAGACCCACACCCAGCTAGAAATTGAGAGAGAGTCGGAGACTCAGCGCAGGGTTCAGGTATGAAAAAAAAATGTATTTCCAAGGATTTTGGGGGAAAACGGGGGAGGAAGGGAGGGAGGAAGGAGGGACATTTATTTTACTTAGGGTGACCAGACAGCAAGTGTGAAAAATCGGGACAGGAGATGGGGGGTAATAGGAGCCTATATAAGAAAAAGGCCCAAATATTGGGACTGTCTGTATAAAATTGGGACATCTGGTCACCCTAATTTTACTTTGGCCTGAAACAAAATGAAAAACTCAGTGAACATTTTCCAACATCAAGGAAAAGTCTAATTTCTTTTGAAATTTTTCACAGACAATCTGCAATAAAAGGCAAAACTGCTTGACAGTAACAACATTTTTGATATGTCCTAAAAGTAACATTCTTTTTAAAACAAACAAACTTTCATATAAATGTAGGCCTAATCTACACTAGAAAAGGTTTTCTGGTGTCATGATGATACAGGTATATACAGTCAGTGCTATATCAGCAAACCCTCCTACTGGAGACGCAGCTATTATTGCCAAAGAGTGTTTTTGCTGGTATCGCTTATATTAGTCCCCCGGACTGGATAAGCCATACTGACAAATGGCGTTTTTGCCAGTATAACTACAGCTACACTAGGCCTTCTGCCACTATCAAAATGTCATTAAGTCATAGCCCTGACTGACATTATTATACCAGCAAACGTTTCCACCGTAGACCTGACTTTAGCCCAAGGCTGTCTCCACATGTTTTTTGCAGTGGTGTAACTAAGGATATGTCTGCACTGCAATCACAGGGTGTGGCTGCAGCTGGTTGTAGACATATCTGAGCTAGTTCTCATCTAGCTAGCTAGGGTACCAGAGCAGTGATGCTATGGCAGCCTGGGCTGTACTAGCTAACTTGGAATTCTCGGTATTTCACACTGTTCTCATAAACAAACTAGGGAAAGCAACCTAAATGGAGTGGTTGGAAAACCATTCCCAAAGAGTAGTTATCAGTCATTCAAAATCAATCTGGAAGGGCATAACGAGTGGGGTCCTGCAGGGATCAGTTCTGGGTCCTGTTCTGTTCAATATCTTCATCAATGATTTGGATAATGGCACAGAGATTACACTTGTAAAGTTTGTGGATGATACCAAGCTGGGAGGGGTCACAAGTGCTTTGGAGCATAGGATTAAAATTCAATATAATCAGGACGAACTGGAGAAATGGTCTGAAGTAAACAAGATTAAATTCAATAAGGACAAATGCAAAGTACTCCACTTAGGACCGAACAATCAGTTGCACATATACAAAAGAAAATGACTGCCTAGGAAGGAGTACTGCAGAAAGGGATCTGGGGGTCATAGTGGATCACAAGTTAAATATGAGTCAACAGTATAATACTGTTGCAAAAAACCACAAATATTCTGGGATGTATTAGCAGGAGTGTTGTAAGCAAGATATGAGAAGTAATTCTTCCACTCTACTTCACGCTGATTAGGCCTCAGCTGGAGTATAGTGTCCAGTTCTGGATGCCACATTTCAGGAAAGATGTGGACAAATAGGAAGAAGTCCAGAGAACAGCAACAAAAATGATTAAAGATCTAGAAAACATGACCTATGAGGAAAGATTGAAAAAATTGGGTTTGTTTAGTCTGGAGAACACTGATAGGGGACATGATGACAGTTTTCAAGTACATAAAAGGTTGTTACAAAGAGGAGGGAGAAAAATTGTTCTTAAATACTGAGGACAGGACACGAAGCAATGGGGTTAAATTGCAGCAAGGGTGGTTTAGGTTGGACATGAGGAAAAAATTCCTAACTGGTGGTTAAGAACTGGAATAAATTGCTTAGGGAGGTTGTGGAATCTTTGTCATTTGAGATTTTTAAGAGCAGGTTAGACAAACACCTGTCAGGGATGTTCTAGATAATACTTAGTCCTGCCCTGTGTGCAGGGTAGTGGTTTAGATGACCTCTCGAGGTCCCTTCCAGTCCTTCACTTCTTTGATTCTATAATTACATACTCTTGTCAATTGGGGATGTGATTTTATACTGAAATGGTTAGACTGGTAGAAGCGCTAGTGTGACTGCAGTTATAGTGGTATAACTATGCCTGATACCAGGATACCTTATAGGAATAAGCACTTCTACACCAATATAATCGCATTCACACTTGAATGGGAGGTACCACTTTAGTTATACCAGTATTGTCAAATCAGTACAAAACTTGGATGCAGGTACGACATAAGCTCAGACAAGCTGACTGATCCATGAAGTGAGATTGTCAGAGCTTATTTCACTGAGAGCTGGGGTTGGGTGGAGTGGTGGTGGTGGGGGGTCTGAATCATTTGACATGCTCTGTTTTCCTCTCAGCTCCAGCTTGGAGTTTATGTTGCCTTGGCAGGAAGCAGAGAAAGTTCACCAGAGGGAAGAGGAGGGAAGAAGTGAATTTGAGAGATGGAAAGAGGAGGAGAGAACAAGGTTTCAGGAGGAAATGGATGGCCTGCGGCAGTTGTTCCTGACAGAATTCAAGGACATCGCCAGCAAGAACTCTGCCTTGGAAAGGGTGAGTGAAATGTGAGGGTTAACGTTGTTCTGTTGAAACAGATGCTCAGCTTTCCCCCTAGCATGTATGTTGGCTTCAATAAGTCCCATTGCTTTTTCTCTCTAATGCTGTCAGATCAGAGCAAAATATCAAAGGTTGGCAAGGATGTTTTTCATCCACAGGCTGATAAGTATAGCTCCCCTTTATACCAATGAGTAAGGTGAAGGAGTGTCACACAAGGAAATGTCAGTGAAACCAGGAAGCAAAAAAATTGGCTTAAAATAGTGCTGAGAACCCAAACGAGTGACAGCAGGAAATGAGACTGCAAGAGGCGCTGAACATGCTCAGTGGAGTCAGTGGGATTTCAGAACTCGGTGACCTGTGTATTCCAGCCCTGCAGTAGCCCTGGCATTTTAATTTGCCCCACTGAACCCCAGTTTGGCAATACAGATGAGTCTCTCTCGGAATGGGGACAAATATTGATCTGTTCAAGGAAACTCCCTACCATGCCCTGCCATGTCATGTACAACATCAAGTCGGGATTGCTTGTGTCTAGTTCAGTTGCATTGTTATTTTTATGGTAAGTCTCACCGAAAGGAAAACAATATTCTAAGGTCAAGCACTCCCATCTGACAGGCAATGCAGCAGTTTGATAAGTGAGTCGCAGGTGTCAGGGCTCGAGTCACTTCCCCATCAGGTACCATTGCTAGCTGGTATCTAACACGGGTAGAAATATTTCCTTCCATCTTCTCCAGAAACTGCAGGAGCTGCAGGCCAAAAACCTGGTGGCGTCCAATCTGGGGGTCCTGCGGGATGATGACTCTGATGACAAGCGGCAGTGGGCACTGACTCAGAGAGAGCTCCAGGCCATGAGGGAGAAGACTGAATTACAGGTGAGGAAGTGCCTCCAGCTGCAGCAGCCCATTTGGTTCTGATCAGTTCCCCATCAGCCAGCTCTGGGGAACCTCCCCTATGACTGTGCAATATGGTGCAGGGAAAGGGAAAGCCAGTAACACCCCTTGCATAGAATTTCATGGCACACTAGGGCTCACATTCAGAAAAGCACTGGGCACATGCTTAATTTTTAGCACATTCTTAATCTCAATTGCTTTCCTGAATCTTGGCCTGCGTGTGTTTTCCAATCTGCATAGCTCTGCAGAAGGTTTATAAGCCCTCATGCTCCAGTGCATAACTGACCTCTAATTCATGGGGGAGAGAAACTTTCCTTGGTGGCAGCTTAAGCCATAACCACCCTTTGCAGGGGTTCCTGCACCATCCACTGAAACAACTTGATGACAGGCTATTGGAGTAGATAGAGCCGTGGTCTGATCCGATCTGGCAATTCCTGTGTGCCGATGAGGTGAAATTTTAAGACGTAGCTCTTGCTCTCTACCCACGCAGAGGTGAAAGTAAGCCAGTATGCTGTGCCGGACTGACTGGCTTCTCCGGTGGTGATTTAAAGGGCCCAGGGCTCCAGCCTCTGCGGGGAGCCCCGGACCCTTTAAATTGCTGCCGGAGCCCTGGGGCAGCGCAGCAGGACTAGGATGGTGATTTAAAGGGCCCGGGGCTCCGGCCGCTGTGGGGAGCCCCGGGCCCTTTAAAGTACTGCCCGAGCCCCGCTGCTGGAGCTCTGCAGCGGCTGGAGCCCCAGGCCCTTTTGAGAACTGCCTGAGCCCTGCTGCCATTACCCACGGTGATTTAAAGGGCCCGGAGCTCTGCGGCAGCCAGAGACCTGGCCCTTTAATTCACCCCTGAGCCCCGGGGCTCCCAGCCACCTCTGCAGTTAGTAACTCCAGGGTAATTTAAAGTCCTGGGGCTCTCAGCCACAGCCAGAGCCTCAGGGCCTTTAAATCTTGAAAGGCCCCGCCTCTTCAGGTTGAGGCCACACCTCTTCTGGTTGAGGCCACGCCCCCACTCAAGACTCCAGCATACCGGTAAGTCCTTTAAGTTACTTTCACCCCTGTACCCAGGGTACATGCACAGTGGAATGGTCCATTCTTCCTGCAGATATTATTCCATTGGACAAAGGCTCCATCTGTTCAAAGTGAGGATTTGGAATATCTGACCAAGCAAGCTCACTGATTAAATGGCGCCATTGCTCTCGTCTCTGCTCGATGTTTGTGTGTTGTGGCAAGATTAAGTTTGGTGGAAGACAATCTGAGCAGACAGTCCCTAGAGGCAAAAGACAGAGGCATGCATTGTATGGTTGACCATGCTTTTAATTTTAGACACAGTCATGGGCCAGCTGAAATATAGAACCTCCAGTCTCCTGTCCCCTCTGCTAAGTTATGGGGCTGTTCATCATCCTTCCAGTTAGTGAAGCTGTAAATAAAGCTGGCTGCCAGTGGCTCCCAGTAGCTATTACAATATATTTGACTACAACTGTTTGACTACACGCATGGTTCATTCTTTAAAACATTCAAGAGACCAAATAACCAAATTTATTGTCTAAAGACAAAGCAGTAGAATACAAAACTGAGAAATACATGCCATTCTTCCAAGGAGCAAATTCTCGCAGCGGATTCATGTTACACAGAAGGTGTGCTTCCCCAATGGCCCTTTAAACTCACCATCTCTTATAGCATGGCTGTTCACATGTTACAAAGCACTATTCACATCACTTAAAGTTTAACTAGCCAGCATTGTCTTTGCTGCCTCGTACTTTTCCATCTGTCATTTGACTATTACAGAGGGGTAGCCGTGTTAGTCTGGATCTGTAAAAGCAGCAAAGAATCCTGTGGCACCTTATAGACTAACAGACGTTTTGCAGCATGAGCTTTTGTGGGTGAATACCCTCTTCTTCGGATGCATCCGAAGAAGTGGGTATTCACCCACGAAAGCTCATGCTGCAAAACGTCTGTTAGTCTATAAGGTGCCACAGGATTCTTGACTATTACATTCCAGACATTAAGGGGCATGAAGATATTCCCTATTACAATGCATTCATACATCTTACATTATTGTCTTGTACCTTTGTTTCATAACACTCGTCCAGCTAACATTTGACAGTTTTAAAATTTCCTTAAGCCAAGTACTGAACTATATTTGTCCCAGGGCATCATGGGATATCTGGCTTACCATAAGTGAGCAAGAATAAGCATAGTAAAATTTAACAATCTATACCCTGCACATAGTACTATTGATGTGGTGTATGGGTGAGTGTGTAAAAATAACCTATATGCATTGGCTAACAAATAATGGGGGATTACAAGAGCACAAGAATACTGGTGACAGCCCCTCTTACTCAGCCATGGTCTCTATGCCAGAGTGTGGTTGGAGGAAGAGCTCTATACCAGGTTTAAGGCTGCCCTGAAACAGTCGTATGAGGTCTAAAGGTCAAGCCAGAGAAAGCTAGGTAGCTTGGAGAATGGAAACATTGGGAAGTGCTCCGTACGAGCCTTAACCTCTGAAACTTTGGATAACAGTAATGGTGAATAATGGCACACTCGTGGCAAACTGAATGAGAAGAAAAACCAAAGTATTTTTGATTTGTCAGAAAACAGAATGGAAGAAGAAGCTGAAGGAGCTTCAGAAGGAGCACCAGATGGAAAAGGAAGAGGTAAGTACCACACAGAAGCTAAAAGCAATGACTCAGAGTTCTCCCATGGGTAGCACGTCAGTCATGAGCTCCTATGGCACACAGTAAGATCCTGCTTGCGCTACCCAGACTCACATCTCACAGACGCATTTGCAGAAGGTTTTTTCTGCCTCAATTTAAAACATCAGCAATATTAGACCACATCAGCTGCACAGAGCTCCCTCAGCAGAATTCGGCCCATCCACTAGAAACAAAGAAGACAGCCCTGCAATGTAGTGCAAAGGCTCAATAGTAACTATTTTTATTTTGCCATGGGATGTTGTGAAGGCCAAAAGTATAAGTGGGCTCAACAAAGAATTAGATGAGTTCATGGAGTGGATAGGTCCATCAATGGCTGTTAGCCAAAGCAGATTGTATGCTCCATATGTCCCTAAAATCTCCAGCTCCCAGAAGCTGGGATTGGGTGACGGAATGGATCACTCACAATTGCCCTATTCTGTTCACTCCTTCTGAATCGTCAGGCACTGGCCAGTCAGAAGACACGATACTGGTCTAGATGGACCATTGGTCAGACCCAGTATGGCCGTTCTTATGTTCTTTTTCAATAGTAGCTTTCTTACAAAATAGCTCAAGGGGTTTTACAATGAGGGGTTTCAGTAGGGTTGCCAACAGCCCCTTATTACAAGCAGCTTCCCTTATTTTTTCATCTCTGTGCCACAAGATTGGGAATTACTGAGTGCTGCAGAAAGCTGCAAGAAATAGCCCTGGTGCAGGTAGGTGAGTACTTAATAAATAAAATAATAATAATAATATCAGGAGGTGGATGGCGGGCAGGGGTACTTAGAAAACCATCCCTTATTTTTGAAATACAATGTTGGCACCCCTACAATAGAAAAGAAACACTTTACAGAGCTGGCCTTGGACTGATTAGGGTAAACAAAAATGTAACTTGAAATATAAGGGCCCAATGTGACTCCAGTTAAAGTCAATGGGAAGATTCCCACGGTACCGTCAGTTGTCGCAGTGGCTTTGTGATGCAGCCGTGTCTGCTTACAGAAGTGGAAAGTGACCATCTGCCAACATTACACAGAGGACACTGAGCACCATCAGACAGCAGCAGCTGTGGATCACTTGCTACTAGAGCTGGTTGGAAGATAGAATTTCCACCTGGTGGGAAATTCTGACACTTCTGAAATGTCTTGTGAAATGAAAATTTTTGACCATTGAAATGTTTCATTTCAAAAATACTGAAACATGATAAAATATTAACTAATACAGATTCAACTTTAATATAATTGAAACAAAATCGATCAAAATGATACATATTAATTTCACTGATATATTTATCACTATAGATACATATAATATGTTAATTTTAATGTAATATAGACAAATTGAATCAAAATTGTAAAGTCAAATCTATAGTGTAGTTAATATTTTATATCATTATGTTTCAATAATATAGTAAAATATTTTACCTTATGGAAATATCAAATGAAACAAAAAAGTCAAATGATTAGTTATGACATTTTCCCATCAGAAACTTATCAAAATGACACTTTCCCTTGAAATGTTTTGATTTTGATGAAGCTGTATTTTCTGTATCTTCTCTCTCTACTTGGTCTTGATTTGAACCTATGATCAAGCAGGAAAAGAGAGCAGCAGAAGTTTATAAATATGCCACTGGATCTCAGTGCAAAATAAAATCTCAAGGCAAAGTGAAAATCCAGGAGCTGCCCCACTTAACAGTGGCCAGGAGAGCAATCTGAGCTAATGGGCAAAATGGTATTTTCACCATATTTTATATTCGTCAAGTCCAGGTCTCATAATTACCTTCCTTGTCTCTCTCAGTTGAAGAGTGAAAATGAGAGACTCCGGGCCTCCTTGTCTCAGGACCAACGGATAGCTGCCGACCGCTTCCAACAGCAAATGGGCTCGCTCAATGCTCGGCTCAAAGAGCAGACCAAGGTTATCAGGTCGCAGGAGAAAACAGTAAGCTTGCCATGTTCTTGTGGGCCTGTGCACACAGCATAGCTCTCTGTCCCACTCCAAAGGCTAATCCATACCTAGTTTATGAGTCTGCCACAGCCTTTGAGCTACAGAAGATGGCATCTTCAGCTCAGGCAGTAACGGTTATTTGCTTTAGAGTGCATCTGAAGTGTGATTTTTAAGCCACTCACTTCGCCTCAGTAAGGACCATTTACCTGAGGTATTTCAGCTTCCTACACAACTGCTGAAGTACTAGAGCTATCCAAAAATGAGTGGAGGATTTTCATATACAATGGGGAAAACATTGGGTTTTTTTACTCAGTCTCAAAAATGACTAGTTTTGAAGAGGGGGAAAAAGGGCAAACAGTTATAAGGAGGCAAGAAGGGTCCTTCAAGGCCCCCAACTGTAACTGCTGCTGGTGCTTGAGCTAAAATATAGTGATGATACAATTAAAGATGTAGGCCCTGATTCAGCAAAGCACTTAAGCACGTCCTTAACTTTAAGCACATGCTTAAATGTTTTACTAACTCAGGATAGATTTAAGCAGGTGCCTGTGCTAAAATGGTTTGTCAAATCAGGGTCTCAGGCTTGGGCTACACTTCAGTTTAGGTCGTCCTAGCTATGCTGCTCAGGGGTGTGAAAAATTCACATCCCTGAGCTCTATAGTTACGGCAACCTAACCCCTGGTATAGACATGCCTCAATTGATGGAAGAATTCTTTTGCTGATCTAGCTACCGCTGCTTGGGGAGATGGATTAACTACATGGATGGAAAAACCCCTTCCATAGATGTAGGAAGCATCTGCAGTATGGTGCTACATTGGCATTGTAGTGCCTGTAGTGTAGAAATGGCCTAAGTCCCACAAAATCACAACACAACACATACATATGGGAATGAGCAGGCATGAGCCATGTACAGAATAATAATGGGACAATATTTTGTATTGCGGCTTGGAAATTATTTTATTCTTTTCCAGACCTTTGACTGAGACAGTGTTACATATAATTGTATGTAATAAATAAAATTTTTCCTTTTGTCTGCTGGCAAAGTGTCCATCTAGGAATCATCTGGTCTATAATTCCAGCAAAAATGTCTCCCTTCCATGTATGATGAACTCAGCTTAGGCTTTGGCCTTTCATCAAATTATTTTGTGCATCCTTTGACGATGTGCCCAATGGTGCAAACTCCAGTTACAGATAAAAAAGTTACTAGACTTTGCAGACAAAAGAAACTGGTCTTTGAATGGTGGATAATGATAGATAATTTCTTTGCAGATCAAGATACTGTCTGCAAGCAAAGCTGAAGGTAATGTTGTGTCTTTTGGGTTAATGAGAGTGAGAACTGATAAGATTTCCGTAGCTGTGACCACACCACCCAGCTGCATGTACAACTTCATCTCTCTCTTGACAGCCTTTACAGCATACTTTCTGGTTCAGGCAAGCAAGCAAGGAAAATATCTCAGCAGTGTAAAAAAGACACTTGAGTGACGCAAGTTACAGCAACTAAGCACTGTCCACACTGGTGCTATGTCAGTGGGAGATGCTCTCCCACCAACATAGCTTCTACCTCTCACAGAGGTGGAGTAATTATGCTGATGGGAGTGCGCCTTCCCATCGGCATACAGCATCTTTACCAGTCGCACTACAGCAATGCAGTTATGCCAATGTAGCGCGATAGTGTAGACTTGCCCCTAGGGATTTAGATATAAATCAAGATCTGGCAAGAAAAGTAAGTGCTCCACCCAAATGATTCTTTGTTCCAGTAAACCAGTTGCACAAGAATAAGGAATTTTTCCATCTCAGATTTTTTCATTGAGAGCAAAGTTTCCCACAATGCCAGTGCCGGGGCAAAGCAAGAACTTCCTTTCAGATGCTGTGGCTGCTGAGCTGCAGAGAGCCCTGAAGTGTCAGAAACCAATCTTGGCAGCAAAGAGATTTTAGATATTCCTGCCATCACTGTAACAGTCTCCTCCCCACTAGGCACTCTCTTGTGGCCTGGCTTGGTATTGCAGCTCTCACACTGGGCCAGCACCCCCTGCCAACCATCATTCCAATGCTGTGGCGGCTTGTTGGGTAAATTGGCAGTTGAGCTGGTTCAGGATTTTAAGGCCACCCCTTCCCGAGTCACAGCTGTCCCAACCAAAATGTCCATAACAGAAACAAAAAAATCCTTCCACCTTCTCTGGGGCTTCTTCTTGGCTCAATCTGCTGCTCCCTTGCTGGGCTCAGCTACCCTTGTAAAGGGTTTATGCCAGTGAGGGAACCCAGCCCCACCCTCAACTCTGGGTTCCATTGACTCTGGGTTGGATCTGTATTGCAGTTGTCCCAGGACCCCTTCTGTCTCCCAGTCTGTTCTGCATTTAGTCAGGGTCTCACCTGATTCCTCTCGGATGGGACCCATCCTGTAATCAGGGATGACTTAGGCCCGGGCTCTGCACCCATCTGTTACGAGCACAAAGTTACAGTGCCAGACTCAAACAAATGGGGCAGACCTTCTCACCTCCTCACATCCTACAAGGTCCTAAGAGTCTGTGTGGAGAACTAGTTGAGTTACTAGCTTTGAAGACCCCACCGTTTTCATAGTGTTCATCAGAGGAGTGGGTCTTCCTTTTCTGGGGAGAAGGTCCCTCCCAGCAGATATGTAACTAATCGTACATAGGACTCTGAGTCATCAAAGATTTCTCTTCTCTGCAGTGACCCAGGAAACACCCAAGGTACCAGATCTAGAGGAGTCTTCTGAAGAAGGTATCTATCATATAAATGAAAGTCCTTCTCTCCTGGTGTCACACAGGTGTTGGACTTTAGACATTGATCAGGATGTGCAAAAAGGAGGAATTTTGGGACAAAACAGGGCTTGGGTGAGGTACTCTGTCCCAGATGTTTTCTCCCCAAGGCTGAGCACAGCACGGTCACTTGATTGCAACAGCATCACAGCAAGCAATCTTCTGCATGCTCCTTGGGGTTAGATGTTTTCAACAAGGATGCCCTTCTTGCACTCAGGCCCACACTGTCTCCCTGTAAGAAAGAACCTGACTGTACCTCGACTCTCAACATCGTACAACCCAACAGCACCCAGAGGGTAATGCCACCCTGATGTCAGCATTCTACCTCTCCCTCAGAAGAGTAGTGCTGTCTGCAGGAGCAATCTCTGAGCTCTGAGGAGAGTTTAAGTGGAAGGGAAAGCCAAGAATCACTTACCGACCCAGCCTTATGGAGCCATGTACTGTGAGCTGGTCAAAAATGAGAAGAAGTTTTTGACAAAAATGAAAGAAAATAATCACCCCACATTTTCATTGAATTTTTTCCCACAAAAATTTTCAATTTTTCAGCAGAAAAATAACTACCAAACAAAAAATCAGCTGAAAACCAAAGTATTTCAATTTGGAAATACTGCTATGGTGCCTCATGGGAGTTGTAGTTTGGGTGCCTCATACTCCCGTTCTTCTCTATAACTCAGGCTCCTGAGTTGGACTACATCTCCCAGGATGCACCATGGAATCGTCTCTTGGAGAGAGGAGGTGGAACATCAGGGAATCCCAAGAGGAGACCATGGTGCATCATGGGAGATATATTCTGAGGAGTTTTCGGCAAAAACATTTCAGTTTTGGGGCATTTGGTTTTTGACAAAAAAAATCAAATAATTTCAGAGAAAGTAGAAACTTCATGAAAAATTTTGTTTAGATGAAAATCCAATTTTCCATCAAAATCAGTTTAGATGGAAAATTTGCAACCAGCCTGAGAAACGTAGTATGAATGTGTGGCAACACGATAACTGCACAATTGAGCACCTGATTCTCCCAGTGAAATCTGGGATGGGTTCCAACTTACTCATTAAATTAGTATAATCTGCCTTCCAACAGCAGAGTCAGGGATGTGTCCTGGGGTGGTCAGATATTGAGAAAGTTATGGCGGGGACAGATTAAGGCAAAGGCGCAATAGACACGTGCCTAGGGCCCAGCTCCCAGGATCCTTTCGTGATGTTAGAATCTCAGCTTTTGTTTATGTATGTCTTGCCCTTGTGATTGTGAAGAAAAACTTGAAAACATGCCACAGCTGGGGAAGAGGGCGCTACCAATCCACCTTCTGCTACAGAGGAGAGTCCCCAGGAGGGACCAGGCCTCTGGTCCCAGAGTCTCTGGCTCTGACTTTGATACTGAGAGTTTGGTCCATCCAAACCCAGCCTTGTGATTTTGGGTTTTGCAGCAGACTTGGAGGACACCCTCGACATGAAGCAGAGGCTCCTGGAAGCCCTGCGGAGGAATCCCAACCTGCTGAAGCAGTTCCGCCCCATTCTGGAGGAGACGTTGGAGGAGAAGCTGGAGAGTATGGGTGTGAAGAGGGTGAGTATGAGGAGAGGGAAAACCAAAAAAGGGTGGGGAGAGACGTCTCTCTATTTGCAGTGCAACCCCTTCCCTCCTTGCCCCTTTCATGCCTTCCAGTGTTTCAAATGTTAATTAGCTAGCCAGGGTATAGTTAATATTTGGGAGAGATCATTGCATGGATATAAAGAGCACCTCAAATTTCATTTAAGTTACTGTGCTAAGTAGAGGCCCTAACTGAGATCAGCATCCCATTGCAACAGGTGCTGCGTAGAGAGTCCCTGCCCAGTGCTTGTCATCCAGTTTCTGCGTCCTTCCTTCATGCTCCAGAGAGGGAGGGTGCACCCTTCCCAGGGAGACCTGGCAGAGCCGAAAGCAACTGAGACCTGCATTGAAGTGGGGCATGGCAGAGATGGGAGCACCCCCAGTCTGCCTCAGGTCCTTCAAGGCTTGCATGCAGTCAGCATGTGAGTGACCCTGCAGGTGACAGATCCAGTTCTCTGAGCTTGTTCCTACCCCTTCAGAGACGTGTGGGATTGCACTGGGAGGACTAACCGCACCATTGCAGCTGCTAAAGCAATGCTCGCTGTCTGGCACTTCATAGGTGTAGAGCAAAATGGTGGTGGATGGCATAGTGGGTATGACTACACTGCAGATGAAGGTGGCATGGGTAACACTGGTAGTGGGGACTAGCCCAGCAGGGACTCTGGGTATGTATTTACATTGTTAGCCTACTCCAGGATCCATGCCACCATGTCCTCACTGCTATTGCTACCCGTGCTAGCTAGATTAAAGCTAGCACAGGTATATCTATCCCTGCTACAATCACCCCTTCATCTGCAGTGCAGATGTACCCAATGGTTAGCCTTACTCAGAGCAGGTATAGTCCAGGCATGTGTGCCCCTGTGTGCCACCAGTGACACTCTTGTGCGTGTGTGGTATGTTCCGGAGAGGTGGGGGTTGAATGTCACCAGTCTCTAGTGTAGACAGGGCTAAGTGAGGAAAATCATTTAAAAATCTCCTGTGTGTCTGGGGACTGGCGTACGTGATGCTGACAGGAGTGGAGGGTCGAGAGCACTCACTTGTCCACACCGGTGGTAGGTACCCTGTTGCAGTGCACCTCAATGGAGCGTACACCCCTCTGGGCTGGGACTCTTATTACATGTATTGTCAACCCCCCAGTACAAAGGATAGATGGAGTCTGATACGGGGTCACTTGATGGGATAGGAGTCTCTCCATCTTATGCTGATGACCATTCTGGGCATAAGGCCAGATCCAAAGCCAGGTGAATCTGATGGAAAGTTAGGTGAGATCCATAGTTTGCAGAAGGCCAGGTTCTCTTTCAGAGGTGATGGAGACCTTAGGGGAGAAGGCTTGTTTCACCATCTGAGGCAGTGTCAGAATTATGTCGGGGTGGTTATCATGTTACCCACAATTTTCTCTGCTTTAGGCTGCGAAGGGGATTCCAGCTCAGACCTATAAAAATCTGAGCTCCCTCGTAAGGACTCAGCAGCAGCAGAAGGCCAAAAAATTTCCAACTCTCCTCAGCTTGAGGGACAAGTTAGTACGAGAGGTCACCTGGAAAGTCAAGCAGCACCAGAAGGATGATGACGTTTTGCCACAGCAACTTTCAGTAGTCTCAGGTAAAGAGCTGTGATGCTGTCTTTGGAAACCTGTGCTGCAGACAAGAGTTCAATCTCAACGTAGTACTATTGTCACGAGACATTTCCATGACCCTTTGTGCATCCCCAAGGAAGACTGGGCAAGATAGATATTGTGTTCAGTGTCAAATAACCATTTGCAGTTGCTGTGTGCACTGCTTGCCTTGAATGAGCTTGAAAAAAATTGATATATATAAAAATAAAACACACACTTCTCAGCTCTGGGGAGTTGAGGGGAAGAGCTCAAAGGGAAAAGAGCTGCAAGAAAAGCCTGGTCCGCAAACTCTCTTCCTTCTGCCTGTTGCTAGAACATGCAGAGAGCCAGTTTATCACCATTGAATGGAAGTTACAGGGAGCCACAATGCTCAGTATCATCACACATTAGTGGAATGCCACACAGGAAATATCAGAAGGACAGTGCAGGTGAGGTGAGGAAAGGAAGGTGGTTCTAACCCACCTTTCTGCTTCTTTATTTTTGGGCCAGCTAGGGACCAAAACATCCTTCAGCACAGTTTAGAGCAGCCTAAAAACAGCTCTCTGTTACACCAGCTGAGTTACTGTATTGGCCAAGGATCAGACAGAGTCACATATGTCAACCTCTCATCCCAGTGTGAAGTGGATGTATGGGGCGGGGGGAGGGGAAGGAAATCACCTAACACTGGCTACATTGGCTGTGTGACATTTTAAGAATGTTAGAGGGTAAAGCATGGGAGTTCTCATCAGCCACTCAATTTGTACATCTTTTTCTTTTCTTAAGCCAATCCAGTTTGGCAGCATCAATTTACAAGCACTAATTCTGTCTGCTGGGCAAATACCTGCATGGGTCAAGCAGTTTGTAGGTGTTAAAGAACGTCTATATTGGGTCAGACCAAAGGTCCATCTAGCCTTTGCTCTCAGTGTGCCTTGTACCTTTCCAGCTAAAAGCCAGAAGAGCCCCCTGTCGCCATGCCGGGTCGCATCTACCCAGCCTAGAGTGCTTCACGCTGAGCTACAGCCCTATGCGAAGGAGACGCCCAAACCAACTCCTCGGAGCAAAGCCAGCTATTCCCACAGCCCAGAAAAGGTTCCCAGAGTAATGCCACAAAGCAAAGCCAGCAGCCCACGACGTGCTGCCATCCAGCAGCCGAGGTGAGGCCCATCCACACCTTGCATCCTCACCACAGACATTGCACTCATGCCTTTCACTAGCATGCTTACTGGGGCGAGCAGCCTCGTACCGAGCTTGGACATCCTTATTGTATTACAATGTGTACTGCAGTAGCCCCAGGGCACCACTGTGCTAGGTGCGGTGCAAACGCATATCATTTGTTGTGGCAGGAAGCTTTGTGTGGGGTGCACCTGAAATGTGAAGGAGAGAAGAGGAAAACAGCCCAATATTTGTTCCAGTACTGTACCTTGCTGTTCAGAGTTTCAGTGCTGGTTGTACATATGCTCTTGCCCCACCAGGAGACTTGAACACACAACCTTCTAGCCAAAGCACTGCCACTCTGTATTTAATGACAACAGTCTCGGTCTCCTCATCACAGATTGTCTCAGATATTTCTGACCCAGCTGCTCAGAGCCCTCCATGTCCGACCTTTCCTTCTTCCATCATTTTACTTTCAGCACCCCACCTTTCAGTTCTGAGGAGGACTCTGGGGGGGACCATGCCAGCCTCACTCCTGTGAAATTCGAACATCCCATCACACTGCAGCAAACGCAAACGCCTTTGAGGCTGACCCAGAATGATGAAACCTCATCAGACTGGTCTGACATCGATTCCTCAGAGGGAAAAGCCAGCCCAGCCATAGGAACCGCTCCAACAGGTGAATCATAAATAATAATGTTAATCTATCAGAATATAGTTAATGTGCTAAAATCAGAAATCTCCATCATAGTTCATGCCCTGATACTGAAGGAAAGAGGAAATTTGCATGCACATCTGTTTCTACATTTGACAACAAAAGGGGTAATTGTATGTTAGTGTCTATTTGGCCCCTGTTCGCAGCCTGGGGGAAACTGATTGTGAAGACAATGGGGTGGTCATTCTTCAGCAATAGAATCCTAAGTGCACTAGTGCCAAGGCCCCAGAAAAGGACATTTCTCACCCTGCCTTTCCTAACACAAGACCCAGAGGTGCCAAGCTAAGGGTGTCAGGAGCAAGACTTTGTCCTGATGCATCCGCACTCTTGGAAGTCAGTTGCAGTGGCACGCTGCTGGTTCTGCTAAGGGGTGTTCACAGATAGGTAGCCTTCACCCTGCTCCGGGGTACGTACTCCTCCCCATGGGAAACAGAACCAGGTTCTATTTTCCTGCAGAGCCATTACTAAGTCACTTTGGCCCCAATCCACATGAGCAGTCCCACTGAAGTCCAGGAGACTATTCATTGCATAAAGATATACATGTACACAAGTACCTTCCTGGATTAGGGCCTTTGTGAGGGGATTAACACTGGTGTGCTTTCAAAATGCAGTCACTCCCCTCTTAACCCCCAGAGAGTGGGGTGCATGGTTCCTTCTCTATCCCTTTAGAATAGGCCTTGCCATTAATCCTGGGGATTTCTCAATATCTTCTCTAGGTGTAAGAAATAATGTTGTTCAAAGGGACCTCTCAGCTTGGCATTTTTAAATGGACTAAAATGCTAGTTTCTGCTAGCTCACCCTTGGAAGTGGGTGTGCTTTCTTTTTAAACAATGCTTTTGGGGAACAAATATCAGGGGGTTTCTGCTGCCCTACTGAGATTTATTGGCGGGGGGGAGCGTATTTCAAGCAAGATAGAAACTGACTATACAGGGAAACAATGAAACAAACTATATACAAAGGGCTGTCAAATGCACAGCAGAGAGAATCACTTATTTCAACTAGCTCCCTTCTATTATAGAAGCCTTAGGTGCTGTAGTAGATACCACAGTTCCCTGGCTGAATCCCCAGTGGGGAATAAATCCAAGGCTTTTAGCTCCAATGCGCCAGCTTCTCCTGCTTGAGCTAAATGATGTCCATTGCCTGGGAGCAGCAGCAGGCATCTTTCATCTGTGGAGCAGCCACTGCAGAGACAGACATTTGGCAAGTGTGTTACATTGGGCACCACATTTTTAGTCCCACAGGTTGAAGTTGTCCCTTTAAGTGACACTCCTGATGCACATTATTGGCAAAGGACTTGTGTAGCACCAAAGGTGTTTTAGCTAGCACTACACAAAGGACTTGTGGAGCACCAAAGGTTTCTTAGGCTAGTGTGAATGCTCCCCAAGCATTTGTTGAAGGCTATAAACCTTGTACACAGGTGAACCACAGGGAGAGGTATAGTGTTGATCTCACCGACCATTCTCACAGTAAAAACTTTAGAGCCTTGTCTCCCCTAGGGCTTTCCAGCAGGATAATTAATGCGTTTTAGTTATCCCACAGTAAAACCAATGGGTTTTGGCAGTGAAAACTATTGCCTTTGTGGTTCACTCTGTGCCCAGCTCCTTGGTCAACTAGAGGTATTTTTATCCTGGAATAGGTATTTGGGGCATTTTAAGACTATTTCTTATACACATGCTAACTATGTTGAGTTAACTGACAATCACTTAACTGGAGGTCACTAGACAGGCCCTAAACCACTGGAGCAGTTTACAAAGGTTTGTGGTGGATTCTCTATCACTAGGGTGACCAGACAGCAAGTGTGAAAAATCGGGACGGGGGGAGTAATAGGTACCTATAGAAGAAAAAGCCCCAAATATCGGGACTATCTCGGTAAAATAGGGACATCTGGTCACCCTATCTGTCGCTGACAATTTTTAAATCTGGACGGGCTGTGTTTCTAAAAGCTCTGCTCTAGGAATTACTTTGGGGAAGTTCTCTGGCCTGTGCTACACAGAAGATCAGACTGGATGGTGCCAATGGTTCCTTCTGGCCTTGGCATCTATGGAAATGACCCAGTGGCTCCACCCACCATGGTGTCAGTACTTTGCACTGACATCTCCAATAACTGGGTTATCTCAGTGATTGGCCATGAGCCACAAAGCCTTTCGTGTGTAGGCAGCAGTTCAGAGTTGAACCAGGCCAGGCGTGGACAAAAGTCATTCTTCCCTGGCTGCTAGTCAGCCCTGTCTATGAAATGAGTGAGTGGCTTCTATCCACTGCCTAGCTGCCAGCCATCTGCATCACAAAAATTGTCACCACAACGAGTCCACATTAGCTCTTTTTGGAAGGCCTGACTAGACATGGACTAGCAGTCCAGTGCTTAGCAGGAGCCTTAGGAACTCAGGATTGAGGCACACTGCTGTGGTAGCCTGCAGCTGATTGTATTTACCCTATGGATGAACTGAGGCTGGAAGTTAGGACTGTTTCTAACCATCAGGGGAGTGAGGTTTTGGAACAGCCACCTGATAGGAGCACTGAGGGTAAACAACTGAATTGTTTGAAGATGGAGCTTGGTAAGTTTGCAAGCAATATGATTGGGTTGCCTGAGAAAGCATGAGACTGGACTCAGAGACCCAGGAGGTCCCTTCCAGTCCTGTGTACTATAAACTATAGTTGGCTTCTCACCTCCGTCACTGACACCTTTCACCAGCAACACATTCCCTTTAAAACTGGAAAAGGGGTCTGGAAGGAAATCCTTTCCCATCCACTCTGAGTCCTGATGAGCAATTCAGTTGTGCAGTGATATTAACCATGTGACTGCAGGGCCCTGGATTCCAGTTCTAACAAGCTGTGTTCTGTGCAGGGACGCTGGTGTCTGCAATGGCTAAAAAACTGGAGCACAAACTGAGCATGCCAGCAAAGAAGCCTGCTGGTGGGAAAAAACTCCTCCCCGACTTGCCCTCTGACTCTCCTAAAGCGAGTCACTCAGACAAGAAACTCCAGGTACCTTGTGCAACAGGCAGGCTTTTGGAGAAAGCTGGGAAAGCCATGCAGAGAAAGGGAAATGTCTGGTATTCGGGAATGCAATGATTTAATGTGGAAACCAGCATCATCTCAAACCATTTCCCAGTGGAAGCCACTGTATAGCCAGAGACTCAACAAATAACAAGCCATTGGGGTAGGGGAAGGAGTTTTAGAGCGTTCACATTGGGGAGGAGGAAGATGTGTTTATGCTCTGGGCTGACAATAGTTCAGTGATGTCTAGGGAGCCCCATGGTTGGTTCAGGTAAATCTGGTGTCCCTGGTTCAGCAGTTCATTTGGGCCCCCCAGCTGCAAAGCCGAAGACTCAGCATGTGATTTTTTTCACCCTTCTTCCCACATCTCCCCATAGAACACTTCTACCATATAAGCTGGGTCAGGGTTGAGAGTACCATGGAGCTTGAGGGGTGAGAATAGGGAACCTGTCCCAGACCACGTGGGTCTTTGTATAGGGAGTTAGGACAATTGCACGGAGGGGGACAGAATATGCAATATGCCCCAGCTAGAGGAAAGAGAAGCCCAGATTCCGCAGGCCAGCTCGTCCTGTACAGAACTTTGCGTTGGAGCAACAGCAGTGGGTATCACAGCAGCATTTCCATCTGCCCTAATTGTTCAGAGCCTGTGAAGCTGCAGGTCTGGCAGCATTACCAGAACCAGCCCTTAAGATCTAGATGTGGCCGTGCTGACATCTCAGTGTTTAGCCCAATGGGACTGATTGTCAGTTGGTGTAAATCGGCCCAGCGGCCTGGTCACATAGACAGTCTCTGCTGGGAGGAGTGATGGTAATTTACAGCTGTGGAGGATCTGCCCCATCATCCAGTTATTTTGTAGCCCCTTCCAAATATTTTCCTATTCACAATCTTTGGAAAATAGAAATTCACATGGTTACAGACAGACATGAAATGCCTGGGAATGAAATTAAACAGAAGTCTCTGGAACATGTCCAGAGCTAATTGGGGTGACGTGATGAAAAAACTATCAGATTACTAAAATGGGACATATGTAACCTCAATTTTAATTACATTAACTATTTATCATAAATGGCTGCAGCACTGAAGTCCTATTGCTTTTTAAAATTACTTTCCCTGAACAGTTCCACTGAGCATACCAAAAAGTTTCTTCACAACAATGTGAAAGAGATTCTCTGCCTTCATCTGGCAAAGTAGAAAGCCAAGAGCGAGATTTACAAAATGATTTGCAACCCATGAACATGGGGGGAAAGAGTCTAGCAAGCATCAAATTACATCATCACATTAAATCTTGCGCTTCTCATGTAACTTGGGCACAACATGGTGTTGTGGGATAAATCAGAAATAATCCCAGCCAAGCCACTAACACAGGGGATTCCTTACTGAAATCACAGTAGGAACCTGAAAACTGTCCTCAGAGGTGGGGTAAATGAATGACATGCAAAGTAAGGCCAAATCTCGCCCAAGAAAATACAAAGATACCTCTATTTGGGTGTAAAGTAACTCGATCCTGCTATAAGATACTTGTGGGTACAAGGAACTATCCTGGCAAATCCAGCTTCAGGATTGGGTCCTTAGATCCCTGGGAAGACTGTGTTGTAGCTGTAATTTACATAAAGTATCAGACCTGTTCAATGAGTGAAATGTCATTGGTTTTATTGAAACAGATGCCGAGCCAAAAGTGAATGTCAGTGCCCACTGGCAATAGGTCACGAGGGATTGTTTAGGAACAGATTCAGGGGAAGACTTTCTGCAACTATCTCAACATTGTTCCCCAAGTATTTTTTTTTCCAGTTTTTGAAATGTCATGAAAATTCTGTAACTTGACACACTTCAAGCAGCTCTGCCCAGTTCCTCTCCCAGATCAATTAAATCAAGACTGGATGTCTCATTCTAAAATATACATTCCAGTTCAACCACAAGATGTAGGCTTGGTGCAGGAATCCCAGGCTGATCCTCTGTCCTGTGTTATGCAAGAGGTCAAACTAGATGATCCCAACAGCCTGATCAGCCCCATAACTGTGTGTTTGAGTTTCCTAGGGTATCCTTGTAGTTCATGCTCCATAATCTGACCCTATAAGTAGTTCTGCTGTTGGGCAACAGATGGCCCTGCCTTGCCCTGGGAAGTGCTGGGGAGCTGCAACAGAAAACCAATAGCTGAAGGAAGCATTTGATAAACCTACATTTGTATTTGGCTGATAAGGAAGGTTTGCCACGTGGAAATGCTCCCATGAGTGCAGAGGGCAAGCACTACGCTAACCCCATGCCAGCCCCCTGCAATCAGCCAGGCCATTATCAGCAAAGACGGCACCGGCTCACGCTCACCATATTTGCTCATTCTGTCTCCTCTCATTCCCCATGCAGTTTGTGGATGAGAACAGCGATTTGGAGACTTCCTCCCTTGAAGAGATCACCCAACTCCTGGACGCCAAGAGCCAAACGAAGCAGCAGCGGCAACCAGCTGTGAGGCACAGTGGGGACTCAGCAGGGTCGCAGGGCACCAGCGTCTGGAGTTCCAGCAGCACGAGGGCTGGAGGCTGGTGACTCGCTTGACAGCCCCCTTCGCCGTACCCTACAAGTGCTTGGATTTCAGGGCCCAGTCCCAAAGCTGGAAGTTCCTGCCATGTGGCCACAAAGCTTTGGAATCCTGCTACTATAGGAAGATCAGGCACTGGGCTCCAATTTAAAAACAACCCACCAGTTTAGAGCAATCAGAATTGGGAATCCCTGTCACATGGCCCCAGGTGCTACCTAGCTATGATGCATTTTTGCAACGGCTGCCCAGGTGCCCTCTCCACAGTGCGTGTGGGTCAGTGTCTCCTGGGCTGGTTGGAAAAACGTGTCGTTCAACATCCCTGCGTGTGGAGGGACACATTCTGCTGCTCAGCCACCAGTGTGAAGAAGGTAGTGGGCTGAGCACGTGGAGGGAAGAGTCTGGGTCAGCATTCAGGGGATACACAGGGCTGTAGGGGCAAGGCAAGGACATGGCTGCCATCCTTTGGACACTCTGGAGAGGGGTCGCACAAAGTATGGAGGCCACTGTGACATCAAGGCTGCAGGTGCAGCCCCCAGGCTTCTCATCCCCTCCTCAGCCAAGTGGAGGAAGGAATCCCTCACTCAGCCTGCCCAGAGAGATCCCCAGCAGACAGCTTACTGTGCATAGATTCACAGGATCAGGCCCTAAAGGAGTCCAATTGTGCCCCAGGGCTCCATGCACAGTGGGGACGCTCCTCATGCAGATCAACCCCTTCCATGTGGCTAGGGGGTCAGCTGCCTCGGTGGCATCATCCCCCATTCCCCCAGGCCCTGTGGTGGGTGATCTTTGGTCTGCTGGGGGGAGAAGATGGGCCGGGGAGATAGGGCAGGGCCCTGGGAGGGATGAGGAAGCATTTTGGACCCCCACAGCCCTGCACACGTCTCCATGAAAAGATAATACAGGCTACAGCTAGGTTATTTTAATGCCTCCCCACTGTCTGCACTGGGGAGCTCTCTGTAGGAGGGATCCTAGTGACAGCTGCTGGCTGCAAGGCCTCATCAGCTCAGTTCTGTAGGAGGCACTTTGCCATGGAGCAGGCTGGGGAGGAGAGATTGGGGCAGCCCGCCAGGGGCACAGGGTCTCAGATGGACGGCTGGTCCTCCCACACTGTGGGATGGTTGAGCTGGCCCCGTGGCCTGTTCTGCAGTGGGCAAACCTCCTCTCCCCACTGGAACACTCTCCACAAGGAGAGCCTCAGCAGGTTTCCATCCTCCTTCCCCACCTCACACTGCAGGTGTTCCCCTAGGAGTGGGAATCAGGCCCTGATTTTATAGCTGGGGAGCAAAAGATAAGATACAAGAAACAGGACTCTGTTAACCCCCTCAGTGCTGCAGGGACAGGCCCCTCAGCATTGGCCTGGCTGCAGCTACTCCCTTTGACAAAGTACACCAGCTCCGATGAGCCATGTCCTACAGCTGACAAAGCAATGCAGAGGGTGACAAAGGAAACACTTCAGAGTAGCAGCCGTGTTAGTCTGTATCCGCAAAAAGAACAGGAGTACTTGTGGCACCTTAGAGACTAACACATTTATTTCAGCATAAGCTTTCATGGGCTACAGCTCACTGCATCCGAAGAAGTGAGCTGTAGCCCATGAAAGCTTATGCTGAAATAAATTTGTTAGTCTCTAAGGTGCCACAAGTACTCCTGTTCTTTTTAAAGGAAACACTAATACAGCTGGGAATGCTTGGCAAGTTCTCTGAGAACACACATGTACAGAAACACCCACTCGATGGCGCCATAGCCTCAGAAACGAGCAAGGCTGCTATACTTAGTACTGACTCAGGGAGCTGCTGGAAATTCAGAAGCAGGTTGCAGGAACAGATCTGATCGAGCAGGTGCACTTATGTAAAACACATTACAGAAAGCAGTGGAGCTCTGTCACATAAATACGCAGAGCCCTGTGAGCTTGCACCTTGCTGCTGCTTACACCAAGGAGCATAAAATATTACCGGGTCAGAACAGTAGCTGCTTAGATCCTCCCCTTGGATGTGCATAAAGTGTTACACAAGGTGCAGTGCGGAGGATCAGCTCCACAGTGTCATGCGCTGAAGAGCATTAGGAAGTGCACATGAAACCACATCCTGTGTACTGTGTACTCTGTGTATTGAGAATCCACAAGGTTCAGCAATGAACTCTACAGTGCCTCACAATCTCCCCAGCTGCACCAGAGGAACACGGCCCCTAGCCGTTACGGCCAGTAGCACTGTGAATTTAAGGTATATCTGCAAGGTGGCTTGTGGCTGTGCCTTATTCAGGTGCACAAAGGAGGAGGATGCAAACACTTTCCTAGCCTCCCACTGGCAAGGGACCTCTGCAGTCCGTGGCCACTCCAGAGTGCAGGAGCTGCTCCCTGCCAGTGCTTCCTGAATCTCAAGGGAGGTAGGGTGCTAGCTGTGCCTTAATGACAGATCTGGCCCCCTGTGTGACTAGAACGGCTGAATATGGTGTATTACTTACATAACAATCAATATAACAGCCTTCCCAAATGCTACCTCCGACTCACTTGAGGATGCTTTTCATGGTACTTTTACAAGGCTGTGATATATTTCTACAGACTCCAAAGGGTTAACAAGGTTTCACTGCATTTGTTCTAGCTCCCTTTGCTTTACAACATATCTGCTACTGATTTGCACTGTCCTTCCTAATCAGGGTATTTTTCTTGTTTGTTGCAAAGTTCCTCTGTGTTGCTCTAGCAAGAGAGTTATTCTGCTCCCAGGCCTTGATGCAGCAAAGCACTTCAGCATGGGACTGGTCCCACTGTCTTCAGTGCATCAGTGCTTGATATTATGCTTGTGCTTAAGGCCCAGATCCTAAATGTATTTCAGTGGGAGCTAGGCACCTTTGAAGAGCTGGGCCTAACTGCTTTGCTAGATGAATGTTTCAGAGGCAACTGCCTGTGTTAAAGGGACACTTTCATTTTGAAATCAGGTGTCTTTTTAAAACAGTTAAAAATTATCCCAGGTATTAACCCTGCCCCTGAATCCGCCTGCCCTTTTTTGTTGCACAATCAAATTTTCATTTTTTTAAAATATGATTTGTCTCCCCCCTTGTAGGGGAAACTGACTAGACAAGGAGAAACACAAAGTGACTTGACAAATAGTGCTGTCAAAAGTAAAAAATTAATGGAAAAATAGGAACAAAAATAGGTTTTCAGATTGGCATCACTGAAGAGACCGAAGCATTGCTTGAAAGAAGAGTATGTGAAAAAGCATCAGACTTGGTGGGGGGATTAAATGAATGGTGTCCCTTTATTATTCCCATGGAAAACATCTGTTAATGAGTTTAGAACTGGTTTTAGAAAGCAAAAGGACTCTTAAGAGCATAAGAATGGCCATACTGGGTCAGACCAATGGTCCATCTAGCCCATTATCCTGTCTACTGACAGTGACCACTGTCAGATGCTTCAGCAGGAATAGGGCAATTATCAAGTGATCCCTTCCCTTTCATCCAGTCCCCGTTTCTGGCATTTGGAGGGTTAGGGACACCCAGAGCAGGGGTTGTGTCCCTGACGGTCTTGGCTAGTTGCCATTGCTGGATCTATCCTCTTCCTGTTATGTCACCCTCCATATGATGGGAAACAACCAGGGCCTTCCTGCTCTAGAATGGAGTTTGCCTGTGCGCAGCTGAACAGAAATGCAGATCAGAGCTTTTCTCCCCTTATTTTTAAATTATTGGAGGACCCTATCCAAAGAATCAAGATAGTCAATGTAAATAAATTACTGCATAAAATGAGTGTTGCTATGTAAATTTAGCCTTAAAAATGAAGTAAGTGCCAGGAAATCTATACATTTTTGTACATCTACTTATATGCTGCGTCTGAGAGAATTTTGACAATTCAGATTTCTAACTTTTGTAAATTTGAAAAACAGGAAAATCTGTGACATTTTTACAATCTCCATGCCCCTCCCCCTTTCAACCAAGTGTAGAGCTGCTTTACATTTTTGTAATTTCACTTTTTAAATAAAATGATCAAATTAAAAGCAAAATTCATTATATTTTCCCACTTTTTTCAACCAATTTAATTTCTAGGGCCTCTGTCATTAGGGAAAAAGTATTTTAAGCTAACATTTTACATGTCTGGTCTCATCATCTGTGGATTGTAAAAGAGTCTGAGTTTAGGAGAATGGAAATAGAAATTCAATCCAAAATGACGTTTCTGAGCTTTCATAAAATATCAAAGATACCTGGTAACCAACAATCTCAAAACAAGTGCAAACAAACTCTATTTGAAAACATGGAAGCGTGTTCCATACACCCCAGCACTAATTAATGTTCCCATTTTAAGTAAGAATTATGATTTATTTGTATTAATTATTTATTATGGCTACAGTGTCATAGCTATGCCGGATACTATACAATTACTTTAACAGATGTTATCCTTCTCTTTGGCTGATGATCAGCCTATTTTTGAATGCTTCGTTCAGTAAAACATGTTTGTTTCAGCAGTGGGGTTTTCTTTTAAGTAGTTCCTTTTGGAGTTTTTGTCTGGGGAAAACAAATGAAAGAGTCCCACCAAACATGCTCTGGAATAGTAAATGAGTTTACACTGTCACAGGTCCAAGGTGTTAGCTGGAATGCTCCTGAAGCTAGAGTAAATACACATGGGCTAAGGAAATCAAATCCAGTTCCTAACTCATGAGCCACAAGCCACCACTCCCTAGCTGTAGCTCCCTTACTGTTATCAATGATTTCTGGTACCTCCAGCTCAGCACATCATGCTAGGCACTGAACAATCACATAGTAAGAGATTGACCCTCCCCTGCAGATCTTCCAATCTAAAAAGCCAAAACACAGGCATAAAGAGGTGAAGTGACTCACACAGCAAGGCAATGGAATTGCTCAGCTGCTGCCTTAGTCATTGGACCACACTGGTTCTCTCATCTAGAGACACCACATGCAGTCCTGTAGGCTTTGGCTCCCATTGCCACTCCCCTGGCTCCGCCTGAGCCCAGACTCCTCCCCACACGTCATTGCTCTAGGAATGGTTTGGGGGCAGGTGTCTGGCCTGTGTTATGCAGGAGGTCAGAAGAGAGAATCACAATCGTCACTTCTGACCTTGGAATCTATGAATATGGATCCCATGCAGAAGCCTAACAATGGCCTTTAGATTGATGTCCACTTTGTAATAGGGATTCCAAGGCAGCTGTTCTCGTGGCCCTGGCCAGCATTTTTAACCATTTCAATGAAGAGAGTCTAGAAATATGTGGAAAGAACCATAAAGACAACAAGGGCAGTCAGAGACTCCCAAAGTTTCATGTCCCACTGACCCAGCCAACGGGAGAGCCAAAACTCATTGAAAGCAGAAGGTAGCCCAGCATTCACAAATGAGGGGAAGAAGAAAAGAATCTGTGCGCCAGCTAGGGATGGCTGCAAAAAAGAGATGCCGCACAATGGGGGCCATCAGTGGGAATGCCTGGGTCCCTTCTATACTTGCTGGATTGAAAATAGCATCATACGCTTGCACTGCAGTAGTGTGCTAACTGGAACATGGATATTCTACAGATTGATCTATCTTTTAACCAGCATCCCAGGTCTTAGTAACCCTTAACACCCTCTGCTAGGAACCCTGGAAATTTATTTACCAGCCTCTATTATTCAATTAGCGCTCCCATGGAGCACGATACTGTATTAAGTAAGCATCACCACAGGTTGCAATAGTCTTTAGATCAAAATCAATTAAGTTTGACCTGGATAAATCTTTTCCAACCTGCAAACAAACAATGCAGCCTCATGCTTGAAAGAGCCTCTGCCACACTTCAGCACATTCGATGAAAACAACCAGTTTTATCAGTGCACGTGTATGTGTTCCAACTATCCCTATGCTGACTGGGTACATGTCACCTCAGGACGGGATGCAGAGATGAAGTTTCTAGATGCTAATAATGACTGCTTCTTGGAGCAGCTAGTCTGGGAACCCACAAGGGGAGAGGAAATTCTTGATTTAGTCCTAAGTGGAGCACAGGAGGTCCAAGAGGTGAATATAGCTGGACCACTCCGCTATAGCAACCATAATATAATTAAATTTAACATCCTTGGGGGTGGATGGCAAGATACCAAAGAAGCCCATCACAGCAGCATTTACCTTCCAAAAGGGGACCTACACAAAAATGATGAAGCTAGTTAAACAGAAAATTAAAAGGAATAGTCACAAGAATGAAATGCCTGCAGCTGCATGAAAACTTGTTTTTTAAAAAAAATCATAACAGAGGCTCAAATTCAATGTATTCCCCAAATTAAAAAAAAATAGTAAAAGGACAAAAAAAATGTCACCATGAGAAAACAGAGTAAAAGAAGTGGTTAGAGGCAATAAGGCATTCTTTAAAAACTGGACGTTAAATCCTACTGAGGAAGATAGAAAGGAGCATAAACTCTGGTAAACCAAAGAATCTGAAGAGCAACTAGACAAAGAAGAAGTGCCGCTGAAGCCCTGGACCGCCGCTGGGTATTCAAATCAGGCCCCGCCCTCCATAAAGCCAGCCCTGCATAAGGAAGTACTTTTTCACACAATGCACAGTCACCCTGTGGAACTTATTGCCAGGGGCTATTCAGAAGGCCAAAAGTATAAGCCAAGATGGTCAGGGATGCAACTCCATGCTCTGGGTGTCCCTAAGCCTCTGACTGCCAGATGCTGGGAGTCGGGACTGGATGACAGGGGATGGATTACATAATTGCTGTGTTCTGTTCATTCTCTTTGAAGCATTTGGTATTGGACAGTGTCGGAGACAGGATACTGGGCTAGCGGGACAATTTATCTGACCCGGTGTGACAGAATGCACCCCTGTATTCACACTCTACACACTATAATAATAATCTTTGTACAAAATATGCTCAGTAAGGTATTATTTGAAAACTAATAACTTGCTGGTAAATAATAGCACAGTGAAATGTATGTAGCAACATTATATGTAAAGTTATGAACATAAGCTGAAATCATGACTAAAGCATGTTTACCAGACAAGCCTTGGGAATGGGTAAGCCTGTTTCTCAAAGACAAAGGACAAGTTGACTCCCCAGCCAGGTGTCATCAAAGTTGATGGGCCATCACCTATCAAGTGACTAGTCTTTGGCAAGGAAGGGGGGAAGGAACAAACAGACATGCATCTCAGCAAGCAATTTAGCAAACCCCTCCCCCACCAGATTCCATGTCTCCTTGCTCTCAGCTGGAAAGAACTTTATCTAGGGTCACTCTAAAGGAAATGCATTCCAAAATGTGACAACTATAAAAGTGAGGAGAAAAAACACCCCAAGTTCTCGCTCCCTATCTATCTCTCTTTTCACCTGAGAAGACAAAAGAAACAGCCATTGGACTTGGGGAGCAGCCCCTGGCCTGAGAGTTTCTTCAGCAATGTACTAACAACATGGTAAGGGACTTCACCTTGAGACAAGTCTAGTTTGCTAAATTTAGAAAGTGTTTTATCTTTATTTTTCTTGTAGCCTGTGGCAGGGTAGAGGTATAAACCCCTTGGATGCTCTGTTAAAGTGTGGCTCCTCCCCCCACTTCCCGGCAGAGTTGCTGGGTGTGGGGGCCCAGACGCTCACCGAGGAGCTCAGCTGCAGGCCCTAACAAGGGCAGGCTCAGGGGAATCAGCTGAGTCAAGTGGAACCAGCTGGGCTGGTGACTGGGAGGAGATATAAGCCTAGGAAAAGGCTCAGTGAGGGGGCTAGCCAGGGAGAAGACAGGGGGATTACAGCTCTGTTGGCTGCAGGAGGCCTTAAGAGCAAGATAGACCTAGGGAAGGGTCAGTGTGGGGATTGGTGTTGGGCAAATTGGGGTTGCATTAAGCACTGTACATAAAGTGATGTGGGTGAAACACCTGAAAGAGGTGTTGGGACCCTTTTCTTTGACCAGCCTAAGAACAGAGCACAGGGATGAGAGGGAGGGAACCTGTGCAGACCCTCTGACACAGCCATTTCTGACTTTAATGCCCCATTAGTTGTACTCATTTCAAATCTCTTTGTAAGTAAATAAACTTGTTTTATTCTTTAATTGCAACTAAAAGGACAAAAGTCACCCTGAGAAAACTGAGTAAAAGGACAAAAAAAAGTTGTAGATTCTTTGGGTAATGCCATTTAAGATAGCAGGCTGTTGTATGTTGATCCCCTTAAAGGGGGAACAGCCCTAATATAGCTGGACTGTCCAAGAGAGGGCTAGACAGTGAAGACCATGGTTTTTTTGGGGGGAGGGGGAGGCAGAGATGGGATTCAGGACTGGGAATGTGTTGGGGTCACCCTGAAAATAGTAACCAAGGGTGGTGGGAGACAGTGTGGCTGGTGTTTGCTGGGCCTGTGGCTATACGCAGATGCTCAGGGTGTGACCTGCATGCTCTTTAGGTGTTTGTTAGGCAACCAGGTTGGGACCTATAGCAGCAATGCATGGTGAGGCACCCCAGGTTGCCTGGCAAGTGGTGACAGTCCCTCACTGGTCTGGACTGGACCCAGAATGTAATTTCTAGTCTGGCCATTTGCATGTTCTGTATTGGTTTTTTCCCAGTGCTGCTGATGAACATGAAGTTTGTGGCCAATGAGGAAATTCAAAAAATTTTAATCATTTTGGGTCTCCTAGGATGATTGTTACACAGAAGTGATTGCCAAATGATGATCACACTAAGACTGGTTGAAAATTTTCTCATTGACTTGGTTTTTGGATGGAAAATTGGATTTTTGATTAAGTGAAATTTTCCATTGAGAGAGTCTGCTTTCCAGGGACAATTGTCTTTGGGGTAAAAAAACAAAAAAAACATTTTTGGCTCCAAACTGAAAATTTTCAGCCAGAAACTGAAGCTTTCAATTTGGAAATGCTGTTCTGTTGCTTCATGTAGTTTAGGTGTCTCATGGCCCCATTCTCCTGTATGAGCCAGGCTCCCTAGCTGACCTATGTCTCCCATGATGCATGTGGTAATGGGACTCCCATGATGCACTATAGTGGTTCAACAAAAGGGGAGTCTGTGGTGTATCATGGGAGATGTTGACCACTAGATGTCAGGGGAGAGCTCATTCAGTGTCTTGGTAATTCCTTTACACAAAGATTTACTTGTGACAGAATTAGAAAACAAATTTGGCTTCTCCCACAAGAGAAACACAAAAGAACAAAAGTCTAACCCAAAATGATTTTCCCTCTTCCTGTAAAGATGAGATTCCAAAACAAAAAAAGACAATGCAATGTGGTTAACAGCAAATGCAAGTGGGGAGCAGGGCAGGCCAGCCTTCTACAAGCAGAAACCGTGCATGCAAATTGAAGATGTTATGTTGTGTAACTAATGGGATGCCTTCTTAGCACTCAGACCCCCTTCTGAGATCCTTGCACGTGGTCCTCAGCAAATATAAACTGGGGTAACTCCAAATCCAGCCTCATCATTTAGAGGTGCTACTCACTCTGAACCCATTGTTTAACTTTCTAGGTTGTGCTGAGAGTTCTAGGGTCAGGTTCTGGGTCATTGGTCCTAGAGCTAAGTGGGCTCAGAACCCACAGCTGGGGACAGGTATCCCAAAGGTCTCAATGCCCAACCAGCCGAGCTCTTCTGAAAATCTGGCCTCTAGGCTTAGGGCCTGATTCTGCTTCCAGAGAAACTATTGACTGTGCTCTAATTTTGTTCAGACAGGAGCAGGACTGGTGCAATAATCAACAGCAGTAAATGTTTAGAGAGAAGAGTCACCACACCAGATTAGGACCCAGATCTGAGTCAGGTTGAAATGCTAACAAATTGTTTCATTAGGGATGTTAGCCTTGCAAAAAGCCCAGGGCCCAATTTCCTAGTGTAACTCCACTGAAATCAATGGTGAGATGTCAGCCACACAGTGGAGTAATGCGGGCCTAAGAAACACTCACTGCCCAGCCCCGGTTATGGCAGTCAGGGCCCTGTGTGCATCCCTTCTCGTATAGGCAGGACAGCAGTGTGTGGTACCCTTAATATCTGCCTCCTCAGCTGGGGTTTCCCTATTTGAGTGAAAACAGCACTGCACTGCTCTGCTCTGTCCCTCCTGCCATACAGAGTCCTAGCTGTGGCTGGGTTGTTGGGCCCTGTTGTTGGGCCCAACTCCTGAAGAACGGGGCTAAAAGCAGCCCTGGGGAGGGCTCTGGCTGGGAGAAAGCAGCTACTAGGCTGATTGGGGAAGCAGCCCAGCTGGGCCATGCCCCAGTCAGGCTACAGCTGGCCCTAGAAAAGGCCAGTGAGCCAGGAGCTGGCAGAGACTCCCTCTAGCTTGAGGAACCTGACTGCAGGGAGCTGAGAGAAGGTACCTGGAGTGGAGTAGGGCTGGGGGAAGGGCAAGGGAGCTGGAGAGTTCTGGCCTGGAAGCCTCCCCAGGCTGTGGTCTAATGGAAGGCAAATTAGGTACTGGGGATGCAGAGGGTAGCCCACAGGTAGGCAGAGGCAGCAGGTCCAAACCCCACTTGCCTAGGATCAGTGGCTTTTACAGTGCAGTCTGTCCCAGTGAGCGGGGGCTAGATGGTGACTGGCAATAGCCCATGACTGGAATAAGAAATTAGGAAGGAGTCTCTACTGGTCATCCCTCAACTATCCTCTCTTTGGGAAGATGAAAGAGATCAGGTTGTCCAATGACATAAACTCAAGAAGTACCTCCTGCCCTGATCAGATCACTTCCTCCCTCTATTGCCCAACCAGAGAAGCCTCCCGCTATGAAAAGCCATAGGCCATGCTAGTTCCACACCATTGCTCATGGAAAACTCCACTCACACTGTACGGGGAGACTTTGGCAAACCAGTAAAGTGCCTGAAACCACTATGGCTTATTGTTAAAGACAGCCTAGTCAGCAAGCTGTTAAAAGCAAGTCTCAGCTTGACCAAGGCAGGAGGGGAGGGGGGTTTAGGGTACCACTGAAAGGGCAGCTTGACCCTGCATCCTTCCTGATAAGAATTGTGTTAAAATTGCTGATACATGCATTTGAAAAGAGCAGGATGTACCGTCAGGAATGTCTTTTGGGGTCTCAAGGCTGCAGGCTCTGGAAAGACCCACACCTGGTTAATCAATAATCAGAAGGAACCTCTTGCTCAATCATTAAAACTGCTTACTTAACAAGGTTTCTTTAATTACTAATGTATAAATAAGGGGAAAAAGTTTGAGATAGGTGGGACTCATTTCAGGACTGGCCTCTCCCTCTAGATGCATCTTCTGTTCTCCAGCAGCAGACGGGATGCTGCTGTATCACTCGAGAGCCACACTCAGCTTTGGTAATTATCAAGGGTTGGGGGTGTTTTACTAATCTTGTTGTGGAAGTGCTTGAGACTAGTAAAGTTTAGCTTTAAGTGAAAGCACTCTTGTGTTGTCCTGTTTGTGCCAGCCATCTATCGGTCGGACGGCCGTGTCTCCCCTGATTTATTTCCTGACATCTCCTCACACAGAGTAAAGTTACCAAGAGCTTTGGGTTGAAAGAACCCCGGGTAACAACACAAGAGACCAAGAAATGGAAAAATTACTGAAGCACTTACCACTCCCTGATTGCTGCTATAGACATCCTGGTTTAACCATAGCCGGACACAGAGAGAGACTGGGAGGCAAAGGATTCCTTAATATCCCCAGGTGCTGTAAATCAGCCTAGTTCCATTGGAGTCAATAGACCAGATCCCCAGCTGTGTGTCAATCAGTGTACCTCCATTGAAGTCAAAATTTTTAGAGTATTTGTGCATGGATTTTGTTTTTCCTGTTGACAGTTTCCTGTCTAGGGCTGGATCTATCGGTAATACCTTTATAGTCTACAGAAGTGCATGGAAAAGCTAACAGGTAATCAAACAGCACCAACATCTGCCTTTCAAAATGGAACACGGTGCACCCAAAAAACACAAAAGCTGAAAAATAAAGGAAAAGAAAAATCCTATCACATTTATGCAGCTGGAGTATCTCACCCAGCAAGCTACACTCCTATAATATTTGGGCAGCACAGTGTCATAAATCTTAGCGCTATTAATCCTCAGCCTCATTCATTTCTGCTCAGCTATATAAAAGCAGTAACCTTGTCACTATAGGCAGGGAGATAGGGCTTTTAATTGCATATAGATTTCAGGAGAGTTCTTATCTCACAGTCCAATTTGGAGCTCCAGATATGGGTTTTTGCTTCCCTTGGTCAAAGTCAATACAAATTCAGAGCACTCCATAAAGTCAGAAATGTCTCAGGAGCCCAAGGCCCTTCAGAAAGAACCTATAGCAAGCTCTATTTGTAGGTAACACCGGCAACCTTTTAGTGTGTCTTTCATTAGATGAGCCTAAAACAGTTGCACAAAGAGCTGTACACTAGCTGACCAAATTGTATGAAAACAGAACCATTCAGTGGCTCCCAGGGGCCCCAACTGAAGGTAGGTGAGAGACAGTCCCTGCTCCAAAGAGCTTACAATCTAAAGGGACAAAAGAGATACAAGGAGGATTATTATCTCCCTTTTACACATGGGGAACTGAAACCAAGAGAGATTAAGTGATTTGCCCAACGTCAGACAGGAAATCAGTAGCAGAGCCCAGGTCTCCTGAGTCACAAGCCTAGCTAGCCTCCATAGCAGGCTCACCTGGACTTTGTCTGTATATTCTGACTGCACCTCCATTTCTGTTCACTACCTTCCTGTCTTTTGTTTTTGATCTCCCCATGTCCTCTCTACTTGACTCTGAGTCCCTTGGCAAACACTTTGCCTAGTCTAACCCCTTTGGTGACCTACATTCACCCTCCCACAGGTGTGATGTTGGGTTTCATGTCCTTTGCAAGCAGGTTCCCTTAGACCTATCAGCAGAGTTCCCATGGCAACCACAATACTGGGCCATGATGTATAATTAGCAAACTATGGCTGGGTAAATCTGCAGGATTTGGAATTTTCTCCATTTTCTCTTAAATCTTGTTCTATAAAACATATTTTTTGAATTCAAAGTGGATGTGGAGAACAAGAGGGCTCATTTAGGGCATGCTGTCAATCTTTTCTGTGCAACCATGAGGGCTAGAAATTGTCTTTTTAAACTGAAAACTAAGATTTCATAATCACATGACTCCCAAAGCTGGGGTTTTGAGTAAAGAACCAAATATTGTGAGTCCTGTGATAAAATCACCACAGCTAGCAACACTGAGATATGTTAAAATCCAAGTCCCTTATCCAAAAGATTCTAAAAGTGCCAGATTATGAAGCCCTTATTCATGTTGCTGTTTTTTTTTTTAAAAAAAAATTCCACCAAGAAAATCTAAACAAAACATTTTGTTTTACATCAGTTTGACCCAAATTGACTATTCTGGTTTGTTGAACTGGACAAAAAACATTTTGTTTCAAGTCTGTTCAGCATTAAACTGCTTCTGTCTACAGAGCTGCAGTGTCTCATGGGAGTTGTAGTTCAGGTGCTTCATGCTCTCATTCTCCCTTCTGAGCTTCTTCACTGAACTACATCTCCCTTGATGCAGCCCAGCTGCCTTCTGGAATGGTGCCTCGTGGGCACCTGGATCCCACCTATGACACCCAAGTCCCACTTTTGGCTCCACTCTGACCCACAAAACTCCCGCTGAAATGGCTAGGTGCCTAAATTCACTCAGCATCTGAGTCTTCAGAGTAAAAGAACCCTCGACCTCCATGTTTCTGTTTCCAGGCATGCACACTGTGTTGCCTCCACTGTGGAATCTGGATGCCTACTCCCCACCTAAGTCCCAGAGTAAGTCACACACCAGGGGAGGCATGTGTTTGGCTGCCTGCTCATGTGCAGCAGTGGCATAGCTTGGAGTGGAAATTTGGGTGGGCCCTGACTTTTGGGTGTGTGGGTGTAAGCAGAGTCAGGATGAGCCCTACCCTGACATCTGGTGGTACATTATGAGGAGTGGGCAAAGGAATTTTAGGAATGTGCATTTGCATTGGTAAACCCACTCCACTTAGCATAACACACAGCAGCATGGGAAGGTTATTTTCACACTGTGGAATACCCAATTTCTTTGTTATTGGGGCAGGAAGGAAAAAAAGGGGCTGTTACCTTAATTATGTGAATGAGGAACTATGAGACTGCTTTATGACAGAAATGACTCAACCTACATTAAATAGTACTTGCCAGACAAGGGACAGGGGTTCCAAAACCCAGTGAAGGGAGAGAGGCTGGGGACTGGTGTGTGTACCTGATGGTATGGGCCCTTTTTGAGGGCCTGGAACACCAATTGCACTTCCTCCTCTCTCCACTGTTAAAGAGCAGAGCTAATTTTGAATCCTTTAGGAGTCCATCTAGAGGCTGCTGACCTGAATTCACGTTGGGCCATGTGGCAGTGGGGCTCTCCTACTACAAGTTGAAATCACTAGGAGCTGAAATCACTAAAAGAGCTAAGCTTACTAAGCTAAGATCACTGAGTGTTGTGTTAAGTAGTGGGAGAGCCTGAAGATCTATCACCAAGCAGCTGGCAGAGCGGAGCAGTCTGCAGCACGTTGGAGCAGCCCATGGAACAGTGAGCAGTGTGGAGCGGTTTGTGGGGGACGGCTGACGTGGTTCACGGGTCTGCTGGAGGAGCGGCACAGCTGGTGGAGTGGAGCCAGTCGTGGTGAAGGCTGCAGCAGAACTCCACGGAGAAGCGGGGCAGTTGGCACTGGCCCACGTAAGGTGTCCCTAGCACCCTGTGTGTGTGACCCCCCCCCCATTTCCACCCAGGCTGGGGGGGGGGGGTAAAACTCTGCAGATAAACTTTTGAACTCTGGGGCGGCACTGACCGGAGACTGAGACTTTTGGGTTGTTGGACTTTGGGGTGATTGGACTTAAGACCCTAAGGACAGTGCCAAATGTACTTGGAGGTGGGTTTTTGCTTATGGTTTGTGTATAGTCCTGTTTGTGGTGTCTCTCCAACGTGATGCCACATTGTTTCCCTCCTTTATTAAAAGGATTTTGCTACACTCAGACTTCGTGCTTGCGAGTGGGGAAGTATTGCCTCCTAGAGGCGCCCGGGGGGGTGGTAGGTAATTGTCCCAGGTCACTGGGTGGGGGCTCGAGCCGGTTTTGCATTGTGTTATTGAAACGGAACCCCTGGATACTGAACCCGGCCCTTGTTGCTGCCAACTCAGAGGGGCAGAAGGGTTACATTTTTGGGGGCTCGTCCGGGATCCCTGGGTCAGTACCACTCGCAAGCACCTGTTGAGTGTTCCACTGTATTGGGAAACAATTGTCTTTATATTTTGAGGGAATTACTGTTTGTATAATGGCTAATATGTCAGATTTGTTGGGCCCCAGTCCTGCAGCCCCTAGCTCAGGGGCGGCAGCCTCAGCCAATGATTGGGCACAAGCACTGGGGCATATGTTGGAAAAGATTGTGTTGGCCTATGCTATGTCAAACTCTTGTCGTAAGTTAAGGTTATTTGCTGGGGAAGAGGAGTTTGAACCCTGGTTGGAGCATACCACTGAAATGCTGCGGGAGTGGGCCGTACCTGATGTAGAAAAGCGAAGATGTCTAATAGAGAGCCTTAGTGGCCCAGCATTAGATGTACTTCGCACCCTGAAGCTCATTGATCCTGAGGTCAGTGTGAAGGACTGCCTAGAGGCCCTTGATAATACCTTTGGGAGCGTAGAGAGCCCTGAAGACAGTTACTGTAAATTCCTTGATTCCCGACAGGAAAGGGGTGAGAAAATTTCAGCCTATATACAGAGGCTGGAGAGACTGCTTCAGAGAGCTGTTATGAGGGGAGCAGTGACTGCTGAGCAGATGGATCAGACCAGACTGGCTCAAGTTGTAAGAGGGACTCGGTATCAGAACCCGATCCTACTTCACCTCCGACTAAGAGAACGGCAGGATCATCCCCCAAGTTACTCCCAGCTGATAAAGGAGGTCAGGGAAGAGGAAGAAAGGCAGGCTGCCAGCGAGTGTTGGGAAGCCCAAACATTGGAACCAGCCAGCACAACGACACTGCAAATGGCCAGTGTACTGATGGTGAGCACTACAGAGGAACTTGCCCAACAAATGCAGGTCCTGACAGAACGGATAGCTGAGCTGCAAAGCACCGTTGACCGAGCTAAGATTTCCAGGAATAAGGAGCCTCAGACTGTGACAATGGAGAAGTCAGTATCTAGAGCCACTGTCCCACCCGGCGAAGGGGGAAAGGGCAATTCTTTTGCTATCGGTGTGGTCAGGATGGGCACAGTGCTACTAACTGCCATAAGGAAGAGAACCCCTCCTTAGTGTACGAAAAGCTGAGGAGCAGTTGGGAGAGACCCAGTAGCGGCCAGAAGGTCTGGGGACAGAGACCACCTAGACCTACAGGATTTGAAGATTCCCCCAAAAGAGACCGTCCAGCTGGGATCCCTGCAGGACTGATAGGGCCGCGAGCAGAGGTCATGGTGAGGATTGAAGGGGTGGAGTGTAAAGCCGTGCTTGACACTGGATCTCAAGTGACTATTATATTTCAGTCATTCTACCAACAGATGCTTAGGCACCTGCCTATACAGCCACTGACTGGCATTGGTCTGTGTGGCCTCAGCATGGATGAATACCCCTACCAAGGGTATGTCATAGTGCACCTGGAATTCCCAGAGGAGGTTGCTGGGGTAACGGAAGAGGTAGACACAGCTGCCTTAATATGCCCTGACCCTAAAGGGACCTCTGATGTGTCTGTGCTGATAGGGACCAACTCCAGTCTCTTCAAGGTGCTCGCGGATTACTGCAGACGACGGGCTGGGGACCAGTACCTGAGTACCCTGATGATCCATACGCTTTGTGCTGAAGCCTATAGGAAGATTGAGAGTGCTAAAACGGAGACATCTGAGCTACCGATTGGGGCACTGAAGTACATGGGCACAACCCCCTTAGTAGTGCCCGCAAGGACAGAGCAAGAGGTGCTTGTCATGAGTACCAGGCTGAAAGGCAGTAAAGGGACATTAGCAATGATAGAGCAGCCAGTTGAAAGAGAGCTCCCGGAAGGAGTGCTGGTCCCCAGTGGAGTCATAACCCTACCTGCTGAAGCCCAGGAAAAGGTGACTATACTGATTGCTAATGAAACAAGTCGATATGTTGTTGTGAACCAAGGACAAAAGATAGCAGACCTCTTCGAGCCTGAATCAATTGTGAAACCCCAGTGCGAGACTCAAGTTCCGACAATAGACCCAGCAAAGTTTGACTTTGGAGATTCACCATTGTCGGAGGAGTGGAAAGATCGTCTGAGGAAGAAACTTTGTGAAAGACCCAAGGTGTTCTCACTGCATGAGTGGGATGTGGGATGTGCAAAAGGAGTAGAGCACAACATCAGACTACATGACTCCCGACCTTTCCGAGAGAGATCTAGGAGGCTTGCTCTCTCCGAGATGGAAGATGTGCGACAACATCTTCAAGAGCTGGCTGCAAATGGCATCATTACAGAGTCCGCAGCTCATCGCCTCACCCATTGTGGTGGTCCGTAAAAAGAATGGGAAAATCCGGATGTGTATTGACTACCGCACCCTGAACCGCCGTACAGTGGTTGATCAGTACACAATGCCTCGAGTCCAAGATGCTTTAGACTGTTTACTGGGAAGCCAGTGGTTCTCTGTGTTGGATCTTCGGAGTGGATACTACCAGATCCCTCTGGGTGAAGAAGATAAGGAGAAGACAGCCTTCATCTGCCCATTAGGGTTTTATCAGTTCGACGCATGCCCCAAGGGATTTCTGGAGCACCTGCCACATTTCAACGTCTTATGGAGAAAGTTGTGGGAGACATGAATTTACTGCAAGTGTTAGTTTATTTGGATGACCTGATTGTGTTTGGAAGAACTTTGGAAGAGCATGAAGAAAGACTTCTTAAAGTGCTTGATAGGTTGGAGGATTATGGTTTGAAGCTTTCAATTGACAAATGCCAGTTCTGCAGGACCTCAGTGAAGTATGTGGGCCACATCGTGTCCCAAGAGGGTGTGAGTACTGATCCTGATAAAATAGAAGCACTCACTACATGGCCACGTCAAGCAACTACAGAGAACTCAAGACTTTCCTTGGGTTTAGTGGCTACCGCAGATTTGTAAAAACTATGCTACAATTGTAAAACCCCTCAATGATCTTACCAGGGGATATCAGTCCAGCAAGAACAAATCTAAGACCAGGAATAAAAGGCCTTCCGTGCAGAGACACTATGGCCCCTTCGAACCCTTTGGGCCACGGTGGAATGAGAGATGTGAAAAGGCTTTTCGAGAAATCATTACTTGCCTAACTCATGCCCCTGTCCTAGTCTTTGCTGACCCAAGCAAACCATTTATCCTGCATACAGATGCCAGTTTGGAGGGTCTGGGAGCAGTACTGTACCAGGAGGCGGAAGGCACGCGTAAACCTGTAGCCTTTGCCAGCCGAGGACTGTCTGATAGTGAAACACGCTATCCCACCCACAAGCTGGAGTTCTTGGCCTTGAAATGGGCCATCACTGAGAAATTTCGAGACTACTTGTATGGTGCTCAGTTCCAGGTGTGGACAGACAACAACCCACTGACTTATGTGTTAACGAGTGCTAAACTGGATGCTACAGGGCAAAGATGGGTGGCTGCTTTGGCTAGCTATGACTTCAGCATTCAATACCGATCAGGGAGAAGCAATGTAGATGCAGATGCATTGTCCAGGCGTCCACAAGCACCAGGAGTTGCTGTGATACCCACGGATGGAGTGAGAGCTATTTGCAGTGTGAGTCGCCGAGAGCCAGAGGCCCATGAGAGCCTTCATGGATGCGTTGCTGAAGCTTTGGGACTGCCCCCTGAATGCGTGCCTTCTGCTTCAGTGAACTATATTGCTTTGGACCAATCTCCCTTGCCCGTGCTCAATGCGGCTGACTGGCAGGAAGCCCAGCTGCAAGATATTGACATTCGTGATACGCTACTTGCCAAAAGGGAGGGGCGAGGCCCATCTGCGGTTGTCCCACCTACCCTAGAGGGCAAACTACTATTGAGAGAATGGACCAAGCTAAAACTGATTCAGGGAGTGCTACACCGTGTGACCACAGACCCTCTACAAAGGCAACGGAACCAACTAGTGCTGCCAAAAGAGTACAGAGGCCTGGCCATGAGGGCCCTGCATGATGACTTTGGACATTTAGGGATGGAGAGGACCCTGGAACTTATCCGAAGTAGGTTCTATTGGCCCCGGATGGCTGAAGATGTTCGCAGGAAATGTGAGACCTGCGCTCGATGTGTTCAAAGGAAAACTCTGCCCACGAGGGCTGCATATCTGAAGAACATTACCAGCAACAAACCTCTGGAGCTGGTTTGCATTGATTTCTTGTCTTTAGAAGTGGACAAGAGGAATATTGGGAACATTCTGGTCGTGACCGACCATTATACGCGATATGCGCAGGCATATCCCACACGTGATCAGAGGGCCACCACTGTCGCTCGGTTACTTTGGGAAAAATATTTCTAAATTTATGGATTCCCAGCCCGGATACACTCGGATCAGGGGCGAGACTTTGAGAGTCACCTTCTGAAGGAGGTGCTGAGGATAGCAGGAATTAAAAAGTCGAGGACAACGCCTTATCACCCGCAGGGTGACCCTCAGCCAGAGAGGTTCAACTGAACCCTGTTAGATATGTTAGGGACTTTGCGGCCAGAGCAGAAGGCAACCTGGAGCCAACATGTTGCATTTCTGGTGCACGCCTACAACGCCACCAAGAATGATGCTACGGGAGTCACCCCATATCTCTTGATGTTTGGGCGAGAACCAAGATTACCCATAGACCTGTGCTTTGGTGTATCAGAGGATGGCGATAGCTATGAAACCCATCAGCAATATGTATCCCGACTACGAGAAAAGCTGCGGGATGCTTACCACTTAGCTGCATCTGCAGCTCAGAAGAATGCAGATCGTAACAAACATCGATATGATGCTAGAGTACGTCCGCAAGAGCTCCAGCCAGGGGACAGAGTCCTGCTGCGAAATTTGGGTATTGCTGGCAAACACAAGATAGCTGACGGCTGGAAGGCAATACCTTACTTGGTGATGGAAAAGCTAGGAGACCTGCCGGTCTACAAGATCAAACCTGAAGAGGGTCCAGGGCAGACAAAGACCGTGCATAGAAACCTTTTGCTCCCGGTGGGGGAATTGGTAGGCAGCCCTTATGAGATGGGCCACAACAGGGCAATTGGGCAGAACGAAGGTGCTGTACCAAAGCCACTTCCCAACGTGGACAGCCAGCCTCCTGCAGCTAACCTACCCCTACTCAGCACATCTGAGAGTGAGTCTGAGGAGGAAGACACAACCATGGTGTATCCTAGGATGAAGACAAGATTGCAGTCTCGATCAGCTGAATCAAAAGAGACTACCTCCTCTTCCGCCCTAAACCCTATGGCAGAAGTATTTAGGCCCATTCCTGACACTCCTGAGCCACTGGTGGAACCCCCATGTAATGACTTACACAGATTATTGGACAGTGGCGACATACAGATGGAAGATGTCCCAAGCACCTTCGATCCTCCACGGTTAGAACTAGAAATGCAGGGACCTATGCCAGTATCCGAGGGGAACTCACAGGAAACCTCCCCATCCGTCACTCAAGAGGATGTCCCCCCTACCACAGCAACAGAGTTTCTTCATAGGCGAGACAGAGTAATAAGACCAGTGAAACGGCTAACTTACGATGCACCTGGGGTGATTAGTGAGGAGTCAATACCTTTAGCACACAGGTTTGTGAAAGCTAAAGTGGGCTATCTGAGGCCCTTTGGAGGGGACCAGTAAGTTGGTATAGTAGGGAATGTGATTTGTCGGGACGACAAATTCTCGGCTGGGGGGAGGATGTAAGCAGAGTCAGGATGAGCCCTACCCTGACATCTGGTGGTACATTATGAGGAGTGGGCAAAGGCATTTTAGGAATGTGCATTTGCATTGGTAAACCCACTCCACTTAGCATAACACACAGCAGCATGGGAAGGTTATTTTCACACTGTGGAATACCCAATTTCTTTGTTATTGGGGCAGGAAGGAAAAAAAGGGGCTGTTACCTTAATTATGTGAATGAGGAACTATGAGACTGCTTTATGACAGAAATGACTCAACCTACATTAAATAGTACTTGCCAGACAAGGGACAGGGGTTCCAAAACCCAGTGAAGGGAGAGAGGCTGGGGACTGGTGTGTGTACCTGATGGTATGGGCCCCTTTTGAGGGCCTGGAACACCAATTGCACTTCCTCCTCTCTCCACTGTTAAAGAGCAGAGCTAATTTTGAATCCTTTAGGAGTCCATCTAGAGGCTGCTGACCTGAATTCACGTTGGGCCATGTGGCAGTGGGGCTCTCCTACTACAAGTTGAAATCACTAGGAGCTGAAATCACTAAAAGAGCTAAGCTTACTAAGCTAAGATCACTGAGTGCTGTGTTAAGTAGTGGGAGAGCCTGAAGATCTATCACCAAGCAGCTGGCAGAGCGGAGCAGTCTGCAGCACGTTGGAGCAGCCCATGGAACAGTGAGCAGTGTGGAGCGGTTTGTGGGGGATGGCTGACGTGGTTCACGGGTCTGCTGGAGGAGCGGCACAGCTGGTGGAGTGGAGCCAGTCGTGGTGAAGGCTGCAGCAGAACTCCACGGAGAAGCGGGGCAGTCGGCCCTGGCCCACGTAAGGTGTCCCTAGCACCCTGTGTGTGTGACCCCCCCCCCATTTCCACCCAGGCTGGGGGGGGGGGTAAAACTCTGCAGATAAACTTTTGAACTCTGGGGTGGCACTGACCGGAGACTGAGACTTTTGGGTTGTTGGACTTTGGGGTGATTGGACTTAAGACCCTAAGGACAGTGCCAAATGTACTTGGAGGTGGGTTTTTGCTTATGGTTTGTGTATAGTCCTGTTTGTGGTGTCTCTCCAACGTGATGCCACATTGTTTCCCTCCTTTATTAAAAGGATTTTGCTACACTCAGACTTCGTGCTTGCGAGTGGGGAAGTCTTGCCTCCTAGAGGCGCCGGGTGGTAGGTAATTGTCCCAGGTCACTGGGTGGGGGCTCGAGCCGGTTTTGCATTGTGTTATTGAAACGGAACCCCTGGATACTGAACCCGGCCCTTGTTGCTGCCAACTCAGAGGGGCAGAAGGGTTACATGGGCAATGACAGACTGCGCTAGCTGAGCTTCTCTCCTAACGTCACGCCCTCTCCCTATTACTGGTGCCCCCAAACACAGGGCTGCACCTGCTGAGCTGAGCACATGCATGCCTCACCTTGGGCAATCACCGCCAGCAGCTCCTTCTCCACTGGGTGCAGCTCCCCTGTCCTGTGGGGGCCATTGCGCCACCTCCTCACGCCCTAGTCACAGGGGCCGGACATGGCGCTGCGCATTGTTGAACCCGGTAGGGACCCGGTGCAGCACCTCCATGTGCCCACTAATCCCCTCCCTTCACAGCAGCTGCCAGTAGGGGTCCAACCATTCCCCCTCAGCGTTGTGTGTGGGGGATGTGTTGGCCACCCCTCACCTTGCATGGGGTTGATTTCCCAACTCAAACGGCCCACACTGCATTCTACATGGAAGAGGGGCCAGGCCCTGCACTCCACATGTGGAGGGGGTAGTTCCTGTCACCTCCTTTCCAATCCCCGCCACACATTAGCACCCCGATAGTATGGCCGAGCGGAGGGGGTGGGGTGGTAGAGCAGCTGGGGTGCTAATGTGTCTCTGTAGTGCTGTCCTTCGCCGCTTTGTTGTGTGTGGCTGCTGCATGCCGGTGTGTGCTCCTGCTGCCGGGCAGCCCTGAGAGGTCAGACTGGCAGGGACCCACTGGCCCACGGCTCAGAAAATGGCAAGGCAGAGCTGCTGGAGCGTAGCTTTCTGAGGGGTGGCCACATAGCTCTGTCCTGGATTTCAGGTGCCCGAGTGATGCTCCGGGCTGCTGTGGCAGCACTACACCCCTGCTGCATTTTCTTTTAAATCTTGTTCTATAAAACATATTTTTTGAATTCAAAGTGGATGTGGAGAATAAGAGGGCTCATTCAGGGCATGCTGTCAGCCCTGCTGCTGCAGCCCACCCAGGCCAGCCCACCCAGGAATCAATTCTGAAGCACTTAGAGGAGAGGAAAGTGATCAGGAACAGTCAGCATGGATTCACCAAGGGCAAGTCTTGCCTGACTAACCTCATTGCCTTCTACGACAAGATAACTGGCTCTGTGGATGAGGGGAAAGCAGTGGATGTGTTATTCCTTGACTTTAGCAAAGCTTTTGTTATGGTCTCCCACAGTATTCTTGCCAGCAAGTTAAAGAAGTATGGGCTGAATGAATGAACTATAAGGTGGCTCGAAAGCTGGCTAGATGGTCGGGCTCAACGGGTAGTGATCAATGGCTCCATGTCTATTTGGCAGCCGGTATCAAGTGGAATGCCCCAAAGGTCAGTCCTGGGGCCAGTTTTGTTCAATATCTTCATTAATGATCTGGAGGATGGTGTGGACTGCACCCTCAGCAAGTTTGCAGATGACACTAAACTGGGAGGAGTGATCGATACACTGGAGAGTAGGAATAGGATACAGAGGGACCTAGACAAATTAGAGGATTGGGCCAAAAGAAATCTGATGAGGTTCAGCAAGGACAAGTGCAGAGTCCTGCACTTAGGACGGAAAAATCCCATGCACTGCTACAGACTAGGAACCGAGTGGCTAGGAAGCAGTTCTGCAGAGAAGGACCTAGGGTTACAGTGGACAAGAAGCTGGATATGAGTCGACAGTGTGCCCTTGTTGCCAAGAAGGCTAACGGCATTTTGGGCTGTATAAGTAGGGGCATTGCCAGCAGATCGAGGGACATGATCATTCCCCTCTATTCGACATTGGTGAGGCCTCATCTGGCGTACTGTGTCCAGTTTGGGCCCCACACTACAAGAAGAATGTGGAAAAATTGGAAAGAGTCCAGTGGAGGGCAACAAAAATGATTAGTAACAGAGGGGCAGCCGTGTTAGTCTGGATCTGTAAAAAGCAACAAAGAGTTCTGTGGCACCTTAAAGACTAACAGATGTATTGGAGCATAAGCTTTTGTGGGTGAATATGTGTGCATCTGATGAATGGGGTATTCACCCATGAAAGCTTATGCTCCAATACATCTGTTAGTCTTTAAATGATTAGGGGCACATGACTTATGGGGGGGATTTGATAGCTGCTTTCAACTACCTGAAAGGGGGTTCCAAAGAGGATGGATCTAGACTGTTCTCAGTGGTAGCAGATGACAGGACAAGGAGTAATGGTCTCAAGTTGCAGTGGGGGAGGTTTAGGTTGGATATTAGGAAAAAAAATTTCATTAGGAGGGTGGTGAAGCACTGGAATGGGTTACCTAGGGAGGTGGTGAAACTCCTTCCTTAGAGGTTTTTAAGATCAGGCTTGACAAAGCCCTGGCTGGGATGATTTAGTTGGTGTTGGTCCTTCTTTGAGCAAGGGATTGGACTAGATGACCTCCCAAGTTCCCTTCCAACCCTGATATTGTATGGTTCTATGATTCAGGCCCACTTGTAGCTATGCCCCTAGTGGGTAGGGCCTGATCCAGTAGGTGTGCTCAGAGGTGACCTACCAGAACGGGTTCCATTCCAAATCTGGCCAGAGGAGGAGGTTGCAGCACCCACCTCCTAACTTTCAGATGACTGGCTAAAGCACTTACCTGGGATGTGAGTGACCTAGGTTCAAGTTCTCTCTCTTAGGCCTGGTCCACACTAGGACTTTAATTCGAATTTAGCAGCGTTAATTCGAATTAACCGTGCACCCGTCCACACCAGGAAGCTAATTAGTTCGACCTAGAGGGCTCTTTAGTTCGAATTCTGTACTCCTCCCCGACGAGGGGAGTAGCGCTAAATTCGACATGGCCATGTCGAATTAGGCTAGGTGTGGACGGAAATCGACCTTAGTAGCTCCGGGAGCTATCCCACACTGCACCACTCTGTTGACGCTCTGGACAGCAGTCCGAGCTTGGATGTTCTTATCAGGCACACAGGAAAAGCCCCGGGAAAACTTGAATTCCTTTTCCTGTCTGGCCAGTTTGAATCTCATTTCCTGGTTGGACATCGGGGTGAGCTCAGCAGCACCGGCAACGATGCAGAGCTCTCCAGCAGAGGAGTTCATGCAATCTCTGAATAGAAAGAGGGCCCCAGCATGGACTGACCGGGAAGTCTTGGATCTGATCGGTGTGTGGGGCGAGGAGTCTGTGCTTTCGGAGCTGCGCTCCAAAAAACGGAATGCAAAGACCTACGAGAAGGTCTCCAAAGCCATGAGAGACAGAGGATACAGCCGGGATGCAATGCAGTGCCGCGTGAAAATCAAGGACCTGAGACAAGGCTACCAGAAGACCAAAGCGGCAAACGGACGCTCCGGAGCCTGCCACCACTGCCCCACCAGTGACCGTGGACTCTGACGATGGGATAGTGTCGACGGCCAGTTCCTCGGCGATGTTCGTGGACGGGGAAGATGAGGAAGGGTTTGTGGAGGACGAGGCAGGCGACAGCGCTTACAACGCTGGTTTCCCTGACAGCCAGGATCTCTTCATCACCCTCACGGAGATCCCCTACCAATCCTCCCCGGCCGTTAACCCGGACCCTGAATCAGGGGAAGGATCAGTCGGTAAGTGCTTTAAACATGTAAACTTTTATTATTAATGGAACAGGAATCTGAACTATGCGAAAAGAAGGTCTATATATATGGGGATAGAACAGAAATCCTCCTGGGAGATCTCCACGAAGCTCTCCTGGAGGTAATCGAAAAGCCTCCGCAGGAGGTTCCTGGGGAGAACTGCCTTATTGGGTGCTCCGTGGTAGCACACTTTTCCGCGCCAGGCTTTCATGAGGTACTCAGGGAGCATTGCCTCCCCGAGCATGGCTGCATAGGCCCCTGGTTTGTGCTGGCTTTCACGCAGCATGCGCTCTCTATCTCCTTCAGTGACCCTCCTCAAGGTGATCTCACTCGGAGACTCCTGCATCTAATTAGGGGAATTACTGTAATGTTACGCCTGGTCCAAAATATTTTTAAAAAATCTCCAGACAGACGGCATAGCAGAGACTCAGCACGCTGCTGCGTGACAAGCTATCCCACAGTTCCTGCAGTCTCCGAAAAGCATTTGCATTCTTGGCTGAGCTCCCAAGACCTGTACGGTCAAACACATTGTCCGCGGCGGTTCAGGGCATAGCTCATCAATGTACCCCCCTCCCCCACCCGCAGAAGGAAAAGGAAAAAAAATCGTCTCTTGACTCTTTTAAATGTCACCCTATGTGTACTGAATGCTGCTGGTAGATGCGATGCTGCGGCACTGTACTGTAGCATCCTCTCCCCCCGCCCCGCCCCGCCTCATGGGTGGCTGACGGTGCAATAAGACTGATATCCGTAGTCATCATCAGCCTTGCGGTAGATGGTGTAGTGCAGTAGGACTGCTACCTGTCCTCTTCATCAGCCCATAAGTAGACAGCCTGCTAACCGTCTTCATCATAGCAACAGGGGGCTGAGCTCCATCAGCCCCCGCCCTTCATGTGTAAAGAAAAGATTCTGTATTGCCTGGACTATCATAGCAGCAGGATGCTGGTCTCCTCTCCCCCACACTGCTTAATGTCCTGTCTGGACTATCCTAGCAGCTGGAGGCTGCCTTCCCCTCATTTCATTTCACTAACAAGTCACTGTTTCTTATTCCTGCATTCTTTATTACTTCAGCACACAAATGGGGGGACACTACAACGGTAGCCCAGGAAGGCTGGGGGAGGAGGGAAGCAACAGGTGGGGTTGTTGCAGGGGCACCCCCTGTGAATGGCATGCAGCTCATCATTCCTGCAGGATCTGACACGGAGCAGCTGTGCTCTCTAGTTCTCTGATACACTGCAACCCTAGTACAGTTGCCCCATATTCTAGGCAGGACTGATTCTATTTTTAGATAACATAAAGGAGGGATTGACTCAGGGAGTTATTCCCAGTTTTGTCTTTTGCGCCCCCGGCTGATCTCGGCCAGGGGCACCTATGACAGCAGCAGAAGGTATAGTGCAGTAGGACTGTTAACCGTCCTCACCTTGCCAATTTACAATGGCATGGTAGATGGTGCAATATGGCTAATAACCATCTCTACTGTCATGCAAAAGCAAATGAATGCTGCTGTGTAGCGCTGCTGAATCGCCTCTGTCCGCGGCATCTAGTACACATACGGTGACAGTGACAAAAGGCAAAACAGGCTCCATGGTTGCCACGCTATGGCGTCTGCCAGGGTAATCCAGGGAAAACGGGCTCGAAATGATTGTCTGCCGTTGCTTTCCCGGAGGAAGGAATGAGTGACTACATTTACCCAGAACCACCCGCGACAATGATTTTTAACCCATCAGGCACTGGGATCTCAACCCAGAATTCCAAGGATCCAGTGTCGGGGGACACTGCGATGGGGTGGAACAGGGGCAGAGTTTATGCTTTCTGGATTGCCTGCAGCAGGAGTGCGCACGAGATAGGTGCTGTGCATGCTCTTGTTCACAGATACAGACTAGACTGTGTTCATTGTTTGCAAAAATGTATCTTTGCAAGGAATTCACTCCCTTTTTCCCATCACACAGCTTCGACTGTCTCCAGACCTGCCACAGCATCCCCCTCACAGAGGCTGGCAAAGATTAGTCGGCGAAAGAAAAAGACACGGGACGAGATATTCGCTGAACTTATGGGCTGCTCCCAAGACGAGGCGGACCAGCAGAGCCAGTGGAGGGAGACCCTCTCTCTGTACCAGCGCTCACACAGCGAACGGGAGGAGAGGTGGCGTGAGGAAGACAAGCAGGTGACTCAAATGCTGCTTGGACTAATGAGGGAGCAAACGGACATGCTCCGGCGCCTTGTGGATGTTCTGCAGGACCGCAGGCAGGAGGACAGAGCCCCCCTGCAGTGTATCTGCAACCGCCCTCCCCCGCCACAAAGTCCCATACCCCCCCTCACCCAAAATAACCAGGAGGAGGGGTGCCAGGGGCCGTGAAAACTGTCACTGCACCCCAGCAGAGTGCTCAAGTACCCAAAAGCTCTCATACCCTAAATTTTGAGAAGTCCTTCCTTTCCTGACTCACCCAAGCCCAAATCCCAGTTTCATCCCCTAACTGTCTAGTTATTTATTAAAAATACTTTGCTGTTAATTACTGTCTCCGTCATGTTTTTTTACAGAAGACTGTGTTTGAAGGGGGGGTGGGAAAGGGGGTTGGTAATTGCATAGGACAGTCACCTTTACCAGGGTACAGACACGGGGGCAGGATCAGCAGCAGGTCACACACACAGTGCAGTCAGTAGGCACCCTGGTCAGTATGGGAGGTGGTTTCCAGGTTCTGTGTGGGTGGGGGGGAAGTGACTTTGTAGCGGGGGAGGGCGGTTACAGATCTTATGCAGCGGTCCTTGTCCTGGACCGCAGAGGCACGCAGCAGAGGAATCTGTATCCGTCCTCCTCCGCCACAAGGTCACATAGCCCCCGCACACAGAATCCCAAAAAGGAGGGATGGCAGGCTCCGTTGAAACAACCAGTCTGGCACTGCGGACCGCTCTAGGAGCAGGAGCCTGTCATTCCTCGAGTTTAGAGGCGGTCTTTACATCACTGCACACCCTACGCAGCACAGTCTGCGTCCCAGTTTCAACCCTTTAATGCAAAGTCATTAATAAAGAAACGTTTGTTAAGTAACAATGGAACATGTATTTTATTTTTACACGTGTGTTGGAAGTGGGGGAAACAGGGTGAACGGGGTATGTAACTGCAGAGGATAGTCAACAGTAAGTGGGTAAAGAAACAGGGGCAGGTTCAGCTTCTCTGTAAAGAAACTGAACAGTCACAGGTCACGCTGCTCGCTGCTCGCTGGTACTTGAAGAGTTCCTTATCGCTGTCCAAGGCGCCTGTATAGGGCTTCATGAGCCAGGGCATTAGCGGGTAGGCTGGGTCCCCGAGGATCACTATAGGCATCTGCACATCCCCAACAGTTATTTTGTGGTCCGGGAAGAAACTACCTTCCTGCAGGTGTCTAAACAGACCACAGTTCCTGAAAACACGCGCGTCATGAATCTTGCCTGGCCACCCGACGTTGATGTTGGTAAAACGTCCCCCATGGTCCACCAGTGTTTGCAGCACCATTGAAAAGTAGCCCGATTTCTCAGCAGCTGACTGTGGAAGAGGTGGACGATAAGGTGCGAGGAGGTGAAAAAGGCCATAACTGCAGCGGGCTCCATGCTCACAATGCTGTGGCGTCCGCGCTGTCACTGACCAGAAAAGTGCATGAACAGATTGCCCGCAGGCGCTTTCGGGGAGGGAGGGAGGGCGTGATTGATGGTTCAATGATGACAGTTACCCAAAACCACCCTCAACACATTTTTTCAGGCATTGGGGGCTCTACCCAGCATTCCAATAGGCAGCGGGGACTGCGGGAACTGTGGGATAGCTTCCCACAGTGCACCGCTTCCAAAGTTGACGCTGAGCCCGTTAGTGTGGACTCACAAAGTCGAATTAGTGTCCTTAGTGTGGATACACAAATTCGACTTTGTAAGGTCGATTCCACAAATTCGAATTAAGTTGAATCGAACTACTCTTGTAGTGTAGACATACCCTTAGACAGCCAGGGAGAAAGGATTGAACTGGAGTCTCCTACTTCTCAGAGGAGTGAGAACCGCTGAGCTAGCGGACATTCTGATTTGGGGGCTCCCTCAGGCTCTCCCGCTGAAGTTGCTCTACTGTGGATTAAAAATTCGAAAGAGTGTTTGGCCAGAGAGAGAGAGAATATGACCTGTAGTCTAGTGGTTTGCACACCCACCTGGGAGACCCTGGGTCACTTGTTCCAACCACTCTTTCATTATTGAGCCACCATGGAACAGATTCAACAGGAGAGAGTAAAGAAACCTGCTAGCAGAATATCCCCTAACTCAATGGTTAGCCCACTCTTCTGAGAAAGAGGGGACCTGTGACAGGTTGGGTAACAGAAACCCCCTCGAGAACTGCCAACTGATGTGCCAAGACTACTTCTGCCCCTGCTTTCCTTGCTGGCCTGGGACTCCAGCACCCTGTCTTGTTGAGCCAGACACGCCAGTCTGCTCCAACACAGACCCAGGATCTGGACCACATGCCCCAAAGCTTCAAACTTAACCAGAAAGCAATTTACAGAAGTGTTCCTGTCTTTAACACTCAGATGCCCAACTCCCAATGGGGTCTAAACCCCAAATAAATCCATTTTACCCTGTATAAAGCTTATACAGGATAAATTCATAACTTGTTCGCCCTCTATAACACTGATAGAGAGGTATGCACAGTTGCCCCCCTCCCCCCTGCAGGTTTTAATACATACTCTGAGTTAATTAACAAGTAAAAAGTGATTTTATTAAATACAGAAAGTAGGATTTAAGTGGTTCCAAGTAGTATCAGACAAAACAAAATGAATTACCAAGTGAAATAAAATAAAACACGCAAATCTAAGTCTAATACAGTAATACAACTCAGTACAGATAAAATCTCAGCCTGAGAGAGGTGTCAATAAGTTTCTTTCACAGACTGGACATCTTCCTAGTCTAGGTACAGGCCTTTCCCCTGGTACAGCCCTTGTTCCTGCTCAGGTGGTAGCTAGGGGATTCCTCATGATGGCTGCCTCCTTTGTTCTGTTCCACCCATTTATATATATTGATAAGGCGGGAATCCTTTGTCCCTCTCTGGGTTCCCACCCCCTTCTCAATGGAAAAGCACCAGATTAAAGATGGATTCTAGTTCAGGTGACATGATCACGTCACTGTAAGACTTCATTACCCACTTGCCAGCACACTGGTATACAGGGAGACTTACAAGTAAAACAGAGCCATCTGCAGACAATTGTCCTGGTTAATGGGAGTCATCAAGATTCCAAACCACCATTAATGGCCCACACTTTGCATAATTACAATAGGCCCTCAGAGTTATATTTCATATTTCTAGTTTTAGATACAAGTGATACATTTATACAAATAGGATGACCACACTTAGTAGACAATAAGCTTTGTAATGATACCTTACAAGAGACCTTTTGTATGAAGCATATTCCAGTTACATTATATTTAAACTCATTAGCATATTTTCATAAAATCATATAGAGTGCAACATCACAGGCCAATGTTCAAAGCCTTTTTCCCCCCTCAGGTAGAGGTGGGACTTGAACCTGGGTCTCTCACATCCCAACTGCTGTATCTGCTGGGCTAAAAGCTATAAGAAAGACATCACCTCCTCCTTCAGGTATTTTGTGTGTGCCAAGGCAGGTGCCTAATTCATTCCAGCAAGAAATGCCTTAGGCACTAAAGTCATCTGAGTCCAGGTGGCTGGTTCCCATTTGTGGATTGCTAAGCAGAGCTAGGCAGCTCCCTGTGGCCCAAACTTAGGTATGGATCTCTGAGAGATGGTCATGGCAGGGCTTAGCACTCACCCCTCTGGTCACCATTTCTCAATGGCTATCTGAGGCAGCTCCCCACTTTGCATGTTGGCTTTTGTAGATCACATCCTAACATGCCAGTATCTCCCCGTTCATTGTATGGGGAGTGTAGGCACTGAACTCAGATTTGTGGATCACACTGCTGTTCCCTGATTTTTCTAGGTACCTAAAAGTTGGGGGCTGTGACACTCAGCATTGCAAGGCCTAAGTCCTTTCATGGATCCCACCCCACATTATGGCTGCATCATGAAAGATGTAGTCCAGCCAGGGAGTGTGGACAATAGTGGATAATGAGGCAAGGGACACCCAAACTACAACTCACATGAGGAACTGGGGCAAAATAGGCGGATGCAGTTTAATGTTGAACAGATTTGGAATGAAATATTTTGATAGTTTGGAACTGAATGTTTTCAGAAATTTTCATTCCATGACAATTGTTGAAGTTTTCATTTTCCCTCCTGATTCAGGACAAAAGCCAAATAATTAATTGTTGGAATTTCCCAAGAAATGGAAATGTCACTCTTCTTGGTGACTTATCTGTTTATGTCCTTGTTATGCAGATATTGTACTCATTTGAATCCTAATCAGAATTTTGCCTCAATAATATCAGGGTGAGTGAGGACTTCAAACAAACTGTGTTGTGTAAAAAATACTTACTACATTTCAGTGTGTTGCCTTGTAATTTAATTGGGTTACCCTTTGTTCTTGTATGGTCAAAAATTTATTCTTGTGATTATTCCATGCCTTTATTCTATTCTATTCTTCATTATTTTATGTACCTCCGTCATGCCACCACTTATCTGACTGCTATCTAAACTAAACAGTTCCAGTCTTTTCAAGCTCTCTTCTGATGGAATCTAGCAGCAGAAGTGGGAGCATACCAGCAATTTTTGTCCCATTCAAAGCACAATGAAGTATTCAGAAGTATTTGTTTTTCTAATGATCCCTTTCCTTGAAGGGCTATTGAGTGCTAGTCAGGGGCAGAGCCTGAACTGGCTATGGCCCCAATCCTGCAAAGATGTTTAACTCTACTGCTGCAAGTAGACTCACTGAGTTCAATGGCCCTATTTACATGGGTTTGGTTAAAACCATGCATAAGGATTTGCAGGATCAGGGACTTATGTTTTCTGTGATTCAGGGATTTTTCACAGTCAGCTGGTCATTGTTTTTTTTCCCCAACTGTTTGATTTGGTGCAGTTTGGAGACCGGAGGCTTAATTCACCACTATGCTACTTCAGTTCTATGCTGGGGTAAATCCATTGGTTTGCAGTGCTGGCGCAACCCTGTGGCATTGTGATAAAGTGACTTCTGCCATAGTGATGGGCACACTAGGGACTGAACCAGGAACCTCCACAGATAAAAGCATGAGCTGTTGTAGGTAAAGCTAAAGTGTCAGTAATTGCTAGTTTGGGCTGTAATACACTCATATCCTCTGCAGATTGGCCACAGAGGAGCCCATAACATATACTCACCAGTGGCTTACAGTAGCATCTCTGTTGGATTTTCTATTAGTGTACCAGAATATATTTTTAACGGTTCATTAAAGGTAAATGAAGTCTGAGCTAGTTTGTTTCTCAGATTCATATGATGATGAACCACGTCAGTAACAGTACAACTGGCTGAAAGATCCAACCAATCTCTTGGAGATCCAGTTGTATGGGATTAGACTCTTTAGCTGCCCAACAGGAAACGACAAGCAAACCCAAAATACCTTTTGCACTTTCACATATGAGCACGTGAACCAGACTCGTGGTGGGAACTAGCCGCCATCTGAACCTCCGTTATCAGAAGAAACCTTTTTTGTGCTTTGTCGTTGCAGGTTCTCTGTGTTTACACAGTAAAAGCAGCCATCTGCTAATATGTGACTTATTTGCTTTTTAATAAGAGGCACCCAGCATGGCTAGATTTCCTGGTAACAGGCAGCAATAGATTTTCTAAATTTCTTGCCTAAGTAATATGAGAGTTCTTTGAGTTTGTTGGGCAAAATGTAGTCATTGGAGCTGATGCTCTGATTCACTTAAAAGCGCAGGTGTAGATTCCTGATTTATCATTCCAGATCCATATGCAGTGTTCTGTATGGAGCACATATTAGAGAACATATTATTGGAGCTCAAAGCAACCCTCCATATAAAAATGAATTTCCAATGTAACCACAGGCAGGAAAGAAACTGAAAACCCAACAAAAAAAACCCTTCTAGTTCTTTATACACCTAAAAGAGGCAAAGAACAAGACACATTTCCCCCTCTTTTGCAGATCACACTCCTCAGAGCTTGAGGAGTTCAAAGGCAGAATGAATCTAGTAATGCAGGGAAATTAATGGCTACTGTTTACCTAGCTTCAGGGAATGACAAAACAAAAGCCAAATAAATCAACTAACACTTTTCGAATTTAAAGTCACTTTCTTTAATATTCAAGTAACAAAAACATAATGGAGCACAATATTTCCAGCATGCAAAACACAGACACAAAAGCAAAGTATGTATCAGCTGTATGAAAATCTAGTCTTCAAAGTAACAAACACATTAGTAAAAAAAAGCAAACATCTTAGTGCCATGTAACTAAATGGGCCTGTAAAAATAATGATCCCAAACCTCCAGTGGTGTAAATCAGCATATCTCCACTGAATACAATATTGCTATGCAGATTTATACTTTCTGTGGTTCTGGGTTTAAGGAATGTGGTTACATTCTTTGTACTTAATTGGTGACATTCATGTACTTCCACCCCAACACAGTACAATAAGGCTTTGTTTAGGGTTCTGCATTAGGGTTAGGGGATGCAGTTTGTCTCCGCTGAGCCTAGTGGCTTCACCAGAGCCCCTGTGCTGCTGCTGCCCTTCCACAACCGGTGCATCCTTTCTGGCCCTCTGGATTCTTGGTGGCTCCACCCCGACCCACCTCCAAACTCCCTTTACACACTCTCCTATTTGGAGCTAGTGTGGAGATACACATGGGGTGCATAGCCACTGCCCCTGGAGACCCATCCAGTGTGGGCTAACTGCGGGGCTTCAGTCTTGTGATGGGCCATGTGCATGTGTGTGTGTGGACTACATGCAGTGTGAGTATGGAGATTCATGATACACTGTGCTTAGAAGTTTAATAGACACACAGTGTGTGTTGAAAGGTGATGCTGTCAATACCTCCAGACATTAAAAGGATCAAATTGTTGGGGGAATCTTCTGCCTTCATTTCTGTTCCATTTCAGTTGCGTTCACAAGCTAGTGGATACAGAGAACTCAGACTGTTTCCAAGAACGAGAGCAAAATCCCATCACAGATAGCTATCAAAATGGCTGCTTGGGAGGGAAGGGCTTTTAAGATCCCTCTTTTGCTTATCCCTTTAAACCATCAAAGCCCCTCATGAGAAGGATCCTCACTCTGCCAAGGAGTCACTGTTCAGAGACCCATCAAAGATATCCCTTGAGTCAGACTTGCTCAGGTGACAGATGTTGTTCCCATCCTCTGGACTGAGCAAGGTCCCTTTTCTGTGCTCTTGGCCTTGATGACTCAAGCAGATTGTATTGTCAAATTGACCACTGAGAAGATGATAGTGACCCTTTAAGGGGTTAATATTCAAATCAGTATGGGAAGAATTAATACGAGGAAGCCGTAATGTCAGTGAAGAGAGTTACACATCTAATGCTCCATAGGATTCCTGGTCCAAATGTGACTCTAATTAATTCTAAATGAGAAATTCCCCTGGCTTCATTAAAGATAACATCTGCAGGAATACCAGTTGTGCACAAAGGTTCTCAGCTCTCACAGAAAATACCATGCCTAGGAATAACAATGGATTATGTATATTCCCCGATGGGATCAGAGGAAATAAATACACTTTGGTATCACAGGTTACATCTAATGTCTAAGTAAGGTAAATCAAATTAAATATCACACCAAATCAGCATTATATAATACATTACAGTACCAGAGAAGGAAGCGTCTGGGTACAAGCGATGACCAAGCACAAATGTGGGATCTGCCTATCTATGTTCACTATGCTTAAAGAAAGGCCACTGGAATTCCATTAAAGCACACAGCATATAACACAAAAGGCAATGATTTTTTTGTCTCTTTAACCTGCTGGGGCAAGGCTGGGTTACAAAGCTAGGGCAAAGATACACTATCATTTAAGCAAAGCATTGTCGCTTTCTCTGACCATAACTAGAGATTATGTTAAGGTCTCCAGGATCTGAAAAAAACAAGAGACAACTCTCTATACCTTGCGTGAAATTGAATGGGGAGATGGGAATGTAGTGGTGTGGTGCTGTTTTTACATACTGCTCTGTAATTAAGATCAGCCACCAGCATTTCTGGAGACAATTGCCTTTTGTTACTAGTCAGCACAGACATTTGGGTTTAGCAATCTAACTTTCAAAGGCCTTTCATGCCTGCTCTCAGTGCTATTTAGTTTTTAGTCACAAACACAAACGTGATCATGATTGATTTACATGGGATTGCAAACTCCAGCTGTGTTCTGTTATTAAATCGAAATGTAAACCAATTAAAAGAAACAGAAAATGGTGCATGGGAGAACCATGTTTTTGGTTTCATAAGCTGTATTTGAAATACTAACCATCTCTTTTAAGGATGAGAACAACTAGAAGAACACACTGCTTTTTTTATGGACCTCATCATACTGGGGACACCAGTACAAAGTCAAATCAAGGTCACAGTAACAACCAATGAAAATGCCCCACACCTCACCACAGTAAACCAAACAAAATAAGAAAGAGTGAACCTTTCACAGACAGGCCTATGTGCCTCTTGTTTGAGCACTCTTTTTGGTTTGTTTTTGGACTGCAAAGTGTTATAGAATGATAGTGTATCTTTGACCCCTGAAGGGCTTCTAGACATAGTCATATTTAGAAGGGTATGAGCGTTTCCCATCATCGCTACGAGCAGTGTCGTCGTATGTGGAGATTTTTTTACTTTTGGCTTCAGATTCGTAGCCAGTACCAGCCTTATATGGCGTAGTCTTGTAGGAGATATTCCGTCCTGATGCATTGTAGGACACTGCCTTGTAACTGAAAGAGAAATAAAATACAATGTCAGCAATGCAGACTCTGTGACAACCTCCAATATCCACTTCGCTATGAACTTTATTCCTGATAGTTCCTGGATTTAATGCAACTGATTAAGCACTCTATTAATTCCTATTATTTGTATTATAGTAACACTTGGAGGCCCTGACAAAAATGAGTGCCAAATGTCCACAAACAGATTGCAAAATTCTCTCCTTTAAATTTGTTATTTGAAATTAGGGTGACCAGATGTCTCGATTTTATAGGGACAGTCCTGATTTTTGCCTCTTTTTCTTATATAGGCTCTTATTACCCCCCCACCCCCGTCCCGATTTTTCACACTTGCTGTCTGGTCACCCTATTTGAAATGCTTCATCAGTTTCTTCCATGAATAATTCCTGGCCTGCAGATTATTTGAATTGCAGACTGAAAATATAACAATGAAACATACAGGGGCAGATTTGCATCTGGTGTAAATTGTCCTAGCTCCTTTGGCTTCAGAGGTTCTATGACAAGTTACACAATTTGCAACTCATGCTGTAATTTATGTAACGAAGTTAGCTAACCAACATAGTGCACATTTTGAATTGTATGTTTGATTGTAAAAATCGCAATTCATCCCTTGTTGACATATATATCACCCAGTCAGGGAAGAGAAACAATATCATGTGACTCATGTAAGTAAATAACACTATACAAGTAAGTAGTCTGTATTCTTAGGGGGCCCACAGATATCATGATTACAGCTGAGCAAATAATTGAGCGCAAAATAATTTGAGTTCCAGGGCCAAAATGAAAAATCCTGAATTGAAAAACTTGAGAAAATTAATTTTTGTGAACCCATTATGAATACTTTTTGGTTTTTCATTTGGGTTCTTTCTGGTTGTTTTTCACTGTTGTTTGTTTTTGTTTATTTAAAAAAGTGGCCACATTTCAAGATGAAACAAAAAGTTTCAAAACAAAAAAATCAAAAAAAATATTTTTACTTAAAAAAAAACAAAAAACTTTTGGCCAAACTATGCCAAAATTCAGCCTGAATTTGCATATAGTTTGCCCCCCAAAATACATTTTTCAGTCAAATTACTATTCTCTGAAAAAAAATTGCCAAGCTCTAATCATTATATTCTTCATAACCTGGGTGTGCCATATGAGTGCAGCTACTGTGCACCTGGTCCATGGGCTATATAAGTTTTTCACATCCAGTGCTTGCCAAGGTAATCTAAGCTAAAGATCTGTGATGTGCCATAAAATAATGAACCCTGCAGAAGAGTGTCCATCACTTCCTAGTGCACGATCAAACACTATTTCATTACCAGCAAAGCTTCCAATTTAGAAGCATAGGGACTTACTTGGTTTCTTCTGGTACCAGTCCCCTGCAGGCAATGCACATCATAACACCTCCTACCAGGGACAAGCCCCCAGCAACCCAGCCAACGAACAAGGCTGAACCAAAGGTATACCTACAAAATAAAAAGACAAAGGGCCCATAATGCTGTGGGGGTGCAAGAACTCTCCATGCAATTTGTTTTGAAGTGTATTTAAGATACAGAATTCTCTCCTGGAGCAAGACCTCTCTTCTACCATGTTGGTCTCTCTTAGCAGAGGTCTTTCATAGTTTTTACCTTCAGATTTCCCTCTGTCCCAACAGGAATGAGAGTGACTATATCCCACCCCAGCTGCACAAGTGTCGTCCATATTGTAGAGGGGACGGATGCGTTCTCCCTCCTTCTCTGGTTTGGCTACATGAACATGGACATCACTTAGCTACATTGTTTTGGTTGCTTGTTTATTCATTTCAGTCTTCAAAGTGCCCACTAAGGCAATTGACAGACTACCATTAACTACACTGGGCTTTCGATCAGATCTTAAAGCAGGATTAACCAGTCACAGGAGGACCTCCACCCCTCCCCAATCCCACCCCATGTAGGGGAACAATCAAGTAACATATCACCACTATAGTTAGTTCTACATCATACCCCCTTCCCTACAGACATACTAGAAAAATGACATTACAGGGCAGCCCTGTCCTCAGCTGCTGTAATAGCCTCTGGGGACCATTAGCAGCTGGTACAAGTTACAGAAGGTTGAGTATGTGCTTGGGGAACTGGCTTTGGATAGAGTAGACCTGATATCAGGGGACCCCAAGGGTGGTTTAAAGTTACACTGTGCACTCATCACAGCTAAAGATCTGGCCTGATAAATCCATCTAGCCATAGCATCAGAACTGATCTGAAAACACAGACTAGATACCATCACTACATGCTTATTGATTCTGGGCAGCTGTGGCTACCACATGCCAATGCTACCGTTCTGCTCCTGAGCTATATCGATCTCACACTGACTGCTCTTCACAAGAGGAGAAGGTTACCTTGTCTGGATGGTCTGCATCGATCCTTGGTACATATTGGCTGTTGACATCCAGAAGTTTGTGACCAGCATGTTGGCAAATACGGACACTCCGGCAATAGCACATAGACCTGGGAACAGAGAGAATATGGGACTAGAAGCAAGATTCTCCACTGCCTTATATGTCAGGGAGTCATTCAAATGAAATAATTCTGAAAAAATAGGAGTAAAGTGCTACCTACCACTCCGATTGCAGTCTGTGTGTTTTTGCCCCCAAGCAGTGTGCCGAATTGCCGCTGCGGACGGTGGGGGCAGTCCGTGTGCCGTTAGGGCGGCACGTGTGTTTCTGCGGTGGCAGCAATTCGGCGGCAGCTTCTATGTTCAGCTGTCTGGGGCGGCACAACTTCTGTTTTCTGGCCGAAGACAGAAGCTGCCGCCAAATTGCCGCTGCCGCAGAAACACGCGTGCTGCCCTAACGGCACACAGACTGCCTCCGCCGTCAGCGGTGGCAATTCGGCGCACTGCTTGGGGCGACAAAAACAGTAGAGCCAGCCCTGACCATTGAGACTAAGAATTGTCAGATTTCCATGTAAATTGCTCCATAATGGAGTGTTCCAGAATCAAAGCATGCGTTACAACCCGGCCCTTCCTTCCCCTACCCCAAAAAACCTTCTCTAGTAGAGCTGGTAGATTTTTTCTGTTCAACCTTTTCTCAATGGAAAACCATTTTGAGACATGTAAATTCTGATTGCTGAAAACCACCTTTTTTCTGTTTTTGAGATTTCGGTTTTTCAATGAAAAACTTCAAAGAGAATTTTCATTGTCATTAAAATTTTTCATGGGGAAAAAATCATTTCACAATCATTGGGATATTGGAAAAGGGCACAAATAGCAGCTATTAAAGTTTTCTGGGGTTGGTAATGTGGAATCAAACATCCCTCTTGCAAATTTGAAGTCACAGATATCCCTGTCCCGAAACAGGAAGGAAAAAACTCAAACCCATCACATTACCAAAGTCCTCAAAAGTCCCCTGCTTGCCAACCAGCAACACTGACTCTGACACCTTCCAAAAGCCCCACCTATCCTTTATCCAGCTGAGGAGCCAGGACCACAGAAATCAGTGATGTTTCCATCTTAGGTATCAAATTACTCCCATTATCCTAGTATCTGGGCACGTCACAGTCTTTAATGCATTTATCCTCCCAGCGCCTGGTGACTTTGGGAAGTGCAAGAATCCCCATTTTACAGAGAGTTACTTGAGGTCACACAGCAAGTCTATAGCACAGCAAGGAATCAAAGCCAGGTCTCCTGAAGGCTAGGCTAGATCTAACTATTGGACAATCCTTCCTTTTGACTTTGCTCACCAGCTCTAATATGCCACATGGTAGCTGGGGTCTTGCCTGTATTTTAGATAAGATAACTCTTCCAGTCATTGTCTTTCAGTGATTTCATAAATGTAGAATATATGGGTGGGTGGGATTTGCACAGACTTTCACTGTTGGCCTAACTCTGATCCCTGTGAAGTCAGAGGCTAAAATTTATATATATTTTAAATGCAAAAATGAAGCCACATTATATGAAGTCCTTTCTTTCATCCAAACAGTGTATATTGTACAAGCTTGAACTGTTTTGTTTGAGGTCACTGGGACAACCTGCCTGAGTAAGTGCTCAACCTGAGTAAGCATTGCAGAAATCAGGCCTTCATAGAATGATAGAAGTGAAGGCCTGGAAGGGACCTCAATAGGTCATCTAGTCCCATCCTCTGCATTCAAGGCAGGACTAAGTAAAACCTAGACCATTCCTGACAGGTTTTTGTCTAACCTGTTCTTAAAAACCTCTAGTAACAGAGATTCTACAACCTTCCCGGGCAATTTGTTTCAGTGTTTAACAATCCTGACAGTTAGGAAGTTTTTCCTAATGTCCAACCTAAATTGGACTTGCTGCAGTTTAACCCCATTGCTTCTTGTCCTATCCTCAGAGGTTAAAGAGAATTTTTTTCCCCTCGTCCTTGTATGTATTTGAAAACTGTTATCATGCCCCTTCTCAGTCTTCTCTTTTCCAAACTAAACTAACCCAGTTTTTTCAGTCTTCCCTCATAGGTCATGTTTTCTAGAACTTTCATCATTTTTGTTGCTTCTCTCTGGAGTTTCTCCAATTTGTCCACATCTTTCCTGAAATATGGCACCCAGAACTGGACACAGTACTCCAGCTGAGGCCTTATCAGCGCGGAGTAAAGTGGAAGAATTACTTCTCGAGTCTTTCTTACAACAATCCTGCTGAATCATTCCAGAATGATGCTTCAGTGAGACTATGGACTCAATTTCTTTACTCACCTGCACTGGATTGTGGGTAAATCTGTGATGAAGGAATTCCCTTAGGCATCACCACTTTCACGGTTGGTTGCTTAGTGCAAATACAGAGGTAAATTCTGCTTATTTATTCATGCAAGTCATGTTACTAGAACCTCTGGGATTGCCCACATGAGGAAGACAAGCATGACTGGATTTTATTGGCAATCCCAAGTATTCAAAAATCATGAAACTGTCTTAAAATCATGAAATTTTAAAAGTAATTTCTGGGCTGTTTTTATTTGTCTGGTTTTTGAGCTTTTAGGGTTCACATTTTCATGTTTTCCATCTTCATGAAGGCTAGAAACTTACTTTTTTATTAAATGAAAACTGAGGTTCTCATATATTTACATAACTCTAGGAGCTGAGGCCTTAATAAAAACACCAGAAATATTGCCAGAGTTGGTAGCACTGCAGTTTTCAATTCTGAAACATTCATTCCCTGTGCATCTTGACTGTATTTGTCCTTTTGCTTTTTTGTGTTACAAAGACTTCCTCAATCTTAAATTCAGCTGCTGGCTGAGCTTTGCACATAATAGAAGAAATTGTGTAGAGCACAATGACTTACCAGCCACAATAAACATGATGCCGGAGGTCAGAGTCATGTTGGCTTTTGCAGAGTCCTCCATATTGCCAATCCGAATGCATTTCAGGGCGAAAATGGACACAAGGAGGCCAATGGCACCCAGGACGATGCCCACGATCATTAGTGCTCTCACAGCCTGGAACATTGCTGCAAAACAAGTCAAGGAGAAAAACATTTGACTACATAACATGGGGGTATAGTCCAGGCTGTGGCTGGAAGGCTGGGGACAGCCAACATGGCCCACAGCAGGCATTGATGTTCCAACCACATGAATTCTCAGACAAGAGCTGAGAGCCATGATGAAGCTGATGGAGCTGTACAGACATTTTCCATCAAATTTTTTTTTTCAAAGGCACATGGCTTTTCAACAAAAATGAAAATTTTCACCCCCAAAATTTTGTTTTTGTCAAACCATTTTAGGTTTTCATCGATAAACCAAAACCCAACATTTTTTGTTTTGTTTTTAGCAGCCAAAAAAACTGAACACTTTTTGTTTTAAATTTTAAGCTTTTCAGTTGCCAAAAACTGAAATATTTTCAGCTCTGGGTTTTTTATTTTTTTAAGAAAAATCTTTACATTTTCAAAGAAAAATATTTATGAAAATGAAAGCATTTTTCTGGGGTGAGGGGAAACAATCATTTCTTGAGTAGCACTGGAGGCTGTCCTTTCATATGCAGAAGGAAAGATGTTAAATCTATACCCCTATGAACTATTTCCATTGAGCATACTCTGAACCTGGCATGTTGACCTTCTAGGTGAGCTTCCACATAGGAGTGAGCTTCCTGTCCCACACTGTGAGAAGCAAGGGAAGAATGAGATTGGCCCATAGATACATGACAAATGGTCCAGTTAGCTCTAAATGGAATTTGGGCCAGATTTCTATGGTGTTTAGACACCAATGAGGCAGATAAGGGCCTGTCAGCATCTTTGAGCACCTAAATACCTTTGCAAATCTGCATCTTTATCTTTACCATTTACAGGGTTCCCTCTTGTCAAACAATGTTAGTAGTTGGTTGGAATTTTTTTTTGTCAAAACAGTTTTCCATTAGAAAATGCCATTTTTAACAAAACCAACATTTTTCATGAAAATTTATTGATTTTGGTGAAATTTTACTTAAAAAAAATTGGAACACAGTTACAAAAATGTCGAACATTTTGGGAACAGAAAGTTGTGATATTTCATTTTGAAACGATGTTTTGTTTTGAAATGTACTTTATTTTATATATTCAATTAAATTCAAACAGGTGGAAATTGAAACAAATTGTGAGACAGCATGGGGCAGATTATGAATGGCTTGCGGAAGTGGAGCCCATGGCCGACAGATTTCAAGATTTTAAGTGCCACTTCCCACAGCTCCTATTGGCTGAGAACGGTGAACTGCAGCCACTGGGAGCTGCGGGTGGCTGTGCAAATGTAAACAAACTGTCTGGTGGCCCACCAGCAGATTAGCCTGATGGGCTGCGTGAGGCCCGTGGGCCGCAGGTTGCCCACCACTGATCTAGTGTCTCTATTTACAGCTGTGCAAGGCTAGTGCAAAGTATGACTAAAATCAGGAAGTTAGGATTTCACACTCACTTTTCATGGGTGTGAATGGCAACACAAGGTGCAGGGCCTGGGGAACAATCAGGTCCACTGTCTTTCAGGTATTGGACTTGCTCCATTGTTGGAGATCCAGAGACAAAGCTAAGGATTAACCAGGTATAACAATTTTTAAAAATGCAATAAAAAGAAATATGGCCACCTCGCGGTGGCTTTATTCTCTTTGGTGTTTTCTTACAATAAGCCAAAGGAGTGTGCCATGTTTATTTCACTAGCTGGCAATGAGATAAGCAGATTTGGTTGGTACCAGATGTTGCTCATGGCAAGTGCGCGTGTGAGCAAAGAGTAGCAGCTTGTGATTTATTCAGAAAGTTATGCCAATGCTGAGAAATCCCACAAACAACCCCTTTTTACAGAAGGCTTCAACTGAGCAAACAAATTTTGAAAAGCAGATTGAAGACTTGACACATGCTCTCATACAAAGCTACTGTACATTGGTTCCAAACTGTAACCCAACATATTGTGAATAATCTATAGCAACACCTCTTAACATCCCTCAAGCAGCCTCTCTATCAAGCAGAGAAAAAAAGGATATGATTTTTGAATATCAAGAAGTCTTTCTAATGAAATGGCATCTATTTCATCTCATCCACAATTTAACACTTGGCTGCAGACATTTCTTGGCAATAATGTCTGTGCCAGTGTCCATACCAGTTGTTAAAGACCCCATGAGAGATGAGAAGGTGTCAGAGTAACAGAGATGGTCAAATAATGGGAGGATGCAGTCACAAATATGTTTGTAAAGTACCATTTGTGATTTGATTTTGGTACATTTGTGCCTCTTTTTTTCATTCCATGAACATTCCAATGACTGAGTTCTATTTATGTCAATGCTGTTATGGGTATGAATACCTGTGTTTCTGCAAGAGCAAGGGTATCTACATGACCAAGAGGATGAGAGTCCTCATCAGCTGGGAATTCTCTTGGTATGCAGGTATTCTCATCTGGCACAGAGCTGGAATAAGCGTCTTCTACACCACTCCATGTCCTAGGCTCAGCACACAGAGTGAGCCTAGTGAAGGAAGGGGGAGTGGCTGGAGGGATACTGTGTTCTGGATGTTCCCAGCTCATGTGCTGCTCCTTGTGGGCTGCTACTAGCTGGTGCTAGGGTGACCAAATGTCCCGATTTTATAGGGATTGTCCCAATTTTGGGGTCTTTTCTTATATAGGCTCCTATTACCCCCCATCCCCATGCCAATTTTTTACTTTTGCTGTCTGGTCACCCTAGCTGGTGCTGGATGTGGTAAAGACTCCTATTGACCTGAATGGCCATCGACTGATGGTGTATATGAGCTGACAGTGAGGAAGAAGGTACTGTATGGAAAAGAGCCAGAAGTGAACTATATGGCATTGCACAGAGGTGAAGCGATAGTACAGAGGACACTCTCTTCAGTGCCATTCTCTGGTGATTTGAACGTTTTTAAAGCGTGTTTCTGAGAGTTTTGAGGTAGCCTTTTTTCAATTATTCTTTTCACATTTGATACCACCAGGACAACTTCTTGTCCCACAATCACAGAACACCTGACATAGCTACCTTAGAAAAATTACATTGAAGAACAAGTTGGACAGGAGTGAAAGGGAAATATTTGCAATTCCGCTAGCCTTGCCCTACCCCCCTGATCCATGTTAGATGGGGAGGTGGTCAGGGGACCATGTAGAAGAACATCAGATCTCCCTGGCATTAGGTGGGTTACCTCATGTTTGGGTAGAACCAATAGCTTTATCAGCTTGGCGCAGTAACTCACCTACAGATGAACATGACAAGCAGCACTGAATGCATGGAGAGACCCAACCTGAAATAACCATGGCTTTCAGTGGGATTGAGCTGTAGTGACAATCCCAGGTTATTACTGCTATGACTCATTCTGATCATCAAGTATGTCCTTATCAGCTGATAACAAGTGTTAACAAACCAGGTATTTTCAGCCTCCCATTCATTAGCACAGAGGTGTGATTTCATTATTATTCATCAGAAATCAAGAGGCTGATGGATAAGTGTTATCAGACCCAAAGGGTGTTCACAAAACATTTGGTGCAGAGCAGGAGGAAGCAGTGAGAAGAAAAGCACAATGTTCCTTTACTCATTTTTCTTTACAAAGGCTGAAGTTTCATTTCATCCACTTTGGTTTCAGTGAGAGTAGAAATAGCCTGTGATATCACCAAGCAAGGTGTGTGCTGCTGGCTGAGTGACAACCGATGAAATTAATACACCATAGCTCTGAGTAAGCCACTATTGAATAGAATCTATAGCTCTGGTTTCCTCTCAGGGAGTGATAAGCTCTCCCCTGAGACACCCTTTTACTTCCTACAAATGTCCTATACAAGATTACAATATTTGGGTGCAAGAAAGATGATAGGAGGGGTGCTCTGATTCTCAGACGGCACTAGCACATTCTGGATCAGATAAACTGGTACATTCCAGTTGCTTTGTGTGCCTCTGATATGCTGTGAAGCAGCCAGAGTACAGCCATGGATCTCGCTCTCTTTCAAAATGCTTTAGTCCCAACCCTGCAATCATTGTGGAGAAAAAAATCTCTCAGTGAAGTCCAGCATGGACTGGAGGATTGAGGCTAGAGTTAAGGAATTGACTCCCTTGAGGTGGTAAGCCCTTTATTTTAAAAACAGCAGTAGAGCTCTGTCCCTGAGTAGCTGAGCTGCAGAAGACCAGGCAGGCAGGGACATTGCTTTGCTAGGGGATGACTGACGTCATGAGTTTTTCAAATACATTGTTCATGCCAACAGAAGAAAAAATGAATTATTATGCACTAAGTTATATCGCACCCCACATGGGTTTGGAAGGTATGTGGGAGAGAGAACAAGATACCTCATTCTCTTCTATCCCAAATAGTGGCCAGGCACAACTGTAGTCCTTCCATTCACCTCCTTCTGGCATAAATCCCTTTGAAGGGTGGAGCTTAGGCTCCTCCACTCTCCTTAGCATTTCCTCCTCAGCTCAGCCTATGGCCTCTTTGTGGATCAAGTCCCTTGTCTTTTGAAATGGAGTGTGTTAGAGAACACATGATGGGCCAGATCCCCAGCTGGTGTAAATCAGCATAGTGCTACTGAGAGTGACCATTGTCTATGTGACTGCAACAGAGCTATGGAATGGAACTACCCAGACATCTGTTGGGAAAATAACACAGCAGGGCACAGATTATCCAACAAGTTCTTGGAATGTATTGGAGACACATTTTTATTTCAGAAGGTGGAGAAAGCTACTAGGGGGGAGGCTGTTCTAGATTTGATTTTGACAAATAGGGAGGAGCTGGTTGAGAATTTCAAAGTGGAAGGCAACTTGGGTGAAAGTGATCATGAAATGGTAGAGTTCATGATTCTAAGGAATGGTAGGAGGGAGAACAGCACAATAAAGACAATGGATTTCAAGAAGGCAGACTTTAGCAAACTCAGGGAGTTAGTAGGTAAAATCCCATGGGAAGCAAGTCTAAGGGGGGAAACAATTGAAAACAGTTGGCAGTTTTTCAAAGAGACATTATTAAGGACACAAAAGCAAACTATCTCACTGCATAGGAAAGATAGAAAGTATGGCAAGAGACCAGCCTGGCTTAACCAGGAGATCTTCAATGTTCTAATACTCAAAAAAGAGTCCTACAAAAAATGGAAACTTGGTCAAAATACAAAGGATGAATATAAACAAATAACACAAGTATGTAGGGACAAAATTAGAAAAGCCAAGGCACAAAACAAGATTAAACAAACTAGGGACATTAAAGGAAACAAAAAAACATTCTACAAATACATGAGAAGCAAGAGGAAGACCAAGGACAGAGTAGGCCTGTTACTCAATGAGGGGGGAAAGACAATAACAGAAAATGTGGAAATGGCAGAGGTGCTTAATGACTTCTTTGTTTCGGTTTTCACCAAGAAGGTTGGTGGCCATTGGACATCTAATATAGTGAATGCCAGTGAAAATGAGATAGGATCTGACTCTAAAACAGGGGAAGAACAAGTCAAAAATTACTTAGACAAGTTAGATGTCTTCAAATCACCAGGGCCTGATGAAATGCATCCTAGAATACTCTAGAAGCTGACTGAGGAGATATCTGAGCCGTTAGCAATTATCCTTGAAAAGTCATGGAAGACAGGAGACATTCCAGAAGACTGGAAAAGGGCAAATATAGTGCCAATCTATAAAAAGGGAAATAAGTACAACCCAGGGAATTACAGACCAGTCAGCTTAACGTCTGTACCTGGAAAGATAATGGAGCAAATAATTAAGCAATCAATTTGCAAACACCTCGAAGTAATAAGATGATAAATAACAGTCAGCATGGATTTGTCAAGAACAAATCATGTGAAACCAACCTTATAGCTTTCTTTACATGGTAATAAACCTTGTGGATGGTGGGGGAAGCAGTAGATGTGGTATATCTTGACTTTAGTAAGACTTTTCATATTGTCTCTCATGACTGTCTTATAAACAAACTAGGGAAATACAATCTAGATGGAGCTACAAGAAGGTGGGTGCATGACTGGTTGGAATATCATTCCCAGAGAATAGTTATCAGTGGTTCACAGTCATGCTGGAAGGGCATAACGAGTGGGGTCCCACAGGGATCGGTTCAGGGTCTGGTTCTGTTCAATATCTTCATCAATGATTCAGATAATGGCATAGAGAGTACAAAGTTTGTGGACGATACCAAGATGGGAGGTGTTGCAAGTGCTTTGGAGCATAGGACTAAAATTCAAAATGATCTGGACAAACTGGAGAAATGGTCTGAAGTAAATAGGATGAAATTCAATAAGGACAAATGCAATTTTACCAGAACAGACATGAAAATGGAACCCTACTACCAATTAAAATGACCAGAATATGGATATCATTGGGGATTTTTAAGAGTAAGTTGGACAAACACCTGTAGGGATGGTCTAGATAATACTTAGTCCTGCCTTGAGTGCAGGAGACTGGACTAGATGACCTCTTGAGGTCCCTTCCAGTTCTATGATTCTATGATTTCTATGACCTTTTAAAAAAAAATTAAAGCCAGGTCATTCCAACTTTACATTTCAGCAATGCACTATGGAAAATAATACTGATCAGACCTGTTTTTGCAATATGACCTTTCTGAGACTGTTAAATATATTTTCTTATTCCTAGAGATGGGTGGCAAAGTTTTCCATCTTGCAAAAATTTTTGAAATTTTGAAAAATGATTCCCAACTTGAATTGGGATGAAATGTCAAAAATCTCAAAACTTTCACAAACCAAAAATCCCAAAAAGTCAGATCACGTCAATCAAAATATTTAATTTTATTAATTTCCAGATGTTTCATTTTGATTTTAACCCTTAAAATTTGTGTTCATTATTTTACTATAAATTAGTTTAAATTTCTAAATGAAAAGTCATTTCAAACTGAAAAACAGAACTTTTTTTTCAAACATGTAGACACAGGAAATCTGTCAAAGTTGACCACTTCCTGCAAAAAGTTTTGGTTTTAATGAATGGACATTTTTCCTACAAAAAAGTGTTTCATCAAAAAGTTCCTGACAGGCTCTACTTATTACAACGTTACTTAAAGAGTAATCTAATTAAGAACTGGATCTTGTCAATGATAAATCAACGCAGTCAAACCTGATCATCACTGTTGCTAAGGGAAAATATATTTCTGTCTTAAACCATAATTAGTCATGTACAGATTTGTTAGAGACATTTATTAAAATAAAAGCAACTCCAGGACAGTTAGCTTCAAATGCTTTTTTCTCAAAATGGACAATGCATTGTGTACCAGTCATAATGCAGAGTGAACACAGGTGTATTTATTAAATCATATCTCTAGAGAGATGCCCAGAACTTTATCAAGCAACAAACACAAAAGCAAAAAAGTTTGTCTTCAACTGTACAGTGTCTGGTGACTTCTCAGAGACGAATCACGTCAGTCATCAAAATGGACAGAACAGGTAAGAAACACTAGGATCTGTTCTCTTCTTTACACGTGTCAATATGCACACAAAAGGCCGTGATTTGCCACAGCTCTGCAACCTGGGCAGTTATTTGCACCTATGCAAGGAAAAATGGGTGTCAAATGCCACTGAATCAGTGACACAGTATTAATTTTTTATTCCACATTGCACAGGTGTAAATGACTGCATAAAGTAATGGACAATCATACTGGTAATTCCGATTCATTTTAATGTTGATCCAGCCTCAGTGCATGCTAATGCTTTGTAAAATGCTCAAAGGCAGAAGTGACTTCTCTGGTGTAAAATGTCTGGATATTTGTTTACAAAATGGCTATAGGGATTGTACCCTGATTTCAATGTTCCTGAGTTTGCTACTGACCCCTCTCACAACCTTGCTCCGAGTTCTTTACTGCCTTGCACATTTACACCTGGGCAAAGTGACTGTAAAATGCCACTGGATCAGAATGATTTTGCACCAAATTTGTATTCACTTTTTGTGGATATAAATCATTATGCAAGTGGCTCAGCAGCAGAGAATCAGGCCCCAGGATAAATAACATGGTAACCAAATAATCCAATTGGATGTGGACTATGCCGTATTTTAACAGAAACTTTCATACACCTGTCCCTAACCAACCAAGTTAGCTTTAGATGAGATGCCTTAAAGGCTATAAATCAGTTTGATCAGTTTGTCCCAATTAAAAAAAAATGACTGAAGAACCAAAACCAAAATAAAAAACAATCAGCCAATCACAACCTTCCAGTAAAACTCCATGTAGAAAAAAGGATCATTAAAAATACTCTCTTGCACTCCAATTCCTCTATGCCCACTATTCAGCACCAGCTTTCTCAACAAGAAAATTCAAGATATTCTCTTTCCTTTGGGGGAAAAATGTTTCCACTGGTTTCTTGCTGGAAATGATCAATATGATCAGCCAATAACAGTTAAATGAAATAACTGAACAGCTCTTATCCACCATTTCATGTGTTTAAATCCAAAGAGCCAGAATCTCAGCTGATTTGAATCAGAGTAGCTCTATTTACATCAACAGAGCTATGCTGATTTGCTTCTAACTGAGGACAATAATATAGGTACCAGACAAATATGCAACATTCTGTAATATTTGCCATGCAAGATTATTATTTATGGTAATTCAACATACATGTGCTGTTATATTCATGTGCTAAGTATTTTGGAGATATTTTTCCCGCCTTACAAAGCGCTTTAAAATATCAGCTCCTGCTATTCAGTGAAAACTGTATTATATTTATCCTTCAAGAAAACTACAGGGGTTCACTTGGGTCCATCTTTTGCCCCTACCTGGTAGCCCAAGAATGGTGAAATAAGGCCGGCACTCTGTGAAGCCTGAGCTCTGCCTCACGCAGCTCCTCCAGAGTCCCTGATACTGGAACACAGCTGTGACTGGGTTGTCATACAAGTCCTGTGTGCTCCACATGTCTATTCCAGTGGCCGCGATGCATCCAGCAAAACCCAGAGATGAGACAACAAAGCCCATCACTTGGCATATTGTTGTCGACATGGTGTCTCCCCTCTGGCCAGGATCTGAGCTAGCGCTGATGAAGCCGTAGACCTTACAGGAACACTCAAGTCCTCTTGACTGAGCCACCAGAAATGCAGCTGCTCTTATCAGATGGTGCCCGTTCAGCGGCTTTGTTTGCTCAAAGTGTTTTTGCAAGATAGTCCAGTTTCGCTCTCGCTGGGTAGGGTTATGTGTTTTTTGGTTGGCGAGGCAAGAGATAGGAGCTTTTGTCCTTTAGAAGCACTTGTTCTGCCAGACCTAAGCAGTCACTGCTGGTCAAGTGTAGGGCAACCCGCTTTGAACAAAGTTATGAGGTGCATTACCTTTCCTGAACACACCTGCACCTCTTCCCATAACTAAATACTCTGGAGTCTGCTACACTTATTCTGTGTAGTTGGTACAGTACTGCTGAGAGAGATCAAGGGAGAACTAGAGACACAAATGAATTCCTCATTTTTGGGTAGACATACCATGCCAGTGCTTCCCAACACGGCATCCCCCAAAGGTCTTTACATACAACATGGGTCTCATTCTCACTGCTCATTCCTTCTTTTACCCCATCCAAAATGGGAGTAAGACACTCCCAAATCAGGTTGGTAGTAGCAATTAATCCCCACTCTACATTCACTTGGCACAGGTACAGATGTCTACATAAGGTAAAAGGTGGTGGAGAATCAGGCCATATGTTTTTTACTTGAGTTTTTCAAAAGGTCTGTCACCAAGAGAGGAAAAAACTAAAGTCTTATCAGAACAGCCATGAAAAACTAAAGGAGTTTTAATAAGAACAAAACAGAATGGACTAGATACCCCAGGGCACCAGAGCTGTCCTCAGTGCACCTGACGGGAACAGCACAAGTGAGTTTCAACCATCTTTCAACCATCATCCCCAACGCTGAGGTCAGGCAGTAGCTGAACTGGGGCTGCCTTGACTCATGCTGGCATCAAAAAGTCCCCAAGAGGCTGTTCTGCGGAGCAAAACATGTCCTGGCCATGCCCACTACCCATGGAACAACCCCCAGTAACAGGGCAGCAAGAGTGGGTGTGACCTAGAACCAGTTTTACACCGTCTGGGGATTCCCCTATTTAAAGCCTGGTTACCAAATCTTCTTTACTATTAATTGATACGGAAATGATCCAAATGGGGAGGCTGGTTGCCTACCCGTCTATCTACCTAGTCATGTATTTCTAAGGCGCCCATCACTGTGATACCTCAGCCCCAACTATACATGCGTGACACCTGCCAACTTCAATGAGTATGCACTGAGGGGGAGAACAGACCGCTCGGAAAGTGCCATTTTATTGGTAGTTGTTTACGAAGGCTGAGAGGAGGCGAGAATTAGGAAATTAATTATCTCTTCCCATAGTGGTGAAGTGCTCTGCTCAGGGGAGCAATATAAATTTGTCTTGCTGCTCTGCCAATGCATTGCTGTGAGTTACAGGGACCTTCCAGACTTCATGCTCATCAATTATGATCTAATATACTGTTCCAACTGATTTACTTCAACCCTGACCTAGAAACAAATTCCGTCTTTATCCAATGAAGATACCTTTCTTTGCTGCAGACATAGTCAATATGATCGCATCATTATGAAGCAGAATGAAAGCTACCAGAAAGAGAGGTGAGGTTATTACTAGGATGGGTGATTTACAGAGGTGTTATTATGTATTGGCTATCGTCCTGTATCCTATATAATGACTACCCAAGACATCCCTTTTAACACTTCACGTGCACTGCTGTACTGGAGCCAATACATCCTGAGAGTGACAATATATATATAGATTTACATGCAGGAATATTGGGAGAAGATTGTGGTCCATCTAGGCCTATTTTATAATCTGAAGCCATACTAAATCATATGTAATCCTGGTAGAACAGCCACAAGAATTAGCTAGCAGCTGTGCCTTTTGTTTAGATCACTCTCCCTGAAAAGGCTGTTAGGCTGCCCTTTGAGCCAATTCACATGGCTTTCTGTTCTTGCTCTAACAAAGGCCACAGGTTTGCTTCATTTGTCCGACCCATGCCGGTTGGGAACATCTGCTCACAGAATGGTGCCCTGTTCTTTTGTACAATCCAAGATATCTAACTTTTCAAATTACAAGTAGTTGCTAGTTTCTGCCTCCAACGACTGACTGGCAGCAAACAGAATCCTTTTTAGCCTGTATTTTATAGTTTCTGTTATAGTAGCTGAGAGTCCTGTAAAAGGCCCGGTCTGAATCTCTAGCACAAACACAAATCACAGATAGTACAGTGAAATCATCCTGTGAATTTCTTGTGCACTAGCAGATTTCTCAAGAAGGCCCTCGGCTCTTGTAAACTTGCATAGTTTCATTGATTTTACTAGAATTGCACCAGTTTACACCACGTGAGGGGCTGGTCCCCATGTAGCTAAGGTCAGAACTGGGCCTTAAATTTCTACAATGAATGCAACAAACGGGGATGGGGTAAGGGTAGTAATGCTTGTGAGATGAGGACACTGGTTTTATGGCTGAAATATTGACATCCTTTGTTAACCCACCAGTTCAGTATCTGAACAAAAAAACAATTGTTTCAAGTTGATCTGAAACAACATTTTTTTGAAATTTTCAGCAAACTGAAAAAGTACAAAACCTTTGGATTTTTAGTTGAACAAAATGTTTCATTTGATCCAAAACACATTGTTTTGTTTCTTTTTTTATTTTTTTAAATCTTTTTTATAAAACTAAAGTAAAGGTCAAAACAAAAAGTAATTTTGAATAAAAATATTGAAACATTTCATTTAGAAAACAGAGAAATGAAATTTTCTGATTTTTTGTTTGTTTGTTTCAGACCAACAGAATCTGGCAAATTCAGCAAACATTTGCAAAATGTTTCAGTCAACCTGAATCTGCATTTTTGACCATAAAAGCTTGTCTGAAAAATTTCACCCAGACCTAGCTTTAGCAAGGAATTACACAATAATTTGAACAGTTAGGAAGTAAGGACAGTAAAAATGGCCATTGATATATAGATCACATAAAGGAAAAAAAATTGAACATGAAGGCCTGGTCTACACTGGGGGGGTGAGGGAAATCGATCTAAGATATGCAATTTCAGCTACGAGAATAGCGTAGCTGAAGTCGACGTATCTTAGATCGACTTAGATTGACTTACTTCGCATCCTCACGGTGCAGGATTGATGGCCACCGCTCCCCCTTCAACTCCGCTTCCGCCTCTCGCCCTGGTGGAATTCCAGAGTTGACAGGGAGCACGCTCGAGGATCAAGCTAGACAAGACGCGATACATCGATCCCTGATAGATCGATCACTACCCGCCAATCCGGTGGGCAGTGTAAACATACCCATACAAATCAGCTAATCTGGGTGATCCATGGGTCTTGAACCCAAGCCTACAGGCAAATTTCACCTCCCGGCTGTATACTTTTAGTTACTGGGCTGATGGCCAATGGACCACAGGTGTCCTGATTGGAGGAGCGACTGTCACTACTTATTGGTCCAGCTGTGCTATTTAAGCCAGAAGGAGGCACAGGAAGTTATCTAAGCAGCTGAGTGAATTCCTAGTTTACTACTTCATTGGACCCTGACTTTTTGCCTGATTCCTGAGCTCTTCCCTCCTGCCTTGCTCCTGATCACAGCTCTGACTGTGATCCTTGGCTTGATTCACTGACTATAATTCCAGCTCTGACCCTTGACCCCTGACACTGACTCCTGCTCTGACCAGTAGGGATGACTGCCCAAGCTCTGGTCATGACACTAGAGTATTAAAGGGATTATTTCTGGAACATACTGTACCACTGACAATCCATTTTGAAAACTCATGGCTGGCTGAGGAAGAACCACAAGATGGGAGAACAATAAATGTCATACAGGATTAGAGTGTGGACTTGTCTTCTAAGGGACATGGTGGAACCTCCAGTGCTCAGGGCTATTACAGCTATCCTGGAAAAATTACTAGTAAATGCACTGGCAGAAGCAATCCTGCATTAGCAAGGAGATGGACTGGGTGACCTTACACGGCTTTTCCATCAGTAACATCTATTAGAACAACAAATATGTGGCTAGCACTTTCTCTGGCCCCCTAAAAGATCTGTCCAGATAGTGACCTTCCACCAGCAGATGAAGAGAGGACTGAGCACTCAGCACAGCTGTTGTGAGGGTTACAGGTGTTTGTATATACTTAAGCCCCTTCATTTTCAATTTAAACGGTTTTGTACCAAAAAAATCTCAGGTTTTGCAAAAAGTATTATTCTTTTTCTCTGATATTCACCCTACTTTTGTATCATCCGAATATATAAAAAATAACTTATTTTATTAAGAAAATACAACACATTACGTGAGATGTATTACGATAATACATTAGTCTGTGTGTATATGCAAAACTTCCTGTTAAAGTATGGCTATGTATTAGTCTAGAAAATCCACACAATAAATAAATGAAGTGCGTGAGCCTCTGAATGTACTGATGGATCTCACACCCACCACGTACAGATTTCAAGCTGTTAGCAGATAGTTTAAAGATCCGACACACTAAAATGGGAAGCAAATGAAAATCTGTATCAGAATACATTTCAGAACACAAGGAAGTATTCAAAAGTTTAAAAAACAAAAGCTGGAGAAAAGGATGAAACTGAGCATATGCGCTGCAAATGGTGTGACCCAGTTATTAAATGTAAATATTTATAGGCTAATAGTTCTAAGTCTACAACAGTAAACTGCTTATTCAAATGAAAAGTTTTATTTGGGGATTAGAGATGTATTGTTTTCTTAAACTCAGAGGTAACATTGTGTTTTGAGTTCTCTTTTTGTTTTACAGCAAACCAAATTGAATTCCATTCACCAAAGCATTAATCTACTGAATACCCTTTTCCCCCTCTCCTTCCATCCACCAAAATAAACCCTGATATTTATCCAGGAAAAATATTATTCATTTTTCCACCGATTTTTACCATTTTTTGTTGTAGTAATAAACATTGTTACATTTCTGGGAAATGTTAAATAAAATAAAACCCCAAAATGACTGGCCCTCTATATACTCTACCTCTAACCTTTTTACCAGCAGGATTAGCTTTCCCTGGGGTCCTTGCAAGAGTTCTGTTTGCCATTCTCCCTTTGCCCTCAGAGAGTGCTGTGGGCTACAACTCTCAGCATCTCCTACTCCCTTTGGAGGCAGATCTGCCCCTAGCTGTTCCCAGTCCAGAGATTGGGGCCATAGTCCGGGGGAGGGGGGGTTCTACAGACATCCCATTGGAAGAGACTCAGCACACAAGACCCACAGTTATCCACAGCTCTGCTATGGTTCTCTTTCCCTCTCTCCCACTACAGCCTAGCCACATGTGTGCACATACAGGTACCAAGAGAAGGCAGATCCCCGCTGAAGGGGTTGTTTTTGGCATGAACCCCCACCATTCTCTCTTGGCCCCCCTGCACCAGCTCAGACACAACAGCCTAGCATGTCTGGGATGCTCAGCTCCCAGAGTAGTCTCATGAATGGCTTTTCTTCCACTGGCCATGCCCTAAAGCAGGGTTCGGCAACCTTTCCAAAGTGGTGTGCCAAGTCTTCATTTATTCACTCTAATTTAAGGTTTTGCGTGCCAGTCATACATTTTAATGTTTTTAGAAGGTCTCTTTCTATAAGTCTGTAATATATAACTAAACTATTGTTGTATGTAAATTAAATAAGGTTTTTAAAATGTTTAAGAAATTTCATTTGAAATTAAATTAAAATGCAGAGCCCCCCGGCCTGGTGGCCAGAACCCAGGCAGCGTGCGTGCCACTGAAAATCAGCTCGCATGCCACCTTCGGCACCAGTGCCATAGGTTGCCTACCCCTGCCCTAAAGCTTGTGCTGCTGTCACCATCTAGTGGTAGGAAATCATATGGCCACCGTTTTGCCTTGCATCTAATTGATCCTGGGGAAAGAAAGGGTTAGATTGTGATAGGCTGATATAGGGGGCAGAACAGAGACATGCCACCCTATATAGATGTTTAGAGGAACTGTGCCACAAGGAGGCACAATCCTACCCCAATGGGACCAGGGCAGGGGGATCTGAGACAGCTTCCCAGGTACATCTGGTGTATTCTGCACCTCAGCATGAAGCGATGTGGGACTCAGACCTTGCTTCCTGCCCACCCTCTCTGTGGTGCCTGAGGAAGTGTCTCTGTGCTCTCTCAATGGCAGGCATAACATATAAGGAGAAATGATTCCATTATGATGAAACATTTCAACCTTATCCAAAGGAAATTGTTTCAGAATATTTCATGGAATGAATTTTTTTTATTTTAAATTTTCATACCAATTTGGGACAAAACCAAATTTCAGAGTCTTGGAATTTGTTTCAGGATGGCAATTCCAAATTTCAATTACCCTCACAGTTAAAAAATAGCATCTTATTTCCAGTTCATACTTTACTGACTTCATCTTCAGCCACTGGATTTCATTGTCTTTGCTAGTTTAAAGAACCTTTTCGCAACAGATATTGTCTCCCTGTATAGGTGCTTATTAACTGTGAGCAGGTACTTCTAGGCCATTCACTGCAATAGGTTTACACAGACGTGTAGGTAGGTGCTGAAAAGATATGGGTAGCAGTGGACATGGGTACAACTGTTATCCACACATGTATCAGAACATTAATTTAAAACCTGAGCGCTATGAAAGCTGTTTACACCATGGAGAATGTTGGCATTTTTATAAAAATAAAGCTCCTTTTAACAATTTTCACACAATTGTACATGCAACAATGTGACACTGTATTATTAAGGAGGTAAATACTAATAGGAACTGCTTGATCATGGGGGACTTTAACTTCCCGGATATAGATTGGGAAACAAATGCTAGTAATAATAATAGGGCTCAGCTTTTCCTAGACGTGATAGCTAATGAATTCCTTCATCAAGTGGTTGCTGAACCGACGAGGGGGGATGCCATTTTAGATTTGATTTTGGTGAGTAACGAGGACCTTGTTGAGGAAATTGTTGTACGGGACAACCTTGGCTCGAGTGATCATGAGCTAATTCGTTTCCAAATAAATGGGAGGATAATCAATAGTGCATCTGAGACTAGGGTGTACGATTTCAAAAGGGCTAACTTTACGAAATTAAGGCGACTAGTTAGGGAAGTGGACTGGGCTAACATATTTAGGGATCTAAAGGCAGATGACGCCTGGGGTTACTTCAGGTTGAAGTTGCAGGAGTTGTCAGAGGCATGTATCCCGAGAAGGGGGAAACGGCTCGTAGGTAACAGTTTTAGACCGAGCTGGATGAGCAAGCGTCTTAGAGGGGTCATTAAGAAAAAACAGAAAGCGTACCAGGAGTGGAAAATGGGAGGGATCAGCAAAGAAACCTACCTTATTGAGGTCAGAGGGTGTAGGGAAGCTGTGAGAAAGGCAAAGCGACGGGTGGAGATGGACCTAGCGAAGGGGATTAAAACCAATAGCAAACGGTTTTTTAGCCATATAAATAGGAAGAAAACCAAGAAAGAAGAAGTGGGACCGCTTAAAACTTTAAACGGAGTGGAGATTAGGGATAATCTTGGAATGGCACAATATCTGAACGAATATTTTGCCTCGGTCTTTAATGAGGCTAATGAAGGGCTAAGGAATAGTGATAGAGGGACCGATGGGAATGAAGATATGGGGGTAGACATTACGGTATCTGAGGTAGAAACCAAACTTGAACAGCTTAACGGAAGTAAATCAGGGGGCCCGGATAATCTTCATCCTAGAATATTAAGGGAATTGGCGAGGGATATTGCTAGCCCGTTAGCGATAATCTTTAATAAATCTCTAAATTCGGGGATTGTACCGTCTGACTGGAGATTAGCTAATGTAGTTCCTATATTCAAGAAGGGGAAAAAAAGTGACCCGGGTAACTACAGGCCTGTTAGTTTAACATCTGTAGTATGCAAAGTCATGGAAAAAATCTTAAAAGAGAGTGGTTCCGGAGCATGAGGCCGATGGCAACTGGGATAGATTACAGCATGGATTTACGAAAGGTAGATCGTGCCAAACCAACCTGATCTCCTTCTTTGAGAAAGTAACAGATTTTTTAGACAAGGGAAATGCGGTGGATCTAATATATCTGGATTTCAGTAAGGCGTTTGATATGGTACCGCATGAAGAATTACTGGTTAAATTGGAGAAGATGGGGATCGAAATGAAAATCCAGAGGTGGATAAGGAGCTGGTTAAAGGGGAGACTGCAGAGGGTAGTATTGAAGGGGGAACTGTCCGGTTGGAGGGGGGTTACCAGTGGAGTTCCTCAAGGCTCCCTTTTGGGTCCGATTTTATTCAATCTATTTATTGCTGACCTGGGAACCAAGAGTAGGAGTGGGCTGATAAAGTTTGCGGATGACACCAAGTTGGGAGGTATTGCCAATTCGGAAGAGGATCGGGATATTCTCCAGGGAGATTTGGATGACCTTGTAAACTGGAGTATTAGTAACAGGATGAAATTCAATAGTGAGAAGTGTAAAGTTATGCATTTAGGGATGACTAACAAGAACTTTAGTTATAAGTTGGGGACGCACCAGTTGGAAGTAACGGAGGAGGAGAAGGACCTAGGAGTCCTGGTTGATCGTAGGATGACTATGAGTAGGCAATGTGATGTGGCCGTTAAAAAAGCTAATGCGGTCTTGGGATGCATTAGGTGAGGTATTTCTAGTAGGGATAAGGAGGTGCTAGTCCCGTTATATAAGGCGTTGGTGAGACCTCATTTGGAGTATTGTGTGCAGTTTTGGTCTCCCATGTTTAAGAAGGATGAATTCAAACTGGAACGGGTACAAAGAAGGGCCACTAGAATGATCTGAGGAATAGAAGGCCTGTCGTATGAAAGGAGACTTGAGGAGCTCGGTTTGTTTTCCTTAACCAAAAGAAGGATAAGAGGAGATATGATTACACTCTTTAAATATATCAGAGGGATAAATACCAGGGAAGGAGAGGAATTATTCCAGCTCAGTGCTAATGTGGACACGAGGACAAACGGATATAAATTGTCAGTCAGGAAATTCAGGCTTGAAATTAGACGAAGGTTTCTAACCATCAGGGGAGTGCAATACTGGAACAGCCTACCGAGGGAAACAGTGGGGGCGAAGGACCTCCATGACTTTAAGATTAAGCTAGATAAGTTTATGGAGGAGATGGTATGATAGGATAACGGGCTTAGTCAATAGGTCAATTAAGTGCCACACTGGTAAATAGTACAATGGGTCAATGATATGATATAACCTTTTCCAAGGGTATGGCTGGAGAGTCTTGCCCGCATGCTTGGGGTTCAGCTGACCGCCATATTTGGGGTCGGGAAGGAATTTTCCTCCAGGGAAGATTGGCAATGGCCCTGGAGGTTTTTCGCCTTCCTCCGAAGCATGGGGCAGGGGTCTCTTGCTAAGGAGTGGATGGATCGGCTATGTGGCCTGCATCTTGCAGGAGGTCAGACTAGATGATCATAATGGCCCCTTCTGATCTTGAATTCTATGATTCTATGATTCTATCCCAAATGCACATAGATCATATCCTGACTCTGCACTGCCCAGCAGATTGGGCCTGCATTTAGACTACTGCAAAGTGAATGTAAAATATCACAGGCCATATTCTCTCCTGCACTGAGATACTCCTGGCACAAGAGTTGGGGAAAGTCTCAAACTGCTTCAGCTCTTGTACAAGGTAGAGCAGCCCAGGGGCTGCTCCAATTACAACAGCTGGCATAGGTTTCTAAGGGCTTGTCTAGACTACAACAAAAAGGGGTTGTTTTTAAAAAGTGCTAGCTAATACGTTATAGGGCCGGCTCCAGACTCCAGCGCGCCAAGCAGGCGCGTGGGGCGGCATTTCGTGGCAGGGCGTCATTTGGCTCCGGCGGACCTTCCGCAGTCATGCCTGCGGGAGGTCCACCAGAGCCCCGGGCAGGTATGACTGCGGCGGGTGCGCTGGTCCCGCGGCTCAGACGGAGCTCCCGCAGGCATGCCTGCGGATGCTCCACCGGAGCCGCGGGACCACGGGACCGTCCGCAGACACTTCTGCCCCGGCCGCGGGACCGGGGAAGGGCAGCACGGTGCGCCGCCCTGCTTGGGGCAGTGTAATTTCTAGAGCCGCCCCTGGTTATAACTAGAGCTGGTGAAAAATTTTCCAACGGAACACTTTTCCATCCAAAAATGCTGATTTGTTGACAGAATGTGCCAATTTCAATGAAATATTTTGAAGAAAAAAGAAATAAAACAAAGCATTTTGATAAAGAATCAAATGTTTTTGCTTTTTCAGTTCAAAACAACTTTTTGATTCAAGATATATTTTATTTTATATTATAAATTATAAAATATAACAATTTAAAATAAAATACAAAAGTCAAAATCAAATCAAAACATTTCAATTGACCTAAAATGAATGTTTTCAAAAATTGTATTTTGCTGAAAATCTCAATTATTTGATATTTCGTACCAATTCAGAATTTTCCCCCCAAAATATTGGGCTTTCCTGCAGAAGAGAAATTCTGGTTCCTGGCCACTACTAGTTATACATTTCTGTAGAAATATTCACATTTTGCTACCAGCTCTACTGAAAGCCTCCACCACTATGAATGGAGAAATGACAAACAGCACTTCTTTCCCCCAGCAAACCAACCATAAAATGAATACAACCCCCCTCTCTTTCTCTCTGATGCACACCAAAGAAGGTTTTTAAAATAATGTGCTAAGACTTTTATTTCCAAAGGAAGGAACAGTCAAAAATGTATGTTCTGCGTTTACTGGGAGAGGAGACTGTCCTATGTATAAACCTCAGGTGAGCAGGACAGCTGAACATCAGCTACAAGCTCAGGAAGGTGTTTTCCATAGCATTTACTCCCAGGTGTCCCCTGGTTGTGCACCAGTGAATACGAGGGGGTTACTGGCATGTGAACTGTAGGCCAGGTTCTCTCCTGGCATAATTCTCGTGACATTGAGAGTTACCAGGAGGGAGTTTGACCCAGACTATTTATTTTACTCAGCCTGCACGCAATTCCCTGCTCCATTCCTACCCCTTGGAATGCTGCCAAAATGCTGCCAAAGGCTGGAGGTAGATTGCTGGAGAGGAACTGTGCAGGCCAGGAGGGAGGGGTCAGTGTCACTCTTGCCTTTTTTCTCCCCTCGACCTCTCCTGTCGGTCTGCCATTCTCTGCCAGCCCTCAAAACCCCAGTCCTGACATGGAGGCCAAGCTGCCATGGTGCAGCCTCTCCCTTAATTCCCCGATCACTGGCAGCCCCTGCTGTGCCTAAAATACATGCCCTGAGCAGAGACACAAGTGAACTAGAGGATAGCTTTATTGGAAGGATTTACGTCTCCTTTAGCTACTGGAAAATCTCCACCACTTGCTTGTTGGACGAGCGAGTGCCCCTTCCTGTCCTCTATTATGCCTGCCCATTCCCTAGTGCTCCCCTTTCTCTATGGTGTGTACCCATTTCCTCCTTCCTCTATTGCTCGACTCCCCCTGTCCCACTCAGCCTGATGCCCCGCCTGTTCCTCAAGGGTGCTCTCACCTCCCTTTGCTCTGCTGCTCTATTCTTTTAGCTCCTCTCACACCTCCCTCTGTGCCCTTTTCCCTCTCTCCTCACTCAGTTGCCCTGCTGGTGTCTTTTGTCTCTTTCTTACCCCTCACTGTGCTATCTGATCCCAATGCATCTCTTTTTTACCTGCTGTTCATGTCAAACTGAAACATATAGTCAGAGATGAGCCAAAACCCTGTCACCCTTCTGCACACACCCCTAAAATTTTGGTCATGAACTGAATCCCAGACTCTGAGGGGCATATTTTTGGTTTCCAGAGCAGATGAAACCTTGCAAGTCCAGCTGATCTTTACGGGACTTGGGTGCTGTCAAATCCAGTGAACATGGCTACTAAATGTTTGTACCTGATCCCCAAAGCTTAGCCTAAATCTAATCCAGATCCAAACAATGCTATGTCAGCCCATTTCCACTATGTTGTAAGTTACACCAGGTACAATTTTCAAAAGCACCTAAGCAACTTCCATTGCCTTTCAGTGGGCTCCTTGGTCCCTTTGGCTTTTGAAAATGTTACCTGTGCAACTGAGCTTGAAGGGCTCCCTGCATCACAGCATGGAGAACCAGCCCTGCTAAGGGTAAATTTGGAATCCATCATAGAGCGGAAAAGGGCAGCACAGATGATGGAGGGAGTGGGGGAAAGGAGAGGAGATGCCAGGTCCTTCTGTTCCTTCTGCTAAATTTTCTCATTGGACAGCAGATCAGAGAGAGAGCAGCAAATACCCCCGGCTGTGTGGAGTTGCAGGACTTCTACCCCCTAAAAGCAGATTTGTAGTACGTAGTGTGCAAACTAGCTCAGTGCAGCTGAGCTGCCTAACCTCAGAGGTCACTGCCTGAAGGGAGAAGCGGAGCAGGTACATGTAGGACAGGTGTGGTAGGGGTGAGCGGTCCGTCTGAATGCCTTTGGAAATCTGTGTTGGGCTGCTGATTTGCCATTGAGGCAGCACTAGCATAGGGGTTTCCTAGACCTCTCCAGATGTCACAATCTGAACAATTCCCTAGCTCTCATGCTGCTGCGGTAAATCCCTTCTCATTTACTTGGTGACTTGTGACGAGATCCCCATCAAACAAATGGGGGTATAATATACTAATACAAAAGTACTGTCCTCCAGCAACACCCTCCAGCCGTGAGCCACTGCACTGATTCTAAACTGGCTGACATACTACAAGCTTTCTGCTGTTTAATATCTTGGGGCCAAATTCAGCTGTGTTGGGGGCACAGCTCCACCAACATCAGTGGAGTTGTGCTTCCTTACACCAGGGCTAGACTTGGTCCCTTTATTTCTGTCTCCTTCCTCTCTTCATAGTCAGTTTTCTGTCCTCAAAAGCTGCAGCAAAGGAAGGAAGTCCAAAAACAGGGTCATGGGGGAGTTTTCAAGCTGAATGGCAAATCTACATCCATGTCAGTTGTGCTGAGTACACACTGCATTTTTAAAGGATTATTGCATTACTTGGGGCTTCAGCTCACTCATCTTTGAGCCCTTAGAATACTGCAATAATCAGCCGGAAGTCAGCTGGTTGCCATTTCTTGTGCGTTGATTACCATCACAGCTGTGAATACAGGAGACTCAAAGCCACAGAAACACCCATCCCAGTGGTCGCTTGTACTTAGGGTGACCAGACAGCAAGTGTGAAAAATCGGGCCGGGGGTGGGGGTAATAGGAGCCTATATAAGAAAAAGACCCAAAAATCAGGACTGTCCCTATAAAATCAGGACATCTGGTCACCCTACTTGTACTAAATGCTGCAGTTAAAGTTGTAAACCAGTTTCAGTTCTTTCCTCTGTTTTCCCTTGCTGTGTCCTTTCTGAAAAATTCTCATTTTAGGCTGAAATTGTCTACACTCCAGCTCAGCTGCAATGTGATTCCCCCACCTCCACCCACCCCAAAATTTGAGGAAAATCCACTTAGTCATTTCTGAGTTACTTAAGGTGGGGGAAAAAATTCCTTTTGTAAAAACGCATTCTCCCTCCCTTCCCCCATACAGATAATGAAAAAGCAGCTGGATTTTTTTAACTTGCACATGTGCTCCTTGATCTGGAGGCTCACTACAAAGCTTAAAAAAATTGGTTGGGTAATTATAAAGCTATAGGTAATTGACAAATTATTACTGAGCATGCTCAGTGACATCTGCTAAAGATTTCTTTGCTTGACATTCATCTATAACAGCTCCTAGAAGGCATTCTGCAGCTGGGAATAGTTGGAGCTCAATAGAGAGCTCTGGCCACACCCCTCTCTCTAAGCATGCCCCTGGGATGTCCTCTATTCAAAGGGCTGAGAAGGTCAGCTGATAGACTTTAGGAACATAGGAACTTCCATAGCGCATCAGACCAATGATCCATTTAGTCCACTGTGCTGACACCAGCAGAGTTCAGTATCAGCTGCTTCAGAGGAAGGTACAAGAAACCATGAAGCAACCCACCCAAAGATGAAGCATCTCCATCACCTATGCAGATAGAAGTTGGCTTTTGTCTTGAGGCATAAGAGCATTTACAGGGCTTTACCAAAATTGCAAAGTGGGAGGTGGCTTTGTAACTGCACCCTTCAATAATCTTTGTTTCATGACACACCTCCTTTATCTGCCCAGTGTTAATTTATCTCAAACCTAATCACTGGGCCCATTACAGCCCTTGAATGTTATCACTGCTACTCCCATAAATTTACCTATAGCTCATATTTACTTTGTTGTTGGCAAATACAATGCACACCCATAATAGCAATTTCCAAATGGTTCTGACTGAATCAAAGGAAATCCACCCTCTTCTCCTTCTCCACATGACTTGCAAAACTAGTCAAGGTAATGTGAGGGCCTCACAGTACAAGGTATTTAGGGAATGGGTGTGCTGTTTTTTCTGAACCTCTGGGTGGGGTTTTCAGAAGTACTCAGTGCTAGCTTAACTCCCTTCTGTCCCCTTGTGCATCAGTGGGTTGGTGCCTTTAACTTCAGTGGGAGGAGAGTTGGACCAAAGTGGAGCACCTTCTGCCCACCCTCTGTGAGCGCTCCATGGGGTTAGATGTATCATGGTAAGTCTGGTGGAGATTGACAGCAGCTTTGCCCACTACTGACCTCAGGCTACTCTGCAGGCTGGTTCTCTTCGACAGCCCCAAGAGCCTGTGTAAGTTATAGCCACCTTCCCAGGGTGCCCTGCGGGTCTCAGTATACCCCAAATCTCCACAGCACTGTGTGCTGCAAATTCAACCCCAACATACCCCCTACCACCTCCAATCACACCCCTACCCCAGAGCTGGTGAAGGAGTCATCTTACGGCATCCCTATGTCTCTTTCCACAGTGCCTGCACTAGAGGAATCTTCCCCCTGGAGCAACCAGGGCTTGCAGGGTCCCTTTACCCCACTCCAGCCCTTTTACGGAGCATAAAGGGACTGGGATGAGGGTGAGGATCTTGTCCAAGGTGTCTAGCTTGCCATCCACCCCGCCTGTGCTCATAGCCATCTCTAGCTATCAGCACCCAGAGCTCCTGCTCCTTGCAGCCATCATCTTTCCTTCCCATGGTGCAGAGGGATGATTGCTGGATGTGTCCCATGGGGCTGAGCCAGGGCATGAGGACACACAATGATACACTGCCCCAGGTGCCTCTGCCAGTTTCTGAAGATTTTAAGCTTTCATTTATAAACAAAGGCCCAGGTCCTAGGCTGGTGTCACCCTACACACTTCAGTGGAGCTACACCAATTTATGGCAGCTCAGGATTTAGTCCCTCCCCCCCCAAATTTCTAGCTATTATAGATGTGAATAAAACCTTCTGAACATGATCCCCTGCAGAGAGACTGAAACAGCAGTTCTAAGTGAGGCATGAACCGCCCAATTCATCACAACAGATGGTGTTAATTCCACATCTTAACCATGACACTGTAAATGTCAATGTAACTATTTCATTGTGGTAATTTGTGCAGAAACATCCAGCCACACTGTGGATGGGAGATTGTAGGCAGAGCATGAGCAGAGTACCACCACGCCCTCTGACACTGACACGACCTCTTGGGGTATCTGAGACAAGGCATTAGGAAGGTACGATTGCTTGAAAAAGCAGAGGCATTGCTCTTATGCTTTATGCTGCAGGGTGGGAGGGGAATGTGTCATTTTAAAAATGGCTCATTAGAGACACACCGGGTTTGGTTTTTTCTCTTGGCCTGAATGAAGCCTGGTGCCGTTGAGTATTTTTGGATAAGTTGAGCGGTTCATTTTCAAGTTTTTCATTATGGCTCAGATCATGTCCCCTTAGCCTCCACTCAGTTAGCTCTGTCCCTCCTGACATCCCTCCTTCTAAAGATATAGCAATTTTGGGGGAGTCCCATAGATTTCATTGTGGAGGACCTACCACATGACAAGGAGGAAGATACCCTTCCTGCACGATCCAGGCTGTTGGTCTCTTTAGCCTCTGATAATTCTGAGAGCCCCCTAGTATAGTCCATAGACTCCCTAGCAGACTCAAAACCCTGCCATCCACAAGGCTTGTCTTGGAAGTTTTTAAGATGGCTGCTGTAGTTGCCCGCTGATGTTTTAAAATCAGGAGCTGAACTGACTGGGGTAAACAATTTTAAGAAGTGAGCAGGCACAGCTTTGAAGAAACTCTGTTGCACTTCTTGCCAGTTGAGGATCAAGATAAGCCAATTAGTACCGTTGGGATCACTTACTATCTCACTGGATAAAAATAGTCCTACACAGCAGAGTTGCCAGCAATTTTCCTTAACATATGTACCACCCTACTACCAACATTCTCAGACAAAGTGTTTTATTAAGGCTGAATTTTAAATATGTATCAATTACATGAGAGAAATCTTATTAGAATGTTGTAGGTATAATACACACACACACACACACACACACACATACACACACACAGAGGAAATTCTAAGTTTCAAAATTCCAAGGACCATATTCTGCTCTCAGGTTATATGAGTTAGTTCCACTGACTGGCACTGGTATAACTGAGAAGAGAGTTTTGCTCCAAGGGTGTGGAAAGCCTGAATATTCATAGTTACGATTCCACAAGCAAGCTTAACTCTGATCAATGCTTAGCCTCCACCCATCCACTACCAACCCCTTCATACCCCACCTCCATATTGCTTCTTGACGCTTCCCATACAGACTGCAATCCACCTTCCAGAGTGTAAATAGAGATCTGCACTCACATAAGCACATCTTACATGGGCCTCTGCTTCATCTACCCACAAATTGCCAAAGAGAACTCAGACGCTGTATCTTCCAGACATATTCAAGAAACAATATTTCTATCCACCAGGCTGCTATTAGCCAGACAACCTAGTGTATATAGGACCAGTTTCTGCCACCTTGACTCACACTGATTAATACCCTACTCCATGAGTAATGCTACTGAAATCAGTGGAGCTACTTGCAACGTAAGATACTACTGAACGTGAGTAGGGTGGCAAAATATGGCCCTTCGTGACCGTAGAACTCCCCATTCACCTCCTGATCTGACTCACACACTGCACCATAGAACACTTCTCATAGCCCTGCATGCACTCCCAAACAGATGACCAAACACCAGGGGTGAAATCCTATCCCCAGCTCAATCAGTGGGAGTTTCACCATTGATCTCAGTGGGGCCAGGTTTTTACTCCAAGAATAATTATGATATACTTTACTAGACCTCAACCCCCCGGCTAAATCTCTCTCCTATGCTGGGACCAACATGGCATCAACAACACTGCAAATATGTATGAACTGAAATTTTTCAAGACTTATAGCTTGGCCAAATTTGGGCAGATTTTCACAGGGACAGCAGAAGGCACCTCTCTGACACCAGGGTGACCTCCTGCCCCAGCCACATTTCAAGACCCTGCTCCAGATCACAGAAAAGCTAGAGCTTGTCAACAAAACAATTGTAGATTGTTTTTAGCATGGGCCAAACAATCTAATTCTCCCTAATCCCCCATTCTCAGAAACAGCCAAACCAATTTTGCTGAAACTTCTCAGAAAAATTCAGCCTGAAACAGACACCTGGTATTGGAAATTTCATCCTGAATTATTAAAGTTTGGCATTATAAACAACTGAAAACTGGGGTGTATAAAGGAATATGTCTGGCAATATATATTACAGACGGCGCTAGTAGCTCTGTCTAGAATTAGTAATGGTTATTTCTTCTTATTTTTTTATTATTTGTGTGTTTAAATCCAGATGAATGTGCCTCAGACGACCACAAAAGAATATTTTTGTCCACAAAACCAAACAGCAAAAATAATATTCAGAAACAAAATGAGAACAAACAAGCTTGGTTCTTGAGTGACAAATTTCACACCAGACTGAATGTTTATAATTGAACTGCTGAAGTAAGAGCAATAAACTACAGAAGTTATTTCTCATTTTCATATTTTCTGTATTGATTTTTCCTCAGTATATTCAAAATGTAAATGTCCAGATAAATTAGAGACATATAATAAGGATAGAAAATTACAGTTCCTCTATTTTTCTTATGCTCTGGGTTGGGAAGTGAAAAGTAAAATACAGAAACCAAAAATGTAATGATGCACTCAGGTCACCTGGCTGATATACTACAGTTTTACTATTTTTATTCACTACAGCACTATTGTTCATAATATAAATTGCCATTGTCAGAATAATAAATAGGGGTTTATAATGGAAATGCTGACATACCATTAATTATGGAACGGCTAGCAAGATGGCTGTAATGCAAATCGGGGTGATACACAGTTAAAACAAGCACCAGGATGATCACCTTAAATAATATAGATAGATTTTTAAAAAATACATTGGTTTTGTTTAATTTTTAAACTCCTTTTTTCTAGTTAAAATACAATTGCCCTTTGCTAATGGCGTGTGCAAAGGTATTTCTGTGTAGCAGAATAAGCTCAAATATTAAGCCAATCTAGAAGCAATGGTGAGGTTGTTTTTGTTCCACTGTCACTAGAGACTTGAAATGTCATGCAGCATATAATAGGGGAGAAAAGTCATTTCCACTTCCCTCCCCCTTAAGAAAAGCAAGGTCTCCCTAGTAAAAATAGATCATCACTCTTCATAGGGAAGTGCTGATAATGCTTGCCATAGTGATCAGCAAGTCAGAACTACAGAACATAAATATCCATATATATACACATGCATATGCACACCCATCACAAGGTGATACCTTGATGCCCCATTTACCCAGGCCAGGATTTCACACACATTTTTACAAGAGATTTGTCCCTATTGTCAATGTTTGCAATGTGCCCAAGTCTTCTGATATTGGTAATTAACTGATTCATTCTGTTAGGACTTGAAGATGATGAGTTAATTAAAACCCCATAGACACTGTGGAATACTATACAAGACCACTCAACATCTTTGGATTGATTTAATTTTGGCCTAGGAAAGGAAAGTTTTTCCTTTCTGGTGATTTTTAATACCAAAATCTTCAAGTGTTTGATGAATGGATAAGGTATGTCTGATCACAATTGCTCTATGTTTGCAGACTGGGATAGCTTCGTCTTACAGGTATCAACCCAAGATCTGGAGAACCAGGAGAAATTTGGGGAATTGCAAAAGCTTTTCAGTTTTTCCTGAAGTGCTGGGGCAAGTGATAAAGCAATTTTAAATGGCTTTTTGTGGCTTTCTTTGTATGGGAAAGATGCACTGTCTCTTCAAGAACTGCATAAAAATAATCCTCAGTACAGCAAAGCAAGCAAACAAAAAAAACAAACAAACAATGTTTTCAGTCTTACCTTGAAAATTTCACTCGTATATTCCAAAGTTAAAAGCAGTTTTCATAGATGAAGAGTTGCAAAATGAAAATTGGTCGTTTCATACAACTCTGCATCCTTCTCTCTATATCGCTAATCACAAGCATTTTAAAGGTTGAGAACTCTAGAACCTACCAATATTTAATGTTATAGTTTTTGTGTTCTCCTGTCTCCATTCATTATGGATCTCACTGATTTCAATCTAATTATTTTTGAATAATATGTTAGTGGATTGAAGTTGTGTTAAAATATAATACCAGCCTACTGCATCTCAGACCTGCCCTACTTTGCTGATTGTATGGTAAATGGTGCACTTTAAACATTCAGTTGGGTTAACATGTCACTTTTAGGGCCAAATTCTGCCCTTGGTTACATCTGTACTGCTCTGCAGTCATCACTGGGAGTTGTATTTGCAGGCAGAATTTGTACTTTTTGTGGGGAGGGCAGCACATTTTCAAAGGGGCACTATAAATGCACACCTGTGGGGTTTTGCACAAGCAAATGTGAGGCATCCAAACATGCAAAATATTTCACAAGGAAAATTATGGGACAAATTAAGGACCAAATCGTTCAGCTCTTCTTCAGGCAATTGCCTAAGGACTCAGTGAAGACTGCAGTGTCTGGCTGCTAAAGAGGTTAGTTTGAAAATGTGGCTCTAAAAACATATGACTTGGAAACACAGCTAAGGGTGTACAACAGACTCCTTGTCTGTTCCTCATGCTGTAATTGTTTAATGTATGTACTTAGAGAATGAACGCACAACACCAAGATGTGATTCTCTACACTTTCATGAATAATGCTCATTTCTGTGTGTTCTGAAAATGTTGTTTTTTTAAAGTTATGCAGTGATCTGGTGATATAATTGGTTTCTTCTCTCCACTCATCTCATCAAGATCTAGAGATGATATGTGCATAATGGTACAAGAGCAATATTTCCTTTTATCTTTGTGCTGATGGAAGAGCAGAGCCCCACTGGTCTGGCAAAGGAGGCTGTGTCTTGCACATATAGACACTCTGTGCTAAGCTACATGACTTTGGAATGATTTCTAATAAACAGATGTCTGGAAAGGTGATCCCAGTCCAGTCCCATTTATTGCCAGGCCACATAAAGAAAAACACGAGATGAATTTTCAGTACAGTGAGTGGCAATTGAGAAGCTCAGCTTTTATTTTCATTAACAAGAGCTATGCTCTCCTATCTGCCTCACCTGGCACTGAACATGCAATATGAACTAAAGTTTTCTGCTCAGAGCAGAGTTTTGAGGCAATAATAATCTGTTTATCATTCTCCATGATGTTCAATTTTTGCAGGAAAGTCACCTAACTTTTATACACAGCAGATAATGTCAATGTACAATACAGCAAACCCTTCACATCTATGGATGCATCCTTTCAATCCCCACAAGTGTCCAGGTTGGGCTGTAAGATAACACACATTTTTCGGTGCTACCAAACAGGAGTTGGGGAATTCTGCATGGACAGGTTAGAATTATTGACTCTTTCCATGTAGAATGGATAATCCGTGTTTAAAAGGGTTCTGTGAGGGAATTGATTCTACAAAATGTAATCTTGGGAAAGCTCTTCTCTGTGAGCATTAGCCGATCATTTTTGAAAATGTTCTTAAAATAGAGATTCACAAATCATTTGTTTTCATTACTTGGTCAACTGTGGTCCATTCTGACCAGAAATGAGAAATCTCCTAGCACTGCAAACACATTTTGTGAAAAGACAGTGTAAAAAAAGAATGTATTTCTTTTCACCCCAATATGTCCTGGTATCATGGGAACACTGGAAAAGGAGAAAGCCCCAATGAAGGACGAACATTGAAAGAGTCATGGTAGGACATTTGCAAATGATAATTTGTGTTATTTCTGACCACCTTGTCTCCCCCTTTCCACCTCTTCAATCTACACCCACTTCAGGGTGTTCGTTAAAAATGGAGCCTTAATATTTCAAGAAAGCCAAGAACTGAAGACCTTTAATTATCAAGCGTGACTAGTGCTTTTTGGATACTCAAACTGAGGCCTCTTAATGGGATCTGCAATTCAGAAAGTGCTGAGCACTCACCCTCTGAACAGAAGGCCTTTTAAACATGCCTCAATTTGGACACCCAAAATCACTCTGGAAGACTTAGGCTTCAGCTACTACAGAAATCAGGGTAAATGGTAGTGGACAGTAAAAACAGATGGCAAGCCCAGGCCTTTTTGATCTAGAGCCCTCCCGACTCCCACCTCTGCCCCCAGTGACGTTATACGACCAGCAGGCCCCTACCTGGCAGCCCAAGGATGGTGAAGTAAGAGCGGCATTCGGTGAAACCTGAACTCTCCCTGACACAGGTGCGCCACAGGCCTTGGTAGTTATACACGGCTGTCACTGGGTTGTTGTAAAGGTCTTGAGTGCTCCACATGTCCATGCCTGTTGCTGCTATGATTCCACCTACCCCTAAAACTGACACCACAAAGCCCAGGGACTGGCATATTGTCACAGACATGACGGCTGCTAGATCTCAGAATGGGCCCTGGAGGTGCAAAAGCACTATACAAATCTTGTCTGGGCAGCCCAGCGAGCACAAAGGTACTTTTAGCTGAAGCCGCTGGCCACGTCACTAATGGAGTCATGAAACGTCCAGCCTGTGCTTCACAGACTTGCCCAGTTCCCTTTATCTGTTTCAGGGAGATAATTTTCCTTAATCCGTACCAAGAGCCATTTGTTACTCACAGTGTTAACACCTTGCTCTCTGTTTACCTTGCAGCGTAGTTTCACTCTGACTAATGAGGTGCACTGGTGACTGCAGCCACTGGGAACGACTGGCGATCAGTGTTTTCCAGCCAGGCGGGAAAGCTGTGTTTGGAGACGTATTGAACAGAAATGAGAGAAAAGGCCTCAAAAAGCCCAGCAGTTTCACAGGCAGTGGGACAAATATTCCCAAGGGCTGCCGGGCTCCTGAAGGATATCCAGGCTGGAGGGAAAGGCACCTTCCCAGCTCTGTTGTGCTTTCCTTTGTCTCACAGTCAGAGCGTCTCTGCTTCCCTTTGATTTTGGCTGACATGAGCAGTGTGTGGAGCCTAGGTCTGAGAGCATGAGACCTGTGCATGGATAGGATTGAGTATTTCAGTGGGAAGGCAGTAAGGCAAACCCAAACTCTGCCTCCTCATCTGCTGCCCTCAATGCTAAGTCCTGGAAAGGTCCCCTGAATGCAGGGCTGGTGCAAGGATGTTTCGCGCCCTAGGCGAAACTTCCACCTTGCGCCCCCCCCCCCCCCGCGCGCCACCGCCCTGAGGCGCTCCCCTTGCGGCAGCTCCTCACCCCCCACCCTCTGCCCTGAGGCACCCCTCCCCGCCCCAGCTCACTCCTGCTCCACGCATGAGCACCCCAACCCCCCCTGGCTGCTTCACTTCTTCTGCCTCCCAGGCTTGCGGCGCCAATCACCTTAGGCGCCACAAGCCTGGGAGGCGGAAGAAGTGAAGCAGCCACGGCATGCTCGGGGAGGAGGTGGGGCAGGGGTGAGCTGGGGTGGGGAGTTCCCCTGCGTGCCCCCCCCACTTGCTGCAGGCAGCCCTCCCCATGCTCCCCTGCCCCAGCTCCCTTTGCCTTAATGCCGGCGGCGACCGAAGATCTGGCCGCCGAAGATCTGCCGCCGTGGTTGCTGCCGAAGAAAATGACACCCCCCAAATCCCAGTGCCCTAGGCGACCGCCTAGGTCGCCTAAATGGTTGCACCGGCCCTGCCTGCATGGGTCGTTTGTCTGGATTTGTTCAAACTAGGCAGGGGAGGCTCCAGGCACCAGTGCAGCAAGCGTGTGCCTGGGGTGGCAAACCACGGGGGGGAGGCTTGCCGGTCGCCGTGAGGACAGCAGTCAGGCAGCCTTCAGCAGCATTTTTGCAGGAGGTCCACTGGTTCTGTGGATTCGGCGGCAATTTGACGCCGGGTATGCCAAAGGCGCGGGACCGGCAGATCACCCGCAGAGCCACCGCCGAATCCGCTGGACCGGAGGACCTCCCGCAGAAACGCCGCCAAAGGCTGTCTGACTGCCATGCTTGGGGCAGCAAAAATCATAGAGCCACCCCTGAAACTAGGGAGGATAACTCCACATCCTTGCACAGGCGCTGGCTACTATTGCAGTCCCCCCTTTGTCCTGGTCTGCTAATGAGGCACGGCCGTGGCCACACAACTAATTATTAATTAACAGCACAGCTAATTATTAGGCGTACAAGGGAGTTTTTCCTGCCTCCCATTAGAGAAGGTGGGATTGTCAACGCTTAAAATCCCACAACGGCACAGCTGCTGTAATGCTTCTGTGTAGACACTCACTAAAGTGATGGGAGGGGTTCTCCATCTCCTTGAGCACCAGTAGCGGGATCAATGGACGAATTCTTCCATCAACCTAGCACTATCCACACCAGGGGTTGGGTCGGCTTAACTGTATTGCTTAGAGGTGTGTATTTTTCACACACCCCCAAGCAACATAGATTGTTCACTTAACTTCTTAGTGCAGACCCAGTCACTAGCAGCATCACTGCATCCTACTGCTCTGGCCTCAGCATTGCTTCCAATGCTAGGCTGTGGATTTTCAGCCACAATGTCTGTGATAGAGGCTTGGTTCCGGGCATAGCATTATCTCCTTATAAAGACAAAGCTGGTTTTACAAAATAAGGTCCAATCAGTTGCTTTAGAACAATAGCTTGGCCCGCAGTGTTCCACACGCCTTAGCACCTACTCTGTGGAGTGTGTGTATGTGTTGGGGGAGGGGAGGAGAAGCTGAAGTACTAGGCCTTCACCATAATTCAGCTTCCTCCAGGCACATGGGAAGAACCAGATCCCCTAAGCTCTTCATGAAGGGCCTGGGCCAAATGGGTAGCTTCCCAGTCTCTTCATTGGGCCCTGGGTCAGGCCCAAACACCTGCTTGCCGCGAAGCATGATGACATGCACCACCTCCCGCATGTCTCGGCTGTGATTACTTTCGGTATCAGTCATCGCAGAGAGCAGGTTCATGAATCACGGGAAGTTTCCCTGATACCACACAGCTCAAAATAGAGATTAAAATTAGAGAACAAATATGGTTGCCTCTGTTTGCCTGTGCTGGGCTTTCATGGCTTGGGGAAGGGTTCATCACACGTGGGGTGTGTTTGGAATAAATATGTAAATAGAAATACGCCCTGGCAGCTGTGACACCAACCCAACATGCTGGGCATTGGTCACCAGCAGGATGCTTCAGTGTAACTCAACCCAGCCTATTGAATCCACAGAGGCAGCATGGCATACGGGAATGAATATGCGAGGGGGAGACACAAGCCCCCCAAGTTCTAATTGTTGTTCTGCCACTGACTTGTGTGGGGTCTTGGACAAGTCCCTTAGGGTCAGAAGATGCCTGGTCCTTGTACACATGCGAAAAGGGACTGGAAAGGTGGTTTTCCTGTTGGTGTGACACTGCACAAAGGGGCCATGACAATGTGTGAGGGGGCAACCACTGCACAACGGAGCCAGGAAGAGAGCACTAGAGTTGTGATCTCTAATATTCTAATCTGTCTAGTAAGCATTTGTGGACCTGCTGGCACAGTGTGTGTCAAGTCCCACTCTGGTGTTTGGCCTCAGAAACAATGGCAATTCCTCCTGAAGTTCAAGCGGGGGGGGGAGGGGGCATGTGCTGGGGACTGGAGAGGCCATGCTACAAACCCTGCTGCTGTGGGAGTGGGGATTGAGTGGTTCTACTTGATCTATATTTAAGTTTTCTTTTTTTAATAGTTCATTTCACATGATAGTTAAAACTGTTATAATCTGTTGATTGTGGGGCGATGTGCCGTAAAATCCTGCTGTTCCAAACTGTGAACATCTGCCACGCGCTGACAGGTTTGGAAATTGAGAAGTAAAGTGACCCAACCAGTTCTCTCCTCTTGAACAATTCCTGATGTGTAGGTTTATATAAAACACATGACCCAGAGTGCAGGCTCGATAGCCTGGATCTTACTGTAATATGTTGCTATCATCATAATGACATACACAGAGGTCCTCATTGGTATTGGGATTACCCTCCCCCCGTCCCGCAAATCGCTTATGTCAATACATGTCTGCTTCAAAAATCACAGCTGGAAAATTAAAGAGAAATGAGACATATAAAACGTGTCTTGTTTATTTACCTTAAGTAAATGTCAGGTTAAAAGGCGCTAAGAAGGAACTTTCATAACCAGAATACATGGTAAAAACATCCACAAATTTGAAGAAGTGTTGTTCTGAAAGGTACCAAAGTGGAAATACTGGCCCTGAACTATGGGGTTGAATTAATGTTACAGTCTCTCACTTTCAGAAATATTTTATAGATCTCAGTCTCATGTTCTCTCGCCTCCCTTTTCTTTAATTTCATCTAGTTTTACATATCATTTTCTCTAGCACTCCTTTCCCGTCTGTTTATTTCTCTGCATCTCCCCAACTCTTCTCTATTCCCTATCACAGATCATTCCACTCCAGGTTCCCAGTTCTCTCCCTTGAGTTTGTCCCTTCTACTCTTGCTGCCTGCCCCAGAGCATTTCCCCCCTCAGGACGATTTTGCTTTCACTCTTCATTTGAATTTCCCACCACTTTCTCCAGGCTTCTGTCTTTACACTGGTTTTGCTTTATTTTTTCTCTTTTATTCTTTAATTTCTTTCTCCCGTTTTGGTTAAACCTACCCTGTACTTGACTCTCCACACCCTCTAACCGCTTCCCACTATAGCATCCCTTCTCTCATGACTTGTAGGTCACACGCTCCAGTTTCTGGGTCTCCCTCTCCCAGGCTCCCTGCTCCTGGGGAGCCTCCAGCTTCTCCCCAAAACCTAATTAATTCTGTGTCCCTGCCACCCCCACATCTGCCTGTCCCCAGCCCGGCTGTTAATTCTACTCCTCAACCCTCACATCACTTCTGCCCCCAGCCCCTCCCTCAGTTCTGCCCCTGCAACCCCACATCTGCTCTTCAGGGCCCCTCTGCTCCTCCTGCAGCCCCAAGGGCTCTTCCCCCATCCCCCTTCCATCCCTGGTGCTCCAGGGAGGTGGAGGAGCTTTCAGGAGCCATAGAGATGAGCTATCAGGGAGAGGGTGGGTAGACAGGGGACCTCCAGGTCATAGAGACTAGGATGACTGTGGCTAGAGAAGCCCATTTTTTCATTCCCAGTGGGCTTTCCCCCCCCCCATGTCAGTGACACTGACCAAGGATCCCCAGAGTCCTCCTGTATCATACAGGACAGCATCAAACAGGCTGCACAATCCCTGGGGCAGTGATGAGATTGGCTTCTCTACCTCACCGACCTAATGCTCTCTATGGTTTGACACCAGAGACTGCACAGCATTGAGACCGCATTCATAGATTCATAGACTCTAGGACTGGAAGGGACCTCGAGAGGTCATCGAGTCCAGTCCCCTGCCCTCATGGCAGGACCAAATACTGTCTAGACTATCCCTGATGTACATTTATCTAACCTACTCTTAAATATCTCCAGAGATGGAGATTCCACAACCTCCCTAGGCAATTTATTCCAGTGTTTAACCACCCTGACAGTTAGGAACTTTTCCCTAATGTCCAACCTAAATCTCCTTTGCTGCAGTTTAAGCCCATTGCTTCTTGTTCTATCCTCAGAGCCTAAGGTGAACAAGTTTTCTCCCTCCTCCTTATGACACCCTTTTAGATACCTGAAAACTGCTATCATGTCCCCTCTCAGTCTCTTCTTTTCCAAACTAAACAAACCCAATTCTTTCAGCCTTCCTTCGTAGGTCATGTTCTCAAGACCTTTAATCATTCTTGTTGCTCTTCTCTGGACCTCTCCAATTTCTCCACATCTTTCTTGAAATGTGGTGCCCAGAACTGGACACAATACTCCAGTTGAGGCCTAACCAGCGCAGAGTAGAGCGGAAGAATGACATCTCGTGTCTTGCTCGCAACACACTTGTTAATGCATCTGTCACAGAGTCCCCGGGCGATGCTCTGGAACTGCTCCCCACCAAGCCAGTCAGGACTCTGGGGAGCCTCCTCTCCCTTGGAGCAGACTTGTTCAGGGCAAGAAGCTTACACAGCTTCACCTCCTGGGTCTCTCCTTGGAGCATTCAGCATCCTCTGCCCCTCCGTGCACTTCCCACAGCGAGCCCGCCCCAGCGGGGTCCTGGGGAAGCCACCGGGTCCTGCACCCCCACTTTGCAGTCAGACGTGACTCTCAGCCAGCCAGTAAAACAGAGGTTTATTCGATGACAGGAACATGGTCTAAAACAGAGCTTGTAGATACAGCGAACCGGACCCCTTGGCTGGGTCCATTCTGGGGGGCAGTGAGCCAGACCCCCACGTCTGCCCTTCACTCCTCGTCCCCAGCCAGCTCCAGACTAACCACCCCCTCCAGCCCCTCCTCCTCTGCTCAGCCCCTTTCCCCGGGCCAGGAAGTCACCTGACCTCTTTGTCTCCAACACCTTCAGCTGGCACCTTTGCAGAGGAGGGGCCCAGGCCATCAGTTGCTAGGAGACAGAGTGTTAGGCATTTAGGTGCACTGGCCCCTTCCTCTGCAGCAATCACACACCCTTATTCCACCACCTAGATATTAAGAACTGCATAGGGGACACTGAGGCACCAACACAGTATTCAGAGAAAACATTAAGAACATTCCCAGTTCGTCACAGCATCCCAGAATCACGTTTGCTTTTTTTGCAACAGCATCACACTGTTGACTCATATTTAGCTTGTGGTCCACTATAACCCCTAGATCCCTTTCTGCCGTACTCCTTCCTAGACAGTCTCTTCCCATTCTGTATGTGTGAAACTGATTGATTGCTCCTTCCTAAGTGGAGCACTTTGCATTTGTCTTTATTAAACTTCATCCGGTTTACCTCAGACCATTTCTCCAATTTGTCCAGATCATTTTGAATTATGACCCTATCCTCCAAAGCAGTTGCAATCCCTCCCAGCTTGGTATCATCTGATGATGCAACTACCTGGGTCGCAGAGACTTCATGATAGAAAGTCCACAGGAGCAGATCATAGAGACGACACTGTCTGAGGCTAGAAGGGCTGATTTCAGGCTCCCCAGTGGGATATTCCTCTCCCTCTCTCTCCCCCGACCCCCGGGTCTCAGGGACACCGGTGGAGCCGGGATCCTACCCCCAGCACCCAGAGCCAAGGTCGGATTCTCTCCCCAGGGATGGAGCCCGGCGGGGAAGTGAAGATCGGGGTCTTGTCACCAGCATCGATAAATGTCACCTGCCTCCAGTCACAGTCCAGACAAACCCGGATCCTGTTGGGCAGGGGCGGCTCTAGACACCAGCGCGCCAAGCAGGCGCTTGGGGTGGCCGTTTCCCGGGGGGGCGGCATTTGGCTCCGGTTGAGCTCCCGCCGGCATGCCTGCGGCAGGTCCACCGGAGCCCGGGACGAGCGGACCTGCCGCAGGCATGACTGCGGCGGGTCCCGTCTTCTCGCGGCTCCGGTGGAGCTCCCGCAGGCATGACTGCGGCAGGTCCGCTGGTCCCGGGCTCCGGTGGACCTGCCGCAGGCATGCCGGCGGGAGCTCCACCGGAGCCGCGGGAAGAGGGGACCCGCCGCGGGACCGGGGAAGGGCGGCGCAGCTCTCCGCGCTGCTTGGGGCAGCCTACTGTCTAGAGCCGCCCCTGCTGTTGGGGGCCCGGCTCAGGGGCAGGGGGGGGTCACAGGGGAGGTGAGAGCCCAGAACTGATCCAACACATACCCCACAGCCCAGATCCCCTCCTCAGGGCTGATCCATCCCTTCCTCCTCACAGACTCTCTGGCCACCCTCACAGCCCAGCCTCCCCCACCCCCCCACCTCCACCTCCACCTCCCTGCAGTGACTCCCTGAGGTGAATCCCTCACAGCCCAGCACACAGAGCTCAGTGTCAAATCTCTCAGGATTGTTGGGCAGATCTTGCCATGTGTCTCCCCATCTCACACTTTTGCAATCCTCAGATAAGACGAGGTGGGGATGAGCTGTGTCCGGATCCAGAGTCACATTCACTGGGGAGAGGGAGAATCAGAGCGTTGAAGGCAGAGCTCAGCCCCGGGGGAGGCTGGAACCATTTCTCTCACTTTCCAGCAGCCCTGTTCTGGCTGGGACAGTCCTGGATCCCAGGGAGCTGCCTCTGTCCTGGGCACCTGAGACTGAGCAGAGATGTCACTGCAGTTCCTCGTTGTTTAATAGGAATCACTTCACTGGTTTTTCATTTGTTTGCAGACGCTTCAGTTCTTCCTGCTAGGCAGGGATGGTGCAACCACTAGGCAGTCGCCTAGAGCACCAAGTGGTTGGGGGCGCCCCGGGCTGTCTTCAGGCATAGGCAGCTGGGTAGGACACCTGAAAATTTGGGGCACCACTGGGTCTTAGTGTCCACCCAGCTGCTTTTCCTATCCCTGTTGTGACCCTTCCTGCAGGCTCCAAGTCATCCTGGGAAGGCGATCTAGTAGTTGGCCTTCTGGCTAAGAGGGGTGAAAACATTATCTAAGTTTACTCAGAACATGTCAGTCTACAGGACCTTAGTTTAAAATTTGCTTTAAAAATATTTCATTAGTGAGTTGGTGAAGATTATAAAATCACATCTCTAAAAAATCCTTGCATAGATTTTTAGATGTTTGGATCTTCAGACATATGGTTTTTAAAATAAATTGTTCAAAAGACCACCCTTATCTAAAACACATTTTTTAATTACTGTAGTAAAAACAGTTATTTCCAAAGTCTTCCTGTCCTTTCTGTCCATCCATTTCTTCCTTCACTGCCCTCCACCAAGAGAGCCCTTAAAGGGACAACAGCCCTTTGCTTCCAGATAGCAGGACAAAGAGTTTCCCTTTCTTTACTTCTGATTATCTGATGAACTAGTTTTAAGCAAAGTCAGTACCTTAGTAAGATATAAAATCATTTGTTATGCTAAAATCTTTGGAAACATATTTTTTAAAGTTGGTGGAATTTCATAAACGTGTATTGTTATGGAGATCACACACAGTAAATTAGTGTTCTCTTTTTCTAAAAGCAATGAACATTGTTATGAACACACTAAATCTCTGTGACGGATTACTTTAAAATAATGTCTGTTTCAGTGAGTTAAATATGTAGCAATCTGGAATGATTACTTTATGAAGGCTGAAGAGTACATTTAAAATATAAAATAAGCTTAGAATTACTGATTAAGAAAATGTAAAACAGAGAAGGGTTGCATTCATGTATTCCATAATATTTAATGTTGTATTCAGCAAGCCAGCTGACTCACCCTTACTACAAAGTTTTTGCAAATAAATGTCTGACAAATTTCAGGGCATATCAAAAAACCTGTGACTGACATTTTTTATTCTCAAAATTAGTGCTTTTAATTAGGTACCTTCTGCACGTCCATTCTGCGTGAGGGAGAGGGTACAGGGGTCTCTGCGGGGAACGGTGACTCTCTGCCACTGTGAGGCAGGCTGGACGTCTTTTTATTCTTTCTGCCTTGTCTCTCCGCCCCCCCACCCCCCGGCTGCAAGCTCAGGCTGCCATGGGGCATAGGGCACCAGTTTAATAATATTGCATAGGGCCCCATAAATCCTAAGGACAGCCCTGGGGGCGCTAAAAAACGGTGCCCTGGCTCAGCAGGGAGGAGCTGCTTTCCAGAGGCTCGGGAGAGCCAGAGCGTCGGCTCGCGGGGGCAGTGAGCCCCAGCCATGGAGGAGCCGGCACAGCGCAGGGGGGCAGGAGCCTGCAAAGGCGGTGGCGCTGCTAGTGGGGAGCAGCCACGACCCCCGCCCCTCCTGCCCAGGCTGCGGCCTGGCGCCCCCAACCCCGGGGCTCCTGCAGGCTGCAGCAGATGCATGTGGGCACCGGACCCCATGCGCCCCCCAGCTCCCCACTTGCCGCACTTGGGCTCTGCGGCTCCCGGGCATGTGAGCCGCCACCTGGGCGCAGAGCCCTGAGCCTGCTCCAGGAGGGGCAGCGGTGGTGGCGGCTCACACTCCCAAGAGCAGCAGAGCCCGACTGTGGCGAGAGGAGAGCTGAGGGGGGCACACGGGGGCCTCTGCCCGCATGCATCTGCTGCAGGAGCCCCCAGGAGGGGGGGCACTGAGCCGTAGCCTGGCAGGAGGGGCGGGGACACGGCTGCTCCCCGCTAGCGGTGCCACCGCTGCCTTTGCAGGGCTGCTGTCCACTGCGCTGCACCGGCTCCTCCATGGCTGGATCTCGACGCCCCCACAAGCGAGTCAACAGTGTGTCAACAGTGTGATGCTGTTGCAAAAAAAGCAAATGTGATTCTGGGATGCATTAACAGGTGTGTTGTGAGCAAGACATGAGAAGTCATTCCTCCGCTCTACTCTGCACTGGTCAGGCCTCAGCTGGAGTATTGTGTCCAGTTCTGGGCACCACACTTCAAGAAAGATGTGGAGAAATTGGAGAGGGTCCAGAGAAGAGCAAGAATGATTAAAGGTCTAGAGAACATGACCTACGAAGGAAGGCTGAAAGAATTGGGTTTGTTTAGTTTGGAAAAGAGAAGACTTGAGAGGGGACATGATAGCAGTTTTCAGGTATCTAAAAGGGTGTCATAAGGAGGAGGGAGAAAACTTATTCATCTTAGCCTCTGAGGATAGAACAAGGAGCAATGGGCTTAAACTGCAGCAAGGGAGGTTTAGGTTGGACATTAGGGAAAAGTTCCTAACTGTCAGGGTGGTTAAACATTGGAATAAATTGCCTAGGGAGGTTGTGGAATCTCCATCTCTGGAGATATTTAAGAGTAGGTTAGATAAATGTCTATCAGGGATAATCTAGGCAGTATTTGGTCCTGCCATGAGGGCAGGGGACTGGACTCGATGACCTCTCGAGATCCCTTCCAGTCCTAGAGTTTATGAATCTATGAATCTATAAGCAGGACGTTCTGGCTTTCCAGTGCCTCCAGAAGGTGGCTCCTCCCTGCTGAGCTGCTGCAGTGGCCCAAACCTGGCAAAGCCAGTGAGTGGATTCGGGCGAGGGCTGCCGGGGTGGGGTGGGGAGGGTTCATGGGGGGGCTGTGCATCCTCCAGGGGAGTTCAGGGGGCTGGGAGGGGGGAACCTGGTCTGGGGAGCAGCCCCTGGGCACGGCTGGACCCTGGGGATTGTAAAGGCTTGTTGGGATTTTCCCCTCAATGAACTGATGTTACGGGGGGGCAAGGTGGAAGTTTTGCCTAGAGTGCAAAATATCCTTGCACTGGCCCTGCTGCTTGGGCTGCTCCATCCCCAGTGGCAGAGACACAGTAATGAAGGCGTCAGAAGCTTTTGGTGAGGAGGGATCAGAAGAGGCAGGTACCAGCTTTAAACCCCATGGGGAAGCTCCCTCCCCTAATGCAGCCTCAATTCCCAGGCCAGGAAACAGAGACTTATTGGTACTGTTTGAAGACAGGATACTGGACTATATGGACCACTGAGCTGACTCACTATGGCCATTCTGATGTTCTTATATATACCCGAGCTGTATCTGTAATCCACTAGACCCCATTCCCCTCCTAGAACTGGGATAGAACCCAGGAGTCCTGGCAGAGTCTCTCTCTCTACAGAGTTAGTAACAAAATAAGAATAGACATTAACATTTTAACCAGTGTCCCTAAAGTGATTTTCCACAAGATGTCAGACCATGTATTAGGGTGTGTCTACACTACGGGATTATTCTGATTTTACAGAAACCAGTTTTTTAAAACAGATTGTATAAAGTCGAGTGCACGCGGCCACATTAAGCACATTAATTCAGTGATATGCGTCCATGTACCGAGGCTAGCGTCGATTTCCTGAGCGTTGCACTGTGGGTAGCTATCCCATAGCTATCCCAAAGTTCCCGCAGTCTCCCCCACCCATTGGAATGCTGGATTGAGATCCCAGTGCCTGATGGGGCAAAAAACATTGCCACTGGTGCTTCTGGGTACAGCCTCACCCCTCCCTCCATTAAAGCCGCAGCAGCCAACCGTTTCACGCCTTTTTTCCTGGGTGAACTGTGCAGATGCCATTCCACGGCAAGCATGGACGCTGCTGAGCTCAAGACAGCAATCATGGATGTTTTAAACACCTCGCGCATTCTCATGCAGTCAATGCTGAACCGGGACCTGCAAAGCCAGGCAAGGAGGCGGCGGCTACGGCAGAGCGGCGATGAGAGTGATGAGGACATGGACACAGAATTCTGTCAAACTGCGGGCCCCTGCGCTTTGGAGATCCTGCTGGTAATGTGGCAGGTTCTAGCCATTGAACCCCGATTTGGGGCCTGGGAAACAAGCACAGACTGGTGGGACTGCATAGTGTTACAGGTGTGGGACAATTCCCAGTGGCTGCGAAACTTTCGCATGCGGAAGGGCACTTTCATGGAACTTTGTGACTTGGTTTCCCCTGCCCTGAAGCACCAGAATACCAAGATGAGAGCAGCCCTCACAGTTGAGAAGCGAGTGGCAATAGCCCTCTGGAAGCTTGCAATGCCAGACAGCTACCGGTCAGTCGGGAATCAGTTTGGAGTGGGCAAATCTACTGTGAAGGCTGCTGTGATGCAAGTAGCCAAAGCAATCACTAAGCTGCTGCTACGAAAGGTTGTGACTCTGGGAAATGTGCAGGTCATAGTGGATGGCTTTGCTTCAATGGGGTTCCCTAACTGTGGTGGGGCAATAGATGGAACCCATATCCCTATCTTGGCACCGGAGCACCAGGGCACCCACTACATAAACCGCAAGGGGTACTTTTCCATGGTGCTGCAAGCATTGGTGGATCATAAGGGACGTTTCACCAACATCCACGTGGGATGGCCGGGAAGGGTTTATGACACTCGCGACTTCAGGAACACTACTCTGTTTAAATGGCTGGAGCAAGGGAATTACTTCCCAGACCAGAAATTAACAGTTGGGGATGTTGAAATGCCTGTAGTTATCCTGGGGGACCCAGCCTACCCCTTGATGCCATGGCTCATGAAGCCATACACAGGCAGCCTGGACAGTAGTCAGGAGCTGTTCAACTACAGGCTGAGCAAGTGCAGAATGGTGGTAGAATGTGCCTTTGGCCGTTTAAAGGCGCGCTGGCGCACATTACTGACTCGCTCAGACCTCAGTCAAACCAATGTCCCCATTGTTATTGCTGCTTGCTGTGTGCTCCACAATCTCTGTGAGAGTAAGGGGAGACCTTTATGGCGGGATGGGAGGCTGAGGCAAATCACCTCGCCGCTGATTACACACAGCCAGACACCAGGGCGATTAGAAGAGCACACCAGGAAGTGGTGCACATTAGAGAAGCTTTGAAAACCAGTTTCATCACTGGCCAGGGTACAGTGTGACTGTTGTTTGTTTCTCCTTGATGAACCCCCCGCCACCCTTGATTGACTCATTCCCTGTAAGCCACCCACCCACCCACCCCTTCGATCACAGCTTGCTTTCTAAGGAAATAAAGTCACTCGTTTAAAAATCATGCATTCTTTATTACTTAATTATAAAAAGAGGGAGAGAACTGACATGGTAGCCCGGGTGGGGTTTGGGAGGAGGATAGTAGGAAAGGAAAAGGCCACTAAAAAAATTTCATAATAATGAGAGCCTTTTGGTTGGGCTGTCCACTGGGGTGGAGTGGGCAGATGCACGGAGCCTCCCCCCACGAGTTCTTACTCATCTGGCGGGTGAGGAGGCTAAGGAACATGGTGAGGGGGGAGGGTGGTTATACAGGGGCTGCAGCGGCACTCTGTGATCCTGCTGCCATTCCTGAAGCTCCACCATACACTGGAGCATGTCAGTTTGATCACGCAGCAGCCCCAGAGTTGCATCCCACCACCGCTGATCTGCCTGCCACCACCTCTCATCTCGAGCATCTCTCCTGTCCTCACGTTGGTCCCTCCTGTCCTCACGTTGGTCCCTCTTGTCCTCACGGTCACTGGCATCTTTCTTGTACTTTGCTACCACGTCCTTCCACTCATTCAGATGAGCTCTTTCATTGCGGGTCAGTTCCATGATTTCCGAAAACATTTCTTCTCGCGTCTTTTTTTTCCGCCGTCTTATCTGAGATAGCCTTCGGGATGGAGTAGGGAGGCTTGAAAAATTTACAGCAGCCTGAGGGAGGGAAAAAAGGGAGAGAAGTATTTAAAAAGATACATTTTAGAGAACAATGGTCATACTCTTTCACGGTGAACAACACTATTCTGACCAGTGCAGAGTAGAGCGGAGAAATGACTTCTCGTGTCTTGCTCACAACACACCTGTTAATGCATCCCAGAATCACATTTGTTTTTTTTGCAACAGCATCACACTGTTGACACACTGTTGACTCGCTTGCGGGGGCGTCGAGATCCAGCCATGGAGGAGCCGGTGCGGCGCAGTGGACAGCAGCCCTGCAAAGGCAGCGGTGGCACCGCTAGTGGGGAGCAGCCGTGTCCCCGCCCCTCCTGCCAGGCTACGGCCCAGTGTCCCCCCTCCTGGGGGCTCCTGCAGCAGATGCATGCGGGCAGAGGCCCCCGTGTGCCCCCCACAGCTCTCCTCTCGCCACAGTCGGGCTCTGCTGCTCTTGGGAGTGTGAGCCGCCACCACCGCCGCCCCTCCTGGAGCAGGCTCAGGGCTCTGCGCCCAGGTGGCGGCTCACATGCCCGGGAGCCGCAGAGCCCAAGTGCGGCAAGTGGGGAGCTGGGGGGCGCATGGGGTCCGGCGCCCACATGCATCTGCTGCAGCCTGCAGGAGCCCCGGGGTTGGGGGCGCCAGGCCGCAGCCTGGGCAGGAGGGGCGGGGGGCGTGGCTGCTCCCCACTAGCAGCGCCACCGCCTTTGCAGGCTCCTGCCCCCCTGCGCTGAGCCGGCTCCTCCATGGCTGGGGCTCACTGCCCCCACGAGCCGACGCTCTGGCTCTCCCGAGCCTCTGGAAAGCGGCTCCTCCCTGCTGAGCCAGGGCACCGTTTTTTAGCGCCCCCAGGGCTGTCCTTAGGATTTATGGGGCCGTATGCAGTATTATTAAACTGGTGCCCTATGCCCCATGGCAGCCTGAGCTTGCAGCCGGGGGGTGGGGGGGCGGAGAGACAAGGCAGAAAGAATAAAAAGACGCCCAGCCTGCCTCACGGTGGCAGAGAGTCACCGTTCCCCGCAGAGACCCCTGTACCCTCTCCCTCACGCAGAATGGACGTGCAGAAGGTACCTAATTAAAAGCACTAATTTTGAGAATAAAAAATGTCAGTCACAGGTTTTTTGATATGCCCTGAAGTTTGTCAGACATTTATTTGCAAAAACTTTGTAGTAAGGGTGAGTCAGCTGGCTTGCTGAATACAACATTAAATATTATGGAAAAGCTCAGCGTCAATCGCTCCCCCACCTCCTTCCCCCTGCTTGGCTACCTGCAGGGAAGGATTTCTTTTAAGCCACAGGCAAACAGCCCAGTAGGAATGGCCATCTCTGTCCCCTTACTTAAATTCCTGAATTTCAACCAGGTTACCATGAACGATATCACTCTCCTGAGGATAACACAGCAAGATAAAGAACGGATGTTGCTTGAATGCCAGCAATCACTGGGACCATACGCAGCTAGGCTTTGTCATGCAGTGATACCAGATTACTTGCTACATGCATGGCGTTGTCAAGTGTCCTACCATGGAGGACAGAATAAAGCAGTGCTTCCCAGGAACCTTCTGCAAAGGCTTTTGGAGTACCTCCAGGAGAGCTTCATGGAGATGTCCCTGGAGGATTTCCGCTCCATTCCCAGACATGTTAACAGACTTTTCCAGTAACTGTACTGGCCGCGAATGCATCCCAAGTCCCCAGGGCAAATTAATCATTAAAAAATGCTTGCTTTTAAACTATGTCTTATATTTACAAGGTACACTCACCAGAGGTCCCTTCCATGGCTTCATTGTCTGGGATAGTTGCTTGGGAGGGCTGGGAGGGTAATTCTGTCAGGGTGAGAAAAAATTCCTGGCTGTTGGGGAGAACGGAGTGCTGTGTGCTCTCTGCAAGCTCGTCCTCCTCTTCCTCCTCATCGTCCCCGTCCGCAGAATCCTCAGCCATGGCTGCGATTACCACCCCCACCTCGGAATCCACGGACAGGGATGGGGTAGTGGTGGCGGACCCCCCTAGAATTGCATGCAGCTCAGCACAGAAGCGGCATGTTTTCAGCCCTGCCCCAGACTTTCTGTTTGCTTCTTTGGTTTTCTGGTAGACTTGTCTGAGCTCTTTAACTTTCACACGGCACTGTACTGAGTCTCTGGTGTGGCCTCTCTGCATCATGGCCTTGGAAATTTTTTCAAATGTTTTTTCATTTCGTCTTTTGGAACTGAGTTCTGTTAGCACGGAATCCTCTCCCCATACAGCGATCAGATCCAGTACCTCCCATGCAGTCCATCCTGGAGCTCTTTTTCGATTCTCAGGAGACTGCATTGTTACCTGTGCTGATGATCTCTGCGTGGTCACGTGTGCTGGTGAGCTCTCCACTCTGGCCAAACAGGAAATGAAATTCAAAAGTTCGCGGGGCTTTTCCTGTCTACCTGGCCAGTGCATCTGAGTTCAAATGGCTTTCCAGAGCGGCCACAATGGTGCACTGTGAGATAGCTCCCAGAGGCCAATACCATCGAATTGCGGCTACACTAACCCTAATACGACATGGCAATACCGATTTCAGCGCTACTCCCCTCGTCGGGGAGGAGTACAGAAATCGGTTTTAAGAGCCCTTTATATCGATATAAAGGGCTTCGTTGTGTGGATGGGTGCAGCGTAAAATCGGTTTAACGCTGCTAAATTCCGTATAAACGCATAGTGTAGACCAGGCCTTAGAGCTCAGTGGGTCTAATATTTATTTAATTTTCTCTCTTTTATAAAGGAATTAGATAAAGGATTCCTGTCAGCTAACTGCTAAGTTATCTGCCAAAACACTAGAGTTTTTAGGTGTCTAAGGAGCCCCTGGAATCATGGTTAAATTACCCTCCCCCGCCACCACCAAAATTTGAAATGGTGCCCCTGAGTGCACAGTACCTACCGTGGTCCCCCATAAGAGCTGCATTAACAGGCAACTCTGCAAGTGACCCCCATGCCTCTCTAGTTCCTTGGCCACATGTATTCTGTCCCTATTCTGGCGGCTAATCCAGAAAGAGGAAAAGAGCTCCCCACTGCTCCCACCTGAGGGATGTGTTGGGTTGAGATCAGGTGGTCGAAGCAGGCAATAGTGACAGAATCTGAGACTTGAAGCTCCTAGAGTGAGTGACCTCTTACCTTTATAGACCTGCCCTTCAGTCATACCCAGCGATATTAAAGTTTAATGTGATAGTAAATAGACCCATTTTAAACCCTTCACCACACAAGACAAAGCCCGTAGGATTCATCATTCACTATTTATTTCTCTTTCCCTGGCTCCCTACAGCCACCAGCCACCTTCGAGCTTTCCCTCTTCTCTCCCAGGCTCTGCTCACTTGATTGCAGGAGCTCAGCGGATGGTCCAGCTTTGCTCTTTCACTTCCATTCTTCACTTCTTTGGATGGCTGCATTTGCAACTGAGCAGCCTGATGGAAATACCTGAGTCCTCTGTCTTGGCAGGCAGGCCAAGCAGCTGGGGGAGGTTAGCCTGAACTGTCAGGAGTGGAGGCTTGGCCCATAGGGTAGGGTTACCATATTTTAACTTTCAAAAAAAGAGAACACTCCATGGTGGGGGAGTGGTAGCCCTGCCCCCTATCCACACCCTCCCACTTCCCGCCCCCTGACTGCCCCCCACAGAACCCCCAACCCCTCCAACCTCCCCTGCTCCTTGTCCCCTGATTGCCTCCTCCCGGGACCCCTGCTCCTAACTGCCCCCTGGGACCCCACCCCCTATCTAAGCCTCCCTTCTCCTAGTCCCCCTCTTTAGACCCTCCCACCCTAACTGCCCCCCCTAGAACTCCACCCCCTACCTGTCCCCTGACTGCCCCGACCCCTATCCATACCCCCACCCCGACAGACCCCAGGTCTCCCACACCTATCCAACCGCTCCCAGTCCCCTGACTGCCCCCCCAGAACCCCAATCCCTCCAACCCACCCTGCTCCTTGTCCCCTGATTGCCTCCTCCCAGGACCCCTGCTCCTAACTGCCCCCTTGGACCCCACCCCCTATCTAAGCCTCCCTTCTCCTTGTCCCCTCCTTACACCCCCACCCTAACTACCCCTAGAACTCCACCCCTACCTGCCCCCGACAGACCCCTGGGTCTCCCACACCTATCCAAATGCTCCCTGTCCCCTGACTGCCCCCCCAGAACTCCCAACCCATCTAACCCCACCTGCTCCCGGACCCTTGACTGCCCCGACCCCTTTCCACACCCTCGCCTCCTAACAGGCTCCCCCCAGAACCCCTGACCCATCCAAGCCCCCCTGCTCCCTGTCCCACGACTGTCCCTTGGGACCCCGTGCCCCTTCTCCAACCTTCCGGCCCCCTTACCATGCTGCTCAGAGCAGTGTGTCTGGTGTGTGGAGCCAGACAGTGCTGTGCTCCCCCACGGAGCGCGCCACCCCTCCCCCACGAGAGTGCTACCGGCACAGTGCGCTGAGGCTGCGGGGTGGGGGGGGAGCAGGGGAGGAGCTCTGGCTGCTGGAGGCCCAGATACGAGCAGCTCAATCCAGCCCGGCCACCGTGTCAGCTGCATCGTGCTCTGCATTGGGAGGGAAATCCTGGACCTTTTTAGATTTTTACAAATTCCTCCCAGATGGCTATTTAAAAACCCAAAAGCCGGACATGTTCGGGAAAATCCGGATGCGTGGTAACCCTACCATAGGGACTCCAGGATCTGCAGCTGCTGCCACCTATACGGTGAATCCTCCAACTCATCACCCAAGCTCTTCCACATTCTGCAAACTGGCCTCACTGTCTGACTATGTAGGAGAACAGAAACCCTTTGTTACAGCAGGAGAGTCTCTTCAATGCTGCACTCTTTGCTTGACCTTTCAGAGGTCACTGTGAAACACGACTACCCTGCCCCTAGGAGTCTCTCAAGGAGCTGCCTGTGCAGTCACTTGGCACCCACCAGTAATGGTCTGACAGTGGCATTGCAGAGGGAGCTTAGCAGACCGTCCCTTCTATGACTTCCTGAATTGCTGCCAGGACTGATTCTAAGAGAAGAGCAGATTTCTCCTCTGTGCTAGGGAGATTCCCATAGGAAAAGCAGCTATGGTGGGGGAGGAGGCAATACAAGCACTACCCCTGAGCCCTTGAATAGCAGCAACCAGCAACCAGCAGCAACTCTGGGAGCCAGGGGATTGGTGTGTCTTGCTGGGACAGCAGAGCTGGAGAGCAGAAAAGGGCATTGGAGGAATCGTAGAAAAGTCAGTGTCATGGCCATGTCATCAGCAGCCAGACCTAGTGGTCAGAGGCAGAGTCCACACTCAGAAGACAGGAGTCAAGAGTCAGCTGGGTCAGGATACTGGAAGAACAGAAGCAAAACACCAAACTGAGTTTAGAACCTCAAATCAGATGAGTCACAGCGAGTCAGGATGCCAGGAAATCAAGCCTGGGCAGTGGGAGCAGGAACAGCTAACACATGGTCCAGAAGACAGGGGAGCTCGGGTGTTCAGACAGCTTCTTGTTCCTGCTGTTGGTTTAAGGAGGTCCCGGGGGCCGATTAGCTGCTCAGGGACTCTGCCATTAGGCCTCAGGGATGGAGCCTCAAACTGGGTCTGGAATTCATAAGTCCTAGGTAAGCAGTTTTTAGTAGGCTTCCAGGTGGCCTGCTGCAGTGTGGCTGCTCCCATGAGCCCTGCAGACCCGGGTTAATGACCCATGGGTCATGACAGTGAGTGATCTCTCCCCACTCAAACCTCCTCCAGGATCCTGGACACATCCTCTAAGAATAAAAAAACAAAGTCATGATGACAACTAGGCTATGTAACAGGAGCTCCCTCTTTGTTGCAACAGCCCCAAGTGCCCAGAAGAGTGAACGGTTCTTACCTCCAGGAGACGCATGGGATCTTCCATCTAAGCCTCAGTAGGACCCATGTTGCTTGGTTTGACAGGATAAGATCATCTGTTCCCACTGCTCTCTGAGCTGGGCTGGCTGAAGCATACATCTGTGTAAGAGGCTGGGACTGGAAGAGAGATGTTACAATCAGGGTCCAGGTACCCCAGAAGGAGAACAGAGGGTCTGAAACCGAAAGGCTAAGCAATCAAATCAGCGGATTCGACAGAGAATTTTTGTACCTGTCATAAACAGATAGTAAAGGGTTAACAAGCTCAGTAACCTGATGAACACCTGACCAGAGGACCAATCAAGGGACAAGATAATTTCAAATCTCTGTGGAGGGAAGGCTTTGTCTGTGTCCTTTGTTTGGATTGTCGTTCTCTCTTTGGATTTAAGAGAGGCCAGACATATTCTTCAAGTTCTCCAAGGTTTCCTGAAGTATTTTCTTCTATTCAGTATAGTGAGTATTAGAAGGCGGTTTAGTCTTATAATTGATTTCTACATTTGCAATTGTGTATTTGCTGGAGAAATATCTTTATTTCTGTTTGCTGTTACTTTGATTATTCTGAGAAAGGAGTGGGGGGGGGGGGGAACCTCTCCAGGCTTATCAGCTAGACCCTGTATATTTTATCCTGGTGATACAGAGATAGTGTACTTTTTTTCTTTCTTTAATAAAATCTTTTCTTTTAGAACCTGAGTGATTTCTTCCCTTGTTTGGATTTTCAGGGGAAGGGGAGGGGGAAAAGTGAATCCCTCTTTGTTTGATTCAAGGAGTTTGAATCAAGGTATCTCTCCCAAGGACAAGGGGAAGGGAAAGAAGGTGGGGGGAATGGATTATTTCCCTTTGTGTTAAGATCCAAGGAAGTTGGGATCTGTGTTCCCCAGGGAAAGTTTGGGGGAACAGGGAGTGTACTAGACACTGGAATTTCTAGTTGGTGGCAGCTTTACCAGATCTAAACTAGGATTTTAGTTTAGAGGAGTCCATGCAGGTCCCCATCTTGTGGATGCTAAAGTTCAAAGTGGGGAATAAACCTATGACAGTACCATACAGTGACATCAAATAAGGTCTGTTAGGAAAGCTGAGATGTTAGTCTGGAAACTGCTAAGGCCAAGATTGTGACTCTTAAGATTCAGTTTTAGTCACTACAAAGTGTGTTTTGTTTTGTTTGTCTGTTTGAAATTTGTCACTTTCTCTTGCTTAGTATCACTTAAATCTCTTCTTTGTTACTATGCTTTCCAAAGCACCTCAGTGTTGTGTGTTTGAGTGAAGTGTGAGTCTCCAGCCTACCTAACAGGCTGAGCTGTGCCCTGTTTCTTTGAAGGTAGCGAATAATTTTGGAGTGGTGCTGGGCACAGAGTCCACGGGCAGTTCACCAGACATCTCTCAGAGCCCAAAGAGAACAAAGGCGCATGAGAGATTCAGGCCCCACTGACCCATGGGAACTTCCCATAGAAGAGGCTACACAGTGCTCCAGACACAGCCAGCAGGATCCCTCCCACAAGCTGGGCCATGTCCTTCCCCTCCCAGCCCCACAGCTTCTTCCCCACCCCAGCCTCAGTAACCCCTCCCATCTCCCTGGTCTCCCCACCCACTCTCCAATACCAGGCTGTTTCCATAATGGAAGGAGGTTTCTACCAGAGTTCACTCACCGCTAGATCCTGGCCAGGCCTCGTGTCACAGCTTTCTAGCTGGGCTAGCAACCCCGTTGATAGTCACTCTTGCAGTTTGTTGGCTGGGAACTCAGCCCTCCAACCAGGTGACTGTCCTTTAGTCCACTCCTTCCTGGGTCATGCTCCTTCCAAACAAAGTCCAAAAATGTCTTGAACAGAAACAAGGCCTTCCACCCTCGTGGGGAGCTCTTCCTCAGCCTGATTTCGCCTTGGTCTGCCCTTCTTGGGTTTCTATGGTCTTCTATGTCCCCTTCCTTAGGGACGGTGGGAGAACCCTGTCCTACCCTGGACTCCAGGTTTTGGCCCAAGGCCATATGTTGAACAGCTAGGTCTGCTTCTGTACTTTTGCTGCTGTTTTCCCTTGTTTCCTCTCAGGTGGGGCTCACTTGGTCATCAATTTGGCCTAGCTCCAGGCTTTGCAGCCACAGGCCAAGCCACCCTGTGAAATACCCTCCTCCTTAAAATCCGGCCCAACCCGGGGGCAAGCTCTACTCTTGTCCAATCTTCATCCCTCACCATCTCATCTCGTCGCTGTCACCGGCTATGCACTCGTACAGCCTCGTACTCACCAGAACTCAGAGGCCATCCTTCTCTTCCTGCAGCCACTCATTCTCATTAACAACTGCTTGCAGAGCCTTGTTCTGAAGCCACTAGCTTCTTCTGTAGCCTTTTTTCTATTGCTGCTGCATCCCCCAAAACCTTTTCCATCAGTGTCTGAGCACACACCACTGCTCAACTCTCATGCCTGATTCATCTCTGTGCCAATCATTTCACTCTTCACCTCCCTGCAGCACCCGATAGGTGTGTTGCAGGAGGGTCTGCAAGGTCCATGGCCATCCCTGCCATCTCCACCTAGCCTGCCTCATGTGTGTTTTCCAAGAGGACACCTTCTCCTTTCTTTCTACCTTCTTGGGGCCCTGGCCCCTCCTTTTGCCACTCAGGAATTTCCTATGCAGGCCGGGTCTTTTGATATGGCCTGCTTCTCTGCACCAAAACCAAAGAACTTTTGTTCCTATCTTGGCATTAGGCTATGCTTGTACACTTTCTCAGGCCCTGCTTTCCTGGGCTAACCTTCTCAGCACAGCCACAGCATGCTCTCTGAGTCTTCTCTTTTTGTCCATGGGCCTAGCAGGTTGATTTCCCTTTGCAGGATCTCTCACAGGTACTGCTGCTGCTCCCTCAAGATTAGCAGCTGCATCTGTAGCTCTGCCTGCCCTTCCTTCTGCTTCTGTTGGGTTTCTAGGAGCTGCTGGAGAAACCCCGAGACCTGCTTTGGCTGCTTAGCCAGTCCCTGGAACTCAAATGGGAAATCCCACTTGGGGGGGATGGACCTTCCTTCAGTAACCAAGACTTCCATGAGCCCTCACAGATGACAGGGGGAATTCAATCCTGCTGACTATGCCAATAATCAATGAATCTACTCATTGTTACGTGCCCTCTGATCCTCCATCGATGGTCACTCCAGCACCATGGCAGTCTCTCTGCCTGGTAATTCGGCCCTCTGGCCGGCTCACCACCTTTAGTCCATGCTTCTGGGGCTCAGCTTGTCACACACTGGAAGTCTAAAGAGGTCTTCCCAGAGAAAAAAGTTCTTCTGCTCTTGCTGGGGCTCTGGCTCAGATCTGCAGCTCCCTTGCTGGGCTTGGTAACCCTCTCTGGGTGCGTGTATGCCCCCTTCTTTGGTGCCAGTAGAGGAACCCGGTCCCACCCTGACACTGGTAGCAGCCCAGGGCTCTGTACTCAACAGCTAGGGTTGCTCTTTTCTCTTTGCTGCAGATTTCCCTGGGCACATCCTACCTCTCTTTTCAAGTTCCCTTCTAGGCTTTCCTTACTGCTTTCAACTTCCTACCTAGTTCTCATTCCAGTTCATAGCCCAGCTAGGCTTTATCGCCGCTGAAGTCTGGTTCTTTCGGGGCCAATAAATGGTCCCTCTGAGGTAGGACTCATTCTGTAATCAGTTTGGCTAAGCCCCAGGCTCTGCAGCCCAGGGGAAAGCACTCTCCTTTCCCTGTTACAGACCTGTGCTGCCCAGTCCTCCTCTTATTGGGTTGAGGTGAGTCTTGCTCACATGCTCAGGGCTCGGGAAGAAATTTTCCTCCAGGGCAGATTGGCAGAGTCCCTGGAGATTTTTCACCTTCCTCTGCAGTATGGGGCACGGTTCACTTGCTGGAGGATTCTCTGCACCTTAAAGTCTTTAAACCATTACTTGAGAACTTCAATAGTTTAGACATAGGTTAGGGGTTTATTACAAGAGTGGGAGAGTGAGATTCTGTGGCCTGTATTGTGCAGGAGGTCAGACTATATGATCATAATGGTCCCTTCTGACCTTAAAGTCTAGGAGTCCATGAGTTCAGACCTCTCCAGTTCAGACCTGGTTTCCAGAGGGGCTAAGTTTACAAAGGCTCAACTGGCTGCAGTTGGAGTTTTGCTGGTTCTGGTGACTCTGACGTTCATCATTCAGAGGCTGACAGGTTTGTTGAGGGGAAGGTGAAACCCCATTGCTGATCAGAAGGAGGTCAGAGTCAGGTCTCTAGGAGCTGAAGGTTCATTTGTCCTGCTGCGGGAAGTGGAGCTGGAGAGCAGAGATGTTATGTGAATGAGACTGCATGATGGAGTTGGAGACTGAGGGACGGGAGCCTCCTCCCAGAAATGCTCCCAGGAGAACAGGTTTGAGGACATCTGTAGGGAGCCTCTTGCTAGGAAAAAAAACAAGACTGGCGCATTGATGGAGATGTCTCTGTCCCAGGGATGGGGGAAGCTCCCAACCAGGCTATGCAGCAGGGATCCCATTTCTCCCCCAGGAGACCCATCTGCCCAAAGAAGTAAATGGCTCTTACCTCCATGAGGGAGCGTGGTCTTCCCTCTCAGCCTCTTTGAGAACTAGCACTGCTTGGTTTCATAGAACAAGGTGACCTGTCCCCACTGCTCCCTGAGGTGGCTCAGCTTCTGACTGCACCCATCTGGGAGGCAGTCACACACCCAGGGCCTAGAAGACAGGTGGGGAGGAGGTTCCTATTCATGTTACCCTCGGAGAGTCCATAGAAGGGCCAAAGGAAGAATAAAGGGCAGGAGGTGAAGCAGGCCTTGAGCCTCTGGCCCATCCTCACCTCCTCAAATGTGGAGCTTCCTGAGCTTCAGTTGGGTAGGCAGTCTGTAGCCCTGACACAAAGGTCCTTCTGCGCCATATGGGGCAGGGAGATCTCTGCCTGGGAGCACGGGGAATGGGATGGGGGTCAGAGGAAGGAAAGAGGGGAGGGGTATGGGAGTGAGGGGAAGAGCTCATGCCCCAGATGAAGGAAGTTTGGGGTCAGAGGGAAGGACCCTGGTCCACAGAGAGGGGAGAGAGTTTCTGTCAGTGACAGGGGCCTCCATTTCCCCTTCCACTAGCCCCCCATTTACAGTGAGACAGAGCAGTACCTGCAGCAGGGAGCGGGAGTTGCTGAACATGGGAGGAGAACCTTTAAGGGCATCAGATGAGGCACAGTCCTTGCAGCGCCTCGGGCACCTGGTGCAAGTGCCGGATGATGCAGAGCTGGCACATCACCTTGGCTGTGACATCCTCCAACTGCAGGGGAATGAGAACATGTCAGAGACTGAGACACTGCCCAGGAATCAGGGAGGATTAGGACACCTGGAACCAGCACCATTTACACCCAGGAGCTGCTCATATCTGAGTGGTGGATTCACCCTCCTGATCCCCAGGATGGAGGCTTGTTGTCCTCTGTAGTGACCTCCAGTGCCAACCACCCTCCTTGTAGGGTTAGCTCCTGCCACCTCCCCCTCAGTGCCCCTGACAGCTGTTCCACCTCCAACCCACCTGGGGACACCGCTCAAGTTTGTAGAACCCTCTCCTCCACCCCTACCTCCATCCCCACCCAGGTAGGGCAGGGAGGGGGGAAGGAGGGATTCTGGCAGCAGTGAAGTGGGATGGGGGGAGGTTGAGACCTTTCCCCAAGTCCAGGGCCGGCTCCAGGCACCAGCTGAGCAAGCTGGTGCTTGGGGCGGCAGATTCTAGGGGGCGGCATTCCGCCCAATCCTAGGGCGGCATTGACGCTTTTTTTTTTGTTTGCTGCTCTGGCCGCCCTGTAGGGGGCAGAGGAGGGGAGCGCCCTGCAGCAAATTCGGCAGGGCAGCCCGCGTCCTTCCCTCCCCACCGACCGGAGCAGCTCGGAGCCCTCCCGGCAGGCGGCGCGGAGGTCGGGGCCGCGGGGTGAGCGCCCACCTGAAGCCCTGGCTGCCCCTCTCTCTCTCTCCCCCCTCGCTCCCTCTCCTTCCCCCCATTAGACCAGTCGCGCACTCTGCAGCACAGGGAGTCCCCTGGCTCCGGCCACCCTGTAGGGTTTTTTGTTTTGTTCTCCCCTGCTTTGCCGGCTGTGCCGTTCCTCCACCCCCACTTTGGCGCTCCAGCCGCGCCGCAGGTTGTTTTTTTTCACCTGCTTTGCCGCTCCAGCACCCTGTTCCCCCCGCCCCCTTTACCGCTCCAGCCCCACCGTGGTTTTATGTTGTTGTTTTGTTTTGTTTTTCCCCTGCTTTGCTGCTCCGGCTGTGCTGCAGTTTCCTCCCCACCCCGCTTTGCCGCTCTGGCCCCGCTGTGGTTTGTTTTTGTTTTTTCCCTGCTTTGCCGCTCCGGTGGTCTTCCCCCCCCCCTTTTTTTTTTTTGCTTGGGGCAGCAAAAAAGCCAGAGCCAGCCCTGCCCAAGTCACCCCAGTGACAAATGCTGAAGCCACAGGATGGCAGCCCTGGTGAACGGGGCAGGTCAGCAGCCCCTGCTGACTGAATCCTCCCCTTCTCTGTAGAGCAGGTCCAGCCCTGCCAGCAGCAGGACAAGCTTCCCCCACCCATGTGCCTCAGAACTGCCTGGCCAGTCGCCATCACCCATCAGTCCTTGGCCTCCCAGGCTCCCAGTGATGGGAGCAATTCTGGAGGGTGGCTCCGGTGACATGGACACTAGGCCACAGGGAAATGGGTGCAGCTCTGTGGGGCAGGAAAGGTTCACACAGGGCACTTAGGGGACTCTCCTGCCCTTCCCAGGAGTGATAGCAGAGCATCACATTCTAAGAACAGAAGTCCATGAAGTCCAGAAGTCCCCACTAGGCTCCTTGCTCCCAGGCCAGTGAATAGTGATAAGATGGGAATGAGGCCTGGGCCCCGCCCCAATCTCCTGAGTCTAATGCAGCTGCTTACCTTGTCCCCCATCAGTTGCTGGGCTTCCCCCAGGATGGAGGATGTGAGGAGCAGCCCAGCCTGGCTGACATGCAGCAGGGGATCATGGATTGCCAGCATTGCTGTCTGGAGGAAGTATTTTCTCTGCCCCTCAGAGAAGAATTTTCCAAAGACCTAAAACCAACAGGACACGAGGCTTTAGCAGATTGCCCAGAGCCAGCCTCCAAGTCCTGGAGATAGAATGGCCTCACCCTCTAGTGCCCCAAAGGGAGGGTAAGAGAGCTGCTGTAGCCAAGGCAGTTCATTCCCCAGGAGGCTTTCAGGGTCCCATGGCTCAGGGAAGCCCCTTTATTAAAAGGTGGCAGATGCTTAGGGACCAAAGCCTCCAGTGGCTCTTTCTGGAGGGCAATTTACCACAGGGGCCATGATGGGCTGGAAATAGATCTCTAATGTGGGTGAGCAGGGCCCACTCTGCTGTGCAGCGCACAGAGATGATAGGGGACCCTGTATTGCTTCCAGCAGAGACATCTCCTGCACCTCAGTGGCTAGAGGAGTGTGCATGTGGGGGAGGGGATTGGAGCTGACAGACCAAAGGTCTATTCCCCCCAAATTAGTGATTTCTCTAGTAGCTGGGTAAGGCCTCTGCAGCTCCTTGGTTTCTTCCAAAGGGAATCCAATCTGCAACCTGACAAGGATAAGGAGACTCATTTCCCTGTCCCCATCACAGACACTCCTAGGAAACTTTTCTTCTGCTGCAGCAATTCAGCTTGTGGGAGGCAGGACAAGCTCACACAGTCTCTCTCACGTGGCGTCTATAGAGCAGCATTCTGTATATGCACTTGTAGATCCAGGAGCCATTCCAAGGTCTCCTCTGTGATGTTGTGGAAATCACCCACTTCACCTTTGACTCCAATCTGGGGGCACTGTGTTATGGTGTGTTCCATGGTTTGGATGTTCTCACCACAGTTGTGAGACGGGGGGCGGGGGGTCTTCGATTTTCTACTTGTGCAGCAAGTAGCCGCAACTTGGGTCAGTGACAATGTGCTTCTTTGGAACAGTGGCTGAGGTCCAGATACTCTGCCATTCCATGGCCGGGTCTGGAGACATGAGAGGGGTGCATGTGGTCCATATTGATTCTGGAGCTCACTGTGTCCCCTACCCAGTTCCCAGGTTGGGGCGTTCTGCTTCCTGACTGGCAATGGAATTGGGCAAACCCCACCTCCTTTCTCTGCTTCTACAGGGTGAAGGGAATTAAACAAGGGTCTGATCAAGCAATAGTGACTGACTGACCCAGTGCTCTCCTCTCAGACACTTGGGGATCAGCCAGGGGGACAAGGAGCAGAGACACCTAGAGCCATAATTCTATATTAACTCACCCACCCGGGGATTCTCCTTATGGCACGTAGCAATGGCTCCATGTAAGACACTCAAATCACGGAAACTAGCGAGGTTCCAATGTGGGACCTTTAGCACCAGCCTGTCCCACTGGGTGCTGGATGAGGAACTTTGAGCTGGAAATAAGGAGTGGGCTCTTGTCCTGTCTCCAGGAGGCATCCACTGCAGGGACCCCAGCCAGCCCCACTCCCTGAGCTGTGTCATGCCCTGCCACAGTGTCCTTACCTCCTCCACCCTGGCTGTGTTCTTATAGCCCAGGAGCCTGCTGTCCTGGTGCCAGTAGTGGTACCACAGATCTTCTGCCTCGTGTATGGTCAGCCCTGGGAGAGAGAGAGAGAGAGAGAGAGAGAGAGAGAGAGACTTATCATTCTGGTTGCAGTTTCTGTGTCCTTCCAATCCTATTGGTGGCTGCACAGTGGAGTGGAGAACAGAGGCAGAGGGAGACTTGTCCTCCAGGTCAGTCTGAGAGAAATTGTCTGGGGTCCCATTAGCCACCTGTGGTCACTCTCAGTCCCCTGTTGGGTTCCGTGTCCCAGCGGGTTCCTTACTCCTCTGTTGGAGCAGCAGCTGGTACAGCCGGTAAGTCCCATCCCTGGCCTGCCGGCTGATGTCCTTGTCTGGGTCACTGACAAACAGAGCCAGCTGTGCCACATGGTGACCCATCCTAGGGAACTCTGCTGAGATCTAATGGAAGGGAGAGGAGAGGAGACTCCATCAGCATTTTCCTGTCAGCTCCCTGTCCCCCCTGGGCCAGAAGGCTCCTTCCCCTTAGCCCCTCTGCAGGAGATGCTGGGGGAGAGGAGCCTGAGATAGACCCTTCATTTGCTCTGCTGCCAAGGGAGCCAGGAGCTACTTTGGGATGCCAAGCAGGGGCTAGAGCATGGTCCCCTTAAAGGCCCAGGGACAACACTTGGCCAGGACAAGAAGAACTTGACTCAAGGCTATCTTATTCCCTGCTCTGACGCTGCCTCCCCAAGAGGAACACTCTGAACCCACAGCCCCTGCAGCAGCAGATCCTACAGCCCATTGGAGTCAGCCCGCCTACACCTGGAGACAGGGGGCTGGGGTCAGAGGTCACTCATGTCAAACTCAGGGAGGGTGACTGCATATCTGAGCAGGGATGTGCAGCTCCTAATGGCCCTGGCTCTCTCCTGGGACACCCTGGACACAATCCAGAGGTTGACATGCTGTGGGGAAAGGAGGCAGGTCAGGATCAATGGGCAGGTGGTGCTTTGCAAATAAGCCCCATCCCCCCAGCCCCAGGGGCCTGAGACATTATGTGCAGGGGTGGGGAATAGCTGAGTCATTGATCACAGAGCTTTAGAAGGGGATTCTTTCCCCCAGGATGCAGCTTGTATCCTGCAGGTCACAACTTGTCAGGGTCTCTCTAGATTGGGACAAGGTTCAGTGTCAGGGCTGGTCCCATCCTCCCAGAACTCCTGATTCCTGAACAGTTCACCAGAAAGGAGACTGAACCCTCGCCTTTCCCTGCTACTAAAATCCTTGGTGGGATGTAGGGAGTCACTGAGAGCACAATGCCCCCAGGAATTTCAAATCATATCAGAGAGAAGGGCTGATTCCCTGGGGTCCTCTTGTTTCCCTGCTTCATGTGCCTCTTCTCTGAGAACCATCTCCGGAATCTAATGGGGTGTGTGTGTTGGGGGGATGGGGGAAGGGGGTGGATTTCAGACTCTCACTCCCCAAGACAACCAGTGGCCCTGTGGTTAGTGCTCAACAGAACCAGGCAGAGCTCTGGTTTGAAGTCCCAGCTCCTTCCTCTGTCCCTCAAGAAAGCAGGACCTGATACTGTATTGCACTGACCTCCCCAACCAAAGACACCCCATTGGGGACCCAGCTAGGAGGACAGAGTAGAAAATGGATCTTCCAGTCTCTCCTTACCAGTCCCCCAAAGAGTTAAGGTAAAATTGGTTCCCACCCCTCCTTATGGGGCTCACCTCCAAGATGTAGTGGAGCCTGTCTGCGTCTGGGGACTCTGCCAGCAGGTTCCCCAGCATGGCATCCAGGAGCTCTGGCATGACTTTGTGCAGAGCCTGCAAAGCATGGGTCAGAGTTAGGGAAATTGGGCCTACATCTGCCACAGGATGGGAAGAGGGGTCTCTGGGAAGCACTGGTGAGACTCCCAAACACACATCCTGGCCTCTCTCATTCACAACCCACTGCAGGAAATTAGCAAGGATTGATGACACCTGGATCTTTGATCCATGAGCTTAGCAGGTCTCTGCAGAGGGCCTTGTAGTCAGAAGAGTATGAAACAGCCAAGTTGCTATGGATGGAAGCTGGGCTGCCGGGCAAAACATGGCATATGAAAGAAAGAAAGAAAGAAAAAGAAAAATCCCCCAGGGAGGGGTAATCCTCTGGAGGGAAGGATCCAACCCTGCAGCTTGTTCCATCTCTGCCTACCCCACCCCTAAATCTGGAGCTCCAGCAAATCAAGGGAGCAGGGACCAAGGACCACTCTGGAAGAGGAGGATGGAGGAGGAGGATGTACCTGGATGTTGATGGTGTCCTTCTCTGTGCCCAGGGTGAAGACGGAGCGAAGGGCAGCTCGCAAGAGGTGGGTCTCTAGGTCTGGCTAAAGGGCAGGTTTCATGGTGCTGGCAAGAGAGAGGAGCTGGTATTAGATTGTGCAGTGTGGGGGTGGGACTGTCGCCAACATGGACACAAAACAACAGGGATATAGGCACAGGCTGGCGAGAATGGAAATTGAGGCACTGAGCTAGGGAATGACAAGGCCAAGACGTCACAGATAGACAGTGGCAGGACAGGAATAGCGCCTGTTCCCTGGAGCCTGCTGCCCCTCCTGTATCTGAGCCCGGGAGTGAGCCCCTCCTCAAGGCCCCTGTATTGTTAGTGGAGTGAAAAGAACAGCCCAGCCAGGAGAGAGTGAACCTTCCCACCCCACCATCTCTGCCAGAGGAGCCACTCCTGGGAGGTGACCTGGGAGTGGGAGAGATAGTGACTCCCAGCCTTGTGCCTGAGCAGCACTGGGGTTAGGGGAGCCGGGGGGAGGAGGACGGGGCTGTCTTGGTACCTGAGGTTGCCCACTGCGACCAGGGAGTTGGCGAGGATGGCAATGGGTGGAGAGTCTTTAGGAAGCTCCTCAATGAGCTCCTGTGAGACACAAAGGAGACAAAGGAGCGTGAGAGATTCGGGCCCTACTGACACCTCCCAATGAGTAGATTACACAGCCAGTGCCCCACGTGGCCAGCAGGATCCTCCACTACCTCCTGCTCCTCCAATTTCTTCCTGCCCATCAAACTTGTCCCCCTTCCAGGATTCCTGCCCAGCTCAGTCCCAATCCTCTTCTTTCCTCCTCCCTGTCAAAACTGCCCCCATTCAGCACCATCCCAGCTACCAAGCTGGGACCATGTGATTCCTTGTCCCCCAGTCTCAGCTGCCCTCCAGCCCCACAATTCCCCCACTGCCCAATCTCAGAATTTCTCCCTTCTCTTCTCCTCAGCCTTCAGCCCCAGCAATCCCTGCCCTCTGCTGCCCCCTCCAACGCCACCCAGCCCGCACCCATTAGCCCGGCGATACCCCTGCCAATCCCATGTCTCTCTCCTCCCTCCAGCTGCTGTCTGACGTGTCTCACTCACCACACTCCTCTCCACCATAGCCGCCTTGCAGCAGTGCAGCTCCAGCATGTCCTGCCCTCTGTCCTGTGCAGCAAGACATGCAGGGTAGATGGCCTGCAGGAACAGGAGCTGCTTCCCCTCATCCTGTACCCACCAGAAGTGGGGTAGAGCGAGAGAGAACCTGTTAGCTAGGGACCTTCCTGCCCCACCCACACCAGCTCCAGGACTCAGGCCTCAGTGGGGGATTGTGGGGACCCGCCTATTGTCCAAATCCCCCACGACTCCTACACAAGCAGGATCAGGAACTGGGACAGTGCCTGTGGGGGGAGGAGACCTCGGCTGTTGTGGGACAAACATCCCCATCTTGGGGGTCCCACATCATGGATGTAAAAGGGCCCCATTAGGGGTGGTGGATCATCAGGGACAAGACCCTCAGCAGGGGGTGGGGATGCTGGGAAGGGACAGGACAATCTTGGTTCCAGCCCAGGTGGGGAATATTTGCACCTTTTCTCTGCACCGGAGCTGCTCTCTGATGACCTTGAGAGCAGCTTCATCTGTGGACATGTCCACCCATTCCTCCTCCTCTGAATCTCTGAGGGTCCCTGCACCAGAGAGAGAAGGTAACAGGGTGATGCCTGCTGCCACTTGGGAGAAGGACAGGGGCATGGTCGGGAGAGCAGGATTAAAGACTCCCTTTCCCACCTCAGCCACCCAGGGCAGATTGGGCCCCACACCTCCCTCTCAGGGATGCCTTCAGCCCCCAACAACTTCAGAAGCCCATAGCAGAGAGAGCCCCCTGCACTGTCCAGGACTCCATGGGAGGTGCCTACTCCCCCAGCCCCGGAGCATCAACGACCAAAGTGGCAGCAGCTCTTGATGCCCCCCACCCCCAGTTCCCCTTGCTGCAGGGGCAGCTGTGTGACTGCTGCTGGTGTCAGTGGGGTTCACGTGGCTCAGGCCAGACACCTGGGCTGGGGACCCCCCCTACATCATATCACCGGGAGAGTGTCTGAGCCCAGGGTGTTCAGATTCCCATCCTCACCCCTTCCTGATCCCAGCCTGGCTCCTCACCTGGAACAAAGCAGCAGCGTCCATCGGCGTCGCTGCTGCCAGAGTCCCAGGCGCTGCTGCTGTCCCATGCTGAGCAGCTGGTGCTGGGACAGGGAGCTTCCACCTCCTGGCCTGAGGGGGCTGGAAGGTCCTCAGTGACCGGGCAGGGCAATGCCTCCTGCTGGGAATGAGGGCTGGGCTCCTGGGGCCGCTGCTGCCCACACAACAAGCCCCAGAGCCTCCCTGCCCGGTGCCCCTCCTGGGCTGGGTCCTGTCTGCAAAATCGCATCCTGAGCCAGCTCCATTTGGGCCTGGTCGGGGCCTCTCCCAGCTCGGTGCCTGCGCCGGGAGCTGGTTTTGTTCACCAGAAGGCTGGGCACTTCCGCCTTCTGGCCTGGATGGGAGCTGTTTCCCCGCCAGCGGGGATGGAGAGGTTGCTCTGCCCCTTGGGAAGATGGCAGCTGCTTCCCTCAGGCTCTGGGGCCACCTGCAGAGCCTTCTTCCTGAACATCCTCAGGAGCCTGGCCATCCTGGAATCGAACGGGGAGCAGGTGTGAGTCTGGGCTCAAGGCAGCCTTTCACTTATGGGCCTTTTCAGTCCCTCCTCATCCCTGCTCCAACCAGAGCAGCCCCTTCTCCCCCCACAGGAGTGCAGGGAGTGCAAGCTACACACCCTGGCAGGAATTCATTGCATGATCCGCTCCCAATGTTCCCACTCCTAATCCCTGCTGCTGCTGCAATATCCAGGAAATCTCATTCTTTTAGAGCAATGGGGTCAGTCCCAAAGACCATCGGTTACTCTGGACAAGCAGCCCCCTCCTGTCATCCCAGGCCACACTCCCCCGCCTAGGCTAGAGAAGGAACAGAACCCAGGAGTCCAGATTTCTCCTGAGAAACCATTCCCCACGCCAAAGTCACAAAGACCCTAGGCACAGGAAGATCAGGGCCCTCCTCATCCCCATTGATTTCCATGCTCAGCAGCTCACAGGGCCTGGCCCAGCTCAGAGACTCTCCAGCCTGGGGAACAGTGTCCCACAAGGGAAGGGCTAGGAGCCCCATTGCTGGGATCTTTCCAAACACACTGGAGATGGCTCCGGAGAAGCCCTTGCCCAGTCTGAGAGTGAGGGGCTCTTGGGGGCTGTTTGCAAATGAAATCCCCCTTTGAAGATGTTCTCTCCCCCTGTTTCTGCCTCTCTCCAGACAGACAGGGGAAGCCACTGAGGAACCCTAATGCCACTCACTTGCTCTAGGTGATGGTATGATGGATGGTGGATGTTCAGGGTCAGCAGATGTCCCTCGCCCTCCTCCTCACTCTCCAAGCCCAAGGAAGGCTGGAGAGGGTGGTGACCTGAGGAGTTACCCTGCCCAGCCAGCAGGCAGGGTGATGACTCTAGGGTGATCGACTGGCTGTGAAAACAAGAGTCTGTCTTATTGCCAGGGGACGGAGACAGTCAGCCAGCAGCAGCGGGGTGCAGAACACTGCCCTAGTGCAGAGGTGACAGCAGCTCCAGGATCCTGACATCCCAGCACTTTACACACCTTCCTGGAGCCTCCCAACCCCCATGGGCTGTAACCATGGGACCCCAACCATACTGATGGCAAATGGGCCTCAGCTACTGGCTCAGGGTCACACCGAGTGTCAGAGCCATGGATGGACCCCTTCACTAACCACTGCTGCACACTCCCTCTCACAGCTGGCAATTGCAACCAGGCCCTAATGTCCAGTCCCCCTGCCTTTGAGAGGGAGTGTCACTCCTGGTTCCATTGCTGCCTATTGATCTTTGGGACTGGGCAAGTTGCTCCCCCTCTCTATGGCTCTCTGGGACTCACATCCTCGAATGGGCTTTAAAAAAGACAATGGTTAAAGTTTGGCCCCAACTATTTCTTGTTTCTCTAGACTAGCCATTTTAGCAAAGTTTAGAATTCTTGACGTTCAACACCTGGAAACATCCCTTTCTCCTTCGCAGACAGCTTGAGCATCCCTTCTCACCCAGGCTCACTGCTGCCTGGAGTTAGAGAACTGACCCTATTCCCATTGGACCTACCCAAGGCGTCACACAGCAAAGCGGTGACAGAGCCAGAAAGAGAAGCCAACAGTCCTGACTCCTGTTCTAACTAACAGACAACAACCCCCACAGAGGCAGGGATACAGCCCAGGAAATAAGGGGTGAAAATTTTCATGGAAACCGTTTTCTGTCAGAAAATCCATTCAGACTAAACCACTTTGTTTCTTGAAATCATAACAAGTAGGATGAAAATTCTTTGCAAACAAATATTTGTTTGCAAAACAAGAGCATCTCCTGTTTGTCACAGTGCATTATATTGTCTCGTTGTACACAAAGAGGAGACACTGTGATCTAGAAAATTAGATGAGATGCTTTAGTCTGAGCTAAGTAGTTGCTGCTCTTAACAATTTCAAAAGAATAAAATACCAATAAAATAGAATATTATGTCATAATCTGATATGGCTCAATGTGATAGGACACGTCCTATTCTGCACTGCTACTAGTGACACTCTTCAGTGGATCCCCAACATCCACCCATCGTGAGGTAGGTGGGAGAGTACTGTTGTTCATACTTGACAGAAGGAGAAACTAAGGCTGAGAAAGGAGCAGTGACTTGTCTTAGCTGATGCAGCCAGTCAGTAGCAGAGTTGCTCTCAAATGAGCTACAGACCAACAGTTGTTCATAGTCATTATTCAGCAACTATTTTAGAAGAACTGAAATGTTAGAGAGGATCATGAACTGCTCCAAGACAATTAATGGAGAGCAGCATCAACATTGGTCAAACATATAACTGGTTGTGACTTATTTGCTTGGTCATAAAAGAGAACAACAAAGACCAGAATTTCCTCCCTGTCAATAGCCCCCTCCTCAGCCAATCAAGGTTGAGCCTTTGAGGGGTGGGAGGCTAAGGGTTCTCATGAAATAGCCCAAAGAATGGTGCAGGTCTTTTGTATATACTAAACAGATTGAGCTTTTCCAATGTCTCATTATAAGGCGTCATCCCCATCACTCAATTATGAATCTTTTCTGTACCCTCTCCAATTTTTTTAACATAATATACAAAATGTGGACACAAGAACTGGATTCAACATTCCAATACCAGACTCACCAATGCTGTATCACTTCCCTTTCCATACTCACTACTCTATCCACCCAAGAATGGCTTTAACCTTTTTTACCACAGTTTCACATTGACAAATTATGTTGAGCAGCTCGTCCACTATGGCCCTGAAATCCTTTCCAGGGTCACTGCTTTCCAGCGGACTGTCCACCATTCTGTGGGGTGCCGCCTGACTCCTTTGTTACTGGAAGTATGGGTTTGCATATGGCTTTATTGAACCCTAATTATTCAGTAAGTATTTTAGAAGAACTAGCCCATTAGAGAGAGAATCATGAATTGCTCAAAGACAATGAATGGAGAAAAGCAGCAAGAGCAATCAAACACAGGTTTGGTTATGGCTTATTTCCTTGGTCTTAAAAGAGAGTAACAAGGACCTGAGTCTCCTCCCTCACAATAGCCCCATGCTCACGCAATCAGCACTGAGACTCTGAGAATCAGAAAGCTGAGAGTTCTCACCAGATGTCCCAGGTCACCACCGGAGGGAGTCACTCTTGGAGCACTATTCCAGCCACATGTCTTTGGGAGGGCCTCCCACAATGAGAGTTGGAGTGCAAACCCCTCTTCCCCCGTCCCCCACTCCACATGCACAGATAGGTCCTGGTGGTGAAAGGAGAGCAGGGGGAAAGGACAAAGATGCAAGAGAAGAAGAGAAAGGAGGGAGAGACAGGAAAGGGGAAAACAAAAAGGAGAAACCCCAATGTCCCCAGTGATTCTAAGGGACAAAGTCCTAGGTCGGAAATAAAATGCTGCTCCCACAATCTAGTGTTTTCCTTTCCTAAAAATCAGCCGGCACCTGATGGATAAGACTGAATAGGTTTCAAACCTCTCGGAGGCTCTTACCTTCTATACAAGGACGTCTGTTTTCTAGCAAAATCAATAAAAGGAGAAAACTCCAAAGCGGGTCCTCCTTGCACTCACGTACGTGAAAATGAATTCTCTCTCAGTCCTCAAGGAGAGACCTCGAGAAGACTTGCTGAAGCAAAGCCACAGGGATCTCCAAGGTTGCCCCTGTCCTGCACCCCTGTCCTGCCTGGCTGATGTCAAGATTTCTCTGTGAGATCATTGCCTCCCCATCACCTTTGTCCAATAGGCTGAGGTCCAGCCATAGGCCCTTGTGATGTCACTGCCTCCCCCACCCCTCCCCTGCAATGCTGATGTCCTGCCCCTGTCCAGCCACATTGGATGTTTGAGCAGCTTCCACTGGATCATCCCACTCAATGACTCTTCATTGTGGGGATGACACCGACTACACAGTAGAAGACAAGAGTCTCTTCCCCAGGCCGCAATCAGGTTTTCAAAAGTTAGTAGACTTTATGGCCAGAAGGAACCATTAGAGCATTTAATCTGATCCCCTCCATATCCTAAGGCCTCCTGTATGTCAGAAGAGCTGGGTTTTTCTTTTACTCAAACATTTTCCAGAAAGGCATCTAGTATTTATTAGAAGATATCAAGAGATGGAGAAGCCATCATTTCTCTTGGTAGTTTGTTCCAATGATGAACCACCCTCTTACAAATCTGGGTCTTATTGTCATTATACGTTTTCTGATTTCTGCTTCCATCCATGGGGTCTTGTCATGCCTGTCTCTGCTAGATAAAAGAGCCCTTTTATACTCAACATTTTCTCTCCATGAAGTCAAGCAACTCACCTCTCATTCTTCTTTTGTACATACTAAACAGATTGAGCTTTTTCAAAGTGTCATTATAAGGCATCATCCCCATCACTCAATTATGAATCTTTTCTGTACCCTCTCCAATTTTTAACATAATATTAAAAAATGTGGACACAAGAATTGGATTCAACATTCCAAAATCAGTCTCACCAATGCTGTATCACTTCCCTTTCCATACTCACTACTCTATCCACCCAAGAATGGCTTTAACCTTTTTTACCACAGTTTCATATTGACAGATTATGTTGAGCAGCTCATCCACTATGGTCCCAAAATCCTTTTCAGGGTCACTGCTTTCCAGCGGACTGTCCACCATTCTGTGGGGTGCCGCCTGACTCCTTTGTTACTGGAAGTATGGGTTTGCATATGGCTTTATTAAAACCTAATTATTCAGTAAGTATTTTAGAAGAACTAGCCCATTAGAGAGAGAATCATGAATTGCTCAAAGACAATGAATGGAGAAAAGCAGCAAGAGCAATCAAACACAGGTTTGGTTATGGCTTATTTCCTTGGTCTTAAAAGAGAGTAACAAGGACCTGAGTCTCCTCCCTCACAATAGCCCCATGCTCGCCCAATCAGCACTGAGACGCTGAGAATCAGAAAGCTGAGAGTTTTCACCAGATGTCCCAGGTCACCACCAGAGGGAGTCACTCTTGGAGCACTATTCCAGCCACATGTCTTTGGGAGGGCCTCCCACAATGAGAGTTGGAGTGCAAACCCCTCCCCCCCAGTCCCCCACTTCACATGCACAGATAGGTCCTGGTGGTGAAAGGAGAGCAGGGGGAAAGGACAAAGATGCAAGAGAAGAAGAGAAAGGAGGGAGAGACAGGAAAGGGGAAAACAAAAAGGAGAAACCCCAATGTCCCCAGTGATTCTAAGGGACAAAGTCCTAGGTTGGAAATAAAATGCTGCTTCCACAGTTTAGTGTTTTCCTTTCCTAAAAATCAGCCGGCACCTGATGGATAAGACTGAACAGGTTCCAAACCTCTCAGAGGCTCTTACCTTCTATACAGGGACGTCTGTTTTCTAGCAAAATCAATAAAAGAAAAGGAGAAAACCCTGAAGAGGGTCCTCCTTGCGCTCACGTACTTGAAAATGTATTCTCTCTCAGTCCTCAAGGAGAGACCTTGAGAAGGAGACTTGCTGAAGCAAAGCCACAGGGATCTCCAAGGTTGCCCCTGTCCTGCACCCCTGTCCTGCCTGGCTGATGTCAAAATCTCTCTGTGAGATCATCGCCTCCCCATCACCTTTGTCCAATAGGCTGAAGTCCTGCCAGAGGCCCTTGTGATGTCACTGCCACACCCACCCCTCCCCTGCAATGCTGATGTCCTGCCCCTGTCCAGCCACACTGGATGTTTGAACTGCTTCCACTGGATCATCCCACTCAATGACTCTTCATTGTGGGGATGACACCAACACACAGTAGAACACAAGACGCTCTTCCCCATGCTACACTCAATTGTTCATAAATTAGCAGACTTTGTGGACAGAAGAGACAATTAGACCATGTAATCTGACACCCTGCATATCACATGCTTTCTATATAGCATAGTAGCTAGTTTTTCACTAAACACATTCCAGAAAGGCACCTAGTCTTCATTAGAAGCCATCAAGAAATGGGGAATTCCCAACGCTTCCCTTTCTAGTTTGTTCCTTTGGTGATTCATCTTCACTGTTGAATATTTGTGTCCTGTTTCTGCTGTTCCCAACTGGCCTGGGTCTATCACATTTGTTACTTTTTGTCCTGATTTCCTTCCGCTCCTGGAAGTTGATGTTCCGAAATTTTTCATGAAGGATGAATTCTAGATGACTTTTTCAAATGTCTGGGTAAAGATAGCTTTTGTATGTCACCCTCCCCTTGTTCCCGGTATCTTATAAATCCATTGCACTCATTGATGTGCTGTTCACGCACCATTTCCCTCAAAGCTCCTCCACATACTTTGATGCGATCCTATCACATGCCTGGAAAATTACTAGGTTTTCCAATATTTCTAAAATATTAAGGGATTCCCCAAAGCCAGAGCCAGTATTGGTAAAGGTTCTGTGACAGGGTCAGGCCAGATGGCTACAAGAGAGTGTTTTTTTTTTCTTTTCTTTTATAGGAGTGTGGTCAAAGGGCTAAACGTAGGGAACCTGATGGGGACACAGAGCAGAGAACCCCGGACATCGCCCACTGCGCCTCAAAGACGACAAGGAAGCCAGCGGACGCCGCCCAGAGGAACTGTGCCAGGATGCGTGAACGGACTGAGGAGCGGAAATAGGCTCCACAGTCGCAGGAAATCCCATTGGCCAACTTCCTCTCCCTGCTTTTGTAGATGGCCAGTTTGGCCAGGGCCAAGAGGAGGCTGACAAGGAAGTCCCGTGACTTAGTGGGACCTCGGATGGAGAGTGCATAGATGAACAGGTGAGGGGAAAAGTGCAACCAAAAATTTAATAATATATCTAAGAGGAGCCAGAATAGGGGCTGCAACCTGGCGCACTCTAGATAAATGTGCGTCAGGGTTTCCCTCGTGCTACAGAAAGGGCAGGTGTCCAGGATAGGGGTAAACCGCATGAAGTACACGCCCATGCTCATGGCCCCATGGAGGGAGCTGCCAACTGCTATCCCCAGGGGCCTCGGAACCAGGGTGGAGTACAGGCTGGCCCACTATGGCTCCTCACCCCCAAGAGGTGGCAGGGGGTCCCGCCACTTTGTGACGGGGCGGGACACGAGGGTGAGGAAGTGAAGGGTGTGGAGCACAAGCGTGTACAGATGTTTCCTTGGTGGGATCTGGAACCGAACCGGCTGCAAATCGTGCAGCCGGCTCACGGTGAAAGGGTGGGGTGGCCAGTTGGGTCCATGGGGCAGGGGCCCGATGAAAAGGTCCGGAGGGCCAGGAGTGAAGGGTGGGACTCTCCAGTCACTTTAAATCCCAGCTGCTTTTCTTTCTCTTCCCCTCAGAATCTTCAAATGGGCCTGGATTTTTTGCTGAAGAAACAGAAATGATTTGGGAGGTTTTATTTGGAGGGTTAAGAAGGGTCTAGAACTGAATGTTTTTCCAACCAAACCCGCAGATTGATTGGTTCTAATCACTTTGTGACATCAGGACCACCAAGAAGATGAAACCTTATCAATGCAGACTGGGAGTGTGTCTTATTCAGACTTGTTAGCAATTCAGGTTCAGTTTTTGTTGTTGTTGTTTTGTTTTTGTAATTAGAGAGAGATCTCATTTGTAACCAAGCTTTATCTGTATTTATGAACTGATTAGTAGTGTAGTGCATAACAGGACTCTGGAGTCACATGGAGGTGAATCAATGAACCTGTGTTTGAGAAGGTTAAATGAACAAAGTGATACAAATTCCAAAAGCCACCAGGGTTTAAATATGGGCTGGAATTTCAGCCCTGAAGCCCTGGGGACTGCACTGGTTGGGCAGAGCTGCTCTAAGCACCAGGGCAAACCCCATGAGACATGGAAGGCCATTCATCTGGTTTGAAGCTGCGCAGTCCCAGTGTTGTGGAGCACTGTCCCTGTCCGGTAGGGACCCAGCGCTGGATGTGGCTTTGTCCGGTAAAAATGAGAGAGAGGAGGAAACAGTGCTGGACTTACAGCTTGCGTGCCCCTGGTGGGGTCCGCACATTGCCCCCGATGGCTGAGCAGTTGAAGGGTCCTTGGCTCCGAGCTCCCTCCTTCTGCCTGCAGGGACTTGGAGCTCCAGGTCCCCTGCTGCCCGCGGCGGCCGGGAGCTGCGGAGTAACCCCACCGCCCACAGCAGCTCGGAGCTCCTAACCCCCGCAGGAAGTAGGGGTACCACCACTTTTAATGTTTAGGCACCCCACAGCCCAGCACCCCTTGCACAGCCCCCCCAAAACTTCCCATTGCCCCACACAGACCCCCCCCCACTGGCCAGCACCCCCAACTGCCTATCACCACCCACCCCTTCACTGCCCAGAGCCCCCCCACAAACCCTCCCAGACACCCACTGCCCTGTGCCCTGCCCCCACTCACCAGCCCTGCTGGGAAGTGACTGTGTCTGCTGGGCTGAGTGAGGAGCCCTCCAGCAGGGCTGCGTGGGGCCGTCTCCCGCTCAGCTGGCCCTGCCCCCTGCTGGGACCTGGGATCGGCAACATTTGATGTTTTAGGTGCACCTAGAATGCTGGTGCCCCTAGGCCAGGGGTCGGCAACCTGCGGCAGGTGTGCCGAGCCAATTTTTACTGGCACGCTGGGTCCTGGCCCCGCTCAGCCCACTGCCGGCTGGCAGGAGTTGGCGGATGGAACCCCACACCGGCAGTACCAGATTTACCATGGGGACAGGCCCATGGTCCAAAGGGACACCGTGCAGGCCTGCTTTTCTCCGCCCCCCAACCCTGTTGGGGCAGACGCTTAGTGCTGCCGGCTCCTGGGGGTCCTGCTGCAGCAGGCAGGCTCTGCAGGCAGCCAAGCTCCTCCCTTGCCTCTTCCCGTAGCGTGCTACATTCCCTCCCGCCCAGCCGCCGATCAGCTGCTTGCCGGCAGGAAGGAGGGGGAAAGAGTGGAAGTGCAGCGCGCTCGCCGCTCCGGGGAGGAGAAGGAGGAGAAGAGGCGGGGGCAGAGCCTTGGGGAAGGGGCTGGAATCGGGGCATACTCCCTCCAGCCCCCTGCAGTGAGCACCCCCACGACCTCAGCCCACACCCACAGCCCTCTGCCCACCCTGACCCCTGCACCGCCACACACACCCATCCCCTGCCCTGACCCGACCCGACCCCTGCACCCCCCACACACACACCCAGCCCCCTGCCCCAACTCCTGCACCCCCCACACACCCAGCCCCCTGCACCTCCTCACACATACCCAGCCCCCTGCTCTGACTCCTGAACCCCCCCACAACCCCACCCCCATCCTGAGCACCAAATGGGAGCTCCTGCACACCTCCCCATTCCCACCTGCACCCCTCGCACCAAACAGGAGCTGCCCCAGGGAAGCGCTCCACACCCCAACCTCCTGTCCCAACCCTGAGCCCCCTCCCTCACCCTAGCCCCTGGCCAGACCCCACATCCCAATGTTTTTTTTACAATATTTGGAAAGATCACTAAGTAGTCCGTAGACACCCTCCACAATTTTCAAGTGGTCTGTGGGAAAATAAGATAGACTACAAGAACAATCAAGGTACCTCACTTTATTTTCATATACTTGCTATTACTTATAGGAGGAGGATGAAGAAAAAAAGAATGAAAAACAGGGGTGAGCGGAGATGAGAATTTTCTTTTTCTTGGCTGGGTCCCAAGGAGGGGCCCCAAAAATGAAGCTGAGCACAGGGCCAGGGGGCCCCACTAACTCTAAATCCACCGCTGGCTGTCACGTCACCTGGGCTGGGGATAATGTGTCGACTGATCCCCACAGTCTCCAACCTACCTGGGCAGTACAGCAAACATGGCCCTGCCCACTAGCTCCTCTCCACTCTCTAGCCCACCCACCCCTTGCTTCCCACGGCTTAAGGCTTAGCCCTCTCACTTTTCAGAATGATTGCTTGCCCCACCTGATTGCGAACCCCAGGCTGGCAGCGGTGGTTGTACTTATGTGCCTGTGCTTAATTTGTGTTTTCAATGATTTACCTTCTAAAAAATCTCACGTCTCGCACCCCCAGAAAGGGCATCTCGCACCCCCAGGGGGTGCGTGCACCCCAGGTTAAGAACCACTGCACTAAACTGATAAGATCTGCATTTTAATTTAATTTTAAATGAAGCTTCTTAAACATTTTAAAAACCTTGTTTACTTTACATACAATAGTTTAGTTATATAGTATAGACTTATAGAGAGACCTTCTAAAAACGTTAAAATGTATTACTGGCACGCGGAACCTTAAATTAGAGTGAATAAATGAAGACTCAGCACACCACTTCTGAAAGGTTGCCGATCCCTGCCCTAGGCACATGCCTACTGTGCTAATGGGAAATCTGGCCCTGGGAGGAGACTGAGGATGCATGAAGGACACCGGGGAGGGGGGGGCACCTCCCTGCAGAATGACAAAGGCTGGGTGGGTCCATGCAGGCAGGTGTACGGATATCCCATATTCTGGGGATGTATCTGTGGCCATCCTAATTAGAAATGCAGATTTGTATAAAGAACAGCTGGGATTGCCCTAAACCTTTTCAGTAGCAATGCCCTCTGCGTAGGTACCTCACTGTCCCATTCCCTGGTAAAGATCCCAGAAGCAGTGGATTCTGGGAGATTTCAAAAGTCTGCCTGGTGGGGCTAATGGAACCACTTTGGCTGGTCCTTGCCCACATACACACTAGAACAGTTCAGATTGACACAGGTCAGCACCACCCAGCAGTTATTTGCTACAATCCAGTCTAATCCCCCTGCTTTTGGCACAGTCCTGCACTGTCTGGAGCCCTTTTGTGGGTGGACTCAAGGGTTTTGGGGTCCACACAGTGTCTAGCACAGTGATTTCCCCTAGTGCAGGCCGGCATCGGAGTTTAACCCCTGATGGAGCAACACAGGAATTCAGAATCCCAGTGAGAAACCTCATCTTCCTGCTGGGCCTGGGACCTTTATCGAGGAGTCTTTCCCTCCTAATGGACAAACTTCTTCAAGGGGGCTGACACTGAGGTGGCAGCACGACCTAGTGGTTTGGGCCCTGGAGTGGGATAGGAGAGAGCTGGGTTCTATGCCAAGCTCAGTCACTGACATGCTGGGTGAACTCACTGCCGCTCCGTGCCTCAGTTTCCCTTACCACCCTTTGTTTGTCTCTCTTATTTAGACTGTAAACTGCTCAGGGCAGGGATTGTCCCTCACGGTGTTTTGTGCAGGGCCCAGATCTCATTTGCGGTCTATTAGGATGACTGTGATGCAAATAAAGATAATAATAAATTCTATGAAACAAATCTGTAACAATAGCTTGTACCTTCCCTTTTCCAGTCTGAAGGTAACACACCCACATAGACTGACCTGCAGCTCTTGTGATTTAAACCTCACTGATCAATTAACAGCTACAATTAACAGTGGAAGGTAGTTTTGAAAAGGATTGAGAATCTTAGAGAAAAAATCTCCACATCTGATATCTTTAAAGACTTCATTTTTTGCCTTTTTTGTCATGCTAGCAGATCATTTACTTATTATAACATCACCCATACAATGAAGGCTTTACGGAGCTGAATGATGCATCACACCTGTGACAGGTAACTTTCAATGAAATTAGCCTGTAATTAAAATCCAAAGTTATTACCCATTAAACTTGACAGCAATTCCCTACCTTGTACTCCTGGGCAGCCTCCTGTATGGGAACCACCCTGTGAGCACGGTGAGCCTGGGATCTGTCACACACCACACAGATGGGGGTTGATCCTCTTCACAGAACAGTTTCAGAGCCTCCTGGTGTCTCTCAGACACCCCCTCCTCTCCTGCTCCTTTTGCTGCCTGTAAACTCAGCCGTTTGGCTATTTCTAGAACATTTGCCAGCTGCCTGTTCGGCCTGAAGTTTCTCTGTTGCACAGTTTCTCTGCACTGAGGGCAGGAGATGGCTGTATTGGATCCTTCCCAGCACTGGCTGATGCAGACCCTGCAGAAATTGTGCCCACACTCCAGAGTGACAGGTTCTGTGAAATGCTCCAGACAGACAAGACATGTAGCTTCCTCCTGGAGACTTTCCACGGGGTTCACTGCAGCCATGGCTCCCTCTGGGCAGAGTAACAGGGTAAGTTTAGATTCCCTGAGTTCACATTATGCCTCGCCTGCAGCAGCAAGGGGGTGTTTCCCTTCCAGGAACAGACTTACTCTGTTTGCTGAATTGGAAATAGCCAACATTACTGCCCTGGAGGCTTTGGTGGAAAGTGTACCCCACTGGGGCTCTGGTCCTGCCAGGGCCGGCTCTACTTTTTTGGCTGCCTCAAGCAGCGAAGCAAAGGAAAAAAAAAAAAAAAAAGCTGCCGCCGAAGAAGGAAAAATGAAAAAGCTGCCGCCGAAGCGCCATCGAAGAAGTGGGGGGGGGGAGTTGGAGTGCCACCCCAAGAACGGACGGAGTGCAGCCCCTACAGATTTGCCGCCCCAGGCACCGGCTTCTTTAGCTGATGCCTAGAGCCGGTCCTGGGTCCTGAAATCAGCCCCCTGTGCTGGTGTGGAGGGTCACTGGGGCTTCAGATGGACATCAGAATCCATCCCCCTGCTCTGATGAGCTTGCAGAACTGTGTGTCTTAGGAGTGATATTTAGACTTGGGCAGAATTCATTTTATTTAATATATAATTTTGACAGATACAATAAATATTTATTTTAAGTATTTTTTACATTTATCTATTTAAACATTCACAGTTGCACAGTTTTTATCAATTTAAATGTTTACACTTGTGGGATTTATGGGAGGGGTCAGACAATATTTTGGTCACACAATAATTATTTACAAAAAGAACAGGAGAACTTGTGGCACCTTAGAGACTAACAAATTTACTTAAGCATAAGTTTTCGTGGCCTACAGCCCACTTCTTTGGATGCATAGAATGGAACATATAGTGAGGAGATATATATACTGAGATAGACCCAGATCAGTGGGGTACAGGAGTCTGGTCCTATTTAGTATCCAGGAAGTGAGAAGCCCGCCCACTGCTAAAGGACCTCCCCCCAGCCTAAGGAGAGGATCCACAGGTCCGGGACACTAGCTAAGTACGTGGGACAACTAATGAAAAAAACAGGAGCGGGAGTGAGGTCACAGGGCTAAACGAAGGGAACCAGATGGGGACACCGAGCAGATGGGGACACCGAGCAGAGAACCCCGGACAACGCCCACTGCTCCTCGAAGGCGTCAATACAGGAGTCTGGTCCTATTAGTATCCAGGAAGTGAGAAGCCCGCCCACTGCTAAAGGACCTCCCCCCAGCCTAAGGAGAGGATCCACAGGTCCGGGACACTAGCTAAGTACGTGGGACAACTAATGAAAAAAACAGGAGCGGGAGTGAGGTCACAGGGCTAAACGAAGGGAACCAGATGGGGACACCGAGCAGATGGGGACACCGAGCAGAGAACCCCGGACAACGCCCACTGCTCCTCGGCGTCAATACAGGAGTCTGGTCCTATTAGTATCCAGGAAGTGAGAAGCCCGCCCACTGCTAAAGGACCTCTCCCAGCCTAAGGAGAGGATCCACAGGTCCGGGACACTAGCTAACGTGGGACAACTAATGAAAAACAGGAGCGGGAGTGAGGTCACAGGGCTAAACGAAGGGAACCAGATGGGGACACCGAGCAGATGGGGACACCGAGCAGAGAACCCCGGACAACGCCCACTGCTCCTCGAAGGCGTCAATACAGGAGTCTGGTCCTATTAGTATCCAGGAAGTGAGAAGCCCGCCCACTGCTAAAGGACCTCCCCCCAGCCTAAGGAGAGGATCCACAGGTCCGGGACACTAGCTAAGTACGTGGGACAACTAATGAAAAAAACAGGAGCGGGAGTGAGGTCACAGGGCTAAACGAAGGGAACCAGATGGGGACACCGAGCAGATGGGGACACCGAGCAGAGAACCCCGGACAACGCCCACTGCTCCTCGAAGGCGTCAATACAGGAGTCTGGTCCTATTAGTATCCAGGAAGTGGGCGGGCAAAGCCCGCCCACTGCTAAAGGACCTCCCCCCAGCCTAAGGAGAGGATCCACAGGTCCGGGACACTAACTAAGTACGTGGGACAACTAATGAAAAAAAAACAGGAGCGGGAGTGAGGTCACAGGGCTAAACGAAGGGAACCAGATGGGGACACCGAGCAGATGGGGACACCGAGCAGAGAACCCCGGACAACGCCCACTGCTCCTCGAAGGCGTCAATACAGGAGTCTGGTAGAGGGCAAATATACTGGTCACTGGATGAGTAGTTTTCTGTTCCCTGAGTGACCAGAGCAGGGGCTGCACTAGAATAATCAGGAACCTGCTAGAACCAATTAAAACAGGCAGGATAATTAAGACACCTGGAGCCAATTAAGAAACTGCTAGAATCAATTAGGACAGGCTAGCTAATCAGGACACCTGAGTTTAAAAAAGACCTCACTTCAGTTTGTGGTGTGCATGCGAGGAGCTGAGAGTGAGAAGACATATTGCTGGAAGACTGAGGAGTGGAAGCATTATCAGGCATCAGGAGAAAGGTCCTGTGGTGAGGCTAAAGAAGGTGTTTGGAGGAGGCCATGGGGAAGTAGGCTAAACGAAGGGAACCAGATGGGGACACCGAGCAGATGGGGACACCGAGCAGAGAACCCCGGACAACGCCCACTGCTCCTCGAAGGCGTCAATACAGGAGTCTGGTCCTATTAGTATCCAGGAAGTGAGAAGCCCGCCCACTGCTAAAGGACCTCTCCCCAGCCTAAGGAGAGGATCCACAGGTCCGGGACACTAGCTACACGTGGGACAACTAATGAAAAACAGGAGCGGGAGTGCGGTAACATGGCTAAACGAAGGGAACCAGATGGGGACACCGAGCAGATGGGGACACCGAGCAGAGAACCCCGGACAACGCCCACTGCTCCTCGAAGGCGTCAATACAGGAGTCTGGTCCTATTAGTATCCAGGAAGTGAGAAGCCCGCCCACTGCTAAAGGACCTCCCCCCAGCCTAAGGAGAGGATCCACAGGTCCGGGACACTAGCTAAGTACGTGGGACAACTAATGAAAAAAACAGGAGCGGGAGTGAGGTCACAGGGCTAAACGAAGGGAACCAGATGGGGACACCGAGCAGATGGGGACACCGAGCAGAGAACCCCGGACAACGCCCACTGCTCCTCGAAGGCGTCAATACAGGAGTCTGGTCCTATTAGTATCCAGGAAGTGGGCGGGCGAAGCCCGCCCACTGCTAAAGGACCTCCCCCCAGCCTAAGGAGAGGATCCACAGGTCCGGGACACTAACTAAGTACGTGGGACAACTAATGAAAAAAACAGGAGCGGGAGTGAGGTCACAGGGCTAAACGAAGGGAACCAGATGGGGACACCGAGCAGATGGGGACACCGAGCAGAGAACCCCGGACAACGCCCACTGCTCCTCGAAGGCGTCAATACAGGAGTCTGGTAGAGGGCAAATATACTGGTCACTGGATGAGTAGTTTTCTGTTCCCTGAGTGACCAGAGCAGGGGCTGCACTAGAGTAATCAGGAACCTGCTAGAACCAATTAAAACAGGCAGGATAATTAAGACACCTGGAGCCAATTAAGAAACTGCTAGAATCAATTAGGACAGGCTAGCTAATCAGGACACCTGAGTTTAAAAAAGACCTCACTTCAGTTTGTGGTGTGCATGCGAGGAGCTGAGAGTGAGAAGACATATTGCTGGAAGACTGAGGAGTGGAAGCATTATCAGGCATCAGGAGAAAGGTCCTGTGGTGAGGCTAAAGAAGGTGTTTGGAGGAGGCCATGGGGAAGTAGCCCAGGGAGTTGTAGCTGTCATGCAACTGTTCCAGGAGGCACTCTAGACAGCTGTAGTCCACAGGGCCCTGAGCTGGAACCCGGAGTAGAGGGTAGGCCTGGGTTCCCCCAAACCTCCCAACTCCTGATCAGACACAGGAGGAATTCACCTGGACCATGGTTTCTACCAGAGGGGAAGATCTCTGGGCTGTTTCCTGACCCACAGGGTGAATCTGTGAGGTGAGCAAATCTGCCAATAAGCACAGGACCCACCAAGGTAGAGGCGGAACTTTGTCACAATACATACAGAGACCATGAAAAGGTGGGAGTTGCCCAACCCACTCTAAGAGGCTATTTAATTAAGATGAACTGTTGTCAGCAGGAGAAAAAACACTTTTGTAGTGATAATCAAGATAGCCCATTTAAGACAGTTTGACAAGAAGGTGTGAGGATACTTATGTCAGAGAAAAACTCAGTTCTCACTTGTGGTTGGGTACAGCAAAGTTAGATACTTTATTTTCTCTTTACAATTGTATAGAGGGAGGGAGTGCCCTAGGACACAGGGTTGCCCCAGTCCTAGGCAGGTCTCTCTCCAGGTAAACAATTACAGCAAGTATTTATATTTTGTTACAGACAATAATAAGCAACAGCTGCATTTTGTTTATACATAGGTCAGCCTGATATCTTGTTTTTCTCACTTCTATAGAGAGGCCCATTGGCATTTAACTATTCAGTTTCCTCTTGTGGCAAACACACTGCTGTTATGGCATATGCTGAGCACAAATGGTTAAATTTTGACAAGTCCCTGAAGGACCAGTACTTGCTTAGCCAGTGCTTCCTTTTCTACCTGGAAGTCCTTTCTCAAGGCTTGCAACTTGCCCTGGGCGTAGGTTTGAGTTGCTGCCTTGTTCGTGATCTATGCTTTTAAATTGCTCAATTCTAGTTATCAAGTACACTTCTCTTCCCTTTTCTCCAACTTCTCTATTGCCCAGTCCTGCTATGACTGGGGTAGATCCACCTGCCACCCTTCCCAGTCAACCACGATGGAGAGAAGAATGTTAAACCCCTCTCCAGTTCTCAGACTTACTGTGGCTGATTGGGCACACCTTTAATCATACAATCCTCAACATATAACATAAAAAATACCAAGCAAAGCAAACATAAAAATAACAAGGGCAAAACAAATAGATGGTGTAAATTCTGCAGGGCTCCCCACTTCTCAATTGCCCACCACACTGTGACAAATTTCTGTTACCAATCTATCCCTCGTGTCAGGTGATCAGGCTAACACTGCAGGATCATTGGGGGAAGATAAAGAAAACACACCATATAACTGAATTTTAAAGCCTCATTAATAAAATAATAAAACAACAGAGTGTTGTTCACATCACTCAGGAAAAACATTAATGCCCTAAGCCACTTTCATACTCTCACATGTACGTCCAGACTGGCCACGTTTGTGTATAACGTTCAGAGAAGGGGGAGAGGTGGACGGGAGATTATCCTGTTTACAGCTTGTCCAAAATTTCCAACATGCTTTCGCTCTTGGAGGGCTGTTCTTTTACACCCTGGGATCTCCTGCAGCATCTTTCAGAGATTCCAGTCCAGGTCGGCAGCCTGTGGCTTCTTCAGTGTCACCAAGCCACACCAGTTCCAGGGTCGCAAAGACACACTGTTGGATCTCACTGGACAGTTAAGCTTTGCAAATGTAATCTCAGTCCTGTAACTTGTATTGCCTTTGGTTTGCCTCTGTCTATATTTTTCCACAGCCAGCTGGGGCCGAAAGCAATTTTTCTTTGTACTTCGCATGGTTTGCATTGATTCTTGACCTTGAAAGCAGAGCAACTTTCTCTTTATCTTTGGGCCAAGCTGAATTTCAAATTAACCCGTTCCTTTCCTCAAAAGACAGATTGCTCACACTGTCAGAGGCTTTTTTGGTGATTAAAAGCTCCTCTTAGATGTATAATCTTAAAGGGCTGGGGGGGGGTCATCCTCTCTGGCCCCTCTCCCAGAGCAGCCTGCCTACACCCCAGACTCATTCCCAGCCCTGCCCCACCCCAGAGCCCACACTCCCAGTCTGAGCTTTCACCCCCTCACTGCACCCTCAACTTTCTGCCCTAGCCCTGAGTGCCTCCAGCACCCTGAACACATTATCCCCAGTCCCAGCCAGAGCCCTCACCCCCCACACTCCTACTCTCGCCCCCAGCCCTGAGCCCCTCCTACACCCCACACCTCCCATTCCCAGCCCCAGACAGAGCCCTCCCCTCTACTCTCACCTGATCCCCCTCCCACACTCCAAACCCCTCATCTGCAGCCAAAACCCACAGCCCTCACCCCTGCACCCCATCCCTCTGCACCCCTCCCACCCCCAAACTCCCTCCCAGAGCCTGCACCCCAATCCCCTACCCCAGCCTAGGGCCTGCACCCCAGACCTCCTCCCTCACCCAAACTCCCTCCCAGAGCCTTGGGCGGCGGGGGGGGGGCAGAATTTGGGCGGGGGCAGGTTCTGGGCACCACCAAAATTTTTACAAACCTGCCACCCCTGGGCATATCTTGTACTCAGGAAGCACAAACACTACTCAGGGCTGGTGGTATTATCGGTGCCAGTCTCTACACACAGTGGGGAGGGGCCAGGGGTTTGTGTTCCTGCCCGTAGATGGGCCAGACTCACCCCTGCAGCGCCTCCTGCTGTTTTTTTCAGGGAATTAGCTCATTCCAGCATCCGGAGCACCCTCTGCAGGCTGGTGATCCACCTGTTCTCTTGGCCCCCATGTCCCTCCCTGGACCCGGTGCCCTTTTAACTGGGGTGCTGCCCCTCCCAAGGGAACTCCCACCCCACTATCCCCACTTTGCCTCAGTCTTGGCTACTGCCCAGTCTCCATATGGCCCCTGTTCACTGGGACAGACTGCAGTGTCAGCCACTCATCATCGGCAAAGGGGGTTTGGACCGGCTGCCTCTGCCTACCCCTGGGCTGCCCCCTGCAACCCCCAGTACCTCTTGGCCTAATGCTAGGCCGCAGCCTGGGGCTTTCCAGGCAGGAGCTCCCCAGCTCCTCTGCCTTTTCCCAGCCCTGCTCCACTCTAGGTACCTTGTCTAGTTCCCTGCAGCCAGACCATTCTCCTTCTACAGGCAGAGGGAGAGACTGTCTGGGCTTCTGGCTCACAGGCTCTTATAGGGGCCAGCTGGGCCTTCTTTCTCCCAATCAGCCCAGGCTTCTTGCCCCAGCCACAGCCCTCTCCTGGGCTGTTTTAAGCCCCGGAAGGCAGGAGCTTCCCTCTCCCCAGGGTTGGCACAGCAGCAGAATGCCCCCCACCTCCAGGAGGATATACTGTGCCTTTCCAAAAGCTCCAGGTGGAGCACTGTGCTGCTGCAATATCTCCAACATTGGGCAGCACTTTGCAAGCACATCTGAGCCTAATGCCTCAGTTTCCCCATCTATAAAGCAGGGATGCTTTAATTCTTACTTCCCATGGGGCTGTAAGGCTTGACTCATCAGTTGTGAAACCATTGAAATCCTAGCGCAGAGAGTGCTATAAAAATTAGAGAGGTTAGATCCTTAGCTGAGATAAGTGAGCGTAGCTCCATTTGTTTCAATGACTATGCCGATTTATACCAGCTGAGAATCTGGCCCAAAGTAACATTGTTATCATTCATAACCAGAGGTCTCCATTGTAGCAACCCAATACAGTTTCATCAGTCTTACAGTGAGACTGATCAAGGATTTAACCCTTCCGACCACCTAAAATTTAAAAACTTGATATTACAGTTCCCCTTGTTCTCCTTATTCCAGCATGAACAATTCATTTATGCGCTTGAGTCATTACCCAATACTTCCCCTCCTCCTGGGAATCAAACATCATGGTGGATTCTTGTGATATCCCCTCTCCTCCATCAATCTGTGACAATATCTCTGTTCTGAGTGATTTCTCATTGTAATTTACTGGACTATCTCAGAGCAACCAAGACTTTTCCATAAAAGCTTCTTCCTTGACTTTGTATTTTGAGGAGCTTCTTCCAGAAGCATGGGGCCAGCTCATTCCCCTGTGAGCAGCAGCAGAAGAGAATCCAAAATCAGTAGGTTCTCTCATTCTAAAGGAGCAGATTTACAGAGTGGAAAAGAGGGATTAAAGTTCTGTTATGCTACAGGAGCACTTTTCTGAGACTTCATCTGTCATCTCCCATTATAGTTTAATCTACCTGAAAAACAAAACTCCCACTCCCAGTGAACTTACCTCCCCTGTTTTTTATTTCTTGTATTAAAAAAAATTGTTTTAAAAAGAGGTGATTTACTCCCAAATACCTTTAGTGAGAAGAAACAGCATGATGGTAGATATATCTCCTAGGACATCCTAGTGGCCAAACACCACACATTATCTTTACTCTTCTCTACATGTAACTAGAGCATCACAGAAATGGCTGCAGATATATTTTCCTGAATATAAATAAGATTAAGGTATTGAGATGTGACCAAGAATATTGATTGTGCCTCTTCAATGGGGGAACCTACTAATCAGTACAATGGCTCAGGGTATTTTGATATTTGTTCCCCTTCATTCTCAGAATGTGGTTCATCTGGCAATGGCCTAGTAGATTGGTGAGACAATAAGTCTAAAAGAAGATGCTAGGCACAGTATTTTAGTATTCTTTCTGTATGTCTCTGCTCAAGTGGACTTTCAAAATCAATGGCTTGTGGGAAAAGAGGACTTAAGAGGTTCCAAAACTTTTAAAATTTTAAAAAATTAAAAAATCCAGAATTTTGTCAAGCCTGTGCTACAGTTGTCCAGGACACTGGAGTTAACAACCTTAATGTAGAAAAGGCCTTATGATGAGTATTGACCACATGTAGCTAGGGCTTCATTTATAAATCACATCCAACATATGGCACCTACATCAGCACAGTGCCCCCTAGAATCAGGATAGGGCAGATGCTGCCAAGCTGTAGACTATGGATCACTCTTGGCTTGAAGAGCACTTGCTGATGGTCTACAGAGGTCTATGGCTCCTTCTTGCTGCTCCATTGCATTAAAGAAAGCTATCTACCAGGGTATTCATAGAATCACAGAAGATTAGGGTTGGAAGAGACTTCAGGAAGTCATCCAGTCCAATCCCCTACTCAAAGCAGGACCAATCCCATCTAAAACAACAAGGAGTCCGGTGGCACCTTAAAGACTAACAGATTTATTTGGGCATAAGCTTTCGTGGGTAAAAAACCTCACTTCTTCAGATGCATCTAAAGAAGTGAGGTTTTTTTACCCACGAAAGCTTATGCCCAAATAAATCTGTTAGTCTTTAAGGTGCCACCGGACTCCTTGTTGTTTTTGTGGATATAGACTAACACGGCTACCCCCTGATACTCAACCCCAGCTAAATCATCCCAGCTAGGTCTTTGTCAAACTGGGCCTTAAAAACCTCTAATGATGAAGATTCCACCACCTCCCTAGGTAACCCGTTCCAGTGCTTCACCACCCTCCTAGTGAAATAGTGTTTCCTTATATCCAACCTAGACCTCCCCCAATGCAACTTGAGACCATTGCTCCTTGTTCTGTCATCTGTCACCACTGAGAACAGCCAAGCTCCATCCTCTCTGGAACCCCCCTTCAGGTAGTTGAAGGCTGCTATCATATTCCCCTCTCACTCTTCTCTTCTGCAGACTAAATAAACCCAGTTCCCTCAGCCTCTCCTCCAGGCTCATGAACATTTTGTGGCAACACTTTTTTTTCAACAGAAAGGTGGGTTTTTGACTAAAGTATTTTTGGGTTAAAATGTCTGCTTCCTTTATTTTATTTTATTTTTATTTTTTTGGTCAATTCCCTCCTCCCTTCCCAACATCTAAAACTTTTTGGGCTCTGGGCACTGAAACTATTCACTAATTCGGCAAAAAGATTTTCCAAAAAAAAAATAAAAAATGTATAAATGGTTTGTTTTGACATTTTTGAAACAAATCATTTCATTTCCTTATAAACTGACATTTTCCAAATGAAATGTCAGTTTGAAATGACACTTCAAAACTTTTCATTCAACCCACACAACATTTTTTTTGGCTCTTGAATTCACTGAGAAAAGCTGGGGGGAAAAACAGTTTTGGTTTGAAACAAATATTTGTTCAGCCACCTATCTAAAAAATCAGTTATTTGCTTAGCTTTAGTTTTGGGGGTGCTTTTTTTTTTTAAGAAAAGTAAAAGTTTTCAGGGAAAAAATCTTTTCTGACCAGCTTTATTTACTTGTGACTTATGCTCTAAAGTGCCTATGGCACTTTTGAAAATGGGACTTACGCTCCTAAATCATTTGGGTACTTTGAAAAATGTCACCTGCAAGCTATTGCTGTAGGTGCAATGTGGAAGTGGTATGATTGTGAATGGGGAAGATGGGCTGTGTGATCACAGCTGGTGGGGAGGAGACAAACTCTTGGAGATCTGGTCCTTGCTATGAAAAGGGTGGAGAACCGCTGGTCTAGGATATTGGTTTAATGCTGACTGTGCGAGCAGTGCTATTTACTATGTTACCTGCACAGATTCCTGCAGCAGCTGGGATATGTTTGGGAGAGTTTCCATCCAATACAAAGCATCCTCAGCCTTGTATTTTGTATTCAGGTGAGTTCATGCAGTCGACATATACATCACATAATGTCTATTGAAATTAATTATGATTAAAGTAACTTCTTTTTGGTAGTTTTAATAGCAAGGTATGTGCTCAGATACTACCATGATGGGGACCATGTATGTACCGAACGAGAGCTTTGAGGAAATCCAGTTCAGAAGCTAGTTGAAGGATGGGTGGGCCTGGGTTTTCCTTTGGACTGATTTTTCCCCTGAAGGATGAAAGCCCATTAATTCCTTCCAAATACAATTGCCTTCTCCAGCTTAGGGCCAGATTTACCAAAGTGCCAAAGGCATTTAGAAGCCCAAGTCCCATTTCAATGGACAATCCCTTAAAATCTGCCTCTTTAACAGGAGCTCTCCCCTCAATAGCATGTCATCTCTTAATGACTTTAGACAAATATCTGGGGAAGGGGATCTCCCCTAAGAGTAACTCTTTAAACCTGTAAAAAGCAACAGAGTTCTGTGGCACCTTATAGACTAACAGAAGTATTGGAGCATGAGCTTTCGTGGGTGAATACCCACTTTGTCAGATGCAGGATCTTTAAACCTGGCTTGTTATAGCAGCTACAGTGACCCTAGTAGGGGGTAAATTGAACCAGCACAGGTGAGACTCAGAGTACATTCCTTATAGTGCTTTATGGGCCTGATCCAGAGACAAGATTCCATCAGGAGTCTTTTCATTGGCTTTAATGGGTTTTGGATCAGGCCCTGTACATGTATATTTGCAGCCAAACATTGTCCAGTGTTTCCATTTGCCAAGTTTCCCGGTGACCCTACTAGGTTTCTTTATTCTGCCTTACCCTGTGTCAATGGGAGTGGATCTCTCCTGGATACCAGATTTGTCTCTGCAAGGGAGGGTGCCTGGGATGACTAATTTATTTTATTAATAAGTCAGCTGTAATTTCAAAGACATCTTGTTGACCCATCTAAAGCCAAGTGAATCACTCATGCTGGAGGAGGCTCTTTCGGCTTGATACCTCCGGGGACACAGCGAGGTTGGGTGGCAGGAGGAGCCGCAGAGGGAATGATATCCAACTGGACAATGAGGAGCACAGTGACAAAGTGTTCACATCATTGGCTGATAGGTCTGCATCAGTCACTCATTCACAAGCACAAGGTCTAAATTGCAGAACCAATTAACGGCACTAATAGCCCTTGCCTGAATTAATCTTTGAGACAAAAGGGAAGAGAAATGGAAGTGCTATTAGCAAATCAAGCTGTACCATCCCTGCTTTATTGCAGGAATCTAAGTGTCTGCATTTGGCTATTATGAACTGACTGCAATTACAGCCCTCATTTAAAATGATTAAATGGTTATAATTATTTTTCAATTAAAACTTAGATCTTCCATTTATGCAATATCGTAGGCTTCAATTAAAGTTATTTTTTTTTCCTGGAAAAAAAGTGTCGCTTTGCCAAAAGATTCCTGCTTCTGCTCCAGCTGCTAAGAGCCAAATAACATGCTAATAACGCTTTTGTTTTTATCCCTTAGTCCCAGCCGCACTGAACTTGTGCACAGTGAAGCGGATTAACCACCAAGCACAGCATTTGCAATACCTGCTGGAGGTCAGGAACAAAATACACGTAGAGAGTTTTACAGGTCTCAGCTGCCCCGCTGGATCTAAAGCACCTACTGGACATGGGCAGGTGAAAGGGTATCATACACCAGCATAAGGATTACCCATAAGAAGCTAACGAGATCTTGAGCACCATTCCCTTCCCATGTCAGCAGTTGCTGCAGTTAATGTGTGACCATTATTCAGTCACTAATGGGAGGAGAGGATGTCCGAGTGACCATGAATGGCAGGTGCCAAGGAGAGAGTGGCTCCATTCACACGGCCCAAAGTTGGACAAGATTTGCCCTAGAAATTGGAGTGGTTCTTCTCTGGGGGGAAGTGTGTGGAGAGCATAGACGAGGGGTGTTGGAGAAGAACCCTAGAGGGGAGATGTGGGGAGAAGGGAAGAAGAGAAGGTAAAATAGGGGTAAAGGGAGGAAGACAAAGGGACAATAAGAAACAGAAAAGGGGGGGGGGAAACAAACAGCAGGAAATCTTCAGCCAGACCAAGTAGCAGTGCCCTGAGGGGGATCGCAGAGGGAGGAGAAAGTAGAGTCCATCTCCACAGGGATGCAGAAAAGTGGTGCAGCTGCTCCACAAAGGCTTCTTCAGCCCAGTGAGTAGAACAGCATCCACAGCCTAGCACCACCACCTTTCATACAGCAAGGAGCAGCAGATCCCCCAAATGTATCCCTGCCTTGGCCCATCTGCATCACCCCCACTTCCCTGCATGCTGCCAAACAATGAACCTCTGCAGAACCTGGCTTAGACCTATAGGGAAGGGAGGGCGTGCACAGAGCTGTGCATGCCTCAAACACTACTCTCCCTCTGCAGCAGAACCTCTCCAGTTGTGCTTCACTGTGACCTTCCTCACCTATGGAGAAGGAGTTGTGATTTTCCCCAGAAGGAAGAAAAACAGGGACAATGGAGCTCTTGACCATCACAGGCTGGAGGAGCTGCTTAGAAAGAACTAATTAGGCATCATAAAGCATAGGGGAAATAGGGAAGGTAAGAAACTGAAAAACAATTCAATTCTCCTACCCCTCAGATTGAGGTTTGTCCAAGAAATTCAGCTCCTTCTCCTTCTTAACCTTTCCAAAGTGCAAGAGAAGTTTGCAAATAATGGCCCGATACCTGAAAGGCACCAAGCCCTTGTGATTCCTGCTACAATTAATACTAGAGCTTCATGGAGAACAGAAATTCTATGTCACAAAGGATTTCAGAATTTGTTTTGATTTTGATTTGGAACACCACCTGAAAATTTCAAAATTTTCAAAAATTAAAATAAAAAAACCCTTTCAGATCAAAATGCTTAATTTTGATTTGGGATTTTTCTATAATAAGTAATGTAAACAGCATAAAGAAATTCAAAATGAAAGATTGTTTTGACATTTTCTGGAACTTTTTGATTTTTCATTTTGAAACAATGTCGGAACTACTAGAAATTTTTCCCTTTTTTTCCCCTTCAGAATGAACTTTTGGCAAAATGTGCATGATTTCACAAAGTGCTTTGATTTTTGTTAGGACTCCAATTCCAATGGAAAATGGTTCCAGACGTTTTTTTCTGACCAGCTCCAATCAATAGGAGGTCAGTAGCAGCTCAGAGACTTTTTGGGATTTGTCCTTCTGAATTAAGGACACACAAAGTTGTATTGGACCAGATTTCCTGAACTATGAGTTATCACCTTAATTGCATGTAGACTCCTATCATAGTAACCATGACTGGACATGCAATAATAGTAATTGTGCATCCAAACTAAGGCCATTAATTCCAGCATTTTATTGGAGGAGTTTTGTAAACCATGAGCCTTGAAATGAATGTTTCTCAGGGATTATCAAATATCCCAATTGCCCAGTGCTATTTTAAAAGCACTATGGATCATGAAGAAAAAAATAACTCCACATGCTACTTGCTCATGGAGATTATAAGCACTGTGTTCTCTGAAGAGAAATCCATGACAATTATAAAGACTTTCCACTGCAGTTGGTAAGATCTGAGAGTCCTGAATTGAGAGAGAATCCGTTCTACCACCTTGTCGGCAGTTATTCTAGCATTCATGAGACAAAAGTTGGATGGCTAATGGAGGTTATACAGTTATATTAATTTACAAGAGGATCTTGAACACAGCTAGTCAAGAACTGTAGCTGTTCATAGGAAAAAGAGTTTTCAAGGAAACTTTCATTTCCAAAAACTTTGGGGGAAAAAATGAAATTGTTAAAACGTCCTGTTTTGACACAACTGAATTTTCTTTTCAAAAATTTCATTTGCAAATGACTTTGTTTTGAAATTTAAGCTAATTATAGTAAAATAATTAAGAAAGGTCAAAATCAAAACAGAGCATTTTGATTGACTCAAACCAATTTTATTTTCAGGTTGTCTGTTTGCAAAATTGTTTGAGAAAGGGCAAAATGTTTGAAATCTCAGTAATTTTCCTAGGCAAGGAATACCATTTCCTGCCTGGCTCTCCCTTTGTAAACTTTCTGCACTGAAACACTTAGGGAGTATTGTAATTAACAGATGTCCTACAGATGGTATTCACATGGTTCTTAGGCAGAGAGAGTCACCTGTTTAGCTAACTAAATATAGATTTGAGGGTTCAATTTTAGACACCAAGCTTGAAAATTTTGCCTCAAATCTGTAGTATTATATATGTACAAAAGTACACTGCTCTACAGGCAAAATGCTTCTGAAATAAATGTAGTCCAACTTTACTAATTCTGGGTCACTGAGAACAAAAATGATGCGTAAAATTGTTGATTGGCTCTAGTTTTCAAGATATGCTGTTGGGTCAGTATATATGACCCTTGACTTGGGAATAGCGGAGGATAAGTGAGTTATAAAGGGAGGGGATCTCAATTTAAACCAGAAATGACTAAAATACATCTTTGACTGGATCTATGAATAAATCTATGACTGGGTTTGGACAGTACTTGCTTTTTAGGCAAAACAATGAATGATGCAATCTGAAGCTGGTATTGCGTCATACATGATATGAATTGCATCATGTTATTCCTAGAAGTCATGGATGATGCAATCATAATGAAGCTTACATCACTCTGCTGAACAAATTGCCCTATATCAGCTCTAGAAATCATACAGTGTCGTGCTCTCTTATTTGTCAGTGTTTGATTTTGCAAAGGGACACACTTCTGTTTAGCCAAAGTGAGCAGAGATGCCTTGTACTTGTGTGAACAGTGCAGATAACTTCTGCTATGTTTGTGGTGAAGTGACTTTTGCATCACAAAAGCGCAGTATAACCACTATGGTTAAGAAAGCCTATCACCTTTATTTTGGCTGCAAAATTGGAGATCAGGACAAGAGGTGGGCCCCACACATATGCTGCAACACTTGTGCAACAAATCTTCGCCAGTGGTTGAACAGGAAAAGGAAATCTATGCCTTTTGCAGTGCCAATGATTTGGAGAGAGCCAACAGATCATACCAGCAATTGTTACTTCTGCATGGTGCCTCCAGTTGGGAAAGGTGTGTCAAAGAAGAAAAAGTGGACTGTGCATTATCCAAACATTCCATCAGCTATACGCCCAGTACCCCATGGAGAAGGACTGCCAGTTCCTGATGCACCAGAATCATTCTCACTTGAGTCAGACGAGGAAGAGGATGAAACTTCTGGTCCTGAACCATCAATGTCACAGGACTCACATTTTCTCCCATCCTCCTCCTCTGAACCACACCTCATAACACAAGGTGAACTGAATGACCTTGTCAGGGATTTGGAACTACCCAAGAGTAAGGCAGAGCTGTTGGGCTCCAGACTACAGCAGTGGAATCTCCTGGCAGGTGATGTTAGGGTTTCCATGTTCCGTGACTGTCAAAAGGATCTTGTCCCATTCTTCTTCATGGAAGGTGATCTTGTAGCCTGCAACAACATCGATGGTGTGATGGCAGCCCTCAACATCTTTCACGATCCAGATGAGTGGAGACTGTTCATTGATTCATCGAAGACGAGTCTTAAAGCTGTTTTACTGCATAATGGCAATGTTTTGCCATCAATTCCAGTTGGTCATGCAGTCCATAGGTTTCCTTCATATGACAACATGAAACAACTTTTGAGGTGCATAAACTATGACCAACATCAGTGGCAGCTTTGTGGCAATTTGAAGGTTGTTGCTCTCTTGCTTGGTCTGCAGACTGGATACACAAAGTACTGCTGTTTTCTCTGCGAATGGGATAGTTGTGCAAGAGATTCCCACTACATCAAGAAAGATTGGCCACTCCAACAGTCATTGGAGCCTGGGAGGAAAAGTGTTCAGCATCCACCACTTGTTGAATCAAGGAAGATTTTGTTACCACCCTTACACATCAAGCTGGGTCTGATGAAGAACTTTGTCAAGGCCATTGACAAAACACAAGCAGCTTTCAAGTACCTCCGTGGAAAATTTCCAAGGTTAAGTGAAGCTAAGATAAAGGAAGGTGTCTTTGTTGGTCTTCAGATTCGTGAACTTCTTCGAGATGATGCATTTGACCATGCTGTGTGGCTGTGTGGCAAGGAAAAGATGGCATGGAAAGCCTTCCAGTTAGTGGCAATAAATTTTCTCGGAAACAACAAGGCAGACAACTACAGGTTGTTGGTGGGAAAACCTCCTCAAGGCATACAAAAGCCTTGGTTGCAACATGTCACTAAAGATACATTTTTGCACTCTCATCTAGATTTTTTTTCCACCGAACTGCGGAGCAGTGAGTGACAAGCACGGCAAGCGATTTCACCAGGACATTGCAACAATGGAGAAACACTATCAGGGCAAATGGAGCCCATCAATGCTTGGGGACTATTGTTGGACAGTGACAAGAGATGCTCCATTTAATGAATACAAGAGACAAGCCAAGAAGTGCCAAGTAGACACTGAATAGGACTAAACTATGTACATAATAGTTTTTTGCCTTTTGTTTCATAATACATTTTATTTATATAACCCTTTTGCTGATTTTTAAAGTGTTACATAAACAGGACAGGTGAAATATTATGTAAAGCAACCATAAACACCTGAAAAGACCTAGGTTTACAATTTATGATTAAAACTGTACTATCTACTCATTATACATAGACATAAAATGTAAAAACTTAAATACCTTAGAAACAGTAGCCAATCACTTGTTTTTATTGTCATATTTGAATTCAGCACATCAAAATACATAATAAATAGCACATTTTATCTCTGAAGCAGACGACTTCTCAAAAATTGTAGACCAGTGCTATATACAACTTTCTTTAGCAGATATTAAGGCTGCTAAGGAAAGCACATGGTTTGAAAATGTTGCAAAAGCACACATATCACAACTGACATAGTTGATAGTTACTGTTCATCTCAAATGATGGTGAAGCAGGGAATGGGTGACGGGGGATGGATCACTTGATGATTATATGTTCTGTTCATTCCCTCTGAAGCCAGGGCTCAATTAACTTTTTGTGGGCCCAGCGCCAAACATATTTGTGGGCCCCCATGGGGCAAGGTGCAGGGGGGGCAGGATGGTCAGTCTCCAGCCTGAAGGATGGGTTGGGGGCAATGAGGCACAGCGTGGCGGGAGCAGCCCCGCTCCACACAGCCCAGCAGGAGGGCTCTGTTTACAAATCTGCAGCTGCCAGATGCACACTGGCCTGCCCAGCCCTGTGCTGCCAGCATGCCCCTTCCCCTTGAGGACAGGCCCACACCACCACCCTGCCCCGTGGCCCACCCTTATGCCCAGCACCCCCTACCACAGAGCTCTAGGCCCAGCCCACAGCCCTCCCAGAGTCCTCCCCCGCTGGCCTCCTACCACAACTGCACAAGCACTCTCCACACCACACCGCTCACCCAGCACCCCCCCTCCGCCCATTGACCTGCCCACCACCTTCCTCACAGACCCACCATCACAGCTGCACAGCACCCCATATTCCTGAGGGGATTCTGCACCCAAAAATTAAAAGTTCTGCGCACATTTAAAAGTTCTGCAAATTTTATTTGTCAATAAATTTTGGAGGCTCCAACATGGCAATGGGGATCACAGGCCACTGGTTGCATGGAGGTGGGAGGTTACCGTGCAGCCTCCCCCCACCCCACTCCGGGACAGGGACTCGGCAGTGAGGCTGCACCCAACCCTGACACAGTGCAAGGGCCAGGCCTGCCCCAGAAACATCCTGGGTCCCTGCCCCCCGTGCCAGGCGCACCAGGATCCAAGTGCAGAGGGACTTAGTATGGGGGGATCTAGGTGGGGGTAAGAGAGTTCTCTGTGGGGCAATCTGGGTGCGGATGGCTCAGTGGGAGATCTGGATGCACAGAAGCTCATTGGGGGGTTCCAGGTGCAGGGGCAATGGGACTCTACAGGGGATCCAGCTGAAGGTATTTGGGGCTCAGCAGGGGAGGTGGGGTTCATTTGGGTGGGGGTCCAGGTGCAGGTGGTTGAGGTTCAGTCGGGAAGGTGTCTGGGGGGGCTCCTCGAGGTGGTACAGATGCAGGGGAGGTGGGGCTTGTCAGGGTGAGGGTTCAATGGGCCTGCTTAACAGGGGAGCCCCAGCTTCTAACAAGGGAATGCCACATGCTGGGCTCCAGCTTCCCCCCTGCCCCTGCTTCCCCCATCCCCTTCTCTTCCCCATTCCATGCCCCTTCCCCACAGCTCCATCTCCTCCTCACCCCACCCCCTTCCTTCCCCCTAGGCCCCAGCCCTTCCCCACCATAGGCACTTACTGTTGTACAGAAAACAGGATGGCTCCCAGCACACACAAGGGAAGCTCAACCAGAACTAGGACCCAGAAAGTGGCATCTTCTGAGCAGCACCTTCTTTTTTCAGCCAGGAAGCTCTGTGCTTGCAGAAAGGGGGGGAGGCAGTGGCATGTGACTCCATGTGTCCCCCAGCACTCACCGTTGGTGTGGCTGGGAGCCGGCGGTGTGGAGCAGAGCAGGCTAGGGCTGGGTCACTCCACTTCCCGCCGCCCAGTGTGTGCTGAGCACGCCCGGCTCCTGCTGCAGTCATCCAGGGTATAGCTCCAGGGAAGGGGTGGAGTGGGGGCAGGGCTGGGACTGAGCAGGGGTGGGAAGGGGCAAGGCGGGGGTGGAACAGGGGCAGGGGCAGCTTTCCTGGCAGGCTCAGCCACTGGGGCCCCTTCTGAGTGTGGGCCTGGTGCCATTATGCCACTGGCGTCATGGTAAAACGCGAGTGAAGGACCCGCCACCACCGAAGACTTGGAGTGCTGCCCGGTGAGTACAAGCACCGCAGCAGGTGGTGCTTTTTTTATGTCCACTCCCCCGCTTTGCCCCAGGCCTCCTGAATCCTCTGGGTGGCCCTGACTAGAGGGAAACCTGGGTAAAAAGTAGAATGCTCACAGACAATCAGATTTTGCATTTCAGCGAGATTTTCTTTAAAGAAGGAATTTTTAAAAAAAACAACCCTCTCTTGTATATTCCCATCTGCCAGGGGATGTTTGACCCTATTTTTTAAAAAAATAAAGTTACTTTTTGACCTCCAAACCTGTGTGAATTTGATGCTAATGAAATGAGGCACTAGGGGAACTTACTATACTGCCCTGATGGTGGGTGTGTGAAGAGCAGTGCACCCCAAAGTGCTGCACTGTAACGCCTCTGTGTGGACACTGTGGGCATGAACAAAAAGATTCCTACTTTGAATTCAGGTAGCCCTGTTTGAAGAGGACTGTGTTAACCCAAACTAGGAACCTTTTAGTTCACACCCACAGTGTCCACATGGAGGAGTTACAGCACAGCCCCTTGGGGTGCACTCTTATTCATACCTCCGTAGTCCGAACTGCAGGGCAGCATAGACATATCACTAGCTAAGGGTTTTTTTCCACGTGCATACACATATCTGTACTGCAGCTCTGTCAGTTCCACATGCCTGATTCGATCCCTGGTCTCCTTCTCCCTCCCATGTTGCAGCTAGACCAATTCAAACTCAAAATGAGATGGAAATGTTTAACAGTGAATGTAATGCACCCTGGAACAAGATACTGCGGGTTGTGGGAGATCCTCCAACAGGAGACTTTAAAGTGAGACTGTCTTTCTAAAAAACATGCCATAGCTCAGCCCTAAGCTATTGGGCAAAAAGCAGGATTCGCTGGGTGGGCCTGTGCTATGCAGATGGTCAGACTAGAGGATGGGAGTGGTCTTTTGTCATTCCAGATGAGTAGTGCATGGAGAAGGAGACATGCAGCAGTGCAGGGAGGCTATGAACAACAGGCAACACAGGTATTTTTGATACAGGACACGTCCCTTGAGAAGGGGCTATTTTACAAACACAAGTGCACTGATGGCCTTGGAGACAGAAAGCAGAAAGATCAGCATATTAGCATAGGAATTGGGTCTAGGGGTTCAATGAGAATTGGGACAGCAGCAATTCCTTTGAAAACAACAAGCCTGAGGTCTTGCCTTTTAAGCTGGGTGAGATGTTACTTGTGCGGATGGTGGCAGAAGGGGGAAGATTATTATGGGTTTATGGGTTGGCTCTATAGTACTTGTCATGGGAATCCCTGCTGCCTGCTCAGCTTCAGCCAAGTTACTAGACCTGAGTGCATCATGGCAGTGTCTGTGTTCCTCCTAGTGCAGCACATGAAGCCCAGAAGCTGCTGTGATAGCTGACTGAATGTCTGCCATTTCCCCTTGTCCCAGAGTGTTTGCTTCTAATTGCTTAAAAAATTACAAGCAAGTAGGCTTTAAAAATTACTTTATGTAAAATGAATGCGACTGTCAAACCATCAGTGTGGTTTACTTGCATCAGTTCTATGCCCCCAACTGGATTTATACATTCCTAGTGCTGAGTTCTAAGGACCTTCACATTCACTTTGAGCAGCAACTATTAAATGAGGTAATAGACTTACTCCTGGGGGAATTCTACACCACTGCGCATGCACAGAATTTATGTCCCCCACAGATTTGTTTTCCTTCCCCACAGAAAAATGACTTTCTGATGGGGAAGCAAAGGGAAGCCACATGAGCGGTCACACGACCTCCCACCCCCAGCAGTATGTTTTGGGTGCCCAGGGTAGCTGGCAGAGAGGTAAATCACTGTGGAGCAGAGGGCAGGCCTGGAGAAGGCCAAGCTGGTGTCTCCTACCCTGCTCCCAGCTCAGCTGCTAGTCCTGGCTGGGCTGGAGAGGACAGAACTTCCTCTTCCACTGCATGGCATCAGCGGCTGTGTCAGCCCCACCCCCAGATTTCTCCCCTGGCTGTAGGAAGTTCTGCAAACCCCCCTCCCGCCCATGCGCTGCCTGCACCCATCGCTCCTCAGCTGCAGGGTGACAGATCACTGTACAGGGAGCTGCTCCCCTATCTGCCCAACCCCCGTGCATCCAGACCACCTCATACTAAAGCCCTCCTGCCGAGCCTCACCCCCCTGCACCCAGAACCCCCGCCCCATAAGCCCACTCCCCCTGCACCACCCTGATGAGCCACCCTCATCAGGATCCCCCCCACGAGCCCTAACCAGCTGCACCAGGAGCCACACCCCACTGAGCCCCACTCTTACAGCATCTAGACCCCCTCACTGAGCTCCCCACGCACAGACGCCCCCCACTGAGCTCTAGCCACCCCACACCCAGACCCCCCTGATGAGTCTCAACCATCTTCAACTGGACACCCTGCAGAGTCCCATTATTGTTGCACTCAGAACTTTCCAACAAGACCCTGTGCATCCAGATCCCTCCCCCTGCCCCTGCCCCTGGATCCCCCACTGAGCCCTCTGCACCCAGAATGCCCAACACAGAACCCTCTCAACCCACACCTGGATCCCCCCACACCAATCCCCCCCGCACACTTGGATCCTGCCTTGTTGAGCCTACCTTGCACACATGGCATGGAGGGGCAGGGCCCTGGGATGTTTCTGGGGCAGGCTCGGTCCTTGCGCTGTGTCAGGGTTGGGTGCAGCCTCACTGCTGAGTCCATGTCCCGGGGGTGGGGAGTTGCACAGTGATCTCCCACCTCTGTGCAGCCAGTGGCTTGTGCTCCCCAATGCCATGCTGGAGCCTCCACATTTATTTGACAAAAACATAATTGCAGAATTTTGCAGAATTTTAAAATATTGTGCGCAGAATTTTTATGACACAGAATACCCTCAGGAGTATAGATTGACAACCTACCTTTCTCTGCTATGGATTCACAGTTTGGGCCAGCAACAGATATCTATTCTCCTGCTTCAGCTCTGTTCACACCTGTCCTACCCCACCATGTTCAGGATGATTTCTTGTTTACTTGCTTATTACTGTTACTACTGGAAGCAGTATCAGTATTGGGTTTCCTTTATTTAGTATGAAATGAAAGTTTGTTTGTAGATGACAATAGGACTTTCTGGGCCTCTTCACTACTACCTTCCTCTAAATATAGGGTGGTGTAACTCCATTGTAGTAATGAATCAAGCCCCTCATGTATATACAAATGAAGGCAGAGACGGATCTAAAGAAATGAGTTACGTAGGTCACCTAGTCTAAGATTCTCCACTAATGCAGGATTGTCCTCTACACTCAGGTTGTGTTTCTGTCTCGTCTGCTTTTAAACAGCTCTAATGTTATTGCCCCGGCTATGTCAATTCCATTGTCAAAATTGACCTGCCTTCAACACATGCTTTTCCTAATATCCAGTCACTGTTTCTTTTTTCCAGGTTTGAATCCCTAGTTCTTCTTTTACCACCTTAAATAAATCATCTATCGCTTTAGTGCTATTTCCTCTCAAGTGCTTATACACAGATATCCTATATGCCTCCTTTGTTATCTTTTCTCTAGGCTGCACATGATAAGATTCCCCTAATTTCTCTTCATGAGCCATACCCTCTAATCCTTTTATCATACTTGTCGGCCAACGTTGGATTCCCTCCAGTTTAACAATGTTTCTTATTTTAATAATTAGATGAAAAAAAACCCTATGCTAGTGCAACGTTAAGGTTGCACCCTTAAACACCACAAAGCCAGGAAATGCCAATATTGAGGTTGAATGCACAGTGGCGCCTACAATCCCTTGCATGTGCATTAAGATACAGGGACCAAGCCTGCAGTCCTTATTCAAGGTAAGCTCCTATTAAAGGTCAATAAGGGTTTCACTGGGTAAGAACTACCAGCAAAGCTGTGGGCCCAGTCATTATTATATGATCACATGCTAGTTCTCAAATACTACAACATAATATAATGCACTTTATTCTTACATTTCTCTAAGTTGTTGGCTACATGAACAATCAGTTTGCAGCAAGCTGGGATGTTAATATCCCCTGCACTAGCCTGCCTACACTAACTATCCATGTGGACTCTGCTGATGAGCATTAATAGTTGGTTAATGCTCTTGGATTTAGTTCTCTTTTAAATGGTGGGATTGGCAGCTACCTTCACAAGTGTTTTGCTGTCCAGATTCATTAATGGAATTCATTCATTCATTCATTACTGCAGTGCCTGTCTGGTGATGTTGGTTGTATCCAGCCCCACCTTCTCCTTCTAATTTCTTCCTCTGCTGGGTTTGTGGGTCCTCTCCAAGAGGTGGATGTTACTGATGGTGTCTGGCCAGCGGATCTGGAGAATCCTTCTGAGGCAGCTATTAATGAAGGTCTGGATCTTCCTGGTGGTTGTTTTGGTTGTCCTCCAGGTTTCAGCTCCATACAGTAAGACTGATTTCACGTTGGAGTTGAACAGTCGAATCTTTATTGCCAAAGACAGCTCTCTGGAGCTCCAGATGTTCTTGAGCTGCTGTGCCACCCTGCTGGTCGATGATGCTACCTAGGTAGGTGAAGGACTGCACTTCTTCCAGGGCAGTGTGACTGGGTCGTTGCTGATGGAATTGATCATCTTGGTCTTGTCCTTGTGGATGTTGAGGCCAACCTGTGATGTGGTCTTCTGTGGATGTCTTCATAATCCAATCGATGACGAGAAGAAAGAGAAGTGGTGACAACAAGCATCCTTGTCTGACTTCCATGGATCACTCTACAGTGTATGCGATCAGGTTGACCACCTTTGCTGGGATGCCATGATCTGTTCTGCCGGAAACCTGCCTGTTCATCTCGTAGCTGTGGATCGACGGCATCCTTCATTCTCTCTAAGAGGACTCTGTTGAAGACCTTCCTGGCACCGACAGAGTGTGATTCCTCTATAGTTGGCACAGTTGCTGAGGTCTCCTTTCTTGGGGATTTTGATGAGATATCCCAGCATTTCCACTGAAGCATCCAGGTCTGCTTTCAGGGCCTCTGCTGGGATATCGTTCTTCATCATGGTGATGGCTTTTCTGATCTCGTCTCTGGTTGGTTTATCGCAATTGATTGGGAGGTCCTCATTGGCTGGGTCGATGTCTGGTGGATTTGGTGGTGCTGGTCTGTTCAGGAGTTCCTCAAATCTGTTCATCTGTAGTTCTATTCCTGTTATAGACTTTCCCTGCTTGTCTTGCTGAACTTTCCAGACAGAATTAATGGAATTGGATGATATGATTTCCAGTCATCCAGGTTCCTGCCCTTTTTCAGCATGACAACAGTACCGAGGTGAAAGTAAGCCAGTCCGGTCCGGTACAGAGTACCGGCAAGAGCCGTCACACAGCCAACTGTAGTGGCAGGGGGCAGCTTCCCCTGGCAGTGATTTAAAGGGCCTGGGGCTCCCTGCAGTGGCTGGAGCCCCAGGCCCTTTAAATCACTGTCAAAGCCCCAGGGCTCCTGGCCGCCGCTGCAGCTACCACTACCATGGGGCTCCAGCGGTGATTTAAAGGGCTCAGGGCTCCCAGCCACCGCTACTGCAGCCAGAGCCTCAGGCCCTTTAAATCTCAATTTAAAGGGCCCAGGGATTTAAAGGTCCCAACCCTGCCAGTTGAGGCCCCGCCCCCCTGCTCAGGACTCTGGTGTACTGATAAGTCCTTTAAGTTACTTTGACCCCTGCAACTGTACCTCCCTACTGAGATGTATTTGGAAGTTAGCATTGTCCAAGAAATGGCTCAAACATCTGGAGGATCCCAGGAGAAAAGGACTCTCTGAAGCTCTTCTAGAATTCATCTCTAAGACTTAGTCTGCACTGAAAAGTTATATTAGCATAGCTGTGTCAGCCAGTGGTGTGAAAAAAATCAACCCTGACCAAACTAGCTGTGCCAACAACTCCCCTTGTGTAGACTTAGCTATGCCAGTGGAAGAGGGAGGCATTGTTCCTAAACCAACAGAAAAACGTCCTCTGTCAATGTAGGCTATGCCGTCATAGCTGTGGTGACATAAGCCCCATAGTGTAGACACGGCCTAAGCCTGTCAGCAGTTGGAGAGTTGCCAATGGAAGATTGACTACTACAAGTTCATGTCGTCTACTGTCACTCTGATTTCAAATTGGATTTTCTGTTCTGAAACATGTGAAAGGCCTTCAAAGGAACTACTGATGTTGTGAAAAGGCTATGGGGAGACAGAAACCTCAAACTCTTTATCAAAAGCTAAGCATATGATTCTGAATGGATTTGAGAAACATATGATGGATATTTTGCCACAGACTATCATGTCTCATAGGAAGTGATACCTGTAGTAGACATATTTGTGGGGGAATGGGCACACACAGTCACTGAATGCATCTAAGCCTCAAAGGATCTGTCATGATAATGAGACGAAGAACAATATGGCCTCCACTCAAAAGGAGAAGCATAACAGATTTAAGACATTTAGATGGTAGACTGTATCCCCAGTCCTGCAAGGTACTTAAGCATATGTCTACTTTTAAACGTGCTTAAAGGCAGACAAGAGCTCAAGTACCTTGCTGAATGAAGGCCTATTTCCCTTGAACTTTGAGGAAAGATCTAAAACAATTAAACCAAACTCCTGCTAATGAGGACCCTCTGAATGCTGAGAGCTTTTTCTGAACTTTGCTTTCAGAACTGCACTCTTGTCCATATGTTTGCAGAGAGAAGGTTGCCCTCTTTTTGCAGTTAAGATTATTTATTTTAAAAATCTTGCTAAAAAACTTTGGCAAGAAGTGCTGTCATGAGTACGTATTTTAATATGGACCACAGAAGTTAGGAAAATAAAAAAGATTCTTGGGAAGTGGTTCTTGTTGACAGTATTTTGATATCTACCCTTTTATTATTTGTATTACAATAGCACCAAAGGGCACAGCTGAGATGAGGGCCCCATGTGCTAGGTGCTGTATACTACCTGCACTGAAGAGTTTACAGTTTAACCAGATAAAGGCTGGGAGGATTACAGATGGGAAACTGAGGCACAGAGGGATTCAGAGGATTGGCAAAGATCACACAGGGAGTCTGTAGTAGAGCAGGAAACAGAATCCAGGACTCCTGTGTTCTCACCTACTGTCGATCTGATGCTGTCTCATCTGGTTTCTGCCATGAGGAGGAACTTAGTCTGTTGACTGGATTTTGTCCCTGATTTAGCCTCTGGTCTGACAACCTTCTGTGCTCCAGGGACTCTGCTGCCTGAGGAAGAGGAAAGAACTCACCTGAGAGGGGGATCACTGCTTTGGCCAGAGATATCATCATCCCAACCACTGTGGGCCTTCTTTTCCCCAGTGCTGGCTGCTCCATGGTTGGTTGAGGAAACTGATTTCATATTTCCCCATTTTGTAAACTTGTTGTCCTGGGATGTTAGAGAGATAAGGTGGAGGAGACAATAGCTGTTACTGAACCAACTTCTGTTGGTGAAAGAGGAGAGCTTTGTGCATCTCCAAAGCTTGTCTCTCTCACCAACACAAGTTGGTCCAATAAAAGATATTCCTTCCCCCACCTTGTTTCTCTAATGTTTTCCCATCATTTAGGAAAATGTCCAAGAAAACAAAACTGGTTTTGTAACCTGCAACTTTCCTACACACTGAGAGTGATAGAGCAGGGAGTTCACGTCATCGGGCGCTTAAAGAGAAGATAGAACTTGAAACACGGGAAAGGACCCTCAATTCAGCACCTGTCATGGGGTGAATTCATGTAATGTCTAAATAATGCTGGGTGGGAAGGACCTTTTGAAGTTGTCTGATGAAAAAGCCAGAGAGAGCAGGAGACCAGAATAGCCTGATGGTTAGGCCAAGCCCCAAGTCCTTTCTTTGCCCGATTTAGAGCAGGGACTTGATTGTCTCATGTCGCAGGTGAGCACCTTGACCACTGGACTATTGGCCATTCTGGTGTGGGGTGCTCTCAATTCTGAGGCACCTTCCTGACAAAAATTTAATCAAAACTTACCCCTTTGTGAGAAAAGTTTCCATTTCAATGAAGTGGGTGTTTTCCAGTGAAAAACTGTTCAGCTGACATTTTCCTGACCAACTCTACTTCTATAACCTCAAACCCCTAACAGATCACAGACTTTCACTGGGAGGACACAAGGCCAGGAAAGAAGATGACACCAGCCTGCAGACTAGAAGCTGTCTCCCCAAGAGCCTGCCGAGCCAAAGGATCAGAAGGAAAAGGAATAAGCTGGGGGGTGAAACAGTGAATGCATCATTAATGGATGATACCACTTTCCCCCCCTAATGAGGTATGGATGTACCTGTCTGAATTAGCTATTGCAGAGGCTGTGATTAAGTAGGTTATGTAGATTTTTCCCATTTGATTTTCGATCTCTGTTCTTGATAAATCTGGAGTCAGATTTCCAGTATGCTCTGGGATGCCCTTTCACACCCAGAAGCTAGCAGTGGCTCCTTTGCTGGTGCTAATGCCGTCTCTCTCTCTGGGATTGCCAGAGGAAGTTTCATCTCTTAGTCTCCTACTTGATTGCAAAACCCTGATCAGCTTTATCCTCCTCCTCCCACTGCTGCAATAGCTGCTACTCCAGAGATGGCACCACCTCCCTCGTATCCTTCTGCATGGCAGGCCCAGCACCTGGATGATGTACCAAGACACCCAAGGATGACTGCATGGCCTGCCTGGCCCTGAGGGGGCTGCCGGTACCAAAGCTATAGGAACCATTGTGATGCCTGCCTATTGTGCTCCCAAGCCCCAATTAACCATCTTCTGGGCAAACTCCATGTATGTCCCCAAATCACCAAATCACTGCTGTGGGGAGCTACCCAGGGTGGGGCCAGCAAGGGGAATGGCTGGGGGAAGAAGCACATGGCAGCAAGCAAGGAGCCTGACTCCTCACTCCACGTGGGATAAACCCCTGTTGGAGGGGGTAACTCCACAGTACTGGGGGCTGCAGGTGTGTGAACAGCCCCACAGATGCAAGCCACTGCTTCCCTAAACAAAGGTCCTACATGTGAATTCACAATGATTCTCAGCCCAGTCGTCTCACCTTCTTGGACAATAGTAATTTACTACACAGAGTCCCATTGATTTCAGTGAGACTATTTGTACAGTAAGGTATTACACTCAGGATGAGTCAGAGCGGCACAACTGGGCCCTTCATTAGCATCCTACACTGCATTTTTTTCCTCATATGCAGGAGTCCATATTGCACCCAGTGCAGCAGCGATTACTGTTAACTTTAATTCTAAAGCTTAACCAGGCAGTAAATTCCCTGCTTACGGTTTTGTCAATAAAATATAAAAGCTCAAAGCATCTGTCACAAACACCATTTCACGCTTGTTTCTTCTCCAAGCCTTTGTCTTCACTCATTGCTTTGGTGCCATCAGATTTCCCTTGGAAACCCAGGAATTGTACTTGCAAATAATACAGCCTCAGCCTTCCTGAGGCCATAAGCCTGGCATTGAACAAAACAGTTGTCTGTCTCCCAGCTTTTTGGAAAGACAAAATATATGTTGGCAGCATCTCTGAGTTGGTGGACAGAGGGTGCCCAGCACTAGTCCACGTCACTTTTGCTCTCTTAAATCTTCCCCGTTTTTGCATTGATATTTCACCGTCAGCAAGGTTTGTGCTACATACTAGTAGCTGAAAGCTGTGTTGATGCATGGGTATAATTCATAAGGTCAAAACAGCTGAGAACTTAAAAATTGGATGGTAACAGCCCATGAATCCCAGTGATGTTTAGAATATCACCAAGTTCGAGCAAAGAGTTCTCAACCACACTTATGGCTGTTTCCATTGCTTCACACTGACTCTGCCAGCATTCTAGGCTTCAGAGTGACACAGACAAAGGGGCAATCCTGGAATCTTATTGTATACACAGTACAACAGAAAGAGCAAGAAAGAGGATGTTAGATCACAGAAGCAAGTGATTGAGGAGACTCTTGTAACGTTGGCAGACCCAGTGCCAGCTCATGACGAAGACACAGGCCAATTCTCTTGTGTAGTGGTATAGATCAAAGTGATTCTTAAATGTATAAGAGCAGTGTTCCCTCTAATTTGTCCCACACATGTGCAGAATGAATTTTGTTATGTGATGTGTGACACATCACCTCCATATTGGTGCACATAACAAAATTCTTGTGGTGGGGGTTGGACTAAGGGGTTTGGAGTGTGGAAAGAAGCTCAGGGCTGGGACAAAGGGTTGGGGTGCAGGGGTGTGAGGGTTCCGGCTGGGGGTGTGGGGTCTGGGGAGGGGCTGTGGATGAGGGGCTCAGGGCTGGGGGTTGGGGTGCAGAGGTGTGTGAGGGCTCCAGCTAGGGGTGCGGTCTCTGTGGTGGGGCCATGGATGAGGGGCTGGGATGCAGGCTGCTCCGGTTCTATGGCAGGGAGAGAGGAATCCCCCCAGCTCTCTCTCCCTGCAGCAGCACCTGGCTGGGGGGATAGGCCCTTCTCCCCACCGCTGCAGCTCCAGGGCTGGTGCTGCGGGATAGGTGCCTCTCCCCCAGCCACAGCAGGTCTGGGGCTGCGGGAGAGGCATCTCTCCCTGATGCAGCTCTGAGCACCTGCACAGTGCTTAATAGGATGCTGTGCAGCCGCACAGCTTAGAGGGAACTTAGTATAAGAGTTTATTTGGTGTTTAAGCTTCATGAAAACAAATGGGATGTTACATGCATTGTTTTTACTGATCTGTATCCTGTTATAATAGAGTAGCAAACATTTACATTGTGTGCACCCCCTGTAACTAAATAGCTCATCAAATGGGAAGAAGCCTTGTAGAATGCAAATGAAAAACTCCAATAGAAGAGAGCTAATTTCAAAGCAAGTGGTCATTGTGTGTGATGATTGGAGGTCACAGACTCTAAATGCATTCCTCTCTCTCTGTCCTCAGAGGAAAAGCCCACGTGGGTAGTGACCCTGTCAGCTTGTTTTCTGGGAGAAGAAGCTATAAGTATGGACTCAGGGAAAGATCCTGGATCTCTGGACTGTTTGGACTCTTACAAGGAAGTGTACCAGATGAAAAGTGGGGAGCCCCAGAGATAATCTGGGTACCCTGAAAAGACTTTTGGGAAACTGGCAGTTTATTACATCACTGCTACCATTTCGAATTACAAACTGTGACTCACTTGTGCATATATTTTATCTGCTTTAACCTCTCAATAACTCATTTCCTTTTCTTAGCTAACAAACCTTTCATTAGTTTGCTATAGAATTGGCTGCCAGCTTGTCTTTGGTGTAAGATCTAGAGTACCAAGCAATTTGAGGTAAGTGACTGGTCTCTGGGAGCAACCTGATGTGGTGTGATTTTTGGTTTAAGTGACCTTTTACCACCAAGTCCAGTTTGTCTGGACGGTGAGAGAGACTGGAGAGCCCAAGGGGACTGTCTGTGACTCCATGGTGAGACTGTTACCGTGACCCAGGAGTTCATATTTGTTACTGGGTGGATGAAATCTAATTACAGAACATACCACCCCGTTGGGGCATCTGCCCTGCTTTCTGACAGTCTGCCCTGAGGTCAGCACTCACGGTCACGACCAGCTCCAGACAGTGTGACAACTAGTTCTCAGTCTTCGTATTTAGAATTAAAAGGGGAATAAAGACAAGAAATGAAGGTTTTCAGGCCAAGAGTCTCACCGTGGTGCCAGCAGGGGGTATCCACCCCCTGGGGGCAGGGTCTGTGTGTCTATTTTAAACTCCTGGACCATGGGGGGCATCTGTGTTAGAGACTCCCCTTCACTTCCCAGGGGAGAGGGGGCAGAAGAGGGGGGAGCATTAAAGTGCAGTCAGCACTTCAAAGGATGCTGGAGAAAGGGGTTGAGTCACCTGGCACAGTCTGGCAGAAAGGGGGCTGCAAGTGGCTTGTGCTGATACATGCCTCTGGGTGGACTTTCCATCTCTGGGGGCTTGGGTTCCATAGGACATCAAGCCCATAGCATCTGCCTGAGAAATTGCAGCCTCTTTTTTGTATTAGGTTCTGTATTACACCTAGTAAGAAACAGGTCCTGACCCTGAACGGCTTGCTGTTTAAATGGACAAAACAGACAAAAGGTGGAAGAGGAAACTGAGGCACAGGAAAGTGACTTACGCAAGGCCAACAAGTCAGGAATAGGATCCAGGTCCCCCAAGTCCCAGCCCATTTTTTGTCACTGTCCCCACTAAACTTTAGCTGCTAAAATAAACTCCAGTCCAGTTGGGCAGGTCTAGAGGGCTTCCCCACCAGTTGTGTCGCCATCTTCACCTGAGGCAGGGGCTCCTTTGCAGAGTCAGGCCTACTTGCTTTCCACCCTCCCTCACAGACAGCACAAGAGAGACGGCGCAGGCATGGGGAAATGGCATGAGCAGACGGTGGCAGGGCTGGGGGAACGGGAGAAGAAGGAAGGAGACCCTATGGATAATATCCTTGCCTTCTGCTTTGCTGCTTAGCAACCCGAGTCAAGAAAGGGGCAGTTGCTGGCTTCTAGGATCCTGCCTCCAACCAGTTGCAAACCTTGTTTTGCTAGAGCTGGAGTTACCTGCTCCAAGTGCTGCCCACAGTTAAAATGCCACGATTCCTGCAAAAGGGTGGAGCTGTCACTTGTCAGCAGCTGCCTAGGCGGACAGGCCAGCTCTGTGGGGGAGGCTGTGTCCTTACCAATAAGAGATGCAGCAGGGAGGCAGTGATGAAGGAAAGATTTATTGAGCATGCTGATGGCTAGGTTTATATACTGTGGGAACTGGTCCTTTCCTAACCCAGGGAATGGGAAGTCTTGGGGAAGAGCAAGACACATGTACAGTCTGTTTTATTGTTTTTAAGTCTGAGTGGGACTGGAGAAAAAACGTTGGGTTTCAAGAGGGACATTGCTAGGTATGGCACCAAAGGCTCAGGAATGCAACTAGCTCACCAAGCTGCTAGCAAACACAGGCCACTCAGCATCTGTCTTCAATGCTTTTGTTCTGAATTAGTGATACTTCGCTTCAAGGAAGCTGTTTGGTCACTGATTACCACTGTCACTGCCTGGGGGGATGGAAGGCAGACAGTACTGCAGGGTCTGGACATAAGTTGGATCTGCTGAGGTGATCACAGTTGACATACAGGAGACAGCAGCTCAGAGCCTGACATGAGAGTGGGGGAATCATGGGATTCCATCCTGAGAGGGGGGCACCCAGAGAAAACAGGAGGGGTCAGAGGTACAGTTCACCCAATAACTGTGACAAACTCTTAGTGGTTCCCTAGAGGAAAATTTGGAAATGTAGGAAACCTCCAAATGGAAACAAAGCAAGAGGAGATTCGAGCCATCTGGAGACAGCCTCTCCTGCAGACAATACTGATGAGAAGATAGCCAGATGGCACTGAGATTAAAAGTGCTGCCAGTGCCAATCTAGCTGAAGTAGCAGGAGATGATGCCTAAAAATATATTACTGTCACAATACAGGTCTGACATATGGAGTCTCTGCTTTTCTGAATGCCATGCAGGTTGAGCTTTCCAAATAAACAGCAGGATGCCAGATTATTGATAAGCACAGGGTACACATAAAATGAACAAATATTGGCCAATTGGCTAAATCTGGTGTGTTCCATTTAAACTTATCTCCCATCTCCCCTACTTAATTAGGCAATACTGTTGATTAGGCATGTCTCCAGACTTCCTTTCTCAGTTATCAGTGGGACAAGCAGAGCTGCTTTCTCCTGCCTTGTTTAGGTACACCCCAAGCTCCCCACTTTCCAGCCTGAGCTAAGCATGGTCCTGGTTTAGCATGTACCTAATGTATTAAAATGATCAGATTCAAGGTGACAACAAGAACAATATTCTAATTACTTAATGTTTGTGAAGCACTTTGAAGAGAAATGCTATTACCAATAAGAATATTTATAGAAACAAAAGTAACAGTATTTATAGGGTTTTTTTAATCTCCAAAGCAATTTATAAACATTAAACTAATTAATCATTACATAATACTCCGTCTAGTGGACTCACTTACACATGGGAATAGACCCATTGATTTGAACTGGACAATTTACATGTTTAAAGTTAAGCCCACAGATACATGCTTGCAGGATTGTGGCCCAGGTACCTAGATAGAGAGAATATTAGGTGTATAGATATCATCACAGTGTTACCAGATCTTGTGATTTTATCCGTTGTGATACTTGGTATTCTCCTTAAATACAAGCTCCTAGAGTTATATGAATAGATGAGATTCTCAGCTTTTATTTTTACATTGATAGCCCTAATGGTCGCTGAAAAAAAAGTTTGCAAATGTGACCCAAATTACCTTTACAAAAGTACGTTTTAAAAAGCCAAATTTAAAAAAAAAAATCTCAATTTTTGAGCCAATCTCATGATTTTGGAGGCTTGACTCTTGATCTTTGACAGGCTGAGGTTGGCAATATTGTAATCGCAACAAGCAATTATATGAAAATAAATGCCAGTGCCTATAGGGCATGATTCATTGCCCTATTTGTAAATACCAAAGACAGAATTAATTACTACTGGAAACATTTTTTCCCTTTCTTGCTTTGATGACTTTGACACTTTTAAAGACAGATTTCCTTCAGTGGGAGCAACAAAGCAACTTGTATCACAGCCACTGGATGGCAGCAAAAACTTACTGATGGCATGCTGACAGGGTCTGTCCTGAATTAGTCTGCACTGTCTGCTATGATGGACTCTCTCTATTAGAGGCAGTAAATTGAACCATTTCATTGTCTGGAAGAATTTTCTGCAGTTTTCCATCCAGAGGCTCATGATAACAAACTCTGCGTCAGAGTTTCAAGGAGACAGAGTGAAGATAAAGGAGTGTAATAGTACCCGCATGCCCCATGCCCCATGGCATGAGATTTTCCTATCACGTGAAAGCAGTGCAACTAGGGACATGCTGCCTACAGGTATGGAGGGTTAATTGATGGGAGGACTCGGATACCTCATCAGAGACATCACAGTTTCACTGAAATGAGAGCTAGAAAAGGCCCATTAGGTCACCTTGTCCATCCTCTGCCAGTGCAGGATTCTTCCCTCTTCTGTTCCTGGGACCAGACTAGTGTGAAATGGCTCAAACAGTGGGGGTTCCATCACTCGCCTGGGGAAACCATCCCAGTTAAATACACCTAGCTAGCAGGAGATTTTTCCCTTCCATGCCCCTCAATTTCCTTTTGCTCCGTTGAATCCCCGTGACTCTTCAGCTACCTGTCAAGCACTTGCTCTGGCTCTAGGCTTTTTGCAAGTTACCTGACCCGCACAGTCAGATACTCACTCAAAAGGCTCAGAGAGGGAGCTGATGGGTTTTCGGTCCTATTTGATGCCATAGGCAAGCTGCGCATTGTGACTCCATACAGAGCCAGGGCTGTATATCTCCCTTTAGCCACTGCTTAGCCAAGCTTTACATACTTAGGTCTTTCAGGCTTTCCAGCTCATTTCATAGTTTTTGTTGCTCTTCTCTGGATTCCCTCCTTTTTATTGACATACAGGACTCTGCCAGTTGATAACGGCTAGGCAAGTGGTAAGTGACATTGTACACGCAGCTAAGCAACATGAAAACATGCTCATGTTACTATAACCTCCCTCTCTCTACCCCAACCTGTTAGTTTCTTTCTCCCACCTGGTGCAACTAAGACGTGGGTGATGTGATTACTGTACCTAAAATTTTTTGCAGTCATAAAGCATCATTGCACCTATTGCAGTCTCTTCATCAGCTAATTATGTAACAACATTGATCGTCTTTTTTAAGTGATGACGTTTCCTGCAATAATTGTTTTGCCCCCTGTCAACCAAAACCAGCACCCCAAGACCCTACCAAAACAAATCACTACACACACAGCTCCCCCGCAGAGTGTAGAAACAGACAGGGAACGAACGGCACATGACAGATGTTAGTCACGTCATTTAATGCTCTGCTGGAAGGATCTCAGATACTACAGTGATGAGGGCAGTATAACAACATACACACAGAACCAAAGAGAACATAGCTGCATAATGGCTTATTGCTAGGGATACTTAAACCAAGGCTGGACCAAACAATAGGAAATGTATTACAAGGAATGTCAGTTACAGGGTTAGCTGCACCTCTGGCCTCTATGAGTGCATCCCTCTCAGGTGCGAGGCCTTGAGTCTTTACCTTTCTTGGGGTGGAATTCAGCAATTCTCCCAGGCTTAGCCTGGATCCCAGGCTACAGTACCGTGTGGATCAGCCCCAGTCTGTGCTTACCTTGACATGTCCAACAGAGATCAGGTATCTGTGGCTCTTCTCTTTGGGAGCTTGTGACCCAAACCAGCCTTCGCATGCCAAAGGGCTGTTTAATCCAAACAGCAAGGATAAAGCAGAATACAAGAGAATTTTAAATCAATAAAAGGTCCACCGGAATGCCATGTTTAAACCCCACCCCTGGTATAAGGAGGTTAGGAAGGCTTAGCTTCTTTAGACCTCTGAACACATATCTATGTGTGTCAGTCTGTTCCCTGCAAACAGCTCCCAGAAGACTGCCTGACCGTGGGCCATAGAGGTTGCTTTAACTCTCTGTAACTTGGCTGGAGCTAAAAAGGAAGGCAGTGTGACCTACTTGATAGAGTACTGAAACTAAGAGAGCTGGGTACTATTTCCCACTTCTCCACTGGCCTGCTGGGTGACCTTGGGCAAGTGGCTTCAATGCCCTGTGCCTCAGTTTCCCCATCTACACAATGGTGATCATGACATTGACTTTCTGGATAAGACGCTTTGAGATCTACTAATGAAAAGTGCTAAATAAGAGCTAGGTTTTATTCTCGTCCCAGTTAATAGCTCAGGCACGCTTTCTTAGCCCCTCTGAAGTGTTTACCCAGAGGAGTCTTCCCTGGAGCCAGTGTCTTGTTGCCCTGTTTATGTTTTCCAACAATCTGCTATTAAACTAATCCATCATATCCATACAGTAAACACCCCAGTCACCAAGTCATATGCAATATTCCCAAATTGTTACAGAGCAGCTCCATAGGGAACAACTGTGCATGGACCATAGGGGCAGGCATGAAGATGCCTTGTCTCCCATTTCTGGTCAGTTTATGTGTACTTGTGGGAGGAGCAGAAGGGCCTGAGAATGGGGTTGCTCACAAAATTCTGGCTTTTCCGACTCAGGTCTCAAGCTGAAAATACTGCAAGGTCCTGCCTTCCTTGTAATATACTTTCTGTTCCAGACAGAGCCCAGAAACGCCATTGCGCATAGAAATGAAAGTGTTACCAGGACATGTGTATTGTTACAAATGATGGAGATTTCACCACTTCTGCAGTTGACAAAGCTGAGACTTCTCCAGACTACTGTGGATAAATCTGTCCCTTTTAGGGTGACCAGATGTCCCAATTTTATAGTGACAGTCCTGATGTTTGGGTCTTTCTCTTATATAGGCTCCTATTACCCCCCACCCCGTCCCAATTTTTCACATTTGCTGTCTGGTCACTCTAGTCCATTTCCACTTGTCTTACTACTTAAATTTCCTCTCCTAACATCCCCTCTATGTTTCTCATCCTTCTCCTGAGTCCCCAGCTCATTCCCTAGCCTCCACCCAGATGCAAAGGAGTGTAACAGGATGCACTCACCTCTAGGGCACCTCCACCTGACTGCTCTGGGGATTAGCACCTTCCAGGTCCAGCCCCCCCTTCTGCTGCTCATTCACTCACCCTGCTGCTTCTGTGACTCCGGGTGCTCTCTCATCATGGCTTGGCCCTCTGGCCAGGTCACTACAATCCTCCCTTTCTGGGGTAGCAGAGTCCGATCAGACAACTGACCTGCTCCACTGCCCAGTCTGTGCCACTTCCCCAGTGACTGCTAGGGGAACCCAGGCCCACCTACTACTCCCAGTTCCTGTCTGGGATCCCTGTGTCTAGCACCTGTGGTCTGCTTGCTCCCAGATCCCATTGCTATTTCCCTGGACTCCTTCCTCCATCTCCCCCTGCTCCACCCCCCTGGTTACCAGCCCAAACTCCCACCCTTCTAGGGAGTAACTGCAGACTACTTAACTCCATAGCCTCAAATGCAGCTCCCTTCTCCCAGGGGCTGACTGCAGCCTCCTTCCCCTGAAGCCCCTTTCTTCTGATCCTTCTCAGCTGGGCTCCATCATCAATCAGCCTTTCAATCCCTGACTCTCCCCCAGAACCTCTTCTGCCTCATATGGGTGGATACCCTACCACGAGGAGGTATGTGATGACATTCCCCTTTGGTGCCTGGAGGCCTAGAAAAATGGAGTAAACCCAGTATTCACAGCTAATGGAAGTTAACAGTGAGATTAGCACAACAGGCTTAACAACCAGAACAGGGATAACCACTATAAGGAAATTTCAGGTATCATCCCATACCCAGGGAAATCCTTCCTGTCTCCCTCTGGTGATAGATGTATATGGTCACCTGGCAACCTTTGTTTTGGATCCAATCCCTCTGTTTGGACATAATTACATTTGAATGAAGTGCTAATCAAACTGGAGTCAAACAGTCAGCCAGCATAAAGTCAGTCTGCGTGAGCACACAAGGGAGAAATAAGCTTATTCTGTTGCTCTTAGTGTGGGGTGGATTGTCCCAGTAAGTTTGGGTGGATGGCAAAGCCCAGGGAACTGGTTAAACTTGCTGTTTAAACCTAAGGCTTATGTTTATCCTTAAGTATTGCCTTTCATTTTAATTGTTTGCTGCAGGTTTTGCAAAGACCTCAAGGAAATTATTCCCTTTTGAGGGTGAGTAACAGGAACTGTCTCATGGATTCAGTGTCCTGTGGATTACGGGAGCTGAAACGGCTACCTGTCGAGTTTATCTACAAAGGATACCGACAAGACTTTTGAAGACTGTTAGATTGTGGATTTATCACTTGCTGGACTCTTTAACTTGGTGCTAGCTTTGCAGTGTATTATAGGTTTATCTTGTTAATGTATTTTGTGAATGTTTCCTGTTTAACGTCATTCCCATGCTTCAGGGTTTGCTGTGCTTATGTTCCTGTATATAAAGTGTCTTGTTGTTGGTCCATCAAAAAATATCAGGCCAGATTGTCCCCTGCTCTGTAGTACACACAGGGGCAGAAGCTCTCCTGAATTCTTCTGGCAGGAGGAGTGGTTTGCTTCCCATGCAGAAGAAAGTGAGGGGAAATTTGGGGTCACAGGGCCAGCCTTATTCATGTTATTTACATTAGACTAGCACATTCCATCAGGCACGTCCCTGGGTGGCAGACAGGGGAACATCCTGTGAATATCCAATAAGCAGTCAAGGACCAACTGGTGGCATCTCTCAGCAAGGGTGGGGTAGTCGGTGGTGTGGTTACCTCTATAAAATGCCACATGAACTCTCTGCTGAGGATGTCAAGGTGAATAAAGTATCAGAGGGGTAGCCGCGTTAGTCTGGATCTGTAAAAGCAACAAAGAATCCTGTGGCACCTTATAGACTAACAGACGTTTTGCAGCATGAGCTTTCGTGGGTGAATACCCACTTCTTCGGATGCAAGTGGTGGAAATTTCCAGGGGCAGGTTTATATATGCAAGCAAGATAGAGATAACGAGGTTAGTTCGATCAGGGAGGATGAGGCCCTGTTCTAGCAGTTGAGGTGTGAAAACCAAGGGAGGAGAAACTGGTTCTGTAATTGGCAAGCCATTCACAGTCTTTGTTTAATCCTGAGCTGATGGTGTCAAATTTGCAGATGAACTGGAGCTCAGCAGTTTCTCTTTGAAGTCTGGTCCTGAAGTTTTTTTGCTGCAGGATGGCCACCTTAAGATCTGCTATTGTGTGGCCAGGGAGGTTGAAGTGTTCTCCTACAGGTTTTTGTATATTGCCATTCCTAATATCTGATTTGTGTCCATTTATCCTTTTCCTTAGAGACTGTCCAGTTTGGCCGATGTACATAGCAGAGGGGCATTGCTGGCATATGATGGCATATATTACATTGGTGGACGTGCAGGTGAATGAACCGGTGATGGTGTGGCTGATATGGTTAGGTCCTGTGATGGTGTTGCTGGTTTAGATATGTGGGCAGAGTTGGCATCGAGGTTTGTTGCATGGGTTGGTTCCTGAGCTAGAGTTACTATGGTGCGGTGTGCAGTTACTGGTGAGAATATGCTTCAGGTTGGCAGGTTGTCTGTGGGCGAGGACTGGCCTGCCACCCAAGGCCTGTGAAAGTGTGGGATCATTCTCCAGGATGGGTTGTAGATCCCTGATGATGCGCTGGAGGGGTTTTAGCTGGGGACTGTATGTGATGGCCAGTGGAGTCCTGTTGGTTTCTTTCTTGGGTTTGTCTTGCAGTAGGAGGCTTCTGGGTACACGTCTGGCTCTGTTGATCTGTCTCCTTATTTCCTCGTGCGGGTACTGTAGTCTTGAGAATGCTTGGTGGAGATTTTGTAGGTGTTGGTCTCTGTCTGTGGGGTTAGAGCAGATGCGGTTGTACCTCAGTGCTTGGCTGTAGACAATGGATCTTGTGGTGTGCCCGGGATGGAAGCTGGAGGCATGAAGGTAGGCATAGCGGTAGGTAGGTTTTCGATATAGGGTGGTGTTAATGTGTCCATCAATTATTTGCACCGTAGTGTCTAGGAAGTGGACCTCCCGTGTAGATTGGTCCAGGCTGAGGTTGATGGTGGGGTGGAAGCTGTTGAAATCATGGTGGAATTTTTCCAGAGTCTCTTTCCCATGGGTCCAGATGATGAAGATGTCATCAATGTAGCGTAGGTAGAGAAGGGGCGTGAGTGGACGGGAGCTGAGGAAGCGTTGTTCCAGGTCAGCCATAAAAATATTGGCATATTGTGGGGCCATGCGGGTGCCCATAGCGGTGCCACTGATCTGGAGATATATATTGTCATCAAATTTGAAATAGTTGTGTCTGAGGATAAAGGCACAGAGCTCAGCAACCAGTTGTGCTGTGGCATCATCAGGGATACTGTTCCTGACAGCTTGTATTCCATCAGCGTGTGGGATGTTGGTGTAGAGAGCCTCTACATCCGTGGTGGCCAGGATGGTGTTTTCTGGAAGGTCACCAATGCATTGTAGTTTCCTCAGGAAATCAGTGGTGTCACGGAGATAGCTGGGAGTGCTGGTGGCATAGGGTCTGAGTAGAGAGTCCACATATCCAGACAGTCCTTCAGTGAGAGTTCCAATGCCCGAGATGATGGGGCGTCCAGGATTTCCAGGTTTGTGGATTTTGGGCAGTAGATAGAATAGCCCTGGTCGGGGCTCTAAGGGTATGTTGATTTGTTCCGGTGTTAGTGTAGGGAGTGTCCTGAGTAGATGGTTCAGTTCCTTAGTGTATTCCTCAGTGGGATCTGAGGGCAGTGGCCTGTAGAATTTGGTGTTGGAGAGTTGTCTGGCGGCCTCCTTTTGGTAGTCAGACCTGTTCATGATGACAACAGCACCTCCTTTATCAGCCTCTTTGATTATAATGTCAGGATGGTTTCTGAGGCTGTGGATGGCATTGCGTTCTGCACGACTTAGGTTATGAGGCAAGCGATGTTTTTCCACAATTTCTGCCTGTGCACTTCAGCGGAAGCATTCAATGTATAGGTCTGCGGCGATCTGGAAGCCTACTTTCGCCGTCTCCGACTCAAAGAATACTTTCAGGACAACACTGAACAGCGCACTGATACACAGTTACCCTCCCACCAACAGCACAAAAAGAAGAACTCCACATGGACTCCTCCTGAGGGTCGAAATGACAGTCTGGACCTATACATTGAATGCTTCCGCCGACGTGCACAGGCAGAAATTGTGGAAAAACAACATCTCCAGATCAGTGGCACCGCTATGGGCACCCGCATGGCCCCACAATATGCCAATATTTTTATGGCTGACCTGGAACAATGCTTCCTCAGCTCCCGTCCACTCACGCCCCTTCTCTACCTACGCTACATTGATGACATCTTCATCATCTGGACCCATGGGAAAGAGACTCTGGAAAAATTCCACCATGATTTCAACAGCTTCCACCCCACCATCAACCTCAGCCTGGACCAATCTACACGGGAGGTCCACTTCCTAGACACTACGGTGCAAATAATTGATGGACACATTAACACCACCCTATACCGAAAACCTACCTACCGCTATGCCTACCTTCATGCCTCCAGCTTCCATCCCGGGCACACCACAAGATCCATTGTCTACAGCCAAGCACTGAGGTACAACCGCATCTGCTCTAACCCCACAGACAGAGACCAACACCTACAAAATCTCCACCAAGCATTCTCAAAACTACAGTACCCGCACGAGGAAATAAGGAGACAGATCAACAGAGCCAGACGTGTACCCAGAAGCCTCCTACTGCAAGACAAACCCAAGAAAGAAACCAACAGGACTCCACTGGCCATCACATACAGTCCCCAGCTAAAACCCTCCAGCGCATCATCAGGGATCTACAACCCATCCTGGAGAATGATCCCACACTTTCACAGGCCTTGGGTGGCAGGCCAGTCCTCGCCCACAGACAACCTGCCAACCTGAAGCATATTCTCACCAGTAACTGCACACCGCACCATAGTAACTCTAGCTCAGGAACCAACCCATGCAACAAACCTCGATGCCAACTCTGCCCACATATCTACACCAGCAACACCATCACAGGACCTAACCAGATCAGCCACACCATCACCGGTTCATTCACCTGCACGTCCACCAATGTAATATATGCCATCATATGCCAGCAATGCCCCTCTGCTATGTACATCGGCCAAACTGGACAGTCTCTAAGGAAAAGGATAAATGGACACAAATCAGATATTAGGAATGGCAATATACAAAAACCTGTAGGAGAACACTTCAACCTCCCTGGCCACGCAATAGCAGATCTTAAGGTGGCCATCCTGCAGCAAAAAAACTTCAGGACCAGACTTCAAAGAGAAACTGCTGAGCTCCAGTTCATCTGCAAATTTGACACCATCAGCTCAGGATTAAACAAAGACTGTGAATGGCTTGCCAATTACAGAACCAGTTTCTCCTCCCTTGGTTTTCACACCTCAACTGCTAGAACAGGGCCTCATCCTCCCTGATCGAACTAACCTCATTATCTCTAGCTTGCTTCTTGCTTGCATATATAAACCTGCCCCTGGAAATTTCCACCACTTGCATCCGAAGAAGTGGGTATTCACCCACGAAAGCTCATGCTGCAAAAGGTGAATAAAGACTACCTTTCTGGGGCAGCTGGGGTTCTGTAGCTTTGGTAGGCGGCTCACTAAGGAGAAGGGAAACACCAATTTCAAAGCAAGAGCGTAAAGCTTGCCCAGTAGATAATCTCATGTGAACTGATGACCATGTTGCCGACCCCAAATACTGAAGTGGCAAGAAAGAAGAGATTGGAGTAGCACATAGAGGCCCCATTGCTCTAGTTACTGTACAAGCACATAATTAGAGACAGTCCCTGCCCCAGGGAACTTGCAGTTGAAACAGAGAGGGGAAAGCCTAGATCTATAAAAGTAAGTAGGCTCAATTTCAGTGGAAGCCAGGACCTGCAATACCTCTGCTGATCTGGGCCAAAGTGACTTCCCCATGGTCACAGCAGATGAGCAGCACAGCTGGGAGTAGATCCCACATCTCCTGGGTCTCATGCCCTAACCCTAACCCGTGAGCTGCATGTGGCCCAATTAGCACACAACTGAGGCCCAGCTCAGCTGTGTGCTAAAGGTCGCCTGTGTGCCGGGGTCAGCCAGGCTCCCGGCAGCCCTGTGCGGAGGGGTCCAGGCTGCCCCATTGCCCACGGTGGTGGAGTAAGGGTCAGGGCTGCCAGCCAGCCCCACAGGGTTGGGTTCCAGGGCAGCTGTGCTGTGGGGGTTCCGGGTCGGGGCTGTGTTATAAGTGTTGTAAGTTGAGAACCACTGCTCTAGACCACACTGCTTTTCACAGCCAGCTCCTGGTCTTTGGTCCTTTGTGTCTCTGCCACTACACCCATGCAGCAGAGATCAGCTGGTGCAGCACTGCCAGGTACAGTCTTAGCTGCAGCTGCCCCTTAAAAAGAGAAATTCCTTCGCTTGCAGGACTAGCCACAGAAAATGTAACAAAGCCTCTTCCTGGGGAATCTTTGCTGGCCTGCATGTTGCAACATGAGGTTAGCAAAGCACTTAAGCACATGAGCAGTCCCACAGATCTCCCTAGCCCTGCCCCCACTGATCTCCAGCCCGCCCTCTGCAGAGTCTGGAGAAAGAAGGGCTGTTACTACAATCTATGAGGGTGTGAGCTGGTCCATTATATTTTTAAGTCCTTGGTTTAGGGCTTCTCCACATGAACACTCATTTTGCGGTAAGCTGCTAGATCTGCTAGCTCCAAATGCATTAATGAACAGTTAATGCGCAACAGCCAGGGCCCACATAGAATCATAGGCCTGGAAGAGATATCGAGAGGTCATCTAGTCCAGTCCCCTGCACTCATGGCAGGACTAAGTATTAGCTAGACCATCCCTGACAGGTCTTTGTCCAACCTGCTCTTAAAAATCTCCAATGATGGAGATCCCACAACCTCCCTAGGCAATTTATTCCAGTGATTAACCACCCTGACAGTTAGAAATTTTTTCCTAATGTCCAACCTAAACTGCCCTTGCTGCAATTTAAGCCTATTGCTTCTTGTCCTATCCTCAGAGGTTAATGAGGACAATTTTTCTCCCACATCCTTGTAACATTTTTTTATGTAGTGACAACTGTTATCACGTCCCTTATCAGTCTTCTTTGTCCAGACTAAACAAACCCATTTTTTTCAATCTTCCCTCAGAGATCATGTTATGTAGATCTTTAATAATTTTTGTTCCTCTTCTCTGGACTTTCTCCAATTTGTTCACGTCTTTCCTGAAATGTGGTGCCCAGAACTGGACACAGTACTCCAGCTGAGGCCTAAACAGGGTGGAGTAGAGCAGAAGAATTATGTCTCATGTTTTGCTTACAAAAAAAATCCTGATAATACATCCCAGAATGATGTCTGCTTTTTTTGCAGCAGTGTTACACTCATATTTAACTTATGATCCACTATAACCCCGAGATCCCTTTCTGCAGTACTCCTTCCTAGGCAGTCATTTCCCATTTTGTATGTGTGCAACTGATTGTTCCTTCCTAAGGAACAGTTAGTCCACAGCAGGTTAGTGCAGAGTCAATTCACACCCCAGCTTGCCATGAAATAAATGTTTGTTTAGACCAGCCCTTACTATTTTCCACAAGTCCTTTGAGTTAAAGCAGCTAATGACAATTAACCAAAGGGGGTATAAACGTGATTGCAGTCAGAAAAATATCTGTAAAATTCTAATTTATATCTGCTTACCTTTCTGTAAAACACAAGGTGAAATCCTGGGCCTCTTGAAATCAGTAGCAAAACTCCCCTGGGCTGCTCAAGGACCCTGATTTCACCCTAGGTTTTTCCCACAGCAATCTCTGCCCAGCCAGTACAGCTCTGAAGCTGGATTTTGTCCCAGTTTGTGAATAATCTAGGTTTGTTAACGTTCCAGTTGCACAATCTTTATTACTGATGATCAACTACACACCTGGGAATTGACTTGCCTTCTGGAGTCTGGATTGAGTTTGCACACATGGAAATTAGAAAAAATGCCCAAGATTTTTAAAAGTGGGTAGTGATATTGGGGAAACATCCATTTTGGAGGCTGTGAAAGGAATTCAGTCACTGCAGATGCCCCCCCCCCATGGCCATGTGAGGGCATAGCAGGCTCACCTCCACCAGCCCCTGCTGATGGCCACTTCAGCCCTGCGGTGGCCTGGCTCCTTTCACAACCCAGACCTCCCACCAGCTCATATTTTATGTTCCCGCCTTTGGGGATAAAATATCTTTTCAATCTGTCCCCAAGCCCTGGTCTTCCAGCCTGTCTGTCTGTAGTGTTCTGGTCCTTTCAGTGGGAGCAGGATTATAACATCTTAAAAGTCTTTATTCTGCTCCACTCACCCGCAGGTTGCTGGCCCATCTTTCATCAATCAGCTGTCTGGTGTTTCCAGTTACATTTCCTCTCCCTTTTATTTCTCAGTCTTTACCTCATGGGTCGGGGGCTACCTGGGAGCTGGGGCAAGAGCGCTAGAAACTCAGTAGAAGTGGCCCCACCCTGTGCTCCTCTTCTTTCCCTGAGGCCCCACCCACACCGTGGCTCCTTCTCTTCTCCACCTCTTCCCCCAAAGCCCTGCATCCTGGCCAGGCCAGAAGCCAGAGCTGGTCTCCAGTAAGAGCTGCTCAGAGAGCCCAGGATGCTGTGGGGAATCCTAGACATTTCCCCTGGGTGGGAGCACTTGAGAGACAGAGCCCTGCCCCCTCTTGGTCCTGGAGAGGAAGGGAGGCCCCAGCTTCAGAGAAGACGCACTGCTCTGCCCGCAGGAACTGGGCACTGGGCTTATCCCAACCGCCTCATCCCCCATCCAGGCCCACAGCGACCAGTGCCCTACAGGCAAGCCGGGATCCTGACAACAGCTCCATGGATGGTCAGGGAGCAGCAGCCTCAGCCCAAATCACCACAGCCAGGATGGAAGTGGGAGCCAAGAAGGGCAAATGTCTTATAATACATTCGCAAAGCAAGATGGTACAACAGATTGACTTGTGATAAAGGAAGTAAATGAACAAAAAGTGAAGTCAAAGATAGATACTGGAACTGAGCCCAAGTGGCAGACATAAAAAGACTAGTGACCACTCACAGTTAAAACTGAAAACTAAGCTTGTGCATATAACAGACCCATAATGAGTCCATGGTCCCTCCCAAGCTAAGGCAGCATGGCTATAAAAGGGAAGATATCACTCAGAAGAGTTTGAAATAGTGGAATAGATAATCCCATGTCCAGTTAGGCTGAAGAGCAGTCTGCTAATGCAGATGATCAGAGGTGTACAGCTTGTCCACAGAACAGAATGTAAAACATATTCTTAAAGAAAACTGATAAGGTGTTTAATGGACTGAGACACATTAAAGACATAAAACAACACATTGCTATAGGTATCACTGAGCTATCAAAAATACACACACCATGTAAAATCCCCTTAGCTACCCATTACCCATTTCCAAAACAAAACCCGACTAGCTCAAAAGCTTACCCAAAGCTATAACTTTTCTCTGAGGGAGAAATTTGAGATGGATGACCAACAGAAAAAACCTGTCTACCTCCAAGCATAAACACTGACTGGGACTGCATTGATGAAATTCCTGTCTATGATGGGATTCTGTACTAAGGACATCCTAGAATAGCACATATGAGCTCAGAAATGCTAAGCGAAATCTGCAGTGCCCAGGTGGCTGTAGAGAAAGCTGCCCAGTATGAACACCCCAGTTGATGCTAAGGTACCCATGTGTGAAATCTGCAATAACTACAGAAAGCAAAATACACACACACAAATCCAAAGCGATATGAGATTTCTGATTATCTGTTCATTGTTTTATTACACAGGAACATAACATAATGACCAATGGCCTCATCAGGCAACCGGTTTCTTGGGTAAGGGAGAAAGGACAGTCGTTGCTGCTTCAGGGAAGAACTGAGTGACTTTTTTGTCCAAACCTTTTTGCAGTGAAAAATGCAGATATAGTGACACAAAAACATTTTCCAATTTTGAGTCCATTTTGCTGACTTGTTCATTTTGAACTCCGCCTGCCCAACCCACAATTTCTGAAAAAATCATAGTGTATCATTTTGACATTTCCCAAATGAAACATTTTGAGTTGTCGATTGGAAATGACATTTTGTTAAGGAATTTCCTTTCCTTTTATTTTATTTTTAAATTTTAAACAATGAAATCAGACCAAAATATTTAGTTGGAACCAAAATAATTTTTTGCCACACTGAAATTTTCAGAAAATGTCGTTTTTGGTTTGACATGAAACATGTTATATTTCCCAATTTTTCAGAATTGCTGATGAACTGAAAAACCTGTTACTTGTCCATCTCTACTCACAAGAAGTTGGCTCAGTTTGTTGCTCTACCATAGACTTTCTGTGTGACTTCAAGCATGTCACCTAATCTCTCTATGTCTTAATATAATAGGAATAATATTACTTCCCTATCTCGCGAGGGAGTCGTGAGGGAAAATAACCAACGTTTGCGAGGAACTCATGTAAGTGATATTTCCACACTTAAAAATTGGCCTTTAACAAGTGACATTCTTACAAGGATCACAATGGTTTTGAAACATTTGCATTATTTGTTCTAACCATTTCAAGTTCCCTTCATGCTCCCATTTTGCTGTAGCTCTCCAGGGCATGTGGTCATGCCATATCCAACAGAGTGGAGATTTTACCATGTCCAGTTTCTCTGCAATATCACTTGCTTCCAGGTAAATCTGGGTGAGTTGCAACCAGTTCCTCCAGTTCTTTGCCAAGTCCCCTTCCAGATTAAGGGACTCTGGTGGCTTCATTTGCCAGTTCTGAAGAGATTCAGTTTTCTTCTGACACCGTATAGCAAAAATGTGACACTTCCAAACCCAGGTCATCTGTTGTGGGGCAGGGTTGCCAAAGGGGAATGTCCTGTTCCTATGACAGAAGATCAGTCTCCATTTATCCTTGTGGCTACTGTTACAATATTTCGATGTCAAATACAAATATTAAAAATTCTCAGCTTCCTCCTTGTAGGTGCAGCCCCTCTCCTCCTGCCTTGTGGAGGTTTTACTGAACCAGTGCTCCTCACAAGTAGATCTCTATGAGGGGAAGAATACCTGCCAGCCAGTCTGTCTCTGCCTCTATCCAGGAAGTTCTGTGCAAAGTGATGTCTCTTCCTTTGTGCTCTGAAAGATGCCCAGGCATCCGGTGGGATTAGAAGTTCCACTCCTGTGCCCCGTTCATTGAAAACATCTTGTCCTCAGCTTAGTTCTGGATACAGTCAGCAGCATAGTCCCTATTGACAGAATTTTTGGTATGATACATAGTCAATCTCTGTGGGAGCTGCCCTTCCTGCTGAGGGCTTTGAAGATGAGGACCAGGAGCTGAAGCTGAATGTGGTATGGAATGAAGAGCCAGCTGAGGGCAAAGGAGCACCAATGTGATCAGGGGGCCGGGGCACATGACTTACGAGGATTGGCTTAAGGAACTGGGCTTGTTTAGTTTGCAGAAGAGAAGAATGAGGGGGGATTTGATAGAAGCCTTCAACTACCTAAAAGGGGGTTCCAAATAGGATGGAGCTCAGCTGTTCTCAGTGGTGGCAGATGACAGAACAAGGAGCAATGGTTTCAAGTTGCAGTGGGGGAGGTCTAGGGTGGATATTAGGAAACTTTTTCACTAGGAGGGTGGTGAAGCACTGGAATGGGTTACCGAGGGAGGTGGTAGAATCTCCATCCTTAATGGTCCCTGGCTGGGAGGATTTAGTTGGGGTTGGTCCTGCTTTGAGCAGGGAGTTGGACTAGATGACCTCCTGAGGTCTCTTCCAACCCTAATCTTCTATGATTCTGTGATATGATGTGGACTGATGCCTGTTCCACGAAGGTGAAAGAAACAGCTAGTTCCTCACAGGACCAGCTGCAGCTTCTGTGTAGCATGATGCCTAGGGAGACAGCATGGCAGTAGCCCAGCCTAGAAGTAACAGTGGCACAGGCACAATAACCAGGTCTGTCCCCGAGGAGTAGGCACAATCTTCTTGTTGGCTGGAGATAGAAAAAGGCATTTTTGGTTACTGCTACCTCCTGGTGTAGAGTTTAAATTACTCCAAGACTTCACTCATCCTTGACAGTCCATGGGCTGGTAGCTTGGCAGTGAGGGATTCTGTGAGATTCTCAAACCTCTTCCCTTTATTACCAACCTCAGCTCCGTCTCCCTCAGGTTCAACTTGCGACACTGCAATTTTATGTGCTGATTCCAGCCAGACACCGAGAACAGCTTGGTGCCAACAGTGAGTTAGGCACTGAGCTCTGGTCTGTATCACAGTTTCTTTACTTACTTTGACCTGTGACAAATATATTTCACAAAAGCACCTGGGCCGTAGGTGTCTTTGCCCGAAATTAGAAACGCAGTCAGTTCAAAACTAAAGGCAACAGCTGCTCCTCATTCCTACCCAGAGAAAATAACCAACCACATTTAAATCAAACCCCCAAAACTCCCTCTTTCCTCATAAACACACTTAGCATCCCTCTCCCTCCCTAAAAGCCTCAGTGAAGGGATGCCTTGAAGGGCAACATATCTGGCAATTCAGGACCTGGAGAATAAGGACCTACACTAAGGGCTCCTCCTGAACAGGGGCGGCTCAAGGCCCCAGCACACCAAGCGCGTGCTTGGGGCAGCATGCCGCGGGGGGCACTCTGCCGGTCGCCAGGAGGGCGGCAGGCGGCTCCGGTGGACCTCCCGCAGGCATGCCTGCGGAGGGTCCGCTGGTCCCGCGGCTTCGGTGGAGAATCTGCAGGCACGTCTGCAGGAGGTCCACCGGAGCCACGGGACCGGCAACCGGCAGAGCACCCCTCGCAGAGTGCCGCTGTGCTTGGGGCGGCAAAATGGCTAGAGCCACCCCTGCTCCTGAAGACCATCAGATACCTGGCTTTTATCCTGGGAGGGCATCAGCATGAGTCTCTTCTCTGGAGGCAGCTGAGGCATATGGCCCAGGGAGAGAAGTGGTCTTTCAACTCGGCATAGCCTACAGGGCTTTAATGTACCACTGGGGGAGAAACAGTTCTTCTGTCCCATGAATATTTTTGAGATTTCACTAAAAAAAAAATCCTGTTTTGTATCGAAACAGAGACTTTTTGTCATTTTTCATGAGCCAGCGAGAGCGAGCACCCACCAGACCCCAGAATAGCTAGGTGGGCAGGACCCTGGCCTGGGATGTGACAGACCTACTTTTGAATCCCTGTTTTGTAGCAGGAACTTGAAACCAAGTCCCCACATCCTAGGTTAGTGCCCAAACCACTGGGCTACCAGTTCCATACAGCTCACTGGCCCAGTGGAGATTTAATTGTTTATACACAGTGGAACAGCTTTGACAGAGAAACAGACTGAATCTATGCCCTGGTGGCTGAGGTACCCCTCCACCCTCGGGATGTGGGAGACCCACAATCAAGGCCCTGCTCTGCCTGATTCAGAACAGGAACTTGAAGCCAGTTCAACTTTAATGTTCAAATCTGACACCATAGACTCTAAGCAGAAGCCAGCCGGGCAGCACCTGATGATATACCCTCTGCGGGCTGCTGCATTCTGTATCAGCTTCAGCTTGCGGGTTGCCTTAAGGTGTCTCTGTATGCAGAGCTCATTGCTGTGATCCACCCTTGCGATGACAGCCAAAAAAGGCCTGCATCCAAAAGGAACAGAATCCATCTCCCAACCAGAAGAAGACGGGAAGAAGGCTTCCTCCCCTACCTGGTGCTATACTGTTTTCCCTCAGCAGCTGGGGATTCAACAACACCGCTAAGCTTCAAACTCTTTGTGGTCAATACATTTTGCTGTGCATTGTAGGCAACATTCTGATCATCCATATCCTGGTGCTTAAGATGCAGACACATAGGCAGGAAGAGAAAGCTGATGTGCAAAGGTGCAGAGCAGAGGGATGCAGACAAGAGCCTGGTCTGGCATTCTAGAGTGTGGGAGCATCTCCTGCAGTGAGAAGCCACTCCGTGGCCAACAGGGGTCGTGGCTCTTGGATAAGTGTGTGTGGTTCCCTCATAAACCACTAGTGCACATGCTGCCGTTAATAGTAAGCGCCAGCCAGCTTCAGCAGCAGTAAGTATTTTGCTGCAAAAGACATCAACTGCAAACAGTGTGGCACCTCTGCCTAGCAAAGATCTGATTGCTCCTTCACAGACCTCTTCTATTAGCATAGGGCGGGTGCAGTTGCCTACACTTAGCGGGCATTTCCCTATTGACAGGATTCAGCCTTGTGTCTGAGGTGGACCTCTGCAGGCTAGCACCAGACAACTCCTATCAGATCCCTTTCCCATCACACCTTCACTCAACCTAAACATGGGTCCAGACCAAATTCATTAACACAGATGCCATCTCTCCACATATCCTCTAGGAGAGATCTGAGGTATGGGCAATCTGGGGACGCTGTACTTGTTTGGTAGATTGAGAGGATTTTCAGCTCCTTTGGCATCAATCCTTCCCCTTCCACATGTACAAAATATATTTTAAAAGCTTTGGAAACAGGGCCCGTTTCCCTCCAAGATATCTACACTTTATACCTAAAAGAGGGGCCCTCTTTTAGAGCCCCCAGTCTTGTATTTTATAACTTGTTAGTCCAAAAAAAAATCTGTTGCTTATTAGGAAAGAGATTTCCCCCTCTCCTGTTTTTTCAACTCTTTTTATTAGACTATTATTTCTCTCCTGAGCCGTGTATTTTCTTCTCTTTTCCCCTCTTGCTTCTATTCCTCTTTAAGAATGAAAGCAAGGACAGGTCACTTGCCTTTTTATATCAGCATTTGGATGAAATGTTCTGAGAGAGCAATAAAAAACAACAAAAAAAAAACAACAAAAGGCCATTTTTAATTGGAAGTGTTTTGTTTTCCCTGGGTTTTTAATTTAGAGAGAGGCTCACAAATACCCTCTCAGGCTACATGGCTGGGCTGTTTTCTTCTGCCACAGACAGGCTTTCATGGTATAGCACAATAGCTTTTGTTTCAGAAGTATAGGGCAACAAGGACCTTGAATGCCAGAGGTCTGTATTATATCCATAACTGTAGATTTGGATGGTGGAACGGAGGTTGGGGGAAGGTGAGAATGAGAGATTTCTCCATTGTACAGATGGAGTCCTTCCAGCAAACGCCAACACAATGGGAAGCACATTCTTAAGAGCTGAAGCAGCCTCTGGATAAAGACTCACTCATTTTGTACATAATGGTCCCTGTGCTTTAACCTTGTACAGCTGCTATGACACCTGCTTTTCAGAGCCATTGTTGCAGAACAAGCAGAGCTTTGTCTGCCGTATACATACTGAGCCATACGTGTTAACATGTCTCTCTTTTTTATTTACTTTTGTTCCCCCTCTTTCTCACTCTCTTTTTTTAATACAGCAGTTGTGAATGACTAGATTAAAATGCAGTTCAGCCTTGATTCCAGCAAAGCTAAGCCCAGTTTGAGCCTTTGTGACATATTGGTGGTGGTGGCAGAGAGGAGAGCCAAGGGGAGATAGCAGATCAGATGGCATTGGAGGTGAAGGGCAGTGAGGCTTGCACTAAAGGTCATTGGTAGGGAAGACTTTTAAGCTAGTGTCACAATTATGACAGCTGCTGGGTTCTGATCTAATGTAGCTACTGTTTTCCTTTCCCTCTGTAACAGTCTCACTGTTTATCCTTTTCTTCTTCTTCTAAGTTCCCTACCTTTTCTCTTTCATCCTTGGGTAGTTCCTTCCTTCCTTTGCAATTGATCTCTTCAGTGGAAGTATCAGTAGGACTGGATAGCTAGGAGTCTTACGCCACAGAGAAGAGATGGGCTTGGGAAAGAATTGACGGCCCCTGAAGCACAAAAAGGCTGACATTTCTGGTGGGAAGAGCTTTATGAAACAAAAATGAAGCTTTAAAAAATTCTAAAGCAGCCTTCCCGCGTGCTGGGAATCCAATGTGGTGGGAAGAAGCAGGTGTGGGACATCACTAGATGACAATGACAGAACTGGTAGGATCTTGAAATCCTTTCAGGAGCTATGCTGTAAGGCCCCAAATCACCCTTAGCCAGTAGTACAAAGACAATACTGCAGTGAATAATGTGGAAGAGATATTAACTTGTTCAGAAAGAATTCAGATTGAGAAACGATGAGAGCGCTGGCTTGGCTATTTTAGAAACTAGTAAACTGGACTGTTCCATTCTCTTATCTATTGATTTGGAGTGAGGGGAGGGCAAGGTGTACACAGATGCTCTTTGTGTTGTTCTTGTTGCTAGAAATCTTCCTGAAGATAAATGGGTAAATGCTCCACAGCTGAATTTGGATCGTTTGGGAGAAATTTTGCATCCTCATTCTTGGCTGTGTCAGTGCTTTCTCAGCCCAGACACAGTGAACTTCTAACTGTTATGCTTTCCCCTATGCAAAAAACCCTGATCCACATGCACTAAGCATAACCTTTACTTCACAGAGAGATAGAGGGCAACAAACGAAAAAGGGCAAACATAACGATTCTACAAGCAATGCTTAATTTGTGCTGCTGCTTGCCAGGGCTGAGCACCGGCACCTCTCAGTTTGGTAGCCCTGGCACCTCTGGGCCTGCAGCATTAGTTATGAAAGTAAAACAATTGCTTGAGCCCTGGCTCCAAATTGCTTGAGATCCGGCACCTCTTTCATTACAAATTAAGCACTGTCTACAAGCAAGAACACAGGGATGTGTGAGCATGTATGTGTGAGCGTATGTCCTCTCTGCAGTAAGCTCAGCTGAAAACAAAATGGCAGTTTCTTCTACAACAGGGAGGGGAATGTCTCTCCATTTAAAGGTGCTGTGCATAAAAATAAGCGATAACAGACTGAAGCTGCTTATGCTGCCCATATCTCTCTTCCTAGCTTCTCTCCTCATTGTGTTGACAATTGCATTATCCATCCTATCACACAAGCTCACAGCTATTGATAACGTTGCTGAGATCTTATTTTTATTCATTGGACATATGACTAGAATTCTGGTTTTGGCATTGATCATTTCTTGCTTTAACGTTTGTATCCCACTCCTTTCTGCTCTCTCTTCTCTTAGTATTGTCTCTCAACCTCTAGTCTATTCCAAATCATCTTCATCTCCTGCTCCTGCCATATCACTCTCTGGCTCCTTCTGCATTAAATTAAAACTTCTCCCCTTCTGGGCTCAACAAGGTGAGTTAGCATTGGCTAAAGAGGGAACTAAAAAGAGCAGTTACTGATGCATTACAGGGCAAAGGAGTTATGAGCCCAGCTTCTGGGTGCTGCTTAAATCCAGACCCTCAGTCAGTATGAATTACACAACTATGAATTTTATTGATCATGTCTGCACTGTATACGTATCCATAAAGCATGGAGTAATATCCTAATGTCTTGTCTTGGCAAGCATTGAACTCAGTGTTATACTGGGGATGGATTCTCTAGAGAAGAGTCTCTTAATTGTCCAGGTTTCCAAAATCTGGAGGGGATATCCACATGGAGCAGAGAAAGGTGAATAGTTCTTTGGATTCCAGGAAAAAAGCATGTGTCTGGTTTTAAATTCCCCTGGCTTGGCTGTTATGCTGAGCACATAAGTGAGGCCATTATAAATTAACCAGTCGGGTTATCTGGAGAGAGATGCAATCCCTTTTTACTTCTAACCTCTAGCAAAGGAAAGCAAATGTAAAAGGTTACCTAAAGAGGTTGTGGAATCCCCATCATTGGAGGCTTTTAAGAACAGGCTGAACAAACTATCAGGGATGGTCTAGCTATACTTAATCTTGTCTCAGCACAGAGGGTGGACTAGATGACCTCTCCAGGTCCCTTGCAGCCCTACATGTGGCTGGAACTGAATTCCTCTCACAGCCCCCTGGATGCCATGGTACTTAAGAAACAGAACTCTAAAGGACAGCCCAAAGTGGCACAAAAGGGACAGCAGGAAGAAGTGAGCTGGCCTATGTGGGGAAAGGACTCTCAGGGACTGTCAAAATAGACAGGCATGCATGAAATATGTACTAGTCTAGATAACAGAGTTGCAGTGAATGATACTCCAATAGAAAAGAGAAACTCAAATCCAGGGAACTGTTAATCCATCATCTCCCTAATTAGCCGTGTCTGCAGTTTAGGGAAGCTCTTCTGATTTAATTGTTGCATGAAAGGATTCCATGGTAGAGCTAGTAGGAGTAAAGCCAGTGCTGTTGAGGCCAGCACTCTGGGACTGCTTTTTCTCTTACCACCACTGGCTACAGCATTAGCAGAATGTTGCAAGACTAAAAAGCAGATGTGGTGCTGCTGCAACTGCTGCCCGTTATGAGCAGAAGTTTGGAAGTCCCATGGAAACAGAATGACTTAGAGAAGAAAAAAGAAGAGGTAATATTGATCATCTTCTACTTTCTTCACCTGGGAGTGGGCAGTTATTCTAAATATCTTGTATTTCCATTGGGCATAGGGTGCGAGGTAGCATATTCCAGACGCAAGAGGTGTGCCTTTGATGGTCACCACCCACTTAAAGTTGGTTGCATTTGATACAAGCATGACCCCACTCAGAGCCAGATTTCAAGTGGTGCGGTGTATATCTCTTCTCCCTGCCCCCATTAAAATCACATCTATACACTGTGAAAACAGCTACTGTAGATTTGGGGAAAATCATCTCAAAATGCTGAGGCATCCAGTGAGACCCAGCCTTCCCTCTGCGACTATCCTAACTTCAGCAGTGCCAGTGGCACAAGAAGAGACAGATGTTAGAGAGACAAGGTGCAGGAGGTAAGATCTTTTATTGGATCAACTTCTACTGGGGAGAGAGACAAGCTTTCAAGCTACATAGAGCTCTTCTTCGTGACAGCTGTCAAGGTCAGGGAAGTGTCATTTGCAGCAGGAGAGGTGCTGATAGTAATGGGTAAGGAAAGAGCAAGGGTGACCTCAGCGCTGACAACTAGCATACCTTTTCATTTCTGAGTGTGCTACTATTTTCCCTCCCAGAGGAGAGGGCATTGATGCTCGCAGTGGCTCTAGTAACTGGAAGACTTTTCTGATAGGAATAAGATAAGCCTGTAGGAGACTCCTCAGATATCTAGGAGAACATCTGAACCTACTGTGTGGGTGATGGAGTGGAGGTCAGCTTTTTTGGTCCTTTGGATGTGGTCGCTGTGGCCTGAAATGAACAAAAGTAAAGAAGAGATTTCTGCAATATTCTCACAAGAGGATCTGGCTGCTGAGCTTAATTGGCTTAATTGATTACAATCTACCTTGATGCTGTTGGGGCTGAATCGCTTTTAAAACTGAAAATCTTGGTTCTTTCTGGACCTAATTGTATGATGGGGATAGCCATGGCCCATCATACTGAAGCTACCGCAGTCCCTGCCTATGTGACAGACAGCAGTTGTTGCTGTAGCTGCTCTTGCACTTAGCTGTACTGAAGTAGCTCCTGCAGGAAGGTAGCTTCTCTTTGCAAGGTGTTACTATGTGTATGCTGTTGCTGGGCAGCTCAAGGGCTTTACACTATGAATAATGAAGAAAATTGGGTCTCTGAGATTAACCTACTTTGCTAAAACAATAGCCACTGTTGAGCTAGAGAACTGGCTCCTCAGGGGTTCAGAGCGATGGAGATCAATTCAATATGCAATATCAGCAGTCATAGGTGGCTGGTGCCTGCCACGTGGCCAAACTCAGAATAGTAACCAAGTGTGGAGGGAAAACCCACCAAGTAACACATAAATCACAATTTAAAACAATGGAACATCAGAAAATGTTATTGAAAAAATTATACGTTGGGAAGAATGTTGAAGTATTTTGGGGTTGTTTTTTATTTATTTATTTATTTTGATGGAAAATGTCTTTTTGATTAAGGAGAAATTTTCAATAAAAAATTTCAGGTTTCTTTGGAAAAAATGTATGGGTTGTCAAAAAACCAAAACCCTAGGTTTTCAGTTTCACAACAACCTTCCCTCCCACCGTCAGATGTCAGTGAAAAATCTCAATGAAAAAGAAGAAAAAAATCTTTTCATCAGATTTTCCGCCCCCCAGTTAGCTCTAGTTTTGGGCTCCATGGCCACAACAGTTATATTTTTCTGGTCCTCAATTCTTTCCTTTCCTATTTGTCATTGAAGTGACCACCCTTACACTCTGGGTACTCCAGAAGTGGCTGGGGGTGGGAAATGAGCTGTTGCCAGTGGTTGAACAGTTCACAAACTGAGGACCAGGAACAAGGAAGAGGAGAGAGGAACGATCCTGGGTGTGCCAAGAGACTTGGATGGAGATCAGGAGACAAATCTTCTGCTGATGTAACTCCACTGTTGTCAGTGAAGATATACTAGCAGAGGATTTGGCCCTAGGACCACATTTACCATCAGTGTTGCCCGCTCTCACAATTTTATTATGTGTTTGGTGTATTAGAGACCCAACAGGTTGATGCACAATCAACATATGGAACTCCTTGCCAGAGGATGTTGTGAAGGCCAAGACTATAACAGGGTTCAAAAAAGAACTAGATACATTCATGGAGGATAGGTCCATCAATGGCTATTATCCAGGATGGACAAGGATGGTGTCCCTAGCCTCTGTTTGCCAGAAGATGGGAATGGGTGACAGGAGATGGATCACTTGATGATTACCTGTTCTATTCATTCCCTCTGGGTACCTGGCATTGTCTGCTGTTGGAAGACAGGATACTAAGCTAGATGGACCATTGGTTTGACCCAGTATGGCCATTCTTATGTTCTAACTTCCTGACTCATTTGAATCTGAGAGAATCTCATTTTTATTTTGAAAGAAAGCAAGTTTCATGGTTGTGCAGGAAAGCTTGACAATATGACCCTAGAGAACCATAAAGTGAATCAACTAGAAGGTAAATAAAAATAACTTACTCTCTAGCTCCATCTCAGCCATATCCCAGTAATTTGAGTCATTCTGTTTTCTTAAAAAAACTGACTGTGTGTAACTCTTACATTGAGCATATGGGACTTCCATGTCAATCCACCAACATTGATTCATGCTTCCATGGTCACTCTCACCAAAATGATTCCAGACCCATTAATAAAGCATGAGATAATAAATGCATAAACCCATCCTGAGTGTATTCCTGCCACCTCGAAAGCACATAAAGGCATGTCATAGCAGTAACGGCCAATAATCACTCCCCTATTGATACACCATCACTTGTCTTCCATAAACTTCCTCAGTATACTGATCAACAGATTGGGATAATTAACTAAGGTTACATGAAACCTACCCCAAACATAGCTGTAAATGACTTCTAATTTTGTGTATATATATATATATATATATATATATATATACACACACACACACACACACACACACATACTATGCGCTAACCAATTGCACCACTGGAGCTCCTATTCACTAATTCATCCAGTGTTCCCCCCTCTCATTCTGAAAGTGTGTACACAGACCGTTCCTGATTAGGGCAGTATGCTAACTGCAGCTCTGCTAACACAACCAATAGCCTCCGTTGCAACAGCTTGTCTGTCTGAGCATAAATTGCTGTAAGTCTCACAGCCTTCTCACTCTGTTGTCCATAGAAAATAACACCTTTCACATATTATGCAAAATTCAGTCAGAAGATGTTTAAAAAGATACTTTAGCCACTGAACTCTTGCTATGGGTCATCAGACGTCTCTATTTTGCTTTCAGTCTCACACACTTCACCACTCCCCTGCACCTTTGGAGTGTGTAATTGAATCAGTCGCAGAGCTAGCCGGGAAACTGAATTTCACTTCCATGAAAAATGTCAAATATTTGGAATAATTTTCATCCTGAAACAGGCAGGCCAAAAAAAAAAAAAGGCAGACTCTCGAAATATTTTGTGGAAGTGAAATCCCCCAATATTGCATTTTAGAAACATTGGAATGTCCCCACAGTGGTAGATATGGTGCTTCTGAAACACTACATTCTCCCTGGACTCCCAGCTCCCTTGTAGCCTGGAAGCCCTGGCTTTGCAGCCTACCAGGTGAGCTGTGGGGGATCCTGGAGAACCCCAGCTCCCAAGCTCCTTGCAAGGCAGGCTGCTGAGAAGCCAGGGAAGCAGGCACGTGAACTGGCAGGAAAGTTTAATCAAAACTGACCCATTCCCATGGAACTTCTCAATTTTGACAAATCAGCATTTTCTGGTGGAAAAATGTTCAGTAGGAAAATTTCCAGGCAGCGCTAATCTCTGGGTTTGTGCAATCTGGCAATAGTTTTATTAGCCACGGTAAAAGTGGGTGTGTGGGGCTCTCCAGACTCACAGTGGGGATGGAGACATAATTAACACCAGTGTCGCTTGGTGGAAGCAGAGTCCCCCTTCCACCTACCCATGGAAAGTCCAGAGTTTGTGAAAATTCTAGAACCATGCACTATGCCCAGGGGAGCTCACCACCCTCATCCTTCCTCATTCAGAAGTTATGCAGCCCCTGGCTCCCACAACATCTCAGCCCTACTGGCCAGAGGTTGTGACCCAGACACAAAAGTGGTCCTCATGCATCCCTGTGTGCCAGCTGCACTAAGGTTACAGAGGGCATGACCCTTGCCACAAAAACTCCCTAGACTGCTGGTTTCAGTCTTTGACTCTGTTCAAGTACCACCATTACATGCTGCACTACCTCTTCTGAGACTCTCTATAATTGCTCTTAAAAGCTTCAGCAGAAACATTTCTTGCTGAGCAAAGAGTCAGAGTTAAATGTTCATCCTCAACTCTGTTTTGAGAGAAGCACTGGTAAATAGTATCCAAACTCCTGGGACTTCTGGGAATTTCCCAGGGATTGATCCATTCCCCTGGGTTCCTTGAAGTGTCCCAAAAGGCCTTTCAATTTCTCCCAGATGCTAGTGCATCAGGAAGCTATGCTGGGAATTATGTTATAGGCAACCAGACGGCAGTGCAACTGCAGTGACATGGTAGAACACAAGAATGACTGCAGGGCAAAACTGCAGCTGACCTAGCATGGCTCGTGTGGATGTGCTGCACCTTTTGACATGTACATGGGTGCTTCCCACCCATTTGATAGACAATGGTTCACCTCTCTAATATGGACATGGTGGTAGGATTGCCAAGCCTCATAGAGTCTCCAGGAATTAAAGATTAATCTTTAATTAAACATTATGTCATGTGATGAAGCCTCCAGGAATACGTCCAACCAAAATTGGCAATCCTATGCAGCAGTAGGCAGAGGAGGCCTGGAATTACTTCAAGTCAAAGTTCCAGAGACTATCAGAAACCTGCATTCCAAGAAAGGGGAAAAAAATTCATAGGCAGGAATTGTAGACCAAGCTGGATGAGCAAGCATCTCAGAGAGATGATTAAGAAAAAGCAGAACGCCTACAGGGAGTGGAAGATGGGAGGGATTAGCAAGGAAAGCTACCTTATTGAGGTCAGAACATGTAGGGATAAAGTGAGAAAGGCCAAAAGCCATGTAGAGTTGGACCCTGCAAAGGGAATTAAAACCAATAGTAAAAGGTTCTATAGCCATATAAATAAGAAGAAAGCAAAGAAAGAAGAAGTGGGACCATTAAACACTGAGGATAGAGTGGAGGTTAAGGATAATTTAGGCATGGCCCAATATTGAAACAAATACTTTGCCTCAGTCTTTAATGAGGCTAATGAGGAGCTTAGGGATAATGGTAGGATGATAAATGGGAATGAGGATATGGAGGTAGATATTACCACATCCGAGGTAGAAGCCAAATTCGAACAGCTTAATGGGACTAAATCGGGGGCCCAGATAATCTTCATCCAAGAATATTAAAGGAACTGGCACATGAAATTGCAAGCCCATTAGCAAGAATTTTTAATGAATCTGTAAACTCAGGGGTTGTACTGTATGACTGAAGAATTGCTAACATAGTTCCTGTTTTTAAGAAAGGAAAAAAAAGTGATCCGGGTAACTACAGGCCTGTTAGTTTGACATCTGTAGTATACAAGGTCTTGGAAAAAATTTGAAGAGAAAGTAGTTAAGGACATTGAGGTCAATGATAATTGGGACCAAATACAACATGGTTTTACAAAAGGTAGATCGTGCCAAACCAACCTGAGCTCCTTCTTTGAGAAGATAACAGATTTTTAGACAAAGGAAATGCAGTAGATCTAATTTACTTTGATTTCAGTAAGGCATTTGATACTGTTCCACACGGGAAATTATTAGCTAAATTGGAAAAGATGGGGATCAATATGAAAATTGAAAGGTGGATAAGGAACTGATTAAAGGGGATACTATAATGGGTCATACTGAAAAGTGAACTGTCAGGCTGGAGGGAGATTACTAGTGGAGTTCCTCAGGGATCGGTTTTGGGACCTATCTTATTTAATCGTTTTATTACTGACCTTGGCACAAAAAGTGTAAATGTGCTAATAAAGTTTGCATATGACACAAAGCTGGGAGGTATTGTCAATACAGAGAAGGACCAGGAAATTATACAGGAAGATCTGGTTGACCTTGTAAACTGGAGTAATAGTAATAGGTTGGAATTTAATAGAGAAAAGTGCAAGGTCATGCATTTAGGGATTATTAATAAGAATTTTTGTTATAAGCTGGGGATGCATCAGTTGGAAGTAACAGAGGAGGAGAAGGACCTCGGAGTATTGGTTGATCACAGGATGACTATGAGTCGCCAATGTGATATGGTTGTAAAAAAAAGCTAATGCAGTCTTGGGATGCATCAGGCGAGGTATTTCCAGTAAAGATAAGGAGGTGTTAGTACCATTATAGAAGGCACTGGTGAGACCTCATCTGGAATACTGTGTGCAGTTCTGGTTTCCCATGTTTAAGAAGGATGAATTCAAACTGGAACAGGTACAGAGAAGGGCTACTAGGATGATCCGAGGAATGGAAAACCTGTCTTATGAAAGGAGACTCGAAGAACTTGGCTTGTTTAGCCTAACCAAAAGAAGACTGAGGGGAGATATGATTGCTCTCTATAAATATATCAGAGAAATAAATAGCAGGGAGGGAGAGGAATTATTTAAGCTCAGTACCAATGTGGACACAAGAACAAATGGATATAAACTGACCATCAGGAAGTTTAGACTTGAAATTAGATGAAGGTTTCTAACCATCAGAGGAGTGAAGTTCTGGAACAGCCTTCCAAAGGGAGCAGTCAGGGCAAAAGACATATCTGGCTACAAGACTAAGCTTGATAAGTTTATGGAGGGGATGGAATGATGGGATAGCCTAATTCTGGCAATTAATTGATCTTTGACTATTAGCGGTAACTATGCCCAATGGCCCGTGATGGGATGTTAGATGGGGTGGGATCTGAGTTACTACAGAGAATTCTTTCCTGGGTGTCTGGCTGGTGAGTCTTGCCCACATGCTCACATGCTGATTGCCATATTTGGGGTTGGGAAGGAATTTTCCTTCAGGGCAGATTGGCAGAGGCCCGGAGGGTTTTTCACCTTCCTTTGCAGCATGGGGCACGGGCCACTTGCTGGAGGATTCTCTGCACCTTGAAGTCTTTAAACCACTATTTGAGGACTTCAATAGCTCAGACATAGGTTAGGGGTTTGATACAGGAGTGGGTGGGTGAGATTCTGTGGCCTGCATTGTGCAGGTGGTCAGACTAGATGATCATAATGGTCCCTTCTGACCTTAAAGTCTATGAGTCTATGAATAGGAGTTGTGTGGGGAGATCTTGGGACAGAGCTGGGTGAAGCGAGGCTGGCTTGTGTCTAGTTTCTGCCTTAGCAAAATGAAGCATCTTTTACAAAAAGAACAATCCTGGCTGGTTAATGAACAATCCACAGTTCACAATAGCAAAGTGCTGAGTGCCATCAAAGGCATCCTGAAGTTAAAGCTATGACTGCTTTAATAATCAATGACTGCAGAGCGTTTAAAAAAACAGCTAAGCTTTCAGGGGCTTAAGACTTATTGCTTGCATTTTCTCAGCTTTCTTAAAGAAAAAAGGGGTGTTGTAGAAAATGGTCAAATTTATCATTTATAGCAAAATATTAATGTAGCAGCAGGAGACATGATGTGGCCATCTATCTATAAGCATTCAGACTTCAAAGGAAGCATAAACACGAAATTAATGGTTTGTCTAGTGTAAGGGAAAAATAAATGCAAATGCAGCCTCATTAATATCAAGTGGGTGACTTCTTGGTTTATGGGGTTTGGATTGATTTTGTCAAAATCCAATAGATTTATTAAAAATGTCTTTTAAATTTAGCGTCCATATACCCATTAGTTGAATGAAATCAAACCCTCAGCAATTGCCACCATCTCTCCTCCTCCTCCTCCCCCGCTCCCGGATGTTGTTTTACCTAAATAAAGTTCTTGCATTAAGACTCACTTTCATACTGAAATATGTCTCTTGTAGGAGCTGCTATAAACGTCAGCATTTTCCACAACATTAGTTTATGGGCAGAATGAATTTTAATGGCATCGTAATCTTACTGCAATCAATTGTGGTGCGGGGGGTGGGGGGGAGCTATGGGAGTGTCCATTAAATAGAGCTTTGCATCACTTTTAATGTTCAAAAGCCTTCAAAGGTTTGGTGGAGGGTTTTTTTTGTTTGGTTTGTTGTTTTTTTCATCAATGTCTCTTGTCCAAATATTTGTTCTTGGGTTTTTTTGCTGTTTTTCGTGGCCAACAGTGGATAACGGTGGATAATTTTGTTCTTTTCTTTTTCCTGCCACCCGCTCAGTTTGTTTAAATGCCTCTTTTGAATGGGACTGTCCCTGGAACATAGGATCACACTCATCTTTGCTTCCTCATTCTCACATGGACAATGACGGTGGAAGAGGGAGATAAATTACTGGTCCTCAGGGGTGTTTTATCCAACTAAAGATTCTGGGATGGCCCCTGAAGCTTATTCAATTTCCTCTTGCCTGTCCATAAATCTCGGGACTTTCCCAAAGTTTCTGTAGGCTGATGTAACTGGACCATTTGCTGTGCTCATTGTGGCCTCCTCTGTCCATTGCTCTGACATCCCAGTCCTTCTCAGATCCTGTCCTCACACAGTCATGGCATAAATGAGTCTAGAATGTACGGTAATAAAATGTAGAGCAAAGCACACTAGATCGGCTGCTGACTGATAATCATTGAATGGGTTAGCAGAATGCTCTGGGCAGATGTAATGGCCCCAACCATGGGTCGTCAAGCACGGGAGTCTTCAACATGAAAGTACAGACTGCTATGATTTGAGTTAAGGGAACAACTCTCTTCACTGGTAGCAGTAGTAGGGCTTTATCCTCTAGTTGAGGGGAACATGGAAAAATAGGCCAGGAAGTTATGCATTCCCTCCGTCAGGTCCACAGAAGGGAAAAAAAAACACTGTATGAGCTCACACTATGTAATGATCCCTTTTCATCACATATCATTAGAGGAGCTGGACCTAGGACCTTTCTGCACCAGAGCACAGACTTCCATCAAAAGAGATAAAGGAGTAACATCAGTATCTGTTCCAAGTTTAGACTCTTATCCACTCAGTGGACCACCCACTAGCCAGGGACCTGGCAAGCTTTGCCAATGCATTACAGAGAGACTTGCTGGAGGGTGAGGGAAAGAAATTTTTCTGTGTCATGTGAAATTCCATTATTTCAATTTTTTCCCCATTCTCAAACAGAATGAAAAAAAAATCTATATTTCCCATGAGATGAAATTCTGAAAAAAAAATTCAGGTTAATTGAAAAGTTTTGTTTCAATATTAAAATATTTCATTCTGATTTTGACCTATTAAAATTCTTAAAATGTTGTTGTATAAAAAAAATTCAAAACTCATTGTTAAATGAAAAATTGAAATATTCCATGACAAAAATATCAAAAATGGGACATTTTATCATCAAAACACTTTGTTCCATTATTTTTTAAAACCAAATTTTATCAAAATCAGTACTTTTTAAAACATTTTGATTTAGATTAAAATTGTATTTTCCATCAATAAATTGTTTCAAGGAATAATTTCTGACCTGCTCTACTTAAAAATCTTTAGAAAAAAGTGAAAGTTGAACCCTGCAACACTGCAAATTTTCTGTTGTTGTGGTGCTTTATGCCACAATCTACAACTCAAATCTGCAGCAGAGTTATTTTTAAACACCACTTATTAATTCGAATGAACATATTCAGATGAGTTTGGAGTAAGAATTCACAATATACGCCTTATAATGTTGTATGCTTTAGCCCAAGCAGTTGGTATAAAATTACTGTAGAGGACAGAAGTGGGGAAGAAAAAGATCTTCAAGATATTTTGGGACCATTGTTATACCTGGTAGATGTAAAAGATGAGATAAAGATAGGGTCAGATTTTTAAAGTGCCTAAGTCAATTTTAAAAATGAGACTTAGGCCTCGGCTACACCTAAAACCTAGGTCAACCTAGCTACATCACATCCCTGAGTGATATAGTTAAGCTGACCTAATACACGGTGTAGATACCGCTAGGCCGACAAAAGCTGCCATCTCACAGAGGTAACAGATAAACCCCTTCTGTAACTGTAGCAAGTGTCTATACTACAGAGCACAGAGCTGCAGCTGTACCAGTGTATCATATATAGTGCAGACATAGCATAAGGCTCCTAAATCAGTTAGACGCTGCAACTCTGAGCAGAGCAACTCCTAACTACCTTTAAAAATCTGAGCCATAGTGACTAACGTTTGCCAGATTCAGGCTTAGAATAGGCAGTGAAAATGACAATGTAATTACCTGAGAGGAAAACAGTGATATCTTCTTCAGGCCACTAGAAAGTATGTCATTCTTGTGGTCAAATTTCTGGGTGTAGATAAGAAAGCAGTGAAAAAACAGGTGCCCAACAGCCTTCCGTAATGTTGCACTCTATATGATTTTATGAAAATATGCTAATGAGTGTGAATATAATGTAACTGGAATGTGCTTCATGCAAAGGGTCTCTTGTAAGGTATCATTACAAAGCTTATAATCTACTGAGTGCGGTCATCCTATTTGTATGTATGTATCATTCTTGTATCTGAAACTAGAAATATGAAATATAACTGAGGTCCTATTGTAACTATGCAAAATGTGGGCCATTAATGGTGGTTTGGAATCTTGATGGCTCCCATTAACCAGGACAATTCACTGTAGATGGCTCCGTTTACGTGTAAGTCTTCCTGAATACTTATGTGCTGGCAAGTGGGTAATGAAGTCTTACAGTGACATGTGTTCATGTCACCTGAACTGGAATCCATCTTTAACCTGGTGCTTTTCCATTGAGAAGGAGGGGTGGGAACCCAGAGAGGGACAAAGGATTCCCGCTTTGTGCAAAAGATATATAAGGGGGTGGAACAGAACAAAAGTGGTTGCAGTCATGAAAAATCCCCTAGCTACCACCTGAGCTGGAACAAGGGCTGTACCAGGGTAAAGGATTGTGCCCAGACTAGGAAGGCATCAAGTCTGTGAAAGAACCTTATTGAAACATCTCTGAGGGTGAGATTTTAATCTGTATTCAGTTTTCTTATTGTATTAGGCTTAGACTTGCATGTTTTATTTTATTTTGCTTGGTAATTCACTTTGTTCTGTCCGTTATTACTTGGAACCACTTAAATTCTATTTTTTTGTATTTAATAAAATCACTTTTTACTTATCAATTAACCCAGAGTATGTATTAATACCTTTGGGGGGGGGCAAACAGATGTGCATATCTCTCTATCAGTGTTATAGAGGGCAAACAGTGTATGAGTTTAGCCTGTATAAGCTTTATACAGGGTAAACCAGATTTATTTGGGGTTTGGACCCCATTGGGAGTTGGGTATCTGAGTGCTGGAGACAGGACCACTTCTTAAGCTGTTTTCAGTTAAGCCTGCAGCTTTTGGGGGACGTAGTTCAGACCTGGGTCTATGTTTGTAGCTGGCTAGTGTGTCTGACTCAAACCAGGCAGGGCACTGAAGTCCCAAGCTGCCAGGGAAAACGGGCTTAGAGGTAGTCTCATCACATCAGGTGGCAGTTCCAAAGGGGTTTCTGTGATCCAACCCATCACACCCTCCTGTTACATCCCTGTGTTAACTACATAAAACTCTCTATGGAACACTCCCATGCCAGCATCAGCTTCCTGGATATCACAATTAACTTCAGCAATGGAACCATACAGACAACTATATACAAGAAACACCTGGATCACCACACCTACCTTCATAGGTCCAGTAACCACCCCCTCTGGGTAAGTTCGGAAGCTTGTCTCTCTCCCCAATGTAAATTGGTCCAATAAAAGATATTACCGCACCCACCTTGTCTCTCTTAACTACATAAATGCAGAACTTCCTCAACTTACTTAAAAAAATTTACAAAAAATAGATAAATGAGGGGCATTCTGTTTAATTTACTGATTGATTTGATTTCTCTGACACCTATCTTGTGATCTGAGCACCCCCTATATTTTAAAAACACACAATGGAGAAGTCACTTTTTTATACTTTGATTCATATAATGTACAATTACAAATTTTGCAAACAAGAAGACAAAGGCACTCTACCCAGCCACCCTACATTAGCCTCAGCTAAATCCTCGTGATTTCCAGCCTCTTCATTTATGTAGCTATGTAAATGAAAACAATTTTTCACAACATATGCTTTGCACTGCATCTTTAAAAATGCAGGAGTCCCTGTTCTGCCACTGGGGCAGCCACCATTTTGTGTTTCAGTGCAGATAAATATGTTAACAGTGGGTTGGTTTGTTCTGTCTCTCATAGAGACTCTATATTTCTTCTTTCTTTGTTTTCCTTCATCTTTACTAAAAGTCACTGAGGGTATGTCTACACTGCAATAAAAGACCTGCAGCATGGCTGAGGCTTGCCTGGGTTAGCTGACTCGGACAGATGGGGCTCAGACGGCAGGATTCAAAATTGCAGTGTAGACATTCAGGCTTTGGCTGGAGCCCAGGATCTGAATCCCTGGAAGGAGGCTAAGTCTCAGAAACTGGGCTCCAGCCGGAACCTCAATGTCTATGGTGCAATTTTAAGCCCCGCAGCCTGAGCCTTGTGAGCCTGAGTCAATTGACCTGTGTTCTAAGACTTGATGCTGTGGCTGTTTTACTGCATTGTAGACATTTTGCTTTTTGGGTATCGGGAATCATAATGAAACTTGCTCAGAGAAATGATTGATGTGTCAAGTGGTCTACAGAGCACAGCTGGAGACCTGCAAAGCTAAAGTAATATTGTGGCTCATATCCCCTATTGACCAATTACTAGTAGGTGACATAGTCACTTGCACCTGAGCAGATATGATATTCTACCAAGCAGGTCACACACACACACACACGAGCCAATCAGAAAACAGCAAATATTTACCAGAACAAATTTTGAAAAAAATACCTAGAGGTCTTTTTTCAAAAGAAAACTGAAAACAGCACATTTGAGGGGCTTCAGATACCAAACCCCAAAAAACTTATTTTTCAGTTTCTGTTTTTAATTAAAAAAACTGGACTTTTTTTTCCATGCAAATGAAGGAATACTCAGCTGACTGGAAGGCTAAATTGTACTGAACTGATTCCTCCTTCAGCACACACCTTAAGCCCACCATCACCGTGTGAATACCTGGGGGTGACTATCAGGCAGGGGAGGGACAGTTAAAGGATTACAACTTCCACCTGAAAATCAGTTCAAAAACACATAGGAAACCTGCCTAACAGGCTGGAAGCTGAGGAGGAAGGTTCAAGAGGCAGTCTGCAACCTTACCCAAGTAAAAGTTGGCCTTTCTGCTTGTCTTGCTTCCATATACAAGTGCAGGAACGTTATTTCTCTAGGCCAGGCCGGAAAGGGGGCCGGGGTTAAAACAGAAATGAAAAACAAAAAAATAGAAAACAAAGCAGGAAGCAGAATTAAAGCAGGAGTCCTCTCTCCCTCTTTCCCCATCCCCTCTTCCACTGAGCCTCTTTTGTCCCAGTTTTGGAGGGTAGGAGATTTAGAGTCTCTGCTACTATGGAAGAATCCAGTAGTGAGGAAAATCTGAGTCTTTTCTGATATGCCAGATCTAGAGTTACCAGATGTCCCGATTTTACAGGGACAGTCCTGATTTTGGGGGCTTTTTCTTATATAGGCACCTATTACTCCCCACCCCCGTCCTGATTTTTCACACTTGCCCTCTGGTCACCCTAGCCAGATTCCTTGAGGTAACCTAAGCAAATTAACAAACAGGACAACTGAAAAATAGGTGGAACAATCCCTCATTTTAAGCAGGCTGCTTTCTGGGCTATGGGCCCACTAGAATGTCACTCACAGCTCAGTATGCTTGAGTTTAGCTTGGCTCAGTGAGGAAGAATTGGGCCTAATCTACAGTACTTTGCTCCTTCTCATTCTACCTCAGCAAAAGCCTAACTCATACACAAACATTAACACTATTCTTAGCGCTCCACTCTATCAAAACCTATGAGAAGGTGGCTACCTTGTTGGCAAGTGAGTGCAGCCAGCCCTTTTTTTTTTTTTTTAAACACCAATGCAGGCAATGCAGACAGAATGAAAATATGGGGGGGGGGGGGGTTTGCTGAGGGAGTTGGCTGATGTGATTACAGAGCCATTGGCCATTAGCTTTGAAAACTCGTGGTGAGGTCCTGGATGATTGGAAAAAAGTAAATAGAGTGCCCATCTTTAAAAAAGGGAAGAAGGAAAATCCAGGGAACTACAGACCGGTCAGCATCACCTCAGCCCTCGAAAAATCATGAAGCAGGTCTTCAAGGAATCCATTTTGAAGCACCTGGAAGAGAGGAAGGTGATCAGGAACAGTCAACATGGATTCACCAAAGGCAAGTCATGCCTGACCAATCTGATTGCCTTTTGTGATGAGATAATTGGCTCTGTGGGTATGGGGAAAGCAGTGGACGTGATATACTTTGACTTTAGCAAAGCTTTTGATATGGGTTTCCCACGGTATTCTTGCCAGCAAACTAAAAAAGTATGGATTGGATGAATGGATTATAAGGTGGATAGAAAGCTGGCTAGATTGTTGGGCAAAATGGGTAGTGATCAACGTCTCGATATTTAGTTGGCAGCCAGCATCAAGCGGAGTGCCCTGGGGTCAGTCCTGGGGCCGTATTATTCAACACTTTCATTTATGATCTGGATGATGGGATGGATTGCACCCTCAGCAAGTTCGCAGATGACACTAAGCTTCAGGGAGAGGTAGATATGCTGGAAGGTAGAGATAGGGTCCAGAGTGACCTAGACAAATTGGAGGATTGGGCCAAAAGAAATCTGCTGAGGTGCAACAAGGACAAGTGCAGAGTCCTGTACTTAGGATGGAAGAATCCCATACACTGCTACAGGTTGGGGGCCGAATGGCTAAGCAGCAGTTCTGCAGTAAAGGACCTGGGGATTACAGTGAATGAGAAGTTGGATACGAGTCAACAGTGCTTGCTTGTTGCCAAGAAGGCTAACTGTATATTGCCAGCAGATCAATCAACTTTTTTTTAAATTTCAAAATAGTATTTCCATTGAAAAAGAACTATCATTTCAAATAAACAGCATTTTACATCATGAAAAAAAAAAAGATTCAATGAAAAATTTCCAACCAGCTCTACTATTACCCTTCCTTTTTCCCAGCATCTTAGCTACTTCTCTAACGAAGCACAGGACAGAGTTCTGTCTTTTCTGGACATATCAGAAAAGTATTACACAGAGTTAAACCTCAGAGCTCTGGGATGCATAACCCTGAATGTTAATAACAGGTGCCAGTTGGACTCAGAGAGAAAGCAATGTAGAATTTCATAGTGAATGAGCATTTAATACCTATACAAACGTTTCCAAACAGTATTTGGAATACTGTTGAATAACGTCTTGCACAAAGCTATTAGATAAAGAATCTAGAGCTAAGTGGCTATTAGCCAGGATAGGCAGGGATGCAAAACCATACATCTGTTTGCCAGAAGCAGGGAATGGGCAACACATGATGGATCACTTGGTGATTACTTGTTCTGTTCATTCCGTCTGAAGCACCTGGCATTAGCCACTGTCAGAGGACAGAATGCTAGGCTGGCTGGATCATTGGTCTGACCCAGTATGGTTGTTCATATGAACTCAGTGGTGCTCTTCATTTAGATGGCCCCATTTTGTTGCTGTTACATACATTTCAGTGCCAGGTTTCAACAGAGCATGGGTACTTTTATACTTTAAGATATATATATGCAGACATCCACCCCTCTGAACATCTCCCGGAGCAGTTCCCTCTCCTTCTCAGTCTCTACAGCGTGGCCTCAATGTATGTGTGTGTGTCACCTAGATTCTCCAGAGCCTGCGAATGGCAGCCTTAGCTCCCCTCCAGAGACTTCACACTCTCCTTAGCACACTACAGTCCAAAGATTTTTGCAGCCAGCAGCAAATTTCAGTCCAAAACTAATAGCAAGCTGTCTCCTTGGTTTTGAGCAAGCCAGGAAATCAGCAGCCTGTACCCAAAGTGGTACAGGTATTGTACAGCCCTCACAGTGCACACATCCCTGAGTCTCGCACAGGGCCGGCTCCAGGCACCAACTTATAAAGCAGGTGCTTGGGGCGGCCACTCCGGAGTGGGGCGGCACTTTCAGCTATTCGGCGGCAATTCGGCGGAGGGTCCCTCACTCCTGCTCGGAGCGAAGGATCTCCCGCTGAATTGCCGCAGATCACGATCGCGGATGTTTTTTTTTTTTTTGGCTGCTTGGGGTGGCAAAACCCCTGGAGCCGGCCCTGGTCATGCATCAGTCAGCTGCTAAGTCCACAGGGTTGTCTCCAACTCCCATACTTATAACCATTGTTTCTTGAGCTCCAGTTGGCTCAGTTCTCAGATTATGAATGCATGGAACCTGCAAGACTGCTTGGCCTTAATGTAAACTTTCTGTACAGCTTCAGAAACAGCTATTCAGCATGCCTAGCAACTACCACGCCCCCTCTTCTAGATGTCTCTGGGCCCTTCAAACTAAATTGCCCAAAATTTGAAAATTTGAAAAGACAGACAACATTTTGAAAAATGTTTGCAAAATTTCCCCCTCTTCTTCAACCTAATTCTAATATTCACCATTCAGCATATTGAAGTAGCTGGAAGACTTGCTATGGAAAGCTCTTCAATAGATGGAGTTTGTGCAGTAGTTGAACCTTGGGTGCTGATCCTGTGCCTGCATAGAGCTGCTTGCAGGATCGAGGCCTTAATAAACAGCTAGCTGAAAGCCAGCTCTCTTTTTTCATATGGGGAGTTTTCCAAGTCCATAAGCCAGCTGACATGGCATGCTTCATGTGTCACATGAGGAGCAGATAGCCATGCTTTTCTTGACAGTGATGCTATTTTTATTTCCTTCTTCTCACTTGCATTTTGTGCTTACTGCAGGCAAGTTCAGTTCTTTGGAGCTAATGTACATGTGCCAGCTTTGTTTGAGATAACAAAGCTTTTTGATAAGCTAAGTACAGGTAAAAGAATCAAGCATAGAGCCTCTATTTACAATAGAAACCTACACATAAAAGGCATGTGATTCTTAAGTTCAGAGGGCTCAAGAAGATTTAAAAAAAAATCCTGTCAGGCTGTATGCTTACTAAACTAAGAAAAAACTATTCAATACACTAGAGAGAAAATGATCAAAATTCAGAATGATTAACTATCCAAGGTTCAAAGAAGTTGTGTTGAAAAGGTAGGGTGCAAAGTAAGGAAAAAGCATATGAATCATATTGTTAACATTGTTTTTTAAATGTACCTGGGAAGTCTACCTAGGTATCCCAGCACACTCATCATTAGCATGTTAACCTAAAGTGAGATCTTGCTTTCCACATTAATGAGATTTCTTGATCACAGAGTGTTCAACAAAGTCACTATGTGCTTCTACTGCTACCACTAGTAACATTCAATTTCTACCAGTTATGTCATGCAACTAGGGAGATCATGATGCAATGGGCATTGTTGGTTTTATAGTTCTTGCCCATGAAGTAATGGTTGTAGCTCGTGCTTCCACAGTATGGCTCTCTGTCTCCATCTAGTGGCTGGCCCACATAAAGAGTCCCCTTTAGTCTTTCAGATAACATGGCCTTTAGGCTCAGGCACTAGAGGCTTGTGATTTTAGCTCCAGAAGTCCCAAGTTCAATCCCACCTACTGATCACCCATCCGGGGGTGTCGCATTACATACTGATTTAAAGGGATTTTCATCATTCCCCATTTTTTTCCTGGAATATAGGGCTGAGTGGGGACTCAATAAGCTAGGATCTCCTTCTTCTCCCTTCCCAGAAAATAAAACTATACTTCTTTCTGTAATGGCAAGCCATATGAGTCCCCGGTATAATTTATAAGACTCACAAGGGACCAGTGGAACCTCAAGGAATCAATCTTTAATTAGAGATAAAGGAGAGGGTTATTCATGCCAGTCAAACCCACACAGCAGTCTACAGAGCCTAAATATATAAGGAACACAAAAAAAATTTTCCTTCCTTCCTTCGTCTTACCTGAAATCTAATTCCTTTGAAGTGCCTCTCCCCCATGCCCTCCGCTCTGTTATCCCCTGATCTTTCCTAACTAGTTAGAACTGTTCAAAAGGGTGACCCAGGACACCTAACCCACCACTAGCCCAGAACAGCAGGTCCACAGCCTGCATGTGTCAACATGAGCTTCAAATAAATAATCGAGGAACAAAAAGAAGAGAGAAATCATCAGGACTGTTAATTTGATACCAGCTCTTTTGATCTTCTCTTTGGATCACAAGGAAAGGGGAAGTGGGCCTCCTTTTAATCTTCACTCCTGCTCTTTAAAGGCCTTGATAATGTTCCCACCAACCAGCTCATTTTCATTTGCAACTCTAATTAATCTGTGAATAAATATACTTTGGAGAGGTGGAGTGATTTAAATGAGGGCTGTCTTCCCACCTTTAATCTATAACACTACATTTCTCTTGAGAGAAAATAGCTCCTAGCTCGCACTCTCTTTCTTTCTTTCACCAAGTTCATGCATGACTCTCTCTCCTCTTTTTTATTATTATAAAATAATGGCCTCAGTAGGTGAATAAAAGGTTAGGCAAGTTTTACAAAAATGGGAGGCTATTCACCCTTGCTACCTTTAATCTACTACATTCTCCTCCTAATGAGTGTAAATTACCCATGCTATTTCACAGAGTCTTTATACTGTACAATACCAGCTGGCAAGCCATTCTCAGAAGCGCATTCTTGTATTATAGGTATTAGTATTATCTTCAATCTTTTGTGGTGTGAAAAAGGAGGACAACACGAGGCTTGACACAAAGCAGCAGCCAGGCACAGATGAGTTCTGTAGGCTCCGGAGGGATATGTAAAGGAATGGTTTGGCATGGACCTCTGCCAGGACTGTACAGGGAGGTGCGTGCATTTGTGTCTATGTGGGGAACAGATATAAATCATGGGATGGGTGGACCAGCTGGGATCTAACTTGAACCTTTGCTCAAAGCTCAAATTGAACCCGAATGAATCTGATGTCAGGGTTTTGGTTTTGTTCACCTTTGTGCTTCACGGCTCAGGCCAGGATTGGGAGGGGAAGAAATAAAATTCTTCACTGTCTTTTCTTCTGCAATTTCTAGCCCAGGTTTGCACAGCCAAGATCTAGGCCCTGATACTACAGAGACTTACACAAGTAGGTAACTTAAAGCATCTGAGTAGTCCCATACTTCCACAGAGGGGGCTGAAGAAGATTCCCAGGCCTTTTAGCTGGTGATGCAAGGACCTTGCACAATAGCTGTGCCTGTGATCTCACCTGAAAGGGTCTGGGAGGGGTAGAGAGGAGTATTGGAGCCAACTCACCTGCAGGGAGCAATTTGCACCAGTCCAATGGCTGATAGAAAATGCAGTCCTCTTCTCCCTCAACTGCCTGCCAAGCATGGGAAGCAGCACCTGGAAAGACTGGGGCTGCATGAGGAACCCCAGGGCATAGTAGCTCTTCCACCTTCTCTGTAGAATCACAGACATATAGGGCTGGAAAGGGCTTCGAGAGGTCATCTAGTTCATCCAGCTATGCTGAGACAAGATCAAGTTAACCTAGACTGTCCCTGACAGGTGTTTGTCCAATATGTTCTTAAAAACCTTCAGTGAGGGGGAAATCCACAATCTTCCTTGGAAGCCTGTTCCAGAGTTTAACTACCCTTACAGTTAGAAAGTTTTTCCTAATATCTAACCTAAATCTCCCTTGCTGCAGATTACACCCATTACTTCTTGTCCTACCTCCAGTGCACATGGAGAGCAATTGATCACTGTCCTCTCTGTAACAGCCCTTCACATGTTTGAAGACTGTTATTAGGTCCTTGCTCAGTCTGCTTTTCTCAAGACTATACCCTGTGCATAGGGCAGGGGTGGCTCCAGGCCCCAGCATGCCAAGCGTGTGCTTGGGGCCGCAAGCCGTGAGGGGCGCTCTGCTGGCGCCGCGAGGGCAGCAGGCAGGCTGCCCTTGGCAGCTTGCCTGCGGAGGGTCCGCTGGTCCCGCGGCTTCAGTGGACCTCTCACAGGCGTGCCTGCGGAAGGTCTGCCGAAGCCGCGGGACCAGTGGACCCTCCGCAGGCAAGCCGCCGGAGGCAGCCTGCCTGCCGTGCTTGGGGCGGCAAAATCCCTAGAGCCACCCCTGGCATAGGCCTACTATAAAAGAGCCATGGTCTAGTCCCCCAGGGTAGAAGAACACAGCAGAGGCATGTACATAATAGTTTGAAGAAGAGTCAGTTGCAATTTATAAAACATTAACCTTGCTAGGCAAACTCAATAGCTTGGAGATCAGGGTTGGATTTTAGTAATGTGTCTCACAAACTCTTCACTGAACAAAATATTCTAATTGGCTCTGAAGGGAATACATGCCAGATGGACTGGAAACTGGCTAAAATACTGTAAAATAAATAGTTTTGGTAAATATCAAGGACCAAGCTGGGGGACATGTATAGGGAAGCATCACAGGGATAAGTCTTATTCATGTCTTTGTTAGTGAGCACCCTAAAAGATACCTGCTGATGGGACAAGATTGAGGAGGAGCTGTGTATACCAGTATGGGCAAAGAAATGAAAGGGACCTAAAGATATTGGGCAGAAAATGAGATCCTGCAAGGCACAGCAATATATCTGAAACACGGATATTCAATGGGAAAAGCAAGAAGCTTTGGGATTATAGTGTGCAGCAGATCAGACATGAGTTTGCAATAGGATGTGGATGCAAAACAGTTCTACACAGTTTTGGGCTGCACACGCAAAGGCATATGATCTTGCCATTGGAAGGTAACAGTCCAAGTGACCACAAGTGGAATATTGTGCTGAGCGAAAACTCTATGCAGAGACTTTTATGACCAATAAAAAGGACATAAAAGACCTTCAGGTGTTGTAACTCAGCATAGCTATATAGAGGTTAATATGCCAGCTCTCCAATTGGTTTAAATCCATGTTGCTCCACTGAAATCAATGGGCCAGATTCCCACCAGGTGTAAATCGATGTTGCTCCACTCAAGTCAAGGATCTAGCCCAGAGGCTCCATGAAATACACTAGGGACTTTACTGATTGACATGGAAGACACTCAGATACTATGATGATGGGTGGCAGGACACATCTCTGAAATAGATGGCTGATATCTTTCTGAAGTCTGGCTGGTCCTTTGTTAAGAGGTGAGAAAGTTGCATTTGAGACTATAGAAAGGTATCAAGTATCAGAGGGGTAGCCATGTTAGTCTGGATCTGTAAAAGCAGCAAAGAGTCCTGTGGCATCTTATAGATTAACAGATGTATTGGAGTATGAGCTTTCATGGGTGAATACCCACTTCATCGGATGCAAGAAAGGTAGTGACAAGCAATATATTTTGGGAGTAGAAAGAAAACCTTGATTTTCTTCTCTTCTCTGTAGGTTGTAACTAGGCTGTTTGCTAGACAAGGCCACTCTAATCCCCTCCAGTTATTCTCTGTAGTCACAAGTTGATTGAGGTCCCTGCGATGTCTATTATATTACATATCTTCCATTTTTAAAATTTGCCACTCGTGCTTATTATTCTCTGCTATAAGAATGCCTCATATTCAGGGATTTCTTTGTTTCATTCTTATTATGCACACCATCTATGTTCAAGGTCGCTAGTTACTCTATTATTCAGGCGGGCACTTTTTTTTCGTTATTTTTTTCAGAACAGTCTCAGTTCAAGGTCTTATATTCTCCGTTTTTTCCCCTAAGTTTTGCCATTTCTTCTTCTTATAAAAACATTTTCCCTTGCCTCACATTCTTCAGCAGTTTCCATTCAATTCAATCTCGCTGAGCACATATCCACAAGGAACTGAGGGCAGCCTCAAAGTCAGTTGCTTCTGCTATTTTAAACGAAACAAAGGCCACTTTTTATTTTCATAGAATCTTCAGCAATTTACTGAGTTACAAACTGATTTACAAAGCATTCTTAGAAGTAGCCAGGAGATTTTCATACTAATATAGCCAGCATGGGCTAAATCTCATTCTGTGCTGCATGGGGACTGAGGCGATAATCACAATAGAAATTGAGAACTTTAAGCCCATGCACTGCCTTCAAATTTAACCCTACTGGTGATTAGCTCATGATACAGTAGGTAAAATAATAATGGAACATCTATCAACCAATCAGGGTGAGGTTTAATTCTGAATAAATGACAAAAATAAAACTTTAGCCCATCAGAAACCAACATGCTTATAAAAATACAATGTACTTATCAAAAACTAGGCATGTCACCAGTCTTTTATTGGTAGTTATATGGGTCTATATTTATGTAGCATCATTCATGCAGAAAGGACCCAAATTGCATTACAAACTCTCTCAACAGTGCAGAGGACTGACAATATCCACTACCTAAAGAAGAGCTCTGTGTAAGCTTGAAGGCTTGTCTCTCTCCCCAACAGAAGTTGATCTAATGAAATATCACCTCCCTCACCTTATCTCTCTAGTATCCTGGAAGCGACACAGCTACACCAACACCACATCCAATATCCACCGCTGAAATGCAGCCAACTTTGGCAGGAGATGTGGCAGCTATTTCACAACCAACCACAAAACACAGCTGTCTAAGAACTGAAATGAGGATTGTCTTATCCAGCTGGAAGTCAAGTAGGTGCCAGATCCACCCCTGTTGAGGCAGGGTGGTGTAAACTAACCCACCACATACAAGCGGGAGTCACTGCACTTAGAGAGCTTTAGTTTCTGAAAGAGGCTCTATAGGAACCTCAATGGCAGAGGATACCAAGGAGATGCCTAATGGCAGAGGGGAGATGACAGCTGCATTATGCAGATTTGTGGAAGTGTTGAGTAGAGCTGGGTGAACACTGGATTCTTTGGCAATTTTGGAAAGTTGGGGAAAATAATTATTTTGGGTCAGACCAAAAAATAAAAGTTTTCAAAATTTCCAGTTAATTGAAAAAAGTTAAACAAAAAAAAAAAATCGTGTTGGGTCAAACAAAATGTTTTATTTTGACAAAAAATCACAATCTTGATTGCAACCATTTTTACACATTTTTTCAAATAAAATTAAAGGACATTTTGAAATGGAAAATTGTTTTAAACAGTGATTTCAAAATATTTCTTTTTGAAAATGGCAAAACAAAACTTTTAGATTTTGGGAGGGTTCAAAATGCACAATTTGCAAATTCGACATGATTTCCCAAAGCATTTCAGTGTCACCAAATCTGGATTTTTTTGTCAAATATATATGGCTGAAAATTTTCACCTAGCATGCACAGCTGCTCCTGAGGTTGCTGAGAGCTGGACTTTGAACATCTAAAGTACAATATAATGCTAAGCACTCTGAAAAATCAGAAACTAGGTGGCACCCAAAATTAGTGGATATGTCTGACCTTAATCTCTTTGTGCTTTAATCGCCCACCTGTAAAATTAGGATACGATTCCCCTTCATCTCACAGGGATATTGTGAAAATAAATTCATGAATGTTTGTGGAGCACTCAGGCCAAAATAGGTACTATTGTGATCATAGAATCATAGAATCTCAGAGTTGGAAGGGACCTCAGGAGGTCATCTAGTCCAACCCCCTGCTCAAAGCAGGACCAATCCCCAACTAAATCATCCCAGCCAGGGCTTTGTCAAGCCTGACCTTAAAAACCTCTAAGGAAGGAGATTCCACCACCTCCCTAGGTAATCCGTTCCAGTGCTTCACCACACTACTAGTGAAAAAGTTTTTCCTGATGTCCAACCTAAACCTCCCCCTCTGCAACTTGAGACCATTACTCCTTGTTCTGTCATGTTCTACCACTGAGAACAGTCTAGATCCATCCTCTTTGGAACCCCCTTTCAGTGATGAGTTCGAAAGAAAAGCCCCAGGGAAATTAGTGATTCGGTCTTCAGAGCAGAATACTTTATTTGGTCAAAACACAGCTTTCACTGACTTCAGTCACTGCTGTTTGTGCTCAGCACTTCTGTAAAATCAGACCCCAGGGTCTCAAGTCAGGCACCCAAAAAATGAAGGACACACAATTAGTGACCACTTGTGAAAAGTTTGGTTCAAGTGACTTGCCCAGAATCACAAACTCCATGGCAGAGGCAGGGACAGAATCCAGTTCTCCAGAGCAGCATTCAACTGCCTGAACCATGAGATCCTTCCTTCTCTTCCTGCAAACCCCTGCCTCGTTCACTACTTGCCTTCTAGATTCTGCAGTAAATGAGACAGGGTCCTACAGACAACAGCCTCCTTTACTACAAAACCCTGCTCAGACAGGTCCATCCTGCGCACTGAATGATGCTGAGATCTCATCATGATCATGTAATTAAAGTCTGTATCATAATACGTATGCACAAGAAGGTCAAATTATGGTTGCACATACAACCTTAGTCCTGGCATTGCCTAATGTTTGAATGCTTGACTTTGCACTTAATGTTCTTTTAACTTGGCTTTTAAGTATAATTTCCTAATTTTTCAAAAAGACTATCTAGAAAAAAATAGAAATTCTAGCATGTGGCATTGGACTGGAACCCACATCATGCATCAGCAGGGTTGGAATTTTTAGATCTACTGCCCAGACCTGAGTTTGAACTAATAGAGTAACTGATAGCAATAATAGGTTGTCATCTTTTAAGTGCACACTATGCTAGTGGGTTTCAGAGGTATTTGCTTTCACCTCAGGAATGAGGAGACTCAGGAATCAGGTTCTGGAGGGGAGTGTGCTCTAGTGGTCACAGATCCTTCTGCTTGTTTCCCCCTAATCTTGGTGTCTTCTGCCCCATTCCATCCAATCTGTCCTTCTCCCAGTCCAGTCTCTTCCCAATCCCTGGTTCTTTATTCCAACGCCAGCCTCCTCAACCACCCAGTCCGAGTCTCCCACTTTGGGGTCTCCATCTAAAGCCCAGTCTCCCCACAGACTCCATGTCTCTCCACCTCCCCACACCCAATTCCAGCCTCCTTGCCCAGGCAGTGTCAGTTTCCTCCTCCTGCCTCCATGTCTAATCCTTCCCTTCCCTCCCGCAGCCTTCAGTCATCTCCTCAAACCCCCTTGTCTCCTTATCTCAGTTTTCCCCTTCCCAGTCTCCTTGTCCCAGTCTTTTTACCCAGCTAGTCCAATTTCTCCTCCTGCCACACCCGTTCCTCATTAGATCTGTCTCCCTCTTCCAGACTACTGTTCCTTCCCCACTAGTCCACTTGTCTAGCCCATCCCAGTCTCTCCTCCTCCCCCTAACTCCTCATCTAACCTCACTGTTCCTCTCCCTGCCCAACTGGATCCCAGTATCCACCCCCTCTTTCTTTCACCAGCACCCAGGCTCAGTCTCTCCCCATCCCATCCCCAGACTCCTAATCCCATTCTCCTTGTCCAGCCAGTACCAGCCTTCTCTGTTCTCACCTCCCAGTCCCAACCTCCCCTCTGTCCCACCAACTCTCCATCCCAGTCTCCTTACCCTGTAACAGCCTCCCTTCCTGCCCCCAGCCCCAGTCTCCTTGTCTCACCTCTCCACCAGCTCCCAGTTCCCCCTCACATCTCCTGCCTCTCCCCCATCTCCCAGTCTTCCTGCCTATCACTCCAGCCCTAGTGTCACCTACGGTTGCCAGGTGTCCCATTTTCAACCAGAACACCCAGTCAAAAAGGGACCCTAGTAGCTTCAGTCAGCACTGCCAACCAGGCCCTTAAAAATCCGGTCAGCAGGGGCCCGGGTCTAAGGCAGGCTCCCTGCCTGCCCTAGCTCCATGCAGCTCTGGGAAGCGGCCGCCCGCTCCCTGCATCAAGTAGGCTCCCTGCATCCCTGCCCCTGTCCTGAAGACCAGCTATGCAGTTCCCAGTGGCCAGGAACCATGACCAATGGGAGCTGCAGGATTGGCACTTGTGGTTGCAAGGGCAGCATGTGAAGCCTCCCTGGCCACCCATGCGCCTAGGGGCTATAGGGACCTGGCAGCCACTTCCTGGGAGCCGCAGTAAACGCTGCTGGGACCCTGCTCCCCGAACCTCCTTCCACACCCCAACCCAGACTCCCCTCCTGCACCCAAACTCCCTACAGGAGCCTGCATCCTTCACACCCCCAACACCCTGCCCCAGCCTCCTCCTGCACCCCAAACCCCTCATCCCCAGCCCCACCCCAGAACCTGCACCCCCAGCCAGAGTCCTCACCCTAACCCTCTGCCCCAGCCCAGAACCCTCTCCTACATGCTGAACCCCTCGTTTATGGCTCCACCCAGAGCCCACACACCCCCTGCACCTCAAGCCCCTGCCCTCTCCCACGCCTCAAACCTCTCATCCCTGGCTCCACCCCAGATCCCACACCCCCAGTCAGAGCCTTCACCCACCTACTGCACCCCAACTCCCTGCCCCAGCCTGGTGAAAGTGGGGGAGAGTGAGCAACAGAGGAAGGAGGGATGGAGCGAGTGGGGGTAGGGCCTCGGAGAAGGAGCAGCGCAGAAACAGGGCCTCGGGGAAGGGGCAGGGCAGGGTGGTTTGGTTTTGTGTTATTAGAAAGTTGGAAACCTTTGTCACCAGGCTCCTGGACACAATCTATGCCCTTCTCTGCAATAACTCTAGTCCCCTCTGCATTTGAGTCAGGCAGCTTCCTCCTCCAAACTGGCATAGAGCTGCAATTACAGGTAAAGTCTAGCTCAGGGGTAGGCAACCTATGGCACATGTGCCAAAGGCAGCATGTGAGCTGATTTTCAGTGGCACTCACACTGCCCGAGTCCTGGGCACCGGTCTGGGGGGCTCTGCATTTTAATTTAATTTTAAATTAAGCTTCTAAACATTTTAAAAACCTTATTTACTTTACATACAACAATAGTTTAGTTATATATTATAGACTTATAGAAAGAGACGTTCTAAAAACGTTAAAATGTATTACTGGCACGTGAAACCTTAAATTAGAGTGAATGAATGAAGACTCAGCACACCACTTCTGAAAAGTTGCCAACCCCTGGGCTAGCTACTCCCCTCTATCCATAGGCTGGAACATGCTCAGTCACTCTGTGGGGATAGTGCACATGCTGTCTGGCCAGTATGAGTAGTCATCAGGCACTGTAGCAAGCTCAGTGAGGATGGAATCTTCAGAGAATTTAGCGACTAAATTTTAAGAAGTCTCTATTGAGTATGTGCAAACTGTGGTTTGTCAAAGGCTTATAACTGGCTGCATTTTGACAGATTTTTCAAAGAAATATCAAAAGGCACATCCCTGTCACAAAAGCCACCTCCCTGCCAAATTTCAAGGCCCTGTTACAAAGCATGGGGGCATTAGAACTTTGCAAAGAAAGCGTCGCCAGATTTTTTTTTTTTAACCTTGCAAAAACAATCCATTTTCTCAAGTCTCATTCTCAGAGATGGTGGAACACTTTTGGCTGAAACTTTCCAAAATCATTCAGCCTCAAGCAGATGTTTGGCATGGAAAATTTCATCTTAACAATTAAAGTTTGGCAAAGTTATAAGCAATTGAAAAAGGGTTTTACAGGGGGACATGTCAGGCAACCATAATTACAGATGGTGCTATCAGTCCTGCCTATTATGTATAGATAGATAAGATAGTGACAGATTCAGACCAGAAGAAAATGGTCCTATTGGGTACTGGGAAGTGGGTGGGCGGAAGCCTGCCCACAGCTAAAGGCCTCTCCCCCAGCCTGGGGAGGAGCTATTGAGCCCAGACTTCAACTGTAGTCGTGAGACAACGAAGGGGGAAAAAAACAAAACAAAACAGGGGGTCAAAGGGCCGTAACTAGAGAACTGGAAAGGGACACTGAGCAGAGAACTCCGGACAGTGCCCACTTCTCCTCAAAAGCATCCAAGGAGCCAGAGGATACCATCCAAAGGAACTCCTCCCAGATGCGTGAATGGATGAAAGAATGAAAACTGGCCCCACAGTCGCAGCCCCTCCCCAGCCAACCTTCTCTCCCTACTGTTATAAATGGCCACTTTGGCCATGGCTAGGAGGAGGTTGATGTGATGGTTCCACGACTTCATGGGGTCATGGATGGGGTGAGCATATAGAACAAGAGGTTCTGGAGGAGCTGGAAGAGAGGTGGCAGCCTAGCACACTGCAGATAGACATGCGCCAGGGTCTCCCTCACACTGCAAAAAAAGAGCAGGCATTGGGAAGAGGGGTCAACAAGGCCAGGTACACACCCGTGCTCAGGCTCCATGAAAGAGCTGCCAACTAATGTCCCTGGCAGGCCGTGGAACCAGGATGGAATACACGCTGGACCACCCGGTCCCTCATGCTCTACAGGTGGTAAAAGGTTCCGCCACTTAGTATTGGGGTGGGATGTGATGGTGGGGAAATGAAGAGTGCGGAGCACGAGTGTGTAGAGATGGTCCTGTGGCGTGGTTCGGAAATGAACTGGCTGCAAATCACACAGACAGCTCGGGGTACAAAGGGGTTGGGGTCTTGAAGGCTCACGGGGCAGGAGCCCGATAAAGAGATCCAGAGTGCCCGGGGTAAGGGGTAGGCGGGGAATACCCTCTTGCAGGACCCAATTGAGGAAACAATGAGAAGTGGGCAATAAGGCTATCTCCACCTCCCAAAGTATGCGCTGGGGGTGCCAAGGGCAGAGAGCCCCAGGCGCCTACCGAGCACATAGGAATCCACCGAGTCCCCCCGGTCATAGTCCAAGAGGTCTCTTATCCTGGTAGCTTCCGCCAGGACCAACATCTGGCACACCAAGGGGGACTCTACCACCTGCACACGAAAATGGGGATTGTGTAGCAGGGGAGGAGGAGGTCTGCCCCCCCCCGGTGGCCGTCATGGACCTGGTCACCAAGACAAGCTTCCAGGTCCGGAGGAGGTCCTAGTAGAAGACCGAAAGCTCAGAGAGATCTCGCAGAAGACCCCTCAGGTGGAGATAAAAGATCTGCCTGTCATATCGGAGCCCTCTGAGGTAGTGGAGGAAAGCGTGCGCCAATGTACTCCACGCCGAGCTACCTCTACCCAGCAGAGACCCAGTGCAGTCCTAGCCAAAAGAACTCCAGAACCAACTTCTGGAGAGATTGGCCAGGAACCCCGGGGCTGGGCACAGGGTGTTGAGCTGGTGCCAGAGCATAGACAGGACTAGCTGGTTCAGCACCAGTTCCCTCCCCTGAAAGAGAAGGCACTGGAGCAGTCCTGCCCATCTCCGCAGTTGCTCAACCACCCTGCACTCCAAATCATGCCAGCTCTCCGGCGGCGAAGGATGTGTGGCGTTTTATCTTTCTGCCAAGTTAGAGCAGTGGACCCACACCCCACCACATGGCCTGAAGCACGGGTGGGAGGAGCTCGCCTGCCACCCAACCCCGACCATCAGGCCAGAGCTCTTGACCCAGTTGGCCTGGGCAGAGGAGGCTGCCAAGTACACAGCTTGACAGGCCTCCACCCGCAGCAGGTTGCCCGGGTCCTGGACCATGAGAAGCATGTTGTTGGCGTATGCTGACAGGACCAGCCACATCCTTGACTCACAGAGCACCATCCCCAACAACCTCTTCCAAAGGAGACGGAGGAAGGGCTCAATGGTCAGAGTATACAACTGGCCTGACAGCAGCCAGCCTTGATGCACTCCTCACCTGAAGCTGACAAGTTCAGTCAGGGTCCAGCTGAGCCTGACCAAGCACTTGGCAGAAGCGTACAGCACCTGGAGAAAGCCCACAAAACTGGGCCCAAAGCCAAATGCCCACAGTGTGCCCAGGAGATACCTGTGGTCCATCCAGTCAAACGCCTTCTCCTGATCCAGGGAAAGGAGGGCAAATGACAGAACATCCCTACACCCAACCTCAAGGAGATCCCGGACCAAATAAAGATTGCCGAAGATGGTATGGCCTGATGTAAGTATGGTCAGGATGGACCACGTCTGCCAGCATGGACCCGTTGCAGCGAGATGGCCTTTGCCATGACCTTATAGTCCATGCTGAGGAGCGAGATGGGACACCAATTCCTAAGGTCACAGAGGTCCCCCTTTTTCAGAAGCAAGGCGAGCACTGCTCACCTGCATGATAGAGGGAGGATCCCGCTCCCCAAGGACTTGGCCCAGACAATGGCAAGGTCCGGGCCGAGGACGTCCCAGAACACGCGGTAGAACTCCTCGGTCAGCCTGTCCATGCCCGGAAACTTATTAGTGGGCATGAGACAGAGGGCATCTGAGAACTCAGCTGGAGTGAGAGGCAGCTCTAGCCGGTCCCAGTCACCCGCACTGACCACTGGGAGTTCGTCCCAAAGTGCCCCACAGGCATTCGCTTTGGTAGGATCCAGAGAGAAAAGGCGAGCGTTGAAGGCCCTGGCCCTCTCATGCATCTCCACCGGATCTGCAAGGTGGGTGCCATCCTCTGCCAAAAGGCAATGGACGTGCTTTTTCACCCCCCTCTTTTTCTCCAGGGCATAGAAGAAGTGGGAGCTGCGATCCACCTACCGGAGGAGACGGATGTGAGATCAAACAAAGGCACCCCAGGCCCAGAGATAGTCAAGGACCCAGCATTCCTCCTGCTTCTCCCGGCACACTCTGCAGAGGGATGGATCCCTGGGGCAGGCGGCCAGATGCCTCTCCAGCTCTAAGACCTCCCGTTCCAACTGCTCTATTGCCACATCCTTCTGCCCGCTGGCGTCCCAGGTGTAGCTACAGCAGAAGAGTCAGACGCGAACCTTCCCCACATCCCACCACCATTGAACCAAGGGAAAGGCCTGCCTCTGTCCATGCCAGGCCAGACAAAACTCCTGGAAGAATACCACAAAGCCCACATCCTCCAGCAAGCTGTTATTAAAGTGTCAATAGGCCGGCCCTGGGCTCTCTGGAGTAAGAGAGGCCTTCATGGCCACCAGATGGTGGTCTGAGAATAGGGCCAGCCGGATGCTGGAGGAGTGGGCCTGCGAAAGATGGTAATGAGATAAGTAAATGCGATCCAACCGGGAGTGGCATGACTGAGCAACCTCAACCGGGTCACACGTAAAGGTGGAGTCATCATCTGGGTGGTGGTCGTGCCAGACTCCACCAGGAAGTGATGATCTATAATCTCCCAGAGGACATCTGTGGCAGTCTGACACTGCTTGGTCCCCATGCAGCCCTGCTCCTCGAGGGTAGCATTAAAATCCCCACCCAGGACCAGACACTCGTGAGGATCTAGAGATCGAAGGAAGGCGGATGCCTGCTGGAAAAAACACACCCGCTCCGTGCCAGATATCGGGGCATAGACATTGACTAAGTTCAATGTCAGCCCTTCCACCTGAGTCTGGAGGTGCAGCAGGTGACCTGGCATGACCTTGGCTGTCCCCAGCACCTTGGGCTGTAGGTCGGGGGAGAATGGGGTAACCACCCCCACCTGACAAGATGAAAGGTGGCTAAAATATACCCTGTCCCCCCACTCCAGCCACCAGCTAGCTTTGGCAGTCAGATCCATGTGGGTCTCCTGTAGGAAAATTACTGAGTACCCCCCTACCCGAAGGAAGGAGAGCACCTGATACCCGCGAAGACCCACCCTACAGCCCCGGGTGTTCAAAGTGGCAAAGATGGTCATCGGCATAAGGAGGGCTGGGGAAGATCCTCACAGGCAGGCACACTAGCAGTCCCCATTGTTCCCTGCAGCAAACCGTGACCTACCCCGAAAGCCATCAGGGAGTCACAGAAGCAATAGGTCCACTGGTAGGCCCTTTGCCCCCCCGCCCCCCAAAATGGCCCTCACTGCCCCGAGGGTAAGATGAAAGTCCCCTCAGCACTGGAGAGCGAGCTGCACTCTATTTCTGGAACCACGGGAATCCAGTAAGAGCAAGTGCAGCTCATCTCACAGTTCCTGGGGGGCAGTGGGCAGAGATACCTGACTGTCCCCCAGATGGGTCCCCGTACCAGCCCCGCAGCTTGACCCCAGCACAGGGGACTGCGATGGAGAGAGAACTGCAGCCCCAGATGGGCCAGGAGAGGGAAAAACAAAAGCCGCCTCCCAGGGGCCCTCATAAATGGAAAATGAGGCAACCCTGGGGGCAGCAGCAACAGGAGGAGGGAAGGAAAAAGGGTTAAGGACAATAGCAGGGGCTGGAAAGGGGTCAGTGGCAGGACACAGACCAGGGACAGGGTTGAGGCTGGGGTCAGGGACAAAATCAGGGACCCGAGTGGCAAAGCCACCGGGACACAGCCCCCCTCGACAGAGCACGGTGGTTAGAAGGGCAGCAAGGGCTCAGGGTGCCCCCACAGCACTAGGCTCAGGTGCCTCACTAAATGAAGCACCTATGATTACAGCACTGGGGGGTGGCGAGGGCTGCTGCCCCACCTCACAGGGAAAGTCACCTTTGGGTTCAAAGCCCAACCGCTCGGCGTCAGCCATTGCCACACTGGGCACAGTGGCCTCCGCCGGAGTACTGATTGTGGCCAGGCAGATGGTCAGGTCCCGGGGCGCCACAGAGGCAATAACAGGGGCAACAGCCTGAGGCAGGGGAGAAAGTGGGGGGGGGCGACAGATTACAATCGCCCTGACTGAGGCCCTCTAACAGGGGGGCATCCACCCCCTTGGCGATAGGGGTCAATCCCAGGGCCTCAATCTCATCAAAAATGGAACCAAAGTCCCCACCCACCTCTACAGGGGCCCCCTCAACAGTAGCTAAGGCAGTAGCCACCTCGGCACCTACAGGGGGCACAGATGGCAAAGGGGCGGGGGGGCACCTTTCAAGACCCCCTCAGGCAGGGACTCCATGAGAGAGGTGGTACTACCCACTGCCGCAGCTACAGCAACTTCGACTGACTCCAAGTGGTGAACATCAATAGGGGAGACAATGGAAAACCCAGCATCAGCAACCCCCTTCATAGTTTTACAGGGGGTTCCTTTCCCCTCGCCAATGAGAGGGGGGTGCTGGGCCAGCATGCCTCCTCCCCATGGCACTTCCCTCGCACAAGCTCCCAGCTCCATGAGGAGGGGGGCTGGCCAGCCGGATCAGAGCCAGGGAGATGACGGGAGGGTAAGGGAAGACGAGGGCAGGGCAGCGGGGAAAAGGACAGACTCCCCCTGAGGCAAGCCCCACTTGATTTCCGCCACCAGCCCTGCCACCCTCTACTCCATGGGCCCTGGTCTACTACCCACCACAGCGGTGGGGCCCGCTCACTCGTCTAGGCACACTAGGGGGGGCCTTCCCCAGGAGCCGAGTGGAGTTGACAATGGTCACAGATGGAGGAGGGGCGACCTCAGGGACCAGGCAATCAGGGCCGCCAGTGATGAAAAAGCCAACATCCTTCCTGGTTTCAGAGGTCCCAGACACCCCTCCGGACATGCCACGCCACCCGGCAGAGAAAGCACTGGGCCTCCTCTGAAGAATAGTAAACCCGGTACTGAGCCCCTTGGTGGGACACCAGAAAGGACCCTCCAGAACCTCCCTGTCACACACCGCCTTGAATCTGCACCTGCCAGCGGAACGATAAAACGTGGCGGAGGGTGGAGTCCTTATAGCCCAATGGAAGGGGGCTGAGGACAGACAGGGGCTTCCCCAGGGTGGAAAGGAATGGCAGAAGGGCGGCATTGGGGAGGAAGAGAGGAACAGAGAAGACCACCACCCATTTGCCCAGGTCCTCCAAAGCGTCAAGGGGGACATAATGCCCCCCACCACCAACCCCCTCTCCACCGCCTCTGGGGAAGCAGCCTCCGATGTCAGGAAGAACACAACTTTCCCAAACATCTTAGAGGCTGCCACCACGGCCATGGGCTCCACCATCACTGGCATGGTAGGCTTCCACGTGGAGCGAGGCCGACACCAGGAGGCAACGCATCCCGTGCTCTCTGGTGAGGGTGGGAAAGGGTCCCTGGCCACCAGGAATGGTATTCCAGGGGGCTGCTGGAGCAGATGACAAGACGGCGAGCAGAGGGGTCGCAGCCACCTGGGCGTACACCCTGGGGGCTGAGGGAGCAGCACTGCTAGGGCTGGTGGAGGGAACAATGGGTCAGGGAAAAAGTGGGGCTGTGGCAGTTGATGGGGCCGCAGCAGGAGAAGGAACCACTGCTATGGGGAGTTTCACCTTCAGGGCAGGGCCCTTGCCCTTCTTTGTCCCCCAGCCCTTCCCACCGGCCAAGGGAGCAGTCTCAGAAGTGGAGGCGGCAGAAGTTGCGGCAGCAGCAATGGAGTCTTGGGAGTCCTTTCCTGTGCTGCCACCAGGGCAGGCAGCAAAGGGAAAGGGGGCAAACAGCTGCAATAACAGGATAGTGAGCGAGGCAGAGGGGAAGAGAGCCCACTAGCCAAATGCAACAGGGGAGGGAGAGCAAGTCCAAGGAAGGGGAAAGGGAACGTGCACCTATGGGGACCCGAAAAACAAGTGCCTGCTCGCTGCTGCTACTGTCCCAAGATGGGAAAAAGGACACAGCAAACTGCTGGGCTGGGGAGTGGAGAGCAGAGCCAGATGGTAATTGGGAAGGTGGTGGTGGCAATAGGGGAGTGGACAAACCAAGGGAAGGGCTCCATGCCACTCTCTCAGCTCCCCACTACCACGGCACCTACCACTACAGAAGCAAGGATGTTACAAACCCCCTCCACAAGGCAGAGCCTTCTCCACTCCCTCCTCAGCTCCAGCCACACTAACAGGCTCCCTAGCAGCATCAGCAAGGGCAGCAGCAACCCAGCCAGGGAAGGCCCTAAAAATGATGGAAAAAGGGGGGCTTACACTCCTCTCTGAGGGTCAAACCAGAAGGATCCTCCCCACAGCAGCAGCAGCCAGTCAGGGCAACTAGCCAGCAGGACAGCCTCAAAAGAGTAGAAAACAGGTAGATCAGCCTTCAGAATGAGCAAGTCCCTGTTCCCTGGGTAGCCAAACAAAGGCTACTCCAGACCAATTAAGACACCTGACACCAATTAACCACTTAAGGCTGTTAGGCTAATGGAGACAGCTGGAACCAATCAAGGTCCCACTTACACTGTTTAAAAAGCTCTCCTTCCAGTACCTAGCAGAGGTGAAATGAAATCAGAATCCTGAGGCAAGGGTGAAGTTAGGAAAAGGGGGCCACAGGGGAAGTAGCCCAGGGAATCAAAGCGTATCAATGGTGAAGGGAAAGCCACCAATAGCTGCTACTATGAGGGTCCCTGGGTGGAACCTGGAGCAGAGAGTGGGTCTGAGTTCCCTCTCCCCCACCCCCAATACTCTGTCAGAGATCCTCTAGAGAAGGGAAGTAGGACTTGGTCTAGTCAGGAGGCTGAACTGTGCCTAGTGAGCTCTGTGGAGCAGCTGACTCTGGGGTATCCCTCCTTCCCATCTCCCATACTGGCCAGGGATGAAAGTAACTCAGTAGGCTGTGGCTCTTGCCACTACACTGAGAAAGGGGGGGTCATATTGGGGCCTTAATGAGTTTGAGGCCACTGAATCTGCCCAGAATCATGGGACCCACCAATATAGGCTTGGAACTTTGTCACAATATATATGAAGTGCAGTGGGTTACTCCATTAGCTTTCCCACATGGAGATCTTGGGTCTCATATTAGACTAGAAGTGACTGTAATGGCAGTGATTTTATCCTAGTCCTCAGCTGGCCACATCACTGGACTATCACACACTTTGGCACAAATCAACATAAGTAACCATCTCTGAATGAAAGAGCCTTGGTAATAAGCAACAGGTGTGTTTCAGGATTGATGCAATGTGCACTGTGTGGAATTTGCCTTGCACCTGGCTCCAGATGGTCCTATCATTATCTCCAATTCATAAATACTAAACTCACCCACAAACCTCCTTCCCCTTCTCTCACCCCTGAAATAAAGCATAGACTTGAACACAACAGACCTGAAAATCTTGTTGGACTGAACCATAAATAAGATTTTATAGAGTCAAAGAAATGTAGGGCTGGAAGGGACCTCAAGAAGTCAGCAAGTCCAGCTACCTGAGCTGAGGCAGGGCCAAGTAAACCTAGACCATCTCTGACAGGTGTTTGTCCAACATGTTCTTAAAAAACCTCCAATGACAGGGATTCCACAACCACCCTTGAAAAACTAATCCAGAGCTTAACTACCCTTATAATTAGAAAGTTTTGCCTAATATCTAACCTGAATCTCCCTTGCTGCAGATTAAGCCCATTTCTTCTTGTCCTACCTTCAACTGACATGGAGAGCAATTGATACCTGTCCTCTCTCTAACAACCCTTAATATGTTTGAAGACTATCAGGTTCCCCCTCAGTCTTCTTTTCTCAGGACTAACCATGCCCAGTTTTTTTAACCTTTCCTCATAGGTCATGTTTTGGAAACCATTTTTGTTGCTCTCTGGACTATCTTTAGTTTGTCCAAAGTTTTCCTATAGTGTGGTGCCCAGAATTCAGCACAGTACTCCAGCTGAGGCCTCGTCAGTGCCCAGTAAAGCAGTCTTACATTCAACACTCCTGTTAATACACCTGGGTCCTCTTTGTTCCACTTTTTGAGAATAAATACTATGTTTTTCCTTCTCCAGTCCTCTGAGACCTCACCTGTGCTCCATTATCTCAAAGATAATTGTTAATAGTTTCAAGATTGCTTCAGCAACTTCTTTAAGTACCTTAGGATTAATTTCATCAGGTCCTGCCAACTTGAAAACATCAAACTTATCTAAATACTCTTTACCCTATTCTGTTCCTATTTTGGTTTGTGTTCTTTCCCCTTTGTAGTTAATATTGATTGTGTTGAATATTTGGTCCAGTACCGGATTTACCATGGTGCCAGTGGCACCATAGCGCTGGGCCCAAGCTCAAAAGGGGGGCCATAACATTCTTTTCCTCCCCTCTGCAGAGATGGAGCCTCAGAGCAGCCCAGATCCAGCATGGGAACTGAGACCTCATGGGGCCCTGGGAGATGTAGTTCCATGGCCAGCTCCCTGCCTAGAGAGCCTGCCCTGGAGCAGGGAAGGAACTACATTTCCCAGCATTCCCTTGGCCGCTATCAACAGGAAAGGGAGGGGGAAGCTGAGAGACTCCATGCGCTGCAGCTTGCTGTGAATGGAGAGCTGGCTGCTAGAAGGGGGTGGTAGTGTGAATGGGGAACAAGAGTGCCCAAGAAGTAGAAGGCTTTGGACCAGATAGCACCCTCGGAAGACTTCCCCAGACTGGCTTAGGGATGCTGGTGTGACCTTGCCTGGCAGCCCCCAAAGAAGGAACTGGGTAGACTAAATGGACAGTGCACCCCTCTATCTGAAGCCTAGCAAGGGAGGTATGTGGATCTCAGTAGAAGTTAAAATGAAAAGTAAGGGATGGGAGGCTTTACTAGAGGACCTGGGCAGCTTCAGATACAGTACAGGAGGATTTCCACTAATGAGCCATTACAATAGAAATTGACTTTTTCCTTTCCAGAGTTATCTAATATTCAGAAAGGGAATCTAGCACCTGCCTTCCAGATTTGAACACCCTCAAAATTCAGGAGTGCTCATGCTCAATTTGGGCAACTGTTACTTCATTTTTCCCAAATCAAATATGCTGATCCACGGTAATTTGCTGTAGGAAAAAGTAGGATAAAATTGAGCAACAAATGTTGGGGTCTTCCCAGTGCTAACTAGGACTGGAATTGCTATTTTCCACAGCCATTACCATTTTTTTGTTAGTTTTGTTTGTTTAAAAGGAAGACAGTAATATTGCACTGGCAAATTCCCCATAGAAACAAAGAATGGAACAAAAAAATAATAAAGGCACCTCAACTTTTCCTGATTTATATAGGACAGTCTTATAATATGGATCCAGATATCTTCCAATCACACAAGCTGAAAATTGTTCCACTTTACTGCAATTCTGTAACCATGCAGGAACCAGTCCTGTCTGTGTTCTGTGCAAATCCAAAATTCTTACTGAATTCAGAAGTGCCTTGCTTTTGTGACCATACTACCTGATATTTTCAGCCCTTGTAAGCGAAGCAGGTTTACATTTAGTAATTGGGTGGGAAGCCTCTCAGAAAAAAGTTAGGTGCTGTAGGAGGTGTTGCTTATTCACTAGGTAATGTGAGACCTTCCTGTTACAATAGCAAACCAGTGCCGCATAGACTGCACTTTGCTCCTAGAGTCTAGAATGGGGTCCTTTGCTTCTATACCCAGCCAATTAAAGACAATGAAAAGACTCCCACTCACTTCAACTGGCTTTGGATAGAACTGATTATACACAGGGTAACTCCACTGTCTTCACAGGGTCCTTCCTGGTCTCACAGCGGAGGAGGGGGGCATGTGAGCTTGTTGCAGAGCTGCTGCTCAGGGATGGGAACCTCCTGACACCCCAGCCTCCAAAATCATTCAGGCTGCACTTTCTGCACGGCTATGTGCTAGCTGAGGGGTGCGTGGGAATTGGTGGCCTCTGCTGCAGGTGATGGGAATCTCAGGTACTTAAAGCCATGGCCTAAAGGAGAGAAGTGCCTAACTCCAGAGTCTGCAGCTGCCTAGGGCCAGCGCTGAGGATTTAGAGTCCCTAGTGCTGCCGTTGCAAGGTTCAAGCATGCTCAGACTTGGCATTGCCACCCCTCCTGCGGCTAGTAGCTGCAGCTGTCTAAGGCTATCTCTGGCAATTGGCCCCATGGCTACAGCCAGAGAAGCTACAAGTGACTCTGTGACTATGGGGGGCCATTAAGCTAGAGCAGATAAAGAAACTGGAGTTAACCTCAAGGAACAGAGGTCACCAGTAGAAAAGGAATGTCAAAGGGAGCAGGGAAACAGGAACCAGGTCAGTCTTGCAGAGGGAGCTTCCAGCTGGTTGGGGAGCATGTCCAAAGTAGAAAGGAAACAAGTATGGGGAGAGGTAATGGTGATCAGGTAGTAGACTAGCATGTAGATGGAGAAAGGCTGGTGTCTTCAGATTCCCAAGGCATAAGTCCTCACTTTGGGGAAATGGTGCTTGCAGGTGGCTTGCTCACATGGCAGGATGGGCGCTGAGGGAGGGATTTGTCAGAATTGATCAGGTATCTGCTGGTTTTAGAACTTTGAGCTGAGACTAGGACCACATGCAGTGACTGGTGACGTAGGGTGGTACTGGAGACATGGCTATAGAAGGTCTGAATGAGGAAGGAGATAAATCTGTGGGGAGTTTCCTTGATCACTATGAAACTTCTACTCACTGAGGGCACTGGTAAACCCACATGGGTGTACAGCTCAATAGGAAAAACTGGGGGCTGCTGGAGCTGTGTAAGGCAATGCATATAGTCATGTAGAACTGTGTAATCAAAACGAAAAATGTCTCTGAGATTCAGTACCGGGTATACTATGGCACCAATGGCACTGCCACACCAGGCCCACACTCGGAGCCCATAGTGACTACATAGGGGCCCACAAATATGTTCGGTGCCGGGGCCCACAAAAGGTTAATCCGGCCCTGATTTGGTCACCACTTACCAAAGAAAAATAGCCATTAAACACCTCAGCCTTCTTGACGTTATCAGTTATTAGTTCTTCCCCACTATATAGAGGACGTACACTTTTCATCTTTCTCCTGTTCCTAACATGTTTAAAGAACCTCCTCTTGTTGCCTTTTATGTCCCTGGCTAGATGTAACTTATTCTGTGCCTTAGCCTTTCTGATTTTGTCCCTACATACTTACGTTATTCTTTTGTACTCCTCCTTAGCAATTTGTCCATTTTTCCACTTTATGTAAGATTCCTTTTTGGTTTAATGGTCCTGCTAGAGCCATCCTGGTCTCTCACTATTCTTTCTATCTTTCTTTCGCATTGGGATGGTTTGCAGTTGTGCTTTTATTTTCATCCCTTTAAGAAACTGCCACCTCTCCTGAACTCCTTTATCTTCCCAGGGACCTTACCTACCAGTTCTCTGAGTTTGTTAAAGTCTGCTTTTTTGAAGTCCATTTTCCTTACTCTGCTGCTCTTACTCCTTCTTTTCCTTAAAATCATGAAATCTACCATTTCATGATCACTTTCACACAAATTTCATTCCACTGTCAATTTTGCAACCAATTCTTCTCAGTTAGTGAGAATCAAATCTAAAATGACTGCCCCCCGGCTAGTTCCTCCACTTAGAATATCAGAGTTGGAAGGGACCTCAGGAGGTCATCTAGTCCAACCCCCTGCTCAAGGGGGAACTAATCCCCAGACAGATTTTTGCCCCAGATCCCTAAATGGCCCCTCAAGGATTGAACTCAAAATCCTGGATTTAGCAGGCCAATTGTCAAACCACTGAGCTATCCTTCCCCAATTGTGGCATTAATAGTCACAAGCATCATCTCAGTGAACTCCACCCACAATAGTGCAGATGATTCCTGTTAGCATCCAATAGGGACCACCTAAGAAGTATGGTAAGAGCAGGGAAAACATATATAGCAAATGATATGGATTTATACTGACTGACACGGACCCTACACCTGTGTGCAGGTATCCTCTCCTGCTTTATAGTGTCATGACACATTCCTTTTCTTTATAGAATTATTATTGCTTATTACTAAGCACCCACAATGTCTGTATGCTATATCTGATTTCCCATTGAGTCATTGTGATTTAGTTGATGCTAAGTGTTTCTGGAACCCTGGCTTCTGCACTGAGATGTGTAGTGCTAAGCTTTCCTGAAAATCTGACCCTATATCCCGGTACACTGTATCTGTGTGCATTTGTATCAATATGCCTGATAAGATCGTCAGGCTATAATCTGCATTCTGACCTCTCTTACACAATGACACATCCTTAGTTTGAATTCAGGACCAATATAAATTACCTTCCATTCTTTTAAACAATTTTCCATGCTGATTCTCAAGGCTCTAGTGCCTCAAGTTGGTGTAACCACAGGGAATGATGTTTATTTTATTTTTAATCTTTTTTTCCTTTTATTTCTTTCTCTCTCTCTTTTTTTTTTGTTGGGTTTTTGTTTTGTTGTTTTCTGGTTTTGGTCACAAGGACATGGGGAAAAACATTCTTTCAATTCTTCACGCATTGTGGCTCACTGAAATGGGAAACAAGACAAAGGCAGAGAAGAAAAGCTTTTTATGGGCAGCCTAGTTGGAAGAAAATGAATCACCTAAGCAGATATGTTTCAATGATCTCAGGCGAACCACACTCTTTATTCTGCACACCCGCAGCTAATTGTTCAAGAAAATGTTCATCTGCTTCATAATCACAGTCATAAAGGAAGTTATGTGAAATAACTAAAAAAGTTTATTCAAGGGCCTCCTTCTGAAAGTACAACTATAATGCACTTTCTTCTGGAGATTTAATAGAATTTCCTCTCATAGAAATTGGATGGGTAACAGGTCATTTTTCTTTTAATTTGAAAACTATGTTAGTTAGAAGCCTTTCCTGCTGTTTGATAGGGACTTGTGGTGAATAGAAATAGGATACTCTGATAGATATTAAAAATAAGGTAGAGGGGGTTAGGATGGGAAGAAGCAATAACATGTTTAACCAACCATCCAGTTGGATTCAGATTCTAATGGTCACTTCCTTTAACGCTTCAATGGTTTATTTTTAATGGTCTTGTTTTTATGTAAATGTTTGCCTGGCACACAGGGAAGGTTTTTAGAGGATCTACCTTTGACAACTCACATTTCTCTTGGAACTGTTGGTGAAATAGAAGTTTATGTCTGAATGAGATTCCCCAGTCCCAGACCCATTATTGTTAGTACTCTTAACGTGAGTGCCAAGGAACCCTAACCAAGGATCATAGAATCATAGAAGATTAGGGTTGGAAGAGACCACAGAAGGTCATCTAGTCCAACTCCCTGCTCAAAGCAGGACCAATACCAACTAAATCATCACAGCCAGGGCTTTGTCAAGCTGGGCCTTAAAAACCTCTAAGGATGGAGATTCCACCACCTCCATAGGTAACCTATTCCAGTGCTTCACCACTCTCCTAGTGAAATAATTTTTCCTAATATCCAACCTAGACCTCCCCCAATGCAACTTGAGACAATTGCTCCTTGTTCTGTCATCTGCCACCACTGAACAGCTGAGCTCCATCCTCTTTGGAACCCCCCTTCAAGTAGTTGAAGGCTGCTATCAAATCCCCCCTCACTCTTCTCTTCTGCAGACTAAAGCCAACTTCCCTCAGCCTCTCCTCATAAGTCATGTGCCCCAGCCCCCTAATCATTTTCGTTGCCCTCCTGTCATAAACAGATAGTTAAGGGTTAAGGTCTCTTTTACCTGTAAAGGGTTAACAAGCTCAGTAAACCTGACGGACACCTGACCAGAGGACCAATCAAGGGACAAGATAATTTCAAATCTCTGTGGAGGGAAGTCTTTGTTTGTGTTCTTTGTTTTGGGGGCTGTTCTCTCTTTGGATCTAAGAGGGGCCAGACGTATATCCAGGCTCTCCAAGCTTCCTGAAGTATTCTCTTCTATTCAGTATAGTGAGTATTAGAAAGGCGAATTAGTCTTTTTGATTAATTTCTGTATTTGCAAATGCGTGTTTTGCTGGAGAAATATTTTATTTTTGGTTGCTGTATTTGTACTGATGCTAGCTCTCTAGTTTTTATAAGCTGTATACCCTGTAAACTTCCATCCGAATTTTACAGAGCTAAATTTTACCTTTTCTTTTTTCTTTAATTAAAAGCTTTTCTTTTTAAGAACCTGTTTGATTTTTTTCCCTTGTTTGAAACCTCAGGGGATTAGTTTGACTCACCAGGGACAGGTGGGGGGGAGGTGAATCCCTCTTTGTTTAGATTCAAGGAGTTGAATCAAGGTAATCTCTCCCAACGACTAGGGGAGGGGGAAGAAAGTGGGGGAATGGTTTATTTCCCTTTGTGTTAAGATCCAAGGAGTTTGGATCTGTGTTCCCAGGAAAAGTTTTGGGGGAACAGAAAGTGTGCCAGACACTAAAACCTGGCTGGTGGCAGCAAGTACCAAATCTAAGCTAGAATTTAAGCTTAAAAGGATCCATGCAGGTCCCCATCTTTTGGACGCTAAAGTTCAAAGTGGGGAATAAACCTATGACACCTCCACTGGACTCTCTCCAATTTGTCCACATCTTTTCTGTAGTGGGGGCCCAAAACTGGATGCAATGCTCCAGATGTGGCCTCATCAGTGCTGAATAGAGGGGAATAATCACTTCCCTTGATCTGCTGGCAATGCTCCTACTAATGCAGCCCAATATGCCGCCGCACGCTGTTGACTCATATCCAACTTCTCATCCACTGTAATCCCAGGTCCTTTTCTGCAGAACTGCTGCTTAGCCAGTCAGTCCCCAGCCTGTAGCAGTGCATGTGATTCTTCCATCCTAAGTGCAGGACTCTGCACTTGTCCTTGTTAAACCTCATCAGATTTCTTTTTGCCCAGTTCTCCAATCTGTCTAGATCAGTGGTTCTCAAACTAGGGCCGACGCTTGTTCAGGGAAAGCCTCTAGTGGGGCCGGGCTGGTTTGTTTACCTGCCACATTCACAGGTTTGGCCGATCGCAGCTCCCAGTGGCTGCGGTTCGCCGCTCTAGGCCAATGGGAGTACAGAAAGTGGCGCGGGCTGAGGGACGTACTGGCTGCTGCTTCCCGCAGCCCCCATTGGCCTGGAGCGGTGAACCACAGCCACTGGGAGCTGAGATCGGCCAAACCTGCAGACGCAGCAGATAAACAAACCAGCCCAGCCCACTAGGGGCTTTCCCTGAACAAGTGGCGGCCCTAGTTTGAGAACCACTGGTCTAGATCACTCTGGACCCTATCCCTACCCTCTAGTGTATCTACCTCTCCCCCCAACTTAGTGTCATCTGCAAACTTGCTGAGGGTGCAATCCATCCCATCATCCAGATCATTAATGAAGATGTTGAACAAAACCGGCCCAAGGACTGACTCCTGGGGCACCCCGTTTGATACCGGCTGCCAACTAGACATTGAGCCATTGATCACTACCCACTAAGCCCGACAATCTAACTAGCTTTTGATCCACCTTGTAGTCCATTCATACAGTCCATACTTTAACTTGCTGGCAAGAATACTGTGGAAGACAGCATCAAAAGCTTTGCTAAAGTCAAGATATATCACGTCCACCGCTTTCCCCATATCCACAGAGCCAGTTATCTCATCATAGAAGGCAATCAGGTTGGTCAGGCATGACTTGCCCTTGGTGAATCCATATTGACTGTTCTTGATCATCTTCCTCTCCTCCAAGTGCTTCAAAATGGATTCCTTGAAGACCTACTCCATGATTTTTTCAGGGACTGAGGTGAGGCTGACCAGTCTGGTCACCTGCCATATTTGCTATTCTTTTCTGCACATCGGGATGGTTTGTTCCTGCGCCCTCAATACGACTTCTTTAAAATACAGCCAGCTCTCCTGGACTCCTTTCCCCCACATATTAGCCTCCGAGAAGATCCTGCCCATCAGTTCCCTGGGGGAGTCAAAGTCTGCTTTTCTGATCATGGCCCACTTGTGTTAAATGCTGTGCAGATTAATAGCAAGCAAGACGTTCCTGTCCCAGAGAGCCGAGGTGTCAGACACGATTGCCACAGACAACTGGAGTGAGGATGGGTTAGGAAGATAAGATCACAAAAGAGTTTAGCCAAATAATACAAGTCAGAGCTTGCCACTTGCTTAGCTAAGTCCAGACAGAAGTATTTTATAGGTTTCACGGCAGAGGTAAGTTTTAAGGAAGGATATAAAAGAGGATAAGGTGCTAGCTTTACAGTGTCTGCCCTGATGACACGTCTTGAAACTGTTCTTGGACTTTCCAGGTTGTATTTCTGTAGTGCAAATTCTCCAGCTTGTCTCTGAACCAAGGGGCTGTGATTCAAACATGTCTTTTTTTCCCTGCTCATGAGGATCAGCAGACTTTCCTGTAATGGAGATGTGTTGATAATATATCTTCCAAAGAGGTAACCAGAAACTGCCTTAAAACACAGTGTAGACCGAGATGAAAGAATAGTGTTGATATAATATATTTTACACTATTTCACCAGACAAAATACAAACAGGAGTGTGTCAAAGTGCACTAAAGAACCTCTTGTGTGTGCAGGCTGACCAGACATCCTGATAAAATTGGGACTGTCCTGATTTTTAGATGTTTGTCCCGCGTCCCGATCGATGTTTGGTTGGGACGCAATTTGTCCCTATATTTCACACTCCACTTTCTTTTTCCCCCCTCTCTCTCTCTGCCGGAGGGACTATGTTTTTTTTTTCCCCTCTCTGCCAGCGGGACTCCGGGACTCTGCGCTTTTTTTTTCTGCTGTGCCGGAGGAAGTCCACTTTTTTTTTCCTCCGCCAGTGAGACCTTCCCCCCTCCCCCGTGTCCTGATATATTCTTCATCCCATCTGGTCACCCTAGCTATGCTTTAGATTCACATCCTGGCTTGGCATGCACTCACTCACCATGCAGACAAGCCTGTAAGTATCTGTTTACATACTTTACTGAACTGAGTCCTTAGACATCAAGGTCAACATATAGAAATGTCAAAGCCAATGTATACAACTGTATATGTGTATGACCTTTGGATAGAGAAAACATTCTGCATGGGCCAGAGAAAACATTACATGATCCATTTTTACATAGAAAATATTATGCATAAGTCCCTTTGACTGAGAGCACAATATGTGTATTGTGTAATATATTTACACATGCAAGCCTTTATGAAGGAAAGACAATAGCTTCTCACTGGTTAAGACTGAACCAGGCCTACAATTGAAATATTTCTCCTAAACATATGTTATTTCCCCCCCCAGTTTCATAATGAACTTTACTGAGTTTTATAATGATAGCTCAAGCTGAGATTTTCCAAGGAGCCTAAGGGAGTGAGGCACCCATTTCCAGAGGCGTATGGAAGAATATTTTAGGAAAGCAGATTCCTGGACTGCAAGCATCATTTTTGAACAAGCTTGACAAAAGAGATGTTTTTCTTATCATGTAACATGGCACCCTTGCACAGGTTCTTGGCAGCAGTGTCAAACTCAGAAGCCTTTGGATCTAAATGAGTGAGCTTCTACTGTCCAAGCTAAAAGACACAGCTCTTGTAGCCATGGCTGTAGCAGGCTGGTCAACTTCTATCTCTGTCCCAGCCACCACTAGTGGAGAACAGAGCACCACATGGCATGAGTGGGTGTTATAATAGTATAAAAGAAGTTAGTCAAAGTCTTCTCAACTTTATTTGCATATGACAGACTTCAAGAAAGTGTGGGGCCAATAAACTAAGGCTTTCCTCATATAACTCCACCCAAAGGAAGGTTGTAAAGTCTTCAAGGGCAGGTCTTACAATCTCTTCATGCACCACTAGCACAGTGGAGCCCTGATCCTGATTTGGGCCTCTGGGACTTTTGCAAGATAATTAAAAAGAAATCATAGGCTTCAGTGAAAAACTGATGTAGCACAGAGTATTATAGTGCATCTGCAAACTGATACTCAGTTAATCTCCATCAGGAACCTGTAAGAAAGGTCTTCAGTCAAGAAATGTATCTAGACAGGGCATCCATGAGGCCAAGTCTCTGGACATAGCATCAATGAGAAAAAGCATCATCACAGTGTCTTAAAAAACACAGCTCTGCAGCTTCAGCAGTCAAACCATGGAGTCAAGTTTTGTGGGTTAGAGCACATTTGCAGAAAGGGCTTCGTTTGTCTTTCTCTATCTGAAGCAGGTATTCTGGAGAAGGCAAGGAGCAGTACCAATTATCCAGAGGAGATGCAGCTACCATTCCCTTTTCCCCAGCACTGTCTCCAACATTTGTCACCTTTTTGTGGATCACTGGCAGTTGCTATTTTAGAAGCCCACTAACAGACTAGACTAGATAAAGGAATCCTCTGGTGAAATTCTCTGACCTGAGTTATGAAGGTGGTCAGACTAGATAAGTGGTCCCCAACCTTTTTTGTCTGGTGGGCACCAGACAATGAGCCACGGAGGACTGTGGAGGCTGACGAGCATCCGCCAAAATACCGCCGACAAGCGGCGTCATCCAGAGGCGTCGCTGCCGAAATGCTGCAGAATTTCAGTGGCATTTCAGCGGATGCTTGTCCGCTGGCCAGTACGCGGGCGCACTTAGATGCCCCGGCGGGCGCCATGGCACCCGCAGGCACCGCGTTGGGGACCCCTGGACTAGATGCTCATAATGTATCATCTCTCTGCTATGTCTTTCATGTCAAGAAAAATAATGCATGTTTTCCTTTTGTTGAGACACTGGTGGTTCAGAAATAATTTTCCTGGAAGGCTGATTTCCAGTATTCTCTAACTCCAGAAATTAAAATACCCATGTTCCCCAAATGTCCTGGTAAATTCTACGGCACATAGATTTGCAGAAGATACTTCAGAGTGGCTTCTTTTTTAAATGCTTATTTAAAAATGTAGTAAAAGTATAAATCAGGAATCATCCGGTAAATACTTTCCATCTTCACCATTTGCTTAGACTAATTTTCAAGCAATGAAATTGCCTACATAAATAATTGTTGGGTGTCCCTCATCTTGAGTCTTTGTCCCATATTATGTCCCATATTTGGGCCTGGGTTGATTGAAAGGACAGCCTACAGAAAGGCATCTGAGAGCCCTCTGAGAGCTTTGATGCCTGTATAATCCATTAAAATTCAGTGGGACTGCACAGGTGTCACAGACAACATAAACTGAAGGAAATGAGGTTGCACAGCCATAGATGAAGGCTTAATTTGGCTGGCAAAACCTCTGTTGCTGGGATGATATACAAGATGGGGAAAAAAAACATGGTGACTCTCTGGGACTGGCAACTGGGAGTAAGGAAGTAAAAACCCTTTTTGCTATGTGATCTGAGAATATTTAATAAGGAGATCAGTGAACCACAATGAACATGGAACCCCATGATGCAATTTCTGCCAGGTCACTTACAGGGTGAAACCACATTTTAAGTAATTTGTGACAAGCAGTGTGGCAGATGGAGACAAGTGATAGAGAATTGGAGGCTAGTACATTCAATGGATAACTATGGGTTTCTGAATCCACTGTGTAAGGCACAGTTATGGAATAGGTCATGCATTTGCACAAAAGACTTGGCCACAATTCTGGCATAGAGGCAGTCAGAGGAGCAAGACAATTATCTAGCCATCTCTTGCACAGCTAGGCATACACATGTATTCATATTTACTATGTGTGAATGTGCTGGGAGGACTTCCATTTTAGTACTGAGCTCTCACAATAAAGATCGCCATAGCCATATTTTTTTCCAGCAGCGACATCTCAGACAAGGTCTATTTGACTCAAAATGGAAAATTAGTGTTCTTAAGTTCACTAGTACTGCCTGCCTCCTGTGAGCACTGCATAAATTACTCCCAACTCCCATCTTCTGTCTGAGATATTTGAAACCCAGTCGCTTACACCCTAGCCATCTCCACTACAGGTGCATTCATGAACCAGTCAAGGAGCAGAAGCCAAACCACCAGAGTAAGAAGATCAGTCACATGGGATGAATATCAAATATCAAATTTTTGAAAGAACAGCTGTAGCTAACTTTTCCTGAGCAAGCCATAGACTTCGGGTTTGACTGCAGTGGAGCTATGCCAATTTGCACCAGCTGAACATCTAGCCTGTATTTTGTCAACAAACATTCTCATTAAATAATTGTTCAAATTTGCAGAATCATTTGCTCAGATTGAGAAATTTCTCAAACAAGTCCTTCATTATAAATAGTTCACCCAGTCCTAGACTTAATACAATTTAAGGAGGGTTTTCTGAACTGTAAGATTAAATTAATTTATTTTTTGAAGGTCCTCAGATTCTAAATGTCATGAAAGCCCTGATACAGCAAGGTACGTAGGCATGTGCCTAATTTTAAGCATGTGAGTAGCCCATGGATTGTAATGCATACCACTTAAAGACATGCATATGCTTGAGTGCCTTGCTGAATCAGGACCTAGACGTTTCCATTGACTTCTGAACTAGGGCTTTGGGCCTGCCAGTTGATTTTAATGGGCTTTCAATCAGGTCCTTTAAGGGGAGGTGGCAGCTTGGATGCTAAATTTTCAATTTTTCTTAAAAGCCATATGTATACATATGTTTGTGGGGGGTTGTGTGCAAATTGTACATACTTATCGACAGGACTTTGTTCCCAACTCAATAGCTCTCTTTTTGTGGGGACTATAGAAACCATTTCAAGGCAAAGCCCTGTCTATCGCTTTTGTTTTTCCCACCTAGTTTCACAGAAGCCTTGGCCCAGGCATTCACCACTAGCTTTTGCTCAGGTCGCTTCCATTGTTCCTTCCCCCGCCTTCTGCTGAAGGCCTGACAGAATGCATGGAAGGTCAGTTAGAATTGAAGCTTCTTTTATCTGGAATCTGCCACCATCCCTAAGCTGGGTCCCCTTCTTCACACTATGGCCTAGCCAAGCATGAAGGAAAATAATTTTACTCAATCTCTCTGCTCTAACGCGCACCAACCCCCGCCCTCTCTTTCCACAACTCCCCACCAACTGAAAGAAAAAGACCTTGCCACAATGAAAGCACAAGATAGAAATCTTTTAGGTGCTGCTCTAAATGTGGTTGCAGCCTTCAATTCATCCCCATTCAAATATCATCATATCCACTGTTTATCCCTTTGCAGCAAAGCAAAGAAAAAAAAAAGAAAAAGAAAAAAATTAACCTGATCATTAGGCATGTTCCATATAATTGGAATGGACATAGGAAAGAGGACTTGATTAATTTACCTCATGAATTATGCATCACTTTGCCATTCCTCCTTCGCCACCCGCCCCCATGCCTCTCTGAAGCTTTATTATGTATATGTCTTGAATATTGTCACCTCTCTTCTCTTTTCTCTGAAAGCTGTTTTCCAATAAGTATCAGTTAAGGCTTGGTGTTTAATCCGCTATGAGCATTTACACTAAACTGCTGGGTTTGCTAGATTCAGGAGGGAAACATTCAGCATGGGGGGGAATGACATGTGCCAGTGTATGTAATTCCTAAATAACAAGCACAGGATTTACTGAGCGAGACAAAACTAAGTTGTACTAATGAAACAGTGACACTTCAGACGTGACTGTAATGCCGCCATTTAAATTTTAAAGTAATGAAAAATGAAAGGACAAGTTTCCTTTTCCAGCCCACAGTTCAGCGAAACGCTTAAGCGCGTGCTCAGTTTTGACATCTGCAGGACCAGACATGCATGTAAATTAAATACGTGCTTAAGTGCTTTCCTTAAGAAGTGACATTTTCCTCAAAATCATGAAGTGAATTTAAGAGGAATATTGCAAATATTGGTGGGCCAAAAGTTGGAGCTACCTTTTTTCATAGGAATATGTGAATTGCCAGACTGGATCAGACCCATGGTCTGTCTAGACCAGTACTTAGTCAAGAAACCGTAGAAATAATATCTGTTTGTAAAGTTCACACCTCTCTTCATACATGTGTTCCCCCATCCTCACTTCCATTTTTAATGAAAGAAAAACATCAATGGAGCATTTCTGTGAGGGAGAACAGTAACAAGCAGTCAATAACCCAACACTCAAGAATAACTGTACTACAACAAAGCACGTGCACAATAAGCAAAACGTGGATATTGGCCCAAAATAGTGGGGGCCAACATTTGTTAGAAATGTGAAGTTTATAAATGAGAAATTTCAATCAATATTTCAAATCTTTTAAAAAATGGAACATTTTTGAAGAAATCTTAAAGTGTTTTCTCATTTTTCTATCAAGTGTAGAGCTGGGGAAAATTGTGAAAATGTGGATGAAATTTTTTTTAAATTAAAAATTTAGTATTTTTTCCTGGATTTTGACCAGCTTTAAAAACGGATTCAGTTGGAAGCTTCCAAAGGCTAAGCCTAATAATGAGCAAAATATATATTTTAATAATGGAAGTAATGCATCGTACTTAATGCTGATTAACTAATTTTGTTCTGATTAGCAGGAACATAACTATTCCCAAACTGTTTTTATTAAGGTACTGGTATAGGAGTCTGACTCTGTTCAGCATAGCACTTAAGCACATGCTTAAGTTCCACTGAAATCAGTCTTTTAGGGACTAGACAGTTTAGGGTGGCAATAGAACTGATCTGAAAATTGGTTTTCCTCCCAAAAAAAAGTCAACAAAAAACACTTTTTTGCCAAAAATTTCAGTGGAAATTTTCTACTTTTTGGTGAAAACCCAAACTCCCCCCTCCCCCGCCCCCCAAATTAGGGAGGGAGGGGTATTTTTGGCAACTGAAAACTAAAAACTTTAATCTGAAAACTGAAGTTTTTCATTAAAAATTGCTGGGGAAAAGACTGTCCACCAAACCCCCACCAAAATTCAGGTTTGGGCCAAAATTTTCAGAGTTCAGGTTTTCAGCTTTCTGGGAGGGAAACAAATCAACAAAACAAAAATAACCCTGAACACTTGAGGAAATGTTTCAATGAACATTTTCATTTAGTCAACCCCGCAAATTTTCCATCCCTCCCCAACTTGCGATCAGCTCCACTTGGTCATACTTCTGACTGGAATTCTATACAGCACAGAGTCACTTAGTGGTTGAACAATATATTACAAGGAAACATATCCTTGCCACCCCCAGCTCCCTCATCCTGTTTCTTGCTGATCGCTCTGGTACACTGTTTGCAGCTATGTGACAGTTCATCTACTCCAGTCTCCGCTGTTTATGCAACCCAGTTTACCCTGTCAGCTTCTGGTGTGAAGAAAAGGTCAAGAACCCCTGAAGGAGAACCACCTGGAGGAGAAGAATACAGCCTGGGAGAGGAGCAGGGAGCCTGGCAAGGAGAGGAGGGTCGTGACTTGATGTCAGAAAGCCACAACTCAGCCCTGCCTCCCAAAGACTAGACACTATCCCCACTTCCTGGCACAACATACCCTAGTCCTGCCCTCTTGACCCTGGGCACTGTCTAGCTCCGAAGGTCCCAATCCAGAAAAACACTTAAGCACCTGCTTACCTTTTGACATCAATGGCTCACATGCCTAAGTGCTTTCCTAACCCAAAGCCCAGCAACCAAAATCCTGCATACATTTGTGTGAGTATCTCTAGTTGTTTCAGTGATCCTATGGAAAATTAGCAATGTCTATACACTGCAGTCTATTTACCAAAAGTATCAGTGGGGTAGCAGGTAGTGTTTTACAAAATAATACTCTACTCGGTAGGAAAGGGAATGTGGAAAGAGAGGGAGATATGGCTTGATCAGGTTCTCCATGGTTTCTGATAGGTCATAGAAGTACCCAATCACTGAACTGTTTGAGGTTACTCCGTCACTAATTTATGAGGTTAGAGTGTGGTTTATGAATTCATAGATAAAGCTTTTCTCCTCTACCCTGGAAAAAGTGACTTTTTGAGGGTGGGGAAGGAGATGTCAAAATGGCAAATTTCCCAGGGCAACAATGTATTTCATAGATATACTTTACTGGCTGGTATCAGCCAAACAATCAGACTTGCAGAAAGAAGGCAAAGAATTCCCACTCCCTTTTTAGCTGGTTGGAGCATAACTTTGGAAAATTCCAAGAATCAAAGGATAACAGGTATAGGACTCAGAAATCATAAATAGAAGAAAATAGCAATGAGATGTCTAGGTACCATTCCTAGGTCCCCCAAAGTAGGCCACTCTTGCAGTCCAAGGAGGACTCCAAAAAAAAATGCTATTGACTGCGAATTTCTGGGGATACATGGAAACAGGAGACTTTCTACTGCTGGTTCTTTGCAATATGCTATCTAAATTCAAACTCTCAGCCTGGAACTCACTGAGGGCTCAGTTCAGCAAAATACTTAAGCATGTGCTTAAGTCCATCCATCCCTGTTATGCATGTATTTCATTGCCTTGCTGAATAGGAGACAGACTGAATCTGGTCCCTACTGTAAAAACCGACCATGTAAACATCTTCTTACTCAGCAGGGCTTTGCCCTGTTTATTTTCAGACTCAGATCTGTGCTGACTTCAGTCACAAAAAGGTTTTGTTACTTTTTATTCTAACTCTTTGCCATCAGAGCAGAGCCAGTACTGCCATGGGAGAGAAATCTGGACTCCAGTGTGGCTCACACATCACTGACAGAATTGTTACCTAAGTTCCATTTGTGGAGTCACACTGCACTTCCTAACACCCATGCAACTCCTGTGAGGATAACTGTAAAAGAGCAGAGTTTGGCCAGCAGAACATTTATTACTGGTGAAATTGCATGTGTCAGAAAAGACATCTTGACTTTGAGATTCCAAAGTAAGGAAAACAGTCTTCTTACTGTAAACTGAGTATGTTTGATCTGGAATTTACTAAGAGCCTGTTTCATGTACCATGTGCTAGGTAATAACATGAGAGGACTCTATGTTGCTAAAACAAAACTGTCTTTTTATTAAAGAAACTATTTATAGAGGTACTGCAATTGCACCTAAAATTCCAGCCATGTGCACACAGACTGTCTTCCAGGTACTCCTCCAAACTCTTCCCTCCTGCAACCCTCCAACTTCTATGCACACCATGCCCTTTTAACCTCATCACATTCAGTAATCTTGACAGGACTGGCTGCAGGTACATGTTTTGTGCAAGAACAGGACCATACCTTAGATCAGAGTCACATTTTTCGAAGGCGAATCATGCTTTCTGTCTCAAATCAAGTGCTTGAACTAGGAAATACTGAGATGTCTCTTTTGGCTCCTGTGCTGCTCTTGAGAGCTGCAGGAACAGTTCAGTTGTGTCTTGTTTCTGGTGCTCCTTAGTTTCAGCAGGCTCATTAGTTTTTCTCACCAAGTAATTCCTGAGGCACCATCCTGGGAAAACTGCTCTGATTTTAGTGTCCATATCTCTCCCTCAATGTACCCCTTTTGAATCCCACTTTTCATTTGGGTAAGCCTAATTGTTTACACTTAACCTGTCCTTTTGCTGGGAGTTCCCAATCTGTCCTGTTTGAAAATCTTTTTTAAAATGGGTTATCTTTTCTAAGGAGGGGGTGACAGATTTTCCACAGGGGGTTGGCTTTTAATTTCCTTCATTCTTTCTTGAAACTGTTTCAAGCAACTTTAATTTCTTGGCATATAGTTTGCGAATTGTCTCTATTTTAGTTCCTTCAGTTTGCTCCTCTCTTGCAAGAGCACTGTTGTGTAAAATCTGATCTTTTAACTCTAGCAATGTAGACAATTCCTGATCTTCTAACTCTTTCAGCTCTTCACTCTTTAAATAGTCTCTTATATAGCTGATTAAAGCAAAGGGGCTTTTTACTGCAATTTTACTTCAACTTGTCCCAGGAAAGTACAAAGAGTCAGACTTCTCTTAAATGCTCATCCTTTAGCTGGTATAAGAGTCCTCCTGCCTCCATATGACGGCCCTCCAGCTCTCTAATGGCCAGAGTGTTTGCAAATGAATCTTTGCTGGCAGCTTCCCTCAGGGCTGCCAAGGCCGGGGGGGGGGGGGGGGCAAGTGGGGCAATTTGCCCCGGGCCCCACAGGGGCCCCCAGAAGAATTTAGTATGCTATAGTATTGCAACTTTTTTTATGGAAGGGGCCCCAAAAATTGCTTTGCCCCAGGCCCCCTGAATCCTCTGGGCAGCCTGGCTTTCCTTGCAACAATCTACAGCACCTTCTGGGTAGGTTCATCTCAGAGGGGTCAGATCACTGTAATTCAGTGGCTGGCCTAATGTTACACTCCTAGACATGGGGCAATTTTAAAATTGGAGTTCCATTAAACTTGGTATCCAAAACCACCCATACAGCTTGCACAAGTCCCATTGTGCTGAGTCCTTTCAGAGAACACCACACTTTGCTGCTGCAATCACCCTCTGCTCCCCAGAGAGGTCCCCTTTGATTGTTTCAGCTGAGCTCCAATCTTTAAAGGGACAGTAAATATAAACCTTGCATTCTCTAAAGTGCTACAAAGGCCCCCTTAAGAGCAAGACAAACTAGGGTTCTCACGTGATTAAAAAAATTAATCATGATTAATCATGTGATCAATCACACTGTTAAACAATAATAGTATTTAATTATTTAAATAAAAATTTAAATAATACCATTTAAATATTTTGGATGTTTTCTACATTTTCAAATATATCAATTTCAATTATAACACAGAATACAAAGTGTGCAAATCACTTTATTTTTTATTTTTTATTTCAAGTATTTGCACTGTAAATAAAACAAAAGAAATAGTATTTTTCAGTTCACCTAATACAAATACTGTAATGCAAACTCTTTATCATGAAAGTTTAACTTACAAATGTAGTATTTTGTACAAAAAAACTGCATTCAAAAATAAAACAAAGTAACATTTTAGAGCCTGCGAGTCCACTAAGTACTACTAATTGTTCAGCCAATTGCTCAGACAAACAAGTTTGTTTACATTTGCAGGAGATAATGCTGCCTGCTTCTTGTTTACAATGTCACCTGAAAGTGAGAACAGGCATTCGCATGGCACTGTTGTAGCCAGCATCGCAAGATATTTATGTGCTAGATGCGCTAAAGATTTATATGTCCCTTCATGCTTCAACCACCATTCCAGGGGACATGTATCCATGCTGATGACAGGTACTGCTCGATAACAATCCAAAGCAGTATGGACCAATGCATGTTCATTTTCATCATCTGAGTCAGATGCCACCAGCAGAAGGTTGATTTTCTTTTTTGGTAGTTCAGGTTCTGTGGTTTCCACATCGGAGTGTTGCTCTTTTAAGATTTCTGAAAGCATGCTCCACACCTCGTCCCGCTCAGATTTTTGGAAGGCACTTCAGATTCTTAAACCTTGGGTCAAGTGCTGTAGCTATCTTTAGAAATCTCACATTAGTACCTTCTTTGCGTTTTGTGAAACCTACATTGAAAGTGTTCTTAAAATGAACAGCATGTGCTGGGCCAACATCCGAGACTGCTATAATATGAAATATATGGCATAATGTGGGTAAAACAGAGCAGGGGACATACAATCCTCCCCCAAGAAGTTCAGTCACAAATGTAATTAACGCATTATTTTTTTAATGAACATCATCAGCATGGAAGCATGTCCTCTGGAATGGTGGCCGAAGCATGAAGAGGTATACGAATGTTTAGCATATCTGGCATGTTAATACCTTGCAATGCTGGCTACAAAAGTGCCATGCAAATGCCTGTTCTCACTTTCTGGTGACATTCTAAATAAGAAGAGGGCAGCATTATCTCCTATAAATGTAACAAACTTGTTTGTCTTAGTGATTGGCTGCACAAGAAGTAGGACAGAGTGGACTTGTAGGCGCTGAAGTTTTACATTGTTTTGTTTTTGAGTGCAGTTTTGTAACAAAAAAAAATCTACATTTGTAAATTGCACTTTCAAGACAAAGAGATTGCAGTACAGTACTTGTATGAGGGGAATTGCAAAGTACTATTTCTTTTATTTTTACAGTGCAAATATTTGTAATCAGAAATAATATACACTTTGATTTAAATTACAACACAGAATACTATATATGAAAATGTAGAAAAACATCCAACATATTTAATAAATTTCAATTGGTATTCTATTGTTTAACAATGTGATTAAAATTGCAATTAATCACAATTAATTTTTTTAATCGCAATTAATTTTTTGAGTTAATCGTGTGAGTTAACTGTGATTAATCGACAGCCCTCATGGAAACCCTCCCTAGGCTATAAAGACCAGTTTTACCAGAAAGAACCCAGTGAAAAGCCGATAGAAATTTAAGGGATCACTGACTAGAAAGAGCAGAGAAGAAGATTGTGTAGGAACTTAAGGGACCAAGATGCTGATTAAAAACCCACTGAAGTCAAATGGCGCCAGATTCAGGCACCTAAGGTATTGCTGAATTCAGTGTTGATACCTAACTGAAATAGGAGCCTAAATCTCATTTTCAAAAGTGATTTAGGCACTTAAAAATCCCATTGACCGTCGATTAAAAATCTGGGCCCTAGGCACTTCTGAAAATCTCACTAGGTGACTATATGCATCTTTAGGAACCTTTGAAAATCTGGCCGTTAATGCCTGGTTCTGCACCAATGAAGGCAAAGTGAGATGAGCCAATGAATATAGTGAGAATAGGAGCAAGTTCCTGGTGCTGTGATTCTGGCTTGCCTTGTGGATTCCTATTCTTTTGTGTGTTTGTGTTAATCAGTGAGCACTCTTGTTAAAATTGCAGCCCTGAGTCAGTGCATTCGATGCCTGGTTCTCTGACCTTGCATCACAATCAGGTGCATTTTAAACGGGGACCCCTTCAAAAGGAGGAGGAGAGCTCTAGAAAGCTAGAAGGAGATTATAATATTCCAGGGGGAGCTTTTTTGCGTAAAATGAAAATAAACTGAACTGAAGGATTACAAAACCAAACATGGAACATTACATGAAGCAATAATTACCTCCTATTATTTCTCTGCACTCACCAAAACAGCTATTTAGACAAACAAAAGAGCAAAGAAAGAGAGAGACCAGCACTCAAAGTTGTTTTATCTCTACTAATCCCAGCTGCTTTGATAAGTCTGTAATAGGATCATCTGGTCTCTCCAAAGTGCAGTGTGTCTGAGAAAATGTTTCTTAGCATATGGTTGTTGCTCAGGTGTATGTTTTGGCACCTAAGCAATTATGCGATATTGTGCCTGTTTGGTTGTAGACATGCTGTATTCAAAATAAAAATCACCTGTATTTGGCATATATGAATGAGAAGAACCTTGTATGGTAGCTCTGGTGGAAACTGCTTCTGAAAGATGTTTTATTACAGTTTCATTTGTCTATATTTTTTATTTATTAGCTGTGTGGTTAATTTCAATCCAAGGGCCAGATTCTGATGTTTTTACTTATGTCTAGAGTATCTTACTCACAAGTATTCACACTGACTTCAATGGGACTGTACACGGAGTCAGATACTACATGATACGAATGAGGTTTGTGGGGTCTGGCCCTGCATAAGCTCCAAGAATTAGGAGCCCCTATATTAAACAATTGAAGACAGCTGGAGTGTTGCTGTGGACTTCAATGGGGACAGGATCAGATGCTAAATGGTACTTCAGGACCTGAAGTTTGTGGTGTTTGTTAATCACTCTTGGCCCAAGGCGCTTGAAAGAGATCCTCTTTATTTGGCCATCAAGTTCCCAAATGCCTCTGCATAACAGAACATGGGCTTCTGCAGTGCTTATCCCTGAGACCTCCTATCTGGAAAGATAAGTCATTTAAAGGTGCAGTCACCAATACCACAGAGCTTCTTCTATTGAAAAATGATGCAATTGATATGAAAACTTAAGGTAGGGTTGAATATAATCTGAAGATGCATTTTCAATCTCCTGTCTAAAACTGATGTTTGAAATGAACTGCTCAGCTTTTGCATTTCCAAGTGCTTGTAGTTAAATGTCTTCAAATTTACCAAGCTTTTAGAGAGCTCTGATCATTAGAATGATCAAAACAAAAATTGACATTTCATTGACATTTTCCTCCTCTGGGTAATCTCACCTCTCCTCCAAAACGGCAACAGAGTTGCTTTAACCTATTTTAGAGAGTTTTACAGTTTTCATTGGAACTATTTATCCTATTCCTCTGCTTGGAAAGCCAGATGCCTTAATTATCATGAATCCAACTGTGCAGGGCTCATGGGAAGCCATACGAACCTCTAGAAAGAACCAAAATTAGCTTTTCTGCACATAAACATTTCATGACTTTAAAGCAGCACTAGTCAAAAACTGAAAATCTATTTTCACAAAAAAATCAAATTTTGAAAGGTTGTTATTTCAAAGTGTTTGACATTAACCTATTTTTAATATTTTTGCATCTTTATTGACTTTTAATTTAATTTTAATTGATAAAAGTATTGAAAACATAATCACAATGATTCTTTTCATTGACCAAAACCCCAGCAAGCCAAAACTTTCAATATGTATTTCAATAACATTTCTGAGCATGTTTTCAGTCCAAATGTTGAAAAAATATATGGGGGAAATGGCCTGAACTTTGTCACGAAAAACAAAAATTGTCCATTTTGGCTTTGAAAAACAGGCCATTTTTCAACCAATAAAAATCTTCATATATGAAAAATTCAACCAGCTCTGTTTCAGTCTGTTATTATGGGTCCTTCCCTCCACGGCTAAAAGTGAGTGCTTCGCTCACTGGGGGTGCTGGGAATCTCTCAGTGTTATAAATGTCTTCTCCAGGGTTATGAGCTATTTGAAGTCATGCCATGGTTATATGCCAAAAAGCTGTCATCTGTCCAAGTCTGAAAGTTTCCCATCCTGTGCCTTGGGAAGGGATGATTTTGGGGAAATTATACATAACATTTACATATCACATGGGTCTGCAAATTAACACATAGCTATCACTGCTAAATATGGTGCGTATATGTGTGTGTGTGCACGCGCAATGGAAGCTCCTGTTAGTGACTCTGTAGTTAGGCAGGGCAATGGGGGCATATATTCCTGGTTTTGAACAGGGTTCAAAAGAGAACTAGATAACTTCATGGAGGATAGTCCATCGATGGCTATTAGCCAGGATGGGCAGGGATGCAAAACCATGCTCTAAAGTATCCCTATCCTTTATTTGACAGAAGCTGGGAATGGGAGACAGAGGATCGATCACTTGATGATTATGTGTTTTGTTCATTCCCTCTGGGGCACCTGGCAATGGCCACTGACAGAAGACAGGATACTGGGCTAGATGGACCATTGGCCTGACCCATTCTGTCCGTTCTTATATTTTTAAGAGAGGTGGCCTATGGATGTGAGATTTCATACAGTTTAGGGTTTTATTCTCTTTGAATGTTCTGTGTAGATTTTGTTTCGTTTCTCTTCACAGATTTTTTTATAGGAAGTCTTTGAAATTGGGCTTTGAGCAAAATTTTACCATGACAGTCCTACTTTTCATTGATTTTCATAGATAGGCAATGTCAACATGAAACTTGATACAGAGGTGTGCCTGGCGTAAATCTTGTGCAGTGTGCGGGGTTTGAGGTTTTTTTAATACTGGATTTTATGGTCCATTTTAGTTGAATTTTAAGATCATTATTTGTAATATTATGTGCTGTGCACACTAACCTGGTCACTTTAGATAAAACCTTTCCTGTCAGATTTTATCCTAAGTGGCGGATGGTTCATGCACAGCTGCTGATGGATCAAATCTTCTCCATCAGCAGCTGCCCTTCTCCCTGTGCATAGGACTCCCACCATCACCATGGGGGGGTGGGGTGGGAGTAGGGGTGGAGCACTGCCTGCTGCCAGAAGTAACCAGCAGCCAGAATTGCTACTCGTATAACACACCTCACACAAACTCACAAAAAGAAAATGAAAGATAAGCTGCCTACCAGCATATACGCCCTACTACTCCAGCCCCAAGAACACATCTTATTATGTCCACAACTGCCAGACATCACAGACCATGCACTACAACCTGAGCTCTGGCCCCTTCCCTGGCATGCCAACCTTCCTCTTTTACCACCTTTCTGCAAACGGCCCTTTGCCAGACTCTGCCCTTCCAATACAGCCAACTAGTATACCAAACAGTCACTACTAATAGCATTAGTGAGAAATAACCTAGTTAAGGAGTGCGTGCAGAAGGCTGAGGGGAGCAGAACTCAGGTTGCAGTGCATGGTCTGTGGTGTACGGTAGTTGTGGTAATGATAAGTTGTATTAGTGCTTCACAACAAAGTTTATTGTGTATACACACACACACACAGTCCAATATAGGTAAATATTTACTAGACAAATCTAATCCTTAATTTTCCTTTAAGAGGATCTTTTCAGTGGTATTGGAGTGATTTGTTGTATTAAAACTAGGGTGATCTGAGGTGATCCAAGCTCCTTTTCAGTTTTGAAAGGTAATAGAGTGATTGGTTCAGATACTCCCATTATTATTATGACTACTAGCACCTAAAGACCACAAACAAGTCAGGCCCCATTGTGCTAGGCACTGTACAAACAGAAATGACATTCCCTGCCCCCAAGGATTTACAGTGTCAAATCCCAATTGTTCATTCCTTATAGGAATTATAGAGGAGACCTTCATATGTTCTGCTTGCTATTCAAAGGGAATGCAGTAGCTGGTGGGTTGTTCCTAAGGATGTATTCCCTGTGGATATCTCAGAAGATATATGCCAGTGACTGTTCCTATTCATAGCAATAATATGAATTAAAATGAAATATCAGCAACCCATCTTATTCAGCATATCTCTATTTCAGATCTGTATTTTGAAAAGAATATTGAAAGCATAATAGGGAGGCCTCGGTAACCTGTTCTGTTTTATTATACAATCCACACTAGTTTTCCATTTTTTATTGAATTGGTCACTCAGTCATACTAAAAGTGGCAGAAAAATAAAATGAAATAAATGAACCAATAAATAAAATCAGAGTTCCCAGAGCTTTTCTGACTGGGAAGCTAGAGTATTCTCCGAAGTTTATCAGAGAGCATACTGCCCTGGTTAAAATAACATTGTGCAATGGAACAGAAAATAAGATGTTCTGGTGAATAAAATATATTCTTTCACTGTAAAAATCAAAGATGTCTTAGATGAGATTGGATTTATACCCAGCTCCCTCAATTATCCCCTGTTGGCAATACCAGGATAGCTGTGCCTGCCTGGTTTCACCCATCCATCTAGTACCCCAAGAGGACAGGTGAGTTCTTTCACCACCAGTCCATCTCTGCTAACCAGAGAGCTTTTTAGTATGTTGTGAAAGTGAAGCTGTTTAGTTTGCCGTGACATCTTATTTTCTGTTCTGCTGCACAGCGTTCTTTTAACTACAGCAGTCTGCTCCCTGATAAACCCAGAGGAACTTAATACCAGCAAAAAATCTTGCATTCAAATGTGTGTGTGCATGTTGGGCAGAGAGAAGAAATAGATACTTGCGGGGGTTGGGGGAGAGATCCACAAAGGGACATAGGCATTGCAAAGCCTCATCCTTAGTTACCCTGCCGCCCACTGAAATGGACAGCTCTGAGGTAGGTGCCCAGGCTCACTATACAATACATGGGAAGAGCTGGGTGCCTAACAATGGATTCTCAGAAACTAGTGCTCTGAATGTGGAACCACCTAAGCTATCCAAGGAAATGCCAGGGAAAGCGGGGGGGTCTAAGTTCGACCCTTCAAAGGTAGGTTGGTGCCGAAGTCCCTTTGTGGATCTAGCCTTACTGTAGTAACTGTGCTTCTTTGCAATACTTGCCTTCTTGGGTTTCCACTGTAGATGATGCAGGTGAACTGTGAACTGGAGGAAAGGCCCTTTGTGGCTGCATGTGCATCTCTGCCTGTGTTCTCCTGTCCCTTCCACCCTTGCATATATAAAGAGGCACAGCCCCAACTGCCATTCAGTTTCATCCATTAAATCAACAATCTGTTGTGAGACTCTGAAACAGTAGGGAAGGAACATGTGCATGTGAATCCCGCCAGGCCATCACCTTGAAGAACCTCCAGGGAGGTAACCTTTCTTTTCCATCTGAGTCTGGTTTGCATGCATCTGCGCTGTAGGTGATTAACTAAGAGTCTCCAGACCAAATCCAGGTATGTCCAAATAATCTTATTTAAATTAAGATTATAGGCCTGTTCTGCTGAACTGACTGCCTGTTGTGGAGACCAATTCCAGGGAATAATGCCATGTGAAGGTATGGATGGATCTCCAGATAGCAGCCTTGCAAATATCTCCAGATCAGACCAGACCAGTGGTCCATCTAGTCCACTATCCTGTCTCCAAAAAGCAACAAAGAGTCCTGTGGTACCTTATAGACTAACAGATGTATTGGAGCATAAGCTTTTGTGGGTGAATACCCACGTCACCCACGAAAGCTTATGGTCCAATACATCTGTTAGTCTATAAGGTGCCACAGGACTCTTTGTTGCTTTTTACAGATCCAGACTTACACAGCTACCCCTCTGATACTATCCTGTCTTCAAAGTCACTAGAAACAGATGATTCAGAGGATGGTGTATGAATCCTGCAGTGGGATCTGCCATCCCACCTTGGTTTCATCCTGATCTCTTGCAGTTAGAAATTTTCTTAAGCCCTAAAGCATGAGGTTTAAGATCCCTTCCAAAATGTTATTGTCATTAATTATGATAATTCTGGATATTCTTGATAGCCATATAAATATCCAATCCCTTTTAAAAAATCTTGATAATTTCTTGGCCTCCACAACTTCCTGTGGCAGTGAGATCCACAGTCTAATCATACCTTGTGTGAAAGAAGTATTTCCTTTTATCATTTTTGACTTTTCCACTTTTTACTTTCATTGAATGTCCCTTTGTTCTTGTGTTAAGAGATAGGAAGAACAGAAATTCCTGATATATCTTCCCTAGATCATTCATTATTTTATATATTTATATCACGTCTACTTATTTGTCCCCTTGCTAAGATAAATAATCCCAATCTTTTCTTCATAAGAATATCCAGCCCTTTGATCATTCTCATTGCTCTTCTTTGAGTCCCCTCCACTACTGCAATATCCTTCTTGACATGGGGTGTCCAGTCCTGGCACACAAATGAGGCAGCACTAGTGATTTGTATAAAGACATTAGATAGGCTTCCTTCGCCTGGTGGAATGTGAGCTAACACCTGTCAGTATCAGAAACTCCACAATTTAATACTAGAAAATATGCAGTCTAATCCACTTGGACAGTTTCTAAAAGGAAATTGACAGACCCCTAGCATTATGTCTGTGAGTTACAGACAAATTAGGTGTTCAGCAGAATGGCTTACTCCTGTTCAGAGAGCAGGTTGGAGTCTTCTTAATATCAGTCTAGCCTACCCTGGTAGTGAGCTGAATTTTGGATCCAATAACCTGGGGTCAGCAACCTTTCAGAAGTGGTGTGCTGAGTCTTCATTTATTCACTCTAATTTAAGGTTTCACATGATAGTAATACATTTTAACATTTTTAGAAGGTCTCTCTCTATAAGTCTATAAACTATTGTTGTATGTAAAGTAAACAAGTTTTTTAAAATGTTTAAGAAGCTTCATTTAAAATTAAATTAAAATGCAGATCTTATCAGTTTAGTGCAGTGGTTCTTAACCTGGGGTGAATGCACCCCCTGGGGCAGGGCCGGTCCAAGGATATTTTGCGCCCTCCTCCACACCTTGCACATCGGTTCATTGAGGGGCAAATCTCAATGAGCCTTTATAGACCCCAGGGGCCAGCCGTGCCCAGGGGCTGCTCCTCAGGTTCCCCCCTCCCCAACCCCTGAACTCCCCTGGAGGGTGCACAGCCACCCTGTGAGCCCTCCCCACCCAGGTGGCCCCCGCCCTGAGTCCACTCACTGGCTTTGCCAGGCTTGGGTCTCTGCAGCAGCTCAATGGGGAGGAGCTGCCTTCCGGAAGCACTGGAGAGCCAGAGTGTCCTGCTTGCGGCAGCAGCGAGCCCCAGCCATGGAGTAGCTGGCGCGGTGCACGGGGGCATCAGCCCTGCAAAGGTGGCGGTGCCGCTAGCGGGGAGCATCCGTGCCCCACCCCGCCCCTCCTGCCCAGGCTGCGGCCCAGCGCCCCCTCGGGGGCTCCTGCAGGCTGCAGTGGATGTATACAGGCACCAGCCCCCATGCGCCCCCCGGCTCCCCCTCGCCTAGGGTTACCATATTTCAACAATCAAAAAAGAGGGGGGAGCGCTGCCCTAGCCCCGCCCCATCCACTCCCTCCCACTTCCCACCCCGACTGCGCCCGTCAGAACCCCAAACCCCTGCCCCTGCTCCTTGTCTCCTGACTGCACCCTCCTGGGACCCCTGCCCCTAACTGCCCCCAGAACCCCACCCCCTACCTAAGTCTCCCATCTCCTTGTCCCCTAACTTCTCCCTCCTGAGACCCTCCCACCCTAAGTGCCCCCCTAGGACCCTACCTCCTACCTCTCCCCTGATGCCCCAACTCTTATCCACACCCCCAACCCCAGACAGACCCCCGGGACTCCCTTGCCCCATCCAACCACTCCTTGCCCCCTAACAGGACACCCAGAACTCCCGACCCATCCAACCCTCCCCCTGCTCCCTGACTGCCCCCTGGGACCCCCCTTACCAGGCCCATGCCGGTCAGACACAGGCTCCATGTGGAGGCAAAACACGCTGCCGGGCTGCCGTGCGCACAGCCCCTCCCCCGCAGAGTGCTGAGGCAGCGGTGGGGGGGAAGCTGCAGGAGGGGCAGAGGTGGCTCACGCTTCCAGGAGCCGCAGAACCTGAGCGTGGTGAGCAGGGAGCTGGGGGGCGCGCCTGCCTGGGCTTTGGCCTGGTGCCACCCCCCAGGGGGTCCTGCAGCGGATGCATTCAGGCGGCAGTCCCCGTGCAACTCCCGGCTCCCCCCTCGCCGTGCTTGGGCTCTGTGGCTCCTGGGAGTGTGAGCCGCCACCGCTGCCCCTCCCACACCAACCTCAGGGTCCCACGTCCTGGCAGCTCACACTCTCAGGAGCCAGAGAACCCGAACTCAGTGAGGGGGGAGCCGGGAGGAGAGCCTGCCGCCAATCTGGGGTCCCAGCCGCTGGCCCCGCTTAGCCTCCTGCCAGCCTGGGGTTCGGTTCACTCAGCCAGCAGTGGGCTGAGCGTGGCCGGCGGCTGGGACCCTGGCTGGCAGCCGTGTGCCACCTTTGGCATGCATACCATAGGTTGCCAACCCCTGCAATAGACTGAGCAGAGGGAATGAAGGAGAAGGAAATATTCCCTCTTTTGCTGCATTCACCAGTGCACTGAGCCCTGGGGTAGATCATATCCCAACAGTGGCCTAGCTAGGAGTGGAAATTTGGGTGGACCACGACTTTTGGGCGGGCGAGCAATGACAGACAGTGCTAGCTCAGCTTCTCCCCTGATGCCATGTCCACTCCCTAGCCCTGGTGCCCCACCCCACCACATATGTCTGCGCCTGCCAAGCTGGGCACGCGCATGGGGTGGCTCAGAAAATGGCAAGGCAGAGCTGCCGGAGCGTAGCTTTCTGAAGGGCGGGCACATAGCTCCGTCCTGGATTTCACATGCCCAAGTGAAGCCTCCAGACTACCGTGATAGCACTACAGTCCTGCTCAGATTTGGGTGGGCCTGGACAGTAAATGGATGGGCAATGCCCCATCCAGATCCCACCGTGGCCACACCCCTGCATCCCAAGAACCCAAGAGTGGCAGCTATGGAGCTGTCTAGTTAATAAGACATATTTTAATTAAACAAAAGATTGACTCATGATGCATTTTACTTACTTTTCCTATCAAAAACAGATGTATTTAAACATTAATTATCTTCTCAGAAAGAGGGAATAGTAACACATTTGTGATGTTACATAATTCAAAGTAACTTTCACCCACATCTCCTTTACACAACTGAACTGAATATGGAGACCGACCCGATGTAAAAAAGGACACAAAGAAATAAAGCAGAAACAATGAAATACACTTTATCTCTGGCTAGTAGCCAACCTCCTTCATTCTCCATCTTGCTCTTTTTCAAATTCTGTTTTCCCAGCTGTCTAGGTAACAGCTTTTTCAATTGCTTTAAGGTTAAAAGCCCCACCAAATAAAACATGTTCAGCTTGCTTCATAGGGAGGATTGAGGCACTTACTTGAGACAATGATGAAATATCCAGCTAGAGAAGACTGCTGTCATGCCACCGGGGGAGGAGGATATGTCTCTGGTACAGGGAGAACACTGGCTGCTGGGTACTTCTGAGTGCTCCACCTCTACTCCCAATCCACCCCCCATGGTGACGGAGAATTGTTATGCTGCCCTGGCAATGAGTGATGAGGAATCACCCCCAAAGGTTGAAGAGGAGAAGCCATGTACCCCCAAGGCTGGGATGATCGCAGCCACCACTCCCAAGAGGAAACATAGGGTAGTGGTGGTTGGAGACTCTCTTCTGAGGGGGACGAAGGCACCCATCTGTTGCCCTGCCATGGCATCTGGGGAGGTTATGCTGCCTGCCAGGGGCCCATATCCGAGATGTTATGGAGGGCCTACTACCCCATGCTACTCATCCATGTGGGCACTAATAATACAGCAGATCAGAAGTGACTACAGGGCTCTGAGAGTAAGGGTGAAGGAGTTGGGAGTGCAGGTGGTGTTCTCTCCAGTCCTTCCAGTCAAGGCAGAGACAGATGCATCTTGGAGGTGAATGCCTGGCTGTGAGGATGGTGTCGCCAGAAGGGCTTTGGCTTCCTTGACCATGGGATGCTGTTCCAGGAAGAAGGACTGCTAAACAGAGATGGGGTCCACCTAACGAGGAAGGGGAAGAGCATATTTGGCTACAGACTGGCTAACCTAGTGAGGAGGGATTTAAACTAGGTTCAACAGGGGCAGGTGACCAAAGCCCACAGGTAAGTTAAAAACATTGAGACCTGGGAGAAGGGTCGGAATCTGCGGGGAAGCACAGACTGTTATAGGAGAAATAAGGGAGAGAGAAGACAGAACTGGGGTGGTGAATCAAATCAGTATAGACTTGGTGGGATAATATTCATGATTAGAATATTATTATAGAAGGAAACAGCTTGCTCAGGAAGGACAGACAAGGAAAAAAGGGAGGAGGTGTTGCCTTATATATTAAAAATGTATACACTTGGACTGAGGTTGAGGTAGAAATAAGATATAGACTTGTTGAAAGTCTCTGGGTAAGAATACAAGGGGGAAAAAACAAGGGTGATGTCATGGTAAGGGTCTACTACAGACCACCAAACCAGGAAGAAGAGGTGGATGAGGCTTTTTTTAAACAACTAACAAAATCATCCAAAGCACAGGACTTGGTGGTGATGGGGAACTTCAACTACCTAGACATCTGTTGGGAAAATAACACAGCAGGGCACAGATTATCTAACAAGTTCTTGGAATGTATTGGAGACAATTTTTTATTCCAGAAGGTGGATAAAGCTACTAGTGGGGAGACTGGAAAAGGGCAAATATATTGCCCATCTATAAAAAGGGAAGTAAGGACAACCTGGGGAATTACAGACCAGTCAGCTTAACTTCTGTACCCAGAAAGATAATGGAGCAAATAATTAAGCAATCAATTTGCAAACACCAAGAAGAAAATTAGGTGCTAAATAACAGTCAGCATGGATTTGTCAAGAACAAGTCATGTCAAAGGGTACATCCACACTACCCACCGGATCGGCGGGTAGCGATCGATCTATCAGTGATTGATTTCTCGCGTCTCATCCAGATGTGATAAATCGATCCCCGAACGCTCTGCTGTCGACTCCGGAACTCCACTAGAGCAAGAGGTGGAAGCAGAGTCGACAGCGGAGCTGCGGCCATTGATCCCACACCATGAGGATGGGAGGTAAGTCGATCTAAGGGTATGTCTACACTACAAGACTATTTCGAATCAACTTAAGTCGAATTTGTGGAATCGACCTTATGAAGTCGAATTTGTGTATCCACACTAAATACACTAATTCGACTGTGTGAGTCCACAGTAACGGGGCAAGCATCGACTTTGGAAGCGGTGCACTGTGGGAAGCTATCCCACAGTTCCCGCACTCCCCGCTGCCCATTGGAATTCTGGGATTTCCCCCCAATGCATGCTGGGGGAAAAAATATGTCGAGGGTGGTTTTGGGTAACTGTCATCATTGAGCCATCAATCACGCCCTCCCTCCTTCCCCGAAAGCGCCTGCGGGCAATCTGTTCGTGCACTTTTCTGCTCAGTGACAGCGCGGGCACCACAGCACTGCGAGCACGGAGCCCGCTGCAGTTATGGCCATTGTCAACTCCTCGCACCTTATCGTCCACCTCTTCCACAGTCAGCTGCTGAGAAATAGGGCTACTTTACAATGGTGCTGCGAGCACTGGTGGACCATGGGGGACGTTTTACCAGCATCAACGTCGGGTGGCCAGGCAAAGTTCATGACGCGCGTGTTCTCAGGAACTCTGGTCTGTTTAGACGCCTGCAGGAAGGTAGTTTCTTCCCGGACCACAAAATAACTCTTGGGGATGTGCAGATGCCTATAGTGATCCTCGGGGACCCAGCCTACCCGCTAATGCCCTGGCTCGTGAAGCCCTATGCAGGCGCCTTGCACAGCAACAAGGAACTCTTCAAGTACCAGCGAGCAGCGTGACCTGTGACTGTTCAGTTTCATTACAGAGAAGCTGAACCTGCCCCTGTTTCTTTACCAAGTTACTGTTGACTAGCATCTGCAGTTACATACCCCGTCCACCCCGCTTCCCCCACTTCCAACACACGTTTAAAAATAAAATACATCTTCCACTGTAATTTTACAAAGGTTTCTTTATTGATGACTTTGCATTAAAGGGTTGAAACTGGGACGCAGACTGTGCTGGGTAGGGTGTGCGGTGATGTTAAGACCGCCTCTAAACTCGAGGAATGACAGGCTCCTGCTCCCAGAGCACTCTGCAGTGCCGGACTGGTTGTTTCAACGGAGCCTGCCATCCCTCCTTTTTGGGACTCTGTGTGCGGGGGCTATGTGGCCTTGTGGTGGGGGAGGACGGATACAGATTCCTCTGCTGCGTGGCTCTGTGGTCCAGGACAGGGACCGTTGCATGAGATCTGTAACCCCCCTCCCCTGCTACAAAGTCACGTCCCCCCACACCCACACAGAACCTGCAAACCACCTCCCATACCGACCAGGGTGCCTACTGACTGCAGTGTGTGTGTGACCTGCTGCTGATCCTGCCCCCGTCTCTGTACCCTGCTAAAGGTGACTGTCCTATGCAATACCCTACCCCCTTCCCCACCCACCCACCCACCCCTTCAAACACAGCGTTGTGTAAAAAAGCATGACGGAAACACTAATGAACAGCAACGTATTTTTAATAATTAACCAGACAGTCAGGGGATGAAACTGGGATTGGGGCTTGGGTGAGTCAGGAAGGGAAGGAATTCTCAAAACTTAGGGTATGAGAGCTTTTGGGTACTTGAGCATTCTGCTGGGGTGCAGTGACAGTTTTCACAGCCCCTGGCGCCCCTCCTTCTGGTTATTTTGGGTGAGGGGGGTATGGGACTTTGTGGCGGGGGAGGGCGGTTGCAGATACACTGCGGGGGGGCTCTGTCCTCCTGGCTGCGGTCCTGCAGAACATCCACAAGGCACCGGAGCGTGTCCGTTTGCTCCCTCATTAGTCCAAGCAGCGTTTGAGCCGCCTGCTTGTCTTCCTCACGCCACCTCTCCTCCCGTTCGCTGTGTGAGTGCTGGTACAGAGAGAGGGTCTCCCTCCACTGGCTCTGCTGGTCCACCTCATCTCGGGAGCAGCCCATAAGTTCAGCGAATATCTCGTCCCATGTCTTTTTCTTTCGCCGCCTAATCTTTGCCAGCCTCTGTGAGGGGGATGCTGTGGCAGGTCTGGAGACAGTCGAAGCTGTGTGATAGGAAAAAGGGAGTGAATTCCTTGCAAAGATACATTTTTGCAAACAATGAACACAGTCTAGTCTGTCTCTGTGAATTCTGGGTTGAGATCCCAGTGCCTGATGGGGCAAAAACCATTTTCGCGGGTGGTTCTGGGTAAATGTCGTCAGTCATCCCTTCCTCCGGGAAAGCAACGGCAGACAATCATTTCGAGCCCGTTTTCCCTGGATTGCCCTGGCAGACGCCACAGCGTGGCAACCATGGAGCCTGTTTTGCCTTTTGTGCCTGTCACCGTATGTGTACTAGATGCCGCTGACAGAGGCGGTCCAGCAGCGCTACACAGCAGCATGCTTTTGCTTTTGCATGACAGCAGAGATGGTTATCAGCCATACTGTACCATCTACCACACCATAAATTGGTAATAAGATGATCATGGTTACCAGTCCTTTTGCACTGCACCATTTGCTGCTGTCATAAGTGCCCCTGGCTGAGATTAGCCAGGGGTGCAAAAGCCAAAATTGGGAATGACTCCCTGAGTCAATCCCTCCTTTTTGGTATCTAAAAATAGAATCAGTCCTGCCTAGAATATGGGCAAGTGTACTAGAGAACCACTGTATCATAGAACCAGAAAGCACAGAAATTATGAGCTGTATGCTAATCACAGGGGGTGCTCCTGCAACAACCCCATCTGTTCATTCTGTTCTTCCCCCAGCCTTCCTGGGCTACCATAGCATTGTCCCCCCACTTGTGTGATGAAGTAATAAAGAATGCAGGAATAAGACACAGTGACTTGTTAGTGAGAAATGAGTGGAAGGCAGCCTCCAGCTGCTATGATAGTCCAGACAGGACATTAAGGAGTGTGGAGGAGAGGAGCCCAGCATCCCTCTGCTAGTCCAGGGGCAATTGAATCTTTTCTTTACACATGAAGGGTGGGGGCTGATGGAGCTCAGCCCCCTGTTGCTATGATGAGGACGGTTACCAGCCATACTGCACCATCTACCAGGAAAAATTAGGAGCAGGTGCCCTTGATCGACCTCACTGATGCTAGTCGGCATGGTTACCAGTCCTTTTGCACTGCCCCATGTGCCAATAGGCCGATAATGATGATGGATATCAGTCATAATGTACCGTCAGCCACCCATGGTGGGGGGGGGGGAGCAAGGATATTGGTGTTGAGTGCTGCAGCATCGCATCAATCTGCAGCATTCAGTAAAGATAGGGTGACATGTAAAAGAGTCAACAGAGGATTGTTTTCCCTTTCACTTCTGGGGGTGGGTGGGGGGGCTGCGTAAATTGCCGAGCTATGCCCTGACCCACCGCGGACACTATGTTTGACCCTAGAAGCATTTGGAGCTCAGCCAAGAATGCAAATGCTTTTCGGAGACAGCAGGAACTGTGGGATACCTTGCGACCTCAGTCCCCCCTCCCTCCATGAGCGTTCATTTGATTCTTTGGCTTTCCGTTACGCTTGTCACGCAGCAGCGTGCTGAGTCTCTGCTATGCCGTCTGTCTGGAGATTTTTTAAAAATACTTTGGACCAGGCGTAACATTACAGTAATTCCCCTAATTAGATGCAGGAGTCTCCGAGCAAGATCACCCTGAGGATGGTCACTGAAGGAGATAGAGAGCGCATGCTGCGTGAAAGCCAGCACAAACCAGGGGCCTATGCACCGTGCTCAGGGAGGCAATGCTCCCTGAGTACCTCATGAAAGCCTGGGGCGGAAAGGTGTGCTACCACGGAGCACCCAGTAAGGCAGCTCTCCCCAGGAACCTCCTGTGGAGGCTTTTCGATTCCCTCCTGGAGAGCTTCATGGAGATCTCCCAGGATGATTTCTGTTCTATCCCCATATATATAGAGACCTCCTTTTCACATACTTCAGATTCCTGTAATATTAAGAATAAAAGTTTACATGTTTAAAGCACTTACCGACTGCTCCTTCCCCTGATTCAGGTTAACAGCCGGGGAGGATTGGTAGGGGATCTCTGTGAGGGTGATGAAGAGATCCTGGCTGTCGGGGAAAACAGCGTTGTAAGCGCTGTCGCCTGCCTCGTCCTCCACAAACCCTTCCTCATCTTCCCTGTCCGCGAACATCGCCGAGGAACTGGCCGTCGACACTGTCCCATCGTCAGAGTCCACGGTCACTGGTGGGGCAGTGGTGGCAGGCTCCGTAGCGTCCGTTTGCCGCTTTGATTTTTTGGTAGCCTTGTCTGGGGTCCTTGATTTTCACACAGTGCTGCGTTGCATCCCGGCTGTATCCTCTGTCTCTCATGGCTTTGGAGACCTTCTCGTAGGTCTTTGCATTCCGTTTTTTGGAGCGCAGCTCCAAAAGCACAGACTCCTCGCCCCACACACCGATCAGATCCAAGACTTCCCGGTCAGTCTACGCTGGGTCCCTCTTTCTATTCAGAGATTACATTAACTCCTCTGCTGGAGAGCTCTGCATTGCTGCTGGTGCTGCTGAGCTCGCCCCGATGTCCAACCACGAAATGAGATTCAAACTGTCCGGACAGGAAAAGGAATTCAAATTTTCCCGGGGTTTTTCCTGTGTGGCTGGTCAGAACATCCAAGCTTGGACTGCTGTCCAGAGCGTCAACAGAGTGGTGCACTGTGGGATAGCTCCCGGAGCTACTAAGTTCGATTTGCATCCACACCTAGCCTAATTCGACATAGCCATGTCGAATTTAGCACTACTCGCCTCATCGGGGAGGAGTACAGAATTCGAACTAAAGAGCCCTCTATGTCGAATTAAATGGCTTCCTGGTGTGGACGGGTGCACGGTTAATTTGAATTAACGCTGCTAAATTCGAATTAAAGTCCTAGTGTAGACCAGGCCTAAGATAAGTCGACTTCAGCTATGCTATTCTCGTAGCTGAAGTTGCGTATCTTAGATCAATCCCCCCCACCCCCTAGTGTAGACCAGGCCAAAGCAACCTGATAGCTTTCTTTGACAGGGTAATAAGCCTTATGGATAGGAGGGAAGTGGTAGATGTAGTGTATATCTTGACTTTAGTAAGGCTTTTGATATTGTCTCGCATGACCTTCTCATAAACAAACTAGGGAAATACAACCTAGATGGAGCTACTATAAGGTGGATGCATAACTGGTTGGAAAATCATTCCCAGAGAGAAGTTATCAGTGGTTCACAGTCATGCTGGAACTGTATAGCGAATGGGGTCCCACAGGGATCGGTCCTGGGTCCAGTTCTGTTCAATATTTTCTTCAGATAATGGCATAGAAAGTACGCTTACGAAGTTTGCGGATGGTACCAAGCTGGGAGATATTGCCAGTGCTTTGGAGGATAGGATTAAAATTCAAAATGATCTGGACAAACTGAAGAAATGTTCTGAAGTAAATAGGATGAAATTCAATAAGGACAAATGCAAAGTACTCCATTTAGGAAGGAACAATTAGTTGCACACGTACAAAATAGGCAATGACTGCCTAGGAACGAGTACTGCAGAAAGGGATCTGGGGGTCATAGTGGATCACAAGCTAAATATGAGTCAACAGTGTAATGCTGTTGCAAAAAAAGCAAACATTATTCTGGGATGTATTAGCAGGAGGATTGTAAGCAAGACTTGAGAAGTAATTCTTCTACTCTATTCCATGCTGATTAGGCCTCAGCTGGAGTATTGTGTCCAGTTCTGGGCACCACATTTCAGGAAAGATGTGGACAAATTGGAGAAAATCCAGAGAAGAGCAACAAAAATGATTAAAGGTCTAGAAAACATGACCTATGAGGGAAGATTGAAAACACTGGGTTTGTTTAGTCTGGAGAAGAGAAGACTGAGAGGGGACATAATAGTTTTCAAGTACATAAAAGGTTGTTACAAGGAGGAAGGAGAAAAATTGTTCTTCTTAACCTCTGAGGATAGGACAGGAAGCAATGGGCTTAAATTGCAGCAAGGGAGGTTTAGGTTGGATATTAGGAAAAACTTCCTAACTGTCAGAGTGGTTAAGCACTGGAATAAATTGCCTAGGGAGGTGGTGGTATCTCCATCATTGGGGATTTTTAAAAGAAAGTTGGACAAACACCTGTCAGGGATGGTCTAGATAATATTTAGTCCTGCCTTGAGTGCAGGGGACTGGACTGGATGACCTCTTGAGGTCCCTTCCAGTTCTATGATTCTATGAAACAGCCCCCTCTATGCTCACTTTGAAAACCAGCAAGTGTACCTTCCCAAAGTCCATGTGCTGACAATATACTCATCAGCCTTGATTCTGTAACAGTTTTTCCCATATACAATTTCTTAATTAACTTAAATGTAAAATGGCTGGCATGTCCCTTTCATCTAGAGCAGATGAATAATGGAGTTTTCATTTTTTGGAAATTTCAAAAAGTTAAAAAAAAATGACTTTGGGTTGGCCCTAAAATGATAATTTTTGATGACTCAAATTTTTAATTCAGAGTGAACGAAACATTGTTTCCACAAAATTGAAACGCTTTGTTTCAATTCTGACCATTTAAAAATATTTGTATAAAAAAAATAAAATTAAAGAACATTTTGACACTAAAAGTTGTTCTAAACCAAAACAAATGAAAATGTTAAAATGAAATTTCATTTTTCTAGAATTTTGTTCTACTGTTGTTGTGAAATTGACACAAATTTGCAAAATGTTTTGGTGTTACCAAATCTTCATTTTTCGCCCCCAAAAATCTTTGGACAAAAAAATTCATCCCTCTCTACTTTCCTCCCACAAGAACTCTGAGGGGTTACCTAACAATCATGCACTGGAAAGGAAAGCACTCAGATACCAGGGTGATGGACTACAGTATGAAACCCCAGAAGAGAAAGTTTGTGCATAAACCAGAAGATTTGAAATTTAATATGGGAAAGTGGCACACAGCAACAGTACTGCTAAAACATTGGTGACCATGACATTCGATTGGACAGCACTAATACAGAGGTTATATGAATATGGCAGCACCTCTGAATAAACAGGGGTGGCAGAGATTTCTAGCAATGGACATGTGCTTTTTAAAATTCCTTCCAAAGATAGCCATAATAGTAACTATGTCATTTGGAGGGTTACTGCAGAAAGACTATGAATGACACCTCTTCAAATGTTAATTGTCAGCCTAAGGTGCGGTGGTGAATGGGTTCCAAAGGTCATTTTTACCCATAAACATGGTACTATATGAAGATGTTATTGGAAAAGATCTAAAATGAAGTCTGAAAATGGCATTAACTTAATTTGTTTAGAATAAAAATTTCTGGTTAAAAGCTCTCCACTACTTTAAATATTATAGCCTATGTTCATGCTTTCATGTGGTCTCTTTATAGTCACTGACCTGCATGGCATGACTATCTCATTTGCTAATGAGGTCTTACATATGAGCCATTGTTCATGAAATTATTAGCCTATGCCTCATTATTTTCTATTGAAAAAGCATGGCTCTGTGGCTAATGAACTCATCAAGTGGAGCCCTGGCACTTCTAGAAAATGTATACTTACTTACCACTTCACCCAGCATAATCAACACACCAGCAGCAAGCATTCACAGTATTGACAGGAATCACTGCTTTAAGCAGCAAGGCAGCAGAAACCCCTCCTTCAGATGTGGCTTCATGGAATATCTCCACTTCATGGAAGGAGTCTCAGACACCATGCTGGATGGAGAGCACTCAAAGCAGTAGCCACAGTCCCACCGGTATGTACTGCAAAGCTTCCAGCAACATTGCAAAGTGTGTTCAGTTCTCTCAGAGCCAGGGGCGGCTCCAGGCACCAGTGCTCCAAGCGTGTGCCTAGGGCGGCAAGCCGCGGGGGGCGCTCTGCCGGTCACCGCTAGGGCGGCAGGCAGGGTGCCTTCGGCGGCTTGCCTGCGGAGGGTCCGCTGGTCCCGCGGCTTCAGTGGACCCTCCGTGCTTGGGGCGGCAAAATGTCTAGAGCCGCCCCTGCTCAGAGCTCAGGCAAGATCCTCAGGGACAACACTGGGACCCTATAAATAGGACAGTGCAAAGGCATAGGAAGTTCAGTACAGTGATAGCATTGCACAGTAAGAAGGCCGCAGACAGCCTGCAATGGAAACTATAGGAATTTCTATTCCCTGGCTACAAGTTTGTGTCAGCTTTAACTCTCTTAAGAGAGCAACAGTTTAGGTAGAGCCTGTAACCCAGGGGTGGGCAAACTTTTTGGCCCGAGGGCCACATCTGAGTATGGAAATTGTATGGTGGGCCATGAATGCTCACGAAATTGGGGGTTGGGGTTCAGTAGGGGGTGAAAGCTCTGGCTGGGGGAGTGGGCTCTGGGGTGGGGCCAGAAATGAGGAGTTCTGGATGTGGGAGGGGGCTCCGGGCTGAGACAGAGGGCATGTGTGCAGGGGAGGGCTGTGGCTGGGGGAGCGGGCTCTGAGATGCGGCTGGGGATGAGAGGTTGGGGGTGCAGGAGAGTGCTCCAGGCTGGGACCGAGGGGTTCGGAAGGCAGGTGGGGGATCAGGACTGGGGTGTGGGAGGGGGTCAGGGGTTCAGGCTTCCGGTGGCGCTTACCTCAGACAGCTCCCAGAAGCAGTGGCATGTGTCCCCCCGGCTCCCATGTGGAGGCACGGCCAGGAGGCTCTGTGTGATGCCCTGTCTGCAGGTGTCGCCCCTGCAGCTCCCATTGGCCATGGTTCCTGGCCAATGGGAGCTGTGGGGGCAGCGCTTGAGGTGGGGGCAGTGTGTGGAGCCTCTTGGCTGCCACATACGCATAGGAGCCAGAGGGGGGACGTGCCTCTGCTTCCGGGAGCCACATGGAGCCATGGCACGCACACAGCAGAGCAAGCCCCCGACCCTGCTCCCCAGCTGGAGCGGGACAAGCCCTGGACTCTGCTCCCTGGGAGGAGCTCAAGGGACAGATTAAAACATCTGAAGGACCGGGAAGCAGCCCTCAGGCTGTAGTTTGCCTACCTCTGCTCTAGCCTGTCCCTGTGACACCCAGTGTAACACGGGGAGATCCACCTTCAATTCCCTTGTCCTGCCCAATACAGCGAAGGCATTAAAAACAGTATTGGGCTAATCTTTTAAAAATCAGCCTGTGGTAGTCTAGGAAATGGGTGAGGATGGCAGTTGGCAGCCACTGCTGCCATGCTTGTTGCCCGGGCCAAAATGCAGGGGACGGGGTTGTGGACTTCAGAAAAGTCATGAGGTAGGCAGTCTCCTTCTGCAGGTCCATAAGAATGGCTGTTCCAGCCCCAACGAGGAGCTGTGTGGTGGATTGAGGACCGTGGTTGGAATTGCAAGCTATCACCTTAAGAGTGTGTGTGATGAGGGGGTTCCCTGGTGCTGCTTTCAGGCTAAAGGTTCCTAGCAAAGCATGCAAGCAGATTCAGTTCTAGACAGACCCAGCTTAAAGCAAGTTGGGGTGATTTGTGCCTCAGTATCTTAGAGAGCAGCCTGTTTTTCTCTCTCTGTTTCTGTGTGTTAAGATTGACTTCTAAGTAATAAAGTAGTGTTACATTGTAACCTGCCAGAGAGAGTATTTATGTTTTTATCTAATTTCTCTTTGTGTAAGTCATGAGCATAACAAGCTGCCCCTTTGGAATTCCCTTTTGGGCTTCCCTTCTCACTATGCTCACAAGAAGCCTGGGTGCCACTGCTTACCCTAGCTGTGTCTGTGCTGTTCAGGGAAGGGAAGGCTCACACTAGGGGTCAGGGCCGGCTCCAGACCCCAGCACGCCAAGTGCGTGTTTGGGGCGGCATGCCGCGGGGGGCGCTCTGCCGGTCGCCAGGAGGGTGGCAGGCGGCTCCAGTGGACCTCCCGCAGGCGTTCCTGCAGAGGGTCCGCTGGTCCTGCGGCTTCGGTGGAGCATCCACAGGCATGCCTGCGGGAGGTCCACTGGAGCCGCGGGACCGGTGACCGGCAGAGCCCCCCCGCGGCGTGCCGCCGTGCTTGGGGCAGCGAAATCGCTAGAGCCGCCCCTGCTAGGGGTGAATGCTGCTGCTCCAATCTCCTGTTTGTCTTGCTGATGGAATTCTTCTGAGAGGATTGTGGGACATGAAGTGGCTGCTTCCCAGCCCCACTCCTACTGCGAGCTACAGAACCCTGAGTTGAGACAGCTTCCAGACATGGCACTGGCTCCACTTCTGCCTCCTTGCGTTTCACTCTTCTTGGCACTTCTAGGACCCTCTTTCCTTTCACTTGCTGGGCTCTGTGTCTCACAGTGTAGCGAAATATGGGGACATATTGCTTTTAAGGATAGACCCACTAGAAGTGTGTTTATGTTTCTCAACCACTGAGCATTGGCACCTCTGAAACATTTAGCGTGTGGCATGTATTTGTAAGTCTCCATCAAAAATAAAATTAATATTAATAACAAATCAAATGCCATCAATGAGAATCACTCTGGTGTGACAAACTCAATTTCCAGCCTATGGCATTCCCCAGTTCAGCATATTAATATCGTGCTGACCTTCCGAACCCTATCAGGGAGATCAGCCCGGTAGAATAAATAATAGAAGAGAGTTAGGGTCATCCACATGCTAGGGGTCGCTAATTCTGGATGGCCTAGATGAGTGTAGGGAAGCAGCGGTGACTTGGGGTACAATACAGAGAGCACTCCTGCTCACTGTGTCCTTTCACAAAATGTTGGCCATTGCCAAACTCCTCATTTCTCTGAAGAATAATTAGGTGAACAGTCTGCGCTAGTGCGGATCCTCCTAGCTCCACCAAACGGAGGCAATGATATCAGCATGGCACAAGGGGCCCAGTTTGAGTGTCCAGGTGCAGTGGTGCACTGACGGGACATGCATACACTTCAGCCAGTCTACTAGTAGTTCTCCAGTAATTTTACCCTTTCTCCAATTCATAAGAGAAAGATATGCTTGTAGATCACTCTCCCTACAGTTAGCTGCCATACTCCTAAAAGGCTTTGTATTCTTTGTGCTTATGCTAACAGCGTGTAACAATGATCCACACTTCCAGAATGCTTTGCTGTGTTCCTGCTAAACTTACTGTGAACTTCTGGTTCTGTGTATCCCTAGAATCTGTCAGAGATGAGATGTATGTTAAAATTTCCCAAATATAATAGTGTTTGGTACAGCTGGCACAGCAAGCTAGAGAGAAGATAAATGATTTTGACTGACACTTGACCAATATGTAATCAGTACCAAGCTAGGGCTGGGTCAGGATGTCTCTGGTTTGCTGATTTCTGGGAAACAATGTTCAAATCAAGATAAGAACTAGGTGTAATCTTCTGTTTGTTGTAAGCCAGGGTAATATATAATGAACAGACGTGAGCCCATAATTCTGGAGCAGTTTGAATGCTGCAAGACTCTGCTTCCCAGATCAGATTGGTAAAGTATTATCTCTTTCCTTTCTGGGTTGTGCTATTTTGTCTTTGACTAATAAAGCTGGCTGAGCCTGGGTTATTGGACATCTCATCAGTAATGTAGATGGAATCCAAACACTTCCAATCCCAAATCCCACACTACTTGGTTCTCCGCATGTTTCATGCTGCAGGCCATCAGGAAGGAAATTTCAAACTAGTGGCCCATGGAGCACTGCCTGAGAGCCAGTGATATGAACCCACTCTTGTGTATAGCTAACCAGTTGGCAAGTGGAATGTCTTGGAGGGAGAGAATGAACAGTCTGAGGCTGTCCTTAGCATAAAAATTATTGAACACTTTTTCAGTGGCTACTGCAAGTAAATCCCACCTGAAGGTCCTTTCTCTCATTAAATGTGACTCCCTATTCCCCTGGAGAGAGGGCTGTTTCCCCTCCAGAGCAGGAGTCTGTGCCAGTTGGAGAAAGGCAGCAGCTGATACAGGAAGCCAGGAAGCGGGTGGCTGGATGCTCTGGGTGCCTGGAACAGGGGACCAGGGATCACGCCCATCAAGAAAAATATGGGAATCCAGTACCTGATGTTTGATGGGCTCCAGCCCCTCCCATTTCACTTTATGTACTCAGATCTTTTGGGGGCCTCTCCTGAGCTCAGGGCCCCAGTACAATTGTCCATCGTTTCTTCCCCTCTTATCAGCTCTGGTGGGGACACCATGCTGCCACAGTTGCCTTGATTGTGCTGCTTCCTCAGCCTGCTGTGTATCTCCAAGACGGTAGTGAGTCTGCCCCGCCTCCTTCCCACAACCCCACCTCTTCCAGAGCCCAGGTGCTATCGCGCTCCCTCTGCACCTCACCCTGGGCTTCTCTGCATATACCCCTAACTCCAAAGCAAGTCCCCTTCCCAGTCAAGGTGAGCTTTTGCTGCCTCTGAAACACCAATGCCCCTAAGCTGCAGGAGGCCATGGGCCAGACTCCATCCCACACAGCTATAACCTTTTAAATTGAACACACATCCTCTTGGGTTTGCAATTCAAAGTGACACTGACAACACTGATGAATTTCTCTGCCCCTGCCAGAGCTCAGCCTCTCCCTCTGGTGGAGGTCATCCCCTCCCTGCACATTGCTAAGTTATCCATGGCACAGATGACTTATCCCTGCTCAGTCTCCCCCTCCTGCCCAGAGCCAAGCCCAGGACTGTGCTCCCAGTCTGCATCTCAGCAAGAAAGGAGAAACACTCCCAGTGTGCGCAATCAGGCACGGTCAGCATGACTCCCCCTTGATTGGGATACAATGGCATTGTTTTATGAACGTACTTACCAATTCCTCACCCCACACACTCTCTGGGTATCATTTGGGTTCTCCCTGGGGTTTGAACCTGGGCTCTCCGGAACTAAAGCACAAGCCACTGCATCTTGAACTGAAGGCATTCACCACTTAGTGGCTAGCTATAGCCACCTTATCTGCTCTCTGGGTCAGATACAGAGGGGAGGCATATTATACATACCACATAGTGGCACACAAGCACATGTACCCCTAGAACAGTAGGTTTATTGAAGGCAATGGTAGGATAGTTTGGCATGATCCTCCTGCTAAAATACTGGCATCATATGAGCCCCTACACTCATTCCCCACACCCACCAGATCACGATCCCTCTTGAGTGTCTGGAAGAGACAGAGGACGCTCTTATTATAATATGTGTTCCCTCCCCCACCACAGAAGAAACAGAGGCTAGATAATGCTTGAAAAACCATTAGAAAAGAACTAATATGGAGCTGTCTCCAAAGAGCCGCTTTCCCTATGTGGCGAGCGCCTGGTGGATTAACCTTTTGTATATGCAGAAATAGGAAATGAATAATTGAACAGTGCTTAGATGCAGCAATGTCTCCTGTCCCGCATGCTGTATCATCCAGATTCGCGGCTCACTTTACAAAACCTCTCCAGTGACACCTTTTAATTGGGATGTATGGAAGGATGGGGTGGGGAAAGGGTAATGAGTGTTCTTTGCCTAATCATGCCTAGCAAGAGGTGCTGTATGGTTTAATATAATTCTGTAAACAAAATGATACACAGCAGTGAAGCCATCAACAGCCATTTGATCCACCCCAGATTGGTGAAACAGCATTAATTAAATGTCCCCCCCCCGCCCCCGCCCCCAGCTATATCTCTCTGTCAGTACGACTGGCTTATAGCTACAGCTACAACCTTTCAAGTGGATCTGCGTGGCCGGGCCCCCTACATAGTTGCATGATCATCACCTTAGTTCTGTCTCTTTCCCAATTAACACACTGTGCAGTCCCTCCTTGCTTCTGTGACAGCCAAGTGAGGGAAATGTCCTTACAAATATACTCCCTTTACTCTTATGCATGTAATCCTGGGAATTCAGGAATACTCACAATGGAAGCACCCTCAGAGTGAGAAATCACTGTGGCATCCTAGTAGCACAGACGTATAATAAGAAAGAAACAAACTGGGCAAGAAGGGGGAGTGAGAATGGAGCGTGTGAGATCTTTGCAACCAAGCAGATTTTTCTCTGATTTATTCTGTTTCTTTCCCTGGAACATGTACTGTTTTCTTGCACTTACCCTTTGCGATGGCACATTGATGCAGATATTTTTCATCGCCATATCGGACTGTATTTCTAATTCGGTTCTTAATCTGTTCTCTAAACTCTGACATTTTTACAATTTCCCAGGTGAGCCTCAGGAATTCACAGCCGTCCAGGACAGTCGGTAGCAAACGTGATATAGTTCAACTGCCTGACTGGGGAATGCTCAGGACCCCTTCACACCACATCAACATGGCTAGCTGAGTGGTAGCTCTTTGGTTGGGGGTGTACCGTGTGGTGAATTCTGCTCCTTTTCTTAAAGGGACAGCAGCTAGCACAACACTTTATAAACTTCAACTGTTCCTGCACTGGTGAAGTATGTTTGGCTACCTGAGTTATTCCTGTAATTGCTGAGGCTAAGCCTGAATGAACACATCACATGTATGCAGTGTTGCTGTCGCCATGTCAGTCCCAGATATTAGAGAAACAAGGTGGATGAGGTTATACCTTTTACTGGACCAACTTCTGTCTCTCTTACCAACAAAAACAAAATTGTCTCCATTTACAAATTGTCAGTGATGGAGAACCCACCATGACCCTCAGTAAATTGTTCTAATGCTTAATTACCCTCTCTGTCAAAAATTTACACCTTATTTCCTGTCTGAATTTGTCAAGCTTGAACTTCCAGTTATTAGATCATGTTAGACCTTTCTCTGCTAGACTGAAGATCCCATTATTAATATTTGTTCCCCATATAGATACTTACAGACTGTGATCAGGTCACCCCTTAGCCTTCTTTTTGTAAAGCTAAATAGGCTGAGCTCTTTGGGTCTGTCACTCTAAGGCAGGTTTTCTAATCCTTGAATCATTCTCATGGCTCTTCTTTGAACTCTCTTCAATTTATCAGCATCCTTCTTGAATTGTGGGCACCAGAACTGGAAACAAGATTCCAGAAGCCGCCACAACAGTGCCAAATACAGAGGAAAAATAACTTCTCTACTTCTACTTGAGATACCCTATTTATGCATCCTAATATTGCATTAGCTCTTTAGGCCACAGCATCACACTGGGAGCTCATGTTCAGCTGCTTATCCACCATGACCTCCAAATCTTTTTCAAAGTCACTGCTTCCCAGGAGAGAGTCCCCCATTCCATAAGTGTGGCCGACATTCTTTGTTCCTAGATGTACACATTTACATTTAGGCTTATTAAAATACATATTTGCTTGCACCCAGTTTACCAAGCTATCCAGATCACTCTTTATCAGTGACCTGTCCACTTCATTATTTACAACTCCTCCAATATTTATGTCATCTGCAAAATGTATCAGTGATGATTTTCTGTTTTCTTCCAGGTTAGTGATAAAAATGTTAAATAGTATAGAGCAAGAACCTGCAGACTTCACTGAAAACACACCCACTTGATACCAATTCCCTATTTACAGTTACCTTTTGAGACCTATCAGTTAGCTAGTTTTAATCCATTTAATGTCTGCCATGTTAATTTTATATAGTTCTAGTTTTTTAATTAAAATGTTGTGCAATACCAAGTCAATCACCTTACAGAAGTCTGTTATGTCAACACTATTACCTTTATCAACCAGACTAGTAATCTAATAAAAAAAAATCAAGTTACTTTGATGGGATTTTTTTCCCACAATCCTATGTTGCTTAGCATTAATTACATTACCCTCCTTTAATTCTTTATTAATCAAGTCCCATATCAGCTGCTCCATTATCTTGCCCAGGATTGATGTCAGGCTGAGAGGCCTATAATTACCTGGGTCATCCTGTTTACCCTTTTTAAAAACTGCTACAGCAGTAGCATTCTTTTAGAACTTCCCTGGAGCTCAAAGTCTTATTGAAAATCAACATTTTCAGATGATATAACCCCTTTCGGCAGGGATAGAAAGAGAGGCAAAAAGGTCCTTCACCAAGCCAGACTGTATCATTTAACCAGTTTTCTTGGCCTTGGTCTCACATATGTCCCTAGTGTATTTAAGGTTGTGCACCTTAGCATGAGACAGTAGGCCATTATTACTTAAATTGCAGTAGTGCATAGAAGATCCGGATTCCCATTGTGCTAGATCCTGTGCAAACACATAGGCCCAGTCCAGAAGTCAGTGAGAGTCTTTCCACAGACATTCCTGGGAGTCAGATCAGGCCCTAACTGGAGACCAGATGAGATAGTAGTATGGCAAACAATCATAAGAGGGAGATAGGAACAGGGTACCCATCATAATGAGACTTGTCTGCACAGGCTGGCTAGGTGCATGTTGTGATGATTCTGAATCATTTAAATGTTGTGTTTATTTATTATCTGTGTTAGTTATATCCCTATCATTCATTGGCTGCTTTCTTGTAGGAGGCATGGTAGAAAAAGATTCCGATAAAGCATTTGTTGGAGAGAATGGGAGCTTTATGACCTAGATCAGGAAGGACTTGCCATGGCATTTGGAGAAGCAGGGAGGATAGCAAGAAAATGGGTGGCAGAAGCAGAAAAATGGGGTTTAAAGCTGGCATCCTTGGAGGAGCAGAATTGGGTCCATGCCAGCATATTCTAAAACCATGGATAAGACCTGTCCTTACTTTCTGGATAACTTACTAGCTGAGTGCATAATATATTGACCTCAAGAGGAGTTGGGCTCTTTCCCCCTAGCTAGGGGGGCTTAGAGATAGATCCCACTCTCAGCATTGGCACCCTTGTGAAAGGCCAGCAATCGATGCTGTGAAGACCTCCCCTTCAGTGTCTGTGCTCCAGCCCACAGGAAGCCCAGTTGCTGGTCATGCAAACTTTGCTGGTTGATTAGCTTACCTTGTGCCTCTGCAATTCACCATCCTTCTGCCAGTTCCTAGAAGGGACCTTTGCAGCTGCGATGAGAGCCTGCATCACACTCTGCCCCAACATTACCCAGGACATCAGCCTAAAGCTGACAAAGAGGACTACAACTTGTGAGTGTGGCCCAGGTTAGAGGCCAAAATCTGTGGTTGCATTGACATCCTAGCAATTTGTAAAGATAAATCAGAGAGATCGACAATATTTGAGGATTAGGAGTTGTGCCTGCCAAAAAGTGTAGATGTGTAGAAACCAGGAGAATATGTTATCTGGTGATTAGCAGACTTAGACACTGCTATTTATGATATAAATGGGGCTTGGATACATAGAGTCAGCCACCAGCTTCCCAGCCCTGTGCCCAGGCTAGAGTAGGGGCAGGCCAGGCAGGAGCAATCACGCTATCCCACTGCAAGAGCAGTCCATCTGGTGGTGTTAGTGCACTTGGGTGGGATCTGGGGCTTTATACCTTCTCTCAGATTCCTGTCCACTGGAATAAGCAGAGCCTCTGCCATCATTTCAGTAGGAGACTCCCCAAAGTAACATCCCAAACAGTGAATCTACCAGACCCCACAAAACACTGGGCACACGCACACTATGCAGCTCCCTAGTGTCCAGCTCCCTTGCCAGTGCCTGTCTCCTGAGACCTGCCAACTCATGACATGTTCCTGGTTACTATGGCAGCCCATCTGCAATGGGGCCTTTACCATCACAACAGCTCTGACCCTTGATAGGTTGTAGCCCCTGCCTGCTCCTGTAGGAGGCCTCAGGGCTGGTGGGCAGTGACTTGAAGGGACCAGGGAGGCAGCTTATGGCATTTCGTACTGACTGGGCATTGGGAAATGGCTCTCACTCTCTCAGGCCTGGCTGCTTTGACCCCATTCCTTGAGGGACCTTATCCTACAGGGACTGGTTCTTTTAAAGTATCCTCTGAAGATGGCACTAGGAGGCTGACCTAAGTGTTACATGTTTTGTACCAGGTGCTATGTTCCCTGCCAACCCTATATGGGGGTGTCTGCACCTCAAAGTACCATGGCCTGAAGTCAGCGTGCCCATGTCCTACTTGGCCTGTAATCAAATTGTTCCATCCATGGTTGCTATGGGCCTCCTCCTCTGGCTCCTTTACCCTGTCCTGTCACCCAAATGTGAGCTGTGAGGAGGTGGATGGTGCTGTGGTGTGTAGACAACACTTGCTCCCATGTAATTGCCTGTATGTGTCTGGCTGTGAGTATGTATAATGGCTGCTTTAATGAATAAGTGCAAGGCAGTATGTAGTGGAAGCTGCTACAGATATAATTTGAGGTGCTTCATATTCATGACTCCGTGGACACTTGCATCCAGATATAGCCTTTGGAAAAGAAGAGAGATCTAAGGTGACGTATGTGGGGGCCCTTTGCATAGGGTGAACTTTATGCATTGTAAACCATTTTTCTTGGGAGGCACGGACCCTTTTGAAGCTTAGCCCATAATGCACAAACAAATTAGTAGGGACAAAGAGTCTCCTTGCTGTTCTGCACAGATGAGGCTAGTGAAGATGTTGGAGGCTGTGTACCAGTTCAGACTGCTCCACATGCCCTTCCTTACCTCAGGACCTTTGGCTTTTCAGATCTGCTGGTGCAGTGGCTGGTGGGTTCTGGGCCGGGGAGGCGCTCTGGATGACTAAGAACTATATGTCCACACATTTACCATTCAGTGTTTTTATTTTGGAGTCATGGGTAAGAATCCTGGAGCAGAAGGTAAAGTTAATGCAAACAAGCAAAGCAGCTTCAGATGGATGTGCAGAGGTCTGCATAGGTCACAGAGCTGGGGGAGGGACCATCTGGGCCATGGCCCAGTGACCACATTTTGGCCAGGCCAATACTGAGTGGCACTGCAACCCTGTGGTCCCAGTCACAAGGCCACTCACTCAGATATGAAGGTAGTGGATGTAGGGCATCATAGGCTGGGGGCAGGGCCGCCCAGAGGGGGGGCAAGTGGGACAATTTGCCCCAGGCCCCACAGAGGCCCCCACGAGAATATAGTATTCTATAGTATTGCAACTTTTTTTTATGGAAGGGGTCTCCGAAATTGCTTTGCCCCAGGCCCCCTGAATCCTCTGGGAGGCCCTGCCAGGGGGTCAGGCTGCTAGTGGAGGAGGACCCTTGAGAAGGGGAAAGGAGAGTCAGGCAGGGAAGGGCCAAATCTATGCCCCCACCACCACTTTAAATGGCACTGTGCAGCCCCAGGCAGAGGGGAAGCACTGGGCACTACATGACTATGTTCCATTAATCCCTGGTGATCTGGGGAATAGTGTTCCAATGATTTCTGTAGGCTAGCATGAGTCCGCAAAGCACCCTCTGCTGAAGGAGTTGCAGCTATAGCGAAACCCCACCACCTAGCTATGGTGCAAACAGAGGACTGTGTGCAACCCATATCTGTCCTAGCCTAGGCTTAATGTCTTCTGACAGTGGCCAGTGCCAGGTGCTTCAGAGGGAATGAACAGAACAGGGCAATTATCCAGTGATCCAGCCTCATTCATCCAGTCTCAGCTTCTGGCAGCCAGAGGTTTAGGGACTCCCGGAGCATGGGTTTGCATCCCTGACCATAATGGCTGATAGCCATTGATGGACCTATCCTCCATGTTCTTATCTATGACCTATCCTCCATTAATTTATTCTTTTTGGAGCCCCGTTATATGTAGCAGCATAGTTATGTCACTAGACCTTAACAAAAAGGGTTTACTTGAGTCTCTAGTCATCAGGTAGGTAATGTCAATTGTTCCCAAAATGTGGATGGCACCAGGTGCTTCTTAGGTGTTCATCAGGCACAGACTTTCAGCCATACCTAGGGATATTTCTGAAACATCTGTGCGATAATCACACACTCAGCAGAAAGGGAAAGCAATCTGACTTGCTTGGTGTGACTGAAAAGCACATAACCATGAGAAAGAAAAGTTTCAGCATACAACCCACTGCCGTTAGCGATCAAGTAGTAATTTTCTCTCCAAAGTTAAGGATACAAACATTAAAACAGGGAATGCGAAAAATATGCACCAGAGAACATTACCCCCATGTCCTTACTAAGACTTCTGAGTTAATTGACCTCTAATGTAATCACAATCCTTCCTCAAATCTTTACAATTTAGTTCTATCCATTTATCTAGGATTCTAATCCCTGGTTTGTATGTTTTGCTCCAGTGATCAACTATGGGATTAAAGTTACATAGCTGCACATTTTTCATCACCGTCGCTTGCTGTGATTCACAAGTCTTTGACCTGGAAACAGCTGAATCTTTCATACTTCTACAGGAAAGACATGGTGTTACAGTATGTAGGTTAAATGCCCCTACCGTGCTACTGCCACTAGATGGCACCATAACACTGCAGTGTGTTTTGTCCTCAGCAGAAGGGGTTGTTCAATTATATTTAGCAGTGGAAGGACACTACAAGCCACGCCTGGGGTTTTTCTTTCCACAGATATCATGGTCTTTCCAAGACATGACAGGCAGAAAAGTAAGTAAGTGACTAGGCCCTGGGTTAGCAATGACATTAGCAAATCAACCCAAAAGTGACTGAAGACTAATCCCACTTGGATTTTAAGACAAAATGACCTGTATTAAGGGCAAAATTAAATAACACAGAAGCTTCTCCAAGGACCATTGCACTGGAAAAGATTAAGACTTCCACCAGGAAAAGAGAGGCGGCAGATAAAGTCTTTGCTGGATTGTTACGATTGTTTATCCTGCTGTCCTAATATTTATCATTTCCATAGTGACAAATCCATCTTGGGCAGCAGTGTCAACTCATTAGACCTCGTAATGACAAGTTATTTTTTTCTAATGAATTTCTGTTAATCTCTTGTGGCGAGTCTCTGTTTACTCTTGAAAACAGCATTATACAGCTCTCAGAAATGTGAGGTTCAGGCTTTTTTTAATGTAAGAGATTTAGTTTTTACAATTTCATACTTCTAGAATGAGCATTGCTATGGAAATGAAAACCCTGCACAAATGGAAGGGTTTCCTGCCAAAGATGGCTCAGTTCTATAGCAAGTTAATGGACTTGCTTTTCCCCCTGGAAATCTGAGTTGAAATCCTGACAGTGAAATGAGTTTGGTAGTCTCCATGTAGACACCCAATGCTCATGACCATTCCCTGAATTAATTCAGAACCCAGAAATGTGTTTGATTAGCTCTAATTATTCCTTCTGATGTGTATTTATCAATAGAGATTTCATCTGCAATATACCAGTTCACAAGGCAAAGAATCTTTTCTCTGGTCACTATTGATATTGATATGCCAGTCCCTTCCATCTGGAGCAGGGCATTCATTTAAAAAGATTAAGTTGAGTAAATGTGTATCAAGGTAACTTTTGGCAATGAACTCTCCAACATGAAGAAACACAACAAGGATCTGTTCCCCTGCAGCGCCCCATCATTGTCCAGCCATTTCTTTTTGGGACTAACCCAATTCGCACGCCACACACCTCAAAATATAGATCAAGCTTCCTCAAATGTAGTTACCGTAATAACAGGCCTCTGCATTATCTGCATTGCCCTCCAGGCAGAAATGACAGATATTGTCCTAAACCTCCAGAAATTAGGAACATACACATTGTATTTTATTAGCGAGTGCACAGCCATGACACTGAATAATGGACTCTGTGAGTGGCTGATTTTGGGCAGGCAGTTGCCATAACTCAGTCTTTACTCTTCCTGTTTTATGTCTTTCCCATGATCTGTGCTCGCACATAGCCTGGGCCCTGAGTCACAAAATGCAACTGCTCAAGATATGCTCAGACACTAGCTTTATCTGCCACAAGGGAGAGGGAAAAGCTGCAGAAATATCTTTATAAGGACCCTCTGGTTGGGTCATCACTTGGAAATGAATGGACGATCTCTAGAACCGAAGCACAGACCCCTCCCACCCACTTGAGATAAATGACTACATCCATGGGCTGGGGATGGTAGCAAGCAGATATGCTCATATGGGCTGCAGCCACTAGAGGGGGACCTTTGGATGAGGTGAGAGTATAGAAGGAAGCTGAGTGGGTGACCCGGCACATGCATGCAGCTGGAGAAGGAGGAGTACAAATCACAGCACCACCTTGTAGATCCTGCAGGTATCTAATGGGAAGTACTCTAGAGAGAGGCATGGAGACAGAATGTTTAGGAGTTCCGAGTCAGACTCTGAATGTGGCATCATCCACAGCGTTGATGTAATTATTCAATAAAAGCATCTCCTGCAACCTGCTTCCTCAAGAGTAGATGGAACATGTGAAGTGCCTGAGACTGACAGAAACAGAACACCAACCTATGCTCATCTGCAAGAGGATTCGAGGCTCACATGCTTCCTTAAGAACTGCCTGCCATGGCACAGCCAGGCACTGGGGCACCATATCGGCGCCTATGCCTCTTTTCTGTCTGATGCACCTTCCCTACAGATCTCTTCGGCTCCCCATCCCTTACCTCATCCCCACACTCTGCAGCAGCCATGTATGCCCCCACTGCCCCAAGGACCTCATGCCCACCTTTTAGAACTTCATTTTGTTTCCTCTCCACCCCCCTATGCCACCGACCAGCTTTTGTTTACTGATTTAGAGTGGGGTTGGATAACTGGCGTGGTGTTGTGTTTTCCGATTGAGGAGCGAATACTGAATGCTTTAGCCATTATTTATTGAGTACCTAATAGATACAGAAAACCTGACTGGGATAACAATGTATTGGAGATAAAATTCTCCATTAAAGAAATTTCACTTAATATTTGGGCTAGTAAATACTTTTCTTGTCCTCTTTTCCCTACCCTGGGAATGAAATTTGATGTAATGCACAAGAATTTTAGGCTTTAAATCATCATTAGAGGATACAACAACAGAAAACAGCCAAAATAGAACCACTCAGGTCTCTGCCCCTTGCTGTGGCCTTCGCAGAGGGTATCCTGAATCAGATGAGCGCATCTACAATTGCTCCTGCATCCCAGGGCTCTCCAAAGGGTGAAATGCAGTGATGCCCGAACTCAGTCCAGGCATGAACAAGTGCTGCAAAACATTCTGCATGGGGGATAGACATTCAGCAGCATGTGTGCATGAGCAGGAATTTCCAGGCCACCTTACATCTCCCAAAGGCTCTTGCTGAGGTAGTAGCTGAAGCAGTACCTGGTAAAGGCATACGTGATGTGGGTAGGGTTTTATAACCCAAGGGAGTAGGTCATAGGGAGGGTCAGCAAGAATTACCAGGGAGATGGAAACTCCGGGGTTCTTTATTATTATTATTTACTTGTATTATCATAGAGCCTAGGAGTCCTAGTCATGGGCCATGACCCACTGTGCTAGGTGCTGTACAAATGCAGAACAAGATGGTCTCTGCCCCAAGGAGCTGACAATCTAAGAATGAGATAAGAGACAATAGATGGAGACAGACAGACAGGGGAGTACAATTAGACAGTACTGGCCAGCACACTGGTAGCAGAGCTGTTGCCACTTTTTTTTGCAGGCCTCATGGCAAAGAAGAGCTCTGAGTTTCCATGGAACATTTCGCCTTTCTGGACCGTTCAGACATCCAGGTTTGTAACTCTTCGGGCCCATTGCCATCCAGGAAATGGCCTTGGTAATTAATTTTCTGTTGGATTTCCCAGCAAGCTGGACTTTCTGGAGTGACACTAGGGGTATAGAAAAATAGGCAGTACATTAGTTTGTATATGGAATTGCAGTTGTGGAACACTTACTATTTAATGTGATTTTTAGAAATCTCTGGATCTGATGTCTTCCCCACATATGCCAGGCCATTGCCTGATGACCAGTTTGTTGCCCAGTCCAGGGTCACCCTACCACAGAGATACACAAGGCCTTGTTGGGGAATTGAAAGTCCATGTTCTATTGACCTGGCTGCTGGGAGAGATGGGAACTGGAGGGAATGATATGGGAGATGCAGCAGTTTGGTGCAAGTGACCCAGCCCCTCAGTGGGGAGCATCAGGAGATGGGGAAAGGGGACAGGGCACTAGATATTTGCGGACAGGAAGATTAGGAAGGCTTCAGTCTTACCTGGAGGGGCTGCCTGTCAGGCCTGCCCTGGTCAGAGAAGCTTACCTGGGAAACACTTTCCCCTTTAGGTCCAGGCTTAACATTTTGCTGGGGCACATGTAGTTAAAATGGTTGGACCTCCCCCGTCTGGTGAAGAAGAGGCAAGCAGGCAGACATGAATCATTTTCATTGATCCTGCTCCAGGCAGGCATTACCCACAGCAGGAGAAGCTGAAGTGATGGCCAGATTTCTGAAGGAAGAGATTTCTGTGGCCAGGAGATAGATTTCTCTGGTGTCTCACCCCACAACAGGTATGTACTGTTCCCACAAACTCACCCAGCACTGGAAAGATGGGTTATCATTATGTTTCCTTTGTTTTATCCCTTTGAGCTGGCCAGTGTGGGTGTTATTTTGTTATTCCCCACCCAGAAGTCCCATAAAGTAATTGAACCACATTCAACTGGGTGGAGTTATTTTACCCAAACGCTTTACTGCAGGTCCAATGGATAGAATGTTGCACTGGGACTCAGGAATCCTGGAGTTTAGTCCCAACTCTGCCACTGCCCAAACAAGTCCCTTTGCCTGTCTGTGCCTCAGTTTCCCCATCAGTAACACAGGGTACCACTCTCCTTTGTAAAGTGCTTTGACATCTGTGGAGGAAAAGTGCTGTATAAGAGCTCAGTATTATTATTACACTGGGAAAGAGGTGACCAGGGTTCCCTACCCAAAGGCTAATGAACCAGGGGCTCCTAATTGTGCCCCTTCTGGGGATGTCTCACAGGACCAATAATTCCCAGTGATTATACGCCCCTCAGTATTGAACACAGTGCCCATTTCCCCCCAGTTGCGTCAATTACATGTTCCTAAGCTTGCTACCTACCACTTCAGGAAATCATTACTGAAACAGACTATAGTTCATGCAGCTAATAAGACAAAACACAATAACAGTGTTTGTTTTAAGTGTCTGTTACGAATCTTATAAACAGTAATGAGTGTCATTTTTTCCACTTGTGAGCTCATTTCAATGGAGTAGGTGCAGCGTTTTAACTCCCTGACATAGAGTATGAAAGGGGCTGGTGAACACACTTGCCTTCCAGAAATCAGAGCTTTCCAGTGCCTCAGAGCAAGTCCTCCATCAGAGCAGGAAGTAGGACAACAGAACTAAATGCTGCTATTATAGACAGTTCCCTCCAAACCATCCACATAGGCTAAAGGTTCTAGGTATTCATGTACAATCTGATTTCTATTGCACACGTATGTTGAATATTCAGAGCCTTTAGAAGGAGGTATTTGGTGAGGGTGTGTCTGTGAACCAGGAACCCTTGTGCGAATGTAGCTAGTTAAGAAAGTCACCGTTTGGGGGATGGGAGCTAAATAGAAGCTTGTCAGGGGCTGACTCTGAGCTGGATTTCACCCAGCATGTGCCCCACGTTCCTAGCTTGGATTCTTGCATGAACGTGTGGCGAGGTCTTTATGATGGACTCACCAGGATGCATTGCATCATAGACCTCTAGTTACTGTGGCATCCAGTGCAAGTCCTTAGAAACGGGGACTAATTATGTTCTTTTGGCAGGGCTCTCCCCTTTGGGCCTGATGAATTGCCCCTTCTCTGCAAAAATGCAGCCAGCATTAGTATGCCGTATATGAGAGTGGTTCTGATATCCGGATGGTTATTATGCTGTGTATGTGTCACTTGCCAAATTACTCTAACTAAATACAGCTCAATAGTGGCTCTAACCATGCCTGACATGGGCATGTAACTGTGCTTGTAAATAACAGTGTGCGGAGGCAGAGGCTGGAATTACATCCCTCCAGACAGCCATTCTGTAAGGGAGAGAATAGGAAACACTAGCTGTAATGCTGTGCATTAAAAAGCACTTATGCCGCTAAAACCAGCATTAGAATAGCACATAAACATTGCTGTCATGATCTCAATGGGACTCTGGAGTCCAAATGGAAGCTCTAGTGGCCTTTCCGAGCCTGCCTCAGGGCGGGGGGAGAAAAGCCATTTCATGTGTTGTAATGATGTGTCTCTTATACACACTAACTAACTCAGATTCCTTCATACACTGTGTGCTGACACACCCACGCATTCTGCACCGCCATGGAAAGAACCAAGAGAAGGCGCAGTTAGCAGCTTAGCAGTTCTCTTGGTATCACACTTGGGACATGGAGATAGCAAACATGGGGCTGATCAGCTGCTTCCTATTATTCTGAAGCATTTAATCATAAAGCCAGAAAATGCACGTTGAGCGCCAAGAGGGCGACATTTTTGGGAAGCCAAAATGGTTTAATTCTTTACGCGAATATTTCACCAGCACACATTCCTGTCCTCTCCAGCAGCAGGTAGAACAGTGGGAGCCTGGGCCTGAACTGTACAGAGGCCAAATCTTACCTTAACCCACATACTTTGCACAAGGGAAATCAAGGAAATAACTCAGATATTTACATTTAAGAAGGTGCATATTGATTTTCAGGGGAAGGGACTTGAAACTGTGGAGTTACCTGGCCATACTAGTATGGAGATATAACATTATTATTAATTATTATTATTGTTGTTGTGTTGTTAATAATAATAATAATAATTAATAAATCCTTGCAAGCCCCTTTAAAAAGTGAAAACCCTCTTATTTTTATAATTCTAGATCCCTAAAACATCTTATCTGAGTCACCTCACATTTGGCTCATACAGAAGTATTCTACTGTTGCAAGAGATGCAAGTTTGAAAACGTGTGTGGGATAGATTTGTTCTGAGGAACATGTGGAGGAGGTTTCAGAATGGAGCTTCTCATGGAACGGTGATTACAGTCTTTAAAACAGAAAGACTCCTGTCTTGCCACAATGTGTGATGAAATTCAGCAGAGGATCTGTTTGTTTTTTTGCAATGGACTTTCAACTTTTAATTTATTCTGTAAATATTCCCAGTTATGGTAAAATTTTCTCCTTTTGAGGAAAGTTAATTTTTTTTCCCTCTGAAATGTCAATTGAGCAGCCCCGCTGAGCAAGAACTGAGAGAAGCTCAGTATGTAGAAACAGAAGATGCCAGCATCTTCTTGATTCTTTGAAACTCAGTGGGGCTGGCAGGATGATTAGAAAAGTCTGCTTTAGAAAGCAAAACGAGTCCTGATAAGTTTTAAATTTTTAAGATTCTAAAGCTGTATGAGAGTCCTAAAAAAAAAAAAGTGCCTGAACACACTTCTGGAGTAGCATTCCAGAGCATTCCAATATGGCCTGACCCCTGCTCTAAAATTTGAATTAAAAAAAAATTGTTTCCTCTTAAAAAGCCAGGTTTTTCAAAGCATATTCATTTTTTTCTATCAATTTTTGCTAGCTTCCAACAAGAATTCTTCCTAGAATAATCAGAAAGATGAAATAAGAAAAGAGACGTAGTAAGTGTCAGGTCCATATGCTAGATCAAAACTACACAGTGGTGTTAACTAGTCACATGGTCATATAATGAGGTTAGTCTATCACAATTCAAGAGTTTATAAAAGTATTGATTTTCCTTTTTCCTCTTTGTGTGTGTGTGTGTGTGTGTGTGTGTGTGTGTGTGTACACTAATGAAATGTTTACTTACTGTATATTATTCAGCCACTAGATGTCTACGTGCTGTCTAAAGCTCCAGACAGGGTATGGTCCTTGGTAAATAAGGTAGACAAAAATGGAACTCAAGCAGGGTGGAAGCCTGTTTATTTGTGTCATTAGTCAGGAGCTGGTTTCTTCAATAAATGCTTCCTGTTTAAGATATATCATGACATACATCTTCTTTGTTTATAGGCTTTTCTATGCCTTCACAACAGTCTAGTATTTTATACCTCACAAATATTAATGAGTTTAACCTTACATAACCCTTGTGAGGTAGGGAAATATTATTCATCTTATATCTGCACCTTATTAGCAGTTCCCATTAACTTCAGAATGTGCCCAGTTTTCAGAAGGTTGGACAGTAAGAAGGAAAGATGTATGAAGCTTTCATCCCCCTTCTGGTTGATAGTGTCAGAGTAACCTATGGCATTTAGATGTCCACCTCATAATTTTAATGGAAATTGGGAATTCAGATCTCTTAGGTGGCTTTGAAAATCACACTGTGGCCAAAATATCCCATCTCCCTGCTGGACAAGGAGAGAGAACATACTGATAGGTGCAAGACCTCCGAAGTGGAGAGAACTAGGGTAGTCCACATTTCAAAGGGTCCTTTGTCAATGATAGTAGAGCATCACCAGATAGTAGAGCATCTGGAAGGGAGAGAAAGGAGATGGGAAGAGTCTAACATAATTCATGGGGAATGGAAGCAGGAGTAAGTAAGGTTGTTTTAAGAGGAGACAGAAAGAGCTGAATGTGAGGGAACCCTGGTTTGTAAGGGGGAATGGAAAACTAAGTTGCTGAGCTGTTTTGGATAGTGAGTGAGAAGAGACGGAAACAACCAAATACAGCTAGGGATCATGTCATTGTAACTGAGCTTCACTCAACAAGAATCAAGAAGAGATGGAAAGAGCTGGATGTGGCTCAGGAGGAGACCCTCTGAGTGTCTGGTATGGATAACCCAGCACCACAGGGATGGTGGAAAATGCATTGGAAAAGGAGGATACCTCTCAAATTCACTGATTCTTTAACCATTTCAGTACAGCCCAGGGGATGTGCTAGGGCTGAGCAGTCAGCCTTTGTGTGTTTTGAAAAGCAGGACACCCAGGATGTGCTTGTACAAGAGTGCGAGTCCATGCATGATGCAGAGATAGGGCTGCTACCTAGTGCACAAAAATGGAATAGTAGCAAAAAGAATGGCAGACAAGAGCCATACTACTGCTTCTTTCTGCTACTGCTCTAGCATCAATAGGTGGGCAGAAACAACGAGCCATAGAAACACTTACTGGACACAACCTTAAAAACGAAGATCCAATGGTGCCAACTCTTTACTTAATGTACATGTCAAACTATGTGCAAAGACCTAGGGACTGATTCTCATTTACAGAAAATCTCCATTATCCCTCTCTGGCAATGTGAAGGGGCCTCAACGCGGGAGTGCACAGTACTTTTGGACCCAGGCTAAAGGCCTTGTAGAAAGCAGTGTAGTATAATAGTTTGAATGCTAGACTGGGGCCTTAAGGGACCTCTGTTCTATTCCTGGCCTGCTGGGCGTGACCTTGGGCAAATGACTTCTCCTCTTTGTGCCATATGCAAACTGACCTCCTTTGAGATCTGCCAATGAACAGTGTTCTGTAAGAGCTAAGTGGTGACATTGTTGCTATTAATAACAAAAGGGTTTTAGTGTAAAAGAGAATCAGGCCCTAAGATCCTGTATTGGCAATGTGAGTAAAGAGCCAACAGATTTCATGCTTTCATGATGTCAATCATCAGGTAATAGCAGAAGTTTTCGTGGGGCAGGGCGTAGCCATTCATCTAGATCTAGGGCAGTACTGAGTACTCTGCTTTCCATAGCTGCGGAGATCTATTTCACGGTATCAAGTGGGGACAGCTGCAGAAAGTCCCATTGGGAGCTGAGTTGAGAAACGAATGGTGTGCGTTGGACTGAAGCATTCCATAGTTCAGCATCCACAATAACAGAGCTATCTGCTTAGTGAAATAGATATTCCAAGTGCACATATGTGATACAGGCCAGTTGTGCCGAGCATAAAGTGGCACTTCATGCAGATGATGTGCTATTGATATTAACAAATTCCAGGCCCTCAACACTCCATCTCATGCAGCAAAGAAAAGACTTTGAAAACGACTCTGGTTTTAAACTCAATTATTCCAAGTTGAAGGCAATGGTAGAGGGGCTCACTCATACAGTGCTGGAAAATCTACAGGATTAATTTTAAATGGGCCATTAATTATGCCAACTCTTTGGGAGTATAAATCATTTCTTCATGCAATATCCTTTAGATGCTAATCACTTCAGAAAGGTCAGATCAAAAAATGTAGCCAACTGGCTTGCAAGGAGGACATCTTCCCAGTCATGAATATGAACAGTTTTACCCAAAATGTCCTTTTTTTTCCACACTACCAAGTCCTTTAAGTACTACACACTTCCATGTGAAATTCACCTAAGTGAAAAGTTACCTGGGACCATCCAGCAAACCCTGTGCAGCCATATGTAGAGGGAGGTTTTGCAGCCCCAAATTGCAGCACAGCTCTCCCTGTGAGTGGTGCAGTTCCAGGAATATCCAGATGAAAAGTGGGTAAACACTGAGTCACATTATTCTGATGTGCCTGTCTAAACAGCAGAGAAATTATCAGAATTGTTCTCAGCCACCTATTAATGTAACAATTGGTATATGGAAAAAAAATAGGATTAAATTACACCTTGGTGCTTCCTTACTGCTGACTCCAATGAGAAATAGTATGAATTTCCCAAGAGAAGACTTGGACCTGGGCTACAATTTTCCAAAGTGCCTAAGTGACTTAGAAGCCTCAGCCTTATTGAAAGTCAATGGGATGTAGGCTCCTAAGAAATTAAGTAGCTCTTGTATCAGAGGGGTAGCCGTGTTAGTCTGGATCTGTAAAAGCAGCAAAGAATCCTGTGGCACCTTATAGACTAACAGACGTTTTGCAGCATGAGCTTTCGTGGGTGAATACCCACTTCATCGGATGCAAGTAGCTCTTGCAAATCTTAGCTTTGAAGTTTAGATCGTGGGGAGGGGGGAAATCCTGAATTTTGTGTGGTAGAATGGCTATCTAAAGATGACAAGGTTCTGGATACCAATGAAGCGAGTAAAATATTGAAGTGCCCAAACTCCTCCATATTATCATTCTTATCCATAAAAAGTTATGTCCTCAATGAGGGGAGATAGCAGAAAAGACGAGAGAAGAGGCAGCCACCTATAGTGGCCCATTGCTGACCCCTCCATCCCCTTCCTGGAGGAACGGTTGCAGTGTTGGATAAGTGCTCATGAACTCTGTCTGTCAGTGTTACACTTAGGCTATGGGTAACAGGAGATGGATCAGTCAGGCTCTCCTTCTCAACAGATGACCTAAATAAATAATAAGTGGGAGATATGCCTATCTCATAGAGCTGGAAGGGACCTTGAAAGGTCATCAAGTCCAGTTCCCTGCTTTCACTAGCAGGATCAAGTACTGTCCCTAACAGGTTTGGTTTTTTTTTTTTGTGCCTCAGATCCCTAAATGGCCTCCTCAAGGATTGAACTCACAACCCTAGGTTTAACAGACCAATGCTCAAACCACTGAGCTATCCCTCCTCCTTGGTGACAGTTTGGACACAGCAGAAGTGAGTGCTACCTGTTTCTTTCTTTACGTTCAGTCAACTCTGGAGCCACAGAACCTCCCAACCATCCAGAACGCTACACCTCCCCGGGACACCCAATGGGAGAAGAGTCTTATCTCCTGAGCTTCTGAAAAGAGGTTCTGCAGACATGAAAGAGTCTAAAGATGGATGGTACAACATGGGCAACTGTCATTGCTTCAGAAAACTCAACACAGACCCACATAAGGTCAATTGCACAGCATGGTACGCTTAATGCACTCCAAGGAATAAGGCCTTTCGTAACATCCATGGCTTCTATACAAAGGATGCAGGCAGAGTCCTCAGCACCCTTTGTGGGGAATGCACATCAGCTGCTAAGCCTCTACCTGCAGCATCCTGGAGTCTCCCACAGCCCTTCATTCCTGCTGAGCAGCATCAAGCCACCTCATAGACTGTTTGTGACAACATCTGCATAACCCCAGAGAATCTGTCCATTGATTCTACTGGGCCTACCCACAGCATGCCCCTAAGCCTGCCAACAGTACCCACCCTGAACTTACCACAAAAGCCAGTCAGGCTCAAGGGCAATGGCAGACAGCCTAAGGGTAACAGAGGGATGACTCTCCATCCCTTACCCCCATCCCACCCAATAAGCACACTGTAAATGGGCATCTTTTCCCTCTCTGCTATGGACACTATTCTGTGCCGGAGTCTTGAGCCATCCTTTTCAGAGAAGCATGGCCTTGTGGTTGAGACATGGGCTGGGTCTCGCAAGTGCTGATCTCCACCCCTGCCACAGAATGTGGGCCACTGACTGAATCTCAGTTCTCCATCTGTAAATCTGAGAGAATAACCCTGCTTTTCTCCCACCCTGTGTGTCATAAGCTTTTGGGGGGCAAGGATGGTCTGTGTTCATACAGTAGCTAGCCCAATGGGGCCCCATTCTTGTCTGAGACCTCTAGGTATTATCACATAAATAATACTTACCATGCCTTTCACATTGCATACCCTGCACAGTATTTCACCAGAGCCATTGCTCGTCTCTTATTATTGTGCTTGTCTTTTTGAATTAACAGTTTACCTGCAAAACTGGTGGCAATCATGCTGTCTTTTGTAGTCCTGAGATCAAGTCCTGGGCTGTGGTCATTATTACACATTCTGCCTGCACCATCCTCCTGGTACCCCTCGGGCTCCTCCATACATTGTTAGCCCCATCCGGTGGTAATGCTGATATTGGCAAAGCTACATCTGGTGGCAATGCTGGCGGGGCACACAAACATACCGTACTAGGAGTGTCCTGTTGCTCTCTTCTGGGCCATATGGCAGTGTCCCACCAGTTTGGTGCAGGCACCTGAATCTAATTGCTAAGATTCCAAATGCTCTCTTTATAACCCATTTGATATATTTTACAGCCCTGTTTGTATTGATTAATAAAGATTTAAAGGAAGGAAATATAATTAATACCTATCAATATGGGTGTATGGAAAATAAACCTTGTCAGACTAATCTAATATCTTTTTTTTTTAATCAGATCACAAGTTTGGTTGATAAAGGAAATAGTGTAGATGTAATATACTTTGTGACAAAGTTCATTCTCTACCTTGGTGGGTCCTGCGCTTATTGGCAGATTTGCTCACCTCAGTGATCTTCCCCTCTGGTGGAACCCACAGTCTGGGTCAACTCCTCCTGTGTCTGATCAGGAGTTGGGAGGTTTGGGGGGAACCCAGGCCCGCGCTCTACTCCGGGTTCCAGCCCAGGGCCCTGTGGATTGCAGCTGTCTATAGTGCCTCCTGGAACAGCTGCATGACAGCTACAACTCCCTGGGCTACTTCCCCATGGCCTCCTCCAAACACCTTCTTTATCCTCACCACAGGACCTTCCTCTTGGTGTCTGATAATGCTTGTACTCCTCAATCCTCCAGCAGCAGCAGCAGCAGCACTCACTCACTCACTCACTCACTCAGCTCCTTGCGCCTCTTGCTCCCAGCTCCTCACACGCAAATCTCACTGACTAACTGGGAGGCTTTTAACTAGTTCCAGCCAGCCCTTGATTGGCTTCAGGTGGCCCAATCAATGTAGCTATCTCCACTGCCTTCTAGAAAGATCTTAATTGGCCCCAGGTGTCTTGATTAACCTGGAGCAACTGCCATTTGGTTATCAAGTGTAACCCCTTTGGGGTTTAGAGAGCATGGCCTCTTTAAATCTTTTTCCCAGGAGGGAGGGGGAGAGTAAAAAAAAGGAGGGAAACTCCAGTGGGTGGGTCTGGAGCTCCAGGGAGGGGGAGAGGCAGAGGCAGCACGGCTGGCGCTGGAGAAGGAAGCAGGGGAACCTGCCTGGAGCCTGAGGAGGACAGGCCCAATCGGGGACAGCCCAGGACAGGAGCCAGGAGGAGCCCTGTGCTAGGGGGGAATCGCCCGAGAAGGACAGGCCGAAGCTGGACCCAGTATCACAGCTGCCCAGAGCTGCATGGGGCTGTGAATACTGGGGCTTGTGACTCTGCATTGGGAACAAGGAGGGAGGCTGTAGCTAGTTAAGTGGGGAGGTGGTCGCTCTGTGTGGCTTTGCAGAGAGCAGCAGAAGAGGGCACCGGAGGGGTTTGCTGGGGAGAGTTTACTGGCGCCGAAGATGACCAGGAGCACCCCAAACTCACCACTGGACTGGAACTTTGCTCAGGCCTCCTGAACTCTGTGCGCAGACACATTGCTCAGTGTCTGTCCTGTCAGACTGTGCTACCACGGGGCCTATGGGGCCTTGGTTTGGATGCAGCCGTTTTACTGCTCCCCTTATATTTCCCCTTGTTGTATTGCTCCTCTCATCCCTCTGTAAATAAATACTTCCCTTTATTATATCCATTGTACTTTTCCTGTGTGTGGGTGTGTTCACTCTGGGGGGGTTTGGAACAGGTGCCCCTGGGGTGGAAGGAATTTCTCCTACTGCATTCCTGCGCACGCTGTCTCTTGGCCAGAGCTGCCTGCAGAGCAGACTCCATCTTGGCCACAAGGGTGCTAAAGTTACACGTGGTACTAGGGATTTGGTTAGCCTGGGGCTAACATACCTGTTCCTTACTACTTTACTGTAGCCATCTGGCCTTGCCCCATCACAACTTAGATTTCAGTAATGTTTTTGACTTGATATCACATGACATTTTGATTAAAAAACTAGGGTGAAATAAAATTAATATGTCATACATTAAATGGATTAAAAATTGGCTAACTGATAGAACTCAAAATGTAATTGTAAATAGCAAATCATCACTGAGTAGGTATAGTTCTATTGGTGCCCCACAGGGACTGGTTCTTGGCCCTATGCTATTTAACACTTTGATCAATGAACTGGAAGGAAAAAATAAAATAATTAATGATAAAGTTTGCAAAAGACACAAATATTGGGGGCGTGGTAAATAATTAAGAGGACAGGCCACTGATACAGAGGGATCTGGATCACTTGATAAGCTGGGTATAAGCAACTAATCAATCCAGACTGGGTGTTTTACTAAAAGATCTGTTCTAGGAATTATTTTGCAGAAGTTCTATGCCCTGTGTTATACAGGAGGTCAGACTAGATGATCACTAGACTAGACAGTCCCTTCTGGACTTAGCATCTATGAATATATATTTCAGTATGGTTAAATCTAAATTGCATCTAGGAACAAAGAATGCAGGCCACACCTACAGGATGGGGAACTCTATCCTGGGAAGCAGTGACTCTGAAAAAAGATTTAGGAGTCATGGTGGATAATCAGTTGAATGTGTGCACCCTCTGTGATGCTGTGGCATAAGGGCTAACATGATCCTTGCCTATACAAATGGGGGAATCTCAAATAGGAGTAGAGAGGTTATATTACCTCTGTATTTAGCACTGGTGTGACTGCTGTTGGAATACTGTGTCCAGTTCTAGTATCAACAATTCCAGAAAGGTGTTGATAAATTGAAGAAGGTTCACAGAAGAACCACAAGAATGATTAAAGGAGTAGAAAACCTGCCTGATTGTGATAGATTCAAGGAGTTCAATTCTATTTAGCTTAACAAAGAGAAGGTTAAGAGATGGATTGATCACAGTCCAGAAGTATCTACATGAGGAACAGAAATTGGATAATGGGCTCTTCAGTCTATCAGAGAAAGGTATAACAAAATGCAGTGGCTGGAAATTGAAGCTAGATAAATTCAGACTAGAAAAAAGGCATACATTTTTAACAGTGAGGGCAATTAACCATTGGAACAACTTACCAAGGGCTGTGGTGGATTCTCCATCATTGGCAATTTTTAAATCAAGATTGGATATTTTTCTAAAAGATCTAGTTCAAACTGGAATTAATTCAGGGCAGTTCTCTGACCTGTGTTTACAGGAGATTAAACTAAATTATATATATTTACAGGAGATTCAACATATATATATATATACAGGAGATCCGTGATATATCTTGACTGCAGCAAAGCTTTTGATATGGTCTCCCACAGTATTCTTGCCAGCAAGTTAAAAAAAGTATGAATTGGATGAATGGACTATAAGGTGGATAGAAAGCTGGCTAGATTGTCGGGCTCAATGGGTAGCGATCAATGGCTTGATGTCTAGTTGGCAGCCGGTATCAAGCAGAGTGCCCCAGGGGTTGGTCCTGGGCCAGTTTTGTTCATCATCTTTATTAATGATCTGGATGATGGGATGGATTGCACCCTCAGCAGGTTTGCGGATGACACTAAGCTGGGGAGAGAGGTAGATATGCTAGAGAGTGGCGGTAGTGTCCATAGTGACCTAGACAAACTGAAGGATTGGGCCAAAGGAAATCTGATGAGGTTCAACAAGGACAAGTGCAAAGTGCTGCTTTTAGGACGGAAGAATCCCATGAACCACTACAAGCTGGGGACCGACTGGCTAAGCAGCTGTTCTGCAGAAAAGGACCTGGGGATTACAGTGGATGAGAAGCTTAATATGAATCAGCAGTGTATTGCCAAGAAGGCTAACAGCATATTGGGCTGCATTAGTAGGAGCATTGCCAGCAGATCAAGGGAACTGATTATTCCCCTCTATTCGGTACTGGTGAGGCCACATAAGGAGTATTGCATCCTGTTTTGGGCCCCCCACTACAGAAAGGTTGTGGACAAATTGGAGAGAGTCCAGCAGAGGGCAAGTAAAATTATCAAGGGGCTAGGGCACATGACTTATGAGGAGAGGCTGAGGAAACTGGGCTTATTTAGTCTGCAGAAGAGAAGAGTGATGGGGGATTTGATAGCAGCCTTCAACTACCTGAAGGAGGGTTCCAAAGAGGATGGAGTGAGACTGTTCTCAGTGTTGGGAGATGACAGAACAAGGAGCAATTGTCTCAAGTTGCTGTGGGGGAGGTCTAGGTTGGATATTAGGAAAAACTATGTCACTAGGAGGGTATTGAAGCATTGGAATGGGTTACTTAGGGAGATGGTGGAATCTCCATCCTTAGAGGTTTTTAAGGCCCGGCTTGACAAAGACCTGGCTAGGATAATTTAGTTGAGGTTGGTCCTGCTTTGAGCAGGGTGTTGGACTAGATGACCTCCTGAGGTCTCTTCCAACCCTAATCTTCTATGATTCTATGATCACAGTCATCCCTTCTGGCCTCAAACACCATGAATCTATGATTTTTTTTCCCTATAAGCATGTTGGAGGGCTGAGGGGTCATCAGCCAGGTTCAAAGTTGATATCTTTGTCTCTTGGGGGGGGGAAACAGCGACTTGTTTCTGATGAGTGATTGTGCCTTTTGACAAATTAATAAGTGGGCATGATTGTATGTGGGCATCAGGATGTGTGCTGGCGAGAGAGTGAGATGATATCTACTCAAGAAACAGCCTTAACATTTCCTCCCTACTTAAGAACATAAGAATGGCCATATTGGGTCAGACCAATGATCCATTTAGTCCAGTATCCTGTCTTCCAACCATTGCCAGTGCCAGATGCTTCAGAGGGAATGAACAGGGCAAGCCAATTTACTAAGTGACCCATCCCCTGTCATCCAGTCTCAGCTTCTGGTAGTCAGAGATTTAAGGACACCCAGAGCATGAGGTTGTGCCCCTGACCATCTTGTGTCTTGATGGACATATCCTCCATGAACTTATCTAATTCATTTTTGAACCCAGTTGTTCTTTTGACCTTCACAACATCCCCTGGCAACGAGTTCCACGGATTAACTGTGTGTTGTGTAAATTAGTACTTCCTTATGTTTGTTTTAAACCTGCTGCCTATTAATTTCATTGGGTGACACCTGGTTCTTGTGTTATATGAAGGAGTAAATAATGCTTCCTCATTCACTTTATCCACCCCATTCAAGATTTTATAGACCTCTATCATGTCCCTCCTTAGTTGTCTCTTCTCTAAACTGAACAGTCCCAGTCTTTTTTAATCTCTACTCATATGGAAGCATCAGAACTGTCTTTGATGACAGTCCTGATGCTCCATGATCTCTGAGTCATGATTAGAGCTGGGAAACCCAGCTACCACCAGCATAAACAATAACATGCCACCTCATATAGTTATTGTATTTACTGAGTGTTTGTATTGTCTATCTCTACGGCCTTCATTGACTGCTCCCCCATACCTCCCAGGACCCTCAGAGCAATGTGTGCCCTCAACCACACCTGGGGATGGGGAAGTTTGCTACATGGCTGTCCTGAGCTTGCTTGTGTGGCTCCCCATTCATCTCACTTCAGAGGTTCAAGATCAGGAGCGCTGTCAGCTTTTTTGGCATCCTAGGCAGCGGAAGGTCCCGCCCCCAAAATGGTGCCCCCAACAGAGGCGGCAGAAGGTCCTGCCCCCAAAATACCACCGACGACCGGGGCAGCCAAAGATCCAGCCACCACGGTCACCGCCCCCCAAATGTTAGCACCCTAGGCGACCGCCTAGGTTGCCTAATGGGTTGCACCGGCCTTGTTCATGATGGCACTAGGGGTGAGCTTCTACTCCTGCATAACCTGCACTTCAGTGAGGTCTGAAAAGGTTCTCCTCAGGCTGAGCTTCATCCTGTTGTAAGCCTTAGCTTTACAGGAACAGATGCATGGTTCCCTACATGGTCTTCTACAAGCTTGTGGTAAACTCATAAAAGTCTCCAGGATAAAAACTGATTTCTCCAAGAAAAACAACAATCTTTCCCTGCAGGGTGTCCCACTCAAACTGGAACAGAAAACAAGATGGCTTCCAAGCAGCATGATGCAGTGAAAGATCAGAACGTATTAGCGACTAATGCTGGCGTCAAGGAACTGCTGCTAGATTTCAAGGCTTTAAGGCCCAGTATCCAAGTAGATATTTCCTCTCCCAATTCAGTGGCTTCTTATTTTCAAATGGTAGAAACAGGAGCACTTGAAAATTCAGATCAAGGTTGTCAGACTGCAAGTGAGAACAAAGTAGATGAGAATAAGAGACAGCCATAAAATAATCTAGAAGATATAGGGTCTGATCCAAAGATCCCTGAAATCAACAGGAGTCTTTCCATTGACTTCAGGACTTTGGGACATGCCCACAGAGAATAGAGACATAATATGAGAATTAAAGGGCTGCCAGAATGTCAGAACATACAGATATTCTGCTCTCTCTCTGTCTTAATTCTGCACAGAGAAATGACCTAAACAACTGGGGAGCTCAGGAAAAAGGACAGGCAATGGCATTACTAGACTAGATGATCATAATGGTCCCTTCTGATCTTGAATTCTATGATTCTATGATTCTATGATTACAGATGGAGCTTTCCCTTTCAGCTCCTCTACTGGTTCATACAATAGCTCCTTGTATGTTTGGTCTGAGAAAAGGGGACAGTTGAAGAAGATCAAGAAGTAAATGCAGAAGAGCAGGAATCAGATCTGGGCAAGCAGCAAATCCCAAATGTGGGTGGGTGCTTCAAGACAAGAAAAAGAAAAGTTTTTTAGAAGTAAACTGACAATATGAAGGAGGATTCATACCCCCGAGGGCAGACACAGAGCAAAAGGGAACTAATGAAAAACAAACAGCTTGGTAGCTCTCACCTTGTAAGGAACCCATATGCTGGGCCAGATCCTCAGCTGTTGCCAACCACCATGGCTCCACTGACTTGACTTGATGGACACCAGCTGAGGATGTGGTACTAAATTCAGTTATTAAGGGGAAAGCGACAACATGACTGTTAGAAAACTGCATTACAACAACCATGAAAGCACTGGTCACATAACAGAATGTGTTTGGTTAGAGGAGTCCCAATGCATGCTGGGGGCCTGTCTTTCCTCCTCTCCCCACCGTTTTCCCTGTAAGTACCTGATAGTTAGAAAGCAATGGATGCTCACACTTAGTAGAACTAGCAAGATCCCTGCACAGAGGATGTGAGTTCAGGGGCACTATTGGATGCAGGATGGAGGAAATGCCAATTCTTTAAGGGAGTGGAATGGGGAGAGTGAAATTGCCTCTGCCTCATTAGATCTCCCTTTAAGGGTGGGAGTTAGAAATCAATAGTAACATAAGGTGAACTGTAAAATGAGTGAAGGTCATTGACTTACTGAGTGTGTACAGAATGTGACAGGTGAGAAACAAAATCCAGCCCATTGGGGACTTGCATTGTTACCTCTTACACTGGCAATAAAACTTACTGTTGAAACTGGCTGGGGTGGGGAGAGACAGTGAGGGAGGGAATATGTAGAAATGAAAAGTAGGGAAACATCAAGACTTGTATGGAATTCATTAAAATGAGTCGTGTGTGTGTAGCTCACTAATGCAAAGGGTAAAATCTGCAAACATATGGGATATTACCTGGTCTGACCATGCACCTGTAGAAGAAGGGATCAGAAATGCAGACATGGAGATGTAACTGCTTGAACGAGATACCAAGTCAAAGCTGTTCAGAAGGACGTTGCTCAATACTTCCAAGCAAATGGCAGAGCTAACAGGAAAGGAAATGTACTGTGATAGCATTGGAAGATAAGGTCAGAGTCTCTCATTTGAAAATAGGAAGGACCCAGAATAAATTAGAGAAAACCAAAGCTTGGAAAATATTCATAAATCATCTGAGTCGAAAAAAGGTCCTCAAACAATTGATCATAAGAACATAAGAATGGCCGTACCGAGTCAGACCAAAGGTCCATCTAGCCCAGTATCTGTCTACTGACAGTGGCCAATGCCAGGTGCCCCAGAGGGAGTGAACCTAACAGGCAATGATCAAGTGATCTCTCTCCTGCCATCCATCTCCATCCTTTGACGAACAGAGGCTAGGGACACCATTCTTACCCATCCTAGCTAATAGCCATTTATGGACTTAGCCACCATGAATTTATCCAGTCCCCCTTTAAACATTGTTATAGTCCTAGCCTTCACAACCTCCTCAGGTAAGGAGTTCCACAAGTTGACTGTGCGCTGCGTGAAGAAGAACTTCCTTTTATTTGTTTTAAACCTGCTGCCTATTAATTTCATTTGGTGACCCCTAGTTCTTGTATTATGGGAATAAGTAAATAACTTTTCCTTATCCACTTTCTCAACATCACTCATGATTTTATATACCTCTATCATAGCCCCCCTTAGTCGTCTCTTTTCCAAGCTGAAGAGTCCTAGCCTCTTTAATCTTTCCTTGTATGGGACCCTCTCCAAACCCCTAATCATTTTAGTTGCCCTTTTCTGAACCTTTTCTAGTGCTAGAATATCTTTTTTGACGTGAGGAGACCACATCTGTACACAGTATTCGAGATGTGGGCGTACCATGGATTTATATAAGGGCAATAATATATTCTCAGTCTTATTTTCTATCCCCTTTTTAATGATTCCTAACATCCTGTTTGCTTTTTTGACCGCCTCTGCACACTGCGTGGACATCTTCAGAGAACTATCCACGATAACTCCAAGATCTTTTTCCTGACTTGTTGTAGCTAAATTAGCCCCCATCATGTTGTATGTATAGTTGAGGTTATTTTTTCCAATGTGCATTACTTTACATTTATCCACATTAAATTTCATTTGCCATTTTGTTGCCCAATCACTTAGTTTTGTGAGATCTTTTTGAAGTTCTTCACAATCTGCTTTGGTCTTAACTATCTTGAGCAGTTTAGTATCATCTGCAAACTTTGCCACCTCACTGTTTACCCCTTTCTCCAGATCATTTATGAATAAATTGGATAGGATTGGTCCTAGGACTGACCCTTGGGGAACACCACTAGTTACCCCTCTCCATTCTGAGAATTTACCATTAATTCCTACCCTTTGTTCCCTGTCCTTTAACCAGTTCTCAATCCATGAAAGGACCTTCCCTTTTATCCCATGACAGCTTAATTTACTTAAGAGCCTTTGGTGAGGGACCTTGTCAAAGGCTTTCTGGAAATCTAAGTACACTATGTCCACCAGATCCCCCTTGTCCACATGTTTGTTGACCCCTTCAAAGAACTCTAATAGATTAGTAAAACACGATTTTCCTTTACAGAAACCATGTTGACTATTGCTCAACAGTTTATGTTTTTCTATGTGTCTGACAATTTTATTCTTAACTATTGTTTCAACTAATTTGCCCGGTACCGACGTTAGACTTACCGGTCTGTAATTGCCGGGATCACCCCTAGAGCCCTTTTTAAATAGCTAACTTCCAGTCATTGGGTACCGAAGCCGATTTAAAGGATACAAGAGGAAAACATAGTGTCCCAATGAGAGAGACTACTGAAAAAGGGCATGGAAACAAAAAGTGTTATAAGAAGGACAATAAATGTGACAAATTGTGGGACTGAAAATTTAAAGGACTGCTGCATATTACTCCTTTCATTCAAAATAAATAATAGTGTTGAGATTTGTGAAGTATTTGCAGACTATTACAGCAATCGGGTATTCCTCAAAGGGACCAACAGAACATTATCAATCATTCAAGTAAGTTCTAACTTTGTCTTTCAGTGGACACCTTTAATGCTGAGTAAAGAGCTCGCAATATATCTGAGAAGAACCGAGCACTTTATTGGTGGAGATTGTACCGTCAAGCAGTAATGTCTTGAGCAAAGACTGTGCCCGTGCTACCTTAAGAGAATCTGTCAATCTGCCCTCTCTCCAGGAGACACTGACAATCTGTCCAATTATCGCTCTGTATCTCATCTGCTTTTTCTGGTTAAAGTTGTGATGAAGGTGGCTATCTGGTGGCCTCAGGTCTCTAAGAGCTTTGTCAGTCTGGGAACTGAGATAGGTATGACACAGAATGCTCTGTTGCATTGGCAGGTGATCTCCTCCTGACAGTGGATGAAGATCACGTCTCCATGCTGATATTATTGGGTCTGTCAGCTGCTGTTACATTGTCCATCGTGAGGTTAAGTGGGAATAGATGGGGCACCAAGCTTTCACCGCAGATTGGTTTCTGACATTGGGAATAGAACAAAACTGATTTTCAAAATAGATATTGGAGCTGGGTGCCAAGTAATCACAGCACTTGTATACAAAGTGATTAGTGACCACCTGATGTTAAAGTTGAAAACTTAGCTTTTTTCCTATAGTGAGCACAAAATGAGACCATGTGGCAAAGATACACTGGCAGGGCTGTATAAAGACAAATATCACTCAGTTGAATATGAAACAGTAGAAGATAAATTCCCATATTTGCATAGGTCAAAATCCAAATGGTAAATGCAAATGATCAAAGGGTGTATAAATTGTCTACAGAATAGGATACAAAAGATATAAATAAAGAATTTTATGGCATGCTTAACAGACTGGGATGTATTAGAGAGAGAATGTATCCAATGATATAGATCACAAAGTTCTGCCATAAATATATGCACCACGTAAAGATCCACATGCACTGAGTAGTAAAAGCGGAACTTTACTGGATGGCAAAATCAGATGTTATTCCTGAACATGGACACCAGTTGACAGAGTGAACAGAATGGTCACCACAGTGAAACAAAACAAGATAAGGATTTGCATAGATCTGAAAGATCTGAATGAGTGTCAAATGTTAGCACTGCCCGTGAGAAAAGGCCATGTTTAAACTTCAAGATACATGAGTCAGGGGGACAAGCAAAGGGTTTTGGCAGGTCCAACTCAATATAAAAAGTTCAGAACTCTGCACCTTCTGGTAGATGTATGTGTAAGCAACTTCCCTTCGGGATTGCCTCAGCACCTGAGGTTCATCAAAGTAACATGTTCAGATCTTTGGTGATCTAGATGGAGTGGAAGCAATTGTTGATGAGCTGCTGCGACTGAGGCTCTTCGGCACTATAATAATAATAAAAATAATAATTAATAACAATAAGAAACTGCATGATATTCTGCAGAGTACAAAAGAAAGTACCAAATCTGAGTTTGTATACATAGTCAGATATAATGCTGTTTTTTAAGAGAAGACAGCAAAGGATTTTAAATGCTCTAAAATTTCTCATACCTGTTTAGCTTCTGCTATTTATCTTTGTCTAAAGTGCCCTCCAGCCTCTCACAAGAGATTGAGTGATTTCTTCAGGCACTGCTTTGGTTTATAAAGTTAGGAAACTCTACATGTGACATAGGTGACCAACCACACAGAGCTAATTCCAAATATGAAATATCCAAAAGAGAACTCAAGGACCGGCCATGCAGATCAAATGTCAAATTCCAAAACAAAAGAGCAGAGTTTGCAAAAAGCCCAATATGTTCAAAACTAATTTCATTCTTCATTGAACAGCCACCAAAAACTACCAAATTCAGAAAAATCATATATTTTCTTTAAGTAGGTGACTAGAGCCAAACCAAATCTGATTTTGATTAATAATTGTTCCTACAATGTTTATATTTCCAAAAAATTACTAATTTTTTTTTCTTACAGTTAAGACTCAAACTATTTCCAGGAATTTCAATCAGCATTTTCACCTTCTCAAGGTTTTATATTTTATTATATTTCCTGACAGTTGATGCTACAAAGATGGAAAGTGTACTAACGCTTTTGGGTTAAGAGGGTAAGTGAACAGACATCCATGTTATGTTATCAGGGCTGGGATGATTAATTTGTAATTAACATCCACTTACTTCATTATCCCTTCATCTAAACTTGACAAATGTGAAATCAACAACAAAAAATAGAAACCAAGAGTGGCCATAGGAATCTGAGAACTGAATGCAACCTATTGTATATTAAATCCCCACTAAAAAGCATACAGATACATTATATCATCTTTCTTTCTATCTATCCATCCTTCATCTGTCTGTACTTCTATATATACATGTGGGTGAAAGGAATTTTATCAGTTAGGGCTGGCAAAACCACTCGGATTAAAATAAGACACACGCATACTTGGAACTCCAGCCTGTCCTGAGGAACAACAAAACCAAGCTCTTTATAGATTCAGGAAAGGCCGACAAAGGATCCTTCATCTCAGAGAGAAGTTACAGCATGCTCTCTACTGTATACTCCACCCAAGCAATCCTCTATCAGTGCTCTGCCCACCTTCTTGAAAACTCCTCCCTCCTGCTCACTCTGTTGCCAACTCTCAGCCCTGGGCTATGCTTAAAAATTAGATTGAACCAAACTATGTCACCCAGGGCTGCAAAAAACTTTATGCCCTTAATACCTACACTAACCCTCAGTGTAGACTTGGGTAGGTGGATGGAAGAATTCTTCTCTCAGCCTAGCTACTGCCTCTTGGAGGGGTAGATTAGTTACAAAATTCCTTCCATCGATGTAGGAAGCATCTACACTACAGTAGCACAGCTGCAGCACCATAGATATATCTCTGTAGTGTAGACATACCCTCAGAATACTTGGTATTTTGTTTAAAGCACCAGCCATGTGAAGATATGAGAATCTTAGCATTCATTTTTTTTAAAGAGTATTCTTCTACCACTCATGGTTTTGGAATACTCTGTCCAGTTCTAGGGTCCACAATTGAAGAAGGATGTTGAAAAATTGGAAATGGTTCAAAGAAGAGCCACGAGAATAATTTAAGATTTAGAAAGCCTGTTTTATAGTGATAGATATAAGGAGCTCAGTCTATTTAGCTTAGCAAATAAAAGGTCAAGAGCTGACTTGACCACAGTCTGTAAGAACCTACATGGGGAACAAATATTTAATAATGGGCTCTCCAATCTAGCAGAGAAAGGTCTAACACAACCCAATGGCTGGAAGGTGAAGCTAGACAAATTCAGATTGGGCGTAAATGTTTAATAGGGAGGGTAATTAACCATTGGAACAATTTACCAAAGGTCATGGTGGATTTTCCATCCCTGGCAGCTTTTAAATCAAGATTGGACATTTTTCTAAAAGCTCTGATCTAGGAATTACTGTGGGGAAGTTCTATGGGCTGTGTTATACAGGAGGTCAGAGTTGACAATCAAAATGGTCCCTTCTGGCATTGGAATCCATGAATCTCTAAATCTCCTTGTTCCCCACACATCAGCCACGCTAAATTTTCCTTTTAATGCTTCTCTGTGCTCTCCTTTTGGGCGAGGTGCCACCGTTGCAAAATGCAAAGATTTCTTTTTTAAAAAAATGTGTATATATTTTAATTAAAAACGTGTATGTTTCCATGTGAAGAAAAGTATCTGTATTTATTTAAGTGTGCAAAAGCTACTTAAGCTATTATTTGTCTGTACCAGTGGTTCCCTGTGGTCTAAGCTATAAAGGTACTTGAATTTTTGGTGGGTGACTGGTGCTTGCAGATTGCTGAGTCCCAGCTTTTTGCAGATGTTAATCATTTGTGCACACACTGTGATGGAGTGGGGACTGCCTGTGTGGGGGATGGGAGAGCCGGGGAGAAATTTAGGTGAGGGACAGTACCTGAGCCTGTAACCTGAGCTAGGCAGGGGGGAGGGGAGGTCAACTCCTTTGCCCCGGAAGCTAGACAAAGGCAGAGAGCCGGCTGGAGAGGGTGGGGTCAGTTTCAGTTTGGGGCTGGGGGTGCAGTGCAGGGAATCCCACGCTGGGAACTAAGCTCCCTGCCCCTCAGAAGGACCAGATTGAAGGGTCCTGGCTCTGCCTACAAGCTCTGCTGCAGCCTGTGTTCCTGTTGTCCAATAAACCTTCTGTTTTACTGGCTGGCTGAGAGTCCCTGTGAGTCCCAGGAAGAGGGGTGCAGGGCTGGACTCCCCCACACTCCGTGACAGCTGGTGGCAGAGGTGGGATCTACTGCACCCCGTGGACGGCGCGTCCTGCAGTAAGTGACTGGGGAGCAGTAAAACGAAGGGATGATTGTAGGGGTGATTAACCCCTGGAAGTGTATGACCAGTGAGAAGGACTTTGCAGTAACAGGGTTCCCCGGGGAGATTGCAGCGAGCGGTCCCAGGGGCGGAGGAGTCTGCAGCTCGACCCTGGCAGAGAGGTGGTGACCTCAAGGACTGGCACACTAGGGGTCCCCCTGGAAACCGTGGGGAGCGGCGAGCACCCTGGCCTGCGAGTGGCCAGCAGAAAGATGTATGCCAAGCGGTGTAAGTGCGACCTGGTGGAGCTGTGCAAGCAGAGGGGGCTGCGCAGAGGGAGGCTCACCAAAGACCAGCTGATTGCCCAGCTGGAGGACAGAGATCGCTTGAATGAACTGATCCCTGTCTCTGAGGGAAGCAGCCCGGCAGATGCAGCACAGGCACCAGTGTCTGTCCCCGCTGGGAGTGGTCAGCCAGCGGCTGAGGGCTTCTCGAGACCCCCCCATTCCTATGCCTAGGGGGAGGGGGAGGAGGAGCCCAGCGACTACCGAAGGCACCGTGACCCCCCCGGCCAGCAGGGGATCCTCCCGGGGAAGCTCACCCCCCAGCAGGGGATCGTCCCGGTGACGCTCGGCATCCGTGGAGCGGAAGCAGCTGGAATGGGAGAGAGAGCTAAAACTGAGGGAGCTGGAGGATCATGAGAAACAGAGGGAACATGAGGAGAGACAAAGACAGCGGGAACTGGAGGAGAAAGAGAGACAAAGAGAACATGACCAAGAGGAGAAAGAGAGACTGCGTCATCATGAGCTGGAACTGGCGAGGCTGAGGGGCAGCGGGCCCCTGGCTGCAGTGAGTGAGGGGGGGCCCAGGACTGCACGGAGCTTTGATAAGTGCATCCTGGCCCAGCGTAAGGAGGGGGAGGACATGGATGACTTCCTGGATGCCTTTGAGACGGCCTGCGAGCTGCACCAGGTAGATCCTGTGGACAGGCTCCGGGTTCTCACCCCCTTACCCCAAAGCCGTGGCATTGTACCACCAGCTGGGAAAGGAGGAGAAAGGGAACTACGAACTATTCAAGCAGGCCCTGCTGCGCGAGTTTGGGCTGACTTCTGAGATGTACCGGGAGAGGTTCCGGAGTCAGGATAAAACCCCTGAGGTCTCATATCTGCAATTAGCTGTCCGCATGGAGGGATACACCAGCAAGTGGGCAGATGGGGCCCAGACGAAGGGAGACCTGGTTAAACTGCTGGTACTGGAGCAACTGTATGAGCGGTGCCCATCCGACCTGAGGCTGTGGTTGAGGCACCAAAAGCCAGAGAACCCGCGACATGCAGGGCGGCTGGCTGATGAGTTTGTGAAGAGCCGGACGGGGGGTGGCAGGGAGGAGCCCCAAAGGAACAGACCCGCCGCGATGCAGAGAGAGTGTCATCCTGGGACCTCCCAAAGGGGGAATAGGGAGAACCCCCTCCCAAGGGGAATGCCCAGCGTCAGGGACAACCGACCGGTTCGAGGGGACCAATGGGACATGAGCTGCTATCAATGTGGCCAGAGGGGCCACATACGGTCCCAGTGCCCCAGGCTCAAGGACAGACTGAGCAGACCGACCCCACACCGGATTAACTTGGTAGAGACCAAGCCGGATGAGGGGCAGCGTTCGCAGGAAAGGGGGGCTGGCCGCATACCACCTGCGAAGGAGGGAGGAGGGCCCCAGGTCAGCTCCTCTGGGGGGCGGGATGCTCCAGGCTCCGGGTTTTTGGTTTACAGGGTGGGCACGGGGCTGCCCCTCCAGAGAGAGTGCCTTGAGGTAGATGGGAGGAAGGTCACTGGGTACTGGGACATGGGCGCAGAGGTGACGCTGGCCCGGCCCAAGGTGGTGGCCCCAAAGTGGATGGTGCCCAACACCTACCTGACCCTGATGGGTGTGTGCGGGATCCCATTCAAGGTGCCCGTGGCGAGGGTACACCTTAAGTGGGGGGCCAAGGAAGGCCCCAAGGACGTGGGGGTACACCCACATTTGCCCACGGAGGTGTTAATGGCGGGGGACCTGGAGGTCTGGCCAAGCAACGCCCAGGGTGCCCTGGTTGTGACCCGTAGTCAGAGTCGGCACAGGGCACTGTGCCCCAACAACGGGGAAGGTACTCTGGCCGAGGCGCAAGACAGTAACCTGGTGGGGAGGGAACGCCCAGGGACACGGCTCAGAGAGGCTGTGGCCTCAGACCCAGCCGACGAGAGAGAGCAGATCCCCATCCCTGTCCCAGCTGCTGAGTTCCAGGCCGAGTTGCAGAAAGATCCCTCCTTGCAGAAGCCCAGGGACCGAGCTAACCTCAGTGCGGTACAGACCATGAGGAGAGGTTGCAAGGAGAGATTCCTGTGGGAGAAGGGGTTCCTGTACCGAGAATGGGCTCCCCCCGGGGAAGTGGAGTCATGGGGGATCAGGAGGCAACTGGTGGTTCCCCAGAAGTTTTGCCACAAGCTACTGTACCTGGCCCATGACATCCCTCTCGCAGGGCACCAGGGAATCCAGCGCACCAGGCAGAGGCTGCTACAGAACTTTTACTGGCCTGGGGTCTTTACCCATGTCCGACAGTACTGTCAATCCTGTGACCCCTGCCAGAGGGTGGGGAAGGCCCGGGACAAGGGGAAAACAGCTTTGAGGCCTTTGCCTATCATAGAAGATCCTTTCCAGAAGGTGGCCATAGACATAGTGGGACCTCTCAGCAAGACCGTTCGGGGAAGAAATACATTCTGGTGGTGGTAGATTTTGCCACTCACTACCCCGAGGCGGTGGCCTTGTCCTCTATCGAAGCAGACACCGTGGCAGATGCGCTGCTGACCATTTTCAGCTGGGTGGGGTTCCCCAAGGAAGTCTTAACGGACCAGGGGTCCAACTTCATGTTGACCCTGCTCCGGTGCTGGTGGGAGAAATGTGGAATCCGGCACAACTGGGCCTCAGCGTATCACCCCCAGTCCAACGGGCTGGTGGAGAGGTTCAATGGGACGCTAAAGATGATGCTAAAAACATTTATGAACCAGAACCCACAGGACTGGGACAAGTACTTTCCTCACCTGCTGTTCGCGTACAGGGAGGTACCCCAGGAATCTACCGGGTTTTCGCTTTTCGAACTGTTGTATGGAAAGCAGGTAAGGGGGCCCCTGGACCTGATGAGAGACGAGTGGGAGGGGAAGGCCACTCCCAATGGAGAGTCAGTGGTGGAGTATGTCCTGACCAAGTTCCGGGAAAGACTTGCCGAGCTCATGGGCCTGGCCAGGGAGAATCTGGCCTGAGCCCAGAGGAAGCAGAAGATCTGGTATGACCGCACGGCGCGGGCCCGCACCTTCGCCACCGGGGATCAAGTGATGGTTCTCATCCCCATGAGGAAAAACAAACAAAGGTAAACTATTTGGTGGAGCTGTCAAACCGGGCACACCACCGCCGGGTGTACCATGTGAATATGATGAAGCCATACTATGACAGGGGAATGTGGTGTTGGCCATGTGTGGACACTGGGAGGAGCAGGGAGATGACCCTTTAGTGGATCTATTCCCGGGGACAAAAGCTGGTTCCCCCCTGGAGGCAATTCCCCTTGCTGATCAGCTGACCCCTTCCCAGCACACTGAGATCAGAGGGGTGCTTCATCTATACCAACAGCTGTTTTCCAACCAGCCTGGATGCACTAATTTGACTGTCCACCGGGTGGAAACCGGGTCACACACCCCTATAAGATGCTCCCCTTTTCGGGTCACCGGGAAAACTGCGCAGGACCTAGAAAGAGAGGTCAGGGACATGCTGGCTTTGAGGGTGATCCAGCCATCCGCCAGCCCTTGGGCCTCGCCAGTGGTGCTGGTCCTCAAGAAGGACGGGTCGATCCGGTTTCTGTGTGGACTATCGAAAGCTCAATGCCATCACCATATCTGATGCCTACCCCATGCCCAGGCCTGATGAGCTCCTAGACAAGCTGGGAGGCGCTCGGTACCTCACCACCATGGATCTTACAAAGGGCTACTGGCAAGTGCCGCTGGACGCAGATGCCAGGCTGAAATTGGCCTTTATCACCCCTCTGGTGCTCTACGAGTTTCTGACCCTGCCCTTCGGCCTCAAGGGAGCGCCGGCCACCTTCCAGCGCCTGGTGGATCAGCTACTGAGGGGGATGGAGAGTTTTGCCGTGGCATATATTGACGACATCTGCATCTTCAGCCACACCTGGGAGGACCACATGTCCCAGGTTAGACAAGTGCTGGACCAACTCCGAGAGGCTGGGTTAACCGTAAAGGCTGAGAAATGCAAGGTGGAGATGGCTGAAGTTCCTTACCTGGGCCATCGGGTTGGGAGTGGCTGCCTAAAGCCGGAATCAGCCAAGGTGGAGGTGATCAGAGACTGGCCCATGCCCCAGACCAAAAAGCAGGTCCAGGCCTTTATCGGGATGGCAGGGTACTATTGAAGGTTCGTGCCCCACTTTAGCACCATAACTGCCCCCATCACTGAGCTGTGCAAGAAGAGGAAGCCAGACAAGGTGGTCTGGACCGAGCAGTGTCAGCAGGCTCTCCGGGCGCTGAAGGAGGCTCTGGTTAGTGGCCCAGTTCTGGCAAACCCAGACTTTGACAAGCCTTTTATGGTGTTCACCGACGCCTCAGACACAGGACTGGGGGCAGTGTTGATGCAGGAGGATGAAAAGGGGGAGAGACACCCCATCGTGTACCTGAGCAAGAAGTTGCTACCCTGGGAGCAGAACTACGCGGCCATCAAGAAGGAATGCCTGGCCATGGTGTGGGCCCTTAAGAAACTGGAGCCATATCTCTTTGGGCGACACTTCACTGTGTACACTGACCACTCTCCCCTGACCTGGCTGCACCAGATGAAAGGAGCCAATGCCAAGCTCCTGAGGTGGAGCCTGCTCCTGCAGGACTATAACATGGACAGGGTCCATGTGAAGGGAAGCGCCAACCTGATAGCGGACGTGTTGTCCTGGAGAGGGGGCCCAGAACTTCCCTGGGTCACTGGGCAGAGTGACCCCGCTCAGTTCAGTCTCGAAGGGGGGAGAGTTGTGATGGAGTAGGGACTGTCTGTGTGGGGGATGGGAGAACCGGGGAGGACTTTAGGTGAGGGACAGTACCTGAGCCTGTAACCTGAGCTAGGCAGGGGGGAAGGGAGGTCAACTCCTTTGCCCGGGAAGCTAGACAAAGGCAGAGAGCTGGCTGGAGAGGGTGGGGTCAGTTTCCGTTTGGGGCTGGGGGGTGCAGTGCAGGGAATCCCAAGCTGGGAACTAAGCTCCCTGCACCCCCAGAAGGACCAGATTGAGGGGTCCTGGCTCTGCCCACAAGCTCTGCTGTAGCCTATGTTCCTGTTGTCCAATAAACCTGTTTTACTGGCTGGCTGAGAGTCACTGTGAGTCCCAGGAAGAGGGGTGCAGGGCCGGACTCCCCCACACTCCGTGACACACATAATGTTAAGAAGAGTCTTGCAAGCCCCTAAGCAACAGCCTGCCAATTCACAGACTGCAGGTGTGGAAAACCCAGCAGTCATCCATGACCAGTGGACTTAGGTGTGTACATTGATCAGAGTGATTATTAACACCTGAATGCCAATCTTCTTCAGATATGCATGCGCCACCCACACATGCTAAAATGGCTCATGAACATAGGCTAATTTGCATGTATGCAAAACTCTTGTATTATTTTAAAAGAGATTGGGGTGTAGCAGTAGACTGAAATGACTATACTGAGAAGGTGTCCTGCTGCTTGGAGCAAAGATAAGAAGCCATGTGAAAATGGGGGATGTCACTGATGGGGATCTTGCTATACTCATCATGGAAATGCTCTTCAAGAAAAAATCACTATTAAAGGAGTCACTCATCCACCTGCCAAAGTGACCTGCAAATAAAGGAGAAAGAAGATTTTGTGGACTTATTTTTTGCTTCTTCATGAAGAAGTCCTGAAAAGCTGAGGAGGAGGCATTTTTTCTTTGAGTTTTTTCAATTAGAAATGCAGTTCTTCTCTTCCATGGAATTGTATGGACCAATGCAGAACTAGTGAAATTATAACATCACAAGAGATGGACAACTGAGCACCTCCAAGGGGAAAGGATGTTTTATTCAGGCTCTGAGTGAGTGGGTTCCCTCTCCCCTACTCTTAATGTCTATTTAACGCCAATGTTCAATCAACATGTGGGAGAAAGAAAGTCTCAGATAAAGGTTCAGCATCCTTTCTTCTTTATTTATCATGTGGAGATGAGCCTAATATTAGAGCTGCATAAAAAATGCCACAAGGTTTTGTGAAAAAAATTCATCAAGATTTCAAACTTCAAAAATTTCAACTAGCTCTATAAGCTATTGCTCTCTCTCTCTCTCTCTCTCTCTCTCTCACACACACACACACACACACACACACACACTGCAAAAACAATTACCAAAAAAAAAAGTCAGAATTTCAAAACTTGGGGAAATGATGTGAGCTGGACCCAATATGCATCCAGCAATCCCTCCATCAAAATCAGGAAAGACCAGACATGATAACCCAGATATTTCTGAGATTAAAGCATGAGCAGATACATAAATAAAGGTCCAGTCCTCCTTTATATATCAGAAAGGAACCAAAAGGGGTACAAACACCCAGCCCCCATTCCATTTTGAAATTAGTTGAGTTGCCCGTATAGGAGGTGAGACACGGTCTTTAGAATCTATGCTATGAAGAGCCACAGGAGATCTCTGAAGAGAAAGGAACTACAGGGCAAATGAACACCTCAGTTATCCGTCTCAGTAATTCCATGTGGAACACATTTTTCAGGTTTGTGGAGGCCACAAGCTTCTGTCTTCTCTCCTCACATGATTGGTTTCTTCCATCACAGTCAGCTCCTCTGCACCTTGGCTGGCTCTGCCAGATAGCAACCTGCCTCTTGTTCAGGAGCAGTGACCAGCGGTGTATCTATCTCTGGAGCATTGATCCGGTGGTAGTGTAGACATAGCCTAAGAGTGCTCTAAACCAGTAAGGTAAAACCTGACCTTCTCCATACTAGTGGCCCAGCCTTTCGGGGGAATGAATACCATCTGATAAGAAGAAACAACTTGTCAGTTTCTCCTGGACTGTGGACCTTTAGATGTCATTGACCTCCACATCAATTGGTGAAAACACTCCACTTTCCCCCATACTCTTCATCTGTCCTCTGATCTTCTAGGAAGGGCATATTCTCCACCAGTCTCAGAGTCTCCCTAGAACAGGCCAAGGGAGAAGAGGAGTACCCTTTCCATTACATGCGGCAGATTTGTTTGCTTGTTTCCTTGTGTTTTCTATAGTTCATGATTGCTGGCTTGGTTTGGACTCATTATGGATTTCTCCCCAATGTTTCTCAGGATTCTACACTTTGTTGTTAATAGAGATTTTTAAGCGGGGGTGGGAGGCTCTTCTTTTTGGATCTTACATTGCAGCACTAATACTGGGGGTGTGGTTTGTTTCCAGGTCATTGCAGTTTTCATGGCTCGCTGTGCAAGTGCCGCTCAACCTACTCTTTGCAGCTCAACAGCAACAAGAGTTTGGCCCATCCCAGCTGCTGCTGATTTTACTTTACAGCAGCTGCCCATGCAGCTCCTGTGAGGCTGCTCCTACAGCTGAGATATGCGACAGAGCGTAATAGAGTTAGATGCCCTGCCCCTTGGGCTCCTTTACAAACCCCAGCCTGTGTGATCTGTTTTGCACATGCACTTTGCCTTGATGTGTGTCATCTGCACGTCTTCCAATCAAATGCATGCCCATCTCCTCTCTGTGCTCGGTTTGCACACACAATGATGTATTCTTTCAAAACCCCAGCCTTGGACTGTGTATGTGTGCACATATCTCTGGATAGAGGGAGCTCATGTGACGGTGTTGTGTAGTGTTAAAGGTTTTATTAGCAGGATGTCCATATTACTCATTGGTGGAAAATCCACGAGCAAATTATGCAGTCATCCTAATGGGTGCCAATAAAATCTTTATATAACAATGCATCATTACACATTCTGTACATGCTGTATATTTTACAGGCAAACTATTTGAGTTGATTATTAATGGGCCCGATCCTGCTCTCACTGACGTCAACAGCAGTTTTGCCATTGTTTCCAACTAGAGCAGGCCTGATGTTGGTTGTCTTGCATATTTCTCCAACTCTCAGGACAGGTTCCCATAGTAGCAGCTGTCCAGCTGTACCAGGAAAATTGTAGCTAATATGTTTGAGAGAACCTATTAAGCTTACCTAAAATAGTTTCCCCATACATAACAACGCCACAATGTTGTGGTTTGATATCTGACAATCTACTGAGGTCCTTATACCCTTGGAAAAGATGATTCCTCCTGGATTTCCAATAGAATAAAACTCCCTCATGGGTCACAAAATATGGGACTCAAACCTGTTCCTGGTCCAGAAGAGAATATTGCCTGTCCAGAGTTGGCACCAGTTTAATTTTGGAGGGGACAGCCCACCTTTGGAAGACAAAACACAAGATGTTTCTCTGGCAGGCTAATTTCATTTTAAATGTGGCTGCTTGAAGCTGCCCAGAGATTTGGTCCATTGTCCCTCATTTCAAGGGACATTGCTCATTTCAGTCCCAAAGTTAATTATGTTCCACACAAATATAACAGCTCCTCACTTTTCGCACTGAAAATGATTTATGCCAGCAAGATATGGTCGTGAGACTGGGGGTGTAGAAAGGAAGGAATCCCACAGTTTTTCAAGTTTCCTTAATGAATAATTGTTCTCTGTCCCCCATGTCAAGCCTTTGCCCCATATTGCACCCCACAATGGACCCTGACAGGTTGAGGAGGGGAAATTAGGATAAAAGAAGAAGTCACACTTAGGATGAATCAGTGGGCAGAGTGCTGGGAGGCCGTCAAGAGAACACGAACACTGTAATTTATCCCATAGCTATCGAATTTATCATATGGCTCCACAGTGTCTTAAATGGACACAGCAGCATGTGGCCTTGCAGAAGAAAAGGGGTTGAAAGAACAATTTACTTACCAAATCTAGTAGGTGATGAGGTCCTGTGCGATCTATTCTTTCCATAGCAAGACAGGGAAGTCCAAAGACACCTCCAAGCAAACAGCTCAAGAGAGAGCAGGCTCGGTTTCAATGGATTTTTCACAGAACCAGGGATAAAAAGAAAAATTAAGAAGCACCTCCAAAATGACTTAAATGTTTAACTATATAAAACTGTTTTTCATTGATATTTGCTCAAAAGTAATTTAAAATGATTTTAAATGATTTAAAATTATTTAAAAATTAAACATCATGTGACAGTATTCAAACTCCAGACCAATATGTTTTTGTTTTTTTTTCCCAGTTCCTTTGGTCTTAACCCATCTCTCATAGAAGTCTATGACAAAATTCCCATAGATTTAAATGGGAGCTGGATTGGGCCTTTGTGTTAATTTTCTCAGTTTAGAATCTCACTGGCAATGAGATCCTTAAGAAAGTTTATTCCAAATTGAAAATGAAAGCCAAGATAAAGGAAACATATTACATGGTCTGAACTGTAACATCCAGTGCATTAAGACATTGAAACTAAACCTGTCTTGCTTCCACTAGTGCTTGCATTTTAAGGAAACCATTGTAAAGGATCACCTTTAGGAACCTTCTTCCAACTGCCTATTTTTTAAAGAGTTCTTCATGGTAATATTATTATGAATTATGTTATGTGATATTCTGATGTGTTTATTCAGGTACGGGTTCGAAACACAAAACAGATTTAACATCTAGAGGTCTCACTTACAATGTGGACTCTGGTAACTTCAATCTTTGATCTTTTTATACTGGATCTACATGTGAAAGGTCTCCACTGAGTTGCTGATATCTATGTTATTGCTGGGTTGTTTGATCTGAGATTAATTGATGCAGCTGTTTAGTTATATATGCATTTTTGAAAGATTGTCAAAGATGCCCAGAGCACTGAATGGGACTCTCTAAACAGAAAGTAGTAAAAATCAAAATAAATAAATATGATTTTGTACAATGAAAAGGCAACTTTTAAAATGGCTTTTACAACAATATTTGGGTTAGAAATTTATATTGTTTCACCCCATCCCATTTTCAAACTCTGGAAAGCCCTCCAGAAAATTACTTACATAAGCTAACAGGAAGCCTGATGCTGCAACCTTTTTCTTAGGTGAGTAATCCCACTGACAACTGTAACTATGCAACTGAATAAGGGCTGTCAAATCCAGACCATGGTGGAGAGCTACCCATTTCCAGCAATGTATAGCACTGCCTAATACACACAGGCGGTAGGGATAAGCAAGAGCTTGCATATAGTGGATTTGCTTTAATAGAATGCAATGCTGCCAATAGGAAAGATTCATTCATTGCTGTAACTGTTTACTATTTACAAAAAGGAAATTGTAGCTCAGTTCCATGTCCTTCATTGAGTGAATATATATATATATATAGAGAGAGAGAGAGAGAGAGAGAGAATATATATATATATAATTTTCAATTTTCCACTCAAGGAAGGTCATATATATATATAGCTCAGTTCCATGTCCTTCATTGAGTGAATATATATATATATACAGAGTGAGAGAGAGAGAGAATATATATATATAATTTTCAATTTTCCACTCAAGGAAGGTCATATATATATATATAGTGTGTGTGTGTGTATATATATATATAATATACAGAGTGTGTGTGTACAAAATCTCTCCAAATTGAAGCAAAAACATGTGTATTTAAAATACTGAAAATTCATAATGCAAAATACACAAGGGGAAAACCTTCTTCTCTTTACCTACTTCAACTCAATCTCTCTTTCTTCTTTTTTTTAAAGGAAACTTCATTGTATATTCTAGAAAAGTATATTGGTGGGGAAGGTTTAACAGAGCCAGGGAGTATGTGCAAGGAGTGAGAAAGTGAATTGATGGATGGATGGTTAAATGAATATAAATGAACTGATACCTTTACAGGAAAATAACATTTCTTTTCTTTTTTTATTCTATAGATCAGTGGGTTTTGTATCTGTAATTCTTTCATATCAGCAAAGAGGAAATAAACTCCCATGTAAATCATTTTCCCCCCATCTGGAAGCATATTAAAACCATGCCATTTTTTTTCTTTTAAGCAGAGCCTTTTTCCCTATTTGCTTATCAGTTCATCCACCATTACATTTTAAATGAAATTGCAAGACCCCCCCTTCCTTCCCCCAAATTCCAGGCTGATGTAGAAAAGTGGGAAGCAGACTTTTCTTGCTTTAGAATAGTGACCTAGATTCAATTACAGATAGACCTAGAGAAGATGACACCTTACCATTTTCATAGAGGTCCTCTTAAAAAATTAGAAAAACAAAAACCCTCCCCTCCTCCCAAAAACCAACCCCCCCCCCAAAAAAAAGACAAAAAAATAACCCTGAATGGAAAGAAATGTGTTTATTTAAACTTTGGCTTTTGTCTCCCTCTTGCTTAACCTCAATGGCATGTCTGGGCTACAAAACCCACAATGGTTCTTCCAAGGGGCTGGCTATGCTCATGAAAATGACATGTTGAAAAGTATTTTTCCGTGTTTGTGTACATTAAAGATGCACATGGGGCGAGATAAAATGTTACCGCCAGAAAGAGGCCTATTTGTTTGACTATCACCGCCAAACAAAAATCCAACTAATTACATTATAAAGACACACGTATTACAATTACTATGAGGCAGAAAGAAGCTTTGAAGAGCCCAGTGTATTTTTTTTTTGTAACTGTGGTTTCCCTCGTTACTCTGAAATATTTACTAGGAGGGGACAGTACTGTGATCCTCGCTTATTGACTTTTATCACTAAATTAGGCATATAAATGACCTGAAAGCGGTGTCTGTCGTATTAAATTAAAAAATAAATAAAGAACAATTACCCTCTCTTCTTTTTTCCCTCCCTTCTCTGATCTCAGCCTGAAAGGAGCCTGGGTGAGATAAGAGAGATTGGATTCACTTCTGGAGCTGCTCTCGGTTTGTTCTGCTGAAATAAAATAGACTAAGAAACACTTGACTAGGGAGCTAGTCCGTTCATATTCATGCACAGCTCCTTTGTGTGTGTGTGTGTGTGTGTTTCTGAAAAGGAGAGGGCTCCTGGTTTTAAGGATAGAAATAAGGTGTGGAAATGTAGCCAGCTTTGCTCTGTTTTGTAGGGAAATCTCCAATTTTTTTCTTCAAATTTATGTTTTTACTTTGCCTAGTCTGATTGAAGGCTGAGGGACCCCTTTACAATAAGGGCTTTGGGGGAAATAAACGACCTATTATATACATAATGTGCAAATGACTTTATAGAGGTAACAGCAACATACACACGTGCGTGGAACTGATTGTTATGTGTGTATGATCTGGAGGCACACACGGGTTGTTCCCGAAGCAGTGATAACGGGGGAGATCTGTGCTGTTGCGGGGGGCGGGGGGAAGTGTTTCTCTCACAGTGCTCTCCCTGATGCAGTTGTTTCTTCAAACTCCTTCTGTCCAGGAGGGGCAAGGCGCTAAACTGGGCACTGGGGGTCATACGATGGGAGCGTCTAGGGCAGGAAGGCTTTGCAGTGAATCCACTCTGGCGCAGGGCGGATTGTTTCGTTTCAAAGCGGGGCTGTGCATGCTTTGGGAAGCTATGTTCAAAATATAATCTTCATATTCAGTTCAATGGAGTATCCTTATAATTTACGGCACCAAGATAAGGCTGGAGGATGTAATAAAAAAAAATCTGAAGCCGTCCTTTCACACACACGCCCCATATTGAATTGCACCTTGGGCAACAGTGCGGAATCCAGAATCTTAACTTCGCTCAACATATGTTTCTAGCAGATAAGTAAACAATCTGGACGTGAAATGAAAATTTTAATTAATGCAGTAATGCTATTACACCTCAAGTGTGCAAATCCCATTGCCTTGCACTGTGACAATGGGTTGGGGGGGGAAACACACACAGACAACAACCACAAGCAAATTCTAATCGGGGTTTGCTTTTCACTCAGCTCCAATTGTTTTCATAGTTTGTTTCCTTTGAATTAATCTCATCTTATATTTCAATAATTACCAGCTACTCATCTCCCCCCTCCCCCTTTCTCTCACATACTCAAAGAGGCTCTTTCCCCCTGTTTCTCTCCTTAATTTGGCATCAACCTGCATTTAATTTCTGGGCGCTTCATGTACAAATATTTGGTTGTTGGAATGTGATCTTTACAGACCCTGCACGTTATTTCTTGTTTAGCTATTCAAATGTGGCGTGTTCAGGAATAATGAAGTATTTTGTTATTTGCCCTAATAAAAAAAGGGCTGGCTTTTCCCTTTGATGTTCCTATAAAACAACCCCGGCGTGTGAAAGAATGGAAGAAAGGCAGGAGGTAAAATTAAAGAACGAAGGGGGGGGGGAGATAAATTACAAACGCATCCAAAGCACCATCAGGGACTCCTTCTCTCGCTCCGAATTGAAAAGTAGCGACATGTCTGGAGAACAATTTTAACTTCAGGTGCCATTTGCAGACTAGATAACTCTTGTCCCCCTGGCCAGCCTCTTTGCGCTTTTCCCCTCCGCTCCCTTTGTTTGCTTTAACTCCCCAGTCACAATTTTTATCATTCTTCCCTCTCCTGTAGCTTCACTGGGTTGCGCCCAAAGTGTTTCTAGGTTTCGCACCTTTTCGCCCCCACTCGCTTTCCGTTGCGCCCCCTTTTTCTAATATCCCTATTCCTCCACGTCCTTGTGTAATACCCTTCCACCGGCTCTTTGTTTAAAAGCACAGACTGTCGCTTTCCACACTTTTGATCTTTTTCTTTTGCTGTTCAGTTTCCCCCACTCATTGTCCCTTTCTCACCTTGACGGCCTTGCTTCCCATCTGGCTGATACAGATTCATATTTTTTCCAGGCTCATTCCACAATTCTAAAGTCGTGTGTGTGTGTGTGTGTGTGTGTGTGTGTGTGTGTGTGTGTGTGTGTGTGTGTGTGTGTGTGTGTGTGTGTGTGTTGGGGTGGGGGGTTGCGTCAATTTCATTCGCTTTAAAAATGAAAGTGCATTTTTTTGCTGATTCTTTCCTTACCCATCATGTCCCTCACTTCCATCCCCACCCCATTTTAAAAAGTAACCCACTTGTGGTTGAAAGGGGGAGCAAAGATAAAGAGGAGAGATTGCAGCTTCGATTGCAGGCATTTAGCAAGGTGTAAAAAGACCTCGCTTATTTTAGGTGTGGAAAAAACTTGTGGGATTTTCTAAAATGTTACATTCACCTCCCTTCTATGCCTGGATCTTAAAGATCACATCCCATTCAGAGAAAGCTGAGGGCTTGCGTTGTTTATTTGATTTGTAATATGAAGACACGTTCTCACCTGCACAACTTTACATCATACCTTTGAAGTTATTGCAACGGCAAAGCACATGCGTATGTACAATCTAGATAAGAGTTACATATGTAGAACGGACAGCTCAAAATTCTCAGCCTTCCATTGATGGCCGCTATGGATTTTCGCTGTTTAATTATCTAAGAGGTGTGGGGGGAGGAGGGGGTTGTTTTTGTTTCTTGAATTCATGAGGTATTTAGAACACAGGATGAAGGTATATTTCTGATCACCAGCTTTTAAACAGTGCAATCAAGGACTGTAGCCAGGAGGTCGGGGCTGGAATAAAACCGGAAAATCAGAATTGCAATCTTTTTGATGTTTCAAAGTCTCTTTGAATGGCTTTGATACACTCAATAGCAAATTTACTCTGCGATTATCACTAATAAGCAGAAATAAGTAATATCTCTCAGAGACTTCTTATGGCTTAATGTGTCCTTTAAAATAAAGTTTTTAACACCATGTAATGCTTCTCTGTATATCCTACCTCTCTGGCACACACAGAGCAAAGTTCTTAAACAATTAAGCATTTATACTTGTAACCAAATTAGGGATAGCTACTTTTTTTTCCTTCTGATTTCTTTTGGGCGGGTAAGGGAGAAGAAAATTATTTTGACTAGCTACCTGGTTCTCGCTTTCTCTCTCTCTCTCTCTGCGACCAGAACCCTGAACAAAATCAAACGACTCTTCGGGGAAGTTTATTATTGGGCTTTAAAAAAAAACTGGCAAAGAAATCATTTTAACGCGTTTGTGTAATTCGCTGGACAGCAGGAAAGACGGTGTATGGCAGCAGAGAGAATTGCTTAAAATAAGTTACTCCACGAAAACAAACAAAAGAAATCAACCGGATGAGTCCCCTCATCCTTCTGTACTAGGTTACTTGTTAATTTCAAGGCAGCAGGAAAGCAATCGAAACAGTGACAAGTGTTTAAAGCTCAATGCAACGGCTACTGCCTGACAAAGTCCCTTGTTCAGCTGATCTCTCTTTCATTAGCAGGTAGATTTTAAAATGAAACAACTTTGCAGCTCGCTCCTCGCTAGCCCGCCCTGGTATGCTTTTTGGCTGTACTCCGTGCGGGCTGTGCAGAGTACTCCCCACCCAAAGAAGAGGTTGAGATCCAGCAAAGACCTTGAGTCGTCCCATCTCCTCCCAATATTCTTTTGGAGCGGGCTGAAGGCGTGGCGTCTAACACCCCTGCAGCCTCTGTGTAATGATTTTATTGCAAGAGGCAGACAGTTGTGGGAGAACAGGTTTGACAAGGAGCAGCATTTCCCCCCTCTAGGGAATATCTTTTCTTGGTCTCCTTTTGACATCGAAGTCAGTAATCGGTTCATTTCGGTGTCAGAACGATTATTTAATATGTTTATCTCCACGAGTAAAATAGCTGCACACCTGCAGACGGAGAAGCCAGTTGAAGGGATAATTTGGCTGAGTCAAGGGCGGGGAAATGTGCTGGCGAGGGGAAGAGAGACATGGAAATCGGTGAGAGAGAACAAGAGAGGAAAGACCGATCTTAAAGCGTTCACCTCTGTAGCTTTTCTACGCGGTTTGATGCATCAACCCAACAGGGAGGCGTTATTTTGCCCAGGCTCATTTCTGTTGGGGGAGGGGACTTACCCCAGTATCCTGCCCTTTAAATCCTCCCCACAGAGCTTCACTTCCCAACACGTTAGGGTGGGAAAAGTGGACAAGATCTTGACCCTCGACAGATTTGCCCTGCCCAGCCTAATCCAGTTTACCAGGAGAGGAGTCAATGCCTATGAAAGTCACCAGTGGCTAAAGCCTCCATACCTATCTGCTGCGGGGCAGAGGGGCTCTGCAAAAATACGCTGGTTTGCTCAGTTCGGGGGGGGGCGGGTTCTGCCCCCCCCCCCGCCTCCCCTTTCTTCTCCAAAGTCTGGTGGGGAGAAGGCAGCAGCAGCTTGGGCCCAGCTCTGCCTCAGACCACTGTAAAACTAATCTGGGTAGATGTTAAAGGACACTGAGCTATGAGTGTTATCACAGAGCCTGACAGCAACTGTCAGGTGGGGTTAAATCAGCGAAGGAACCCACCAGGCTCCCAGCTCCTGCCTCTCCTTCTCAGAGCCACGCCGGGCTCCTTTCACTGGGGCTTTCCCTGAGTGTCCCAAAGCACCGTGCCCGTGATTGCAGCCCTAGTCAAGCCAGTTCCCTAATTGTCCTGCTTTGTAAGCGTGCTTTGTCATGCTAAACAAGCGTGGTCCAGCCATTCTAACCTTCTCTTTCAAACTCTTTCTCCTCTGGTCTTTTGTCTACCTCCGCCCGATCTCCCATTTATTTATCTATCTATTATTTATATGCTTACCCTTCCATTGAGGCCCCATGTATGTTAATTGTGTTATGCCATTTAATTCTAACTCCGGTCTCAAAAGAGCACTTCATGAGAAAAGCATCTACAACACGGATCGCTTTGCCATTCAGCTCAAACCAGATGGACAACCGCGACTTTTTTTTTTCCAAAATGAAAATCCCTCCCTAACAAAGGGGACCTGATGAATAGCCCCCCAAACACTGCTAATTGCTCAGGACAATATGCTAATCGCTGTTTTCGGCTTCGGCAGGCTGCTTAGATTGGGTGGTAAAAGTTACATTGAACGCTGCTGGGGGAGAAAAGGGACTGGCCGCTTACGAAGGCGGATGCCACACACGCTCGCCGAGAGAGGGAAAGGGAGACAGACCAAAAAAAAAAGATGTTGACACGTTTAAAGGGGCCGGGCCATTTGGCGAAGCAAGTGACTCGCATCAAAGCATAACTCCGAGCTGCTCAGAGCTACCTGTGCAGGCCAGTCCCCTTCCCCGACAGGCCAGCCAAGCACATGGGTTTTGTCCGCAAAAACTTTCTCCTGAAGGAGGCTATTAAAAATACGCAGCGCCACGGATCCGAAATAGCGACATTGTTGGCCCTGGTTCTGTCTATTGTCAATGTCTATTCTTTTCTCCTGTAGCCAGGAAACCAGAGGAAATGCCAAGGAGCCTGGTTTTTAAACCTTGGGGAAAGTCCTGATAAGGCAGCTAAGTTAGACTTGGCTATGGACTGATATCTCCAATAGATCAGATACTCCAACCTCTCCCGAAAGCAGATGAGGCACACGCCGTCCTCTCCAGTGTATTACTGAGTCCATTTGTTTCACTTTTAGCAAATCATTGAACATAAGAAGTGGTTATTAAAATCTGTGTGGGTATAAACCAGTCAAAGTGAAACCGCAGCAAAAGGCTTTGTAGTTAACAGTGGAGATGAGATTAATAATTATGTATCCCGTATAATCTATAAATGCCCCGATCCTGACAAAACGCAGGTGAGTAATATTACTCAAGTGAGTAGTCCCACTGAATTCACGTAGGGCCCCTCACCCGTGTAGAGTTACTCACCTAAGTTTTTTCCCCCCGGGATCGGGCCCCAAGATGCTTTCCTGGCCGGAAGCGTCTGAGCTAGTCCTATGCAACTCAATCTTTTAAGCTTTGCTTTCGTGCTCTTAGGAGGAAGCTTGTCAAAATTGGGATTTTATTCACACCACATGGTTTGCTTGTTTAATGACAGATTGTCTTTATTCAAAATGTCTTTGTTCAACAAATGAACAGGTTAACGAGGTAAAATCCTTCTGGATACATTTTTCAAAGACATGGTTGAAACATATTGAAATTACCATCTTTTTTTAAAGTCTTATTCTTATTTGTTTATTTAGTTATTTTTACAATTCTACTGCCTGACTTCATACCTGACGCTCTGTCTAAAATGAACTTCGGTCTAGTTGCACTGGATCACACAAATTGAAAGACTATCTGTTTTAAATTAAGCAAACACTATCATATCATGTTGGAAAGAGAAACGTTTCCCTTTTCTGTAACTTTTAAGAGCCTTTTTGACATGAAAAGCATTTTTTACCTATTAGTGCTTGATGGCAAAATATATATATATATATATAATATAACACAGCTAATCTTGTCTTTTAATGTGCAAAAGGAAATAATAATAATAATATTAATAAATACCAGGACTTCAGAAATTCAAGTCCAAATAACAGCAGGTAATATAGAACTCATATACATTAATATAATAAATAAAACTCAAAACCGCCTAGCCTTTAGTCCAAAAGGGCAGGTCAAGATTTAACACATTTACAGTTCTTAGAGGTTTCTGCACCTAGCTGAGCCTCCAATTCCAGTTTCCCCAGGCTGAGGGAGAAATCTTTGTTTAATTTGACTAGCGAGTCTCTGCGTTCCAAGAGAAGTCTCTGTCTTTCCCCAGGTGCCATCAGATACACTGGCATCATTCTCCCATGCAGGTGGCCTTTTGCTTCTGCAGTTTCTATGTACATGCCCATGAGTGAATTCAAGTTCTGACTGCAAACCAAGTCTCGCTTGCGGGTATGTGGGTGTGTTACATGGCAGTCGCATGTGCTGAAGAATAGGGGTCTATTCCAGTCTTGGTCATGCCTGGGAATAATATGTAGGCAACTGGAGGTTGCAAACTGGAAGCCGACCAAGCTGTACAGTTACAGGGCACCACATACCCAGGGTTAGTTGGCGAAGGGTGAGTATGGGTGTGCTGGCTGGGGCAGCTCAAGCTGCCGAACGCCCCGCTCTGGTATCCCAAGGTGGAGGCGTAGGGCAGGGTGCTGGTGGCTAAGGTGTGGGGCACCTCGGTCATCTTCTGGATAGCGCTGGAGCTGAACTGGCTGGGGTCAAGTAAGGAGTAGGGTGCGGAGGTGGGAGGCAGGAAAGCCCTAGCCTTCTCTGGGGAGCTCAGCAGAGCGTCCGTGGCTCCCACGGGCAGCCCGGCCGCCTTTAGCGGGTCCGTGTCGCCCAGGTAAGGCAAAGGGAAGACATACCTGTCCTTCTTGAGCAGGTTCTTGGGCTTGCGCCGGGGTCTGTACTTGTAGTCAGGATGCTCCTTCATGTGCTGCGCCCGGAGCCTTTTGGCCTCGTCGATATAGGGTCGTTTCTCAGCCTCCGACAGCAGCTTCCACTCCGCGCCCAGCCGTTTGCTAATCTCCGAGTTGTGCATTTTAGGGTTCTCCTGGGCCATCTTCCGCCTCTGGCCCCGGGACCACACCATGAAGGCGTTCATGGGTCTCTTGATGTGATCGGTCGGCTTGGACATGGTGCTGTGGGGTGGGGGTCGCTCTGAGGAGTCGCAGCGGTGCTGGGCTCACCTAGCCGACTCGCCTGCCTTGCCACCCAAAAAGAACCCCAAAACTCTCAGCTGATCATACCAGTTCTCCGGCAAATCCACAGGCAGTTACGGGGGGAGAGGTGTCAACGGAGGAGGGGGGGGTAAGAAGACAAGAAGGAGAAAAGAAGTGAAAAAAGAAATCCAGGAGTGTCTCGGGTCGGAGTGATCAGTCTCTCAAGTGTTTGTGTGCGGGAGAGAGAGAGGGAGGGCTTGCTTTTGTGATGAGATGCTGCTGCCGAAGGTGTCTAGCCCTGCAAAGCACCTGGCTGGGAATGAGGAACAGCCGAGGACCAGGAGCCAAAAGCGGTGAAGTTCAAAGGCTAGCCTGCTCCGGACTGCACGCAATCTGACATAATCGCAGGGCGTTCACTCCCTAACCTGAGCGCCCAATCAGCTTGGAGAGAAGAATACCTTAAAAAGAGACAGTCTGAGAGTGAAGAGAAAGGGGGGCAGGCACTAAATACACGGGATTAAAGGGAATGCTTTTGTTAGACGTTGCGCTAATAGCACCAAATGAAACTCCGCGCGCCTCCTCGATAGAGTTCCGGGCTGCTGGGGAGAAATGGGACGTATTGTACCAGCCACACAAGAAACAAAAAATAGCCGCTTGTGAGTTTGTAAATCAGGCACCACAAGTCCAATGCAAGGCAGCATTTCCCCTTCCTCGCCAACCTCGGGGACAAACACAACCCCAGGGCGCAGCTAGCAGCATTTCTTTCGAAAAATTCAAACCACCATCTAAATACAATATATATTATTATGGTTGTTATAAAATACTTGCAAAATACAGGTACATCTATGCACTCACATTCTCTGGCTAACGGCAAAGCATGCCAATCTAACCCCCCTACCTATACACACTGTACCTTTATACATCATGTGTCAGCCCTGTGTGTACCTGTTCAATATTCATTAGAGGAAGTAAGACAAATGGCAAAAGGGGGTTGATATTAAAGATAAACTAGTGTTTGATTATGGGGATAATAGTTAACTTTACACCGGCAGTTTAATAAGGCCTTTCTTTCTTTCTTTCTTTCTTTCTTTCTTTCTTTCTTTCTTTCGCCTCCACATTTATTTGAAATTGAAAAAATGAAGCCCACTAGTTGGATGAATTAGATGGATTGGCGCCGGGATTGGCCCGGTGTCTGGGGTAATAACACTTGGTACCTTGCTTTTGTGCTGCTTGGAGAATGGTCTGTTTCTATTCTCTGGTGGTTTGCTTTTTTTTTAAATAGGTTATAATTCTTCGGGTAAGGAACACTAAATAACCCTAGGAATCACGCTGCATGCCTGTTTTCTTTGAATAATTGCCTGCCTAATGTGAAATGCCCTTGGGGAAAATATTTATTAAATGGAAACAATTGTCCCGAGTCCCTGTAGAGACTGGGTTTGTTAAAGGGTTATTGGCAACTGCACCTGCCAGGTTTAAAGGACTCGTCTAAAATAACGCTTAAGCACCTTCAGTTGTTCCTATATGCAGCGTTCAGCTTTAATAATCTATTTAAAATAGAATCTGGAGGGGAGAACTATACCGATCTGACAGCTCTAAATATTTGCTATATTATCTTTCTCTTTCTTTTAATCGACCCTTCCAGACTGGCTAGTCTACGTTCAGTGAAACTCACCAAAAATCCTCTCCACCTCTCACCTCCTTAAAGCAGAGGACATGGAAACACGTCAATCTATAACTTAGCTGCAAAGTCTTTAGCCTTTATTTCCACAACAGCCCCCAGTACAAATTATAACAACGCAAATCCATCTGCCGATACACGTACTGGGTGCGTATATGGATTGGAAATAGCTGCGAAGATCGGAGTCTTTAGGGGGTCCCCCACCCGTTTTCACTGAAATTATAGCCCTGTTCCCTGGTTTCTGCTTTTCCCACATTTGGAGTCTCCAATAAATTAGTTTAATTCAATGTCAACGCTAAAGGGTTGCGGGGAATGATTTAAAGTCCATTCACCTGTACGGGTTTGCCCGGCGCCCGAGGCGTCACCTGCTACTTAGACTGTACTTGTGCATTTAGCAAGATCTGAACAGACTTTTCGTTATACACAGAAATGCGTTGTGCATTTCTCAGGACTCAGAGATTTTTTATTTTATTTTATTTTATTTTTGCTACGAAGCCACGCTGCAAATTAACATGTATTTGGAACGGAATAGGCAGTAGCTGGGACACATTTGTAACACACCACTAATTTTACAGTACAATACATTCCCCCTAGCCTGGGGCACTCAACATTTGCTCCCCAGTGTATATTTAGAGGCGACATCTGAGCAGCTAGTTCATGCATAGTAAAAAAGGAGTATTTTGAATGCACGCAGGAGTATGTATTGGTATTTCTACTTTTAATTGCCCCCCCCCCACACACACACACACCGTCAGCCAAGGGGAATCCCGTAGGTTGTGATTCAGAAGGAAATGGCCCATATCTTATCCTTTTTTTCTTTTGCAACCTTCCCCCCCGCTCCCGATTTTATATATATATATATTTCCAATCTCTGGCGCTGAGTGATTCCTGAAGTTTCTGAATTTAAGCCCTTAACTCTTCTGCTTTTCATCCTGCACAAATACGCAGTCATCCAGCCGACTAATCTCAGGCACTGAGAGAGTCGTTTTCGTGTTAATCAGCATAAGGACTGTAGCTAAATATAGTGGATTCAGGCCCCTCACCATACCCCCCGCCCCAAGGATGGACCAGTTAATAGCACCGCTAATGTTTGCTGCTTTGACTGGGGTTCTGGGTGGATTAGGTGTGTGCGCGCGCGTGTGTGTGTGCAAAACCTGTTTTCCTCTAGTGATAACGCACTGAGCTGCTGCGGAGAAATGCTCAGAGACGCTTCGTGTCATCAAATGCATGGAGCCCTTCACCCGGTAGGTTGTGCTCTGCCTCAGCCAGTAACAACAGACACCGAACCTCTCCCAGCCGACACCTTGTGCAAAGACGGAAAGGTGGGGAGGGGCAGCACATTTCTTTGCTCTTCCTTGAAGCCCCGGTTTCCAATCAAGGAACTGAGACGGGCCTCAAGGAAGCAACTGGTCCTGCCAACTCCGCGGGTTGCACTGCAGGAGGGTGGGAAGGAGGGTATCGCCTGCTCGCATTGCCACCCCTTCTCCTCTCTTGTCCCTTGCAGAATCCCACGCGAGTTGCTGGAGAAGTGACTGGGGGGGGAGAATCAGGTGCCTGCCTCGCTCCCCCCGCGTCTGGAAAAACGCCCGTCGAGGGGACACAGATGGGGACAGAGCAACGCCCCGGGATAGTTCGCTGGCAGCTTTAACGTCCGGGCTCCGCCGCTCCTTTTAATTCGGTGCCACCGGCCCGGATCGCGACAGCAGCAGGCGGGGGCTGGGACGGGCTCCCCTGGACACGGCTGGTCAATGGCTTTTCAGCAACGTGGCCACCCTGGTTCCCAGGGGTTTCCTGCCGCGGGTTCCAGATACATCCAGGCCAGCACTGGCTAGGGCAGCCGGCGGGGCTGCTCCCACGCGCGTCTCTCTCGGGCGGGGCTCTGCAGGCCAAGCTGGGGAGGCGCACAGGGCAGAGCTCACTGCCCGCTCCCACCAGCAAGGGGGCGGGGGAGCCCCGACAAACGCTGCGCGGATACTGGTGTGTCAGCCCTGGCTTGGCATAGGCAGCCCCAGGAGGCGAACCCCCCGCCCCGGGAAGGGACGCGGGGACAACCAGGGGATCCTTTTTGTTTACTGGCCTATCCCCCCTTGTCCCTTCCTGCGGGGAGGCACAATTCCTGGTAGGCATGTCAGCGGCTGGGGGGCTTTCCGTGGGACTCTCCCTGCGGGAGAAGGCGATCAGGGCTAGCTGAGGACTTGCGAATGACTCTACAGGTGCGCTGGCCGGCTACTTTGCGGGAGTTCTCCCCGCAGCCCGGTGCGCCAGGCAAAATACACCATTCCGGGACCCCTTTTGCCTCTCCGCGGGAAGGAAATATTTCCCTGCCTCTCTTCCCCAGGAAGCCGCTGCTGCGGCAATTCCTTGCTAAAGGGACAGTCTCATTTCTGGGGACAGATGTGAGAGGGAAGGAAAGATAATGTTAATCCTGGCTGAGGAAATGTGTCCTTGTATTAGAGCCTCCAGCTTTCCATACCAGTGCCACTCCTCTCTCAAACAAACTATGTGACAATCCAAACCCCTCCTTTGTTTTCATGGCTTATGTTCCGATTCTCCAGATATCTGTAGATCTATACAGATCATTTGTCATTGCCCGTGAAGATGAAACAAGAGAAACTTGGCCCCCTTTTCAAGCGGGCAGATAGCAAGACAAATCGTTTGGAAATGAGGTGTGATTTGCAAGCCCTGTCTGCTACTGAAGCGTCTTGCGAATCAGTTCATGTTTGTTTGGAATATTGATGATAGAAAATACCCTGCTGTACTTTGATTGGTTGACACTTCTGCATTAATACACCCTATATATATATATATATGCTCTTCTGTCACATAGTTGTAGTATAGTGTGTGTGTGTGTATTATATATATATATATATATATATATGACTTTCCCGCCACTTCCCGCTGTTTTTGTTGTTACATTGTAAATGCCTCCATTTAAAAAGAGAGAGTTAATCTGAATTGCCAATACATCCACCCCAACCGTTAAAAACTCCTATTTCTTATGTATGTGATCTGCTCTGGAAGGATATCTGTTGCAAAAAAACAAACAAACAAACAAACAAAAATGTCCCCCGGCTTTAAAAAACTTAGTTTCCCTACTATGCTACTAGTTATGAATGCCTCCAAGGACAAGGATACCCGATTCCTCTGAAATCCGTTTCCCTTTGCCAGGTTGTTGAGACACGAAAACTAACAGTGTAATTATTATTCCTGAATGACACCTTGCTAATATAGAAAGATAAGCGTAAAATGATACGGAAGCATTACAATTCTCTTCTCGGAGATAGCTCATTTGGAATAATTTTAAACTAGATCAGAACATTTAGCCTGCAACCTAACGTCAGTCATAACTAGAACTGTAATTTAAACAAACAAACAAACACATTTTCTTCATAGGAATTACAATCAGGGTGACACTATTGTAATTCACAAAAGTAACTGACGAAGAGCGCAGAATATACATTCAAGACCATTTTGAATGAACTGGGTCTCTCTGTTTTCTCTCAGATACTGATGTCTAGCGAGCCAGCAGAGCAGGTGTTGAACTTGAAGGCGTCCCTCTTCCAAACTTTTAGTTGCTGGAAATTTGTAGTTCCTGAAGAAAATGGATTTTAAAAATATAGTTCTCCTTAGATCTCATTTTAGGTTGCAGACTAAATGCTGGAAATAATATAGATATGCTGGAATTTAGTGGATCTATATCTATCTACATTCATAGCTATATTTATATATTATTACATTTTATGCACTAAAACCCAAGGATTTTAATTGAATGGTGTTAAAATAGTGTGCAGATTTTCAATAGACACTCAGCCCCTTGGTGCTTTTCACAGCTATTTAAAACGATGATTTTTTTCTGATGCTCTGCATGCATTCAGCTTTCCTTCCCTATGTCAGAACTGCCTTGCTAGATTTCCACTGGAGGCAATGATCTTAAAATATATGTGATCAACTCAGTGTAATAGACTGAGTATTGGGTGATACATTTTTTCCATTTGGATATATATATATATATACACACAGAGAGAGATACAAAAAACTATATACATACACATATAATAAATACATATTGTGGGGAATGTAATACACACTGAACAGTGGTGTATAGTACACACACACATATAGAGTTGCACTATACTTCCTTGCTCAACTGTATAGCTAGATTGCTATACAAAGAAAAACATATATATACCTACACACAATAGAGAGGAAAGAAAACATGAAGTCTGGAACGTGTGTAAGCTCGAAAGCCTCTCCCTTTCACCAACAGAAGCTGGTCCAATAAAAGCTCAAGCACCTTCTCTCTCTAATATATGCAAATACACTAACAAGAGTTAGTTTTAAATAGAAGTATGTCAATATAGATTTAATGGAGCAAGAAACTATACTGCAACTATGTGACAGAAGAATATAGGCATTGCCAGACTGGAGCAGACCTGAGATCCTTCTAGTTCTGTATCCTATCTCTGACAATGGCCCCTACCAGCTGCTTCTCAGAATGGTGCAAAACCCCCTGCAGTGGGCAGCTCTGGGGTCATCTGCTTCCGAAGAAAGATTAGTTAGAGGTGGCTCATGCCCTGAGTTGGAGAGGTTGAACAGCCTTCCAAGGGGAGCAGTGGGGGTAAAAAACCTAACTGGCTTCAAGACTGAGTTTGATAAGTTTACGGAGGGGATGGCATGATGGGACTGTCATAAACAGATAGTTAAGGGTTAAAGTCTCTTTTACCTGTAAAGGGTTAACAAGCTCAGTAACCTGATGAACACCTGACCAGAGGACCAATCAAGGGACAAGATAATTTCAAATCTCTGTGGAGGGAAGCCTTTGTCTGTGTTCTTTGTTTGAATTCATTCTCTTTTTGGATCTAAGAGAGGCCAGACATATTCTTCAAGTTCTCCAAAGTTTCCTGAAGTATTTTCTTCTATTCAGTATAGTGAGTATTAGAAAGGCGAATTAGTCTTATAATTTAATTTCTGCATTTGCAATTGTATGTTTGCTGGAGAAATATCTTTATTTCTGTTGCTGTTACTTTGATTATTCTGAGGAGGAGGGGGGGAGTCTCTCCAATTTTTATAAGTTAGACCCTGTAATTTTTTCCATCCTGGTATTACAGAGATAATGTACTTTCTTTCTTTCTTTTAATAAAATCTTTTCTTTTTAGAACTTGATTGATTTCTTCCCTTGTTTGGATTTTCAGGGGAAGGGGAGGGGGAAAAGTGAATCCCTCTTTGTTTGATTCAAGGAATTTGAATCCAGGTATCTCTCCTAAGGACTTGGAGAGGGGAGGGGGGAATGGATTATTTCCCTTTGTGTTAAGATTCAAGGAGCTTGGATCTGTGTTCCCAGGGAAGGTTTGGGAGGAATGGAAAGTGTACCAAAACACTATATTTTTGGTTGGTGGCAGCTTTACCAGATCTAAACTAGGATTTTAGTTTAGAGGAGTCCATGCAGGTCCCCATCTTGTGAACGCTAAAGTTCAAAGTGGGGAATAAACCTATGACAGGGACTGACTATGATGGCATGTAGCTGATCTGCGACTGCTAGCAGCAACTATCTCTAACGGCCGGTGGTGGGGCACTAGATGGGGAGGGCTCTGAGTTACTACAGAATTCTTTCCCAGTGTCTGGCTGCTGGGTCTTGCCCACATGCTCATAGTGCAAGTTATCACCATTTTTGGGGTCGGGAAGGAATTTTCCCCTGGTCAGATTGGCAGAGACCCTGGGTTTTGTTTTTTGTTTTTTTGCTTTCGTCTGCAGCATGGGCCATGGGTCACTTGCAGGTTTAAACTAGTGTAAATGGTGGATTCTCTGTAACTTAAACCATGATGTGAGGATGTCAGTAACTCAGCCAGAGGTTATGGGTCTATTGCAGGAGTGGGTGGGTGAGGTTCTGTGGCTGGCAATGTGCAGGAGGTCAGACTAAATTATCACGATTGTCCCTTCTGGCCTTAGAGTCTAAGGGCTAGTCTACACTATGCGGTTAGGTTGAATTTAGCGGCATTAGGTCGATTTTATAAACAATGTGGCTACACAACCAATCCTGTTCCATCGACCTAAAGGGCTCTTAAAATTGACTGCTGTACTCCTCCCTGATGAGGGGAGTAGCACTAAAATCAACCTTCTTCGGTCCACTTTGGGGTAGTGCAGACGTAGTGTTATGCAAATCGATGGTATTGGCCTCTGGTAGCTATCCCAGAGTGCTCCAATGCACAGGTGCCAACTTTTGTTGGCGCCGGTGGGTGCTCGTGCCCCCACCCCCAGCTCTGTCCCAACTCTGCCCCCTCCCTGGCCCATTGGGTGCCGGTGGGTGCTCATTTCTTGGCCCCAGCCCCAGCCCTGCCCCATCGCCACCCCCTCCCTGCTCCTATTGGTCCCCTCCCCAAATCCCCGCCCCAGCCCTGCCTTCTCCCCCAGAAGTGCTGCATTCCCCTTCCTCCCCCCTCACTCCCAGGTTTGCTGCGCGAATCAGTTGTTTCACAGCAGCAAGCACTGGGAGCTAGGGGTAGAAGCAGGACCCGGCAGTGCGCTCAGGGAGGCGGTGGAGGTGGAGCGGAGGTGGAGGTGAGCTGGGGTGGGGATGGTGGGGAGCTGCCAGTGGGTGCTGAGCACCCACCAATTTTTCCCCGTGGTTGCCCCAGCCCGGGAGCACCCACGGAGTTGGCGCCTATGCTCCAATGTGACAACTCTGGACAGCACTTTTAACTCTGACGCACTAGCCAGGTACACAGGAAAAGCCCCAGGAACTTTTGAATTTCATTTCCTGTTTGGTCAGCGTGGCGAGCTCAGCAGCAGAGGTGACCATGCAGTCCCAGAATTGCAAATGAGCTCCAGCATGGAGTGAACAGGAGACACTGGATCTGATTTCTGTATGGGGAGAAGAATCTGTGCAGGCAGCACTCCGATCCAGCAGAAGAAATGCTGATATATATGCCAAAATCGCACAGGGCATAGTGGAGAGAGGCTACACCAGGGACACAGCACTGACAGCAGTGCTGTGTGAAAGTTAAGGAGCTCAGGCAAGCCTACTACAAGACAAAAGAGGCAAACCATTGCTCCAGGTCAGAGCCCCTATAGCGGGGTGATCACCCTGCTCCAGCCCTGGAAGGGTAAAAGGAGCCCTGGAGAGGGCTGCAGCGGAGGCAGCTAGGCTGATTAGAAAAGCACCTAATTAGTGGGCCACCTAACCAAAAGCAGCTACATTAGTGGGCCATTAGTGGGCCACCCAGCCTTATAAAAGGGCTGAGGCCAGAAGCTGAACACACAGACACTCTCTCTGGATATTGAGAGGGATGGGCCTGGCTGCTGGGAGCTGAGCAGGGTACCTAAAGTGGAGCAGGGGAAAGGCCAGAGGAGCTGGGGAGCTCTGGCCTGGAAAACCCCTAGGCTGCAGGCCTTTTTAAAGGCCGAGAAGGTACTGGGGTTGCAGAGGGGCAGCCTAAGGTAGGCAGAGGCAGCAGGTCCAAACCCTCCTTGCCAACAAGAGTGGCAATTATACTGCAGTCCGCCCCAGTGAGCGGAGGCTAGATGGTGACTGGCAGTAGCCCAAGACTGAGCTGAGGTGGGGAAAGGAGGTTGGGGGTCCCTGGGGAGGGAAGACCCAATGAGACTATGGGGCACTGCAGGGGGCAGAACCCTAATAGAAGGGGCACCAGGGCCAGTGGCAAACGACACACCAGCCTGCCTAGGGCGCTCCGGAGGCTGGCGAGCTAATTCCCTGGACAACCAACAGGAGACACCACAGGGGTGAGTCGTCACCCTGCTACAGCCCTATACATGCCACTTCTATGATCAAGTGCATGCCATTCTAGGGGGAAACCCTACCAGTGACCCACCACTGTCCATGGACACCTGCAAGGGGGGAGTCTCACGCAACATGGATGAGGATTTTGTGGAGAAGGAAGAGAATTTGCAGCAGGCAAGAGGAGAATCCGTTCTCCCCAGCAGTCAGGACTTTTTCATCACTCCGGAGCCAATACCTTCCCAAGGCGGGATCCCCAACCCTGAAGCCGGAGAAGGCACCTCTAGTGAGTGCACAATTGTAACTACACTACAGGAGTTAAAAGCAATTGTGTTTAATGTTTGATTTGCCCTGAACAATTGGGATGCATTCGCAGCCAGTACAGTTACTGGAAAAGTCTGTTAACATGTCTGGGGATGGAGCGGGAATCCTCCAGGGACATCTCCATGAAGCTCTCCTGGAGGTACTCTGAAAGCCTTTGCAGAAGGTTTCTGGGGAGGGCTGCCTTATTTCGTCCTCCATGGTAGGACACTTTACCACACCAAGCCAGTAGCAAGTAGTCTGGAATCATTGCATCACAAAGCATGGCAGCGAATGGTCCTGGGTTTTGGTCGCATTCATTCAACATTCAGTCTTTATCTTTCTGTGTCAGCCTCAGGAGGGTGATATCATTCATGGTCACCTGGTTGAAATAGGGAAATTTTCATAAGGGAAGAGTAAAAGGACCCTGTTCATGCTGGGCTGTTTGCGCTTGGCTAAAAGGGATCATTCTGGAGAATAGCCACGTGGCGGGGTGGAAGAAGGTATGTGCTGCACATCCACCCCGAAACCACAGCCCCTCCTTTTAAATGGCAAACACAACTGGCATTGGTAGCTATGGGAAAGGAGGGCGCTGCAGTTTGAAACCATTCCCACATATTATGAACGTGGAAGAAGCCAACCCCGCGTATCCTATGGCTTACCACAGCTGCCTGGAAACGGAATTCTGTTGCTCAGCCATGTGTGATGTGTCACCATACCGGCAGGCTCTCAATATAAAAGGCAAAATGCAACCTTGTACCTAAAGCATGTGTGCTGTCTGCTGTGAATTGCTTGATTCACTGTGAAAGAGTCTCCCTTTTGTTCTCAGAAATGTATCTTCTTAAATTTTACTCTCCCTTTTTATTCCCCCTGCAGGTGCAAATGTTTCTATGCTCCCCATATCGAGTCTCTCCCTGAGGTTATCACAGTTTAGAAGGAGAAAAAAAATGCACTCTCAATGACATGTTTTCCGAGCTCATGCAGTCCTCCCATACTGATAGGGCACAGCTGAATGCATGGAGGCATTCGGTGGCAGAGGCCAGGAAAGCATACAGTGAGCGCAATTAGAACATGCAGGAGGAGATGCTGAGGCTAATGGGGAGCAAATGGACATGATCAGGTGTCTGGTGGAACTGCAGGAAAGGCAACAAGAGCACACATTGCCGCTGCGTCCATTGTATAACCGCCTGCCCTCCTCGCCAAGTTCCATATCATCCTCACCCAGATGCCCAAGAACATGGCGGGGGGAGGCTCTGGGCACCCAACCACTCAACTCCAGGGGATGGCCCAAGCAACAGAAGGCTGTCATTCAAACAGCTTTGATTTGTAGTGTGGCTACAAGAAGCAATGTGACCTTGTCCTTTGTTCCTTCCCCACCCTACCTGGGCTACCTTGTCAGTGATCTCACTTTTTTTTAATTAATAAAGAATGAATGGTTGAAGCGGGGATGGAGATTGGCTTACAGGGAAGTACATTCAACAAAGGGGGCGGCTTTGCATCAAGGAGAAACACACACAACTATCACACTGTAGCCTGGCCAGTCATGAAACTGTTTTTCAAAGCCTCTCTGATGTGCAGTGCACTTAGCTGTGCTCTTCTAATCGCCCTGGTGTCTGGCTGTTCAAAATTGGCTGCTGGGCAATTTGCCTCAACCTTCCACCCTTACTCTTACAGATATTATGAAGCACACAGCAAACAGCAATAACAATGGGAATATTGGTTGTGCTCAGGTCTAACCTAGTCAGCAAACAGCACCAGCGAGCTTTTAAACGTCCAAAGCCACATTCTACCACCATTGTGCACTTGCTCAGCCTATAGTTGAACTGCTCTGTAGTACTGTCCAGGCTGCCTGTGTACGGCTTCATAAGCCATGGAAGCAAGGGGTAGGCTGGGTCCCCAAGGATAACTATTGGCATTTCAACATCCACAATGGTAATTTTCTGGTCTGGGAAGAAAGTCCCTTCTTGCAGCTGTTCGAATAGTCTGGAGTTCCTAAAGATGTGAGCATCATGCACCTTTCCCAACCATCCCATGTTGATGTCGGTGAAACGTCCCTTGTGATCCACCAATGCTTGCAGCACCATTGAGAAGTACCCCTTGCGGTTTATGTACTGGTTGGCAAGGTGGTCCAGTGCCAAGATAGGGATATGGGTTCCATCTATTGCCCCACCACAGTTAGGGAACCCCATTGCAGCAAAGCCATCCACTATGACCTGCACATTTCCCAGAGTCACTACCCTTGTTAGCAGAAGGTCACTGATTGCCTTGGCTACTTGGATCACAGCAGCCCTCTCAGTAGATTTGCCCACTCCAAATTGATTCCCGCAGTCAGGCGTTGCAAGCTTCCACAGGGCTCTTGCCACTCGCTTCTCAACTGTCAGGGCAGGTATCATCTTGATATTCCTGCGCTTCAGGGCGGGGGAAAGCAACTCACAAAGTTCCATGAAAGTGGCCTTATGCATGCGAAAGTTTCGCAGCCACTGGGAATCATCCCATACCTGCAACACTATGCGGTCCCACCAGTCTGTGCTTGTTTGCAGGGCCAGAATCAGCGTTCCACTATATCAACCTGCACCACTGCTACCATGATGTCCCAGTTGCCAGAACCCATGCTTTCAGGAACATCTGTGTCCATGTCCTCCTCACAATCATCCTCGTGCTGGCGGCTCCTATTCAGGCTCTGCACATACTGCAGGATAATGCGTGAGGTGTTTACAATGCTCACAACAGCAGCGGTGAGCTGCGCAGGCTTCATGCTTGCCATGCTATGGCATCTACATTGGTAAAAAGGTGCAAAATGATTGTTTGCTGTTGCTTTCAAGGATGGAGGGAGGGGAGACTGACATGAACCCAAAACCACCCACGACAATGTTTTTGCCCCATCAGGTATTGGGAGCTTAACCCAGAATGCCAATGGGCAGTGGGGACTGTGGGATAGCTACCCACGGTGCACCACTCTGTGAGTTGATGCTAGCCATGGTATTGAGGACACACTCCGCCGATCTACTGCGCTTAGTGGGGACATACATGTTCGACTGTATAAAATCACTTTCCAAAGATCGACTTCTATAAAATCAACTTAATTTCCTAGCATTGACATTGAGTCTACAGCCCTTCCAAAACTTGATTTTTGTTGTGTTTATTTTTTAAACCTCATCACTGTGTTGCCGTATGATCTCACTGTTTATATAAATGCACGATCCTTTTTTCAATCCCAAACGCAGTACTCCATGCATACCCACAGCTCTTCCTTTTCAATCAAAGATTGTAATGAGTAAAACACCAGTTGTTTTAGTCTTTTAAAACGGCCATTTCTGGTAGTCTTTGTTAATGAGAAAGGGAATCATTCCCATGCTCAAGCTCTTTTTCAGTTCATAGACACACTCTGTAGGTAAAATGAACATCTGTCCATGTAAGCCCCTATCTACACAGTAAAACTAAACTCGGCTAGCCCATAGATTTCTGTTACTACTAGGGGACACCTGTATTAAGGGACCTGGTGCCTCTGTTGTAAGAAATGAAGCACATATTACTCTCCTTCGTCAATTCCTGTCCACACTACAGTTGAGTCTCTGCTTGCAATATCTGCATTTAAGTGTGATTGTTGGTAGAATGAGACTAAAGCAGTTTCCCAAACCATGATTCCCCCCTCGACCCTAATAAGAGTGCTAGTTGAGATAGTCCACAGTATGCTTTTATAATAGAGTTATAATGTGCTTCCTAGGAAAATAAAATCAAGCAGCATTCTCAGTCCATGCCAGACAAGGGAAAAAATGCTTTGAATGATGCAAGCAACAACCATGTTCAAACATGTTTGCTCCTGGAATTGTTTCAATTGCAATGTGCCCAGGGCACTACATTGACTCCAAACAGCTTTAGAAAACATTCAGAAAAGACATGAATGGGTGGACAGACGAGATATTCCATATCAATGGGCACCAAGTTTGTATAATTTTTGGTGGTGCCCAGAATGGATCCAAGCAGAGCCATCCCATCCGTAGGACAAACCGGGGAAACCGCCCCAGGCCCCGTGCTTTGGGGGGCCCCACGTTTCAGAGGGATGCGTGGTCCAGGATGGGGTTAGCGGTGGCCTGGCACCAGAAGCAATGAGTGACCCAGCCCGCCCCACCCTGCACCATGCCACTGGCTCCCAACGTCACTCGGGGGAGGGGCTGGAAGTCAGAAAGAGGCCGGGTGGGGGCTTGGGAGAAAGGGTGGAATGAGTGCAGAGCAGGGGTGGAAAGAGGTGTGGCAGGGGCAGGAAGAGGCAGGGCAGGGGTTTGGGGAAGGGGTGGAGTGGGGGCGGGGTGAAGCAGGGGTGTGAAGAGGTGGAGCAGGGTGGGGTGGGCTGAGGCCGGGTTGCTTACTGCTGCTGATGACAGGCACCCCGCTAACTCCCCAGGCAACCCTGGACCCCACATCCCCCTGAAGCACGGGGCCTGCAAAGCACGGGGCCTGGAGCGGTTGCCCTGGTCTATCTTACAGACGGGACAGCTCTGAAAATATAAGCCCAAACATTGGTGGAACTGGGCCTACGTTCCTGAGTATTGGTGGAGCACGGGCACCATGGGCCCATATAACTTGCCACCTATGTCCATATCAGTTATGCTAGGCTAGTCCTAAGCATACAAATGACCGAAGGGCACTGTGATGTAAACACAACGTGGTTGCCTCATGATATGGATTGTATATGATTTGAGTTTGAACCTCAACTGTGTTTTGTAACCCTGCTAATGCCTTGGACTTTGGTTACAGATTATAGTTGCATTATCTAAATGACTTTCCCCTACCATGCTGTGCAAAGCCTTATGGGAAATACAGGGCCATCAGGTGGGTCCCTGGCAGGATGGTTCCTGCAGAAGCTGTATTGTCTGGGAGATAGACGAGGAGAGGAAAGCAGAAGCCAGTGCAGAAGCAAAGAGCATCAATCCAGATAGCCCTGCGCTCCGCAAATTCCCCATGGCCTGTGCTGGTGTTGGGGGTTCAGTTGGTTCTGATGGCTGAACCCCCTGATTCTTCTCCTGGTTGTAAATCACCCCCCACTGCCCCACCGAATGAAGAATTCACTCCAGTGAGTGGCCACTCACAGTTCCTGTCCCCGATGTGGGAGCAGCAGCAGCCTATGTAAGGGAGACGAGGGCTGATTAGTTTGTACTGTAGGTAAGCATGTTCACTTCGCCCTGGATGCCTGGTATCGAGTGGACTTTTTAGCTCTTTCATGACTGGGAAATCTTAGTCACCATGAGCAAGAGAAAGTGAAGGATAAATCATCTAAGGCTGAAAGCACAGAGGCCAAACTAGCTACCTTAGTTACTTACATGCTCTTCCCCCCAACACACACATCCTATTTCTGTGGGGTCTGAGTGCCCCACAACCTTTAACATATTCATCATTCCAACACCCTTGTTAGGAAGGGAAGTGCTATTACCCCTGTTTACACATAGTGAACTGAGGCCCAGAAACAGACTCCAAGGTCAGATAGGGAGTCGTGGTAGAGCAGGGAACTGGCCCCCCATCTCTAGCATATCAGGCCACTATCCTAAATACTGGGCTACCCTTCCTCTAATCCAGTCAGCCCCAAATATTACCAGGAGGTCCAACATATAGAATACCTGCTACTAGCTTTAATATCCTAGTTATGATTGGTACATTATAAAACACTTAGAGTCCAGATAAATAAATACCTGGCCAACATCTTTTGCAACAGTCTGTAAACACAGTATATATCCTGATGTATTTTCTCACACATAGCATTCAGAAGCAGTTAAGCAACATGAAAAATATAGTTCTGTTCAAGATTTTTATGGCCCGGAGGAAAAAGCTCTATGTATCGATCTGTGTAACCTAGTCACTGGTTTATGGGCTCCACATTTTTGCAAATCTAATGTGTTGTCCCTGAGTGCTTGAGTTTGCATTTGGAGATCTGAATTAGATGAATGGCATTTAAAAGCCCATGTAGCTACAGAAGCTGCACAACTAAGGAGTTTCAAGACCTTTTGTTATTCTAGTGAAGGATGTTTAAATGTATGTTCACTAAATTTATTTAAGATCTGCCTGTTTCAGACATGAGCATACAATTAAGTTAGATGTGTTGCTAAAACTGCTCTGTTTGGGTTAAAATGTGTTTGTTGTGTATTTGGTTGTCATGGTTTTTGTTGCTATGGCAACTGAGTTAGATTATTATGGGTTCGCTCAACCGGTTTTGACCGGCTGAGTGAGCTCTCTGTGTCTGTAAATAAAATGGAGGTTTTGGTTAGCTGCCTGCTCTCTGGCTTCAAGTGATTGCTTCCTACGCCGGCTGCCCCAAGGATTTAACACTGGCGACGAGGGTGGGATCCTGGTGCTGCTCCAGTAACAGAAGGAAATAGAAGTCAAGGTAAAGAACAAACAAACAAAAAAAGCTGCTTGTTGCACTGACTGTGAAAGTGAAACTAAAAATCATGGCTACTCTGACCAGGCCCCTGGAGCCTTTTGATGAGAATACAGAGCAGTGGCATGTGTATACTGAGCGTTTTGAGCTTTTTGGTATTGCAAATGACATTACAGAAGCGAAGAAGGTGCCAATATTCTTAACTGTTGTAGGGGCTAAAACCTACTCTCTGCTACGCAGCTTACTACACCCTGTTAAGCCTGAGACTAAATCTTACAGTGACATTGTGGAAATCCTGGGGTCTCATTTCTCCCCAAAACCACTGGTAATTGCTGAAAGATATAGGTTCCACAAAAGAGACCAAAAGGAAGATGAAACAGTTGTACAATTTGTAGCCATTTTAAAAAAGCTAGCAGAACACTGTGAATTTAAAGAGATGTTAAATTATGCCCTGCGTGACAGGTTAGTGTGTGGCCTCTGCAGTGAAGCTATACGGAAGCGCCTACTGACAGAGGCTCAGCTTACATTACAGAAGGCTGTTGATATTGCTGTCTCCATGGAACTGGCTACAAGGGAGGCACAATACATCGGTGCATCCCCTAGGGTGCAAAAAGTGTCACAAGAACTGACCCACAAAACGGTGCCGAGTCAAGAATGTTACCGCTGTGGTAAGCTGGGTCACCAGGCATCAGAATGCTGGTGTAAGGACCTGGTGTGTCGACACTGTGGCAAAAAGGGACACATTGAGTATGCCTGTAAACAAAAGAAAAAGAGGCCTGTGGTCTGGCCGACGAAAGAGGAACCTTGCATACCCTAGAGCAGACCCAGGATGATCAAGGTGACACCTCCTCACAAGAGGAAGTGCCACTGCATGTTTTGTCTTTGGCAGCGGGCTCACATGAATACTGGGTAACCCCTTTATTGGAGGGCAAACCTATACGCATGGAACTAGACACCGGTGCAGCTGTCTCGCTGGTTCCTGAGACTGTGTATAAGGAAAAGCTACAGCATCTTCCGCTTAAGGCAACAAAAACTGTTCTGAAGACGTATACAGGTGAAGCTGTGCCCATGTTGGGCACTATTGATGTTAAGGTGGAGCTCAATGGACAGGCAGCTAAATTGCCACTGTTTGTGGTGAGAGGTGACTACCCAGCCTTAATGGGTAGGTCTTGGCTTGGGAAGATTCAACTGAACTGGGCAGAAGTGCACCGGATGACTAAAGAAGAAACCAGTCTAACCCTATTCTAAGGAAACATGCTGCTGTTTTTGGAGATGATTTGGGAAGTATGAAGGGAATCACTGTGACATTGAACATTAAACCTGACAGTCCACCAAAATATCTGAAAGCCCGAACTGTGCCATATGCCATCAGGCCAAAAGTTGAAGCAGACCTGGAGCGCCTGGTCACCAATGGAGTCCTAATACCAGTTACCCATAGCTCATGGGCCACTCCTATCGTTCCAATCGTGAAGAAAGATGGCTCTCTCCGGATTTGCGGTGATTTTAAAGTCACTGTCAACCCAGTGTTGTGTGCAGAGCAATACCGCTTCCCGCATCGATGACCTCTTCGCAGGCCTGGCTGGGGGACAAAAGTTCAGTAAGATTGATCTGAGTCAAGCATATTTACAGATGCACGTCGATGAAAAGTCCCAAGAGCTGTTGACTATTGTGACTCATAAGGGGCTTTATCGATACTGTCGCCTACCCTTCGAATAACATCTGCTCCCGCCCTGTTCCAGAGGGCTATGGACCAGATCTTGTGTGGCTTGTCAGGAGTTCAGTGCTATCTGGATGATATCCTGGTCACTGGAAGAAATGAAGAGGATCACTTAAAGAATTTAGAGGCTACCCTACAAAGACTGGAAGAGTATGGCCTACGAGTTCGCAAAGACAAGTGTGAATTCTTCAAGCCCTCTGTTGAATATTTGGGACACATCATTGATTCTGCAGGTCTTCATAAGGCCCCTGCAAAAGTTAAAGCTATTGTGGAGGCTCCCCACCTCGAAATGTAAGCCAGCTGCGCTGCTTTCTAGGACTCCTGAACTATTATGGAAAGTTCATCTCACAGTTAGCCACACTGCTAAAACCACTTCATGAGCTCCTTGGGCAGAACAAGGCCTGGAAGTGGACTGAAGCCTGTGATGTTGCGTTTAACAAAGCTAAGGATGCACTGCTAAATTCTGAAGTTCTAACGCACTTTGATCCATCCTTACCACTGCAATTGGCCTGCGATGCCTCCCCTTATGGAGTGGGAGCAGTCGTGTCACATATTATGCCTTCAGGAGAAGAAAGACCTATTGCTTTTGCTTCACGCACTCTAAGCAAAGCAGAAACTAACTACGCCCAAATCGAACGTGAGGCATTAGGAATTGTTTTTGGAATTCGGAAGTTTCATCAGTACCTGTTTGGGCGAAAATTTACTCTTCTCACAGACCATCGACCTCTGACATCAATTTTTGGACCCTACACAGGCATTCCCCCATTAGCTGCTAGTCGTATGCAACGTTGGGCATTGTTACTTTCAGCACACACATATGAAATCAAATATCGGAAATCCACTCTGCACGGCAATGCAGATGGCCTCTCAAGGTTGCCTTTGCCGGTCAAACACCGAGATAGTGCCCAAAAGGAAATCTTCTACTTTGAACAGGTAGAGAATACACCCATCACTGCTACTCAGATAAAGAAGGCAACTCGCGTTGACCCAGTATTGTCCCACGTTATGGACCTGGTGATGCATGGAAAATCTCGACAAACCTCTCCGGTCTCATCCGACCTTGTTCCCTACATGTCCAAGCGGACGGAGTTATCGGTCCAATCTGGTTGTTTGTTGTGGGGGAGACGTGTCATTATTCAACCACCACTGAGATCACAGATGTTAGAACAGTTACATTCCGGTCACTGTGGAATAGTGCGCATGAAGGAAATTGCACGAAGCTATTTTTGGTGGCCTGGACTGGACAGCGCTATTGAAGAGAAGGCAAAAGCTTGTATGTCATGTCAGGGTGTGAGGAATGCACCCCAGTGGGCACCCCTACACCCATGGGACTGGCCTGAAAACCCGTGGCAACGTATTCACGTTGACTTTGCTGGCCCCCTTGAAGGAAGCATGTTCTTGGTGGCAATAGATGCCCATTCTAAATGGCCAGAAGTCTCTATAATGCAGTCCACTTCGGCAGAGAGTACTATCCAAAAACTACAAGGACTCTTTAGTTGTTTTGGTCTGCCAGAACAACTTGTGAGCGACAACGGACCGCAGTTAGTTTCTCAGGAGTTTCAAAATTTTATGAAGGCAAATGGGATACACCACATCACGTCAGCACCATATCATCCGTCCACCAACGGATTAGCTGAAAGATTTGTGCAGACAATGAAAAACGCTTTGAAATCAGCAAGGGGACAACACTTCATTCAAAAGCGTCTGGATACCTTTTTACTTTCCTACAGAAACACACCTCATGCTACGACCCACACATCTCCGGCCTTTCTAATGATGGGACGACAGCTGCGCACTTGCTTTGATCTGCTGAAACCTTCTGAACCCCGACAAATTGTGCAACATCAGCAGCAATATCAAGTCATCAGACGGGCACCCAGAGCAAAAGACCGAACCTTTAGCCCAGGACAGCCAGTTTTGGCTCGGAATTATACTTCCAGAGCTAAATGGGTTCCGGCCACAGTCATCACTCAAACAGGACCTGTTTCCTACACAGTCCGGACTGCAGAGAATCTTACCTGGCGGCGACATGTAGATCAGCTGTTGCCAGGTCATGCCAGTCCTCAGGACCCATCTGCAGGTGAGGGGTCTGACTTCACCTCTTCTGGTGAGGGACCGAATCACGAGTCACCTGTTTCTGACTGTTCAACTCCATTACTGCCGGCGGCTGAGATACCCCTTTGCCCAGCACGAGCTGATACCACCTCCTCACCTGTTCGTGCTGCGGACCCTGAGCCCCTAGTGCTTTCGGGTGCAATAACACCAGAAGTTCGCCGTAATCCACCTAGAGACAGAAGGCCTCCTCATCGGCTGGATCTTTAGCTAGGGCGAACCCACGGTTATGGGGCAAAATAATCCCCAGGGTTTAGCCGGGAATGGAGGCAGTCTACCCTCCTTCTCTAGTCTAGTGTGTGTTTTATTTAGGGGATGTTCTTATTAGGGGGGGAGGAATATGTTGTGTATTTGGTTGTCATGGTTTTTGTTGCTATGGCAACTGAGTTAGATTATTATGGGTTAGCTCAACCGGTTTCGACCGGCTGAGTGAGCTCTCTGTGTCTGTAAATAAAATGGAGGTTTTGGTTAGCTGCCTGCTCTCTGGCTTCAAGTGATTGCTTCCTACGCCGGCTGCCCCAAGGATTTAACAGTGTTCTTTGCAAAAGATCTGCCACCACAAATGCACAGAATCATAGCCCCAGTTCAGCACATGTTCAACTTTAAGCACAGGAGTAGTCCCATGGATTTGAACTGAACAGCTCACATGCTTTAAAATCAAGTGTGCACTGAAGTGCTTTGCCAGAGGGATGAAGAACAGTCTTGGGATTAGAGCAGAGCTTTGCAAGTCAGGAGAACTTCAACTCATTCCTGCCTGTGTTACACATCGCCTGTGTCCTTAGGCAAATCACTTGGCCTCTCTGCATCTCAGGGGAAAACAATACATCCACATCTCACAGGGGAGTTGTGAAACTCACATGCTTCTTCCAGTCCATAGTGGAACTTCTGCTGATGCTGTAAGCTGGCCATAAGACCTGCGTGAGGACTGATGTCAATATAAATACCAAGGCTACTATCAACCTTCAAATGCTTCATTTATTCCACCCACCTAATTAAACTATATAGCATGTAATTTGTCCCAAAGAATGTAAATCCCTGGGATCTAGTCTTTCAGGTGAACCATAGTGAATCTAACTACTTCTGGTCATTACAGGTTCCACAGAACTCTTCACAAGAGTAGAGGTGTTAATTTCAGTGGTCTGGCCAAATTCCAGGATGAGCTGACCTTACACCTAACTAGAGCTGTGTGTCCATAACCCCTTGCAGTGAAACACTCCTATTCTAACCTTCCTGATGCCTTCCTCCAAGCTAACAAGCAGCAGCCACCACCACCACGTTGTCAAAAGAAGATAAAATTTAATCCAATGTACCTCAGACAGACCCATCTCCTTTCTAGGTACAGTCCATAAAAGACTCATCAAATAATTGTTAATCATTTTATCCCACTAACTCTGACTGTCAGACCGGGCTGGCTTAATACAGGTAAAAGACCCAAATAAACTAACAAGGTAGCTAAATCAAACCCTTTATGCATAATAGTCTACCCCCCGATTGCCCACTTAACTTCAAGTGACTGCCCCCAGTATGCTATACCCCTTCTGCTTAACAATCTGTCCCAACATATATTTAGCTTAGACACTTGGCTTCCTTCCACAGACCTGAGGAAGAGCTCTATGGAGCTTGAAAACTTGCCCCTTCCACCAACAGATGTTGGTCCAATAAAAGGTATGACCTCACCTGTCATGTCTCTCTGAGGCACCTAAACATATTTAACCAAATCACAAACTCGTTAACGAGGCTCTACCTTAAAACCATCTAGGCTCTGAAGACTGGACAGCATGGTAAGAGCAGTATCTCACCACGGGTATATCAAGCTAGAGCTTAATAATCTGCACTGGTTGCCTGAGTCTTAAGATCTGGTCTTCAGCCCTTGCAGGCTCTTTTATAGAAGGAAGAAACCACAGAACCTAGTACCAGCTCTTGCAGGATAGCAAAGAACCTGAGGGACCAGGTCTCACAAATAACATCTCAGGCCCACCTCAAACATCTAATCGCTGGGGTACAGGATCCCACATGAGCACCTGGGGTCACATGGAACATTCAGCCCTTCTGACTGTTGCACTGAATTAGTACTCTTTGGAACGATCACAAAGAGTAAAACTCACCTCCAGATGCGGCTATGCTAGAAACCAACAACATGGATCCAACACTTCTGCACTTCCAGAGAGCAAGAGACTCCAGGAACACAGTTTCCCTTCTCCAGCTGGTCAAGAGGTTGTATCCATCCCTCTCAGAGGTGGACTCCTTTGTTAGGGGCTTTCCCTTCACCCCTCCCCTTGTTCTTGTCACACAGACAGAAAGCAAGAAGACTAGAAATCTGAAGTGCAGACAATGTAATGTTATTGGGGTTAGTTTCAAGCAAGCATATCCATAACTCTGATGCCGCAGAGCCTTTACCATTTCCCCGTTCCCACCTCCTCCTTCTTAGCAGGCCCAAATATACCTGTAGTACACGTCCCTGGTCCCACCCTTACAATTTATGCTCATGTTCCATTTTGGAGGGTTGTGAGTCTGGGGGCATCAGTACCACCTCTTTTGTATCCCATGGGAGGGGTAGGGAGTGAGGTTGTGTTTCGGTCAGGGACAGGCATTTCTTTGGCTTTTAGTGTTTCTTATGCCTCTCCCCCCAACCCCCTCACCCCTCCCAGCTGGTTGCTTGACCTTGGCTTGAAAGAGGAGCCAGGCAGCCTTGCAGTGTATGCTCGTATATTACACTCCCACCATACCCTGTAACACTTTAGCTCTATCCCTTATCTTTTCTCATTGTGCTGTAAGCCCCATCTGGTTGTGGGAAATGCAACACACAGTGTCTTTGTTTACACTTATTAGTAAGGATATAAGAGTATCAAAAATCAAATCCAAAATTCTATCTCAGGCTACCAGACAGGCCTCTATACTAACACCCGTGTCAATGATCCATCTGTCGGTCACCATCCAGGCTGTGGGATGCTTTTCATAGAGCTAGCCCTGAGGGGCACCTGAAAGTTTCCAGCACGCTTTGGGAAGACATCACCAGCATGTTCCATCTATGCTTTGGGTTGTGCATTGGCTCTTAATTTGCTTCTGGTACAACTCAAGGTCCCAATAATGACCTAAAATGCTCTAAATGGTCAAAGGCCCAATTATCTCAGTGATCAGGTCCTGAAAAGACTCTGGCTATTTGTCTCCAGCTGAGCTTGCAGAGCCAAGGGAAAGGGGGCTCTCACAGGTAGCTCCTTGACTATGGAATTCTCTAGGGCCTGGGATCCCCCAAAACTTGAATATCCCCCTTATCAGGCCATGTAACACAATACCCATTTCTGGTCTGGCTGTCCTACTACAGGTGGTGCTGGCCTCTTTTCCCTGGGAAGCCAGTCTCCTAGCATTCAATGTTAGGGGAAGTCTCACTAACTCGTTTGGGGAATGGGGCAGATGATATGATCATGGAGTGAGGAAGTTACTATATTTTAAATAAGTTTTGTTCACTGGGCTCAGAAATGATTGTGGAGGGCCCTTTATCAATAGTCAGGGCTAGTATAAATACCAGTCGCTTCTTTCTGGAAACAAATACAAAGATATTTGATGTAAAAAAAAATCACTCTGAATTTTAACATTAAAATAATAAAATGCCCCAGAGTTCAGCATCTGCAAAAGAGACAGCCTGACAGTTACTCAGATTGGGAACTCATGGGGGCAGGGATTGTCTCTGTTCTGGGTCTGTATAGCACCTGGCACAATGGGGTTCTGGTCCCTGACTGGGCTCCCAGGCGCAATGGAAATACAAATAATACATTATAATACAATGTGGCATCACAAAACCTGAGAAATATGGGCTATGGATCAGCCCGCAGCTCATATTAGATAGCCCAATGAGTCGCGGGTGAAGCATTAGGCCAAACCAAGTTATTTACTCGTAATCTTCAAGAACCAACAACAACCTTGGTCTAACATGGCACTTACCTGTATCTAGAAGGCTGTTCCCTTTTAGGACCAAATCTTCAACTCCCATGTAAAGTCCAAATAAATGGGCTTCAAGCTGGCATCCTCTGCAAGGGCTGGCGGTACAGAGTTCCCCCTCACAGGCTGTGGAGCACCTTAGGAGCCATTCCACAGCTACTCCCACAACCTCAGGGCTACCATGGTCTCTTCCACCTCTGTATCCTCCCTCTCCAAACTGAGGAAGAAGGAGGTTTGGCTGGTGGGTCAACACAGTCCTGCCATTGTGTTTAGTGCCCTCTATGCCCCAGGGATGAGGGTCATGGCATTCCCCAGGCTGAATACATAGCATCTGCATACTTATTCAAGTGCACCATTGTGGATCCAATGGCTGTGTATACAAATGCTTAGAACAAATGGTGCACCAGATAGTCATTATTTATTTATTGCCTTGATTTACAAGGTGCCCGTCTCTCAGCAGCTGCTCATACCCAGGGCCGGCTCCAGGCCCCAGCACGCCAAGCGCGTGCTTGGGGCGGCATGCCATGGGGGGTGCTCCGCCGGTCACCGGGAGCGTGGCAGGCGGCTCCGGTGGACCTCCCGCAGGCGTGCCTGCGGAGGGTCCGCTGGTCCCGCGGCTCCAGTGGACCTCCCGCAGGTGTGCCTGTGGGTGCTCCCGCAGGCATGCCTGTGGGTGCTCCACTGGAGCCGCGGGACCAGCGGACCCTCCGCAGGCACGTCTGCAGGAGGTCCAACGGAGCCGCGGGACTGGCGACCGCCAGAGCGCCCCCCCCCGCGGCGTGCCGCCGAGCTTGGGCCGGCGAAATTGCTAGAGCCACCCCTGCTCATACTTCACAAGGTTTGGAGATGAAATCAAACAACATTTCCGCCCACCCAGCCCAAAAGAGAGTGTCAGCTCAGTAACCCTTTCCTCCCCCCTGTGCAACACCAGCTAACCCTCCAGAAAGGGGCTTGGGGAGCACAATTTAACTAGCAGGAGAAGTGGCAGGAGATTCCAGAACCTACAATTAATGAAAGGCCTGGGTGAAATATGCATTTTATATCTTGTTCCAAACACAGACAGGAAAGTTTCCACTGGGAGCAATTCAGGAAGGAGGGCCCACTATGGTGCACACCCTACCCACAGCACCTGCAAATTTCACCCTGGGGATAAACAGTGGAAGCATCCTTGTCATTTAAAACAGGTTTTGCTTTATGTGGGGCTGCTCAAATTATTCCTTGCAGATACATTATCAGATGACATTAGCCTGTTGTTTGTTTGTGTGCTGGGTTTATGAATCATTTGCAAATCGATCCTGATTTCTGTGAGTGTATTTATCATTCATAAGAAGTAAACACCAAGTAGATTATGCAAACACATTTCAGCCACTAAGGTGTTGTTATTTGTTAGTGGCATGTGACTGGTGGTTCAGGTCACATGGTATTGCTTCCTCACCCTGACTGGGGATGGACAAACTGTCCAAACATGATGATAACAAAAAAGGAATAAGGAGTAGTGTATAATAAATGCACTTGATCACCCAGCTGTACCTTAGTTCAAGTGGGAATGTGTGTATTGGAATGAAAAACAGCCATCTCCCAAACAAGGGTGTGGACACAGAGCTGTTTATGTGCATGTCTCAAACTATGAATAAAATGATCAAACTGAAGAACCTTTTGGAATTCACTGCAATCTTTGTGAGTGAGCTTTCTGCGGCACTTGACTGGCTTCAACTATCTATCTCTTAAGAGTCAGTCAAAATATCAAGGCAAAACATCCTCCCACACCTCAAAAGAACTGCACCTAGAGAGAGAGTGACATACCATTTTAGCTTCCCTCTGTTGCACTGGTGGCCTGAGTCCTACACAAGGCAAGCTTGAGGCCTAGCGAACCAGTCAAGCCTTCGTTTTTTCAAAGTGCGCTATTTGCATGTTCAAGCGATTACAGCTCAAACAAACAGCCAGAGGTTATTAGAATGCCACATAGACAATGCTCCAGTTGGGCAGAGAGGGAAAGAAAGCTTATTACCTTTGAATAACAATTTACAAGACTAGGCCTGGGCAGCACTGAGGGGACAATGGGCGGAGAGAAGGAGGAAGAGCAGTGGCTGAGATGTCTGAGCTATGTGCTTACTTCAGATTGCTGTAGATGGGGAAAGCATCCCATTATTGGCAAGACAATAACAGTCAGTGCTGTATAAACACTCCTAATCAGTGTCATTATTCTGCCTCAATGAGAACCTGAGACTGAAAAACCACAGGGCGGTGCAAGGTCTTGGCCTGAGAAGACAAACAAAACTCCCCTCACATTCTCCTGTGAAAAGGGATTTAATCAACGACAGTTGCAAATTCACAGGGCAAGAATGAAGCCCATATTAAAGCTGCAGGGCTGTTCCATGGCCTAGCTATTTCCGGAACTAATCCTTATGCATGCAAACAGTCCCCTGGATTTCAGTCAGTCCACTTGCCCGAGGAAGGACTACTCGCATAAGTAGGCTCTTGCGGATGGATCATACTGCAGTTCAAAGAGTATTATATTCAAAGAAACATCCAGCCCTCGCTCCCAACCGCCACTGTATGAGTTAGCAACCAGGCTGCAACATCATTTATAGAAGAATGCAGGGCTGCATGACTTAAATTTGCCCATCACCTCAGGATATCCTGACATCACAGACAGGAAATCAGGAAAACACTTCCCATGGCCTCAGGAACTCAATGAACTTGGGAAAAAAACAGGATATTTCATTGTCAAAATCCAAACTGAGCAAGCTGGTCACTGCTGTCTATATAGAAACAAACCCCTTCCTTCCACACATTCACTTCTTGTGTTTCTTTCCCTGTACTGTTACTGAGGTCTGGTGTTTGCAGTTTTTATACTGGTATAACTAGGTCAATATAGTTATACCAGTACAACATCTAGTGTAGCTGTAGCTATACCAGTATAAAGGTGCTTTAGATCAGTACAGCTTATTCTCCTTTCTGTATAATTATTAAGAATAATGCTCCAGAAATCCTTAAGAATTCAAGTCCAAACAACATAAATATGTCAATTAACAATTTAGTAACTCTCTCCAGAGCAAATTGAATTACATATCACATGATAAATAATGTTGCCCTTTCTTCAAAGTGTCCCACTTTGAACACCAATGTTGCACTACGCTGAGTGGTAGCAAAATTTCAAGGCCTTGCAGGTCAGATTCCCAGTGGAGGAGAAATCGGTGATGCAGAGTCTAGGTATATTCTAAGCGTAACTTGTTTTATTTACACACATGCACTAGTCCTGGAACTGAGGCAGTCACAAACAGCATCCAGGCAATCCCTTCTTCCAAATCTTAGCCTGCACACCAATGCCCAGTTCCCAGGGATCTACTCAATTCTAATAATTGCCTCCAAACATGAAGAATAAATAACAGAACAAATGTCCTGCTATCTGCCACAGCTCCTCTCAAAAGACGAATGCATGACAAAGCTAACAACATCAGCAACACAGCATTTCTTCAAAGACTAAAAACTTGCTCACACAAAAGGAAAAAGAACTTGTAAGACTATGTGTAACAGTGCATCTGGTGAGTCCTGCCATAGCATTGCTCATCAAAAGAATTGAGCCAGTTCTTCTTTTCTCAAACAGAACAGGATTTAGTCATTGTTCCTAACTGTTTACTTAATTACTTGTCTGAAGAAATTACAGCCTATGTGTTCTCCATGAATCGAGCAGTTTGATGACTCATAATGTATCAGTTGTGTGCTTGGTCACCTATGTCAGACAGTATTGTTTCTGATCCTTGATCGGATGACCTAAAATTTAAAAATAGGAGGCATGCCAGGACTAACCACGGGGGCTTCAAATCTCTCACAGAGACAGGGTGGGGATGGAATATTTTAGGGTACATGAGAGCAGCCAGGAGAATTTTAGGGCATTCAGAATCTTTCCTCATCCCAGTTTGCACAAGAAACTTTCCTCCTCTCCCACCAAGGCACTGGCACTAACTGCATGAGCATGCAGCTGTTGGTGCAATTTGTGGCTGGATTTGGCTCATTTCATTGCCTGAATTCCAAGGTTCTGGCCAAAGGGTGTCAAGGATGTACAGTCTAAGGGACCCTGTAGGCACATAGAGAGAGCAGTGCCAGCACTCTCCCAAGTGCAGGGATGGGGATTGGGACTGTCCCTGCCAGGGTATGGGGCCTGAAAGGTGTATAAACCTCCTTGTATGTCCCCAGCCCTCTGTGGCTGTGTAAGAGCCACTCACTGCTGGGAGTGAGAATACCCCATAGAGATAAACAGAGGAGTTCACAGTTCTCTTAGGCCCCGATCCTGCAGTTAGATTCAACTGGGCAGACCCTGTTATGCTAGTTCTGAATGTTTAGCACCGATACTCAGAGTGGCCATTAGGGGGAATACAGCAGGGAAGTAAGGGTATGTCTACACTATGGGATTATTCCGATTTTACAGAAACCGATTTTTGGAAACAGATTGTATAAAGTCGAGTGCACACGGACACACTACGCACATTAATTCGGCGGTGTGTGTCCATGTACCAAGGCTAGCGTCGACTTCCGGAGTGTTTCACTGTGGGTAGCTGTCCCATAGCTATCCCATAGTTCCCACAGTCTCCCTCACCCACTAGAATTCTGGGTTATGATCCCAATGCATGATGGGGCAAAAACAGTCTCGCGGGTGATTCTGGGTAAATGTTGTCAGTCAATCCTCCCTCCATGAAAGCAACGGCAGACAATCATTTCACGCCCTTTCCCCTGGATTGCCCGGGCAGACGCCATAGCACGGCAACCATGGAGCCCGTTCAGCCTTTTTTCACTGTCACCATATGTCTATTGGATGCTGCTGAGAGACGCGGTACTGCAGTGCTACACAGCAGCATCCCCTTGCCTTTTGCAAGTTAGCAAAGACAATTACCAGCCCTACTGTACCGTCTGCTGCTTTGCAAATTGAAAGATGGTTACCAGTCATACTGTACCGTCTGCTACTGTCATGGGTGCTCCTGGCCGGCCTCAATGAGGTCAGTCGGGGGTGCCTGGACAAAAATGGGAATGACTCCCCAGGTCATTCTCTTCTTTAAGTTTTGTCTAATGGAGAGTCAGTCCTGCCTAGAATATCAGGCAAGCCTACTAAAGAACCAGAGAGGCAAACGGCCACTCCGGGTCAGAGCCCCAGACATCCCGCTGAAATGATGAGCTGCATGCCATTCTAGGCGATGCCCCTGCAACAACCCCACCCGTTGCTTCCCTCTTCCCCCACCCCTTCTGGGCTACCGTGGCAGTTATCCCCCCATTTGTGTGATGAAGTAATAAAGAATGCATGAATAAGAAACAACACTGACTTTATTGCCTCTGCAAGCAGAGATCAATGGGGGGAGGGAAAGGCAGCTGGCTTACAGCAAAGTAGAGTGAACCACCATTCTGCATTTGCTCAGCCTATAGCTGAAAATGGGAATCTGTGATAAGCACTAGGATAGAAGCACAGGCAGGACTCAATCTCCATTTGTGGGTGGGCCTTTGGTTGACACTGGGTAAAATACAAAATGTCCCAGGATATGTATGTTGGGGGACAGTTCTAAATGGCAGCTTAATTTTTTTATTTGCAGCAAAATGTAGAGGTCTAAGTATCTGATTGTGAGCCCTGGCAGCAAGGGGTAGGCGCGAGTGCACGGTGCTGCTGCCTGGGAGAGCAGCCTGAGGCAGAAGCCTCCAGCTGCCATGATATTCCAGGCAGGACTGACTCTCCATTAGACAAAACTTAAAGAAGAGAATGACCTGGAGTCATTCCCATTTTTGCCCAGGCACCCCCGGCTGACCTCACCGAGGCCAGCCAGGAGCACCCACAGGATAACGATGATGGATACCAGTCCTACTGTACTGTCTGCCGTCCACAAGGCAAGGCAAGGCAAGGCAAGGTAAGGGGATGCTGTGGTGTAGTGCTGCAGCACTGCATCTGCCAACAGCATCCAGTAGACATACAGTGACATTGAAAAAAGGCGAGAAATGATTTTTTCCCCTTTGCTTTCACAGAGGGAGGGAGTGGGTGGAGGCGGCTGATGACATATACCCTGAACCACCCGCGACAATGTTTTTGACCCTTCAGGCTTTGGGAGCTCAGCCCAGAATTCAAATGGTTTTTGGAGAGTGCGGGAACTGTGGGATAGCTACAGTCATCAGTCGCCCCTCCCTCCGTGAGTGTTCATTTGATTCTTTGGCTTTCTGGTACGCTTGTCTCAGCTCCTTAAGTTTCACGCAGCACTGTGTTGAGTCCCTGTTGTGGCCTCTGTCCATCATGGCCTTGGAGATTTTTTCAAATGTTTTGGCATTTTGTCTTTTGGAACGGAGTTCTGATAGAACAGATTCATCTCCCCATACAGAGATCAGATTCAGTATCTCCCGTACAGTCCATGCTGGAGTTCTTTTTTGATTCTGGGACAGCATGGTCACCTGTGCTGATCAGCACTCCACGCTGGGCAAACAGGAAATAAAATTCAAAAGTTCGCGGGGCTTTTCCTGTCTACCTGGCCAGTGCACCCGAGTTCAGATTGCTGTCCAGAGCGGTCACAATGGTACACTGTGGGATAGCTCCCGGAGGCCAATACCGTCGAATTGCGGCCACACTAACCCTAATTCGAAATGGCAATACTGATTTCAGCGCTACTCCCCTCATCGAGGAGGAGTACAGATATCGATATTAAGAGCTCTTTATATCGAAGTAAAGGGCTTCGTTGTGTGGACAGGTGCAGTGTTAATTCGGTTTAATGCTGCTAAATTCGAGATAAACTCATAGTGTAGACCAGGCCTAAGAGTCTGTGTAAACAGGAAATAGAGAGTCTTGCTCACCCCAAGGACAGGGTCCTAAGATATCATTGTTGCAGGCTCTTTGTCTGCAGTAGAGCTGGTCAAAATTATCTGAATGTGTTTTAAAACCCAAAGATGGATTTCTTTTAATTTTTTAAGAGAGAATTTCTTGTGAAAATGTGATTGTGATTTTGTGATTTTTTTTTCCAATTTTTTCAAAACATTCTGGGCAGCAGCTTTTGAGGCAAGAATTCAGCCTTCTGGTTGCTCTGCAAAACCATTATGGGTTCCCATTTTTCACATTTTGCAACTTTTGTCTGGCTTAGTTGTATGGCATGACATTTTTTTCTCAAGAAGAGAATTTCAAGAAGTGAATGCTGTTTTCTTTCAAAATTGGAACCTTCATTTAACTTGAATTTTCCTATTCCAAAATAAAAATAATGATAATAATCAGGTTTAGCAAGACTCCTGTTTTGAAGACTGGTTTCAAAACCGGTTCTGCAGAAAGTTCAGAAAAGAAAAACTGGGTTTTACAAACCATAATGAAACAGAGAATATTTTTCAATAGACTAAAAAAAAGGAGGGTTGGTCCACTGGTTAGGGTATTAGCTGCAGATTTAGAAGACCCAGGTTTGATTCCCTGCTACTGATTTCTTGTGAGCAAGTGGGCTTTGTCTCTCTGTGCTTCCTTTCCCTATCCACATAATGTGGACAACAGCACTGTTGTCCCATGCAGGAGTGTTGTGAGGTGTACAGATACTCTGGTAATAAGGGCCAGATAAATGTATCTAGATGTTTTTTCTGATTTTTGCACCAGTGCATGTCTCTGATTCTGCAGCTAGCCGCATGCTGGCCCAGGGGTCTTACTGGCAGGTTTGGCTCTTCCTGATCCCACAAACACTTAAAAACAGGCTGAACATTAAGTGCATGAGCAGTTGTATGGGGCTACCTTTGTTTTAAGTGTTTGCTAGATTGGGGCCAAACTCTGCAGCATCCCAAGCACAGCATTGGTTTGCACTTGTGTTAGATTCGGAAGGTTTTCTTTACAATGAATTGGGCTAGAGATGTACTTTAAAAATAAATAAAGCTTTAAACGTGCAGCTCCTGCTGATCCTGATTGGGGAAGGACTGATGCTGTGTTTATGTGTACTACACTCAACTTTGCATAACAATGAAAACTCGGCCACATTTTCCAGGTGCCTTTTTCTACACAGCTCTGCTACCTGTTCCCCTTTACGCTGCACACTTCCTCCAGTGCAATGGATGTGCTCCGGGGATAATGAAAGCCAGGGGCGGCTCTACGAATTCCACTGCCCCAAGCAGGGCGGCGCGCCGCGCTGCCGGGCGCCGGTCCCGCGCCTCCGCGGGACCTCCCGCAAGACGTGCCACTGGTCCCGTGCCTACGGTGGAGCTTCCGCAGTCATGCCTGCAGGAGGTCCACATGAGCCGCAGGACCAGCGCACCCACCGCAGTCATGCCTGTGGGAGGTCTGGTCGTCCCGCGGCTCTGTTAGACCTCCCGCAGGCATGACTGCGGAAGGTCCGCCGGACCCGCCTGCCGCCCTCCAGTTAAAATGCCGCCCCACGTGTGCGCTTGGCGCGCTGGGGTCTGGAGCTGGCCCTGATGAAGCACTGCACCGGACAGCACAGATTAATACAGGGCAACTAATACCAGGTAAGCTTGATGGCATTTTTTAATTGACGTTAAACATTAATATAAGAAAGGAATGGAATAAGCTATTTAGACTTTACTGAAGGGGAGGCAGTGAGGCCTAGTGAATCGAGCACTGGACTGGGACTCAGGAGACCTCCATTCTATACCTGCCTCTGCCACTTGCTTGCTTGGTGACCTTGAGCAAATCTCTTCACCTGCCCGTGCTTCAGTTTCTCCATCTCTGAAATGGGGATAATGAAACTAACCTCCTTTGTAAAGTGCTTTAAGATTGCCTATGAGAAGCACTATGTAAGAGCTAGGTATTATTATTGTTACAAAGCATTTGACACATTATCTTACAACATCATACTTAAAAACTTAGGCCTGGTCTACACTAGGACTTTAAATCGAATTTAGCAGCGTTAATTCGAATTAACCGCTCAACCGTCCACACCAGGAAGCCATTTAATTCGACCTAGAGGGCTCTTTAGTTCGAATTTGGTACTCCACCCCGACAAGGGGAGTAGCGCTAAATTCGACATGGCTATCTCGAATTAGGCTAGGTGTGGATGCAAATCGAACTTAGTAGCTCCGGGAGCTATCCCAGAGTGCACCACTCTGTTGACACTCTGGACAGCAGTCCAAGCTTGGATTCTCTGACCAGCCACACAGGAAACGACCCGGGAAAATTGAATTCCTTTTCCTGTCTGGGCACTTTGAATCTGATGTCCTGGTTGGACATCGGGGCGAGCTCAGCAGCACCTGCAACGATGCAGAGCTCTCCAGCAGAGGAGTCCATGCAATCCCAGAATAGAAAGAGGTCCCCAGCATGGACAGACCGTGAAGTCCTGGATCTGATCGCTGTGTGGGGCGATGAGTCTGTGCTTTCGGAGCTGCGCTCCAACAAACGGAATGCAAAGACCTACGAGAAGGTCTCCAAAGCCATGGCACTCAGAGGATACAGCCGGGATACAACGCAGTGCCGCGTGAAAATCAAGGACCTGAGACAAGGCTACCAAAAAGTCAGAGCGGCAAACGGACGCTCCGGAGCCCAGCCCCAGACATGCCGCTTCTACGAGGCACTGCATGCCATTCTAGGTGGGTCTGCCACCACTGCCCCACCAGTGACCGTGGACTCTGAGGATGGGATAGTGTCGAGGGGCAGTTCCTCGGCGATGTTCGCTGATGGGGAAGATGAAGAAGGGTTTGTGGAGGACGACGCAGGCGACAGCGCTTACAATACCGCTTTCCTCGACAGCCAGGATCTCTTCATCACCCTCACAGAGATCCCCTACACACCCTCCCCGGCCGTTAACACGGACTCAGAATCAGGGGAAGGATCAGTCGGCAAGTGTTATAAACATGGAAACATTTATTTCTTAAAAAACAGGAATATATACTATATAAAAACTAGCTAAAAAGTTGTCCATATAAAACTATATAAAAAGAAGGTCCACACATATAGGGATGGAAGAGAAATCCTCTTGGGACACTTCCACGAAGCTCTCGTAGAGGTGCTTGAAAAGCCTCCGCAGGAGGTTCCTGGGGAGAGGTGCCTTATTTGGTGCTCCGTGGAAGCACACTCTTCCGCGCCAGGCCATCCTCACGTAAAGCGGAATCATTGCCTCCACCAGCATGGCTGCATACGGTCCTGGTCTGTGCAGGGATTCCTGCAGCATCCTCTCTCTCTCTCTCCGAGTGACCCGCCTCAGGGTAATGTCATTCGGCGACTGCTGCATCTAAGTAGGGCAATTAGTGTACTGTTACTATTGTGAATGCTTGACTTTTACTTTGCATAGCAAAGACTTTCGTTCGACAGGCATGTGTTGGAGGCCGCAGAGGAAAAGCATACAGTGATTTTTCCCGGGCACAGCCGCGAGGGGCTGGAACAGGGTCAGACTTTATGCTTTCCAGATTGCCTTCTGCGGGAGGGCACAGCTACCCATTAACTGTTAAGCAGCCTATAGTGTAGGGCTTACCAGGCCTGGCTGATAAACGGATTCAGCTGTACCGCCCTGCTTGTCCGATCTCCGGTGCAAGACCGCAGCCACTGAAAGCGTATTCCGAAATCTCGAACTTGTCCTGAGAGCTCGTGAGACTAGGTTCCCTGTATGGTCTTGTTCACAGAAACTGAGTAGACTGTGTTCACTGTTCGCAAACATGTATCTTTTCAAGGAAATCACTTCCTTTTTCCCATCACACAGCTGCGGCTCTTTCACGAACTGCCCCGCCATCCCCCTCACAGAGGCTGGCGCAGATTAGGCGGTGAAAGAAAAAGACTAGGGACGACATGTTCTCGGAACTGATGGCCTGCTCCAGAGCCGAGGCGGCCGAGCAGAGACGGTGGAGGGAGACCCTATGTCAGCACCAGTGCTCACACATCGAACAGGAGGACAGGTGGCGGCAGGAAGACCAGCAGGCGACTCAAACGCTGCTTGGGCTAATGAGGGAGCAAACGGGCACGCTCCGGCACCTTGTAGATGTTCTGAAGGACCGCAGGCAGGAGGAGAGAGCCCCCCTGCACTGTATCTGCAACCGCAATCCCCCGCCACAAAGTCCTGTCCCCCCCTCACCCAAAATAACAAGAAGGAGGGGTGCTAGGGGCCGTGAAAACTGTCACTGCACCCCAGCAGAGCACTCATGTACTACACAGCTCTGATGCCATAAATTTTGAGAAGTGCTTCCCTTCCTGGATCACCCAGTCCCAAATCCAAGTTTCATCCCCCCACTGTGTAGTTGAGCATTAAAAGTAGTTTGTTGCTATTCACTGTTTCCATCCTGTTTTTCTTCTCAGAAGACTTTGTGTGAAGGGGGGGGAGGGGTTTTTTAATTGCATAGGACAGCCTCCATTACCAGGGTACAGACTTGGGGGCAGGATCAACAGCAGGACACACACAGACTGCAGTCACTAGGCACCAGGGTCAGTCTGGGAGGTGTATGCTGCCCCGGGTCAGTCTGGGAGGTGTATGCTGCCCCAGGGTCCTAGCGCCTGTCATCCACAAATGGCAAGGCAGGCTGCCCTTACCATGCCCTTCCACCCTAGCCACGAGCCTCTCCGATGCCCTGAGCCCCAGCAAGAGCCCTCATCCACGGACACATACTCACACTTCCCACATACCCCTCACCCCTTCCTACGCCCCAACCCCCAGCCCAGAGCCTGCATCCAAACTCCGTCCCAAAGACGGCACCCCTCACCCCTTCCTGCAAACCCACCCCTTCCTGCACACCCACCCGCAACCGTCCTCCCCCCAGAGACTGCTGTAGGAGCAGGAGCCTGTCATTCCTCTAGTGTAGAAGCGGTCTGTACATCAGTGCACACCGTACCCACCACAGTCTGCGTCCATGTTTCAACCCCAGAACAGGAATTCATAATTAAAGAAAACTTTGTTAATAATCAGTGTTCCATTAACTTTATTTTAAAACGTGTGTTGGAAGGGGGGAAACCTGGAGAACAGGGTATGTAACCGCAGATCGAAGTCAACAGTCACTGAAACAGGCTCAGGTTCAGCTTCTCTGTAAAGAGACTGGATAGTCATAGGTTACCCTGCTCTCCGAGGAACCTAGCTTTCAAAGCCTCCCGGTTGCACAGCGCTTCCCGCTGGGATCTTCTATCGGCACGGCTGTCTGGCTGAGCATAATCAGCAGCCAGGAGATTTGCCTCAACCTCCCATCCTGCCATAAAGGTCTCCCCCTTGCTCTCACAGAGATTGTGGAGCACACAGCAAGCTGCAATAACAACGGGGATATTTTTTTCGCTGAGGTCCGAGCGAGTGAGGTCCATCTCCCCTTGAGACGTCCAAAAGCACACTCCACCACCATTCTGCACTTGCTCAGCCGGTAGTTGAAGAGTTCCTTCTCACTGTCCAAGGCGCCTGTATAGGGCTTCATGAGCCAGGGCATTAGCGGGTAGGCTGGGTCCCCGAGGATCACTGTAGTCATCTGCACATCCCCAACCGTTATTTTGTGGTCCGGGAAGAATCTACCTGCCTGGAGGCGTCTAAACAGACCAGAGTTCCTGAACACACGCGCGTCATGAACCTTGCCCGGCCACCCGACGTAGATGTTGGTAAAACGTCCCCTATGGTCCACCAGTGCTTGCAGCACCATAGAAAAGTAGCTCTTTCGATTAATGTACTGGCTGGACTGGTGGGCTGGTCCCAGGATAGGGATGTGAGTCCCATCTATAGCCCCACCGCAGTTTGGGAATCCCATCGCGGCGAAGCCATCTCTGACGACCTCGACGTTTCCTAGAGTCACTACCTTTGAGAGCAGTTGCTCAACGATTGCGTGGGCTACTTGAATCACAGCAAGCCCTACGGTAGATTTGCCCACGCCAAAGTGGTTCGCTACTGACCGGTAGCTGTCTGGCGTTGCAAGTTTCCAGAGGGCTATGGCCACTCGCTTCTGCACAGTCAGGGCTGCTCGCATCTGGGTGTCCTGGCGCTTCAGGGCAGGGGCCAGCAAGTCACAGAGTTCAAGGAAAGTGCCCTTACGCATCCTGAAGTTTCGCAGCCACTGTGATTCATCCCAGACCTGCAGCACTATGCGGTCCCACCAGTCCGTGCTTGTTTCCCGGGCCCAGAATCACCGTTCCACACCATGAACTTGACCCATTGCCACCATGATCTCCACTGCGCGGCGTACCCTGCTTTGTGAGAGGTCTGCGCCACTCTCCTCACTGCGCTGACGGAGCCTCCTCGCCCGATTTCTCAGCAGCTGACTGTGGAAGAGGTGGATGATAAGGTGCAAGGAGTTGACAACGGCCATAAGTGCAGCGATGATCGCAGCGGGCTCCATGCTCGCAGTGCTGTGGCGTCCGTGCTGTAACCGACCAGAGAAGGGCGCGAACAGATTTCCCACCGGCGCTTTCAGGGAGGGAGGGTGTGATTGACGGTTCAATGATGACAGTTACCCAAAACCACCCTTGACACATTTTTTTCCCCAGCAGGCATTGGGGGCTCTACCCAGCATTCCAATGGGCAGCGGGGACTGCGGGAACTGTGGGATAGCTTCCCACAGTGCAACGCTTCCAAAGTTGATGCTGGCCCCGTTAGTGTGGACTCACAAAGTCAAATTAGTGTCCTTAGTGTGGATACACAAATTAGACTTCATAAGGTCGATTCCACAAATTCGAGTTAAGTAGATTCGAAATAGTCTTGTAGTGTAGACGTACCCTTAGATCCAAATTATCAGCAGCTGTGAATCAGCTTGTGAAGTGACAGGAGCTATGCCAGTTTACACCAGCTGAGAATCTGGCCTTCAGGCCAAATTGGCTGGGATCTGAGCATTGTCACATAGACTGAAGATTGGTTGAAGGACCGTAGACAAAAGGGCTGTGATAACCAGTGAGGTATCAACACAGAGGGCAGTATCTAGTGTATTCCCATAGTGACTCATATTAGGTCGGAGCTTATTTAAAATCTTCATGAGCAAGCTGGAAGGAAGGATGTGTAGAAAAGTGGTCATCATGGGGTTAACTGGGCTACCCAAAGTATTATGGGATGGAGCCATGCTCCACCTCTTCTGGTTTGCTATTGGGATTACCCCTCCCAATGCACTATCTGTGTTACATTGCAACTGAATAAAGCAGCAAGTTCCCAGCCTGCTGGCCCGTGAGGACAGAGTTTGTTTTTGTTGCACTGAGCGGCCCTTTTACAAAAGGATACACAGCATGTGTATTAAGGGTGCAACCCACCCTGGGCAGCAGCCCGTGCACCACATAAGCCTCATTTAAGATCCCAAAATAGGAGTAAGTGGGATTTTACATGGCTCACAGGTGTGCTGGCTCTCTCGACTGGGATGAACTTTACTCCCCATTTGCAGGAGATACTACATGGTAAGTGTTGCAGTGTAGTATGGGCTGCTGGGAACCAGCTAAGCATAGGTCGGAAGGTTGCCCAGAGCAGTAGCTGTGCTGTGGGCTTGTCTGATTCCTACATAAAAGTCCCTTCTGATTCTCCCTTTAAGTTTAAAACAGAAGCTGTCTCTTTCTGCTTTCTAAGGGGAAAAAAAATTCAAAGTGGTGCACGGGGATCTAGCAGCTTTGCTAATATTTAAGTCAATGGGAGTTGTGTGGCTAAATCTTTGTGCAGTGCTTTGAAAATTTCCCTATAAGGTTCTAACGGCGCAGAAGCACTGTGATGAGCCTCTGGCTTCCTCCGCTTACATGTCAATGATGCTAATACTGACTCTGCCTACCAGTGTGACAAGGAGAAGATGTGCTTCTATTGGCATCTTTTCTTTGAAGTGAAGAGAAATCCCAAAGCTTTCATTCTGATAGTGGAAATCCTGCTAAAAGCTTGCCCCTCTCTGACCCTCTGATATAGGACTTGCTAATCCAGTCTTGCTTGCAGCACCAGAAGTTTTCTGCCTATTTTGACCTTTCAGGGGAAGGGGGGTGAGTCCAGTCCAGCTAGAAACAAAAGAGAGCTGGTCCCCCGCAAACTAAGAGGTTTGTGTTCATTTCCATAGTAAGTTTCTTCTCTTTTTGCATGACTGATGTGGCCTCCAAAATGCCTCTGATATCACCATTAGCTAGGTACGTCTTCTCCAGAGCAGGCGTGGCTTCAGTTTGATGAATCAGGACATTCATAAACAGTGAGCTTGTTACCCAGGGCTGATGAAAGCTGGAGAATTACTCCAGTTGTCCTAGACCCTGCAGCCAACTCTCAGTAAAGAATGTTGTCTTTGTTCTTCTGGTACCTACCAGACATGGTCCCCATTCACCAACAGTCACTGCTCACCTAAGCTTCTGCAGTCATTTCCCTGGTCCAAGTAGCAGTATCATAGAATATCAGGGTTGGAAGGGAACTCAGGAGGTCATCTAGTCCAACCCCCTGCTTAAAGCAGGACCAATCCCCAGGCAGTTTTTTGCCCCAGAGCCCTATAATGCCCTCCTCAAAGATTGAACTCACATCCCTGAGTTTAACAGACCAATGCTCAAACCACTGAGCTATCCCTCCCCCCTACTCTCTGGTGTTGCAGTGTGAAGACTGGTTTAAATAGTGACCGCTATCTGACCTACCCTTTTCGACAGCCCTCTCCACTACAGCAGAGAAGCCAGGAACTCCTGAATTGTCCGTGAGTTTTGGAGGGCTGCCAGGGACACTGGAGCTGCCAAGCCGTGGATTTCCCTATGTTAAGACAGGGAATTGAGTGATTAGTGCTTGGTTGCCTTTGGGCCTGCAAGACTGAAAGGCAGTCAAGCACCATTGAGCTGCTCAGGGCTCCTGCTCCTTCCTCTCCTCACCCCCATGATGGGGCTAAACATGTTATCTCTGCATGGGGAAAGCCAGCCCTTTCATCAGACAACCGCATAACCCCCGCCATGGCAGGGGAATGGTGTGAGGGTCTGTGGACTGTTTCTTTAAATCTCTAACAGGGAAACCAGGCAGCAGGGGCTGGGGAAGGTTCTCGGGGGAAATGCTGCAGTGAAGGAAACGGAGAGGGAGACTCATTAGTAATAGTGATGCTGTTTCCTTATTCTAACCAAGTCCCTTGTTCAGTGTTAGCAGAAAGCAATTCTTTCTGTGACCCTTTAGCACCGTCATGTGAGGTGGTGTCTGACCGGCTCGTTTTGAACGAGCGTGGATCAGAGGAAACAGGAAGTCAAACTCCCCGAGGCTTTTTCAGTGGGTAAGCCCCTGGAGTGGTGTTAGTGGAGGGAGTGCTTCTGACTGGCTTCTGACCCACGCTGAAGTTTAATGGAGAGTGGAGGCCTGCTCCGGGACTGATGCGTCGGGGAGGGAATCCGGAAATATTAATACATCATTTGCCTTTGCCACGGAAGGAGGGATGGTGGGTATTGTTCCTAGAAGATATGCGGAGCATGACATCTCAAAACAGAACGTAATACACACCGGGGGTGGTCTTATGCCCCGGCAGAGCTGTAAGGGAGTGGAAGGTTGTAGAAGGCATTGGAAAGAAGACCCTAGAAGGGCCCTACATGAACAAGCACAGCATGGGGACTGTGGCCTCAGGACATAAGACACCATAAGAGAGTATCTAGTGGTTGGGATTTTCAACAGGAAACACTCAGGATAAAGGCCGGAAGCTAGCCCAAATGTCAGTCTGATGGTCCTGACTAGGGCAGGGACTAACACAGGCTCATGCAGATCTTGCTGCATGACCAGGAATACACAGCCTCCCATACCCAGAGCAGTACCCCAGAGGCCTAACAAGCTGGCATCCAGCAGTCCATGCTGTGTTGTGTTTTACCCTTTGCCATACCTGGGGTCAGAGGGCCACATACACCCTCAGGTGACAGTATATCAGGGAGGAGGCTGGGCTTAGCAGGGACACTGCTAATCGAGGGCACAGGACATCTACGGCAAAGGGGTCAGGAGGAAAGGTGAGCTACAGAATTGCCCAAGAGAGATGCCCATAGAGAGAACGCTGGAGTGAGAGGAAGAATGATCCTGTGGTTGAGGCACTGGGCTGGAACTCTGCCTTGGACTCCCCATGTGATCTGATTAAAGTAATTTAATCTCTGGGCCTCAATTCCCCCCTTGGAAAGTGGGGATCATAATGTGTCCTTCCTCCAGCCCTGTGCCTGCCTTTCCTCTTTAGTCTGTATGCTCTTCAAGGACTGTCGTCGTTCTGTGCACAGACAGTGCCTAGCACAACAGGGCCCTGATCTCTGTAGGAGCTACTAGCTATAACCAAAAAAATCAGCGTAATTTTGGGATCATTTCCATGTCTCAAAATAAATGTTTAACTCATTGGAAAATAGGATGGCTCTGTCTTTTATCTGAGCCCAGCTTCTACTCTAGCTCTGACTGCAACAATGGGGACTGATTCTCCACCCCCAGTATCACTGCCCTGTCAGCACTGATTCCTTTCCAAGGGCTGTATCTGAATGGAAGGAGGTGTTAGCGTCTTGACAAAGAGGGAAACACTGTAGCAATTTCTCTGTCTTCTGGGCAGGACAGCTCTGTACCATTCACAATCTGCACTGGGCGCCTGTTGGAAGGACCCAGAGGGCACTTGCTGGGCAGCTAGAGTGAAAGAACTAAGGATTATAAATCATTCAGTTCTACATAGGCAAGTCCTGACATAACCTTAGAGCTGAGACTCTTGCTACAATCCTACAGAGTCTTTTATCATGTAACAAATTTAGCACCAGATTCTGCAACCCTTACTCATGCTGACTCCTCACCTGAGTAAGTGCGACTCATCATGAGTGTGGGCTGCCAAATCTGGCCTTTAAACAGTAAACTTTCGATAATATTAAAGAAAAACTTATCATGTCTCTTGGGTCCTCTCTACTATACTTTCATCTTTGGGCCTCTGTTTATTTCTTGCAGCATTTAAGTCTGTTTTCCTCATATTTTTAGAGACTCTTTAATACTTTGTATTGTTCATGTTTTATTTTATCTTCTTATTTATTTTCCTCTAACGCCAACCTTCTTTCATCTCCCTAAGACTTTTTTTCCCCTCTCCTGATTCTGAGTCTCTCTTTAGCTTCTTATTTTTCCCTTTAAGTATTCTTTTGCTTATTTGGTATTGTAACAAATCAGTGTAGGACTTCATGGTTGTCACTCTGCCGCACACCATGACTGTGGGGAACTTCACAGTGACAGCATGGAGAGACCTCAGCTCCTAAACCTCAGGCCTCTATCATTTCAGTTAAGAGAGAATCGCTGTTAGCTCTTAGAGCCTGTGACACACAGGTGAGCAGTTCTTATTCCATCCAGCAGAAGGCAGGGGTACACAGGAGTCAATTCTTGAAAGTAGTATATGTAATAATAATTATATACATCTGTTACTTGGCTTTGTTTTTCTCCTCCTCCCTATGGATAAATGTCTTCATCTTATTTAAAACATCTTTCCCCAGCTTCTTCCTAAATCTCTTCCTTCTGTCTCCTTCAGTCTCAGGGTTCCTCTCTGTGGGTCTGATCCTGCAGTGGTGCAGATAAAGGCGCCTGGCGAGCACGGTGTGTGACACTTTCAGTGCCTTGTAATGAAGTGAACAGAGGAGAACAGGCTCTGCAGACTGAACTCAAGGGTGAGGATTCTGGCCCCAGTTCCCACCCCTATGCACTGCTGCAGCAGCATGCAGGATCCATAAACAGCCCATGAGGGGCCCAGGGAGAAGTTCCCCAGCACCCAGCACAGCATGTGCCAAGTGGCAGGAAGGGGTGATCCCCGCCGAGATGCAACCCTCAGGATCTCAGGGCCATAAGGACCACTGGAAGCCAGCTTTACCTCCAGGACTTGGGCTGCTGTTCCTCCATGGCATCTCAGACACTGTACCCACCCTACACCCTGAGCCACTTAGCTGCCTGCTGAGAAGGACACTGTGTTCTTAGAACATGCACACCCATGCCCGCCAGTGGCTGCCCCTGCTTCCCATTTCTTCTAAGGGTCTGAGCCTGCTCCCCTCACCAACAGTGGATAGTTTGTGTGTGTCTTTAATGAGCATACAGGCAGGCCCCAGTGCAACGATTAAGCCCCCGCCAGTAAGACGCTGCTTCTGGGTGACCACAGAATAATTGTGAACCTGCCAAACGGCTGCCATGCATGTCGTCAGCATCACCCAGGCTGCATTTAAAGCGCAGGTATGCTCTGAAATGTGACAGAGAAATGTTATCATTCTGCTCTTCCCTGTTTGTTGTCTTGGTGATTCCAGCTCAAACGTGCTCAGTTCACAGGTAAGCCAACGGCTTTCTAAGGTGCCAGCTCTGCAAACTCAGCCTGGGATTCATGGATCCATTAATGCTAAGGCCAGCAGGGACCACTGTGACCATCTCATCAGACCTTCTGCATAGCACAGGTGTAGCAAGGCCGTGGGACACCCCACCGCCCTGCTGAGGGACAAACCTCCCCCAACCCTGCTGTGGGCGGAGCCACTGGGTCCTGCGCCCGCCCCTCAGAGGTCAAGGTGCAGACCCGGAAGTATAAAAGCTGGCCTGCAGAACTCAGTAGGGGCCCAGCCACAGCAGGGACCAGACATCTGTGTCCGCGGCCCGCCGGGGCGCACACCTGCCCAGCTGAGCCTGCCCCGCGCTCGCTACCTGGAGGAGGACTGGCCGTGACCACCCCGTGCCGGCTACCCCGAGGAGGAGCCAAGCCTGCCTCTCACCCGCTACCCCGAGGACCCGCTAGGCCTACCCTTGAACACTTACCCCGAGGAGCCGATGGTGGTTGAGACCGCTGGTGACACCACAACGACACAGGTACTCGACAAGGGGTAGAGTGGAAGTAGCCCGAGGGTAGCCGACCCCAGTCTGGCTGCAGCACTGCCAGAACCAATGTCAGTGTGTTGTGGCCAGGATCCCCACTGACATAGCAGCAGGATGTCTGCCGCTGTTAGGGCCCCGGGCTGGGACGCAGAGGAGTGGGTGGGCCGGCGTCCCCCCTGCCACCCCACTCACGGGTAGCAGTCTCCCCCTCGCCCCGACGCTCAGGACCAGGAGCCTGGGCTTCTTGGGCTTACTAAAACTGTTGCTGCTCAGCCCCTGCCTGAGGGCCTGAGCCTATTGACTCTGTGTTTGCTGCCCCGCCCTGACCTAAGGGCCGGGCTTAAAACTGTTGCTGCTCAGCCATACCTGAGGCCCTGAGCATATTGACTCCGGGCCTGTCGCCCCACCCTGACCGAGGACTGAGCTTCAGGCTATTCGTAACGAGGCCGTGGGACACCCCACCGCCCTGCTGAGGGACAAACCGCGGCCGACCCGCATTACAACAGGCCAGAGGACATCATCCAGTGATCCGTGCCTCAAGCCCATCACTTCTGGCTGAGCTACAGCATCTCTTGATTTAAGAAGGCACCACATCCCTAGATAGCTGTTCCAATGGTTAATTAACCTCACAGTCAATAACGTGCGACTGTGTCTACACTTGGCTTTTCCTTAATACTCCCTGCTATTCTCTCACTGCCTCAGCCCACCAGAGACAGCAACCATGGGGGAGCTAGTGTAGACTGGACTTGGGGGCAGGTTCATCCTGCTCCAAGCAGGCTTAGACAACGCAATGGTAATAATGCCTAAGCCTTGTATATATCCTAGCACTGTTGTATTAATTTATATGGAATAGAGTCCCAAAAAATCAAAGGTGTTACCATGACCCTGAAACCATCCAATATTACAGTTTTAAACAAGGTTCAGGGTTTAGTAGACAGTAGGGTGACTGGACAGCAAGTGTGAAAAATGGGGACACGGTGGAGGGTAATAGGCACCTATATAAGAAAAAAAACACAAATATCAGGACTCCCCCTATAAAATTGGGGCATCTGGTCACCCTAATACACAGAGACCCCAGCCTGCTTAGTCCCATGGCAAACACACAATTAAACATCCTTTTATTAAAGGTACATAAAAAGTGGAAAAACAGTTAAAGCATTGGAAATGTAAAGTATTAAATAAGGCTGTCGTTTTAACAACCTCCCAGGTTCTCTTTCTCCTTACAGCAGGTCCTCAAGGAATCCATTTTGAAGCACTTGGAGGAGAAGAAGGTGATCAGGAACAGTCAACATGGATTCACCAAGGGCAAGTCATGCCTGACCAACCTGACTGCCTTCTATGATGAGATAACTGGTTCTTTGTTGGTGAGGAAAGCGGTGGACATGATATATCTTGACTTTAGCAAAGCTTTAGATATGGTCTCCCACAGTATTCTTGCCAGCAAGTAAAAAAAAGTATGGATTGGATCAATGGACTATAAGGTGGATAGAAAGCTGGTTAGATCATCGGGCTCAATGGGTAGTGATCAACGGCTCGATGTCTAGCTGGCAGCTGGTATCAAGCGGAGTGCCACAGGGGTCAGTCCTGGGGCTGGTTTTGTTCAACATCTTCATTAATGATCTGGATAATGGGATGAATTGCACCCTTAGCAAGTTTGCAGATGACACTAAGCTGGGGGGAGAGGTAGATACACTGGAGGGTAGGGATAGTGTCCAGAGTGACCTAGACAAATTAGAGGATTGGGCCAAAAGAAATCTGATGAGGTTCAACAAGGACAAGTGCAGAGTCCTGCACTTAGGATGGAAGAATCCCATGCACTGCTACAGGCTGGGGGACCAACTGGCTAAGAGGCAGTTCTGCAGAAAAAGACCTGGGGATTACAGTGGACAAGAAGCTGGATATGAGTCAGCAGTGTGCACTTGTTGCCAAGAAGGCTAATGGTATATTGGGCTGAATTAGTAGAAGAATTGCCAGCAGATCGAGGGAAGTGATTATTCCCCTCTATTCGGTACTGATAAGGCCACATCTTGAGTATTGCATCCAGTTTACTGTCCACTACACAAAGGATGTGGGCAAATTAGAGAGAATCCAGTGGAGGGCGACAAAAATGTTTAGGGAGCTGGGGCACATAACTTACAAGGAGAGGCCGAGGGAACTGGGGTTATTTAGTCTGCTGAAGAGAAGAGTCGGGGGGATTTGATAGCAGTCTTCAACTACCTGAAGGGGGGTTCCAAAGAGGATGGAGTGTGTCTGTTCTCAGTGGTGGCAGATGACAGAACAAGGATCAATGGTCTCAAATTGCAGTGGAGGAGGTTTAGGTTGGATATTAGGAAACACTATTTCACTAGGAGGGTGGTGAAGCACTGGCATGGGTTACCTAGGGAGCTGGTGGAATCTCCATCCTTAGAGGTTTTTAAGGCCCGGATTGAGAAGGCCTTGGCTGGGATGATTTAGTTGGTGTTGGTCCTGCTTTGAGGACTGTTCGGCTAGATGACTTCCTGAGGTTTCTTCCAACCCTAATCTTCTATGATTCTATGATTTATATGTAGAGAGTCTTTAGAACAGTGGTGGGCATCCCAAGGCCCACGGGCCGCACATGGCCCATCAGGGTAATCCACTGACGGGCAGCCAGACAGTTTGTTTACATTTGCATGGACGTCCGCAGCTCCCAGTGGCTGCAGTTTGCCATTCCTGGCCAATGGGTGCTGTGGGAAGCAGTGGCCTGCATGTCCCTTTAGAAGGAAAACCCTCTTCTTTGACAGTCTCTTCAATTGTAGTAACTGTCCTTTGTGGGGAAAGGAGGAAAAGTTAGTTAAGGTGTTGTTGGTAAAGTCCAGTCCTGTTTCCTAGGTGACCGAAGAAAAGAAACACAAGAAGGGAGAGAAAAGAATGGCAAAGCCAGACAATGCAATCTGTGCCTCTGGGGTTGATGGTCACTTGCAACCTCACTGCTGGAAAAACAGGCACGGTGCTTGGTTTTATTAGCCACCCCGAGACCTGAAAAACTCATAACAGCATCAGGCTCTTTAGGGCATTGTGTTTAGCTGTCTCGTCCTGGTCCCAGGCTCACAGCAGTGTTGCAAAGTAGGCAGCCTTGTCTGGCTAAGCTAGACTGTTATTAGGCAGAAGGAAAAGGGAGCAAGAGAGGACAGAGTTTGGAATAAGGTGCGGAAGGAAAGGATATACGGGGTGGGGAGGGTAGACAAAGTCTCATATCCCAGAGGATTTTCAGGATTTTGCCAACGCCTGTGGAGGGGGTGGTGGCATCCAAGTACCTCTCTCTAGCCCAGCCTGGTCAAGACATCTCTCAGGATCAGGATGATGGAGGCTAATAGCATTTCTGTAGATCCTGGGGTCTGAGGAGATGACGGGGGTGGCAGCCATGAGGGAGAAGCTGGCTCCTTCCCCTTCTATCTGTCAGCCATTGTTCCTTCCCTTCCCCCTCCTTATTTTCCCCCAAAGTCTTTTCTTGTAAGGCCCCCAAGAGAGAGTGATGAGGCAATAGCCCAGGCCCCCATCAGTTTCCCATCAATTAGGCCTAATTTTCAACACCCGAGTTTGGCTCCATCAAATTCTGATCCCAAACATTTCTTATTTGCCAGGCATGATTGTACCATAGTCCTTGAGTTATAGCAGGAGGCCGCACTGTGTGGACTTTGTCTCTCCCTTTTGCCCCTTTGCCCATCAACGTTTATCGCTGTAGGCCCTTGGGATGGTTTATGAATTTTCACTCACTCCTTACGGGCGAGCTCACAATGAGGGTAAATCTGTAGGCCCAATTATTACAGTAGGACTCAGGCTTTTTCACCCTGCTCTGAGCAGGGCTAGACATGTCTGAGCCTTGTCTGTCTGAGCACACCTGCCAGGACTCCTACCTGCAGAGCTGCACAGTGGTTGTGCGGTGGTGGAGATTTCCTGGAAACTGTTGGCGTAGGCAAGGCCTGCGAGTCACAGCTGGATTCTTTCATTCGTCATCATCAATGAAAGGTTCTGCCATTATACCTGAATGGTCGCATTGCCTCAATGACTCATATGCAAGTCCCTTGCTTTCCTTGTACAGGAACTGGGATTTTGTTAAACAATTCTCTTGATGATGCAGGAGATGGAGCTCACTCAAACTCCACCGTGTTGGCTCTGCAGAGATAACCAGAGCAAAGAGCAAAAAAAGTTATTTGTCACTAAGGTCATTATTATATATGAATGAATATACACTGTAATGATAAGTTGACTAGCATTATTGAGTCACTAACTTTATCTGTGTGCTGTATAGCATTCAAGGCAGGAAGCTGCGTGGAAGCTTGTTTGTTTCTGTCTAACCTTTGTGATTGTTGCATTTAATAAATGTCTCTTCTTTAAGATGGACTATGATGACACACAGGAAGTAGATCTGCTGAGTAAGACTGTAGGATTTCTTAGCTTATAAGCACTTTGGGCAGTCTACCTCTATGAGTGTACAGGGAAAACCACATTGAAGACCCCATCAGCACAACTATAATGTAAATATGGAAAATAATAATAATTAATACAACTCACTGCCCATGCCATAAGTCTGCAGCTGTTCATTGCATTCGCTTTCCCCCCTTCTCGCCCCAAGTTTGCTGCTTTCCTGACTTCAAGGACATCTAGCCATTAGGACATAACAACAGGCATATCTCATGTGCATGCATGTTGAGATGATAAATTATTTGGTTGTTTGACAAAAATATAAGACCATAATGCACAGATCTAACAACACCTCCCTGTAAGCATTAACTTCCCCACAGTGAGAAAAATACAACAGAACATTTGATATTTTTCTCTATAAATCCATTTGGTACAGGTGCCACTGCTCAGTCAGTCACAGAGGAAAACATTCCCCATTGCAGAACTTGAGACAGGCCTAAAACATGGCATAGACTCCTGAGCCTCTGAACTGGTCAATGTTGAAATCCCTTTCGGTATAAGGCAAACCAGCTTCTTTACACATTTCACTCCATTGAGGGAGGGGCTTTGAAAGTTTCAGGGCCTGGGAACATTTTATCCCCTCCAGAGAAGAGCTGAGGGACAACTTGATTACAAATGGGCCAAAGTCACCCCTTAGCTTTTCGAAGTGGAGAGGTTGCCAGCCCAAGGGGCATTGAGGCTGAGGTGCAATAGCTGTTTAGCAAGATCAGTGGTGCAAGTAGAATTCATTTCTTACTGGTACACTGCACCAGCCAAAGGGGGGCGCATGTGACCTCCCCACGTGACCCCTCCCTAGCCTGGGGCCCTGTGCTTCCTCCATCTCCTCCCTATGATCTATCCCATGTTACCTGGGGGGGGGGTGGAGAGCGATCCCAGTGGATGGACATGGCACAGCTTCTGTATCGGCTGCTAAGAGAAGAGGAGGGCTTGCTCTGTGGAAAAATAGCCAGTTCACAGTCACACCTGCTTTGGGAATTGCCAGCAGAAGAGATTCAAATCAGCTCCCTCTGACAGCAGAGAATATTTTTTTCAGACACGCTGGCAATCGAGCCGCACGCCAGCAGCTTCTCCAGCATGGCTGTACCACCCCTAACCCCACCCCCAGCCCTTCCACACAGCTGTGTCTCCTGAGTCCTGTCCAGAGGGTCTGTACAGCAGCCACACCAGAGGAAAGGGCTGGGGGAGCAAGGCTGGGGGCAGTACAGCTGCGCTGGAGAAGCTGCAGGCATGGGGCTCTGCTCCTTTCGCCGCTGCAGTTTCCAGGAGAACCCTGAACCACAGAGAAACACAGGGCCGAAAACCACAGGGCAGGAGAAAGTCAGCTACGGTGAGCTGTTCTGCACTGTGGTTTGTGGAGTAAACGACCTCTGAGACATTAGCTACACCGTGGTTTGCTGACACCTAAGCTGTTACTATAGTCTATTGTGCTTTGTAATTCTTGGACAAAGCTGTTTCCTAGCCTCTTTGATGCGGAGGAGCAAGCTGCTAACCCTTTTGAGCAAGAGGCTCATCTGGTGTAAAATTGCACAAGGAAGCCAGTGGTTTTACACTGATTTACAGCATCTGAAGAGCTGGCCAAATACAGTTGATACCATTCTCCTTTACGAATATCTGAAATGGAGACCCAGCATTCACCTTGATCAGGAAATTCATGTTTAGCAAATCATTGAATATTAGGATTGGAAGGGACCTCAGGAGGTCACCTAGTCCAACCCCCTGCTCAAAGCAGGACCAATCCCCAACTAAATCATCTCAGCCAGGGCTTTGTCAAGCCAGGCCTTAAAAACCTCTAAAGATGGAGATTCCACCACCTCCCTAGGTAACCCGTTCCAGTGCTTCACCACCCTCCTATCAAAATAGTGTTTCCTAATATCCAACCTAAACCTCCCCCCTGCAACTTGAGACCATTGATCCTTGTTCTGTCATCTGCCACCACTGAGAACAGACACACTCCATCCTCTTTGGAACCCCCCTTCAGGTAGCTGAAGGCTGCTATCAAATCCCCCCTCATTCTTCTCTTCTGCAGACTAAATAAGCCCAGTTCCCTCAGCCTCTCCTCATAAGTCATGTGCCCCAGCCCCCTAATCATTATCATTGCTCTCTGCTGGATTCTCTCCAATTTGTCCACGTCCTATCTGTAGTGGAGGGCGGGGGAAAACTGGACACAATACTCCAGATGTGGCCTCACCAGTGTTGACTAGAGGGGAATAATCACTTCTCTCAATCTGCTAGCAACGCTCCTACTAATGCAGCCCAATTTGCCGTTAGTTTTCTTGGCAACAAGGGCACATTGTTGACTCATATCCAGCTTCTTGTCCGCTGTAATCCACTGATAATTTTCTGCAGAACTGCCTCTTAGCCAGTCGGTTCCTAGCCTGTAGCAGTGCATGGGATTCTTCCATCCAAAGTGCAGGACTCTGCACTTGTCCTTGTTGAATCTCATCAGATTTCTTTTGGCCCACTCCTCCAATTTGTCTAGGTCACTCTGGACCCTATCCCTACCCTCCAGTTTATTTATCTCACCCACCAACTTAGTGTCATTTTCAACCTTGCTGAGAGTGCAATCCATCCCATCACCCAGATCATTAATGAAGATTTCTCATAACTTCTGTGGGTTTTCTGGTTGTGGGGCTTGTTAAAGCTATTGCTGAAGAATGTCATTGCGTATTCCATGCTGCATGTACTCCTTGATGCCAATCCAAAGATAATAGGGACATGTTACTACAGTTAGCTTGGGAACGTTGGGACCAAGCTGATCAGGCTCATGATTTTAGCTCTAGAGGTCATTGGGTCAACCAAAGAGTTGGCCGTCACAGATGCACCGACTGTTATGCGAGCTCTACGTCATTCTCTGCACAGTTAATATAAATTCTGAGCCATGGATTCTGACCCCCATTCCAATCATAGCAGGGTGCAGTGGCAGACAAATTATAGCCCCGTTGGCACCCATTACACAGCCCACTCACCAAATCTATATTCTGGTCTAAACTTGGTGAGGTAAATAGCTTCTGCTGACCATTTTCATTTTAACTATTGCCATTGTGTCTACAATATTCAGGAGCAGCACTTCCTGCTCCAAGTTCATCTTTTGGACTGTGTATGGCTGAAGGGGTTCATTCAATAGACATTCACAATATCCTCTGGTATCTGCAGCTTCATTTCTTTGAAGAGAGAAGCTTCTTCAGTCTGTTGTGTAGTAAAAGGAAGTTCTTTCGAAAAGGAGACTCTGGAAGTAGGATTTGCTTATGGTGAATTTTTTCACTGCTAATAGCAATCATGTGTCAGCATTTCTATGTTTATAAGATTGCTTATAAGATGGTAGCATCAAGCCCATCATTTTAGCCTAGCAGCACTAAGACTGATATATGTGGCTTTGGTCCAACAATCTTAACAAGAGACTTGTGGTCTGTAATTAATTAAAACTTCCACCTAGGCACTGGTTTCTCTATTTCTACTTCAGCATAGATTTCCCTTGACAGAACTATGATTTTTAACTAGAATAAAACAGGTGTAAATGATATGAGAGTCTTGCCCAGTTCCTTAGGTGATTACTTCATTTTTCTTGGGGAGGACCTCCACATAAATCATTTGACCAAAATGTAAATTGTGACTTTAAAAAGCACACTTGCCCTTTTTCACCTATGAGCCAAACTGTTTTAACACAGGCTCCAGGAACTAAATCCAGCCATCCCCTGTGTAATGATATATGGAATCAGTCTTTCTTTAAACAGGAAGTGTTTATTATACTAAGCAACTAAAAACTTCTGACCAACCAACCAACTTCCATGCAGTTTGAGTTCCAGCTTAGTCTTCCTTGTTTACCAGAGACAACACTCTGTGTTGAACTTGATATGGCACTCAGAGACATCTAGTGGCTCAATGATACATTTCAAGTGCCTATAATTACAGTAACTCCATAATTCACGTCCTCTCGCTTAACTTTGTTTTGATGTTACGTCCCTGCTCCATTACAGAACATGCTCGTTTAAAGTTGTACAATGCTCTGCTATAACGTCGTTTGGCCGCCTGCTTTGTCCCCAGCTGGCAGCCCCACTATCAGCTCCCCTACATCCCCCCTCCCCCTAGTGCCTCCAGCCCGCTGGCGGACCCCGCAGATCAGCACCTTTCCCCTGCTCCCCCCGCCTCCTGCCAGCAGCAATCAGCTGGTTTACACCATTCAGGAGGCAGGGGAGGGAGGGGGGAGGCTGCGCACTGCATCCTCGCTCCTCCCCACAGACTCCTGAATGCCACAAGACAGCTGATTGCCGCAGGCAGGAGGCGGGGGGAGCAGTGGGAAGGCTCTGATCCGCAGGATCCGCTGGCAGGCGGGAGGTACTAGCAGGGGGTCACGTAGGGGAGCTAATATGGGGGCTGCCAGCCTGTTTAATACTTGTATTAAATTGCTTGTTTAATATTGTTTAAAATGTATATAATGTTGTTTGTCTGGCAAAAAAAAAATCCCCTGGAACCTAACTCCTCCTATTTATATTAATTCTTATGAGGAAATTGGATTCACTTAACATTGTTTCACTTAAAGTCACATTCTTCAGGAACATAACTACAACGTTAAGTGAGGAGTTACTGTACAGCTGGTGAAATTCATTGAATTCAGTGGAGACACAAAAGGGATGAATTTGACTCCAGGTTTCCCAAATGAGTTTCCTCCTTTGCTTTTGCAATGATTAAGTCCTCCAGATAGCAGATCACTAAGTAAACCCTATAGGATTTAATCCATGATAGACCAAGATACAGCTGGAATGCTATCCACACCACTGGGAAACTTGTTAAAATGAAGCAAATCTTTATGCATGCTAATGTTAAAGTACTTTCATGTCTCTTCTTTGATCTCTATCTGCTGTTAAGATGGAGACAAATCAAATGTTGCAAACTTTTGCCCCCCTGCTACCAGTACAAACAGATCCTGTGTTGTGGCATTGTTGGTCCTTAGCCAACAAAGAGTTCAGAGTTATATTTGATACTATTCTTCTCAAGGCCAGCTCCAGGGTTTTTGCTGCCCCAAGCGGCGGAAAAAAAAAATACACCGCGCCACTTTCTTCTTCAGCAGCACTTCGGCGGCAGGTCCTTCCCTCTGAGAGGGACTGAGGGACCCGCCGCCGAATTGCCGCTGAAGAGCCCGATGTGCTGCCCCTTCCCCTTGGCCGCCCCAAGCACCTGCTTGCTGAGCCGGTGCCTGGAGCTGGCCCTGATTTTTCTTTAAGAATATCAGAAACTGAGAACCATGGTTCACCTTTGTTTGGAAGTTCATATTTAGCAATAACAACGCGGAGTCCTTGTGGCACCTTAGAGACTAACAATGTTCTCAGAACTTCAGTTGTTTTTCTAGTTATTTTTCATTGTCCATTATAAGCATGTATCTCAGGGATTCTCATGCCCAAAACAAATCTGTTGGCAATGTTGTTGTAACCATGTTGGTCCCAGGATATTAGAGAGATAAACAAGGTAATATCTTTTACTGGATCAAATTCTGTTAGTTGAAGGGGGCAAGCTAAACAGAGCTCTTCTTCAGGTCTGGGAAAGGTGTGCAGAGTGTCACAGCTAAATACAAGGTGGAAGAGATAAGGAGTTAACACGTGCAAGAGGCCACTCCAGGTGAAATGGACAGTTAACACATCTATAGTCATAGGACAAAGGAGGGGTAGTGGGTTTCACATTGTTATAATAAGCCATAAATCCAGTGTCTTTGTTGAGTCCATAATTTTTAGTGTGTAACAACGCTCATCTTTTGAAGGTGCTGTGGAGGTTTCCTTTGAGGATGAGGACTCAGAGGTCAGATATGGATGGAGTGATTGTTTTGTGAAAAGTGTTCACTCACATGTGATGTGGTGTTTTTGTCTGTGTCATTTTTCTTTGTGAGTACATTTGAGAGTGTAGTGATTGTCTCCTTTCACCCACATAGCATTGAGTGCACTGGATGAGGTACAGCACATGTTGTGACATGTGTAGGACCTGTGGATCTTGAAAGGGGCATTGTAGGGTGTGTTGATCATGGCAGCAGTGGGGATATGTCTCCAGGTTTTGCATCTGTCCTTCTGGCAGGGTCTGGTGCCACTTTGAGTTGGTGCGTCCTGGTCTGTGGACAGCTTGCTTCTAATGATGAGCTTGGTAAGGTTGGGGGGTTGTTTGAAGGCCAGAAGAGGGAGTTTGGGAAAGATTTCTTTCAGGATGGGGTTCCCATCGAGTATGGGTTGTAATTGTTGGATGATAACCTGTCTGGGTTCCAGTGTGGGGTGTTAGGTGACAACTAGGGGTGTGCGGTTGAAGGGTTTTCCCCCCCCCTGCACTGAAGCAGGTTCTCTCAGGGCATTTGGGTGACCCATTCTGTGATGTTATCTATGTCTCTGGTGGAATGTCCTTGTTTGGTGAAGGTGGTTTTAAATGTGTTGAGGTTTGTTTCCCGACTTTCTTCTCGGATCGTATTCTGCAGTGTCTGAGTGCCAGTTATACATAACAGATTTCTTGGTATTTTTGGTTACTGGATCTATGAAGATAGGTGTGGTGATCTAGGGGTTTCTTGTATGAAGTTTTCTGGAGGGTTCCATTATTGGAGCTGATCGTGGTGTCCAGGAAGTTGAAGTTGGTGTGGGAGTGTTCCTGAGAGATTTTGATGTCATGTATATCATTGGTTTCATGTTGTATTAAATTCATAACTCTTCTAGACACCAAAACTCATGGACTTAATAAAGACACTGGATTTATGGCTTATTTCAGCAATGTGAAACCCACTACCCCTCCTTTGTCCTATGGCTATAGATGTGTTAACTGCCCACTTCATCTCGAGTGGCCTCTTGCAACATGTGTTAATTCCTTATCTCTTCCACCTTGTATTTAGCTGTGACACTCTGAGAACCTTTCCCAGACCTCTGTAGCTCGAAAGTCTCTTGAACCCAAAGAAGTTGGTCCAATAAAAGTTATTACCTCACTCACCTTGTCTCTCAAAACAAATCTGTCACACAAGACTTTATTTAGTAATAGCTTAAAACCACACATTCCTGCCATTTTCTTTAAATTACTCAGGTTCTCAGAAAACATTTCTCCAGCTAACTGGTTCTACAAGTATAGCTTCTAATGCTCTACAAGGGAGTTGGTTTCTGGAACATAATATCCCCTTAAAATAAGTCCCTAAACTCTTGTTCACTAGTTTATTGTGGTGGTGGAAAGTCTGTCAGCTTGCCTTACTTTCTTCTTCTCCCTCAGCCATAAATGCTGCTGTATATTTTTCTTCAGTAACGAAATCACGGAGAAGCTGATCCTTACTATAGTGTGGCATCAGCACCAGCATGTCCCCCTCTCTCTGTGACTTCTCCCACTCAGGTAACACTTGTACCTTCTTCATGACTTTCTTTTCTCGGCAGAGTAGCTGTAGTCCAGGATGGAGAGGGGAAACACATGAACTGCTAAGGCCAAGTGTGTGTTTGGGAGGAATTGGGAAGGAGTCTTCTCGCTGGCTGGAGATGAAAGAAGGCACTTTTAGGGTCTGCTGCAGTCTCATTGTCCAGGCTCAGTGATGAATCCAGCATGATCCCAAGACTGCATACTACCTTAATTTCTGAAGATAAATGCTCTTCATCAGGAACTAAGTGATGGGTGCTTGTTAGCTCCTCATAGTGCTTTCCTCTCTGCTGCTTAGCATTGCTTTGTTTTTTCTCCAGCCTCTCCCAAGCATTATGTGTTGTGTGAAATGGCAATGTCTCCACTGTATGGAAAGGGATCATAGGGCTGTGTATCATCAGCATTTTAATAGCATTGCAGCCCAAGTTGTCTCACAATATTCCCCCAATGGTTGTACAGAGATGTTAGAATTGGAGAGGCGACAGACTGAGTTGTAAAGGGTTCTGCATGTCATGGCTCTTGTGAGAGGCTCAGTTGCCCATCTTGACTCTGTAGTATCTACTGGAAAGGAATGAAGCCAATCTAGTGCAATTTTGTTGGTTCCTGACCTGAAGATGAGCTCTGTGGAGCTCAAAAGCGTGTTTCTTTCACCAACAGAACTCAACCATCTTGTCTTTCTCATTCTGTGACCCATCCTGTGACTTCAATGGAAACTGAGGGGGCTGAGCAGCTGACAGGACTGCGTCCATCATTTTCTGTTCAGTCATTGTGCTGGTGTGTCTGCTTTGGTTGCAGTATTTGGTAACCAGCTGAGGCACAAATACATCTCCAGAACTTAGAACATTAATCCTTTTGTGTGTGTCTAAAGATCCAGATTCTAATACCTTCAGTCACACTGAATATTGTTCTACTCTATGAGTAGTCCTGCTGAAGTCAACAGGACTATTCTAGGAGTAGGGTGCTACTCAAAGGAAGTAAGTGTATGGAAATCTGGCCATAAGTAAATAGATACATGAGGACGGGGCACAGTTTTCAAAAGGAAGCAGGTAGTGTTTGCTTTCCATTGATTAAACTTGGGTCTCCTACACTTCTGCTAAGAAAAATCTGTGCATGAGTTAAAGAGAAAGGCCTAAAGCCACTTCAGACATGGGTTGTTTTGTAGACCAGTACAGTAGCTTTGGGAGTTAAGAATGTTGCTATGAGAGTGCTCTATGTCTGTCTATATGTAAATAGTTAACAAGTAAAGCACCAGTAGATGGTGCTTAAGAATCAGTAGCATAGTTCCTGGTTGAAGGACCAATCAAAGTTGTTGCTGGGCCCTGGAAATGGCTTCCTGAGTGCAGCTTTCTACAGGCAGCTCTGAACTAATGTTTAAAGTCGCACAGGTGCATTAGAGGGTCTTTCCCATCCGGTATTTTGAATGCATTTTCAGGAAATGGTGGCAATGGAGTTACAAGGGGAATCTTTGTTATTACAGGAGATGTTCCACTACAGAGTGAGCCATAAGCCCACAGAAGAAGTTACAAACATTAATTGGGTTGATTTATGGATGTTAAGGCCTGAAGGGACCATTATGATAATCTACTCTGGTATTCTGCAGAACATAGGACAGAGAACCTCATCCAGGGATAGCTACAGTGGAGGAAATTATTCATCCTTGCTGTTGGAAGTGAGCGCTATCAACCCCAGAGTGAGTAACCTGACTGGCTGGAAACCTCCCTCAGAGCTTTATTGTGCTATACTTTCTCCACACCTCCTATTTTTCTGTTACCACACCTCTGATGACACCCACAGGAGGTGAGCAGGAAGGGAGTAATAGAGCAGGGCAGCCGTGAAAAAGAACAAGATGGTGGGATGGTGCACACCAGGCCAAACCTCCAGAGACTCGTCACGTCCATTGAGGATGAACCAGTGCATCTGCAAAGACCCAGCTGCTCTAGCTTTTGTGATATTTTTTTATTCTTTCACTGTGCCCTGGGTCTGATGACCCCAGAAATGCAGGTTTTGGTGTCACAAGGAGGTTCTTCCACTATACACAGCTTAAGGAAGAGGGGAGGCACTTCCCAGGCTCCCCACTTTCCTCATCCTCTATTAGCAATTGGAGGAGGAAAGGAGAACCCATCACTCGTGAACGAAGCCCCCTTGCAGCCTTCAGGACTGAAGGGCAGGAAGCCAAAATCAAAACTCCCTCCCCTTCTCTCCCCCTCTCCCTCTCCCGCCCCCCCAAGTGTATCACTGGCTATTGTCCTCATCAAACAAAGCCCTTTCATCAGAGGCTCTTTAACACACTTTATTTCTCTTTTATTTTGCTTTGAAATAAGCCGGGCAACAATTAATTTCAGAGAGAGAGAGAGAGAAAGAGCGAATTCAACAAGGATCTATTACTACTCTCGGCTTCTATTGCTGTAATGAAAATCTATTTCCTTTCCCTTTTGTGTCCCATATAATTTAATGCCCATTTTATTAATGGTCTGAAATAATTACGGAACCTTTTGTGATTCTCAAGTATGTTTCATTTAATTGTGCAATAAACGCCTAATCTCTTCCTCCATCTGAAGCTATTATGGCATTAAAATTAACAATTATGCAGCAATGCGCCCGGGTCCATAGAAATCACTCCAGATAACTAGACATATATAAATCATTCATGAGAACAATTTCTGAAAAGAGACGAAGGGAGAGAGGGGAAAAAAATTGTGTTGAGAATGACATTGGGAAGCCAAGGGCCTGGTCTGTAAGAAGATAGCAACACCTTAAAAAAAAATCTCTTTTTCCCCCTTTTTTTGTTATTATTTTACTAATTGTATTAAGTGGCACAACCCTCCCACCCCCCCTTCTATTAGCCTGACAGATATTTTCAGAATTAATTAACCGTTAGCTCAGAGGATAAATTGTTCATTATCAATTTTTCCCCCCTTCTTTCTTTCTTTCCTTTTATAGTTTTTCTTTTTTTCTTTCAGGCCAGCAATTACACTCTCTGCCATTCACTGGCAGGTCCTGTTCTGTAGGAAGTAATCCAAATGGGGAAAGTGCTTTTTCTTTCTACCCTATTCACTTCTCCTCTTCTCCCTTTTGTGGGATTTAATAACCATGGCTGATAGGCGCGCTGTGGACAGAGAGGTTAAGTTTGTTGTCTCAGCACTTTGCTGACAGGGGACAGCTCAGAAATCCTGCAGTTTATAACCAGCCCTACAGGGTAAAAGTGCCTGCTTCTTTTTCCATTCTCAACATTGCACCAGCGTTTCCTTCCTGAATTGTGATTTATTTGTGGGGGTAGCTGAAGTAAATTCTTCCAGCACTCATGAAAGTAGGAGACTGGCGGAGCCAAAGCGTAGAGTGGTTGGGGGCTATGTAAGTTTTTCCCCATGGTCTCTCACTCCCAGCTTTAGCTGTGCATCTCACTGCTTGAATTTGACATCCCTGTTATTTTATCCTGTGGTCTCTCCTTAGCAGAGGCTGCCAGAGTTTTCTCTTAGGGCCCAGCATGAAGCAGGTTGATCCAACCAAACTTTTGGCATGGCCTTGCCTATATGAACCTCCTTCTCCTGCGGGGAGCGTCCTGCTTTGACACCAATTTTTCTTTTCCTTGATGTAAACAGATCCCTTCTGCAGACTATCCAAGTGTTATTTGTACAGGTGAGACGTTAAGTAATGGGCAAATTAGTTCTAATGTGTTTAGGAAACAGCTGGGCCTAGGACAGAACTCTGAATAATGGAACATAGAGGGTAAAACACAGCTCAAGCTAGTGCCACTCTGTGCCTTATCCATCAGCATCTATACTCTGCCACTGAGTACTGGGGTCCTTCCCCTATGCAGTCTGTGACGAAGTGGGGGATTTTCTTGTTTTTTCCTTGTTTTTCCAATGGTTTGCATGCAGAGGGGGTGGGACTCAGTTTCCCTGGATATTACTGGTTTAACAAGGTGATGGGAGAGGGAGTTTGTTGTTACAGAGGACCAGCAAGGGAACTTGGGACCCCAGCCAATGGCCTGGAGAATGAATACCCCAGCGACTGGTGACCTGGCAACCCAGAGGCCCAGCTCAGGAGTCACAACCGGTTCCGGACAGTGGGAGGACAATGGGCTGTAAAGAGAGGACCCCAGTGACCTAACCAGCTGGTTCCAGCCAGAGGGGGACAGAGAAAGGCTGAGAGGAGAGGAAACCCAGGCAACCCTGTTTACCTGGATAGAAGACAATGGACAGAGGTAGGGCTTGGGGCCAGTGATATCAGATGCCCAGCTGGAAAGCGTGGGGGCTCAGGGCTGGAGCGGGGGAGCAGGCAGAGCCCACCTGAATGCAGGGGAGACTTGGATGTGCTGTGCTGAGGAAGGCCAGGCCTGAGGGCCCTGAGAGTTTCCTGTGCTGTGTTCAGATGCTCAATAAACCCTCCTGTTTTACACTGGTTGAGAGTCACTCTGGTCTAGAGAACAGGGTTGCATTATTCCCTCTGGGAGTAGAGGCCCCAGGGGTCCTGAGCGAGTGGACTTCCTGAGGGAGGCCATGGTGAGAAACAGGTGTGCTAAGGCTCAGAGAGGTGCGGTTCCAGGAGGTGGAGGTGCTTAACCCCCAAGAGAGAGTGGACCCCCAAGAAGGGCTGTCACACTGAAGGGGGTTCCCCCCGGGGACCACACAGGGCCAAGAGTAGGCACAACCTGTGAGTCCGTGACACAGTAATCCACTGGTTCAAGCACTTTCTGTTCTGTGGCATCACCTTCCTGATGCCAAAGTTCTATCGCCCAGCACATCCCTACCCACAACAACATTCTCCTGGTCAGGAAAAAGCCCTCAGCTTACTCTTGGCATATGTATGAAACCCTCTGCCAGCACCAGAGCTCTGTCCCTCAGTTTTCTGCAGCTATCATTGCTCAGCCACAGATAGATAATGCTAGTGTCTGTGTTCTCCTACTCTGGGCAGTGTTCTGCCAGTACTAGCCTTTGGCCAGTGTAGGTACTGGCAGAACCTTTTGTTCTTTGCTGCTCTGGCAAGAACCATTTCTCTGCTATCCTGGGCAGTACCATAGTAATGCCAGCACTCTGATACTCAGTGTAACAGCCTGCCACTATGGAGTTCTGCCACTCAATGCACCACCTGAGCAGGGTTAATGCTCTCCCTCAGCGCAATACCCACCCAGGGCTCTGCCACTTGAACCAAGTCATGACTAGATACTCCAGAGTTTGCTCTTGAACAGAGAAGGATGTTGTGGCTGTGATAGTTCTTCCCTTTACTTGCTGCATCTGGATCTGAAGGGATGCAGATAGAATGGGCTGGACCGTGAGGAGAGCCAGTGTGAGACAACAGTAAAGGGACACTTGCTTCAGGTGCTGACCAAGGGGGCTTATTAGAATAAGGAAAAAGGAGTTAGCCTTGAATCTACTCTGTCTCTGGTACAGAGAACCTTTTATCTAGAATCATTCCTAGCCCTGTGCCTGACTGGCTTTTTGCGACAGATCTGAAGAGCCAGCACCCATATTCTCCAATCTCGCTCAAGCACAGATTGTAGAGAACTGCTGCCCTTGCTGCTGGATTCTCAGGAGATCCCAGCACTGGCTCTGGAATCCTGTGGAATTCAATGGAACCAGACACAGAGCCCTGGAGAGCTTGGGTCGGTATCGTATTATACACGGTGTCAGAGCGCTGGCATTGGCAGACTGCTGACTTTGGTGGGCTGTTGGAGAGTGATGTGTCACTGGCATTGACAGGACGTTGGGCAGAATCACAGAGGGCTGGCCATGGCAAGGTATGTCACAGAGTGGAACAGCACTGGTATTGCTGGGGGCTTCTCAGAACGTAGGGTAGCCCTGGCATTTCCCATGGATTGCAGCAAATGGCAGAATGAGATGAATAGTATCTGACATCACTGTAGTGCCTCTCATCCCATTACAAGTCTAGCCAGGAATGGAACACGTTACCTACACACCACATGGGCAAGTCATCATTGCTGATGGAGCCATTACGTTTGCATTTACTGAGGTTTGCTGGTTTAGCGCTTCCCCCTCAATTTCACCCTATTGTCGATTTTTGCATTTAATGTTCTTGATTTCTTTTTCACTAAAAGGCAAAGAAGAAAGTTTTAAAAACAGGAAGCAGGTGGAGCCTATTATTGCATACCAGCCAGAACCATGAAGCTCAGGAGAGACTTTGAATTGCTATCTCTGGGCAAGGAAAACCACAGTGGTGGCCTGCTTGAAACTGTCCTCCTCCTCTTCCTCTTTGTCATCCTTCTCTGAGGCCTTCACCCAGCCTTTCACTGGCTTCTCTTTCTATTCCGACTCTAATGAGCCACTGGTTAACCCCTTCCTTACCTATCCCATTACAGGCCCTTCATATTACATACCTTTGTAATTCTGCTGCCAACTCTCTCCCTGAGCCAAATAGAAAATGATAAATCAACCATAAAAGGCCCTTTGTCCCAGCAAACAAACCTGTAGTTTGTCGGCCAAGTCATTTTGAAGGGAAACGTTTTAAACAGTCCGAGTATAACACGTCTTCTTTAATTTTATCCAGATCCCAGACAAATTCTACCCTAGGATTAGATGTGGGGTATGAAAATTCAGGGGAACTAGTTTCTTCCTGAAGAAATTAGGTATGTGTGGGGAGAGCCTGGGGGGTTGACAATTAGGTTTTTTATAGGAAGCTGATTGTAGCATTAATATGGAGAAGCTAGTGATTCAATTCCATTCAGTTCAGTGAAACTCCATTGGTATAACAAGCCAGGCAAATGCTGCCAGAATAAGAATGAGTCAAACTCCTCAGATGTCTCTCAGAGGTGGGCCTGACCCACCCAGGGCAGGGTTACACACTGAGTTTGTGGTCTGAGCCTCTATGTCCATGTGTTGTTACTGTCTATTCCTGATCCGGCAGCAGGCTGCTACCTACCTGAAGAAGAGCTCTGTGTGGCTCAAAAGCTTGTCACGCTCACCAACAGAAGTCGGTCCACTAGAAGTTATTCCCTCACCCACCTTGTCTCTCTAATATCCTGGAACCAACATGGCTACAACTACATTACACCTAGCACAAAGTCATCCCTGTAATCTCTCTCTTTTCTCCCAGGGTCCTGCATCAGAATGTCTGAATTTTACTACAGGATTTGATACTGTGTGTCATGAAAGCTTACTTGGAAATTAGTTGGATTAGGAACTATTGCTGAATATACTAAAATCCACTTATGATCCAAATTCTTATCTAGTTCTATATGGCCAACCAACACCACCAGAGAGCTAGGGTGACTGAATGCTGGCTGTAGGATCACATGCAAAGAGTAATGCAAACGGCAATGTGTGGAATTTGATGACTGGTGTTAGGAGTGGTGTTATGTAACATCTTCATCAGGGATGGACAAAAGGTAGCAAATGTGTCTGCTGTTTGTTATTGCTTGGTTTATTACATTTTCAATAAATATTACGTAAATCAGTAAAATGTTTGGTAACGCCTGTCACCACTAAACCAAGAAAACCCCAAATACAGATGAAATATTCAAGTTCATTATGGTATATATACAGTAAAGGCTGATAACCAGATACAAATCTGACCAAGACTTCAATTAGGAGCTTTCAATAATGGTAGCACACCACAAATGCCATTTAGAAGAAAATATGTAATCAGCAGAGCTCAAGAGAGAAAAAGACTCTATCAAACATGACAGTGAGCATAGTTCAAAAGCAGATTAATCAAATTAAATTCCAAATTCATCCAGTGACCTCCCCCTTTTCAGATCAATGGAAGGAGACACACATCTGCTTTGATATCTTTTCTATGCAAAGGATCCTTTGACTGATCAGGGTAAAAAAATACCCAAACAGACAGATGATTATTGGAATTTATTTGACAGTATGATGGATTTATAATTTAAAATCTGCCTTAATCCATTTAATATCCAAGGCTTGGGGTGGGGAGGAGGGGAGAGAGGTAGGGGAGAGATTGTTTCCTACACTGTAAACTAGATAAGAAAAACTAACCCTCAGGACTAAAGTTTTCAAAGGAGTTGTGCCACTGAGGCCTGGAGCAGGGACATTTTAATTTCCAGGACCAGCACTGTTAGGGAACTCATGGGCAGCACAGAGACCAACATAGTTAAGTGCTGCAAACATTCACCTTGGGAATGGCCAGTCCAGAGCATTATGTGGGCAGACAAGTGATGGCCTGAACCCATTGTCAGTGGTCATAAGTAGCAAAGGTCCACTGGGTCCATGCACACATCCTCACTCCTGACATCAAACCTGCCTTCATCTCCACACACGTCCCTAAGTGCCGCAGAAACTACAGAGGAGCATCACCTAACCAGTAGCAGCACTAGGATTTACCATAGGGCAGGGGTCCAAACTCCCGGCCCACAGGCCATCTGTGGCCCACGAGCCTCCCCAGTGTGGCCCACGGGGCTCCAGCAGTTTTGGGGCCGGGTCTCTCCCTCGGCCCCAGCTGCCACCCTGGGTGCTCCCCCCTCAGGGGCCCTGGCAGTGCAGCACAGCTGAGGAGCATCTACCTGCTCGCTCCAGTGGCTGCCGGCCCCTCCCTTCGGCCCAGGGGCGGGGTGGGGCTGTGCCTCCGCATGCTGGTTCCACCCCAAGCGCCCCTGCGGCCAATGGGACGCTGCGGGGGCAGTGCCTGGGGGAAGAAGCGTGCTGAGGCCCCATGGCCCACCTCGCCTTGGAGCCCCAGGTAAGTGCCAGACCCCCAACCCCTTCCCACATACCCCCTCCTACCCCCAAACTCCCACCCAGAGCCTGCACCCCCTCCCCACATACCCCTCCCACCCCCAAACTCCCACCCAGAGCCTGCACCCCGTCCCCACACACTCCCAGCCCCCAAACTCCATCCCAGAGCCTACACCCCAGACCCCCTCCCCCACCCAGAGCCTGCACCCCAATCCACTACCCCAGACCTCCTCCCCCACTCAAACTCCATCTCAGAGCCTTATGCAGGTTGGGGGTGGAGTTTTTTTGGGGGGCGGGGTCTGGGTGGCATGAGTGACATTGGCCCACTGGGAGGATTTGAGGACTGGCATTGGCCCTAAGATAAATTGAGTTTGAGACCCCTGCCATAGGGGCTGATTTCAGCAAGCATCAACAGTAGTGCTGGCCTCTCAGTCAAAGAACATGTTGCACCCACTGAAAGGAGCAAAATGCCTCCACCCTCAGTGGGATGAAATGCAACAATAGAATCTCTAGAGACACCTGTCATAGGTCTGCTCTGATCTAGTGGTCAGGGTGCTAGTCTGAAGCTCCAAAGACCTCAGTGTAGGCTGTGTTCTACCGCAGTCTTCCTGTATGGTGTTGGGCGTAGTCTCTCTATGCCTTAGCTCCCCATATACAAAATGGGATTAATAAAAAATGGGAGTATTGTGAGGCTAACTATCTCAAAGGCAGTGAGATGCTCAGATACTACAGTAAGAGGGAGTCCTCCAAGATAGCTCGGTAGGACTGACAGTCCAAGGCTTTCTTCAAGATTCAGTGCTTCTCTGGGCCTTTTTGATTAGCTACAGAACGCAAGCAGACATCTAAGCAGCTGTTCCTCTTGCTTTCAATGTAGTACCTAACACCTCTTACGTTCAGGTACCTTTCCTTTATTGTTATCAGAGGAACAATAACCTGGACAGACACCTGATGGTTGTGTTACATATTTTGGTTGTTCCTGTGAATATTTTAGCCAATTATTTGACTGCCAGGAATATTCATAGAAACAAGTGAATTTTAGAGACTATTAGATGTAAGTGAATTCTGAACTTGTGAACACAATGCACAAGTATTCACACAAGAACCCTAATTCTAAGAGTTATGCTCATCCTACTCCTAGCTGTCTAAAGATTAAATTTATAAGGGACTCATTAGTATCTGAGGCCTAGGTTCAGGGAAGCATCCTTATTCTGAATAGTACTTAAACATGTGCTTTAGCGCCATTGAAGTCAGCAAGACTTCAGCATTGTGCTTACCTGCTTTCCTGAATCAGGATCTAAGGCCTGAACAAAATTATGAAGAATTTGAAATCCAAAACAAATAGGGTCAAGTCCTCATTTGGTGTAAATCAAGGTGGATTTACTAAAGCCAATGGAGTTATGCCGATTTGCATCATCTAAGAATCTGTCCCTCAGAACTCTTTCCATTGCCTAGGCTACATGGTTGCATCAACTGATTTGGCCAGGGGTGGTTTTCCAAAATGATTTATGGGTGTTGTTTTGGGGAAAAGATCTTATGGAAGAGCAGAGTTAAATGGCCAAGTGGTAAAAACTACTTGTGCTTCTACCTTACTCCCCACCATGTGGCTGCACCTTTGCTAGACTAACACTACTAAGAGTCCTGGGGTGAAAACCTGGTTCCATTGAAGCCAATGGGAGAGTTGTTATTCATAATGGCAAGGAAAAGTCATTCATAAGAACATAAGAACAGCCATTCTGGCCAGACTGGTGGTCCATCTAACTCAATATCTGACAGTGGCCAAGGTCAGATGTTTCAGAGGGAATGAACAGAAGAGGAAAATTATTGAATGACCCATCACTCCACTCCCAGCTTCTGGCAGTTAAAGGCTTATGGCACTCAGAGCATGGGGTTGCATCCCTGGCCATCTTGGCTAATAGCCATTGCTGGACCTATACCTCATGAATTTATCTAATTGTTTTCTGAAGCCAGTTATACTTTCAGCCTCCACATCATCCCCTGGCAATGAGTTCCACAGGTTGACTGTGCGTTGTGTGAACAAGTACTTCCTTTTGTTTGTTTTAAACCTGCTACCTAATAATTTCCTTGAGTGGCTCCTATGAGACAAAAACAAGGAGTCTGGTGGCACCTTAAAGACTAACAGGTTTATTTGGGCATAAGCTTTTGTGGGTAAAAAACCCCACATCTCTGATCTGTTAGTCTTTAAGGTGCTACCAGACTCCTTGTTGTTTTTGTGGATACAGATTCACATGGCTACCCCTCTGTAGCCCACAAAAGCTTATGCTGAAATAAATTTGTTAGTCTCTAAGGTGCCACAAGTACTCCTGTTCTTTTTCCTCTGATACTTGGCTCCTATGAGACAGGCTCTATAGCCTGGACGTTAGAGCAGTTTACTTGGCTGTGGGAAACTCAAGTTAAAGTCGCTGCTTGAGTAGCTCTGTGACATTGGCAGACCAACCAACCTGTAGTATGACCCATAACAATTTAACAGGAGCCATTACAATTGTAATCAAGACAATCCACTTATGTATGGGTATCAAAGAAATGTTAATTAGGCTAGCAATCCCCAACTCTTTCACTTTGTGTTGATAAGAATCAAAGGGTAGATGCTAAGTGTATTTGTCTGTGTTTACCTATATCCTGTTAGAAGTTTAACAATGTAACCACATTAGCATGTAGATGCTAATTTCCTTTCATGTCTTAATTGCCTTAATTATGTATGCGACTGTGTCCAGTTAACCTTTAGATCAAAGATGTAAAATACTTCAGGAAACTAATAATATTATCTATATTGTCTTCAGCTTAACTATCTATGCTATAATGAAGTACTGGCTAATTACCTTATGTGAATGAATGCAACTAGTTTACCTGTGTACGCATAGGAAATAGATTAGCTTCAAAGTAAAAATCTGCATTGCCTGTTTTTCACTGGGGGAAGGTCCTGCTGTGACAATTACTGGGAGGAGGCTTGTCTGCTTGCTAGAGAGTTATAAAGGAAAGCCCCGGGCCTGATCCTGCCATTTCAGGTCTGCTTCAACTTTAGCAAGGGAGGTCTAAGCCGTAAGACCGAGGTCTCCAGGTTTACCCTGGATTATCCAGGGATTCTCCTGGAAGAACTCTAGCAGACTCTACACCTGGACTTTCTTTTGGACTATAACCCTTTAAACTGATTCCAGAAAGACTTTTACAAATCAGCAGCCTCACCATCTCTGCTGTGAAACTGACCTAAGGACTTCACACGTATCTGTATGTGTATTGAGCTCTTAACCATCTGCAGTGCTTTTCTTTCTTTTGCCTTTTATTATTAAATCATTCGTTTTAGTTACTAAAGGATTGGCATAAGCATGATCACTGGGTAAGATCTAAGACTCATTTCAGACATGGGTTAGGGGTTTGTTACAGGAGAGGTGGGTGAGATTCTGTGGCTTGTGTTGTGCAGGAGGTCAGACTAGATGATCATAATGGTCCCTTCTGACCTTAAAGTCTATGAGTCTATTGGGATAAGTGTTTGGTCCTTTGGGATTGGTGAACCTCACATATGGTGAATCAGGTTTTCAGTAACCCCTTACTATATTAGACTTGGCTGTTTAGATGGGTGCCAAAGTCTGGAATGCTGAAAGGGGACTGTGTTTGACTTCTTGTTAACCAGTGTGGTACTGCAGAAGCTGTTTTGTTACTGGCTTGGTGAATCTAATTATAGAATAAACCACCAGTTTTGAGGATTGTCTGCCCTGTTTCTTGCAGTGAGGATTGTCTGCCCTGCTCTGCTCTGCGTGAGGCATTCTCAGTATGCTCTATCCCAGGCAGCTGGTCACAAGCTCTTTGTTTAGAAAAAATGGAACACGTTCAAGAGGAGAGACAGAGAAAAAGCCATGCCGGAATATCCTATAGCTCAGTGCACAGGCGCAGATTTCTAATTATCCCTGGTGATGCTCAACCCCTGCTCTGCCCCAGGCCTTACCCCCACCCAACCCCTTCCCCCAAGCCCCCACCCTGCTCCACCTCTTCCCTCCCCTGCTCCACCCTGGCCCCACCCTCACTCCAACCTTTCCCACAAGCCCCATCCCCACCCCTTCCTGCCCCCTTCTACCCCCACCACGCCTCTTCGCCGGCTCTTTCCACCCCGTTCCCCAAGCACTCCCTGTCCCCGCTCCTTCCTCTCCCTCCCAGTGCCTCCTGCATGCCGCTGAACAGGTGGTCCACAATGTGCAGGAGGTGCTGTGAGGGAGGGGGAGCAGTTGATCAGTGGGGGCCACAGGCGGGCAGAAGTGGGGGGGGAGGGAGTGGAGCTTGGCTGCCGGTGGGTGCTAAGCACCCACTAATTTTTTCCTACTTAGAAGATCAGAGAATTCGCATCTCTGACACTGTTTTACATTGTCTGCATACCACTGGGGGCTGGGGTGTGGAGATCATTGGTGGATCTGCCAAGCATGTCCATCAGCTATGTTCTGCAAGTGTTGCTGCAAGACAGAGGATCATAATTGCTTCAGTCACCAAGGGGATTAGACGGTGTTTGGACTATAACCACTGTACCCTGAGAAAACCTACTTCGGCAGAGATGACTTCCACTTTGACTTGTGTACTGCTATGTGGACTATGTCTGTGATGGACAGGTGTTTGTGTGGGGTGCTACCAACTACAGAACGGAATAAAGTCCCATGTTCAAGCCATGTTTCAAACAGAAACAAGTGTCTATTGCTCCCATGCTCCATTGCTGAGTATAGCATCAAAGCTAGGGCTGTGAATGTGGCAGGTAAATTACCCCTTGACAAGCTCATAAATTTACTCATCACAGAGAAGCAATGCTAGTGCCACTATTTCCACGCACCTGCCCATTTGCTGAGGTTGCTGCACGAGCGCTGAATTGTCCAACCTGATGTTTGGAGCATGAAAAGCCTAAACGAAAAGGGATCCTGATGTGGGTGGCCCAGAAATCTCTGCCTATGCTCAGCTTCCATTTTAAAAATGATCAACTATCAATACTAACCTTAACTCTGACCATGACGTACTATCTGAGTATTTATATGGCTCCCATTACCAGAGTATCTGAGGGCCTCACAATTTCTAATATTTTTCTCCTCACAACACCCCTATGAGGTAGGATAGCGCTATCCCCATTTTAGATGGGAAACTGAGGCAGAAAGCAACTCAGAGAATCGCCCAAAGTCACACAGGAAGTAGGTGGTGGAGCAGGGATATCAACTGAGGTCTCCCAAGTGTCAAGAAGTGCCCTAACTGCTGTGTCATCCTTCCTCAGACTGCATTTTGAAAGAGGCTTATTTAAAAATATATATAGTAGATAAGAAAACTCAAAAATATTTCTAGCAATATATATTCATTCTGTTTTAACAGAAGTTTGTTTATAAGAAATACATGAAAAGAGAAGGTGTATATGAAACTGTTTACAAGAACAAGAAGAAGATGTCAATATTGCACAGATCAGAAGATTGTATATTGAGACCTACTGATGCAAAGCACTATATAAGAGCTACAACATTACAACAGTATCCTTCTAACTCTCCTTTGTCCGATGACTACAGAGATGTTAATTGCCCACTTCATTTTGAATGGTTTCTTGCAACATCTTAACACCTTATGCTTAGCCATGTGTTTCACCTTGTATTTAGCTGTGACAACCTTTCCCAGACCTGAAGAAGAGCTCTGTGGAGCTCAAAAACAGAAGTTGGTCCAATAAAAGATAATACCTTACTCACCATGTCTCTCTTAGGGCAGGTTCACACTTAACACATTGCATTGGCACAGCTGTTCCAGTGCAGTGCTTTAATGAAGCTCTCCCATCAGCTTAGAGGCCATGTCTCTACTTACAAGCTTACAGAGGCACAGGTATACCGATACAGCTGTGTCGCTGTAAGAGCACTCCTGTAGCTGCATTATGCCAACGGGAGAGAGCTCTCCTGTCGATATAATAAAACCAGCTAATGAGTGGTGTAGGTATGTTAGCAGGAGAGCGTCTCCTGCCGTGTATGTGAGTGCTTATGCCAGCAAAACTTAAGACATTCAGGAGTGTGTTTTTTCCACACCCCTTAGTGATATAGTAATACAGAAGTAATTCTGTAGTGTAGAACAGGGTTTATATAAGAGCTAGGTATTATTATTAAAACCATGATCATTAAAGGAAAAACTATATGGTTGCAGTTAAGGTTGTGTGCTCAGTGTTGTTCAATGGTATGTGCCGATTGTGGGTGGGAACACAGGCCTGGGTTGGAAGGGAATATGTTGTGGTGGCATGAATGACGGCAATGTGGGGGTGTATCATTATCTGTGCACAGTTTAGATTCTATTGTTTACTTAACTAGCAATTTCTGAGGTTTTTAGTGATTGTGCTGAGGAGAAATCATAACCTTAAAGTTACAGAGTATTTGGTGTGAGACTGTGATGATTAGGACAGGAAGTGAAGCAGGTGGTCTCACTCAACTGAAACTGAGGTCTGAATGTCACTTCTTAAAGTGGGGAAATGTGCCCAGGATCCACAGAGGTTAACACGCTGTGTGGTGGGGTTGCATTTTCTCCCAAGTAGCCAGGGCTTACATTGTTACCTTTCATCTGAAAGAAACCCTTTCCTCAGCACAATGCCCTTTAACACCAGGAGTCCAGTACTTGCTGAGAGAGAATTCTCACCTACTTGGCCACTAGTGCCACTTAGAGAAGCACATGGCAGTCTGCAATCCAAATATTGCCCAGCCTTGTCATTGCTTAGATAAGAGGGGGTGATCCCAGTGCCAGATGGCACAGGTGTACGAATTTCACAGATGTAACCAACCTTAGCAGGGCATTTCACAGCATGACAGAACTCTGGCACTGGGAAGATTTCCCATAGAATGCCTAGGTGCAGGCCCTAATGCAGATGGTATCTTGGCATTTAAACTGGTGGTATGTGCCACATTGGTGGCACCAGCAATTTCTTTAAGAGTATTGCAGAGGGCTGGCATGAGCATGTTGCACAGAGCTGGCACTGACAGAGTACTGCTGAATCAGTTGGCTTTCCCTTCATGATGTACCTGTCTTTTTCTTTTTCATAAGTGCTAAGCGGGTGTCCAAGTGGGGGTGGGGAGAGAGAAGGGTAAAATATGTACTCCCAATTAAGTCATTATTTCCACCTCATTTAGATTTTCCTATTCTTCGTGTACTCGTCATTTAGGTCATTTGATTCCAGTGGTTTAAAAAGCTACCCTCTTCTATTTCCCTTTGGTAACATGATGGCAGTTGAGACAGGACCATGATTTGCCTGTATCCAAACTTCACTGGCTGTCTGGAATTATGGCATACCGGCAACTGGGGAAGAAGAGAAAGAAAGAGAGAGGTGGAAGTGACCCCCACACTATCAATGCTCTGCTGCACACCAGCTTGTGATCAATCTGTGGGGGCACCTGCCTGGCTGCATTGGGATCCACCCCCCAGGGATGCTGCATTACCACTCCAGCTGCTGATACAGAGTCTAAGTTGACTCAGTGGTAGAGACCAAATTCCCTGACTGCGATGTGCTGTAGCCCTTCCTCCTGGCATCTGGTAACATAGGGAGTTTGCCGTGGAATCTCCCAAATAGGGGCCTGTGTGTTTGTGTATAGGGAGATTCTCCATGACTTTTGGAAGGTGGCCAGAGGTCATTGTGGGTACGTGCTGTGGAAGAGCACCCCATCGTAGGTGGGGATGGAGCGGTGTGTGTTACTTTGCTGAGTCCTGCAAGCACAAGGGTCAATCCTGTGCCCAAGTTTGTGCCTTTAGAAGCGTTTGCATTGAGCTTGTTTGGGATGTGGCATATACAACATTTGCAAGGGGAATTCAGTCTCCAGGTCCCGCTCAGTCCTCATTCTCTCTCCAAAAACCCCTCCCACGATCAGTGCCAGCTGTCAAGGTGATTTCTGGCATGTGGGCGTCTAACCACCAGACCGGAGAATGAAACCACCAACTTGGGCCACTAAGAAGCTGTCAGATGGCAGCTTCAGTGTAGAATTTGTAGCAGTGACCCAAAGATGAACAGTTTGATAGCTTTACCAGTTACCTCACTTTGTATGGAATGTTGATAAGCCGTAGGAACATGGTATGTCTCAAAGCAAAGAGCCTCATTAGTCACTGGGCATTCCATGCCTTTCTACAATATTCCTCCCTTGCAATTTGAAAGCCAATAAAAGCCATAGTTGTTTAAACAAACACTTTCATAATGGCCATAAGTGACGCGCTCTGTCACTGGGGCGAATTGATCCTGTTTAGTGTCACCACATCTATGGTGGGCAAAGACATCCAGCTTTCATGGCTCACAACCCATCCTAGTTATGGTGATATTAGAAAGGAATTACTGCTTCTGGCATGACTTACTGGGTAAATGTGCTGTATGCTAGTGAGTGAGATCATTGCATTAGCAAAGCCTGTTTCAGTCAAATGACTGTTTTCATAGCCCTGGCTAATATTTATTTACTCCATATTGTAGGTTCGAGGCTGTAATGAAAAACGAGCCAGCCTCACCACCAAGACTGCCCCATACATAAGACAATTAAGATAAAGTCCTGCATAAGTGGCCCTAATAAAAGGAATTTATCACAAGACATAGAGAGTGAGGTGTCTTTATTCATGAGGTGAATAACACTAAGAGTTGTCATTGCAGATTTTCAGGCCTGGAAATTATCATTCATTCTCCAAATTACTGACTGCACAAAAATTACTAAACGGTGCGTTATCACTCCCTCTCAGCACGAGAATGTCTTTGTTGTATGTTTGATTACAAATGGCTTTCCCCAAGATTATCATCAATAAATCACAGGTAAGCGCATTGCATGCCAGGGCAAGGGTTGGCTGAGAATGGCTCTTTTTGCTGACGTGAAAAGAAAGGCAATAGCATGCGATGGCGTGGAGCTGTGGCATTTCTCTAGCTTTGATAATAACTCACTGCAGTGCGTTCTTATACACAAAGACAGCCATGGATTCACATGATCATTATGTGAATTCACAGAGGTTGGAAATATATCCTGATAATTCCATGGAGTCTTGGGTATCTGGATGGCTTCCTTTGTTTCTCCATAATGTCTGGAAGAACCTGTTCTGTTCTCTGGAACAGAAACAGCCAACATCAAAGGAGGAAGCCCACTAGAAAGAATGAAGATAAAATAAAGGGTTACATTAGTGAAACTTCTGTAGCTTTAAAGCAGGTTTGATTGAGTCCAGCAGCACATGCCCACTGTTCAGCTCTGTGCCTTTTGCACACCATGAGCAGGATCATACTAACAGACACAAACATATGTGACTTCTAATGAAAGGATACAACCAAAGTCTTTGTTTCTTTTGTGTGTGTGTGTGTGTGTGTGTGTGTGTGTGTGTGTGTGTGTGTGTGTGTGTGTGTCCAGCATCTGAAATGCACAGCCTGAAAGGAGCCTCAGTATTCTCTCTCTCAGAATCGGTAAATTAGGACAAGTTTTTCAGAAATTGAGTTAGGCTGACTTTATTGACTTCCATGGGAGCTGCTGGGTACTTGGTATCTTTGAAAGCCAGGCCACCTATCTGTGGACTAAGGAGAGAGTCACCATATTTTCAAAATCAAAACCCAAGACCTTTTTGTGGTGCCATTGGCTAGGAGAGCAAAATACTCATGCAAAAGACAAAAGCACTCTTCTTTTAAGTGTGTGTTGGAGTCGTTACTGCCAGCAAGCAGCACCATAGGGTTATTTCTCAGAATGGAGATTTTTTTCCAGTTTCTTAGTGTCTGAATGAATTTATGATGAAACACCAACCCAGGGTCATTAACATTCACTTTGAGCAAAAGAACAGCTTTGACCTTTATCTTCACTCCAAATACCGTGCACCTCTCAGTGCAATTATTCCATTGGGCTGTTTGCTCCCAGCGAACACAGAATAAATTCCACTTGGCATAGCAATACACCTTGAAGAAATATTCTATAATTATAAAAAAGCTGTTTGATGACATGAAAAAACCAGAACATTTTAGGTATCCCCCCCAAAAAATTCAAGGGACACCAAAACATCATATAAAAAAAAAAGACTGTCCCAGGAACATTGTGTCATATGGGTTCTTTAAATTAGGAACCCAAATTTCAGCACCCTGGCACAGACCCTCAAAAGGATTTAGGCACCTAAGTCCCACTGATTTCAGTGGGAGTTAGGCACTGAAATATCTTTGAGGATCTAGGCCCCTGTGACAGAGTGAACTGTTACATGGGGGAGGGGAAAGAAAGAATAAAAAAAATCCCCCGAATGGCTGACTCCAAGTAACCAATTCTCTCCGATCCTGCTGGGATTGGGCAGGATCAGGGCATTTATAAACCAGACCCAGCTCATCCCAGGGGGAGAAGAGAAGAGGTAGCACCTGAGAAGACTGAAGGAGTGCTAAGGGAAGGGCTTCCGGAAGGAACAGGAGTAGAGGCAATCATCTTGGGGGAAAGGTACTAAATTTGGGCAGAGTGGGACAGCAGCTGGGTCCTGCCTTCCCAGGAAACTGTGTACTTGCCCCACAACTGATAGCTTGGGGACACACCCATTTGTTGACAATCTTGGCTGTAGTAATTGTAGCTTCATGTCTGCAGCAAAGCTTTCTTGGTATGTTGAAACAGCAGGTTGCATACAGGGAAATCTATGGAATTTCTCCTTACTGGATGGAATCCTGAGGCTCCCCATTGCTTTGGGATCTACATTAGTTGTCTTTCTAAAAGATCTGCTTTTACTCCACCAGAAGTTATGGGCTTAATGCAGGAATTACTAAGTGAGGATCTCTGTCCTGTGCTATGCAGGAGGTAAGCCTGGAGTTCAGAATGGTTCTGTTCTGTCCTTAAAACCTACAAAAATCTGTGAATCTTCCTTCCCCTCTGTCCCCTTGAATTTGCTGATTTGAACTGAGCTTCCATCACAAGTCTGGCAAGAACATATTCTGTGTATGAGAAAGCAACAAAGAATCCTGTGGCACCTTATAGACTAACAGACGTTCTGCAGCATGAGCTTTCGTGGGTGAATACCCACTTCTTCAGATGCAAGTGGTGGAAATTTCCAGGGGCAGGTTTATATATGCAAGCAAGAAGCAAGCTAGAGATAACGAGGTTAGTTCAATCAGGGAAGATGAGGCCCTGTTCTAGCAGTTGAGGTGTGAAAACCAAGGGAGGAGAAACTGGTTCTGTAATTGGCAAGCCATTCACAGTCTTTGTTTAATCCTGAGCTGATGGTGTCAAATTTGCAGATGAACTGGAGCTCAGCAGTTTCTCTTTGAAGTCTGGTCCTGAAGTTTTTTTGCTGCAGGATGTCCACCTTAAGATCTGCTATTGTGTGGCCAGGGAGGTTGAAGTGTTCTCCTACAGGTTTTTGTATATTGCCATTCCTAATATCTGATTTGTGTCCATTTATCCTTTTCCTTAGAGACTGTCCAGTTTGGCCGATGTACATAGCAGAGGGGCATTGCTGGCATATGATGGCATATATTACATTGGTGGACGTGCAGGTGAATGAACCGGTGATGGTGTGGCTGATCTGGTTAGGTCCTGTGATGGTGTTACTGGTGTAGATATGTGGGCAGAGTTGGCATCGAGATTTGTTGCATGGGTTGGTTCCTGAGCTAGAGTTACTATGGTGCGGTGTGCAGTTACTGGTGAGAATATGCTTCAGGTTGGCAGGTTGTCTGTGGGCGAGGACTGGCCTGCCACCCAAGGCCTGTGAAAGTGTGGGATCATTCTCCAGGATGGGTTGTAGATCCCTGATGATGCGCTGGAGGGGTTTTAGCTGGGGACTGTATGTGATGGCCAGTGGAGTCCTGTTGGTTTCTTTCTTGGGTTTGTCTTGCAGTAGGAGGCTTCTGGGTACACGTCTGGCTCTGTTGATCTGTCTCCTTATTTCCTCGTGCGGGTACTGTAGTTTTGAGAATGCTTGGTGGAGATTTTGTAGGTGTTGGTCTCTGTCTGTGGGGTTAGAGCAGATGCGGTTGTACCTCAGTGCTTGGCTGTAGACAATGGATCTTGTGGTGTGCCCGGGATGGAAGCTGGAGGCATGAAGGTAGGCATAGCGGTCGGTAGGTTTTCGGTATAGGGTGGTGTTAATGTGTCCATCAATTATTTGCACCGTAGTGTCTAGGAAGTGGACCTCCCGTGTAGATTGGTCCAGGCTGAGGTTGATGGTGGGGTGGAAGCTGTTGAAATCGTGGTGGAATTTTTCCAGAGTCTCTTTCCCATGGGTCCAGATGATGAAGATGTCAAACAGGACTCCACTGGTCAAACATCTTCATCATCTGGACCCATGGGAAAGAGACTCTGGAAAAATTCCACCACGATTTCAACAGCTTCCACCCCACCATCAACCTCAGCCTGGACCAATCTACACGGGAGGTCCACTTCCTAGACACTACGGTGCAAATAATTGATGGACACATTAACACCACCCTATACCGAAAACCTACCGACCGCTATGCCTACCTTCATGCCTCCAGCTTCCATCCCGGGCACACCACAAGATCCATTGTCTACAGCCAAGCACTGAGGTACAACCGCATCTGCTCTAACCCCACAGACAGAGACCAACACCTACAAAATCTCCACCAAGCATTCTCAAAACTACAGTACCCGCACGAGGAAATAAGGAGACAGATCAACAGAGCCAGACGTGTACCCAGAAGCCTCCTACTGCAAGACAAACCCAAGAAAGAAACCAACAGGACTCCACTGGCCATCACATACAGTCCCCAGCTAAAACCTCCAGCGCATCATCAGGGATCTACAACCCATCCTGGAGAATGATCCCACACTTTCACAGGCCTTGGGTGGCAGGCCAGTCCTCGCCCACAGACAACCTGCCAACCTGAAGCATATTCTCACCAGTAACTGCACACCGCACCATAGTAACTCTAGCTCAGGAACCAACCCATGCAACAAATCTCGATGCCAACTCTGCCCACATATCTACACCAGTAACACCATCACAGGACCTAACCAGATCAGCCACACCATCACCGGTTCATTCACCTGCACGTCCACCAATGTAATATATGCCATCATATGCCAGCAGTGCCCTCTGCTATGTACATCGGCCAAACTGGACAGTCTCTAAGGAAAAGGATAAATGGACACAAATCAGATATTAGGAATGGCAATATACAAAAACCTGTAGGAGAACACTTCAACCTCCCTGGCCACACAATAGCAGATCTTAAGGTGGACATCCTGCAGCAAAAAAACTTCAGGACCAGACTTCAAAGAGAAACTGCTGAGCTCCAGTTCATCTGCAAATTTGACACCATCAGCTCAGGATTAAACAAAGACTGTGAATGGCTTGCCAATTACAGAACCAGTTTCTCCTCCCTTGGTTTTCACACCTCAACTGCTAGAACAGGGCCTCATCTTCCCTGATTGAACTAACCTCGTTATCTCTAGCTTGCTTCTTGCTTGCATATATAAACCTGCCCCTGGAAATTTCCACCACTTGCATCTGAAGAAGTGGGTATTCACCCACGAAAGCTCATGCTGCAGAACGTCTGTTAGTTTATAAGGTGCCACAGGATTCTTTGTTGCTTTTACAGATCCAGACTAACACGGCTACCCCTCTGATACTTGTGTATGAGAAGAGACCAATAATGTCACCACAGGGATAGGGAGAAGAGGGCGGTGGGGAACTGAAGTAAGAAGCCAGTCTACAAGTTTTCCCAGTAAAGCAAAAAGACACTGGTAGGAAAGATAGTTTTTCGGGACTGGGAACTGGTCTTGGACCCAACAGACTGAGTTCCCTTCCTAGGCCTCCACTGTGACTTGGAACAAGTCACTTAATCTATTCTGTGTCTCAGTTCACTGCCTCCTGGGGGCAGGGCTGGCTCCAGACCCCAGCGCGCCAAGTGCACGCATGGGGCGGCATTTTGCCTGCAGGGCGGCAGGCGGGTCCGGCGGACCTTCCGCAGTCATGCCTGCGGGAGGTCCGCTGGTCCCGCGGCTCCGGTGCACCTCCTGCAGGCATGACTGCTTGGGGCGGCCAAATTCCTAGAGCCGCCCCTGCCTGGGGGGCTAAGATCTATGAGGTGCTCCAGCTCCGTGATGTTGAGGGCCCTATACTCTCCTAGGCAGAAAGGAGTGTACAGCTATAAATACAGGCCAGGGATTCTCAAAAGGGGCTAGTGATTTTGGGTGCCCAACATGAAACATTTTACAGGAGCCTGATTTTTCAAAGGGGCAGGTGCAGGACAGTAAATAGGACAGTTGTAATGAATTAAACCTGTTCTTGGCGTGAAACCTCTGAAGGATTTCCCTTGCTTCCCAGTGCTCCTGCCCTCACCTTCTTGTCTGGCTTCAGTACCTAGGAAAAAGAAAGACTGTATTAAAACCTCCCAGCTGTTCAGTCGCTGGGCTGGATGTGTGCCTGTGTGGTAGGGGCCGGGGGAAGGGAGAGGAGCATGCGGCCATGTGAAAGGGACAGAGCAGAGAGATTAAGATCTCTATCAGAGCTTGTGGCTCCAGCGATTACAGTGTATTAGGGCTCTGTCTGTGTTGACAAACACTGCCCCAATTAGGAATTAGTTCAGCATGGCATCTGATAGTGCAGCTGTGGCTGACCTGCTAAATGGACTGGCCCCTCCTTTCTCCCACTTCATTTTATGGGGCAGTGGACAAAAAGCAAAGGCAAATGCCCCCCTGCATGCCCCCCCTCCCCAGCCGCTCAGATGATGCATCCTCATGGACAACCCTGTGACTGACATGTGAACGTTAACACTAATTCTCCTCCATAAGGTCTTTCTCTTACTGAATCCAATGCCAACAATCTCACTGGTGAGGAGCCAGCCCGGGTTCTTTCCTTCTCTTTCAATGAGCATGCTGGACAACAGAAGTACTCTTTCCAAGAGTGTATGTGAAGCCCCCAGAGAAGTTCACTTCCCCTGGTGATTTGCCCATTCGGTGCAGGCTTTCTATTATTCTAAGAGTGTGTGAAATTCAGCTTTGCAAGAGACACTGGTTTCATTGCAAAAAGCCAGAAGGCAATTTTAAAAATGCGTCATTAATCTGGGAGGAACCATTGCCGTAAAAAGCTGTTATAACGCACAGAGTAAACAGTGGGTATTGTTAGCCTAATATTTGTTAAATACTTAGTAAAGGACATCTTGTTATTTAAGGTAGTGCCTATGAGGTGCTGGACACTTTGCAGTCATTCAAGCGCAGACAGATCTATGTAACTCAGGTACTTTTCTGTCCCTCTTTTACCACAATATCTGATCACCTCACAATCTGTAACATGTTTCCCTCACCACACCCCTGCCAGGAGATGAAGTTCTATCATCCCCACTATACAGATGAGGAACTGGGGCCCAGACAAACTAAGCCACTATGAGCACCCCTCTTACTGAACACCTAGGTTCACACCCTAACCACTGCTAGAACAACCCTCCTCTCACCCTGACACACTCAGAGCCAAGACCCACAAAGGAGAACAACAAATAGGGCTCAAAACTGCCTTGATTTTTTGGGGGCAGCACAACAGAAGAGGGTCTTCAAGAGGGACTTAAGGCCCCTGTCCTGCACACATTTATGGAGGAGATCAGGGAGACTGGCTATAATGGAATATAGTGGATTGAGAGCTTTGAGCCATGCCTATGTCTACACTATGAAATTAGGTCGATTTTATAGAAGTCGATTTTTAGAAACCAATTTTATACTGTCGATTGCATATGTCCACACTAAGCACATTAAATCATCGGCGTGCGTACTCCCTACCATGGCTAGCATCGACTTACAGAGCAGTGCACTGTGGGTAGCTATCTCACAGTTCCCTCAGTCTCCACTGCCCATTGGAATTCTGGGTTAAGCCCCCAATGCCTGATGGGGCAAAAATATTGTCGCGGGTGGTTTGGGGTACATGTCCCTCCCTCCCTCCATGAAAGCAACGGCAGACAATTGTTTCTCTCCTTTTTTCCTGGGTTACCCGTGCAAACGCCATACCACAGCAAGCATGGAGCCCACTCAGCTCACCATCACCGTACGTCTCCTGGGTGCTGTTGGCAGACACGGTACAGGATTGCTACACAGCAGCAGCTCCTTGCTTTCACGGCAGACAGTGCAGTAGGACTGATAGCCATCGTATGTCTCCTGGGTGCTCCTGGCAGACCTCGGTGAGGTCGATCGGAGCGCCTGGACAGGCATGGCTATCCTCCTCTTAGAGCAATGGTCTCCAAAGTGGGGTGCATGCACCCCAGGGGGTGCGCTAGAGGATCCTTCAGCATGTGCAGCAGGAGGAGCACCACCAGAGCAGCGCCACTTTTTTTTTCTGTTCGGCCAGGAGTCTGAGCGGCTTCCCCCCCCCCCCCCCTTGGCAGTTCGGCCAGGAGTCCGAGTGGCTTTTTTTCCCCCCCCTCCCTCAGCAGTTCGGCCGGGAGCAGGGGGTGAGTGCTCAAAAATTTTTTACTGTGGGGGTGCGCGATTAAAAAAGTTTGGAGACCACTATCTTAGAGCACCAAATGGGAGCCAGAGACTCCAGGTCATTCTCTTCTTTAAGTTTCATCTCATGGAGAATCAGTCCTGCCTGCAATATCGTGCGAGCTGGAGGCTTCTGCCTCAGGCAGCACCGCGTGTTCACACCTACCCCAGCCTACCCCTTGCTCCCATGGCTCATGAAGCCTGGACAGTAGTAAGGAGCAGTTCAACTATAGGCTGAGCAAGTGCAGAATGGTGGTAGAATGTGCCTTTGGATGTTTAAAAGTTCACTGGCGCTGTTTGCTGACTAGGTCAGACCTCAGCACAACCAACATTCCCATTGTAATTGCTGCTTGCTGTGTGCTCCATAATATCTGTGAGAGTAAGGGAAAGATGTTTATGGCGGGGTGGAAGGTTGAGGCAAATCACCTGGTGTCCAATTTTGAGCAGCCAGACACCAGAGCGATTAGAAGAGCACAGGTAGGCACGCTGCACATCAGAGAGGCTTTGAAAACCAGTTTCATGACTGGCCAGGCTTCGGTGTGACAGTTGTGTGTGTTTTTCCTTGATGCAAACCCATCCCCTTTGTTGATTTTAACTCCCTGTAAGCCAGTGGTCCCCAATCTTTTTTGTCTGGCGGACGCCAATACTGTCGATTTGCATCCGCACTACCCGAAATCAGGGCCGCCCGGGGGGGGGGGCGGGCAAGTGGGGCAATTTGCCCCGGGCCCCATAGGGGCCCCCACCAGACTTTTTCGGGGGCCCTGGAATGGAGTCCTTCACTCAATCCAGGGGCCCCAGAAAACTCTCACAGGCCGGGGCCCCTGGAGCTTCTTCCGCTCTGGGTCTTCTGCGGCGGGGGGTCCTTCCGCTCTGGGGCGGAAAGACCCCCCCGCAGCAGAATTACCGCCGAAGCGAGACCTGCCGCCGAAGTGCCAGGTCTTAGGCGGTAATTTGGCAGTGGGGGAACCCCGCCGTCTTCGGGGCACTTTGGCGACGGGTCCCGGAGCAGAAGGACCCCCCACCGCCGAATTACCGCCAAAGGGGGCCCTCCGCCACTGAAGACCCCAGGCCCCCTGAATCCTCTGGGTTGCCCTGCCCCAAATTCAACCCAGCAAGGTTGATTTTAGCGCTACTCCCCTTGCCGGGGAGGAGTACAGAAGTCGATTTTAAGAGCCCTTTAAGTCAACAGAACGGGGTTGGTTGTATGAATGCATTCATTTTAAAATCGACCTAACATAGCTAAATTTGACCTAACCCCGTAGTGTAGACCAGGGCTAACTGTAGTTGGACATTTCATTAAAACAGCTAGAATGTGAGCTCTTCAGACAGGGACTGTTTATTACTCTGTGTTAATCCAGCACCTAGCACAATGAGGGTCCATTCTTGGTTGGTCCCTAGGCATGGCCATAATAAACATAATTAATAATACATTTCAAAATGTAGCTGCAGGGACAGTTACATTGGTGGGAGCAAAACTTAAGTGTAGCACCTCCATAGTTTAGTCAACATAAGCTGCCTTGTGTCAATAGTGGAGATCAGGCCTACAGTGATGGGAGAGCCCTTTCCATGGCCATAGTGAGTGTCTACGCTGAAGCGCTACAGTGGTGCAGCTGCACTGGTGTAAGTGTAGGCATAGGCATAGGGGGCTCCATTAGTCCACTTATCAGCTCATACACTGTTGCAAACTTGTAGCTAACATGAGCTGTTAACAGTACCTCATCATGATGGCGATGGAGCCCAGGGCTGGCGAACAACTTTCATGTGAAAACTGGAATTTACAGATTTTCTATTTCCTTTTGGCTTGTAATTTAGCAGGAAGAAACCTCTCCTGCATGACTCACTAACCGCCAGCTAGAGCCAGGAATGAAGGGCCTTGGGCCTTCACTACACTGGGGATTTCAGCCATCAGCAGCCAGTGCCAGTGTAGACAGACACGGCTGCTGTTTGCACCAGTAGAGCTCAGACTGGCTTGAAATCAGTGTAAGCTACATGATGGTTTAGCCTGACCACAGCAGGGGTTCACACTGCTGCTGCTACCTCAGCTGCTGGGCACCGATTCTTTTCATTCCAGCCCCTCTCTTCATCTCTCCGTCCTCCCCTCCCCAGGAGAGTGCAGGTTTCTTTGCATGCATTTATCACTTAAGCATGTGCATTTCCATTAGCGTGTGAAGAACCAGGGGGAGGTACCCAGCAAGGTGCACTTTTCTACAGCGGTGGAAATTGATAAGGTTCATAAGCATACAAAAGGCTGAATGGAGAGGCGGCGGGGTGAACGGGGTCATACACCCAGATGGATTTTTTCATTGCAGGGGAAAATAACACCACGGGCTCCGGTGATAACTGAGCCTTTCTTCCCAACTCAGACCAAAATATGATTTTTCATTTGTGCAGCGGAGGAGAAGAAAATTATACAGAATTTCATTCTGTGGAATAATAAGGCTTCGTGCCGAATAAAGCTCCCATAAGCCAGTGTAATTACTGAAGGGCAGGAAATCCGCTTTCTGGTTATATCTAATCACAATGCCATATTGTGGGTTGTGAAAAGGACTTGGAGGGGCCAGGTGTTACTGGAATGTGAGTAGGCCCTGGCAGACTTTCTTCTTGGCAGGACTTTTTATTTGCTTAAAAAGGTGACTTGCCAAAGTCACTGAAAGTGGATTCAAAAATATCAGTTGAAGAGGCACCATTGAAACCTGTGTTTTGAGCTTCAGATTCAACCTCAGCAGATATCAGACCATAATGTTATACAAAGCTCTGCCCCAGGAACCTCCCAAGATGTACAATGGAACGTATGATCAGTGTGGGATATAAGGTAGCTGATCAGTCCTGACAGTACTTGTACTTAAAACAGTGGCATGGCTGTGGCATAGGACAAATGATTGTTTTACCATTATCCCAGTGCCTGGGTTACTCTCACCACTGGATACAGGAGTTTTCTTTGGACCAGCTAATAAGATCATGACTCCTTCCCTGCATCACAGCTGAGAGGCTGCTGTGGCTTTTAGGCCAGATCTTGGATAAGACTCAGCACCCACTAGTGCTCTGGATCTAGCTGCACCATCGTTCTCATTGAGAAAATGTGGCCTCCTCCTTTAGGGGCCTAAATGGGAGAAGTTGAATGCTAAGCGCTTTAGAAAATATGGCCCTCAGGACATAAACAAAACAGCTTAATGATCATTAAAAACATGGGGCCCAATTGCTCTCCCAGATCTGCATGTGGTGGGTCTGCCCTGCCTGTGCAGAAGTGGGTCAGGTACCTTTATTATAGGTGGGGCTGGCGGCAAGCCTGTTATTAAGGTTGCTGGACACTTCCCATTGAAAGACTCTGTTTTCAGTTGCTAATAACTTTCCGAAATTTGAATTGTTAGAGCTGAAATTTTCCAGGCCAGGTGTCTGCCTCAGGGCACCCAGATTTAGGTGCCGAAGTCCCTCTGTGGATCTCTGCCTAGGTGCTTCTGAAAACCCCACATTGTGCTAAGCTGCATTGTTAGGTGGCTACACACCTCTGAATATCTAGCCCAAATTTCCTTCCTTGCTTAGTCCTTACTCAGGCAAAATGGGTATTGAACTCAGTGGGAATTTTGCCTGAGTACAAACTGACTGACTGGCTCAATAAATCTGCTAATTCTACTCCTTCCAGGAGGAGGCGTTAGTTTGTTGACAGGGTATGTTATTGTTACCAAAGTTCTGATCACAGGGGCTTCATGATGATCCCAGTTTTCACCACTATGCAGTGGCCTATAGATCTCTCACCATCACCACATGCCCTGTTGACAAACCCTAACAAATGCAATGCAACCCCCAACTGCCCTGCCTTGTTTTCCATAGATTCGAAGGCCAGAAGAAACCACTGTGATCACCTAGTGTGGCCTCCTGTATAACACAGGCCAAATAACTTACCTAGAATAATTTTTGAAGGGGCCGCTCCCATTTCTCTCCTTACTCTGCTGATACTAGGTGGCCATTCATCCAGTTTTAAGCTGAACAGTCCTGTTTTTCTATGGTATGTCCCCTGTTCGGCACTGAGGTGAAACTGGACTGGTTTTGTCCAGATTCACACACAAAGGACTCCATTCTGAAGAGTGTGCCGCTCTCCCCTGCCGGCGTGACCTCACACAGGCTGTAACTCCAGCGGGGACAGGCAATGCGCTCTTCAAAAGGGCATCCTCTGTGTGGCGTGAACAGGGTGAGCCCAGAAGTACCGGAATGTCCAGTATTCTGGGGATGCATCAGTGGCCACCCTAACTGATACAGCTGCTAACCAAAAAAAATCCCAAAAGACAATAATAAACAACATGACCAATGACTACTGTGATAAACTCAGGACAGACAGTTGCAAGAGGGGGGGAGGAGTCAGTCCCAGAGGGTTAAAAGGCCCTCCTCCTTATCAACTGAGAGGCAACTACAGGTCAACCAGGTTCAGCTGAGAAAGGGTTACCAAGGTAGCAAATTAGAATCAGCTGAGGGGAGCTACCTGAGGGTAATTAGGACCAGCTGATTCCAACTTGGAGCTGCCTGAGACCTTTTTAAACCCCTTCCTGGGAGGAAGGAAGGGGGGGAAAAAAGCAGAGAGAGAAGGAGCCCGGCTGCCAGGAGTGGTGAAGCAGCAAGCCTCCCCAGGAGGAGCGGCAGGACGCTCTCCTACAAGGCAGGGTAAAAATACTTTAACTAAGACTGATGGGAAGACAGGGGACAGACTTCCCCTGAGTTCTAAGGGGGACTGCATTACCCAAGCCGGTCTCACCAGCGCTAAAAACAGCAGAGGCTGGGGAGACTGAGACGGGACTTTGCCACACGTGGTGTCAGGGGTGGGATGTGAGTGAGACTTTGCGGCAAACCGTCTCGGGGCAGGGTAAACCCCCCCCCCCAAAAATGGAAGATCTAGTGAAGGCATTGGTGCAGGCTACTGCGGCCCAACAAGAAGCTACCAGGGTGCAGATGGCTGCCCAGCAGGAGGCGGTGCGAATGCAGCAGGAGACAAATCAACTCCTGATGAGCCAGGCAGCTCAGGATCGAGCCACCTTGCATGAGGTTGTGAACCAGCTAAAGGCCCTGACCACCCTAACGCACGGCCCCCATGGGACTCGGCCCCTGCACGCAAGCCACTACTTACAGAAAATGACGATGGATGATGACGTGGAGGCATATCTCCTCGCGTTTGAGAGGACGGCCCGGCAGGAGGCCTGGCCCCAAGACCAGTGGGCCAGTATCCTGGCACCTTTTCTGTGTGGGGAGGCACAGAAAGCATATTTTGATATGACAACAGAAGCAGCTTCAGATTACTCCCAGCTAAAGGCGGAGATCCTGGCGAGGTCTGGCGTGACGACAGCTATAAGGGCACAGAGGTTCCATGAGTGGAAATACCGAGCCAACAAAGCCCCGAGGTCCCAGCTGTTCGACCTGATCCATCTGGCCCGGAAGTGGCTATGCCCCGAGACCCGCCGGCCGGAGGAAGTCGTGGAGACCATAGTTGTGGACAGGTACATGAGAGGGCTACCGCCCGACATACGAGGATGGGTCAGTCAGAACGATCCCTCCTCCTATGATGAGCTAGTTGCCCTCGTAGAGAGACGCCTAGCAGCACAGGAACTCTCTCGGACCACTGGGGAAGGGAAGCGCCCGGATAGGAGACAAGTCTATCTACCAAGAGCCCGAGTTGCCATAGCTCCAGGCCGAACTATGGCAGGGAAGAAGGAGGACGAAGAGCGGCCAAAGTCCTCGGAGGGACCTGGGGACTGGGAGAGAGAGACTCGGGGGGTAAAGCCTCACAGCCCAAAAATTAAGGGGCTGCCCCGAGGAGGGTACCGATGCTATGCATGTGGAGAGATAGGGCATATAGCTGCCCAATGCCCAAACCTAGAGGAGCCCATGCAATGCGACCTGGGAAACCTAGAAGAGCCATGTGACCTGATAAGTCTAGTAGGAGTAGCGATGGTCCCTCATAGATATACTAGGCAAGTTAAAATGAATGGTATAAGGACCACCGCGTTAGTAGACTCAGGAAGTGCGGTCACGCTGGTCTCGGGAAAGCTGGTCGGGTATGATCAACTATCCCGGGCCAAGCGCACAGGAATATCCTGTGTCCACGGGGATGTCAATTACTACCCGACCATCCGAGTGAAAATAGAGGTCCAAGGAAACCCCACTAAGGTGATGGTGGGGGTGGTCCCGAAACTCCCCTACCCGGTCCTCATAGGACGAGACTTCCCAGGGTTTGGCAGTCTACTTCCTGGAGAGGAGCCAGACGAAGATAACACCCCAGAGAGCAATGGGGTGGCCTCAATAGTTAGCAACCCCCCAGCCTTCCAAGAATTTGCTCAGGATTTATTCTCGCCCCCTGGGAAAACCAGGAAGACTCGGCGAGAAAGGAGGGCAGATAAGAGGAGGGGAACGAGCATCTTGGCCCGGAACCAGAAGCCTATACTCGTAGGGGAGAGGGTTGGCCCAACTGACAAGGGGACTAGGCAGGAGGTTGGGGAGCCAATAGCCGGGCCCAGTTCCCCAGGGACCTCCCTTGAAGGGGGGGGGAAATAGAACCCCCTGAGTTTGGGCAAATTGGACCTTCACTAGAAAATTTTGGACAGGATCAGGCCAATGATCCAGTATACCAGAACATTCGCAAAGAAGTAGTGGAGGTGAATGGGGTCCCTGTGGAAGGGAGAGCCAAGGGCCCAGGGCCGTATTATATGATCAAGAAGGATCTGCTGTACCGAGTCGTCCGTATCCAAGAGCAAGTCGTGGAACAGCTCCTAGTACCACAGAAACATCAGAGGGGCGTGATGGAGCTAGCCCACAGCCATCTGTTTGGGGGACATCTAGGGGTAGATAAAACCCTGGACCGAATTCTGCAGAGGTTTTTTTGGCCTGGAATATATGCGGCGGTCCGACGATATTGTGCCTCCTGTCCAGAATGCCAGTTACACGGGCCCCGACCACGCTTAAGGGCACCTTTGGTACCTCTCCCGATTATTGAAGTCCCCTTTGAGCGGATAGCTATGGACCTAGTAGGGCCGTTAGAAAGATCAGCCCGAGGCCATCAGCACATACTGGTGGTGCTAGATTATGCCATCCGATACCCCGAGGCCATTCCCCTATGGAACACTACGTCCAAGACCATAGCTAAAGAATTATTCCAAATTTTCGCTAGAGTGGGAATACCCAAAGAGATCCTGACAGATCAAGGAACTCCCTTTGTGTCTAAATTAATGAAGGATCTATGTGCAATGCTCCACATACGGACCCTAAGGACATCAGTCTATCATCCGCAGACCGATGGCCTCCGAGCGTTTAATAGGACGTTGAAGAACATGATATGAAAGGTGGTGAGCCGGGATGGGAGGAACTGGGACACCCTGCTACCGTACCTAATGTTTGCGATCAGGGAGGTGCCTCAGACTTCGACTGGGTTTTCCCCGTTCGAACTGTTATATGGTCGCCACCCCCGTGGCATACTGGACATTGCCAAAGAAAGTTGGGAGGAACAGCCGAACCCAGGGAGAAACGTCATCGAGCATGTGTTGCAGATGAAAGACAGGATAGCCCAAGTCACTCCCATAGTTGAGGGGAGAGGGCACAAGGGGCCCAACAAACATATTACAATCGCCAGGCGACGATCCGAAAATTCCAGGTGGGAGATCGGGTGATGGTACTCGTACCCACAGCAGAGAGCAAGCTCCTGGCCAGATGGCAGGGGCCGTACGAGATAATAGAAGCCGTTGGAGAGGTCGATTACAAAGTCCGACAGCCCGGATGCCGGAAGCTGGAACAAATTTATCATGTGAACCTGTTGAAACCTTGGCAAGACAGAGAAGCGCATGTGGTCACTATAGGGTCACCTCCTCCCGAGAGCAACCTGCGTGGCCAAGTGGGAATATCCCCAGAATTGACCTCTGACCAACAAGCGGAGGTGATCAACATGATCAAACGCAACCAGGACGTGTTCTCAGAAAAGCCAGGCCGGACTACTGAGGTTCACCATCACATCCTCACAGAGCCTGGAGTGAAGGTGAATGTAAAGCCATATCGGATCCCGGAGGCAAAAAGGGAAGAGATCAAGTCAGAAGTCAGGAAAATGTTGAAGTTAGGGGTCATTGAAGAGTCTCATAGCCAATGGTCAAGCCCCGTGGTCCTAGTACCTAAACCGGATGGCAGTATGAGATTTTGCAATGACTTCCGGAAACTGAATGAGGTGTCCCAATTTGATGCGTATCCTATACCCCAGGTAGATGAGCTAATTGACCGACTGGGGAAAGCACGATTCTTGTCCACCCTTGACCTGACTAAGGGTTATTGGCAAATTCCCTTGGCCAGGGCTGACAAAGAGAAGACGGCCTTTTCAACTCCAGAGGGACTGTATCAATACACTGTCCTCCCTTTCGGTTTACATGGGGCTCCTGCAACCTTCCAACGGCTCATGGACAAACTGTTGCGCCCACATGGCAGGTATGCGGCCGCCTATCTTGATGACGTCATTATACATAGTCCGGATTGGGAGACGCACTTGGGGAAGGTGGAAGCAGTCCTGGACACCTTGAGGAAGGCGGGGCTGACTGCAAATCCCTCCAAATGCGCAATTGGGCTAGCAGAAGCCAAATACCTTGGATATATAGTGGGGAGAGGTGTGGTGAAGCCCCAACTCAACAAGTTAGAGGCAATACAGAATTGGCCCCGACCTGTCCGGAAGAAACAGGTCAGAGCATTCCTGGGGCTGGTGGGGTACTACAGGCGGTTCATCCCCCACTTCGCCACCAGGGCATGCCCACTAACTGACCTAACGAAAGCCCGTGGTCCGGATATAGTGAGATGGTCTAGTGCGGCTGAGGAGGCGTTTGCAGATTTGCCGACTGCGCTCTGCACCGACCCAGTGTTGGTAGCTCCAGACTGGGAGAAGGAGTTTATCTTGCAAACGGATGCCTCAGAGGTTGGGTTGGGAGCGGTGCTTTCACAACTGGTTGGAGCGGAAGAACACCCCGTCCTGTTCCTCAGTAGGAAACTCCTGCCCAGGGAACGTAAATATGCCGTAGTAGAGAAGGAATGCCTGGCCGTAAAGTGGGCCATTGAAAGTCTTCGCTATTACCTACTCGGACGGAAGTTTACCCTTGTCACGGACCATGCTCCTCTGAAGTGGATGCACCAAAACAAAGAGAAAAATGCGAGAGTGACCAGGTGGTTCCTGTCGCTACAACCCTTCCACTTCAGAGTACAACATAGGTCTGGAATCAAGCATGGCAACGCGGATGGCCTTTCGAGGGTACACTGTTTGCCGACCCAAGTAGCCCAACCCTGTAGTGTTGCGCAGGGGGGAGGGGATGTGTGATAAACTCAGGACAGACAGTTGCAAGAGGGGGGGAGGAGTCAGTCCCAGAGGGTTAAAAGGCCCTCCTCCTTATCAACTGAGAGGCAACTACAGGTCAACCAGGTTCAGCTGAGAAAGGGTTACCAAGGTAGCAAATTAGAATCAGCTGAGGGGAGCTACCTGAGGGTAATTAGGACCAGGTGATTCCAACTTGGAGCTGCCTGAGACCTTTTTAAACCCCTTCCTGGGAGGAAGGAAGGGGGGAAAAGCAGAGAGAGAAGGAGCCCGGCTGCCAGGAGTGGTGAAGCAGCAAGCCTCCCCAGGAGGAGCGGCAGGACGCTCTCCTACAAGGCAGGGTAAAAATACTTTAACTAAGACTGATGGGAAGACAGGGGACAGACTTCCCCTGAGTTCTAAGGGGGACTGCATTACCCAAGCCGGTCTCACCAGCGCTAAAAACAGCAGAGGCTGGGGAGACTGAGACGGGACTTTGCCACACTACTGAACAGAGAAACGTCCTGTATGTAGCCATTGCTGCAGTACCATTTATCACAAGGCCCTCATGCTAAGTCCAAGCAGGCAGCTTTGAAGAGCAGTATTCAGATAGCAATAGGGCTCCAAATAGAAGGGCAACTTTGGAGCTCTTAAAGGTATGTCTACGCTGCAAGAAAAGACCTGTGGCAGTGAGTCTTAGGGCCTGTTTCAACTGAGTCAGGCTGGCGGAGCTTGTGCTATGGAGCTAAAAATAGTCTACACTGCTGTTTTTAGCCTCTAGTATAAGCCTGTGAGCCCAAGTCAGTTGACCAAGGCTCTGAGACTTGCTGCAGCTCTTTCTGTTTTTGCAGTGTAGACGTACCCTAAGAGGCATGGCAACCTGGGGGCAAAGGCAGAGGTCATGTAGGTCCAGTCCTGTGCTCTCCCCACCTGGCATCACAAGTGTGGCCTAGCAGACTGGGTTCTGGCAGAGAAGGTGGCCACAGGGGTCATGGGTAGCTCTGGGCCAAGTGGAGCAGCTGTAGTGTGGAGCTGACAGGGCCCAGGGGAGCGGGTTGCCTGTGCAAGTGGCAGTCGAATAGGGCTGCTGGGGCTGAGATTCTGGGGAGGCTGTGGCTGGGAGAGAGCATCCCAGCTGAGAGCTGGCTGGAAGATAAACAGTCCATCAGCTGCAGGAGAAAAGCAAGATACATAGGGGCCCCAGGGGCTGCTCTAGATTACAGCAGCTTCCCACAGTCATGTATGAGTGTTTTGTCAGCCCAAATTAATGGGAGCACAATGCACTCCAGCCACTCCCTCTACTCCCTCTATTCCCTCTGGACTTCTCCCTTCCACCCGCAGTATGCATCCTACAGTGGAGGGCAGCAAAAGGGGATGGGGCAGGGCGGTTCCACCAACCATATGCCCCCAGGGAAGCCCCTTCATCTCTCTGACCCATGCCCGTAACACAGGAGCTGTTGCAGGTTGTTGCTGCGTTAGATGCTTTTGAATGCATCCCATGCTGGACTGGATGAGATCTCGCGGTCCCATCCAGCCCTACATTTCTGTGATTCTGTGGCCAGTGCTAGGTAGGGGGAGGGATGTGTGTAATGGCTTTAAGTTTAACTTTTAACAATAACACATGGGACCAGACCCTAAGTGGGTGTAAAGCAGAGCAGCTCCATTGGCTGTAATGGGGACTGTCTTTGTTGCTTTCATGGAGCTACACCAGGTGGGGGTCTGGCCCCTGGGCTTGGATGGAGCTATGGCCGATTGACACCAGCTGGGGATCTGGCCCATGGGCTCGGATGGAGCTATGGCCGATTGACACCAGCTGGGGTTCCGGCCCATGGACTCGGATGGAGCTATGGCCGATTGACACCAGCTGGGGGTCTGGCCCATGGGCTCAGATGGAGCTATGGCCGATTGACACCAGCTGGGGGTCTGGCCCATGGGCTCGGATGGAGCTATGGCCGATTGACACCAGCTGGGGATCTGGCCCATGGACTCAGATGGACCTATGGCCGATTGACACCAGCTGGGGGTCTGGCCCTCTGTGTTAAAATCTTGTGTTGTATTAACTGGTGCATGAGGGAAAGTTGCTTTTCCCAAGGCCAGTTCTTTAACCCTGGCTCTATGATGTCAAGTATTAACAGGGCTATTAAACACACTCTGGGCTTACTCATCAGCCTTCTGTGTTGTTGAATTAATTTATCTGAACTAGACACAGACAAACACAGACAGGAGAGATGGGAAAGGGGAGAAGAGGAAGAAAGCTCCTCAGATGGTTCACTGGGGAATAAGCAGCTGAGGCTGCTGTCAGTGTAGGCAGGAGGAACAGCTCTTTCCCTAGAAGAGTGATCTGACAGAGGTCAAGCTGGGACTAAGGGTATGGCTACACTTGCGAGTTGCAGCGCTGGTAGTTTGCAGCGCTGGTTGTCCAGCTGTGCAGGGCCAGCGCTGGAGTGTGGCCACATTTGCAGCATTTGCAGCGCTGTACTGAGAGGTGCATTGTGGGCAGCTATCCCACAGAGCACCTCGTCCCATTTTGGTGCTGAGTATTGTGGGAAGGGGAAGGAAGTGTGTGGGTCATTCCGCTTCCTGTTCCAACGCCCCACTGGTGCATCGCTTCACTTCCCAGCAGTCACAGTTTTCCCGTCCACGTTTCTTGCCATTGTGAGTGCAGCACGCTTTCTGTGTGAAATGGAGCCTGAGCTGCTGAGGACTGTGCTGATGACTGTCGCCAGCACATCACGTTTGGCAGTTGAGCTATTCCTTCAGCTCCAAAGTGACAGTGAGGAGTCCAACGATGATCTGGATTTGCCTGATGTGTGTGACATGAAATTGCTTGTGGCGGTAACGGAAATGCTCAGCACCGTGGAACGCCGCTTTTGGGCTCGGGAAACAAGCACTGAGTGGTGGGATCACATCGTCATGGAAGTCTGGGATGACGAGCAGTGGCTGCAGAACTTTCGTATGAGAAAAGCCATTTTCATGGGACTGTATGCTGAGCTCGCCCCCACCCTGCGGCGCAAGGACACGAGATTGAGAGCTGCCCTGACGGTGGAGAAGCGTGTGACTATTGCAATCTGGAAGCTGGCAACTCCAGACAGCTACCGATCGGTCGCGAACCAGTTTGGAGTGGGAAAGTCGACCATGGGAATTGTTTTGATGCAAGTTTGCAGGGCCATTAATCGCATCCTGCTAAGGAGAACCGTGACTGTGGGGAACGTACAGGACATTGTGGATGGCTTTGCAGAAATGGGTTTCCCTAACTGTGGAGGGGCAATAGATGGGACGCATATTCCTATTCTGGCACCACCCCACCTAGCCTCCGAGTACATTAATCGGAAGGGGTATTTCTCTATGGTTCTCCAGGCGCTTGTGGATCACCATGGGCGTTTCATTGACATTTACACAGGCTGGCCTGGAAAGGTGCATGATGCACGCATCTTTTGGAACAGTGGCCTGTTCAGGAAGATGCAGGAAGAGACATTTTTCCCAGACCGAAAGATCACAGTAGGGGACGTTGAAATGCCCATTGTGATCCTTGGGGACCCCGCTTACCCATTAATGCCTTGGCTCATGAAACCCTATACAGGGAAGCTGGACAGGAGCAAGGACCGGTTCAACTACCGGCTGAGCCGGTGCCGAATGACTGTGGTGTGTGCTTTCGGGCGTTTAAAAGGATGCTGGCGCGTGCTTTATGGGAAGCTAAACTTGGGGGAAAGCAGCATCCCTGCGGTTATATCCACGTGCTGTACCCTCCATAATATTTGTGAAGGGAAGGGTGAAACATTCAGCCAGGCATGGACCAATGAGGTACAAGTCCTGGAGGCTGAATTTGCACAGCCAGACAGCAGGGCTACTAGAGACGCCCACCACAGGGCAACAAGGATTAGGGATGCCTTGAGGGAGGAATTTGAGGCTGAAAGCCAACAGTAATGTTTTTTGCTTTGACCGGGAGTGAAGTGCACTGGTTACAGTGCTTTTAAGTGCCTGTGTTTTCCTTGCTGTTTATTACCTGTGTTTTCCTTGGGGTTTGTTATCTTTCACTTTATGCAATAATAAAAACTGTTTCATAATCAAAGAAATCATTTATTTAAAAAAAAGGAAGTAAAAGGGCAGGGGGGTTGGTTGTTGAACTGTACATTCATAGGTTTGCATATGTACTGCCAGGAGTGCTGTGCACTTCAGGATTGTACTGTTGCATGGTGATGGGGGTTGAGTGCAGAGGGTAAGGGTCGTAGTTCTCTGGGCTCATAGGTGACCGTACAGGTGTCGGGGGCAGCTGCTGATGGTGTAGGTAAGAACCTGGATGCTGGGGAATGGGACTTGGAGCTGACATTGGTGCACAGGGGAAAGAGGTTTGGGAGGGTGGGGGGTTGGCACTGTAGTGCTCTGCCTGCATGGCTACCAGTGACTGGATACAGTCTGTTTGGCGCGCCATGAGGCTTATAAGCTGCCTCATGGTTTTCTTCAGCGACAACTCCTTTCTCCTGCTTTGTGTTTCCTTCCAGTGCTGCATTTTGTCTCTCCATTCCTGCGCAGTTTTATTCTCTCTTGCACACTGATTCATAACTGCCTTCACCAAGTCTTCCTTGCTTTTCTTAGGTTTCCTCCTTAGGTTTTGAAGGTTTTTTTCAGTCTCTGATAAGGCCGGTCCAGGACTAGTCAAGGACACTATAAAAATACAGCAAATGATACATTTTAAGAGAGCCTGCATTGTGTATAATCTCAGTGAGTTAGTTTCCAGTCTCACACTGTAGCATTCCTCAGACATTTCAAACACACCTAGAGAATTCACAGCCTCACAGAAATGGTAAGTGAGGGTAAGGCAGTAGAGTAGAAGTTAATAAAACCTGGGAGACATGTTCCTGCCGCGGGTTGCCTGGGCAGGGGGCTTATTGGTTCATGGGTGCACTGGTGTTTGTGGGCTTTGGGAAAAGCAGAAAGCTGCTGTTGGGACCTGCAATGAAACAGTGTGCCTCCCTCCATTTCACACAGTTAATACTTGAAGATATCTCCCTGCTGCGGGTTATCTGGGAAGCAAGGGAGGGTCTCCTACAACAATGCGGATTCCACCCTGGCCCCTATGCAGCTTGCCTGTGTGCAGCAATGGTCCCCCCACCCTTCCTGGAACAGTGGCGCGGACGCGTTAGCCTGACTGGGACAGGGACCACACTGGCTCTCCCTTTAAACTTGCTCAAGCGCATTGCCTATGCTCTTGCTGAAACTTTTGAAGAGATTACAGAGGGCGATTACCGTGACGTCATAGACCACATCAATGGGATATTCCACGTCTAGGCATGCAAGCATGCAGCCATACCCCTCCCCCCTCCTCTCCCAAACTATTTGCATTGCAATAAAAGCTGCATACCTGGGACCTGCTCCTGTGATTCTTCTGCACCAAGTTCCAAGGGACTGAAGTTGGAAGGGCCATCAAGACACTTTGGTGAAGTTTGGTGGAGCTCCTTCCAGTATCTTTCACCGGTAGGTGGGTGAGCTAGTTCCTGCTATTGGTGTTATGGTGGGTGATTGACAGACTTGTAACAGATATCTGAATGCATTGTATGGACTGGGATAGGGTGGTTACTGATTGTGTTCTGAGCTGTCAAGATGGCCGGTCTGTTTTGTCAACACATTATTACAAAGTTAGGCACATACAGGAGTGAGGAGGCTACAGCAGGTATCTTGTGTTGGATTCTGTGATGGAAACTCATATTTGGACAATTCCCCCTGCCAAACTTGTGAGAGTTGTGCAGGGTGGGGTGATGTTTCCATACCTACTTGTACAAAACGTATGCTATGGGATTATTCCAAATTTCCCACCACTCAAGTCATTTCATAAGAACATAAGAACATAAGAACATAAGAAAGGCCGTACCGGGTCAGACCAAAGGTCCATCTAGCCCAGTATCTGTCTACCGACAGTGGCCAATGCCAGGTGCCCCTGAGGGAGTGAACCTAACAGGCAATGATCAAGTGATCTCTCTCCTGCCATCCATCTCCATCCTCTGATGAACAGAGGCTAGGGACACCATTCTTACCCATCCTGGCTAATAGCCATTTATGGACTTAGCCACCATGAATTTATCCAGTCCCCTTTTAAACATTGTTATAGTCCTAGCCTTCACAACCTCCTCAGGTAAGGAGTTCCACAAGTTGACTGTGCGCTGCGTGAAGAAGAACTTCCTTTTATTTGTTTTAAACCTGCTGCCTATTTATTAATTTCATTTGGTGACCCCTAGTTATTGTATTATGGGAATAAGTAAATAACTTTTCCTTATCCACTTTCTCAACATCACTCATGATTTTATATACCTCTATCATGTCCCCCCTTAGTCTCCTCTTTTCCAAACTGAAGAGTCCTAGCCTGTTTAATCTTTCCTCATATGGGACCCTCTCTAAACCCCTAATCATTTTAGTTGCTCTTTTCTGAACCTTTTCTAGTGCTAGAATATCTTTTTTGAGGTGAGGAGACCACATCTGTACACAGTATTCTAGATGTGGGCGTACCATGGATTTATATAAGGGCAATAATATATTCTCAGTCTTATTCTCTATCCCCTTTTTAATTATTCCTAACATCCTGTTTGCTTTTTTGACCGCCTCTGCACACTGCGTGGACATCTTCAGAGAACTATCCACGATAACTCCAAGATCTTTTTCCTGACTCGTTGTAGCTAAATTAGCCCTCATCATGTTGTATGTATAGTTGGGGTTATTTTTTCCAATGTGCATTACTTTACATTTATCCACATTAAATTTCATTTGCCATTTTGTTGCCCAATCACTTAGTTTTGTGAGATCTTTTTGAAGTTCTTCACAATCTGCTTTGGTCTTAACTATCTTGAGTAGTTTATTTCCTTCCTACAAGAAGCATGGTGTGAAATTTTCAGGCTGGAATTTACAAAGCCACTTAAAGGATTTGGATGCTCAATTCCCATTAAACATTAAAATAACAACTGAGGCCATATCCCAAAAATATACAGCAGTGATCAAATGGGGAATGCTCCTGTGCAGAGTGTCACCTGTTCTTCCTCCTACCTGCTCGCTTTAAAACTTTTTTCTTTTTTTCCAACCAGTGGTGACAGTAGTGTGAGCATGAAATATCCATGGTACACCCCACTCCTCTCAGCCCTGAGAGTCCTGAAGTAGATCTCCTTTAATAGAGAACATTCCCTTCTGTTTTGCTTTCACACACGTACACATTTACAATTAATTAAATGAGAAGTGTCTGGGCAATCTGGATCTTTTCTTCACAAGCTCTTCTGTGGAGGGAGATCTTCCATTCCCATGACTCATGCTTCTGCATCATCCAGAGATTTCCATTTGCCTTTGTTAAATCCGCTGCCTGCCTTTGGTTAGCCTCTAACCTCTATCCATTTTAAACTGAAGTGCAACTGTTTTGGACTAAGCAGTTAGCTGAGAGGATTCGGCCCTCCCAATCAGCACAACTAAAGCATGAAATGAGGACACAGAATGAGAGCGAGCAGGAGAGAGAACTCTGTTACTCTCCCTCCCCCCCTCTAAAAAAAAAGCTTCCGCATTATTATGTGTTCAGTTAGGACCACAAATGCTCTCTCTCTCTATATATACTGTATATATATCCACAACTCCCTCCACCCCACTATCCCTCCTCCTTCTCCACCCATACAGGCAAAGTTCTTGAATCAGCAGATTCTGAGCTCAGGAGCAGTAAAGAGTTATGGAGGGACGGACTCTGATAGCATTACAGCCCTACATGGAGCCATTTTCTGTGGCGAATCGGTGAGTTCTACCTGGTTATCTCCTGCCTTGCACATCACTTCCAAATGACATGCTCTCCGTCTAGGCAAAAATGAGAGTTTTTTTCAGAGCTGGGATTTCAATAATATGTGACGAAAGGATGAGATTACTTTCTGAGGTGGGAGAAGGCAAGAGAGGGAGATGAAGAGAAAGTTCTCAGTCCTTTATGGCACATCCTAAGCGAGATTTCTTTGGCTCTGTTACAGAGTCCTTCTTGGGACTCAAGGGATCCAGTGAGAAAGTTTGATTATTTCTTTTGCTCTCCTTATATCCCTTCCTGCCCTCTCTCCAGTTATGCTGACTAGGAGAAAGGGGCAAACAGCAACCCTTGGGGACAGAGCTCTATGGATGAGCTGGAAGGCCATGCCTTCGTTACGTGCATCTGACAAACTTTTGCAAGCTGTGCAATTACCAGCCAGTACAGGTCCTCTTGCCAATCTTGACTTCTTCCTTTGCTAACATTGGACTCTTGGCCCAACTGGGGAAAGAGCTGGATTGTTCCACATCATAGTTCCTTCATACACATCTACCCAAAAGACCTCTTGTGACGTTATTGATATAAATGGGAACCATATAGAACATGGGTTGCAACCAAGGTCCTGTGGTGGCACCAAATCCTAAGTAAAGGGGGTCATATAAGGTGTCTAAGACCAGGTTCTGGGTTGCTGGTTATGATTATGCTGTCTGTATGTCTGTGTATCATTTTGTAGTTTAAGTATAAGTATTGGCTCTATACTGTCTGTATTTTGTATTATGCTCTGCCTCTGGGAAGTGTCCCAGACAAAGCTGATGTTAGCCCTGCATAGCTGGCTTGATGGCCCATTAAAGGGCCATCAGCTACACAATTGACCCATGGAGAGAAGGCAGACACGCCTTGTGACTCAGCAAAGTATGCAGAAACTTGTCCATGTGACTGCAAACTCCATTTTTTGCTGTAAGTTTCCACCGTGAGGACAAAGGGATTCTTACACCTGGAAAAGTCTATATAAGGCTGATGCATCATCTCCATCTTGTCTTCAATCCTGCTTCTGACCTCTGGAAGGACTTTGCTACAAACTGAAGCTCTGCACGAAGGACTGTTGACCCATCCCAGCGGGGGATGTTCCAGAGACTTAATCTGAACCTGCAGTTTACTCCAGCACTGCTGCAAGCCTGAACTAAGAACTTTGCCATTACTGTATGTAATTGATTCCATTTAACCAATTCTACCTCTCTTCTCTACCTTTTTCCCTTTGTAAATAAACCTTTAGATTTTAGATTCTAAATGATTGGCAACAGCGTGATTTGTGGGTAAGATCTGATGTGTATATTGACCTGGGTCTGGGGCTTGGTCCTTTGGGATTGAGAGAACCTTTTTCTTTTATTGGGGTGTTGGTTTTCATAACCATTTATCCCCAGGACGAGTGCACTGGTGGTGATACTGGGAGACTGGAGTGTCTAAGGAAATTGCTTGTGTGACTTGTGGTTAGCCAGTGGGGTGAGACCAAAGTCCTTTTGTCTGGCTGGTTTGGTTTGCCTTAGAGGTGGAAAAACCCCAGCCTAGGGCTGTAACTGCCCTGTTTGAGCAATTGGTCCTGATTTGGCACTCTCAGTTGGGTCCCGCCAGAATCACTCCGTCACACCTCTCCATATCAGTACTCTCAAAGTCAGTTGCTCTGGCCTGGGAAATGCATATATACTTTCATATGTACTTATTGGCCCAGATTCTCAACTGGTATAAATCCACATAGCTCTAGTCAATTCAATTGTGCGTGCTTTATAACTGGTGTGAGGCACCCAGAAGATGAGATGATGGGCGTTATTTATAACTAAGAAAATAAATTCTCCCAAAAAAGAAAATGGCTGATTGGTCTGCTAGGAACTTAGACTCACAAAGTCAAACAAAATGCAAGTTAGGCCCACACCAAATGCAGCTTTCTGAGATAAGCATTGCCAGAATTTCAAAACACTGGTTTGGCTTTCAGGAGGTCATAGTACCATTACTTTGTAGTTTATTTTCAAACATTTGGATTAGCCAAAAGGCTGAAAACATGTAAATATCAACCCACCATCAGGTAAGGAGGCTGAATGTATAACATTCATGTGCACACAAAGGTATGATAGATGCTAGTTTAGGGTTAATTTGCTCATTTTGGATTCTGGCTATAGCAATAAAGAGTATTTCCATATCTTTAATGGATTTGTCCTCACAACACCTTTGGGAGGTAGGTCAGTGCTACTGTCCCCATTTTTCAGATGGGGAAGTGAGGCAAATAGTGATTAAGTGACTTGCCCAAGGTCATATAGGAAGTATGTGGCAGAATAGAGACTTTAATCTAGGTCTCCCAAGTCCTAGGCTGGTGCTTTAACTACTAGACCATGCTTTGTCTCAATAGTCTTCTAGGACTATTGGGGGAATAAGAGAAAATGGAAAAGCAAACCCTAGCTGCATATGACAAATATTTGTACAGTAGACAAATGCAGCCGGCAGTGCAAGTGGCTGGGTTGTTCATGGAGCCAAAGGTAGTTGGTATGGGCACCTTTCCCATTTCATTGTCAATAGTGGGCTCCTGTTGGGGTCTATTGCTGGACGTGCCATTGTGAGCATCCCATCCCTACCCACCTCTGCACTCCAGGAGGTTGTCAGTATCAGACTAATGAGGCATGTGACTTACGGGCACTAGGTTTGCTGGACGCTAATTTGTGGTAAAAAGCATTGTAATTTTGAGCCCATTTCTGCAGCCCTTACTCACATGGAGTAGCACTTACACATGTAAGCATTCCCACTGAAGTCATTTGAGATGCTCGGTGCAGTAACTCAGCGTGAATAAAGGTGGTATCAGAATCAGTCCTGCTGCATTCTTGTTGAATTGTTGTGGAGAGGTACCTGTACCCTCAGAGAGCAATGCTGGCTTCTGCGGGGCTCTGTGTGAGATAAGGGGTCTTCTCCACAGATCATTTTGAAAGACTAGAGCCTTAGAGGTCAAAGTTATAAACAGAAGAGAACTCTGGGGTCCCACTGCTTTTTGTTTTTTACATTTCAGTATTTTGCAAAATGTTGACCATTTTCACAAAATTTCATTGTTTCCAGGGCACAATCTCACATGCAGCATTTACATCAAATGAGGAAGACTTGCTAGTTGGGGCAGACTTTTTGAATTTTGCTAGCTTTCACTGTGTCACAGAGCTTGCTGCTTCCGAGGGAAAAACTTGCACGAATGGACCAGGGGCAAAAGTACCCATGAACACTAATCCCACCAGATCATTCATCCTGATTCTTTGCACTTCTATAGAGTGAAAGTGTCACTTGCCCTTAAATCGCCATACAGGGCAGTGAAAGAGTGGGCACTGGAGGCAGCAGGCTCGGGGGGGGGGGCTGCTTTTACCCCTTCATGCCCCGCAAAGGAGTAAGCAGAGCTTTGGCTGACACTACTAGAGAGGAGTACATAGCCCGATCTATAGATTATGTATTAATTATATTGATTACTTCAGAATTCCCAGTTATCACTCTGAGGTTTGACAGGTTCTTGTCCCAAGATCAGGCCCAGTATTAAAATTACCATTCAGTTTGGAACCCTGATGTGCACAGTTGCAACACTCACGCTTTAGGAACCCTTCTGTTTTTGTAATGGTTTATTAGTACATTTAATGCAGTCACAAACACTCTAACCCAGCACGGTAGATAGAGATAATACAGAATGTCCATTTGCACATCCATACTTACACCATCCCTCACAGAACAACCTGAAATGTTAGCCACTATCTTCCTCCTCACCATCACCTTCCTCATCACCACCAGTGTCCATCAGTCTCTCTCCTCCTAAGGGCTACGTCTCTCTCTCCTCCTGCCCACAGGCTGGGATACTACTTTTATAATGTTTCACTGATGCCTAATGCATATCCAATAGGGGTTTCTCCCCTCCTCCTTATTTGTATGTCCTTACCCTACTAATGTTGGGGTGCCCCTTCTCCTATAGGTTAGCATACTAATGATGTCAGCTTATTCTCATATACATCAGTTTGTTGCCATGGCACTCTAGTGGTCAGACATCTGCTGATGTTCCCATCCTACAATATCTCAAAGCTGGCGCTAGCTCGTGTTCCTGTGGTTGGCTGGTGTCGTTATGGACAAACTTCCCCCTTAAACATTCTGTTCCCAGTTCCTAAAACTTAGGGATGACTGTTGAGCCATTTATCTGTGCCAAAGTTCATAGGCCTCAAGACTTATGCTAACTGCTGAAGCTAATGTCTTATAGGATACAGCCCTGTAGGTTCCTTGCATTACAGCTGAATATAATAAATGCTAAAGCTAGCTCTGTGGGCTACAAGTAGTACTCTAAAAGCAGCAAAGAATCCTGTGGCACCTTATAGACTAACAGACGTTTTGCAGCATGAGCTTTCGTGGGTGAATGCCCACTTCGTTGGATGCCGACGAAGTGGGTATTCACCCACGAAAGCTCATGCTGCAAAACGTCTGTTAGTCTATAAGGTGCCACAGGATTCTTTGCTGCTTTTACAGAACCAGACTAACACGGCTACCTCTCTGATAAGTAGTACTCTGTACCTGGTGAAGATTACCTCCCTCCACAAGCAAAGGGGGGACCAGGGAAAAGACTGTGCCCTTGGGATGCCTCTTGGGTGGTGTCCCTTGTTCGGGTCAAGATGCAGTGCCTCAGTCTATTGCATAATGCTTTTCACCTGAGGCTCTAGGAAGACGCTTTGCCAGGTGGGTTGAGACAAACAGCTTTGCTGTCTGTGCTGTTTTTAATCTTGTTTGTTTACCAGCCCTGGGTGGAGAAAGTGGGCAGGCAGATGCATTGGGCCAAGAGGAGTGAGACCTAGAAATCTCCCGAGAACAGGATGCGATCACCCATTTGTCACAGCGAGTCCCCTGCTGTCTATGTCAGGGAACAATCTGACAAAGCGCATCGGATGAAATTTTGCTGGCTTCTGTCTTTAGATAAGGACGCTATCACTGACTCAACATATTTTATGTGTAACACACCAGCCGCAAAGAGTATTCAAGCATCAGGCTTGTTTAAATATCTTTGATGGTATCTGGAAAACCAGTTAATGCTTCTCAGCTCAATTTGGCATATTTTTATGTCCAATCTCCCTTCAGCGTAGGACCATCACATCTCATCATCAATACACAAACCTGCCTGCTAGCCATGTGCATAAGGAGTCAGCCCTTTTCTTTGACATGGGAACATGTGGTTCATTTCTTCATGCTACCAGGGGCAATGAGCGCTGCAATGAGCCGCAGGAAGGGTGTGCCTGCTTGATGCCCCCCGCACCTGGAACCATTTTTGGTGAGATTTTGTTAGCGATATTTGCATTATGGGCACATCTAATGGCTCCCATTGACCTCCTGCCCCAAAGAGCTTACAGTCTAAATAGGCACAACGTAACAAAGGGGAGCTTATCCTCATTTCCCAGATGAGGGTTGGGGCACAGAGAGATGAAGTGACTGGGCCAAGGTCATCCAGAGAGTCTGCACTAACCCAGAGCTCCTGAGTCCCCATTTAGGGCCTAGCTGCATGCCCAGCCTTTTCACTCCATCCCCCTTTGCTGACCTGACGTGCCTGGACACGTCAGACGGGCTGTATGCCTCCAGTCTGACATTTGAAGGTTCAAACAGTGTTGTTGGTGAGTTTATCACCCAAACCCCTGGTGCTCTCAGGAGAATTCTCCAGCTGAGTGGAAGCCAAAGAAAACAATCTCTGGAAGTCTGGCCACACTGCCAGGCTGTACTGCCTCACAGTCAGGCATTGCAGCTAACCATTACCAGAGCCACTGGCACCATCACACAGGGAGCTCATGTTCAGCTGATTATCCACCATGACCTCCAAAACTTTTCCAGAGTCACTGCTTCCCAGGAGAGAGTCCCCCATCTCAAAACTATGTCCTACATTCTTTTTTCCTTTACATTTGTTTGCTTGCGCCTTACCAAGCGATCCAGATCACTCTGTATCAGCAACCTGTCCTCTTCATTATTTACCCCTCCCCCAGTCACTGTGTTATCTGCAAATGTTATCAGAATGTATTCTGGAAAGACATATCAGTGGGTCCATTGTAGTGTAGATTGGGGGTATTTAACAGTAATACATATTTGATATAAAAAAGCCAGAACAGAAAATTGATAGTCACACAAAATAAAAATTAGAATACTTTTATTTCCTGCAACATTTGTTAGTTACTGTATATATGAAGTGAGTAAGGGGGGGGGGAAGGGGGAGATTTTGTTTTTATAACATAATCTTTGAATTTCAAATCTGAGTACTTGCTGTGATGTTCAGTTAGTGATAAACAATTGAATGTGAGGCTAATGAAAGAAGAGCTCTTTTACTGAGAGCAGGGCTTTGGTTTGCTAGATGCTGTGTGTACACATTGTAAGAGACAGTCCCTGCTGCCAGGAGCTTACAGAACAAATACCCAAGATAGATGAAAAGGGGGGAGGAACAACAGAAATGGAAAGTGACTTGGCCAAGGCCACAAAGCAGGTCATTAGCAGGACTTCCTGTGAGAGACCTTGGGCAAGTTACCTAGCCTCTCTGTGCCTGAATTCCCCATCTGTCCAATGGGGACAACAGCACTGCCCTGCCTTGTAGATGTGTATGAGGATAAATACATTGCCATTGTAAGATGCTCAGACACTATGATAATGGGAACCGTATAAGTTCTAAGATAGGTAGATGGTTTACTGAATTAGGGCCAAAGAGAGGCTAGGAAGTCAGTTAAACTGTCTAGTCCTTGGGCTCAGTTCTTCTCTCGCTCACCCCAGTTTTACCAAAGTGTGACTCCACTGAGCTCAGCACAGTTACTCCTGGTTTACATCAGTGTCAGGGAGAAGCGAATGAGCTCCATGCTTGTTTCCATTCTCCATTCTTGTTTCCATTCTTATGGGCCAGGTTCTGCTCTCAGGTATGTCTACACTGCAATCCAAGGTGTCACTGTAGCTCAGGTAGACCCATCTGCACCAGCTTTACCTGCACCAGACAGTCCCATAACTTTTCATGGGCAGCTGGGGGTGGAAGGAATACTCCCCCACCCTTTGACCCACTGTAGGACTCTGGCGCAATCACAGTCTTTGGACTTCGGGTCTGTGACCTGAGGGAAAAGCCTTTCCTGAGCTCTCCCTGAGGCACTGAGTGTCACACTGGCCCTTACTCACAGTGTTGTTAACTCTCACAGTCCCATGATAGTTGGTGTTTTCTTAAAGCCACAGCTCCTGGAGTCCTGTGATTACATGAGACTCTCATCTATTTTTTTAAACAAGTAAGTTTCTATGCTTCATGCTTATGGGAGCAAAAAAACCCAAACCCTGTGAATGTGACCCAAGTGTGCCCTAAAGATTCAACATCCAAAGGCAAAGAAAAAGAACCCAATATTTATCAATGATAAAAAACCTCATGGTTTTAAAAAGCCAATCTCTTTATTTATTTTATTTTATTTTATTTTTTTGAGGCCCAACTCATGCTTTTTGAAAATTTGTGGCTGGCAATTCTGTTCACAGGACAGCACTGCCTGCCTACTACAACTTAGGCCATTGTGCTCTGGAACTGTGTGTAATGTCAATAGGTCTGGGTGTGTTGCAATGTTGTGATATTATAATGAATGGTGATAATAATTAACTGAATAATGAATTAATTAATGATGATGGGTAGGTATCAAGAGTCAGTATTTTGCTTTATTGCTAACGCCAGCTAGAAAAGGGGTGCAAGGCCTTTTATCTCTGTTTGGTGTATTTGTTTTTTTTATTATTATTATTTTATTTTTATTTTCCCCCCAAAACAGTGACTAACAATCGTCATTCTTTTTCTTATTTTTTCTTGCCATTTAAAATATGTGCTTTTCCCCAGGCAGCCTGTGCTGTGCTGGGAAGGGAGGTGGGTGTATCTAGAGGGGTGGGGTTGGTAAAGGATCCTATTGTAAAGATCAGCAGTTCTCTCTGCTTTTATCCTAGGGAAAGATTACATTTAACTCCCAGGGGCCTTTGCTTTCTCAGATTCTTTTCAGACTGAGTTGCTGTGGCACTGCAGATAGTTTTGGGTGTCCTTTCATTTTTTTTTTTTTTGACAGTATTAAATATATACCCCAGTGAGCCATAAATCAGTGGTTTATCAGAGAATAAATCATATCTGTAATAAGGGACCACTTCTCTCTAATTGGACAGTGCATTAAATTAAACAGATATACCTCCTCAAAGAATACAAAAATGTGTCAGCTAGCCTTCTTTAATGAATTTTAATTTTAAACCACATTTTCTTTGGGAGAAAAGCTATTTTCCCCCTCTGTCCAGTAAAATTATAGTCTAACCGGAGGATTTGCTGAGGTTTATGGGTTATTGTATTCACACTACTTTATCTTTCTCTCCTACAGTCATGTCGCCAGCCTCGTCTCTGGTTTTTGTATTGGTTTGTGTGGCGATGAGTCTGTTAGTGAATTAAGATTTGTGAGTGCATGTACATGTGTTGTCTGAACATATTTGTGTATGCATGACTGAGAGGACATGCATGTACATTTGAATGTGGAACAGTGATTTCTATGCCAGAAATTCGATTACCAATGCCATATCAACCAGAATTCCATTTTTATATTGCTTCTATCTATATATGCTATAGACATCCCATAGCTGTCTATACCGTATAGCTCAGGGAAAGACAAACCTACCTAGCCACAATAGAAAAGAAGCAGTGCTTGGCGACCCCGAGAGGCTACAGAGCATGCTCAACACCATCGGGAGAGCCGCGGACTGGACGGGTCTCCGTTTCAATGCCAAGAAGTGCGCGTCCCTCCACATCGACGGGAGCAAGAGGGACTCGGTGCTGACGACAGAGTTCCTCGTCCAGGGTGAGCCCGTCGTCCCCCTGGCGGAGGTCCAGGCTTACCGGCACCTCGGCACACCGACGGGCTTCCGCGTCCAGCAGACCCCCGAGGACACAATCCGGGAGATCTTGCAGGACGCCGCCAAGATCGACGCGTCCCTGCTGGCGCCATGGCAGAAAATCAACGCCCTCAACACCTTCCTGATCCCCCGCATCGCCTTTGTCCTGAGAGGGTCCGCCGTGGCAAAGGTGCCCCTCACCAAAGCGGACAACACCATCCGGCAGCTGGTGAAGAAGTGGCTGTCCCTACCCCAGAGAGCCAGCAACGAGCTCGTCTACATCGCCCACCGGCACGGGGGCGCCAACGTCCTCCGCATGGGAGACCTCTGCGACATCGCTGTCATCACGCACGCCTTTCGCCTCCTGACGTGCCCGGACGCCACGGTTAAGAACATCGCGGCGACCACCCTGCGCGCCGCCACCGCAAAGCGTATCGCCGGATCCCCCTCCGACCAAGATGTGGCCGCCTTCCTGAACGGCTCCCTGGATGGAGAATTCGGCCGATTCAGGGGCGACATCGCCTCGCTGTGGTCCCGCGCCCGCAACGCCACCCACCGACTGGGAAAGCGACTGGGCTGCCGCTGGGTATGGAGCGAAGATCGGCGAGAGCCGGGAGTTCTGGTACCGCGGATCGGGACGGAAGACAACACCATCATCAGCCCTGGAGCCAGAGGCATGCTGGAGAAGACCCTGAAGGCCGCCGTCCACGCGCTCTACGTGGACACCCTGAAGAAAAAACCTGACCAGGGCAAGGCCTTCGAGGTGACCAGCAAGTGGGACTCCAGCAACCACTTCCTCCCCGCAGGTAGCTTCACCCGATTCGCCGACTGGCGGTTCATACACCGCGCCCGGCTGAACTGCGTCCCTCTCAACGGAGCCGTCCGCCACGGGAACCGGGACAAACGCTGCCGAAAGTGTGGCTACGCCATGGAGACCTTGCCACACGTCCTATGCAGCTGCAAGCCCCACGCCAGAGCCTGGCAGCTGCGCCACAACGCCGTCCAGGACCGCCTGGTGAAGGCCATCGCCCCGCACCTGGGAAAGATCGCCGTCAACCGCGCCATTCCCGGCACCGACAGCACGCTGCGCCCGGACATCGTGCCACGGACGAGGATCGGAAAAAGATCATCCTCGTCGACGTGACGATCCCGTTCGAAAACAGGACCCCGGCCTTCCGCGAGGCCCGATCCCGCAAGCTTGAGAAATACGCCCCCTTGGCGGACACCTTGCGGTCAAAGGGCTACGAGGTCTGCACCGAGGCCCTGATTGTGGGGGCCCTGGGCGCCTGGGACCCTTGCAACGAACGTGTGCTTCGGACCTGTGGGGTGGGCCGTCGCTACGCGCAGCTCATGAGACGCTTAATGGTCTCGGACACTATTCGCTGGTCCAGAGACATTTACACAGAGCACATCACCGGCCACCGCCAATACCAGGAGTGAGCGGGCGTGACTCTGTGCACACGATGGGGGGACGAGACCCATGGACCCCCCCGTCGGACTCTATCCCCTAAGCCCCGAACCCACCAAACTGTACTCCACCATGTGAGGGTCGTCCCAACCCCATTACTCAGCCTGCTTATTCGTGCCCATAACTATCTGTAACCTGTTTGCATGAGTGATGTACCCTCACCGTTTACTTGCCTGTACCTTGAACTGACCCACCGTATACCCCGCATTGGGGACATGACAGACTGTGTATATGTATGTACTGCCTAACACCAAAACGTTAACATCCCCCCACAATCTGTATGTAACCCCCAATGACACAATAACTGACGCATCAAACACTTTGTATCGTTTATTATAAACATTCTCTAATAAAATTTAAATCTGTTCTTTACATTAGAAATATCTGTGCTATTAATGAAAGATAGGTAGAATTATGCAAATGCAGCCCAAATATATATTGAAGAGTCTTGCACATAAAACATGCCAGGTCACTATGCAGGTATTCACAAACCCTTTTATTCATTTATTTGTGGATATCTGGTTGGGAGAGGCTTTATTTGCAAGAATGTTTGCAAAAAGCAAATGCATCACTAGTGTATATAGTTGGGAGAATATTTGGACTGAAAAGTGCTTTCCCAGTCTTTTTGGAAAGTCTGGTTTATTATTCATACAACAGTTTTGTTGAGCAGTGACAAACGCTAGTGGATAATTCACAAACAGAGAAGGGACTCTTGTCTTTTTTCCAAAGCTTGGGTCATCCAATCAGGGAACCAAAACAATAGTGGGCACTTGTGTGGCAAATCACATAGCACAAATCATGAACAGCAAATATCCACTAAGGGGAAGGACAGCGTTGTGATTGGGGCACTAGAATGGGACTGCAAGTCACTGATGGTCTGATTTTCAGAGCTGTTAAGCAACCCCAGTTCCCACTGATAAACCTGCATCTGCCTAAGCTGCTGCAGTACTTCATGGGAGTTGTACTTCTGGTGCCTCATGCCTATTCTCTCCTGTAGGCCATATTCCTGGCCAGGCTATATCTCCCACAATGCACCATGACCATTGGGCCCCCATGATGCCCTGTGGTGGTTGAGATAGAGAGGAGACCACAATGTATTATGGGAGATGTAGTCTGGTCAGGAACCTGACCCACAAGATGGAATGGGGGTATGAACCATGCAAATTACAGCTCCCGTGAGGTATGGTTGCAGTGCAGGCATACGCAGATTCATGTCAATCTGAAATAAAACATTTACATTTGCTAATGGCAAAATCTACAGATTTTGGCAAAAATCATAGAATCATAGAACTGGAAGGGACCTCCAGAGGTCATCTAGTCCAGTCCCCTGTACTTGTGGCAGGACTAATTATCTAGACCATCCCTGACAGGTGTTTGTCTAATCTGCTCTTAAAAATCTCCAATGATGGAGATTCCACAACCTCCCTAGGCAATTTATTCCACTGTTTAACCACTCTGACAGTTAGGAAGTTTTTCCTAATGTCCAACCTAAAACCTCCCTTGCTGCAATTTAATCCCATTGCTTCTTGTCCTATCCTCAGAGGTTCAGAAGAACAATTTTTCTTCCTCCTTCTTGTAATGACCTTTTACATTCTTGATAACTGTTATCATGTCCCCTCTCAGTCTTCTCTTTTCCAGACTAAACAAACCCATTTTTTTCAATCTTCCCTCATAGGTTATGTTTTCTACACCTTTAATAATTTTTGTTGCTCTTCTCTGGACTCTCTCCAATTTGTCCACATCTTTCCTGAAATGTGGTGCCCAGAACTGGACACAATACTCCAGCTGAGACCTGATCAGCGCAGAGTAGAGTGGAAGAATTACTTCTTGTGTCTTGCTTACAACACTCTTGCTAATACATCCCAGAATGATGTTTGATTTTTTTGCAACAGTGTTACACTGTTGACTTATATTTAGCTTGTGGTCCACTATGATCCCCAGACTCCTTTCCACAGTACTCTTTCCTAGGCAGTCATTTCCCATTTTGTATGTGTGCAACTGATTGTTCCTTCCTAACTGGAGTACTTTGCATGTGTCCTTATTGAATTTCATCCTATTTACTTCAAACCATTTCTCCAGTTTGTCGAGATCATTTTGAATTTAATCCTATCCTCCAGAGCACTTGCAACCCCTCCCTGCTTGGTATCATCCATACTTTATAAGTGTACTCTCTATGCCATTATCTAAATCAACATTTTCCCACAAATAATTTTGTGGAAATCATATTTGTCATCAAAAAACACTTTGATGGAAAATTCCCAACAAGCTCTAATGAATATGTACAACCCCTAGCACACTGGTGCCCTGTCTTTCTGGAGTCCTCTAAGTGTTACCCTAATATAAAATAATATCCATTTCATGAAAAATCTGTAGCTAAATCTTGTTGTCAAACAATGTGGAATAATGACCACTTTTGTAAGTATCATGATTGGTGAAAAGAAAACACAGCTATATTGAACACATTGAGGAGTCCTTGTGGCAGCTTAGAGACTAACACATTTATTTGGGCATAAGCTTTCATGGGTTAGAACCCACTTCATCAGATGCATGAAGTGGAAAATACAGGAGCAGGTATAAATACATGAAAGGATGGGAGTTGCCTTACTAAGTGTGAGGTCAGTCTAACGAGACAATTCACTTAACAGCAGGATACCAAGGGAGGAAAGATAACTTTTGAAGTGGTAATGAAAGTGGTCCATTTCAGACAGTTGACAAGAAAGTGCAAGTAACAGTAGGGGAAAATTAGAATTGGGGAAAAATAGGTTTAGGTTTTGTAATGACCCAACCATTCTCTATCTTTATTCAGGCCTAATCTGATGGTGTCCAGTTTGCAAATTAATTCCAGTTCTGCAGTTTCACATTGGAGTCTGTTTTTGAAGGTTTTTTTTGTTGAAGAATTGCCACTTTTAGGTCTGTTATTGAGTGACCAGAGAGATTGAAGTGTTCTCCTACTGGTTTTTTAATGTTATGATTCTTGATGTTAGATTTGTGTCCATTTATTCTTTTGCATACAGACTACAATGCATCTGATAAACTGTGCCAAAAACATTGGAGATTCTATTATTATATTCAGAAATATCTGACCTTTTTGTGAATCTTAAGTTATTTGTGTCAATTACACCCTCTAGCAAGGAGTTCCACTGGTTAATGAACCCTAATAATAATAATAATTAATAATGGAAGCTAGAGATCAACATTATCTATTAGATCATGCAGTCCATCCATTCCAATGTGGGGCTGTCCTGCTGTTTTCATGAAGTATAGTGTTAAAAGCCACAAACAATGCTGCTCTCAGACTTCCCTTTGGAAGGAGCAGCTATTCCACAGACTAGTACATAGCACTGGGCCACATCATGCCATCTTGGAAGAATAAAGGGAGTTCAGGCTCACTCCAGCTGCAACCAGCTTCTGACAAATCCTTTAAATTCTGCCACTCTGAGTGTTCCTGGCCTTAAAGATGCAATACTCAATGTCAGCACAGGCCTTAAAGCTCCCTTCACTTCTCCCCTCTCTTGTTAAGTTTCAAATGATAAATTTAGTCCTTATGGGAGGTCTGCAATTCAGTATTGGCCGAAGAAGCTTGTCAAGAAGAGCAGTTGTCAATTGCTCCTCCTAAAGAGCGTCTACCAGAACAAGCTATTGTTTTGTCTTGTGTTATTACAGATGGACCCTGTCAGCAGGCATTGCACCCTACATCTAACCAGTCCAGCTTGCTCAAGAGCTTATAAGCGAAGAGAAAATTGCTGCCCTCTCCCTCCATCCCCAAAAAGTCATGGTAAAGATACTTGCAGAATTTGATAGGACTTGATTTTTGATTTGACTGAATTTGATTGAAACTACATTTCCGTCTGAGCCACCCCAGAACCTTGCTCCAGAAGTCACACAGCCCAATTTCTCTTTCGGTGTCTTGGTATAGGCTTGGCGACCACAACTAAATTCAAGCCAGACTTTTCATTCCATATTTAAATCCCAAGGCAGGGCCATCATGCGGCCCCCTCCCCAAATACTAAGAACAGAAGATGAGCTTGGCAGCATGTCTGCAAAGCTAAAACATCTGGGCTCTGCAGGCCAATGGAGAAGAGTTTCTGAACTGAGGGGCTTTCATGGAAAATCTCCTGCCAGAGGCTCCTTGTTCCTTGTATCAAGGAAGCTCTAGCTTGGGTGTTTCTAACAGGGCTGGCTCTAGGCACAAGCAAACCAAGCACATGCTTGGGGCGGCACATTTTCAAGGGCGGCAGTCTGGCCATCTTTTTTTTTTTTTGCTTCCGGCGGCACAAGCCTAGAGTTGGCCCTGGCAGCAGCAGCGTGCTGTGCGCGGGGGGCGCCCTAGGGCCGCTGTGGTTCGTGCCGTGGGGGAGCAGCTCCCACACCTTATGGCTGGGCCAGTCAGGCTCCGAGCAGGGAACACTTGGGCTGGGGGTCACCCCGCAGGGCACACGGAGCTGCCTGCAGGTGCCACAGGGCAGCCGCCCCCCAACATCCCAGCCAGGGCAAAGTGGCCTGAGCCACCCAGAGACTGTGGCAGGGTGGCCAGAAGCAGCAGCAGCAGCAGGGCCATAGAGGGTGGGGTGCTGCTGTGCGGGGCCCGCATCCTGCTCTCTGGGGCTCCGCTCCCTCTGGGACTACCCTGCCCTGGCTCCTCAGCCCCCTGCTGAGGCGGTTCCCTGGCTCTGCCCTCCCGGGTCCCAGCCAGTCCTGGAGGTGGGAGCCCTGGCTGGAGGGACCCTGGGCTGAGGTGCAGCCCAGGAGCCCCGCTGCTTACCCCGACCCTGCCAGCGCCGGACTGGCTGGAGGTGAGGGGGGAGTGGGCAGAGTCAGCACTGGTGGGGAGGAGCCCAGAGCTGGGGGGTGAGAGAGAGCCTATGGCTGGGGCAGCAGGGGGTGAGAGGATAAGAGCCCAGGGCTGGAATGGGGGGCAGCCAAAATTTTTTTTGCTTGGGGCGGCAAAAAACCTAGAGCTGGCCCTGGTTTCTAATGATCGCTATGGTGGCAGTGTTATCCAAGGATAGAGGCAGGCTCCCAGATAGCAAAGACCCACACTCTATTTAGGACTTCATTCAGTAGGTCAATGCCAGCATCTAGACTCTGTCCTGATGCCAAGAGGCAACCAGTGCGATTTCCAGACTACATATGTTTTACATGTGGCCTGAAGCCCTAGAGAGTAAGGAGCTCACATTGACACCTGTTGGTGAATAGAGAGAAGAGCAGCCCAAAGCTGCTTAAGAAGGCCAGTGGGGAGGGAGCTTTCTGGCACCATCTATTGGTGAATTGACCAGGCCTTATTTGCATTTCTGTGATGTGGCAGTTTGGGGCGTTTTGATTACATGACAGCTAAGTTTTGAGTCTGGGGCAATAAAATGCTATTGTCCCTGTTTGGAAATGAAAGGACAAGAGAACTACAGTAAATGTGGCTGGGACGAAGTGTCACCCTCACTATGACCACAGTAAAGCACAGCTGGGTCAGGGATCCGCAACAGGGGTAGAGAGTCTTTATCTTTTGTAGGGAATCTCCTTTTTAACAAGAGTTGTGTTTAAGGGCTCATATTTGTCACTAATCCCTACCTGAAGATTCAGCACAGAGGCAGTTTCAAGACAGATGTGTTATCAATAAGGGGGTATAAGCTGAGATAACACCAAGGTGATAGATAGTAGCAGCACTAAAATGGTTTGGGCTGAAGCTACAGCTACTTACCTGATGGACTCAAAAGTGGGCCTCCCTACCCAGCAATGAAAGCTGAACTTCTTTCTGCTGGGTCAGGTGGTAAAGCCACTGAGCAACCCTGGCAGCACTTACCTTACAGGCTAGAGACTGACCTGCCAGGATCCTTGAACTCCAATCCACAACAAGAAGTCAGTGGGAAGATGTGGTGGGAGGGAAGTAGCTAGAATCCATCAGTTACTCACAGCTGCATGAGGAGGACTAAAGTTAGATATTGATTGATTGGTTAATTCCTGGCTTTCCCAAGTTTATTCTGTTCTCCCTCCACTCCCTCAAGTTCTCTTTGTTTAAATCCCTGGACTTAGGCAATATTTCCCCACCCTTAAGCACTATCAAGGGTACCCAGTTATACTTTCCAAGGGTATGTCTACACTCTGAAATTAGGTTGATTTAATAGAAGTCAATTTTTTAGAAATCGATTTGAGACAGTTGATTGCATGTGTCCCCACTAAGCACATTAAGTCAGCGGAGTGCATCCACACTACTGAGGCTAGAGTCGACTTTAGGAGCATTGCACTGTGGGTAGCTATCCCACAGTTCCCGCAGTCTCCGCTGCCCATTGGAATTCTGGGTTGAGCTCCCAATGCCTGATGGGGCAAAAACATTGTCACGGGTGGTTCTGGGTACATGTCGTTAGGCCCCCCTCTCTCCCACCCTCCGTGAAAGCAACAGCAAACAATAGTTTTTTGCCTTTTTTCCTGGGTTACCCGGTGCAGACGGCATATCACAGCAAGCATGGAGCCCGCTCAGCTCACTATCACTGTACATCTCCTGGGTGCTGCTGGCAGACGCGGTACTGCAGTGCTACACAGCAGCATCTCCTTGCCTTGCCAGTGGCAGACAGTGCAGTTTGACTGTTAACCATCCTAGTCGTTTTATGGGTGCTCCTGGCCAACCTCGGTGAGGTTGGTCGGGGGCACCTGGGCAGACATGGGTGCTCCTGGCCAACCTCAGTGAGGTCGGTCAGGGGCGCCTGGACGTAAATGAGAGTGACTCCAGGTCATTCTCTTCTTTAAGTTTCGTCTAATGGAGATTCAGTCCTGCCTGGAATATCATGCGAGCTGAAGGCTTTTGCCTCAGGCTGCTCTCCCAGCCGGCAGCACCACGCGATCGCATCTGCCCCAGCCTACCCCTTGGTCTCATGGCTCATGAAGCCTGGACAGTAGTAAGGAGCAGTTCAACTATAGGCTGAGCAAGTGCAGAATGGTGGTAGAATGTGCCTTTGGACATTTAAAAACTCTCTGGTGCTGTTTGCTGACTAGGCTGTTTGTGATTAGAAGAGCACAGCAAGGCGCACTGTGCATCACAGAGGCTTTGAAAACCAGTTTCATGACTAGACAGGCTTTGGTGTGACAGTTGTGTGTGCTTTCCCTTGATGAAAACCCACCCCCTTTGTTGATTTTAATTCCCTGTAAGCCAACCATGTAAACTATGTCATTAGTCGCCCCTCCCTCCATGAGAGCAACGACAGACAATCGTTTCGCACCTTTTTTCTGCACAGATGCCATACCACGGCAAGCATGGAGCCCGCTCAGATCACCGCTGCAGTTATGAGCACTGCAAACACCACACGCATTATCCTGCAGTATATGCAGCACCAGAAACTTCAACCACAGGCGAGGAGGCAATGGCAGCGCTGTGACGAGAGTGATGAGGACATGGACACAGACTTCTCTCAAAGCACGGGCCCTGGCAATTTGGACATCATGGTGGTAATGGGGCAGGTTCATGCCATGGAACGCCGTTTCTGGGCCCAGGAAACAAGCACAGACTGGTGGGACCGCATAGTGTTGCAGGTCTGGGATGATTCCCAGTGGCTGCAAAACTTTCGCATGCATGAGGACACTTTTATGGAACTTTGTGACTTTCTTTCTCCTGCCCTGAAGCACAAGAATACCAAGATGAGAGCAGCCCTCACAGTTCACAAGCGAGTAGCGATAGCCCTCTGGAAGCTTGCAATGCCAGACCCTCAGCCATGGTCCAGTCAGGAATCAATTTGGAGTGGGTAAATCTACTGTGTGGGCTGCTGTGATCCAAGTAGCCAAACGCGATCACTGAGCTGCTGCTATCAAGGGTAGTGACTCTGGGAAATGTGCAGGTCATAGTGGATGGCTTTGCTGAAATGGGATTCCCCAACTGTGGTGGGGCGATAGACAGAATGCATATCCCTATCTTGGTACTGGAGCACCAAAGCAGCAAGTACATAAACCGAAAGGGGTACTTTTCAATGGTGCTGCAAGCATTGGTGGATTACAAGGGACATTTCACCAACATCAACATGGGATGGCCAGGAAAGGTACATGACTCTTGCATCTTTAGGAACTCTGGTCTGTGTGAACGGCTGCAGCAAGCGACTTACTTCCCAGACCAGAAAATAACCATTGGGGAAGTTGAAATGCCAATAGTTATCCTTGAGGACCCAGCCTACCCCTTAATGCCATGGCTTATGAAGCCATACACAGGCACTCTGGGCAGTAGTCAGGAGCTGTTCAGCTATAGGCTGAGCAATTGCAAAATGGTGGTAGAATGTGCATTTGGACGTTTAAAGGGATGCTGGCGCAGTTACTGACTAGGTTAGACCTCAGCAAAACCAGCATTCTCATTGTTATTACTGCTTGCTGTGTGTGCCACAATATCTGTGAGAGTAAGGGGAGACATTTATAGTGGGGTGAGAGGTTGAGGCAAATCTCCTGGCCGTTGATTACGCGCAGCCAGATACCAGGGTGATTAGAAGAGCACAGCAGCGCACGCTCTGCATCAGAGAAGCTTCGAAAACCAGTTTCATCACTGGCCAGGCTATGGTGTGAAAGTTCTGTTTGTATCTCCTTGATGTAAACCCGCCCCCTTGGTTCACTCTACTTCCCTGTAAGCCAACTGCCCTCCCCTCCCCCCTTTGATCACCACTTTCAGAGACAGTAAAGTCATTGTTGTTTCAAATTCATGCATTCTCTATTACTTCATCACACAAATGGGGGGATAACTGCCAAGATAGCCCAAGAGTGGTGGGGGAGGAGGGTAGCACTGGGTGGGGTAGTGGAGGAGGGAAGGACAAGGCCACACTGCATTTCAAAACGTATTGAATGCCAGCTTTCTGTTGCTTGGGCAGTCCTCTGGGGTGGAGTGGTTGGGTGCCCGGAGGCCCCCCGAACCGTGTTCTTGGACGTCTGGGCGAGGAGGCTATGGAACTTAGGGAAGAGGGCAGTTGGTTACACAGGGGCTGCAGCAGCAGTCTGTGCTCCTGCTGCCTTTCCTGCACCTCAACAATTCGCTGGAGAATATCAGTTTGATCCTCCAGTAGCTGAAGATTGCTTCCTGCCTCCTCTCATCACGCTGATGCCACCTATCATCTTGATCCCACCACCTCTCCTCTTGCTCCCGCCACCTGTCCTCACGTTCATTTTGTGTTTTCCTGCACTCTGACAGTGTCTGCCTCCAGGCATTCTGCTGGGCTCTTTTAGTGTGGGAGGACTGCATGAGCTCAGAGAACATTTCATCATAAGTGCATTTTTTTCACCTTCTAATCTTCGTTAGCCTCTGGGAAGGAGATGATATGGGGAGCATTAAAACATTTGAAGCTGCGGGAGGAAAAAAAGAGAGAGTAGGATTTAAAAAGACACATTTTAGAGAACAATGGGTGGCCTCTTTTACAGTGAACCAAGCTGTTAACATTACATAGCACGTGTGCTTTCTTTACAAGGTCGCATTTTGCCTCTTATATTGAGGGCCTGCTGGTTTGTTGTGAGAGATCACACACACAAGGCTGGTGGGCAACAGAATTCGGCTTGCATGCAGACATGGTATGCCACAGTCTTTTGGCTTCTTTAATCTTCATAACGTGCAAATGGTTCCAAACAGCATCACCCTCATTTCCCATACCAAGCACCCGTTGGGTTGGCCATTTAAATGGGTTGGCCATTTAAAAGGAGGGGCTGAGATTTTCAGTTTAACGTGCACCACAAACCCAACTAACCACCCCCCCACACACACATGCACCAAATTCTCTGGGATGATCGCTTCACCCCTCCCCCACCACGTGGCTAACAGTGGGGATGATTTCTGTTCAGCCACAGGCAAACAGCCCAGCAGGAATGGGCAGCTCTGAATGTCCCCTTAATACAAGCACCTTATTTCAACCAGGTGACCCTGAATGATATCACTCTCCTGAGGATAACACAGAGAGAGAAAGAACGGATGTTGCTTGAATGCCAGCAAACACTGGGACCATATGCTGCCATGCTTTGTTATGCAATGATTCCAGACTACATGCTACTGGCCTGGCGTGGTAAAGTGTCCTATCATGGAGGACGGAATAAGGCTGCCCTCCCCAGAAATCTTTTGCAAAGGCTTTGGGAGTACATCCAGGAGAGCTTCATGGAGATGTCCCTGGAGGATTTCCGCCCCATCCCCACACACGTTAACAGACTTTTCCAGTAGCTGTACTGGCCGTGAATGCATCCCAAGTCTTCAGGGCAAATTAATCATTAAACACGTTTGCTTTTAAACCATGTATTATATTTACAAAGGTACACCCACCCGAGGTCCCTTCTCTGCCTTCAAGGTCTGGGAGCCCGCCTTGGGTGGGTTGGGAGTGTACTGGCTCCAGGCTGATAAACAGTTCCTGGCTGTCGGGGAAAACGGTTTCTTCGCTTACTTGCTGTGTGCTATCATTTTCCTCGTCCTCAAAATCTGCATTCCTGTTGTGTGAGAATCCATTGACAGAGTCCACGCACAGGGCTGGGGTAGTTGTAGGGGCACCCCCTAGAATGGCATGCAGCTCATCATAGAAGTGGCGTGTCTGAGGCTCTGACCTGGAGCAGCCATTTGCCTCTCTGGTTCTTTGGTAGGCTTGCCTGAGCTCCTTAAGTTTCATGTGGCATGGCTGAGGGTCCCTGTTATAGCCTCTGTCCTTCATGCCCTTGGAGATTTTTTCAAATATTTGGGCATTTCATCTTTTGGAACAGAGTTCTGATAGCATGGATTCCTCTCCCCATACAGCGATCAGATCCAGTACCTCCCATTTGGTCCATGCTGGAGCTCTTTTGTGATTCTGGGACTGCATGGTCACCTGTGCTGATGAGCTCTGCACGATCACTTGTGCTGATCAGCTCACCATGCTGGCCAAACAGGAAATGAAATTCAAAAGTTCGCAGGGCTTTTCCTGTCTACCTGGCCAGTGCATCTGAATTGAGAGTGCTGTCCAGAGCAGTCAAAATGGAGCACTCTGGGATAGCTCCTGGAAGCCCATATCATCTAATTGCATCCATACTACCCCAAATTCAACCCAGCAAGGTCGATTTCAGCACTAATCCCCTCATCGGGGAGGAGCACAGAAATCGATTTTAAGAGCCCTTTAAGTCGAGAAAAATGGCTTCGTCATGTGGATGGTGCAGGGTTAAATTGATCTAACACTGCTAAATTCGACCTAAACTCGTAATGTAGACCAGGGCCAAGATTTCTGGGTGGAGTCTTGAGCTGATGTTGCTTAAGTTTTCAGCAGGAACCTCTAGATAATTTAACCTAGCCCTGTTCGCAGCCGACAACACTTGGCAAAAAGGTTACAGATGCTCTCAATGTGAAACTGCACTTATCATGAAGGCAGCCACTTTCTGCATTTTCTGGATCTTTCAAGACATATCCTCACATAGAATACATTAGAGTATTCAAAAAAGGATGGATAACTGTAAGTCCTCATCCAACAGAAGGTCTCATCCACTTTGGCAAACACAACTGGAAACAGGTTTCAGAGTGGAAAGCGTTCTTTCTTATAGCTGCTTACTAGAAATTCACTAGCAGCCCAGGATCAAGCAAGACTCCTAGTTGCCAGGCACTAATGGTAATTGAACATGCTCAGTCAGGCTTGCAGAACTAAGCCCTGCTTTGCCCCAACTTGCTACCATAATTTCCATCCTGCATCCCAGCCTACATTCAATCCACATGGTCTTGCAGACTCTGTGTCACCCACCAGCCTGCTCCATGATGGGATAGTTTCGGTTATGCAGCCAAAATTGCACTGGCCTTGTTTTTCAACCATATTTTTGTCAATTTCCAAAGTAAAATCTGTGTTGTCATTGTTGCCTTAGGCTGCAGAATCTAATTTAATAAATCATGTGACTTTCTTGCTGGCTACGGGTATTTGGGAGTCTACATGCCATAATTTTTAATCTAATGGCTTCTAAATAAAATGAGACGTCCAGTATAAATATCTAGAAAAAATAATTGTTAGAAACACTGCACCTCAAAACATTCACACATGCTCAGATTGTTCACTGCAAGTCATTTAAAAACAATTGAGTCAGAACAGAACGACAAATGGCAAATCTCTCTCTAAAAGGAAACTCCTGCTGCAAGCAGAACTGTTGAGCCACTATCAGAGATCCCACAATATGGTTAAGAATGGAGAGGTGCAGCTGTAAGCATGCTGCCAAGTCTTGTTGGTTGGTAGGGAGATCCATTTCCTCCTAATAGAGACACCACTTTAGGCCAAGAGAACCCAGCTAAAACAAATAGTACTGACTTTTCAAAAAAGCAATTTGATTAATATTAGCACTAACAAGAAGGGGACAAAATTCAGCCCAGGAGAAAGCTTTCAAGCTCCTTTAAATTGGGGGATCTTTGGCCACTTACAAGATAGCTGAATTTGACTGGAGGTGTGTGTTTGTCAGTTATGCACACTGCTGTCCAGAGAGCAGGTTCCTTGGGCCAGGGATTGTGTCTTCCTATGTATTAGGAATAGGCCAGACATATTTAGGGGCCTACCACAATCTAAGTACAAAGTACGGTAATCATAACAATAAGTGAATGACTGACCTGTCCCCCAGTGTGTAGTATTAATAAAATGGTGGTTTAATTGTTATAAGGTTAATTTCTAGCTCAGACACACATGAACTGCATGCTTTAACTAGTCTGCCTTTCTGTTTGTGCAGATTTAATTTTAAAATAGCATTTTCAGGCTACTCTAACTGCTACTGGGAATCTTCTTTGCATGGTGGGCCCCACAGCTGCTCCGTGCTGGAACTGCTCAGTGAGCTGCTTCAAAAGATGGTGGATTGACTCTTGGAAGGGAGGTAAGAAAGTGGTCAAAGCGGGAGGGAACTGGAGAAGGGCCATGTGATGGGATGTCTATCCCACATGAGGCCTGAGCAGGTTAAAAAAGGGCCAATTAAACCCATGACAGACTGCACCTGGAAGAGAGTCAGGGCTGATAAGCTGGTAGGAGCAGGCTGAGCTGGTATAAAACCAGGAACTTGAGAGCAAGGAACAGGATTGCAGGGACTGGGAGGCTGCAGTCACTCCCTGGAGAGGAGGGGAGTTGGTCAGAGACAAGAAGGCGCCCTAGGGAGCAGGGCCGGCTTTAGGCCTATTCCATCAATTCCCCCGAATTGGGCCCCGCGCCCAGTGAGAATCCCTTCCCTGGCTAGAGGCGCCTTTTTAATTTTTACTCACCTGGCGGCGCCCCGGGTCTTTGGCGGCACTTCGGCGGCGGGTCCTTCAGTGCCGCCGAAAAACTGGAGCGAGTGAAGGACCTGCCGCCAAAGTGCCGCCGAAGACTCAGAGCACTGCCCGGTGAGTACAAGCCTCACGTGTTTTTTTACATTTTTTTTTTAAGTCATCCCTGCCGGGGCCCCGCCGAAACTGTTCGAATTGGGCCCTGTACTTCCTGCTAGGGGGGAGGAAATCCTGGGATCCTGTTTGGGAATAGAGATTCTGGGAAGAGCCTGAGATAGGGTGAAGTAGCCACAGGGAGAAGAGAAGGCTCCGAGGGTGGACCAGAAGACAGAGGAAAGAAGGAGCCCCAGGAAACAGCAACAGGGTCTGGGGTTACATAGACATAGGGTGACCAGATGTCCCGATTGTATAGGGACAGTCCTGATATTCGGGGCTTTTTCTTATGTAGGTGTCTATTACCCCCCCATCCCCTGTCCCAATTTTTCACACTTTCTATCTGGTCACCCTACATAGACACTGATTGCTAATCACAGGGTCCCTGGGCTGGAACTGGGAGTAGTAGGTGGGCCTGGGTTCCCCTACCAGCCACTGGGGAAGTGGCACAGTCTGGGCAGAGGATCAGGAGACTGCCTGAGACAGTTTGTCCAGAGGGCCTTTGTTACCCCAGAAGGGGAAAACTATAGTGACCTGGCCGGAGGGCCAAGCCATGAAGAGGGAGCAGAGTCACAGAAAGAGAGAGACAGAGAGAGAGAGAAATCATGAGGCAAGCAACCATCTGGCTGGTTGAGAGCTTATCTCCAGATAAGCCACAAGGGGGCGACCCAGCAGTGAGTGGAGAATGCCCGTGACAGGCCAACTAAGGGGCAGCCACTCACACCAGGACAAAGTGGTTGTAAAACCACGACTATATCAGGATGGTAGCTCTTTGCAGTGGAGTGGCAGGATAACAGAGCACCTGGCCCTGAGAGTGAGAGATCACGTAGCCCTTTGCTGTATTCAGTCCCTACCTCCGGCTGGGAGGGTGAGTTGTTAAAGGCATGCTCCCCTGACATATTCAGAGCAAGCCAGTTGCAGACTTTTTCACATTGTTTCTTAGACATCCCTACAGGTTTCAGACCTTCAGAAGTGACAATTAAGATGGATACTGCAGTATATTGGCATTCTTTGTGGCTTTGCAGTACTGAATACTGCACCTTAGCAGCCTACCTTAAAAATTATGGGATGACAACAGACATAAGTTGGTTTGTTGGTTCAAAAACAATAAGGAAGGAGTTTAGATTTATAGACTCTAAGGTCAGAAGGTCATCTAGTCTGACCTCCTGAACGTTGCAGGCCATAGAAATCTCGCCCAACCACTCATGTAATGGACCCATAACCGCTGGCTGAGTTACTGAAGTCCTCAAATCATGATTTAAAGACTTCAAGTTACAGAGAATTCACCATTTACACTAGTTTAAAGCTGCAAGTGACCCATGCCCCACGCTGCAGAGGAAGGCAAAAAACCCCAGGGTCTCAGTCAATCTGACATGGTGGGAAATTCCTTCCCAACCCCAAATGTGGCAATCATTTAGATCTGGAGCATGTGGGCAAGACCCACCAGCCAGACACCTGAGAAAGAATTATCTGCAGTAACTCAGAGCCCTCCCCATCTAGTGCCCCACCACCGGGCGTTGGAGATAGTTGCGGCTAGCAGTCGCAGATCGGCTACCTGCCATCATAGTCAGTCCCATCATGCCATCCCCTCCATAAACTTATCAAGCTCAGTCTTGATGCCAGTTAGGTTTTTTGTCCCTGCTGTTCCCCTTGGAGTTTGTTGCTGACCTGCAGCTGCTGTGGTGTTCTAGATAACTAAGAGTTTGCTTAAAATCCAGATTTAACAGGCATCTCAGGAGAAAGGGTAATTCACCAACTGTAACTGTCCTTTGCAGATGTCTAGGTTAATGTATTACCCCTCTCCTGCAGGCTGTAAATCTTGTATCTTAAAAATTCATTTTAATTGGCTTCCTATCTGGCAGTATTTCATCTCCTTCTGGGAAAGGAACTGACCCCTGGTGACACCCTGGTATCCTCTGTAGGTGTGCCATATGGTCAGTACTTGTGAATATTAAGCTAGAGAAGTTCCCACCTAATATGGGGCATGAGCCCAAGTGTGGTCCTTTCTATGGGCCAGATCCTCAGCTGGTGCAGCTTCTTTGAAGTCAAAGGACCTGGCCCTATATCTTCAGAGGACAAGAATCTGAGCTACAGGTGTAACCCCTTTGGGGTCTAGAGAGCATGGCCCCTTTAAATCTTTTTCCCAAGGGGGAGGGGGAGAGTAAGAAAAAGGAGGGAAACTCCAGGGGGCAGGGCTGGAGCTGGAGGGAGAGAGTGGGGAAGCAGCATGGCTGGCCCTGGAGAACGAAGCAGAGTGAACCTGCCGGAGGCCTGAGGAGGACAAGCCCGATCGGGGACAGCCCAGGACAGGAGCCAGGAGGAGTCCTGTGCCGGGGGGAATCGCCCAAGAAGGACAGGCCGGAGCTGGACCCAGTATCACAGCTGCCCGGAGCTGCCTGGGGCTGTGAGTACTGGGGCTTGTGTCTCTGCATTGGGAACAAGGAGGGAGGCTGTTAGATAGTTAAGTGGGGAGGTGGTCGCTCTGTGTGGCTTTGCAGAGAGCGGCAGAAGAGGGCACCGGAGGCGTTTGCTGGGGAGAGTTCACTGGCGCCGAAGACGACCAGGAGCACCAAAGACTCACCACTGCACTAGAACTTTGCTCAGGCCTCCTGAACTCTGTGCGCAGACACATTGCTTAGTGTCTGCCCTTTCAGACTGTTCTACCACTGGGTCCGTGGGGCCTTGGTTTGAATGCAGCCCTGTTTTACTGCTCCCCCTATATTTCTCCTTGTTGTTTTTCTCCTCCCAGCTCTCTGTAAATAAATATCTCCCTTTGTTATGTCCATTGTACTTTTCCTGTGGGTGGGTGTGTTCACTCTGGGGGGTTTGGAACAGGTGCCCCTGGGGTGGAAGGGATTTCTCCTGCTGCATTCCTGCGCGCGCTGTCTCTTGGCCAGAGCTGCCTGCAGAGCAGACTCCATCTTGGCCACGAGGGCGCTAAAGTTACACAGGTAACTCATTATCTCATAATATTCCAGGGTTTGTCTGGGGTTTTTGTTTTGCTTTGTTTGTTTGTTTTTGAAGAACTATCTATACAGTGATTTTATCTCCTTTGATTCATTTCTGGGCAGCAGAAGCTTTGGTGGTCCAACATTTTTTCTTTAAACGTAAATAGAAAAATATCTGAGCATGCTGGTGTAGTCTAGACCTCTGGGGATATAACTGAAAGATTTTCACAGGCACGGATGCATGGTGGAAGCTTTCAAGACTTCCATTGCAGTGCTGCCAACTTTCATGACATTATCGTGAAAAGATCTGGTGTCTTTCCAAACTCCCAGTTCTAGAGTCATGTGACGTTAAATCTGAGAGTCTCGAGGTCTTTTTAAAGTAAGTTTCTAGTCCTGGGGCTTGCAAGAAAATACCCCAAAAATGAGACCCGAATTCACTCAAAGAGCTCTGAAACCAGAAGGCAGACAAAAGGAACCCAGTGCTGGATCTTTTTTATTTGTTAAAGTCTTACGATTTTTCAGCCAAGCTCAGGATTTTTTTGTGGCGTGACTCATGGGTTTGTTTGTTGTTTATTTAACGCCTGAGTGTGGCAAAGCTACCAGCGCTGTCCTCAGGGGCGGCTCTAGACCCCAGCGCGCCAAGCAGGCGCTTGGGGCGGCCGTTTCCCGGGGGGGCGGCATTTGGCTCCGGTTGAGCTCCCGCCGGCATGCCGGCGGCAGGTCCACCGGAGCCCGGAACGAGCGGACCTGCCGCAGGCATGACTGCGGCGGGTCCCGTCTTCCCGCGGCTCCGGTTGAGCTCCCGCAGGCATGACTGCGGCAGGTCCGCTCGTTCCGGGCTCCGGTGGACCTGCCGCAAGCATGCCGGCAGGAGCTCAACCGGAGCCGCGGGAAGAGGGGACCCGCCGCGGGACCGGGGAAGGGCGGCGCAGCGCTCCGCGCTGCTTGGGGCAGCGTCATTTCTAGAGCCGCCCCTGGCTGTCCTCCCACACCAATCCCATCCATTGGGAAGGCAGGAGGGAAAAGTTGGGAAGTGACAGCACAGGTTGGCAACTGGCCAGGGATGGCCTTCTCATGTGTAATATGCTCTTGGAATTTATTTAAAGCAGTAAGACGAGAGGACAGTTCAGAGCACTGGATTAATTCCACTTTCTCTCTCTCTCTCTTTTTTTATTAGGAAAATAAAAGAGACTTTGAAATATTAAGAGATAGTGGGATTAGAGCCCTCTCCTGCTAGCCCTAGTCTTTCCTTCCCTATTAATTTCCACTTGATTAGAATTCTTTTTGAAGTATTTAAATATGGACAATAGGAAAAAGGGAGGGTGAAGTTATTGAATATCAGTTAAACTGTATTAATATAAGCTCAGTTCCAGCTTTTATATGGATGCTTCATATATATGTATAGTTTCCACGAGGAATAAAATAGAACTAACCCTCCTCCCCTACCTAAAGTAATTATGGTTTTAAAAAAAACTATAATGAAACTCTTAAAGTTTAATAGCCCATTTATAAATCCCCAGCTTAAAATTTAAATGCATTTAAAAAAAAAGTTTTAGAACTGTAGATTTTTTTGAACATAAGATACTTTTATAATGTTAAACTTTTGAGGCAGCATGTGATTTGAGAACACTCGCCCACAGCCCCAGTGGAAATTGTGAAGCAAAGAGGTCCTTCTGGAGTCACAGGGGTTCTCACTCCAAATTTTTTGGTGGCCTCAGAGTGTGGCCACCTACTCTTGATGGTGGCCGCTCTGACAGTTTTTCCTAAAATACTTAATTAACTTTAGGAAAAATAAATAAATATATATATCCAAATCATTATAATTTTATTTATGTAGGGTTTTTCTGCACATTCAATAATAAAAAATAATGTACAGTTGTCTCTATTCTTTATTGGACCTAAACAGAATAGAAACACAAGGTGCTTTGTACATTCTTGTATTGTTTCTTATTGTTTCTTTTGCTTTTTTTAAGACTTGCTAGCTAGTAAGTGTGCTGTGAAAAGTGGTATTAAGAAATATACAAATGTGACTTTTTCACAGCAGACTTACTCAGTCCTGGCAAGCCTGGGGACAAATTAAGCCCTGAATGGGGAAGTGGTTATGGAGGTAGTGGGGTAATGGCAGAGGCAGCAGGGCCAGGGGTGATTGTGGGAGGTGAGCTCAGTGCAGAGCCTATCATTTCACAGTCAGGGAATGGAGCCCAAAGTCTCATGCCAGAGATGGAACCTAGGGATGGAACCCAAACCCCCATGGTTGGAGCCTGCCACCCACCACCCCAGGGCTGAAGCCCAACCCCACCACCCCTGGGAAGGTGGGGAACACACACCAGCTGTCTGCTCCTCAAGCTTTTTTGTTTCCAGAGGTGGCTAGGGTCCAACCACTGCTGACAGCCCCAGGGGAGGGGCTGCTGCTTCCTCCCCCAGATCACCACCCAGGAGGCTGTGGGTGCAAGAAAAGCCCCTGGTGGCCGCATTTGAGAAACACTGTTAGGGCGTGTCTGCATTTGTAGGAGAGATGGGATGGAGTTCATGACCCTAACTAGGTACTACTTGTGTCCTTAAATAGGTGGGGACAGTAACTGTCTGCTAGAAAAAGCTGTGTGGTCTCCCCTCCTGGTAATCCTTCCCAAAACATCCCCATCATAATACCACACTGAGACACAGGGTCCCGGGGCTTTTCCTTATTAATGAAGGGTAAATCTGCTGCAGCATACATATTGTTGCCACTAGGTCTCAGGTCTGTTTGATGGACAGCACTGGACCTCCATGTCAAGGCCATTTTGCACATCCCAACTCAGTGTGCCACGAGCTAAAGCTATTTTTGGGGGCGTTATTTAGAAATCAGCCCTATAAGAAACCAGATTTAGATATCTCCATTCAGATTCACAAATCCTTTCAGGGAACCAAGGAGCTGCATTTTGATTTACAAACTGTGTCTTTTCGCATCAGATTTAGCTACCTGACTGACTTCTGAAACGTTCGATTGGCTTATAAGTCAGGAAATAGATTTACAAACCCTAAAACGGGTTTACAAATCCTGCAACGTAATCACAAGGCATGCCAATAAGTTCTAAGTGGAAAGTGTTCATTTCCCAATCTTTTCTTTGCATTGGGAATACAAGAGACTGATTTATATGCTGGAACTGAAGAGTCCTGGTACGGTTATGATCAGCTTTATGGATCCAGCTCTCACATTTTAATGCCAAATTCTGATCTATAAATCTCAATTGGCTCTTCTGTAGCTGGTTCTTCCCTAATGTTCTGATTTATCAATGAGCTGCACAGCCAGCCCTTCCTTCTACCTTGTTACAATTTCTTGGTGTTGCTGGAAGAATAGCCCGGCAAGCCAAGTGCTGCCCCTCAATGGAATTATTTAGTGTATTGAAATGAAATAAAAGGCCATTGAATTTGTATGCTGCAATCTGATTGGATGGCCCCCCTGCTCGCATGGAATTCTCCCTTTGGCCTTGTTTACACTAGGCAAATTTCTCACTCATTTCCCACCATGCCCCAGTGCAGCTCTACCAGTGTCAGCCATGGTGTGTAAGGTACTATGTGCTGCTGGCATTTTAAACAGTGGGTTGCATTTATATCCCATGTATATATTCTGGACAATGTCACAGATTTCTCTCATAAATATATTGATGCTAAATCCACTCAGCATGGATTCATCTGCCAGCCTGCCCTCTGTAAGGTCACCCAGGAAGTCTCTGGTGTAGTTTCCTCACTGCTAAATACAATGCTTTTATGTTATAGCATTTATTCTATAACTGTTTAAGAGGTAAACTCACAAAAGCAACCATATAAACAGAATTACATTGTGATAGCCAGCCTCACCAGGTAGTAAACAATCTTCCTCATTTTTAGTGTGAGAGCAAATGTCCATCCTTGAGCTCTGATTAGAGTCTATTCTCAAGGCAGAGTTGCTCTCTGGGTACTGGGCATGGGTGTAGGGCTGAGAGTCCTGCAGGAAGGGATTGCCCTGCATGCTATTTGACCATCTCTGTCCCAGGACTGGTGTATATGTTTAGTAAAGCAAGTTACATTTAGCCTAGATTCAGACTCCATGTGACTTCCTCCACTGGGAAGCTGACCTGCATTTCCCTGACTTCTGCTACCACTCTGCAGAGGGGTGACACTAGTATGAGAACAGGACATTGGGGCTGGAAGGGGCAACAAGATTACCATGGCTATGGCAGGCGTCTTCTTAATGTGAGACACTTAAGAGAGATCTAGTTCCAAAATGGGGAATTTATGGAATATTATTAGCTTGGGAGGCTTGTTCTTAAAATCATCATCTTACCCTGGCATCTCCTTTCCTTTGAGTCTCTTGTCTGCTCAATTTGTGGTACATGTCCTGGAATCTGTGGGAGTGACTGTGAACCTCCTTGTGTTTTCTTTTGACTTCACAACATTCCTCCCTCCCATCTTCCAGATAGACTTAAGGAAGAGCTGGGCAAATAACAGATATTTCAGTTCACTGTTATGAAAAATGCGGGAGGGAATTGGTTCAGGTCAAACTGAATCTGAAAATTGCAAAACAAAATTGTGGCAAATTAAAAAAAATCTGTTTTGGGTCAAATGAAACATGTTTTGTTCCATCCAAAAGAGATTTTTTTTGAGCATTTTAAAAGGGCTTGATACCCAAAATGGCCAGTGGAGAAAATCATGGCTTTGATGGCCTCCTTATAGCCCAGTGGTCGGGGCACTCAGCTGGCATGTGGAAGACCTGAGTTAAAATACCTCTGATGTGGAGAGGGGACATTATGAATGGCAATTAATAGTCATTGGGCTAGTAAGAGTGACTCTGTAGCTTGGTGGTGGGGCACGTATCTAGGAGCAGGGAGGTTCAAGTTGTTGCACCAGCAATGAGTTATACAAAGTTGAACAGGAGAGACTGATGGATCCTATACAAGACTATCCCACAGCCACATGCTTCGGGTATGCACCTGGGAGATAAGAGGCTCAAGTCCCCTGTCTACACTGCAAGGAGAAATGAAGCTGGGTCTATGTGAGCATCCCTAGGCCTAAACTTACAAGGAGAGGCCACACTACTTCCTCTGGTTATTTTGTGAATCATAGAATGTCAGGGTTGGAAGGGACCTCAGGAGGTCATCTAGTCCAACCCCCCTGCTGAAAGCAGGACCAATCCCTAGACAGATTTTTATCCCAGTTCCCTAAATGGCCCCTTCAAGGATTGAACTCACAACTCTGAGTTTAGCAGGCCAATGCTCAAACCATTAATCTATTCCTCCCGCTGTAAATCCCCATTTTTATTTTTTTTAGAAGAAAATATTCAGCAAATGTGTGGCTTTGCCTACACTTGCAGTTTAACGACAAAACTTTTGTCTTTCAGAGGTGTTAAACCTCCCCTCCCCCCCGCCCCAAAAGATAAAAGTTTTTCTGGCGACAAGTGCCAATGTGAACAGCGGAGTGCTCTTCTGCCAACAACACAAACGCCGCTCGTAGGGGGTGGAAGTGTTTTGTCAGCAAGAGAGCTGACAAACAACGGCTACAGGGCGTGACTTTTAGCAGCAGCCCTGTCACCAAAAGCTGTGTAGTGTAGACAAAGCCTGTGTCAAAATTGTGAATACTTTGGGGTCGACCAAAGTTGCATTTTTGGCAAGTAAACTATTCCATTGCAAAAGCTGGCCCAGCTGTACTCAAGGGAATGTGGTTTTGGGGGTGTTTTTTTAAAGTCACAGAAACATTTTGGTGGGTATATTTTTACCGAACCTCATTTTTTTAGGTCAAATGTGACTTGATGGTGCCTTTTTAAAAAAAACAAAGGGAATGTCATCTGTAACAAAGTAAATCTGTTAGTTATCTGTGGCCCTGCCAGCCATCTGTCTGCTCAGGGCTAGGCACTATACAAATATTTAGTAAAGGAGAGTCCCTGCCTCCAAAGAATTTACAATGTAAAAGATGAGGGATGAGACAGAGGCGGGAAGGGAGGAAAAGCATAGGTCAGCCATGTGCACCATTCCTAGATGTTCAGTATCTGTCACAGAAATCACAGCTTGACACCTGCCTCACTGTTACCAGAGGGCTGTTTTCAGTGGGCATCATGGCAGAGGGGATGGGATCTGAAGGAGGATAAGGTGGTAGCTTTGTGGATTTTCACAGGGATTCTTTCCTACCTGCAGGGGGCAGCATGTGGGAAAGTGTGAAGGTGCTGGCAGGAGGCATGGACAAACGTGTGATGAAGGCCGATGTCACTGGCAGAGCATCGATTGATTGTGTGAGAAGCTAGGTAGGGCTGGGCTAGGTTATGAAAGGCTTTGAAAATTAGGACAAGTTTGCGTAAAATGGTGGTGGGAGAAGGGAAGCCCATGGAGCAATGGAAAGGGATAATCGTTCTCTGCAGCAGCGTTTGGAATGGACGTGAGGATCACATGGTTGCAGGTGTCAAGGCAAGCAAAAAGAAGGATGTAGCATTCAGGGATGTGAGATGATCTGGGAAAGAACATCTTAAACTGTAACTTTTCTGTTGTGGCACTGCCAGAGTCACTAGCTCCTTTGCTCAGCTCCTCTGATCTGATCGTTTAAATGTAAAAGCCACCATGGCATTTACATTCTCTCTATTGTGCCGGAATTGCTAAGTTATCAGAATGGGAGGTAAGGGGAAATTCCTGCATGCAAGCATTGCACAATACTGCAACGTACCCCAGGGTAGGTATAACCCCACAGTGCCACTTGAATCTGAAAGTGGAAAGTCAGCTGGATCCAGCGGTTGGCTGTTGTCTCCCTGTAACTGAGCAGGGACATAGACTAGTGTGCTGATAGTGATAGAGGTGGGGCAAGTGGAGCTGAACCACAAGCCCAAAAGGTACTCACACAGGTCTCTTAGGTCTACAAAAACTGAATAGCTAACAGGAGGATATAGAATTATTCATTGTTTGCTAGTTTGGGGACATTCAGAGCTGAAATTAACCACAGCAGAAATAACCAGAAAAGGTGGTGGGTTTTGTTTTATAAATTCTTATTTTTTCTCCTCTTTGAAATATCAGGACTTGGGAATGTCAAGTCAGAACCATGTGACTTCTGAGTATTCTTAGCCCTGATGACTGAAGAGGTGCTGGGTATTGAATCTTTAGCAAATACACCCATTAACCCAAGTGTTTCTCAAGCATGTGAACTAAATTATTGTTAGAAATGGCAAACAAAATCTCCCTTATTCAGCCAGATTTCAGTTGCATAGTATTTCTGATGACATCATGCTTCTGGATCTCTAGTCATCCAGAGTCTTCCTGAAAAAAAACAGATTTTAAAAAACCTCTGAACTTTTAATGTAAATGCAAGTAGGAAAAGAAGCCTTAACTGAATGAATAACCCTTTAGACCTTCCAGACACACAACATAAAGTAAGAAAACATAGCACAAATCAATTTTTAATCTTTCCTATGTCTTCTTTAAAAAAAAAAAAAGCATCAAGATGTTTTCTCCCAGCTACCAGGACTAGAAAAGAAAGGCTGGATGACATAGGAGAGCTCATGGAAACTATCACAGCTAAAACCTAAAAGTTGGGCCAGCAAATAACTGAAAGACATTATCAAATGAAATTAAATTATCAAATGAAATTAAAACCAATTTAATTGGAAACAGGAGACTGGAAAATGTGGAGACTCTAATTTTGAGCAGGAACCTGAGGATCAGGAGGAGACGAGAAGATAAATAGGTAGCTGATATTGTTACTTTTATAGAAAAGCTCATACCTTGAATTGTCAGGAATGATTGGTGACTTTAGGTGCCTCAATTTTTGTTATTCCCTGCTTAAGACACCTTCAAGGGGGCTGATTTTCAGAAAGTGATGAGCGCCTCCCCAGTAAAACTCAGGCCCTTTTAAGGTGTCTCAAGTCAGGCGCTCAACAATGGAAGCTTCTAAAATCACTGTACTCCATGGACTTTTACTGCTACCCTTCTTCCTTTCACAGGTCTAAAGTGTGGAGTCCCTGGTTCAGATGTTTTTGAGTAAGAGCAGAGTGCGGGAAAATGCACATTTCCCATTAGAAAAAAAAAGTGTGTGACTTTATTGGAACAGGTCTAATACCAAAACTGCTGGGACATAGTGGTGATATTTGATAGCGCTTAGGCAGAAGTGGCTTTCAATGCTCTGATGTACTGCTTTGATTTGACCCTGGTAGGAAGATCTGAACATGAAGGCACACATGGACAGTAATGTTTCAACTACAGCAGTGGTTCTTAACAGCTATCTCCCAGTCTTCTAAAGGAAAATAGGCCATTCTGAACCTGTGTGTGTTAAAGTCAGCTACATAGTAAAAACTGCAGTGAAACTGTGCCATGAATGAGGCTTGGTTCATCAGGGGATTGTCTGCAGTGCTGCTGACCCGCAGACATCCGAAGGGCCATGACATTCTACTGAAACACAACACAGGAATTGCAAGCTGATGAGTGTGGACCTGTTGGTTCCCATCCCAGGGGTGAAATCCTGACCCCACTGAAGTCAGTGGGAGTTTTGCCATTGATTTCAACAAGGCCAGGATTTTACCCCAGCTACAGTCTCCTTTTCCCCAGTTTCTTGTTTTTATTGGCTACATGGCCCATGAGCCAAGCCTGTCTTAGTGACTATGAATCTACACCCTTCTTTGTCATGGATGAACATGTGGCACTACACTGAGATCCTCTTCATTGATTTCCATTCTACTCTCTGGTCCTGCCTTGTGTCTTGCGCTGTCATGCAGGCCTGGGCAAAATGGGCATAAGGCATGACTCATCTGAGTCAGGAGCTTTTCACACTCAATTTGCACAAGAAGGGGGCAACTGTGTGTTGGACTCCAGGTTCCTGTCCCCCACTGATGTGTCCAACAAAACATTCTCGACATTCTGTTTCTCCCTGAAGCCACCCCCACCCCTTCTTACACTTTCCTTCCCCTCCCCTTCCACTGCTCCACCTGGCTGTCCTGGACCCCTCCCTCTCTGCCATAGGCCCTAAGGAAATGATCATAATACAAGCCCTGTAATAACTGGTGTGATCACTGCCTAACAGGCAGTCTAAAAAGGCTGGGGATAAATAAAAAAACTTCCCATTTATCTGTGTGCGAGTGAGAGAGAGACTTAGCTATTAAATAGCCCACGTAGCCACAGGCAAATTCTCTCATCGTCTTGTCTCCTTGTAGAGACCTTTTTTTTTTTTTTGAAAGCAGAGATTGCTCTGGCGGTTCAAGGTGCTATCAAGCTCTAACCAGGGACAATTACAAGACTCCAGTTGGAGCGTCTGAGGCGATGCTTGCGTCTGATAAGGTTGAAGGGGAATAATGGGAAGGAGGGGAAATGATAATGGGTTACTGAATGGATGGGATGAGGTATCATCTCCACAGTGCCTCGAGACAGAAGCAGCTGCTAATGCAAGGAGGGGTTCCCCCCTCACACACACTCCTTTTCCATTTCCCTTGCATAAGAAAAATATATATATCTGAACAGGCACTTCAAAAATGATTTCTTTTTCCCTAGCTCCAAGCAACTCTAGTAATGATGTTCACCAACAAGTTTTCTACAAGGGAAAGCGTTCATAAAACAGGGCTGCTCAAGTCACTGCCTCACTTTCCCTCATCACTGAGTCCAAAGAGTGTTGACAGACCTTTCTTTCGCTCTCTTTCTCTCATGTTGTATCAATGGGCAGATTCCCATACCCATACTCACACTGAGTAGCACCTGACTGCAGAACTGGTCTCACTGGGCCACGTTTTATCACTGTATGCATTGCTATACTGCCCTGGGAGCACCACAGGGACAGATCTGTGGCTCAGTGACCCACCATTCTCTCCCTGCTCCCGTTGGCTGCCTAGGGCAGTAATTTACTGCTAGGCTATACCAGTAGCGAGATTCTGTCCCTACTCACTGGAAGGCCTTAGCTGCTCCTGCTGGCATATGTGTGTGTGTGTGTGGGGGGGGGGTTTGAACGCTAGCTCCACCCATTATTTGCCCATCCTACTAGATCCCCACTCACCTACTCCAGGGAGGGATGTGTAGTCACACTTCCTGTTACTCCATGTAGTCTGAGTCACCGTGAGTATGTCTACACTGCAAAAGAAAAATCTGTGGCAGCCAGTCTCAGAGCCTGGGCCAACTGAGCTTGACCTGTCTACACTGCTACTTCTAGCTCTGTAGCATGAGCCCGAGTCACTTGACCCACTGGGGCTACTCGTGGAGTTATACACTTATTCACACTGAGTAGTATCTCAGAAGCTGGCCTGCAGCTATCAATGGCCCTGCACTCAAGAAAGAGATCTTGGAGTTATCGTGGACAGTTCCCTGAAAACATTCACTCCCTATGCAGCGGTGGCAGTCAAAAAAGCTAACAATGTTAGGAACCATTAAGAAAGGGATAGGTAATAAGACAGAAAATATAATGCCACTATATAAATCCATGGTACGCTCACACCTTAAATACTGCATGCAGTTCTGGTCACCTCATCAAGATAGATTAGAATTGGAAAAGGTGCAGAGATTAGGGACAGCTTCCATATGAGGGGAGATTCAAAACACTGGGACTTCTTCAGCTGGTGTATCCAATGCCCTTGCCAACTTCCCATTTTCTGGTAGGGGAACCTGCACCCCCACTCTACACTGGGTTCCAGCCCAGAGACCCTGGAACAAGCAGCCAAGGTCTCTGCATGATCCTATCCCTTGCTGCTGTATCCCTGGGCTTCTTCCTACTTATTTATCTGGGCTTCTCCTCTCTCTGTATTTGCCAGTCTCCCAACTCCCTCTACTCAGGCAGTGGCTGCAGCCTGTTTTACTGTAGCCCCCTGTTCTGTAGCTAACTTCCTGGCTTTAAGGCCCTACCTGTTCCTGCACACGTGAGCCTGCATGCAATTAATTGGCTCCTCCTCTAAGTGCAGCCTGGGGAGTTAATTGGCCTGTATGGCCATCTTAACCCCTTCCAATACTGTGTAGGATGGACACCCCATTACAGAGTTAAAAAAAGAACTAGATAAGTTCATAGAGAATAAGTCCATCAATGGCTATTGGCCAAGATAGTCAGGAATGCAGGCCCATGCTCCAGGTGTCACTAATTTCAAGTCTAAACTTCCTGATGCCAGTTTATATCCATTTGTTCTTGTGTCCACATTGGTACTGATCTTAAATAATTCCTCTCCCTCCCTGGTATTTATTCCTCTGATATATTTGTAGAGAGCAATCATATCTCCCCTCAGCCTTCTTTTGGTTAGGCTAAACAAGCCAAGCTCTTTGAGTATCCTTTCATATGACAGGTTTTCCATTCCTCGGATCATCCTAGTTGCCCTTCTCTGTACCTGTTCCAGTTTGAATTCATCCTTCTTAAACAAGGGAGACCAGAACCGCACACAATATTCCAGATGAGGTCTCACCAGTGCCTTGTATAATGGTACTAACACCTCCTTATCTCTACTGGAAATACGTCGCCTGATGCATCCCAAGACTGCATTAGCTTTTTTCACAGCCATAGCACATTGGCAGCACATAGTCATCCTGTGATCAACTAATACTCTGAGGTCCTTCTCCTTCTCTGTTACTTACAACTGATGTGTCCCCAGTTTATAACAAAAAATTGTGTTATTAATCCCTAATCGCCTGTTTATTTACCTTCTGGCTCTTGAACCTACAAGGGTCATGTTTTCAGGCTTCTCTCTGCCAACATGAGAACTAGGAACTTAGCTTTTCTTTTCCACAAAAGCTGAGTTTCAGGGGTATTCACATGACCTCAGGGCCTGGAGCTTTGAACCAAACACCAAATTCTGTGAGAATCTCAATAAAACCATGATCTTTGGTAACATCGAGTACTACCCCCACCACCACAATTAGGCACTGGCCCAGCTACTCTGGAGAGAGTGTAGCCAAGACCTGACAACTCCTGGCCCCTCTCTGACCTCTCATCTGCTTCAGGGAGGATATGAGTGTGGGAACGGTTTGCCAATCCACATTCCCACAGCACAGGTTCAGGGTTCACACTATGGCTCTTCCTACTATATTTTCCACTGCATGCATCTGATGAAATGTGTTTTAGTCCATGAAAGCTTATGTCCAAATAAATTTGTTAGTCTCTAAGGTGTCACAAGTACTCCTCGTTCTTTTTGCTGATACAGACTAACATGGCTACCACTCTGAATCCTGTCACCATGCAAGGGACTGAATTTAGTAGTATGAAGTGGAAATCCATCAACTTCATGAAAAAACTCATACAGATACAGACAGACATCATCTTCCTTTCCGAATGCAAACAGATGGACATCATACCAAAAGGACTGAAGGCAAAAAATCCATTACAATCTACATACCACACAGACTATACTGAGAGATTGTGCCACACACTCTCAAAGAAACTGTGGAACCACCTGATCAACATCCTATACAGCAAACAGGGAAGTTTAAGAATGAGCTCTCAAAACTGGATACTTTCATAAAAAGCCAACCTTCCACACAAACTTCCTCGTGGCTGGACTTTACAAAAACTAGACAAGCCATTTACAACACACACTTTGCTTCTCTACAAAGGAAAAAGGACACTAAACTATCTAAACTACTACATGCCATGGGGCCACAACAGTGGTTCGCTTAACTCATCCAACAATATTGTTAATCTATCCAGCTATACTCTTAGCCTGGCAGAAGAGTCTGTCCTATCTCAGGGCCTCTCCTTCTGCCCCTCCACCCTCACAAACATGATATAGTTCTGTGGTGATCTGGAATCCTACTTTCAATGTCTCTGACTCAAGCAATATTTCCAACACACCTCTGAACAGCACACTAATCCACAGAAACCTTCCTACCAACACTACAAAAAGAAGGATTCTGTGTGGACTCCTCCTGAAGGTTGAAACAACAGACTAGACTTCTACATAGAGTGCTTCCACCGACGTGCACGGGCTGAAATGTGGAAAAGCAGCATCACTTGCATCATAACCTCAGCCGTGCAGAACGCAACACCATCAACAGCCTCAGGAAAAACTCTGACATCATAATAAAAAAGGCTGACAAAGGAGGTGCTGTCATCATCATGAATAGGTTGGAATATGAATGAGAGGCTGCTAGGCAGCTCTCTAACTCCACATTCTACAGGCCATTACCCTCTAATCCCACTGAGGGTTACCAAAAGAAACTACATTATCTGCTCAAGAAACTCCCTGAAAAAGCACAGGAACAAATCTGCACAGACACACCCCTAGAATCCCAACCAGGGATATTCTATCTGCTACCCAAGATCCATAAACCTGGAAATCCTGGACGCCCCATCATCTCAGGCATTGGCACCCTGACAGCAAGATTGTCTGGCTATATAGACTCTCTCCTCAGGCCCTACTCTACCAGCACTCCTAGCTATCTTCGAGACACCACTGACTTCCTGAGGAAACTACAATCCATTGATGATCTTCCAGAAAACACCATGCTGGCCACTATGGATGAAGAAACCCTCTACACCAACATTCCACACAAAGATGGACACAAGCCATCAGGAACAGTATCCCCGATAATGTCACAGCAAACCTGGTGATTGAACTTTGTGACTTTGTCCTCACCCACAACTATTTCACATTTGGGGACAATGTATACCTTCAAGTCAGCAGCACTGCTATGGGTACCTGCATGGCCCCACAGTATGCCAACATTTTTATGGCTGACTTAGAACAAAGCTTCCTCAGCTCTCATCCCCTAATGCCCCTACTCTACTTGCACTCCATTGATGACGTCTTCATCATCTGGATCCATGGAAAAGAAGCCCTGGAGGAATTCCGCCATGATTTCAACAATTTCCATCCCACCGTCAACCTCAGCCTGGACCAGTCCACACAAGAGATCCACTTCCTGGACACTACAGTGCTAATAAGCGATGCTCACATAAACACCACCTAATACCAGAAACCTACTGACTGCTATACTTACCTACATGCCTCCAGCTTTCATCCAGACCACATCACATGATCCATTGTATACAGCCAAGCTCTAAGATACAACCACATTTGCTCCAATCCCTCAGACAGAGACAAACACTTACAAGATCTCTATCAAGCATTCTTAAAACTACAGTACCAACCTGCTGAAGTGAAGAAACAGATTGACAGAGCCAGAAGAATACCCAGAGTCACCTACTCAAGGACAGGCCCAACAAAGAAAGTAACAGAACACCACTAGCCGTCACCTTCAGCCCCCAACTAAAACCTCTCCAGTGCATCATCAAGGATCTACAACCTATCCTGAAGGACAATCCCTCACTCTCACAGATCTTGGGAGACAGGCCAGTCCTTGATTACAGACAGCCCCCGAACCTGAAGCAAATACTCACCAGCAACCACACACCACACAACAAAAACATTAACTCAGGAACCTACCCTGGCAAGAAAGCCCGATGCCAACTCTGTCCACATGTCTATTCAAGGGACACCATCATAGGACCTAATCACATCAGCCACACCATCAGAGGCTCATTCACCTGCACATCTACCAATGTGATATATGCCATCATGTGACAGCAATGCCCCTCTGCCATGTACATTGGCCAAACCAGACAGTCTCTATGCAAAAGAATAAATGGACACAGATCAGACATCAAGAATAATAACATTCAAAAACCAGTCCGAGAACACTTCAACCTCCCTGGTCACTCAATTACAGACCTAAAAGTCGCAATTCTTCAACAAAAAAACTTCAAAAACAGACTCCAATGAGAAACTGCAGAACTGGAATTAATTTGCAAACTGGACACCATTAAATTAGGCTTGAATAAAGACTGGGAGTGGATGGGTCATTACACAAAGTAAAAACTATTTCCCCATGCTAATTTTTCCCCTACTGTTACACCTTTTTGTCAACTGTTTGAAAAGGGCCATCCCAATTATCACTACAAACGTTTTTTGCTCCTGCTGATAATAGCCCACCTTAATTGATTAATCTCATTAGAGTTGGTATGGCAACACCCATTTTTTCATGTTCTTTGTGTATATATATCTTCCTACTGTATTTTCCACTGCATGCATCCAATGAAGTGGGTTTTAGCCCATGAAAACTTATGCCCAAATACATTTGTTAGTCTCTAAGGTGCCACAAGTACTCCTCATTCTTTTTACTGCTACAGACTAACACGGCTACAACTCTGAAACATTTTACTATGGCTACTCCTTAACAGATTTGGGGAGGTCAAAGTGGCTATTTTGGTTTACACTCACAAACTGAATTATCTTCCTCACTTTATCTAATGCACATTTATACTACAAGAAATACCAAGGTCCTGCTGGAAATAACAGAAATGTTAATCCTCTGACCCTGGGGCCCAGTCCTCAAGATTCAAGTGACTCTGTCATAGCACAAACAGGTTAAACGTTGTGTAACTTCCCTGCCAGACTCTGTCAACTCATATTTACTATCACCTAGAGGCTGATTCCAAAATCCAACTGTAAGAGTAGTCGGATTTGGTTCGTGCCAAACATATCTGAAGGGAAAGCCATGCCATGTGTCTGCCTGTCAACTCCTGAAAGCCATGTCATGTTGGCAGTAATGTGACTTTCGTTCCAAGCTTCTAACAAGCAGAACGTTCTTCTTGGGATTGTTCCTGCCCATTGCATTTTATGGTTTCATTCAGAAAGACAAACAAAAGACACAGGATAGCAATTCAACCACAATATATGTGGGCAGCAACAGCCTGAAGATAAACCAGTAGAAGAAGTAATAAAGAGTGTTTTCAGGAGCAATCTTAGGAAAAGTACATGAAGAACAGGACATGGGAAACTGTTCCAAGTGTATGAAGTGGTTTGAAATAAACTCTGCAAAATGTTTTTCCTTTTTTCTTTACCAGCCCTTGCATGAGAAAAGTATAAAGTGCTTATTCCAACTGTGATTACAAAGGTGGAGTTACAACACTTGGAGCATAAATGTCCAATCTGCTTGCATTTTATCATTCTTTCTTCTGTAATATTGCAAAAATCTGCCCTTTCCTCTCCAGCTTAAACTTTGCTCCTTTATTCTTGGTCCATTACCCCCAAACTCATTATTCTTGCCTCCTCTGTTGTAACTTTTTTCTGCCCACCCCACACCTTACGTATTACCCCTCCAAGCTATCTGAAAGGCCACTAGCAAATCTGTAATCGTAATTGGAATAAGCACTTTTGCCATGCCAGTGCTGGGAGAGGGAGGATACATTTTGCAGCTTTTCTTAAACTTCTCTTCCTTTTTTCAAATTCATAATTTGGAAGTTTGAAAAATGACCAGCTTTATTGATGCTGGAAATACAAAGGGGAAAATCCTGAATAGTTCATCAAAATTTCTTGATTCTTCTTTATTTTTTACATTTGAAATTTTGAAATATTGTCAATTTTAAAATTAAAAAAAAATGCAACCATCTTCATCTCATGCATATATGCCCAGTCCTCACTGGTGTGGCTTCACTGAGGTCAATAAAGCTATGCTGAGTTACAACAGCTGAGCATCTTTCCTATGGGGTTCATATAATCTCAGAAGAAAACTCTACCCTTTTGCCTCATCCTTAAAGTTTAAAATTACGGAAGACCATAGTAAATTATTTTCCATATGTATTTATGTCCAGTATTATTGAGGTGTTTCCTATCTTTCTGAGAGTTTCAAGTGATAGTCTGAAGTAAATGTCCCTTTAAAAAACAAGGTGAGTGAGGTAATATCTTTTACTGGACCAACTTTTATTGGTGAGAGAGACAAGCTTTTGAGCTACACAGAGCTCTTCTTCAGGCCGAATGTAGCCTGAAAGTTTGTCTCTTTCACCAACAGAAGTTAGTCTGATAAAAGATGCTACCTCACCCATCTTGTCTCTCTAATATCCTGGGAACCAACACGGCTACAACTCTGCAAGTGACCTTTTAAAAACATCAAACATATGGAAACAGCATCTGTATATCTATCTATCTATCTATCTATGTCACAAGAATCAAACTCTACTTTATAGCATTCTGGTCTAGTGCCTGAAGAACTAAACCATCCTTTCTCCACGTTACCTCTTGTGCCAGCACCATATGGAACATGGAAAACCTATAGAGCTGGATGTCAGCATGCAATGAAGTCTGGAGTGGTCAAAGAGCATCAGTTCCTTGAGTCTACCCACATCATACCTTATTTTATCTCACTCTACACAGATAAGCATCTGAAGATCCGGTGGCAAGATTTTGCCCTTAGTGACAGGAGTATTAACATTTCATGGACTGTGAGGGCATGCATCATATGCATTGTATTCCAGGGGCATACAAAAGTGGTTAAATGCTAAAGCTTGGATACTCCCATTTCATTAAAAAAAAAAAGCAGGGGAAATCTGATAGTAGCTGCAATCGTTGAAGATATTTGAAGTTTCTTTGCTTGGCAATTTAATTTTCTTTTAATTCATGTGCCACTTTAAGCCTTTGGGTGAGCTAAAAACATGCAGCGTGGATGGTTTTAAGAGCCAAGTGTCTGTAAGGTTCACACAAGCCTTACCAACATCTTCAAGATACTCTGTTCAAAGGAAGAATGGGAAAGAAGCATAAGGAAATAGGAGCGGAAATTCCTTTTTGTTCCCTGCCATTGTAATAGACTAAAATAAAGGGCTGCCACGTGCATGCCTGCAGGGAAAAAGCAGGACCATCTCAGACCAGATTTGCTCTGGATACTTAAGAAGTCCAAACACATTGCAGTCAAGTTCAGCTGCTTTAAAAAAAAGTTGATTTTCTCTCCAGCCCTTGAAAGTGAATCTATTTGGTATAGGGCTGAAAGAAGACAGCTTGTAAGTAACTGGAGAAAGTGTTTACTCAGTGAATTAGTTCAGCTTTCATTGTGCAGAGAGGATTAGGACCTCAGCAGTGGATCAAGCTCCATTTCAAACTGGAGTGGCTCACTCTTAGCTACCTCCAGGGCAGGACTAATTATCATAGGACTTAGGCCATTAAAGGGCTTTAACTACCAATGCTCTCTCTCTCCCAGGTCTGGATTAACTGTTTGCCTAGAGCAAACTGCCTAGATAACCATTCTTCCTAATGGTCTGCTTTGATTTCCCTACCCTCACCCCCGCTTCTCTTTGCTTTTAAACTCAGCCTTATTTGTGGCTCTGTAACAATAAATCAGACTGTTAATATGATATCTGCAAAACATTGGAGAGGTTTCATGATACTTTTTTACCATTGCTGAGAATAGCCCTGTCTGTCAGTCAGAGCCATACAATACTGCATGACAAGGCAACGGTTACACCCCTACCTCAGGTGCACTGTGAAGGGCAAATCTGAAAGCTTCCTCCACAGGAAAATGCAGAGAAGCCCGTAGGATCACCAGTCTTTTGGAAATGTTATTTATATTCTGATAGCACCCAGGTGAGAAAGAAGGGGGCCCCATCGTACTAGGCGCTGTACATATAAATAGTATAAATAGCGATGGACAAACATGTAGATGTTCCAGTTAAAGGTTGAGAAGGGAGACGTGAGCATTGGTGCCTTTCTGTCATTCGCCAGGCCCAGTGCACAGTGCTTTATGGTACAGATTCTCTGCCTCAATGATTTATAATCAGAGTGCAGATTGTGCCTGCCCCTTGCATGGGTGTGCAGAGGGAGGCTATGAAAACACATTCACAGCTCCCCTGGCATGGTTGCCATCCCCATGCCTTGGGAAGTACAGGGATATACTCCCCGGGGGTAGAGAGGAGAGAGATAGGAGGCAGAATCATGGGGTGTAGAGGAAAGTGTGGCTTTCATGTTGGAGGGGCTTCAGAAGGTGTTTCAAGGCAGTGTGACTCCAAAGCAGAGGTGCCCCTTAAAGAACCCTAACTTACAATGACAACGTAAGAATGGCCATAGGCATGGGTGGTGGATATCGTAGGCAAGGGTAAGCTGTGCCTTCCCAAACAGCCTAGCATGGCCCCACCCACATTCCACCCCCAGGTCAGGCCCCCTCCTGTGGTTCCCAGAGCACTCACTGCTTTGCCTTGGCTGGCCCAGGCTTGCTGGGGCTGGCTGGCCTGCATCCCGCAGGGAGTGAAGGCGACTGGTGCTGGGGCCCCACCACTGGGAGAACTGGGGCTGGCAACCCCACCTGGCCGCCTGGCACACTGGGGCTGGGAGCACTGCAGTGTGGAGCCCTGAGGCCAGGAGCACTGCTGTGTGGAACTCCGCAAGGCCACCTAGAGGATTCAGGGGGCCTGAGGCAAAGCAATTTTGGGAGCCCCTTCCATAAAAAAAAAGTTGCAATACTATAGAATACTATACTCTCATGGGGGCCTGGGGCAAATTGCCCCACTTGCCTCCCCCCGGACAGTCCTGGAACCCCGGGGCCCAGGAGTTCTGCCACCCAAAGCACCGGGGCTGGCTGCACCGCCCAGAGCACTGGGACTGGGACCTCGCCCCCTGGCTGCCTGGGGCTGGGGGCTGTGGTGGGGGTCCTCTGGACTCCTGCAGGGGAGGAGGAAAGGAGGCAGATGGGGAGGAGCAGGGGGCTAGCCTCTCCCAACGGCTGGGTCACCAGCTGACCATGGCCACAGCAGGTCAAACCAATGGTCCATCCAGCCCAGTATCCTCTATTCCAACAGTGACCAATGCCAGGTGCTTCAGAGGGAATGAACAGAACAGGGCAATTACTGAGAGATCCATCCACTGTCGCCCAGTCCTAGCTTCTGGCAGTCAGAGGTTAAGGTTAAGGGACATTCAGAGCATACAGTTGCATCCCTGACCATCTTAGCTGATAGCCACTGATGGACGTATCCTCCATGAACTTACCTAATTCTGTTTTGAACCCAGTTATACTTTTGGCCTTAACAACGTCCCCTGGCAACCAGTTCCATAGGTGACTGTGTGTTGTGTGAACAAGTACTTCTTTATGTTTGTTTTACACCTGTTGCCTATTAATTTCATTGGGTGACCTCCAGTTCTTGTGTCATGTGATAGGGTAAATAACACTTCCTTATTCACTTTCTCCATACCACTCATGATTTTATAGGAGGAGATGGAAATAAAGGGAACGATGAAGGAGAAGAAAAAAATGATCATTCGGTCACTTGAGAGGCTAACACGCATGTTGCAAAGATAACGAAGATGCATTTGTTTTAAATGTATTCCCGGCCTCTTGCTTTACGATTTTATCTTTCATTTCTATGTCAGATTTGCTAGGACCCCCTGCACGGCATTTCAGCTCCTCTGTGGAAACAGTCTCTCCTAGATCATATAAAACATTCCTTCCGCCAGCCAGGAGTAGCATAATCTGCTTCAGCGTCACTCCACTCCTTGACAGCTTCAGAAGCGGAAGCCTGGGGACAGGAATGAAACCCACCTCCTCAACATGGCTGTGCTGAGCACTATTGGCTGTGCTAATGGGCTGGCCCAGTTTACTCTCCTCTTCTTCACGAGTTTCGTCCTGGCCTGTCAGAGCAGGCTGGGGGCCAGAACTCACGAGCTCTGCATGCTTGTCCCCGCTCTACCACTGGCCTGCTGAATGATCTGGAGTGAATTGTGTTGTCTGTGTGCCTCATCTGTGAAATGGGATACTGGCACTGACCTCCTTTGTAAGCGCTTTGGCATCTAGTTTTGCAAAGTGCTCTGTAAAAGACAGGGGTCATAATATTTTTTTAAAATGAACTATAGTTATTATTCCTCTAATTGTGCCTAGTAACCTCAATCAGAATCAGAGACCCAGTGTGCTAGGTGCTGTATGCCGTGTAAAAGGCAGCTCCTTACCCAAAGAGCTTATAAAGTAAGGCCAAGCCCGTTATGCATATACAGAACTGTATGTACTGTAAGAAGTCCTATTGAAGTCAATGGGAACACTCATGTGCATGAAGCTAACTGCATGCTTAAGTGTGTTTGCAAGATATGGGTCTGATTTAAGTCTGGACACAGGAAGTGGTGCAACAATCAGTTGGAATGTACCAGAGTGGGGAGGAGGAGAGAGACACCCGTAATAACAGGCTTTTCCATGGACCAGATATGCACACAGCTGGAGGGTGGCATTGAGTCATTTTAAACCAAAGTACAGTATACAGATGACAAACCAATGTGACAAATATTTGCATCCCTGGCTGGCCATCTACCTGGCCATTCCTACATTCCCTGTATGAGGGCCAGCTCTCATGCACACACGTCTGCCACTGGAATCAGCCCTCTGGGCGCACCCTTTGCATGCTGCAACCTTCGTTGGGATTGCTGAAGTTCTGGAACTTGCAAAATTTGTAGACAGAAGCTGATCCAGCCGAGATTGCTAGACTTGCTGAAACCTCAAGGCATGTTAAAGCCAAGGCTAGCTCTAAGAAAAGAAGGGCACTAGCTATACACTGGAAACCAATGCAGAGCATGCTTTGTTAAGAGTTTGGTGTGTAGTTTTGACAGGTTTTTATTTTTTTCCTAACTGGTGTTCCACCAACCTTTTTCACAGTAGTCTTTGGCTAATCAGATTCTACCTATTATAACATGGCTTCATGAATCTCAGAAGGGCTTTGGGGGGTCAAGAAATAAGAATGGCTGAAAAGCAAGGACTTAATGCCAAAATGATGTTAGAACATAACATAAGAATGGCCAGACTGGGTCAAATCAGTTGCCCATCTAGCCCAGTATCCTGTCTTCTGACAGTGGCCAGTGCCAGGTGCTTCAGAGGGAATGAACAGAACAGATCGTCATCAAGTGATCCATCTCAGGTCGCCCATTCCCAGCTTCTGGCAAACAGAGGCTAGGACACTTCAGAGCATAGTTTTTCATCCCTGCCCATCCTGGCTAAAAGCTATCCACCATGAACTTACGTAGTTCTTTTTTGAAACCTATTTTAGTCTTGGCCTTAACCACATCCTCTGGCAAAGAGTTCCACAGGTTGACTGTGCATTGTGTGAAGAAGTATTTCCTCTTGTTTGTTTTAAACATGCTGCCTATCTTCTATTTGTTAATCCCTATGGAAATTGTGTAACTTCCACCTCCCTCTGATCTCTTCCTCTGCTTTTTGGTTTTCTTCTTGCCACTGATTCAGTTTTGCACTGGAATGTGAGCCCAGCTGTTCACTGTAGTTCTCATTATTTGTTGTGTACAGATGAATACAATTGGTTTGAATTTCCTCCCTGTGATTCTGAAAATTTGATTTTCTCTCCTGTTTGTTGACCTATTGCCTGATACCCTGTTGGCTTGCACATGCTGAGCCTTGTCCAAAAATCATCATAGAAAAGCCTTTAGGAAAAAGAAGCCGCAGAAGAAAACTCACTCTAATAATGAAGTGCACCCAAATGTGAAAGAAAAAGCCACTTTCCACAGGTACCTTTGGAAAAAGAAAGGTCTCAAGGGAATAACAGAGCAGGAGGAGGAGCTTTCATCCCTGTCTTCAAGCACATTCCATTTTAGTTGAGGCCACCTTCAGAAGGATGCTCTAGTTGTCAAGAAGGACACGTTGGCCACAGCTATCTGAAATATAACAGTAGTAATTGGCAGTGGGATAATAAAGAATAGTTTTCACAGCAAGAAGCAGCCACCACCAGTCTCCTGATCTCTCAGTGAACCTCAAGAGACCCCGAGGTCCACTACGTGCAGAGTCCCTAAACCAGCTTGGCCATACCACTTACCCACTCTGAGACCCTCAGCCAGCCAACCCTCTGCCCCCATGAGCAGGGACTGTCTCTGATGATGTGTTTGTACATCATCTGGCAAAATGGGGCTTGCGCACTCTGCTGGGACTGCTAGCCAATATGTAATACAAATAATAATAAAAACTGAGTAATTCCAAGCCCTGCCTATACGGGCTTCAGTTTTCTGAAATATCAGAGTTCCCCAATAACTATCCTGAGAGACAGAACTACCTCCTTCCAGTTAAACTGCAATTAGCTTGTCAATTTCAATTGTAAGGAGTTATCCTGCCACAAGGTGCCACACCATGGAGTCATACCAGTATAAAACCATAGTGAGATCAAAACTGGGCCTTGTGATGAGTCGTATACTATGAGATAAGATCTCGTGGGACTAACAAACCCAGCACTCTTTTACATCAGAGGCAGTCTCAGTAACATACAGCTGCAATCCCCAATCATAGAGACACTTGGTACAGTACATTCAAACCTGTTGTGAACAGGAACAACGCCAATGGAAATCACAGGGCTAAGTTGTATGGTGATATAAACGGTGGTACAACTATGGACGGGCCTGAACCAAAACAGTGGACCTGAATACCCAGGGACTTTGAAGGTAGGGTCAGCATCCTGGATTCTGGGTTAGAATTTTGTAGCTGGTCCTCTTGCGAAGTGACAGAGGCCTTTCCATTGTTAAAGTCACAGCCGACTTTAGATTTGACCTGATAATTGCCATGTTTACTCCGAAGGCAAAGGACAGTGCTTCTGAAGGAGTTGATTAATCAAGCAGTTTTTCAAGTGATAGGTCATTAAAAATGGCCCTGATTCAAATGTTGATGTTTTCCTTTTGAATTTTCTATTGTTCTTCTACATTTTAGCCAGGAGAACTCTGCCCTCTGTTGTTTTACGGTCCTCTCCTCATCCCCAGCATTTGTATTATGTCTTTGCCTCTTATGGGATATCTATCAACAGTAACTGTCCTTGAACCTCAGTTACTTTCTGATCATGCTCTTTGCTCCCAGCTCCTGCTGCAGTGGCCTGTTTGGCACTGAGGTTAATCTGCCACCTGGAACACGTTTGTGCTGCTCCTGCGGTTTTTCATCACCAGGCACTGGGTGAGCATGTGTTACTTTTATCAGCCTAGGAGCACTATCAATAGCTTTGTGGGTGTCCTCGAGAAACAGAGAAAGTCTCCTCCCTGGTTTTGTTGAGGCATCTTCTGTTCCTTCTTTAGGACTGTCCCTCAGGTGTGATTTTAACATATGCCCTTGGAGCAGATGGTGGAGCTCTTACCTTGGGAGATTGCCATCCACTTTTTGTTTGGAATATATAATTTTCTCCCTCTGCAGTAGGGGTAACTGTCATATTTCTGTAGTATTTCTTCAGTCCTAGTTTCCTGGCATAACACTCTTTCATAACTACCTCAAGGGTGAATTGTCTGGCTCAAGAAAGATCTCAGTTTCTTAAACTTCTTCCCACTTAGATCAGGAGCAATGTGAGGTGTTATATCCTTAATGTATCCCAGTCCAGACCAGTAGCCACCCCATCAAAGTCCTGTAAAGCAGCAGGTACTGGTCACTGATGGAGATAGGTATTGGACCAGACAGACCCTTGCTCAGACGTAGCCTGGCAGTTCCTACATTCTGATTTTTCCTAAGAGATATGGTTTCTATGCAGGGTGAATCAATAGAACAGTGGTCCCCAATGTGGTGCCCGTGGGCGCCATGGCGCCCGCTGAGGCATTTATGTGTGCCCGCCTAGTGCCCAGCAGGGGACCTGCCGGGGACAGAGAACTCAGGCTGCGGGCACGGTGTTCTCTGTTCCCGGCAAGTGCGGGGCCTGCCTAGTTCCCAGCAGGGGAGAGAAGCTGCGGCCCCGCGCCTGCCAGGGACAGAGAACTCTGGGGCTGCAGGCGCTGGGGTTCTCGGTGCCCGGCAGGTGCGGGGCCCACCTAGTGCCCAGCAGAGAAGAGAATCTGGGGCCCCGTGTCTGCTGGGGACAGAGAACTCCAGGGCTGCGGGCACCGTGTTCTCTGTCCTCGTGGCTTTTCTCCGGCTTCTCTCTTCTCTCTGGATTCATGTATTATGTAATATTAAATATTTTTTTTGTATTATTTAATGTACAAATACAAAATAAGCCTTGTAAAATTGTTGGCGCCCGCCATGCTCTTCTGAAAACATGAATGTGCTACTGGTCACAAAAAGGTTGGGGACCACTGCAATAGAAGATCGCTGCACTGGCAAACAAAGAGAGGTTATCTGTCAACAGGAAGAAGAAACATGGGAAAGCACAATGCAAAACCAGACAGAATGTAGGTGTGATAATAGGCAGTGAGTTAGATTTTACTTTGCAATGTGACATGTCACCAAAAAATGCTAGCTGGTGAGGTCTAGATATGCAGAGCAGATGGGGGTGATGTAAGGGTACTCCAAGACTGTGGTTCTATGTCTCCCTCTAGTGACGTGTCCACGTAAGAGGTTAAGGGGTCTGCTATTATTTCGTAGTCCTTTGTCTCAAATGGTAGACTCTAATGCTGGTCGCACTGACGGACCTAGGTCCTAGGAGTCATGGGATAAAATTAAGATTGAGAAAATCTGAGGCTGAATAGCAAATAAACTACCTGACCAGAAAATGTAAACCAGGGCAATGAATGCCAAAATCATCCTGTGAATATTCATTGTCATATATAAATGAACATGCATCACGCACGCCTGCTTCCCTTCCATACAGGAACATAGTGCAGAATTCAGCAGTGGTTAAGTGGTGTTTCTTTCCATGAGTATATGAAATCTGTGCTCTATGATCTTTATTGCCTGCCTGCTGCTTGGTGGATTGATTTGTATGTTGATTTTGATTTACAAAGCCCTAAATCACCTAGGAGCTACCAATCTAACTAGGAGACCTCCTGTGTTGTTTACAGTCCATGAAAATGCCTGAGCTAAAGTTCCTTTGATGTCAGAGAGAGGTGGCAGGTAGCAGAGTTTTCTCCACTAGTGCCTTGGACCTTTAGAACTTTTTCTGTCAAGGGTGCTAAGAGCCTTTCAGAATGCACCACAAGGCCCATCTTTCCTCCTACTTTGGTGAGGATACGGTGTTGGGGCTGTGTCACAGTGGTGTGAGTCTGTGGCATGGAGCATATGGGAAGGTGAATTAAATTTTGCCATGTTTGTGGGTTATTTCAGTAACTGACAGGTCTGTTCATTTATCAGTGTGTTTATAAAGGATTATCAAGGGTTTCCAGAATACTGGACAGGGGCTTTTTCATTGTCATTTAGTAAAAGTTTACATAAATAAATGTACAGAAATTTTCAGACCAGACAAGGTCCAGCTAGTCCAGGACAGAGGCCAGTACTAGGGCTGGATGGGAGTTTTTAGACTAAATATTTTTTTTGCAAGTCAAGGATGGAATTTCTCATCACAAGGTGGTGGGGGACCCACTTCAAAATGGTCAATAACTCAATGATTTAGGGCACTCACCTGGGATGTGAGAGACCTAAAATCAAGTCCCTGGTCACATTGAGCAAAGCAGGGACTGAAAATTGGGTTTTCCATATCCCATGTGGGTGTCTCTGGTTTTTTTCCCAAAAAGTATTTGAAAGGACTCTGTTTTGTTCCATGGTGGAATGAAAACAAATTCCAAAACCTTGATGTCTTTCATAAAACAGAATTTTTTCACCAGCCCTAACTAGGACCAGCTGCTTCACAGGAAGGTGCAAGAAATCTTGCAGTAGGCAGTTCTACAATAAGCTGCCTAATTTTCCTACTATTTCCTGCTAGTTAGAAGTTGATTCATGCCCTGGAACACGAGGATTTGTGCCCCTTTCAAGCTCTTGGTTATTTCATTTCAAATTCTTAATATTGCAACTACTGTAATAACATTTCTGTTCCCTTTCCTTGGACATTTGAGTGTCTTAAATTGACTAGGGTTGCCAACCCTCCAGGATTGGGCTAGAGCCTCCTGGAATCGTCATGGATCTCCGGTGACTATTTAAAGCAATCTGTGAGATTTTAATAGGATATTTTAAGAAAATGACATTACATCATGTTGGGGGAAAAAATCTCCCAGAATAGCTTCAGAGTTGGCAACCCTAAGACTGACTGATACAAATATGTGGAGAAAGTGTGTATAGTGACCAAACTTCCAAGTTGCATGGGCCAGTATTGCTATGGAAGTGCTTGCATAGTCATGCAGAGCAGTCTGTGTGATCTGCTGGAGCAATCATCACTAAGCAGCACATCTTGAATTCCAAAAGTCCACAATCAAGCCATAGAGTAAAACATATGGAAAGGTGAATATATTCAAATGACAAATACATCTGAGAAAACCATGATATCCTTGCAGATATCTCACAAGCAGAGAAGAAGGCTGCAGTCAGATAACACATTTAAAATTTGCTCAGAGGAATGCTGAGAATTACGTTTCATCATCCAAAACATTTGGACAAAGCATTAGCAAACAGGACAGTGAATTACTCTGTACTGTGAATAGGCAACTAGCCATTACAAAGGACCAAGTCCATTGTGAAAGCACTTTTAATATTTGTGATTTCCTAACCATTTCTTTCAGTTGAACAACAGAGTTTTCTGGGTCCTCCCTTTCCCCAAGCTCACTGGAGACAGTGTGTTCTGCCCTTAACTTCCCTGGGCTTTGGATCAAGCCTTGCGTTTCTCAAAGTTGGACTACCGATTATTCTGCTAACTGAAGTTTTCCATCCCTCTCATACTAGTTTCCCCTTGTTTCCAGAGAGAATTAATGTTCTTGGCAGAGTGCAAAGGAATTTCAAGTGTTTTATAGAGAAATAGAAGCAAATGTGGTCTCTGGACATATTTACAATTGCCCTAATTTCAAATATATGCTGTGGAACTGTGTGTGTTCTTCTCGATGGGCTTGCGCCTTCCTTCTCTAACATGTGGAACAAATGTCTCTTTGGGACCATGATGAGGCAACTTGGAGAGATCGGCAGAATTGCTGCAGTTGGACCCTGGGCTGGTTTTATTTTCCATTGAACCTTGATGGAAATGCGCACACAGCAAGTCAGGGCCTGTCCCTTTTCCTTTTCCCTTTCGCTCTTTCTTTTTTTTTTTTTTTTTTATTTCTTCCAGGAGTGCTGATGATAAGGAAAGCAATGTCTAAATCTTCTTAATGGTGTTTATGCAAGCAGTTTTGCTTAGCTGCAGCCTATGCCACCCCCTCCCCCGACCACCCTCCCCTCCCATCTTCCTGCTAATATCGCTGCTTCATTCCTTTCCCTGTTGGCTATTACTATGGACTACAGCGCATCTAAAACTAAATAATCCCCTTAGTGTCAAGTTTTCTGGGCTGAGCAAATAAATCTAACCAAATACATTATCTAGGTAGAGGAGGCGAGTGGAGGGGGGTGGGGGGAATAAAAGCTATTTTACTTTAAGGCAAAGAGTAAAGCCATCATTTTTCATTCGCATTGTACTTTGAAAGTTTTTTTTTATTTTAACTGTACTGTTCAATCCCATTCTTTTCCATTGTAATTAAAAAAAGAAATGCAGCAAAGCTTCTGATGTTAAGCATTAGAGAGAGAGAGAGACCCCAGATAAGGTGCTATTCAAATCCCGCCTCACAGGCTGGTCATTCTGATCAGGCAGTTAAATAAAGGTTTCCCCTTCCCTGGGGGAGGGGGATGAAGGATATTAGAAAACTCATTTCCGAAGGAAGAGCAAAGGATGGATCTGCATGTTGGGGAGTGTGATTGAAAGGTCTGCTGTGTTTTATGCTGCCTTGAATTCATGAGTTGATAGCTTTTGGGAGGGAAGGATTTCCTACCATTATAGGGACAAAATCTCCAGTTCTAAGGAGGGTTTCTCCAAGGCTCGGGCAGAGGATTAAGCTACCTCCAAATGAAAAGATAGACCTTTAAACAAATAACCAAAACAAGGGCAAATTGTTTTCAGCATGAAGTTCCAGGTGCTTGACTCCCATTTTCCAACAGATCTCTAAGCACGGGGAAAGTGGTTCAGCTTTTAATGAATCATTTCATACTGCAAATGCAGGATAAAATCCTCCACTGGTGTAAACTGGCAGAATTCTATTGACTTCAGCCAGTCTTTGCTGATCTGCCCCAGCTGAGGATTGGGCCCACGCTAGCCCAGTGTACGTGTGTGTAGATATCTGGTTGTGGAAGTGGTTTGCTAATCTATGTTCCCCCTTCACATAGTTGAGGTTCAATCTTTAGTGATCCCTTTTTCTTTATTGTTACAGCTGAACTAGGGGAGCTGTGGGGGTACCAGCTGATAGGCAATTGATTGACCCACAAAATACTACTAAGCAAATCTTCTTAATTCAGATTACCAGAATTGTTTTGATAATTTCAAATATTCATATAATGCCCAAATCTTTTACCTGAACTAACCCTCCTCAATTTTAGCTCGGATCAAATGAAACCTGGATTAGAAACACTCTTGGTTTGGTTTTTGCTTTTGCAAAACCCAAACGCAACCAACATATTTTTGCAAAACCAAAGCACAGTCACTTTGGCCTATCTATGGTAGGCAAGTTGAAAAGTCACCATACTGCTTTAGATTTTAGTTTTGGATTCACAACCTCGAGGAATCAGTGAAAGACCCCAAACTTTTGGTGTAACTACAGTTAAGAAGGATATTTATTACATTTTTTCTACATTACATAAAAAGCAAGCAGATAATTTCAGTCTGAATGATTTTTACATTAGAGCAGGAGTGTTAAACATACAACATGGGGTCTGGCTCCTACTTGTATAAATAATGTATGTGGCCCATGGGATATATTCAGATTGTGGAGAATCCCAGCTTTCCATGTTTTTAAAAAGGAAGTTTGTAGCCCTCATTGCTTCAGAGATAATTTTCTAAAAAAACAATCGTCACATCTGCCTGAGTTTGCAAAGAGCCTGAAACTGATTCAGAAGTATCAAATTCCTGTTCTCTAGTCATTAAATAGAGTGTCAACTCTAAAGCCCAGCCATGACACTTTAATGTCAACATTAGCTCATTTTAGTGGATGGCACAGGTTGCAGTGAAGCCTATGATGCTGAGAACTGGGAGTTGCTATAGAGGAGGAAATGCAGAGGAAAGAACAGATGACACTCTCAAAGGCATTATGGAGAAAGGAGGAAGAAGAAAGAAGAGAAAGGGTAGAAATAGCAGTGGGCTTGGAAGGGAGCATATTTCCCAACTAAATGATGACTGTAACAATAAGACACAGAATAAATAACTAAAACTTTAGTTACTAGATCAAAGCCATATTCTTCCCTTGTTCTCTGTGCAAAACTCCCATTAAGTCCAGAAGAAGTTCCACGGTGAATTGTGGGAGGGATGTAGTCCTGAATTTATACCTTGGCCACAGTCCAAGATTGAGCATGGATTCCAGCCCTCTCCTCCAAATGAGTTTGATACCCCTCAGTAGCTCATGGGACGGCAATGAAACAAGATGGAAAGTTTCCGTTGGAGAACACAGCTCTTCTTCACAAAATGGCAGACTCCTTAGCAATTGAAAAGTGCAGTGGTGGGAAAATAAAGCCAATAGTTACACAGCTACTATGCATACACCAGACTCCATTGCTGTCTTTTTCAGTTTTGTCCTATTGGAGGCCTGCATTTACATGGTGGCCAAAGGAAACTGCCACAACAGGCACTCTACATCTGTTCTGCCTTTGGTGTCTCATCTCCATTTTGAGATTACCTTCTGCAGTAGCATTATCATTGCCATCATCCACAGTTTAATAGAAGAGCAGAATGAGTTTCCTTACCGGTAACTACATGGTCACATGCTCTGATGTCAGTGCTGTTCCTCCATTTCAACCTTTATTTTGGAACGACTAGTGAATACACTTCTCCATAATTAGTTCAGCCATGAAGCACTGAGCACAATGCAGAAATCACTAGGTGAAATTCTCTGGCCTGTGTTATATGGGGCGTCTGAGGAGATTAGATTTTAAATTCCTCCCGAGAAAGAGCTGAAATTTCTAAGAAACAAACTCAGGGCAATTACCAGAAAAGGTCTCTTCAGATAACACATGTGCAGCAAACAAGTGACATCTTGTACTACTTCTGGCTGCCTGAAATAAGCATCCACCACAACTAACTACATTTGTTTATTCTTTCTTGCAAAATCTATCTTGTGAGGTAGCTTTCGGGGCTAGTGGCCATTTCTGAAACAGAAATCAGTTTCTGGTATGTTTCGGTGGTCATTACCTCCATGTAACTCACTGCGGGCCAGATCCTCAGCTGATATAAAGTGCTTTGTTAAAGTCAATAGAGCCATGCTGGTTTATATCAGCGGAGAATCTGGACCAGTGACTGTAATTTGCCTTTCTATGTACTAGGCTAGCCCTTGTCTCCAAACTTTACTTCTAGCAAAACCATTTTTATTATGCCTAGATGGGCATAATGTCAATCAGCAACATCTTTTGGATGTAAGCTTTTTGGTATTACAACCTGTGTACGCTCCCTATAAACAATCTAATGATAGCTCAATTTTTCTATGCAAATAAAGACAAAAGTTCTCATTTCCTGGGTGGGTTTGAGCATCTGGAAAGAGTATATTCCGTTACTTTAATTTCATCATATGTTCTTAGTATCCATGGCTGTTTCTTTGGCTGGAATGGGAAAGTCCTATAGGAAAAGGAATCTGTACACCGATATATCAGGTTATGTTTCTGCTTTCATAGGCACTAGGGATTGTATATCAGCAGTAGCTGCTGCTAATACCTGATTTATTGATATACAGCTGAGCTCAAAGTCCCCATATGCATTTTGGCTGCTGGTAGATGTAGAATACATGCCTTTGGAGCCAGCATCTTTACCAGAGGTTTGTGATCATGGATCCAGATGATATTTTCCCCAAACAAGTACTCATGGAATTTAATATCCCCAAAACAGTGCCCACTTTTCTCTGTTTGTGGTTGGAAGTGAATGGTTTAGGTTTATTTTCCCCATCATTTCATATGTGTGAAATTACATCTCCCTCCCCTGCTGAGGCATCACATAGAGATGCTCAGGTTTTTTTCTGCTCCCTCAAAAGTCTTCCTTAGCTTCTCAGTCCAACCCCATTTCGTGTTCTTCCTAATGATGCCAACAGGGGTGGTTAATAGCAATGTATTTGGAATAAATCTTACATTTTGGGTTGATCTAAAACATTGTCAGTGAACATACAAGTTGTTAAAAAATTGTTTTCCATTAGAATAAGTGTTGTGTTCAATTTCAAACACTGTTTAATTTTTCCAAAATAAAATTGAGGAATTTTCAAAACAAAAAGTTGCTTCAAAGCAAAACATTGAAACATTTTGTTTTAAAAAGTTGAAATGAAATATTAAGACTTTTTCAGAATTGTTTTTGCTTTGTTCTTTGACTAAAACATTTCAGTATTAGCAAATCTGCATTTATTATTATTTATTATTATTAGTCAAAAAGACATTTTGCCTAAAATTTTTTGCCCAGGTTCTAATGGTAACCTGATTAGTTTAGCTCTAACACCAGCAGTTGATATGTTGGAGCAGGTTACATTTTATAAACTTCACACTTTCTGACAGTTGACCAAATAAGTCTAAAGGTTTTGGTTTGGAATCGGATTCAACTTTAGCCCCACAAAATCATACACTCCCACCATTTCTGTGAACATACACAATCAGAGCAGCCTGCTCACTGAACTCTAAAGGTGAAATTATTTCCTGCATTGGCAGCTCTTCTTATTGTGTTTTCCACAAAGTGTAAAGCACAGTGCCTGACTTAAGAAATGTTGGTGCAACACGCTGCCCAAATATGTTACATGTTCCACCCTGTGACTGATCCACAGAAGGTAGCTGTGACGGTGCTGCCCCGTGGGAGCCAGCTGAGGTCACTCAATCAGGGTGAACTGCAAACAAAATGGGGCAGACCAACCCCAAACGCTGGTGGTTATTCCAATACTTAGATTTACCAAGCCAGCACAGAACAGTTTCTATAGTACCTCACTGGTCACTTAGAAGTCCAAACCACGCAGTTCCCTTAAAGTACCCAGCCTCAGGCCTCCGTCCAGACAACCTGTCAGATATGATGATGACTCCTGAAAATCTTACCTCATCATATAAAAGAAAAGGTTCTTCCAATCCCAAAAGATCAGCCACATACCCAGGTCCAATTATAACTTAGATCTTACCCAAAATACATGCTATAGCCAATTCTTATTAACTAAGCTAAAATTTATTAAAAAAGAAAAGAGAGAGAGTGTTGGTTAAAAGATCAATATACATACAGACTTGAATTCAATTCTTGAGGTTCAGATACATAGTAGAGGTGAGCTTGTAGTTGCCAAAAGTTCTTTTAGAAATAGTCCATAGGTTATAGTTCAATTTCCATATTTAGGGTGGCTCCAGTCATTGACTGGGGATCTCAATCCTTGTGGCTTAAGGTTTCCCCCTCTTGAAACCCAAAGCAGATCTGAGATGAAGAAGGATCGTGTCCCAGGGTTCTTATACATTTCCAGCAGCCTTTCGGCCCCAGAAAACAATAGGCTTAACTCCTCCCAAATCTCCTGGCAATTAGCACAGAGTAATTTATCCATTAAACAGTTCAGATACAGGTTACCACAACCTTCAAAGAGACACATAGACAATAATACTATTTCACTTAAGTATCATCATAAATGTTAATATTCCTTTTTTGATCTTTGAATTAAAACTATAGCAATAGAAAAGACTTGTTTGCTTACATCACAAGACCTGAACAAACATCTACCCTTCTACCTCTAACAATGCAGACTTGCCTTTTAAAGCTCTATTCATTTACATATCTTCCTAACCAGTTCTTAAGGTTCACCCATGGGTCAGGTCAGTCTGTGAGTTGATTAACTCTTTCTGGCCCTGTCATCTTCAAATGAATATTATATTACACTCATAACGCCACAGTAGCCCCCTAGTATTGCTCCCAGTTAGTGGACTTACTCCATTAGCTCAAGAGGCAAAAGTCTGTGCTTTGGCATTTGATGTCTCAGATTTAATCCCTGCTCACGGAGCATAGGAATGGCAGTTTTAGCTACATGACATTTTGCTGTTATAATATTCACTAAACACTGTGTGCCAAGTCACAAGACGCTAATAAAAATAGTATGCCAACTCACGATATCACAAGTCTTGCAGTATTTGGTGTGTATCTTAAAGCTCCAACTCCTGGAGGTATGTGATTAGATGAGAATCTCACTTTTCTTTCTGTCTCATTGTCTTTCTTTTCTTTCTTTTCCTTTCTAAGTAAGTTTCTAGGCCTCATACTTTCAGAGAAAAGCTTGAAAATGTGACCTGAGTGCTCCCTAAAAACTCAGAAATCAGAAGGCAAATAACAAGAACCCAGATTTATTATTTTGAAGTCAGTCTCATTATTTGGGGGGTGGGGTGAATCATGAGTTTTAAAGGGTTTGAGTTCTCAGTATTGTAAATAATTTCCTTAAGATTTATTATTGGTTAACTCAGAACAGATCAGACTCAGATATGTGATTATGTGAGAATTTCAGTTGTCATGAGAGGGGAAAAAAAAGTTTCTAGCCCGAATACTCACAAAGAAAATGTGACCCAAGTGCACCCTAAAGATTCAGAAACTAGAATGCAGGGTTTCTTATACAAATCTCCTCATTTCCTGGGGCCGATTTTTGAGTGTTTGAGGTTGGCAATCCTGGGTATCTCTCAGTTCAGTACAAGTATAATTGTAGTCTTAAGCTCCACCTATTGCTTGGACGTCTGTGTTTCGACCTTATTTTTTTTCAGCATGTTCCCTCTTTTGACTTAAACTACCATATTGAATATTAACTATTTTGTCTAACTGGTGAAGGGTAGACTGCCTTCTGTCCACAGCACCCAATGAGCTTTGTTGTACCCCTTTAATAGTTTGCTGTCCACATTTTCACTAGCATAGAGGTATTCTCACAAAGCTTCCACCTGACATTCAAATGCCCTGGTCTGGCATACCAGACTGCCCTGGCAATGTAACAGCATTAGCTGAAGAAGAAAGCTTCTATGGACGTATTTTTGTTGGTTAATGCTCTCTGTTATATCAAGACGACAGAGTGGGACATCCCAGCTTGCCCTTCTTCCTGGCCTACCAACTCTCCTTTGCTGGTGATACAGACAACCTATCTTTGGTTCCTGGAGAATATTTCATCAGCTGTCTCTACTGAAGAGAACCTTGGAACTGCCTTCTTGCTCCTAAACAGATGGTGCTCCATGTCATCTTTGCCAGGTTCCAGCTCAGAGAGATCTTTAGCAAAATGTCTTCTCTTACAGAAGTATCCATTATGGAAGAAGCTTTTTAGGCTCCCTTGTTGGCTTTCTGTACCAACCTGTGATTTACCAGCTGAGTTTGAAGTTTTTCCTGAAGCATATTGGGATGGTGGTTCTAATCTGATGTCCTATCATCATCTCTCTGGCCTGGTCTGAGGGGTGGGGGTGGGGAGAATCAATATAAGTTACGCACCTTCAGCTACGTGAATAACGTACTTAGATCTACTCACCACTGTGTCTTCACTGTGGTGAGCCGACTGCTGCCACTCCCCTGTTGACTCCGCCTGTGCCTCTTGCGCTGGTGGAGTAGAGGAATCGACGGGAGAGCGCTCGGGGGTCGATCCGGCAGGAAGTATAGACATACCCACAGAGAAGGCCAAGCTTTGAGGGATGCAGCCCTATCTCCTTCTAGGGGTTGACCTTGGTGAGTTTATCTTATGCTAAAACTAAACTGTGTGGCCTTCACTGTGTTTTACCTCAGGATAGCTCATGCACCTTAGTTATGCCAAGGTAAAAAATACACCTTTTTCAGCACTGAAGACAAGGCCTCTCTCTCTTCCTTGCCGCCCTTCCCTCCTGTGGCCCTCATCACCACAGTATCTGTGAAGGGAACTGTTCCTTGGTGCAACGATTGGCATGGCTAAATACCTTATTAAAGCTGAAAGGGGATCTTTCTGCTTCAGTATTTGTTTTGCAGTTTCACTGCCCTTTCTGCAGCCCCTGCAGGTAACTAGAGCTGGCTATAGAAGGCTGGAACTCACATGTATTTCTCAGATCCAGAGACTTGATCGCTGTGTATTGAGTCCCATAACCCAATTTTGTTGTTATGCGTACCTCAGTGAACAAACACATACTTCTGAGCTTGCCTGTAACTTGGCTCCAGCTCGGATGGGTAAGAGAAAGCAATAAACCTGCAGGAATAATTGACAAATACCAGATATTTCTGCCATTCTGGTTCACCCAAAGGAGCAGAAATTTTTTGTCCCTCTGATCATGAGATCATTTTAAAGAGCTCTTTTTTCTGCGCTGATCTGCGACCCTGATAAAACTCACATGTAGATACTTTGCCCATGACATCATTACTGAGCGCTTGCCACTGTGCAACCATGCTGGCTCATGTCCAGTATATTATTAGATCCCAGCAGGGGCGGCTCCAGGCCCCAGCACGCCAAGCGCGTGCTTGGGGCGGCATGCCACGGGGGGCGCTCTGCCGGTCGCCGGGAGGGTGGCAGGCAGGTGGCCTTCGGCGGCATGCCTGCAGAGGGTCCTCTGGTCCCGCGGCTCCGGTGGACCTCCTGCAGGCGTGCCTGCGGAGGGTCCTCTGGTCCCGCGGCTCCGGTGGACCTCCCACAGGCGTGCCTCTGGGCCCACGGCTCCACCAAAGCCACGGGACCAGCAGACCCTCCGCAGGCACGCCTGCAGGAAGTCCGCCAGAGCCGTGGGACCAGCGGACCCTCCGCAGGCACGCTTGCGGAAAGTCCACCGGAGCTGCGGGACCGGCGACTGGCAGAGCACCCCCCACGGCATGCCGCCATGCTTGGGGCGGCAAAATGTCTAGAGCCGCCCCTGGATCCCAGTGACCTTCATTCATTCAAACCAGTAGATCTAGGCCCAGGTCTGCACTGTTGTCAGCACAGCTGTGTGAGTCAGGGTTGTGGGGATGTGTGATCTGTGATTGACATAGCTGTCAAAAGCCCCTGATGCAGATGCAGCTATGCTGGAAAAACTGTGCTTTTGCCAGAGTAGCTTATTTTGTAGTGTAGATGTGGCTTAGTATAACAAAGCTGTCCTAGTACACAATAAATGCCATAGCTCAGATACTTCCCCATGTATGGTATGATATTTCCTTACATTTCTAGGAATCTGCTATATATATCTTGGCCAATCTTATATATGAGGGCCATGTGTAGAGTGTTGTCATCATGTGCTGCTTTTCTTATTATCCCTAATTCATTGCTTCACATTGATTTGACAGCCATTGTTTCTTCCACATGCAACTTTATTTCTTCTTCTGGTTCTGATCCTTTTATCTCTCACACAGAACGTCTTGAAAGGGAGCTACTGACAATTAGACTTTTTCCCCTGGAGCATGTTCTCCTTTGCCACTGAATCTCATGAAGAGTCGGTGACATCAGAGTGGCACTCTGTCTACACCTTTGCTTTTGATCAGTGACACTAGTAGTTTGTGGCCCATGAAAAGACAGAAAGATTCTAATCCATAAATGATTGCAGGCAAATTGCTCACAGTTCCACATTGCTGTATGCATTCCTCTTCAATCTGGGTGTATCTTTTCTGTGTCATGTAGCATTTGGAAGCAAGTGGCACCTAGAAGAGAAACCTCTCGACGTTCTGCTACATCAGCTCACCGCCTTTACCTAACTAGTTTGAATCTGCTATCCATACTGCAGTGCTTCTGATGTCACAGAATGCCAGAACTAGTGCAAATGGTGCCTTGTGTTTGATTCTATTGAAAGCTTATTCCTAAGCATGTCCCAACGTGTCTGTCTATCAGTTTTCTATAGTGCCCGTTGCAATAGTACTCTCATACCCCTGGGGTATGCAGAGATCTTCTAGGGGGTACATCAATTCATCTAGATATTTTCCTAGTTTTATGACAGAACACATAAAAAACACTAGTGAAGTCAGTACAAATTAAAATTTCATACAGACAATGATTAGTTTATACTGCTCTATATTATATGCACTGAAATGTAAGTACAATATTTATATTCCAATCTATTTATTTTATAATTTTATGATAAAAATGAGAAAGTCAACAATTTTTCAGTAATAGTGTGTGCTGTGATACTTTTGTATTTTTATGTCTGATTTTATAAGCAAATAGTTTTTAGATGAGGTGAAACTTGGAGGTATACAAGACAAATCAGACTCCTGAAAGGGGTACAGTAGTCCAGAAAGGTTCTAGAGTCACTGCCCTAATAGATCAGCCTTTGAGTGAATGACGGATGGCAAATGTGGTAGAAATCTACTGAAAAATTTAATCACACCAAACACTTAGTGCAGCCCTTTAAAAAAAATTAGGAGGGGTTGGGGGGCTGGGAATGTCTTAATGGCTTTGACCTTGATTATGTTAGTTTTAATCCATCTTTACTCCTAATATATACAGAAAACTCAGTCTCACTTGCCTTGCCCTGGCACTTGGTTTAGCTTTAATCTGGATGCTGTTAGTGCTCAGTTTATCATGCAAATGTTCTTCTTCTTCCTTCCCATATGTGATAACGTCACCCATTATGGCTACCACTCCTTTGTATCCCACTGGCAGCTCAGTCATTTTGCTCTCTGAAATATGCCACTGCAGAGGTGATTCCAAATGGGATTCACTGAAAACAGACAGCCTTAGTCTCAGTTATGCCAACCCTGCCAGTGGAAAGGGCCTTTTAAAGTATACATTAATTGCATGTAAGCCAACTTTAAGGCCCGTTAATACATCCAGAGCAGTTTAAAGGGTTCTTAGTGCAAATCATAATGGGGTCATAAACACTGTGAAAGTTGCTCTGTTGCTGTGCAGAGGTATCTGCCCACACCCAATGGAAGCATCAAGGGAAAACAAGGCTGCTGATAGTTTAGGAGCAACATTATATAAAGTCAGAGGACTAAACAGTTTCTATTTAACTGCTTCATTCAGCCTCTGAAGATTTATGCAGATTCTGTGGTCTAGAGCCTCAGCTGGTGTAAATCGATGTAGCTCCATAGAAGTCAGTGGAGTTACATTCATTAAAGGTCAGGTCTTTATTCCATTACTCTTTTTTGCCACAGAAACCATTGGTGCATATCAATTAGCTGGTGCAGTAACTGCCTCTATGATGCCTATATTTTTCATTTTCATTGCTGCTTCCTCCATTTCTGGAAGCAGTGGACAAGGTATCCAGATAAGTGCAGTAATACTATAGAGAACAGCTTTATCCTTAAACTCACAGTAAGCAAGCTAATGCTTCCAGCAATATCTAGATTTATTTTCTCCACATGGTGCATGAGACCTATTTCACAGCACAGCCCTCTGCCTAGCAGATTGTTCCTGTACTGTTACCACCAAAGTGCTAGAGTGACATACTTCTCCACTGTATTTCATCTATGCCATTAATATTGCCAGACATTGTGACTTCTCTCCAGGGATGTATGACTTAGTTGTTCCAGGATCTAGCTGAATTTACTATGCTGGAATGTTTGAACAATGGACATTTGAACAATGTCTGCACCTTTATCAGTCTTACATTCCACTGCCGTGTTGTATGTACAGCTAGAGTTCCACATAGAAGTACCTGAAAAAAATCTTCTCATTGGGACTTTCTCTCTGAGACTGTAATCAGCCCACCCACCCCAGTTTTTGCATTCTGGAAGATCCAATTGAACTTTGCAAAATATATACACACCGTCACTCCACTAAAATGCATCACTTCTCTAGGGTGAAGAGGATACCAAGATGGACAACTGACTCTCAGTATGGTGCAGCAGAAAGGGAGAATTTTGGCCAAGGCCCCTAAGGAAAGTCTCTCGTCTAATAATGAAATTTGAGCTGTGCAGGGGACAGAAATTCCATTTCACAAAGGATTTTGAGATTTGAAAATTTGGCTTCACTCCAAATCAGAATGAAATCTGAACATTTCAAAATTCTCTGGAAAAAAATAGTCTTGGATCAATCAAAACGTTCTGCTTTGACAAGATTGAAACGCTTCATTTTTATTTTGACTTTCTAAAATGCTATAGTATATATAATAGAATACAGAATTTTAAAAGTTCAGAACAAGTAATTTCAGAACAAAAAAAATCCATTCCAAAAATGTAGAAAATGGGACATTTCAATAATGTCGGAACTTTTTTCCAGGTTTTTGTCTGAACTAAAATTCCTGCAAAAGCAACACAATTTTGCAAAGTGTTTTGATTTCAGTTCAACTGCATTTTCTGATGGAAAACAGTTCTGCTGAAGTTTTTACACCCATCTCTAAATGAAATAGTACAATATACAAAAGAATGAATGTTTTAATGAAGCTTGATTGGGCAATTCCACTCACCCCTTTTCATAATACAGGAACAAAAGGGCATCCAATCAAAATGAAACGTGGTTAATTTAAAGCTGATAAAAAGGAAGTGTTTTTTTTCCACACCAGGCATAATTACCCTGTGAAACTCACTGCCACTAGATGTAATTGAGGCCAACAGCTTAGTAGGATTCAAATAAGGATTGAATATTTACATGGATAACAAGAAGATCCAACGTTTACAATAGTCAGGATTTTTTTTTTAAATGGAGTTTTGAAAGGGATATAAGCCCTCATGCATTCAGGGGCGGCTCTACGAATTCCGCCGCCCCAAGCAGGGCGCGCTGCTGGGCGCCGGTCCCACGCCTCCGCAGGACCTCCCGCAGACGTGCCGCTGGTCCCGCGCCTACGGTGGAGCTTCCGCAGTCATGCCTGCGGGAGGTCCACACGAGCCGCGGGACCAACGCACCCGCCGCAGTCATGCCTGCGGGAGGTCCGGTCATCCCGCGGCTCCGTTGGACCTCCCACAGGCATGACTGCGGAAGGTCCGCCGGACTCGCCTGCCGCCCTCCAGTTAAAATGCCGCCCCACGTGCGCGCTTGGCGCGCTGGGGTCTGGAGCTGGCCCTGCATGCATTAAAGCACAGACCAACCTCAAACTATTGAGAGTTAGGAGGGAATGTTCCCTGGGGTAAGTTATTCTATAGCTTCCCTGTGCAAGGGTCCTGAAACTTCCTCTGAAGCAGCTGGCCTTGGCTATTCATTGTTGGATACAGGATACTGGATGAGATGGGCCGTTGGTCTGATCCAGCATGGCAATTCCAATGTTCTGTGATAAGGACCACGGGATCTACAATACAAGAACTAGGGGTCACCAAATGAAATTAATAGGCAGCAGGTTTAAAACAAATAAAAGGAAGTTCTTCTTCACGCAGCGCACAGTCAACTTGTGGAACTCCTTACCTGAGGAGGTTGTGAAGGCTAGGACTATAACAATGTTTAAAAGGGGACTGGATAAATTCATGGTGGCTAAGTCCATAAATGGCTATTAGCTAGGATGGGTAAGAATGGTGTCCCTAGCCTCTGTTCGGCAGAGGATGGAGACGGATGGCAGGAGAGAGATCACTTGATCATTGCCTGTTAGGTTCACTTCCTCTGGGGCACCTGGCATTGGCCACTGTCGGTAGACAGATACTGGGCTAGATGGACCTTTGGTCTGACTCGGTATGGCCATTCTTATGTTCTTATGTTCTTATCTACAATGTCTACGCAAAGCAAACAGGCCCTCAGGTTTTAAGATCTCATTGAAAATCTGCCCCACATCAGGCCACATTATCTATTCCTTACTTGTCAGGAGAGGCTCAGGTACTCTCTGAACCAACTCCTGCAGGTAGTTCTGCAGCTAAGTACCTGGGGAAGACTCTTCCCCAAGTGCATGTAGTCCACCAGGTCTGGATGGAGGAGTTGATGGCCATCACAAGAGTGGAGTTTGGCAGTGGATGAGGGACAGGAAGTGGGGGGGGAAGCAGAGGTATCTTTAAGATGCTGATTTAGAGGGCTATTAAAAATGCTGCCCACATAGCCTTTTAACCCTCAAAGATATCAGATAACTTTTTTCCTGCTGTGAGATGAAGTGGCTCTCATTATCTGTGAAGGTCTGTATCATATTGGAATCTGCCAGTGCAGGTCGGAGAGTCCATGGTACTCTGGTCCCAGCTCCGGCACTGAATTACATTTCCCAGGCACAATGGCTGCAGAATGGGTGGGTGCTTTGTCATTTAAACTGCATAAAGAGGCAGAAATTGATTTTTATTGTGGATCTTCATATCTAATAAAGCTCTGAGGGGCTCTTTTCTTCTCCGATTGAATGGCCATTGAATGCTTTCAATCTAGTTCTGTGTTTCATGCCTAAACTGAATAGTGGCAGGAGGAAAATAGATGGGAGAAAAGAGGCCAAGTCACTTTCCAGATTGAAAAGGATACAGCAGAGAAATAAATAAGAAAATAAAATAAAGTAAAATGAATCAGAAAAGCATTTAAGTGGAAAAAGGAACTTTCTTGATGGTAAGGAAAAATTGCTTTTTGAGATTTGTGTGCATGTGTGAGTGCATGTATGACAGTGGCTGCATGTGCATGCTTGTGGATGTGTGTTGATGGGAAAACATGTGTTGCACTTTGAAAGTGTGATCCTAGGAGCCTGGCATTACCTGTGTTATAACTTTTTAGTAACTATGGTTTTGATGTTAAGTTCCCATTTTCAGTACCCAAAGGAAAATAGTAATCGATTTTTTAAACTTCTCAAAATGTACAAGTCCACTACAAAGCTTGGACTTCCTTGGATTACCATTTTATATGACAGCACTGTGTGGGGACATGGATTGCTCAGGTGATTGGGTGATTTTTGCTCTGGGTTACACTGCAATAAAACTAGAGTAATTCATTTGCAATCAGTTTACACAAGTGAAAATTTGTTTTAAGATAAGGAATCCTTAACTTCTTAGTATCTGGTTCATCAAGTCCTCCCCAAATCAACAGTGATCAAGAGACTTTAATATTTAATGGCTTTTGGGGGACCCTTTTGCATTTCAGTCCAGTTCCCAGTGGACAGATATTTCACTACAAAAAAGACCAATGCAGCTGGCATTAATTGTTGTTGTTGTTAGCAGTCTGATCAAAGACCTTAAGGAATAAATCAATACACAAACTAATCTTCCTATAGTATTACAGGCAGTCATCAGATAGTGCTCTTACAGATAGTCTTAGAAATTATGCTTAACTGAATGTATGAGTTCTTAGATCTTGGAGAAATGCTTATTGTCAGCAGTGACACACTTCTAGCAAGCCCTGTGGAGAACAGAATTAGAATTCAAAATGATCTTGATAAATTGGAGAACTGGTCTGAAATCAATACATTGAAATTTATTAAAGACAAGTACAAAGTACTACAGTTGGGAAGGAAAAAATCAAATGCACAAATTAAAAATGGGGAACAACTGGCTAGGCAGTGGTAGTGCAGAAAGGGATGTAGGGGTTATAATAGATCAGAAATTGAAAGAGTCAAGAATATGATGCTGTTACAGAAAAGGCAAATGTCATTCTGGGATGTATTAATGGGAGTGTTATATGTAAGATGCAGGAGGTAATTGTTTCACTCTACTTGACACTGGTGAGGTCTCAGCTGGACTATTGTGTCCAGTTTTGGTCACCACACTTTAAAAAAAATGTGAACAAATTGGAGAGAGTCCAGAGGAGAGCAACAAAAATTATAAGAGGATTAGAAAACAAGACCTATGAGAAAATAATTGGACATGTTTAGTCTTGAGAAGAGAAGACTGGAAGGAGGGGGTGATAACAGTCTTCAAAAATGTAAAACATTGTTATAAAGAGGATGGTGATCAATTGTTCACTGAGGGGAGGACAAGAAGAAATTAGCTTAGTGTGCAGCAAGGGAGATTTTGCAGGATATTAGGAAAAGCTTTCTAGCTATAAGGATAGTTAAGCACTGAAACAGTACCCATTACTAGAGGTTTTTAAGAACGAGTTAGACAAACAACTTGTCAGGGATGGTCTAGTTATACTTAATCCTTCCTCTGTGCAGGGAGCTGGACTAGATGACCTCCTGAGGTCCTTTCCAGCCCTACACTTCTGTGACTTCTTCTTTTGGAGCTGAGCATCTCACTAGTAATGTTTGTTCTTCAAGATGACCTCTGCACATTCCCATTCTGAGGATGTGTCACCAGTGCAGCCTGGACCTGTGGAGCCTTTAACTAGCAGTGCCCATGGGATCACTCTTGCACTTCTGCCCTCTCCCCTGCTGAGGAGTGCAGATGGACCTTGCCAGGTCCTTAGACCCAGGTTCACTGGCAAGGAACTTTCCCAGTGCCGCCGTCTTTTAATTAGCTTGAACTATTCTATCACGATCTAACATATATACCATGAGCTAATTCAGTTCAAACTAGGTGGAAGGATAAACAAAAATAGATCTGGGACTAGGGTGTTTGATTTCAAAAGGGCTAACTTTAAAGAATTAAGGAAATTAGTTAGGGAAGTGGATTGGACTGACGAACTTGTGGATCTAAAGGCGGAGGAGGCCTGGAATTACTTCAAGTCAAAGTTGCAGAAACTATCAGAAGCCTGCATCCCAAGAAAGGGGGAAAAAATCATAGGCAGGAGTTGTAGAGCAAGCTGGATGAGCAAGCATCTCAGAGAGGTGATTAAGAAAAAGCAGAAAGCCCGTAAGGAGTGGAAGATGGGAGGGATTAGCAAGGAAACCTACTTTATTGAGGTCAGAACATATAGGGATAAAGTGAGAAAGGCCAAAAGCCATGTAGAGTTGGACCTTGCAAAGGGAATTAAAACCAATAGTAAAAGGTTCTATAGCCATATAAATAAGAAGAAAACAAAGAAAGAAGAAGTGGGACCGCTAAACACTGAGGATGGAATGGAGGTTAAGGATAACCTAGGCATGGACCAATATCTAAATAAATACTTTGCCTCAGTCTTTATTAAGGCTAATGAAGAGCTTAGGGATAATGGTAGGATGACAAATGGGAATGAGGATATGGAGGTAGATATTACCACATCCGAGGTAGAAGCCAAACTCGAACAGCTTAATGGGACGAAATCAGAGGGCCCAGATAATCTTCATCCAAGAATATTAAAGGAACTGGCACATGAAATTGCAAGCCCATTAGCAAGAATTTTTAATGAATCAGTAAACTCAGGGGTTGTACCGTACGACTGGAGAATTGCTAATATAGTTCCTATTTTTAAGAAAGGGAAAAAAAGCGATCCGAGTAACTATAGGCCTGTTAGTTTGACATCTGTAGTATGTAAGGTCTTGGAAAAAATTTTGAAGGAGAAAATAATTAAGGACATTGAGGTCAATGGTAATTGGGATAAATTACAACATGGTTTTACAAAAGGTAGATCGTGCCAAACCAACCTGATCTCCTTCTTTGAGAAGGTAACAGATTATTTAGACAAAGGAAATGCAGTGGATCTAATTTACCTCGATTTCAGTAAGGCATTTGACACGGTTCCACATGGGGAATTATTAGTTAAATTGGAAAAGATGGGGATCAATATGAAAATTGAAAGGTGGATAAGGAACTGGTTAAAGGGGAGACTACAACGGGTCGTACTGAAGGGTGAACTGTCAGGCTGGAAGGAGGTTACTAGTGGAGTTCCTCAGGGATCAGTTTTGGGACCAATCTTATTTAACCTTTTTATTACTGACCTTGGCACAAAAAGCAGTAATGTGCTAATAAAGTTTGCGGATGACACAAAGCTGGGAGGTATTGCTAACACAGAGAAGGACCGGGATATCATACAGGAAGATCTGGATGACCTTGTAAACTGGAGTAATAGTAATAGGATGAAATTTAATAGTGAAAAGTGCAAGGTCATGCATTTAGGGATTAATAATAAGAATTTTAGTTATAAATTGGGGACGCATCAGTTGGAAGTAACAGAGGAGGAGAAGGACCTCGGAGTATTGGTTGATCACAGGATGACTATGAGCCGCCAATGTGATATGGCCGTTAAAAAAGCTAATGCAGTTTTAGGATGCATCAGGTGAGGTATTTCCAGCAAAGATAAGGAGGTGTTAGTACCGTTATATAAGGCACTGGTGAGACCTCATCTGGAATACTGTGTGCAGTTCTGGTCTCCCATGTTTAAGAAGGATGAATTCAAACTGGAACAGGTTCAGAGACGGGCTACTAGGATGATCTGAGGAATGGAAAACCTGTCTTATGAAAGAAGACTTGAAGAGCTTGGCTTTTTTAGCCTAACCAAAAGAAGGTTGAGAGGGGATATGATTGCTCTTTATAAATATATCAGAGGGATTAATATCAGAGAGGGAGAGGAATTATTTAAGCTTAGTACCAATGTGGACACAAGAACAAATGGGTATAAACTGGACACTAGGAAGTTTAGACTTGAAATCAGATGAAGGTTTCTAACCATTAGAGGAGTGAAGTTCTGGAACAGCCTTCCAAGGAGAGTAGTGGGGGCAAAAGACATATCTGGCTTTAAGACTAAGCTTGATAAGTTTATGGAAGGGATGGTATGATGGGACAGCCTAATTTTGGCAATTAATTTTGGCAATTGATCTTTGATTATCAGCAGGTAAGTATGCCCAGTGGTCTGTGATGGGATGTTAGATGGGACGGGATCTGAGTTACTGCAGAGAATTCTTTCCTGGGTGCTGGTGGGTGAGTCTTGCCCACATGCTCGCCACTGATCGCCATATTTGGGGTTGGGAAGGAATTTTCCTCCAGGGCAGATTAGCAGAGACCTTGGAGGTTTTTCGCCTTCCTCTGCAGCATGGGGCATGAGTCACTTGCTGGAGGATTCTCTAACTCAGGACTTCAGTAACTCAGATATAGGTTAGGGGTTTGTTATAGAAGTGGATGGGTGAGATTCTGTGGCCTGCGTTGTGCAGGAGGTCAGACTAGATGATCATAATGGTCCCTTCTGACCTTAGAGTCTATGAGTCTATGAGTCTATGATGTCCAGGTCCTTGGTTCTGCAATGTTAAAGCCAGAAACAAAGAAACGAGGGTTTAAGAGGCATGCCTATTGCTCTGTCATTTTTCCTGCTTTGGATGCATGTGTGCATTGTCTGGCCTGCTTGGAGGAAAGTCATTCACTTCCTCACTGCTCCATTTTCAGCATTGTCACCCCAGGGCTTGAAAAGAGCATCAGAATTGCCTCAAAGCTGTGCTATTCCAGGAAGCATTATCAGCTAAACCTTCCATTTCCAAAAGGCAGGAATTTGCAAGTGCTGGGAGACAAGTCTCAGCTCAGACCTCCAAAGGGGTTAAATAGCCTGGCAAAGTCCCGGTGTAGGTGTCCACTTCCTTGACTGGAGTCAAACCTAAGGTGCTGGTCTCTATAAATCTGCAAAGATGGGCTCTCACCAAGCAGAAATGCTTGGCCTTACAGGCGTTGGCCTCTGCTGATAGAACCAGTCCTCAAGAGCATACACCAAAGATCCAGGACTTCAACTCCATGGCTGAAGTGCAAAAGCAAACCCCCAAGGCTCTTGCCTCATAAGTCACAGCCACAGCAAAGGGTGATGTTGAGGGCCAACACTGTATTACAGATCCACACTCAGTCCCAGATCTGAGGTCCAGGCTTGCAACCTCACTCTAAGCCTGCTAAGGCATCTGACACTTCCTCAGAGCCATTGGTTCCTACTGAATCTAGGGTCACCATGGTGGGTTAGGTATACTGCATATTCCATTCAACCCTGGTACATCCTCATTCAGATCTGCCTTCAAATCAGGGGGCCCCTTGTGCAATACTAGGTATAGTATCTTTGGTGCTTAAAGAGAAAGGAAAGACGCATAAGATGGCGAGGCTGGTTCCTTCTTCTCCTTGTGTGGGAAAGGGGGGAAAACACAATGGAAAGCTCCCCAGAGATACCTGAATTTCCCTCTAGGACCCCTACTGGGTCTTCAGTGAAATGTATCTCACCCCTTTTGCCTTTGGGGTTATTCAAGCCATTGTTGTCATCCTTGGAAACCTAGGAAAGGGCCTCGGATCCATACCTGGATCCAGTATTAGGCCATGACCAGCCTGATACCTTTCCTTGTCCTTCTGCTCCCCGGGACTGGATCAGGGAACCTAGAAAGTGCTACAGAGACTTCCAGCCTCTCAGACACTGAACTCCTCCTTCCTGTCCCAAATATTGCAATAGGTAATTCCCTGCCAACTCCTGGACTAGGACTAGGTGGTACCACCATGGGCAATTGGCCATGTTGGACCTTCCCCTACACATCATCCTGAATTTAAAAGGCTGAAGAGAGAGACCTGAAAAGGGATCCTTCTCCCAAAGGGGTTCAAGGGAAATATCCTGGCCAGAACTATGGCTCTTGCTGGTACTGAGGGAACAGTCTCCTTTACTTGCCCAAGACACACTGTCTGAAGAACTAGATGGGCCTATCATACGGTTGTTCAAGTGGCTTTAGAAGACAATGCAGGTGCATTAACCTTCTCCTGTTCCAATTTCATGAAATCGTAGAAAGGATGGTGATTACTTTAAACACCCCTTTGGTAACCTTAGAGGAACCTACACGCCCAGTTTTTGATACTCTGGGTTCACCCTCTAGTAGTAAGATCACCCTGCCAGTTCTAGTCTGATTATTACAGCCAGCAAAAAAATACCTGGAAAAAACAATGGCTTGGATGGGCCTCCTGAGGGCTTCTTGGTCTACCAGAGCCACTTAGCTCTGAATTCATTGGTGGTGGCAGCTGGTGTTCAAAGATCAAAATGGGATCAACTCCACGCTATCCTGTCAAATAGAGACACGCTGGGCCTTAGAGTGGTGAACGATCAGGCCACAATGTCCAGATATATTACTACTATCTATGGGAGAAAACAGCACTGTTTGCCCAGTCACTGCCAGAAGACTAGAGAGAGCAGGCCAAAGCACTGATTATCAAAGGTCAGTTAGTTGCTAAGCACACTGTGAGAGCATCCTTCAACATTTCCTACGAAGCATCTAGAGCTGCAGCATCTGTATTTAAGGCACCACTCATGATTACGTTCCTGTGGTCTGCCTCCGGAAACAAGAACCCTGGTAGACAGTCACCCATTCGATGATGAGCAGCCATTTAGCTCGAGGACAGATGAGATTGTAGAGACATTAAAAGATACTAGGTCTGTGGCAATATCTCTTCTCAGTGCTCTAGGGAGAGATTTGGGCTACCACTATTTTGTTACCAGAGACAACTGTTCATGGCCCATGCTTCCTATTAATTTCAAAAGAAGAAATACTAGCAACAGTCCCCTGTTCACCATCAGCAGAGACACAGACCTTAAGCTAAAAGGGAAACCTGCTGCATCATCTTCCTCTGCACTGGCCACTTAGCCTCAGGTTTGATGGGACACCTGAGAACCCTTGACCAGTTCTGAATCTATTTGCTGCCTCTCCTTCATTTGGAAACCATCTCTCCCACTTCTTAGATACCTATATTACTATAATCAAAGATCAGCTGTTCTTGGAGACCGTTCAGCAAGGTTGCTCCATTCAATTCAACCATATTTCTCCACCCAACATCCTTTCCCCATCCCTCATTAACGATTCTTCTCATGAGTTACCTCAGAGAATTCTTTCCCAGGTGTCTGGCTGGAGGGTCTTTCCCTCATGCTCAAGGTCTAACTTATCACCATATTTGGGGTCAGGAAGGAATTTTACACCCAGTCTGATTGGCAGAGACCCTGAGGTGGTTTTTTGTTTGTTTGTTTGTTTGTTTTGCCTTCCTCAGCAGCACGGGACGCGGGTCACTTGCAGGTTTAAACTACTGTAAATGGTGGATTTTCTATAACTTTGAAGTCTTTAAGCCATGATGCGAGGACTTCAGTAACTCAGCCAGAGGTTAGGGCGCTGTCACAGAAGTGGGTGTGTGAGGTTCTGTAGTCTGCAATGTGCAGGTAGTCAGACTAGATGATCATGATGGACCCTTCTGACTTAAAGTCTATGAGACCTTGTTAAGATCAGACATTTTCTCGCTACTAGAGTTAAGTGCCAGAAGAGTAAATTCCCAAAGAGTTTCAGGCCAAGGGATTTTATACCAGGTAGTTTCTTATCCCAAAGAAAGATAGAGGTCTCCATTCCATTTTAGACCTTTGGAAGCTCATCTCCGTCACATGAAAGTTCAGATTCTGCATGGTTACCCTAGCTTCCATTATCCCTTCCTTATCTAGCAATGACTGATTTCAGATCCCTATTTACAGGACATGTATTTTCACATCTCAATCAGGCCACCACAAAAAAACTATGGCTTATTGAGGGAGATCATTACCAATACAAGGTACATCCATTTGCCCTGTTTATTGTATCTCACCTACTGTCTTAAGGCTAAATTTTAAAAGTATTTAGATGCCTAAAGATGCAGAGGCATTTAGTGGGATTTTCTAAAGCACCTAAGCAGGTTTGGTGCCTAACTTCCATTGACATCAATGAGTTGTCGGGGCTGTGGAGGAATGTGGGATGCTGAGGACAGTGGGGTAAGGGCTTGAGGACAAGTGGTGGATGCTGAGAGGCAGTGGGATGAGTTGTGGGGGGGAATGGAGGATATTGGGAGGTGGTTGGGTACTCTGGGGCCCCTGACCTGTTCTTGCACCAGGGCGCTCTGGGGTCTTGTTATGCCAGTAAGAGAAGGGGAGGGGTCGCAAGAGTGCTCCAACAAGCACAGCTACTAGAAAGTTCCACTGGACCAGAGTGCACCATCAGGGCATCCCGAGAGTTGGAATAGGTAGAGTCCATCTCAAACAACTCCAGTTACAGGGAGTAACCCCCATTTGTGCATGCATCCCTCTGCCTTAGTCTCTATTTAACCAAGTTACTTCTTAGGTGTAATACTGCTGCCCACGGGTTGGTTATAGAAAGAAAACACAGCATTCCAGGGTATACAGTAGCTTTCACTTTTGGTGGTGCACCCTCTGACTTAAGGTGTAGGCCCATCAGTGGTGTGATACAAGAGACGCTGCAATGTCTCTCCCTAACTGGACATGTTCTGCACTTAAGCTTCCATTGCTTTTAATATGGCACCTGTCCCTAGTATTCATGTTAAATTCAACCATACTTTAAAAAGGGTGTGATGGGGTGTCCACCCCACATCTGGCACAGTAGGTTCACTTAGTCAATTAACCTATTAGACTGCACTTGGAGGGGAACCAGGGAGTAATAAAGCCAAATGAAAGATGAAGTTCATCTGGGAAGGAGCAGGTTGGGCCTGTATAAAAGGATGAAACTGAGAACAGAAGGAGGTGGCAGGGGAAGTAGTCTGCAGTCAGTCCCTTGTTGGGGGCGGGGGGGCAAGAGTCAGGTTTGTTTATGGCTACAGAACCTGGTACGACGTCAAAGAGGGGAAGTAGGCTACAGTTACTCCCTAGGAAGAGGGCGTTTGGGCCAGTGAACTCAAGGTGGGAGGGGACAGAAGACCGAGAAGGGGAGTAGGAAAGAGTCCAGGGAAATAGTGACAAGGTCTGGGAGCAAGCAGACTGGAGCTGTTGGACATTGGGTCTCTGGGCTGGAACATGGACTAGTGGGCAAGGCCAGGTTCCCCTACCAACTGCTGGGGAAGTGGCACAGGACCTGGCCTTGGAGTGGGAGACTGTCTGAAATGGCATAAAGACAGCAGATCCAGTGGGACTTTGATACCTGGAAGAAGAGGACTGTACAGTGCCCTGGCAGGAGGGCTGAGTCATGGAGAGGGAGCACCGCGAGTCCTTCAGAGCAAGGAGGGGTTGCTGTGGGCGCAACCTTTGGAAGGGGATAGGGGGGTCAGATTTGAAAGGAGCAAATCCCCAGATGCAGCCACAAGGAGGCACCTCAACAGTGACTAAACCCCATGACAGGAAGGTCATAAATTCCAGGGTTGAAATCCTAGCCCTATTGAAATCAATGGCAAAACTCCCATTCACTTCAGTGGGACCAAAATTTCACCGCCCGTGGGAAAAAAACCTGACAAGTGCTGAGCTCTTCTTTTGCTTCTGCTTCTACTTCAGAAACTCTTCTAACTCACTTTGAGACCTTCTGGTCTTTTTAGTCTGTCTATGACCATCATATCCAATTGCCTTCAAAGTAGAATAGGTCGCCAGCAGCAAAGTGGACTTCTTGGACCGTCTGACCTATGCTTGGGGGTATTATGTATTTACGAATGATCTGTAAGAGGCAGTGAGAATATCTGCAGCTGGCACAGAATTATTTGGGGGCAGTGAAGACTGGCAAGCAACTTCAGAAGGATCTGACAAACTTGGGCAAGTGGGCAGAACAATGACAGGTGAAATTCAATGAAGTCAAATGCAACCTGCATTGGAAGGAGCAATTTGAATACTCAAAGATATTGATGGGTTCCAAATTAATGGCAGCAACTGAGGAAAAAGGCCCCAAGGGCCAAGCTTTTCAAAAGCAGTTAGTGATTTGGAATACCTCTATTTTTGCATGTCCAACTTAAGTCATCTGAAAGGGACCTGGTTTTCATAGAGTTGATAATTAGCACGTCATGAAAATCAGGCCCCATTTGGGTGTCTCAATCTAGGCACCTAAAAATTGAGACAACAAAAATTGCTAGTCATCTTTTTAAAATCTTCACCATCATTGTGGAGAGCTTGGTGGAAACCTCTGCTCAATGTGCAGCAACAATCCAAGAAGCCACGATGTTAGGTTGCATTCAGAAAGAGACAGAATAATAATACTGCAAATATTATAATGGCATTGTATAACTGCATGATACTCCTTCACCTGGAATAATGTGTTCAGTTCTGGTCAACCCATCTCAGAATGCAGAGACTGAAAAGGTCCACAGAGGGCAAAGGAAATTATTACAGGCACAGAAAGGCTTCCATGTGAAGAGAGATTAAAAAGATTGCAGCTATAAGGCTATTTAATTTAGAGAGGATATGAATAAGAGGAACCGTGATAGAGGTGTATAAAATAATTTGGCTTTTGCCAGTTTGTGAAGTCTTCATGAAGCAAGTCTGATTTTTGAAATGTATAACAGTATTCAAAGCTGTTTGGCAAACAGTAAAAACAAACACCGTGGATTATTGACAAATGGGCTCAGGGATGGTATGTGTTGTTTGCAATTTAATATTGGTCACCTAAGAAACACAGTTTTATTTCTGGTCCTTGGCTCAGTCGCTGACCCTTTATAAACAGGAGGCATGGCTGATAGAATGCTATGAGCTTTGACTCTCTCAGGGAGAGGATGGACTCAGTGCAGAGGGTCTCAATTGTGTAGCTCTTTGAATGGGGCCATATTTTCTGATAACCACCCCTAGTGTTCACTGATCACTATTAACATCTGTGCCACACCCTAATGTGTCACACTTGCTTCTCTGGAGACAGGGTCCTAGATTCTCTGGCCTGGCTGAGCTGTGATTGGAGTAGCACCAAAAGGGTGGGGAGTGTGGCTTTCTATTAGCTTTGTGGCTCCCTAATCCTGGAGCGCTCCAAGCATAATTTAGAGCTGCCTCAGAGAGGTTCTAAGTTAAAATCAACTGCCTATGGTCCTAGGAAATGATTCTGGCATTCAGGGATTGCAAGGAATAATGCTGATTCAGACAAGCCCTGAGAACTTGCTCTAGGGTCCTTGACAAAGAAAATTGGAACCATCTCTTTGTGGAAAAGTCCTATACAGTTTAATAGAAACGAAGCCAATAGGATTTTGTAGAAATTAAACAGGGTTCCGTAGCAAGTATGCTAAGCCCTATAGAATTTAATAGTGAATTAAACTGGACTTTTATAGGAAGGTTATCATTCTCTGTTAAACTCTGTAGACCTTCTGCAGAAGAGATGGTGGGATGCTCAAGTGAATGTGAAGCTAAAAAATTTGAATTTGACTTCCCAGAAGAAGAAAATGAAGTGGACCTGCACAGTTCAGAGATGAGTGATGTTTACAGTCCAGAATTCAGCTACAGGTGGCTTATAGAAAAAAAATAGGAGTGCAAAGCGCTATGCCCGACAATGTGTTATATGACAACTGAAATGAAATTAGGTAAACATAAAAACTCAACTGCAATTAAATCCAAGAAAACAACTATTGTTAAATTCTTATTTATTCAGGCAAAGGACAAAATAGCAAAAGAATCTGTATGTTTGTTGTGACACTCTCTCCCCCGTGTGCACCCTCTGTTATATGGTTATGATATATATTGTACAAAGTATGCCTTGTCAGTATCATTTGAAAACTCATAATCTGCTGAATATTATTATCTTGTTGAAATGGGTATAACATCACTGCATGTCTGTAGCAAGGTCGACGTCTCATTGCCGTGGTGCCTCCCACTGGTCATCCTGGGAATTAGCTCTTGTCCAGCTGCCAAGCGCCTCCTTCTGGCCGGTGTCTCGCCTGCCTTGGGCCTCGTGTCCCTCCTGGACCCCGGTGCCCCTTCCTTAGGGTTCTGCCCCCCCGGTAATCCCCACACTCTGGGTCTCCCCTCCCAGGGAACCCCTAACCCTCTATCCCCACCTTGCCTCAGTGGCTACTGCCAGTCATCATCTAGCCCCCGTTCACTGGGGCAGACTGCAGTCTGTAATGGCCACTCATCATTGGCAAGAGGATAGGACCAGCTACCTCTGCATATTCCCAGGCTGCCCCTCTGCAGCCCCAGTACCTTCGGTAGGCCATCAACAAGGCCTGCAGCCTGGGGATTTACCAGGCTGGAGCTCCCCAGCTCCCTTTGCCCTTCCCCAGCACTGCTCCGTTTGAGGTACCTTGCTCCCAGGCACCTAGCCCTTCTCCCTCCAGGGCTAGAGTGAGACTCCTTCAGTGCCTGGCTCACAGCCCTCTTATCAGGGTCAGGTAGGCCCTGATTGAGCTGGCCACACCTGTGGTCAGCTACTCAGTCAGCTTCCCCCAGCTCTTCTCACTCCTCTTATTTCAGGAGTGGGGTAACCCCTCCACTACAATGTCAAATTCGGAGATTTTGTTATATGATTTCAAGTATCAGAGGGGTAGCCGTGTTAGTCTGGATCTATAAACAGCAACAAAGAGTCCTGTGGCACCTTATAGACTAAGTGGATATTCACCCATGAAAGCTTATGCTCCAATATATCTGTTAGTCTCTAAGGTGCCACAGGACTCTCTGTTGCTGCTATATGATTGTTACTGAAATATGCTGACAGGTTTCAGCATATTTCCGTGTTAGTCTGTATCAGTAAAAAGAACGGAGAGTACTTGTGGCACCTTAGAGACTAACACATTTATTTGGGCATAGGCTTTCGTGGGCTACAGCCCACTTCATCGGATGCATGCCGTGAAAAATACAGTAGGAAGATATATATACACAGAGAACATGAAAAAATGGGTGTTGCCATACCAACTCTACGAGACTAATCAATTAAGGTGGGCTATTATCGGCAGGAGAAAAAAACGTTTGTAGTGATAATCAGGATGGCCCATTTCAAACAGTTGACAAGAAGGTGTGAGTAACAGTAGGGGAAAAATTAGCATGGGGAAATAGTTTTTACTTTGAGTAATGACCAGTGATGAGCTGCCAAATTTTTAACAACCGGTTCCCTCCTCCCTCCAAATTTTTAACAACTGGTTCCCTCCTCCCCCCCCACTCCTGTCCCATCCAACCCCCCCCATGTTCCTTGACAGCCCCCCCCACCCATGCCATATCCACCCCCCTTCCCTGTCCCCTGACTGCCCCTTGCCACCCCATCCAACCCCTTCTCTCATTCCTGATGGCACCCCGGGGACCCCGACCCCCTCCCACCCCCCCGTCGCTCGGTCCCTTGACTGTCCCTGGAATCCCTACCCCTAACTGCCCCACACCGCCCCATCCAACCCCTACTCCTTTCTGACTCCCCCCCGACCCTTACCCCCATTCAATCCCCCTGTTCCCTGCCCTCTGACTGCTCCAACACTAATCCACCCCCCCAACTCCCCTGCCCTCTATCCATCACGCCCTCCCTGCTCCCCTTACCTTGCTGCCTGGAGATGGGGTCCCAGCTGGGCTGGGGCTGGGACCAGGACACTGGGGCAGGAGCGCCGCGCCAGCCCGGGACCGCCGCAGACGCCGGGACAGGAGCCCTGCTGCACCGCCCGCCGGACCCGGACCCGCCGCGGACCCCGGGCAGGAGCCGAGCCCCGCCGCGCCCGCTGCTGGGCCATGGACCCAGAGCCAAACTCCGCCGGCGCGGACCTGGACGGGGGGGGCCAGAGCCCCCACGGCAGGAGCCGAGCCCCGCTGCGCGACCCCGGGCAGGGCCAGAGCCTGCCGCGCGCCCACGGCAGGAGCCGAGCCCGCTGCGCCGCCGGCCGCGGACCCTGAGGCAGGAGCGAGCCCGCCGCGCCCCACCCAGCCGCGGACCCTGGGGCAGGAGCCGAGCCCCGCGCCCCACCCAGCCGCGGACCCGGGGCAGGAGCGGACCCCAGGGCAGGAGCCCCGCCCGCGCCCGCTTGCTTACCTGTCTGCCTGCCTCCGTCCCTCCTGTTCAGGCTTCCCGCGAACATCTGATTCGGAAAGCAGGGAAGGGGAGGAGAAGGGGGCGGAGCAGGAGAGGAGCGGGAGGTGAGCTTCAGCCGGAGCTTTTGTTAAATTTAGCAGCCCTTATAGAACTGGTTGTCCTGGAACAACCGGTTCTAAAATGGCTGCTAAATTTAACAACCGGGATCGCGGGAACCAGTGCGAACTGGCTCCAGCTCACCCCTGCCTGCCTGGCTCTTTAGCATCCGGTTCTCTGTCTGGCGTCTAATTTTAGCAAACGGTTCGCGCGAACCGTTGCGAACCGTCTGCAGCTCACCCCTGGTAATGACCCATCCACTCCCAGTCTTTATTCAAGCCTAATTTAATGGTGTCCAGTTTGCAAATTAATTCCAGTTCTGCAGTTTCTCATTGGAGTCTGTTTTTGAAGTTATTTGGTTGAAGAATTGCGACTTTTAGGTCTGTAATTGAGTGACCAGGGAGGTTGAAGTGTTCTCGGACTGGTTTTTCAATGTTATTATTCTTGATGTCTGATCTGTGTCCATTTATTCTTTTGCATAGAGACTGTCTGGTTTGGCCAATGTACATGGCAGAGGGGCATTGCTGGCACATGATGGCATATATCACATTGGTAGATGTGCAGGTGAATGAGCCTCTGATGGTGTGGCTGATGTGGTTAGGTCCTATGATGGTGTCCCTTGAATAGACATGTGGACAGAGTTGGCATCGGGCTTTCTTGCAAGGGTAGGTTCCTGAGTTAATGTTTTTGTTGTGTGGTGTGTGGTTGCTGGTGAGTATTTGCTTCAGGTTGGGGGACTGTCTGTAATCAAGGACTGGCCTGTCTCCCAAGATCTGTGAGAGTGAGGGATCGTCCTTCAGGATAGGTTGTAGATCTTTGATGATGCGCTGGAGAGGTTTTAGTTGGGGGCTGAAGGTTACTTTCTTTGTTGGGCCTGTCCTTGAGTAGGTGACTCTGGGTATTCTTCTGGCTCTGTCAATATGTTTCTTCACTTCAGCAGGTGGGTATTGTAGTTTTAAGAACACTTGACAGAGATCTTATAGGTGTTTGTCTCTGTCTGAGGGATAGGAGCAAATGTGGTTGTATCTTAGAACTTGGCTGTAGACAATGGACAGTGCTAATAAGTGATGGTCACATAAACACCACCCTATACTGGAAACCTACTGACCGCTATATTTACCTTCATGCCTCCAGCTTTCATCCAGACCACGTCACACGATCCATTGTCTACAGCCAAGCTCAAAAACAGACTCCAATGAGAAACTGCAGGGAGGTTACAATAAACCATAGGCCTCACACTATGATATCGTTTGCTATCATTCAGCAAGCTCACGTGCTCATGGTGCTGTTGCTGCTATTCCTATGTGGCTGACACGCACCCTGTATCAGGAGGAGGAGGGATGTTGCTGTTGTGTTTTGTTGCTATATCAACGTCTCTCAGGTTTTTACATGCACGCATCACTGTAGCGTAATAGCATTTCCTGGGAGTATCTTACCTGTAGATCACACAAAATCATTCACTACCAGCACACCTTCGGGTGTGTGTGTGTTTCTGTGTGTGTGTGTGTGAGTGAGTGAGTGATTCTGCTGCTAATGTGCCATCCTGTAAAAATGCTGGTGACACTGCAGTTGCTGTGTTGTTTGTATAACAATGCTTTGCCATGTCTTACTAAAAATATAATTTTGTTTGTCTAGCTAGCTAGCCGTGAAAATTCCCCCTTTTGCCCTCTGTATTACCATACATCCATACTAAGTCTACTAAATTATATGCTACCAACCCCACATCCATTATTTTTCAGTGTCTGGGAAAGTAAATGGATTGCAACCATCATGGATCATCTTAGCAAATTAAAAGTGTTGCATCTACTGGATGTCTAGTTATGGGAGATTCGTTGCATATAATAAAACAACATTAACAACGACAAAAAATAGGGTTTTTTAAGTATGTACACTGGTTGTGAATAAGGTGTCCCCAAGACCAAAAAATATCGTTCTTCAAGATTCTTCAGGTACTTTATTACAATAGTAAGCGCTCTCTGGCACTACCCACAGGTAGTGTTTGCAGGCTGAGGGCCTATTATTGCTACTAAATCTAATCTGCTAAAATCTTTTTTTTTTTAATTTTGAAGCTTGCCCTGCCACAACTCCTATAATAAAGGGAGCACTCATTTGTTTACAAACTCTTTCAAACCATAGGGAATATTGTCGGGTCAAGTCAGTAACAGTGTCAGGGAGGAACCCCACAGGTAGGGGTGTATTTCACAGAGGGGAAATCTGTGGTGATGTCAGTTCCCTTGGGAATAGGCTAGGTGGTGCTAGAGCACACTTGCATGCTGTGTGCTAAAGGGCTGTTGCTGGTAAAGGTTTGCTGGAATAAAGAGATTATGATCCATATAGTGCTACTGTTTTCTTCTAATTAAAGTATGTCATGGCAACCAGAAAAGCCTTCAAGATCAAGAACAGAAAGGGATGTTCCTGTGTGGTCCCCCGAAGGAATGCAGAATAGTGGTGTGCACACACACAGAGTGCAGTTATACATGATGTATCCAATTATCGCTACTCTCAGATCAATAATACTTTGACAGGTAAGAGATAAGATGCCAATTGCTTGGAAGAGATGTAGAAGGCAATGAGGTTCATATAGGGCCAAGAATTCAAGGCCAGGTTTTCAAATGCTCAGTGACCACACTGGGAGCCCTATTAAAAAAAAATTGCTGAGATCTTTAGAAAATCTACTCACTAATTTTGGTGCCTAATTGGCGGTTGAGTTCTTCTGAATATTTGGTCCTAATTGTGGATTGAATTCTATTTTAAAAAAACAAAAAAGGCCTAGGGCTAAAGTGAGTATTAAAAGTCTTTATTATTTTTGTCCTCTGCAGTGTCATTCAGCAGACATCTGCCCCTGAGAGAGGCTACATGCAGGGACATGCAGTCCTGCCTTGATTTTTTTAATAGACTGAAGCCCCCGTTACACTAGAGTCCAGCATGGGAATGTCCTGTGGGTCAATTACAGGGCCTGGTAAAGGGCACAGCTCAGCAGTCAAGGGCAGGTAATGACAACACCTTCAAGTGAAGTGGATAAAGACAGAGTGAAACGAGCGATAGCAATAGGTAGGCTAAAGATTGAGGCCTGTGACACCAGTTGCATTTGTCAGGCTTGCTACGGCCTGGGGATTTTCTCTGTTTGGAATGTTGTAGAGACACATCACTCAGGATGGCTGGATTTTCCTGGCTTCCTGTCAAATCGAGATTTATTCACAGAAATCTGTTTTGCCATATAAAACTAAATGGCACTTTTCCCTGTGTGGATTTGACTAGTCAGTATCAGCTGGTGGTGCCAAGTAAGGTTTTTATGTTTTTCCCTCCATCAGTTGCTTTCTTGGGATGGATATTATGTGCTGGTGATGAGTGAGTTGTTACTACCCAATGAAAGTAGTAGTTAGGGGTACTCGACACCTAACAGGAGGTGCTCAGGACTTTGCAGGCTTGACCTCTTGGAGAATATTCTTGTCTTTGTTTTCCTTTGGGGGCAATTCAGACTTGTTGCAATTTTAGGAGAAAGCAACGTATGGTCTGCCCTTTTGTGCCTCCTCCACACCACTTGATGGAAGATGGTAGTGAATCGGTGCTGGTTCTCTTGGTTTTTTTAGAACTAATGGCAGCCAATATAGAATCACAGAATCATAGAAATATAGAACTGGAAGAGACCTCGATAGGTTATCTAGTCCAGTCCCCTGCTTTGAGAAACGACTAAGTATTATCTAGACCATCCCTGACAGTTGTGTGGCTAACCTGCTCTTAAAAACCTCCAATGATGGATATTCCATAACTTCCCTAGGTCATTTCTTTCAATACTTAACTACCCTTGCAGTTAGGAAATTTTTTCCAAATGTCCAACCTAAACCTCTCTTGCTGCAATTTAAGCCCATTGCTTCTTGTCCCGTCCTCAACGGTTCACGAGAACAATTTTTCTAACTCCTCCTTGTAACAACATTTTATGTACTTGAAAAATATCATCTCCCCCTTCAGTCTTCTCTTCTCCAGATTAAACAAATCCATTTTTTTTCAATCTTCCCTCATAGGTCATGTTTTCTAGACCTTTAATCATTTTTGTTGCTCTCCTCTGGACTTTCTCCAGTTTGTCCATTTTTTTCCCAAAGTATGGGGCCCAGAACTGGACACAGTACTCCAGCTTAGGCTTTATCAGTGCTGAGTAGAGCGGAAGAATTACTTCTCATGTCTTGCTTACAATACTTCTGCTAAAACATCCCAGAATGATGTTTGCTTTTTTTTTTTTTTTTGCAGCTATGTGACATTGTTGTCCACATTTAGTTTGTGATCCACTGTAACCTCTAGATCCTTTTCTGCAGTACTACTTCTTAGCAGTCATTTCCCATTTTGTATTTGTGCAATTGATTATTCCTTCTGAACTGGAGTACTTTGCATTTGTCCTTATTGAATTTCATCCTATTTATTTCAGTTCATTTCTCCACTTTGTCAAGATCAATTTGAATTCTAATCCTGTCCTCCAAAGCACTTGCAACCCCTCCCAGCTTGGTATCATCTGCAAACTTTATACGTGTACTCTCTATGCCATTATCCAAATCACATATGATGATATTGAATAGAACCAGACCTAGGCCTGATCCCTGTGGAGCCCCACTCAATATGCCCTTTCAGCTTGATTGTGAACCATTGATACTATGCTGAGTGTACTTTTCCAACCAGTTGTGCACCCTCCTTATGGTAGGTTTGTCTAAGCTATATTTCTCTAGTTTCTTTATGAGAAGGTCATGTGAGATAGTATCAAAAGCCTTACTAAGGTCAAGATATATCAAATCTACTGCTTCCCCCTATCCACGAGGCTTGTCACCCTGTCAAAGAAGGATATTAGTTTGGTTTGACATGATTTGTTCTTGACAAATCCATGTTGACTATTACTTATCATCTTATTATCTTCTAGGTACTTACAAATTGATTGCTTGATTATTTGCTCCATTATCTTTCCGAATACCAAAGTTAAACTGACTGGTCTATAATTCCCTGTTTGTCCCTTTTCCCCTTTTTTATAAATAGGTGCTATATTTGCCCTTTTCCAGTCCTCTGGGCTCTCTCTCATCCTCCATGAGTTCTGAAAGATAATCGCTAATGGCTCAGAGATTTCTTCAACCAGCTCCTGAAGTATTCTAGGATGTGTTCCATCAGGACCTGCCCTAACTTTTCAAAGTAATTCATAACTTGTTCTTTCCCTATTTTAGCCTCAGCTCCTACCACATTTACACTGATTTTCAGTGTGTTAGTTGTCCGATCACTGCTAACTTTTTTGATGAAAACTGAAACAAAAAAGGCATTTAACACTTAGGCCATTGCTGTGTTTTCTGTTGCTGTCTTTTCCTCCTCATTGAGTAATGGGCCACCCTGTCCTAGGTCTTCCTCTTGCTTCTAATGTATTTGTAAAAAGCTTTCTTGTTGCCCTTCATGACCCTAGCTGATTTAATCTCATTTTGTGCCTTGGCCTTCTAATTTTGTCCCTACATGCTTGTGTTGTGGGAGGAGGGGGTCTGGTGGGTTTTTTTAATTCAGCCTTTGTAATTTGACTGAGTTTCTACTTTTTTGAGTTTCAGGTAATTGAAGATCAGGGGCGCTGGAACAATTTTTATAGTGGGGATGCTGAGAGCCATTGAACCAAACTGTAAACCCTGTATATAACGGAATCCATTTTGAGCCAGGGGTAATGCCACACCCCCAGCACTCCTAGTTCCAGCATCTACGTTGAAGATCTCCTGGATAAGCCAGGGAGATCTCTTGCCATACTTCCTCTCTCCCCTACGCACAGAAAGAGATGACTGTTTGCAAGGTGAGGGACCATGCTGAGACAATGGTCTGGAACCAACCCTAGAAATTTGGGAGCAGGCAATAACGGAGGGTGGAAAGAGAGGAAACTCCTCCCCTTCGTCACCCCCCGCACAGAGTCTGACCCCTCTGCAGAAAGAAGGGGGAGCTACATGTACCCTTTCCCCAGAAAGTGAGGTGTTACTCAGGAATCAGGCCTTAGGGTCTGACTGTATGCAGGATGGGTTTCTCTCTCCCTCTAACGATTTGCATCTGACCCGCAACCAAAACTGCAGGGACAAGTTTGATTCCAGGGCCTCAACTCTTAACACCTCACAAACATTTTAGTGGCTTCCAATTTGAAATTCTGGCTTGACGCCTTCTCGGATAACACCCTTCACACTTTTCTATTCTACAGCCATTCTCATTGCTGGAAACGCAGCTAAGTGAGTAGAGACAGAAAACCCCGTTACTGAAAAGCTGCTGTCAGCTAACACAATCCAGCAAACTGGACATGAAAGTCACATACAGGGAATGTTGAAGGTTAAAAAAATAACTTAAAAGTATTCTTAAACTATAAGAAGCATGCTCAAAATGTACTCTTTTCCTATAAAAGCACAGTGAAAAAGAAGTCACCCAGTGAAACTAATGGTACTTATTACGTTCAGAACAAATAAATAAAGTAGCATAATGGGGTCGTGGTCTATGAATGGGGCATGTCATTGCTACTGCAATAACAAAAATATTACATTATTAATTAGTATTATTAATTAATAATATAATAATAAGTAATAGCCTTCAGAATTCAGTGGCAAAAGCAGTGTTGGAGCCAAACGCAGTTGCTGAATTTTGAAAAAAAAAATAGCTTTGCCAATTTTGTGGCAAAACGTAACATATATAATTCTGAATGCCAAGATACCTGATTCTGGAAGTAATCTGACAACCACAGCGTTCAGGAAGGATTTGTTAGTTGTTGTTGTGGTTGCTGTCATTATGTTTTGAGTATGGCTGATCAGGAATCTTTCAACCAAATGGTTTTTCATCAATGTGTCAGTTCTGATTGACATTTTTCAGGTCTCAGAGAGCAGGAAAGACCCAGCCCAGAAACCAGTTGGCTAGGGACCCACATCATGTGTGGGAGATCCATGTTCAAGACCCTACTCTGTCTGAGGGCTTGTCTGCACTTAACGGGGGATCGACAAGCGGCAATCGATGCATCTAGTGAAGACCTGCTAAATTGACCACAGATCACTCTTCCGTCAATTCCTGTAACTCAGATTGCAAAGCTTAGATCGAATTTCCCCTGTAGTGTAGACAAGGCCTCAGTCAGAGCAAGTGTTTGAATCTGTGTCTCCCACATCCCAGATGAGTGACGTTACCACTGGCCTACACAGTCAGTCTCTCTTGCTCACTGAATATTCAATTAGGTATACAAAGTGGAACCGCTCCAAGAAGACTAGCCAATAGCCTAGCAGTTAGGCACTCCCTGGGGACATGGGAGCTGCCCTGCCCTGAAGAGCGTCCAGTCAAAACATGTCACCATGGCCCTGAGCCAAAGCCCACTGAAGTCAATGGGAATCTTTCTATTGTCTTCTGTGGGCTTTGGATCAGGCTGTCCATGAGGATCCTTGACAGAGGTGACAATAATATGACCATGTGGTTACACATGCAGCGCGCATCTCGATGGGCCCATTACACACTTGGTGCTTGTTTAGTTACCTTTCCTCCCCCTCATGTCTTGTAGATAAGAATTGCCCAGGGCTACACAATTGTCTTTGTTCATTATGGAGATCCCCCACCACCATCACCCCCGCTGCTGGAGACAGGCTATTGAGATGGACGGCCCACTATTCTGATCTGGTAGGGTAAATCCTGTATTTCTCTGTGCCTATAAAGACTTCAGAGCAGAAAAGTATCTTGTCTAAAATCCATGCATACAGTACATGATCTTTTAATGCAGGTAGAACTGCTCAACATTAATGCTCTAAATCTAAACCGACGGTAGTTGATAAGTAGTTTTCATATTGTTCACATTATATTTGCCTGTTATAAGTCTTGCCTGGTTGTATGCAAAAATAGTGACATTAATTTTTAATGATATTCTGCTAATAGAGAAATGCAGTTCTCAAAATCCCGGAAGTTAAGTTGTGGGCAGGGCTCCGTTGTTATCTCAATGGAGTTTCTTTCGCAGTGAACTCATCTAAATATATTGCTATGGTTTAGCCTTTTTTGCCAAGGCTCTCACAGTGTGTGTGTAGCACCTAAACCCATTCCTCATTCCTATTTAAAATATTCCAAATGATGTGGGGAGTAGAAGTTTGAGCTAATTACAAATTATTCTCGATTTCACTAGCATTTTATTAACAAATCCACATTAATCCAGTATTAAATCAGGGCGGGATTATAGGATTTCTCTCCTCTGAAGCTTGGAGCAAGGCAATGTATGTAATAAAACTTCCTATTCATTTGACACAAAGCTGTTCTATCAAGTCTACACAACATGTAGGGCCGCTCCCCCTCGCTATGACACACATATGCAATCAGACACAATGGAGCTTGCAATCACTATGAAATATACAGCACACGCGTCTTCAGAATATGTGTCATCGGCCCAGCACCTCTGGCCTTGGAGGCAGTTTTCTATCTTTCTAGATCACACAGTTGGATATATCAGGAGCGATCTTCAGCTGTAGCTCCATTGGAGTCAATGGAGCTATGCCAGTTTAGACCAGCCAAAGATAACATTTATTTAAAGATAATGATAATCATTTTAACGTACATATTGTTCCTCTGTAAATCATTGTTTACAACAGAAGTTAAGATGGAGAAAAAATATTTGTGTATGTGTGGGGGAGGGGAGAGGAGGGGAGGGGAGGGGAGAGGCGAGGGGAAAGAAATGGAGCTGACATTGCTATTTCATCTGCAGTTTATTTTAATGAAACAAAATTTACACTCCTTATCCTCATCAGAAGAGTTCTGAAAGTTCAAACAGGAAGGATTATTTCATGCTAGGTTTAAAATAACTTGTTTTAGGACATAACGCTTTCAATTAAAATGAAAGTTTTGGACTCACATGCTATGCTGGCAGTGGACATGTTGCTAACAAACAAATGGTGTAGTTTGCTTTTCCATTCGGTTTGAATAGTGGGCTAGCAACTGGATTAAATGTAGCATTCAATAGCTATACAAAATGTTTCTCTGCTACGTTCCTGGTTCAAAAATGGCGCTGGCTGGCAGTGGCTACTCAAGGGGATACCATAGCTCAAGCGTCTGAAGCTTGGGTGGTTGTTGTTAGTGCTGAATGGGATTTTTTTCCTGGCCAAAATTTTGATGAAAAGTGGGGGAAATGTGGTTTTGATGGATATTTTTCTGTGACAATTTTGTGGTTTGCACTGAAAGTCTGACACAACTATACTTGTTTTGTTTAAAACCCAACACATTTAAATTTTCAGTTTTTCCACAATTTTTCTGTGAAAATTGATTTTTATTTATTTTATTTATTTATTTATTTATTTTGGTGACATTTTGTTTAATCAAAAAGCCATCTTCTGCTGAAACGGTGTTTGCAGGAGAAAATTTTGACTAGCTCTAAGTATTGTTACAGTTTGTTTAGCCCCAACAATGCATTTGGTGCTACTACATTATGCCCAGAAATTCAGCCATTCTCTGCCCCAAAGAGCTGACGATGTAACCGAGACCCACAGGTGAGAGGCCGCACTGCGAAATTCAGAGATGGGGCTCATTTAGACTGTTTCTCTCTTGTCATTATAATAAGCTCATTTCTTATGGTCCTTCACAGACGCAAGGTCCTCCCAGATTCTTTTTGCATTCCTGTGGGGCAGCAGGAGTGAGCAGTCCCTGTGCTCCCCGCAGCTATTCCACACTGGGTGAGGGAATAGATTTTTTGCTTTGAACTCTGCCACTCGGTGGACCAGTGCAATGTGGCCCAATATGTGCATTGCCACCACCTCCTGTATGCAGCGGTGTATTATTGCCTAGGCCGACAAGGCCTAGGCCTAGGGTGGCAAATTTGAAGGGGTGGCAAATTTGAGCACCCACGGAGAAGCTCCCCTGCTCCAGCTCGTCTCCTCTGTGAGCGCGCCGCCGCGTCCTGTTTCTCTCCCCTCCCTCCCAGCGCTTGTGCCGCGAAACAGCTGTTTTGTGGGGAAGGGAAGGAGGGGGAAAGAGGGGGAACGTGGCACGCTGGGGGAAGAGGTGGGGACGGGGCGGGGATTTGGGGAAGGGATCCAATAGGGGCAGGGAGGGGGTGGAGTTGGGGCAGGACTTTGGGGAAGGGGTTGGAATGGGGGCGGGGCCAGGGACGGGTGGGGCGACAATTATTTCAGGGCCTAGGGGCGGCAAAATCATTAATCCACCACTGCCTGTAAGTTTATGTGTGTGTAATTCCTCTTGCATGGATGTGACTGCATGTCCCTCCTGTATGTCTGCATGTTCTTTGTGTGTGTGTGCATGTGTGTGCGCGCATGCACGTGTGCACTTGTGTGTCAAGAATGTTTTGAAAATAGGCAAATGTACACTAGAGAAGGAGGCAAAACTCTACTCCCATCCTGCCATGGACCTTTCTTCCCATAGGAGGCCCACTGGGCAAAATTCTATTTTTGGAAAAATATTTAGCCCAGTAGTGGGAGAGCAGTGCTTGGATGCAGACTCGGGTTATTTTTCCTAGTCTATTTTATCTCGAGGGGGGTGAAATTCACCCGGGTGCAGAGAGCCAACCATGCATCACTTAAGCCCTAGAGTCTAGTCTGAGCCTTTAGGATCAGCTCTGAGTAAGGGGTGAGGTGTGACTGCTTTTCATATCTGCACTGCATCAGGGAGAGAGCCGGGAGCCAGAATAGACAGAATCGCATTTAGCTGTGCTTGAGCCAGCGTGCTAACAATAGCCCTGGGAACATTGTTCCTCAGATGGCAGCTTGGTCTCTCAAGTCCACTAGACCCCTCCAAGCTTGGAGAACCCAAGCTGCAGACTCCACAGTGCAATTTCTAGCACACTAGCTGCAGGGCCGGCTTTGGGCCGATTCGCCCGATTCCCGGGAATTGGGCCCCGCGCCTAAGAGGGCCCCGCACCTTAGGCGCCTTTTTAAATTTTTTTTACTTACCCAGGCTGCAGTCTGCTCCGGGGTCTTCCGTGGCCCTGCTCCCCTGACCAAAGCGCTGGCAGGAGCGCGGCGGCCCCACAGCCCCTCTCTCCTGGCTGGAGCTCCGGGCCCTTTAAATAGCCCCCAGAGCCCTGGGGTAGCAGGGGGCTCCAGGGGCTATTTAAAGGGCCGGGGCTACAGCTGCCTCTGCCACCCCGGTCCTTTAAATAGCCACCGGAGCCCCGCCACACCCATGCATTCTCCAGGGCTCCCGCGGCTATTTAAAAGGTCCGGGGCGGGGTAGAAGCAGGGGAGCCCTGGGCCCTTTAAATAGCCCCCAGAGCCCTGGAATAGCGGGGGGCTTGGGGGCTATTTAAAGGGCCGGGGCTCCAGCTGCCTCTGCTGCACCCCTTGCCCTGCCCGCACCAGCCCTGCCCCCCCTGCCTGCAGCCAGCTCTGCACCCCCTGCCCACAGCCAGCCCCTGCCAAACCCCCTGCCCTGTCTCCAGCCAACCCCTGCCACACACCCCTGCAGCCCTGCCCCAAGCCAGCCAGCCCCACACACACCCCTGCCCGCACCAGCCCTGCACTGCCTGCCCTGCCCACACCCAGCCCCGCACCCCCTGCCCTGTTCCCAGCCAACCCCTGCTGCACCCCCCTGCCTGAAGCCAGCCAGTCCTGCACTCCTCCGTCTCCACCCTGCCAACCCCTGCTGCACCCCCCTGCGGCCCTGCCTGAAGCCAGCCCGCCCCACACTCCCCTGTCTCCAGCCAGCCCCGCACCCCTTGCCCTGCCTGAAGCCAGACTCTACCTCCAGTCAGCCCCTGCCCTGCCTCCAACCAGCCCCATGTCCACTGCTGCCCTGCAGTTCCCAGGGCAGTAACCCTGCACACCTGCTTCAATGAGGGGGGCAGGGAGCAGCTGGGACCCACACATGTGCACACCCCCAGGGAGTTTCAGGGACCCACACATGTGACACGGCAATCATTAATAACCAATCAACAGCATATATGATGCAATGTACATAATATATAATTTTATTATTTATATAGTTATGGAAAGTAAATAATACATGGAAGAAATGGAAGGCTTTTTTTACACTTTTTTTTTTTAGTTATCCCTGCTAGGGCCCCGCCGAAAATGTTCGAACTGAGCCCCGCACTTCCTAAATCCGGCCCTGACTAGCTGGAGCCCCTAGCATGTGTCTGTCTGTCCAGGTTGGAAGGCTCGGTCCCAGATGCAGTGTTGACAGATCCTACACAGTCTCAAATAGTGGCATACTGTTAGCTCCCCAGCTCCCTTCTCGCTCTGGCGGGAAGCAAGCTACTCTGGCTCTTCAAAGGGTGCAGTTCCAACTCCCATTAGTGCCTGGCCTGGGGCATGTGGCACATCTGCAGAAGAGGGGCGGTGCTCCACATCAAACTCCAACCCAAGATCCAGATAGGCTAAGCCCTTGCTCTCCTGCTTGGGCTTGGGTGGTGCCTGGGCTGTGGGCTGGCCCCCTGCACTAGGGGCGATTTCACCTGACAAGCCCGTTTCCTCTAAGCCCGCTGACCAGGCCAGGACACCAAAAATAGCAGCGACATTCTCTCAGGCACTCCCCCACTGGAAAAGTGGCTCCGTTCGATTCTGCAGCCAGGCTGTGCCTCACACACATGTTGTCTCCTGCCGTTGGGGGCAAACTGTGTCCTCATGCCACTGCAAACACCTCACAGCACCTTTGTAGGAACCTGTACTGGGGCGGTCACTCAAAAGACCACTCCAGACAGGGGCCAGACCATCTGGGGGCTCCTCACTTACCAAAAAGGGGGCCATTTCAACCTCATGCACTTGAAAGGGCCGTTTGACTTTGGGCCTGTACCTAACACGGTGTGGCTGGGATTGCCTGCATTCTTGGCTCAAGCACCTCAAACTACAAGGGTCAAATTCTTTTCTCAGCAACACTGGCGCAACTCTGGAGAATGGGAGTCTTTGCCCCCCTCTCATGGCTGGTCAAATAATGGTCTTATGAGTCAGTGACTGCTTCCAGCTAGCAAGGTTAGCCTGTTAGCCGAGGCAAGACAGACTGGCATGTTCCTGCAGTCATGCAAGTCCTGTAGTCCATTCCCGCTAGTGGTGACATTAAGCCTCAGACGGTCAGATGTTGGGTCTAGCACTAACTGATACCGAAAGCCCTCTGCTCCCAGTAAATTCAAAGCAGGGGTATATGGAAATGAGAAAACAAGATGAACAAACCTGAACTTCGGAAACATTTGGGGAGCGCCCATTTTTCCAGGCTCCCTGAATTGGCTGGGGTCCCTGGTCACGGATGCCATTCACCCAGAGATTAATCAGCTACTGGCTTTTGTCAGCACTGCCAGAATCACTGGGTGAAACTCGCTGGCCTGTGCTATACGGAAGCTCAGACTAGATGATCACGATCGTCCCTTCTGGCCTTGGAACTGAAGTACCCATGGATCAGGAGGCTTTGAAATGACACTTTTAATTATAATCTCTCCAATCAGCTCTAATTTCCAGGATCTCCACAATGAGACACACGTTCCCTAGGTGTGATTTCAGAAGCTGCTTTGAGGGACATGGGCCCATCTTCCTTTTCAAGAGAATGGGCAGAAAACACAAAATTTATTTGTCTATCAGCTTCTTACAGGGCTGTGCCACCTTCATTTCAGGCTCAATACACAACTCACCAGTGGCAGCGCGTCGTATCAACTGGGAGTTTTAAGTACACAAACCACCCTTTTGTGTCTGTCACTTAAGGAGCCTGCTGATAAACGTGGCTGCCGATGGATGCTGACACAAATATATGAGATTCCTTCTGCCTAGAGCCAGTGCCAACACACTGGGCAAAATGCACCATCTGCGGCAGGGGTCTATTAAGCAAATTAATGTGCTGGAATTTTTGTGAATAAAATTATACAAAAACAAACAAGGAACTTATTTTCCAATCAGTCATGATTAGCGAGAAAAATTGTGGCAATCAACCGAGCGCCGGGGTGATAAACAAGTGCTGTCCCCTGCCATTCATTACCCTGGGGCCATTTGCATCAGGAAGTTTCTTCTCTTCCTCCCCTGCTCAAACCTCGGGGTCAGATGCCTGGGCATGGACTGAGACATACCTGGCTGGAGCAAGGCAATGAATGCAATACCTGTGCAGGGCACCTTGGGCTAGGAGGCACTGTGGGCAGAGCATTACACTGGAACTTAGGCTGGGTTCTACTCTCAGTTCTGCTGCCAGCCTACTGGTGACCATTGGCAAGTCACCTCATCTTGCTGTGCTTCAGCTCCCATTTGGGAGTGGCTGGAAAGTGCTAGGTAAGATGTAGGTATTGCTCTTATTTCTGCAGGATGGAAGGCAGGGCCCTGGGGGCAGCATCAGCAAATCAGGTAGGCATACCCCCAATAGCTTTAATTTAGCTAGCGCAGATAACAGTAGCAGTGTAGACTTGGTGGCATGGGCTAGCACCCAGAGTATGTACCCAGACCCCAGGCAGGCTTGTTCTCTGGTTAGGTTGCTATCCTGTGTTGCCACATCTTCACTAGTATTACTATCCATGCTAATAGTGCAGGGTAAACATCCCCAGAGACAGGCAACACACCTGCGACCGGTTGTGTTCAGGACAGCACAGTATCCTCCCCAGCTTGCATAAAAGCAGACCTGGCCTTACAGTTCCTGGGCCTTGATAGTATAAACAATTGCAGCATTGAGTGGCCCTTCCTCCTTGGCACTTAGCGCAGTTACCTACTTTCGAGGCTTGAGACTAGGCTGCAGATCTGGGTTCAATTCCTGGCTTTGACAAAGGATCCAGTCAGTTTATCTTCCTGTGCTTCAGTTCCCCAGCTGTGAAATGGAGGGAATATTACTTTCTTAGCCTGTCTTGTCTCCTTTTAGACTATAAATAGACGGGGGCAGGGACTGTCTCTGATTAGGAATCTGTACAGCTCCTAGCATAATGGGTTGCTGGTCTCAATCAGTTCAGATGTCTCTAATGTCAGTGTCACATCAAGCATCTGGAAGGCTGTATGTGGATTTTGGAATGATGGTGGGACTGATGGGTACTTGCATGTCTCTGCTTTTAAAATATGTCAAGACAAACAGGGTAACTGTGCCTTGGTTTCAGCACAAAATCCACATGAAATGTCAGTGAGGCAGCGTTTCCTTTGCACCTGTGCATATTCTCCCATCGGATTTTGTGATTGCTGCTTTTCTCTGTACAGCAGAGCTGTCTGAATTCTATACGGTACCATCTCGCAAAGTGCTGGCCCGACTGGAAAGATTGACATCATCACACAGAAATCCACAAATGCAGAAAACTCCAGGTACATTTAATGGATTATTCATAGTAGTAGCTTTGGTTGTTAACTAACTATTGGGGGTCACCCAATGAAATTAACAGGCAGCCAGTTAAAAACAAACAAAAGAAGTACTTTTTCATACAACACACAGTCAACCTGTGGAACTCCTTGCCAGAGGATGCTGTGAAGGCCAAGATTATAGCAGGGTTCACAAAAGAACTAGATAAGCTCATGGATGATGGGTCCATCAATGGCTATTAACTAGGATGGACAGGGACGGTGTCCCTAACCTCTGTTTGCCAGAAGTTGGGAATGGACGACAGGGGATGGATCACTTGATGAACTAGCCCTCTGTTTGGCAGATTCCAGGACAACATTAAAAGGGTTTTGGTTTGGAATGTGCCAGTGAACCTGAAGCAGCTGAGAGAGAAGCTTTTTGCAATGTTTTTTTGCAACATCTCTGGTGAATTGACAAGGGAAGTGTCTGCAGTTCTGAATGAGGCTAGGCATTGTAATGGGTAAGGGCCAGGGCCGGCTCCAGGCACCAGCATCCCAAGCAGGTGCTTGGGGCGGCAATCTGCAAAGGGCGGCAGTCTGTGTTTTTGCCCCCAAGCAGCGCGCCGAATTGCCGCCGCAGATGGCGGGGGCAGTCCGTGTACCGTTAGGGCGGCATGCGTGTTTCCGCGGCAGCAGCTTCTATGTTCAGCTGTCCGCAGCAGTGCAGCTTCTGTCTTCCGGCTGAAGACAGAAGCTGCCTCCGAATTGCCACTGCTGCGGAAACGTGCATGCCGCCCTAGCGGCACATGGACTGCCCCCGCCGTCAGCAGCAACAATTCGGCGTGCTCCTTGGGGCGGCAAAAACAGTAGAGCTGGCCCTGGTAAGGGCTTGATCCAAAGCCTATTGAACTAGATGGAAATTGATTACAATGTGTGCTATATTGGGTCATTGGTGCTCTAGCGACCTGGCCAGCAATCTGACTTCAAATCCTGCCCAGAGTGTCAATGGGACTAAAATGTGGTGTTCTTAGTGCATTTCTTCATGGCTATTTGCCCACATTACAATTAGAAGTCTCCTCTCATGAGATTAGGATTTGTAGGAGCTGGTTACATTTGATAATTTACAGAGTGCTTTACGGTTTATAAAAACCGAGTTAAAATACATTCATGTCTACAGAATACAATTCTCCCCAATCCCTGCATGTGCCCTAACACCTTGGGGAAAAATAAATCAGCCACGTAGCACGCCTTGGACGTCGATAACTCTAGGTGTGGTGAACTGGAGTAAGTTACACAGCCAAGGCTCAACACTGAGAATGGCCAGCCCCAGAGAGGGGGGCAATTGGTCTGAGCACCCCAGATGACAGCAGGTGCCACCCATGCCACACAAAGATGATTTGCAAAGTTGCCTGGCAGGAGCCCGTGTATTCCTGCCCACCTCTAAACAGGGACATACGTCCTAGTTGCCCAACTGCACCCAGATTTCTTTTTAAACTTGCCATTAATATCCGGCACTAAACAGATCTAACCAATCTGCTGTACAAGACTTCCCATAAAGCCAGTCTCCAAACAACTTGCACTGTAATGCAAGGAACAGACACAGCCATAGAAAAGCAAGCAGCAGCCACCCTTCAAGCTTAAGCATGTTATTAAGGAATATTCCTTTTCTTTGAAGTTTGTTGATTTTATTTTTTATCATATTTTAGCACAAACCCTTTTCATGTTATAAATTAAGTAACTGCTGCAGAAGGGTTATGGGGCTTTTCTCTGATGCATTTCCTACAGAGATATTTTTTTTTAAAGTTTCCAGCATGCTCACGCACACACACACACACACAATGTGAAAAGCCGTGTTGAATTACATGATACATTGAAATTAAAATGAAATTTCAAATTATCATGCAGTCAGGGGTTGATGTGGACTGAGTGATAATAAATAAAGGTTAAAAGGACATTGGCAAGCCTTTTTTCATGCTTTTCAATTTTTTCCCCTCCCTGTTGTTTGTAAAAAACGCTTAGAAGATTAAAAATAATATTTCTTTCCTTATTGATTTTTTTTCTTTTCCACATTAGAAAACAGCATTTATTTATGTATTGTGTTTCTAATGGAACTGGTCTTAATGCAGCTTTATTTGTTCTCTGCTTTGGTTGGGCATCAGCATTGTTGAGGGTGTCAGCACAGCTCTGGGCAGGGTGCTTGTTTGCCAGCTGCTTCTTTAGAGACACTGGAGGGAGCTGCAGGTGCACAGCACACCTGAAAATCAGGTGCGGTATTAAGGGGGCTACCTATGTATTAAAGGATTTTAGATACACAAAGCTGAAAAATATGGGCCAGTCTTCCTTGTACCAGGATTTTTACAGGCTGTCAGTTCGTAATGTGTAGGATTTCTTGTAGCTCACATAACAAAATAGTGGGGCAAAAAAGCTACTGTGTAAGGGCTACTATTAGGATCAGCAATACCAGTGTGAGGTGATGATGGCCAAGCTTTTCTGCTGTGCTCAGCTTCTGCTGGGTTCAGTGTGGTGGCAGAGAGGAGTTAGTTATGGCTCACTGATTCTCCTCCTGACTCCAGCCCCAGATTAGAGCAGCCTAGGGGCTGCTCTGATATATGCCAACTGGCTGTGGTCTCCAAAGGGCCACGCGCCAGATGGAGACTGCTGGAACACATCATGCTTCAGTCACATTGTGTGCCCCCCATGCCCCCTAGATTGGGGACAGCTAGAATGGCGGTGTAGGAGCCAGCTCCGCTGACTTTATGCCCTCTTGGGACTCCCCAGTGCCAATCAATTTGAGGCCCATCTTTACTTAGTTTGTATCAGAGGTGCAATGGAAGGTAAGCAGAGCTCTTCCCTGATATTTTTCAGTACCTGAAATGAGATGACATAATTAGATTGTCCATACACAGAAATGCAGCAGCGAGAAGATTTCGCTCGGCAGGTGACATGTAGGAGAGGAGTATAGAGTTAAAGCCATGCCATGCTGTCAGCACCACGCTGTGGAGCTCCAACACTCTGGTCGGATAGCTACATTTAAGTACCTGATTGCAGGTTTGACAGTTAGTTTCGGCTTTGCTAGAGTAGTGCTGTTCCTGAAAAGCAATAGGCTCTCTGCTAGGGGGAATGGCAAGCCTTTCCATACAGACATGAGTCAGAGGCCAAAAGATGCATCTGGCTGACAGAGGCGCCTCTGCTGCAAAAGAGAGGCATGCACCTTTGCAAAAAAGGCCTTGAGTTCACAGAGGTACTTACCTGCCCGTATGATCAGGACATCCTGGGCACCCACCCTCCTCTTTGCAGCACCGTCAATGCAGTTGTACTCCTGAGCTCATGAAGCCAGAAAGATCAGTGTGTGACACTGGGTAACTGCTCTTCAGAAATCTTTGCAGTCCCTTGGGTCAGAAAAGCCAATGCATCAAACTCTTTGAGCAAACTGACTATTCTGAGGCAATTTGTCATATTTGCAAATATTATATGTTTCCAAAATAGCCATACCCATTAGCAGCATTATTGGGATGAAACTGTCAGTAACTAGCCTAAAACAGCTGTTCCATTAAACCCTCTTCCTTTTGTGTGTGTGTGAATGGCTCTTATTTTATGTGCCCTGATGGCTAGCTCTGAAAATGGAAGGCCTTGGATTATCTCCAGACCAGATACAGCACTGGCAATGGCAATGCAGGGTTCCCTCAGGAACTCCTTTGTGTGAGAAGTATTCTGTCTCCTTGCCCATGTGATCCTAGGCCTGCAGGCTGAGGCTGCCAGCAAGATCTAGTTGTGATGAAGATGGATGTGATTTGAACATGCATCCACTAGGAGCTTCATCGAGACCACCAGACTCCTTTCTCTCAGGCCACTGAGACCTCAGATGGTAATGACTTTCAGTAAGTCTTGCCCTGCACTGGATCTAGACCATCCTCCTAGAGGAGAAAGGCTATTCACTCATTCCTACAGGCAGGCTTTTTCATTTTGGTAGCTGGCAGAGATATTGCAGAAAGCATGAACAATACCTTCTATTGTCTTCTGTGTGAAAAATGCCCAAGACTTCAGTACATGAGAGCTTCAGCTGAGTCCCAGAGTGGCAGCTAAGGAAACTCTCAAGTCTGAACCTTCTTCAGGTAAGTCCCAGCGCTACCTAGGGCATGGGGAAGGATTTTTCCCAGGAATGTTGTGGAATTTTTTCCACCTGCTACTTCATCACAAACTTTTAGAAAAAATCCCGAAAAAATCCCCATGAAAACTCTTATTTTTTCTCCCCTACCTAATCCCTGGCCTTACCTATTACCAGTCCCTTGAGCAGCACTGTCCCTCTTGTGACAATAAGCTTTGTCTCACTTAAGCAGCTGAGTCTGCATAACCATAGTAGTCCTGCTCTCAGAAGAGGGAGCAAGAGCTAATAGGCAGCAGGTTTAAAACAAATAAAAGGAAGTATTTCTTCACACAACACACAGTCAATCTGTGGAACTCCTTGCCAGAGGATGTTGCAAAAGCCAAGGCCATAATAGGGTTCAAAAAAGAACTAGATAAGTTCATGGAGGATAGGTCCATCAATGCCTATTAGCCAGGATGGGCAGGAATGGTGTCCCTAGCCTCTGTTTGCCAGAAGCTGGGAATGAGCGACAGGAGATGGAGCCTCCCTGGGGGGCCCATAGAATGTCAGTAAAAGAAGTGACCAGCAGGGGAAAAAGTGATGAAGAACCTTATCTCCCATCCTGGGCATGCCTGAGGGGAAGGGAGTCGCCCTAGTCTGGAGAAGGAGGGGCAGTGTGTACTGAGAGGTGAGGTGTCGAAGAAAAAGGGCAGCTTCTGGAGAAATGAAGGTTGGTGAAGAACTGCTTCCTGCGGGCTTTACTTCCACAGGCCAGCCAGGTGGGTAGCATCAGGTGACCGGTATAAGCCCCAAAGCCCGCACACCCTGTGTTTTCCTGGCCTGAGCTGCAGCATCGCTCCATCCAGAGGCCAACAATCCAGCCATTCTTCCCTGGAGGGAGGCTCACTTCAAGTACTAGCGAGAGAAACCACACACTGCCCAGAGAACAACTGAGGGACTCTGAGTCAAGATCTTCTCTGGAGGGAAGATGATATGCCATCACCCCAGTAGGAAGCATCCAGATAGAGGATCCAGAGGACTGGCTTTCAGAGTGGTCCAAAGGTGAGGACCTTGAGTACCCTTTTCAGCTTAGTTAAGTTAGGTCTAAAAATAAAGGTCTGTGTATCCTAAGGAAGTGTGTCTATAACTGATCATAGGAAAAGATTATCATGACACTGAGGACATAGATAAAACCCAAGGCCAGTTACCTTTCCAATGCCACCAAGCCTACCCTTCCACTCCTAGTAGTCTAGGAGTTCACATCTGACCACCTGTTCAAGCATCCAAACCATCAGAAGAAGTGAGCTGTAGCTCACAAAAGCTTATGCTGAAATAAATTTGTTGGTCTCTAAGGTGCCACAAGTACTCCTGTTCTTTTTGCGGATACAGACTAACTCGGCTGCTACTCTGAAACAAACTGTCAGAGTCCCTGAGTGTAGTGGCCCTGCTGACCATGACTCCCATAGCTTGGGTTGCAGAACAGTTTCCATTCTAATCTCTCTGTTTTCACATGTTCATAACATTCTTAGTTTGGCCTGAAGTTTTCCAAGCTTGGTCTGTGCCTGAAGATATTTTTGAGCAAAATACCTTGAGCCAATTAAAATTATGAAAGGGTAGCTAAATATATCTTTTTCATTGTAAAAAACCACTTCTCACTACTTGCTTATTTTTGCAGGGATGGTTCATAACCAGCCCAGATTTGACTCTTCAAAACCAATGTGATGGGTTGCCCCCACCCCCTGTCTTCTGGGGTGCCACCTGATGTACTGGGGTTCCACCAGCCTGGGCTCCCTCACCCTGTCTTGCTGGGTCAGGCCCTCAAGCCTCCTCTAGCACACACACAGGTAAGGCCACACCCTGCTGCAAAGGGACACAGACACTGAGATCAGCTCTATGTGGGAAGGCTCAGCTTGGGGATTGCTCAGTACTCAAGTGCACACCCCCTCTGGAGAGTAAACCCAAAATTGTATTGTCTTGCACTGCACAGAAAACTGTGTACACGAAATTCGCTCGCTCCCTCAATGTGGAGGAAGATATGCACAGCTTTCCCCTCCCCCGCCATTATGAATTGCACAAACTTGGTTTTAGAAAACAAAACAAGTTTATTAACTACAAAGGATAGATTTTAAATGACTATAAAGGTTAGCAAACAGATCAAAGCAGACTACTGAGCAAATAAAACAAACACTAGGCTCAGACTAGGCTCAACACACTAAAGAAATGGGTCACAAGTGGTAGTTTCTCACTCTAAATGTTGTTTTAGGCATTTATTTCATAGGCCAGACACCTTTTCCGGCCCAGGCTCAGCTCTTCTCCCTGCTCAGTCCTTGTTTCTTAGGGCATGGCTACACTTGCAGCTGTAGAGCACTTTAAGTTAAACCAGCCTTCGTATAGCTGTGTAGGGAAAGCGCTGCAGTCTGTCCACACTGACAGCTGACAGTGCACTGGTGTGGCCACATTTGCAGCATTTGCAGCTGCATTGGGAGCGGTGCATTATGGGCAGCTATCCCAGCATTCAAATGGCTGCACTGTGCTTTTCAAATGGGGTGGGTGGGGTGGAGTGTGACAAGTAGTATGTGGGGAGAGAGAGTGGGTTTTTGGAGTGCTGAGAGTGTGCCAGCACACTGTCTTGTAAGTTCAGATCCTCCTGCCTCCCCCACCTCTCTCTCACTCACTCAAAGCAAACAGTAGCTGTTTGTTTTTTTCTCGGACCAGATAAGCAGCCCAGCTTTGAAAGGGCACTTCCACCTCCCGAGTTCACAAAGACAAGAGTGACCACTTCAGTTAAGAGGATTATGGGACGCTTCCAGAGGTCAATCAGTGCGTAATAACATTCCTCGTTTACACTGGAGCCGCAGCTATTCACCCAATACGCAACAGCTGTTAATCCTCTCGGGGAGGTGGAGTACCAAGACCACTCTATCCAGGGAGTCAGAGCGCTCTCCGTGCCTTGCCAGTGTGGACGGGGAGTAAGATAGAGCGCTCTGGGAGGCTTTATTGCGCTATAAAGTGCAAGTGTAGCCAAGCCTTTAGATCTTCTCAGCAGTCATCCTGGGCGGGGATTCAGTGAAGAAGGAGCCTTGATTAACTCACTTCCCTGCCTCAAATAGGATTTACATATGTCGGGAATCCTTCATTCCCCAGTTTGGTCTCCATCCCTTTTGTGGAAAAATACTAACAAGTCAAGATGGGGTCCAGTACCAGGTGACATGATCACCTGACTCTGCAATGTCAAAGCAGCATCCCAGGAACCTTCTCAGGAAAGTGGGAAATTAGTATCTTCAAAGTCCTATTGTCCTTCCTAATGGTGCATCCAGGCTAATTGCCTACTGGCTGGTGGGTGTTCCCCAGGTGCAAACACTTTTGTAATTGGTACATAGTCCATGTTCCTAACTTCAGACACAGAAATGATACATGCATACAAATAGGATAATCATAACCACTGCAATGATATTTCACATGACCCATCTTACATAAAACATAACTTATTTATGCCATATTCATATCATAACAATAATTCTATGAAAAATATGGGGCATAGTGCCACACCCAGTGTTTACATGAACCTTAATGAGCATCATGTCCTTTGGGAGTCTGGGGGGAAGCATGATTTCTAAGTAACAAAGTTAGAAACATTTGAAAATGCAAAAATGAATATGAGCTGCAGAACATTTCATTAAGATGGTCTTGCTATTTACACAGCAGCATAGAGTGTGCATGGCACTTTACAGGCAAATAAAAGCTACACAGTTAAGAATGGATGTGGTGTGCATGCATACGAAGGTAGTTTATTACAAAGCTATTTGGCTTAAGACATTTACAAGCCCAGCTGTAGAAGCAGAAGAAAATAATAAGCTTGAGTAGCTTAATATCTTTAGATCAAGGGGAGGGGGCTTGTATAAAACATTAAATTTGCCAAATACATTTACTGTTATGAATTGTTTGCCCAAATGTAGTCTGCAGCTATGCAAGCTACTGAGCTGTGAAGCACAGCCAGGTGCACAAATTGTAATGAGTAGAGCTAGTTGGGACGTGGGGCTTCTGACATTTTGAAACAAAAATTCATTCCAAATAGGAGTTAAAAACTGAAATTACAAAAATTCCCCAAAACTAAAAATTGCAAAACAAAATCCATTCAGACCATTGAATCATTGCATTTTGATACTGTAGTGTTAACGTTTTGTTTCACCTTTATTATTTTGATTCATTTTATTTTACTAATATAATATAATATAATCAACAGAAAATGAATTAAAACATGTTAACATTTTGAAAATGAAATGTTTTGACTTTTTCCATGGAAAATTTCATCAAAAACAACATGTTCCTGTTAAATATGTTGATTTTGACAGAACTACATTTTCAAATGGAAAACTCTTCCATCTAAAATTTCAATTCCAGCACTAGTAACGAGTAATATGCTAAACAAATTATCCTTTTTCTGTGGGGGGGGGATTTAGTTATGAATAGATTTCGAATTATATGATTTTTTTGTTGTTGTGATCCATAATTGCTCAGTAATATTTATGCAAACAAAGTGAAGGTTGATTGCTTGTGAGTACTTTGTGATGAGTGTTCATTCAGGCCTGGATTCTGCAAAGCACAAGCCTAACCTGGTCACAGGTGGAGCCCCACTGAAGTCAACTGGGTAACTTGCATGATTAAAATTAGGTATATTCTTAAGTACCTTGCTGAACTGGGGATTTGGTACTTAGATGCCACAGTGATAGATGCCTTTAAAAACCAGGGAGAGCCAGAGCATGAGAGAGAGTGTATTCAACAGTCATGATTTACCAATCAAACCGTGGGACCATTCACCTGAATGACATGGTATTGTTTTTGTTCCCTGACTTAATAACCTCGGGTGAAATCCTGGCCCCAGTGAAGTCAATAGGAGTTTTGCCATTGACTTCAGTGGGGCTAGTATGTTATCCCTGACCTTTATACCCAGGAGCAGAACCTGACCAAAGCATGGAGCATCGGATCCTTTATGGACAGGGTGGGAAGCAATTCAGGGAGAAAAAAACAGTAGGAGATCAGCTGGCAGAAGGAATTTTAGGACTTTTAAAACCTTTTCCTTTCCTTTTTTCCTTTCACAAGGAAGACCATGATATTTGGCTATGAACATGGACACCAGATAGAAAAATACCTCGGTTGCTTCCTAACAGAGAGTGAAAACGCAATGTAAGTAGAACTGGATGGGGAAAAAATTCCCATGCAAAATTTTAACAAAAGTAGGAAAAAAAACATTCATTTAATTCTTTGAACAAATGAAAACTTGAAAAAAAATTGTTTCAGTTGCTGAAAACCAAAAAAAATTGGCCAAAAATTTTTAAAAATGGGGTTTGGGCTTTTCATTTTTCTAACCAAAAAAATCAATTTTTTTCACAGAAAGCAGACACTTTCCATAACACTTTTTGTTTCACCAAACTCCCCATTTTTCTTTCCAAGAAAAAATGTCACAGGGAAGATTTTTGAGCAACCTTATATGTGAGATACATTTGCCTACCAGGCTTCATATTCAGCTTCCTCTTGTCACAATAAATGAAGTAAATGAGTTTGCATATATGTATGCATATATGTCTGACGTGTAAATGTTGTCGCTGCCTCTCATTGCCTATGTCTTAGTACCAATGATCTGGCTGGGGTATCCTACATTCCACACACAACAGTATCTCAGGTATCTGCCAAGGGCATTGATTGACTTCATTGATCTCCATTTATATTGCATTGTCATCAGCCTGTCACAACAGGTAATAATCACATGGGCAAGTGCAGCACAGTTTGCAAAGCATGTGGTCGTCTTTGTCTCTCTTGTTTGACTGTTTGCCCAGTGTCTGGCCAGAGAGGATTGGAGAACTGCTGGCCTGGCTTGTGCAGGTTACTCACTGCCCTGCTTTAGGGGGTGGTGCCCAGAGACCCCAGGCGAACAGAACAGCATGTCAGTAGCTGCACACCCAATGGCCCAGCTTCTTTCCTGCCCTGCCCCTTTTGGGGACATTGGTGGGATCAGTCTTTGCACAAAGGTGAGAGTGAGGACTGCAGTTGTGACCAAGGCAAAGCAAGGGGGGCAAGGGTTGGGGAGATAGGCAAGGGCAGTTTATTCCTTCTCCTCCTTGTGCACCTACGCAGAGTCTGGCCCAGTTTGACCCTCTGTCAGTCACACAAACAATATAGCAGTCACAAGTGCTTGTGCCATCAGATATCTTTCTGAATCTCGTTTGATTCATTACCTTAGCACAAGTCTCTGGCTAAGGTAGGAAAACTGCTGTGTAAATATCCAACTTGTATGCAACCTGAGTTACTGAGCCTCTCTGTGCCTCAGTTTCCCATCTGTATTGTGGGGGTAATAGCATTTCCCTACCTATTGGGGTGTTGTGAGGACAAATACATCAAAGAGTGTAAGCGGCTTGCACACTACAGTAATGGGGGCCAGATAAGTACCATGGATGGATGGATGGAGATTTGACACAAAAAAGTCAATAGCTGCATTTATGCGTGTTAGCTGTGGAGAGTGCAGCCAAATCTCTGTAACAGTCTGCATTCTAGGGCTGTAGGAAGCAGACCTATCTCCTTGCTGTGTCAACATTAAGCCAACTGCCTGTCCAGGGCATCAGCAGCAATTATGATAAATACCTGTAGCAGAGACTGAAAGGGGTCTGCTGCTGGACTCTAAATTAGCTCAGGCCAGGAAAGGGAGTGGGACATCATTGCAGACATTCAGTGGAGACCTCTGCTTAGTGTATGGCAGTGGTCAAAAAGCAAACACAGTGTTAGGATGCATAAGGAATGGACTGAAAAATATAGGGCCTTATATAAATCAATGGAGCGGCTTCATGTGGAATAGTGTATGCAGCAATGAGCACCTCAACTCTAAAAGGATATCGCAGAGTTAGAGGGGATTGAAATCAGATGACATGATTGATTAGGGCATGAAGAAAATCTCATGTGAAGTGAGATTGAAAAGATTGGGATTGCTTACCTTACCGAGGTGAGGAATAAGAGGACACATGCTAACGACATATAGAACAGTGAATGGTCGTGAGAAGGTAGATTGGGCACTTCCAGTCACCCTTTGCCATAACACAAGAAGAAGAGACATTCAATGCAACTGAAAGTCAACTAATTGAAACAAAATGTTTTTCGCACAGTGTGTAGTTAGCCTGTGGAACTCACAGTCACAAGAAACTACTGAGGCAAAGAGATTAACAGGATTTAGAAGAGGACTGGACATTTATAGAGAGAACAAGAACAGCAACAAGGATTTTTAAAAGAGTTATAAACTATTCTGATCCAGGGCATGAGGAAGCCTCTAACTAATGGGAGCTATAAATATAGATGTTGTTATATCTTTTCTCTCTGTAGTCTGGGTCCTCAGCCCTAGAGCACAGACCTCAAACAATGTTGTCTGCCTCCCTTGAGTTTAGAAGGTGCCAGCCGGGCTGGCCAGCTTTGGAAGTGTTTATACTAGCGTCATCCCTTTAAAGCCAGCTAGTCTGCATTGTAGCTCGCCTTATCTTCCCTGCACCTCACGCCCGGGGAATGCAACCTCGCCAATGCTGGCCAGTCTTAGCCAGCTCCTCTTCGCTGCGGCGTCAGCTTGGGAAACCCAGGATGCACTGAAGAGAGAGGAAGGAAGGTCTTGTGGCTGAGATACTGGAGGAAGATTGTGGAGATCTGGATCCTGGCTCTGCCACAGTCCTCCTGTGGGATGTCACTTAATCTTTCACTGCCTCATTTCCTCAATAGAAATTCTAATGCTTCCTTTGCCTATTTAGATTGTCAGCTTGTTGGGATGGAGACAGTCTGTTTCTATGTTTGATCCCAGCACCTAACAGGATGAAAACCTGACCTCAGTTGAAATCTCTATGTGCTATCATAATGCTAACTATAATAATGAAAGCTTCAAAGTAACTTCAACAGGTACTGAATTTTAGGTAACCAGGAGTTTCAGTTAGTCAGAGTGGTTGTTTAGGAGTGCACTGCATTAGAAATAGAAGTTTAAAGTAAGTTGAGTTCATTCCGTCGGCATACATACAGATTTCTGTAACCTCTAGCTCATGAGACAGCATTTCTAATACATACAGTTACAATAGCATCCTATCCTTGAGGAAGAGAAATAAATTTAGGTGTAAGATTAGCATTAACTCTTGTAAATAAGAGCCAGTGAAGAGGAATATCCATATGAGTCTAGGATGTGATCAGCCTAGTAGAGACTTGTATAAATTCCGGGAAGACACATGTCTGAAATATATAGGACCTGTCATAGTCTTCTGTAAGGGAAAAAACAAATAAACAAAAACACCAGTAAATTTCAGGTCTACACTGGAAACTGAGCAACAAGTAAAAGCCCGACTTGCTCTAAACTGCAAAGTTTCATCAGAACAGACTTTCTTATCACTCTGCCTACAATGTATATGATACTTTATTAGCATCTTCCACAGTAATCCCAGCAAAACTGAAGAAAAAAGTGTCAGATCAAAAGGGGGAGTTTGAAAGAAGGCAGTTAAGCAGGTTGCTGGGATTCTAATGATTGCTTCCTTCATTCTCTGAGTGTCACACACAACATCTCTAAGCCCAGCGCAGAGCATAAGCCACACAAATAGTCATATTTGTTAACATTCATGTGACTCTTTCGTCTGAGCTGTATTTCCTTGAGTACGCCACAATGAAGAGTTTCTTTTAATAGGGATCAACCAGGAAAAAACAACTGTGAGGGACTTTTCTCTCTCTCTCTCTCTCTCACTCTCTCTCTCTCTCACTCTCTAAACCTTTTACACTGCGGTTGAACAAGCCTCTGGATAAAGACTTTATCCAAAAAACCCCTCTTTAAAGTTATTTCAAATTTCTCTGCAAGGCTTTCAGAAATCTGTTTGTTTGAGGGCAGAATTAGATGTGACCGGCGTTTTATTGTGACATAAAACCATATTTCTTCCCTGGAAGATTAAAAAATAAAATCGGTTAATAAGAAAAGCTGTCAGCAACAGAAAATGGCTGACATAATCCGTTTATCCTCCGAGCAATAAAGATATTGGTCCTTGGGAGTCTATCCTCTCTCTCATGTTATTTCGCCCAAAACATTATCTTCCCAGCATTCTGATGGATTAAGAAGTCATATGGGAGATAGCAGGGAAATGACAGATACAAAAAAAATAATATCCTTTCATTTCCCCTCCTCCCTGCACACTCTCTCTCTCTTTCTTTCTTTCACCAACCCCTCCTTCCCCCCACCTCTCTCTCTTTCTGTGTCCCCTTGGAAAAGTGGTGGATCTGTTTATTCCCAGAATTCCCAAGCTTTGTTGATAATCCTAATAGGTTAACTCTGAGTTGATGGCGCAGAGCAACATAGAACTTAAAATATACTCCACATGCATACACCAGTATTAAGAACACAACAGTGTAGTAATATGTAATTTTTAGGCGTCTGTCTGTCTATCTATCCAGGTACCTCTATGGCTCCCATCACCATGATAGCTGAGCACTTCATGTTTATTTAGAAATAATGATATCAATCTCTCTCTCTCTTTTTGTTCCTTCTCATTTTATAGAACTAGTATGATTAGTTGATAGGATTCTTGTGGGATTTATTTATTTGTTCAGAGAGAAAAGGTGAAGCAAAGAGGGGAGCTTTGCCTTCAGTTCTGAGGGCAACGAGGTCTGTGGTCATTCCTGTCTCTTGTGGGAGGGAGTTCCACAAGCTAGGTTCAGCTCCTGGGAAAGTTCTCTCCTGGGCTTGTAACCCTCCCCTCATTTGTCCATCGTTTCATGGTTCCAGTGGAACATTTCTGGCATTGGAGGTCAAGGCTGTGGAGGGAGAGTTGTTTTCTTACATAGTTAGATATAGTCCTACAGAGGCCTTGGAAAATCAGGGCAATGAACTCTCTGTTTAGTGGAGCTCTAATGCAGAAAGCAGACACCGGGGTGAAGTGCTTTCAGCAACCTGTGTCACCAAGCAGATGAGCTGCTCTGTTTTGTACCTGGAACTTTCTCAGGGCATGTGACTTCATTCCTGGGCATAAGTTGATGTTCTCAAGCCTGGAGACCGCAACTGGATGGATCGCTATGGCCAGTTTGGAATTGGTAGGATGGGGGTGCAGTCTTGAGCCAGTCACAGATGGAAAGGGAGTGTTTTGGCTGCTATGGTTATTTGAGCACCCAGTAGCATAGAGAAGTTCAAAAGGATCTCCAGGCTACAGACAGACTTCACTGTCTGAGAAGAGGTGCTCTGGGCAATGGAGATATTATATTAGAGGAACGTTCTTAAATGTTTCCCTGTTCTGTTCTATTCTGTTCAGGTTCTTATACCACATTCCAACCAGCTTCACCTCCATGTTGCTGGGGTTCAGTTTTAGCCAGCCATTCTTCACCTAAGTGTTGACTTTGGCCAAGTACTGATGGCTGTTCTTTACATTTTACATAAAAGTGATCAAGAGCCGGGTGCTCTCTGCAGAGTGCTGGCACTTCATCCCTTGTAGTCGCACCAGCCTCTGCATGTCTTCATGGAGATGCGGAGGAGCACTGGTACCCGTGGGAATCTGCAGGCAAGGGTTCTGGAGGTGGAGGGATAGCTACCCATAAGAATCCTTTAGATTCGGCCAGAAAGGAAGGAATTGAACAATTCCAGCATGCTCCATTCAAACATAGAGCCATGTGCAGTGATGAGCTGTATCAAATATCAGCAGGGCCCAGTGGGTGAATATGGATTTATTTCCTTTATCCAGGGACAGAAATAGTCCTTCCACTGGGAGAAAAGTGGTATCTCTTTACCATGTCCCAGTCTGAAGGGGATCTGGCAACTGGCTGCTGTTTTCTAGTTTCTCATTTAGCTTGCACAGGAAAGTTTGCAAGACCTTTAGCATCAAGCAGTGGTTTCTTTGGTACGGGTTGGCCTATAGCAAGCTTCAAGCTAGGTGGTAGATTCCACTTGTGACAGGATGTGTTGACAGTATCTGTTAGTAGAAACCCATAGGGATGCCAACTTTGGCTAGACGAATACCTGGAGATTTTATCACATGACATAATCTTTAATTAAAGATTAATCTATAATTCCTGGAGATTTCTGGACAGTCCTGGAGGGGTGGCAACCCTACTGGTGTCCTCTCTCTGATACAGTCTAAGAGGGGCAGTAGCCAGACTCAAAGCTTTGCAGTCAGTGCCAGAGAGGCAGGCTGGGCCCGATTAAGGTCAGTAAGGATGCTCTCAGGTGCTGTCAAGGATTCAGAAAGTTGGAGATTAATTCCCAGCTCTGCCCAGATTTCCTGTGTGAGCTTCGCCAAATCAATGAGTCTCTTGGTGCCTCAGTTTTAAGAGCCCTGCCCCCTACCTCCCAGGGGTGCTATGAACAGAGACAACCCATGCCTGCTGATAGTGGGGGGGACAGAGTGAGGACAGCCAGCTGCAGCAGTGTTACTGAATATGCTCAGTCCGTGTGAGCATGCTCAATCCAAGCCAACCAGCAAATTGGGGTGTGGGGAGAGCACATGACCCTTCATGCTGCCCCCCACGCTTCACCTCAGCTATGAGGATACATTTACTAATATATGTGAGGTGGCCAGATATGACAGCGAAGGGGATGGCCAGGGCTCCCAGGACTACTACTGCTGCGAATGGGCTGAGTTTTTCGAAGGGGAGCATTGCACTTCTGGCCCTGTGTTTGGCTGGTGGTTTTTAATGGCCTCTGAGTCAGTCCCAAATGCAGGTGATCCCCTCTGAGAAATAACATTGTAATTCCTGGCAGCTAGAGGTGGCGTCTGGTGTCTGGACTTAGTAACCAATCTATTGGCGAGAGAAGTTTTGTGGGGCATAGCGTTGCTGCCCCTCTGGCAGGTTTGGCTCCCTTTGCCTTCTGGATGGCAGTGGCACAGGCCTGTAGAAAATCCTTGTGTCTGAGTCCATCTGCTGCAAAGTGGCTCTATGTGGGCCCTGGGATGGGAGAGGATCTACAGCAGCAGTTAGGGGGTGTTCATTGATTCTTCTACACCTGGGCCTTTTGGGGAGTAAGGGTTGATAAAGTACATTTTGGAATATTGCCAATTGTTCTGAGGGACAGGACCATGATGGGGTTTTCCTCATGTCCGGAGGAAAGGAAAACACTTGTTTCCACCTGAAGGAGGAATTGGCCTAACCAGGATGAGGGGTGGAGCAAGTCATCGTATTTCTTATGTCCATATCCAAAGATTCAGTCCAAGATGTGGCTGGCAGTGTGTGTGGCTTCAGAGATTACCTGAGAGAAACGTAAGATGGAGAGCGCATGGGTAGGAGTTCTTGGGGCTATTGCTTTGATGGTGAGGGCTACCAAGACCATGTGAGGAAGTCCCTCTTGCTTTCTGTCTTTCTCGCTCTGCCATTGACTCTGGGAACATTGTGATGACTGGACATTTATAGACTAGCTGAGGTGTCATTCAGGTCACACTCATCTCTGGGCTCCCAGATTAAATGGATCAATTAAGGATGTTGATTTAAATGATCTTTTCCTGCCATTGAGGATCTTTTTCCTGCCAGAAAGGAATAGAAGGGTTATCCCCCCCTTTCCCTGGGTGCGGGTGGGTGGTGAATAGAGTGCCTTGGGCGTGGATGGGGGCAGGACCAGCTAGCCTGGGGCCTGCAGTGCCAGCCAGCCAGAGAGCTGAGGAGCAGAGCTGGTGGGAGATTGGTTAGCGATAACCTGGTGGATGGTGTAGGGATTGTTAGACACACATCTCGGTTATGTTGGCGTGAGGCTCAGAGCCTGGTGTCTGTGTCTTGGCTCTGTCTGAGGAAGCTGTTTGCTGATTGTCTATCATGGGGGGTGGGGGTGGGAGTTGCTGGCGGGGAATCGGCAGGACTGGCAATGGTGGCAAATCTGTGGCGCACCAAATACCTAGAGAACTGCAAGTCTTCTCATCAAGCACTGAGTTATAGTGAGTTCTGAATGTGAACCTGAACAGTGAAGTTCAAGCTACCAGAATCCTTGTCATGGTTCGGTAACAGAGTGAGAGAACAAGAATTCCTAGACTAACGAGGGATGAGATTAGGTGGGTACAATGGTAGCACCAAAAAGAAGGACATGGATGTGCAGATGGGCATTATATGCAATGTGCTGGGTGTGGGCAGAGGTACAGGTGAATGCTGACAGCTAGAATCCTTTCCTTGCCCACCTGTAGTTGAATATGCTTCTTGAGCATATCTGTTCTTATCCTAATATGTGCATGTTTAGGAGGGGCTTCTTTTGCATCTCCTGGCTTCTGTTTATATCCTGTGTGTAATCGCAATACCAGTTCAGACAGCAGCTTACAGACCAATCAAATGGAGCTGGCTGAAATGTTCTGAACTTATTTCTCTTTTTGGTCCAAAAATAGCATTATATTTTTAAATTGGAAAATTTGGGGCAAACTTTTTCAGTTCTAACAAGGTGTCAGTTGTATGAAAACTTTCATCAACAGTTTTCACAAGTATTTTTTCTGCTTTATTTTTCATGAACAAAAAATGTCCACCTTTTTTCCTTTAGCTTTTGAAATTATTTCCATTTCCAGTTGGCCACTGTGTAACTGTGATGAGCTACCTCTGAGCCTGCCTGAGGCTGACTTATCTCTGAGCCTGGGCTGCCTACACCTGATGCATCACCCCTGAGCCAGAGAGTGTGATGGAGTCATCAGAGGCAATTACCTGCATGTCTTGTGATAGGCCCCATGCCAATCAACCTGGGTCCAGCCAATTACAGGCAAGGACCCACCCACATGATCCTAAGGTAAGTATATAGACTGTATATAGACTCTTCAGTCTGCTCAACATCACTACCTGGCCAGGAACACTCCCACTGCCAGTAGTTTCAACCAACTGTCCTTGCTCCTGCTCCAGTCTGTGCCTGTTTCCATGCTAGCCAGCCTCTGCTCCAGCCTGCATCTGCTCCTGCTTCAACCAGCATCCTGGTGATCTAACAGTAGCATTTGATTGGGTACAGATATTGACATGTTGTCATGTGATGTTTACCTGCCTCCTCAATTGGATGAGTGTGCACATAAATACTTGATATGGTCACTCCACTTGTGTCTCAGACAGGGGTTTCTTTGTGTGTTGGAATATTTTTGGTTTTTGGAATCCATCATAAATTTAATAAAATGAAAAACATTTCTTGGGGAAAAAAGGGAAAACGTGTCCCAGATCTACTGTCTATTAAGTGCCCCAAAACTTCATTAATGCAGAGTTAAGATTGCCCATTGGTGCCTCATGCCCTTCTAGAATGTGGAGAGAGGCTAAACTTTAACCTCTGAAAACCAGGAAATACAAAGTTAAAGTACATGCCAGCCTCACAACACAACCTTAACTCTGCCCCCTGCAGCTGGCAATGGCTACCAAGAATGTTTCAGGAAGGGTGGTGCAAAGGTTAGCAAATGCCAAGGGAAGTGGTGGATTCTTCAACTCTTGATATCTTCAAATCAAGACTGAATGCTTTTCTGTAAAATGCTGTGGTCAAACACAAGTTATTGGGTGCAATACAGAAGTACCTGGATGAAATTCTCTGGCCTGTGAGATACAGGAGGTCAGACTAGATGACCTATTCCCTTCTGACCTTAAAGTCCATGAACAATAAGTGGATATGACAAAGAAATAAGAGCATGTGCCATTGTTTGTGTTGTGTTCCACAGATTTGAATTCCATCATTTCTCTGTATGCACTCCAGTTGCCTTCATTGTATTAGCTGTAGCTGTACTGAATGGTGGTGGGATTGGTTGGAGCACCTTGACAGAGCTGTAACTGTGATACAGTTAAGTACATGTGTACCTTGAGGGATGAAGTCTGCCTCATTTCAGTGTTGGAAGCTGTAGGGTGTGTCAATAGTGGTGCCCGGGGTCTTCACTATGAGGATTGTCAGCAGTCTGGTGGCAGGCATGACAGTGGTCTTCACAGCTTAGTGAGGGGTAAGTGAAGGCAATGTCTCTGAAGTAATCTTCAGGGTAAAGGGGAGGTAACAGTTTGTAAGTCTGGGGTGGATTTGTGTAGAAGAGGCTCAGTATTTGAGCCCCCATACTCCCTAGCTCTGTACCAAAAAGTTACAAGACTCTGAAAATGTTATGAATAGCTTATATGAAGGAATTGAGTATGAAGAACCCCTTGCCCAAATGACCCAGTGACTTAACTTTGATCATGCTCAGTGCCATTGTTCAGAAAACTTGTGAAGAGTACAAGTCACATTTACAGGTTGGTGGGGAATGGTTTTCCCATCCCAAGAAAAAAAATTACATATCAAAAATGTCTCCTGCCCTGAATTAGGATGAAATCAAAATTTCAAACAATTTCAAAAAATTTCTTTCAGCTGAAGAAAAACATGGGTCCAAGTCTATCAAAATGAAGCATTAAGATTATATCAAAACATTTCATTTCAACTTCAACCATTTTTAATTTTTTTTAAAATTTCATTTACTACTATTAGCTTAAATTTCACAATGAAAAGTCATTTCAAACGGCCAACCCAGAATTTTTCATTTCGAAAATGTCAAAACGAAATGTTTTGACAATTTCAAAATATTTTTTAAATATTTTTTTGAGTCAGAAAAGGTGTCAAAAATAAGCTTTTCCCATGACAAGTTTTGGTTTCAACAAATCGGCATTTTCCAATGAAAACCATCTTGTTGAAAAATTCCCAACCAGCTGTAGTCATGATGACATTATGTTAAGTGTATAGCAGTCTTCCATCTTCCCTCTACTTAATTAATGCTAATTTCTTTGACAATATTTCTACAGTAAAATCTGAGTCTACATGTGGATTTTAGAATGCTTTAAAACATTGCTCATAAACCAGAAATACTGGTATCAGGGCAAAACTTCCAAAAGGAACCCCAACAAAATGCAAGGAACCTGCACAGCACACATTCTGTGAAAAGCACCAATGGGGCATAGCATGAAGGTAGGGTGACCAGATGTCCCATTTTTAAAGGGACAGTCCTGTTTTTTGGGACTTTTTCTCATATAGGTGCCTACTACCAGGGGCAGCTCCAGGCCCCAGCACACCAAGCGCGTGCTTGGGGCGGCATGCCGTGGGGGGCGCTCTGCTGGTCACCGGGAGGGCGACAGGCAGCTCTGGTGGACCTCCCGCAGGCGTGCCTGCGGCGGGCCCGTTGGTCCCGCCGTTCCAGTGCCTGCGGGAGGTCCACCAAAGCCACGGGACCAGCGGACCACTGGACCAGCGGACCCTCCGCAGGCATGCCTGCGGGAGGTCCACCGGAGCCTCCTGCCGCCCTCCTGGTGACCGGCAGAGCGCCCCCCCATGGCATGCCGCCCTGCTTAGGGCGGCGAAATGTCTAGAGCCGCCCCTGCCTATTACCCCTCCCACCCACCCATCCCCGTCCCGTTTTTTCACAGCTGCTATCTGGTAACCCTACATGAAGGTGTTGCTAAGTTTCAATGTCTGCAGCATGTCTTCTTGAGCCACGCAGTGCTGGTAATAGCAGCCTACCTGGAAACTTTTTGGCTGTTAACAGAGCCCTCGTCTTGCTGCACATACACATTTCATTTTCTTTGGATTGAGCTAATGATGCACAGACCTGGAGTCCTAAACTTAACTCTGACTAACTGTCAGTACCGCTGCCCAAAAGGGACCATGGGCACCATGCACTCGCTGAGAGAAAATCCTGAGTGGCTGAGATCAGTTTGGAGAGGCTCAAAGCCATAGTCTGAGCTGCAGGTGTTCAGAAAAAAAGGCGAACCAGGCAATTTTGTTAACAGCTGATTTTGGGAGGATGGTATCTCGGGGACCCTTTTGTCAAATTACTGCAAATTTGGATCACTAACCTACTGCACACCACCATGATACACAGCAAATTGCAAGGTAATCCAAGTAAATGTGGATTTTAGAGCACTTACAATGGTTGAGCTTTAAACAGCCTATTGCTCAGTCTTAACCATAACAGAGCTGGTGCTCCAGTATAATTGAGCTATCTATCCAGCCAGCCACACAAGGAAGGGGCTTGTGGCCCTGTGAAAGTAGTTTTAGGTTCAGGGATTAAAAATATTGCCTGGACTCTCCCTGCCAGGTCTGGTCCTGCTGTCTCTGCCCACTGCCATCAGAACAGCAATTCACTCCATCCCACACTTCAAATTGCCCATGCACGGTGCTTCTTGTGGTGCTCTCATGCCAGCAGGGGGTGCTGGTAGCTAGAAGCACTGCAGGGCCAGCTAGGGGATGGGAGTGAGGGAGAATGAGCTACACAGACCAATGTGCTAGCTGCTCAGAGAAAAGCACCAACCTTGGAGTTCTCTGCCCTTTCTGACTGTGCCCAGCATGTCAATGGAACCGATAAATGACAGCTACCAGGCAGGAATCCAGGGCATGCCAGAGGTAAAACACAACCAAGGAAAATAGGTGAGTGCCTGGAAAATCTAGGCAGATTGAGCATCAGCAGCAGCTCTCAGGATGACCTCATGCTGATCACCTAATAAATCTGGCTTGATTGACAGAAGGAGGATGTGTCTATTTATTTCCAGGTGAGTAAATATGTCAGTGACCTGTGACACGCATGATTACTGTGGAGTTCAGTGTATTACATCTCATATTATTTCTATCATTTAAAATATAGATATTAGCCAAGGGTTATTATCAAACAAAGCAACAGCCATCTATAATAGGCTGGGGTTAAAAAAAACCAAACAACAGAAATCAGCAGAAGGGTAAAGGAAATTAGTAGTGGGGAAGGGTTAAAAACAAGCAAACACCCCACAAATAGGCAAAGGTTTAAAAGAGACAGAAAAGATCAAGATTAAAAACAAATTTAAAAAGAAAAAATTGACAAGCATAAAAAACCAGGTAATTAGAGAAAAGATAAAGAACCACAAGAAGAGGCAATCTGGTGTGGAGTTTAATACACTCAAGGAAAAACTTTTTCATTGTAGTCTTTCTTCTTAGTCTCTAAACTGCCCAGTTACAGTGTAAGCTCTTTCAGGAAGTGGCCTGATTCCTTGAATGTTTGTAAAGGAACTTGCATCATGCTGGAGACCACATAGATAATATGAATCCATAATATGATGGATATGGAGTCTAGATCCGATTCTGCCACTGGCCTGCTAGATGACTTTGGGCAAGTCACTTTACTGCTCTGTGCCTCAGTTTCCCCATGGGGATAATGATATTGCCCTCCCTTGTAATGTGCTTTGAGATCTACTGATGAAAAGCGCAGTATAGGAGATAGTATTTTTGGTGTTTTTATAATTATTATCATGATAATGCAACTTGGAGTATTTAAATGCATAAAAAGTCAGGACATTCAAAATGATGGCTCTCACGGCTACAGTAACTCCCGTCCATTGCACAGATGAGTTGGGATTTTCAGCCCAGCATTGCTTAATTGGAGTGAACAGGAGTTTACTTCTGAAACCCCCACTCATGTGGCACTTTGAATTAGTGTACATGGTAAGCATCTATTTGTACTTGAAATGTGCCAACCACGTAATTCAGCTATAAGTGCACCTTTACTGACAGCCATGCAAAGGAAGAAAGGACCAAAGCAGTGTGACCATCTCTTGTGATTTATTCTTGAGTGATGGGATTGGCCAGGGCTGGAGCTTCTCTCATGATGACATGAGATGCTCCAGTTCTCTGAGGAATTTCAGCCCTGCCTAGGGGAAACCCCCTTTGATTGTCTGCCTGCCCCACTGCCTCACCTCCTGGGGTACAGCAGCCTATCAGGACACACAGGAATGAGGCAGACCTCTCCTCCTCCCCTCCAGAGTGATCACCACTCTCACTGGGGAGGCGGGAGATAAAGAGCCCAGTAGCTCAGGGCAGCCCCCCTTTCTGTCCCTCCCCCTGTGAGCAATGGGGATGGGACAGAGCCTCTGCCCCTCCCACCACTGAACCCATCTGGGAAAGGGGCATGGGACTGTGAGGAACCCCTGGAGCCACCTCCCAGCTTGGAAGTAGCTGAGTGACCCTGCTGCAGCCCCCTAGGCCTGGGGGCGGGTGGGTGAAGAACTCTGGGAGGAGCAGAGGGGAGGCTGGGAGAGGGCAGGACTGACATGGGGCTGGAAGGAAGGTAGGTGTGGGGGCAAAAGCTCCTACAGCAGGGGCCAAAATCACCTCACCCAATGCATGTGGGAGAGTGGGCGGCGCTGATTGTGACCCGTACCCTGTGGGTGGGCAGGGGGGTTCAACCATCCATAAATAGGCCAAAAATACGGCATCTTTGAAGAAGGAGAAAAAACAAGAGTTTGGGGTCCGTCTCATGATTTTTGAACCTTTGGGACTGGCTATGCTGCCAAAGTCACCCAGTTGCAATCACCACGTAGATTCTCATGCCCACCATGCAGTACTGTATACATGCAGTCTGGTCATGACAGAGCAAGGAGATTTTCACTACAAGAGGATATGAAAATTTCTAGATTTTATTTTTCAGAATAACACATATGCTGCCTGCAAAGCGGAATGAGTGGTTGAATAAACATTATTGAAGGTTTATACCAAGAGCCGTCTGATTCATGAAGGATCTCTCTCTCTCTCTCTCTCACACACACACACACACACACACACACACGGATTTCAATGCCAGAAAAGACCACTGTGATAGTCTAGTGCAGGAGTCGGCAACCTTTCAGAAGTGGTGTGCCGAATCTTCATTTATTAGCTCTAATGTAAGGTTTTGCGTGCCAGTAATACATTTTAATGTTTTTAGAAGGTTTCTTTCTATAAGTCTATAATGTATAACTAAACTATTGTATGTAAAGTAAATAAGGTTTTTAAAATGTTTAAGAAACTTCATTTAAAATTAAATTAAAATGCAGAGCCCCTCAGACCAGTGGCCAGGACCAGGGCAGTGTGAGTGCCACTGAAAATCAGCTTGCGTGCCACCTTCGGCACGCGTGCCATGGGTTGCCTACCCTTGTTCTAGTCTGATGTTCTGTATAACAGAGGCTAGATATGATGAGTTTACCACTTACCTCCATAAGGTGTTCCACTGGTTGATTACCCTTATTGTTAAGAAGTTTCATCTTATTTCTCATGTGAATTTTTCTAAGCCATTAGATCTTGGTTTGTTTTTGTCTGCTAGGTTAAAAGGGCCCATAACATCTGATGTCTTCTTCCTGCATAGGCGCTTACAGGATCTCTTTGCAAAGCTAAGTAGATGGTGGTCTTTAAGTCTCTCGTTGTAAGACATGTTCTCCAGATTACAAATCAACAAATCCTTCTTGTGGCTCTCCTCTGTCACTGTGCCAGGCTGATTCTGCATCCCTGTCTGGACGGGTGACAGGGAAATGACCTTGCCTCCGCCCTTCCCCTTTTTGAGGCACCATGCACACCTAGTTGGGTATGGAGGGACTGCGATTTTGCTTGTCTCCAGGGCACACCTGGGTAAGGACAAGGCAGAATCTTCCCCAGGGAGATTATATTTAACTCATACAGGTCCCATGACTCTCTTTGGTAACCTACTGCAACCCTTTGGAGCTTAAAGAAAATTAGCAGGACCAAGCATTGGACCTGCCCAATTTAATGTGGTGTAAAGTTGCTCATGTGAAAAGTTACACTCGTTTGTATTACTGCTGCTCAGCACCCCTTTGGGTTGCAGCATTGGTATCACCATTCCACAGCCTGTTATAGCCAGCTGACATCACTGCTGCTAAGCGGTATGCATTTATACTGTCTGGAGCAGAGTACCAGTTGCACTGTTCTCCCTACAGTGGCCCCAGTGACAGCAAACCTTTGGTAATATTCCTAATTCAGCGGGCCCAAGGAGCAGATTGTGGTTCCAACTTTGTGCCTATTGCCATGTGTAGGCCTAGAGGCTGCCAGGGACAACTTAGAAACCAAGAGATAAAAATCCAGAACCCAAATCTGTGAAACCACAGGAAAGCTCATTTTATAGACTAGAGGAGGGTGAAGATGATCCTTTGCTGAAGGTCTGCTAGGCTTTCCTGTGTCCCAGTTGTTCAAGTTAAATGACTTAGCTGCCATTGGGTACTAAGCTGTAGCACCATGTGCTTTAGATGAGTTCAGAACCCCACAAAGGGAGGAAGATCGCTGCTTAGCCTGGGAGTTCAGATTTCTTAAAAGAACACCCAGCTGATCTGATTGACATCACTGGGAGCTCTGGAGCACTCAGCATGTTTGGAAATCAGGCCAGCTATTTAAGTGTCTAAATAGGATTACAGTGTCTAACTGGAGGCTCCTGTTTTTTAAAGTCTCAGCCTGCATGTCTTCCAGGTAGCCAGAAGGAATGTTAGCTGCTTAGGAAACGTCCAAGCAGAGCAGGGCTGAGGACAGTTGCAAGTTCCAGGGGCCTCAGGAGATGAGGCCGGAGACTACAATGTTCTGTACTCAAAGATGGGGTGGAGGAGTGTATTGGCAAGATTCAGCTGCACTGTGGGCTGGTATGAACGTGAGGAGAGGGCTGCAGGTTTTGCCTGTGTAATACATTTCTCTAGGGTGCTCCTGTTTGTAGTCAGGTCATTCCTTTTACCAGCAGCTTCAGAAGGAAAACTTGAGCATGCAAGGACCCAGGGCTGCCCAGAGGTGGGGGACAAATGGGGTAATTTGCCCCAGGCCCCAGGCCCTGCAGGGGCCCCTACGAGAATATAGTATTCTGTAGTATTGCAACTTTTTTTTATGGAAGGGACCCCCGAAATTGCTTTGCCCCAGGCCCCCTCAATCCTCTGGGCAGCCCTGCAGGGACCTAAAAAGGGGTAGATTAACAGTGCAATATAAGGGACAGTGACAGAGCAAGGGGAATGCGTGTGCAGGCTCAAAGAGGAAGGTAGCGAGCACTTCAGGGGTGCACACATGCACACGCTATTGTAGCTGTGTGAATTTCTAGCAATGCCCCTTTAGCTTTTTTATGTTCCCCCAGACATTTCAGAGATTTAAACTACAGTAAATCTGACACAAAGAACAACCTCCAAAAAGCAACACCTCTGCTTTAAGCCATTACTCTAAATAACTCCACAATTTCATTCAACTACTAGATATTATGGAGTTGGGGTTGTTTGTGATTACCTACAGGTCCCAACCAAGATTGGGGTTCCATTGTGCTAGGTGCTGTACAGAAACATGGGGAGATACAGTCTCTGTCCCAAACAGTTTCCAGTATAGATAGACAAAGCAGTCAGAGATGTGAAGAGAAAGGGAGACTTGCCCAAGGTCAAACACCAGGTGAGTTGCAGGGGCAGGCACAGGCCCCTCTTTCGTGAGTCCCCATCTACTAGATCATCTGCTGATCTTTGTTGGTCTCTTGGATAGTTACTTACAAGGGGTCACACAGGGTTGTGTTTAGGCTCCGAGCCCCCAGGCGACCCGTTTCTGGGCACTATGTGATTCAGGCTGTCTGCGAGTGTTTCTGTAGAAGCTCACATTCAGCATTTTGCCATCAGTTCATCCCCCATGGAACCCTGCATCTGCTGTTCTACTGGTAAATGTGCCACATAAAGAAAGGAGGATGGGGAGAAAGTGCTACAAAGACACAGAGTGAAAGCTAGAGAGACAGAGGGATGAAAAGGATAACTGGAGCCATGAAAATAAGCCAACCACAGCCGTCGTCAGTCTAAATGCAGATAAGTATTGTACTGAAAACAAAGATTTCTTGTACTTTGTAGATAGAGCCACGTTTTGTTACAGGATGCTTTGTATGGAATTGGGTCACAGTAGAATATGAGCCAACTCCCCCGCCTGCCCCCCTTCTCTCAACCTCCCTTTCTGCCTGCCTATCCTTTGAATCTGGAGCCAAATCTCAAGGGTAACTGAGTAGAAATTACTACAGCTTTGCCAGTTTCCCCTGGCTGGTATTTGCTCATTCTTGGGGTGACACTCCAATCTCTCTGTGATTGATGTATTAATTCATGTCATTGATTATTAGCTGATCTGTCCCAGCTCTGTGTTTTCAAACCTTTCCATGAGGGAGAGACATATGTACCCAAACGGATGCTCATCTGGGATGGCAAGTTTGGGAATGGTGGCCAGGATGGGAGCTTTACATTCCTTTTCTTTATGTCTGTAGCAAGGTCAAGACTCACCAATGCAGCACCTCCTGCTGGTCATCTTGGGAATTAGCTCTTTTCTAGCCTCGGAGCACCTCCTGCTGGCTGATGGGTCACCTGCCTCAGGCTCCCATGTCCCTTCCGGATCCCGGTGCCCCTTTACCTTGGGGCTCTGCCCCAGCAGTACCCCTGCAGTCTCTGGGTCTCCTCTCCCAGGGAAACCCCCAACCCGCTCTACCCACCTTGCCTCAGTGGCTACTGCCAGTCATCACCTAGCCTCCTCTCACCGGGGCAGACTGCAGTCTGTAATGGCCACTCATCATTGGCAAGGGGGTCAGACCAGCTGCCTCTGCCTATTCCCAGGCTGCACCTCCCAGCCCCAGTACCCGCATCAGCCTTTACCAAGGCCTCAGCCTGGGGAGACTGGAGCACCCCAGCTCCGCTTGCCCTTCCCCAGCACTGCTCTGTCCAAGGTACCCTTTGCTCCTTCAGGCTGCTAGGTCCATCTCTCCCCAAAGCTATAGAGAGACTCTGACCCAGCGCCTCCCTTAGGCCTTCTTATACTCCCAGCCTGGCCCTGGTTGGCTGCCTCAATCCTGCTCCTGATTGGGTCCCTGAGGCAGCCCTTTACAAGGGCTGTTTTTAAGCCCTTCCACACCAGAGCGAGGTGACCGCCCCGCTACAGTGTCCTTTTTTCTTTTCTGTATCTTTCAGCAATTCTATTGTGGTCCATATAGTACACCCATCACCTTGTTATCTGAGCGACTTCCAGGGAGTATTAGAAAATATGACTCACTCCTGTGTTTTCTCCATTCCTCTGCTCAGGGAGGACTATTGTGTATAGATATTTTGTGGTTGTTATGAAGTGCTAGTGATCTGTGTTTCTCCTTAGCAAAGCAAGATCAAAGGACTGTGTCCTGTCTCTAAAATGGAAAGTGGCTGGGCCTGAGGTGGTTCTTAATTCCTGCAGGTGTGAGTCCCAACAGTCTTGCACCGATCCTTGAGAAAGCTCTGTCTCCTGCACAGTCCGGCTTGGCCCTTGCAAGTAGTTCCATTGTTCCAGAGGAGTGGAACTGACACCTGAGACCTTGACCCCAGAACGTGAGATGATCTTTCTGGAATCCTAGGCCCAGTTCATTTCAGGGCCTTGAAGATGATGCCCACGATCTCGGGTGTGCCACAATATCTGTGGAACATGGCTTTTGTGCTGTATGGCCTGGAACAAATTGTCAAAAACACAAGTTCATGTCAATTATTTCCCCCTTTCTTTCCATGTGTTTTTCACTCTTCTGAAAAAATTGTGTGGGCTCCTGTGAAAATGTAAGGTAGACAAGCTCTGTAAAGAGCCACCAAATTTAAACTGCAAGGGGTGCAACGCAGAACTCTCAGCCCAGGAGGAGGGAGGCCTATGGTGGCTTCAAACCACCTTCACTCCCTCTTCATCCTGGGCTGCTCTGGGGGCTGGAATAGCCCCTGGAGTAACTTCAGCAGCCCTGGCTAAGTTATGGCAGCCTCCCTATGGGCTGCAGCACTGTCTGGAATTTCCATAGCCCTGCGTGTTGTGGCTCTGCCCCAATATACATCTTGAACCCTGCCCTCTACACCAAGGTTTGGGAGGGGTCCATGGAGCACAACCTGATGGCAGTCTCCATAGTGTCTGTGCTAAGGGAATCCTGCCCCAGGCAGAACCAGGGCTTTTAGAGCCCCTTTGCTCCACTCCAGCCCTTCTACCTGGCATAAAGGTGTTGGAACTGTGATGAGATCTCAGCCCACGTGTTCTTTGGCTGAGTGTAGTCCAATAGGGCTCACTGAGATGCTACAGCTGCTGAGAGCCTTTCATCCCACAATCGGTCCCTTTTACTCCTGTCCCATGGGAAAAGCCAGCAGGGTAGTGGAACCAGCACTGCTGACGGAGATGGCCCATGTCTGTCTTGCAGAAGGCAGGTGCTGACTTCTCGCAAGGAAGTTACTCTGTGGCTTTTTCTCAAGAAACAAACACTGGATGTTGACATTCTGGCCGGCTCTCATCCCATATCTACTCTTCCATTCGTGTTTAAGACTGTAGAGAAGTTTGTGTTTGCAGTGTTGTTGTAGCCATGCTGGTCCCGGGATATGAGAAAGACAAGGTGGGTGAGGTAATATCTTCTATTGGACCAACTTCTGTTGGCGGGAGGGACAAGCTTTCGAGCGTCACAGAGTTCTTCTTCAGGTCTGGAGAAGGTAACCAGAGAAGACACTGTCCAAGCACCTAGCTGCCTGTGGTCTCCTTGTCCCTGTCACTCTGGGCACAGATTGGGGGTATGCTACAAAGACAGCACTGCTTGCTGTAGCTGCTCTATCCTGCACTAGCTGCCAGTGTCCCCAGTTAGCCATTATGGAAGCCTGAGATTGCCAGGATGGGAGATATCTTAGCCTTTCCTGCTTTTTCCTGGTCACGCTGCCTGAGCCAGCTGCTCCGCTGTCTCCTTTTCAGGCACCATCTCAGAATGCTCTGGGGGTTGCTACCATTTTCACCTGAACCTCCTTCCATGCCATCAAATATCAAAATCCAGAAGCTGGAATATGCAATGACAGGAAGGTCTTCATGATACCAGACAGCAGAGTGACCCCATGGCATTTGTTGTGGGTTCTGTGTAAGGACTCCCCTAATTCAGTGTGATGAGTTCAGGATTGCCAACCCTAGGCATTCAAAAACTATGAGTCAGGCCCCAAAATAGTGAGATTGGCTTAAAAATCACAAGCTGTTTAAAACATGATGCATTTATGCATTTTAAGACTTTCTATTTGCCTTCTGGGTTTTTGAGCCATAAGAGTTCACTTATTTCACCTTGTCAAAGTATTTTCTGCACCATGAGGGCTAGAATCTTACCTTTTTTAAAAAAGAAAGAGGAGAGAATCATGCAATCTCTTGATTCCATCAGCTAGAGTTTTAATGAACAGACCAAATATTGAGAAACTAGTGATAAAATCACAAGGATTGGCATCACTGAAAGAGAGATGGATCTCTGGAAAACACCTGTCAACTTTGGCACAGGCAGCTACTGCTGAGGACCTGTGCAATAGCCTCTCAGAATAACACTCCTAAAAACACTATTAGCAGGGGTGCTAGGTGTGTGTGGAATGCTAAACTGTATTATACTGGAATTTTTGTTATGGAATAAACTGTATTATGACATGCAAAACTGTATTCTACTGTTTGGCCACTAGGTAGCTCTGTATGGGTAATATACCAAACTTGAAAAACAAGAAACTAACTTAGAAATAATAAAGAGAATCAATGTGACTGTTAAAAGTCATTATCATAAGACCCCTGATACTAAGAGGGACAAATCCCAGGCTACATGCACTAGGTACGGGAAAAGTCATATCCCAAGAGATGATGTATATCCAGCCAGAGGCACATGGTATAATAAATGCACAAAATATGGACATCTGCAACTGTTTGCTGCACCAAAGCAGTTAGGAAATTGACTCATATTACAGACCATCAAAAGCCATTGTTTTTGCAATCTATCACATGTGATGACACAGAGCCTTCCTGGAGAGTGAAACTGAATATTCATGAAAAGACAATTGACTCAAGAGCTGAAAGTCATCTCAGAAGGAATTTATAATCCCCTTCAACCCCTCCCAGAGCTTCAGTCACCTGACACAGATCTGACTATCCCTGGTGATATTATGAACTGCATGGGCCAGTTCACCACAGAAACAGTTTACAAAGATAAAAGCTTTGCATTCAGAGTGCATGTGAATCAAAGACCAACAACCTTCTCAGCCCCAGCGAGGCAGCCATGATGGGCCTATTGAGAAAGGTGGAAGAACTCGATGGCATATTTGATGTTATGAGACATTTGAAAGGAGATTCAGTACAAATCAACTTAAGCGACAATGCTGAACCATACAGTGTACAGAATGGTGCACCCTTTCCAGAGAGACCTTGGAAGATTACTAGCTGCAGATTTATACAAATTCAGAGAATATCATTACATGGTCATTGTGGACTATTTTTCCAGGTACATAGCAGTAATGTATTTCAAAGACATAACATGTTGCAGTGTTATTGAGAAATTGAAGTGCACTTTTTCTCACTTCGGCATTCCAGAATAACTAGTGACAGATAGTGGGCCACAATTCACTGCATCAGAATTTAAATCATTGTGAATGAAACATGATTTTGATCATATTACTAGCAGCCCATGTTACCCACAAGTGAATAGAGAGTCTGAGAGAGCTGTACAGACAGCCAAGAAAATCCTATTGCAGGAAGAGCCATTCCTCGCTCTTCTGAGTTACAGATAAACACCAATAGCAGCCACTACATGTAGTGCAGAACAACTCCTGATCGAAAAAGAACTCAGAACTACTGTTCCAACTTTGGAAATGAAACTATCTCCAAAGTGGCCAGACATTCAGAGAGCAGCCAAATCAGATAAAAAGGCTAAATAAAAGAGCTTATGAACGCTTTTACAACAAACGTCACTCAGAGAATTGCTGGGTCTAGAACCTGGTGTCTGTGTTCATGTCAAATTGGATGGAGAAAAAGGATGGACCACTTCAGCTGTTGTAAACAAAAAGAACTCAGCACCTAGATCATATGTGCTTGAGGCCAACAGTGCAGAGTTGAACAGACACTAGCAACAACTACAGTTTATTCCTCAGAAAGAACAAACAACAGAGTAAACTCTACAGATGGCAGATGCAAAACAAGAAGACTCAGGGATTCCAGACTGACCACAGCCTGTTGTTGCAACTAAGATACAGACAGATGACCAAGTTGTTATGCGTCTGGGTCATGTCATTAGAAAACTAGTACGATTCAGAGACACTTAACAAATTGATCTTTACTGAACATCAAAGGCAGAGTGATACTGTACATTTTGTAAGTGGTAGGAATATAAAACTTAAAGGGGGAGATGTAATGAAATGCTAAACAGTATTGTACAATTCAGCTACTAGGTGGTTCTGTGAGTGTAACGTACCTTATTTAAGCTAATCTCAACCATACCTAGCAGAGCATTAAAGGATCTTATGATGAACACATCTGGTGTGTATCTTTCTCAGAAGTAAGCTCTGTAGTCAGTGTATATCTGGCACAGGAGCATGTCAATGTGCATGTAAAAAGCAGGTGGCGATGATAGGAAAGATGCTGTGTGGATACAAAGTAACTTTGCTACATATATATTAGAACTGGTCTGGGGTTTTCCTTCTAAATTGATTGATTTTTTTTTTACAGAAAATACAGTTTTTGCAAAATTGAAATTTTGTGCAGGTAAATGTGAGATGTGGCCCATTTGTGGAGCTTGGCCTAAAGAGAAAAATAGGGACACACAGTGCCCAAACTAGTTCCCATAAGGTACTGTGGCAGCTGAGGGAGACAGAGGTTAAGGTTGACCCAAGAGGAAATCAAATGTTTTGATTTAGTGCAGCAAATGAAAAGGACCCATTTTGACATTTCCTAATCAACACTTTTCAGAACATTCTGTTCTGGGAAAAAGTTTGATGTTTCAGCGTTTCCTCTTGAATTGAGACAAAAACAAATATAAAGATATCAGAATTTCCTTCCGGTTTTCAACCCGCTGTAATATAGTCCAAAGCGTAATGATTATCAGCCTTATGAGAGAGACTATCTATCTATCTATCTATCTATCTATCTATGGAAGCAATAACCATACAATAAATTGTGGAATCGTGTATTTATCATATACATTTCACTGTCTGACTAGCATTCATCCCACAAATCCATCTCATGGAGGATTTATTCTAAAATCCCAACCTCTGTAACTCTTCCAAATGGACACCATTTAAAAGACCCAGCCTTTCTCAGAAAACATCTTCACTTCCTCTCCCCAAATGTGGAATTTCTCTTCAAAATTACATCCTCCTTGTACATGGCCTGGGGAAACATCAGTGCTGACCCCAAGACAACTTACAGTGTGATAGACTAGACATGGGAGCTTTATCCCATTGAAAATAGAGTCCCCTAGTCACTTTTTGCCTTGCCAGGTTTAGAAATAGTGGACTTTAAACGTGTGCCATTTTTAGCAATAGAAAAGTTAGTTTAGGTCATTTTCTCCATCTGATCCCTGTACAAAGGACTGATGATATTTAGGCCCCCAGTTCAGCAAGAACTGAAAAGTGTGCTTGAAGTTTGGGATCTAAGCATGTGCTTAAGTGCTGTTTTTGCTTTGCTGAATCCCGGCCTGTTTTTTTTTCACCATGTGTGGCACAACGGCCCTGAGCCAGCTCCCATTAAAATCAAAGGAATGGGCGTAAAGAGAAGACGTGATGAAGTGGCATGGTATAAAGTTTTTTATCGGTGCTCATTTGGAACGACCTGCATAACTCACTCCCGCCTTTGCCACTTGTGAATAATGCACCCATTCCAAACTCCTGCTGCTAAAACCTTTATAGCACACCACAGCATCTAATATATATTCCTCAATAATGATGAGTGCTCAAAACACGGTCATTGCACCTTATTTCTCCCCCCCCTTTCCACCCCCAAAAGATCTGTTGCACAGGATCCGAGTGCTTCACTTGTGCTTTGTCAACAGCCTGGGGAACCCACTTATTGCTATTCCGTACAAGGTTTTGATTTGGGGAAAAAAAACAGAGTGAGCGGCATAATTTAAAAATCAAAGAAATTCATTTCAGTAGTAAAAGGTTAACAGCCTTTAGGAGGAACACTTTTTAATCACCCTCGTCTAGACTCTATCACTCGAATCACCGGCAGCAGGAGTGAAATATGGCTAAACCCCCGTCACCAAACAGCACCTAAAGACTGTTGTATTTAATCATGTCTGTGCACTAGTTATGGATTTTCATTATGATTCCCGATGCTGTTGCGCTGTGTAAAATATTAATATCCATAGTAATGATGCATGAAGCTTGGAGTGTAATTTCTTCACTCTTCTTGTCTGATATTAAATTGTTACCACTTTATCATTTGTGTAGAACTGCACGTTTCAATTAATCTTTCCATATCAGCAGCCCTGATTAATATAGATCATGATTCATAAGCTTATCGTCACTATAGTTTTAACAGATCATTTATAAAGATCTTAAATTTCAGGGCCTGGGAGGCGCCGCTGTTCTGTCCGAGGCTTTTCTCCCTTCTTGTTCCAGCAGGTTTCTCTATTCTGTTTCTCTCAAACAATTAATTCCAAGAAAGAAAATTAGCCAGATAAAAATGTATGCTTGATTTCTTTAACTTTATTCAGAGGGCTGTGTAAACTTTTCTCTTGTTTGCCCAGCTGGAATCAGTGTGTTTTGGGATGGGCACGCAAAAACATTGATCGACTCTGGGTGCCATGATTTTCCTATGGATGTTTATTGCACGCTACTGATTCCCATGTGTCTTCTGAACATACTTGGGAGCTGCTGTTGGTTCTCATACTAGCTTTATGAACTGTTGTTTTTCTCATTCTTACTACAGTGGGGCCCACTGATGCTTATTCTTGCTGTGGGAATCTGTTGTAGGAGTCGTGCATCTTAGATGCTGGCTGTCAACTTGCTAAATCCACAGGCCATTGTCTAACTGGAGAACACTACACTGGTTCACAAAATCTCACGGAACATGGGCTGTTTTGGGAGCCAAATTCTTTGCTGGTGCAAAGCTCCACTGAAGTCAATTGGTCCTTTATTTTCAGGTTGGGTCCGCTTTTGTGGACCACTTTTTCCCAAGTGATCATTTCAAGCATCCTGTTCAAAACTCCAAATTACTGAGGATGCTTAGTTCTATTTCAAATAGATGAGTGGCATTTCTACTTCCTGGCCCATCATCCAAACTCCCGTACAAGCCATCTTTATTCAGCTAGTGGCAAATCATGCATCAGAACCCACCCATGTCTTCTTACTCCCAAAGCAGTGCTCAGCCCATTAGAACAGAGCTGCCCCTCTCCCTGCTGTGTGACCTTGGGTAGGATCCCTGCCCCTTGCACTTTTTTCTCTAACCCTTTGCCTGTTTACATTACCAACATATCCAGAAAGTAGGAGGTAGTCCCTACCCCCAGATATTTACAATCCAAATAGACAAGACAGAAAGAAAGCATTATTACTTCCTTTTTCCAGGTGGGAAGTGGATGCACAAGAGGATTGAGTAACTCACCCAAGGAGTCAGCATCTGAGCGAGGAACCAAACCTACATCCTTTTGTGTCTTTGCACCATGCCCTAACCACAGGCCCATCCCACCTCTCTTTAAAACAGGTGAATGCACTGGTTGCCAAAGAGGAAGGACCCCTCACAGATGTAATCACTTCCACCATCAGAGCATCCATCTCACTTGAGGAACCTAGAGCAGTAAGGCCATCTCCACTTTAATGCAACCTGCTTAAGGATATTGTACCTTCCAATTCACCAGGCATATAGCACTGCCTGCCTTTATCCTTACTCTTTATATTACAGTAATACCCAAAGGCCTCCAACAGGATTGAGGCCCTATCATGCCAGGAGTTGTACAAACACAGCAAGTGTGATGCAGCTCCTGTCTGAAAGAATTTACTGTCTAATCCAGCACTGAGCTATGCATCAGCAGACAACACTCATCACCATGGAACCCCAGTCTGGGTTGGGACACTAGTGTAATATAAATAATAAAAAAGTAGGAAGCTGTCAGAAGTTAGAAATGGTAAAGATATATTACAGAATCTGATCCATCCGCCAATGGCCCTTGTACTTTCTTCCGGGCTTAGTCTAGTTGCTTTGAAATGTCTCAAGTGATGGAGCTTTCACCACAATCTGTGATTAAACCCTAATCAATCTGTTTTTCCTGCTTAAATATTACTTTTCCTAATTTAATCCCCTGACTCCTAGTTATAACCCTGGATTGAGATTTTCAAAGCAGTCTAGGGCATTTTCACCCATGAAAATGATCAGAAGATAGTTGTCGAAATCTCCCAGACTGGTTCGAAAATCTCAACTAAGGACTCAGAGTGACCCAGAGATAGAGGTGAGGGAGCTGCAGTCATCAGAGATGGGAGTGGGAAGCAGTTGTAGGGAGAGAGAACAGCCACAAGGGGAGAGCAAGTCGGGGGCTACTAGAAATCCACTATTTGCCCCCTTCCTCTTTGCTGCTGGTACCCAGAGTGATTGTGACATGAATTGTTACACTGAGCATAGCTGAATGCTAGAAAAGGATCCCCAAGAACCATTGCCAATGTCAGGAGAACACCCATTCATCTCTGAGAGTTACGCAGAAGAAGTAAGATGTCGATTTGCCTCCTTTGCACTTCCTGCACCTGCCTCTTCTCCCGCAAAATGTCATGATTTTGGAAACAAAATAGGCTTGTATGAACCTCCTGCACTTCCTAACTAAAAAAAACCCTAAAGCCCTACTAAGTATACAGCCATATCTGAAATCTATACAGCAAGATGGATATAGCTTGAGCAGTCTTTAGGGCATATATACATTACCAGGCAGCAGTGAAATATAGCCTGAAATTTGTCTCCAAAGATGAGATAATGTAGCTACCTTAACAGCTGCAACTGTCACTTTCGAGTGAAGTACTGGGTATTGTGTTGAGTACATTTGCAGGGCAATTTTCCAGTTGGAATAAAAGGCTTTCTGAGGTGAATTTTACTTGTTTTTTTTATCCATCTATCTAAGGTTATTTATGTATATATATTGTATAAATATTGACTGGCCGTGAGGGCAATATTAGTAAAATATTGCACTAGGGATAAAATAGTTCCCAAGTTTATATAGATATAGCCCACAGCTAAAGGTTTAAGGCAATATGCACCATCAAGGGTACTCTTTTTCCTCTCAGGGAAAAAAATGTTACTACTGTTGCCTGGTAGCTGGTTTATTATTCCTTTGAATGTTTATGAAGAGATAAGGCGATATTATACACAAAGATTTCTGCATAAAGTGGTAAGTTTTGTGAGATTTTTGCATTAAATTGTTCATAGATTGATAGGTTCCAAGGCCAGAAGGGACCACTGGGATCATCAAGTCTGACCCCCTGCATAGTGCAGGCCAGAGAACTTCCCCAAAATAGTTCCTAGACTAGAGCTTTTAGAAAAACATTCAATCGTGATTTGAAAAACTGTCAGTGATGGTGAATCCACCATGAGCCTTGGTAAATTGTTCCAGTGTTTAATTACTCTCACTGATAAAAGTTTATGCCTTATTTCCAGTCTGAATTTGTTGAGTTTCAACTTCCAGACATTGGATCATGTTAGAACTTTCTATGCTAGACTGAAGAGCCCATTGTTAACTATTTGTTCCACATGTAAATACTTACAGACTGTAATCAAGCCACCCCTTAACCTTCTGTTTGTTAACATAAATAGCTTGAGCTTTTTGACTATAAGGCATGAATCCTTTAATCATTCTTGTGGCTCTTCTCTGAATCCTCTGCAATTTTTCCAACCACCTTCTTGAATTGTGGGCACCAGAACTGGACACAGGATTCCAACAGCGATCACACCAGTGCCAAATATAGAAGAGAAATAACATCTCGACTCTTATTCGAGATTCCCCTATTTATGCGGTCCAGGATCACATTAGGTGTTTTGGCCACAGTATCACACTGGGAGCATATGTTCAGGTGATTATTCAGAGTCACTGCTTCCCAGGATGGAGTCTTCCATCCTGTAAGTTTGGTCTGCATTCTTTGTTTCTAGATGTACACATTTAGCCTATTTAGCCATATTAAAATGCTTATTGTTTGCTTGCGCCGAGTTTACCACGCAATCCAGATTACTCTGAACCAATGACTTGTCCTCTTCATTATTTACCACTCCCCCAATTTTTGTGGAATTTTTTAGGATTTGTGGATAAAATGTTTCATGTAAAATATAAATTATTAATTTCACTGATTTTTTGAAAAAAAAGAGAGAATTGTATTTAAATCAACAACAACAGCAACAATAATATTAATAATTCATCTTGGTTATTCCACATAGAGGCTTCAGCTGAGATCAAGGCCTCATTGTGCTGGGCACTATGCAAACACATTTCAGGAACTTGTAGTGCACTTTCCATGGAAACTGTGTCACATTCAGCAAAGCTGGGTTTTTGGAGGTGGTGGTAGTAACTAGTATGTCACTGATTTGCCTTTTCATATATTTGTCCAGATGTGTAACACAGATGCTCATTTCAGAGTTGTGGTCACTTGGGCCAACATCCACAAAAGCATTTAGTCTGATTTCAGTGGAAGATGGGACCCTAAATACTTTTGTGGAGCGGGTCTTAGAGACAGAGAAACATGGCAGCTTATAATTGAGCATCTAAATCCATAGGAAGGTATGTAATTAAAGCCCCAGTTTAGCAAAACACTTCAGCACATGAGTAACTGTGAGCACATAAGCATTCCCTTTAATGGGCGTACTCACATGCTAACAGCTACACAAATGGATAAGTGCTTTGCTGAACTAGAGCCAAAGTTCCCTGATATACTGAGCTGTTGAGTGCCCCCATCTCTCGCTTCCTTCACTAATTGTGGCAGCGTGAACTCACCATGTTCATTTCTGAAAATATTCATAAATCCCTTCTTACATTGATTCCTCCATTACTACTCAGGTGAGGCTAGCAGGCCCTACTGATCCTAGCAGGCCCTTAGTGGCCAAGACAAGCATGAGTCTTGATAGGCTTAGGGACGATGGTGGCTTCCCCTAAAGGTCTGGAGTCTGATCACAAGCACTTCTCTTAGGGTATGTCTATACTACCCGCCAGATCGGCGATAAATCGATCCGCTAATCGACGCCCGTACTCCACCTCGGCAGGAGGAGTAAGCGGAGTCGACAGGGGAGCTGCGGCAGTCAACTTGGCACCGTGAGGACGGCCAGGTAAGTCGAACTAAGATACTTCAACTTCTGCTACGCGAATAGCACAGCTGAAGTTGCGTATCTTAGTTGGAACCCCCCCGCTAGTGTAGCCCAGGCCTTATATTAGTCCTCAGAGAGGTTCCACTAGGTTGGCACTATTCACCATTTTCATCAGTGGTCTGGAAGTAAATGTAAAAATCACTGCTGATAGAGTTTGTGGATGACACAAAGATTGACAGCGTCACAAATAACAATGAGAACAGGTCACTCACACAACGTGATCTGTAACATTTGGCAAGCTCGGACCAGTCAAAGAATATATTCAGCCAAATGCAAGGTCATCTAGAACAAGAAGTGCCGACCATACCTACAGAATGGGGGACTGTATCCTGCAAAGTGTGACTCTCAAAAGGATGTAGGGCGCTCCCAGTGCCCTGCTGTTGTGAAAAGGACTAGCATGATTCTTGGATGTCTGAACAGGAGAGCAGTGAGTAGGCGTAGGGAGGTAATTTTACCTGTGTATGCAGGAGTGGTGAGACCCCAGCTGGAATACTTGTACAGTTCTGGGGCCCACATTTTCAAAAGGCTGTTGAAAAAGTGGAGAGAATGCAGAAGAAAGCCACAAAAGTGATTCAAGGGTTGGAGACAGAGAGAGACATACAGAGCTCAATCTGTTTATCTTATTGAAAAGAAGAATGAGAGATGACTTGATTACAGTGTATAAGCACCTTCACAGGGAGAAAATACCGCCTACTAAAGTACCCTTTAAAGTAGTGGAGAAAAACAGAACAAGAACCAGTGGCTAGAAGCTGAAGCCCGACAAATTCACATTAGAAATAAGGCCCATGTTTTTAACATAAGGGAAGAGGTGGATTCTCCATCTCTTGGTGTCTTCACATCCAGACTGGAGGCCTTTCTGGAAGATGCTTTAGCCAAAGACAAGTTATTAGGCTCAACGCAGGGGTAACTGAGTGAAATTTAATGTCATGTGTCACACAGGAGATCTGATTAGATGATTTAATGGCCCCGTCTGGCCTTGAAATTGTGAATCACGCTCCCTGGGAGAGATTTTAACAGTACAAATGGCAGTGAGGGGCCTAATTCCCACTGAGATTCAATCTCTTCTTCCCCCTTCATAGATTGCTCTGGGTATTAAGATGGCAAACTGGGAATTGGGTCAGCTCGTGGTGACTTGGCAAGCTGGTAGGCTTTTTTACAGAGGTGCTCTGTTGTGCTTCAGAATCTAAGCTTTCCTTAGAAAATATAGAGCCTCTAACACTTATGGGTTTGAGGATAACCTTTAAAATGTGAACCAGATGTAAATGGATGCCATGATGGCTGCCCGAACCTGTGGACAGCCTGATAGCACTGAGAGAGATGAATTGACCCTAATCATTGCAATGGGGCATTAATCCTGAAACCTAATGAGGACAGTGTCAATGTCATCACTGTGAGCTGTTTCACTGTTGATCAAGGCACTCAGGAAAAGGGGAGGGATAACTCTAATATGAAGATCTGCACACACTACTGTAAGCAGCTTCTCATTTGGGGATCTCGAGTGGACCGAGCTTGGTTTACGACTGAAGTTTAGGAAAATACCATTACTTTTTTCCCCCCAGTTTAGCCCCTGGAAACAATAAATATGAAGATCTTTCATGTTCACCATACAAAGCCCCACTTTGCAGCTGATGGCCTATTTAGGAAAAAAAAATCCCTAGGCGGGTCAAGCCAATGTTCCTATAAAATAGCAGTCAGAGTCAGGAAGGCTCATAGAATAGTCTATAGTCCTACCTAAAAGGAATGAGTCTGCATTCCTAGAGTCCTCCTAAAATGATCTGTGTTTTTCATGTGGACATAACCAAACTGTATAACAAACCAGAGTTCTTATTAAAGCTCCAGCCCCAGAGAAAGCATTAAAGCAAAAGTCAGGTTGTACCTTGTTTCAAGATTAGCGCTCAGATCCTGGTACGTTGTACATTGGCATAGCTCTATCAAAGCCATACTAGCTGCACCAGTTTACACCAAATGAGGAGCTGGCCCTAGATTGGGCTAACAATTCACAAAGTTCACCCCCAAGGGGGGGGCAGCGAGCCAAGCGCAGTGGAGATTAGTGAGCAGTCATCTCCAAAGAGGAAAAAAATAACTGAGCAGCAACTGTAGTCAGAGTACACAAATTAGACAGGTCTGACTATAAGGTCACAATAAATCAGTGCTGTGACAATGAGACCTACCCTTTGTCCAGGGCAGAAGATTTATCTGTGACCCTAGCAAGGGGCAATTATTTCTGTAAGCTTGATTTGTTAAATGCTTAGCAGAAAATGGAGCTAGAGCCAGACTCTGATGAGAGTCTGATTGCAAATATCACCCCCTCTCACCCTCACACACACACACATCAATTCCCATTCGGCTGTATTATACTTCAAGTGTCCCTCTATTTTGCAGTCTGTCATGGCCCAGATTTTACCAGACTCGATGATGTGGTTTGTTTTCTTGATGACATTTTTAATCAGAGGATTCCCTGTAGCAAAATGCCTACCAATTCTGGAGAAGCACTTGCTGGCTGTGAGCAGAATGGAGGCTGAGAAAGCAGGCTAATAATTGGATTTCAGAGTCATGTATGGGGCACTCCAGGGAGGCTGAAGGATTGCACCAAAATGCAGTCACAATCCTGACATCCAGTTGTTTCTAAACATGATGTGCAGGTGTGTTAAATTACCAGGGTTGCATTTCAGAAAATCTTTCAAGCACAGGCAGGGCCGCCCAGAGGAGGGGGAAGTGGGGCAATTTGCCCCAGGCTCCGCGAGCCCTGGCCTGGCGGCGGTCCAGGTCTTTGGTGGCATTTCGGTGGCAGGGGGCCCTTCAGTCGCTCCGGGTCTTTGGTGGCATTTCGGTGGTGGGGGCTCTTCAGTGCTGCCAAAGATGTGGAGTGACTGAAGGGCCCCCCGCTGCCGAAATGCTGCCGAAGACCCGGACCACCACTGGGTGAGTACAAGCACCGCAGCTCCCCTGCTTTGCCCCAGGCTCCCTGAATCCTCTGGGAGGCCCTGAGCACAGGAAGGTCTTGCAGAAATTGTCACTGAAGGACAAGTTCTGGAAATGGCCAAAGGACTGAGGTAAATGCAAACAAGAGCTGTGAGCTCTGATGCTTTCTGCCATCCACACATGGCTCAGTGTAGACTCTGATACCCACATATACTGCATGTCTTGGAAGATGGCAAAGAGAGTCCACTTGCCTTTGTCTGGGCACTGTAAGCAGGAGAGAGAAGAATTGCACATACATTGAAAAATGTTGTACCCATTCCCTGGTCCAGAACTGATCATGCCTGTGCCACACCACAGACCAAGGTAATTTAGGCTGTGCCCAACTTTAGCAGGGCATCACACTTACCCTGTTTTTGCTGGAAAAGATGAGCAATTTGCTTCCCTGTAGTGCTCAACCGTCATGAACTATGGGACTCATTTGTATCACAAGGATTACGTGGGGAAGGGTGCTCCGATAATGGGCCACAATTTACTGCGCAAGCCTCTAGCGGCGTCTGACATGACACTGGATTATTTAAACATACACCAGCACCATGCTCCAATGGAACAGCAGAAAGCCTAGTACGGATATTGAGCGAGACCCCCACCAGAACAAGTGTTAATAGAGAAAGCTGCATTAGGGCATCTTGTGCCCAGCATTTCACTCACATACCAACACCATCCTCTCCTTGGCACTACATGGCCACCTGCTGAATTATCCCTGAACTGACTATTTCAGTTCTTTATTTCAGGTTATGCAATCAGATAAAAAAAGACACCAATCCAAGGCTTTAGGCACCTTAACTATATATTCTAAGTACAACCAAGTGTATCCATAAACCTAGCAGCTAAATATAGCAGCTGAGACCAGCAGACCCATGGCAAATCCCAAGTACCTTCTGCCCCTGGAGGTGGAGCCAGGGTGGTGGTGATGTTCAAGGGGAACCCACTCTCGTAGAGGGTGACTCCGGTGGGGTGTGTGCAAGGTTTCAGTTCTGTTGGTACAAGACAACAAGGTATGGAAGGCAATTCCTTGCTCAAGCCTGAATTTGCTGGCACAAAGCCCACCTGTCCTCACATTGGCTCTGGAACAGAACAAGTTGGCCACCAAAATGTGCACCTGGGCTGATGTCACACAGCAGTGTGAAGGTGGGCCAGGATCCTGACTGCCTGCCCTCCCATGCACCTCCCCTCACTCTTCTGCCTGGTGCCATCCTGCAGGGACTCCTCAGCCAGGAGCCCAGGACTTTCTTAGTCCCAGGGCTATGGAGGGGGTCTCCCAGGGACATGGGGAGAGGCTGAATTGGGAAGGAGAACTCCCATCTTGTCCCCTGCTTTTGGCCTGGAGTTTTTCTAGCAGTTGGCCCACAAGGTTAGGTGGTAAATCAAAGTCGTTGGGAGTACAAAGGAACAGGAAAATTATCTGGGGCTGGAGGATCCCAAGCAGAGATTGGGATCCCATGATTCCGCACTTAGCTCCCAGCCCCACAAGTGACTCTGTGCAGACTCAGGGGGGTCTATCTGTCTGTGCATAACAGCTTGTAGGATTCAGGGCCTGACTTCCAGAAAATCGTCCCTTCAGGTGGGAGTGGTGTAATACAGTCCATTTCTATGTCAGGAGGCGAAACAGCTTGCCCGAGCTCCCCCTTGACATGGTCTCAGTGACACCCGAGCTGGCTCCCTGGAGCTCCACAGCCCCAGGCCATAAGAAGAGGCTTTTTGAGTGACTCTGTGCTCCCCCTTTGGCCTGGGGCTTTTCCAGCCAGATCGTGGTTTATTTGTGGTTCAAAGTGGGTGAGATTAAAGCATTTTGTGGCAAGTTTTTCAAGGCTACGGCATCCCATCTCCTAGAGCAGCGGTTCCCAAACTTGTTCCGCTGCTTGTGCAGGGAAAGCCCCAGGCAGGCCGGGCCAGTTTGTTTACCTGCCGCGTCCACAGGTTCGGCTGATCGTGGCTCCCAGTGGCCATGGTTTGCTGCTCCAGGCCAATGGGAGCTGCTGGAAGCGGTGGCCAGTACGTCCCTCGGCCCGCGCCAGTTCCCGCAGCCCCCATTGGCCTGGAGCAGCGAACCGCGGCCACTGGGAGCCACGATCAGCCGAACCTGCGGCTGCAGCAGGTAAACAAACTGGCCCGGCCCGCCAGGGGCTTTCCCTGCACAAGCAGCGGAACAAGTTTGGGAACCATTGCCCTAGAGAAAAGTCAGGGCAGGGTAGGGGGCTGGCGATATGGCTTCCCAACACTTCAGATTCTGGGGATCCATGGAGGAGGGATCTCCCATATCAAAGGAGGAAGGAGGGAGTCATATGAAAGGCCGGTACCTCCGCACTACCCTCCTGGCTGCGCCACTCTCATGCCTATGCCACCCCAGTAGGAGTCATAGTGCCTTTAGTTGAGATGCCTAAGTTTGCACTGCAGCAGCTGTGAAGAAGACTGAAGGCATTAATAGTGCCTGATGCAGCTGTCACTCCTGATGGGATAGCCACTGCATGGTCAGCTGAGAATGGGTTGTTCCATGTCCCACCCGACCTGCCTTGCACGTCCCCCCTCGCCACCAGGGATCCCAAAGGCTCTCACTTGGAGAAGATGGGAAATAAGACTTTTCCTGGATGGTCTGCAAATAACTCAACCCAAACAAAGGGGTTTCTCCTTTATTAATAGGAGGTTTTGGACTTGGCCAAAGCCTACTTTATGACCTTCATAGATGTGCTGGATTTGGTTCCAGAATGTGATCTGTCTAGACCAACACAGAGATAGAAGTGGGCAGTTTGCAGTTCCCCTACGGGGAGCTTACTGGGAGCTGGTTCTACCCCAGGCATTGGATAGAGCCATCCTCAGGACTACACTAACATGGCGCAGGTCTCCCATGGTAACACTGCCTCCCATCCCCTGCCTCCTCCAGTCCACTCACCTAGCCTTTGCTCTGCCCTAGCCTGCCCCAAAATGCCCCCTACGCCTGGGACTCGTGAGCATGGGGCCTAGAGCTGGGAACTCAGGCTCTGTGCCCAGTGTGCAGGGGTGATCCTCTATGCCAGAGGTATGCCCCAAGGAACCTTCTACCTACCCATCCCTTCCTCTGCAGCAGCCTAATTGACACAAAACAGCAGTGGTGAAAAGGTCTGGCATTTGTCAAAAACTCCACCAGATGAACACCAAGAGGCCAAATCTGTGGAGAGTTCTGAGTGATCTCTGCTGTGAACCAGAGGTGTACGACACCCCAACTCTGATCCCAACCCATTCCTGTCTCTTATACTTTCATTTCTGTTTCTTTACATCTTTATTAAACTCTAGAGCCACTTTGATAGGGAAATTGAAAAGAAAAAGATATGAGGAACAACAAAAAAGCCATAATTATGAAGATTCAATTTAATTTTAAAGGTTGTGGAAGGAGAAAAAAAGGAGCAGGAGAAGAAGAAACCAAATTAATTTAGCAGGAAAGCATTGCATGAAATATTGTTGGAGTTTAATAACCATGCAAAGACAGATGATATGTGTGGAAAAATTAGTTGTAGGACCTCATAATAGTCTATTAATATTTTCTACAGGCGCAGAAACCCTTTGCTGAATTATTGTGACAAAGTAATCTTTTTTTAAGAGATAAAAAAATAAAATCTTCAAAAAGAGAGGATGGCAGAGACATACATGCTAACAGAATGGAGACCCAAGCTAGCAATGTCAGATCCTGAGCTAGGTTTCACATTGTTCTATTACACAAACCCTCTGCTCAGCAAATCAGCAGCAAGGACAGGGTGGGCCTTGCACAGAAACGCTTGCTCTGCACACTTGAGCTGGGCGCTACGGTGGTGACCCTCTAACAAGGCAGCTGCCCTTCTCATCAGTTCTTTCTGCCATATTCAGCAGGATGGGGCCAATCACAAAGCCAAGGATGAAGTGTGTGAGAGCCAGGCAAAAAGAATTCGTGGTCAAGGAGATCCAGCTCTGGGGCAGACTTCTGGAGGGGATTAGCTTGATCTGGAGTCTGTGCACCTCACCTGTTTCTATGGTGCTTGGGGAAATTCCCTCTCCTGGACTCACTAAGATGGGGCATTTGAAGGGGTGGATGCATGAGATGCTGGTGCCTGGATGAGATGCAGGTGGACCAGCTGCAGAAGAGCTGACCCATCTGGAAATCCCCTAGCCACCACTTCTAAAGGAAGACATGTCATCCTGCTATGTCCCCATCCCCTCCAGGCAGAAAGATAGATGAATGATACGGGACAAATCTTGCATAAATCTCTCCTTTGAAATGGCCGTGCCTTCTCAAAGGCAGGCCTTCGCATGGGCTATTTCAAACTGTTCCCAGGGGGAGCCCACAGGCCAATACCCCCCACCCATTTGTACAACATCCCCTTCTGTGCAAATGAGTGCATCAATGAGCATGGGGTGTCCTGCCACACACCTCCTGAATTCCTGTTCGGCTGGCGACAGGGCTGTTGGGAACATGGCTTCCTCGCTCTAATCATTCTGACACCAGGGTGATGGTTAGTCCGAGGTATATTGATGTCTCTTGCTTTATCCCATCATTTCAAGACAATACAGTCACTCACATCCCCACCGCAGGTCAAAACGTGTGTGCTCCCCTACTTTACCCACGTTCCATACGTATTGAGAGTGGTGGGCTGGATATACCATGGGTAAGTAGCCCTCCCTGATGCTATTGTAACCCAGATGCTATCCTAGCCCTGTGCTCAGGGGAGCTGGACACATGAGCAGCAATGTTGCTGAGCAGAGCTGCACCGCAGCCAACATACTCCCCAGCTACATTTACAGCAAAGGGTGTTTTCTGCCCTGCCATGTCAGGGACAAGACGTCAGTGTGCACCTGGTGTGACTCTTGGGGTGTGGGTTTGAATCCCAAGGATGGGGGAGAGGTGTGGGTGAGAGTTTACCCATATAAATAAATCATATTTGAATGCTCTTCCCCAGTCATTGACACTAGAGGCCTTTGTGTGTGTGCAAGGCTGTGATCTCACCACCTGATTCCTGCTCACTGCACTAACCAGGCCTATGTGTCTGCTGGGGATGATGGGCCCATGTGGCTTACATGCCTAACAGCAGCTTCCTTAGCATACATGGCTGGCAACCTGCTATGATGTGGGGGGGAACCTCTTGGGACCCGCCACTGTTTGTGACCATTGTTTCCCATCACAGCAATGCATGGTGTCATTTTAATGATGTGTTGGCAGTTCCCAGGACCCTAAATCACACTGCGTTTTCTGGTTTGCCTTCTCTGTCTCCTTATACAGCTGCAAATCCCCCATGACTCTGACATTACTTTCTAACAGTGCAGGCATTCTTGTTTTCAGTTTTCTGTCGGCCAGAATGGTAGCAGGGGACAACGCATGGGACAGTGGTGCTGCTGTGTAATTTAACAGTGCAGCAAAGTCTGACTCCACAGCCTTTTAGAGCAAGTGCTTTATTATTTTCACACCATTTGCCATCAGCCAGCTGGATAAAGGATAATGGGGAGTAGTGGTTATATGGCTAAATGTAACTTCATGCCCGCTAAACTTCAGCCCATTGTCAGCCATTGCTGTGTCAGGTATACCATGCCTAGCCCAAAAAGCTTGGATGTTCACAATCATCTGTTTAGCTGTACTATCTTCTAGTGAAACTACCTCAGGGATGTAAAAACAATCGTATGCTCTAGGACACATACATTCCTGTGGGGTTCAGTGATCACTCAGTCTTTAAGATGCTTGCAAGAGTTCTCTTTAATTCTGTGTTCACTTCCTCCTGGCTGTACAAAGCCTCGCCCAAACTCTCTTCCTGGAGCTCTCAGCCCTTAAAGTCACAATCCCCAATACCACAATACAGGCAGGGCTGCTGCTGCAGTATGGAGCCCGCCCACGGCAACGTGTACTGGCTAGATCTTACTAGCGTTTTTTGTAGAATTCATTCTGAATTCATTTTTCACATCGGCAAAAACAAGCCAGTGAGTCAGGGTAAGGCTGCAGCCCACTGCAGGAGAGGGAGGTTATATCAGGAGTGGGAGAAAGAAAGTGTTAGGGTGTGGCAGCTGGGGGGATTGTTAAATCAAAGGGTTGGGAATTTGTGACCTTGTGCTTGTGGCAAAGGAAGCTGGGGGGGGGGGGGAATCCATGGTGGGTGCTTTTGAAAGAGGAAGGTTAGCAGCGTGGGCCTGCTGCATGTGGAGGGAGTGCTAATCAAGAGGGGCCTGCAGATGAGAAGGAAGCCAGCCCTATGACTTGTTGGGAGTCAGTCATTAGAGGGGGATAGCAGGATGCTTGCCAAAGGCTAAGGGAAGCTGGGATGGAAGCAGGAGCCAGCTGCTTGTGTGGGGCTAGTACTGGGAGCAGAGTGCCAAGGAAATCTCAGTGCTGGTAGTGGAGGCTCAGGTATATACAGAAGCTGAGATGGCTGGGAAGGGGTGTGCTTTGCAGGGAGAGGATCATTTCATAGAATCATATAATATCAGGGTTGGAAGGGACCTCAGGAGGTCATCTAGTCCAACCCCCTGCTCAAAGCAGGACCAATCCTCAGACAGATTTTTGCCCCAGATCCCTAAATGGCCCCTAAAGGACTGAATTCCGAACCCTGGTTTTAGTAGGCCAATGCTCAAACCACTGAGCTATCCCTCCCCCCCCAGGAACCTAGCATCCTAGTGCTGCACTCTGAAGATGAAAATCCAGAACTTGTCTTGAGGGCTCAAAGGGTTAATGGAAGTTCAAATGGACTTAGAAATCTTAAGGGCTGGTGCAAAAGGAACCCACCACATCCCCATGCTTAGCACCATTTTGTGTGGGGGCAGATTTAAGCTTTTTTAGTCATGCACTCAACAGCCTTGTTAAAAATCAATGTTAAAAACAGACGGCACTAACACAGCATAGCAACCACAGGCGGAGACAAAAGCCGGTCATGGGGCTCAAGGGGTGGGAAACACACGCTTCATGAAGATTTTAATTGTCTCTCTCGGAAGGATGCATTTCCCAGCTCCTGAATGGGATTTGATTTGACGCCAGACAAAGCCTTTCAGATCCAGCAAACTCAACTAGGTCACTCCTGCAGGAGAAAAATAAAATACATGCAGGACAAAACAAAACTGAAATTCTTCATTTTACTTTCCTTTCTCCTATTTTAATCTTTACAGCACCATCCATTTCCCACCCTCCCCAGTCCCCACACACCCCCTTCCTCTTCCTTATTTCTTTCTTTAAATACAGTCTAATCCCAAGTGTGAACTGATGTAGTTTGTGCGTTAGGGGAAAAAATATCTCTCTCTTTCTGCCTTTTTTTCCCTTCTTCTTTCCTTGGCCCAGTTCATTATTTTTCTTTCTTGTCACTCAGTGTGATAGGTTGAACAGAAGTGCACAGATGAGCACTGAAAACGGTGTCACAAGGCCTTAATCTAGTCTTTAATGCCTGACTTCAGAGATGTCATTTATCTTCTAACTGCAGCAGGCATCCACCAACTTTATCTCTAATAATATATTGATGGATTAAAAGGGTCGGGCAGGAGACCGGGCTGGAAAAATTGCTTATTGACATCAAAATACAGTGCCCTCAACCTGATAAACATGGAGGGGCTCATGTATCTCCCAGAATAGTTGGTGTTGCTATAATTTTTTTCTCTAGCATGTTTCTTCCAGGTTCATGGGGTGGTCCGGTAAAATAAACAAATGGAACAAATAAACAGGAAATATAGTTTCTGTGTTGACACGACAGTGTGGAGGCAAATATATTTCACTAATCATTTTTTAATGGTATAGCTGTGCATTATTATTTACCACACACTGTGGGACGCTGTTTGCTGTGAGCACCTGCCTTGTTTTAGCAGGCCTGAGGATATTGAAGCTCATTGTGATATATGGCGTAAAAGCATCACTGGAAGCCTCTCAGCAGCATGCCGGTAGGAGGAGATCCCCCGGATAGCTTCTCTCTCTGCATCCCCATTCCCCTTGTGGCTTGGTTTCAGGGCATCAGTGCAGCCTTATGCGCTCGCTGCATAAAGTACGTGGCAATGGTCCCTTTGTTTGTAGGTTAATCAATGTTTTTGATGTTCCGCTTGCATCATTTTCATGGTCCACCCACAGGTGAAGGCTCCCACACAAACTGCCCATCATCAAAACCCTATTCTGATTTCAGGGTCGTTTTGAAAAATAAAAAGGTGGGTCTTGGCCTAACTTCCTAGGGTCACAGAAACAAGCCCAAAGCAGAGAGTCCCAGGCCAGGAGGGGTCAAAGGGAGCTAAAAGGCTCTTTTCATTTACATATAGCTTTTAATTTTCCAATGAGCCTGACTGGGGTTTTTACTTACTTAGGGCCAGTTCTGTCATAGCTGCTGTTCATAAGCATGCCCCATGAAACCAACACATGAGAGGGGAAGCATGAACTGCTTCCTGCACCAAGACCATCTCTCCACCAAAGCCCCAAAAGATAGCATTTAATTGGTCCTCTCTGACAGGGGCCACAAATGCTGGATCAGGACCTAGGCATCTGGATTTTGGCTCATCTTCCTGCACGTGTGCACCCTGAGCTAGCAATGGACCCTATGCACACACCTCTTCACTGATTTATGCTCTTGGCGCTAATCTGTGCTGGGCACACTGTGTAGAACTTCTACCATCGGAGCGTGGGTGCAAATGAATGCTCTTTTTCAGCAGAATATCCAGACTCAGTTTGCACAGAGACCTGATGTGCATTCGGATTCCTTCCCCTCCGTGTGCCAGACCTAATCTGTGGGCTCTTATACCAGAGGGGCAGGCTCACGGCTCCTCTTCCTCCTTGTCTGGTCTGGATAGTTTGCTCCCTGGAGGGAGCAAGGACTGATCAATCTTTGCTCTATTGTGATTTGCCCATGCACAGTTCCCTGACACTCACCTGTGTAAGGACAGGTGACAGCCTCATCCTCTGCTTGCACTTGTTTCATGGCACATCTACAATGAGACAGAATTTAGTCTGACAAACCAGAATCTTTGTAAAAATCTGTGAATCTGTGAATTTGGCCAATTTGCCATTAAATCATTTTCACTCAGTGTCTGATGTCTGTACGGGTCTGGGAGGAAAACTGCCTCTCATTCACTGGAGAAAGCGGAAAATTCCCCGATAAAATTCTCCCATTCCCTGGCCAGCACGGACTAGCAGTGCTGTAGGGACAACCAAGGCACTGCCAAAAGGGCCTGGTCCAGCTCCCATTAACCTCACTGGAAAGAGTGCCATTGTCCTCACTGGTGTAGGCTGGGACCCTACGTATGAGAGGGAGGGAAGGAGTACCTTTCTTGGACCCTCAGACCTTTGGACCCTATGCCAGTGAGCACACTGTTGTCATCATATAGACCCAAAAGGTGGCATGTAATACATCATTGGCAAAATAATAACTCACCAATTGTTAATATTCTTGTGTGATGTACATATAGTAAGCCCACAAAGGACTTTATGGCTATTTGCTGCAAATACATTCTTGAAAGGTGTTTGACAAGCAGTGCCTATGCCATGCTTGCTCCAGACAAAGGAGTATGGTTCCACCAGTTTGAATGTGTCTCCAATGTAAATTAAGGAAGGCGTGACCAAAGACAAAGAAAAACACATTGATGTGCCAGGTAATCAAAGCCATCAGGAGAGCAAATGGGAAAAGATGACTGCTTAACTGGGGATGGAGACTGCACCTCCAGGGAGCCTTGAAGCAGGGTCTGTGAACTGTGGGAAGATATAAGGAAAGAGAAAAAAAACATATGGGCAGCCATCACTTGAGGAACTAAAGGGGCCAGAGCTCCTGAAATCACAGAACATTGGGTCCTTCAACCCAGGGGCCTGGAGTCTCTGGGAACTGAGTGTAGGGGAAAAACCTTCTTAGGCAAAGATGAAGTGGTTTCCATCATATCCAGGGTTTACAGTTTGGTTCAATGGCTCTCAGCATCACCACTGTACAAATTGTTCCAGCGCCCCCTGCTGAGTGACATAAGTTACACCAACCTAAGCGCTGGTGTGGGCAGCACTATGCCCATGGGAGATCAGCTCCTGACTACTAGCTACAGCCACTCATCGAGGTGGTTTTCTTATGCCAACGGGACTGCTCTCTCCTGTCGCAGAGAGCATCTTCACCAGATGTGCCACAGCAATGCAGCTGTGCCACTGCAGTGCTTCTAGGCAGTGGAAGCCAGGGTGTGACCTGCATGCTTGTATGCTGGCTGTTGATGTCAGGGCCATGAGCCATAGCAGCGTAGCATTTATTGCACCCTAAGTTGCTGTGTAGTTGGTGATACAACCCCTTACTGATCTGAGGCGAACCCCCAAAGCGTCACAGTCAGCCATCAGTCTCTGAAAAGGGTCACAGCCAATTCTGATCAGCTGGAAGAATGGCAGGTATGATTCAGAAATAAGAAGGGGGAAGAGAAGGGTATCACATATTCCCAACCCAAAATTTAGGTTAGAATCAAGGATAGGTGGTTCCCAAGTATTGCCAGCAATATGATATCCTCCAAGCCAGATGGTAGTTTAACTTGGCTTAAGATTAGAAACCTTTTCGGCTACTTGTAATGATCTGGAATAACGTGAGGCAAGCATTGCAGAAAAGTCCAGCAGGAGCACTAGACTGTGGGTGAGTTTTTATTCTAACTGAATTAATGAGGTCTAATGTATTTTTCCCTTTTGTAAGAATTTTTATAATATTTGGAGTTTGAAGGCAGATATTTAAGTTGTACCTGCAGAGATCCTATGCCTGTTGGAGTGATAAGGTTAATTTCTCCTTGTAATCATTTGCTGAATCAAGTTTTGGTTCAGTTTTAAGATGGAGAATAGGAACAAACAGTCTCTGGAGGTCTCTGCTCCATGTAAGGAAAGTTGGCATTTCTCCAGTGGTTGTATAAGGCACTGGTTCTCAAAGCCGGTCCGCCGCTTGTTCAGGGAAATCCCCTGGAGGGCTGGGCTGGTTTGTTTACCTGCCCCATCCTCAGGTTTGGCCAATCGCGACTCCCACTGGCCGCGGTTTGCCGCTCCAGGCCAATGGGGGCGGCGGGAAGCAGCAGCTAGCACATCCCTTGGCCCGTGTCTGAATCAAATACCACTGAAGTCAATGGAAAAGATTTCAGTGGAGATTGGATTAGGCCCTTGGATAGGAATATACAAATCCTAGTTGGCTAGCATTGCAGCAACCTGCACGGAAGTTGGAGGAGGAGCACGGACTGCAGTAAGGAAGAGTTTGGAGGAGGCATTGGGAAGTCAGTCTGTGTGCATATGATAGAACGTCAGTTGCAGTTGCAGCATCGATGGAAATAGTTGTCTTAATAAAAAAAACAGTTTAGTAATAGAAACATGGAGTCCTCTCATGTTATTACCCAGCATCTACTACAAGAAACAAACATATTGTCAGCCACACAGGATCTAGTAGCCTATTATAATGACTTTTAAAGTTCACAGGACCTTCTGGGGTTTGTAGTCCATCAGCTGTAACCAGAAGCAGGGCCGGCTCCAGGCACCGGCTTAGCAAGCAGGTGCTTGGGGCGACCACTCAGGAGAGGGCTGGCACATCCAGGTATTTTGCTGCAATTCAGCGGAGGGTCCCTCGCTCCCACTTGGAGCGATGGACCTCCTGCTGAATTGCTGCAGATCGCGATCCCGGCTTTTTTTTTTTTTCCCCGTCTGCTTGGGGCGGCAAAACCCCCAGAGCCTGCCCTGACCAGGAGCCTGATGCAGATTCCACTAAGGTCCATGTGAGCTTCTGAAGAACTAAAAAGATCACAGGGAGGCAAATCTGTGACTGGACGCAAGAATCAAGATACAGAACATGAGGGGTAGGGTGCAGAGAACACAGGGAAGCCGGCTGGAATCTTGCCAACTTCATTTGAAGTTTACAAGAGCCATTTCTGAGATAAGATTTGGCAAAAAAGCATTAGAAGAACTTTCCAAACATGATCCACATCTATTTTATCCAGGTTCTGTTTTCTTCATTCAGTGTATGGTTACCAAAACATTCAATGTCGGACATCATTTGCAAACAAGCTATAAGAATCTTTGTTGGCTATAAGAGAAAAACAAAAGGAATATCTGATAAGAAAGCTATAAAAGTTGCAAAGTTTGTTCATAATTCAAATTATCTGGTTGCTGTTACTTCTCATGTGTCTCATATTGCACTGCATAGGAACCACTGACTGAAAGCAGCTGATTAAGGAGGTAATGATTTCTTGTACTGAAATTTTCTGAACAAAGAGAAAATCACAATGCATTAGAGAATTTCTGTGCTGCTGAAATACAGCTGACGAGAGAGTCCAACATGTGAATGTATATTCCCAACTTTTTTAGGCCACTGATCTAAATTCTCAGACATGGTTGGCAAGATATCATGACTCATGAGGTGTACAACAAAATGTGAGCAGAACTAATTAAATTGTTGGCATTGCTGGGAAGAATTATGGGTAAAGATATTTTCAGCACAGTGGTTCAGGCCTTTTCAGAAGCAGACATTAACATCAGCAAGCATTGAATCATTGGGAACAGATGGAGCTCCTACTACAGTCAATTCTAGTGCAGGTTTCATTCAGTATCTTGCTAAGGAAGATGGTTACGAATGGAGCTGACTGAAAAATTCCAATATTTCAAGTTTGGTTTCATCCCAGATCAGGCAAAATATTGAATTTTTGCATGGAACAAAAAGTTTAGAAAACATTTCATTCAGAAATATTGAAATGTTTCAACATTCCCAAAACAAAATGTTTCATTTTGGAGTCTGCATTTATTTCTGCGTCTTCCTAAGTTGCTGCACTTCTTGGGAGTTGAAGTTCCAAGTTCCTCATGACCCCTACAGATTCTGCTCCCTGGCCAGACTACATTCCCCATGATGTTCTGTGGCCTATAAATGTGTCTAAGTGTTGTGATGACTCATGGATGAGGTGCTGTAGCATCTCAAGAAGATGCAGAGATAAATGTTGTCCCTAAATGAAGAATGTTGTTTTCCTGGGGGGAAAATCTACCAAAATCAATCTTTTCCCTCTGGAAATTTTGATTTTGACAAAACCACAACTTCTGATGGGGAAACGTTTCATCTGAACTTTTTCAAGCAGCCCTGCTTACAGTAATAGTGGAATTTCATTGCATCATTCATAAAGAGGTATTCTGTGTTAAAGTAAGCTCACCGATACTTGAGGAGGTGATGAAGCTGGTGACAATTTGGGAATTTCATCATTGCAAGAGCTCATAATAATTAAGATTTTAAAACACGCTCATCAAGTCTCAGTGCTTTGGAATGGAACGATGTCAAATGGCTAAAATGTTTCTTGTTCATTGAGGCTGTATTTATTGTGTTGGAGGGTTAGAAGTCACATTGTGCTTAGTGCAGAAGGGACATGTTTACCATCTGAGAACTAACAAACTTATAACACTTGAATGACTTGCTGTTTTCTGACAGAAAGAAAATACATTGCCATGCATCAGACAGTCTCAGATATGAAGATCACTACGCCACAGATCGCTGTTGCTAGTGGCTAAAAATCAGCATCCAGGATATGCATGTGGCAGAGTTCCAAGCAAGTGCTCGCTGGAAAACCAAATCTGTTGACTGCAAGTCCCAGCTGGAAAATACTGAGTATGTGAAGTATGAAGAAAATAATCCTTCTAATCTGAAAAAGGAAGTGATGTGAGGTGAAAAGACGTTGTCTGATCCTCTTGTTTCTATGAAGACCTTATCCATAGCTTTGTTGGTGGTCTTTGGTTCAACACAGCCATGAATACAGTGGGATGAACTTCGCTTGGACCGATATCAGGACTGTATTCAAGAATGATCTGAGTGCAGCACTCAAGTAACAATAATAGGGCTCAGATTTTTCTGGATGTGATAGCTGATGGATTCCGTCACCAAATAGTTGAAGAACCAACAAGAGGGGATGCCATTTTAGATTTGGTTTTGGTGAGTGACTCATATAGAAGAAGAAATGGTTGGACAAACCTTTTTGAGTGATCATGTGAGCTAATTCAGTTCAAACTAGATAGGAGGAGGAAAAAAAAAAAAAAGATGGGGGACTTTTTTTTTTATTTCAAAAGGCTAACTTTAAAGAATTAAGGAAATTAGGAAGTGGATTGACTAGAGAACTGTGGATCTAAAAGCGGAGGAGGGCTGGAATTACTTCAAGTCAAAGTTGCAGAAACTATTGGAAGCCTGCATCCCAAGAAAGGGGAAAAAATTCATAGGCAGGAGTTGTAGACCAAGCTGGATGAGCAAGCATCTCAGAGAGGCGATTAAGAAAAAGCAGAAAGCCTGTAAGGAGTGGAAGATGGGAGGGATTAGCAAGGAAACCTACTTTATTGAGGTCAGAACATATAGGGATAAAGTGAGAAAGGCCAAAAGCCATGTAGAGTTAGACCTTGCAAAGGGAATTAAAACCAATAGTAAAAGGTTCTATAGCCATATAAATAAGAAGAAAACAAAGAAAGAAGAAGTGGGACCGCTAAACACTGAGAATGGAGTTGAGGTTAAGGATAACACTACTCTACAGCCAAAATGCTTCTGAAATAAATGTAGTCAAACTTTACTAATTCTGGGTCACTGAGAACGAAAATGATGCTTATAATTGTTGATTGGCTCTAGTTTTCAAGATATGCTATTGGGTCAGTATATACGACCCTTGACTTGGGAATAGCGGAGGATAAGTGAGTTATAAAGGGAAAGGATCTCAATTTAAACCAGAAACGACTAAAATACATCTTTGACTGGATCTATGAATAAATCTATGACTGGGTTTGGACAGTACTTGCTTTTTAGGCAAAACAATTAATGATGCAATCTGAAGCTGGTATTGCGTCATACATGATATGAATTGCATCATGTTATTCCTAGAAGTCATGGATGATGCAATCATAATGCAATCACTCTGCTGAACAAATTGCCTTATATCAGCTCTAGAAATCATACAGTGCCATGCTCTCTTATTTGTCAGTGTTTGATTTTGCAAAGGGACATATTTCTGTTTAGCCAAAGTGAGCGGAGATGCCTTGTACTTGTGTGAACAGTGCAGATAACTTCTGCTATGTTTGTGGTGAAGTGACTTTTGCATCACAAAAGTGCAGTATAACCACTATGGCTAAGAAAGCCTATCACCTTTATTTTGGCTGCAAAATTGGAGAGCAGGACAAGAGGTGGGCCCCACACATATGCTGCAACACTTGTGCAACAAATCTTCGTCAGTGGTTGAACAGGAAAAGGAAATCTATGCCTTTTGCAGTGCCAATGATTTGGAGAGAGCCAACAGATCATACCAGCAATTGTTACTTCTGCATGGTGCCTCCAGTTGGGAAAGGTGTGTCAAAGAAGAAAAAGTGGACTGTGCATTATCCAAACATTCCATCAGCTATACGCCCAGTACCCCACGGAGAAGGGCTACTGGTTCCTGATGCACCAGAATCATTCTCACTTGAGTCAGACGAGGAAGACGAAGAGGATGAAACTTCTGGTCCTGAACCATCAATGTCACAGGACCCACATTTTCTCCCATCCTCCTCCTCTGAACCACACCTCATAACACAAGGTGAACTGAATGACCTTGTCAGGGATTTGGAACTACCCAAGAGTAAGGCAGAGCTGTTGGGCTCCAGACTACAGCAGTGGAATCTCCTGACAGGTGATGTTAGGGTTTCCATGTTCCGTGACCGTCAAAAGGATCTTGTCCCATTCTTCTTCATGGAAGGGGATCTTGTAGCCTGCAACAACATCGATAGTGTGATGGCAGCCCTCAACATCATTCACGATCCAGATGAGTGGAGACTGTTCATTGATTCATCGAAGACGAATCTTAAAGCTGTTTTACTGCATAATGGCAATGTTTTGCCATCAATTCCAGTTGGTCATGCAGTCCATATGAAGGAAACCTATGACAACATGAAACAACTTTTGAAGTGCATAAACTATGACCAACATCAGTGGCAGCTTTGTGGTGATTTGAAGGTTGTTGCTCTCTTGCTTGGTCTGCAGACTGGATACACAAAGTACTGCTGTTTTCTCTGCGAATGGGATAGTCGTGCAAGAGATTCCCACTACATCAAGAAAGACTGGCCACTCCGAAAGTCATTGGAGCCTGGGAGGAGAAGTGTTCAGCATCCACCACTTGTTGAATCAAGGAAGATTTTATTACCACCCTTACACATCAAGCTGGGTCTGATGAAGAACTTTGTCAAGGCCATTGACAAAACACAAGCAGCTTACAAGTACCTCCGTGGAAAATTTCCAAGGTTAAGTGAAGCTAAGATAAAGGAAGGTGTCTTTGTTGGTCCTCAGATTCGTGAACTTCTTCAAGATGATGCATTTGACCATGCACTGCGTGGCAAGGAAAAGACGGCATGGAAAGCCTTCCAGTTAGTGGCAATAAATTTTCTCGGAAACAACAAGGCAGACAACTACAGGTTGTTGGTGGAAAACCTCCTCAAGGCATACAAAAGCCTTAGTTGCAACATGTCACTAAAGATACATTTTTTGCACTCTCATCTAGATTTTTTTCCACCGAACTGCAGAGCAGTGAGCAACGAGCACGGCGAGCGATTTCACCAGGACATTGCAACAATGGAGAAACGCTATCAGGGCAAATGGAGCCCATCAATGCTTGCAGACTATTGCTGGACAGTGACAAGAGATGCTCCATTTAATGAAAACAAGAGACAAGCCAAGAAGCGCCAAGTAGATACTGAATAGGACTAAACTATGTACATAATAGTTTTTTGCCTTTGTTTCATAATAAATTTTAGTTATATAACCCTTTTGCTGATTTTTAAAGTGTTACATAAACAAGACAGGTGAAATATTATCATGTAAAGAAACCATAAACACATGAAAAGACCTAGGTTTACAATTTATGATTAAAACTCTACTATCTACACAATATACATAGACATAAAATGTAAAAACTAAAATATCTTAGAAACAGTAGCCAATCAGTTGTTTTAATTGTCATATTTGAATTCAGCACATCAAAATACATAATAAATAGCACATTTTATCTCTGAAGCAGATGACTTCTCAAAAATTGTAGTCCAGTGTAATCTAGGCATGGTCTAATATCTAAACAAATACTTTGCCTCAGTCTTTAATGAGGCTAACAAGGAGCTTAGGGATAATGGTAGGATGACAAATGGGAATGAGGATATTACCACATCCAACGAAGAAGCCAAACTCGAACAGCTTAATGGGACGAAATCGGAGGGCCCAGATAATCTTCATCCAAGAATATTAAAGGAACTGGCACATGACATTGCAAGACCATTAGCAAGAATTTTTAATGAATCAGTAAACTCAGGGGTTGTACCGTACAACTAGAGAATTGCTAACATAGTTCCTATTTTTAAGAAAGGGGGGGAAAGTGATCCGAGTAACTATAGGCCTGTTAGTTTGACATCTGTAGTATGCAAGGTCTTGGAAAAATTTTTGAAGGAGAAAGTAGTTAAGGACTTTGAGGTCAATGGTAATTGGGACAAAATACAACATGGTTTTACAAAAGGTAGATCGTGACAAACCAACCTGATCTTCTTTGAGAAGATAACAGATTTTTTAGACAAAGGAAACGCAGTGGATCTAATTTACCTCGATTTCAGTAAGGCATTTGATACGGTTCCACATGGGGAATTATTAGTTAAATTGGAAAAGATGGGGATCAATATGAAAATTGAAAGGTGGATAAAGAACTGGTTAAAGGGGACACTACAACGGGTCAGACTGAAGGTGAACTGTCAGGCTGGAAGGAGGTCACTAGTGGAGTTCCTCAGGGATCGGTTTTGGAACCAATCTTATTTAATCTTTTTATTACTGACCTTGGCACAAAAAGTGGGAATGTGCTAATAAAGTTTGAGGATGACACAAAGCTGGGAGGTATTGCTAACACAGAGAAGGACTGGAATATCATACAGGAAGATCTGGATGACCTTGTAAACTGGAGTAATAGTAATAGGATGAAATTTAATAGTAAAAAGTGAAAGGTCATGCATTTAGGGATTAATAACAAGAATTTTGGTTATAGATTGGGGGCAGATCAGTTGGAAGTAACAGAGGAGGAGAAGGACCTTGGAGTATTGGCTGATCACAGGATGACTATGAGCCGCCAATGTGATTTGGCCATTAAAAAAGCTAATGCAGTTTTAGGATGCATCGGGCGAGGTATTTCCAATAAAGATAAGGAGGTGTTAGTACCATTATACAAGGTACTGGTGAGACCTCATCTGGAATACTGTGTGCAGTTCTGGTCTCCCATATTTAAGAAGGATGAATTCAAACTGGAACAGGTACAGAGAAGAGCTACTAGGATGATATGAAGAATGGAAAACCTGTCTTATGAAAGGAGACTGAAAGAGCTTGGCTTGTTTAGCCTAACCAAAAGAAGGCTGAGGGGAGATATGATTGCTCTTTATAAATATATCAGAGGGATAAATATCAGGGAGGGAGAGGAATTATTTAAGCTTAGTACCAATGTGGACACAAGAACAAATGGATATAAACTGGACACTAGGAAGTTTAGACTTGAAATTTTTATCCAAAGTGCCATATTGCCAAAGGCTCCTTGTTTCATAACTTTCCATGCCTCTGTCATTTACTTACCTTGTTAAACACTGATGGTGAAAGGGAGTTCAGTAACTCTGCCATTTTAGAAATGCCATTGATTTTGTCTCCCCCTTCATTTTTTAATGGAACTACTTTCTCTCTAGTATTCCCTTTTCCCTGATATAATTGTGAAAGCTCTTTTTATTCCCACTAAGCCTCTCTGCTCTCTCAGCTATCCTTATCTTTTCCCTACAAGCCTTAACTGACTGTATATTCTTGTTTAGTACTCTTCCCTTTCTCCATTTGCACTACAGGTTCTTTCTTTACACTCGTATCTTTCAGCAGGGTTTTGTTATGCCACTTTGGATGCTACTTGTTCTTTTAGTTTATTCCTCAGTCAAACAGTAATGTGGTACAATTTTTAGCGTGCAACTCTGGATATTCCAGCTCTTGTCTACACTTATGGATTTTAATGCTTCTCCCATTACACCTTGCTTACACTTGCTAAGGCCCTGATTCAGCAAAGCACGTGAGCACCTAGTTAACATTAAGCTTGTGAGAAATTCCACTGAAGTCAATGAGAGTTTCTCATGAATGTGTTCTAACGGACCAAGCCCTAGGTTTCATAACATCATAACATTTTATGTTGTAGGTCCTGAGTCAGCAAAGCACTTAAGCGTGTGAATTCAATGAGACGACAGTTCTTGAGTGTTTCCCAAATGTCTTGCCTTTCCACAAATATATCTATTACAATTGTATTTACATAGACGGTAAAGTCAAGTGTATTAGTCTCACCATTCAATAGCTGAAGGAAGAGTAGTGTGAAAGTCCATAAGGGAGCTAGACAGCCCTTGCCAATGGGTGCAAGCTTCAAGTATGTGACCTACATCTTCTAACTGTCCAGAGCGGCAAAGTAGGGAGTCACAAAGGCCCCACTTGTAGTCAGTAGCAGCACATCTGCTCACTCCACATGTGAAGCGATTGAGTTTTACCCAAAGATGGCGTGGAAGGTCAAAACTGGGGGCCAAACTGTTGGATCTGCCATGAGATAGGCATTGGATATGTTTGAAGTTTGTTCGTGTCACCTAGTACACCATCTGGAGGTGATATTGAGGTTCCTTAAGGGAATTGTCCAAACTGGGTGCCTTGAGCTGAGACGATGACTCAGTGGATTAAACATATCTTTAAACAGGGTTAGACATGGCATGTCTTGCATCTTAAAGAGCAAATCCTGCAGGGTGATTTGTCATCTGATGTCAGGAGGGTCGATTTTTGACTGAGCTGGCAGCCAGGCCCTGGTACCTGTTATTAACTGAGTGGTTTCACTGAGCTGAGTGTCTACTACTCCTATGTGAGAAGAGTTGAGCCACACAGAGCACTACTCTACTACAGAATAGCACGAGACTAGTCCAGAAGTTGTCCATGTCTACACATTGGCTGTGTATTGGTAGAACCAACTAGTTTGCTGAGCTGGTTGTTCCTTGTCTTTATTTCCAGCGAAGTCTTGGTAAGATGTTCCATGAATGTCAAGTATGGTCCAGTGTAACCCCGAAATACACAGGCCTTGGTTGTGGTTGAGCCTATGGCCATTCAGAAACATATAGAGCTGTTTTTTTGCCTTTGTGTAGTACAGATGGAAGCCACTGGAAACTGTCGCCATCTTTTGCAATAGCGGGCCATCTCTTTCATGCCAGCATTCAAGACTTTTTCTAGGTGACTGAAATCCTGGTCCTATGCTGCCAGATAGATGTCACCTGCACAGATAAAACTGGGAAGGTCATTTGTAATGGTGTTAGAACTGGGGCAGACCATTGTTTTGAGACCTCAAAAAGCCGGGTTTTTGTCTAAGTGAAACTTAGAACCAGTGGCCTTGCAGCAACAGTTCTATAGCCATGACAACCCACTTCCATAGCACCACTGACAGTTGTACAGTAGGCCTGTATGCCAGATTGTGTCATATATAGCAGTAAGATCTAGAAATCCTTCACCTGTCTTCTCTTTGGGTTGCAAGCCATTCTCAATGTAGCTGGTGAGTCCCAGCACTTGATCACAGATACCATGGCTTGGTCTGAAACTTGCTTGATCTACACTCAGAATATCAGGTTTCAGAGTAGCAGCCGTGTTAGTCTGTATCCGCAAAAAGAACAGGAGTACTTGTGGCACCTTAGAGACTAACAAATTTATTTGAGCATAAGCTTTTGTGAGCTACAGCCCACTTCTTCGAATGCATAGAATGGAACATATATTGAGGAGATATATATACCCATACAGAGAGCATGAAAAGGTGAGAGGCCAATTAAGTAAGAAAAAAACTTTTGAAGTGATAATCAAGATAGCCCAGTACAGACAGTTTGATAAGAAGTGTGAGAATACTTACAAGGGGAGATAGATTCAATGTTTGTAATGGCTCAGCCATTCCCAGTCCAGCATTGGAGGCAATTTTTAGACATATAAGCCTTTTGAGTAATTTCTACACACAGGTTAGCAAAGAGATGGGGTGGTAACTTGCTGCAACGTTGTGGATTTTCTCATGTTTTGGAAAGGTTATTACTTTTGCTGTGCAGCAGATCTTTGGTATTTTATTCTCCTGGATGACTCTAGACAGGACAATGGCTAGCCATTCTCTGCTAATTTTTCCCCAGTTTTTCAGGAAGTTGGATGAGATGTTATCAAGACCACAGGCTTTACCTGTTTTCAGTGTATCACCCTTTCTCTCTGCAGCGAAAGGCTGGAAGTCATCTTTGGTTTCACGTATGCACTGTTTATATTGACATCATTTCTTCTTCACCTCCCCTTCAAACTTTTTGTCCTCATCTGCTGTTATGACATTTATCAGGTGGGTAGCAATGCTGTTCAGAGAGACTGAGTAGTGGTGCTGTGCTGGAGGCTTCTGAGCAGGACCAAGTTTTCTCATTAGTGGCCAGGCTTTGAGTGGCTGGATTTTCACATGGTTAGTTCCACAGTAGCCTGCTGCCACTTTGCTCTTCTAGAAGCATTCAAGTGGTCAAAAAGATGTGTGGCGACATTTAGATCGCTATGCTCTTCGTGTTGCTTGAGTTCTGCACACTCTTGTAGATCTTTTAACTACCTCTTGGAATTGACTTTGTAGCAGTTTTGCAAATGGCTTTTGTGGACTGCACGTAAGCTTCTTCAGTAGATCTGTTGTGTGGGATACAAGTGATGTAGCAATCAGTGAATTGTATAAAGCAGGGCCAATTTGTTTTCTGCCAGTTCTAGCAAGGCTCACAACAGGTTTGGTTACTCCAGCTTCAGTAAGGATTGGCCAATGGTGACTATGTGGGAAGTTTTACAATACACTGCTTAAAACTTGAAGTGGCTGATTACCTGTGCTGGTGGTCCTAGAGTGTAGTCTTGTGTAATACCAACAGACCCCAGTTGTCAGCTGGCAGGATCGAACCAGGGACCTCTGGAGCTTAGTGCATGAGCCTCTACTGCATGAGCTAAAAGCCAACTGGCGCTTAGGTAAGGCTTTAGAGCAGGCTCATTTAACTCTCTCTAAGGGTATGTCTACACTACCAGAATAGTTCGCTTCTACTTAAATCGAATTTGTGGAACCGATATTACAAAGTCGAATGTGTGTATCCACACTAAGGACAGTAATTTGACTTTGTGAGTCCACACTAACGGGGCAAGCGTCGACATTGGAAGCGGTGCACTGTGGGCAGCTATCCCACAGTTCCCGCAGCCCCCGCTGCCCATTGGAATTCTGGGTCAAGCCCCCAATGCCTGCTGGGGGAAAAAATGTGTCGAGGGTGGTTTTGGGTAACTGTCGTCATTCAACCGTCACTTCCGCCTTCCCTCCCTGAAAGCACCGGCAGGCAATCAGTTCACGTACTTTTCTGATGAGTGACAGCGCGGACGCCACAGCACTGCAAGCATGGAGCCCGCTGTGATCATCGCTGCAGTTATGGCCGTTGTCAACTCCTCACACCTTATCGTCCACCTTTTTCACAGTCAGATGCTGAGAAATCGGGCGAGGAGGCTACGGCAGCGCGGTGAGGACATGAAGTCTGAGAGTGGCACAGACATCTCACAAAGCACGGGACCCCGCACCGTGGACATCATGGTGGCAATGAGTCATGTTCATGCTGTGGAATGGTGATTCTGGGCCCGGGAAACAAGCACGGACTGGTGGGACCGCATAGTGCTGCAGGTCTGGGATGAATCACAGTGGCTGCGAAACTTTAGGATGCGTAAGGGAACTTTCTTTGAACTGTGTGAGTTGCTGTCCCCTGCCCTGAAGCGCAAGGACACCCGGATGCGAGCAGCCCTGACTGTGCAGAAGCAAGTGGCCATAGCCCTCTGGAAACTTGCAGACAGCTACCAGTCAGTAGCGAACCACTTTGGCGTGGGCAAATCTACCGTGGGGGTTGCTGTGATGCAAGTAGCCAACGCAATCATTGAGCTACTGCTCTCAAAGGTAGTGACCCTGGGAAACGTTCAGGTCATCATAGATGGCTTCGCCGCGATGGGATTCCCAAACTGCTGTTGGGCTATAGATGGAACTCACATCCCTATCCTGGGACCGGACCACCAGGCCAGCCAGTATATTAACAGAAAGGGCTACTTTTCAATGGTGCTGCAAGCACTGGTGGACCATAGGGGACGTTTTACCAACATCAACGTCGGATGGCCGGGCAAGGTTCATGACGCGCGTGTTTTCAGGAACTCTGGTCTGTTTAGACGCCTGCAGGAAGGTATTTTCTTCCTGGACCACAAAATAACTGTTGGGGATGTGGAGATGCCTATAGTGATCCTCAGGGACCCAGCCTACCCGCTAATGCCCTGGCTCATGAAGCCCTATACAGGCGCCATGGACAGTGACAAGGAGCTCTTCAACTACCGGCTGAGCAAGTGCAGAATGGTGGTGGAGTGTGCTTTTGGACGTCTCAAGGGGAGATGGAGAAGCTTACTGACTCGCTCAGATCTCAGCGAAACCAATATCCCCATTGTTATTGCAGCTTGCTGTGTGCTCCACAATCTCTGTGAGAGCAAGGGATGGGAGGTTGAGGCAAATAGCCTGGCTGCTGATTATGCCCAGCGTGCGATTAGAAGAGCCCAGCGGGAAGCGCTGTGCATCCGGGAGGCTTTGAAAGCTAGGTTCCTCAGTGAGCAGGGTAACCTGTGACTATTAAGTTTGTTTACAGAGAAGCTGAACCTGACCCCATTTCTTTACCCAGCTAATGTTGACTATCCTCTGCAGTTACATACCCCGTTCCCCCCGTTCCAACGCACGCTTAAAAATAAAATACATGGAACTTTGTTAATTAACACCGTTTTCTTTATTACTGAATTCGCGGTAAAGGGTTGAAACTGGGACGCAGACTGTGGTGGGTAGGGTGGGTAGTGATGTAAAGACCGCTTCTAAACTCGAGGAATGACAGGCTCCTGCTCCTAGAGCGGTCCGCAGTGGCAGACTGGTTGTTTCAATAGAGCCTGCCACCCCTCCTTTTCGGGACTCTGTGTGTGATGGCTATGTGACTTTGTGGCGGGGGAGGACGGTTACAGATCCCCTGCTGCGTGGCTCTGTGATCCAGGATAAGGACCGCTGCATAAGATCTCTAACCACCCTCCCCCACCACAAAGTCACATAGCCCCCCATGTAACGGGTCAGACTCACCCCTGCGGCGCCTCCTGCTGGTGACTCTGGGGAATTAGCTCTTTCCAGCCCTGGAGTGCCCTCTGCAGACCGGTGATCCACCTGTTTGCTACTGGCCCTGTGTCCCTCCCAGGACCCCGGTGCCCCTTTAACTTTTAACTGGGTTTCCCCTTCCCAGGGGAACCCCCACCCTCCTATCCCCACTTCGCCTCAGTAGTGGCTACTGCCCAGTCTCTATCTAGCCCCCGTTCGCTGGGGCAGACTGCAGTAGCCAGCACTCATCATCGGCAAAGGGGGTTTGGACCTGCTGCCTTGGCCTACCCCTAGGTTGCCCCCTGCAACCCCCAGTACCTTTTGCCCTATGCTAGGCCGCAGCCTGGGGTTTTCTAGGCTGGAGCTTCCCCAGCTCCTCAGCCTTTCCCCAGCCCTGCTTCACCCTAGGTACCTTGTCTCAGTTCCCTGCAGCCAGGCCCATCTCCCTCTAGAAACAGAGAGAGACTGACTAGGCTCCTGGCTCATAGCCTTTTATAGGGGCCAGCTGTGGCCTGATTGGGGTGTGGCCCAGCTGCGGCTACTTCCCCAATCAGCCCAGCTTTGAGAGCAGCAGCTCTCAAGCCCTGCCAAGCTGCTTTTAAACCCCTTAAAACCAGGAGTAGGGGTCCACCCTGCTACACCCCCCCACACAGAACATGAAAACCACCTCCCAAACTGACCAGGGTGCCTAGTGACTGCACTGTGTGTGTGATCTGCTGCTGAACCTGCCCCCGTGTCTGTACCCTGGTAAAGGTGACTGTCCTGTCCAATTACCAACCCCCTTCCCTCCCTTCAAACACAGTCTCCTCTAAAAGAACATGATGGAAACAGTAATTAGCAGAAAAGTATTTTTTATTATCAACTAGACAGTTAGGGGATGAAACTGGGACGGGGGCTTGGGTGAGACGGGAAGGAAAGGACTTATCAAAATTTTGGGAATGAGAGCCTTCTTGTACTTGAGCACTCTGCAGGGGTGGAGTGACAGTTTTCACGGCCCCTGCCGCCCCTCTTTCTTGGTACTTTGGGTGAGGGGGGTATGGGACTTTGAGTTGGGGGAGGGCGGTTAGAGATAGACTGCAGCGGGGCTCTGTCCTCCTGCCTCCGGTCCTGCAGAACATCCACAAGGCACCGGAGTGTGTCCGTTTGCTCCCTCATTAGTCCAAGCAGCGTTTGAGTCGCCTGCTGGTCTTCCTGCCACCACCTGTCCTCCTGTTCGCTGTGTGAGCGCTGGTACTGCAACATGTTCTCCCTCCACTGGGTCTGCTGGGCCGCCTCAGCTCGGGAGCAGCCCATAAGTTCTGAGAACATCTCGTCCCGTGTCCTTTTCTTTCACCGCCTAATCTGCGCCAGCCTCTGTGAGGGGGATGCCGGGGTAGGTCAGGAGACAGTCGCAGCTGTGTGATGGGAAAAAGGGAGTGAATTCCTTACAAAGATACATTTTTGCGAACAATGAACATAGTCTAGTCTGTCTCTGTGAACAAGACCGTGCACAGCACCTATCTCATGCGCACTCAGGACAAAGTTGACTTTTCGGCCTTCGCATTCAGTGCCTGGGGTCTTGCAGTGGAGATCAGACAAGCGGGGCAGGACAGCAGAATTCGTGTAGCAGGTAGACATGGTAAGCCGTAGACTTTTGGCTGCTTAAAACTTAATTTATAGCAGTGCCCTCCTTTCACGGTCAAAGCAATGCTCCTAGCGTTGGCCAGTTCCTGCTGCCGGCAATCCGGAAAGCATGAACTCTGCCCCTGTCCCACCCCCTCGCGGCTGTCCCCAGGAAAGATCCCTATATGCTGCCCCGTCCCGCCTCCACCGCGTGGCTGTAAACCGCCAGTTACAGTTATGTAAAGGAACAGGCAAGCAGTCCCAATACTAACATTCCCCTAATTCAAAGCAGGTCACCATGAGTGAGATCACCCTGATGAGGACCAGTGACACAGATAAAGACCGCATGCTGCGTGAAAGCCAGCAAAAATCAGGGCCCTATGCCGCCATACTCATCAAGGCAATGATACCCAAGTACCTGATGATAGCCTGGCGCGGAAAAGTGTGCTACCACGGAGGACGCAATAAGGCCACTCTCCCCAGGAACCTCATGCAGAGGCTTTTCAATTACCTCCAGGAGAGCTTCGTGGAGATCTCCCATGAGGATTTCTGTTCTATCCCCGTACATATTGACCTTCTTTTCACATAGTTAATATTCCTGTTCTGTTAAAAATAAATGTTTACATGTTTAAAGCACTTACCAACTGATCCTTCCCCTGATTCAGGGTCCGGGTTAACGGCTAGGGAGGGTTGGTAGGGGATCTCCGTGAGGGTGATGAAGAGATCTTGGCTGTCGGGGAAATCAGCGTTGTAAGCGCTGTCAACTGCCTCGTCCTCCTCATCTCCTTCCTCATCTTCCCCGTCCACGAACATCTCCAAGGAACCGGCCGTCGACACTATCCCATCCTCAGAGTCCACGGTCAGTGGTGGGGTAGTGGTGGCGGCCGCACCTAGAATGGAATGCAGTGCCTCGTAGAAACGGCATGTCTGGGGCTGGGATCCGGAGCGTCCGTTTGCCGCTTTGGTCTTCTGGTAGCCTTGTCTCAGGTCCTTGATTTTCACGCGGCACTGCGTTTCATCCCGGCTGTATCCTCTCTCTGTCATGGCTTTGGAGATCTTCTCATAGATCTTCGCATTCCGTTTTTTGGAGCGCAGCTCCGAAAGCACAGACTCATCACCCCACACAGCGATCAGATCCAAGACTTCCCGGTCAGTCCATGCTGGGATTGCATGGGCACCTCTGCTGGAGAGCTCTGCATCGTTGCCAGTGCTGCTGAGCTCGCCACGATGTCCAAACAGGAAATGAGATTCAAACTGGCCAGACAGGAAAAGGAATTCAAATTTTCACGGGGCTTTTCCTGTGTGGCTGGTCAGAGCAGCCGAGCTCGGACTGCTGTCCAGAGCGTCAACAGAGTGGTGCACTGTGGGATAGCTCCCGGAGCTATTAGCGTCGAATTCCATCCACACCTACCCTAATTGGACATGGCCATGTCGAATTTAGCGCTACTCCCCTCGTCGGGGAGGAGTACAGAAATCGAACTAAAGAGACCTGTATGTCGAACTAAATAGCTTCATTGTGTGGACGGGTGCAGGGTTAATTCGATTTAACGCTGCTAAATTCGACATAACCTCCTAGTGTAGACCAGGCCTGAGTGGTCTCGGTGCCACTAGATGGAACAGAACACCACACCCACAAGGTGTGTGGGTTACACTTGCTTGCTTCCATCTGGAAAAGTACCCCATTGTTTTGGGTCATGGCTGAGGTAAAAATTATGGAGCAAAGCCCAGTCAAAAAGGTCATTTTGATCTGACCTTCTGTATCCCTAGGTAGTGTGGTCGCTATTAAAATCTCCAACACAGATGGCAGGGTATGGGATCTTAGGGAGAATATTTGAAATAGGCCAGGGCCAGTTAGGGGCCTTGTCCACATTTGCCACTCTGAAATGACTGACTTTCCCAATATCACAGATATCTGAATTAGATGCGAGCAGTTCCGTGTCAGCAAGATCTACTCCAACATGGGTTTAGCTCAGCTCTGCAGTGAGTAACTCACTTCTGATGTTAAGGTGACTAGCAGAAAAGGAGTTGACATATGTCTCCTGCAGGCAGATTACATCTGTGTCATCTTTGAAGGGTAGGGACTGGAGCATAGAGCATTTCACTGCTGAGAGACCTTAAACATGTAGCTGAAGGATTTTCAGAGATGGCCCAATGTCCAAGATTTCTTGACAATGGTTAAGGTCACGAAGATCACTTGAAAGTCCATGCTGGCTAGGATATGAAAGATTTGGCCTGCTAGCTACAGCTTTTGTTTCCCCAGCTAAAGCAGGGTACTTATGAGGCATTACAACCCTTTCTGCAGTGACACAGGCACATTCATCTTACTTTTCACCATTACATCCTTTTTCACCTTTACCTTGTGCTCTGCATTAGAAGTACTAGCCATATTATTTGAGTTGGGTGAATGCTTCTCTTTCATAGCCTCATGGTCAGGGAGGCGGGCAGGCGGCAGCCAGCACCAAGCGGCTGGGGCGGCGGCATTGGGGGGGCGCCATTTGACCGTGTGGAGCTCCCGCCGGCATGCCGCGCAGGGGGACGAGAGCGGGGGAGCGGCGGACCTGCGCGCGCGTGCCTGCGGCGGGTCCCCTTCTTCCCGCGGTTGAGCTCCGCCCAGGGCGCGGGCGCGGTCCAGGCCCTCCCGGGGCTCGGTGGACCGTGCTGCCCATGCCCAGCAGCCAGAGAGAGACCCCGCCGCCCCCCCCCCCCCAGGGGCCGCGGAGGGGGAAGAGACCCGGACGGGGGGGGGGGGCGGGCGGCGCGGCCGCGCTGCTGGGGGGCCCTACTTTGTAGAGCCGCCCCTGCTCATGGTCACCTGTAAATGTAACCAGTATAAAGTTAACATCAATTTCCGCTCAAGCAAGACCCAAAAGTCTCTTCCTCCTACTGACAATTCAGTATCCTCTCTTACCTCTGAAGCTGTCCCAATTTCTGAGCAGATGGAAGTTTAAGGCACAATCTGTGGGCAATTTGTTTTGGGGAGAAGAGTGCTTGAAGGCTTGAATGCTGGAGCTTTGTATGAGACAACTCTTGAACTAACGGATTAGCTGTATTAGCTCAGAGGCAATAACAGGCTCATAAACTGCTACATGTATGCTGGGATCTTCTAAAATATCCAGAATCCTGTGACTCCAAAGACATGCATTTGGTGGAGACAAGACCCCTTTGATTCACGGTTCCATCAGAATTTACCATCACTTGGCATTAACCAGCTCAAGGAAACTTTGGATTGTTCTTTTATAGCTAGTTTTTGTGAGACAAGTTGCTGAATCAGGGCAGCAGAGAGGTGGGATGTGGAGGACCTGCAGGAGGCCTCCCCCCTTACCTCCTCAGGAGGGCACGCAGCCCTTTGTCACAGATTCCTGCTCACTTTGCAATCAGGAAAGCAAGGATAAACACCACACTGCTACAGGAAAGCTGTCTGGGTCTCCCCCTCCCACCACATTGCTCTCCAATTACCACTGGCCCAGAGCAATGGCAATTAGACACAGCTACAGAAATGCCATCTGATATTGGAACCCCACACAGTGCAATGGAGAGCAGAGCAGCAGAGGGCCCGGGCTCAGCAGTCCTTCAAAGATATCCCACGGTTTGCCTAGCTCACTGCAGGCAGTGCTAGGACAAGCACTTACTTTTTGAGATGTCTCGCTAAAGCTAAGAAATCATTTCCTTTAGTGGCACATACAGGCAGGCATTTAATGGCAAACTGCAATAAATTCCAGGCATGAAAGGCCACCTCAAAGTGAGGGAACTGGAGCAGCTTGGTGAGGAGGTGATGATTCAGGGGCGAGTACATCAGCAGCTCATCTTCCCTTGCCACAAGGCTTACACGTGACATAGCTGACCTGCACACCTCAGCTAGGTCCATTGGGAAGAGGCTGTGGGGAGATTTTATCCAGTGATGGAAACACATAACAAAGGACAAGTGGGCCTTCGAGATTATTCAACATGGACTCACACCAATCCTCCAGCAACAGATGTATAATTTCCCAAATCTCAGAATTGCCCAGGAACAGAAGCCAGTGCTGTAAGCTCTCTTCCTCTGTCTGGGAAGCTCAGCCCTTAAAGGCACAGTCCCCCATAGCACAAATTGTACAGACCCTGGGAACTGCAGTGAAGGAAACACTGTGACAGGAGAGTGTTTACTGGAATTTATTCAATTTTCTTTGTTTCCTTGTGATGCCCAAGAGATACAAAGGAGACAGGACAGTCTTAGATCTCAGACCAAACTACTAATGCCTTTTGGTGGAGTTTTGTATGGTGTGACCTTCACTTCAATTGTGGCAGCTATTGAACTCTATATCTTAATCTGGCCATGCCACAGGGAATTCCTGAGGTTCTCTGACAACTGCACCCATGTACAGTACAGAGTCCTGATTTTTGGACTTTCCCCTTCTCCCAAGGAAAGCACTAGAGGTTCCATATGCAGCTGTTTGACAATAAGGGACCCACATTTACCCTTTTCTTGATGGCCTACTAATCAGGGCTTACTTCCAAGAGAAAGTCACCCTTAGGACTCTATGGAAGCTCCTTGGGATGCTGCTATCCTGCATCCAGTTAATGACATAGAATCGCTTTCATATAAATCAGCTTCAGTTGTTCTTGTTTTCCATTCCTTCAGAGATCACTTAAGACCGCAGCTATGAGATCCAAGCCCTGAAGGTTGCCTGTAGCATTCCTGTGGCAGCTGCTACATTCTACCAGGTTCAGAAGAGTCTCCACTGGAGGAACGCCAGAGAATAATCATAAGTACAGATACAAGGCCATACAACAACAGAAACCTAAGTGGGGGCCATGAGGCAGGGAATCTGCTCCATCCTCTGGTGAATCACTGCCATTAACCTGGAGATTGAACTAGGTCCTGTAGGTCTTAACACCCATTGGAACCTCTGGGCTCTGTCACCACTTTTCTCATCTGTTAGAGTAGCTCACTTCATAAAATTGCTTTCCTGAAGCAGCGACATAAGTTTCCTCCCCAGCGCCTCAACATGGCACTGTCCATAAAGATGACATAGTGCTCATAACTAAGGCTTGCTGAAAAACAACAATTCCTTTATGTGAAAAACGTGGAGGTTTTGCAGTGTATTTTCAGTCTGATGTGTAATAAAAAATGAAACCTTTTGAAATTTTTAGCAAAAAACACAAGCAGATCAGGAAGCCACTAGAACAGCCAGTTGCTCTGTGCTTAGGGCACTCCCCAAGGATGTTGGAGACAGAAGTTCAAGTTTCCACTCTGCTTGACTTGAAGTAAGGACTTGAGCCTGAGTGGATGCCCTGATCACCAGGTTATTGGCTATTCTGGGGGGATCTATCTCCTGGTTTTTCATGGAAAATTTCAATCAGGATCATTTTCATTTTGATGCAGAATAATAACAAATTTTGAAACCTCAAAGTTCTTTGCAAAACAGAATTATTGTTTCCAGCCAGCTCTAGTACAGGTCAAATTAAATGCTGGAATTGTTGGAATATGGATTTCTATGAAAAATTACCAAGAATGGAAAAGACCCAAGCAGTAAAATTCAGATATAACCATGAGCTGACTGTATAAGATGTGAACAATCAATTGAATCTGAGCTGACTCTATAAGACGTGAACAATCAATTGAATCTGGATGCTGCCAAGAAAGACATTCTAGGCAATCTCAACCCAGCATGTCTCTAAACAGCAGAGGAGGGATAGGTGGGTGGGTGTGGGATATTCTCAGAGGAGTTTGCTATGTTCTGTTCTCCAAGTGTCCCCTGGTGTGCACACAAGCTATAGCATAGCTAATTACAGGAAATTAAAGAGAAAGAGATATAAAAGGATTGCCTGAGCTGTGAGAGCCCTGGGAAGGACTGATGAACATCCCGCAGTGCCGCAGCCACAATTAGAGCACCAGAGTGTGGCTTAAAAGTGGACCTGAAATTTTAAAAGTTACTGTCGTATGTCAAGAAAAGGTTAATTATAACCCACGGACTTCAGGATTGGCTTTGGCCCATGCCCCTAAGTGAAATAGAGCAGATTAATAGAAGTCAGACAGGACTATTATGATCACCTAGTCTCATCTCCTGCATAACACAGGTAAGAGAATTCACCCGCTGATTCTTGCATTGTCATGGAGCTATCCAGGTATGTGCTGAATTATGTATGTATTTAAAAGTGAAGTTCTAGTGCATTTCCGCTTTGGAATATAATGATCTTGGGAGTAAATTCACTGTTACATGAAGGAGTGCTCTGTAGAAGAGAGAGAGATAGCTGTGTTGGTTCCAGGAGGTTAGAGAGACAAGGTGGGTGAGGTAATATTTTTTACTGAAGCAGCTTCTCTTGGTGAGAGACACAAGCTTTCGAACTTCCACAGGACTTGAAGAAGAGTTTGGTGTAAGCTCCAAAGCTTGTCTCTCTCGCATCAACAGAAGTTGGTCCAGTAAAAGAAATTACCTCACCCACCTTCTATATTTGTAAAGAGCCAATATATAAGGTGACAGTAGATGGTGCTCAAGAACACGTAGCACAGTTTGCAGGTTTGTCAGACCAGTACAAATTGTCATATACTGTAAATGGCTTCTTGAAGGCTACTCTTCCAATGGTTTGCTGTACAGCTGCTGGGGAGCGGGGCTTCTAGAGGTCCCTTGGAAGGTTCAGGAACTGGAGGTGGAGCCTATGTAGAGTGCTAGGGAGTGTCCTGAACTATGGAACACTTTACTGCCACTCATCAGTAAGAGACCAGGGCCAGCAGTAACTACCAAAATGTTATAGGCACCATATTGCAGAGACCTCCCTAGACAGGAGAATGACCCGGCACTTCTCAGGGAAGAGGACTGAAATAAAGGAAGATAGAAAGGACAGATAAGAGAAGGGGGGAAGAAGGAAATGGGACAATAGAAAAAGGAGGGGAGAGAAGAAAAGCCCTTAAGTGATGCGCTCAAACCCAGCAGCAGAGAACCATGCCCTTTAGGGAATTTCTTTTTCACCCTTGTGTTCTAGATAAGATCTATAGGGGAGTGTGTTATTAAACCTATAGCTGGCACCTGGCCAGGACAGGTCTAGATTGCAAAAGCCCATACCCAGCCCCATGGGGGAGTTAGGACACTGCACCTTTCTCTCTGCTGTTCAGATTGCAGCTCCAGCCATGGTGGGGAGAACAGGGGCTAGCTACTCACCCAGTGCTCCATAGTCCAAGCAAGTAGGTAGGGAGTGGCAGGAGCCCTTGCTCTACCTCCGAGTCACCAGCCAGAGAAGCTTGCTGAGAGCACAGGGTGGATTACGCTACACCATGGAAAGGGGTGACCTAATTTGCTGCCCCTTGAGCAATGCAGGGGCAGAGGAGGAATTGTGGTTCTCAGGGTCACAGTTTGTATTACATTTCCATTAATAAATAGTTTATAAAGGACTAATAAATGACGAATAGATATTTTAATAAATGGTTAATCAATTGTTATGGATCCCAAAAAGTCAATAGGTTGCCTAGAGCCATGGCTTCTAACCATCCATAACTCCGTCTACTGATGAGCATGTAACCCTCAATGCCACATCCTGCTAGTGTCTGTAACATGCGTATAACAGCTGTTAACTATGCATTAATTTTTATAAACCATGTGTACAGGGAGCCTTACAGTGACTGGATGTAGTTAACGTTAGATGGCTGCTGGAGCGTGTGGATTTATTTTAACCTGGACTTTATTGATTATTTTCCTGCTCTCTCTCTGCAGGCATTCGGAGGGGCTGCTGCTGTTATATCTTCATGTTCTTTGGTTCCTGTTTTTTTTTCCCCAGGAGCCATCTCTGTCCAGAGCACAGTAGTAACATCAAGCCAGTGGCTATCAAACCAGTACTATAGCATCGGCACCGAAGAAGACATGGCAAGACAAATAATACCAGAGAATTATTATTACTTTTGTTACTGTTGATGATATATAGCTATAGATATACATGTAAAATTCACCTTAACAAAAATACAAATCATATAAACCAGCCATTTGCTCAACTAAAACCAAAAACGGGAGTAATATGTATATGTGTATCTGCATGGAAACCTCTGTGGCACTGCTATAAAACAAATAATAATAATACTGACCTCTATCTATTAAAGCTAGTTGAAAATTGCTGAATATTTTTGGCTAAATTTATTTGCCAATTTTTTGAAAATTGTAGGATAGATAGATAGATAGATAGATAGATAGATAGATAGATAGATAGATAGATAGATAGATAGATAGATAGATAAAACAAAGGCAGATAGAGACATCTATATCCTTGAGTCAAGGTTCTTGACATTCATTTAAAATAAGAAAATATTAACAAGAGGCCAAGCACCTCAGCAAACTCCACTATATACTGACACCTAGCTACCCCTTACAGCCAAAAGGTAACAAGTATAAACAACACCTCACTCCCCAAATAGCCTCCTTCAAACAACAACACCTCCCCCAAAAGCCTAAGTACAAACATGAGCTTTGCAGCATGACCTTACAATGCACATGTTCAGTCTGCTTAGTGCCAAAGTCCAGAAGGAAGCATAAATTTCAGCATCTAAGAGCCCTGCTATATGCTACTTCTTTATTAAGTTAACAGAGCTCCAACTCTGGCACCTTCACAGATTTCAACTGCAGCCATAGTTCCTGGGAGAGAGGCAGCTCCTAGGCCACTTAGGACCTCATAGGACTAAGCTAGAGCTGGTAGGAACATTTTGGATGAAATTTTATGGAGCTGTTTTAATGGCAATGAAGTTTTCATCTAAAAGGGTTGCATGTAAGTGTGTCTACAGCTTGGTGATTTGGGCCCTGTTCTGGGCACCAAGACACCTAGGTTCTAGCCTCTGTTCTCTCTGGGCTGTGTAAGCCCTAACCACCAGGCTCTACACACAGTGTTGAGAATTTTCTGTTCAGAAATAGATTCTAGAGGTTTTGCTTTTGTTCCAATGTGGAAGGAAAACAAGTTATAAAACCGCAAACTTTGCCACAAAACAGAATTGTCCTCTTCCAGGCAGCTCTAATCAAAACCAACACCTGTATATCCACCTGGAAACCAAGAGGCAGCCAGTGGAGATTATGAAGCACCCATATGACATGCATGTGGTAATATGCTCCACTCAATGAACAGGGTGCTTCTTTAGTCTGCCTTGCATTAGTCTTATCTGAAGGCAACAAAGAGCCATCCTGAGGATTTAGCCTTAAGTCAGTAATGACATTCAAGATCCTCATGCCACTGAAATTAGTATATGGAATAAAAAATACATTACAGCATGTTACCCATAATATCTGTAGTTGTAGAAAAAAACTGTGTGATGTATTTTATTTTTTGTAAATATAGTATTTGATCATGTATTAATGGCTCTATTGCACACAGAGAAGAGGGCAGAGTTAAGCATCCACACCTTCAATACTGCATGCAGGTCTGGTCATATCAAGAAAGTTATATTAAAATTGGAAAAGCCACAGAGAAAGGCAACAAAAATTACATTAAAAAGATTGGAACTTTTCAGCTTGGAAAAGAGATGACTAAGGGGGGCTATGATAAAGAGCTATATAATCATGAATGGTGTGGAGAACGTGAATGAGGAAATGTTATTTACGCCTTCACATAATACAAGAACCAGGGATCACCCACTGAAATTAATAGGCAGCAGGTTTAAAACAAACAAAAGGAAGTACAGTACTTATTCACACAATGCAGTCAACCTGTGGAACTCATTGTCAGGGGATGTTGTGAAGGCCAAAATTATAACAGGGTTCAAAAAAGAATTAGCTAAGTTCATAGAGGATACATCCATCAATGGCTATTAGCCAAGATGGACAGAGATGCAACTCCATGTTCTCAGTGTCCCTTGCCTCTGACTGCCAGAAGCTGGGAGTAGACAACAGGGAATGGATCACTCAATGATTACCTGTTCTGTTAATTCCCTCTGAAGCACCTGGCATTGTTCGCTGTAGGGCTAGATGGACCATAGGTCTGACTCAGTATGGCCATTCTTATGTTCTTATAACACTATCTTGGGCAGTAACTGACTTCTGAGTGCCTGACTGTACAACTGTAACATAGTCTGGATTTTTTTGGTTTTGTATTAAATACAGATACAATGATCTGATATAAAGTTTTGATCTGCAGGAGTCTGGGATGGTGCTTTACTCACAAGTTTTCTGTGTAGATCATCACAAACATAGGCTGATAAAAAAGATTATGCCCGACTCTCACATATTATTATAGGCTTTAAAGGGTTTTAAAATATAGATATTGGCACTTTTCTTCCATCCACAAGGCCAGAATTCCTTAATTGTCATGAGTCCAACTATACAGGACACAGTGGGAGAGGAAAATTCTAAATAATACTGTTAAAAACATGTCAAATAGCTCTTCCATAAATCAAGATGTCATGAGTTTGACTGCAGATATCTTGGCTCCTTCTGGTGTCGTGTGTCTGGAAAAGTGGATCATCTGCCCTTTCTGGGGATATAAAGGCTCCATTTCTGATCATGCGCTATCAGACTTTCAGCTTATCACATATTCAGGACTGAATATTGTCCATCCTGGGCCTTTAGTATAATTTTGGGAGGGACATTCCACATTTGCAGAAGAAAGAAACAATCATTTATCTGGCAATTTGATGTTAAAAATAATGACTTGTAAGCTGCTCTGAAGATTCAAAGTCAGAAGTAGTCCCAGGGGACATGGGTCATTGGCACAGTGAAGGTGAGTCAGTCAAATGTGCATCATTTGGGAGATTGTTGCTAACAATAAAATAAAACAAACCTGTTGATGCTGGAGTGCATGTGTAAAGCATACTTATGTCTCAGCCAAATTTAAACATGCCACTAAAGGTATGTCTACATTGCAATACAAGCCCAGGGTTCAAACTCAAGCCTACCCCATCTTCTGTCTACACACAAATCACACTAACCCAGGGCTCGGAATCAGAGTCCCAAGACTCCATGGGGGTGGATGGTCTGAGCCTGAGTCAAGCTGGGATCCCATGTTCAAGCTCTATTGCTTTTCAGTGTAAACGCAGCTCCACCGGACTCATGCTCTGGGAGTCCACCAAAAGAATCCAACAATCTCACAGGCTGACTTTCTTTGTCCTCTGGACAGTCAAGTTTAGTGGCCAGTCAAGTTTTAACACACTGTACTACAAATAAAGGGTTAGAGCAGCCACATTTGGGGAGAGCGCTAAGAAGTTTGGGATATGGGTGGTTGGACTTGGTCCCACATAATACAGTGTAGATGCTGGAGCCCCAGGCTGGGACCCAGGGTTCAACAACTTCTAACCTAGAATTACAAATAAGTGTAGATGCTAACAAACCAAGGGTCTGCTAACTCATGTTCTACTAACTCTGGGTTTACATTGCAGTGTAGACATACCCTAAAAGGCATGTGAATAACCCAATGGCCTTTATAACAATGAGTGCTTTGGGACTAACTAGAATAGTCCTTTTGTTAGTCCAGATACCAAGACTGGTACCCACACCAGCAATTATAACTGCCATTGGTACTAAATCAGATGTGCCATTTATCTTATAAGAAGACCAGGAGAATCCAAGGGATCTTGATGTGGTTCTGGTCTCTTTCAGTTCTCCAGAGCATCACTGTTATTGGATCTAAAGAGAAATGATCCCATCACAGGTAATTCTAGATCTTTTGCCTGAATCTTCTGGGGAAGACTGGATGTTCTAAAATAAATAGCAGAATGTTTAATGTAAATATATAGAGTTGGCAGCCTCAGAGACATCATAGGCTTGGCCACCATGTCTGATGCACAAAGTAGATATCCATACTGTGGCCTGCAAATTATACACAATTTAATGAAACATTGCGACTGGCATTGTACATCACTTTTTTGCATTATCATCATTGGACTTTTTTCTCATATTTTTAATTGGAGCCCCCTGATAGTCCTAGGGGATGGCTAAGGGTCATTTAAAGGCATAGATACAGCTATAGATATAGACATTATTTCATATGAGTTAAAAGGGAACAGCTAAAACCTGGATAGTAAAAAATACTTCATAGCTCTAAAGCCCAGAAGCCAAAACAATTACTGGTATGGCCCATCCCTATCATTGAGCAGGGCTCATAGCAGTGCTGGAAGGACCCAATCCAATGCCTGTTGAAGTAAATGGGAAGGCTTTGGCTTGGACCCTGAGAGTTGGGTGTGCCATTGGCATCGCTCTTTGCGGGAGAACACAGTTGACAATAAGCAGAGATGAAGCAATATCAAAGTTGGGGTGGGGTAGGTTCCATAGCCATGCTTGTCAGTGCCAGAGATTCAGCCAGCCTCCACGGGCACATTCCCTTTCCTTTTCTCCTTTTCTTGCCCGAATCTCTTTATTTTTCCCCTCCTTTCTCACTCGGTCTTTGCTTGCATTTCAAGGTTAAAAAAAAGTCAGGATACAATAGTAAATATGTAAGATTAGCTCCTAAAATATGTTAGCAAGTGAAAGCTAAAGAAAGCCAAATGAATTTTAAAAAGGCTTTCTTGAAGCTTAGAACAGAGATGGTCCTTTTGATCCTTTATCTCACAATAACAAAAAAAAAAGCACCAAACGAGATACATATATATAATATACATATGATATATATATATTTATACTCTGTGTGTGTGTGTGTATTTTAATTCACACAGGCTTTCCTTTCTTTAAAATGCTGCAAGAAGCTTTTTTTTCCACAGATTTCTTTTTCTTCCTTTTTTTTGATATTTCAAAGCTGGCAGTTCAGTAAATGGCTGGAACTGCCACATCTCTGTTCTTGCTAAAGAAATCAATGCTAATCCTATTACTGGCAGTTATCACCTATCCCAGAAACCACGGCTAAAAGAGAAAAAAAACCACTGAGATGTCAAAGTAGGAAAAGGGGGTGGGGGAGGGGGGAGGCGCCCTTCATTCACTTTCAAACAGTGATTGTTTTCTTATTTTTGATCATTTTTTCCTGTTAAGAGAGAAACTAAACCACCCAAAAAAAAATCTATGCTCACATAACATTAAGGGTCTGATTTAAACCACACACAAAAAATGCAATTCAGAGCTGAGGCTGCAATTGGGTACTTAACTTACTCCATTGTGCCTAGGTATTGCAGCTGGTGTGGTATCTGTATTACACATGGAGAGCACAGCCAGCATGGCTCAGGCCTCTGCAGCACGCCCTCTGTCAGCTCTGGGCCTGATTCTCTTCTCACTTATGGAGGTGTAAATCAAGAGTAACTCCATCTGCATAGGCGAGAGGAGGATCAGCCCCTTTGTGTCTTGAACATGCTGGGGCCACACTGAAGCAGTGAATGGCCAGGGCTGCCCATGGCCACTGGACACAGATTCAAAGACGGGGGAGACGGGGTTCCTCAGAGCCCAAGGTGACAGACTTGGGTTTGCAGGGTGCACGCTTTGGCACCAAAAAGAGCCGCATAGACATTTGGGCTCAGGCTGGAGCTCAGGCACTGAAGCTTAGGGAGAGGGGTGGGCTTCAGAGCCCGAGTCCACACCCAAGCCGCAGTATTTACACAACCCTTTCCAGCACCGTAGCGCAAACCCTGCTAGCCTGAGGCTCTCAACACCAGCTTTGAGACTCACTGCCACGGGCTGTGTAGGCATACCTTGAGTCTGCTGGCAGCAGGGACTCACCAAGCCTGCTCTCCTTGACACCTTCCATCATGCTTTCCCATCAGAAAAACTAAAGGAGCTTTAAAGTATTTCAGGACCTCATGGTCTCCACATGGGGTATTTTCCATCTGTTCCCCCTTTGTTCTTCCATCAGAGAGCCTGGTGGGGGTTGCCTTCCCATGAAGAAGGATGGAGGACCAGTGCCCTAAAACTACGGCTCCCACAATCCACTGTCTGCACACAGACCCTCTTTATCCCTGAAATGCTCCCTGAACTCCTTCACCTCTGCCTTCCTGAGGTCCTTGACAGCACAGATCCTGCCAAAGTGATCCTGCCAAGTGTTTGATCCAGAGAGCTCTTCTTTGGTTCAGACCAAAAATCTGGCTCAGCAGTTATGCTGGCAGTGGGTGTCTCTTCACTCCTCTGGTTCTGAGCAGTCCTCAGATCCTTTATTTCCCAGCACTGAGTGATTCACCAGACCCAATCTGGGCTCCTGCCTCAGGTTCTGTTCTCAGTTTCAGGAATCTGAGAGTCTCCATAGGATGTTTTAGATCTTCACAGAATCTAGCTAGCTCTCAGCCATCTGTCTAGCTATATCTGATCTACCCATCCAGTATTTTATCTACTCTAGCTACCCATCATCTATTCCTCCCTGTTCTCTCTCCAAAATATCACATGCATGAAGAAACACAGTCTCTGAACCCATCTTGTTTATTAAGGCCCTGACTCTACCACCTTTATGATGCTCACATGGAGTAGTACCTTACTCCTCCAACAGGCCTAGTGAAATCAGTGGAACTATCTGTGGAAAGTTATGAGAAACTATCTATCCACATAGTTAATTCTAAGGCCTTAATCACTATAATATTAGCAATTTACACTCCTAAATAGATTTTGTCCTTATAACACTCTGGCAAGCTAGTACAGTATTATCCCAATCCACATTGAGGGAGAGGGTAGATTTAAGTGTTACATGGGGAGTCTGCAGATGTGGTGGGGATTTAAACCCAAGTCACCTGAGTTTCAGGCCTGTGCACAATCCACTGGACCATTCTCGCTACCCTACTGAAGGAGGGAATTTTAGATCTTCAGTCTGACGCTCTTTCTGCTATGTTACATCAGCCACATAGGTGCTGCGCCAAGCAAGGCAGGGTGCCAAAATAAATAAATTGCATTAGAAAATAACACAGAGTCAGACATCAGGATGAGCCACAAACACGGGATCATTCTGAAATCAATAAACAATTCAAGACTTTTCAGAAGACATCCCAATGATCTACCAGGCAAACAAGCCAACATAAGGGGACTGTTGTCCCCTTACTAAAAATCAGTGGGGGTGGGTTTTGATTGGCCATCTCCCAGTACCAAAAGTAAGGGGAAGGGTCAATGGGAAATCAGGACCGAGACTGATGGTCCCCAGGAACAATGGGGAGAGGCCAATGCTCCAGGTCAGCCTGAATGACAGGGCGGGCAGGCTAATGAGGGAGTCAGGAGATCAGGAGGGTCCCGTCCTCTGTGGAAGCTGGAATTGCCTGAGTCAGACAGTGTGGGGCCAAGCTAAGGAGAGAGCAGGGGCCCAAGCTGAGCTGTGGAGCAGAGCCGTGCCAGCCAGAGAGAACCAGAGAAGCAGCCCAGGAAGCAGGTTAGTGCTTGGAGCAGAGCCACAGAAGCAGTCCAGAGAGCAGAGCTGTGCTGGGAGCAGAGCTGCAGCAACCAGTGCCAGAGGGGCCAGAAAAAGCAGCCCAGGGGCTGAAGCCAGAGCAGCAGCAGCAGTGCTAAGGCAGAGTGGAGCTGGAGCTGGGGCTGGAGCAGTCTGGAGCTGGTTGTGGTGAGCAGCTGGGGAGAGCGATGGGGGACCCTGGGCAGAGGGCCCAGTGCAGGGAGATGCCCCCAGTCAAGAGGCCTGGCAGGCCAGACTTGGAGAGGGATCATAACCCTGATGGGGCAGAGGCGATGCTGGGAAGAAGGGTCCTGCCACTTAGAGCCTGAGAGCGTGTGGCCACTGCCAGAGCAAGTGTCCAACCCGCAGCATCCCTGCAGCACAGGGAAGCAAGCAACAATTTGATATCTTTCATCCTCCAACACCAACTGTGTATGTGAGCTGTTTCCACAAAACAATCAATATTAATCGTCTTTACTGTCTAATATATCATTGAAATCACTCCAAATTTCTCTTCACTTAAAAAGTATGTCATTTGTTCTATGCATCATCTCTTCAAAAGAAGCATGGTCCCCTATACACAAGAAACAATCTTTTGTTATTGGTGACCAGGGAGTTTTCCATTGATGAAGCGCAGAATATTGATGCTGCTATCCATTTTTTCTGAGGGGTTCTCACATTAGATAGCACTGAAATCATGCAGCAGAATAAAGTTTGGATGACCTTATTATTACTGCACCTGACCTGCTTTTATTGTTATCTGAATGACATTATTCCAGAATGTCTGCATGTGTGGACAAGACAAAAATCACACACAATATTACTGTGACAGGGTGCACCCACCCCACATTAGACTAGGAAGGGTTAACTCTGTATTGTGGGCTGAGGAAGCCACACCCACCAACCCCTACTGGACATGCTCCAAATGTAGCAGTGGTATAACAGGGAGCAGCTCCGCTCAGTCTGGGCTGACAGTCGAAGATGAAAGATGCTCGCTGCAGGTTCCAGCCCAGGAAGCACCAGAGGCTCCAACAGCAGGAGCCAGGAATGCTGAGACCCAGGCGGAGACCCAGAAACCACTGGACGTTCAGGAGAACCCAGGATCGCTGGGAGCCATCAACGCCGATGAGTCTGGAGATCCTGGAGGTGTCCAGACCATGACTACAAAGGACAAGGTAGAAAGTAGCCCGGGGGACACCAGCCTTAGGGCTGGGAACAGTCAGCGTGTTGTGGTCGGATCCCTGCTGAGTAGTGGCGGAGACCCTCACCACTGACAGAGTCCTGGGCTGGGACCTGGTGGAGCAGGGAGGATCCGGGTCTGCCTACACCAGCTGCCACCCAGCCCTAGGTGGTGCCCTGTTGTCCTTGACTCTGGCCACTTGGCCTTGTATCTCTGGGACCTAGAACAGTATGGTGAACCTATTTGTGGACTGGAAATACCCCCTTGCATGCAAGGAGGATGGGGTGCACCCACCCCACACTAGATGGGGTGCCCTCAGGCTGTCACAATCACATTTTATTTATTTTCAGCAACTGTCACCACCTTATAGTCCAGATGGTTTAGTCTACCTGGCAATCAAAGTGCACAGGGAAGAATTCTGTGTTATGTATGTTTTAATTTAGTCAGTCCAGCAGGACACCATTGCTTTCCTGGAAATGGTGCATTAATGTCCTCTTCATTTTTTTGGTTGGGACAAGCCATCTTTTTTCAATACTGGCCCTTTCCTATTAGACCAAAAACCTTCCTGCACCTCTCAGACTGCTCCTCCTCAGTGCTCTTGGGATTCATACAGTACTCAAGTCCCTTAACTAACATGACCAATCCAGTCACAGGGTCATTCCAATCCCAGCAGTGTCCATCTCCTCTCTGAGACCCCCGTTGTACAGAGGGGGAACTGAGGCACAGAGAGGGCTATAAACTTGTTCATGGTCACACAGGATGTCCATGGCAAAGCACGGAATTGAACCTGGGCCTCCTACATCCCACACTAGTGCCCCAATCACTAGCCATCCTTCCTCCCTAGATGATTTATGATCTGTGCAACATCAGCCAGCAACCTCTAGAATGCCCTGGGGTCATCAGCAGAGGAAGGAGGAGACATTGCCCATGTCATGCATGAAGGGACATTCCTGACACCCTGCTTTTCTTTGTCTTTTTTTCCCTCAGACACAGAAACTTCATCCCACAGGTAAACTAAGCAAGGAGCCTTCTATCTTGGAAGAGACACGTTGCTCTTTGTTTCAGGGGATATTCGCAGCCAGCAAAAGACCTTGGTTTGTTTGTTCCATTAGTGTTTGTTCCATTAGTGGCAAAGAAGCTGGACCAGGTCTATCAGATCCCCCATAGCTCTTAGCTCCCGACCACCATATTGGGCTTCAACACCCTCTACTCCCATAGATTCCAAGTCTTTCCAGTCTCATGGAGATTCAACAATTCATGCTGTGTGAGCAGAGCTGTGCTTTTTTATAATAGAGCTTTAAGCCTCACGTGGACGGAAGTTAAGCAGGGAGCATGTGGAGAAAACCATATCTCCTCTGTGCAATGATTTCTGCTCCTGTGGCTAAGCCCCCATGCTGATCCTGAGCCGAACGCACCCAGACAGGATCCCAAACACACAGACAGTGGAAGATTGCCCACTGGTGACAAAGCAAGTCACCTGAAAGGAATAGAAAACAAAACCTTTATCTTATTTCCTACAGCTCTGAAGTCGCTACTTTGATTCTGTTTCTTCATTGAGAAAGTCCAGGCAGCAAAGGACAAGCACTTTACTTGACCTTGTCCTGTGTGGTGCCTGTACATGTTGAACCATGGCTGGCTCAGCACTACACGCCAGAAACTCAGATACATAGGTTTTCTGCTCTAAAGGTGAAAGTTACCCCTTGCAGAGGGCCAGCAGAAAGGCATAGGCATCACTTGAGTCCTATTTTGAAGACTTACAAGGGATTTAAGAGATGCATGGTGCTAGCTCTCCACCTGGGGGTTCATTTCACTCTGCAGGCTGCTGTGGGCTGTAACAGTTGTTCAAGCGTCACATGTCCAATTGATCAAATACTCTGCCTGGGTGCAATTCAGTGGAGTGGTTGATAAGGCTGAATATAGAAACTTTCCTAAAGCTTTTCCTCACTGGAGTCAATGTTGGAGTAATGGCCAGGTCACCCAGAATGCATAAAGCCAACAGCTGTAAAATAGAGCTGTTTTCTGTAAGTGGTAATATAGTGCGGTACTTGAGAAATGGGTATCTCTGTTAAAGGAGGAATTGTTGATCCAGATATTCCTTTAACACTGCAGCCATACAGGGGCAATATCTTCAGAATTTAATAAAGACTTATCATAGATGGGAAGCAGCCCAGTGCTACCATCTGCAACACATGGTAGTAAGAGCCCTGCTCATAGTAAATATAGTTGCACATTGTATATAATTTGTACTTCATATTGCAGAGCTGATATGAATTCTGACAGTTAGGTTCCCTCAGATGTTTGGGCATTGTCCCAAACCAAAATAGTTAAACTAAAAATCTTCTCAAGTACTTGAAAGCAGAGGCTAGAGAGAGGCATTTTAAGATTTTCACTTATTTTAGGGATTCTGGATCTGGTGTCTATTGAGATTGTCATTTTTGAACCATTTATGAGAGGCACAACTGCCGCTGCTCACAGCTCTGGAGGACTGGAGGCTTTCTGACACTATGTTGCACTTGGAAGGGTGCCTGGACTAGATGCTCTTGTAAGATCAAGTGTAGACACTGGACCATTCAAGTAGGACTGTATATCTGTAAAGCCCAGGGAAAGCTGGCAACGTCTTTGATGGTGGATGCCCAATAGCATCTGCAACTCTCCCTAACCATTCCTATTCCTGGTTCTTCTGAAAATGTCCATTGGAAATCTCACTCATTTGTTCCAAAGAACTAGGTAATTGTTTGATAGGGCAGAACTAAGAGCATGGTCTTCAGGGATTATCCAGCAGCAGAGCTGCTAGAAATTTTGAATATTGGTTAAATTTTTGATTAAAAGAAAACTCCAGATTCTTTTGGGACATATTTTTGGAGAATTTTTGAGGGGTTTTGACCAGACATAAAAGTGAGGAAAACCTTCAATGGAGAAATTAAAAAAAAAGTTATTTAAAAAAATCCAGAAAACTCCTGTGAATTTTTTACTGAATTTTCAACCAGCTCAATTCAGGAGGTAGCAGCCATATTCCTATGGCTATATTTGCAGTTTCTAGCTATTCATAGCTAACTAGTGAACAGGGGACCACAAATGGGGCATTTGAGAGGGGGAGAAGAAAATCCCCCTGCAGAACCAACAAGGTGTGAGCACCAATCTTGGGGTGAATGAGTTTGTTTGGCTGTTTGTGTTTTTCCTTTCTCTTTCAGGTTATTTGAGTTACAGGGTCAATTGGGATTTTGTGTCAGGGGATTGTTTGAGCCTTTGTTTCTTGGCTCATCTTTGACCAGCCTCAATCAGCCTTGTGATCACCCTCCCCCGTGATTAACGAGGGGGTAGGGCTGACCTAGGAGAGAAGGCCTTAAAAGCCAGAGGATAAGTGACCAAGAAGAACTAGCAAACAAGGGACCACAAACAGGGGAGTTTGAGAGGGAGATGTAATATAATCGCTATGGTTAGGAAGGGCCGCATCACCAGTTCCAATGCTGCTCCTCTCTCCTCCACCTGTGCCTGTATCTAGACAGACAATCCAACCATGGATGCCTCTACCCAGATCCTGGTGTGGATTTGCAGAGACTGTGGCCTGCATTTCCCACTCACAGAAAGCCAGGCTGGGGGAACCATCCAGTATGAAAGGTGCCTGCTGGTGGAATCTCCTGTAGTTCATCCCACCTGCTTCCTGAGAGGGAGTGCCAAGGTTGTGGAGCATCCGTGCCCATGAGGAAATCCTTGAGAGTATTCATATGGAGACATCCATGGCTGAGGAAGCTTTCTTGCTACAACAGACTGCTGTCACACCATCAGGGAAGGAGGATATGGCTCTGTGAGAGGGAGGACACTGGTTGCTGGTTCCTTCTGGCAGCAGGCAGTGTTCCACCCCTACTCCCAACCCACCCACCGGATATGCTGTCCTGGCAACGAGCAATGAGGAAACATCCCCAAAAGGTGGAGAAGGAGAAGCCACTTACCTCCAAGGCTGGGAGGATCACACCCACCCCTCCCAGCAGGAAACGTGTGGTAGTGGTGGTTGGTAACGCTCTTCTGAGGGGGTCAGAGGCACCCATCTGTCACCCTGACATGGCATCCTGGAAGGTATGCTGCCAGCCAGGGGCCTGTCTCTAAGACGTTACAGATGTATTGTCGAGGATCATCCGCCCTCTGACTACTACCCCATGCTACTCATCCATGTGGGCACTAATGACACTGCAAGGTATAACCCTCAGCAGATCAGAAGTGACTACAGGGCTCTGGGAGTAAGGGTGAGGGACTTGGGAGTGCAGGTGGCATTCTCTTTGATCCTTCCCATCAAGGGTAGGAGCCCAGGCAGAGACAGCTGCATCCTGGAGGTGAATGCCTGGCTGCAAAGATGGTGTCACCAGGAGGGCTTTGGCTTCCTTGACCACAGGATGCTGTTCCAGGAAGAAGGACTGCTAAACAGAGATGGGGTCCACCTATTGAGGAAGAGGAAGAGCATATTTGGCTACAGACTGGCTAACCTAGTGAGGAGAGATTTAAGCTGGCAGGTGACCAAAGCCCACAGGTAAGTCAAACACATGGAGACCTGGGAGAAGGGTCAGAATTTGTGAAGAGCATGGGCTGTTATAGCAGGGATAAAGGAGAGACAAGACAGAAGTGTGTGTGGGGGGGGAAATCAAATCAGTATCTTAGATGGCTGTATACCAATGCGAGAATTATGGGGAATAAGCAGGAAGAACTCAAAATGCTAGTAAATAAACACAACTATGACATAGTCGGCATCACAGATTTGGTGGGATAATGTGCATGACTGGAATATTGGTATAGAAGGGTGCAGCTTGCTCAGGAAGGACAGGAAGGGAAAAAAGGGAGGAGGTGGTGCCTTATATTTAAAAAATGTATACACTTGGATTGAGGTGGAGAGAAAAATAGGAGACAGAGTTGAAAGTCTCTGGGTAAGGATCAAAGGGGTAAAAAACAAGGGTGATGTCATGGTAGGGGTCTACTACAGACCACCTAACCAGAAAGAAGAGGTGGATTAGGTTTTTTTAAAACAACTAACAAAATCATCCAAACCACAGGACTTGGTGGTGATGGGGGACTTCAGCTACTCAGACATCTGTTGGGAAATTAACACAGCATGGCACAGATTATCCAACAAATTCTTGGAATGCATTGGAGACAATTTTTTATTTCAGAAGGTGGAGAAAGCTACTAGGGGAGAGGCTGTTCTAGATTTGATTTTGACAAATAGGGAGAAACTGGTTGAGAATTTGAAAGTGGAAGGCAGCTTGGGTGAAAGTGATCGTGAAATGGTAGAGTTCATGATTCTAAGCAATGGTAGGAGGAAGAACAGCAAAATAAAGACAATGGATTTCAAGAAGGCAGACTTTAGCAAACTCAGGGAGTTAGTAAGTAAGATCCCATGGGAAGCAAGTTTAAGGGGGAAAACAATTGAAGACAGTTGGCAGTTTTTCAAAGAGACATTATTAAGGGCACAAGAGCAAACTATCCCACTGCGTAGGAAAGATAGGAAGTATGGCAAGAGACCAGCCTGGCTTAACCAGGAGATCTTAAATTATCTAAAAATCAAAAAAGAGTCCTACAAAAACTGGAAACTAGGTCAAATTACAAAGGATGAATATAAACAAATAACACAAGTATGTAGGGACAAAATTAGAAAGGCCAAGGCACAAAATGAGATCAAACTAGCTAGAAACATAAAGAGTAACAAGAAAACATTCTACAAATACATTAGAAGCAAGAGGAAGACCAAGGACAGGGTAGGCCTGTTACTCAATGAGGGGGGAAAAACAATAAGAGAAAATGTGGAAATGGCAGAGCTGCTTAATAACTTCTTTGTTTCGATTTTCACTAAGAAAGTTGGTGGTGATTGTCATCTAACATAGTGAATGCCAGTGAAAATGAGGTAGGATCAGAGGCTAAAATGTGCTGGAGAAAGAACAAGTTAAAAATTCCTTGGACAAGTTAGATGTCTTCAAGTCACCAGGGCCTGATGAAATGCATACTAGAATACTCAAGGAGCTGACTGAGGCGATATCTGAGCCATTAGCAATTAACTTTGAAAAGCCATGGAAGACGGGAGAGATTCCAAAAGACTGGAAAAGGGCAAATATAGCATCAACCTATAAAAAGGGAAATAAGAACAACCTGGGGAATTACAGACCAGTCAGCTTAACTTCTGTACCCAGAAAGGTAATGGAGCAAATAATTAAGCAATATATTTGCAAACATCTAGAAGATAATAAGGTGATAAGTAAGTAACCATGGATTTGTCAAGAATAAATCATGTCAAACCAACCTGATAGCTTTCTTTGACAGGGTAACAAACCTTGTGGATGGGGGAAAGCGGTAGACTTTAGTAAAGCTTTTGATACTGTCTCGCACGACTTTCTTATAAACAAACTAGGGAAATGCATCCTAGATATAGCTACTATAAGGTGGGTGCAAAACTGGTTAGAAAACCGTTCCCAGAGGGTAGTTATCAGTGGTTCACAGTCATATTGGAAGGGCATAACAAGTGGGGTCCTGTAGGGATCAGTTCTGAGTCCAGTTCTGTTCAATATCTTTATCAATGACTTAGATAATAGCATAGAGAATATACTTATAAAGTTTGCTGATGATACCAAGATGGGAGAGGTTGCAAGTGCTTTGGAGGATAGGATTATAATTCAGAATGATCTGGACAAACTGGAGAAATGATCTGAAGTAAATAGGATGAAATTCAGTAAGGACAAATACAGTAAGGACAAAGTACTCCACTTAGGAAAGAACAATTCGTTGCACACATACAAAATGGGAAATGACTGCCAAGGAAGGAGTACTGTGGAAAGGGATCTGAGGGTTATAGTGGACCACATGCTAAATATGTATCAACAGTGTAATGCTGTTGCAAAAAAAGTGAACATCATTCTGGGATGTATTAGCAGGAGCTTTGTAAGCAAGACACAAGAAGTAATTCTTCCGCTCTACTCTTCGCTGATTAGGCTTCAGCTGGAGTATTGTGTCCAGCTGTGGGCACCACATTTCAGGAAAGATGTGGACAAATTGGAGAAAGTCCAGAGAAGAGTAACAAAAATTATTAAAGAACTAGAAAACATGACCTATGAGGAAGATTGAAAAAATTGGGTTTGTTTAGTCTGGAAAAGAGATGACTGAGAGGGGACATGATAACAGTTTTCAAGTACATAAAAGGTTGTTACAAGGAGGAGAGAGAAAAATTGTTCTTCTGAACCTCTGAGGATAGGACAAGAAGCAATGGGATTAAATTGCGGCAAGGGATGTTTTAGGTTGGACATTAGGAAAAATTTCCTAACTGTCAGGGTTGTTAAGCACTGGAATAAATTGCCTAGGGAGATTGTGGAATCTCCATCACTGGAGATTTTTAAGAGCAGGTTAGACAAACACCTGTCAGGGATGGTCTAGATAATACTTAATCCTGTCATGAGTGCAGGGGACTGGACTAGATGACTTCTCGAGGTCCCTTCCAGTCCCATGATTCTATGTCCTTCCTGAGAAATCTGTTTTCAGACCTAGGTATAGCAATGCTATTTTTACAGAGCCATTGTAAAGAAGCATTCACCTCTTGAGCACCTCCAAGTGGCTGGGTCTTGTACCACAGTCCTCTTTTTGCCCCTGCAGGATGACCTTGATGGCTCTTCTGTAGCTTGGCTCTTTAGCCAATTCACAAAGTCCAAATGAACTTATTTCAGTGTATTACAGCGTCCAGTAAACAAAGTCTATTTGCCCTTGTTGGTGTCTTCAGCCCTAGCTCAGGACCCTTTAAATTCAGCCCTTTGTTTGGGCTCCCAAATAAGACCTGTCCCCTTCTTGAGGTTTATGCCACTGTGGCCAGTAGAAGAACCGGGACCCACCCATTACTCCAGTTTCCAGTCCAGGGACCCTATACACAGCAGCCAGGTACTGCTTTGTTGAATTCGGTGCTGCTTCTTCCCTGGACCTCTTCCTACGAAGCCCTTTATCTTCAGCCTTATCTCAGGGCCAGCATCTTCAGGCCCTTGTCTCTGTAACCCCAGCTGTGTAAGTTCAGTCAGCCATGAGCTCTCTCTAATGGTTGGGCTCCTTTGGCCAGGGCAAAGCGCCCCTCTTCTCTCCTCTGAGCTCAGCCACAGATTGACCTGATAAGGCCAGACAACTCCTTTTATCCAGGCCAACAGGGCCCTGATTGGCTCTTGCTATACCCTCTAGCCATTGGAGGACTAAGAGTCTGTGGTTTCCAAAATGGCCACTCCAGAAAGTCCTCTCTAGGCAAGCTTGGAGGATTCAGCATTGCAGCTCTTTTTCTCTCAGCTGGCTGCTTCTTGGGACACCATGCAGTAGGACTGTGGGGCCCCCAGTAGGGAGCAACGAAGGCCAAGGAACCCCTTCACAGGCATTTTTAGGTCAGAACATCACTTTAAGAGCCAGACTCTTGCCCATAGCACTATACCTTGAGCACTGCTCCAGAGGCACAGAGGGCTGCTCTACCAGAATAACTGGGGCCCATGCTCAAGTGGTTTCCAGGCTAGGTAAAGCTGCTATAGCTAGTTCTGTGCCTCAAGTATAAGAGGCATTCCTGGGTGAGCTGTGGTGGGAGGGGGTGGGAGCAGGAGTGGCCCGAGTGTACTATAACCCACAATGCCTGGCCAGAGGAGTAAGCCCCAGGGGTCTGTTTTAGTCACTGTAATTTAAAACAGCCCTTAGGCTGCTCTATGTTAAGCCAGAGGCCAGTTTGGTCCCCAGTCAGACACAGGAACAGCAGAGTGCAATGGAGTAATAGAGTGACCTTTCCCTACACACGGTATGGGTCCTGCACTCAACACAGCTTAGCCAAAAGTTGGGATCTGGCACTACATAGAATGATAGAATCATAGAAAATGAAGGTTGGAAGAGACCTCAGGAGGTCATCTAGTCCAACCCCTGCTCAAAGCAGGACCAACACGAAATCATCCCAGCCAGAGCTTTATAAAGCTGGGCCTTAAAAACCTCTAAGGATGGAGATTCCACCACCTCCCAAGGTAACCCATTCCAGTGCTTCACCACTCTCCTAGTGAAATAGTGTTTCCTAATATCCAACCTAGACCTCCCCCACTGCAACTTGAGACCATTGCTTCTTGCTCTGTCATCTGCCACCACTGAGAACAGCCTATCTCCATCCTCTTTGGAATCCTCCTTCAGATAGTTGAAGGCTGCTATCAAATACAACTTCACTCTTCTCTTCTGCAGACAAAATAACCCAGTTCCCTCAGCCTCTCCTTGTAAGTCATGTGCCCGAGCCCCCTAATCATTTTCGTTGCCCTCCGCTGGACTCTCTCCAATTTGTCCACATCCCTTCTGTAGTGGGGGGACCAAAACTTGATGCAATTCTCCAGGTGTGGCCTCACCAGTGCCAAATAGAGGGGAACAATCACTTTCCTTGATCTGCTGGCAATGCTCCTACTAATACAGCCCAATATGCTGTTGGCCTTCTTGGCAACAAAGGCACACTGCTGACTCATATTCAGCTTCTTGTCCACCGTAATCCCCAGGTCCTTTTCTGCAGAACTGCTGCTTAGCCAGTCAGTCCCCAGCCTGTAGCAGTGCATGGGATTCTTCCTTCCTAAGTGCAGGACTCTGCACTTGTCCTTGTTGAACCTCAGATTTATTTTGGCCCAATCCTCCAATTTGTTTAGATCACTCTGGACCCTATCCCTACCCTCCAGCATATCTACCTCTCCCCCCAGCTTAGTGTCATCTGCGAACTTGCTGAGGATGCAATTCATCCAGATCATTAATAAAGATGTTGCACAAAACTGGCCCCAGAACCGACCGCTGGGGTACTCTGCTTGACACCGGCTGCCAACTAGACATCAAGCTGTTGATCACTACCCGTTGAGCCCGACAATGTAGCCAGCTTTCTAGCCACCTTATAGTCCATTCATCCAGCCCATACTTCTTTAACTTGTTGGCAAGAATACTGTGGGAGAACGTATCAAAAGCTTTGCTAAAGTCAAGATATATCACATCCACCACTTTCCTCATATCCACAGAGCCAGTTATCTCATCATAGAAGGCAATCAGGTTGGTCAGGCATGACTTGCCCTTGGTGAATCCATGTTGATTGTTCCTGATCACCTTCCTCTTCTCCAAGTGCTTCAAAATGGATTCCTTGAGGACCTTCTCCATGATTTTGCCAGGGACTGAAGGCTGACCAATTGGTAGTTCTGCGGGCTCTCTTTCTTCCCTTTTTTAAATATGAGCATTATATTTGCCTTTTTCCAGTCAGCTGGGACCTCCCCCGATCGCAACGAATTTTCAGAGATAATGGCCAGTGGCTCTGCAATTACATCAGCCAACTCCCTCAGCACCTTTGGGGGCATTAGATCTGGACCCATGGACTCGTGCATGTCCAGCTTTTTTAAATAGTCCTTAACCTGTTCTTTCACGACTGAGGGCTGCACCATCTTCACCATACATCTCCACCATTCAGAGAACTGGTAAATAAGATACTATAGAATGAAACTCTAAGTGATTAAGGAGTTCAGGAAAGCTGGCAGTTTCTCAAGGAGACAATATTAAAGGCACAACTGCAAACTATCCCGATGCAAAGGAAAGATAGGAAGAATAGTAAGTGGCCAATATGGCTGTATTAGGAGTGATTTAATGACCAGAAAATCAAAATGGAATCCTACAAAAGGGAATCCATGGACCATTTTCTAAGGATGAATATAAAAGAATAACACAAGGATGTAGGGACAAAATCAGGAAGGCTACAGTAAAAAATGAGTTACACCTAGGAAGGGACATAAAAGGCAGTAAGAAGAGGTTCTATAAATACAGTAGGAACAATAGAAAGATGATGGGAAAATGTAGGTCCACTACTAATCAGGGAAAGAATTAATAAGGGATGACATCAAACTGCTGGGCTGTTTAATGCATACTTTGCTTCACTCAACACAATTAATATTAACAAGAAGGAGGAGAGAACACATGACAAAATAGAGAAAGAACAGGTTAAAGAATGTTTAGATGAATTAGCTTTATTCAAATCAGTAGATCCTGATGAAATTCATACTAGGGTACTTTGGGACCTAGCTGAAGCAATCTTGGAACCATTAGCCACTATCTTTGAGAACTCATGGAGGACACATGAGGACCCAGACAACTCAAGAAGGGCAAACATAGTACCTATCTTTTAAAGGAAAACAAACAGGTGCCGGGAATTATGGACCAGTCAGCCTAACTTCAATACCTAGAAAGATACTGGAACAAATTATTAAACAATCAATTTGTAAGCACCTAGAGGATAATAGGGTTATAAGGAATAGCCAATATGGATTTGTCAAGAACAAACCATACCAAACCAACCTACTTTCCTTCTTTGACAGGAATACTGGCCTAGTGGATGGGGGGAAGTTGTAGACATGATATATATTAATTTTAGTAAGGCTTTTGACACTGAACAACATGAAATACGCATAGGCAAACGATGAGAGAAATGTGGTCTAGATTAAATTACTAAATTTCTAAAAAGTGGGTGCACAACAGTTTGAAAGATCATACGCAATGAGTAGTTATCTATGGTTCACTGTCAACTTAGAGGGTGTATCTAGTGGGGTTCTGTAATGGTCAGTCATGACTCAAGTATTCAGTAGCTTCATTAATGTCTTGGATACAAGAGTGGAGAGTATGCTTATAAAATTTGCAGATGACATCAAGTTGGGAGGGATTGCAAGCACTTTGGAGGACAGGATTAGAATTCAAAACAACCTTGACAAATTGGAGAATTGATCTGAAATGAACATAATGAAATTAGATAAAGACAAGTGCAAAGTTCTACACTTAGGAAGGAAAAAATCAAATGCACAACTACAAAGTGGGGTATAAGTGGCTAGGCAGTAATACTGCTGAAAAGGATCTGGGTGTTTTAGTGGACCATAAATTGAATGTGAGCCAACAATGTGAAGCAGTTGCAAAGAAGACTAATATCATTCTGGGGTGTATGTAACATATGGGAGGTAATTGCTTTGCTCTACTCTGTCCTGGGGAGGCCTCAGCTAGAGTGTTGTGCTCGGTTTTGGGGGCCACTCTTTAAGAAAGATGTGAACAAATTGGAGAGAGTCCTAAGAAGAGCAACAAACATTATAAAAGGTTTAGAAAACCTGATCTATGAAGAATGGTTAAAAAAACTGGGTATGTTTAGTCTTGAAATAAGAAGTCTTAGGGGGCATCTGATAACAGTCTTCAAATATGTTCAGGGCTTCTATAAAGAGGGCAGTGACTGAATGTTCTCCCTCCACTCAAGGTAGGACAGGAAGTAATGTGATTAATCTGCAGCAAGGGAGATTTAGGTTAGATATTAGGAAAAACATTCTAACTATAAGGCCAATCAGGTACTGGAACAGGCTTCCAAGAGAGGTTTTTAAGAAAAAGTTGGTGAAAAACCTGTCAGGGATGGTCTAGGTTTACTTGGTTCTACCCAAGGAACATGAGAATGTCCACGGTGAATGAAACAGGGTGAGAAGAAATAGCCTAAGTAGCTGGAGAAGATACAAAGAGAAACATCAGGCAAGGAAGAGGATGAAAAATAGATGATGTAGCATTAGTAAGAAAAATGTACATGGGCAAAGGTAGAAGATCCAAGAGCTAAAGGCAGTCCAATGACAAAACTTTGGTACAGATGTTGTTTGATGTGTGTGTGACACTGAAGGTGAAGGAATGGAGCTATTTCAACGAGGCAAAGCTAGCTTGTCTGTGTGCAAGTGAAAAGGGAAGGACCAGTGTTTGTTATTCAAGAAAAAGAAGTAAGTAAAAATCATTCAAGCACCCTAAAACCTATTTCTGTGTGTGCTGGCAATAGTGAGTGAGGTGGGAGTGTGCCGAGCCATTCCTGAAGGTCTTTCATCATGTCTAGAGGGAGGGATCCCAACTAAGGCAAAATAAACATCTTTTTCTTTCCTGGCAAATCTGCAGAGACACTTTCCAACTCATTAAAACCTCACAAAGGAAAAGAGCGCCATTGCCAGTAGTTTCATGCGAGGAAATCCCAAGAGAGGCCTGTTCCTTATGAAGATGTCAGTGGCAGGATAGTCATGGCCCGAAGAGTTCGGGAAAGCCCCAGTGCACTCTCCTGGCAGGGGAGGGGGAAGGTGAACATTACCCTTGTAGTGTGCATCGCTGTGTAGATAGGTATAAAAACCAAGATGAACGAGATAATTTTTAAAGAGTAATATTTGATGTGTTATGTTAAGTAATGAGAGTGCAAAGTAATTAGTACTGACAAGGGAAAGCAAGACAAGACTGCAGCTTTATGTAGTTGTTTTTTTTTAAAGAGCATGAAAAACTTGGCTGTCTTGGTTTCTTACTTGCTCATTCTCTTTTTTTAAAAAAAACAATAACATATGGCTAGCTCCTCAGCTGGCATAGATCAGCATAGCTCCTTTGACTTCAGTGACACTATGCCTGTTTACAGCAGCTGAGGATCTAGCCCATATGGGAACTTAATCATCCATATGAGTAGGAAATCAGGGCGTGTGTCATTAGGGACATAATTCAGTAAAGTGATATCAGTTTTCTACCAGTATCAATATTTGGCAATTACCCTTAGTACTTTAGGGCTTTCATCCACTTTTGTAGTTAAATCAATAAGAATATGGCCTATCTACAGGCAATTACCCGGCAATTACAGACCGGTAAGTCTAACATCGGTACCGGGCAAATTAGTTGAAACAATAGTAAAGAATAAAATTGTCAGACACATAGAAAAACATAAACTCTTGAGCAATAGTCAACATGGTTTCTGTAAAGGGAAATCGTGTCTTACTAATCTATTAGAGTTCTTTGAAGGGGTCAACAAACATGTGGACAAGGGGGATCCGGTGGACATAGTGTACTTAGATTTCCAGAAAGCCTTTGACAAGGTCCCTCACCAAAGGCTCTTACGTAAATTAAGCTGTCATGGGATAAAAGGAAAGGTCCTTTCATGGATTGAGAACTGGTTAAAGGACAGGGAACAAAGGGTAGGAATTAATGGTAAATTCTCAGAATGGAGAGGGGTAACTAGTGGTGTTCCCCAAGGGTCAGTCCTGGGACCAATCCTATTCAATTTATTCATAAATGATCTGGAGAAAGGGGTAAACAGTGAGGTGGCAAAGTTTGCAGATGATACTAAACTACTCAAGATAGTTAAGACCAAAGCAGATTGTGAAGAACTTCAAAAAGATCTCACAAAACTAAGTGATTGGGCAACAAAATGGCAAATGAAATTTAATGTGGATAAATGTAAAGTAATGCACACTGGAAAAAATAACCCCAACTATACATACAACATGATGGGGGCTAATTTAGCTACAACGAGTCAGGAAAAAGATCTTGGAGTTATCGTGGATAGTTCTCTAAAGATGTCCACGCAGTGTGCAGAGGCGGTCAAAAAAGCAAACAGGATGTTAGGAATCATTAAAAAGGGGATAGAGAATAAGACTGAGAATATATTATTGCCCTTATATAAATCCATGGTACGCCCACATCTCGAATACTGTGTACAGATGTGGTCTCCTCACCTCAAAAAAGATATTCTAGCACTAGAAAAGGTTCAGAAAAGAGCAACTAAAATGATTAGGGGTTTAGAGAGGGTCCCATACGAGGAAAGATTAAAGAGGCTAGGACTCTTCAGTCTGGAAAAGAGAAGACTAAGGGGGGACAAGATAGAGGTATATAAAATCATGAGTGATGTTCAGAAAGTGGATAAGGGAAAGTTATTTACTTATTCCCATAATACAAGAACTAGGGGTCACCAAATGAAATTAATAGGCAGCAGGTTTAAAACAAATAAAAGGAAGTTCTTCACGCAGCGCACAGTCAACTTGTGGAACTCCTTACCTGAGGAGGTTGTGAAGGCTAGGACTATAACAATGTTTAAAAGGGAACTGGATAAATTCATGGTGGCTAAGTCCATAAATGGCTATTAGCCAGGATGGGTAAGAATGGTGTCCCTAGCCTCTGTTCGTCAGAGGATGGAGATGGATGGCAGGAGAGAGATCACTTGATCATTGCCTGTTAGGTTCACTCCCTCAGGGGCACCTGGCATTGGCCACTGTCGGTAGACAGATACTGGGCTAGATGGACCTTTGGTCTGACCCGGTACAGCCTTTCTTATGTTCTTATCTACAAATGCTGTATTAAAAGGCCATGAAAATATCTCCGTTTTAGGGCTGCCATAATTATATGAGACAGAGAATGAGAAAATGTTGTTGGAAAAAGTTTGGCCTGGGAGAGAGAAAGAGAGCGAGAGAGAGAGTGTGCGTGAAAGAACTAAGGACATTTGGTTTGTGAAGAAAAGCTGGCATCGGATTTTAGGATGGTCTGAAAACATGATGTTGCATGGAATATTATCTAGGAATAGCCATATATAAGAGACCAGCTTGTGCCTCGGCCATGCATAGCAGCAAGAGGGTACCTGGAAGTTTCCCCCAAACTTGTGGCCCCATGCAAGAGCCATGCACAACCACAGTTGCTGCATTTAGGGGAATGCAGGGTCTGCTCTATCTGGAACCCCTACCTGGTGGCAAGATGGACACCTGCTGCAGGAGAAGTTCAAGTAATAGCCTGGTTGAGCATACCCACCACACTGCCTACCAGGGAGCTCTGACAGGCACCGCATCTCCTGACATGCAATCACCTTGGAGCTTTTATTGAGGTGGTTCCTCTCTGCAGCAACCTCAACACAGGTCAGTGTCTTCAGGGCAATATCTTGCCCTTTTCCAGGGTTCCGGAGGTGAACTTATTAAGGCTGAGTTCTGATTTTTTTACTTTCCCAAAAGTACAGGACACGATCTGTGGAGAAAGACTGCATTTTCTGAGGAGTTTTAAATTAATCTGTTACTTTGTTTATGGGATAACATTAATTTAAAATGGAACCTTTTAAGAAGAATTTCTTTCCATCTGTGTCTTATACTTTTTTTGGATCCCTTTTGCTAGCAAACGGCTGATTTATTATTATTCATACTTTCTAAAGAGTTAAAACTCATAGAAAACTAGTGCAGGATATACTTGTGACAAAATTAACTTGTGAGTTATTAATGACTGTGGTTGCTTATCTTTCCCATTATAAAGAACAGGAGTACTTGTGGCACCTTAAAGACTAACAAATTTATTTTAGCATGAGCTTTCGTGAGCTACAGCTCACTTCTTCGGATGCATAGAATGGAACATACAGACAGGAGATATTTATACATACAGAGAACATGAAAAGGTGGAAGTATGCATAACAACAGGAAAAGTCTAATCAATTGAGATGAGCTATCATCAGCAGGAGGAAAAAAAACTTATAGTCACAATTTGCGATTATTTGCCCTAACTCATAATGCCCACCATTTCCCACAATTTACAATGGGACTGAAGCTAACCAATAGGATTAAAATTATAATTCCTTCAGTAAAGATGGCCACCACTTCACTGTAGCCTTACCATTTGTTAGTGAGGCTGCCTCTAGTATATATGATTTTTTTTCAATCTTTTTCATTGTTTCCAGTGGGACTGAAGTTACAGAGAGCCTTCAGTAAAAATAGCTACCATTTCACTAAAGCCTTTCAGAAGACCTCTCATAAAGATGCCACTGCTGTAGTAACCTGTGTGGAACTTGGTGGGAGAAGCACAGGCTGAAGGAGAGAAGAGTTTGCAGAGGGCGCTAGAAACCCAGTCTGTGTGCATATGGCTAGAACGCCAGCAGCAGTTGCAGCACCTCTGTAGATAGTTCTCTTAATAAAAAGCCAGTTTAGTTTTAGAAACAGGAAGTCTTCTCATGTTGTCACCCAGCAAATCCCGGCTCCTCTTCATTGCACATCTGGTCTGCAATGCTAACAGAGGAGCGACACCCTTATTCTGTCAATAGAGACACATTCCCCAAGCCCTTTTATCTATCCACCCCCTTCTCTTCCTTCCAGCCAGATTCCTGTCAAGTTACTAATATGTCCTGATTAAATAAGCCTTGAATTTGAATAGTGTGCAATAAAAAGAGAGAGACTCATCTGTGTCCATACAGAGTGTCCCCTGGGTAACAATCAATGACACTTCAGCAACACAGTTAGCAACTGGTACTCTGACTCCTGGCACAATTTAAAAAACAGTTGCAATGATTTGCAGTGCTCAAGGACTGAGCAAATAATTGTGTTGATTAGAGCCAAGCACAGCATGGACAAGGTTAGTGCATACTTTCCCACAAAGCACTGCCAATAGAGCTTTAGCCTAACCTGCAACCCTTCCATCCCAGACTCTTCCTGCCTGGAATCGGTCACTAGTGCTGAATTGTGCCAGACTGCTCGATGTCATACAGGGACAGGGCACAGCCATTTTACCTCATTTCAACCTTTCTGGGGCACTGGGGGCCAGATCCTCGGCAGGGGTGAGGTGGCGCGCCTCTGTTGATTCCAGATGAACAGCGTGGGTTTCCTCCAGCCGAGGATTTGAAAGTTCACCTGAAACGCAGCTGTTATTGCATCTGTGCTCCACAGAAATGATAAAGAGAGTGCAAGGGGGGAAGGCAGAGACTGAAATAAATTTGTTAAAATACAGTGAAAAAATGCAGCAGAGAACAGGCAAACAGTTACACAAAAACAGAGAGGCCACGGAAAAAGCAGTAGAGGCGGGGATTCCAATGACAGCATACACATAGAAATAATTCATAGCACCATCACCAGGCATTATTATAATTGATTATTATTATGACCATTCAGAGACAAAGCTGGTGCAGAACATGGCAGCTCACGTACTGAATGGAGCCTCTCGCTGGGAGCATGTAGCCCCAGTGCTCTGCAATCTGCACTGACTGCCCAATGGTCTATAAAGCCCTAACTGGCCTGGGACCAGCCTACTTGCAGGATCACCTCTCTCCCTGTGCCACACTGCCACAGCTGTGGGCAGCAGGGGCATGCGAGCTGGATCCCCCTCATTAGAAAAGAGAGGGCAGCTGGCAGGGTGTTCCCTGTGCAGCCTCCAGGAGACTGGAGCTTGCTCCTCCCCTGGGTTCGAGATAGCCTGAATTTGACAACCTACCAGGTGTGCTGCAAACATTGTGTGTTTGTTTGACTGAACTCTGGGAAAGGGCTGAGGGAATGGTTCCTGCGTGATGCAGAGGTGAAAAGGAGGCTCTGGTGGTGTCTCGCAGGCTGGGTTCATGTTGAGATGATCACTTCACTGCTTCTGGGAGTTCACTGCATTATCAATGCTGTTAGGGCTGCTAGAGTCTTGGACAGGCATCTTGATACTTGCATTCATTCTAAATAAATACATGACGTATTATTGCCTAGAGGCCACAGCAGAGTGCTGTGCTAGATAGAAAGAACGGTAGGTTCGGGAAAAGACAGCTGCCTGCTGCTCAGAAGTTGAGATGAGGAAGAAATAATAACAATAATACCCTGCTCTGATCTGGCACTTTTCATGAGCAAATCTGAATGTGCTTGACAAAGGAGGTCAGTATCACTATCCCTATTGTACAGATGGGAAACTCAGGCACAGAAAGGGGATGTGACTTGCCCAAGTCACCCAAGAAGGCCAGTGGCAGAGCCAGGAATAGAGTTCAGGTCTCCTGGTTCCCAGACTGGTGCTCTGTCCACTCGGCAACACTGATGCTGAAAGTAAGAGGTCCCAGGGTGAAGGAGCCAATAAGCCACAACAGGAACTAACAACCTCCCACAATGACTGGTCATCAGATCTGCTACAAGCCCCCTCTGGGCTGGTGCTGGCTTTGCATAGAGACCCTTGGATAAACGCACAGGAGACAGACCAAAGAAAATTGACTTTAATTAAAACACAAAATGCAAACTGTTCAAACTAAACGAAGAGGCAAAAAGCAAAATAAAATCAGCCTTCTCCAAAACAGGAAACAGACTGATGCATGAATTCACAAAGAACGAAAGAAAGAATTTCCTAACTATAAAGCCTTCACCAGAAGAAAACACCCTCCCTCCCACATGTAGAGTAAAGCTACATCGTGGCCGCACTAGTTGTTACAACATTTAAGCCCTTCCTAAAGATTCACCCCTGCCATGCTGCATACAATGAACATAATTAGCCTGCAGTTTTAAAATCCCTATTTGTTGTTCCCTTCTCCCTCACCTCTGTTTGTCCTTTAGGCTGTGAACTCTTCAAGGCAGGGTCCAGGCCCCTAGGAATGTCTGAAAAGCATTTAGCACATTTTGGGCACCACCACAAAGAAACAATATGTGCTAATAATAACCATATTTGGGTGCCAGGGGAGATGACTGATCCTTGGAGTGCAGATGGAATTGTGTTGATATTCCTAGAAACAGTTGTTAGGGCAGGTGGCTTTGACTAGTTTACATCAGGGCTGGCCTTACCATGAGGCGAACTGAGGCGGCCACCTCAGATGCCAAACTGTGGGTGGGGGCACCACTAGGACCCAGAGTGTAGAAAATTGTGTCTGCTGCTGGTGCATATGTATTCTCTCTGCTCTAGATGCACAGAGATGGTGGAGTGCTGTGCTGGAGGAAGGAGGGCACAAGAGACATAACAGGCAGGCAGGAGAAAAGGTGAGAGGGAATAACAGAAAGCAGCAGGAGCTGCAGAGAGAGAGGAGGAGGAGCCTCTTATGTATCTCTCTAGCATCCCCAGAAGCCTGGACTGATTAACACCAGCTTCTCAGGGAGCTTCCTGTTTCCTGCTGCTTCCCTGAACCCACTTGAGGAGAACAGGCAGTCAGCTGCAGTAGTAGGAGCCAGTTACACCCTTAAGATGCTCACTCAGGCCCTGCTACCAGCCTGCTCATTTGTCCCCTTCAACTGAGTGTTGAGAGCCACTATAGCTGGCACACAACAGCAGTCAGGAGTGAAAGAAGAAAACGCCCCTCTGGGGCAGCATTCAGAAAAAGAAAGAAAGCAAAGGAAGCTTTTCTATCTAAGCAGGAAGGAGCTCTCCTGAGATGCATAGACACAAATGTTCATGGTGAGCCTTCCGGTCCCAGTGAGGATGTGAGTGGTGAGGAGATGCCTGATCTTCCAGTTAGTCAGAGTGCAGGTGACCTGGCAGCTACTGCAGCATCCATATCTCCATCTCAAATGGATGTAACCAGGCACATTCCTGAAGAAAAGTGTAGATGAGAGAAGAGTGTGGTGGAGGCACAAGAAACAGTTGCTGCTGAGTTTAGTTCCTGAAGTCTAGATGGTCCAGGACTGTGGACCCACTTGAGCAGTAGCCTGAGGGACTTCCTTGTACTGCATGGGCCACAGCAAGTGAAAAACTTTATGTTCCCCAAAGACAATGAAAATAGAAGTTTCCATCCAACACTTTACTGGTGTGAAATCCCCAATGGTGACAAAGTGGAGAGGCCATGGCTTATGTACTCAAAAACCCAGAATGCTGCATACTGTTTTTGTTGCAAATTCTTCCAGTCTAATGTTCCAGCCACATTGGGTTCTATAGGAACAAAGGACTGGAAAAATCTGGCTAGAAATCTGGCATGCCATGAGAAGGCAGCAAATCACCAGAGAACATTCCATAGGTGGAAAGAGCTTGACATGAGACTAAGGTTAAAGGCCACCATAGATGATCAGCGTCAACAGAAGATTGCATCAAAGTCTCTTTACTGGCAAAATGTTCTGAAAAAGCTCATTGCCATTGTGAGAATGCTTGCTACCCAAAACCTAGCACTGCGTGGCACTTCAGATCAGCTGTATGTGCCAAACAATGGAAACTTCCTTAAAATTGTGGAGCTGATGGCTGAGTTTGATGCTGTACTCCAGGAGCATCTAAGAAGAGTCACCACCCAAGAAATGTACACACACCACTACCTTGGAAAAATAATTCAAAATGAGATCATACAGTTACTGGCATCAAAAATCAAACAGAAGATTGTGGCAGATCTGAAGTTAGCAAGATATTACTCTGTTATTCTAGACTGCACACCTGACATCAGCCATACAGAACAAATTACTTTAATGGTGCATTTTGGAACAACAACAGAACCTAGTGAAAATGTCCCTGAAATGGTGACTGCCAGAGAGCATTTGATGATACTGGAGCTGGTATGACAAATGTGCTTCTTAAAAAGCTGGAAGATACAGGAATTCCAATAGCTGACATGAGAGGTCAGGGCTACGATAATGATGCCAACATGAGAGGAAAGAACAGAGGAGTGCAGACACGGATCTGAGAGTTAAACCCTCGATCTGTTTTTGTCCCATGCAGTTCTCATTCATTGAACTTGGTGGTCAGTGATGCAGCATCAGCTTCTAGTGAGGCTACTGAAGTTTTTTAATGTACTTCAAAGCATCTATGTATTTTTCTCTGCATCAACTCATTGATGGCAAATTTTGAAGCAACATCTGTGAACATCCTCTCTGACACTGAAACCACTGAGTGCCTCATGATGGGAAAGTTGAGTGGAGGCGATAAAGCCTATCAAACATCAAATTGGGAAGATAGATGATGCCATAGTTGCCATTACGGAGGATAATGCTATGACAGGAACTGTTCATGGGAGAACAGTGGCAGATGGAATTGGAATCACCAGAAAAATACATAACTTCAAATTTCTGTATGGCTTAATGTTGTGGCATGACATACTGTTTGAAATAAATGGTGTAAGCAAGAGACTCCAAGGTGTTGACCTTGCTATATCTGGAGCAATGGAACAAAGCAAAGTCATACCTACAGTCTTACTGGTCAGATGAGGGATTTCAAAATGTTCTGAAGAGTGCACAGAAGTTGGCAGAGGAACTTCACACTGAAGCTATTTTTCCACCCATTCAAGAATACAAGAGTCACCGAAGAAGACAACATTTTGATTACAAGGCACAGGATAATCCCATAAGAGACCCCAAACAACAATTCAAAGTTGAATTCTTTAACCAGGTGCTAGATTGTGCAATACAGTCAGTTGAAGAATGTTTCATGCAGCTCAAGGAGCACAGCAGTATATTTGGGATGTTGTATGATATTCCAAAACTCCTCACTATACCTGAAGATCTACACCAGCAATGCAGGGCACTAGAAACAGTGTTGACACATGATGACATGCGCGATATTGATGTGAGTGATTTAGGTGATGAACTGAAAGCCCTTTCAAGATACATTTCATCAGGATCAACCCCAAAGGCTGTTCTGGAATATATGTGCATAAATAAGATGACCACCCTCTTTCCAAATGCTTTTGTTGCTTTGCGCATACTTCTAACACTTCCGGTAACAGTTGCCAGTGGAGAACGCAGCTTCTCCAAGCTGAAGTTAATAAAAACTCATCTACGCTCCACAATGACACAGGAGAGGCTGGTTGGCCTTGCAACCATCTCAATAGAGCATGAGCTGGCCCAGACTGTGGACCTTCAGGAAGCAGTTCAAATCTTTGCAACCAAGAAGGCACAGAAAGCACCACTTTGATTATTCAAACAGATAAAAATGCCAGTGTTTACTATGCAGACAAGAAAAGTTACATTTGCTGTTCAGGCATTTGAAAGTTAAGTGTTACTTACAATTTTTGAACAAGGCATTTTAAGTTGTTATTTCTCCTTTCCTGGGGTAGGTAGCAGAGCGGTACCTTGAGAGAAGTAGAACAGGAAGAAGGCAGAATTGAGACCTTTCAAAGTTTTGGCCCAAGTGAGGGGGCATGGGGCGTCATTTGAGCTCCCCACCTCAGATGCCAAAACATTGTGGGCCGGCCCTGGTTTACATATTATTACTAGTAGTCGTAATCATCTTTGTTTATTGTTGTTGTAGCACTTACGAACCCCAATCGTGGATCAGGATTCCACTGTGCTAGGCACTGCACAAACACAGTTCAAAAAGAGCTGCCAATCTAAGTAGAAGACAAGAGACAACAGAAGGATCAAACACACAGTGGTGCACAAGGTAACAATAAGACATATCTGAACCTCACATACTATGATTTTGTAATTGTGCACTGTGCTCTTATTCTAATGTCTTTTCTCTTTTACCCCCTCGTAGGTGGCTGTGGACTGGAAGCTACTCCCGAAGTACGTGTAAATACATTTGGACAAATGTAAGTACATTTTCCACTTTGGTCTTTTTTCATAGAAATGTAGGGCTGAATGGGACCTTGAGAATTCAGCAAGTCCAGCCCACCAAGTAAATCTAGACCATCCCTGACAGGGGTTTGTCCAATCTTTCTTAAAAACCTCCAGTGACGGGGATTCCCCAACCTCTCTTGGAAACCAATTCCAGAATTTAACTGCCCTTATATTTAGTACATTTTTTCCTAATCTCTAACCTGAATTGCCCTTGCTGCAGATTAAGCTCATTACTTCTTGTGCTACTTTCAGTGGACATGGAGAACAATTGATCACAGTCCTCTTTGTAACACCCCATAGCATATTAGAAGACTGTTATCGGGTCTCCTCCTCAGTCTTCTTTACTCACAATTAAACACTCCAGGTTTTTTAATCTTTCCTCATAGGTCAAGTTTTCTAACCTTTTATCATTTTTGTTGTTCACCTCTGGACTCTCTCCAATTTGTCCACATCTTTCCTAACCGTGGCACCCAGAATTGGACACAATGCTCCAGCTCACCAGTGCCAAGTAGAGTGGGACAGTTTTCTTCCACATCTCACAAAACACTCTTGTTGTTAAACCAAGTGCTATTAACCTTTTTTGCAACCGCATCACACTGGTGACTCATATTCAATTTGTGATCCACTATAACCCCCAGATCCTCTTCAGCAGTACTATCACCTACCCAGTTTTTCCCCATTTTGTAGTTCTGCATTTGATTTTTCCTTCCTAAATGAAGTACTTTGCACTTATCTTTATTGAATTTCATCTTGTTGAATTCAGACCAGTTCTCCAGTTTGTCAAGGCTTTGAATTCTAATCCTGTCCTCCAAAGTGCAAGCAACTCCTCCCATCTTGGTGTCATCTGAAAATTTGATAAGCCTGTCCTCTACTCCATTATCCAAGCCATTAATAAAACCATTGACGAGTACCAGACCTAGGACTGACCCTCTACAACCCCACTAGACATGCCCTCCCAGCTGGACAGCAAACCATTGATAACTACGCTTTGAGTATAGTCTATCAACCAGTTTTGCTCCCATCTAATAGTAATTTCATCTAGACCTGGGGTTCTCAACCTTTTTCTTTCTGAGGCCCTCCTAACATGCTATAAAAACTCCACAGCCCACCAGTGCCACAATAACTGTATTTCTGCATATAAAAGCCAGGGCTGGCGTTAGGGAGTAGCAAGCAGGGCACCTGCCTGGGGCCCTATGACACAGGGGCCCCAATGAAGCTACATTGCTCTGACTTCAGCTTCAGCCCCAAGTGGCAGGGCTCAGGGCCCTGGGCTTCAGCCCCAAGTGGTGGGGCTTTGGCTTTTTACCCTAGGCCTCAGCGAGTCTAACGCTGGCCCTGCTTGGCAGCCACCCTGAAACCTGCTCTCAGTTCCTCCAAGGGCCCCCCCGACCCCTGGATGAGAACCACTGATCTAGACTGCATTTCCCTAATTTGGTTAAGAGAATGTCATGTGTGACTATGTCAAAGGCTTACTAAAATCAAGAGGTATCACATCTACTGCTTCCACCTATCCATTAGGCCAATAACTCTGTCAAAGAAGGAAATTAGGTTGCTTTGGCATGATTTGTTCTTGACAAATCCACATTGGCTATTCCTTATAACCCTATTATCGGCTAGGTGCTTACAAATTCATTGTTTAATAATTTGTTCCAGTATCTTTCAAGGTATTGAAGTTAGGCTGACTGGTCTATAATTCCCTAAGGTGCTCTTTGTTCCCCTTTTTAAAGATAGGTACTTTGCCCTTCTCCATTCCTCTGGGATCTCATCCATCCTCCATGAGTTCTCAAAGATAATTGCTAATGGTCCTGACATTGCTTCAGCTAATCCCATAAGTACCCCAGTGTGAATTTCATCAGGCCTTACTGACTTAAATACATCTCACTTATCTAAATATTCTGTAACCTGTTATTCCTCTATTTTGGCTTGTGGTCCTTCACCCTTGTTAATATTAATTGTGTTGAGTGTCTGGTCACCATTAACCTTTTTAGCGAGGACTGCATTAAACATCCAAACCTTCTTGATGTCATCTGTTATTAGCTCTCCTTCCCCACTAAGTAGTAGACCTACACTTTCCTTCATCTTTCTCTTGCTCCTACTGTATTTATTGAACCTTGTCTTATTGCCTTTTATGTCCCTTGCTAGGTGTAAGCCATAAGCCTTTCTGAGTTTGTCCCTACATGTCTGTGTTATTCTTTTGTACAGCAATTTATCCATGTTTCCACTTTTTGTAGGATTCCTTTTTGTTTTTCAGATCATTAAAGAGCTCCTGATGGAGCCATATTGGCCTCTTACTTTTCTTCCTATCTTTCTTTTGCATCAGAATAGTTTACAGTTGTGTGTTTAATATTGTCTGCTTGAGAAACTGCCAGCTCTCTTGAATTCCTTTTTCCCCTTAGATTTTCTTCTTATAGGACCTTACTACCAGTTCTCTGAGTTTGTTAAACTCTGCTTTTTGGAAGTTCTTTGTCCTTGTTCTGCTGCTCTCACTCCTTCCTTTGCCTAGAATCATAAAATGTATCATTTCATGATCACTTCTGCCCAAATTGCCTTCCACCTTCAGATTCACTACCAATTCCTCCCTGTTGGTAAGAATCAAGTCTAAAATGGCTGCCCCCCTGGTTATGTCCTCTACTATCTGAAACAAAAATGGGTCCCTAATACATTCCAAGAACTCACTGGAAATTTTGTGTTTCACCATATTACCCTGCCAATAGATATTTGGGCAGTTAAAGAACTCCATTATTACCAGGTATTGTATTTTGGATATATCTGTCATTTGTTCTTGAAATGCCTCCTCCACCTCCTCTTCCTAATTTGGTGGTCTATAGTACCATGATGTCACCCCTATTTTTTACCCCTTTTATCTTTACCTAGAGATTTTCAACTGGTCTGTCTCTCACTTCCTTCTAGACCCCAGAACAAGTGTATATATTCTTCATGTTTAATGTAACACTTCCTCCCTTTTTATCCTTCCTGTCCCTCCTGAACAAGCTATACCCCTCTATACTAATATTCCAGCCAGGAGTCTTATCCCACCATCTCTGAGAAGCCAAGTAAGTAATAATTTAGCTTATATGCTAATATTTCCAGTTCTTCCTGTTTATTCCCCATACTTCTTGCATTTGTGACTAGACAACTAAGGCGAGGAGCAGATCCCCATGTTGATTTCCCTCTTGTTGCTCCTAACACCCTATTGCAACATGTCCCCTGCAATGTCTAACCTTCCGTTAAGGGCACCCTTTTTATATCCACCTCTAGACTTTTGTCACCTGCACCCTTTGAACCTAATTTAAAACTCTCGTCACTTGATTGGCGAGTTGGTGAATGAACATTCTCTCCCCGTTCTTGGTCAAGTAGACCCCATCTCTTCCCAGCAGACCTTCTTCCCAAAATGGCATTCCGAGGTTAAGGAAGCCAAAGTCCTCCCATCAACACCATCTGCACAGCCATGCATTCATGTCCAGGATGCATGTGTCCCCACCTGGGTCTTACTCTCAACCAGAATGATGGATAACAACACAAATTGCACCCTTGGCTCCTTCCCCCCAGCTCCCAGAGCCCTATAGTCACTGCTGATCGGCTCAGGGTCATACTTGACACTATCATTAGCGTCCATGTGGATGAGCAGCATGGGGTAGTGATCAGAAACATGGATTAGCCTCGGTAATCTCTCCATAACATCTCAGATATGGGCTCCAGGCAGGCAGCACACCCTCCTGGGACATCACATCAGGTTGGCATATGGTGCCTCCGTCCCCTTCAGAAGGGAGTCCCTGACCACCAGCACCTGACATCTCCTTCTATTGGGCGTTGTAGCTATGAGCCTCCCAGCCTGAGGTGCAGGTGACTCTTCAGCCACTGGGGTCTGCTCCTCATCATACTGATTCTTCACCTCAGTGAAAGGGTAGATGGTTGGGGGTGGAGCACTGTATACCACCTAAGGGAGCCAGCAGCCAGTCTCCACCCCATAAAGCAGCCGGTTCTCCTTCCTCTCCTCTGGTGCTGCTGTAGTCATCCTCCATCCAGATGGTTCCATGTATGTCCTGTCGATGAAGACCTCATACACTTGGATGCTACGCAGATGAGCCATCTTCTCCTCCTTTTACCTGCTTCCTGAGGGACTCCACCACCAAGCACCTCTCACACCTGGTGTTCCCCCTGGTTGACATTCATCAGTGGGGACATGCAGGCCACATTCTCAGGAAGTCAAGACTAGGGCCTTTGTGGACGCTCCAAAGTCAGGATGCCTGTCTGGCAGAAGGCCCCACAGGTACAGACACCTTTTCACTTTGTTTTCTAATAACTTTGCATTTATAGTTTTGAAATTCTCCTTCTTTCTCTCTTTCACAATGGGGACCATGAAGGCACCAAGGAGCTTTGGAGAACAAGTGGCTAGCTGGTAAAGGCTGACAAGAAGCACTGGGAAGTGTACTGGTGGAGCCTTGCAATGCCATGCCCCTTTGGGAGGTGGAGATTGGCAAAGCCACACCCCTTTGGGAGGCCATTGTGCCAGATGTCCTTTTGGAAGTAATTGTGGAACCTTCCTATGAAACTGTTTCTAAATGTCATGCAATCCAACCAATTTGTGAGCTGCTTCGAACATCTCTTTTCTAAAGAAAGATTTTTTTGAAGTTTGAAGTCTGGCCAGACTCCAAGGCCAGAAGGGACCATTGTGATCATCTTGTCTGATCTCCTGTATAACATAGGCCAGAGAACTGCCCCAAAATAATGCCTAGAGCAGGTCTTTTAGAAAAACTCCGATCTTGATTTAAAAATTATCAGTGATGGAAAATCCACCATGACCCTTGGTAAATTGATCCAGTGGTTAGTTGCTCTCATCATTAAACATAATTTCCATATCTATACCTAGAGTCTTCAGCTTTCCCTCGTGCCAGTCAATCTGGTTTCAAGCCTGAGTATGGTTTAAAAAAATGTGTTGGTTTTGTTACTCACTGATCTCCTGGTGATGGATGGAGATCAGACATTCATGGTGGTGCATTCAGCTCTGCCAGCTGCCTTTGATCCTGACAATCATAATGTACTGTTGATATGACTCTGGTCCTTGGAAGGAGTGTTTTCGCTGAGTTCCACTTGAATGGCTGAGTGTTGAATAGCTGTGTTCCTTTGCTTTAGAGCAATCCCAGGGGAAGAGCAGATGGAGAGGAGAAAACAGAGAATTGAATAAAACAATTAATTGTAGGGGCCAGGTTGTGAACCCCTTGCTCATACTGGTGAGCACTTACTCACACAAGTAATTCCAATGGAGTCATTGCAGTTGACAGGACTACTGGTACTATTTGTTTCATTAACTTTTCTCATTTCACTGAGAAGGCAGTAACAGTAAAAAAAAAAAGTATTCTCTAAGGTAAAAAAAATTCATTTAGCCATGTAATAGTTCCCTCCGAGTTTGGCTTTGAACAACAATCTCAGGAATTATTTTAACCTTTTTGTAGCATTGAACTGCTATTCCCCTTACCATCACTCACTACTTTTACCCAGGTTAACAACAACGAGCCATTTAATGCACAGATCATTAAATTAAACATTGTTCTTACAACAGCAACTGCAGTAGCTCAGCTGAGGGCTTGGCTACACTTGAAAGTTGCAGCGCTGGGAGTTACAGCGCTGGTCGTGCAGCTGTGTAGGGACAGCGCTGGTGTGTGGCCACACTGACAGCTAACAGCACTGCAGTGTGGCCACACTTCCAGCATTAGCAGCGCTATATTGAGAGGTGTATTGTGGGCAGCTATCCCACAGAGCACTTCGTCCCATTTTGGCGCCGTGGGTTGTGGGAAGGGGATGGAAGGGTGCGGGTCATTCCGCTTCCTGTCCCAACGCCCCGTGGTGCATCGCTTCACATCCCAGCAGTCACCGTTTTTCCGGCCACGTTTGGCGTCATTGTGAGTCTCTTGCTGTGTTTTACTCTCTCTCTCTGTGAATTGTGATTTCTGTGGGAAATGGAGCCCGAGCTGCTGAGGACTGTGCTGATGAGTATCGCCAGCACAACACGTTTGGCAGTTGAGCTCTTCCTTCAGCTCCAAAGTGACAGTGAGGAGTCCGACGATGATATCGAGTCGCCTGCCGCGTGTGACACTACATTGCTTGTGGCATTCACGGAAATGCTCAGCACCGTGGAACGCCGCTTTTGGGCTCGGGAAACAAGCACTGAGTGGTGGGATCACATCGTCATGGAAGTCTGGGATGACGAACAGTGGCTGCAGAACTTTCGCATGAGAAAAGCCACTTTCATGGGACTGTGTGCTGAGCTAGCCCCTACCCTGTGGCGCAAGGACACAAGATTGAGAGCTGCCCTGATGGTGGAAAAGTGGGTGGCTATTGCAATCTGGAAGCTGGCAACTCCAGACAGCTACTGGTCGATCGGGAACCAGTTTGGAGTGGGAAAGTCGACCGCTGGAATCGTGTTGATGCAAGTTTGCAGGGCCATTAATCGCATCCTGCTAAGAAGAACCGTGACTCTGGGGAACGTGCAGGACATTGTGGATGGCTTTGGAGAAATGGGTTTCCCTAACTGTGGAGGGGCGATAGATGGGATGCATATTCCTATTCTGGCACCCCCCCACCTAGCATCCGAGTATGTTAATCGGAAGGGGTATTTCTCTATGGTTCTCCAGGCACTTGTGGATCACCGTGGGCGTTTCATTGACATTTACACAGGCTGGCCTGGAAAGGTGCATGATGCACGCATCTTTCGGAACAGTGGCCTGTTCAGGAAGATGCAGGCAGGGACTTATTTCCCAGACAGGAAGATCACAGTAGGGGACGTCAAAATGCCCATTGTGATCCTTGGAGGCCCCGCTTACCCGTTACTGCCTTGGCTCATGAAACCCTATACAGGGAAGCTTGACAGGAGCAAGGACCGGTTCAACTACAGGCTGAGCCGGTGCCGAATGACCGTGGAGTGTGCTTTTGGCCGTTTAAAAGCTTGCTGGAGATCTCTGTATGGGAAGCTAGACTTGGGGGAAAGCAGCATCCCCGCGGTTATATCCGCATGCTGTACCCTCCATAATATTTGTGAAGGGAAGGGTGAAACATTCAGTCAGGCATGGACCACCGAGGTTCAAGTCCTGGAGGCTGAATTTGCACAGCTAGAGAGCAGGGCTACTAGAGAGGCCCAGCACAGGGCTACAAGGATTAGGGATGCCTTGAGGGAAGAATTTGAGGCTGAAAGCCAACAGTAATGTTTGCTGCCTTGCATGGGAGTGAAGTGCAGTGGTTACACTGTTAGGATTCTATTATCCCTAAAATGATTTGCAGTGCCTGTTTCTTTACTGGGCTAAGGTATCTTTCACTATCTGCAATAATAAAGACTGTTTTCAAAGCCAAGAATTCTTTTACTGAAAATAAAAAAACTTCCTTGACAGACACACAACATTTCAGGAACCTAAAAGGGCAGGGGGGTGGTTTGGTGAACTGTACAGTCACAAGTTTGCATATGTCCTGTCTGGAGTGCTGTGCAATGACTGCTGCACTTCAGGGTTCATATACTGCATGGTGATGGGGGTTGAGTGCAGAGGGTAAGGGTCGTAGTTCTCAGGGCTGGTTGGTGAACGTACAGGTGTTGGAGGCAGCTGGTGGTGGTAAGAACCTGGATGCTGGGGAAGGGGGTTTTGAGCTGACATTGGGGCACAAGGGAAAAAGCTTTGGGACGGGGGAGGGGGCGGGGGAGTAGCACGGTAGTGCTCTGCCTGCATGGCTACGAGTGACTGGATAGAGTCCGCTTGGCGCGCCAGGATGCTTAGCAGCTGCTTTGTGCTTTTCCTCCTGGCCACTGCATTTCTCTGGCGGATCCTGCTTTCCCTTTCTCTCCAGTCCTGCAGGTTTTTACTCTCTCTAGCAGAGTGATCAATAACTGTTTTCAGCATGTCTTCCTTGGTTTTTCGCACCTTCTTCCTGAGATTTTGTAGTCTCTGTGCAGTGATGGAGACAGGCAGTCCAGCAGTGAAGGTCGCTTTTGGAAAGGCAAAAATGGCAACAGTTAACAGGGTAGCATTGTTCATTATCTCATCCAGACAGTAATTCCCACACACTGAAGGAGTTTACAGTCTTCACTTTAGCATACTTTTCCCATACCCAAACAGAGCACATATAACCCAACAGGAGCCACGAAATGGTGAGTAAGGGGGACTGATTGCTTCAGGGCTGTGCAGGGGTTTCTGTGCGTTGGGGACAGCAAACAGCTACAGGGGGGATCTGCACTGAACAGTCTCCCAACATTTTCCACAGGAGTTACTCCTGGAAGATATCTTGCTGCTGCGGGTCACCTGGGAAGAGCGGGAGGTTCTTCTACAGCAATGCGGATTCCGCCCTGGCCCCTATGCAGCTTGCCTGTGTGCAGCAATGCCCCCCCCCACCCCTCGCGGCACAGTGGTGTGGACGCGTTAGCCTGACTGGGACAAGGACCACAGTGGCTCTCCCTATAAACCTGCGCAGGCACATTGCCCATGCTCTGGCTGAAACTTTTGAGGAGATTACTGCAGCCGATTACCACGACGTGATAGACCACATCAATGGGCTATTCCACATCTAGGCATGCATGCATGCAGCCTTAACCGCCCCCCTCCTCTCCAGAAACATTTCCACCCTGAAAATAAAAGCCGCTTACCGGTAACCCGCTCCTCTGCTTGTCCTTCACCAAGTGCTGGCTGCTGCGATTGGCTACCTTCCTCCTGGCTTGAGAAGAGCTCCTGGCTGCATGCCTCCTGAGACTCTGGGGTGTCTTCCCCCATCCCAGTAGCTTCACTCTCGGTTTCCTCCACCCCCCCGCTCCTCCTCCTCCTCCTCCTGCTCCTGTCCCCCACCCTGCTCAGAAGTGTCCATCGTGGTCGTTGGTTTGGCGGTGGGGTCACCCCCAAGTATCGCGTCCATCTCCCTGTAAAAATGGCAAGTTGTGGGGGCAGCGCCAGAGCGGCGGTTTCCCTCGCGGACTTTGCAGTAGGCACTCCGCAGCTCCTTTACTTTAACCCTGCACTGCAGCACGTCCCGGTCATGGCCCCTATCCAGCATGGACTTTGATACCTGCCCAAAGGTATCATAATTCCTACGGCTGGAGCGCAGCTGGGACTGCACAGCTTCCTCACCCCAAACACTAATGAGGTCCAGCAACTCGCCATTGCTCCATGCTGGGGCTCGTTTGCCGTGTGGAGGCATGGTCACCTGGAAAGATTCACTGATTGCACTCCACACCTGGCTGAGCAAACAGGAAGGGGATTTTTAAAATTCCCGGGGCATTTAAAGGGCGGGTCACCTGAGGCCAGAGCAGTAGAGTGCAAACTGATGAGCAGAGTGGCTGAACAGGAATTCTGGGATATCTCCTAATACCCTGGAGGCCAATAACAGTGCTAGTGTGTGTCCACACCTGACGAGCAGCGCTGGATCACCGGCGCTGCACTCGCTACACCCCAAGCAGACCAGGTGTTCAGCCAGCGCTGCAGCCAGGGAGTTGCAGCGCTGGATGTGCCTTGCAGGTGTGGACAGTTACTAAGTTGCAGCGCTGGAAAGCCTCCACCAGTGCTGCAACTCTCAAGTGTAGCCAAGCCCTGAGTGTTAGAACGACAGTCTACAGGTTAAGTATCAGAGGGGTAGCCGTGTTAGTCTGGATCAAAGAAATGTGCCTGCACCTTATAGACTAACAGCGTTGCTGCATGCAGCTTTTTCGTGGGTGAATACACTTTCTTCAGATGCAAGAAGAAGATGTCTTGCATCTGAAGAAGTGGGTATTCACCCACGAAAGCTCATGCTGCAGAACGTCTGTTAGTCTATAAGGTGCCACAGGATTCTTTATTGAGTCTACAGGTTGAATCCCTGGCTCCGGTAGAAGGCCAGCTTCCTTTGACAAGCGCCAACATAGAGGGTACGTCTACACTACAAGACTATTTCGAATCTACTTAACTCGAATTTGTGGAATCGACCTTATGAAGTCGAATTTGTGTATCCACACTAAATACACTAATTCGACTGTCTGAGTCCACAGTAACGGGGCCAGCGTCGACTTTGGAAGCGGTGCACTGTGGGAAACTATCCCACAGTTCCAGCAGTCCCCGCTGCCCATTGGAATGCTGGGTAGAGCCCCCAATGCCTGCTGGGGGAAAAAAATGTGTCGAGGGTGGTTTTGGGTAACTGTCATCATTGAACCGTCAATCACGCCCTCCCTCCCTGAAAGCGCCGGCGGGAAATCTGTTCGCACCCTTCTCTGGTTGGTTACAGCACGGATGCCACAGCACTGCGAGCATGGAGCCCGCTGCGATCATCACTGCACTTATGGCCGTTGTCAACTCCTCGCACCTTATCGTCCACCTCTTCCACAGTCAGCTGCTGAGAAATCGGGCGAGGAGGCTCCATCAGTGCAGTGAGGACAGGAAGTCACAGAGTGGCGCAGCCCTCTCACAAAGCAGGGTACGCCGCGCAGTGGAGATCATGGTGGCAATGGGTCACGTTCATGGTGTGGAACGGCGATTCTGGGCCCGGGAAACAAGCACGGACTGGTGGGACCGCATAGTGCTGCAGGTCTGGGATGAATCACAGTGGCTGCGAAACTTCAGGATGCGTAAGGGCACTTTCCTTGAACTCTGTGACTTGCTGGCCCCTGCCCTGAAGCGCCAGGACACCCGGATGCGAGAAGCCCTGACTGTGCAGAAGCGAGTGGCCATAGCCCTCTGGAAACTTGCAACACCAGACAGCTACCGGTCAGTAGCGAACCACTTTGGCGTGGGCAAATCTACCGTAGGGCTTGCTGTGATTCAAGTAGCCCACGCAATCATTGAGCAACTGCTCTCAAAGGTAGTGACTCTAGGAAACGTCCAGGTCGTCAGAGATGGCTTCACCACGATGGGATTCCCAAACTGCGGTGGGGCTATAGATGGGACTCACATCCCTATCCTGGGACCAGCCCACCAGGCCAGCCAGTACATTAACCGAAAGGGCTACTTTTCTATGGTGCTGCAAGCACTGGTGGACCATAGGGGACGTTTTACCAACATCTATGTCGGGTGGCCGGGCAAGGTTCATGACGCGCATGAGTTCAGGAACTCTGGTCTGTTTAAACGCCTCCAGGCAGGTAGTTTCTTCCCGGACCACAAAATAATGGTTGGGGATGTGCAGATGCCTACAGTGATCCTCGGGGACCCAGCCTACCCGCTAATGCCCTGGCTCATGAAGCCCTATACAGGCGCCTTGGACAGTGAGAAGGAACTCTTCAACTACCGGCTGAGCAAGTGCAGAATGGTGGTGGAGTGTGCTTTCGGACGTCTCAAGGGGAGATGGCGGAGCTTACTGACTCGCTCGGACCTCAGTGAAAAAAATATCCCCGTTGTTATTGCTGCTTGCTGTGTGCTCCACAATCTCTGTGAGAGCAAGGGGGAGACCTTTATGGCGGGATGGGAGGTTGAGGCAAATCGCCTGGCTGCTGATTACGCTCAGCCAGACAGCCGTGCCGATAGAAGATCCCAGCGGGAAGCGCTGTGCATCCGGGAGGCTTTGAAAGCTAGGTTCCTCGGAGAGCAGGGTAACCTATGACTGTCCACTCGATTTACAGAGAAGCTGAACCTGAGCCTGTTTCAGTGACTGTTGACTTCGATCTGCGGTTACATACCCCGTTCTCCAGGTTTCCCCCCTTCCAACACACGTTTTAAAATAAATTTAATGGAACACTGATTATTAACAAAGTTTTCTTTAATTATGAATTCCTGTTGAAACATGGACGCAGACTGTGGTGGGTACAGTGTGCACTGATGTACAGACCGCTTCTACACTAGAGGAATAACAGGCTCCTGCTCCTACAGCGGTCTCTGGGGGGAGGACGGTTGCAGGTCGGTGTGCAGGAAGGGATGGGTTTGCAGGAAGGGGTGAGGGGTGCCGTCTTTGGGACGGAGTTTGGATGCAGGCTCTGGGCTGGGGGTTGGGGTGTAGGAAGGGGTGAGGGGTGTGTGGGAAGGGTGAGTATGTGTCCGTTGATGAGGGCTCTTGCTGGGGCTCAGGGCATCGGAGAGGCTCGTGGCTAGGGTGGAAGGGCATGGTAAGGGCAGCCTGCCTTGCCATTTGTGGATGGCAGGCGCTAGGACCCTGGGGCAGCATACACCTCACAGACTGACCCGGGGCAGCAAACACCTCCCAGACTGACCCTGGTGCCTAATGACTGCAGTCTGTGTGTGTCCTGCTGTTGATCCTGCCCCCAAGTCTGTACCCTGGTAATGGAGGCTGTCCTATGCAATTAAAAAACCCCTCCCCCCCTTCACACAAAGTCTTCTGACGGAAACAGTGAATAACAACAAACTACTTTTAATACTCAACTACACAGTGGGGGGATGAAACTTGGATTTGGGACTGGGTGATCCAGGAAGGGAAGCACTTCTCAAAATTTATGGCATGAGAGCTGTGTGGTACATGAGCACTCTGCTGGGGTACAGTGACAGTTTTCACGGCCCCTAGCGCCCCTCCTTCTTGTTATTTTGGGTGAGGGGGGGACAGGACTTTGTGGCGGGGGATGGCGGTTGCAGATACAGTGCAGGGGGGCTCTCTCCTCCTGCCTGCGGTCCTGCAGAACATCTACAAGGCGCCGGAGCGTGTCCGTTTGCTCCCTCATTAGCCCAAGCAGCGTTTGAGTCGCCTGCTGGTCTTCCTGCCGCCACCTGTCCTCCCGTTCTCTGTGTGAGCGCTGGTGCTGACATAGGGTCTCCCTCCACTGTCTCTGCTCAGCCGCCTCGGCTCTGGAGCAGGCCATCAGTTCCGAGAACATGTCGTCCCTAGTCTTTTTCTTTCGCCGCCTAATCTGCGCCAGCCTCTGTGAGGGGGATGCCGGGGCAGTTCGTGAAAGAGCCGCAGCTGTGTGATGGGAAAAAGGAAGTGATTTCCTTGAAAAGATACATGTTTGCGAACACTGAACACAGTCTACTCAGTTTCTGTGAACAAGACCATACAGGGCACCTAGTCTCACAAGCTCTCAGGACAAGTTCGAGATTTCGGAATACGCTTTCATTGGCTGCGGTCTTGCACAGGAGATCGGACAAGTGGGGCGGTACAGCTGAATCCGTGTAGCAGCCAGGCCTGGTAAGCCCTACACTATAGGCTGCTTAACAGTTAATGGATAGCTGTGCCCTCCCGCAGAAGGCAATCTGGAAAGCATAAAGTATGACCCTGTTCCAGCCCCTCGCGGCTGTGCCCGGGAAAGATCACTGTATGCTTTTCCTCTGCGGCCTCCAACACGTGGCTGTTAAACGAAGGTCATTGCTATGCAAAGTAAAAGTCAAGCATTCACAATAGTAACAGTACACTAATTGCCCTAATTAGATGCAGCAGTCGCCGAATGACATTACCCTGAGGCGGGTCACTCGGAGAGAGAGAGAGAGAGAGAGAGAGAGAGGATGCTGCGAGAATCCCTGCACAGACCAGGACCGTATGCTGCGATGCTGGTCGAGGCAATGATTCTGCTGTACGTTAGGATGGCCTGGCGTGGAAGAGTGTGCTTCCACGGAGCACCAAATAAGGCACCTCTCCCCAGGAACCTCCTGCGGAGGCTTTTCGAGCACCTCTACGAGAGCTTCGTGGAAGTGTCCCAAGAGGATTTCTGTTCCATCCCTATATGTGTGGACCTTCTTTTTATATAGTTTTATATGGAAAACTTTTTATATAGTTTTTATATAGTTTTTATTCCTGTTTTTTAAGAAATAAATGTTTCCATGTTTATAGCACTTACCGACTGATCCTTCCCCTGATTCTGAGTCCGTGTTAACGGCCGGGGAGGGTTGGTAGGGGATCTCTGTGAGGGTGATGAAGAGATCCTGGCTGTCGGGGAAAGCGGTATTGTAAGCGCTGTCGCCTGCGTCGTCCTCCACAAACCCTTCCTCATCTTCCCCATCGGCGAACATCGCCGAGGAACTGCCCGTCGACACTATGCCATCCTCAGAGTCCACGGTCACTGGTGGGGCAGTGGTGGCAGACCCACCTAGAATGGCATGCAGTGCCTCGTAGAAGCGGCATGTCTGGGGCTGGGCTCCGGAGCGTCCGTTTGCCGCTCTGACTTTTTGGTAGCCTTGTCTCAGGTCCTTGATTTTCACGCGGCACTGCGTTGTATCCCGGCTGTATCCTCTGAGTGCCATGGCTTTGGAGACCTTCTCGTAGGTCTTTGCATTCCGTTTGTTGGAGCGCAGCTCCGAAAGCACAGACTCATCGCCCCACACAGCGATCAGATCCAGGACTTCCCGGTCTGTCCATGCTGGGGACCTCTTTCTATTCTGGGATTGCATGGACTCCTCTGCTGGAGAGCTCTGCATCGTTGCAGGTGCTGCTGAGCTCGCCCCGATGTCCAACCAGGACATCACATTCAAAGTGCCCAGACAGGAAAAGGAATTCAAATTTTCCCGGGTCGTTTCCTGTGTGGCTGGTCAGAGAATCCAAGCTTGGACTGCTGTCCAGAGCATCAACAGAGTGGTGCACTGTGGGATAGCTCCCGGAGCTACTAAGTTCGATTTGCATCCACACCTAGCCTAATTCGAGATAGCCATGTCGAATTTAGCGCTCGTCGGGGTGGAGTACCGAATTCGAACTAAAGAGCCCTCTAGGTCGAATTAAACGGCTTCCTGGTGTGGACGGTTGAGCGGTTAATTCGAATTAATGCTGCTAAATTCGATTTAAAGTCCTAGTGTAGACCAGGCCAGAGAGGAGATCTTGGATAGCAGCAGGCTCTTTGATTTAGCGGATCAATGGCTGGAAGTTAAAGTTATAACAACTCAAACTGGAAATATGATGTAATTTAAAAAAAAACCAATGAGAGTAATTAACCATTGGGACCGCTTCCCAAGGCAAATGATACGCTCATCACCACTTGGGGGCTTTAAATCAAGACTGGATCTCTTTCTAAATACACTCTACTTCAACCACAAATTATTGGACTAGATGCAAGAATCCCTGGGTGAAATTCTCTGTCCTGTGATATAAAGGAGATCAGACTAGATGATATAATGGTCCCTCCTGGCCTTAGAATCTATGAATCTACAAAGCAGGTTGAAATGGCCTTGCTCTTATGTTGTTGTATAATTACTATATCTCTAATCTAAGCTTCAAATACTTCTTTAGGAAATGTTGTCTATTTACATTTCCAATTCTAAAAAATTTAGATGTGAAATGACTTGATGTCACATTTATACTAATTGGATATTCCGTGTTTACTGCTCATCCTGGGGGAGTGTTTAGAAAGCACATAATATACTCTATAAAAAAGGCACTTGTGCACAGTATATAATTTAGTGCATTAAATACGTAAGACCTCAAAGCTTTCGGTAGGTTTAAACAACAGCATTTGGTCCTTTAAAGCACAGCAACTAGGGAAACATTTCCAGCATTCAGTTCTCCTGCTTTTGGAACATTTGTTTTTTATTCTGAATATTTCAGCACATCTATTTACCTGGCACTATATTTAGTACCACAGTGCCAAGATGGCATATATAAAGATTCAATTGCAATTCCCATCTGATGTCCCTTCCCTCTCCTTTTTACCCCTTTTTTTATGTCCGCACTCTGAATTCAGCACAAAGTTGGTGTGTTTAATTTAAAAAGAAGTAAAACGCTCCAGGAGACGCCTCAGACCACTGCAAATCACCTACTTTATAGAGGCAGTAAAATTGTGTATCGGATTAGAAGTGATGCTGATCTGAAATTTATGATAACTTTTAATGGCATTATAATTTTTTTTCCCGGTACGCTCCATCACTGAATCGTTTGGATGCACAGTACAACAAGATGAAATTTGTAAGGGAAGAACATTACATAGGCAAGCACAGAGAAACAGAGGTAGTGGAATAATGCAACAGTTCATGAAAGCTGTTCCGCCTGAGCACTGTGCAGGGACATCTTGGAGTGGAACAAGATTATTCAGTCCAACAACATCTGGAAGGGGTGGTCAATAAGAGAGGCTGAAGGACTACACAGAGCAAAAGGCAGTTATTTGAGAAGACCAGGATCAGAACTAGACTGGGTATGCTAGCAGGGTTGTAGCATAGTTTCTTTTCCTGACCAGCATGGATCAAGACTTATTCCCAATATTGTATAGCACCGATGGAGCAAGACTTTTGTTAGACCAATGGAAAGAGGATTCCTTGACATTCTTAGTGCAAACAAGCCCATGTGGTCTCAAATATGGATTTATATGGTTCGCATTCAGAAAATCCCTGTTGTCCTCGCTAGTGAAGCAAACAGGGCTAAAATTCTGGTAGCAGCTGATATGTTTAAATATGATTGTGGCTAGCATGGGCCTGATCCCAGTATGGTTAGGACCTAAACATTTTCTGGATCTGTAAGAAAATACCCCAACTTGCACAATATCAATGAGTTATGATCTGAAATATGGGGTACGTCTATACTGCAATCAAGAGATATGATTACAGCACATGTAGATATAGCTGAGCTAGCTAGATCAAAACTAGCTCAAGTAATAGTAGCAGTGAAGTGGCAGCAGCATGAGTGGCAGTACGGGTTTCAATACAAGCTAACACCACCTGCCCAGGAATGTGGGTACATACTCGAGTGGCCACCATGCATGCTGCTATAGTTCCATTGCTATGGTTACTCAACCTAGCTTTGATCTAGCTAGCTCAGCTACTGTAATCACACCTCTTGATTGCAGTGTAGCCAGACAGACAGAAACATGTCAGTTTATATCAACTTAATCTAAAACTGAAAATTAATTGGGGGAGCTGTTTGAGAAGTCCAAGACTGGTGACTCAGGGAGCAAACATTGATTGCTATTCAGCACCACAGGTGAAAAGTAGGTCAGTAAGGCCTGGGGCCACACATTGAATGAGAAAGATAAAAAGAAATATTAAATAGCTGCTTCATGCCCTGAGCACCATCTGCCCTCTGCAGGAAAAGAGTAGGCGTGTGATCATGTAATTAAATACTGTAGCATAATGCATTCAAACAAGGGGGCAGAGTTAAGGTTGCACAGACAACATTCAGGCTATTTCCTAATGCTAGACTTTGCAACCTAAATAACTTTCTTTTAAATATTTTAATTTGTATATATCTAAAAAACATATATGTATGAATACAAAATGGACACATTCCTTATCAGTAGCCCATACATTTGAATACCACTATTTTAATTCACAAAAATAGGTCATTGTAACAGCAAATGTTCTGTCATGCTATAGCTGAGGAATCTTTAGGGGAACAGAGAGCTTACAGATATATTAAACAAAGTGAAGCCAAACTTCTGGCAAAGAAATTGTACTAGGTTTGAGGAGATTAGTTAAAGAAAGAGGTAAGAGCTAACGAAACTAGCAGATGCTGAAGAGCAATCAGGTCATACAAAGAGATCTGCCAGAGATGTGAATAACACAAGGCAACTACTTCTCCTGTAGGAGATCAGAGGACAGAAATTACAGCTGCTTTAGAGGAGGGAAAAAAATGAGCTCACAGGTATACATAATAGGATGTCAATTAAAAATCATTTAAAATAGGCATATATTGAAACCAAAATTATCTTCATATTGGTCACTTGCTATGTATAATATTGCTGCGGGGAGTGGCATTTTGGTACCAAGTTCTCTGGAATCTTGTGCCTTGGGGTATCTGAACTCCGAGGAAAGTGATAGAGGTAATCGGATGCTAATTCAACTTGTGCTGATGGCAATTTGTAGGAAATGGGGGGTTGGGAGGACAACACTCCATTCATGTTGGAATGGGTTTAACCAGTCCTGCGATCTTGTGACTGTAAATCTGTGCTGCTATTTGCTGATAAAGCACACTGATTTGCTCACTGACTGTTGGCTCTTTTCTGAAACACTTCAGCAAAAATCTTGTAAATTGGACTGTTTTATAAAGTAATCTAATCTGGGGCATGGTAAAATTTACCATTCTCCACCTTCTTCCTTTTATTCATTTCTTCCTTTTCCCTCTTCTTTTCTGAGCTCTGTAATATCGAACAACAATAAAATATTCGCTGCCATAACTGATATTTTTACTGTGCTAAAGTAAAAAACCTTTCAAATTGTATTTTGCATTGAGCCTACCTTTGAATCGCTGCATTTTATCATTCACATAATTACAAACAAACAAACAAACCCAGTACTAACCTGTTTCTCTTATCAGGCTGTTATACACTGGCATAACTCCATAAACTTCCGTGGAATTAATCTTGATATACACTGTTGTGAGAGCAAAATAAGGCCTTGTAAATGGCTATATCCCAATGCAAAAGGCTTAAAAGTGAAAGCATTTGAGCTAGAAGGCTTGAGAACAGATGAGAATGTAGGTATAAAAGACATTTTGGGGGGAAACAGTGGATGGTATTAATCAGTGGGTTAATGTAATACCTGTGTACAGACAGGACGGAAGTTTAGGAGCTAATGATACTGATCTCCTTTGTAGAGCACTTTGAGATCTACTGATGCAAAGCAGAATGGAAGAGCTAGGTATTATTCTTATTATTTTATTATGGTGCCAGCCTAAGGAGCAGGAAGGTGATAGTGATCCAGAGTTTGATACCCTGCACAGTACCTTATTTTATAAGTAGTCCTCCTCAAATCGCTGAAGTCAATCTGACTATTTATGAAGTGAGATGCTACTTAGTCTGATGAAAGTGTATCAGAATCTGGCCCAGTGAATTTACCATGATGAGGGCAATCAGATTAGCCACAAAATATATTTAAACAGTAACTGAAACTTCAGTTTACAGAAGCAATTCTGCAATTGATGGAAACAACCTGTTGTAGAGCACATGAGACGAGAAACTACTCTTCATTCAGTTCTAAGTAACACACACTTATTTTTCAGGAAGTAACTGTTCTTGAGCCACTGACAGCCAGGTTGGGGAGCACAAAGGTGATGTAGAATGAGGATCTGGTCTGGATATTGTACTCTATGGAGCACAGGTCCTATTGAGAGTATCAGTTCCTGTGTTCCGGAATTCCTGTGATTAGAGACACTTCTACCATATCTGAGTGGGCAGGACTCTCCTGAACAAAGACGATCTCATGCAAATCTTCAGAAATTCGTGGCATATGCAGTTTTCCAGTCTGTTGTGTAGGAATGTTCCGATACCATTCTTGGCACTGCAGCCTCACACAGAGGCTGAAAGTCAACAAGAGAAGAGGAAGATGCACTAGGTCCTTGTAATCGGATGCACAATTATATACATGACACCAACATAGGATGGCTATGCTACACAGATATGATCACTACTGGCACACATTTGTCTTCACCAAATAAAATACATTAATTGTTCTTTGGGGCAGATTCAAGAGCTGTGGAAATCTCTTGACAAGGTTCACAGCAGACCGTTGGATTTCGATTTGGAGGCTCAAGGAGGATCAACGGAGAGGATAAAGCCTTGCTCTGGAAACCTTCATGTGCATGAATGTTGTCACTCAGCTGCATACTTCTGAAATATGGTTCATGCCCTGCAGATTTTGGACTCCATCAAATGGCTTTCTAACTCATACTTGCCCATGAACTGTGGGCCACTCATAAAGAATGAAGCATCATAGGCTCGATAAATTGACATTATATTCAACAGGTTTTCCACTCACACAGAATGACTCGAGTATAGCAGTACAACATGAGTGGACAGCCACGTCTGTGTGGACAGCCCCATAAGTTGAGGCTTATGCTTTTCCATTGAAACAGCCTGTCCTCAATCCCTTGAGAAAATCCAATGAAATAATGAACTTTGGTTACTGAAGCTTCTTGACAAGACCTTCACAGTGGACAAAAGGATTTAGGCTTCCAGTGCATAAAAACCTGATGATCAATGGTTTTCTTTCCATTGACTTCTGTGGGCTTTGGAGTAGGTCCTCTTTGTTAAAATGCTGAACTAATTCTGCAAACACACAATCTTGCAGCACTGTCAGAGGCTGAGCGATCAGATCCTTTGACACATAGCCAACCATGCCAAGTGATCACTACATTACATACATGTTCCAATTCTTCCTTTCTTCTTGGTTCACTGAACTACCCACGAGCAGCTTTAATGGTGTCTTCCATGGTCGGAGATGAGTTCTTCTGCTTGATGAGACATCAAATCTGGTTGATGTGTCATGGGATGTTGTGCTTCTGCAGAATGCTTTCTCTCTCACTGCAGCACCCATCCTTCCTGAAAGCTGGGCCCGGGCATGCCATTTGAAATGAAACTGGTGAGTTTTCTCATGGGTTACTTCTTGGATGTAAAGAAAACCTTAACCTCATTAGTAATAGTCATTGCTATGCATTGCCTTTTGATCCCTGGCAAACACTGTTCTGTGTTGTAATTAGCAGTTTCTCTGTGTCTGTATACCTGTGGTATACGATTAATCACTTTCATCACCTTTGTCCATACTTTCATCTAACACAGGGAAAAAGAATAAATATTGTCCGTATATCACTGCACTCTCGTTCTTGTGTCAGCAATTTGTATTTCTAGCTAATGTTCTTGTACCAGAAATAGAAAGAGATTGGTCCAGTTTAACCTTGCCTACACATTTTGGAGAACTAGCAGGAATTTTTACAAAGTTAACATTCAGTAACATACTCATAAAATTCTATCTACAAAATATTTAGGAGTAGTCCATCTTTATTAATTAACAATTAATTGGGGTGAAATAAACCCAGTGTACCTCTATTGTGAATCCACTGAAAAACTGGGGGTTCAGACATTCAAACCATACTTGAATGTTATCAGGTTCACGTTCTAATTAGGAGACACTCTGGGAAAGCAAGAAAAGAGGAAATCCAGTGCAATATTATGGTGAAAAACTGAGCCCAATATTGCAATTGTATTCTCACAGCAAGCAACTGCACTCACACAATAGCTCAGTGGAATCAATAATTTGTTGATAGAGAGTTTATAAAGGAGTGGAGAGAGGGAGAGAAATTCAAAAGAAAAAAATAAAATGCAGTATTATCTGTACATGGACTCTTCCTAGCCTTTGGGATTGTTGTTCTAGCCTCTGTACGCAACCTAGCTCAGAGTGCATTTACAATGTATTGGTCAGAATGGTGTTCACTTGCATAGCAAGGAAGAATAACTCCCTCTAGTGCTGGAATTTCTGGGTACAATTCTTAGGCCTCTGTTACGCAGGAGGTCAGACTAGATGATCCCAGCTGTCCTCTCTGGCCTTTGAATCAATTAAACTAAGTTTGCAGATGCAAAACTTTATGGGGTAAATTCTCCATAGTTAAGTTGCAACTAGGTTACGCTACCATATTTCCAGTAGTAGCCCTATTTTAGTCTTCCCTAACTGTGACTTGGAGAATTGGTTTGAGGTAAACACAGCCAGGTTTACTCTGAATGCAAAGAAGAATATTTCTGCAAAGTCTGAAGAGAAGTCATCAAATGGTTTTTTAATTACTGATCATTACAAAGTTACCCTGATTTTAAATTGTGAATGTGTCAATGTTTCTTGGTCTCCCTCTAGTTCCAAAATGACTTGCTACTAATCCATTCAGACTCCCCATATAGTTAATTCTTCTTGAAAACAAAAGAAAAGTTTGCAGTTTAAAAAGTTACTGATGATTTGGTAGTGTTAAGGCCATTCTTGTTTCCTCTGGCCATGACTGCATGAGAAAAGGGTGTGATTTTCACTGAGTAAGCATAACTCTATTGAACCACCTTTCCATCTTCCCCTCCCCCCAACACACATATTGTTATATTTAAACACCTTTTTTGCCCATGTAGACTTGGCCACCAAGTTAAATGGCAATTATGGGCCAAGTCCTGTTCCTGTTGATGTCAATGGAAGTTTTTTTGGTCTTGACGTCCGTAGCAGCAAGATTGGGCACTATGACCAGAATTCTTACAAGTGCCATATGTTTTTGATGGCCTCCGTTGTACAGTGACCAACTTGGGATGCCTAGGCCCTGATTTTCAGAAGTGTTGGGCACAACAATTCCCAGGGAAGCCAATGGGAGCTGTGAGTGCTTCAGCACCTCTGCAAATCAGATCATAATGTTTTCACACATCCATATGTAATGCAGCCTCCTGTATGATTTATTACAGCCAAATGACTTGTAAACTGAGGGCTTCGTAAATGCCATTTGCAAATATAGGAAATGAGACTTTTCTGCATTTAATTAGAGTTCCCAAGTGTGACAATTTAATTGCCTCCTTTTTATTTTTATTAACACTTTTCCTCGGGAATACGAACACTGTTCTTTCCATGGAGAGAATGGGAATGCAGAGCACCACTTGGAAATCTTTTCTCAACTGTGGTTAGCAGATTAACCAATTGACTTTACTATTCAGGCCATTCCTTTTTTAACTCATTTACTCAGAAAGATGGGAGAACACTGATAACAAGATACCATTTAATTTTTCTCTGGGATAGCACTATTAATTTTCACTGAGATTCTGAAGTGTTTTGTTAAGGATCAGTTAGTTAAGATGTAGGGGGAAATGTTTTGGAAACTGAAGAATATAATGGAGTGGGCTGGGCATACCACGAAAGAGAGAAATTTAATATTTTACCTACCTGCTGCTACAAAAGTTACACCCACTGTGCTGCAATTGCTGCAGTCAATAACATTCAACTTGGAAAATGGTTCTCTTCTACATCAGGTGAACAATTAAACTGGGAGATACGGTAAAATTTTCACAGGTGTTTAATGCTCACATCCCCAAAGGTATTTAGGTGCCTAATTCCCATGGGGACCTGAGCCTAAGTGAAAATTCTACCCTTAGAAATAAACACAACCACCACTAACTTCCCCTGTGGGCAGTTAACTCCATAAATGACCACGGTGGGATTCATAGAGGTTCTTCTGAAGCATCTGGTAGGCTTCTTGAGCTCTTTGATGATAATACCAGTGCTGCTTAGGGGTGGGGTGTATCACAAACCCGACATAACTTTGTAATTAGATTCAGCAGAAAAAGAATGCAATGCAGTTCAGGGCATCCCATCTGCCTGGAACTAATGTTTAGCACAAAGACCACTCCATGAAGGCCTCACTCAGCCTGCAGTTTCTCCCTTTCCACTCTGATGCCCTCTCCGCCCTGAGCCCTGCTGCTTTGCCCAACTAGCTCCTGGTTATCCTCGGGGTTATCAGAGCTAGATGAAGTATATTTCCCTCACAGCTTCTTTCCTTTGCTTCCCCTACTCATTTCTCTGCCCCAGCTGGCCATTTCCCCTCCTCTCTTTTGCATTCCTTAGCAGGGTAAGCGATGCTGTTGCACACACCCAGTTCTATCTTTCATCCATCTCTCCCTAGTCCCCAAAACTCCTCAAGCTCTGTTACTTTTGTCGTGCAGACACAGACTGAGCTAACTGGGAGCATTGGCTTGGTAATACTGCTTCCATCCCAAATAGCTGCTACAAGCAGGCACCAGATGCTGCAACCCAGCTGCCACTGATGCAAGCAACTCCATAGCTATTAATGGGACTAACTGGGGGAGTAAGTGCTAGTCAATGTGAGGAAGGGTTATAAACTCCCTTTAGTTCCGAGTCCCCCTGCTGTGAGAGGCAAACCGGTCTGGACCAAGCAAAAACATGTTAACTGCATTCCAGGAAAACATTGCTGACTAGGTCTTTCTTGGGCTGGTGTCAGTCAGCATGACTCCATGGAAGTCAATGGATCTGTACTGATTTGCACCCACTGAAAAACTGGCCTCTAGTCTTTGCAAATGGAATTAATACTAACATGCTGTAACAGAGTCCTTGGCAGGCTCAGTGGCCTAGTGGGTAGAGTGGCCAGTGCCACCTCCCAGCGGGAAGGTCTTTCAGTCCGGTCTCTCTTCTTACCAGAGTGAGGTGGGCATGAGGCTTATGTGCCTCCAGCAGCAGGGGCAGGTGGTAGGGGAGCCCAGGCCCTCCGGGTTGGAGTCTTAAGAGGGTCGACAGTGTCCAGCACACTAAAATGCCCTCCGAGTTGTTCCCCCGGGTCACTTCCTACCAGCTGCTTCTCTCCCCCAGCTCCATGTCTGACAAAAGGTAAAAAGAAAAAGAAAAAAAAAGATAACTAAACCCAGCACATAGTCTGATTCCTCTAGGGGAGGCTTTTCTCTTCTCCAGGACCCCTCAGGGTTGGTCTGTCTTCCTCCTCCTCAGCCTTCCCCAATTTGAGCCAGGTTGCTCCATTTTCAACTTCTTCTCCAGTTGGAGCATGTTCTGCAGGGCTGGCGGGGCGGGGCTACCTGGGCCCAATATTGTCCTTTCACCCCTTCAGGCCCAGTGTGAGGTTTTACAAATTCCACACACATGCTTTTGTTTATTCTACGCTGACCAAGCATGACATTAGACAGATGGGCTAGAATGGATACTTTTTTAATAAATAGTCGAATGAACATGTTTTTTGATAGCGTCAGTGGGTCCAAAAGGCAATCAGTAGGGTCTATCACCACAGTGTGGTCAGTAACATGCAATTGATTCATTGCAGGTTCAGCAATCAGTAATCCTAATGGATTAGCTTTCCAGGTATCTTTCTTTCTCCAGACCTGAAGCGGAGCTCTGTGTCATTTGAAAGCTTGTCCCTCCCACCAACAGAAGTTGGTCCAATAAAAGACATTATCTCACCTGCCTTATCTCTCTCTCAAAGTACCTTTAGCAAGTTACAGAGGAAGGATAGTCTTGTGGTTAAGGCTCCAATCCAGGAGTGGGATCTTAATTCATGGCTCTGCCATGGACTCCCTGCATCACCCTGAGCTAGTCTCTTAATCTCTGTATGCTTCAATCCCTTGTCTGTGCAATGGGGTCAATAATATGCTGTTTGTCCCACTCTTGTCTATTTAGATTCTAAGCTCTTCATAGTAAGGATGGTTTCTTGCTATACATATGTTCAGTATCTAGCGCAGTGGGGCCTCAATCTCATTTGGGCCTCCAGGTGCTACCGTAATATCAGTAATAACAATCATAGGCCCTGTTATGAAAGGGCACAGCTGTCACTGTATTAAAAATAGCCGTGCTTGCCTAGTACAGCATGGCCATAAACACACCATTGTTAGTACCCTCCTCCACAGCAGGAAGATCAGAGGATGGCTAAGTAGAAGCCTAGGCTTTATTCATTTGCTATTATCAATCTTCATAACAAAGAGAAAACAACCCAATTATCTCTTGGGAAATAAATCAAATCCATTTTCTTGATCCAGGTTTGCCTGTGTTCTCATCTCTGCGAGAATTACTCCTATTGATAAGGCCCAGGTGAAAAGTTCCAGAAGCAATTAAAGCAAGTGCTGTACCACTGGACGTACCTTGCTACTATTTCTTTTCTCCTCTTTTCAGTGTGTCTTTATCAAGCCCCGGCATCAAAACTAGGTGCATTTGAGATGGTGCTTCATAAAGGAAAGCTGCACTTCATACTGAGAAAGCCTTCATTCATCTGCACTTCAATTAGCAGAGTGCAGGTCCCAGGGCCTCCTGGACAAGCTGCAGCTGTGCAGATTAAGACAGAGGGATACCTCGGAGCAAGGAAAGAGGATCCAATGTGTTTTTGTTTAGTTATTTTCTATTTTTAACTGTTCCTCTCCCCACATTGTCCATTTTTCTTGTTTTTCCCTCTCCCCTGCAAGACCACTGGGCCATGCATATCGCCAGCCCCTGAATAATACATTCAGTGGACCTGACCAATCAAATGTGTCAGAGCAGGCATTGGTTCTTCGATCAGTGTGATTTGAGGCTTAACCTCATTCAAGTGTTTTCACCACAAAGGTCAAAACTTATCTGGATGTGGAGCCCCGCCCCCCCACCTTGATGTCTGAAAAACTACTCTACTTTTCATTAATTCATTAAAATGAAACCTGCACAAATGTCAGTGCAAAAAATTAGACACTCATTGATTATTGACTTTAAAAAATGGTTAATGGTTCTGTTCTGGGAAAGAATATTCCAGGCTGGTCTTGAAAGCGATAGACACACACTCAGTACTTGACTTCTCCTTTAGGCACCACATTTAATACTTTAAATGTAACAATATGTTGGGCTATTGTTCTCTATTCTACACCTCTGTTATTTTTCTTTCTATTCAAAACTATTATAAATGGCTAGATACAGCTCGATACCATGCAACATACATTGATTTCTTCAGGCTTCAGATCAGGTCTACAATCTCTCAACTGTCTTAAATGGGCCTTCATCTGGCATTGTGAGAATACTTACTCTAAACCATCATTGTACACACACATATACACATACACACCATAAGGCTAAGGTCTAGTTTCATTCTTCTGTATTATATTCTTATCACTGAATATTCTTATTGGATGAATAGATTATAGTATGTAACTTATTACCATATGTTCTGTGATTAAAGCTAAGTATGGGATCGATCCTGCTCCCATGCAAGTCAGTGAGAAAAACCCCATTAACTTGAATGCTGCAGGCTCCAGCTCTGGATTAGTATGCCCTGAGGCCTGAAGTCACTGGGACTAGTCACACTGTGTAAAGTTCATCATGTGCGATGTCTTGGCAGGATTCCCAATCAGTGTTTTCAGTGGGAGTTAGGTGCCCTAAATACTGTGATAGACCCAGGGCAGTTGGGTACAGCAGAATAGCAGAAGGCAGATATACTGGCCACTGGATTAACAGATTTCTGTTCCCTGACTGACCAGAGCAGGGGCTGCTCCAGGCTAATGAGAACACCTGACTCTAATTAACCTGCAAAGAGTCAGGTGAGGCCATTAAGTTAATGTGACCACCTGACTCTAATTAAGGCCCCACTGATACTATAAAAAGGGCTCACTCCAGTCAGGCAGAGGAGAGCCAGGGAGCCAGAGGAGAGGAAGTGCGGCTGAAGGGCTGGTTAATGAAGACACCCTCAAACCATTGTTAAGGGAGCCCTAAGGTAAGGGTGAAGAAGGGAGAAGCAGGAGATCTGTGGGGAAGTGGCCCAGGGAAATGTAGCAACTCTGGCAGTGAAAGGTTGGCTGCCAACAGCTGCTACCATTAGGGTCCCTGGGCCGGAACCCGGAGTAGAGGGCGGGCCCGGGTTCCCCCCAACCCACCACTACAGGAACATCTCCTGGGAGGGGAAGTCAGGCCCCTATCAGGACAGGAGGCTAAACTGTTCTGAAATAAGCTCCCAGGGACAACAGAGACTGTGGGAGTTCTCTCACCAACCTCCTTGCTGGCCTATGATGAAAAGGGCTCAGTAGACTGTAACCCTGGCCCTAGAGAAAGAAGGGCTATGTCGAGGGTCAGAGTGAGCCACTGAGGCTAGCATAAACCGCCTAGTAGCGCAGGACCCATGGGAGCAAGGTCAGAGCTCTGCCACAATACCTTTGAGGATCTGGGCCTAAGTCACTGTTTCAACTTCGGCCCAGTCACTAATGACCAAAGGTTATGGCCATCTTATGGCTCGTTAGTAGCCTATGTGAAATGATTGTGAGATTTCCAAAATGCTGAGGCCAGTTATCTGCATTAACAACCAGTCAGGTGGGTTTAGTCAAATAAAAACCCATCCAACCGTTCACCCAAAGCCTCAAGTGTATCATAGAATCACAGGACTGGAAGGGACCTCAAGAGGCCTTCTAGTCCAATCTCCTGAACTCAAGGCAGTACTAAGTATTATCTTGACCATCCCTGACAGGTGTTTGTCTAACCTGCTCTTAAAAACCTCCAATGATGGTGTGATGATGCGGTTCTGGCGGGACCCAACTGAGAGTGCCAGTTCAGGACCAATTGCTCAAACAAGGCAGTTACAGCCCTAGGCTGGGGTTTTTCCACCTCTAAGATAAACCAAACCAGCCAGACAAAAAGGACTTCGGTTTCACCCCACTGGCTAACCATAAGTCACATAAGCAATTTCCTTAGACACTCCAGTCTCCCAGTATCACCACCAGTGCCACTCATCCTGGGGATGAATGGTTATGAAAACCAACACCCCAATAAAAGAAAAAGGTTCTCTCGATTCCAGAGAATCAAGCCCCAGACCCAGGTCAATAGACACATCAGATCTTACCCACAAATCACGCTGTTGCCAATCCTCTAAAATCTAAAATCTAAAGGTTTATTCATAAAGGGAAAAAGGTAGAGATGAGCGCTAGAATTGGTTAAATGGAATCAATTACATACAGTAATGGCAAAGTTCTTGGTTCAGGCTTGTAGCAGTGATGGAGTAAACTGCAGGTTTAAATCAAGTCTCTGGAACATCCCCCACTGGGATGGGTCATCAGTCCTTTGTTCAGAGCTTCAGTTTGTAGAAAAGTCCCACCAGAGTTAAGAAGCAGGATTGAAGACCCGATGGAGATGAGGCATTAGCCTTATATAGGCTCTTCCAGGTGTAAGAACACTTCTTTGTTCTTACTGTGGAAAATTACAGCAAAATGGAGTCTGGAGTCACATGGGCAAGTTCCTGCATACCCTGCTGAGTTACAAGGCTTATCTGCCTCCTCTCAATGGGTCAATTGTGTAGCTGATGGTCCTTACTGGGCCATCAAGCAGGCTAGGCAGAGCTAACACCAACTTGTCTGGGATGTTTCCCAGAAACACAGCACAAATTTGACATACAGACGGTATAGATCCAATACTCATAACTTCAACTACAAAATGATAGACATACAGACAGCATAATCATAACCAGCAACCCATAACCTGGTCTTAGACATCTTATATGACCCCTTTACATAAGATTTGGTGCCACTACATGACCTTGGTTGCAAACCATGTTCTATATGGTCCCAGTTTATATCAATAACATCACAGATGGAGAGTTCACAACTTCCCTAGGGCAATTTATTCCAGTGTTTAACCACTCTGACAATTAGGAAGTTTTTCCTAATGTCCAACTTGAACCTCCCTTGCTGCAATTTAAGCCCATTGCTTCTTGTCCTATCCTCAGAGGTTAAGGAGAACAATTTTTCTCCCTCCTCCTTGTAATAATCTTTTATGTACTTGAAAACTGTTATCATGAAGCCAGACTAGATACTCCTGGTGCGTGGAAACTTTCTGGTCATTATTTCCCTGTTCTTGTTTTTTGGGAGTTTCTGCACTTCCTTGTTCAAGAAGAGGTCAAAATACTCCAAAATAATATTGTCTGTATTATTTGTGATAGGACACCAGAGGGAAAGTGTCTAGTCTAGTCTGGTCTAGCCAGACTCTTATATTGTGCCCATCAGTAAAGTATATGAAAAGGTTAGCTATTAATTTTTTTTTAATTAACTACTCAGCTGTATTAGCCAATGCAAGATAGAGGTAGGGCCAGGGCCCATCCCACCTCACCCTGGTTAGTGTTAGCCTGATCACAAGAACTGCAACTGGGCTGTGTTTTTGTGCAGGTGGAAAAGGTGTGTTGGGAGGGAGGACTTTTGCACCCTTTCCCCTTTTCCCCTATTCCTTGCACTCCTGTACTAGGCAAGGGCAAAATTTGGCCCAAACCCTTAGATTTCTACAGAACTACAGAAATGACAAAGACTCTGGCTCAGGGAAGCTTCCTTATTCAAGATGGACACTTAAGACTTAAAAATGTCCTTAAAGTTTAGCTCATGCTTAAGTTCTTTCCTGAACAGAGATGGACCAGCACATCCTTAAGTGATATGGATTTGGGGCCATGATCTGAAGAGAAATCTCTGATCACCCAGGAAGGAAAGACAGAATCACCTGGTGTGGAGGTTTCATTCTAGGAGGAGTGTTTCACTAAAAATAGGCAGAGTCGCCCATGAGCAGGAAACTAAATTGAAAAATGAGCTGTGGTTGAAATAAGGGAGCTGCATATGGGAAAGTGTGCAGAAATTACAACACCGGGATCCATTTTGCAAAAATATGCAAACAAGTGTTTGCACTCAATCACTGAAATTCAAAATTCAAGAACAGTGCAAGGCGAACAGTATCCCATTCCCATGTCAGTGATGATGACTACGAAGAACAGCAACTAATGTTGAAACTGAATGATACATGGTCACTGTTAAACTTGGTGCAGTCCAATGGGTTTCAGGAACCATTTAGACAGGAATCAAATATGAGATTAAAATAAAAGGCAAAAGCAGCAACATCCAATGAATAGAAAATACTGACAATGGAGTAACAGTTGTGGGATGTATGTTTAAAAGCAATATGAGGTCATAGTGAGTTACTGATTGAAGTTGTATAAACTCATTTTGGATTGGGGATTAAAGCTCAGGAAGAAATAAAAGAGACTTAACCTATTAATCAAAGCCTTAAGTGACCTCAATGAATATAACATACTCATATAATGTACTGGGGTGCTGGATGAATTTAGTTGCAGTAAGGAAATATACTGCATTTTCTTATACATCAAGGTAACCACAATTATTACTCTTCCCATGGAAAATCCATTTCTCCTGACAAAGTGGGTTTTAGACATGTTCTGAACAGGAATGGAGAATTTTAAAATGCAAAGTATTTTAGCGAAACAATTCATTAGGGTCCCAATTTAGCAAAGAGTTTATGCACATGCTTAGGTAGGGATAGCCTGTTGAATTGGGACATCGGTATGTTCAGTGGTAGAAGGGAAAAAGTCTCCAAGATTATTATTTATATTGCAGTAGTGCCTCAAAGCCCCAACCAAGAATAGAGAACATTGTGCTAAGCACCGTATAGAGCCAGAGATGGTCCCTGCCTTGATGAGCTTACATCTAAACAGACAAGACAGACAAAAGGGTGGTGGAGGACACAGAGGCTCAGAGATGGGGATTGATTTGTCCACCACTGACTTTCCCACGGTCACACAACAGGTAGAACCAGGACTGGCATCGCCAAAGTCCCATGACAGCATGCTGGCCAGTAGAGAATACTACCTCTCAGGAGGACACTCTTTCATCCAAAGGAACTTGATAAAGCTGTGGAGCCCTTTCACTCAACAGGTCAGCGTTTGCCTCTGGGTGAAGTAAGTTCCATCACTGGAGGTTTCTTAAGAACAGGTTGGACAAACACCTGTCAGGGATGGTCTAGTTATTACTTAGTCCTGCCTTGAGTGCAGGGGATTGGACTAGATGACCTCTCAAGGTCTACACTTCTATGGGTCTATTCTATGATTTACCCAACAATTAGGAATTAAGATTGGACCTTCACCTGGGGCAAATTACCCCAGATTTGCTTGCTGGAGGGGTTTCCTGCTCCTTCCTCTGGTGCTGGCTGCTATTGGAGACAGGAGACTGAACTGGATGGACAGTGGGACCTATCCAGTCTTGCAGTTCTTATGTTTGTATGCACCATGCCATTTGGGACACTCTGTGCTATGTCCCATGGTCTCCTTTTGGTATCTCACTTATTTTTTACATATAATATATCAATAACATGTTTTAAGACACAATCTAAAAAGCTCCCTTCACAGTTTCACATCCAAAAAAGATGGCATTACACAATCTAGCCTAACAATAGAAAAACTCAAAACAAATCCAAGGATAAAAAGGAAATACCATCGCTATATGATGAAACATATGCTTTATGAATCAGTTTAAAAAAGAAAAAAAGACCACATTCAATGGCAGAAAAAATTGATTTAAACACAGAAAATATTACAAGCAAAAATTAGAGGTTAAAAGTAACTGAATCAATAGATTTGAAATGCAAACCATTACCTCCATTATCCAAAACAGGCTATTTATTTACAGTTGGAAATTGTAGAAATGACTTGGCTTAATCATAATTAAAACCTTTTGTATCTTTAGAGCACCAGAAGTGCTCTGCAAGAAGGTAGCAGGGATGTTAGAAGGAATAGCGTGTGCTGCCACTTATATTGAAGATGTGTTGTCTGAGAGGGAGGAAAAAAACAAAATATAGAGGAACATGATGTTTGACAAAGAAAAGAGGGTTTGAAATTGAGTTTGAAAAAGGCCATACTGCAAAACTAGAGCTAAATGGTTTGCAACGTAGATTAACCAAAAGAGGCATTGCATATTAAAAGGATTCCCTTTCGGTGAAGGCATGGAACTGGAACTCAGGATATCTGAGTTCAATGACTGGCTTTACCACAGTAGGAATTATTTATAAAATTCCCTAGTGTAGACCCAACCATAAAGTACATCTGGGTATGGAATTATGCCATAGAGGAACAGGGACAATCCTTCACTGCACTGATATGTGCTTGCAGATTGCCAATAGGGCTTTGACATGTTCTGCGGGTCAGACAACATGCAGGTTCATTTCAGACATTTATGGAACATTAAAACCCAAGGACTCAAACTACTTGCACAATATCCCTTTCCAACAAGCTTTCAATCTGTGGGTGGGTGAGTGAGAGAGAGAAAATGTCTGCCAAAATAAGACGATTTGTAGTACACTAACACTGACTGCAGCCATTCTACTGAGTGCTTCTCCCAGGGAGTGTCTATATAGGAGAGGAAAGGATGCCCAGAATCTTCTATTGTTCTTTCATAGTAACCCTGATGAATAAACAAGAAAGAACTTGTGGAGGAGAATTTGCTGGATAAATCCCTGTACCCCACACACATACTCAGAACAGATTCCAAGCACACTACTTATAACACAGTGGCCCAATGGCAATGCCAGGGCAAAGCACCTGCATGCACGCAGTTCACCAAAGTGGAGTCTTAGCTAAAACTCAGTCATCCTTCCATGGCCAAACCAACCAGGAACAACACAAGGAGAACAAGACAAAAGAGCCAGCACTACACAGAGGCCCATAGACTCCAATTAGTGGTGGCCTCTCTCATTGTCAGGCCCCAAACACCAAACAAAGACACAGTACACTATTCCCAGTGTGATGTCCACCAGTGTTACGCTGACTGAAGATCCACTTCTGCAGAGCTCCATGGGACCTAGGAATCAAGCCAGAGTCTGGCAGTGCTTCTGAACTCCACAATGCTGATCTCCTCTGTGGCCTGGTCTACACTACAAGACAGGCTGATGTAAATCACCGTGCGCTGATCACTTTGTGCATGCGTCTACACTCAAATTTGTCTCCAGACAATGTAAACATCCTGTTATGGCAACACAGTAATACCACCTCCCTTAATGGCATAGAGCCATGGTTGACCCACTGAAGTCAACACAATGCAAGTGTAGACACTGCATGACCTTTGCCAACCCTAACAGTCCTCCACCACCTGTCCCACAATGCCACATTCCCTGCGACAGTGACCTCTATAGTCGCAACTGTGAACTCCACAGCCCAGGGGAAATGGAGTCTGGAAACCTGCTCCCTCCCTTCCCACTTAAAAAAAAACACATGTATTTTCTTAAACACCCTTTCCTGACTGCCCACCTTGGCAAGCACACTCAGCAGCTCCTGGGCCTATGGAAAGAAGAGGCTGTGCAGATCCCAGCAGCAGCCCATAAGGTTACCATAGAGGAGCCCAAGACAGAGACCCCGGTGAGAACTGCAAGGAGGAGAAGGAAGAGAAGGAGGAGGAGTGGGGGGCGGTGTCCAGCTATCCAACAAGCCAGGACCTTTCTGAAACTACACCACCATCTAGTCAGTCCCACCAGCTGAGCACAGACAAGCCCAATGAAGAGGAAGGAATCATGGGTCAGTGTGTGCATGCATTTTCCCTTACTCCATTTCCACTGAATGATGGTCAATGTCCCATCCCTATGTTAACAAGACACAGGTATCCACTTTTCAGTGTTTTACTCGGATGAGAAGAGATAACGGCACAACAAACAGAGGTAGACTTGGTATCTGCTTTTCGTTCCACCGTTGGGTTAGGCAGGAGGCAGCATGCAGAGCAGTTTGTTTACGTACCAGGGATGTCCCTTGTATTCTCCTGAGAGATCATGATGAAACTGTCTTGGAGATACTCTGTGATTCACCCCCGCCCCCGAAGGTATCTAGGGATGGTTGCCTCATTTCTTCCCCGGCAATAGGATGCTTTCCCATGGCACTCCACAATGAGTTCAGCTGGCAGCACTGCAGTACACTGCAGTAGTGGCATGCTGGCCTGAGTGGCTCCGGGACACCAGTAGCACTTGTGCCCTTTGTGACCCACAGGAGTGAGATACCAGCTGAAACCACCACTGCTGGTGGAAAATAGGGCTGATACCCAGTTCCATAGCCCTGGGCTTGTGCCCATGGAAATAGGGACTGAAACTTTATTGTGTCATGCAACTGAAATTCCTCCCCCTCCCTCATCCTTAGTGGGGATGGGGAACGGTACTGTGCACAGGCGCTCCAAAGCGACATGTCAGCAAGTATGTCTTATTCCAAGTTTTTATTGCACTACGGGAAGCGGGGATTGAAACTTACCTTTTGCTTTCTGTTGGGACTGTAAATCCACTGCTACATCTGCTGGTTTTAGTAGTAGCTCCTGCCATTCTGGCCTTGAGGGGTGCCCCCTCCACACTCATGGAATGCCTGACCCTGAGGAGGAGGAGGAGGAGAAAGAAGAGGAAGGACATGTTCCCCGAGATCCTGCAGCCAGTACTGCATCAGCCCCTGAACAGAGAGCCTGGAGAGCCAACATGGAAGATATCTGGAGAAGGACAGAGTGGACAGGAGAATGGCCCAGGAATCCCAGGGGGAAAAGGAGAGGGAGAGGTACCAGAACATAATGGGGCATCTCAGACAGCAAACAAAGATGCTGCAGACCCTGGTTGACCTACAGGTCTAACAATCCCAGACTCCCCACCCTTTGAAGCCAATGGAAAACTCCATTTCAGCAGCTCTCTACAATATTCCACATGGCATCAGGGGCTACATCCCTACCCATACCGCTCCATGACAGAGGACAGCACGGAACACCACAGCACATACACTGACCTGTGAGAGCCACAAGAAAGTAGACTACGTTTGCACATTGTTTTGCTGCACTGTTTTTGTCATTCAATAAACATCTGTTTTTTTAAAATAAAATGATCTGTATGTGTTCACAACACATACTGCAGAATACATAGCAGTACTCAAAGTACCCAGAACTTGTAAATGTACAGCACCACAGAACTCAGAGGTTCCAGAAAACCCCCAGCAAGCACTGCATAATTTATAGCTTCAGTAAAACACACAGCAATAGTTATAAATGTACAGCAAGTGTTATACAATTCCTAGCAGCACCCAAAGCTTCCGGGCCAGAGCACACTCCAGCACTGCCTGTTAATGTAGCTGACCATTAAAGTGCTCTTTCAAAGCCTCCCTTAACTGCATAGTTCTTCACTGAGCTCTTGTAATGGCCCTTGTGACTGGCTGTTCAAACTACAGTTGCCCCACCTCCCTCTTCACCCTTTGCCTCACAAATATGATGCAGGACATAACAGGCAACTCTAACCATTGGGATATTTTTCTTACTGAGATCCACTGGACTACAAAGGTGATAAGAACATAAGAACGGCCATACTGGTTCAGATCAATGGTTCATCCAGGCCAGTATCCTGTCTCTAATAGTAGCCAGTGCCAGATGCTTCAAAGGGAATGAACAAAACAGGGCAATTATCAAGTGATCCATCCCATCATCCAGTCCCAGTATCTGGTAGTCAGAGGCCTAGGGACACCCAGAGCATGGGGTTGAATCCCTGACCATCTTGGCTAATAGCCATTGATGGACTTATCCTCCAGGAACTTATATAATTCTTTTTTGACCCTGTTATAGTCTTGGCCTTCACAACATCCCCCAGCAATGAGTTCCACAGGTTGACTGAATTGTATGAAAAGGTATTTCCATTTGTTTGTTTTAAACCTGATGCCTATTAAATTTCATTGGTGACCCCCAATTCTTGGGTAAATAGCACTTCCTTATTCACTTTCACCACACCATTCATGATTTTACAGACCTCCATATCCCTCCTTAGTCATCTCTTTTCCAAGCTGAATAGTCCCAGTCTCTTTAATCTCCTCTCTCGCTTCTGATGTTGTCCAATAACTTGGGCTTGGTACCAGGGTTACAGAGACTTGGATCCTACTCCTCATTTTGCCAGTTGGTAACTGTGTTTCTTTGAACAAGTCTCTTTCACTGTCTACTTAGATTGCAAGCTCTTTGGGGTAGAATTTATCTCTTGCTATGTCTGTACTGTGGCTAGCACAACGGAGTCCCGATCTCAGTCACTACTGTAATACAAATAATCATGATATGCCCTTGACTAGCCATACTGCTTACACTGTTCCAAAGCAGCTGTGCGTTCTCTTTGCCCTGGTGAGTATCATCTCAAGACTCTCCAGCCCTGGTATTGTTGATAGCAAGACATCAGTGAAGCGCATCATCAGGCAGGTTGCCTCTGCGCGTTAAATCAAGAATAAAGCTTCAACCAGTTCTATATCCAGTTCCTTGGCACATCAAGGCTGGAAAAGGATACACTGATGGATTTCTCACTAACCCACTCTGTCCCTGCCAGAGAGCGATGCCAGGAGCCATCAAGACAGAAAGCTGCAAAATGAAAGCATGATATGCTGCAGTAATTATACGTGCTTGGTTTTATTTTTTTAACAAGTGTTCTCTTTTTGCTAAATATTCTTTTAGTATCAATGTGGTCCTATTTCAGTGCTGTAGTAATATACATAATCAGCTAATCCCGATTAACTCTATCCTCACCACAAATGGCAAAAACCTAGTCTGGTGTGATATTGTTGGAAATCCTGCTGTTTGGGGGAACCAAAAATATAACCTGGAAATGGATCTGGGGTGCATTTAATGACTTCTATCAATATTTAGTGTCAATTATTAGGTTATGCAACAGTTGCTAGCATGTCTCCTACCTTATATCCCTGAAACACTTACAAAGTGATTTTGTATCAGAGGGGTAGCCGTGTTAGTCTGGTTCTGTAGAAGCAGCAAAGAATCCTGTGGCACCTTATAGACTAACAAACGTTTTGCAGCATGAGCTTTTGTGGGTGAATACCCACTTCTTCGGATGCAAGTAGTGGAAATTTCCAGGGACAGGTTTATATATGCAAGCAAGAAGCAAGCTAGAGATAACGAGGTTAGTTCAATCAGGGAGGATGAGGCCCTGTTCTAGCAGTTGAGTGAAAACCAAGAGAGGAGAAACTGGTTCTGTAGTTGGCAAGCCATTCACAGTCTTTGTTTAATCCTGAGCTGATGGTGTCAAATTTGCAGATGAACTGGAGCTCAGCAGTTTCTCTTTGAAGTCTGGTCGTGAAGTTTTTTTGCTGCAGGATGGCCACCTTAAGATCTGCTATTGTGTGGCCAGGGAGGTTGAAGTGTTCTCCTACAGGTTTTTGTATATTGCCATTCCTAATATCTGATTTGTGTCCATTTATCCTTTTCCTTAGAGACTGTCCAGTTTGGCTGACGTACATAGCAGAGGGGCATTGCTGGCATATGATGGCATATATAACGTTGGTGGACGTGCAGGTGAATGAACCGGTGATGGTGTGGCTGATCTGGTTAGGTCCTGTGATGGTGTCGCTGGTGTAGATATGCGGGCAGAGTTGGCATCGAGGTTTGTTGCATGGATTGGTTCCTGAGTTAGAGTTACTATGGTGCGGTGTGCAGTTACTAGTGAGAATATGCTTCAGGTTGGCAGGTTGGCTGTGGGCGAGGACTGGCCTGCCACCCAAGGCCTGTGAAAGTGTGGGATCATTGTCCAGGATGGGTTGTAGATCCCTGATGATGCGCTGGAGGGGTTTTAGCTGGGGACTGTATGTGATGGCCAGTGGAGTCCTGTTGGTTTCTTTCTTGGGTTTGTCTTGCAGTAGGAGGCTTCTGGGTACACGTCTGGCTCTGTTGATCTGTTTCCTTATTTCCTCGTGCGGGTACTATAGTTTTGAGAATGCTTGGTGGAGATTTTGTAGGTGTTGGTCTCTGTCTGTGGGGTTAGAGCAGATGCGGTTGTACCTCAGTGCTTGGCTGTAGACAATGGATCTTGTGGTGTGCCCGGGATGGAAGCTGGAGGCATGAAGGTAGGCATAGCGGTCGGTAGGTTTTCGGTATAGGGTGGTGTTAATGTGACCATCAATTATTTGCACCATAGTGTCTAGGAAGTGGACCTCCCATGTAGATTGGTCCAGGCTGAGGTTGATGGTGGGGTGGAAGCTGTTGAAATCGTGGTGGAATTTTTCCAGAGTCTCCTTCCCATGGGTCCATATGATGAAGATGTCATCAATGTAGCATAGGTAGAGAAGGGGCGTGAGTGGACGGGAGCTGAGGAAGCGTTGTTCCAGGTCAGCCATAAAAATATTGGCATATTGTGGGGCCATGAGGGTGCCCATAGCGGTGCCACTGATCTGGAGATATATATTGTCATCAAATTTGAAATAGTTGTGTGTGAGGATAAAGGCACAGAGCTCAGCAACCAGTTGTGCTGTGGCATCATCAGGGATACTGTTTCTGACAGCTTGTATTCCATCAGCGTGTGGGATGTTTGTGTAGAGAGCCTCTACATCCATGGTGGCCAGGATGGTGTTTTCTGGAAGGTCACCAATGCATTGTAGTTTCCTCAGGAAATCAGTGGTGTCACGGAGATAGCTGGGAGTGCTGGTGGCATAGGGTCTGAGTAGAGAGTCCACATATCCAGACAGTCCTTCAGTGAGAGTTCCAATGCCCGAGATGATGGGGCGTCCAGGATTTCCAGGTTTGTGGATTTGGGGCAGTAGATAGAATAGCCCTGGTCGGGGCTCTAAGGGTATGTTGATTTGTTCCGGTGTTGGTGTAGGGAGTGTCCTGAGTAGATGGTGCAGTTTCTTAGTGTATTCCTCAGTGGGATCTGAGGGAAGTGGCCTGTAGAATTTGGTGTTGGAGAGTTGTCTGGCGGCCTCCTTTTGGTAGTCAGACCTGTTCATGATGACAACAGCACCTCCTTTATCAGCCTCTTTGATTATAATGTCCAAAAAGTGATTTTGGTTATTCTGAGAGGCATTTAAGTTTGGCACAAGTGTCCTGCATAACAGCAGTGCAGTGACTCGTCAATCTGGACTCAAAAGGATTCATGTTTGAACAAGAAGTGCAGCCACAAGCTAACTGGGCCTGACTCTGCACTCTGTTACTGCAGTTTGGTACCATGGTGTCACTGTGTCTCTGTGGGTCACAACTGAGAATACCAAATTCAGGACAAACTGCTGAGAAATAGGGCAGATACACCCCAAAACTGGTGGTTATTCTTCCATAAGATATACCAAAACAGCAAAAAAAGTAAACTTCTGTTTCACCACACTGGCTAACAAGAAGTCAGAAAAGCAGTTTCCTGAGGCATTACAGTCCTGAATTCAACAGCCAGACACTAGACTTAAATCCTTTAGTATCTAAAATCTAAAGATTTATTGAAAGAAAGAAAGAAAGAAAGAAAGAAAGAAAGAAAGAAAGAAAGAAAGAAAGAAAGAAAGGTGAGAGTTAAAATTGGTTAAAGGAATCAAATACATACAATAATTGCAAAGTTCTTGGTTCAAGCTTGTAGCAATGATGGAATAAACTGCTGGCTTAAATCAAGTCTCTGGTTGCCTCCAAATCATTGGAAGGTCCTCAATCCCTTGGTTATAATGCTTCCATTAGTATAAATCCATAATCCAGAGGTTTGAGCAGGAAAGAGGCAAAATGGAGATGTTTCCAGTGCCTTTTATAGCTTCTGCCATGTGGAAGGATATCCATTGTTTCAAACAAAGCCCTCAGCACAGCTAGTGGAAAATCACAGATGACAAGATGGTGTTTGGAGTCACATGGGCAAGTCACATGTTCATGCATGATTTTGCTAAGTCACAGCAGCAGCCATTACCTATACGTCAGATAGAACATTCACAGGAAAGTTCATTCAGTGTAGATGGGTGTCTCCCATGATCCATTGTGAGTTAAGTGTTCCTTGATGAGCCACTTAATTTGAATAGTCCCTTCAAGCTGTGCACGCTAAATACCATGTAGGCGTTACCCTAGGAGCAAACATTTGAAATCCAGGTATAGCGCCAATACTCATAACTTCAAATACAAAAATGATGCATGCATACAAATAGCACAGTCATATTCAGCGAGTCATAACGTTTCCATATGTTCACATCTACATGCCACATTTTGTACAAAATTTGTTGAAATTATATAACAGTGGTAGCAACAATGATCTACATGGTCATATTTTAATCAGATAACGTCACACATGGTAACTCTACTGACATCAGTCGGCCTATACCAGCAAAGAACTATAGTAACACAGTGGTCATACCTTTATTACCTCGGACAGCATTTTCAAATGTTTTCTCCCACTGAAGTCAATAGTAAAACCTTTTTTTACTTCAGTGGAAGCAGAGTCTAGCTAACACTGATTAATTTTGAATATCCCACCCCTCATGATCAAGAAAAGTAGGTTGATCAGCTTCCCCAAACAGCAATTTTACTGCACTCAACATATGGGCATCACAATTTAATACACATGCTGGAACCATTGAAAGAGACTTCCCCGAAACAATAATAGCTCTGTCCTCTTTGCAAGACATAAATATACGCAACAATTTGCCAAACACACATAGGCAGCATGAAGAATTGGTAAAAGGACAATAAATGTCAAACAGCAGGAAAAATAAGCATTAAATTATTCAGACTGGAAATAAGGTGTACATTTTTAACAGTGAAGGTAATTAACCATTGGAACAATTTACCAAGAGGTGGCATGGATTCTCCATCACTTTAAATCAAGATTGGATGTTTTTCTAAAAGATCTGCTCTAGGGTTTATTAATGGGTAAGTTCTTTGGCCTGTGTTTTACAGGAAGTGAGACCAGATGATCACAATGATCCCTTCTGGCCTTGGAGTCTAGGAATTAGATGGCACAGGTCATATATTCACATTGTGCTACGTAGTTAATGCTGTTTTCCAGTTTATGAAGCGTTTGCAACATGAGTACCTATTTAATAAATAAGGGTAAATAGGTCTGATACTCTTTATTATAATTTGGATTGTATTTCCCACTAGTGGTATTTAATGGAGGGACTTACCACAATACATCTTAGACTCTGGTTTCAGCACCATGGAATTCCAAGTTCTGTGGAGTTCCAAAGCTCCTTAAAAGCAGAACGTTCTGCAGCTCCTCTCCCCACTGGGCAGAGCTCAGCAGACGCTGGGGTTCACCAGTGCAAAGTTTAGAAGCTCCATAGCACCAACGGTTTGATGGAAAATTCCTGCAGAGCTCGGAGGCTCTTTTGGACCTATGGAATCCACCTGACTGGATTCAGGGATAGCTCAGTGGTTTGAGCATGGGCCTGCAAAAACCCAGGATTGTAAATTCAATCCTTGTCAGGGCCATCTAAGGAACTGGAGTAAAAAGCTGTCTGGGGAGTGGCCCTGCTTTGAGCAGGGGGTTGGACTAAATGACCTCCTGAGGTCCCTTCCAACCCTGATATTCTATGAAATAATTGCAGTCAAATGTTTATAATGAAAATATAAATATCAGAATGTTGATAGTGTTGCAATTTATCACAAAAGGGGCCCTTGGTACCTTCATGTTGTTAACATAGATGCAAAGATCTTATTATTGCTGAGTAGTGGTTTGACAGACTTGGGCTAGAGGGGCTGGCACTTGCACTTTAAAAATGGCTGTACAGCCAGCGCTTGGAAGTTGCAGATTGGACTGGAGCTCAGGCCCTGAAGTCCACAACCCCTCCTCAGCCACAGCTTCAAAGCACACTCTATACAGCTATTTTTGAGCATTATCCTGTGCCCCACTAACCTGAGTCTGTCAGCCCAGGCTGGGAGACTCACTCAGCTGTGTCGGGGGTAGCTTTGCTCCTTCTAACTATATGTTTTGTGGCTGTTATATACCTAGCTACTTATCTCTGATGTAGCACTTTTAATCTCTGGGTCTTATATAGATATATCCTAAGGATACACACACAAACAAACTCTTTGTTCTACGAATGATTATAGGTTGCAAGGTCAGGCACTGAAAAGTTAGAAAAAGACAGAATTAATGTTGCCCGGGCCGTTGTGCGTATGCATTGTGATACAGTCTTTTATATGTGATCATATACTATCTTTTCCACCAGACCCTGCCTGTCTTATTCAGTGCACAGAATGCATGGAGTTGTGTGTAGCCTTCCGTTGATGTAACTGTATTTTTTGCAATTCACTGGACATGTAGGAGCTCTTTCACTCCAGCCACCAGACTGCTCCCCGTAGCTGTTGGGTCTCTGCAAAGAGCAAGGCATGCTCTGAATCTGGGATTGGGTCTGGAATTAGATGTTGGATACATGGAAATTACATCTTTGCTATGGATAATTGTCTGCTTTGGTCTGAGATCTGAGCACATTGTCTTATTGGGAGGAGGGAGCTGCTTTGATGGCCCAGTGAGTTTCTAGGCTGGCCTAAGAGAGAGGTAGGAGCCTATAAAGACATCTGATCCTCACAGGTCCCTCTGGTAGCTCCTCTCTACCTTCTCCTGCAGTTACATTGATGTCATATTCTGGGGTGGAATCTAGAAAGAGTCAGTAGCCAGCAGCTTGCCACATTAACTGGAGTTAACAATCACTTCAATTCAAACACAACACTGGGCTGGTTTACATTAAAATAAAACAAGCTTCTTCACAACAGGACCTAGGTTAAGTGATGCCAAGTGAAAGAAATAAAGGTAGAGATGGCTACAAGCAAATAAAAGTGAGGGACATACATCTAAAAGTCTCAAACTTCATCTAGCCAGGTGCAGCCTTTGTTTGAGACAGTTTCTCTCACCCATCACTCTTTGCATAATTCTCAGTCATGACCTTCCACCTGAAGCCCAGGATGCTGGTTCCCTTTGTCTTCCTAGGTGAAAGATCACTGGGGGTTCTTTGCCCCTCTCTTCTGTAGCCAAGTGAACCTTGGAAATGGAATCTTTTGAAGGTTATCCCCCAAATAAAGTTCATTCCAGCTGTGAGGAAAGAGACATGGAATCTGGCTGGGAAGGAAATTCCATGCTGTTTTTTCCCCAGCTGGTGTTTGATAAATGCAAATTGATCTGCTCCTGCCCTCTCCGATGCAAATTAATGGCCACTTGATATGTGATATCAGCTCTGATGACACTTGGCTGGAGGCACTGGCTTGTCCTTTGTCTGGAAGCAACCTATTTACCCATGCCCCAGAATGGTCTGGTAAACACATCTGAGTTCCACATTTCCTTCATAGAATCATAAGACTGGGAGAGACCTCAGGAGGTCATCTAGTCCAATCCCCTACACTCAAGGCAGGGGTCTTTTTTATTGGCCACATTAGTATGGTTCCTTGGGCATTTACTGTACATACACCATGCAAGAATATTAATGATCAGCATGTTATTAGCTTTCCAATAATACCTTACATGACACATCTCAGGTACAGTTTAGGACATTAATGAATTGGGGTACACTAAACTGGTCAGGCCAGTTGACATGCACTACCAGATACCAGTGCACCCCTCACCCTCTAGCATTGGGTTGCTGTTAGAATCACAAGTCCCACACAGTAAACAGGTGACATGTGGTGTGTGAAGTCAGAGGAGAGGTTGCTGGAGCAGTGGTGGCAGAAATGTCATGCACAGCCCAAATTACTGTGCATGAAGAGTTTTTGAAGTCTTGTGCCATGACTGTGAAGAAAATGCAGGAAGAAGTCTTTGCCTCCTGCACAGCACCCACCAAGTCCTGCCCAGCAGAACTATTCTGAGTGACCGATGGCTTGTCCACACAGCCTTCCCTAACTCCTAGTGCTAGATCCTGATTGCCAGCTGGGACACACCAAGGGCTGGGAAGCTGGCCCATAGGGTTGAGCTTTCCTTGCCGTGAAGGGTTTTCATGTTACTTCACCGAGTTTAGGTTGAAACGTCTTCTATTGTGGGGACAACAGTGTCATGAAAGGAATCATGTGGAGAACTATCTTGCTGCTGAAGTTCTGGAAATGCTGTGGGTGCCTCAGGCCACAAACTGGAGTTGGATCCATGTCCTCCCCAGACAGTGAAGGCCAACAGGGAAGTTCTGGGGACACTACTGGATGAAACTGTTAGCATCTCCCTGTCCACTGTCCTGGAAGGATCCCTTGCCTAAGACACCATCCCTTAACACTAGCAGCCCTTCCAACTATGGACCTGTTTCTACTCCCATTTTGGGGACAGGTCATTACGAAAGCCGTGGCCGGACTACTAGCAGTTTCTCACCTGCTCAGATTCCCTTATCAACGCTGACTCTCTTAGCTCTGTGCCCTGCATTTGATACCATTGACACAGGGATATTTTGGCATGGTTGCTGTTGCTAATAGCAGGAGTAATTCCCATTATCCCCATCACCTGGCAGGTGGGGTGAGCAGGGAAGGCATCCACTGACAACGCTGGCCCTGATACACCACACTCTTTGGCTGACTGATGGGGGGAGGCTATCCCAGCCATGGCACATTCAGATCTCTCTATCATGCCGTCTCTTACTCACTGTGTCGCTAAACAAAAAAAAATCATATTTTCAATCTCTGCATACATGGCAGTATTTCCAGGTGTCTTCTTATTTCTATGGCCTGTCTTTGGCCCTCCTTTACTTTTGCTGTCTCTCTTTTGAGATGATATAGCCAGAATGGAGCACCTTATTCCGACGGAGGGGGCATCATTGTGTGCCATCCTTTAGTCATCATAACGTTTTTCTTTGTTTTTTTTTTAACCTCAGTTGCTTTTATGGATGTTGAATTACACAGTGATTTTGAGGTCTTTTTCCTAGGTGGTCACAGCTAATGCTGAACCCGACAAAACGTGAATTATCCCTGCCAATGTGTATTATCTTGCATCTGTTAATAATTAATTTCATCCACCATCTCATTGCCCAGTTGGCTAGTGTTTTCAGGTCCCTTTGAAGTTCAATGTTCTTTAGTTTTGACTATCCTAAATAATTAGATGTCATTTGCAAATTAATATACTGAACAACAAAAGTCTTACATTAGATTCTTGGAGCATGCTACTATTAAACATCTGACATATTGAAAATCAACCATTTATTCCTACTCTGAGCCAGTTTTTAATCCATGAGATTACTTTAGTTCTCACTCCATGACTACTTAGTTTCCTTAATAGCCTCTTGTGAGGGACTCTGTACAGGTAAATTATATTAACCCATTCTCCTTTCTTTATTATTTTAATATACTTAAAAATTATTATGGATTTGGGTAGTATCATTTTACATTACAGACTCTGGTACTGATTGGTCCCTGCCATATCATGTTTAAATAGGTGTTTTATGTATCTCTGTCTTTAGTTATGGTTTCAGCCAACTGACTGGCATTGAAGTAAGGCTTACTGGACAGCCTTAAATTCCCAGGATAATCCCTGTGCTTTTTTTTAAAGAGAGGGTCAACATTTGCAACCTGTCAGTAGAGAAATGAGAATACTGGATTTTTAGGTTCACTGGGCAATTAAAAAATATCAAAGGAAATATTCATTTTGGATTGTCCAAAACTGAATTATTTTGAAATTTTTAATGAATTTAAAAGTCTGAAAAAAATCATTTGGGGTCACACAAAATGTTTCATTTTGATTTTGAACTATTTTTTCCTTTTTAAAAAATAAAATAAAAGTACAGGTAATTTCAAAACAAAAATTCATTTTGAATTGAAAATCCAAAATGTTTCATTTAAAAAATGTCTAAATGAAATATTTTGACTTTTTGAGAATTTATTTGTTGTTGTTTTTTCAAACCAAAACAATTAGCTGAAATTGACATAAATTTACAAAATGTTTCAGTCAACCCAAATCTGCATTTTCTGATGAAAAAAGTTTTGGTTAAAACATTTCTCCCAGCTCTTCCTGAGAGTACTTTGGTATAGCAGCCAGATTTAATAAGGGACTTCATATTTTCCTTAGCAGCTCAGTCACTTCATACATAAGTCCCTTCGGAAGTTCTGGATGAACACCTGGTGACTTGTTCCTCTTTGATTTACAAATTTGTTCCAGCTCCTCTTCATTTGACACCTCAGTTGTCCATATAGTTCCAATAAGGAATTCAATCTATTTAGATTATCAAAAGAGAAAGATAAGAGGTGACTTGATCATGGTCTATAAAGTGCCTGCACAGGGATAATGGACATTAGGGGACTCTGCATGAATTCTAAGGGCCCCCTAAGTACCATCTCTTAAATGACCCCTTTCATTGAGGATCTTCATTACTACAACCATCCTTTGGGATAATGAGGACCAGAGGTGACTCCCTCGAGGGTCTGTCAAAGCAGTTTCCTACTTATCCAGAGGGGTCGCTGTTCAATGAGTGAAGCAAGGCCGTTCTTCTAGACTAATGCATTCTTCCTGCAGCGCTGGAAGCCTTTGCCAGCCTTGAGAAATGAGAGACTGGGACTGAAAAGACGTAATCTTTTAAATGGCCCAGCTGATTTATTTCCAAATATGCAACAACAACAAAAATTGCTGCTGGGCAGGGACCTTGTTTGCCAAGTTTCAGCACAGAGCAAATGTTTACAGCAGAGTAATAAACACTTTAAATACGGATATCAGTTTAGAATGGAAATGCTGGCAGACTGTTAGCTATAACTGCTCCGCTGAGTGGGGCTATAACACAGGACATATAGAGATTTATACTGCATATGTGATAAATTGCAGATCCACATGAGAAATTGCATCGGTCATGTACCTTGGACCACCTCCCCTGCATTCTAGCCAACTTCAAATACTCTGCCCCCCCCCCGCCCAAAATTTCTCAGTTCTTTGAGTAGCTTTAAAGACTGACCATTTTTTAAGATCAGCCTATCAGAGGAATATTTCCTTCTTTCCCCCCAAATGTGACATTTGCTTCCAAAAAGTTACATGGGTGCAGGATTAGCAACATTGCTGGACTGGTAACAGGTTTAAGATCTGCTGTCTTGTTTGGGCTAGAAATGGGAAGTGCACACCACTGCAAAGAAGAGATTCCCCGTTTTTCTTCGGGAAACATACCACTTGATTCTAGCAGTGTAAGGTCAGGATGCACTGGATATTAAAGTCATGATATTGTTAATCATGGAGAAGCTATTTCAGCGCCTTTTAGAGGTTTGAAAAAATATATCCATTATAATTTTCCTCTTCCTGTGCATCCTGAGCAGTTAGACTCATCATGAGCCAGATTTTCAAAAGTGAGTAATGATTCTGGATGCCTCCGTTTTTGGATGCCCAACTTGAAATATGTCTAAGGAACCTAATTTTCAAAGGGCAGGCGTTCAGCATTTCCTAAAAGACCCTTTTAAGGTGTCTCAAGTTGCAAATTCAGAAATTAAAGTACCAAAACCCACTAGTCATTTTTTAAACTTCTGACCTTGGTAACGAACATTTACAGGGCATGAGGCATGGCAAACAATACCAACAATATTTCTCCTAAAGTGTCTTCAGGCATTTCTAACATAATTTTGCTATTACATGTGTGGTATATACCGAATACAAGATGGCCGACTTCACCATGTGTGAATGTTGTGCCCATCCCAAACTCGTGTCAATAAAACCTATCATCTCAAATAATCATGCATTTTCCATACAGCATCGCTGTAGCTGGGAGCGTGTTCTGTGGATAGGTCAGGTGGGCTTTGCTACATTGCCAGAGCGACAATGTTGATTCGGGAGCAATTGGATGGTATCAAACTAATTTAAATTTAATTAATTTAAATATATTACCCAGCTTCCTGTTATTTTATTTTATTTTGTGGGCTGGAAACACCAAAGCTAGAAGCTTTAGGGCCCCCAGCAATCACTCAGCTCTACCAGCCATGTGTGATGAAATCCAAATGACAGAAGTTCTTACCTCCCTAGCATTCCTTCTGTACTACCCTCTCTTGAGGTGAAATCCTGGAGCTATTGAAGTCCATGGCAAAGCTTCCATTGACTTCAGCAAAGCCAGGATTTCACTCTGGAGTCCTGAATATTTCCACTATAGTTTCCTTTACTCTTCCCTGCCTTCTTCAAAGCTCACAATGTGAGCTTCCAATTGCTGAAGGTTTCAAAACATGGCTCCCTTGTGGCCCATCATGCCTACTAAGGAAAGTCACAATAAGGGGTTGTGGCCTAGCAGCCATGTGGTCGTTCCTTCCCTCCCAGGACTGAGTATGCTGCAGTGTTCCCATCCCAAGTAGCACAGTGCTGTGCATACGTTTCAGAGTTGGCTGCATGTTGAGCATCCATTAGGTCACCAGATTGTCACACCCTGGAAGTTCACAGGGAGTCTGGGGAAAAAACTGCCTAAAACCCCAGGCTTGGTTTGCAATCATTTCTGTTCTGAACTCTCATTGCTCTCATAAGGGAGGAGAGAGAGAGAGAGAGAGAGAGAGAGAGCGCTCATTCGAGTGGAAATGGTTGGAGTGCACTTGGCGGAATTTAGCCAAAAGGAAAAGGATAGATGATGGTGGCTTTTTTTAATTTTTTTTTATTCCCTCCAAAAAAAAAAATCTTCCAGAACTTAAAACTGTTTTAATCAGCTGAAAAACATACGTGGGCTTTACAGCTCTGAGACAGCTTGCACAGGCTCCGATAAATGCCTATCGCTCATTTGCATACGCTAACAGCTACACTTTAATCAGCCTCCTAATCCCTGATGGTATTAATGAATTTTTTTATGCTCTCTCTCTCCCTCTCTCTCTTCCCCCCCCCCCACTTTTTTTTTTTTAGTATCATGTTTGCTAATTCAAAAACGATCAGCGGCTTCTGTGTGCCTTTTTTTATGCAGGAAATAATGGGTGAGCTCCGTACTCCTGTTATCCCACTCTCACAAATAATTAAGACTACAAAGGGTACAAATCAGTCTGAATGCACCGCACAAAGGCTGAAGCTATGCAAAGGCCTTTCTCTCTCCACTCTCTCTCTCGCTCTCTCTTTTCATTTATTCTCTTCTTCTGGCAAGAGGTGGCTTAGAAAGATACTTAGCAAAGCAATGAACTGGTCACTCCCAAATATCAAAAATTACCAAGCTATTTTAAATGCTTATGATACAGCACTGGACATCTTTTCTTTTTCTTTCAACCACTTGCTCATTTTGTTATTGGGTAACAATTTCTTTTGGAGACATAGGCTGCCAGTTGGGCAAACCTTCTGCTGCAGTACTTAACCTTTGTTCTAGCCGCTGTTTTTATCCTCTTAGAAAGGGCTTGTCACTGAAGAATGTCATGGATGTAGGGAGAGGGAGATCTGGGAGAGGAGGCAAGCCCATGGGGAAAAATAAACAAGGGACTTGTCTAATCCCTCCTGTGGGAAAACAGCTGCTGCACGGACCCAAAGGGAGAGAGATTCAGCCAGGTTCCTCTCGGTCACAGTCTAGACAAAGTTCTTTACTGCCAGATCCAGTCTGGAGAATAAACAAGACCACACACTGAGTTTCTGACCCACGCTGCCCATCCCTTGCTCTGGCTCTGGTTACCTGGCCTTGTCTTCCCCCGCCCTGAGCCTTGACCCTTTCCTGTCTGGTCCCTGAATCCTGCCCATAGGCTTCCGAAAGAGAATTGAGTTTGGGTCAGATTCTTCCCAGGTGGTATCAGCCCTGGAGTCTGGAGTGTTCCCAATGAGTTCCCAGTAGATAGTTCATCAGGCCAATTCATAGGGGCCTTGACACTTTGCCAAGAGTTTGCTCTCCAAACTGGGCAAGAACATGTCACCACCATCATCACCATTACCACTTCCCCTCATGCTCCACATTTACCATCCCCCAGCCCTGGATCTGAGCCCCCCCCTGCCCCTCCCCCGAGTGCTCTCCAAGGGACCTGGGGTGGGGGGACACATTGCTACAGAAGCGGCTGCAAACAAGTAGGGTAGTCCTCCCAGGAAAGGTTCCCTTCACATGCCGCTCTCATGGGTAGAGGGCTAAATCAGGCCCAGGGGAACTTATAGTGGTAGCCTCCTGAGCTAGTGCCTCCTGATCCCTGTCATGTTACAGGCATATTCAACTTTTGTAGTCCTGAACCATGTCAAGTGACTGAGGCCAATTAACAAAGTTCACTCTCCTGCCAATGCTCCTGGGAGTCAGGCCCTTATGATATATCATCAGAAGAACTAGTCCATAGTTCAGTACTATGTTTCTCACCTTGTGAGTCATGAGCTTCAGGGGGCCCATAAAAGGCAATCAGTGGGGTTCTGAGGTGTTGAAATTTTTTTTTGCAATCTAAAGCAAAGAAAATCTGCTTCCTCCAGTCCATACACTCCCTTAGCCTTCCAGGTCAAGTATTATCTGTCAACCTCTCAAAACACACACACCACTACATTACACGGACTGACCATTGCTATCATTGATACATTTTTTACTCTCCATTTTATAGTAAATATAAGGGGAGTTGTGAAAATGTTTTGACTTTGAATAGGGAGTTACCAACCTGGAAAGGTTGAGAAACACATCAAGCAAAAGACTTCCAGGATATCTTCTCTTCTCAGCAGTAGTAACCCATAAACTCACACTGAATCCAGGTATAGAAACAACAACACTTCCAAATTTTCCTAGAGGCAGGTGTTTTTACAGAGGAGCTCAGATAGTGAAACCTTCCACACTGTAATGTGTGGCATACCCAAGGCACTGAAGGTTTGCAATACATTCCAGTAGGAGCATGAAGGCAAATGCACCCTCCTAGACAAAGTCACGCAAGACCACTGTGATCACTGCAGGTCACATTTTGTTACAAGAAACAGATGGGCCAGAGGAGGCCACTGACCATAAAGCTGTGTTGAAGAAAAGTCTGTACATGCCGATGATCAAATGTACGTGTAACTTGTCTATAGAATATAATAAAATAACGTCTTAAGGAATTTGTTGATGTGTTGAATGGACTGGGATGAGTTAAATATATTGTACATCACATTACTATAGATCGGGGTAGGCAACCTATGGCACGCATGCCAAAGGCAGCACGCGAGCTGATTTTCAGTGGCACTCACGCTGCCTGGGTCCTGGCTCTGCATTTTAATTTAATTTTAAATCAAGCTTCTTAAACATTTTAAAAACCTGATTTACTTTACATACCACAATAGTTCAGTTATATATTATAGACTTATAGAAAGAGACCTTTTAAAAACGTTAAAATGTATGACTGGCACGCAAAATCTTAAATTAGAGTGAATAAATGAAGACTCGGCACACCACTTCTGAAAGGTTGCCAACCCCTGCTATAGATTAACAAAAATATATGCAATGGTACACGAAGTCCCATTAGCACTGAAAGATAAAATAAGAGCTGAACGTGATTAGATGATAAAATTAGATGTTATTGAGTACACTGATTGGATTAATAGAATGGTCACCATCATACTAAAATCAAACAAGATAAGGATTTCTATAGGTCAAAAAGATTTAAATGAGAACATCAAATGTAAACCTATAAGAACAGTTGAAACTTTTGTGTCCAGACTTCAGAATTCAAGGGTATTATCACTTTTGGATACAGGACAAGGTTTCTGCCAGGCCTGAATTGACAGAGAAAGTGAGACTGTTTGTATATTCAACTTCTTTTTGTAGATACAAACAACTTCCCTTTGGGATTGCCTCATCACCAAATTATCATGGCCCAGATTATTGGGGATATAGATGTGGTGGAAGTAATTGTTGATGATCTGCTGCTTTAGAATGAATGTGATCAATGACAGCATGAAAATGCACAAGTTCTTCAACAGGCCAATGAAAACAGCTGTAAATTAAGCCGTATCAGGCTGAATGAGATGTATCATGTAGGACACATGCAAATCCAAGAAATGCGGCACATTTATGCAAATAGAACACTCCAAACAAGGAGGCCTCACAGAAATTCATGGGAATATTAAAGTTGTTGTTGATGATGACGACAACAACAAAATTTGCATTGTAAGAGTAAGAGTCCAAATCATGGTCCAGGATCCCATTGCGCTAAGCATTGTACAAAACACAGAAAAAAAGTGACAGCCCCTGCCCTTATATGTCTAAGTAAATTAATCTCTAGTTTGTCACAATTACATTTCCCACTCAAGATGTTCCTGGAGGACAGTGCAGAATGGCTCTAGAAAGACTGGCAGGAGATAAGTTTTTGGAAGTTAAAAGCAGTTGTTACAGAAACACCAGTACCAAAAGATTTTCAGACTAGCCTGAGATCTCAGTCAGTTTCAACTCAAGGAGTGGCTGACTTGTAACATGAAACCTTGCCAGTGGCCTATGTTTCCAAAGCATTGACTAAAACACAACAAAAGTGATGCTCAGGTTGAAAAAGAAATACTGGTAATTGTTTTGGGTCACAAGTGTTGTCATGAATATGTTTATGGGCAGAATTCAATCAAGGTAGAAAGAGACTGTAATGAATTGGAAGCCATAGCACAGAAACCATTGTGCAATGAGCCACCTGGACTTCAGAAAAATGTAATGAAATTGCAAAAGTACTCATTAAATGTGAAATACAGGCCCAGTAAGGAGCTTAGCAGATATGCTTTCAAGAACACCTATAAATAATGAAAGCAATGAACTACAGGAAGGGGAGTTTGAAGTAAATATATGTCAAGTACTACCCATGTCTGAAATTAAATTTGACAAGTTCAAACAAGAAACACAAAATGACCCAAGTTGACAACAGTTTGGAGAAAGCAATTCTGCATGGATGACCAACAGAAAATGCCATGCCACCTCCAAGCATAAAAACCTATTGGGACTAGGGAAATGAAATTGCTGTGCATGATCATAGAATCATAGAATCATAGAATTCAAGATCAGAAGGGACCATTATGATCATCTAGTCTGACCTCCTGCAAGATGCAGGCCAGCCCGACCACACACCACCTTAAGCAGCCCCCCCCCCCCATGCGGAGGAGGAGGCGAAAACCTCCAGGGCCATTGCCAATCTTCCCTGGAGGAAAATTCCTTCCCGACCCCAAATATGGCGGTCAGCTGAACCCCGAGCATGCGGGCAAGACTCTCCAGCCAAACCCTCTGGAAATCCTGATGGGATTCTGCAAGAAAGACATTGTGTCCTAACACAATATCAGCATGAGGTCAGAAATGTTAAGCAACATCCACAGAGTCTGAGTCCATCTGGGTACTGGGAAGCATAAGAAAAGAGCGGTGGTGCCTTATTCGGGACAGGCATTAAAGAAAAGTGTGACATCTGCAATAAATACAAGAATCAGACTAGTGCAAAAGAACCATAGAAACGACATAAAATTCCTGGTCACAATTGACCCAAGTTTGGAGTGGATCTCCATTAATTAAATGGAAAAGATGACCTCTTAGTAGTAGACTGCTACTCCATTTTTAGTTGTTGCACAACACATCGAGGAGCAATGTAATAACACAGTTTTCTCCCTGTGAAACTGCAGATGAATTCATAACAGAAATTGGCTCACCAATCTTACCTGGCTCTTTCTGGCATTTATCTTGGATATAACAATTCTTGCACACCACATCAAGTCCTTACACTGCACAGTTAAAGGATTAGTAGAAAAGTCATTACAGATACCTCAAAAACAAACTTGTTTTTAAAAAACCCTGGCTGATTCAAGGAAATCCCTTTTTAGCACCATTAGAAACTCCCAACACATCTCGCAATGTTCTCTTAGGGTTGCCAGTTGAGAAACATACAGGCAGAAGGACAAAAAACTTAGAGCCAACATTCAACAAGTTTATTGAGCTCAAAACAATTAATCCTGAAGTATGCACAAATGATTTTAAGTGACACCCAAGCTCATATTGCATTGAAGTTAAAGGTAAGACTCCCATTAACTTCAATGGGAGCAGGAGTGAGCCCTACACATTTTACTACCAGGTCACATATTTGTAGGTGGGGAAGAGGTTGTAAACAGTAATCAAGCAAATTAGCCAGAGGCATTGTTCATTGCAGATGGATTCTTTCACCATGACTGAGGTCAATGGGGATTGTGCATGAATAAGAACAAAGCACTTCATTATTGGGCCAGAATAATATAAAAAGTAGTGCAAACATTTTCCTAACGTAAAAGGGAGGCTGGTTATTTGTGCCATCTTTCTTTGGCTAAGTATTTACTATGTTGCTTTAGTAGATTATTGGGGACCTCCACCTCCCTGTGTATTGTCAGCACCTCTACAGGAAAGGAAAAAATATTGCAATGGTTTCAGTAAAGATCCCTTAGGCGCATAACCTTGCTTTAAATCTAGCCTTGCTACAAGTTTATTCTTTTAGTAAGTTCTGTGGCAGGATTTGGTTGACAATGTGTGGTCAGCTCTAGGCACTACATTTCCAGAAATTGGAGGGAGTTCAAAGAAGAGAAACAAAAATGATCAGGGGCTTGAGGGCTGATTTATAAGGAAAGAAGGATGCAAAGGGCATTATATATATTTATAATCCAGCTAAGTGATGATTAAGGGAGGATGTAAATACAGTCTATTCATATTGAAGAACAGCAATACGAGAGAGAGGGGGAATATTTATTGGAGTAAAAACCAAGAGTAAAGGGGTGAAATTAAGAAAGGGAGAATTAAAGCCAATTTTCAGGGGAAATGTCCCAACAATGAAATAAATTAGGCCATGAAACAGCCTTAGAAGCGAACTGTTGAAAAGCTTTTCTCTTAGTATTATAAACCTGGATTTTACAAAACACTAGGTAATGTATGGATGGGAAGAATGGATGGGTGATGGGCATAAGTCCTTTCGACATCTAATTTCTTTGATCTTTTGCCAGAATATCTAGATCAGACAATTCACAGTACCAATGGGTGGAAGCTGAAGACAAATTCAAACTAAAAATAAAGAGCACATTTTTATCAGTGAGGGTAATTAATCCCTGGAACAATTTACCAAGCATTGTAGTGGATTCTCCATCCCTGGCATTTTTAAGTCAAGACTGGATGTTTTTCTAAAAGATATGCACTGGTTCAACCACAGCTATTGGACTTGAAGCCGTAATTAATTCAGGGCAGGTCTCTGCCTGTGCTATACAGGTCAGGCTAGATGATCACAATGGTCCCTTCTGGCCTTAAACTCTATGAATCTATGAAACACCTCCTCCACCCTGAGAGGAGCCTGTATTGCAATAACTGCATGTCCTTTAGGCCAGGATGCACCCTAAAGGTTTGCACAAGGACGAGCCTAAAGGTAATTGCATGCCTGAGGAC